>NC_064632.1:158127123-160627123 GCF_023864275.1 Schistocerca cancellata
CAGTGACAGCAGGAAATTAGTTAGTATTTATTGCTAAAACTGAAATTCTGCTGCAGAAGATGGCTATGCAAACAAACATGTTATGAAGTTTTTTGTCTTGAAATTGTTCGTAGGGTTAGCTTTAAATTCCGTGAACAAAGTTAGCGTGATTTTAGTTCTGCTGCAGATTGTTGATCGCCATTTTCTTGGATAAATTGTGCATTGTGAGGCTGTGGTTAGGTTAGAACAAGAGTTTAAATTCAGATCTACAAAATCTGTATGCCGTAGTTCAGTCATTGATCACCAAAAATTGGCTATCGACAGAGCATCTTCCATTTTCGTCATCCCTCGTGATGGCTGCTTCCACCAGTGCTCCGTGTTACACATTAACTGCATTTGTGAAGTGACCTCTCTCTCTCTCTCTCTCTCTCTCTCTCTCTCTCTCTGTCTGTGTGTGTGTGTGTGTGTGTGTGTGTGTGTGTGTGTGTGTGTGTGTGTGTGCGCGAGAGTGCGCGTGCGCGTGGATGTGCATGCCTCCTGTAATCAAGCAGGCTTGGGAGGATATTTAGATGTTGTTTTATCATGTTGTAAGCTCTCAAACTAGAGCATGTAGGGTGTTGTTGTAAACAGCAATCATATGTTAATTTATCTGTAAAATAAACCTTTGTTTACAGATTGCAGCCAAGATCAATCCTGGTGGCTCAAGTGAGAGCACTGGTCAAAAACGGCCTTTGGAAGAGGGGACAGGTAAGACTTTCCAAGAGTGTAATATCAAACTTGTCAACTAAAAATTAAGACTGAAACATAAAGTTTCATTCATGTGTAATATGTGTATTGTTCCTCTATAGCAAGTTTTGTTGAGTGGAAACTCTTTCCTATTAATTTATCTAATTACCTCTGCATAGTATATATACTTTTTTACATTTTCACCAGCGGAAGTGTGTTAGCAGAACTAAATTTGCAGTGTGTTTGGTGCTTGGGCGAATAAATGGTACAGCAGGAAAGGAAAACTGTACGCTGTGTGCGTGTGTGTGTGTGTGCGTGTGTGTGTGTGTGCGTGTGTGTGTGTGTGTGTGTGTGTGTGTGTGTGTGTGTGTGTGAGACAATTCTGTTGTGTGACCCTGTGGAACAAGTTGAATGGGGAAAACAATTGCAGGGGAGCCCGAGGCCAAGAAAGCGGCCACAACTAGTGATCCGCAGATAGCGGCACTTCGGGCACAGCAGACTACTTCACAACCAGTGAACAACGCAGCGGCAGCTGTACAGGCGGCTGCCGTGGCAGCCAGGGTGGCGGCGGCTGCAGCAGCTGGACTCCCAGGCCTGGGGGGCGTTGGTGTCCCAGGCCTAGGAGCTGTTCAAAATGAAGACATCAGAGTGCCTGACAAAATGGTTGGCCTGAGTAAGTACAGTATTAAACAGTTGCTACTTATTACTTTTGTAAAATCTGTTGGACACTTGGGGTTTTTTTTTTTTTTTTACAGAACAGAACTTTCCTAATAGTTAAATTACGTGAAATGGATGTGGATATTACATTTTTTAAAGATACATACATGATAAATGGCAAACTTATTTGCTGAGTTCATTATGAATCTCAAGTTATTGTAATTTGAGAATATGAAATGGTTATTTCCAGTTTTTCCGTAATGTGGTATACTGTAGAATCAATTTTGGTTTGAATGACACAATTTTTATTACAGTGTTAATTGTTCACTTAATAAAGGTAATGAATGCTAAAGTATAAAAATGAACTGTAAGGATTGCTTCCTAATCTCCCTCAAACTGTAATATTAAAGCCAAAAGACACACTATTTTCTGTAGAAGGGGAGATGATTTTGGGTAATAACAGAAAAAGGCCGTGTGCACGTGGAGCAATTGAAAAGCAGCTCAGTGGGCAGTTGGTCTGCATTGGCAATGGGTTGCTGACCAGCTGGCAACACTGCTCCGCAGGGCAGCAGAGTATTGCTTGTTGCACCCAAGCATGTTCCTTTTACGCTCGTCGTGTAGAGGATAGATTCAGGCTCGGAGGAAGATGTTGTTCCTTGTTGCAAACTAATAAGGAAATGATCAACATTCTGGATTCATTGGTTCATCCAAAGAAATGTAAACTTCAGGATATATGTAGCAGCCAAGGAGCTGTAACAGATTAGAAATTTCTAGCTCTTTATGGAACAACCAAACAGTGGAACTGATTTGGTGCAGTTGATTTCTTGTGCTGTGACACAATGGTAGTTTTTTATAGCCCAAATATTGAGACATTTATATACATGGAAATGTGGCGCTGGTGGGTTGTGCTTGTCAAGTCATTTAATGTGAACACCATTGTATTTACATTTGTCGGTGATTTGTCTTTGCACTGTTAGTTTCCGCTTGACAGTGTAATTTTGCAGAATGATATAAAGGGTATTTAGTCACATAAGAGAACACTATCGGTATGATTTATAATTCTTTTGCACATTTGCTTCCAGTGACGTACCGGTAATTTTACTTTAAATAGTGAATGTATGGTACACTACATATTTAATATTATAAATTCCTTTTTCCATTTCACACCCTGCTTTGTCTGTCAGATGACTCCTACAGTAGCATAGGAGTTTGTAATTGCATAAAATGGGATGATTTTAGACTTGTGTACACACCGAATGTTCAGCCTGCTTGTTCATCTTGAAATTCTGCAAGTTTGAGGCGCCATGTCACAAATTGTGCGGCCCCACCCGCCAGAAGTTTGAGTGCTCCCTCACGCACGTTCTCTCTCTCTCTCTCTCTCTCTCTCTCTCTCTCTCTCTGTGTGTGTGTGTGTGTGTGTGTGTGTGTGTGTGTGTGTGTGTGTGTGAATTCACACATATTTGAACATCTTCAAATTAAACTGGCACACAGCTTTATTAGAGACATGACACAACTCAAATCTCGTGGTGACAAGGGCACCGAATCGCTGGGAACTGATTAGCAAGAGGTTTGAAGTGATTGACTGGAATCACTACAGTCACGCTGTCTGTAAAGGTGCATTAAATTACACGGATAAAGATTCACTGCCAGCTTATGTGGACAGTGTTGCTTTTGAATGACTCCTTGTTTGGAGGGCCTAAGTATCTTTTCTCCAATTGATTGGAGATAGTCATCCAGGATGAAGTGAAGGAATTAGTTTTACAGCTGTGTGGTCTGGAAGCCAGCGTGTTTTAGTAGGGCTTTTAACTAACGATATCAATACTGTGGTGATTATCTTCATCCAATTTTAGTATGCTGTTATATAATACATTGTAGGGTAATCTTCTGTTAACATTTTACTGCAAAAAATTTGTTTTTTTGATCAAAAAGTTCGATGATCCAACATTACACCATGATGAAACATACATTTAATTGAAGTTTTGCATTATCACATTTTGATTCTGTAGCATTTTTTAGTTTGTGGATTATCATTGTTTGTGAATATTTGTATCACAAACCATTAACAAGAACTGTTCAGAAACATTAATGCATTTAGAAGCTCTTGTAGGGGATTATAAATTCATGAACTTCTTTGTTAATTAAAGATCCTTCACTTCCATGGCAATCTTTAGTGCCTCTCATTTTCTTTGTTTTTTATGTTTTGAGGGAGAAAGAAAAGAAACTTGATCAGAAGTTACTGTTAAGAAAGAATTCTGAAGGTGGTTGTTGATACTGAAAAGGTAGTAATTGTTCTCAATAAATTTTTCCATTCTGATATTTCTTTAAACCAACAGAATAGTTCTTATGTCTAATCTATCCAGGCTTATCTATAAGAAACGCCAGTTCTCTAATGTCATTGGTTGCGACGATTGTGGGATTTAAAGTAGACTTGCATTCAAGAATAAATTTTTGTAGTTTGCTTTCAGTTCTATAACTATAATAACCTGCTAATCTAATATAACGTGTACTATTAATTTACAGTTATCGGAAGAGGTGGTGAGCAGATCAGCAGATTACAGAATGAATCGGGTTGTAAGATTCAAATGGCTCCTGACAGTGCTGGTATGCCAGACAGAACATGCACTCTCACAGGAACACGGGAGGCCATTAAGTAAGTACTTCAGAACTATTTTGGTGCCCTTTGCTTGACTGGAAGCACAGTATGTGCTTATCAGTTTTCTATTGGGCAAATAATAAGAGATGAAATTTCTCAGGTGTGAACCAATTGTTCATTACACCTGTAGCCCGATTCATCACACACTAGTCTTTTTAAAGAATTGTTGGTTCAGGTATATTGTTCAGGGCCTATTTTCTTCAGTTTTGAGGCCTGTCCCACTTTTTGTCCAACAAATTTTTATTTAAGTGCTACAATGAGATGTATTTTTAAAGTATTTCTAAGTGTATTGTTGAGGTTGATTGGTCAGATATAATTATGTTCTAAACTTTGTCAGATATAATTATGTTCTAAACTTTTTGTATATTAAACACGACTTCATTTGAGCAGTGAGTGGTTTGTTTTTCACTAAACTTCATCACTTTGGTCATAGCACAAACCAAATTATTGTGCCACTGCAGAAGTAGCTTCTGCAAGTTACTGGAAAAGAGTATCTCACCTTGCTGCAAGTAGTTGCAAGATACTGGAAGTTCTTCTCAAACTTGCAGTAGTTTTGTGTATTCAGTACTGTTACAAAAATATGTGTCGAAAAGAATGGGGCAAAAGCAGTGCTGAGACAAATGCATTGATGGAACCATGAAACATTTCTAGTTGGCCAATGCAGCTATCGAAGCTAAAATGAATTTACCATTTGTTTTACCAGAAGAGAAAGTAGAATGGCAGTACAGACATCTCTAAATTTGAGCTCAATTTTTAAGGTTGGCAGAAATATCAATGTATTACAATCGTAATGAAAGTAATAAATACTGTTTGCGAAAATAGAATCAGTTTTGTAATATATTGGTTATATAGCATGCCTCATGTTTGGCTCCAGTTTTCGAAGATTTGATGGTATAATAGAAGAGATGTCCAAAACTGGACATGACATCCTCAGAAAATTTCTAATCGATGTGAAGTCCACGGATTTTATTTCATTCAGTTATTGAAGCTGAAATAGGTATGCCTCTGTATGCATTTTCACCCAAACATTTCATTCTTTCCTAATTATGTTTTTCATAATAATTTTTCTTTGCTAACGATAACTTCAGCAGACACATTGCTGCAAGTACGTGCAGTGAGTTCCTGAAATTAATTTGGCAAAAGGACTTGCAGAAGTGAGCTTCAGCAAGTTTTTCTTCTTTAACATTTCAGAATGTGGTTGCAAAAGTTACTTGCTAGTGTACACTGTACTTTTCTCATAGTACTCATCATTAATGGTAAAAAGGAAGTGTAAAGTGTTACACAAAGGAGCAAGACATTTAGTGTTTTCTCTCTCTCTCTCTCTCTCTCTCTCTCTGTGTGTGTGTGTGTGTGTGTGTGTGTGTGTGTGTGTGTGTGTGTGTGTGTGCGCGCGCGCGCATGTGTGGGGGGGGGGGGCGACAAAAGACGTACTTGTGCGATGTCTACCTCACCGTTGCTGCTTTCACGTGACAGCAGTTGAAGCATGATGTGTAGGACTAGCAGCTGAAGTATGATGTGTAGGGCTGACAATAAGAATCATGCAGTGCATATCGAGTGAACTAAACATTTGTATTAGTGGAAGCACATATTTCTAAATTGCTAGGGAAACAGTGCCATTATAACAATGAAATTGGTGATACAGATGAGTAAAAAAAAAAAAAAATAATAAAAAAAATTACTTCCAGAATGTTTCACATGTGAACAGAGCTATTAATTTTAAAACAATGAACTGTATTAAATACGAATACTAAATATTAAAATTTCAAATATTGATATTAAACACTGTTGTTATGAATATTAAATATGTGCTTCAGACATCTTAAAATGACTAAGAGGAAGAAATAGGTCATAGAGATAAAATTGTGGCAGCAAAGAACAAAACATGTATGAGACAGTGCAGCATTCTGCTGTTGTTACATTGATGAAACTTGTGTAAACCAGAACCACACAGGACCAGTTTCATAGAGAATGATAGATGGGCTTAGAAAATTCTAGTGTGTAAAGGAGGGTGCTGCATTGTCACAGTTCACACAATCAGTAGCCATGGCCTTTATTGTTCAGTGAAGTTACATTCAGTGCATCAGTTTCAAAGTTGATTTAAATGACAACTTAGTCAAAAGTGAAACATACCTAATTGCTGCCTGTGAATGGTATTTTTTGTGGCTAGCATGTTGTCTATGAAAACAGTGATGTGTGCAGCGAAGAAAGAAAAAGTCGTAACTCACATCTGGGCCAAGAAATTGATGATGAATTAACAATTGCTGTTGATTGTTAGTAATTTGGCTTAATTTTTTTGTTAATGAACAGTCCCACACTCTAGCACATCAAAATTGGATTTTGTTTTGCTACTTACTTGTCTAAGTTGGCTCCTATTACTTAAAACTATTGTGAAGGCAGTTGGAGGGCATTTTCATGGTGTCAGAAATATTTCTTAAATTCATTGCAGCTTAAATGGCACTTAAATTGTTCACTATTGCAGGATGTGCTGTAATGTCATTTGCAAAATGTTTGTCAGCAGTGCTTAATTGTGCTGTATTCTTCCAGTTGTAATTAGAATTAACATTAAAAATATCCATTTTAAGTTCCCCCACTTGTGTCCTAGTAATTTCCTTTTTTCTTTCATATAGTCGTGCGAAGGAGCTGATCATGAATATTGTCCAACAACGCAGTAGAACTGAAGGAACGGGTTCTGGTATGGGTGATATGAACATGGGCTCATCAAACCATGCACATGTAAGTGATAAATTAAATTTAAAACAAAACACCACTTGTAACCAGGAAACATAGATTTATAATTTCATACTTTCTGCACTTTGCTGAAACAAGAGGAACATTTTTGAGGTCTCTTTAATTTTATGACAAACTTACTTTCACCATTCATATAAAGTAAACTTAATCTATTAATTGTGAGCAAAATTTAAATTTTCATTGAAGAAACAAGCTTGTAGAAATATTTTGAGAGAGTGAGAGAGGGTAGGGTAGTAGAAACTGGGGAAGACTATCATGTTGTACAGGTGGAGATCATGGTACCTGGTCCAAAAGTAGGACTGATTATTGGGAAAGGCGGTGAAACAATCAAGCAGCTACAAGAAAAATCTGGTGCTAAGATGGTGGTCATCCAAGATGGCCCTGCTCAGGAGCAGGAAAAACCACTGCGAATCAGTGGAGATCCTCAGAAGGTGGAGGTGAGCATTGCAAGAGTTGACTTGTTTAAAAATAGTTGGTGTGATGTTCACTGCTGTGAGATGTGTACTATTATCTTCAAATTGTTGCTTTTATTTTTATGTATAAGAACTGTCAGAATGATGTTCCATACTGCAGAGCATGGAGTGCTTGAATTTAATCACTGCTGGATTTTATTACTTCAAATCATGATTAGAATTCTTTAAAAAATAAGATTCAAAATACAGCTGAATGTTGAAGACTCGGTGTTACATGAATTGGTTTCATTTCAGTATGCGAAGCAGTTGGTGTATGACTTGATTGCTGAGAAAGAGATGCAGGTAAGCATGTCAAGTTGCAGATTCGGACAGTGTTTGATATATCAGTAGTTTTTCTACTGGAATCACTGAGAAATGTCGTAAGAAATAAATTGTTTGTGAAGCACTGAGTGACTTGCAAGTGATTGACATGTCAGCAGGCATTCAGCCGCGGGGGCGGAGGGCAGCGTGGGGGTCAGGGGGGCAACCACAACTACGATGAATATGGTGGAGCTGGTGGGGGTGGTGAAGCAGGCGGAGACACAGCTGAGGTTAGTTTTGCCTTCACTTTGTCGAACCCTTAGTGTCCTTACTTAGAAGGCCTTTTCACAACCTGTGGATATGTGCCTCTTTTCAAATTGGTGTTACCAGCATCATAGGAGACCTAAATTTGTTCCTTGTTCTGCATTTATTTGGAGACCTCATTTTAATAATGTTCACATGGTTACAAGTGGTGCTTGTTGCTGGACATGGTTTTGAATGTGAAGAGGCCTCCTAATTCTTAATTTTCCATTATTCTTTAAAATTGTATTGTAATTTTGGGTGATAAGATTCAGGAGATATTTAAAGGACACTCATTAAGACAGTCTCTTGGAAGCATGCATCAGTTGGTTTAAGTACAATTCAATATGCTATCCCCAAGCGTCGGTATTTGTCAGTGCTAAATTTTGTAACATTTAAATGGTGTGCAAAAGTTAACTTATTGAAGTTCCCCAGCATGTGCAACACATTGCATCAGTACATTATTGTAACTTGAATTACATCAGACCTGGATGTTTTCTTTACTTTGACTATCCAAACCAACTGATGAAATGCTTCTTGAGGACTGAGCAGCTTGGTAGTGATTTTTGCGTTGTTTCCAGAAACAAATATTCTTTAATTTCGAAGAATAAATAGTCCTGAATCATTAAATCACCTGCTGCATGTTCTTGGATACTTGGGAATTTATAATGAAATCTGCATGGTTGGATTGAACTAACTCTTTTGATTAGTGAATTTAAAGCATTCAAGTAGTTCTGTATTGAAGGTTTGTTGATGTCTATTTTCAGGTTGCAGTGCCAAAGGCAGCAGTAGGTGTTGTTATTGGGAAGGGGGGAGATATGATCAAGAAGATCCAGAATGAAACGGGGGCTCGTGTGCAGTTTCAGCATCAGGGCCGTGACGAAAACCCTGGAGAGAGAAAGTGCCTATTAACAGGCAAACCTCACCAGGTGGAACAAGCTCGTAGAAGGATAGAGGATCTCATTGAGAGTGTCATGGTGAGAAGTTTCCTTCCGCTCCTGTCGTGTCTGTCAATATAGGCTGATTTGCATATTAGTACTGTGGCTTACCACTATGCTACCACTGCACCTATGCCACCCTTTAGGGACATATATTCATATTTGGCTCTGCATGTTGCTCTCTTCCCCATTTTCTTGGGATTTACTTATTGTCTTAACCTAAATTAATACATAAGATATCCATCTATAGTTTCAACATATAGGGCTCTAAATCGCTGCTACATGCGTCTAGTTCTTTAGAGAAATGAT
This sequence comes from Schistocerca cancellata, assembly GCF_023864275.1. Lineage (NCBI taxonomy): Eukaryota > Metazoa > Arthropoda > Insecta > Orthoptera > Acrididae > Schistocerca > Schistocerca cancellata. Next base: position 158,136,147 of record NC_064632.1, read on the forward strand.
AAAGTAAATTTCAGCTTTGTAATGTAGGACTTCTGTTCCATGAATTACAGTTAGTGCATTACAGTAATTTATGTAGAACATTGTGCTAATTCATGAAATTCTTAATGGGCTATTAATATAGGGCAGAGGGCTAATTCATGAAATTCTTAATGGGCTATTAATATAGGGCAGAGGAAAATTCCTACTTAACGCAGTAGTTTTTGTTGATGGAACGAATTTTTGAAATTGCGCATGTGATGAAAATGAAAAGCACAGCTTCAGACAATTGAGGTCTCTCTCTCTCTCTCTCTCTCTCTCTCTCTCTCTCTCTCTCTCTCTCTCTCTCTCTTTTGATATAACTGTTCTTAGTTATTGCTTCTGTTTTGTCTCCTCTATTTACCTTAGTGGGGAAAGTCCATGAAAAGCAGCTGATGCGATGTCTGTCCTTGGATTAGTAGCAATGCAGCTGGATCTGATAAAAATTAGGTTTTGGTAGTTTTCCCTTCAGATTGCAGTTCTTGAATATGTATGACATAGAGGTTTAACATTAAAAATAATGAATTGACGGTTCATTCAGAATATAACTCCTAGATGTCTTGATGCAGGTAAACATTTGGAGAGATTGATACAAACTAAAATTGCTCTTTTAATACCGAAAACAGCCAATATCCTTCCTCAGTCATGTCTTTACTGGTTCCTTCATGCTTTCTAGTTGGTAGTTCCTTTGCATTGCAGTACTTGTGAGCTGTGGTTGTGGAGCTTGTTTTGGCAGCCTTTTTTCAAATACAAAAGGGTGGTATAGATTTGAGGTGCTGTTGATCTAATCCTTTGCAGGGCATAGTTGGATAATTTCCTTGTAGGATGCGAATAACATTCAATGCTCACAAACAGTTTATTTCTTCTGTGTGTTTTAATTTTTAATAAACGGTTCTTAGTATAATAAAGTTAGTTTATTGCTATAAATAAGTGGTAATGTAAGAAGTTTCTCATCAACATAGGGAATAATGTGCGGTGCTAATTAATTTGCATTAATGTAAGAACAGACGTGGAAGCTCATTAAATGCTTATATATATATATGCCTATTTTGGCAATGACAGTGTCGGTATACTCATCTTAGAGAGCAATTTCTTACTGTTAAAACAGCATGTGCTATATCGTTTTAAAGTGCAAAATTCAATAAGATAATCCAAATCTCTGTGAAGAGTTCAGTTAAAATGTTGGCGTAATGCCTGTGGTTATGCTAATTTAGGTATGTATATCTGCCACAACAGGAGCCATAGCTTTTCTTTTGAGTTTACAAATCCACTTTTAGCATCATATTGACAAAATATGTGTGATTACAGCGTCGTGACAATGAGATGGGTCGCGGGCGGGGCCGAGGTGGTCCAGGTGGTGGGGGCGGACCACCTTATGACAGAATGGGCATGAGAGGGGGGGGTGATTTCAACAGTGGTGGTGGCTGGGATCGAAGACCTGGTGGGATGCAGCAAGGACAAATGGATAAACAAGAGGCTACATTCAGTATACCTGCTGCAAAGTGTGGTATTGTGATAGGTAGAGGTGAGTGAAGTATTTCTTTTAATACCTATAAGAAATTGGTTTGTCTTAAATTTTAGTTTTTTAGAGTACTGGTGTAATTTGAAATACTAGACTGTGTTTGCAAGTCATACAAGAAATAACTGTTAACTTGTTAAGCATAAGGAATGGAAGCAACAGGATGTGGGAAATGAAACTGTAAAACAGTGTGCAGTGAACTTGACATTCAACTTTTTGGTTGTCGTCTAGTCAGTAATAGTTAACATTTGCACATATGAACAATGATTTGTATTTGAGTATCAAAGGGAATGCTTATCTGGAGGCAAAATGACTTGCCAGTAATTGGTTTAAGAAGGTGGATTCAAAGTACAGCCATGTCACGCGCGCAACATGGGTGTGCACACATAGACAAAAATTGTCGGTGAGCCCTATCATCTCCAGATTGAAGCTGGACCAGTGCTGCCACTGACCTCTGTCCCTTAGTCCTTTATATTGCTCACTCACACCCCTAAGTCTGAGTGATCTGTGTGTCCTTAACCCCTTCCTGTCTCTCCTCGTTACTTCAGTAACTATGAGAGTTAAAACTGTTCTTTGTGGTTGCATGTATGTCTACTTAAAATTTCACCTGCTGGAGATACTGGCAAGTCGTCTTGTTACAAACATGAACATTTTCTCCTTTTCTTGCAAGTGGAATGATTATCACATGCAGATTAGGTAACTTCGGGAAGAGAATTAGCTGTTTTTGATGGTCCAAATATTTTTCAAATGATTTTTCTTCCTAGGACTTGAAGATTGTTTAGTACTGAACTACAAATTAGACATTCACTTACATAAAGACATTCTGGTTTTACTACTGTGTTGTAGTGCTGTATCTTCAAATTTTTGGACAGACACCTTTTGTTGTAGACATTCCTAGTTATTTCATAAGCTTTCTCCGTGTTATGTACTCTTTCTTCTGTAGTGAATTTTTCTAAGCCATTTTCTTGGATAATTTCTCCCAAATATTTAAATTTGTTTGCCCTCCTTATCTGGCCAATATCTGTTGCTAGGGATTCTGGAGCATTTTTTATTTTTGTCATAATTTTTTTTTTTTTTTCCTACAGATATTCTTAAACCTGCTTTGTTGGCTGTTTCTTCTAAGAGATTGATTCGTATTCCAGCATTTGTTAGATTTTCAGTAAGAATGGCAAAATCATCTGCAAATGCTAAACAGTGAATTTCAATACCTTTGTTTTTAGTTCCCAGTTTAATTGGTGATAGCTTCTCTTCTTTTAGTTTTTGTTTCCATTCTCTACTATTTTCTCTAGTACACAGTTAAAGAGGAGTGGAGACAGGCTATCACCTTGTCTTACACCTGTTCTTATGTTCAATGCCTCCGATATTTCACCCTGTAACTTTACTTTTGATTTGGTGTCTTGAGTGTTTCACGAATAAGGTTTACTAATTTTGATTCCAAATTCTCTGATCACTTCATCTAGTGTTCCCCTATCAACTGAGTCAGATGACTTTTTAAAATTGATAGATGTTAAAACTAAATCTTTGGAGTTTGTAAGTCTTTGGCGAATTATGGACTTAAGGTTGAAAATTTGTTCTGAGCAAGATGTGCCCTTTCTAAATCCACTCTGATACTCTCCCAATTGGCTATCAAGTGGTGTTTCTACCTTGTTTAGTAGTATTGTTGAAAATATTTTATAACCCACTGGCAACAAAGATATACCTCTGTAGTTATTTACATTTTGCTTATCACCTTTCTTGTGCAAGGGATGGATGAGAGCCACTTTCCAGTCTTCTGGTATCTCTTCAGTTTCCCGTATTTCTTCAATCATGAGCTGAAGGTTAGCTATAAGTTTTGGTTGAGACCATTTAATAAGTTCAGCTGTAATTGAGTGTTCTCCACTGGCTTGTTTGTTTTTTAGGGTACTTACTGCTTTTTTAATTTCTTCAGCTGCAGGTGGTGGATCTGCTTCTGTATTTTCATGGGGTTCTGAAAATTCTAGCTTATGGTTTGGTTCTTCACAGTTCAATGATTTTTCAAAGTACTTTCTTAGTATTTCACAATTCTGCCTGTTGCGTAGACCTACTTTACCATTTTCATCTGTGAAGCAAATACTTGGAGCTTGGTAGCCCTTTAGATGACTTTTAAAACATCTGATAGAAATTCTGGAAGTTATTTTTTACAAAATTATTTTGTATGTCAAGAAGTTGTAATTGCTCAAAAGATCTTTTAGCAGTCTTTTTATTATTCTTGCTTTTTCTTTCCTTTGCATTCTAAATGCATCAAGGTGTTCAGACTTCCCAGAACATTTCCATATCTTAGACTGCTTTGTTCTTTCTGTAACTGCTTCTTCACAGATTTCATTCCACCAGACTTTCTTCTTCATTTGGTTGTTCCAAATACATTTTTCGCTGCCCTTGTGATTTCTTTAGATATTTTTTCTCATTTCCCTGATTTAGTTCCTTTAATTTCTTCCTGAAAATTTATTACCTATTTGGTGATGTTGAGCCTGCCTATATTATATTGAATTTTTGCTGTCTCTTGGTTTTTATTGGGGAAAAGTTTGTTTAATCTTAGTCAGGTAATGATCAGAATCAAATTCCTTGTTTCTTGCTATTTTTACATTCATGGTTTCTTTAAAATTGCATTTAGAAATAGCCACGTGATCTAACTGGAACTTCTCTAGTGTTGGATTTGGAGATATCCATGTTTTTGCCTTTTTTGTAATTTTTTGAAGAAGGTTGACATTACCTTATGTTCTACAAAGACTCATTAGTCTTGTGCCATTTTTGTTTGTTCTTTTATGGGCTGGATAATATTCTATTTTTTGAAACGATTTTTCCCTCCCTAGTTGTGCATTAAAATCTCCTATTGGTATAACATTTGATTTTGGAATTTTTGATATTTCTTCTTGCTTTCACTTGACTTTGATTTTTCTTATGTCATCATTGATTGGAGCATGACAATTAACAAAGGTATACTGTTTATTTTTGCATTTAACTGTGAGAAGAGATAGTCTTTCAAGCATATAAAAGTTCTTATGGAATGATGTCATTTTTCTTCAGTTACACTGTATACTAGCTAACCATGATCAGCTGATCATCAGTTTTTGACAAGGGAGCAAAGAACGTCCTTTTATGAAGTCTCTGATTTTCCTCTCAAGCAATGTGATGCGTACATTAGTAATTGTAATACTTCCATTGAGGACCTGATATTGCACTTCCTGTACACTTTCTTAGGAATGGAGAATTCTTCTAATAACAGCTTAAACACATTACTTCCAAGTTATCAGTATTTAGATTGAGAGATCAGCCCGTAGATGTAGTGCATTTGTGCAAATATAGGCCACTTGCAAATAGTGGATGCAGCTAAACTTTTGACACAATATTGCAGTAGAAAAGTAAATCTTACATGTAGGCCCCACTACTTAATTCAAAAATAACTTCAATTAGACAGTATTTTTTAGTTCTCTCTCGTTATCCTTTTTCAATGCTAGCATAACTAGTGTAACTATTAAGTTAGATGGCAGGCTGTCTAAAACTCGACATGTGTGTTGCGATACTACTGGATTTATTGGGAGGTGTGGTGATGTGACTAATTCAAGGAATTGTGTTATGCAAGTTGAAGATGAGTGAAAAGTTAAGTGACAGTGGGAAAGGAGCATATTAGTTATGTGGAAAAATTTCAGATTTATAAGCCATACAGAGGAATATGGAAAGTGGAAAGATGGACCCAGATATGACGTTGAAAAAAACTGTTGTCGGTGGTGTGCAGCTGAGCTGAAATTCCTAAGTACTTCGAAAAGTTGGTGTGCATTTTGAGGCAAAAAGTGCAAACATCAGATGACTGCCTCGACTTTTTACTTCAAAGTAGGAAATGTCGATAAACTTTTATGATTGAAATGATTGAAATTGAAGGCTGCAAAATAGCACGCAGAAGAAACATTGCCTGTAGAATTTAAAGTTTTGTGTGGGAAACGGTTTATTATTTTTTCAGTGGTACGTAATCAGACTTCGATGTGAAAATTTTAATTTACTTTCCCAGATAGGGAATGTAGACCAAATGTTGGTCTATTTTGATATGCCAACTAGCACTGTGGTACATAAAGTAGGCAAACATAGTGTGTAAATATGAACATTGCTGAAAAGCAACAGTACGTAGTTACGTTAAACATTATGGCAGATGGATGAAAATTGCCACTGCATATGGTTTTAATTGGAACACCCTCCCCAAGGGAGAAAGCTTCCCACCTGTTATCACAATAAGAGCTTGTGATAGATGGATGCTCCTAGGCAGAATTTCTGCTGTTTGGAATAAGCGGCCAGGGGCTCTTCTTTGCTCAAAATCCGTGCTTATGTTGGAGAATTTTCATGGCCACACTGGTGATTGAGTGAAACTGAATCTGAAAGAAGGAAACTGACTTAGCCCATTTGCAACATGCTTGTTAAGAAGTGTGCCATTGGATTTTGGCTGCTAGATAGTCAATATTGGAAGAACTTTCTGTTAAGTTTTAAAAAACCGAAATCTCTAATCATCTTGTTGGGACTGGGGATGTCCTTATTTATGATTGACTCTGAGCACCATTCTGGATCATCTAGCGAGGGTGAAGATTCAGGTGCTCTTGATGCTGATAAGTGATTGTGCTTAATTTGGGTAAAACTGATACTAGAGTAAATTTGATGCACTATACTCAAGTAAATTGGACGCACTATGTAATGTTTCAATGTCTTCTGATTTAATGTGCTTCTAGTTCTATATTTTTGACAAAAACAATAAATTTTGTTTCTTGTAGTCTATTCAATGTTACGTGAATTTTAACCCCAATCTTTGTAAATTAGATTTAATTACAATTCTTCGTTTGTGTAGTCACAATGGGTGGAAATGCTTCATGCTTCTTGTGGGTAGTTGAAATACATATTTGCAACTGCTAAAAATGTGAAAGTGTATGACATATCCAGATGCAAGTGGAAATATAACAAAAATGCGACAACTGACAATGTTTCCAATTTGATAAAATTTAATACTTGAAGTAGAAGATACACATCTTTAGAAATAGGAAGAGACTTCCAGATACCTTCAATAATAAATTTGACTTACACAGTAACTGCTACGTATTTTGTAGGAGAGTAGAATTGTTGAACACGCATCAGATTTAAACCACAAAAAATTCAAATGTATTTAACATTTATGTGATATGGAATTATATGCGTCTGCTTCTGTTTACAAGCACATATTGAACACTGTCGTCTGCCACCTATAGTTGGCTGTTGGCTGCAGTGAAACAGCTGTTGGTACAGACTGAGACCATTTGATTTATATCGAAACATCAACTTGCATCAGGTGCTGTCCCATGGCTTTTCAGAAAGTGACCAAGTGGTACAAACAAGCTGACACAGTTTTGCGAAACAGTCAGTTCTCTTTAAGGACAACTACTGTTTTAGGTTTTTCAACCTACAAGATACGTGTACATTTAATTTTGAAAGTGATGATTATGGCCTGAGTGCAGAAAATCTTGATTGTAGGCTGCATCATGATTTTTCAAACCAAAATTCAGGAAAAAAGTGTGGTATGTATTTGTACAAGAATGGTATGCAGACAAGTTCATTGGCCTCTCATCAGAGTTTGATGGGTGCACTGAGTCTCAACCATTGACCTTACATAAATCAAACTAAGCTCTTTGCCATTGATTAGTGTGTCTGGAGTAGTAACAAATTACAACTTCATCCTGTGCATTAGACATAAGATGCTGGTTAGGGAACGAGTTGCTGAGCACATATCTCCTAATGATGTATTATTAAATTGGAACATGAGTAAATGCTGATACCATTGGAGAGGGATATTCAGTGATTTGACGTTTACAGTTGATTTAATATTCTGTTTTGCAGTAACTTAACAGTTCCCAAAAAGCAGCAAATTACCATGTTCCTAAATGCTGCATAGTTTTTCCTTTTTTTAATTGCTTTTCTGTTTGCTGTGTACTTTACCTGAGTTTTCTCTAAAAGCCATACCAGTAAAAAGGACATTCCCTGAATAGCAGAATAATTCAGTTGTTGGCCACACATTAGAGAAAGAAAACTTGCTAGCTTTCAGAATCAATCCTTTATCATGCCTGGCAATGTACATACTGCCCAAGATACTTCCCACCCCGCATTGTCGCATACCTGATCTGCACATTGTGGTCCATCTTCTGTGTCACTCGCAACCCCTTCCCACTGGGATCTTATACTAGGGGAAGACCCAGGTACAAAAACTCACATTCACCCATTATTTCCTATTCCATTCTATCACAGGAGTATCCTATTTCATTAGGCAGGGCCACCTATGAAATGAGCCATGTCACAAGAACTCTGCCACAATCACTGTACAGCTTTCTATGTTGGTATGACAATAAACTGTCAGCCAGAGTGAATGACCACTGCCAGACTGGTAAACAGGGTGTATACGACCCGGGACAACCGGGAATTCCGGGAAAAACCCGGGAATTTTTTCATCCGGGAGAAAACCGGGAAAAACCCGGGAATTTTTCGGAATTCCGGGAATTTTTCATTGTTTTAGCTTTCAGTTACATTTTTGTAGTTTTGACTGCAGAATTGATTCTCTAGCAAAGAATGTTATTGTATCCTGCTACTGGAGAATGATACTGCAGCAATAAAATATAAACGAGAGGGAAAAAAATAAAACTGTAGTGGCAAAGGAAATGTGCATTTTACGACAACAAAACACCGTGCACGCACAAGCGTCTACAGATAGCAAAAATATGTTAAAGGCCGTAGGGCGCAGACTGTAATTCTTCGTAACAATAAACTGCTTGCTACGAGCATGACGTCACAACTGTTCACATTAGGTTCGTTTGACCAGTTGCCAGCGGTCTGTTGCGCATGGGCATTTGACTCGCGTATAAGCAGTACCTTCTCTCCCTTCCCGCTTCTTGAAGTTTGGCTGTTAGCTGCATCGGTAGTAGCGGCAAGCAGCCAGATGCAAACGAGAAAAATTTTTCTCGCGCACCCTAACTGCCAGATTCGCGCTTGCACAGAGTTGTCTGAGTTGTAGTGGGGAGGGGGTTAGTCTCCACGTGACCCGTGTTTACGTTAAGTGATTTCGATGCTTCTCTTCGTGTACAGCTCCCACGTCAAATGAAAACAAAACGGATTTCTGTGGCCGGGAGCTATCAAGTGAATTAAAATGCATTCACATAATTACAGAGGGCAAAAATATATTATTAATTTCAGTTTCTGATTTTATTTTCTTTCCAAGTTAGTAGCAGTCAAGCATTAATCGCCTTGCAGAAGAATGAAGTTATTTTTGAAAGTTTGCTAAAGAAATTCCGCTGAGGCAATCATTTTATTTGAAACGAAGTTTTTCATTTAACAATTGTGGGTACTTCCAACTGTTGGGTGAATTTCAAGTGCACGTTATCATCTTCTGCCATGTATGGCATTATGCCATAATAAAGAACCAAACATGAGATCGTAGAGTACTGGTACTCCAAGAAAATTTACATCCCAAAAACCACACTGAAAAGCTTAATATCAGATGGGACCTACTTCATTGTGAATCTGGAAAAAACCAATGTGCACTTCAAGCCGAATTATGCATTTTAGTATGATTCACGAAATTTTGATGCCTTTTGGAGTATCCTCTGATGCCCTGTTTCTTTTATGGTGTAGTGTAAGCTCTCTTAGTGCTTTATACACACGAACATGCGGGCTTCCTACACCACTGCAGTTGCACACGCACAATAATTCGTTTTTGGCGCTCTCTGGCAACTGGTAAATCGAACCTATAACTAACAGTATTGCGAACGGTGGTTAGAAAAGCGTTACTTTCAAAGTAAATTTATTTTTACGCAAGATGAATTATGTTACGTGTGTGAAAGTGGGATGGATATCTAAATCACAGAGCGTTCGGAGGACCAGCCACTTCAAGAATTTCGAGCCGAGGCATTTATGTCACAATTTTAAATTTACTGGCACATTTGTGTGATGTATCTTAAAGTATATCACACCAAAAAAAGACCAATATTACACGTGAAAGCTTAGCTTTTCTTGTAGATATACGGTACTGTGTACATTAATGTAAACCGTTGACTTTTCCTCTTGTGTGTTCGCGCTATGTAACCAGTAATCTTGCTATTGGCTGACTATAACACGTGCCCTATGCTCTGAATAGCTGCTGTCATCGGCTGGCTTGAGATATGACTCGCTTACAAAAGGACATCACAACCTCGGTTGCAACGCTCCGGAAACTAACAAGCTGTGTTTGGTGCAATTCGAATTTATACTTTCGTAATACGAAAATATGCAGCGTATATGTTGCTGCAAATCAAAGGTCTTTCCAAAACTTTTCTGCTCCGGCTTTTCTTTTTTTTCCGGGAAGTTCTACGCGATTATATAAAACGTTAACCATTCAAAGGATTGAAAAGTTTTACAGTTTCGAGGGAACTTTTTCTGTGCTAAGTGACAGTAGGTCGCCCGGGAAAAAGCATATTTTTTAAACGGGATATCCGGGAGAAATCCGGGAATAATCCGGGAATTTTTTTTCCTTGTCCCTGTATACACCCTGGTAAAGAGCAAAGTTGAACATCCATTGTCACAACATGCTGGAGTTCAATGGCTGCTTAACACTAGACCTTTTAATCCTCCCCTTCATCACCAGCTTTTCTGAATTACACAGGTGGGTCATCCTTGCAACACATCCACTCATAACCCTCCTGGCCTCAGTCTACATTAATTCACTGTCCCCACAAGCTGTACCCAACAGTTTCCCCTTCCTCTGTTCTGTCAACTCCTTCCAGTTCATGCTTCCACGTCACCTTCATTGTATGTCACACCCCACCTGCTCGCAGACCGATGTATTCCCCCTCTCTCGCTGCATTCCAAGGCAGCAAACCGGCTACATTCCTCCAACCCACTGGCTATTCATTCCCAACCCCTCTGCCTTCCCTTTTTCCCCTCTGCCCATCCCAGCTCTACTCCACCTGCCAAAATAAGTTGGCAAGTTTTCTTCCTCGTGCGTGCGCGCACCTCATGATGACTCAGTGAGTGAGTGGTCACCTTTACTCGTAAATTATTTATGTAGAACTAACACTAGTAACACCACCTGTTTGTCATAAATCTTCATTTTCCCTTGTCAGTATTAACTATTTTTTCTGGTGTAACGTTCACTTAGTTTGGCTGCAAGGATTTTAGTAATCTGAATGTATACAATCAATTAGTAATTGTTGTGGGAGGAAACACTTCTGTGATTCATTGCTTGTGATTAGCATGTGACAAATGGAACATCATATGAATCCTTGAGGATATCAGTCATTAGTAATTAGCCCCTGTGTAGTTCCTAATATCTTTGTGCTTACATGCCTGTGTCACTGCTTATGAAGGACTTGGATAAAAGGAAAGGCTGGACATGTACCCAGGGGTGATGAGTTCAGATTACTGTCGGACCATCTTGATCGGAGAACCATGGTTTCCTAAATAACTTAAAATGGATTCTGGGAGGATTGGTTTGAAAAATGACTAGCTAAACTTCCTTCCACATTGTTTTGTTTCTAATAACCTTGTCATTGACAAGGTGTTAAACAATAATCTTTTTCTTTTGGAACTGGAGAGAGTGCAAGTTAGATGCACTGAACTGTGATGTCCTGTAGTTCTACACTTCTTTTAATGAAGTCATTTGACTGTATTATTGACTATTTAATTACAACCCAGGATTTGGCCTTATTTGATTGAGTTTGTCATTAACATATATTGCTGGACATAAAGCTTACAGTTCTTCATACTTAGTGGGTAAAAACTTTGGTGTAGCTAACATGTATTAAGTTGTTAATCCTGAGCAGTTGCGACTATTGGTGTTGCCAATTTGTCAGAAGATAAACTGAGTCAGGATGTAGTGTGTTTGTAAATAAAAGTAAAGCTTAATTATGAGTTACTGAAATGTCGTGTTGTGACACACTTGAACGTTAAGTGCGTGTGTAAAGAATTAGAGGAAAACAAACTTTGCCACATCTGATCATCTTTGGTGTGTGTGTGTGTGTGTGTGTGTGTGTGTGTGTGTGTGTGTGTGTAGCAGATTTGATTGGTGTCAAAATGCAATGAAAGTTGCTAATCAATGTTGTAGTTTGTATGAAGCAAATACTGCGTATAAGAATCTAGTGTGAGAAATTCTGCAGCATGTACAGGTGTTTCACAATTGTTGCTCAATCCTCCAGCATACCTTGAACTCCAATTTTTGTATTACATGCCATTTTTCATGGCTTGAGAATAAATTGAAAACAAGCAGACATTGCACAGTAAAATAGTTGATGTACTTTCATCTCAAACCTCCTTTCATTTGAGCAGGAATTGAAAACAAAAATGGGAGGAAAGGTTCAATTAAAGATAGTGTACAAAAACACACTTCCAATTTTTGTCGTAACTATGTTAATAATTTTATTTTGGTGTTCTGAACTATGCAATAAGCATTGTTTCGTTAGTGGTGTGTGGTAGCTGCAGTTGTCAAATGGAGTGTAAATCTGTCTGATGACAATACAGTGCCATCCAGTGCTCCAGTTGCATTGAACTCAGTCATTATTGGGAAGGTAACATCTTGTCTCATTGACCTGAACATCTGTAGTAATTAGACATGGAAAATTGGAGACTTTTAACTGATTGATTGGGTGTATGAATGAGATTAGTAGTGTTGGTTCCAGTGAGGAATTTTATTTAGACCTATACAAGCATAGTTCTCATGTATTCTTCCATTGCTTATTTCTCGACAATCCACATCACCAAATTCTTTACAAGAAGACATCAGAAGTATGTCTCAAATAGTTAAAATGATTGCAGGATCAGTAGTTTCCAGAATTAGTTCATTTAAATCTGAAAGCCTTTATAATTTTTTGTTAGCTTCTTCGAATTTTTTGGTAATAATGAGTTGGAAATATATAACACAACTTTATTGCCAGAAATAAATGCTTTTTTTGAATATAAGGTTATAATGCAAGTACATTTAAGTGCTGCTTTTGTCTATAAACTTGTTTGCAAGTAGGCCTCTTTAGTTACTTTATTTTCACTGGATTTAGTTATCAATTTACTGAACTCTGTATGTGAGAAGTTAAGATTTGTTGAGACAGCTGAATTTTTCAGGTGGTGAGACAATCAAACAAATCAACCAGCAGTCGGGGGCACATTGTGAGTTGGACAGGCGACCGCCCCCTAATCCTGCTGAAAAAGTGTTTGTGATACGTGGGACGCCAGACCAAATAGAACAGGCGAAGAGAATCATTAGTGAAAAGATTGGAATGGTAAGATCTATTTTCATAACATCTAGTTTCATATAAAAATAAGATATATAATTATTATACAGGCACTGAGTGTTGGCTAAGGAAATGTGATCTTTTGTGTTGTTAGACACTGTGAAGTAAAATAAGTTGCTTGCCAGCTTAAAGCGTGGAATAGTTAGTTTTGTACACATGGTACAAATTGAATTGAGTGTTTTGTTCAGATAAAGAAAAACTAGTGTGCCATTAAGATCTACGAACAAATTAATAGAAATGGTGCTTGCTTGATGTGTGCATTAACAACTGTTACCAAATGAGACTAACTTCAGTATGCATTTACTTTAACAATTACCCCTGTGAAAAAATGAGCATCAATTGATGGAAACTTTGAGAAAGTGCTGGAGTACATATTTGAAGTGTGATGAGTTTTTGACACACATTAATGATAGCTATTTTGGAGAAAATGCAAGAATTAATTTCTGATATTGTGCCACAATCTATTGTGAATGAAATGTGGCTTTCTTTTAATGTTAGAAACATTGATCAAAGCAGTGATTGGTGCTGCATCAAGTGCCTGGCAAAGAAGAAAATTATAATTTTCAGAATATCAGAAATGTTCTGCACCAGCAGCATGGCAGAACAATGAAATGTCCTCGTACTTAAAAAGCTTCCTTTAGGTAATACATATGACTGCAAGGGAGGTGGATGGTGGATTGTAAGATACTTACCGCACTAATTATTGTGAATCAAACAATGGAAAAGGCATAATAGTGACAGCATTGTGAACAGGATGGAACACTACTCACTATATAGTGGAGATACTAAGTCACAGGCAGGCACGACAAAAAGACTGTCAAACAAGTAAGCTTTTGGCCAAAAAGTTAGTCATTGAAATTAATTGTGCGTGCAGCCCTTCCTGCTTAGTGTGCAGATTGCTAACAACGAAGCAATATTTGTTGAGTGTAGTGCATAGATTTGTAGTGCACACACGGGAATTTTATGCACATAAATCACACCAAAAATTTCACATTAGCTTTTTGAATAGCTTGTTGTTCTTATAGACAGCTTAACTGTTGTAGACGTAATTCTTACAAAGAAGACTGGCAGAGGAAATAAAATTGTGGCAGTGTTTGTCACTTCAGAGACTTGAACGAATTGGGACTTCAATCTGTTAAAGTGAGATTTCTTATGCATATGTGATTTTATTAAAATTCTTGTAACACAGTTCCTGTAACACAGTTCTTGTAACTGGTGAAAATTGTACATTTTGCAAACTGAAATGGATTCTTGTTCATTCTCCATCCTTATCACAAAAATGCAGTGTACATTGTATGCAGTAAATGTATTTCTTACACCAGTCACAGCTGACAAAAAGTAATGCATTGAAGCACCTCACAGTAATTACTGCTTTTATTTAGACAATTAGGTTGGAGTAAAAATGGTCCTGGACATTGTTCAGCATATTGTGCTACATACCAAGTTTACTGCACCAAATTTCAAAAAAATACACACAAACAGAAGTTTAAGGATACTGTTCTGTTGACCTGAAATGACAAGAGCTATTGGAAGTTACACTGACTGACAGTATCTGAGAAGTGCTATTTTCTGTCAAAAAAAATGGGAACTAAATTATAGTAGTTGTTTGGATGGAATTACTGTAGTTATTCTGGATGGATTCTGCCAACAGCCTTTTCACTGTCCACAAAAACAAGAGGCAGCATTATGGCCAGGCCAAGAGTTCAACAAAAACAATGATTATTTTCTGTAACAGATGGGAAGGCATTATGAATGAAATGTTGGAAAATTCTTTCCTATTTTTCCTAATTTTGATATGTTCTTTCCAAGATTTTTGCAGTTTTTATTATTTTGTTGCTAATTTACCTTGAAGTTGCTGAAGACAGATATGATACAGGAACAGTAATCCACACATATATGCCACATGACATTACCATGTACATCACAGCATTCATTGATTGCACAAGTGACTTTTTTTGCCCCAAAGATAAATCACAATTTGCATGCAGTTCGGCCAGGAAAACTAACTTATTAGCATTACACACAGCAGCTGTGGGAATAACAGCAAGCTTTGTCTTCATATGAATTTCTTTGTGCATAATATTGCATATTACAGTGTATCCTTTACACGTTTACTTGAAGTAAACTTGTAATTATATTACGCACTGTTCTGTATGATTGCCTAAACCTGTTCAAGTCTAGAGCAGCCTAGAAATAAGAAATTCTCATCTCTTGCAATTTGGTGGGGCCAGTCTCCTAGATATCCATCAGTAATGGTGCATTCTCTCTCATGAACAATTCCAAATCTTTCAAATTCTTTTTTTCCTTTTTTACCATTGGTTTCATTTTGACATGCATTTCATGTTACAAATTCCTTGAATTTATGCAGTTCACATTCACATTTTACAGAACAGAACCACACTAACACACAGCTTAATCCAAAGCATTTTCTCCCATGTTTGTTCAACAAAAAGCTTAGTTTTTTGTCACTGCAAGTTACTGCAATAAATGTTTTGTTTAGGCTAGCAGGGTGTTCTTGTTCCAGGCTCAAATTGGCACAACTACCTTCGCTCGAACCACAATTCATGAATCATCAGAATTATTTCCTATTTCTTCCACAGTCAGGTGAAATTTCATCATTCAAATGAATGTCCAAGGAATTAACTAGCAAATTACGGTTAATCATCAGAAGTAGGTGAAGTTTACTGGATACCATGTTCTTGGTATTAAGCTTTGCAAGATTGAGAATCTTATTTGGATTCCAAATTACTGTGAAACTCCAGAAACTGCACAAGGATAGATGTTATTAGCAGGGATATATGGGGAAAAAAAAACCCTCAGTGAAATACTGATTTTTTTTCCATCACTAATCTCTACCACAGAAAGCAACTGGTAATGATTATCAACATTACATGAGATATAAACTCTGGCAAATAATTTCACTAACAGATGTTTGGGCACAATGAACAAAAACTTAAATTCGCGTTAGAAATTAAGATTGTCAGGTTATCTGTTTATCGATGTGCTGTTGACCGAGGCTGTGTGTGTCTGCTGTGTTGCACACGCACAGTCTGCTACAGCCATGGTAGTGTTGTACATTTCCCCATTCACCTGGTGGTCTTCGCATTTGGCATTTTTGAAGTCTTTTAATGCAGTGCTTTTTAACAGTTGTAAAATTTTGACTGCTTTTCTTTTGCTGTATTTTTCCAGGGGACATTTTGATGTATTGAGTTTTACCCTTCCCTTGTTAGATCATTTTGCAAGGAACAGACGGATAGTCTAAAAGTTGGGAGTTTTTGTTGTGGCTTTGATTCTGTTTGATAGTTTCTCCATACTTCCATAGTTTAAAGTATCCGAGGAACTAAACCTCTCGTATGAGTTAATTTGTTTAGATAGTTAGGCATCTCTTTGTGCTTAAAGATTCTCAGTCCTGCCACTGAACCTCTAGCGGTCACACTGTAGCCTTTTTTTAGGTGATACGATGATGAGAATGCTCAAACATTTGAATTGTGCCTTCAGTAGCAATTAGTTTTTTAGAGCTGATCCAATATTAAAGGAAAATTTTTGTAACATATATAGACTACTGTAATTATGGCCTTGCTGTGTAGTATAAAAACAGAAAAACCTCATAACATGTTTTCACAAGATTGAGAATATCACTATTTGGCCACGGCACATGGTAAACATGTTTTTTTACTGAAAGAGTGCTTCATTTTTCATTCCTGAAATTTAAGACCTGACAGTTAATTCTATGCAAGGAAAGGTTAAGCCCGAGGAGCGTACAGGAAGTCTACCCATTAACTTTGGATATGATCACCATCATTATATCATACAAATCATCACATAACATACTTAAAGTTTGAGTTGTGCAGCCTCTTTATTTTGTTTTTGTCCTTTCTGTTCAGAAAGCCTGCCCAAAACTAAAATGCATCTAGTTATTAAAATAATTATTCTGCTTGTGTTTATATTGTAGGTGTCTTTTAAGTTAAGCAGATATTTTGCTAGTTATTTAGTATTAGATTAACAATAGGTTTTTATTAATCATTTAGATTGTAGGTAATTTAAACAGGTGTGGCAGCATTAATACATTACATATATAACTAAAGCTTGTTCCAAATTTGATTCCTATTGTCAGCAGTTTGGAAGTGAGATTAAAACCTTCTTTGTTTCGTACGGACTGACCATAAAGTGTCCTCATTCTATTCATTTATATTACTTACACAGTTGAGTGTATTCTAGAACCTTTGCTGTAGTGTCAGAAATTTAAAATTAATCATGTTTGTTTTTTATTTTGCTTGTATACTGTAAAGTCTTGCACGACAACATTAAACTATTTCGAGACAGCCGATTTATTTGTTTCAGCCACCTGGTCCTGGCGGTGCGCCCCCAACGCAGTACCCCATTGGTCAAGGCCCACCTGGAGGGTAAGTTATGAAAATATAAAGAGCATAGTTATGTACTTATAAGATCTTTAATCTAATAAGGTGGTGATTTAAGCCTAAAAAGAACTATTGGTAGGATGTATTATTCCAGGCAAGGCCCTCCCCAACACTTCGCCCCGCAAGGATGGGGCGGAGGCTATCAGCCATGGCAGAATCAGCAACATCCCACTGATCCAAGTAAGTGAATCATATGTTAGTCTACGTTACTTATTTGTCGTTGCAAAATGACAAATGGTGGAATTTTAATTTGTATATTACTTTTGGAAGAATTTGACATTTAAAAATAAATTGAGCAGTGGACAGGACTGGTACTTCTATTTCCTTGGATATAGAATTTTGTAGAAAAATTTCATTATATATTGGACAAAGTAGAATGATATGAAAATGGTTCAGATTTTCCGTAAGCTACATGATAAGTCTAAATGTTGAATAATTTAGTTAAGCTGAAATTTCCAGTAATATTTATTTCTGTGGTTTGAGGTCAATTAGTTGGCTAAGTTGATGATAACAGTGAAAATTCTTGTGTGCATAGAATAAGAGAATACAAGTGGTTTACTTTATTGGATTGTATGCGAGTTAGTTGTATTGAATACTGAATGGTATACACACACTGGTTCTAAAAAATAAGATTAAGTATGAACCCAGGGATGTGCTGCACCTTCGTTAGGTGTTTATCACTAGAAGGTTTAGGAGCCAGGCACACTGGTCGTTCTCTCTCTCTCTCTCTCTCTCTCTCTCTCTCTCTCTCTCTCTCTCTCTCTCTCTCTGTGTGTGTGTGTGTGTGTGTGTGTGTGTGTGTGTGTGTGTGTGTGTGATTTAGGACTTTTGGCGGAGACAGTCTTTCTGTCGCATGTTTTCGGCTCTGCATCTCAACATCTCTACTATATGGTGAGTAGCAATCTATCCTTTTCATAATATGACATTCCATTCTGGATTTTCCATTGGAGGTTTGTCTTTCAATTTTTCTGTGTTGTACAGTTACATATTTTAATGTTATTAAATGCAACTAACATCTTACTGATATGGGGAGAACCTCAGATGCGATCAACTGATTTGACTTCTATTTGGTAATTTGCTCGTATACAACCTAAAATGAGATGAAAAGTATCTTAACACCCTTCCATTTTTTAGAAAACCGTCCTCAAATTTCGTGATGCACAATCTCCTCAAAATCGGCGATGTTGATAGATAATTGAAAATTGAGCATTTTCATTGCATATAGGGTGTGCACTCCTCTATTCTCCTATGAACAGTGTAAAGAAACGTGGTACACAGCTGCCCCAGTTTGCACGCACAGAATAATGAAAGCATCACTGGCATGTTGGCATAGTGACGGATGCATTAGGCTGGGGAGCAGGGAACCTGTGTTAAGATTCCACAACAAATTATGCAGTTCATTTATACTTTTTGCACATTTATTTTTAGGAATAGTAGGGTTTATAAGTTAAGCAAACAAATAAGAAATAAGGTAGGCAAGTAAATTTCTGAAACGGCTTTGATTATTAAAGAATTAAATGTTTAAGCCTCATGGTATGAAAACAATATTAAGACTGGTGCAAATATAATAATGAGGCAGCACAGCTGTGTGAGCTTCTTTACAGTCAGGTGTGGTGCAGAATTTTATTCTGAGGCTTCAAAATTGCAATGCCCTTAAACCCAGTCGGAATTGGCCAATCACGTGGATGCAGTCACGATTCATAACATAATTTATGCTGGACTGTTGGCACTAATTTTTCAGGCAACGTTAATGTGTCTGGCAATTGTCAAACGTTACTTGTTGGTTCTTCAGATGAAACAGCATAATTGCTCAAAGATTGTAGTTGTTAGTCTTCCTTTGACTAAATTTGCGTTGAGTGTTCATGGCCAAATACATCCATGCAGTTGTTCAAAGGAAAATGGAGATATGGAACATTGAGTGAAAAAGGTTGTAAAGGTGACCAGGATTAAAATTTTAGTTCTTTACCAGCCAGTCATTTCAGAAATTTATTTGCATACCTTCTCATTATTCATTGCTGTTTTACTTGCCATGTAAATCATCCTATTCCCACAAAATTTGATATGGAAGAAATATAGTTAAGAAAACATAAGAATTAATTTTGAAAACGAATTGTTTTTTCCATTCCTGGCCAAATACCTTGGTCACTATGCTAGCAGTCCTTTTGCTCACCAGCTTGGGCTTATGGTTACATAAGGGGCAGTCATAACATTTTCTTTTTTTAATTTCTAGGAAGTTTTTGGACCCTGTATATTATGATAAATGTTCAGATTTCAATTATTTATTGATCCCGTTGATTCAGTTGTATGTGCTGAGCTTTAGGGGTGCTTTTCTCAAAAAAATGGAAGGTGTTGAGCTAAAATATTGAGTCTTAAAATGTAGGTTGCGCACAAGCAACCTGCAAGTGAGCTGAATCAGTTGGCCATGTCTGAGGGCTTCCACTTATGAGGGGTGTGATGCACTGGTGGGACATTCACACTGGGTGGGTAGTGTCAGTTAGAACCTTTTTCCCACTAGCCAGAATTTTGTTCGGTGTGTTATCTAAATTGGTTAAGGTAATGAATACCAGTGTTGTTCTTTTGAAAAACATTACTGATTTCCTCCCACAATGTGAGGTTGGTCTGTCAGAATCCTCCCTACAAACTGAAGAGTATTGGTAAATTGTCCATTTCCTGAGTAGTTGTCAAGTAATTCTGTTTCCTAAATAGTTGATCTGTGGTCTGTTCAAAGGAATTGCAGTGTGTTCAAAGCCACCTTGTTGTGATATGCTGATGAATTCTGTCAGTGAACAGCAATAGGTATATAATTTAGTGTTGCATTTTTTCAACAAAATCTCCGTTCAAAATGTTTGATTCAATTACAATTTTTCGTTTCTTGCCATATCCATTCCTCTGCATGCCATACTGCCGTACTTCCACAATAGTGGTGATACAGTGATTAGAAGACATCTAAAAAGTGACATTGTGGGAACTGTTTCTCATTGGTAGTTGAACATGTTGAAATGTCTTGAGGCATTGTGTATACTCTTTTTTGTCTATTTCAAATAAAAGAATCTACTAATGTTAAATAGGTAAATAGTTGCTTTAAGAGCTATTAAGTCCCACAGAATTAAATATATGGTGGATTACTAAGTGCCAAAAACTGAGAATTCGGTTGTTAAAATTTCAGCCTTAAACATTTTTCAACATTTGCTTCAAGAATGGTTTGTTGAAGTCAATTGATACACAAATTTTTGATGTGCTGTTGACGTATGTTAGAAAAATTTGAGGATTGACTTCAATTTAATGCACATACATTTAAAATTTCTGTCAAGAGAATTTGATGGAGCTCACTGTGCAGCCATGACTGTCATGTTTTGTTGCATCTGTTGTTCAGAATATAAATTCAACAATAATGTTAGAGGCCACTTTCTGCTCCTCAAAGATAAGTATGGGGATACAGTGTTCCTCTCTAATGATTGTTTAACTTGTGTCTTACAGCTGTAGTGTCAGCTCATAAAATTTTTGCCCCCTGGGCTTTGTAAGTAGTCAGTAGGCAGCATATTGCTCACATTATACACTTGTGCTGGTCATACTGCATCCTGGCCATTCAGATTAGTCAGTAGCACACACATGGTTGTTAGTGCTTCAAGGCTTGACTCTTTATATGATTTTGATACAGTTGCATTGTTACTGAATTTGTCTGGATACAATCTTCATGTGAAATAAGACAAACATAACACTCATACATTTCTTTACTGCTCCAAACAACATGCACTGTCACCTACTCCCTTGTCAAACAATAGGGTTTACCTTTCCAGAAACACTTACCAAAAGATATTCTTACGAGCTCTAGGCTTGCAGGTGGAAAGTAACTGTGTAAGATGCATACAATTTGATGTTTGTTGCATTTCAGTGGAAAAATTTGCATGTGCATCATAACAAATCCATGGTGTTGTAATACCTGTAAGTCAGCAGAGTGCAATTTTGTAAATCAGTCATTTCTAATTTCTTTTTCAATGGTGCAACTAAAAATTGTGCGCTAGATAATTTAAATTCTTATCTCAAAATTAACAGATCTGCACAGTTCAGCGGTAACAACAAAATAAGTTAGTAGGTATTTTAATGAAAAGATGTTCAAAAAATTTCCCGAACCAAGCTGCCTAAAAGGGGCTGTGTTCCTATGGCCTAACAAGGCCAACATATTAAAATAGGGGTACCTTGTGGATAGCCGACCACTTTGCCTGCTTTGTGATGGGGAAGATGCAGGTGTCATGTGTTTGCATTCATGCCAAATTAGATTTCTCATAAAATGCAGTGTTTGAAGTTGTCTGACCTTTCAGTACTGGTTTATTTTGGCATGCTGTGAGGAGATTTTTGACATAATAATTCTTATGTGAGTGTGAATGGGTAGCTTGTCGAGTTTCTTTATTCCGTATTACATTATACTTCTCTGTGAACTTCATTTCTGAAAATCGTGTCCTTGGGCATGTTCATCTACATATACATTTATACTCCGCAAGCCACCCAACGGTGTGTGGCGGAGGGCACTTACCGTGCCACTGTCATTACCTCCCTTTCCTGTTCCAGTCGCGTATGGTTCGCGGGAAGAACGACTGTCTGAAAGCCTCCGTGCGCGCTCTAATCTCTCTAATTTTACATTCGTGATCTCCTCGGGAGGTATAAGTAGGGGGAAGCAATATATTCGATACCTCATCCAGAAACGCACCCTCTCGAAACCTGGACAGCAAGCTACACCGCGATACAGAGCGCCTCTCTTGCAGAGTCTGCCACTTGAGTTTGTTAAACATCTCCGTAACGCTATCACGGTTACCAAATAACCCTGTGACGAAACGCGCCGCTCTTCTTTGGATCTTCTCTATTTCCTCCGTCAACCCAATCTGGTACGGATCCCACACTGATGAGCAATACTCAAGTATAGGTCGAACGAGTGTTTTGTAAGCCACCTCCTTTATTGAAGGACTACATTTTCTAAGGACTCTCCCAATGAATCTCAACCTGGTACCTGCCTTACCAACAATTAATTTTATATGATCATTCCACTTCAAATCGTTCCACACGCATTCCGTATTTACTCGAATCTAAGCCACACTTTTTTTCCGGTTTTTGTAATCCAAAAAACTGCCTGCGGCTTAGAATCGAGTGCAAAGTAAGCGGAAGTTCTGAAAAATGTTGGTAGGTGCCGCCACAACCAACTTCTGCTGTCAAATATATGTAGCGCTACACAGGCATGCTTTGCAGGCACAAAACGTCTGCGTCAGTAAATAAATTAAAAAAAAAGTGGAAGACGAGATTTTTTTTTCTCCTCCCCGAGTTTCGACCACTGCATTTTCATACCTTATCCAACGAAGTAAATACAAATTCCGTTTTGTTCATCTTCGAAAGTAGCAGCATTTCAATGTACTACGAAAATCCGACTGGCAAGACTCTGAGATGTTTGTCAATATGGCCAACTCTTAAGTTCTGAATTTTTTCCTATCTGTGAGAAGAGATGGTTGCTAATAGGAACTTTTATGAATTGTGAATCACATGCAGTATTCTCTTCACCATAAGAATAATATGAATATAAACATTTTGCCATGTATTCTTTGCTACTGCTATCTCATTTAAATCCTGTCTGCCTAATAAACTACGAAACTAGAGTGAGACTACAGCAAACACGGAAGAATATACATAGCATGTCATGTTTATATTCTTATTATTCTTATGTCTAATAGTGATAGTCAGAAATGAAGCTCGGTAATTGACAAGATTTTTAAATCTAAGATGACTCTAATTTCTGTGCAGAATGTAACGTACTAAAGAGGTGTCTGCAAAGATTTTCAAACAGAGAAAAATTTTCGCTAAACTCTCGTTCAGAACATCATCTATCATATGCAGTCGATTATTTGGTGCTTGTTGATCATTATCGAAGAAAGCATCGGTGCAAGTAACAACAAATAGCAGTCTCTTGCCATTGTTTCGCTAATGCGACGATTCCTCTTTTTTCTTTCTTTTTTTTATATAAGCAGCGGTAGCGCTCACAAAAGCAAACCGTGCCCCAAGCGGCGACAGGTCGTAAACACTCATTATCAGAATGCGACATACAATGCGTGACACAGTACAGTAATGCATTTTCAGCTTAGAGTGACATAAACACCTATAACAAAGAGAACAGCACTTATCACATCAAAGAAAAATAAACAATCAATTCAAACCACACGAAGCATGTGAAAAAGGAAGGGTACCCGTATAAATACGGATGGAGCACCTGACGCATAGCAATGGCTACCTGGTAAAGCTTAACTGCTAAGCTTACGACTCGAACCAAACTACTGTAGCTGTATTGTCATTCATTCGACCTAAATTGTGTCTCATATTACAATGGACCAACTTTGTTATGATTTGGAGGTGCGGCCTAAAACTTCTCTCTCCCCTTGAATTTAGAGTCTCAAATTTCAGGTTCGGCTTCGATTCGGGGAAATTTTTTTTCCTTGATTTAGAGTCTCATTTTTCAGGTGCGGCTTAGATTCGAGTGCGGCTTAGATTCTATCTTTGTATGTATTCGCAATACATTACATTTGTCTATGTTAAGGGTCAGTTGCCACTCCCTGCACCAAGTGCCTATCCGCTGCAGATCTTCCTGCATTTCGCTACAATTTTCTAATGCTGCAACTTCTCTGTATACTACAGCATCATCCACGAAAAGCCGCATGGAACTTCCGACACTATCTACTAGGTCATTTATATATATTGTGAAAAGCAATGGTCCCATAACACTCCCCTGTGGCACGCCAGAGGTTACTTTAACGTCTGTAGACGTCTCTCCATTGATAACAACATGCTGTGTTCTGTTTGCTAAAAACTCTTCAATCCAGCCACACGGCTGGTCTGATATTCCGTAGGCTCTTACTTTGTTTATCAGGCGACAGTGCGGAACTGTATCGAACGCCTTCTGGAAGTCAAGAAAAATAGCATCTACCTGGGAGCTGTATCTAATATTTTCTGGGTCTCATGAACAAATAAAGCGAGTTGGGTCTCACACGATCGCTGTTTCCGGAATCCATGTTGATTCCCACATAGTAGATTCTGGGTTTCCAAAAACGACATGATACCCGAGCAAAAAACATGTTCTAAAATTCTACAACAGATTGACGTCAGAGATATAGGTCTATAGTTTTGCGCATCTGCTCGACGACCCTTCTTGAAGACTGGGACTACCTGTGCTCTTTTCCAATCATTTGGAACCTTCTGTTCCTCTAGAGGCTTGCGGTACACGGCTGTTAGAAGGGGGGCAAGTTCTTTCGCGTACTGTGTAGAATCGAATTGGTATCCAGTCAGGTCCAGTGGACTCTCCTCTGTTGAGTGATTCCAATTGCTTTTCTATTCCTTGGACACTTATTTCGATGTCAGCCATTTTTTCGTTTGTGTGAGGATTTAGAGAAGGAACTGCAGTGCGGTCTTTCTCTGTGAAACAGCTTTGGAAAAAGGCATTTATTATTTCAGCTTTACGCGTGTCATCATCTGTTTCAATGCCTTCATCATCCCGGAGTGTGTGGATATGCTGTTTCGAGCCACTTACTGATTTAACGTAAGACCAGAACTTCCTAGGATTTTCTGTCAAGTCGGTACATAGAATTTGGGCTAGTTCACAATGCAAGCTCAATAGGTTTTTACAAATTCACTGATCTTTGACAATTCTTTATCTCCAGTCAAGAAATGATCGTTTCTGCACCAGCGTTTTGGTAAAGCCACCCTGTCTCTCAGAATAAATATTAAAAATTTCATCTGTTGACTCATTCATTGACAATTAGCGTTTGCCCCTTACTTCTATAGTAGGTATTTTGTGGGCCTGGACATACTGTGCCATATGTGTTGTGCAGACGGAAGTGTGATGGAGTTTCATGAAAAATTTTTTAATGTCTATTTGGTTTTCATAGTGGGAAAACTACAAGCATTATTGTTGGTTCTTCAGGAAGACCTGTTTCTCTGCAGTTACTTACAGAAAGTGATTTTACAAATTCTGATGAAAACACAGGTCCAAAGAATAAGAGACTGTGAAATGTGGTTTATATACTTCATGGAATTTTATTATTTGCTAGTAAAAAATATAAATCCTGAGATAGTTTAGAATGAGCGTGCAGTCTGAGTGAGCCATTGGTAAAAAACATATGATTGTTGCCAGGACGTTATTATGGTAATGGAAACAAAAGTGACAAAATTTCATGAAATGTGCAACTTAACCAATAAAAGTACATGAATAGAAGCAAAAAGTATGAGGTCTGTCCAGGAAGTAAGTACCATTTCGTTCTATCGCCATCTGCAGCACTAGTCACAGTTCTCCACCTCCACCTTCACCCTCATCTCTCTTGTTCGTTGTCTTTCAGCTGATGCCATTACAGCAGGATTGTGCTGTTTGCATTTGTGAGTGGTTGTTCAGTCTTTGATAGTATCTTGAGTCTGTCAACTGTGAAGTGCATTCTGTAATATGGTTTTTTTAATGCAAAGAATGCTAAGCCAGCTGAGATTAATTGTAAATGTGTAGAGATTTATGGTGGTCTGACTGCTGGAATGAGGAGGCGAGGGTGAGACATTTCAGTGGCCAACAAGCCAATGTTCATGGTGCATGGAGTGTTTGGCCTTCTATTGTCAATGATGACTAGTAGAGAAAATTAATGAGAAAATTTTAAGAAACAGACAATTCACAGTAATAATTCTTCTTGATGAATTTCCACAAGTTTCAAAAACTGTTTTGCATGCATCACAAATTGCCAAAATTTTTACAAGTTGTCCCTGATGGATTCCGAAAATGCTTCTGGATGTACACAAAATGAAGTGACTCGGCAGTGCTTGTGACATTTCTTATCCAATGCAGAGATGAGGGGGATGAATTCTTAAATAGAATTGTGACTGGTGATGACTTTGGTTCGTCTTGTCACTTCAGAATTGAGACAAGCCAGTGGAGTGGAGGCACTCACTGTCCCTCTGAAACTAAAGTGTGCAATTTAAAGTAAAAGGTCTGCAATGCTTACTCAAGGCATTGTGTTGCTTCATGACAGTGCATGTCCCCATTCTGCTGATGTCACTTGAAACCTTATTCAGCAGTTAGGTTGGGAGCAGTTGGATCACCTCTGTACAGTCTCGATCTTATACATTTTGGTTACCATTTGTTCTTGAACTAGAAATGTGATTTTTGGGGGAAAGTGCTTTAATAGTGATCATGCAAAAAGGTGTTCAGCAGTGGCCATATTCACTAATGGCATCACTCTACGAAGAGGAGGGCGGAGAAAAGGTGGTTTCTCGCTGACAAATGGCTGAACGACGATGGCAACCATGTAGGAAAAGGTTTTAGAAATGCTCTTTCTAGAAAAATGTTTTTGTCCAAAATGGTATGTACTTACTGGACATTACTCGTGCTGTGAAGCTAATGGGAAGGACTCCTGTTTTCAGTAGGAGTTTTTGAGCTGTTGGCAATGGCAATAAGTCGCAACTTTTGATAGTTCCGCATTGAGCAAATGGAGAAGACCACCGTTAGCAATGCAGACCAAAGGTGACATACCTACTTCCACTGCATAATTTTTAACAGGTAGTCAGTAAGCTATAGTAATTAATAAACAAATAACAATACTGAACTGGTTACTTAACGTCCACAAATATTCTGTATGTATCTGTGTTAATCATGTAAGCAATGAGTCACACTGCCCTATTTCTTTGACCCAGAACTAGTGTTGGAGCTGGCAGAAATGATCTCTCTGATTTGTTCTTCCAGTAATCCTTGATTAATGTTTTACTATCTTCTTGGTATGGCTCATAAATAGAGATCAGCCTGGTGGGGCAATGTCTGTTAATGGCTTCTTTTGTCAACATTTCACCTCACAGAGGTTAAAATTCTTATTATTTCTTGTAAAGTAACTTTTCACCTGACCATGGAAATGTAGTGAGACTGAAATGAGTATGGCAAAGAGGAAGCATTGTTATTGTATTTGTTTGTCGATATGGTGTGTGTATATTTTGACTTGTACAGCTGTAAAAGTTCCATTGATTCTACCTTGCCCATGCGAGGTTCAATTTTTGCAAGAGGAGTGTGTTTTCTTCCTTTGCATTATTGGAGCATCATTAACATAACATAGTAGTATGGTGTATTGTCCATTACTACTATTGTTGAATTCTGGGGAATACTTCATAGCAACAAGTTAGAAAACTGTTCAGCAAAACGGTAGTGTTCATTTCTTCATGGTGCAATCCTGCTCTTTGGAATGGAATAGAAAGAATATTTCAGAGGAAGGCATGAGACAAACCAGCATGAAGGACAGTCATTCTGCTACCTTGCTACCTTCCTGTGTGCGCTTCTCGGTTCCTTCGCGTGTGCAATCTGTCCAGACTTCTCTGCACAGGGTGTATACGGGGACAAGGAAAAAAAAATCCCGGATATCCCGTTTAAAAAATACGCTTTTTCCCGGGCGAAAATACACTTTTTCTGTGCTAAGTGACAGATTTTCCTTAATTTTCCCTCGGAACTGTAAAACTTATCAATTATTTGAATGGTTAACGTTTTATACAATCGCGTAGAACTTCCCGAAAAAAAAAGAGAAAAAAGAAAAAAGACGGGCAGAGAAGTTTTGGAGAGACTTTTAATAAAAAATAAAAATAAAAAAAAAATAAAAGGAGAGAAGAGTTGGAAAGACCTTTGATTTGCAGCAAAATATACGTTGCATATTTTCGTATTACGAAAGTATAAATTCGAATTGCACCAGACACAGCGCGTTAGTTTGCGGAGCGTTGAAATCGAGGTTGCGATGTCATTTTGTAAGCCAGTCATATCTCAAGCCACGAGATCTCGTCAGCCGATGACAGCAGATATTCAGAGCATAGGACACGTGTTATAGTCAGCCAATAGCAAGATCACTGGTTATATGGCGCGAACACGCAAGAGGAAAAGTTAACGGTTTACATTAATGTACACAGTACCGTATATCTACAATAAAAGCTAAGCTTTCACATATAATATTAGTCTCTAAGATTAACACGCTACAACAGAAGCTTAGCTTTCACGTGTAATATTGATCTTTTTTGCGTGTGTTATACTTTAAGATACATCACACAAATGTGCCAGTAAATTTAATATTATGACATAAATGTCTCGGCTCGAAATTCTTGTAAGTGGCTGGTCCTCAAACTGTTCAGTTTCGAACGCTCTGTGATTTAGATATCCATCCCACTTTCTCACACGTAACATAATTCATCTTGCGTAAAAAGAAATTTACTTTGAAAGTAACGCTTTTCTCACCACCGTTCGCAATACTATCCGAAGACTGTTAGAAATAGGTTCGATTTACCAGTTTCCAGAGAGCGCCAGAAAACAGGCATTATTGTGCGTGTGCAACTGCAGTGGTGTAGAAAGCCCGTATGTTCGTAAGCACTAAAAGAGCTTACATTATACCATAAAAGAAACAGGGCATCAGAGGGTACTCCAAAGAGCATCGGAATTTCGTAAACCATACTAAAATGCACAATTCGGCTTGAAGTGCAAATTGGCTTTTTCCAGATTCACAATGAAGTATGTCCCATCTGATATTAAGCTTTTCAGTGTGGTTTTTGGGATGTAAATTTTCTTGGAGTACCAGTACTCTACGATCTCATTTTTGGTTCTTTATTATGGCATAATGCCATGTATGGCAGAAGATGATAACGTGCACTTGAAATTCAGCGAAAAGTTGGAACTAGCCAATACTGTAGAATGAAACACTTCGTTTCAAAAAAAAAAATGATTGCCTCAGCGGAAAGATTAATAAAGCCAAATTTCTTTAGCAAACTTGCAAAAATAACTTCACTATTCTGCAAGGCGATTAATGCTTGACTGCTACTAACTTGGAAATAAAATCAGAAAACTGAAATTAATAATATATTTTTGCCCTCCATAATTATGTGAATGTATTTTAATTCACTTGATAGCTCCCCGGCCACTGAAATCCGTTTTGTTTTCATTTGACTTGGGAGCTGTACATGAAGAGAAGCAGCGAAATGACTTAATGTAAACACGTGTCACGTGGAGGTTAACCCCCTCCCCACTACAACTCGAACAACTCTGTGCAAGCGTGAATCTGGCAGCTATGGCGCGCGAGAAAAATTTTTCTCGTTTGCATCTGGCTGCTTGCTACTGCTACCGACACAGCTAACAGCCAAACTTCAACTAGCGGGAGAAGGTACTGCTTATACGCGAGTCAAATGCGCATGCGCAACAGACCGCTGGCCAATTGGTCAAACGAACCTAATGTGAACAGTTGTGACGTCATGCTCATAGCAAGCAGTTTATTGTTACGAAGAATTAGTCTGCGCCCTACGGCCTTTGACATATTTTTGCTATTTGCAAATGCTTGTGCGTGCACGGTTTTTTGTTGTTGTAAATTGCACATTTCCTTTGACACTAAGTTTTATTTTTTTCCCCTCTCGTTTATATTTTATTGCTGCAGTATCATTCTCCAGTAGCAGGATACAATAACATTCTTTGCTAGAGAATCAATTCTGCAGCCAAAATTAAAAAAATTTAACTAAAAGCTAAAACAATGAAAAATTCCCGGAATTCCGAAAAATTCGCGGGTTTTTCCCGGTTTTCTCCCGGATGAAAAAATTCCCGGGTTTTTCCCGGATTTCCAGGTTGTCCCGGGTCGTATACACCCTGTCTGCAGCATTTACTTAAATTTTGTCAAACGATATGCTCCTCATAGTGTATGGGAACTGGCAACTCCAGGCAACTATGTCACTTCCATCATAAAGATATAAATCATTCGTGCTGGAAACAAAGCTTGTGAAGAAAATTTCGAAGAGACACCTTCCATCTGTTAAACAACACTGCTTCTTTCAGGTTAAAATGAACTATCTTTAATGTAGTGTAATCCTTGAGCTGATAAGAACCGTGTTGATATCTTTGTATTATTTACGAATAGGATGCATCCTCTGAATTGCAGGGTCCGAGGTTCAATTCCTGGCCGGATGGGGTGTTTACTCCGCTTGGGGACTGGGTGTTTGTGTTTTGTCCTCGTCATTTCATCATCACTGGACTGTGAAAAGATTGAGAATTTGTATGGGTACTGATAACCATGCAGTTGAGTGCCAAACAAACCAAATATAATAATCTGCTCCTCAAAACATCTAAAATTGGATCCACACTATTGCAGTCCAGTTCAAAGTACTCACCTTATGAGTACAAACAATTGCAATCTTATCTGCAGACTGGAATTCACCTTCCAACTGTCTATAACTTTGAAGTTGGGCTACTTGTTGTTAGGTGACTTACTTTGTGGTAAATGTCGTCTTGAGAGAGATCACATTGTTACTGAACAGTGCGAATACACTAAAGCTAGTTCACAGCAACAACTGCTGAAAACTGAACAGTTAAACACACTTTACAAAATGCTGCACTTCGCAATGGGAGCAGAGGAATACAGAAACAATGTAGGCCACCTAGCACTTACTACTGTTTTCTGACAGGTTGGTAACAGGATAATGACTTGTTAATGATGTTAGAGGCTAAATATGCTCATCATTGGTCATAACTGAAAAATGGTGTCATGTCCCACCACTGAGCCAAAGTGCTAAGTCACAAGTTAATTAGTACAGTACGTAAGGAGCTAAGTGGTTTATCATGATGTGTTTGTTTACTTTGATAACCCAAATCACTTTCCAGTGTAATCTAGCTCTTGGTCTATGCAGGAGATCAGTCACGCAGCAGATGTTATCAGTCAAAAGTCAAATTGTGGCAAGTATTGCTAAGTTCTCTTCATGATAGTATGCTGCATCAGTTCATTGACATGATGTATTATAATGTACGCAATAAGCCTAGTAATGATAGTCACAAATACCAAAGTAGCACACTACACTAAAAGGAAACTTGTCAAGATAATATAAAACTTATATTTAACAGAACACAAAATAGAATTTGAAGAATACCGTATTTACTCAAATCTAAGCCGCACTCGAATCTAAGCCGCACTTGAAATTTGAGACTCCAAATTCAAGGGGAGAGAAAAGTTTTAGGCCGCACCTCCAAATCGAAATAAAGTTGGTCCATTGTAATATAAGAGACAATTTAAGTCTAATGAATGACGATACAGCTACAGTAGGTTCGAGTCGTAAGCTTAGCAGTTAAGCTTTGCTAGGTAGCCATTGCTATGCGTCACATCCTCCGTCCGTATTTATACGGGTACCTTTCCTTTTTCACGTGCTTCGTCTGGTTTGAATTGATTGCTTATTTTGCTTTGATCTGGTAAGTGCCGTTCTCTTTGTTATAGGTGTTTACGTCACTCTAAGCTGAAAATGCATTACTGTACTGTCATGAATTGTTTGTTGCATTCTGATAATGAGTGTTTACGGCCTGTCCCCGCTCGCGGCATGGCTTGCTTTTGTGCGCTACCGCCGCTTACAATTAAAAAAAAGAGAGGAATCGCTTCATTAGCAAAGCAATGTCAAGAGACTGCTATTTGTTGTAACTTACACTGCTGCTTTCTTTGATAATGATCAACAAGAACCAAATAATACACTGCTTTTGATAGAAGACGTTCTGACCGAGAGTTTAGCGAAAATTTTTCTCAGTTTGAAAATCTTTGCAGACGCTTCTTTAGTACTTTAAATTCTGCACAGAAATTAGTCATCTTAGATTTAAAAATCTAGTAAATTGCCGTGCTTCATTACTGACTGTATCACTATTAGGCATAAGAATAATACGAAAATAAACATGACATATATGTATATTCTTCCGCGTTTGCTGTTGTCTCACCCTAGTTTCGTAGTTTATTAGGCAGACAGGATTTAAATGAGATAGTAGCAAACACGAAAGAATACATGGCAAAATGTTTATATTCGTATTATTCTAATGGTGAAGTGAAAACTGTATGTGATTCACAATTCATGAAAGTTCCTATTAGCAACCATCTCTTCTCACAGGTTGAAAAAATTCAGAACCTAGAGTTGGCCATATTGACAAACATCCCAAACAGTCTTGCCAGTACGATTTTCGTAGTACATTGAAATGCTGCTACGTTCGAAAATGAACAATACGGAATTTCTATTTACTTCATTGGATAATGTATTAAATGCAGTGGTCGAAACTCGGGGCGGAGAAGAAGGCTCGTCTTCCACCTTTTTTTCATTCCCTGACGCGGAGGTTTTGGCGCCAGTATTTATCTTTATGCCTGCAAAGCATGCCTGTGCAGCGCTACATATATTCGACGGCAGAAGTTAGTTGTGGCGCCACCTACCAACATTCTTCAGAACTTCCACTTACTTTGCACTCGATTCTAAGCCGCAGGCGGTTTTTTGGATTGCAAAAACCGGAATAAAAGTGTGGATTAGATTCGAGTAAATGCGGTATGTGGGAAGAGATAATGCCATGTTGTAAATTGCCAAAAAAGAATACAGTGCACTGATAACTCATTCTGTATTTGCCACCTCCTCCATACATACTCAAATAAGGGGAACTGAATTTGTGTGCTATGGAGTGAGTGCTTTGCAGCATACAATGTCCTGCCTTGAAATTTCCAAATTTAACAAGTGTTCACACAGATGCTTGAGATGCTTACAGTCTTCAGTGGAGAGACCTGTGATGGAAGGCAGTTGTAGGTAAGAATTGGTACATGGGTAGTACTATTAGATGGTTTTAGCAGCACTTCCTTAATTTGCATTCCATCCCACAAATGAATCATGTCCCAAAACCTCTTAGCCCAAAAACCGGGTACCCTGTGCCTAATACCCTTCCCCTCAGCTTAGATTAATCTATTTTGGTCAGTGCATATTTGCTGCCCAACTTTTTTAGTCCTGTGATAGCAAGCAGCAGGACACAACGTACAAAAAATAAAAATCCCCTTAAAGTAATGAATGATAACAATTTTCTTTCATGTGACTCATTTCAAGTTTGACAGGAAGTAGCTAAGTTGTGAAATGTGGGTTGTATGAGGAATGAAATTATGGGTTGTATGAGGAAAACAGAAATGTACTTCATTCTCTTAATTTTGGAAAATATTCCAGGTTTGCATGACTTAAAGTAAGACTGAGAATATACTTCACCCGAGAATGTTCTCAGCTTGAGTAAAAGGATAGATGAATTTTCTCAACAAGAACAACACTCGGATTTCATATGAATTAAACTAAAGAAGTTTCTCACAAGCAGAGGATATCCTCTTTCTTGAAGCGAGCTGTGTAGCGTACTTAGTGCTGAGTAAGTTGTGTTGAGGTTGAGTTCTGATACTTATTTTTCCTTTCCTTTTTAGTAAAAATGATATAATTCATGTTGCTTGGGAGCAAAAAAATGAAGGTAGCCCCAAGAAATACTGAAGAGAGAAGCTATAGAATTTAAACTGTAAAAACGTTATTTGGTTGGTGAACTACCTTCCCAAAAATCATGAGAGGAGGGGCTGAGCTTTCATAAGAAGCAAAAATGAGAACACTTTAGTGCTATTTAGCAGATACAGCTTTTCAGACTGATGTACAGAAGACCTAGTGGGTACACATCAGACAACTGTGTCACTGACATATTCAGAAATTCATCATGTTTTCTCACAGTATAAATCTTACATTTTGTTATGTTAGTCTGTTACCAAATGACTGTGTATTTGAATGTTGAGCATACAGATTTTCTGCCGTCTTAGTGTGAACTAGCGTGTTGGGGAGTCTTGCCATTGTGTGAAGCAGTATCTAGCTTAATTTGCCACATCCATGCTGTCGCCCTTCAGTACAGAGCTGAAAACACCCTGTTAATTATGCTTTTTTAAAATAAAATTATGAGAACCATCAAATTCGTGGTTAAATAATTATTGTAACTTGTGTATTATGAGATTATACCATTTAAAGGCAACGGCACATAATGAACCATCAAAAATGCATTGTTTTTGGTATAATTTGCCATAATTAAATTCCAGTTAGTAACATAGCTACGATTAAAGCTTTCAGGACCTGTAACATGCTAGGTATACTTGTCAAACACTTGGTTGTTGCTTTAGAGCAGTAGGTAGCCTCACAGATTCATAAGCAAAAGTGTGATGTGTTGGTGGTTCTTGCCTCAGTATATCCAGTTTTTTTACTAACCTTCATGTTTTTATAGGTTCTGGTACTTTCTTGTTAGTTCAATATTTATCTATACTACACCATTCAATGTTATGTAAATGTAAGTGCTTTCTTTTTTGAGGAGTGGGTTTATTTGATTGGCTTAATCTACAGGACCGCTCGCACTACTCACAGTAAGATATTTTTCCCTTTCTCCTTTAAAGTTTTGTATTTCATACGTTGCAAAGATTCTGATGCTGAATAGGAATAGTGATCAAGTAAGAACGTCCTTACGGTTTTACTAAGAAGTGAGAATGAGAATGATGAAATAATATTTAGCGCATGTGAAGAGCCATTGTAAAGTTCTTGCACTATTTCTGTTAACCTGAAGTCTTCATTGACTGGACATGCTACTTCCTTTTTTGCCTTATAGGATTTTCATGGACATTTGAAGTCTTTATTTATGTATACTACAGACATAACCTGACTAGCATATTGGCAAGCTAGGAAATGTTTGTTTTAATAGACCTAATATAGAAATTTCACACTTGTCCATTTTATGAGCCAAATACTGCCAACTGCCATTGGAGTGTGTTGCAATCACGTATACCATGTTGGGGACACGTATTGTATGCACAAGTTACATCATTTCTGAACATTCAGCAGCACATTGAACTCGACACAATCACCATTGACATTCGAAAGCATGGTCTGTGTGCAGATAGATTTGGAAATAAGTAGGCAGATGAGGAAAATTAACTGGTTTATTACAAACCTAGCGATCTGTTTCTCCTAATGAAATGGCATGGGCAACAGCTAAAGTGCTACACACACGAGCAATTATGTGTTATATTCAACCAAAATTATCTCATTATAGAGTAGATAAAAATGTCTTTTATTTTTCAAATTTTGTGTGCATA
Organism: Schistocerca cancellata; assembly: GCF_023864275.1. Taxonomy (NCBI): domain Eukaryota; kingdom Metazoa; phylum Arthropoda; class Insecta; order Orthoptera; family Acrididae; genus Schistocerca; species Schistocerca cancellata. The sequence continues at coordinate 158,171,296 of NC_064632.1, forward strand.
ATGTGTTAAGCTGATTTCAGTGGCAAAAGAAGTTTACATTGTGTGAAAATTCAGTTAGATTGTAAGAAAATACATTTTTGTAAATTGTAATCGTCTTAATAATTCGTTGCCTCACATAGAAGTAAAATACAAACATAGTGCAATTCTAATACAAACATAGTGCAATTCTTCCAGTTTGCATTGATGCCAGTTCCATATTTGTACATTGAATAGTTTGCCTGTTTGAGTGAGTTGAATAAAATGTAAGATTATGCGTATGTTCTGTGCTGGACACAGCAGATGACACATGTCCAGAACCATCTCGAGGAGGATGGGAGCTTCTGAGAAAAAAACTGTGTCATTGAGACTATACTTCAAATTTTATATTCACATGAATTTGAGAACTCTCAGAGAATGTTCTTTTTCTCTGAGACACTTCTCTGCAAAGTGTTCTTTTTTATTCATACACGTCACTAAGGACATAAAACATTCTCACAAAAAATTACACTATGGGGAAGAAACATATCCCATAGAGCTGATCGGGTTCTCCACATCATCTTTATTACATATCCACCTGTTACATTCCTCTTGACAAGTTACATTTAAAATTTTAATTCTTCTCAGTGAAACCATGCCCCATACAGTTTCTCCCATTTCTCGTGAACTGCAGATGACACAAATATGTTCCGTCAGTTTCTGGTTACTGTATAATCCATTTAAACATTCCAAAGACAACAGCCCACAAAATGTACACACCAGACTAACAGACAGACAAGTGAACAACTGAAAAACAATTATCAGTGCTTGATCTCATTATCTTCGGAGACAAGGGAAACATTGATAACTGCAGTTGCATAAGACCATATCAGTAGGATATGTTGACTTACAGCATGACTAATGTAGATCACAAAATGACCTGCTGCGCTAGTAAGTAAGTTTCTGTAAAATATGATGAAAGCTTTTTGACTTTACCAACTTTCCTTTCAGTCAGGCTAATCCACATTCATCCCTCTGATTGCAATTTCTTGCAGAGTGGATAAATGTGCACATTTTGCACCTTTAGTGCACCTCAAACTGGAAACAGTTTTATTAATTCCTGTTGAAATAGTTTGACACATTGCCTATAGTGTCATTCCATGCCAGGTGGTCTAGAGGTTCCCAAATGACCATGTATTTTGATGCAATTTTTTTTAGTGTACACAATTCCCAATGAACGGTAAAGTTTCACGATCACCAATACTTTGGCAATATTTTCTTGGAAGAAACAAAATAAAGGCCATGTTTTAAAATTTTATGCATTCTCTTGAAGGGAAAAATATTTAAACGGCAATTTTCGTATGGGTGATTTGAGGCAATGTATGTTAAAAATTTAAAATTTCTCTTACTGTTTTCCAGTGGTTCATAAATTGAAGGCAAAGTTGACAATTTTTGGAAAAATGCAAAAACTAGTATTTTCAAACCACTTACCCAAACCAGTATTTCCTGCAAAATTTTTAAAACCATTTTCATTAGAAAAATCATGTTCTAAACTATGTAATAAGTAAGATATGTTTTTACAATGTGAGCAAATAAGACTCTAGAACTGACGAGGTGAAGGTGCAGTGACAATACACCCATATTGATATGACATTTGTCATGTTCTACAGTTTAAACCTAGAGTGGGTGTGCCTATGAATAAAGTGCACCAACCACAAATAAAATTTCTTGGCACTGTTCTATTGTTTCACAGTTGCGAGCCCATACCCATTCCTTCATTATTGGTTCAAGTAACACAGTGTGTTGTCATACATGCAAGTGAGCAACAGTAGTATAAAATAAACAGCGAGCTAGGCGAGAAATTTAAGACGTGCAAAACAGTTATGAGCTAGCAACACCGTTCCATGATGAGGCTGTTGTAAAGAGATAATTAGTAATTGAATAAGTGTTTGGCTGGGATCTGATGCAACTGCATTGTAGAATGCTTTGAGGAGTCATAACTGCGGGGTAACTCCAGTCCATGGCAACAGTGATGTTTCTTCAATGATTGGTGCTTTAGCTTGTTCTGTAAGTTTGTCTTATTGTCATTTAGTTAAACTATTTTTGCTCATACATATTTACCTTGGTAACATAGACAGCCATTCTTTACATTCGTATGAAGTGCTGCACCGTGGACCTGCTCGTGTTATGAAATAGGTAATACCAAAATTCCTCGTGAATAAAGTGAGCTAGTTGTTACAACTCAAAGTACAAAAAATGACTTCTGTAGTGACTCATGACATATTTCAGTCACTTTTTGTACTGTGGTAACTACAGAATAACACTAGCTGTGAAATTCAAAAGTTAACCATGTGTTGCTAGGGTGCTGGAGATTATGGTAGTGGAAGTGTTGCAGAACTGAAATTTATGTTTTTTGCTTTAAAGTTTTACATCACTGTTTTGTGTGTAAATTTTGGTGAAGTTCATAGCAATCTGCCTTACATTTTTTTGCGTATAATGGGAATTTCAAATTTATTTTCTGATGCTATTGATGTGCTAACTTAATTCTGGTCTACAGTATAGCATATTTTGCGCCATGAAAATTGTATTAATGTGTTTGTGTAATCCATGGTACAGCAACCGTTGCTGGTTTCTTTTGAAGTGAGAAAACCAGCATCTCTGCAACTCTTGGAGACCGGCCTGGATCTGTGTAACAGCAGACATGGGTGGGTTTCTTCTCCACAGAATCCCTAGCCTGATAAGGATTTGTTCCCACAGGCTCTCAAGCCTCATAATTCATTTCTTTGTGTTGCAGGGCAAAGCTAGAAGAGGTTTCTTTTATGATCTTAAGCTTACATTTAATCGAAGCTACATGAATTATTTATGTGCTTCTTTAATTTGCTGTTGAATATCACAAGGGAAACAATACTGTCAGCCAGATGCTGTTGCTCATGCAGCTGATGAAAGTCGGATGTTAATATATTTTCTTCAGTCTCATTATTTTGGCCAGAAAATACAAGGCATCATGTCTTCTGTTGACCTGGAGTTTTCATAAGTTGGAAAAAACTTTCTGATAGTTCCTGTTATTTTCAGTTCCTTTTTTGCTGATGGAAACAAATTTAATGCCATTAATGCTTCTGGTGCACTAGCAAACAGATCTATAGGTGGAAGAATTGGCCTACTAACAGGGCCTTGCAATCTTGCTCTTCATGCTTCATGCTAATTACTTTGCTGTCCCTTCAATCCCATCATGAGATGACTTTCTGTAACTTTTAGCAAAAAATATATATTTTCAATTCCAAACTCTTTCATTGTCTCACAAATTTTTCAAAGTTTTGTACTGTGTGTGCTGGAACACCATTGAAATAATGGATGTGGAAAATGTAAGCAAGCTGTTCCTTATCTATTTGATCAGCTCCTTGATGAAAACATGAATAGTTGTTCTGCTGTGTTACAGTCAGTGATACTGTGAGACTCATTGATCCCACTTTCTGATTTTGGAAAAAAGTGACAAATGGACGGATTGATGCTTCTGCTTTTCCTGTGGAAACCTTTCAGTTTTCCTGTGGAAACCTTGCACTGCATCCAAAAGGATAAATTATTAATTTTCAGCAAAATCCATTAGAATAATAATCTTGTCTTCCTTTGGATCAAATTAAGGGCTTTAAGATGCAAACTTGTGTTTGTTGTAGGAATGTTCTGGTGGAATTATACACTTTTTGGATGAAATAGGCCATTACTGAAAAGCGGACTGTCGAGTTGTCAATAGGCACAAACAAAAGGAAGAAAACTTAAAACTTAACTTGCTTTTGGAGTAATTCTTTTTGAGAGGGGGGGTATATTGGTAGTGTGGTGTGAAAGGCTATTCTGCAAGGGATGGGTCTGTTTCTTGGACATTATCTGAATATAAGGTTTAATCAAACCATTTGTGCTATTCACATGGTTGTAACGAAGTACAACAACATTACACATTTGTGTCACTACTCACAGAATGAGTGTAGAAATCAGGCAGCTGGAAGAACTTAAATTTCGTGCACATGGAGCACATTCTGTGGAGGGGACGCACCGGTGACAGTGACAGTTCTGGAATTCGTAAAAGTCGCAGTATTGATAGTCCCATATTTTCACCTTTACAACTAGAGGTCAAGCATGGTTTACCGATGGATGACACTTGGTGCAACAACAAACAAAATGCATAGCAGAATTAGTAACACAGTCAGCTGCCACAGACATTCTTACAGCAGCTTGATTATATTACTCACTATATTCAGAGGTGAAGGTTACACATTGAGAGAGCTGATTGTGTCTTTACAACAGCTATTGTAATTTATTGTATGTGTACTTGAGTTTCTTTGTAACATTCTAGAATTATGAAACTTTCCTTATAGGTGGTGGGGCTGGACAAGTTCAGGTTAATCCAGCTACTGGCCAACCTGACTACAGCATTCAGTGGGCTGAGTATTACCGCTCTCTGGGTATGCATAGAGAGGCGGAAATGATAGAACAGCAAGCGAAGGCGAGCAAGGGGCTGGCTGGCCCTGGTCAGCAGCAACAGGGTGCTGGGCCACAGCCTGGTCCTCAACAGCAGCCTGCTGGCCCTGGTCCTCAAGCTGCTACCACTCAGAATGGTCAGCCAGATTACAGTGCGCAGTGGGCAGAATACTACCGGTCCATTGGCAAGATTAAGGAAGCAGAAGCAATTGAGGCGCAGATGAAAGCTGGGAAGGTCAGTATGTAGAGGGAAACTTAGTAAGAGCTGTTATTGTCATAAGTTTTGCTGAAATAAAAACTGAAGTTTTAAATCATTTAGATGTTAATACCACTTGTTAAATGCCAGTAGCTTTCTAATTTTTGACCTGGAATACAAAACAGTAGTTCAGAGTTGTCCAATAGAACAAGTTAGTTCTATTAAGTTTCCAAATTTAACTTTCATATCGCATAGCTTATAATAGTAACAAGTAGTAAACACTGCAGCGGTACTCCATGAATAGAAATTGATTAGTCAAAAGTAATAAATGCAGGCACATCAATAATTTAACTTGAACTTAGGCTTCAAGCTTTTGTGAAGAAGAAAGATACACAAAACTTAAACGTAGGCAGCAGATCAAACTCATCATGATCAGATATGTAGTAGGAAAGAAGATATGACCAGACGAGTAGCCTAAGCAATAGTTGTAGTGTTACTAATTTTACTATAGTGGAAAAGGATGATCTATTAGCTACCAGCTTGTATTTCATTCATTTTGAAAAATTACCAAAGTTCATGGAATTTAATTTTGCAGATTGTGTAGTCCAGTACTAACAATTTTCCATTTCAGGAATACTCTCCATTTACATATTTTTTAGTTTAGCATCAATATTGAATGCTTACTTAATATTGACTTTCAAAAAGAGTAACAGCATTCGGGTATTGTTACTTCTATGGTAAAAATGACACAAAGAAGTTGAATACAAGTTTACCATTATGAATGGAATTAAGTGCTGCACTTCGTTGATGTTTAATATCAGTGTATTGTTTTTGGCAAATCTGAATAAAAAGCATTTAACTGACACTTAAAAAGACCATGAAAGTGTAAGAGTCTTTAGTCTAGGCAGACTTAACACAGATCTGTCTCAAAGTACTATCCCTTCTTTTTGTTGGGCTATGCCATAAATTTCTTTTCCCCACTTTTTTCGTTACCTCTCATTAATAATTTGATCAAACCATCTCACTCGAGCATTCTTCTGGAACACCACATTTAAAAAGCTTTTACTCTTGTATTCATCCGTATTTCACTTCAATCTCTGCTTTTCATACAGATACCTCCCCAAGACTTAAAAACAGATTTTTGTTCACAATTTTTTCTTTCTCAGAAAAGTTTTTTCATATTGCAAGTCTGCATTTGATATCCTATTTGGCCATCCTAACTCAACTTTGCTACGTGATTAGCAAAACTCGACTACTACAAGGGAACTTGTTGCACATGTCATCTTGCAGTAAGACTATTACACAAGAGTGGCACTTTGTTAGAATGGAGAGAGTACATGTTCTGGGCTTCTTGTATACATATTTCTGTTGTGGTATGAGTTGCTGGTTCATCAGTGTAGGAAATAGTGCTGCAGATGAGAACGTACTACAAAGTCATGGTGCAGTGCGGTTCACATGAGCATTACATCTAAGTTGCTCAGATTCTCTATGAAATGCTGCCGGTACATGGAATAAATACTGTATGTACACGAAAAATGTGTGCATATTTTTTCCCAGATTTAAGGGTGAAAATGGGTTTGTGAATTAATTGTAATAACATTGGTACTGCCCGGCCGATCTCAAACAGTAGATTCCCATTATACAGGGAGGGTGTACGAAAAAGAATAATCAGTGAAATCTCTCTCTCTCTCTCTCTCTCTCTCTCTCTCTCTCTCTCTCTCTCTCTCTCTCTCTCCCTCCCCTTCCCCCCCCCCATACCTTTTCATAGGTCTTAAATATGCCCCCCTTGAGATGCATGATATGTCACCGCTGTATTCAGATTGTTGCCGCTATACAGGAGCATGTCTGGAGTTACAGCTTCCACCATGTAAGGCTGTCATTTGGACCAGTGCGACCATTCCATCTTCAGTCATACACCTTTTCCTGTGAAACTGCACAAAACACGTTGTTTTGGACAGGCCCTCTCATGTTGTAAAACTTCATGTAGTTGCTCTGTATTCCATATTCTCACATTGATGGTTCACCTTTTCATTTAAATGGAATGTTGCCTCATCACTACACACTAAGAGTGGAAAAACTGTCGTCCTCCATCTCTCCAGGGATGAAATTACAGAACTCCACATAATTTCTGTCACCTTCATGAAGAGCTTACAGTAGTAGAATTTTGTATAGTTACATGTGTAAATGTTGATGCAACACATGCCAGATGGACATCAGGGGCATGTTGAGCTGCATGGCGAATGGATTTTTGCGGACTCCTTGTGAAATTATGGCGGATGTGTTTGTTCGATGTCTACCACACACTGAGAGGAAGGAGGAGATACAAGATGATAGACGACATAAAGGGAAGAGGAAGTTACGCAAAGCTGAAGAGGATGGCAGAGGACTGGACAGCTTGCAGAACTACCATGTGAGAACCTGCCTTTTGGCAGAACACACGATGATGATGATGAACAACTATGCTGTAAATGGTGAGCTTGTGTTTTCCTCCTGCAAGCTTCTGATGGGTGCTCGAAACCAGTGAGAATCTCTTCCAATCCAAAATCACACACATTTTTACCTATGTTAGTCACCACCCTCAGTTGGCATCTGGAAGGACCCGTTCCACGTTTGGTATGACACCACCTTGTGTTCACTGAGAGTGCACATTGGTTTTCTTCCTCTGCATGACAGCCATGTCCCTAATGGTCCCCATACCACACCTAACATTGGAAATTCCAGCTACCAATAACCACACCCTGTGATTGCACGGATCTTGCTGGCTGAGAGATTCCCCTGGTGTAGGATGAAGGACAAGTGACTGCATCTGGCCCCCGTGCATACCTGGGGGTTAGAATAGGCCCGAGGTGTAGGGTTTGACCTCCATTTTTGAAAATTTTCCTTAAGAGCGAGTCAATTGGGCAATGACCATCCTTCCAGGTGGCCCTTGCTGTGGCTGGGTGGCGCCCGTGGTGAGGGCCCCTGGTCGGAGTGGGTGGCATCAGGGTGAATAACACACCATGAAGCATAGTACGTCGTGTTTTGCTGGTGGTCTGCCACCAGCAGTCTCTAAACGGGCGAAGTCTAACTTCAATGCTAAGAAATATGACCCCAAATCATTCCCCTCCCTGGCCACACCCTGGGAGGAACGCCAGGCTATTCAACACGGTACCTCATATGTACAAGAGTTGATGGGGAGTCTTACATATGCCCATGAAGTCTGTTTTTTGTGGAGCATTTGGAGGAAAAATTCGGGGAGGTTGAGGTCTTGTACAAAATGCGCTCTGGCTCGGTCTTTATAAAGACATCATCCTCTGCACAGTCACGGGCATTACTCAGTTGTGACAAGTTGGGGGATGTTTGTTACTATCATGCCCCATAAGAGCTTAAATATCATCCAGGGTATTATATTCCACAGGGGCCTTCTTTTGCAGTCTGATGATGAGCTGCGCGCCAATTTAGAGCAGTGAGGTGTTCATTGCATGTGCCGTGTCCAACGAGGTCTGAGGGATAATCAGGTTGCCATCGGTGTCTTCATCTTGGCCTTGGAGTGTGACACATTGCCCGAAAAGGTCAAGGTGATGGTCTACTGCTGTGCCGTCAAGCCATATATCCCTACCCCGATGTGGTGCTTTAAGTGCTGGAAGTTCGGCCATGTCTTCCCGCTGTACTTCCAGCATCACATGTGGAGATTGTGGACGTCCATTACATCCCAATACTCCATGTGCTCTGCCTCCCGTCTGTGTCAACTTCGGAGAGCATCATTCACCTTGTTCACCAGACTGCAGGATTTTACAGAAAGAGAGGAAAATCATGGAATATGACACTGGACCGACTAATCTACACTGAGAGGCTAAGAGGAAAGTTGAGTGCTCACATCCTGTGGCAATGACCACGTCTTATGCCGCCACTATGAGAGCAGTTGTCACCCCGTCAGTTCTTCATGTTTCTGTCGCCTCTCAGAACCAGTAGACTACACCTGCCCACTTGATGTTGGGGGCACTTCCTTCCCTGTTCCTCCCACATCACATTCTTCAGGCGCTACACCCCCCCCAATCATCGGCGATATCAGTACCCACTTTTGAGCCAGAGAAGCATAAGTCTTCTTCGGCTCCTCTCACTAGGAAGGGGTCCCTTGGGGTCACGCCCTTCCCAGGTTTCTACTAGTGGGAAAGATGACACCTGCCAGTGGATGAACAGCCCAAAAGCAGCTGTTCGTAGGGCTTCACCCCATCCTCAGTCCCTGAGGAGACTGAATCAGTGAAGTCCTCCCAGCCAGGGAAACCCAAGGATCAATGAGAGAAATCCTAAAAGAAGGTCCCCTAGACCAAGGGAATTGCTGTGGTACCCACACCACTGCTACCCACGAGCTCTGCGGATGAGGTGGAGATTCTGGTGTCTGCTGAGGACCTAGATCTCGCCGGACCCTCAGACGCAATGGATATAGACTGCTCAGGCAAAAAGTCACTGGCAGTAGGTGACACTGAGGCATAAACTGCCTCATTGAATGTTCCATGCCTTCCCAGTCTCTCGATGATGTCATCTTCCAATGGAATTGTGGTGGTTTTTCCACCACCTGGCTGAGCTTATGGCGACTGTTAAGCTTTACACCTGCTTTCTGCATTGCCCTCCAGGAAATCTGGTTCCCGGCAATGCGGACCCCTGCCCTCCATGGCTGTAAAGGATACTACAGGAACTGTAGTAACTATAATGGAGTGTCAGGTGGAGTTTGCGTTTATGTCCTAAAATCAGTCTGTAGTGAAACAGTGCCCCTTCAAACCCCTCTTGAAGCTGTGGCCATCAGAATAAGCATGACACAGGAAATAACTGTCAACAATGTGTATCTTCCTCCAAATGGAGCAATATCCCTGAATGTATTAACTGCACTGTTTGCTCAACTCCCTAAACCTTTCCTACTTCTGGGAGATTTAAACACCCATAATCCCTTGTGGGGTGGCACCGTGCTTACTGGCCGAGGCAGAGATGTCGAAACTTCACTGTCTCAGTTCGACCTCTGCCTCTTAAAGACTGGGGCCGCCACACATTTCGGTGTGGCTCATGGTAGCTACTCGACCATTGATTTATCAGTTTGCAACCCAGGACTTATCCCATCTATCCACTGAAGAGCACATAGCGACCTGTGTGGTAGTGACCACTTCATCTTCCTATCACTGCCCTGGCGTCAGGCCCATGGACAACTGACCAGTTAGGGTTTAAACAAGGTGCACTGGGAAACTTTCACCTCTGCTGCAACTGTTGAATCTCCTCCACACAGTAACATCGATGTGATGGTTTAGCAGGTGAATACAATAATAGTTTCTGTGGCAGAAAACATGATCCCTCACTCTTTCGGGTGCCCCAGCGAAAGGCAGTCCTTTGGTGATCACTGCAAGTTGTTGAAGCAATTAAGGAATGTCAGTGAGCTTTACAGCGGCATAAGCGGCACCCTCCCCTGGCACACCTCATAGCCTTTAAATGGCTCCATGCCACGTTTTCCAACTTATCAAATGACGGGAGCAGGAGTGTTGGGAGAGAGAATTCTCGACCATTGGGTGGCATACATCACCTTCCCAAGTCTGGGCAAAGATCAAACATGTTTTCGGGTACCAGACCCAAACAGGTGTTCTCAGTGTTAACATAAATGGTGTTACCTTCACCCTCTTTCACACTCTCAAACGGCAGCTGGAAGGGAAAGTCTTCTTGTTTACTACACGCCACAGTGCATCCTATAATGCCCCATGTACAGAGTAGGAGCTCCTCAGTGCCCTTGCACATTGCCCCAACACAGCTCCTGGGCCAGATCGGATCTACAGTCAGATGATGAAACATCTCTCATCTGACTAAAAGCAAAATCTCCTCATCTTTAACCGGATCTGGTGCGATGACATCTTTCCATGCAGTGGTGGGAAAGAACATCATTCCTGTGCTCAAACCCGGTAAAAACTCGCTTGATGTGGATAGCTATCAGCCCGTCAGCCTCACCAACGTTCTTTGTAAGCTGCTGGAACGTATGGTTTGTCGGTGGTTGGGTTGGGTCCTGGAGTCACGTGGCCTACTGGCTCCGTGGCAGGGCAGCTTTTGCCAGGGTCGCTCTCACTGATAATCCTGTGTCCTTAAGTTTGCCATCCGAACAGCCTTTTCCAGATGCGAACAACTGGTTGCTGTCTTTTTCTTTTTTTATGTACGAAAACGAAAAACGTATGACACACCCCTGGTGACATCATACCCTTACCACATTATATGAATGGGGTCTCCGAGGCCCGCTCTTAATTTTTATCCAAAATTTCCTGTCTGTTTGTACTCCCCTTGTCCATGTTGGTGCCTCCTATAGCCCCCCCCCCCTTCCCCATATCCAGGAGAATGGGGTCCTGCAGGGCTCTGTATTAAGTCTCTCTCTATTTTTAGTGGCCATTAATGGTCTGTGCACTTTTTTCGGTGTCATACCGTTCATCCAGGACCAGGGCTTTACCTTAATGACGATCCACTCACAGTGGAGACATATCGATTCTTAGGACTGGTTTTTGACCCTTGATTACTTGGCTTTTTTTGTACCTTCGTCAGCTTAAGTTGAATTGCTGGCAGCACCTCAATGCCCTCCAGTGCCTGAGCGACACCAACTGGGGTGCAGATAACTCCACGCTGTCACAGCTCTACGGTGTTCTTGTTCAATCCCGCCTTGACTGTAGGTGTCCGGTTTAAGGTTTAGCGGTGCTCTCAGAGTTGCGTTTATTCGACCCAGTGCACCCCTGTGGCATTCGCCTAGTGACAGGAGCTTTTGGGATGAGTCCGGTGACAGTCATTATGGAAGACGGGCTCCCTCCATTGCAGGTTATGCGTGTACAACTGCTGGCCAGTTACATTGCGCACGTTTGTAGTTCTCCTGCACATTCAAATCACCGTCTGCTTCTCCCACCCATGGCAGTTCATCTCCCACTTCGGCGGCCCAGGTTAGGGCTTCCAGTTACACTTCATGTCTAATCCCTTCTTTCAAAACTGGAGTCCTTGCCTTTACCACCTACATTTGAGGTCGATTCACGTACATCTCCGTGGTGTACGCCTAGGCCGCAGCTTCGCCTGGACCATCCACATGGCCCTAAGAACTCAGTTACCCCCGTGGCTCTGCTGTTGGTTTACACCAACGTCTCGATGACTGATACGTCGGCTTCACGTATGTCCATGGAGAACATATTGAACAGTATTCATTGCCCGATGGCTGCAGTGTTTCCATGGCAGAGCTAGTGGCTATATCTCATGCTCTTGAGCACATCTGTTCGTGCCCTGGGAAGTCGTTTCTTCTGTGTACTGACTCCTTGAGCAGCCTGCAAGCTATCGACCAGTGCTACCCTCGTCATCCTTTGGTAGCGACCATCCAGGAGTCCATCTATGCCCTGGAATGGTCCAGTAGTTCAGTGGTGCTTGTATGGACCCCAGGTCAAGTCGGAATCCCGGGCAACAAACTTGCCGCCGGGCAACAAACTTGCCGACAGGCTATGTGGAAAACACTTAGAGATCGGCTTCTCTGCAACTGACCTGCATTCGGTACTACGCTGCAAGGTTTTGCGGCTTTGGGTGATGAAATGGCATAACCTCAGCCATGCACAACAAACAGTGTGCCATTTAGGAGACTATGAACGTGTGGCAGTCCTGCATGCGGACCTCTCATAGGGACCCCTGTGGTTCTCTGCCAGCTCCGCTGACTGGCCGATATCTTGGTGAGCTGTCCTCCTTTGGTTGCCCTGCGATGGGCTCTTCAGTTACCAGGTTTTAGCTGACACCACCTCATCGACTAATTTAGTTTTACCTTTTATTTGTGACGGTGGGTTTTATCGTTCTATATAAGTTCTAGCGCATGTCCTTTGTCCTCTAATGCTCTTAAGGTGGATGTTTTAATGTGTTGCAGAGTGGCTGGCTTATCCTTTTTATTCTTGTGGTTGGCAAGCCATGGTCATGTGCTCTCTTTTTTTACCCCTTCTACCTGTTTCTTGCTTCTCTGTGGTTTTTTTCCTGTTTTGTCCGTAATGGTGTTGGTTGTCCTGTTGTTCTTCTGGTTCTTCCTTATCCCTGTTGTTGTGCTATAAATCTCCTTTCTTTTCTTTTTTCCGTTGTGTAATTATTTTACTGGGAACAAGGAACTGATGACCTCACAGTTTGGTCCCTTCCCCCTCTTGTAAACCAAGCAAACAACCAACCAACCAGCTACATCTGGCTCAGGGGCAACATCAGCCACAGGCAACACCTATAACCTGTTTGTCATATGTACCTCTTGGTCTGAAGGATCCTCCTGGCGGGGCGTAACAATACTCAGAACTGCCTCAGGTGCGTATAATCGTTGTTTCCAAGCCATGTTCGTATAACGACTGTGAAAAAGATGCACAGTAAAATTAGTAACTTTACAGGTAAGGTCGGGCCATATGCGACCCGGAATACACATAGCGAGCCAAGATTACTTACATGATAACTGCAGTCAGTCCAATAAGCAGAGCACAACTGGCTAGTAGGGCCATTGGTCGACTCACTTCCTGCACTGAGAGGCTAGAACAGTGTAGGGGGAAATTGAACTGCTGGGCTGGATCTGACCTGCACAATACCATTTGAGGGTTAAGGTCACCAAAAAGTAGTTCCAAAATTACTTTCCTTATGCTCCAACTGTCTAGGAACATTTTGGTGAAAATATTAAGTACAGTATCTTCTAATATTTCAGTGTTACAGCTTATTTAAAGCAGTGTTCTCTGACATGCCTATCAAGAGCTCTCCTTCGCCGCCACCACCACCACCACCACCACCACCCGATGTCCTGAGAGCAGCTTCTAATTTTCCTGAAGTCTAATTTTGTGTTCAATGAAATTTGTCATCACATGAAATGTCGAAACTAAAACTTCTGCTTATAGTCATCAATTTGAAAGCTAAATGTCTCATACTTGCAGCCATCTTGTGTGAAGTAAATTGTAAACATTTGCATATGATATTTGAACAGGTCCTGTGTTTAGTTTAAATGTTTCATATAAGATGATTAGTCTTTTTGTGGGAATCGGTATAAGAACATAAATTCAGCCAAACAGTATTATGAAAAGGGCAGATAGCTACACGGACAGGCATGATGAAGAGACTGTTATGTATAAACTTTTGACCAGAGTGTCCTTTTATTTTCTGAAGGAAGACTTTGGCAGAGAGCATCTATGTAACAGCCTTTTCAACATGCCTCTCTGCAACTCAACACGTCATCTTTTTGGTGAGTAGCAATCTGTTCCTTTCCTAATATATAATATTGGTGATATTCCAACATAGAATTTCCATTTTTACATTAAAAATGCCTGGATGTGCTAATTGTTTTCTGTATTCTCTTTAGGTTGGGCAAGCTGGTCCTGGAGGACCACAGCCAGGTCAACCTCAGCCACAGGCTCCACAGCAACCTGGTGCAGCACCACAGCCGACCCAGCCTGCCCAACCACAGCCACCATACGGCCAACCATATGCGTATCAGGCTGCTGGATACTATGGAGGAGCGCCAGGTAGGTGTCCTTGTATACCTCCCTCCACTCAGTATTCAGATAACGATGAGATTCTGCCGTTATAGATAGATAACTTACAGACTTCATGATGGCAGTCAGCCTTCACAATTCATAAGATCAGGATATTTGTCCTATAGAATCTCATTAAATTATTTGTATTTATGGTGTAATAAGTATGAATTCATAGTAAAACTTCAGCTAAATTATAAAATTGATTGTATGAAAAGGTCAGCAGTTTTCCCTCTGGTAGAGAAGCTGAACATAAATACCTAAAACTAATGAAATATTACTTTAAAAATCTGCTCAAACTGTGAGAGCCCCCCTTTGTTTGATTTTTGCTGTTTGTATCTGCAGATTAGCTTGATTGGGCCTTTGGTGTACTTGTTACACTAATGTATACTGTGTGAAAGCTTATTAAAATATGGAGGATGTCTCATTTCTTAACTGAAAAAGTGTGATGTTGCTCATGAGTCTTAGCTCCTTCCTTTCAAATCATCAGTTTCAGGTCTTTGAAAAAAGCTGATTTTGCTTGTCAGGTAGTCTTGATATCCTCAGTAGTCAGACGAAGTGGTACTTAAGCTTCTCTATAATCAAACGTTACTATATACTTTCTCCACACATGTAGAAAAACTGGAATGACTGTCCCATGCTACAAGTATCAGGAAGAAACAAGGCTATACTACTGTCGATTGTGTATCGTTTCCAGGGACAAATGTGGATTCTGACCACAATCTATTGGTTATGAACTGTAGATTAAAACTGAAGAAACGGCAAAAAGGTGGGAATTTTAAGGTGGGGGGATCTGGATAAATTGACTAAACCAAAGGTTGTACAGTGTTTCAGGGAGGGCATAAGGGAACAATTGACAGGAATGGGGGAAAGAAATACAGTAAAGAAGAATGGGTAGCTCTGAGGGATGAAGTAGTGAAGGCAGCAGAGGATCAAGTGGGTAAAAAGACAAGGGCTAGTAGAAATCATTTGGTACCAGAAGTAATATTGAATTTAACCCTTTTAGTGCCAAATACGATCTGATCGTGATCCAGATTTTCGGCGAAAAATGCCAGTAACGATCTGATCGTGATGCCCTTCTCACTCATTTTTTCCGCGCTTGAAGGCAAAGTTGTTAGTATTTCCTAACCAAGACGCAGAAGGAAGGTCGAAGGCACAGCATATCGATCTTCTTTTCGATTGTCAGTGCGATATTTCGAGTAAAATAAACTTCTCTGTTGGTGTTTATTTACAGACTATTTCGCGGCAGCATGGCGTCGTCAAGTAAGAAGTTGCGGTTCGATACAAGTGATTTAGACAATAATTTGATAAGTAGTGGAAGTGAAGATGAATTTGCAGGATTTGCAGAAAGTGAATCGGATTATGAGATGTCAGGTGGAGAAGAGGACTCGTCGTTTTCTTCTTCAAGTGACGATTGTGCGTCAGCAAATGACGACGACAACGACGACGACCAAACGCAACTAAATTGCAGTGCAAATACTTTTGTTGAAGTAATGGATGAGGCATCAGATAATCCACCTCCTCCAAGCTTTGTGTATGCAGAAGTACCAGGCCCTAAACATATACCAGCAAACGCCACACCAATTGATTTTTTCAATTTGTTCTTCTCACTGCAGCTTTTTACGATTATGGTGACAGAGACTAACAGATACGCTCGCCAGGTGATTCAGTCTACGCATTTATCGCCAAATTCGAGAATCAAACAGTGGCAACCAACAACTGTAGCAGAAATGAGGGCTTTTATAGCAGTAATTTTGAATATGGGACTGATAAAAAAACCGACGATTTTTAGTTATTGGTCAACTGATGCAAACCTGTTGACACCGTGGTTTTCACAAATGTTTTCACGCAACAGGTTTCAGTTGTTGCTGCGGTTTTTCCATTTTGTAGACAACTCGAAACTTCACCCTTCTGGTCACCCATTATATGATCCAACAGCCAAGTTTCAAGTGTTGGTGGATATTCCAACAATGCTTTCCGTCGCTACTACACTCCACACCAGCAACTGAGTGTCAATGAAAGTCTTGTTGGGACAAAGGTGCACTCACAGCTAATCCAGTACCTTCCCAATAAACATCATCATAGATGGGGAGTCAAATTTTGGATGCTGTGTGATTCAGTCGTAAATTACAGCCTGGGGTTTTATGCATACCGTGGTGCAAAAAGTGATGATGACAAAAACGAAATAAAAGAGAATGGCCTGGGATATGTAGTTGTCATGAAACTACTAGCTCTTGGGAGCTACATGCAAAAAGGTTACCATGTGTTTTGCGATAACTTTTTTACATCTATTCCTCTAGCAGAAAAGCTGTATTCAGTTGGCACTTATCTAACAGGAACAATTAGAAGAAACAGAAAATTCCTGCCATGTGGTCTTCTGTCAAATTATGCTGTAGGTCAGCTAATGTTTTTCAAGAAATCTTTTATACTTCTCTGCGGCTTCAGACAAAAGAAATCAGAGAAATCCAGTCCTCTTTGTGAGTACACCATCCTCTGCTACATCATCAGAAAAGACAATTCGCAATAGACAGTCGGTCAAGAAACCGGATGTTATTTTTGATTATAAGAAGTATATGGGTGGCATTGACTCATCTGATATGATGGCATACTGCTATTTAGATGAGAGGAGGACTGTCAAGATGTGGAAGAAGGTAGTGTTCAGCATAATTGCCAGGATGTTGCTGAAAGCATATGTTTTGTATAAGGAAAGCCTAAACCCCAGTGACAAACCACTGACACGGCTGAAGTTTAACAGCATAATCATTTGCAAACTTTCTAAACAGTGGTTTCAGGCAAGGACTGCAACCACAAGTGCAATAGATATAAATGTACCTGCTCCAACAGTATTTCGTGTAAAGACTCTTCCAGGGAGAAAGGAACGCTACTGTAGTGTTTGTCCTACGAAGGATAAGAAGCGGCGTTCACGAACAGTGTGTGTTTGTTGCGAGAAAGGACTGCATCCTTCATGTGTTGGTCAGCATGTGTGCAAGTAGTTGTCATAACTGCAACCTCACATTTGTCAGTGATTTATGACTGAAGAACTGAGAACACGTTCAGAGCAAAACAATTTTTTTTTTGTAATGTTATGTTCTTTCTGATTTTTTCCTTAGTGAAATAAAAAATTTTTGTATTCCTTCATGGTGTTTTTGTTAAGGAAACTACAGAGATGCTATATATACCTGAAATTTTTGAGTATATCACCATTTGATGGGTCTCAGAGTAAACTGAAATCAAAGTCTTAATTTTTTTTCGATAAACCCCATCATGAAAATAATTTTTTTTCTCTGAAAATATGTTCTTTGACAATGTGTATTGCACATATTACTGTAGGCAGCAGCATTCCCTAAAAATTAAAAAAAAAATTCATTCCTTTATGCATTAGTTAAGATTTTATTGCAAGTATGGCAGAGGTCTGCATTTTACTGTAAAATCGCATGGCACTTTTAACATGATCTTTTGAGAAAACGTCTGGCACTAAAAGGGTTAATTGATGCAAGGAGAAAATATAAAAACGAAGTAAAAGGAGGCAAAAAGGAATACAAACGTCTCAAAAATGAGATCGACAGGAAGTGTAAAATGGATAAGCAGGGATGGCTAGAGGACAAATGTGAGGATGTAGAGGCTTATCTCGCTAGGGGTAAGATAGATACTGCCTACAGGAAAATTAGAGAGACCTTTGGAGAAAAGAGAACCACTTGCATGAATATCAAGAGCTCAAATGGAAACACAGTTCTAAGCAAAGAAGGGAAAGCAGAAAGGTGGAAGGAGTATATAGATGGTCTATACAAGGGCGACATTCTTGAGGACAATATTATGGAAATGGACGGGGATGTAGATGAAGATGAAATGGGAGATACGATAATGCGTGAAGAGTTTGACAGAGCACTGAAAAGACCTGAGTCGAAACAAGGCCCCGAGAGTAGACAACATTCCATTAGAACTACTGACGGCCTTGGGGGAGCCAGTCCTGACAAAACTTTACCGTCTGGTGAGCAAGATGTATGAGACAGGCGAAATACCCTCAGACTTCAAGAATATAATAATTCAAATCCCTAAGAAAGCAGGTTTTGACAGATGTGAAAATTACCGAACTATCAGTTTAATAAGTCACAGCTGCAAAACACTAACGCAAAGTCTTTACAGACGAATGGAAAAACTGGTGGAAGTCGACCTCTGGGAAGATCAGTTTGGATTCCGTAGAAATGTTGGAACATGTGAGGCAATACTGACCCTACGATTTCTTAGAAGCTATATTAAGGAAAGGCAAACCTATGTTTCTAGCATTTGTAGACTTGGAGACAGCTTTTGACAATGTTGACTGGAATACTCTCTTCCAAATTCTGAAGGTGGCAGGGGTAAAATACAGGGAACGAAAGGCTATTTACAATTTGTACAGAAAGCAGATGGCAGTTATGAGTCGAGGGGTATGAACGGGAAGCAGTGGTTGGGAAGGGAGTGAGACATGGTTGTAGCCTCTCCCTGATGTTATTCAATCTGTATATTGAGCAAGCAGTAAAGGAAGCAAAAGAAAAATTTGGAGTAGGTATTAAAGTCCATGGGGAAGAAATAAAAACTTTAAGGTTGGCCGATGACATGGTAATTCTGTCAGAGACAGCAAAGGACTTGGAAGAGCGGTTGAATGCAATGGACAGTGTCTTGAAAGGAGGATATAAGATGAACATCAACAAAAGCAAAACGAGGATAATGGAATGTAGTCGAATTAAGTGGGGTAATGCTGAGGGAATTAGATTAGGAAATGAGGCACTTAAAGTAGTAAAGGAGTTTTGCTATTTGGGGAGCAAAATAACTGATGATGGTCGAAGTAGAGAGGATATAAAATGTAGACTGGCAATTGCAAGGAAAGCGTTTCTGAAAAAGAGAAATTTGTTAACATAGAGTATAGATTTAAGTGTCAGGAAGTCGTTTCTGAAAGTACTTGTATGGAGTGTGGCCATGTATGGAAGTGAAACATGGCTTTCGAAATCTGATGCTACAATAGAATGTTGAAGATTAGATGGCTAGAGCACATAACTAATGAGGAGGTATTGAATAGAATTGGGAAAAGAAGAGTTTGTTTCACAACTTGGCTAGAAGAAAGGACCGGTTGGTAGGACGTGTTCTGATTCATCAAGGGATCACAAATTTATCATTGGAGGGCAGCCTGAATGGCAAAAACCGTAGAGGGAGAGCAAGAGATGAATACACTAAGCAGATTCAGAAGAATGTAGGTTGCAATAAGTACTGGAAGATGAAGAAGCTTGCACAGGATAGAGTAGCATGGAGAGTTGCATCAAACCAGTCTCAGGACTGAAGAGCACAACAGCAGCAGCAACAACAACAACATGTATCATTTGTTTTGTTTTTGAAATGAATGGTACCAACTTTATTGGAGGGCATTACAATTTGCTCACATTGAAGTGTTTTCCCCCACAGAAGGTGACAGTGTGTACAAAAGTTGGGTAACATTTGGATGACAGTATTACATGCACTCTCATCACCACACAAGAAAATACATGTGGATTAGCTTTTTGTTTTGACTGTAGATTAAATGCACTTGGAGTTTTGAAATTCCTGTGCGTACTTTCACAAGCCGTGCAGGTATGATCGTGTGTTCACAAAGTGTTGAAGAGAAAGAAATATTGGATTTGTTTGCTTGTGCATAGATATACAATTTTTACTGTGTTGTTAAAGTAGTGTGATTGTGGGATAGGACTGTAGTCATAAATATGCAGGCAGATTTGTCAAACGTGTCGTTAGGTTAAGTGATAATACTATTGTTGTTGCAGTAGTAACTGAACTTTATTCATTTTGTGTTACAGGTTTTGCCATTCCCTAGGTTTTACTTTTTCATTTTATTTGTTGGTATTATTTCCATTTTTCCCCTGCAGTCCACTTACCTTAAAGAAGTTTTTAGCGGTTGCTGTAGTTTTACATTGTCTTAGTCATCACATGGTGCGTGGTAAAGTGTTTTCTCCATTAAACTTGCAGATTCTGTATGGGATACATTCTTAGGGTATTGTAATTATGGAGTAACTGTGGTAACAGTTTATGTAGCTGTTACCATTCCTTTTATCGGCCCATTCAACTTTCCCATGTTCACAATGTTACTAACTATTACAAAATTTTCCACCCACTCCATGTAATAAAACAGCATTCACAGGTGGGGGAGGGGATGTGTAATTGACAAAATGTTTCTTGAGCCCTGTTCTGAATTGGTAGAAGCATTTGGTCCATGTAGATCTTGTCGCCTTTAACACTGTTACCCTGTATAATGTTGTCAGTTTGTGAAGGAAGTGTTATTGGGCTGTCTGAATAAATGAATCAATGAATGAAAGGAAACTTAGTATTCATAAACAAGAGCTATGATAGCACCTTTTGTAGGTATTAATGTGAACTAAGTATAAACTGTTGCAGAAAATATAGGGACTTCGTTGGATTTATTAGGATATTATTTAATTTACAAATTGCAAGGAGACAATTGTCGAGTGGTATATGGTGTTCATTTTCAGTATATGGTGATACAATGAGTCTTCAGTCTTACCAAAACATTACATACTTCCGGTTCAAAGAGGCTTATTAATGTATAAAGCACTTTAAAGAGGTACATTAAATTTCCCTACAAATCACCACTATTTAAAAAGTGAAAGCTGATCCCCATTAGAGTTGTAACTGCTATATCCTCTCTCATATTTGTATTGGTTTTAGTGGTTCTTTAATCAGTTGCGTCTAAGATATTTGTAAACATGTTTTGAGATACTGGTAAAATAGTAGGAAAAGTGCATATCTAGCATTAGTTGACAAGTTATAATTTCTAAAACATGCTGTTGGTTAATAAAGAATACATCCATAAATCCCAATCTCTTGTTCTTTCTAATGTTATTCCTATTGTAATGCAACAGTGGTTGTACCGCACCCGCATCCACTAGTGTGGGTTTGTCCATCTTATGGCAATAGTGTGGCCTTGTGTAAACACTTCTGACCCGGAAATTTCATTGCTGCAAACAGTGTTGGGCAACGGTGGCTGGTAATGGTGCCATACATGGGGCTGCAAATTATGTGGCTGCAATGCTGCCAAACATGTCGTGATATACTGTCTGTAAATTATTATTATTATTTGGGAGGGATCATAAGTCTTCTGCCTAGTTTGATGTGTCTCGGAGTAGCATTTGAAATCTACATCCTCAATTATTTGCTGTATATATTCCAACCTCTTCTTTCTCTGAAGTCATTTCCTCATGTCCTTGCGTCTTGTCCCTTCTACTTGTTAGTGTTTTCCACATATTCCTTTCCTCTCCAATTTTGTGCAGAACTCATTCCTTAAGTTATCAGTCCACTGTTGGTATTACAAAATTTCTGTGGCTTGTGTGAATGTACCTTCAGATTAAATATTGATTACTAGACACAGGTAAAAAGGATGTAGCATATATCCAGGTTTTGGGCTAAGCCCTTCATCAGATGTGAAAAACTCAAATATTCACAAAAGCAAAACTTGCAACTGCCCACTCGTTTTATCTAAACGCTAAGGCCTGAGTCAGGCTGTAGTGCAAGGAAGTGGTAGTGGCCATGTATGTAAAATTTGTGCTTTTATGAATTTGTGTGTATGGGTACACATATACCTAACTCCTGAATCTTATAAAGGCTTTCAACATCCATGTGGATTAAGATTGAACCTAAGGAAATTTCACATTTGCAATTTTAAGTTACATTTTCCCTCCATTTATCTACACTGTTGCAATTATTTTTGTTGAAGATATTCCTGTGATATTTACTTAAGATATTTTGCAGTTGCACCACAACCTGCTCAGCAACCTGGTCCAGGACAACCTCCATATACTTACCCTAACTATGGAGGTTATGGTGCACAGCCTGGTGCACCTGAGAGCCAGTAATGGATTGGGACTGTAAGTAAATGTTTGCATTTCATGTCTTTTGATGTGTGTTCCATTTTTTGTTTGGCTTTAATCATAAGGAATTCATGTCTTAGTTCAGATATATTGCCATATGTAGTCACGGCAGCAGATATTTATCAGTTCTTAATTCTTGCCCAGTGGCAATATTGATAAATAATGTTCATAATTGTCTGCCAGTAAATTTTGGTGTAATCACTGAAGTTGAAGTTGGAAGTAATTTCTTTGGTGTCAAACATTGTCACCAAAGGATAGTGTCTAGTGGAAGAGTTGTTAAATAAGCATAATCGAATTTTCTTTCCAGGTACCTGAACTTCTTGTGAATATTGGATATATATGTTGTGTGTTTTACGTTTCCTTTCAGATTATTCTTCGATGTGGTTCATAGAAAAATAATCCGAGAAAATTGGCAAAAACTTTGGATTCGTGAATTTTTTAAGTGTTTGGTATTGTGCAAGGGTTTCTGAGTTTCCATTTCGCCTTGTGTCCTGTTTCTCAGACGGCAAGATCAGTTTGATGGCTATCGAATTTTAAGTCCGGTTCCCTATATTTTAGCATAAGCATTGATGTAACTGTGAAAAATTATGCCATTTTTGTCTGATAGTTCTCAGCATTTTATGTTTGTGCATAGTGTAAGATTGAAATTATTCCCTAGCTCCTGCGACATGTTTGAGTTGATTATAATTTTTGTACTGAAAGTGTGTTGATTTTGACATTTGTTACTCAGATACCCATTGATAGAGTACCTTACTTATCACACTTGCTTAATGTGTATTTGCTTTGTGTGATTCGTTGAGGAGGGATTTGTGGGAGGGGGGGACTTTCTGCTTTTATTTTGGGGTATGCCAAGATCTTCAAGAGGCACTTCAGCAGTCTCCTGCGGATGAAAGGTGACCATGGCACAGAATCTGGAGAGCCCTCCTGCATTGTATGGCTGTTCACATATGTGGCTGTCAAGAGAATCTTTAGCCACAGTATTCCATTTTAGTGACCTATCTTCAATGACAAATGGATCGAATAATATTGTCAACAGATAGTTAGAAGGTAAAATAGATAATAGTGTAGTATAAGCACACATGTGCCAGCTTCTTCATTTAACATTTCATAAATTATTTCTTACGAAGTATCACTTTCTGTTGAATTTATATGTAAGTGCACTTTGGTTTATACTGCCAGTATAAGCCTGCATATTGTCAATATTTTTATTGTTTGAGTAAATCTTGTTCCAAAGCTGATAAACTGCTAAAGATGTGCTGTTTGTAGATGGGAATTCGACAAGAAGCTGGTACGTACTAGCAATGAATTGTAACTCTTAACAGACATCTTCTGAAGTGATGTTCATCCTTATAAAATTGTTGACATTACTCTTTCCAATTTCTGTTTAGTGTAACTTGTTAACATTTTATATAAAAGAGAAAATTAAACATTTGTCACTTGATGAGTATATGTGCATGTGATGTTTTCTTTGACTTACTTTTTCCTGTCATGATGCAAATGTTTACAAGTACAAAATGTGTAAATGAAAGTGTAGAAAATAAGAATGTTTCTGTATTCAAAAAAGGGTTGAATTGAATGTGTGTTTTAATCCTTCCATCATGTGCAGAAAGCTGTTGGTGGTATAGATCCCATCCATCTGTATTTGTCCTGATAATGATGTATTTAAAGAAATGCAGCTTTTAACAAGATGATTATCACTGTATTTAGAGAAAAAATACATGTAGAACTACAAAATATCCGGTCACATGAGGAGCTTCATACGTAAAAGAAAATAATAAATAAAATTGACCAATTTCCGTGGTTTGCTGCGAGTCTGTTGTTATAGAGCAGAATGTGTTCACTAAAGTGATCCAGATGTACCTCTGATAGCTCTTTTACCTCATTCTTGTTTGTTTGACATATATAAAATGTTGGGATTTCAGAAATTGTTCAATCTCCGGTGATCTCCAGGTATTTAATCAAAGAACATAGTATAAAACTGCTTCAGTTTCTGAGAAAGGATTACCCAGTGACCAGTGATGTATACTACGAGTGGAGGTTAAGATACACAAATCTGTAAAAGGTTGGTATTAAGGTGGCTCTTTATAAGTGATGGTTTGTACCATACAACGAAATCGTCGTTAAATATAACGAATCATATATACAGAGATTTTGTGGAAATGAATATCTGCAACATGTAATTTCTAACAAGAGGAGAAAATTGTGATGTGCTATAAAATTTGAGAATTGTGTAACATAGTGTTTGCAGGCATGATGCACCATGAATTTTTTGGTTTTATTGCAGTGTTGTCTCAAATGTGCATGTACATTTTTAAGCACTTCACTCAAGCAGCTAATACCTAATAAGATGGTTTTACTCTCATGTATCATTAAGATTTTATTACAAGGATTTGATCAGAGTTTTTTATGCAATAGGTGTGGTAATGCAGGAGTAGAGGGCAGTTTAGAAAGGATTGTCAGAAAATATTTTTGTATGTAATGTTGACTCTGTTAATTTTCGAACATGTTGCATTACTCAGGGATAGGTTTGGATAGGTTTTTACTGAAGGGTGATGAGTGACTCAACGAACATTCTTTTTCCTTCTGTGAGATGGTGGATTGGTGCAGCTTACTTCCAGAATCTTCTATAATGTTCATGTGCAGGTTGATATTGGAATAACATTTTGAGATCATAACCTTTTTTTTTATTTAGCTGAGGGTTTGGTGCAGGAAGTACAGCTCCATTCTTTGATTAAAGTCTAGCTTGAAATAAGTCTTTATACTTATTACAATTCTGTCACAGTTATGATTTATTAAGCTGATGAATAGTTTCAAACTACCAGGTTCATTTTCGAACTAGGCCTGGCTCGAAAATGAACTTGTTAGTTACAAACTAGTCACAGCTGTGACGGAATTACGATAAAGA
Organism: Schistocerca cancellata; assembly: GCF_023864275.1. NCBI lineage: Eukaryota > Metazoa > Arthropoda > Insecta > Orthoptera > Acrididae > Schistocerca > Schistocerca cancellata. Next base: position 158,196,223 of record NC_064632.1, read on the forward strand.
ATTTGCTATTGAATTGTTGGTCTTGCCCTACTTCATGTTGGAAATACAGATCTTCATACTTGTAGGTAGAATAGAGCTTTCTCGTTTCCTGCCAGAAATTAGGTACTTTCATAAATATTGTACTAAACCAATTTCATTTGAGATGTTTACTAGTTTCAAAGGATTGTTGGTGTCTCCTATGTGCATGGTACCTTTTCTTGTGTGCATGGTACCTTTTCTTGAGTCCCATTTTTCACTTCTGGTGTGAAATAAGATTTGTTCACTTTTTCTTTAGCTCTGAACTAAGAGTAATAGTCTGAATTCTTCAGACAGTATATGTAGTTTGGATTTTGCCAGCCTGTTGAAGAAACAATTTCAGTGTTGAGTGAAATGAGTTGACAGTTGCTGGTCCGCCCAAATATAACCTAACACCATCCACAGAGCAGACAATTCATCAGTGGTAGTCAAATACCTCATTGAGTGAAAACTGCTTTTCCCAGTAACATATTGGATATAGACAAAGAAAACCATTAATTTGTATATGCGGTTGGCTATAACTTGGTGGAAACGGTAAAAGTTGTAATGTACTTAGGAGGAACTGTTCTGAGAAACTTAAAATGGAATGGGAGTCTTAAAGAAACTTATTTTATATACTAAGAAGTGCCTTAAGAAATGCACATTCCATCGGGGTGACTATTGCTCATCTGTCTGGGATTCTTAGCATCTTTGATTGTAGGTACAGCAGACCCAACTAAAAAGTGGCATGTATACAGACACTGGTTTCGCAAGTGTGAGGTCATTATGGAAAAGTTAAATGCTTATGCGGCATACAGTACAAGAAGTGCTATGCATCGTGAAGAGGTTTATTATTAATATTGATGGAGCATACATTCCAAGAAGTTTGCAAACTTTTACTTCCACACATTTCATAAAAGGGCACAAGAAATTAGAAAATATGGAGGCTTGTTGACAGCTGTTATTATTGCATGCCATTTGCGAATGGAGCAGGAAAGGAGAAATAAATGTTATCAAAAGTACCCTTAAGCACACAGTGTAAGATTGGTTATGGGGTGTTGTAATTAGGCAGTTGATAGAGTAAACTGCCTTGGGGGTACTGAAAACTATCAGCTATGAAGAGCTTAAGTAGTGCAAGAATGTGTAAGAACTCCCAGTAAGAAGTATGTTTTCAGCTTCAAAACACATTACTCTGATGATCCTTCTAAGTAGTTGCTTTCTGATACAAAATTAACTTAAAATGCTTTTTTTGTCTTCATGAAACACTTGCGTTGAAACAAGGAGGCAGATAACCATTGTTACACATTATTTTCAGTGAACTATTGTAATTTTTTGTGTAGTTCTATAAAAAGTAGTTCTTTCTTTTCTTCCAGTTAGCATGAGACCTAGAAAGATTACCGTATTTACTTGAATCTAAGCCGCACCTGAAGTTTGAGACTCGAAATTCAAGAGGAGAGAAAAGTTTTAGGCCACACCTCCAAATCGAAACAAAGTTCGTCCATTGTAATATGAGACACAATTTAGGTCGAATAAATGACGATACAGCTACAGTACTTTGGTTCGAGTCGTAAGCTTAGCAGTTAAGCTGTACCAGGTAGCCATTGCTTTGCGTCAGTCGCTCCGTCCGTATTTATACGGGTACCCTTCCTTTTTCACGTGCTTCGTCTGGTTTGAATTGATTGCTTATTTTTCTTTGATCTGATAAGTGCCGTTCTCTTTGTTATAGGTGTTTACGTCACTCTAAGCTGAAAATGCATTACTGTACTGTCATGCATTGTTTATCGCATTCTGATAATGAGTTCACGGCCTGTCGCCGCTCGCGGCATGGCTTGCTTTTGTGCGCGCCACCGCCGCTTACAATTTTGAAATGAGAGGACTCGTCTCATTATCGAAACAATGGCAAGAGGCTGCTATTTGTTGTTACTACACTGCTGCTTTCTTTGATAATGATCAAGAAGAACCAAATAATAGGCTGCGTATGATAGAAGATGTTCTGAACGAGAGTTTAGCGAAAATTTTTCTCCGTTTGAAAATCTTTGCAGACGCCTCTTTAGTACATTATATTCTGCACAGAAATTAGTCATCTTAGATTTAAAAATCTAGTCAATTGCCGTGCTTCAATTCTGACTGTATCACTATTAGGCATAAGAATAATACGAATATAAACATGACATGATATGTATATTCTTCCGCGTTTGTTGTTGTCTCACTCTAGTTTCGTAGTTTATTAGGCAGACAGGATTTAAATGAGATAGCAGCAAATACGAAAGAATGCATGGTAAAATGTTTATATTCGTATTATTCTTATGGTGAAGAGAATACTGCGTGTGATTCACAATTCATAGAAGTTCCTATTAGCAACCATCTCTTCTCACAGGTAGGAAAAAATTCAGAACGTAGAGTTGGCCATATTGACAAACATCCCAGTCTTGCCAGTCGGATTTTCGTAGTACATTGAAATGCTGCTACATTCGAAGATGAACAATACGGAATTTGCATTTGCTTCGTTGGATAATGTATGAAAATGAATTGGTTGAAACTCGGGGCGGAGAAAAAAAGCTCGTCTTCCACCTTTTTTTTAATTTTTTTACTGACACAGAGGTTTTGGCGCCAGTATTTATCTTTGTGCCTGCAAAGCATGCCTGTGCAGTGCTACACATATTCGAAGGCAGAAGTTAGTTGTGGCAGCACCTACCAACATTTTTCAGAACTTCCGCTTACTTTGCACTCGATTCTAAGCCGCAGGCGGTTTTTTGGATTACAAAAACCGGAAAAAAAGTGCGCCTTACATTCGAGTAAATACGGTAGACATAAAAGGTTTTGACAAGTGCATTTAAACACACTAATGTAGTTTCCAGTCAAAAATGTTGTTAAAGTGTACATCATATACTGAGTGGTTACATTTTATTGTGGATCTGAAACATTGGGAAAGCAGGCACTTGGTTTCTATATTTGGACTAGTCACTTATTTGTGAAAATGTTCTGCTTGAAGGCTGTAGTGGTTACACAAATCTTGCCAGAGCTGCAGTTGACAAAAGTATTAACTCTTTCCACTTACGACAATATTGTTGACTGTGGAATTCCTCAACTATGGTAATTGAATGTAATGAACATTTCATTTTTCTCCTGGCATATTTATCAGGATACCATACAAAAGTATTTTAGAATACAACTTGAAACATTGGGTTTACAAAGATGGAACAAGCGTCTGATTATAAAATATAATGTAAGGCAAACAATTTGAAAACATTCTCAGTAAGAAAAAAAGAGCAAAGTGGGTCATTGCGGAAAAGAAACTGTAGCCAGTTGCTCATAAGACATGAAGGAAATTGAAGATTTAGGGGTTTTGCATTTGAGAAGTGAAGGAAACTGATCTTCAAGCAAAATAGCAGTTCACTAGGACAGATTTAATAATGTAGGAATGAGATAGAGCCAGACTGCATTCCAGAAGTTTCTCTGACCTTTATCAGTATGTAACACAAACCACAAATTAAAATGGTCAGATAATTAATGTAAATATTAGTAGTGTAATATGTATCTTTTTAATAGGAAGAAACAGTTGTAATAATGTGACATTTTGCATCTGTCAACTGGAGAAACTGTGGTGTTAAGTCACTGAGTGTGACAAAAGGACATGGTTGGGGGCTTTACTGAAGAAAATGAGGCACACTGATCAATAAGAGGTAGTATATGCCAGAACAAAGGGTGTCAAGTTGGAAATTTTATAGTAAAATTATATTTTCAAGCGCCTATATTTTATTGCTGTTACTTCGCTTGTTACAATTAATTAGGTTGAAGACAGCCATATGGTGAAGAGCTTTGTTCTTCAAACTTGAGGTCTGTTAACATTGATTTATTGTTTGTTTGTGTGCTGAATAAATGGAAGATTCAACTTTTTCCTTAGGTTCATAAGATGTATCACATGAATATTACCGCTTTTGTCTCCATCCTGTGATAGGCCAGAGGTCACTCTACTACCTGCAGACTCTGGAAGAGCTAAAGAAAATGTGAACAAGTGGTAGTAGCCATTTCTTCTTGGCTATTTTATATTCCATTTGAGCACTTCTATTGCAGTTGTGCTACATACATTTTAAGACTGGTAGTTGAGCAAAGGTAAAGTGGAATTAAAGGTCAACAATTAATCATGGAATATGGGCAGTACATATTTTAGGTCATTTCTGCCAGCTGGCATTCCTGGTCATGAACAGAGTTAACTAAAAAAACCTGTCAAAACTTGTTATTCCAATAAATTAACTCTTTCTAGATCAACTAATATTAAAATTCTACAAACCAGAAATGACATGCTTGCACTGATCTTAAAATCCCTTGGCAAGTACTTCCGTTATTTTTGTAGGATTAATGTATGAGGTTGGATTTTGTTTGTACAGTGTAATTTCTTAGAAACCTAACAGTCAGTACTGTTGGAAAAGATATTTGTCCTTTTGCATACTTCAATGTTTTCATTGAGTTTTATTTGGCATACAAGATCAGCAGTGAGACTGGGTTCGTATCTTCATCTGGTTCATTAATGGCAAAATGGGGAGCATAGCATGACGTAGTCATCAGCGTAGGTGACGATTTTATTGCAGTATCTTGATATTTGCACATCATATTTCACAAGTAATTATATCAGTTACAGAGAGATTAATGAAGATATTTTTATGAAAAATGATTGATCCTAAGATGATAATGATATAATTTATAAATTAGTTTTTCTAAAATTAGTATTTACGTGTGCTTAGGAACAGAAAGATTACCTAGAATTTCGTCTTTTCATATGTGTCGTTACTAAATTAGAAAGATGACGTATTTAACGGTATGTTGAAGTGTTTGAAGGTGTAATATGCATGAAAGTGTGTATACTAAACAATGTTAAGGTACAGTTTTTGTCCATCTATGTTGATGAATCTTGGAACTCGTCTTTGATCTCCAGGTCTCTATAATAGGTGGAATAAGTCTCTAGATTTCTACTGATAAGTTCTCTGAGCTTGGTATTTGGAGGCAAGTGGTGTGTGTTATGACACACATCAATCACTTTGGTTCCTTCAAAATGTACTCAATAATAGCTATTTAGAATTCAAGCAGATCATTTTTCTCACCATTTATATTAAGTCTTCCACCAATAAAATTCAACAATGCTTAACAATATTATTCTTCTAATAATTATTTCTATTTTCAGTGGCACCAAGTCTACTATTAAGTACTGTTCTAATTTGTATGTTGCATGTAAAAATGTCAACATTTTATGCTTGAACTTTCGGTTAGCAGTTGTGGATAGTAGTAAAGATGTGCAAATATCTCTTACCTCTCTAGTCAATTGCATTTTTATTCTCCCTCTTGAAAGGCAGTGGTTTCACCTTTTTTCTGTTCCTTGCAACTAACATTCATCTCTCCTTCTGGTTGTCCACACACATACATGACATTTCTTTAAACAAACAGCAGACTCATTCTTTCTTCTGCTTATTTGATATCAGTCTCACGTGCCAATTTTAAAACTACAAAACCATGAACATCAAGAATTCAAATAATGCATTCTCCGGTTGTAGATACTGTACTTTTTATCTCTTTTGGTTGAGAATCATTCATAAACTTGTTAATATTTTGCTTATCTGCTGCAAAATGTGAGAAATTTGTTAGTTTTTGGCTAGTCAAGTTTACGGGAGTGCTTGCAGAACTGTCGTAAGCAAGTATAAAAATCTGGGAAAACTTGACAATCTTTTGGAAGCATAGAAAACACTAGCATTGTCTGCTGAAGCAAGGTGACACACAGAATTAGTATTCAGATAAAGCACCCATAGATCTAACACAGTTGGATTCACTATCAGTTTTGCTCGCCAGATAATTATTGCTGCAGACACACAATCTCGCGACAACCATTTGTATTTGCCTGTGGCACCATGTGTTGCTTTTAACCCCTTACTGTTACCTCCAGAGCAGTGACAATCTGGTAGTGCTTTCATCTGACGAGTGAAACCAATAATACTGAATCATATTGCATGCAATATGTGGCTGTATTGTCTGAATATTAATCTTTTGGAGAATTGATTGTATCATTCGTGATTCTGTTCAATATATTTCACATTGGCTTCTTAGCATTGCTTTTGAGGAATGTAAACAGCAATGAGCAGGATTAATGTTCTGGTGTAGAGAAACAACCAGTGTCATCACCATTTGTTATTTGACTGCGTACAGTGAAATACTTAATCATCAAATTGTCAATGCTTTTTTACATTTGAATGACTTGCAGAAAATACCCCTTATGCAAGTATTATTAAACTGTCAGTAGTATTCATGCCACAGAAATATGTCAAATGGAGGTACTGGTAATAAACCTTAAACCTGAATAGTGTGCTAATGTGAGCGCGGGCGCGCGCGCACACACACACACACACACACACACACACACACACACACACACACACACACACACGGTTACAGTTGATAGTGGTCAGTTGTTGCCTGTTAACTCATTGTAGTAGTGCTTGCGATTGCCCACAAGCTATTCTGTTAGATGACTTGCAGGACTTATTTAAACAGAAATCTTGGAGGGGCTGGCTGTTACACAGCAGTTGCATCTATCACATGCCACTACCAGTTATTAGTTAATCACATAATGAACTGTTGCTCTTTGAATGGGCTTAGGTTTTAGTGCTCATGGTTAACCAAGTATGTAACATACATTAGATTGTATCCCATTTCAGCAAGCCGACTTATTCCCATCTTAAGATGGTCCTCTGAGGACACTCTTAGACATCTCGGGCCTGAGATCAATGGCAGAAGGATGTGGTCATTTGGTAGTGCTCGTACAAAGAATTTATCATGATGCTGAGAACTCAACTTCCTTAAATATTGTACAAATGTTGCATTTGTGTGATTCAGTACTTGTATTGGATATATTGTCTGACAATGTAATGCCATTTTTCATCACTTCAAAAACCAAAGTTCGGTATCAAACTCATCCATCATTGAGTGCAATTTGATGCCAAGTGGGCAATTTCAAGAGCCAGCGTTGATTATACAAAAGGTGTACCCTGGCAGGGTGGTCTCTAATGACAATAACTGCAACAGGAATGTAGCTGATACACTAAAAGGCCAAGTGAAATGTCATCTGTTCCAGGTTTTTTTAGTCTGTTTCATTTAGGGTAGTGAAACTAAATTGTTTCATTATTCTCGAATTTTACTTGCTGCTGCTAGATTTCACAGTAACATCTGCTGTAGCATTTTGTTACAAATAAAGTGAATCTGAAACACTTCTCATTGGGCCTCGTAGTAATGGAATGAAGTACATTCTGATCTCGGCCCATGATGTAGTTAGGTACTGAGGTTCTGCCAAAGTTTGTCCAGCATGCTTGTACAACAAAGAAATGCTAGACTCCTAATTGTTTTTTGGTTTTCGAAAGCCATTGGATGTGTATGACAAAATTTTGTAGTCAACAAATTCACATCAGACTAACTCTCTTCTTTATATGACAAGGATCTTAATGTTGTACCACTACAGGTCTTCAAACAAATAATAATGAAGCAAAAATGGGAACATCTTGATCAGCTTACTTTCAGTGAGTATTCATTAAATGATAACTTCTAATGAAATGATTTAATGTAGATAATCATGTTTCATGTTGCACATATGCTTATAATTTGTTTAGTATAGCTATTTTTGGCTATTGCTAATGCGATATTGTAAACTTGTGCTGGTTTTCATTCACTGTTTTTGCTGATACGAACATGTCTCCACTATTTCAAATGCAAAGTCTGGATTTGGTTGTTAATTTGCTTGTGTGTACAGCATTTCAGTATTATTAGTTGAACTGTCACTTGTACGTTATTTTCATATATACATGCATTCATTGTATGCTGGTATGTAGTAATTTGCAGTAGCTCAAAGGATTGGTGTCAAGTATATTATAGTTCGTAACTGTATTTGGATCTGTGCTGTTAGGATATTTCTTTGAGCAATTAATATTCCAGTTTGGCAGCACTTTAAAGTTATTTTATTGAAGGTAATGTTTTTTTTTTTTTTTTTAGTATTGTGGGCTCATTCGTAGTTCACTGAATTGTGAATGTTGCTTCACCAATGTTTCTCTGTGGAAGAACAGTGGAGAGCAGATGTAAAATTTTTAAATTATAGAGTAGTTCTTATCACATAAAACATGCAATTTTAATAATTATGCACAATGTGAAGCAATTTTGTGGCATGAACCATGTTGTATGGCTTTATTGTGTATGATTATTAAGTCAGTGACACATTTATAAATTTTCTGTCCTACAAGTTTTGTGAAAGTGGAAATGTACGTATTGGTTATGCCATAACTGTGACCACAATAAAACTTTTCGAATGAAAGGTTCGCTAAGAAAGAAAGTAGCTTATAATATGGTGCTTGGTGAGGGGAAACATCTTAAGCCGTAACCACTGTTACAAATGGGGAAAGAGAACCAGTGTCACTGGTGGCTGGTGCCATTTAACACCTAAAGAATTATTCTCATTGAATTTTCACTTGTTTCAAACATCATAATTCTTTGTGAAGGGTTGAGGTAAAGGGGATACTGAACCAGTGTGGCATCCTTTTCTTAAAACAAAAGATTCTAATGTGTTCAACTAGCAGATAAAGTAGTGCTGGTGTCTTCTCTGGTCTACATGTGCCCACTTGGAATTCTAAACTCACTTTCCATGCTTGATAAAGTGGTCCTAGATGCAGCACAGCAGTCTTTTCAGAACGCATGCACACGCACGCACACACACAGTATTTGGCAGTGATAAAATCTGTTATTTACTGCTGGAAAAAAAAAAAAATTCCAGTTCATTCAAGATCTGTTTTTGCAACAGTGCATATGGAGTACATAAAATGTTTACATTTACAGATAAATAGCATAAGTGGTTCTGAGGTACTAGTTGTGCCATGCTGAAACACCGATATTAATACATGGTGTAGCCTCCATTGGCAGTAATACAAGAACTGACTGGCATCCAGTCAATCATACAGGTGGCAAGTACTGTCCTGTGATACGTCAAGCCATGCCTGCTTGACCTGTTCACATGGCTCTGTAAGAGTTATTGGTTGACACATCACTTTTCATCCCATAATATCTCTCACATGCTCAATTGGAGAAAAGTGTGGAGATTGTGCTGGCCAGGGGAGTTCTTGCAACCCTTACAGAGCACATTGTTTCGTGGTCATTGTACGGATCAACATTATCCTGTTGCAACAACACATCACATTCCGGTTGCAGGAATAACAAAAGAACTGGTCTAACAACATTCTGCATGTACCGACCACAGGTTAGTGCTCCCTCCAGAAACACCAAAGGTAAAGACACTTTGGGCCACAAGCCCTCTTCTGTGCTGTAGTAGTGGTCTTTGTGGACATCCAGAATCTTGTCTATATATGTGAGAATATTCACGTGACCACTGATGCCAGCATCGCTGCACAAATGATTCAATACGTCCAACTTCTGTGATATTTCTCCAAAAGGATCATCCTGCCTCACAGAAGACTACAATTTGATCCCTTTGAAACTCTTTTGGCTGTAGGAAGCAAGACTGTCTCTGCATGGCATGGTTGCCTGCTTGCTTCATACTTTTGCACCACATTGAGTCTTCTGGCTTTGAGAATTCGCTATTAAAGTGGAGAGATAGATGGTGCTCTGGTGGCAATTCCAGTATGCTATCTGTTGACGGATGATATTGAAATCATTATCAGTACATCTACTGTTCGCCAGGTGGCATATGCTGCCATTGGATCAAAACTGGTATTGTCTTTCCAGGTGTACAATTTTTTTCTGTGGTAGTTATGTTTAATTACAAATGATTGTCTGCCAGTATGTGAATAGAAATTGTGATAATTTTCTGCACTGGTTTCTGTTGTTGCTGTTGAGTTGTCATTCACTTATTGACAATATTATGGAAAGTATAGGTTGCTACTCAGCATATAGTGGAAATGTTGAGTTGCAGACAGGCAGAACAGAAAGATTGCTAAACAAATAACCTTTCTCAAATGTGACTATTTTCCTGTAGGAGTACTGTCTCCGGCTGCCATGGCCTTCATGGATGTTCCATTGTTTCAGTCACTTTATGAGATTGCTAGACCAGACAAGTGCTTTAAGTACTCTCATCATTACAAGTGCTTCAATGGTAAATAAATTTTCTAATTGGTCACTAAAGGTTGGGGAATGAGATTGAAATCTTCTTATAGTATTTAGTCGTCAGAGGTACCTCACAAAAAGTAGTTTTAAGTAAGCGAAACTACAAATATCTCAGTTTCTTTTTAAAGCTTCCACTTTTTGCATAAAAATTAAAAATCAAAATCATTGTTTTTAGATTTGCATGTGTTCTGTGCTATGCAGACTTTCATTTGATTCTAAAGAGATTGTTTGGTAAAAGTTTTTGTTCCCCTTCAAATTTTCACTGGTGTCCATAGTTCGTGATAATTCACACTGGGCATATTTAGTCAAGTGTTCAGTGAAGGTAGTTGTTGGCCAGTTTGTTCGGTGCATTTTACGTCATACATTGCTCTGTGCAAAATATAGCAACATGTAGAGACTGCTTTTAACTATGGAAAGAGGGTGTTACTTCTTTCTACTGTCGAGTTTGGCAGCTACATCTCGCATGTTACTTCATCGCTGCCTGCTTTGGGGAGCTACCTAATGTTTCACTTTTTCATATGCTGCTGATACAAGCTGAGTTCTTAGCCGATAATACTGACTGGATGTTTCAGTTTGTGCTCTGTGATCTCGGGAAACTTTGTGATAGACAAAAAAAAAAATTTAAAGCTAAATTCCTGTTGTTTCTTTATATGAGGAGCTTGACACAATGCCAAAGAAGAAATCAGGGTTTTCCTTATCAGAGGCATCTTCCATTCATTTCTTCAAACTCCTGTCCATCCCTATGCAGAGTTTGCCACTCTCTGCTACACCATAGAAGGTGACAGATCTCACTTCAAATCTAGCAATGTTTCTTTTGAATTCTCCTCTAGCTTGGTGACATTGAACAGCTGTAGAAATACTTTATTATTATTTGTAACTATTATTTACAGGTGTAAGGTGGTCCTATGATAAAATAAATTTTTCTTGGTTACATTTTAACTTCATTTATATACTTCCAGTAATTTGTCTTACTGTAATGATCAGGTGTGTGTGTGTGTGTGTGTGTGTGTGTGTGTGTGTGTGTGTGTGTGTGTGTGTGTGGGCGGGCGGGCGGGCGGGCGGGCGGGCGGGTGCGCGCGCGCATCCAGTACTTCTCTTTGCTAGCTTTAAGCATGTTAAGAGGAAATTATGATTGCAACTGAATCAGAAATGTCATCCAGGTACTCGGGTTAATTGTTCTATTAAGAGTTGTACCATGGACCGTATCACATATCTGATAGGCGTCATGTCAGACTGTTTTTGCAATGCTTTGTATCACATATTGTGCTTGACATTGCTTTTCAGTGGTAAAGTTGTTTGGCAAGGAACTATTGTAGCAAACAAGTCATTACATCATTATTTTACACTAACAGAAAGATGACAGCAAAAATATGTGTGAAATTATGGTATAGGTGACACCTGAGAAATGTCAAGGGCTTGCTAGGTTTTACAGTATTGAGAAGGTACAGCTACTTCAGCTCATTGCATTCAGAATTGTGATGCAGTAAGTCATGTACAGTGCAGAAACAGGAGGAAAAACTGTTCAGATGTGTCTGAATAAAGAATAATTGGCAGTATAAGCCCATCCCCTTGAATGTACTCAGTTAGCAGGTAATAAGGAGAAAAATTCTGGATTAGTGAAGATTGACAGGTCAAAGTATTAAAAGGAAACATCCAAGTATGCTGAATATTTCAGGTGATAGTTCAGAGGAACACTTACTACAGTGACTGTTTGGAGAGAGGAACCACTGTTACTCTTGTAACAATAAAAGGAATGATCTGGAAATGTTGAATGTGTTAGCTATATGGATTTTTCATTCATGTTTGAAGCACGTAGATGTTGGTGGCGGACAACATAATTCTGGAGAAAAGTTTGATACGAACGGAAGACAGTGTTAAAGTGGATAGTGACTATAGTGGTAACAGGTCAAGGCACAGTGATGTGAAGGCAGTGCTCTAGAGCACAAGATGTGATTTTAATTGAAAGTACACCTGGATGATAGTTTTAATGGTGGAATTGTTACCATTAGTACTTACAATTGAATTGAGGGTAGTAAATGTAAAAAATTGTGCGGTAAATATAACACACAATCGTGCACTCGTGATTGTTCTATGGATAGTCACAGCAAAGATTGTTGAACAGTAGGTGCAATAGAGTTTACCAATGTGACAGGCAGTTTAGGTATGGAAATTGTTCTTTAGTAGAAAATAAACTTAAAGTATTTCAAGCATTAGCTGCAATGATGAGTTTGATTGGAATAGTATAATCCAGTAAAAATTTTGGCATAGAGGAGAGGTAGGGTGCTGGTATAAATTTTTGGGATTCAGATCATAACTGCATTAGAGCAATGAAAATAGTGCTTCTTCTATGATTTGGTTACTTATGAAATAAGTTTCAGTAATTGGGCTTCAAAGTTCAATGCTTCCTACTTAGTGAATCAATGCTTGTGTGGTAAATGTGGGGGAAAATTCAAAATATTGAGAACCGAGTTTAACAAAGCACTGAATTGGAATATCAAGGAAACAAAAGGTTCTCGTTACTGACATAACTTTTTCTGTTGGGACGTTTAATGGTCTGTTGACATGGTCATCATATAATACAGCATAAATCAGCTGGACAAGAGTAAAATAGGAGGAACCATTTGGTTCATAATGTGTAAGAAAGCTACAGGAAAGCTGAGTGATGACACAAGTTCATTTCAATGTAATTGCTGTGTGATTCCAGTGAAACATGGTATTGTTGGCTATACACACACACATTTAATACAGCTCCATTTACTTAAAACACTAGACAAGGCTTTGAAGTTCGATTTAAATACAAAGAGGAGTGCGCGTTGAATCCAGATTTGAGTTTTGCTGGCAGACTTGCGAAGTAAATGTTAGGTAGGTGCCTGGTTTTCCATGCATTTCTCCAATTCAGAGTTTGTGGAGGTGTTTCTCTTTTTGGCAGAGAGAAGTTTTGCGAAGACAAAGTTTACAAGTTTTTGCTGTGAAAGAGATCATGCTCTTCTAGTGAAAATATTGTGAAGATTGCTTTACAACGCTCATCATCATCATCACCATATTTTTCTTTTTCTTCTTCTTGGACAGTTTCCAGCCTCTGACCGGGTCTCTATGGAACGTAGGCCTCTCCATCGTCTTCTGTCTTGCTGCCATCTCCCCGTATTCACTTTGGTCCAGTCTTCTCCTTTCTTCTGGACACATTTCTCTACTCCTTTCAGCCATCTGTCTCTCGGTCTTCCTATTGGTTTCTTTCCTTCCAGTTTCATCACGTGTATCTTGCTGGGTATCCTGTTCTCCGATATTCTCTTAGTGTGTCCCTGCCATATCAGCCTTGATTTCTCTCCCCCCTCCTGTAATGGTTCCACCTATATTAACTCCCTGATCCTCTTTGTCACTCCAATACTGTTTCTCGAGAATTTCATCTCACTAGCTTGTACTTCGCTTTTCTCTCTTCCTTTCATAACCTAGGTTTCTGATGCATATGTCAGGGTCGGAACACAGTATGACTGGTATATAACCTTTTTACTGATTTGGGGTACTTCCTTGCTCCATTTCAGGCTTCTGACACTCTTCTGAAATGCTTCTGCTTTTCTCCCCTGCTCATTTATTTCTCTGTCGTTTTTCCATCTTACTTTATCAGGCTTCCTAGGTACTTCACTCTCCACTCTTCTCAGTCGTTCCCCGCCAATTGTTATTCCCATTGTTCCTCTCTCCTTTCTTGTTGTGATAATCATCTCACTCTTACTTATACTAAATTTCATCTCGTATTCTTGTACTGTTCATTCCCATACATCCAACTGCTCTTGTACTTCCTCCTCCTTATCCATACATCCAACTGCTCTTGTACTTCCTCCTCCTTATTCCCCCAGATAATCAGATCTGCAAACACCATAACTTTCATCGTCCTTCCACCAATTGCTTGTGCTGTTGTACTCGTATCATCCATCACTACGATGAAGAGTAATGGTGAAAGTGCACTTCGCTGCCTCAAGCCATTCCTCTGTTCAACCTAAGCTGATCTCTCTCCTCCCACTTTCACACAGCTCACACTCATGGTACATTTCCCTTATCTTCCAAATAATCTCCTCTGTTCTCCAGGGCTTTCCACACTTTGCTTCTACATGCACTATCATATGCTTTTTCAATGTTTTGGGAAGGTCATTAGTAGATCTATTCCATATTCATAGTGCTGTTCCTGCAGTTGAAGCTTTGCACAATGACTCATCAGTGTTATCCTGTGGCACTCTTTTCTGTTTCCCTTCTTAAAGATCAGGGCAGTTATTCCCTTCTTCCAGTCTTTTTGTATCATTTTCTGTCTCCGCACAATTTTCATTACTCGATATAGCCATTGTATCCCCACCTCTCCTGCTGCTCTCACCATCTCTACACTTAGCTCATCCAGACCTGGTGACTTCTCTCCCTTCATCTTGCCCATGCCTCTTCCATTTCTTCCCATGTAAATAGAATGGGCCTCGGAAAGGACTATGCCCATGTCTGAGATACAATTTTCAATTGTAGGTGAATTATTTTTTGTGTGTTAATAGGCAAGTAGTTTTGCTATTTGATGTTGGAAGAATGAGATTAGATTACTATAACACATTGACTTGAACTACTACTTTTTCTTCTTCTTCTTCTTCTTCTTCTTCTTATTATTATTATTATTTTGCATACAAGTTTGCTAGGCATAAATGAGAAAGGTTGACCCCATGTTGATGATTGTAGTTATGCATTTGCATTTCTTCACCAAACATATGATCTTTTTTTCTGTTACATGCTTTACAGGAATTAGGTGTCCTGCCTTCCTGACAATTTTAAAAAAGTTCACTCCTCATTTGAGACATCAATGTTTTCTGGTCATCTTATGTAACTAAATATTTTGGGATGGTCTCACATTTATGGTGCTGGGGTTAACTACTTCATTAGTTTGCGTGAATAGTTACGGAACCGGAAGAAAAGATCCTGACATAGAACATCTGTGGCACTTAAATATGTAAGTGTGCTTATTAGGTGTTACTAGTGTTCAGTACTTTTCTGTTAGGAACGAACAGATAAATGCCAGTTTCTTTCGAGCAAGTGTCATATGCCTAGGGCGAGGGAATAATGTGTGCTTGAAGAGCTGCTCGTCTATTAGGTCTTATTTTAAAATGTTGCTGACAGCCATGAGGAAGCCAGAGGCTTGCTGTGGCTGCGAGTAGCTACATGGCAGCATGCATGTAAATGGTGCAAATGTATGGACACATTGCAGAGTGCTAAGGTTATTTTTGTTATTTTGGAACACTGTTTAGGGATACTTATAAATATTCTTGTAAATGTATACTCAACTTTTTCCAAGAATTGAAAGCTATGGCAGAGCTAAGTTTGTAGGGCTCATCCATAGGCCTGCCGGCTACCAAGTGTTGAGTGCATTGCCTGATCTATCACTGCACTTGTTGGTTAGTATAAATGCAGTACAATGGATAACTCAGAAACACGGAATTAATGTCGTGAAACAAGCATAGATGCTATGGGTATAACCTCAGTTTTGACCTTGGTTCGTTCCTTATATGCCATTGTATTATCATTTTAAGGAAAAGCTTAATCCAAGATTAAGTAATTTTAGTGTTACTTGCACTCGGTGTTATGAGATTTGTATGCTTTTGTTAATTTTTCTTCCTGTTATAGTAATTTTTCATTATCTTACTATTTTAATCATCATTGATTTCTCTGTTGCAATTGTTCATGTAATATTTGGTAGTTTATGTTCAGGCATAATTGAACTGAAACAATATATATCTGCAAATGACAGATTTGGCCATGTGCGGATTCTCGTTTAATCACTTAATAAATCGTTTTTGTGTGCTTTGTTATTATGTTAGTAAAATTTTCCTTCAGTCTGATTTTGCATGAATGCTTGTGATCATGAATCTGTACCACCTCTCCTTTGGGGTTGTTTTTACTGCAGAATGATGAGACTTGGAGAGAGAATTTACCTGCAAATTGTAAGTAGTACTTGCTTTTTGCCCCAAACAACTGCACTTAAGTATGTTGTCCTGCAGATATTCTTTTTTGTGTGTAATAAACTGTTAAAATAGTCTTCATTTTGCTTTTCATAGGCAAACATGTGAGGGAGGAATACAGTTACATTAGTTTAAGACTTGGTGGTTTTATATATGTAGCCATTGCATTACAGTAAATGTTTGTTACAAATGCCAATATTTGATGTGGGATTTGATGACATAATCATGAGTTATATTATTATCCATGTACAGGTTTCTCCAATAATTTTCAAAGGTTTGTGTGTGTGTGTGTGTGTGTGTGTGTGTGTGTGTGTGTGTGTGTGTGTGTGTGTGTGTGTGTTCTCTCTATTAAATAACTAGTTTATTACTTTTTTATTAGCTGAAATTTTATTTCTTTGCAAACTGTGCTTCATTACACAATACTTCCACACTTCTGATAGTTTAAAGACACTACAGATTTGAGAAACATTCACCCGTCTCATGTGTTCCCTATGGCTGTCATCAGCTCACGAGCGATTGTTTAATGGAAATTGTCTTACTGACCAAAACTCCTGCCTCTAGTAAGTGCTAGATAGTGGCTTTCAATGTTGAAACTCTGAGATTACCTGTATAAACATTGCAAGTCAGAAGGGAAAAATGGCTTAATTTATAGAAGACTGTCAGCAATCCTTTTAATGTAATTGCACTGCAAAAGTTGTCAGAAATGTGTTCCCATGTCAACTCTCAGGATGCTGTTAACCATAATACTGCTTCATTTTTTCCACTCATTGAGGTGAACATTCAACCATTCCTCATAAATTTGCTAGCAGAAATTTTCTGCAAAATTGCCATTAATTTAATTGGTTTTCAGTGCTACATGCTTCATCACATAAGATTCTATTGGCGGTGGTATGCACTTGCATACGAGAACTCCAAGTTGTAATGTACTGTGGAATATAATGTGTGATGTATCCTCCTATTTTTCAGGTTGGTTTTTCACACATTGAAATGTTAAAAAGGCGAGATCATATTAAAAGAAAAAAAAAAAGAATGCTGTCATTTAGTCTAGCGATTGGTGTTCAATTTTGAACTATCAGACTACTAACTGATCAAAAGTATCTGGACAATCCTATGTAATGGTGAATTGACCACTACCTGTTGAGAGGCAGACTAGACAGTATAAAAGGAGGTGAAGAGTATTTCGATGTCAGTAGAAAGTAGTAACAGCATGATGGGTTGGTGAGGAGAGCTCAGTAACTTCAGATGTGGACGACTCATTGGATGTCAACTGCATAACAGTGATGAGGTACATTTCAATGCTTGAAAAGCTGCCAAAGCTGACTTTCGATGTGATCGTGAAGTGAAAATGCGAAGGAACCACCAAAGCTAAACAAAGATCAGGTAGACATCTGTACTGATGAGTGACAGTAGAGTATTGGGGAGGGTGGGTGTAAAAATTAAAAGCAAATCAGTGGAAAGAATTACTCCTGAGCTGTAAAGTGCTGCCATCAGTACAGCCAGCACATAGATTGTGAGTAGGAATGTAAAAGATAGGCTACAATGGTCAAGCAGTTCCTCATAAACCACCCGTTTCTGTTATAAGTGCTAAGTAACATTTGAGGTGGTCCACTATAATCATTGGACAGTGGATGACTGGAAACAAGTGATGCTGAGTGATGAATCACACTATGCACTGAGACAATCTGATGAAAGGATGTGGTGAATGTCTAGAGGTAGTTACCTGCTATCATGTATAGTGCCATTCATGAAGTATGGAGGATGTGTTATGGCATGGAGGTGTTTCTCATGGTTTCTGTGTGATCCCCTTAATAGAACTCAAAATGTGAAAGGTTGAAAGTGTCTGCAGCAGAGTTGGAAGCTGTCCACTAGTAGTTGTTTGGATACTTCTTTTACTTACAGATAGGCAGGTTGTGAATGTTCATTAAGATCTCTTTAGTTCCCTTAACAAAGGAAGATTTGCTGGATTAGTTCCTTTCAGATAGATTAGTTTCACGTGTATTTAATTTCCAGTATTGATTGGCTACCATTATACAGCAGGATCCTGATTCTTTGTGTCAATGTAGATGTGAAACTTCAATCCTAAATACACATTTTTACTGAAATTGCCAGTTACTGTAATTACGTGACATGCTACATATTGAGAAACTTCCTAGCAGATTAAAACTGTGTACCGGACCAAGACTCGAACTCTGAACCTTTGCCTTTTGCGGGCAAGTGCTCTACCATCTGAGCTACCCAAGCATGACTCACGACCTGTCCTCACAGCTTCAATTCTGCCAGTACCTTGTCTCCTACCTTCTCCTACCTTCCAAGAAGAGCTTCTCTGAAGTTTGGGAGGTAGGAGACGAGGTACTGGCAGAATTGAAGCTGTGAGGACGGGTCATGATCCGTGCTTGGGTAGCTGAGATGGTAGAGCACTTTCCCACGAAAGGCAAAGGTCCCGAGTTCGAGTCGCGATCTGGCACACGGGTTTAATCTGCCAGGAAGTTTCCATGACACCGCACACTCCGCTGCAGAATGAAAATCTCATTCTGGATGCTACATGTTACATTTAAAAGATCACTGCATTACTTGTATCGATGTACTGTCAACTGGTGCCCCCCCCCCACACACACCTTTCTACTGTATCTTTGCTTTCAGTTCATTTTTGGCGAAATGGTTATGCAATTTTTTTCTGTTTCTCATTGTCTTTTTTTGTCCGGTTCTCATTTTTTGGAGAATCAAAACTTCAGCATAGCAAAATGAATTTTGTCCTGCCTACAGGATCCTCAGAATAAAATGGAGTCATCTGAATAATAGGGTTTTCACAAAACATTCGTTGTAGGTGTAATGAAATGCTAAGGCTTAGTTTTTTATTTTTCAAAGATTACACAATTATATATGGAAAAGCCACATACAAACTGCGTAATCCACATCCAGATAATCAATAACTTGCTGTACTTGGAAGAATTTGTTATGTTCAGAAACTGCAGATGATTACACTACACTCTACAATGTAAGAAAAGATGGATCCTTACTTACTGTATGAAGACATGTTATGTTGCAGACAACCACAATTAAAACACTAACATAAAACTTACAGCCACAGCCTTCATCAGCAAAAGAGAAACACACACCATTCATACACACAGCAAGCACATCTCACGCACACAACAGCCAACACCAGCAGTTCACGCCGCATGGTGAGTATATACTACCACTCTTAATTTCGGAGGTATCCCTAAAATCTCTTTCAGTAAAACATATTTCCTTTATGATGCACATTGTTGATAGGTAATTTTGGGTTGTGAAAAATTTGGAGATGAGTCCACTAGTGTTCTAATGTTGTACGTAGCGACATGATTTCTTGCCAAGAACTCTTTCACTGTGTTTGGTGTTCTTTAAATGTGACACACACTAAAGAGGTGAATTCTCTGATTTTGTACCCATTTTTCCAATGACATGGGAAATTCTGAGCAACTGTTAAGATGGCTGTAAACTTTGGTATTAAAATGCTCGTAAAATTTGTGGCTGTTAGCAGCAATGAACAGAGAAAACATGTTTTTTATGCTTGACATTTTGTCTTAAGTCACTGTATTTATTGAGCATATAAGAAGTTATTCTTCCCATGGTAAACTTTGAACATTAATTGAAAAGTATTTTGGAGATAGTAATGTTGGAAACCATCAAAAAATTGCTCACAAGTTTATTGCTGTATGGGAGTTACAGTAGTAGAGTGCAATATGATAAGTATATATGAAGTTGCCCAATACTTAAAATTAAGGCAGCTTGGAGACAATTTAGAATAATTGGTTGGTCATCAGTACAGTGATGTGTGTGGCTTTCCATTCATGTGTAAATTTCAGTTAGTCCTGAGAATTCTACGGAAGTCACCTCAGCAACATGTGATAAATTTCTCATCAAAGATCACACATTCCCATACTGCATCAGATGGCAACTGCTCCCAGTTAAGATGAGATACACAAATGCATCATCTGTAAGGTAATCAGAAAAAAAATGCTTACACAGAATGAAATACTCCTACTGGTCAATTCAGTTCTGTGTGTGTTGGTCTGTATTTGTTATCATTATTTGCAATACTGTGCAAGTAGGTAGTGTGTGGGAGTGACAATTTGAATATGTTGTAAGGTAGATGTTTGAAAGATTTATTGCATTTTGGCTCTCATTACATAGTTTGTGACTCAGTTTATACAAAACACAATGTTTTGCTGAGGTTGTGTGTTAACTTCAGTTGGTAATGTGGTTGGTAATGTGTACCTTATTGTGAGAATTTATGCGTCCATTCTGTAAAAATGAGTTTCCAATAACATGTGCATTGTGTGATTCTGCAGATTGATTTTTATCAAGCAGAGAAAGGGTTTTGTTTGCATACAGTTTTAATGCAGTGTCTGTACTAAATTCCAGTTTGGATAACAGCACTGAACACAACATTACTCACTTTGAGTGAAGCTGCTCAGAGACTGAAGTGTCTAAAGAAGATTAGTAGATCTGGAGGTATGGCAGCAATAGTTAACATGGCAGGTAGGCACAAAACTTACACATGAATTTCCAGTTCGAAAAAAATAATGTATGTTGAAGATTGTGATTACTGATATTTGCATTACTTAAAATTTATTTTTATTACATCTGCAATTAGTTGATAATTCGATGTCACCTGATAGAATTGTGTTGGTTGACCTAGATACGTGGGATGAACAAAGAGGGCGGTGGATAATGCTTTTAACATTAAAGAAATTGTTCTTCAGAGAGCATTATTGAAAGAGATTGAAGTTTATGTGTGTTAGAAATGATGTTTTTAATGAAGTTCCTTTTGTTCATGTGTTCAGAATGCATGTTTAATTTCAGTTTCCTGTTGGTTTGTAATGTTTTAAAATGGTAAGAAGTTACAGTGGGGCATAAAATTCCTGGGAAGGATGCAGTGTGTGGGTGTCCAGTTTGGAGCCCATGACCATATTTTCCTGCAAATACATAATGTGGCAGCAGTTCTTTCATTTTGAATTACATCCTGGGGGGGCTTTTATTGTGACAGTTTCACATATAGATCTTAATAAATTAATGAGTAATGTGCTTCATTCACTCGTGTAAGGAGAAGTGTGTTAATGTAGAGAGCCTCTTTTGTTCAGGTGTTTAGGTTTCATGAGTACCTGTGCAGTATGAATAATGGAAACGAGTGCAAATAAAACATGAAACTTGGTACCTGTCATACTATCTATGTATTTGTGAGAAATATTTGGAGGGAGCCACAGAGCTACTCCACTCCTGGCAGAAAGCATCAAATAAATAGCATTGATTTTAATTTATAACCATCAGCATCCCATGCCCACAGTGTCTGTCATGTTATAGGTCTTAAAAATGGACCATCGCAAGTTACTGGCATCAGTGTTGATTTATTGACCTTTGCCGCCCTCCTCTCCCCAAAATCTAAATTCTCTAAATGAATATTATTTCTGCACATGGATAATCCAGTGACTTATGGGGATGTAAGACTGACATTGGGGGGCACTCTGCATAAATGTGAGAGGAAGAGATCATAGCATCCACACATACACCCCCCCCCCCCCCCCTTGCAAAGTATATAATCTCCCTTATCTGTCCGCATTACAGCACGCGCTTTCTTCTAATTTACTTTTCTTTGAGCCGTGATTGGTTTAGTCTCGTGCTCTCTTGAAATTATCACACGGTAGCCTTAAACAATGTTCATTTTGTGTAAATGTGTGTTGCTCTTCTGCAAAATAACTATTAATGTGTGGCAGAGTTGATATGATGGCTAAATTGTGATCAAATAGTAATTTTGCTTTTAGTGATGGATGGGTGAGGAAGGTATCCATCAATTGGTAGACTGACGGTGTGTAGATTGTTTTTAGCTCATTGTGTATTGTAAATGCAAGTTTCTTAATCTTTGATGCTATGCGGAGCATATATTACTGTTTGTGCGAAGGAATCGGGTAATTACATTTTGTCAGAAATGAATGAAAGGAAAAGTGGATCCATTTGTGCATTTAACAGTCTTGAAAGGCATTAAAGTTGAACAAGGGTGAGAAAAAAAAAGTGCTTTAAAGTTTGGAATGAAAGAGAAGTAATCTTCTGCAAGTTAGTCATAGGCTGATCTTTCATTGAGAAGAAACAAGCTTTAGTAAGAGAAAAGATACAGTTAATAATTTTCATTCTTTGAGATGTAACAGGTGTGACATTTCACTTGAAATGCCTGTAATTGTTCTCACTGCTTTCTTGCTAAATAAAAACAGTTGTTGCAGCAGATAGTTGCCCCATAGAATGTTTGTGTAAGTGAGAATTAAAGAAAGTGTAATAGGAAGACCGAAGGTGTTCCTTACTGACACAGGGTTTTAATTTATGTAGTAAGTAGATCACTTGTAATACTTAAATGCATAGCTGCTATATGTGTATCCCATTTTAGCTCCAATGAGTATCCAGTAATGTGACAGATCAATTTTAACCAGTAATTTAGTTTATGGAGAAAAGTTTCAATGCAGATTTTATTTACTATTAATTTTTGTGTAGCCACTGTGCCGAAATTTCAGTCATTGTCAGTGTTTTTCTTTTCACTTCGTCTATATTGGAATTGGTCATTACAAAGGTTGCATCATCTGCATATATCATTGACTTTTTAGGCAAAGTACTAGATTGTTCTTCTATCTATTTTAGAAAAATAGAAGGGATCCAGCATGAAACCTTGTGGCACTACTGTAGTAACAGGTAGGGCATTTGATCTGCAACTTCTTACGGTGACAACTAGCCTCCTATCTAACAGATTAAGATTTATCCTTGATACCACACTTCACAAATTTTGATACTGGAATATCATATTATGGAGAGTCAAATGCTTTTCTCAGCTCATTGAGCCTAGCACAGGTAAAAGACTGACTTTCAAAATATTGCAGAACATCTGAAATGAGAGGTTGAACAGCTTTGGTTGTGGGTAGGCCAACTTTAAAGCCACACAGTGAAGAAGTGGTTAACTTATTGTCCTCACAGTAGTTGCATAGTTGTTCTTTCATACAGCATTGATATTGTGGGAATAGGTGATACTGGCCTGTAATTTTCAGGACTTCTGATCTCTTTCGTTGTATATAGGGACACAAGTCGTGGATTAGACCTTTAAGGGGTGTTCAGAACAAACTAGTCATTCTTGTTGATGTGTTTATTACATAATGGATAGGTATGTGTCTTCATGATCTTCGATACTGTTTCTAGGAAGTAATGTGTGAGCCTTGTGCAGAAATAGAATCTATAGTGGAAACAAGAGTTCAAAGAAAACATGCAACAGTATTCTTTAGGGTGGTGCCAACACTCTGTATGACACTTT
Source organism: Schistocerca cancellata (assembly GCF_023864275.1). NCBI lineage: Eukaryota > Metazoa > Arthropoda > Insecta > Orthoptera > Acrididae > Schistocerca > Schistocerca cancellata. The sequence goes on from NC_064632.1 coordinate 158,219,659, forward strand.
CCCATAATTGTGCACTAAGAAACCTTAGTTGTATCCCATATCAGCTGCTTGTCTGTTGTCACTTTGTGTAGTTAATTCAGCAATGGATCCATATGAAGTAGAACAAGAAAGAATGTGGAAGCTTCTGCAAGAGGCATTTGACGAATTTTCTGATGGAGAGGAAATGGACTGTTGTTAAATTCTCTCTCATCAAGACACAACCTAGAATCACAAGTAAGTACAGCAGCTGATTTAACATGTGCAGGTTCTTTGTTGCAAAGGATAAAGTTTTGCAAATGGATGAAAAACTGTTCTAGTCGCATCATTAGAATTCAAAGTGTACATTTTGTAATGCATCTCTCTGGTGCGAAAGCTTTCACAAAATCTGCAAAACAACTGATGTGTACTGCTTCTTGCTGCTATTTACAAATGACTTTACATTCAACTGATCAAACATTGCATCAAATTTCACAAGACACTGTGATTCCAAATCAGCCAATGAGGAGGAAATGGAATCTCTTCTGGATCTGTTGATATTTGTATGGCGTTCCTGAGCTGCACACGAAAACCTGGAAATGATTTTAGCATTGCAATATTTCACAGAGGAAAATGTTCGTGGTGCTTAGATTTCTTGTTATACTGTTTGAGATTCGATAATATTAGATACAGACCACAGCCTACAGAACTTGATCACCTAATAGCTTTCAGAGAAGTGTTAATACTTAAACACAGTTTGACAGACATAATTCATACTGTTTCTTAGTATGCGATGGTGGGTGAATAACTGCTTGCATTTAAAGGCAAATGCTGTTTCCATCAGTATGTACTAAGCAAGTCTGCAAAGTAGGAATTGAAGAGTACATTATATACTTTGGGCATGGAAATCTTATTCTGGAGGGGAAAAAAGGGTCACTTCGCATTGTCAAACTCGTCTAAAGAGACAGTAAATAAACTTGAAGCTCCTAGAAAGAATTAAGAGGAGCTACTTCTCGAGTTTCTTCACATGAGAGTCATGAATTAAGAAGTAGAATTTTTTGGTCCAGAAAGGATAGTACCATAGTTTCGTATGTGCTGAAGAAAGGGGAAGAAAATTATCCACCTTTCATTGTGATATTGTCATTGAAAACTAATACTATGGGTGAGGAGAAACCAGAAATTATAACATGGCACAATAAGACCAGAAAATGAGTAGACACAATAGATGAAATGTGCTCTACGTATTCAACGTCTAGGAAAACCAGATGCTAACCACTTGCCTGTTTCTCCAAATGATTGGAATCATTAACACCTTCATTACATATGCAAGTAAAACAATGAGAGAATTTCCCAAAGAATGTTTTTATGTGAAGTGGGAAAAGCATTAGTAAACTCAAGTGCGCAAGAGAGCAGCCACTCATACCCTGCCTAAACATATTACAGAGAGAGAGAGAGAGATGCTACAATGGTGGAAAACAGGTGACAACAGTATAGCACCTTACTTTGAGATACTAAAGCTAAAAGTTAAATCACAGTGTATCTGATGTTTAAAGCCCATGGAGATTGTATGTGAAAAGTGTTACCCGTTGCAGCCAGTGACATTAACTGAACTTATAAAACATTTGTACAAGTTGTTAGTGATACGTGTAGTGATTTAACTTTCTAGTATAGAATGAAGAATACCATAATATAATTATTTTACAAAAGGTTGTAATAAAATAAATATTGTATGTGCCGAAAAATATAAAAAAATACTCACATGGTGAGGTAGCATTCTGAAGAAGCATTTATTCAGTAAATGTATTTATAATGATACAGTTTACAGCTAAATCGTTACATTGCTTGTGTTTGGGATGTCAGCAGAACACACACACACACACACACACACACACACACACACACACACACACACACAGTCTGACAAAAAAGTGAAGTGCTCAGAAGATGCGGTCGGATGTCGACGTAACTTCATAAACGTGTGTGCCATCGACAGGCATGTAAATTATTACAGTTGCAGCTCTCTCTGACTCGTAGAACAGCTACCAGAGTACGCCAATGTTGTCCGTGTTTAGTGTTGTCAGACCTGGGTATGTAAGGGATGTGAACAGCACCAGATGTCACTGTGAACGATACAGGAGGTGCTGTGTACTCACGTGAGAAAGTATTATCAGCACCTTAGAGTTTGAAAGTGGCCTCATTCTGGGTTGCCATTTGGCTGACAAGTTGAATTGTATATTCCCAGGTTTTTGGGCATTCGGATATGACAGGGGCCTGTTGTTCGACAGTATGGTAACTTGAGGGCAGGCATATTTGTTGTTCCGATTGATCCAGTCTGACCACTCCAAGGAAGGATTGCCATACTGTACACCAGGCAGACGGTAACCCTGTCATATGGGTACCTGCAGCCTAAGAACAAGTACTAGATTCATGCAACATTCAGTTTCAACTCACACTATTGGTTGGAGACTAGCAACAGCTGAACTAGCAAAGTAACTTTCCATGTGTAGGCTTCTGATAACACACCAACAGAAACGGCTGTTTGGAGTGATGCTGCGAATGGGAAGCGTGGATCGAATTGCATTCAGTGAAGAATGGCAGTTCTTCGATGCCCCAGATGACCATCATTGGCGAGTATGGTGGCAGCATAGGGAGGGATATCCCATTCCCCCAATGTTTCGGAGAGGCACAGCGGTGTTACTCATAGCTTCAGGGTCTGGGGATCATCAGACATGTCATAAGGTTACAGCTGGTAGTCATTGAGAGAACTCTGATGACACAAAGGTACTTCAAGCGTTTTGCATCTTCATGTGTTACCTCTCTTGCTGCAGTAATTGGTACTATTTTCCAACAGCATAATGTTCTTTCATACACAGCTCGTGTGATATGAGATACTCCCATGAGCAGCAAGTTCCTCGATCCATCCCGTATACAACGTGTGGGACCAGCTCAGATGTCAAATACATCCCAGTGTCAGTATCCAGAGTGTCAAGGACCAGTTCGAACAGTAATTTCGTAGCCTCCTTCCGTTCCTGGTGCTTCACTTTGTGGTCGCGTGTGCGTGTGTGTTCTCATACTGACAGTAGAGCTTGAAGTGCATGCTTTACTTCAATAGTTTTAATGAGTTTAATTTGATAGGCAATCACATACTTTTTTACTGACCAGATATTAAGGTTCTACGTTGGTGCGTTTTGTGTTGCAGCATAATAATGATACTTCTGATAAATATTGCGGCTGAAGATCATCACTAACTTAAATAATTCAGTACACGAGCCATTATATTCGTTGTTCGACTTGTAAAAGTAGTTACATATGTTTATTTGCTTCAAAAATTAGCTCTTTTTCATTCCAGAACTGTAACTTCAGTAAAATTAAGATAAAAATGGATATGTGCCTAAGTTTGTGCAAATGCATAGTTACAGTGCTTTATTTCAAGCATTGTAATGATAAAAATTCTATCGTTAAAATATGTCAAGATACCCCTAGTGGTTGCGAAGGGTTACGCATGTCAGTAAGAGCAGTGTCCTTGCAGTCTAGTAATCTCAGTGGAACCTTAAATTGTTAGTATTTCTTCCTATTACATGTAAAGTTTCATAGTATAGCATGTTCTTCAGTCTGAATTTGAATATTTTAGTTTGAAACTGAAACTGCTGTTACTCGTTTCATAACTGGGCATATTTCTGAAACAACATAAATCACCACTTCTTATATTTTGCCCCAAAAATGGTTTGCTCCTTCAGCATAAACCATTTGTATTTTGAAAGTATAGATTCTTAAATTAATATCCACCTTGATGTTTTGCAATTCAGAAGGTTTAAAAAGATTACCAGAGTTGTAGTAAATGTTTTAATTTATAATTTAATTTGGTGGTGTTCTCATTACAAAATATAAAAGTGCAGATAAATATTGAAGTTTGATAAATTAAGTTGGAAGTGGAAAAATGAGCCACACAGCAAGCTTCATCAATGATGCCTTTGTAGATAATACAAAAAGTTATATTTTTGTGCTTCCATTATTTTTTATATTTTTTGTCCTGCATGCATTGATGTATTTTTAGATGTGGAGGTGTGGTTTGTAACTTTGTGATCTTCTTCCACTTTGTAAGCAGTGCATTGCTATTTAACGCTGATGGCATAACGAACTCTAGTTGATTTTTTAAAGATATATTTATTCACATACGAGAAACTCGTGCTCCAGTCTAAACTTCCAGAGAGGAACTTCTCTTAAGTTGAGGTTTTTTACATTACATATGTAATATCACGTGTTACTTCATCTTCTTCTTCCCCCTCCCCCTTTCTTGTGTGTGTACTTGTCATGCAATTCTGTTAGTAATTCTGAACATTACTACATTTTAGTTCTGCAAGTTTTAACTGAGTTACATTCTTGCCTCATAAGAATCGGATATTTTTAAATGCGTTGCTCTGCTTTTGATGTATTTAGTTTGTTTGGACGTGTTGTGATGCATATTCGAGGCTTTCCCATATTATTACACAAATGTTAAATGAAGCTATGTCAAAGGTGGGTAGATAGTTGCTATTCCATATCTACATGGGTTGGTGTGCAAACTAACTTCAGTGCATTCGTATGAGCCTTTGTGAATCAATGATACTTACCCATGCAATCTGTTATAGTTGATTTTTTTTAATCAGTACGAGCTGGATCTACTCTCCACTTATTGTTCTCATGTTAATACTATTCCACCAACCCAGTTTTGCCCAGTGTGTAACTCTAAGACATTTCTAAATTCCTGCTTTCTCTAATGCACTTGTTTGTGCACATAGTTGTTTTAGTTTTGTAGTATCAGTAGTTATCATCTTTGGCTATGGATTTTGTAATTGTATATTAGGTTCCATGTGTTGTTACTTTCATGACACTGCTTGCTAGTAACTATATACAGAAAGTTTGCCTTTGCATATGTCATTACCTGTTCTGCAAGGAGGTACAGCATGAAACAGTTGTAATTCACTGGCCATAAATGTGCTAAATAGCTTGTATTTGTAATTGGTTCTGTGTGTTAAATGAGTGATTTTTTTAAACTACTTTATTGCTCTGCAGTTGCACAGTGTTTCATTAACAAGGCCTAAGTGTTATACTACCTCCTAATTTAGCTTCTACATTGGCCATATTACGCTACATGAAATTCACTATTCCATACTATATTGTTTGTGTTTGACTTTTGAAGGGCAAGTGTGAAGCCCCTGTAGGTGTAGACATTGCATGAAAGAGGTGTCTTGTTGGCAATATTAATAAAATTGAGTTTTTAATTCTTTCTTGCCTACTCTGTAGACTTTATCATACGCTTGTAGTAGATAATCTGACCTGAATTTAATTTTGACCACTTTGTAAGATCATTCACGAAACCTTAGGGATTTATTCTTGACGCCAAAACTTATGAATAGTTCACTTGAGGGTGGGTTCAAAACTCCTTCACTAGTGAGCTACAAAGAGACTTACCTTTAGTGACTCCTGGTTGAATAAGCTGTCAAATGTGCATTTTTATTCACTTTCTTGTCTATAGTTGGTCATGGCATGACTCTACCCTAACATGGATAGACAATGTCTCACTCGCTTAATCCTTTCACACATTGAAGGTGATGAAAATGCTGAAGATTTTCGTGGAGAATGTTAGAGACCATCGAGTGATTAATGTCTTCCCTTTTCACAATACTCCCTGTATTATCCAAAGTACGAAAAACCCATTCCTCAAGCTCAGGTGTTCATACATCACATGGATTCCCACCATCTCCAATTCTCTTCTCAAATGAGATTGTCTCTTGCAAGTGTTGGTGGAGTTGTACCAACATTCTTGCATAAGGTAACTTTCAGTGTAGAGTTGACGTGATGCATCTGTTTTCACATTGGATAGTCCACACATGTACTGCATATCCGTCATACCAGATGTTTAGTACATTTTTGTAATGTGTTATGATGGAAGTTACTCTAAAACAGAACAAACTACAATCAGACACAATAAAAAATGGCATGGTCAACTATAAAGAGGAAAGAGTGAAAATGCACATCTAAAGTAAATTGCACAACCAAGAGCCATTACAGGGAATTCTTTCATAACTCCATATTGAATTAATTTCTAATCCAAATTCGTATTAACGTTTTGTAGTGATTGTTATTGAGAATGAATTCCTAAAGCTTCCAACACTTTTTATACACACTGTATTTACATTCAGTGTCCAGTTATCCCAGAAAACATAGTCTGTCCGTAAGTATTTTTCTAGGCAGTTGTATCTATTGCAAAATTGTTAGTCCTGCAGTACTGACAGGAAAAGTTTTCTGATGCAATGTTTCCTTAAGTTTTGATCGCTTTGAGCTGCCAGTGATGTGGAATTTAATTGTATCATTTAAGAGGGCTGGTCATTTAATTATTCACACAAGGTGTAGTGGTGTCTTATCTTTCCACAGTATGGAGAAATATTCACTTCTTTGGAGAGCACCACATAAAGCTTTATAATTTTGCTGTGGAATGCTTACCATTTTTGTCTTGGTGGAGTAATTGTTTAACCGGGAAAGAGTACATAACTCCCAAAGTGAAAGTGTACTTCCAGCTAAAACGGATTGTTCTTGGAGTAATGTTTTATGTTGCATTAGTGAAGTTTGAGTTCACTTGAGTGTACCAGTTTCACTTCATTTTATTATGATATACTTAAGCTTAAACACCAGACATCCTATATTAAATCCCTACAAGATTTTGGTTGTATCTGGAAGTCTCTCTCTCTCTCTCTCTCTCTCTCTCTCTCTCTCTCTGTGTGTGTGTGTGTGTGTGTGTGTGTGTGTGTGTGTGTGTGTGTGTGTAAAATTCTCATGGAAATAATCCTGCTGCCACCCCTCACCTCCTTTTCTCTCCTTGTGCACACAATTTCTTGGTCTAATCCTGTCTGAGTACTACACTGTCATTGTGAGTACTGCTTTCTGAAAATACTGTCAGTGGTGGTCAGTCTGACCCCTAATGTCCACTAGTGGGCATTCTAGCTTTCATATTGGGCGATGGGGGTTTCAAAAAAATTTTCATTGGGTTCTCATTGAAAGTTTGACAGTATTTGGTTAGTAATTATATGGTTTAACTTGTAACTCTCCTTTATAAATTTTTTAAAGTAAATTTACTTCCCTTATTTTATAAATCACCATTGCTGTTAAACATATTGGCTGTTGGAAAATTTTACTGCTAACAGAGATACAAAAGTGGGCCCTAGGTAAAAAAAAAAGGGTTGCCTCTCAACCTGCTTTAGGTTGATATACAATGATATTAATATTGATAACCAATTATTAACTAAAAAAAGACACTTTGGAGCAACAGATACTTTCAAGGTTGCCATCAGTTGCCAGAAATAACTGACCCTTGTCAGGGAGGTTACATTCACTACACCATAGATGTCTTGTGTAACATAGCTTTTTGTTGCAGAAGAATAATTGTCTTGCTATCTGCTATTGTTGTTGTTCTGTACATTGGGGTAATTCAGATAGTCTTTGGGAGGCTATGATTTTCTGATGCTTCTATTTAACAGTTTCTAAAGAAAGTAAAGTGCATGCATAAAAAATTGTCAATTTTCTTGTTATGTCAATGTCTTGTATTGTTTAGGTACTAAGAAATCTCTGCAACATTTGTGACTTACTAATTTAGTCATTTTACTTAGCTGGGTTGGAAAACACATAAGTTAATAGTTACTTGATTCTGTGTGATCTTTAACTAGTTACCAGCTTTTTAATGGGTTTAATTTTGTTTATTAGTGCTGTTCTTGACTACTTTATGAAAAATCTTTTTAATCTGTGATAACCAGTTAAGATGTAGAAACTTTGTGCACAAATTTGTTTCCAGTATTTGTGTCAAATGCTTCTGTTGTTTTGGCATTTAGTTATTACTTTCCAGCTTCCTTTCCAATATTATGGTTATAGAGAACAGCTAACAGAATTTGTAGAGCATTTGTCTATTAATGAATTTCAATTTATGTCTATGCTCACTGATGTCTAACAAATTCTTCATCTCTTGATGCTGACAGCCTTCTCACTTTCTTGCTGTATGTTTGTGTATGTATTATGTTCGAGCTGTAGGAACTGATAAAGTATGATGACACACTTATTAAGGCATAAGACTTTCCCTTCCCTGTCACTAAGTAATGGAAATGAAAGAAACTATGCATCTACTACCAGTCGTATTAATCAACAAATGACTATTTGCATACATGCTGTCATGTCCTTTCTTATTCTTGTGTTTTTTAACCTAGAAATGACAGGTAACAGTTAAATGCCAGAAAAAGATGTCACATTTGCATTAGGATCTCCAGGGGACAAAAAAGGTAGACTCAGTGATGGAAGTCAGTGAAAATAAATGATTGAAATGGCCTGTTAATAGTAAGTAGTTGCAACTAGCATAGTTTGTTGTAAATGTATGAAATAGGTGAATGTACTAATAGAATGCAGTTCTGTGTACATAAAGTTTTCGTGTGTGTGTGTGTGTGTGTGTGTGTGTGTGCGCGTGCGTGTGTGCGGTGGGGTGGGGAGGGGAGGTTCCATGTGTGAATGTTACCATGAATTACGACTGTGATATACATATTTGTGACCAGATAATCTCCAAAAAGAAATACATGGATCTCTCTGAATTAAGCTCTAATGCTGACAGTGCCAGCAGCAAAGCAGGCTATTAGATACAGTTCACAGATGTTGCATGAAACTTCCATATAGTTGTCATTAATGAGCTTGGGACACTGGAGTGTGAAGTGTTATACTGCTTGGTATAATATTCTTTAAAGTTCATAATTTTGTTGCCCACAAACATTTTTAGGATTTGGGGGTAATTGTCACATTATTCTTTTTGATGCACCAGTAATATGATACAGATTGCTCTTTGTTCAGTCTGAAAGCAATTGTCATTGCTAATGTTAATTATCTGTAGAAAAACAATGGTTTCGTTGGGCTTTAAAAATTTTTATTTAAAGTTTTTTATCTTAGTGTTCCGTGAATGATAGTTGCAGTGTCAACTATGACAGTTCTCTTTCTGTTAAACATTGTTTTCAGTTTTTAGTAATTGACTATTGTTGTCGTCATTTTACTGTTTTCATTTTCTGTTGGTGAGTTATTGCTTTTTCACATCCTTTTATATTTTTGATTGTAAAAGGTTTCCAGAGGAATTTTTGCTGCCACCAGTTCCTGTAAGCCTGTGCATGGCTGGTTTTTATTGGAGTAATACACATGGGCTGTTGGGCACTTCAGTGTCTTGGCCAAGATAATCAATTGCATATGGGCAGGACTTAATAATTACAGTTACTCAGTATTGTTTTGTGAAAGTGTGTGAAATTCAGTGAATGTGATAGGAACAGTACCATTATCAGTATCCAATAATATCGGTTTTCCATAATATGAAGAACTGAATGGAGCATTGTGCACCCAAATGAACAGTTTCTTCTGACACAACCCACCAGATGTTCATCAGCAACCATTTCGGTGACCACGTAAGTCATATTTTTAAATAATCCCACAGTTCTGGTATTTATTTGTAACTAAGGGGTACCTTCTTAGTTATAATGTGTCATAGATAAAAGTGCTACATTTTCCTTGGGGTTAGGATCACAGTGGGGGGAAAATGTTAACCATTTCTGTTCTGCTTGTCATACACAAAGATTGTGGGGAGTGAGAGTTCTGAATTTATTTATAATGTTTGCGGTCTTTTGATGTATTGAATTTTTGGCTGTTGAAAATGTATAGCATTGCTGTTCGAAATAAAACTTTTCGATCTTGTAGCTGTTGCGTGATTTATTTGGACTTAACTGATCCTGTTGTTAATTATGTCACTATGCTTTTCATCTGTACTCATTGTTATTCATATTCATACATTGATATGCCTATTTTGGCAATAGTCCTTCAGGTATATATTGCACATATGATACAGTTTTTCATGTATTCGTGTTCACTCAGTAGTATTATTTCCATTGGTTTAGAGAGAAATGGTTTCTGGCTTTCATGTGTTAGAAAATAAATCAGTTTTTTCCTTCTGGCCTAGAGTATTCTTAAACATTTGCATTTGTCAGCTGATCATTTGCAGATTGTTAGAATCCACTCATAAATACGATTTTTTAAAATTATGTGTGTCCAATGAAGACACTAATGCAAACAATTAAGTATTTTTGGCTCTTGTTGAGGGAATCTTTAGTGGCCTTGTCATAAAGGGATGTAAAGGTCTTGGTTTCTGACTTGTTACAAGGAAACCTGTATTTTTACAAGTTTCAATTGTTTCAATTTCAAAGTGTTAGAGTACCTTAAATTGAGCCATTAGGTAGATGATGACCAGTCAGTGTGACATAGTCCATGTGTGTTGAAATACTGGTTTTGACAACTGACATAGTCAGCGGTAAGTACTAAAAGAAATTTTTGATATGTCAAAAAGACGATGATGATGATTAGCTCTTCCTCACTGTCCATATGAAAAGTTGACAATATGAAACGTCTCTGGTGACACCTGTAAACAAAAATAAGATGCAGTACACCCACAAGCTGTCTGAAATTAAGCGTGGCTTTATGTAGACCAAAGATACGAGAGCATGCCATGCCATGCCCTCTGAAGAAAGCGAGCAAATGAATGTGTTGCTAGTGACTAAGTGAATTTCTGCTGAATTTTGTTCTCGGGCATGTAGCTAGTTAGTGTCAAGTCTGACAGTCATTGCGTATCCCTTTCAGCCCTCATTTTTTTTTCAGTTTTATTAACTTCTAGTATTCATTCTAGTTATAGTCTACCGTTAGGTCAGAAAAACACTGTTTTTCAGTACCTTCATAAAAAGACGTTCATGATGGTGTACATTAGGGTTTATTTCTAAATTATATGCAGTACACTTCTCGAGTACATAAGATTGTGGTTGACATAAGAACTGTGTATTTGTATGTTGTCCATTTATAATTACATACTTTTTATTTGTGTGTCTCCTAGGATGTAAACGTGAATACGTAATTCATAGGTTAACAATCGTTGAAAAGCCATTAGTGAAATGCAGAAAATACTTTCATTAATTCATGTGTGAACTAGAATATTTAAGTTTAAATAAATAATTGAAGTAATTGGGAAACAATCATTGAAAAATCATGACTTTAAGAGCATGTTACCTCTATCTGTGAAACTGCTTGAAACAATTTGTGTCAAGGCACACAGTAATTGGTAGCATCCAACCATCTCTCTGTCCTCAGTACAACTTAACATGTTTAGAGAGACGACGCTCTCATCATCAGTTTGTGAAACTTAACTCGTGGGTTAAAAAGAAACAAAGGTGCATTCAGATTAACTGACAAATCAGCCGTTGCAAGTCATGTATATGAAACAGGCCACCTCCTCCAGAGAATACTGGGAAATATTACACATGGAAAAAAGGGGGGAGGAAATTCGACCTGCTGAATGAATTTGAGGTGGCTATTCATGAAGAAAGTGCATGTGAGAAACAACAGGAAAGATTTAAGGGTTTCGTAGAATTATTTTAAGGTAGATACATAATCATAATTTTGTAATTGTGTTTGATGAGATAGCTAGAGGCTGGTGATAGTAGACTTAGGAAATTAGGAAAAATAAGCAATAAATATGAACAGCATTATGCTTGAGCCAGTAGTTGCACTCACAGTGATACCATGGACATGTCAGGACACAACCACCCCTGGACCACCGCATAAGGATAAGCTTGACATACTTGCAACTTTCAACAGATCAGTAAGATAAGGCTTGGTGTTGTTCGCGCCCGGTGTGTGTGTGTGTGTGTGTGTGTGTGTGTGTGTGTGTGTGTGTGTGTGGTGGTGGTGGGGGGGGGTGTTATACTCTATCAAACAGGCCATGAAGGCCAAACACTACTGACCGACCACTATTTCATCCTCAACATCACTGGATGCGGATATGGAGGGGCATATGGTCAATACAACTCTCTCCCAGCTGTTAAGTTTTTGTAATCAGAAGTGGTACTTCACAATCAAGTAGCTCTTGGCCTCACAAGAGCTGAGTGCACCCGCTTGACAACAGCACTCGGCAGACCGGTCGGTCACCCATCCAGGTCTATATATAATTTTAGCCCCACTACACCAGCTATTCTGGGTGAATTCCAGAATATGTAGATGCCATTACAACCAGATTGCTTTCTTTCAACTGTACTAAAACTATATTGTCATCATTGCCATTATAAACAGGCTGTACTGATTCTCGGATCTTGCTAATTACTAAATTGGAACCAAAGAAATATTTAATCTCACATGAAATGTAAGCAGTGATTTACGACTTTCTGCTACTGAATACATATTTGTGAATTCTTATGCTGAGGTAAAGAAGTCTTAAGAGAAATACTGAGACCACTACTGCAAGGTGCTTTTCAGTATTACTAGAATTTCAAAGAAAAATTTATTTCCTTCATGACATTCACTAAAATACTTAAAATAATTCATAGAATAAAATAACGTGTACTTCACCTCTGTATTGGAAGCACAAGGAAGTAGAAAACGCTTCTCTACAAAATCCTTCTGCCCATAACCACCTACTCCACTGTAATCCTCAATTTTAGAAGGCTGCGAAGCCATTTTGTGGGTCTGCAGTGGTGTTATTGTTGTCATGAACATGCAGCAAGACAACTTTCTTCACCACTGCTTTCTTCATATGATTTCTTTTACATCACTCTTAGGCGATTGTAGTGAACAATCAACGTCGGCTTAGTCATCTTAGAGACAAATTACTGACGTCTAACATTTCGTTCAAAATAAAAAGTATTTTACTTTTGGACGAAATGCATTGACAAGTTTGCATCGTAAAAGCAAAACCAGTACTATCCCATTCCAATAAATACTTTTTAATATGAAATGAATTCTAATTAATTAATATGTATTAGCTCAGAATTAATACCTGTTGGATTGTGTGGGTGAATGATAAAATCTAAACAAAATACTAGCCCACATGATAGTGATGGTGGTTATTTGCTCTACAATAACCACCGTTTGAAAAGAAATAAAATACCAATAATGGTGTACAGTTCTAGTTGTTGCACCTCTTTTGATAAGAAAACGTTAATATCATCGTTCATGGAAACAATATAATTAAAAATAATGAAATATCTTGCCTTGCAGTTGCAACAACTCTTGCCTACGTGGATTTTCTTTGTAGAGCAGTATGCCGCCAATATTGGAACCCAAACTGCACCGCGTCAGCTGGGATACTGACACAATTTGGGCGAGTGGGTATTAGCTAGAGAATTAAGAATAAGCTAAGAAAATAATTTTACGAATTGACCCATATGAATGTCTGAAAGCAAGACAGCACCTCCCCCCCCCCCCCCTCCTTCCAGGTTCAAATAATTCAGTTGTGTTTACAACCCAAAATTGTGGTTAACTGCTGATATTGCAAAAGAGTATGAAACACTTCTGTTTCCCACATGCTGGTGCCATGGATGATTGATTCACTTTATCTACACATACATAATTACTCTACAATTCACAATTAAATGCCTGGCAGTGTGTTCATGAAACCATTTTCAAGATAGTTCTCTACTGTTCCACTCTCGAACAGCGAGCACTTGCATTGGCTCTAATTTCTTACGTTTTGTCATAGTCATTTTTCACTATGTAGGTGGGTGCCAGCAGAATATTTTCGCAGTTGGAGGAGAACATTGACAGAATGAACTGCCCTTCTTTGAACTTTCTTGATGTCCTCTGTCAGTCACATCTGAAGCAGATCTCTCACCGAGCAGGTACTATAGGAAAGGGTAGAAAAGTATGGTGTGAGCAGTCTCTTTAGTTGCCCTGTTACACTTTTTCTGCCAGTAAATTGCTGTCTTTGGTTTGTTTTCCTCGCAACATCTGTGCAAAGATCCCAGTTTAAGGTAATAGTAATGGTAATCCCTAAGTATTTATTTGAATATACATCCTTTACAGTTCAGTGATTTGTCTTGTAACCGAAATTTAGCGGATTCCATGGGTACTCATGTGGAGGACTTCACACTTTCCATTATTAATAACATCAGTTGCCACTTTTCGCATGTGCAGGTATCTTGTTTAAATCATAGTAATTCTTTATCATCTGATGACTTTACAAGGAAGTAAATTACAGTAACATCTGCAAACAAGCTAAGGGGGCTGCTCGTGCTGTCTCCTGTGCCATTCATGATAATCAGGAACAGCAGAGGGCCTAAACACTTACTTGGGGAACACCACATATTACTTCCAACAGTGGAAAATTCAGGATGGAATAATGACAATATTATGAAAAGGATAGATTGCTGCTTATCATATAATGGAGACATTGAGTTGCAGACAAAGACTACTAAATGCGGAAGCTTTTGACCAGAAGGCTGTCTTCTGAAATAGACAATGTACACACACACACACACACACACACACACACACACACACACACACAGAGAGAGAGAGACAGAGTATTAGACCACTGTCTCTGGCTGTTGCGGTCAGACTGCGAGCAACTAAGCGTGATAGGAGAAGCAAAGGTGGTGGCGATGAGGACGCAGCCTGGAGCAAGGAGAGGGTGGGGAAGGCAGAGCAATGTATGGTTGGAGGATGGTCAAGTGCTGTTCGCAGGAGGGGCACCGGGGGGAGGGGGGTTTAGGGCAGCAAGGTGCAGTTGGGAGGTTCGACACAGGGTGCCTAGGGGAGGGGAGAACAGAAAAGGGCAGAAGTACTTAATGTTTACCCAATTACTTTCGAACTTTCTGAGAGGAACCCAGGAATCGAGCTGCACAATTGAGACGATGCTCCATAGGCACACAATTTGATTAGAAGTCAAGGCATGATGTCAGAAGTGCAAATCTATAAATATGGAATCAATTTAGTGTTTCCTGTTGCTAGTACTTCTTACTTCATAAGAGCAAAGAGCTAGTTGCATTTCCCCAGAGTGATATTTTCTGAATCTGCGCTGACTGTCAACAAATTTACTTTCTTCAAGGTAATTCATAATGTTTGAATACAGTATCTGTTCCGAAAGCCTACAGCAAATAGACATTACAAATATAGGTTTGTAATTCAGTGAACTACTCTTATTTCTTTTCTTGGGTATTGGTGTGACTTGCGAAACTTTCCAGTCCTGAGGAATGACTCTTTCGATGAGCGATGGTTGTTACATGGTCGACTGCAAAAGTGGCCACTGTGAGAGCAGTAGAACCAAATGATGGATGTTTTGTTAGAACGATGTATTATAACTAGGATGTTGGAGCTGTTGTGGTCCCCAGACTTTTCATCAATGTCTGAAGATTTGTGTGATTTAGTAGGAAGACACATTGTATATAGGAAACTGCTCCTGTTACAATAGCAGTGCTGGTTTCACCAAGAACTGGTCAGCAATTCATGTGAAACTTTCATTAGTAGTATTGAAAATTCGTTTTGACCTCGTGCCTCATTAGACAAAATTCACAATTCATATGCCTGTTTATTGAGCTACTTATGTCCAAAAGTGTCTTCTGGAGCCATCAGTATGTTGAGTTTTCTCTGTATCTAATATTTGCGAGGAGCTGTTAAATTTATCTCCTAAAATATTGTAATAAAGAAATAAATTTGATTTGGTTACGTATGTATTAACTACTCTTAACAAAAACCAGTGTGTTGCATAAAGTAGCAGCAAGACGTTTCTATTTTTTCATTGTCTTTAACATGGGAATGAATATCATCATACGTACAAAGATCTGTGAGAGAGTGGTTGATTGTTGAAGGTGCAAATTTCTTCAGTAAGTGACTAGAGGGTGAATGATGTTTGCTGATGGAAAGTGGAATTGCTGACCTGCCACTGCAGGAGTAACTACTTAGAGTCCAGTACTGTGGTGGAATAGTTTATGCTGACATTGTTACTGTTGATGAAGTGTATCGCAAGATTTATGTAATTAAAAACAGTGATTATCATTGATCCTGATAAATTGGGCCATACAAAGAAGCTGGTATGCTAGGTCCAGCAGAAGCTGATCAACCAGAATTGACACAGAAAGTGTAGCCAACTATTTGTTGCAGGGATGTAATTAGCAAATGTGATGAATTCGTTTCTTTGGATTTAAATGAAGTTGAAAGTTGACTGAACTGGGATCTTGCTTGCAAAGTAGTATTAATCCAAAACAGTGCCATCCACAGAGAATGACGGTGTAAATCGTTTCCGAAGACATTGGGCGACTGGTGTGTGTCTCACTCAGAAGTGATACACAATTCTTTGCAGTGTCCTAAAGAAATTTATAGTGCTGCCTCTGAACATGCTCCATCAGACCCTCTGGTGGTACAAAACCACACTCAAGTTCACAAACAATGTGTGTGTGTGTGTGTGTGTGTGTGTGTGTGTGTGTGTGTGTGTGTGTAAAATAACTGGACCATAGAGCTCTCTCCATCAAACACATGACTTGGATGTACCTCTATCAAACTTACATGTGCTTGCCAGTTAGACAGGGTAGAGATTTTACAATATTCCATACATTGATGGTTTGTTGAATGGAAAATTCAGACATGCCTGACTGTTCCATAAGAGGTCCCTGAATAAATAAAAACTAGTCTTTACAATACATTGTAAGGGATCATTTTTACACCTCAATTAGTTTGACCAACTTGTTTATGGATGTGTCTAAATATATAAACTGTTTGTACTGGAGATATAGTTATATAAATAAACTAGTATATTTATATAAATATACTAGTTGTACAATGTCATTTGGAGATACCAAGTTTGACAGAAGTTGTGTAGAAGTTAAATAAATGCCCATGTATTGACTGCTGAACACGCAGTTGGTGCTAACTCACAACTCTAGTGGGGGGAATACTTAAGATTATGAATATTCTTGCAAAAGAGTTACCAATTTCATACTGTTGCAAGGCCACATACTTTGCAATCCTTGTGTAAGGGATTGTGAATGATCTGTCCTTTTTGTGTGTATCTCTGTAGACTTCGTATGTGTTAGCATGTTGCTTCTCCATTTTAACAAAATTATTTTCGTGTCTTCATTACTCTTTTTTCTCTTGCACAGTGGATGAAGCAATTGTCTATGATTATAATTATCAGTGACATCATCATGTGCATGACTCTGGGTTCAAAGTATCCAAGGTTGTTTGTATTATGGCTTCCAGTGGGTTATTCAACAGTTCTTCTGGGTGGTAATGGATTTAAACGATTCAATGACAAAGGTGTGATATTAGGTACTTATAGTGCAGAAATTTTATTTGATGCCAGTTTATCCAAGTGTGCTGCTGCTTTCACACTTGTTGGCAAGGACATTGCGTTCTTATGGTTGTAGGATGATACCTGCGTGAATTACACTCAGATGCTAATGTGTAAAGCCTCCTGTACACCAAATCAAATGCAAGCAATATGTAGGCATTTGCTCGAGCACACCCATCATTGACATGTACCTATAAATAAGAATTTAAACTTGAGCAGAAGAGGAGGCGTACAATACGAGCTGTTTCTTGGCTTCTCGACTTACATTCCATACAATTTGATAGTGAACAGAAACATACAACCTGGTTTATTTAATATGACAAGCACACTGTTGGTCATTAGGAAGTAAATGTGATGCAATAACTATCAATAGAAATAAGCAATGTAATGTAAAAATATCACAGACCAGTTGTATAGACTATTTCATATTTTGTACTTCACTCTTTGTTGAATAAGACACATTATTATTATAGGGAAACTATTTTCACTTGTTCCGTTTCTGTAATTAAATTTCTAAAATAATAGCAAAACTGTGACAGTAACTCGGATACCTTGAATGTATGCCACGAGCCTTTCATGTATTATTATTTTACATTAATGTAAATTATCTGTTTTGATAATATTTATTTTTCTGATAGTGATCACATGAAATAAATCAAAAGTACGAAACTTCGTGACAGACTGTGTGCTGGTCGGAGACTAGATTTCAATATCTTTACCTTTGCGAATAAGTGATCTATTGTGTGAGCAACCCAAGCATGACTCGCAACCTGTCCTCACAGCTTTAATTCAGCCAGTACCTCATCTCCTACCTTAGAAACTTCGCAGAAGCTCTCTTGCAGACGCCTCCTGGAGACGAGGTACTGGCGAAATTAAAGCTGTGAGGATGGGTCGTGAACTGTGCTTGGGTAGCTCAGACGGTAGAGCACTTTCCCACGAAAGGCAGAGGTCAAAATTTCTAGTCTGTCTAGTACAGTTTCGATCTGCCAGGAAGTTTGGTATCAGTACACGCTCCATTGAAGAGTGAAAATTTAATTCTGGAAATCAGAAGTAAAAGGGGGGGGGGGGGGGGATGAGGAGGTGATGAAACCATATTGATTGTGAACCAGATCTGTCAGTTATGTAGTTGATGCAGATGTGTTGATGAGAAAGGTGTGTATTGTCACTAGACAGGACATCCTGAGAAGAGCAGTATATGCCTGGAAGATTGTTTCCTACAGATATAAAAATAAATTTGCACAGTATTTTAAATTGGATAATGGGCAGGGGGTCAAATAGCAGAGAAAATATTGTTGAGCTGAGTATTTATTCAGTACAGCCCTCTTCAAACTAAATAAATGCAAATTGCTGTTACTACATGCTTCTGACTTTACTAAGCTCTGAACATCTGTTTTTCCTCACTTTGTATTTATCAAGGAGTGGTGGCAGCAATTTGAAATCAAACCACTCGAAATTATGCCATCGCATTGCACCCATTCCCAAGGTTGTAGGTTCTTTGCACTGTTCTTGCCTAAAAGAAGATGGTTATGTCTTCTATTGGCATTTTTTTGCACTTTGTCAGTTTCCTGCGAAGCAAATTATTTATTTATATTTTTTATGCTGTAGATATACAGGGTGCCACAAGCACCTGTGGGATCAAAATGGTTCAAATGGCTCTAAGCACTATGGGACTTATCATCGGAGGTCATCATTCCCTTAGACTTACAACCACTTAAACCTAACCAACCCAAGGACATCACACACATCCATGCCCGAGGCAGGATTCGAACCTGCGACCTTAGCAGCAGCGCAGTTCTAGACTGCAGCGCCTAGAACCACTCAGCCACAGCGTCTGGCCTTTGGGGATCTATACTCTATCAACATAAGTATGCTATCATCCATCCACTGCATCACCATAAAAATCACTTTCAGTAAACTCTGTATGTGAAAAATTGCATACCGAGGCAAAGCGAGTGCTCTTCTTCACATGAGAGTTAGTGCTGAAGTGGAGAGGATGCAAATTACTTATGATGGTTCTCTCAAACCAGGACAACTAGCGAATCATAAATAAGCGTCTGCAAATGAGACATGTGCATGACTGAGCTTCATGTACATAGTGTGTACACCAGAGAGAATTCTCATTTGCTGTGCATTTGGTTGTGTTCTCTTTGATAGAAAGGGTGGTGTAAGAAGCTAATCTGTATTTAATGGTTTTCAAACTTCAATGTATGACAAGCCACAACATATTGGCAGAACTGTGTTTACTAGTTTACTTCAAGACAACAGTTAAGGCGACAGAATATGAAAGTGGGGGATCATGGTGCACTAATTATTCAGATGATCAGCAGCTTTTTTGAAAGGTGTGTATCAGGTTAACAACTTCATTTAAAAGCAGGTAATCCAATAAATGTTACTTGTAAAGATTTGCAGTTTAAGTATTTTTGACTATGGTTTGGGTTAGTTGCTGAATATCAGTTGTTATGAAAGATGTGGTGGCATCATGATAGATTTTTCTTACTGATTTGAATACTAAATCATGGAGTAAATAGCCACATCTCTTTATTTACTGGTATCATTTATTTGAGGATGACCAAATTTGCATTATTCTTAATAAGTAAGTCTGCATAAAGCCATAGAAAATATATATCGTTGAAAGAGTGTCGAACTGGTGACACTGTTTATTTTCATGTGCTAATATGGAAGGAAAAAGTGTTACCTCTGATCATATAACAGAATACAAGAATGTACTGTGGAGCTTTTAAATACTGTGTCTGTTACGTGGTTTATGAACAGATATTTAAAGACATACCTCTTTGAAATTTCTTAAGAATCCTGCAGAATTGAAAGTACATTCAAAATTACCAGCATTGTGAATTGCAATGATTGTTAGAAAAATGTAAATTTACTATTTGTATCCAATCTGAAGTCAGTTAAGATACATGCTATTCAGGTCATTAATACAAATTTGAAAGTAAAATTACACACACTTGCCTTTCCTTTGATTACAAGGCATTCCTAATTAGAATATGAATATTCCAATACTTCGTGTATTTTGTTAACAGCATTAGCAGTGCAGTTTGAAGTCGTAATAAAATACCTATAGTACTTGCCTATATATTTCAGAAACAGTAATCTGAAACAGCTTTAGTGAGGCTGCAAGTTAAAAAAAGAATTGAAATTCAGTCCATTCGGACTGTTTCTTGTCTTGTATACATGAATCAAAACATTGTGTACCCCTAGACTGAATGCAGCCTGATAGTTGTGGGAATGTGACATGATAAAGCAAATATGTCATCTGAATGGGGATGAGTGGGGATCTTCCTAGTGGCAATACAGGTGATAATGGGGAAATCTACCATCATCAGCAACTTTGACAGAGGGCATATTGTTGACTCATTGCTAGGGAATGAGTGTCTTAGAAATTGAAGCTGGTCAACCGTTAGCATGCTGTTGTCGTGGCATATGTGGAAAGTAGTTCAAGGACGGTGAAACCAGAGCTAGCCATATGTTGGATGTACGCACCTAATCAGTGAATGAATGTTGTGGTCAAAGGCTTGCCCGCTTTGGAAAGCAGGATAAGTGGTGATCCTCTGCAGATGGTAATGATCGAGTGCACTGCTGGTGCAGGGCTGAGTTTCTGAACAACTGTTCAGCGCACGTTGTTGAACATAGTGCTCTGCTGTGGAATACCCCTGTGTAATTTTGTTGGTACTGTGTCATGTGTCATTTACAATTGCATTGGCCACAGCATCCTTGAGCTTGGGCCATAGATACATGGAAATATCATGTGGTCGGGTAAATCGTTTCTTGTTTTGCCATGTCGTTGTTCAAGATGAGGTACGCTCTCATCCAGGTTAGTGGCTGTGTGAAACATACAGTGTGTCTCATAGCAAGGACTTGATGACTGTATGCCCTACAGAATTGCTGCTGTGTTGTTCCGAAAATCAACCCAAAATGCTGTTACACAGGTGTTCATAATGTTCTGTCTTTTCTGTGTACATAATGCTTCATCCTTTGCTATTTTTAGAAGTTGTTTTCATCTGTCATTCATGTAATAAGTTAAAATGTAAAACACACGGACTCTCATGCCCCACTTCCCTTTTGCGTAAGAGACTAAGATTGAGTACATATTGTTTTTCACGTCTACAAAGAGATTTCATTCATAATCTCCTTCATTAGGTGAATGGAAGTATAGGTGTGTAATAGAGCTGTTAATGTTATATGGTAGTCACTTACGTTGATAACAATGTTTAGCTAATGATCATTCAACTGATAACCTGTCTGTGTCACTGTTTTAGCTTGTCACAGGTGATTTGCTCTTGAATAATATCAGTTGATGCATGGTAGTAGACAGAATATAAAAAATAACTATTTCCTGTAGAGTCACTTACTGTTTTTTGATGTTACTGTTTTACTGAAAATGGCACTGTGAGTTATTTCATAGTATAAGAAGTTAAAGGTGAAGGAAAACTAATGTAAATTTTTTGGTGGCACATTTTGATAGCAGCTGTATACTTCTGTCTCATGAAAGTAGGAACTCATTATACGTGTATGAAGGCGGCACATAACCCCCCCCCCCCCCCCCTCCTTTTGTAATAGTCTGTTCTACGCAAACTCTTCAGTGCAGTTTTTTGAACTTTGGTATACAGTGACAGTATTTCTTGCATTAAATTGTAACTCATTACTACTGTTTGTGTTCGCATCTGCAGCAATACTCAGCATATGTCATTGTTACGTTGTAGCTGTACTTTGAGTACAGTTATCCTTCCTCCACTAACCCATTCGGATTAGTTGTCGTCAAACCTTTGTAAGAGCTGTATTTTTTATATATATATATATATATATATATATATATATATATATATATAATTTTCCCACTATTTTTTTATAATTTTCCCATTGCAATTTTGTGAGATGTATGGGAAGAAATATGTTGCAAAACTTACCCCAGAACTGTCAGAATTTCAGTAGTAAACAGCTCTCTGATGCACAACGCCTGTCTTGCGGCATATGTTGCCACTGTGTGGTGAGTATCAGTAAGGCTCATGTACCAACTAAACGATCATTTATTAAAACAAACTACTCTCTATTTTTCTTATCAACTGAAACATCTAACAACTCCACAGTAATATACACACAGTTCGCCCTTCAATAAAATTCACCGTAGAAACGAAAATGACGATGTTAAATATCTTCGACCTCACAAGACAGAGGCAACCACCAACACCAATTCTTCATAAGCAGGAAAGTCACCAGCACAGCAGACACAAATATGCGTAATCATCCTATTGCACACAAACTAGCCAGTTTTCAGTATATGCTGCACAGACTGAACAAAATTCCAGTGAAGACAACTACAAAAATGAATTACAGGTGATAATGAAATAGCTTCAGAAAATGGACATGTCAGAAACATTATAGAGAAACTGAATCGCAAAAAAAGGGATGCTCAGCAGAAAGAAACAAACAACCTGTCACCAACTTAGAAACACAAGAAATACCCATAACAAGAAGTGGATGGTGCATGCTCACTTACAACAAAGCATTCCATAGAATAATAGGCAACATATTCAAAAAACAAGGACTAAAAATAGCCGATAGGACAGACAAGTCAATACAGAGAAATGTCAGAGCAACCTAACACCAGCACAGACACAAGCAACATACCTGGTATTTAGCAATTGACATGCCAAGACTGCAAATCAATTTATATAGGGCAGAAAAGCAGACAGTTTTAATACCAGATACACAGAAGAGCATTAAAAAGTACAGCTGTCATTCTGCATTGCTCAACACCTTGTGGACATGAAACACAGCCCAATAAACATCAATACTGATCTGAAAATTCTCAAATGTAGCAACAGCCCCCCTCCCCCACAAAAACTAATTGGAGAAAACTTATCAAATACAAAAAGCAATAATTGAAGAAAAACAAACAAGTGCATACAGTTACTTGCCGTGGATTTCTGTTGTCTGTCAGACACCACCAGACTGTGAACAGCCCAAACCCTGTTACACACACACACACACACACACACACACACACACACACACACAAACAAAGTAAGACAAAAATTAAATAAATAATACACACATACAAATTAATGGTAGCCATAACACTGTGGCCAGTCGTAAATTTTCAAATAAAATAACTGTTCTACATTAAGTGCTATATGTTTGCATATGACACTGTGAAACAAAAGAACTGCTGTAAATTACACAAAATCGAGGAAATCCGCGGCGTGTGGTAACTATATATATATATATATATATATATATATATATAATGTACACACAAAATTTTGTCGGTTTTTTCAAATGTATAAATGCCTTAAAAACCTTAAGTTTGTATGTGTACCATTAGCGAAAAGCATTTTTCCTGTTTCATAGAATATATCATAAAACCACCGATGATGCTGAAACTTCAGTGAAACATGTCGGGGTAATAATAACGCAAATAAAAAATTGTATTTTGCTGAAGGTGGGCCTTCTCCAAAAACAAATCTGTAAGCAAGCAGGGACAGAAGAGCTACAACCTCAAACAGTATGTTGATTTCCATACTTGATGAGGAGTCGGCACATTTATATTTTAAGATGCTTTATGAAATTATCGATTATTTTTCCAGTTTTCTTAGAGACTTAAGAGCGAGTAAAATTCTCAGTCCTTTTTCCTCCAATACAACACTAAGTGTGCCCGTGTGTTCAAAACATTATTGCTAGCTATCACTTACTTGCTTCAGTGTTTTGTCTTGGCTAAATCCCTAGATGAAAAAAAAGCGTACAGAAGGTTTACATTTGTTGTTCAGTGAAATTCGCATTGATTTAGGTTCAAATGGCTCTGAGCACTATGGGACTTCTAAGGTCATCAGTCCCCTAGAACTTAGAACTACTTAAACCTAACTAACCTAAGGACATCACACACATCCATGCCCGAGGCAGGATTCGAACCTGCGACCGTAGCGGTCTCGCGGTTCCAGACTAGCGCCTAGAATAGCTCGACCACCCCGGCCGGCACATTGATTTAGGACTGAGAGGAGGGTAACGTACTAACACAGGCAAAAAAACTTGCATTTGCTTAAGATTCTTAGTCAGGAGAGTTCGCGTTGACAGCAGTTCTATAGTTACCAGTGACTTACTTCTTTCTCTTAACCATAGTAACAGGCAAAGCGATACTGCTGCACTTTTCGGTCGGCGTAACACTACGCTGTGTGCATTGGCGGCATGTTTGTGAAGAGGTAAGTGTAGTTGCAACAGGAAGAAATGTGTCTGTATTAAAATTTTATATGATTCGTACCGCACCAGAAAGCAATACTACATCCCTAGTGTACATTGCAGTCAGGTGTGTGAACGAACACAGAGAGTAATCAACTTTGTTTAATAAGCAAGTGCATGAAATAACAAATTTAAGACTCTGGGTATTCATCTTTGTAGACATCAATGTACCACAGTCAGTGTTCAAACATACAAACTGCTTGCTCTCCTATCTGAAGATTTTCTACATAGAAATCTTGCGAATGTAGAAAATCGCCATACGGGATGAGGAGTGACGGCAGTATTCCTTTCTCAATGTTCAGAAAGGAAATCCATCTACAGGCAACCGTCTTGTAACCACCCAATTCCTGAAAACTGGAAAAAAACTAATTTTATTTCAAATTTATAAACTAGCCACAGAAACGTTGATATAATGCCCTACTGACTAATGATAGCTTCATGTTTAGTAGACTAAAAATAGATTGTTAAAAGAGGCGTGTTGTCGTGTGCAGTGCAGCAACATTAAGCCCAGAACCCAGCTTGAGTTCTTTAATAGAAAGTACTTGTACAACTGATACTCCATGAACATTCGTGTGCAGCTACAGAACTGGACGCCGGCGGCCACAGCAGAGCCTCGTTCTAAATGCCGGTCCACACACGTCTTGTCACCAGTCATGCATGACCATGCAAGGCTGACAAATTGCGCAGCTATGCTGTGGAAACCTTCGCTCAGTCATTCGTGAATGCACTAGAGAGAACTGTCGGTTAACACGTTCGCTGCGGCTGACGCTTATAAGCGTTTCCGCGATCGACACACCAGTGCGGGTAAAGCCGTCGGCACACGGACCGTGCTGTCGAACGTAAACGTTGAGCGTGCCCAGTTCAACGTGCTGCTGAACGCTCAGGAACAACGTGACTTGTGCATACGGTACGTGGGCCCCAACCTGGTATACGCGATCGCAACTCACTCCAGCGGCTGTGAGGGATGTTTCTAGTTCGTTAATCACACTGTTTATTCAACCGGCGCGCGTAAAATTCCCACGTTAGCTCTATTAAAAATGCACATTTCCTTCATCGCCCACGAAAAGGAAAGTACCATGTCTAGTCAATAAGGACACAGACTTATAAAAGTTCCATTACAAACAGTGCGGTACAAATTTTGGAATACTCTGCATAAGATAAATATTTCATCATTCCCACATTTTAGTAAAACCCCAAGGTTAGTCTTACTTGATCACGGATCCTACCCAGTAGCAGAATCTTTGCTCCTTTTCCTTTTACGCTTCGTAATTCACATGTTGCAAAATATTTTTATACAAGTAGCGCAAACTGTCCTGCAGATTAAGCCAATCGAACAAAGTCGCCCCTCAAAAAAAGGTGAGCTTATATTTACATAACATCAAATATTATAACATATATTAAACTAATACAGTATCAGAATCTAATAAAAACAAATTTGGATGTGTTAAGACGCGAACCACTGCCCCAACAAAAACTCATAACTGGACAGAGACGCTACTCAGTACGCTAAACCAACAACACTCCCCATGTTATTAGCCATATTGTACTACCCCATGCTAAAAACGTTAATCGTAGATAGTGTTACTAATTAGAATTTAATTATAACAAATTGTACCAAGAACAATGCGTTTTGGTCGATCTTCAGCGTGTCGCTGCCTTCAAATAGCATACTCTCATAATACGTAAGTTACAATAATTCTTTTGCCACGAATGTGATCTTTCTCATTATTTTATTGGAACGAATCACACAGTTAACAACGGGTTTTCCAGCGATTCTCAATTTGCTGGTGCTCAGAAAAGGCATATATACATATAGGCTTGAAATGAATGGCAATATGGCGCACCAAAACTCTGCACTGAAGGGAGACGGCGTGCGTGTGACGTAGGTGGCGTTGTGCCATCTCATTGGTCAACGCTCAGACGCACGCTCAGAATATCTGACATGCTAGATGTTGCTCTGCACGTTCGCAAAGGAGGATGCTAAGTTCACCCAACCTGGATATGATGTGACGTCATTGTGACGTATATACACTTTAGTCGATTAACACACCTATCGACTTTTACGGACGTTCGAGATTCTAAACTGTCGTCAGCTAGTGGTTTGTTTTGACACGTGCGATTCTGAAAACAGCTGTGTGGCAGCGTATATGTATTTCGCCAAAATAAAAGTAAGAGTTGGATATTAATAGAAATATTCCTGACCGTGGCCTTGAAAACACCACGGACAACACGTTTCGTAAAAAAGTGAAGTCTTCTTATGTTCTGACCAGATTAGATTGTTGTATTGAACGCTTATGCCGAAAATATTTATTTATTATCAATATTTTAGTATGGTTTCATACAGTTGGTCTTGTCAGTACATATTAGATTGTAGCAGCATACTCTTGCTGACTTTCTTTTCTTAATTTATATAGCTGAAAGAGAACTCGTTTGTTAGCTAAGTAATTCATATGTCCATACCAAGATAGTCTTTTATCAACCATAATTCCAAGTAATTTTACACTCTGACCGCAGAGACAGGTACCTTAGTGTCCAGTAATGACTGGTGTATAGAATGATTGAATTTCGAACTTACAAAGAAAAATCGTCGACCGGAGATGAAATACGAGGGGAAGTGGATTTCTCAGTGTAATCTTAACCAAAGGTTAGTGTCTTGACGCATCTAAAGATTTTGGCTGCTGAGTGTCTTCCCACCGAGTACGAATAACCGACGCACTTCAGCTGGGTCAGAAGTACATCAATTTCTGCTCGACATTCACAATAACCACGCAATTGCCCGTCGTCATCGATGCTGAACTCTTTCAGCTTTTCTCTCATTAGTGTCTCGAATGCTGAACACATAATTAGAGACGAGCAAACGAAAAACAACGCACAGGACACAAACACAGTACAATACACGATTTAAACGCAAGGAACGCAAAACACATCTAAACGAATGGCGCAGAGCACAGCGCTACCCTGTCACAACCTCTCGAAAGTTCACAAAAGTCGAATAGTCGATGTACGGTTTCTATCGTTTTCGATGTAGCGTGTATGTCATAATGACGTCACATCATATCCAAGTCCGGTGAACTTAGCATCCTCCGTTCGGAATGACTCCCGAACGTGCTGTTCCACACTGTGACGTCAGAAACTCGGCACGCTCAACGTTCGGATGCACGGTCCGTGTGCCGTCGGCTTAACGGTTATAAGCGGCGCGTTCGTTAGCTGAGTTCTCAGTTTAGTTTGTTCGGCTGTGCACTCGTGTTGGTATAAGCAACCAACGAAATATCGCGTAACGTTTTCCTGTGTGTGTTTCTTTCGTCGTGTGTGTTGTGCTTTGTTTGCAGTGGTGGAAAATCAATCGACACCAGGACCTTCTAACCCGAAAACAGTAGGAAGAGTGAATAATATACCGACCATGAGTTACTGAGTGTGTTAGATGATGTTGATGTTGAGTTCAGAAGGGACGCACCAGAGGGTGGTGGCTGGAACTTGCACACTGTAGAAACATACCATAGTGATTAGTGTGGAAGTAGAACTGTCGAATGTGTTTCGCGACAGTTCGGAATCTGACGACGATGGTGATGAAATCGCCGACGATAAAGAACGCGCGATTGCAGAAGTAAACAAACCGGGTATGACTTTGCATGAAGAACCCACATGGGAAGCAGTATCATCTGATTACGAAAGCAGATTGTTTGCAGATAAATCATGTGGGCAGTACGCCAATGGGTTTCTTTAGGCTGCTGGTTACAGAAGACATACTGCAGCTCGTAGTTGATAAAACGAAAGGTAACGCATGCAATATATTTGCGAGGGTAAATGCATAAGAGGGCTCTAGGATTAGCAATAGGAGAAATACTAGTCTTCCTGGATATATCATTACATATGGGTAATCCAGAATGAGATTTTCACTCTGCAGCGGAGTGTGCGCTGATATGAAACTTCTTGGCAGATTAAAACTTGTGCCCGACCGAGACTTGGAAGGTAGGAGACGAGATACTGGCAGAAGTAAAGCTGTGAGGACCGGGCGTGAGTCGTGCTTCGGTAGCTCAGATGGTAGAGCACTTGCCCGCGAAAGGCAAAGGTCCCGAGTTCGTCTCGGTCGGGCGCACAGTTTTAATCTGCCAGGAAGATTCACATATGGGTAATGTCAAATATGCCCGATTAGAAGATTACTGGAAGAAAGGCTCGCTGTTCGAAAATAGAGGAATAGCGATGAGTATAGGCAGACAGATATTTGCTCATCTTATGCTCACTGCATTTTGCGAAAAATCTGGCGAGGAGATCCGAAACCAGATGATCGACTATATAAGGTACGCCCTATATTGAATTATTTTAACAGAATGTATCAGCTGTATTACCCAGGTAGGGATCTATCTTTAGATGAATCATTGATCCTTTGGAGGGAACGGTTATAATTTAGACAGTCTGTAAAGAACAAAAGAAATAAATATGGCATCAAATTGTACATGCTAAATAATCCAGACGGTTTCGTAAATAAATGCGTTGTGTACCTAGGGATGTGTGGTGATATTGGGGGGGGGGGGGGCGGCGGCGGCGGCGGGCCTGAAAAGATATTAGATTTGTTGGAAGAGAAGCTGCACGTTGACCATCGCGTTTACATGGACAATTTTTACAAAAGCTTTGCTTTAGCTAAAAGGCTGTTGAATGCAGAACACATTGCACCGGGCGGGAAGCTGAGGGTAAATACGAGAAATAGCCCTGAAGACGCGGTATGCGAAGAACGAGGGAAAGGAGACACTATTGCTGATATTTGGACGGTATAATGATAGGCAAATGGAAGGATAGACGGGTTGTCTCCTGTATTTCCACAGAATATCCTAATGCAATGGGACATTTGCCGAATGCACGCCAGCAAATAGTCTCCAAACCACTGCGAATTATTAAATCTAATAATTGTATGTCTGTAACCGATAGGCAGCACCAGATGAAGTATTATCTATGTGAACGAAAGACTTTACCGCTGGCCAAAGAAACCATTCTTCCATGTAGTTGACATGCTAATGTTCAATTCACATTACCTGTATAATAAATATTCAGGGCATAAAATGACATCGTGTGATTATAGAATACTAACAATAAAGGGAGTACTTCCATCAATGGACGTTACAGAAAGTGTGCGTAATAAATATCGTAAAGTGAGTCACGTAGTACAAAAGCGGGACGCAACTGAAGGGAAGAAGCAAGTGATGTGCAAGCGTACGGATACACCATACATGTGACCAGTCGACGTGCAAGCAGGGATATCAGGACGCTCTCAGTGTAAAGACGCTCCAGCTGTCAAGATATTAGCAATAAATTTTTATAGTGTGTTCGGAATAAAGTTCTTGAATTTACTGCCATGCAGGAAGCGTGTGGCGCGCAAATTATTCTCGGGACTGAGACCTGGCTGAACCCTGAGATACGAATTTCTGAAATATTTAGTGAGGGTTGGAACGTATATCGGAAAGACAGATTAGACACAGTGGGAGGTGGTGTCTTCATTGCAGTGTCTACTGAGGTCGAAGTAGAGTTTGATTGTGAAGTTATCTGGACACGTTTAACAGGACTAGGAGAAATAAAGTGAATTGTTGGGTGTTATTACCAGCCACCAGGTTCCACCGTGATGGTTCTAGAATCATTCAAATGGAGTCTACACTCTGTATCGCAGAAGTACCCGGATCATGCTGTATCAGTTGGAGGCGACTTCAACCTACCTAGTATAGACTGGGATTTCTGTGGATTCATTACAGCTGGTACAGACAAGCCGTCGTGTGGATTACTTTTGAACACATTATCTGAAAACTGTCTTGAGCAGCTAAATTGGCAGCCAACGCGTAATGGAAATATTTCAGATCTGGTAGCCACGAACAGACCAGACCTCATCGATGGTGTCAGTGTTGTGACAGGGATTAGTGATCATGATGTTGTCATTACGACTATGGTTACGAAAGTTAAAAAGTCGATCAAGAAGGCTAGGAGAGTATTCTTACTAGAAAGAGCAGATAAGCAGTTGTTAGCATCCCACTTTAGTAAATGAATCGACTTCATTTACTTCCGGTGCGATGAACGTGGAAGAATTATGGGCAAATTTTAAACACATTGTAAATCACGCATTGTACAAGTATGTGCCGAAAAATTGGGTTACGGACGGAAAAGACCCACCGTGGTTTAACAGCGCAATTCGAAGAATGTTCAGGAAGCAAAGACAGTTGCATTCGCGGTACAAGAAAGATCGGGAGAATGAGGACAGGCAAAAGTTAGTAGAGATTCATGCTGCTGTAAAAAGAGCGATGCGCGAAGCATACATCCAGTACCACCATCATACTTTAGCAAAAGATCTTGCTGAAAACCCAAGAAATTCTGGTCTTACGTAAAATCGGTAAGCAGGTCGAAGGCTTCCATCCAGTCACTCACTGATCAGTCTGGCCTGGCAACAGAAAACAGCAAAACGAAACCTGAAGTTTTGAATTTAGCATTTGAGATATCTTTCCCGCAGGAGGATCGTACAAACATACCGCCGTTCGAGTTTTGTACCGATTCCTGTATGGAGGATATAGTGATAGACATCCGTGGGGTTGTGAAGCAGCTGAATGGGTTGAAAATAAATAAATCGCCAGGTCCTAATGGGATTCCAATTCGGTTTTACAGAGAGTACTCTACTGTATTGGCTCCTTACTTAGCTTGCATTTATCGCGATTCTCTTGCCCAACGTAAAGTCCCAAGCGACTGGAAAAAAGCGCAGGTGATGCCTGTATATAAGAAGGGTAGAAGGAAAGACCAATATCCTTAACATCGGTTTGTTGCAGGATTCTCGAACACATTCTCAGTTCGAATACAATGAATTTCCTTGAGACAGGGAAGTTGATGTCTATGCATCAGCACGGCTTTAGAAAGCATCACTCCTGCGAAACGCAACTCGCCCTTTTTTCACATATCATCTTGCGAACCATGGATGAAGGGTATCAGACAGATGCCATATTCCTAGACTTCTGGAAAGCGTTTGACTCGGTGCCCCACTGCAGACTCCTAACTAAGGTACGAGCATATGGGGTTGGTTCTCAAATATAAGAGTGGCTCGAAGACTTAATAAGTAATAGAACCCAGTACGCTGTCCTCGATCGTGAGTGTTTATCGGAGGTGAGGGTATCATCTGGAGTGCCCCAGGGAAGTGTGGTAGGTCCGCTGTTGTTTTCTATCTAAATAAATGATCTTTTGGGTAGGGTGGATAGCAATGTGCGGCTGTTTGCTGATGATGCTGTGGTGTACGGGAAGGTGTCGTCGTTGAGTGACTGTAGGAGGATACAAGATGACTTGGACAGGATTTGTGATTGGTGTAAAGAATGGTAGCCAACTCTAAATATAGATAAATTTAAATTAATGCAGATGAATAGGAAAAAGAATCCCGTAATGTTTGAACACTCCATTAGTAGTGTAGTGCTTGGCACAGTCACGTCGATTGAATATTTGGGCGTAACACTGCAGAGCAATATGAAGTGGGACAAGCATGTAATAGCAGTTGTGGGGAAGGCGGATAGTCGTCTTCGGTTCATTGGTAGAATTTTGGGAAGATGTGGTTCATCTGTAAAGGAGACCGCTTATAAAACACTAAAACGACCTATTCTTGAGTACTGCTCGAGCGTTTGGGATCCGTATCAGGTCTGATCGAGGGAGGACGTAGAAGCAGTTCTGAGGCGGGCGGCTAGATTTGTTACTGGTAGGTTTGAGCATCACGCGAGTGTTACGGAAATGCTTCAGGAACTCGGGTGGGAATCTCTAGAGGAAAGGAGGCGTTCTTTTCGTGAATCGCTACTGAGGAAATTTAGAGAACCAGCGTTTGAGGCTGACTGCAGTACAATTTTACTGCCGCCAACTTCATTTCGCGGAAAGACCACAAAGATAAGAGAGATTAGGGCTGTACAGAGGCAGTCATTTTTCCCTCGTTCTGTTTGGGAGTGGAACAGGGAGAGAAGATGCTAGTTGTGGTACGAGGTACCCTCCTCCACGCACCGTATGGTGGATTGCGGAATATGTATGTAGATGTAGATGTGCATAACGTGTTCAAACAAACCTGGATTCTGTTTGTACTGCTGCACAATTACACATCCATAATGTAATGGGATGTCGTATCTTCAGAGGAAGAGCTGTTCGTGTTTGAAATGGCACTGAGCACTAGGGACTTAACAATCGTGTTTGATATGTAAAGTGTTTCTATTTATTTTGTTTGATAGCCAAGTAAAATGTTATATTGATTGCTGAGAACATGAGGTTTCTGTACAGTATGTGGACTTATTTGTGGTTTGCTACAAGAACATCACCTCTACACCTTGTAGACTTAACTTGTATGGGAATGGGTTTCCGTAGCACTTAATTGCAGATGAGTCCTGTTTCTTTTTCTCCGTTTGATAAATCTTTTGGTGTTTTCAGACTACAATCTGTCTCAATGGAGCGGATTTATCGCTTGTTTTAATCTAATTTTCTTTCCAGTTTACAATAAAATCAATAAATCAGAGGCGTTAGAATTGTTTGCAATAAATGCATATTATGCTTATAAGTAGAAGTCTGCGCGGATGCGGATATCCGCGGATATATCTGCGGTATTTGTTACTTGGCGGAAAAAATCTCGACCGGCGCGGAAATCCGCGGGTCATCTGCGGATAATGAGCAAGGCATCTGCCCAGTACGTATGTTGCAATGTTAGTTGAAAACTTCAAGTCTGTTGACATTCTTGCAATCTTGCAGTGCCCGGGTAGAGCGGATGCCTGTTGTCCCCAGCCCCTGGCTACGACTGACGTAGCTGTACCATAGAGACCTGCGCCTAATCCGTTTCCGCGATCGTTTCTTTTGTGTGGCCTATGAAGTGCTCCCTGGGTGGCAAACCTGCCCACTGTCTACCAGACAGGTGACTGTTGCAATTTTTCCGCTGCCTTCAGTTAGCGCTTTGTAGTGACCGAGGGACAAGGTGCATCGTAGCAAATATCAGTGAGAGTTCTTTCTTCAAATGAACACCATATCGATGGATACGTTTTCGTATAAGGTGAAAAAAGGTGATTTTACATTAGTGAAGGAAAACAAATTGAAGTCGCCAATTTGGAAAAAAATTCGGATACATATCTGATGGCAACGGAAAGATAAAAGATATAGTGGCTTGTTTTGCATGTAAAAAAGTATATTCCTACACTGGACACAAAAGCCGGCCGGAGTGGCCGAGCGGTTAAAGGCGCTACAGTCGGGAACCGCTACGGTCGCAGGTTCGAATCCTGCCTCGGGCATGGATGTGTGTGATGTCCTTAGGTTAGTTAGGTTTAAGTAGTTCTAAGTTCTAGGGGACTTATGACCACAGCAGTTGAGTCCCATAGTGCTCAGAGCCATTTGAACCATTTTGAACCTGGACACAAAAGTGTAACTTCAAATTTGCTAAAACATTCGTGTGAGGCTCGACAAAGTAGCATAATTACTTATTTAAATACCAAGAGACATCGAAGTTTCTGAAGTTCCGCTAAATTTGAAGTCAGCTGCGACAGAAAAACTTATCAGTCTTGTCAGCAAAGACATTTTACAATTCGAAGTTGCGTGTGGATCTGCGTTTCTCGAGACGGCACAGTTTCTTATTGATGTGGGGGCCAAGTACGGTGCAGTGAGTGCTAAGGAACTGCTACCTCATGCAACCACTCCTAATTTTTATAACCACTGATTTTGTCACTCTTCGGAAGACGAGTTATCTCTTCCAGACAACGTCAGTTATTGCTGGCAGTTTAACTTTTTCACAGGTGCGCCAGCGTTTTGCAGTGTAGGCCTAATACTGTAAATATTTTCACCTGGAAATGACGAGGACTGAATGCGTAAGCTATAATATAATCATCAGCTGACATGAATGGCTTCAAAATTTGACAGATACAAGCAGTGAGTACAAAAAAACTGTCGGTGAATGATGCAGTGTGCTAGTAACAGTTTAAAACCATCGTCATTTTCAGCTGCCTTGGCACAAGAGCAGCGAAATACAATTGTTTCTATACACGTATTTTCATCATTTAATACTATTACATTGAATTTTATTTTTTTAAATAGCGTTTCCAATCTCACGAGATCCGAGCCGCTACCGTGTGTGCTCCGGAGCGCCAATGCTTTACTGTTTGGAATGCTCTGCTTTAGAGTAGGTATAGAGCATTTCCTGTGATTTAAGAAGTCAAAAGTAGTTAAGTTGTCGCAGAAATGGCACCCTAACAATAACTATGTTATTACATACCTTAATTCTAAGTACTACTGTCTTTTACTATTAATTCCTAATTCAAAACTTAGATAGATGCGGGTAAGGAACTTGCTGTTGCGGATTAATTGCTGGGGATGCGGTTGCGGATTAGGACCTTGCGAATGCGGATTGCACTTTTCTTAACCACGCAGACCTCTTCTTATAAGCGTCAGACAGCATGCAGCATTTATCACATGATCAGCATACAGCTAAAGCTTACTTTTATTTCTATATCTAGCACCACCTCTTGCGCAGACATTATATTCGCTGTCAATATTACGTATGTGCATAACATGAACGTACAGGTTCGCAGGGGTATGATTTCAGCTCTTAGCTCAAGTACGCATACAAGCGTCCGCACTGGTGACCGCAGCGAACATGTTAAACGGTTTCACAATGTGCTGTTAAACTGAAGAAAACAAAGACTACTACATGTCGACCATAATGCGCATGGGATTGTTCATTGAAGAGAGGGACATTATCCCATGTGAATTTTCTGCGAGAACTGCAGCTGGGACCAGCAAATTTGCGCAATTTCACTGAGGTGACAGAAGTCATGGGATATAACCTAATATCCTCTTGGTCCTTTTGCCTGGCGTAGTGTAGCATCTCGCAGTGGTGTGAACACTCGTAAGTCGTTGGAAGTCCCATGCTGCCCCTCTATCAATCTGTAATTGCGAAAGTGTTGCCAGTGCAAGATTTTGTGCACGAACTGACATCTCGATTATGTCTTATGTCGAGCGATTTGGGTGACCAAATCGTTCACTTCAATTGTCCAGAATGTTCTTTCAAACCAATCGCGAATAGTTGCAGCCGGGTGACACAGCGCATTGTCATCCATAAAAATTCCAGTTCTTTAGGAACATGAAGTCCATGAACATGTGCAAATGGTCTCAAAGTAGCTGAACATAACTATGGTGTGTTGAGTTGGACTAGAGGACCCAGTCCATTCCATGTAAACACAGCCCATACTGTCAGGGAGTCACTACCAGTTTGCACACTGCCTTGTTGACAACTTGGGTCCATGGCTTCGTGGGGTCTGTGCCACACTCAAACCCTAACACCAGCTCTTACCAACTGAAATCGGGATTGATCTGAAAAGGCCACAGTTGTCTAGGGTCCAACTGGTACGTTCACGAGTCCAGGAGAGACGCTGCAGGTGATGCGCTGTTAGCAAAGGGACGTCGATCATCTGCTGCCATAGCCCATTAACGTCAAATTTCTCCGCACTGTCCTGACAAATGTGTTTGTCGTATGTTCCACACCGATTTCTGCCGTTGTCACGCGGTGTTTCTCTTTTAGCACTGACAACTCTACACAAATGTTGCTCCTCTCGGTCGTTAAGCGAAGATCTTCGTCCACTGCATTGCACATGGTGAGTATAATGCCTGAAGTTTGACATTCTTGGAACACTCTTGACACATTGGATATCAAAATATTGAATTCCCTAATGATTTCCAAATTGGAATGTCCCATGTGTCTAGCTCCAACTATCGTTCTGTGTTGAATAACTTAATTCTTATCATGTTGCTATAATTACTTTGGACATTATTTCACATGAATCAGCTGAGTACAAAAGACAGTCTTGGCAATGGACTGACCTTTTATACCATGACTTCATCACCCCAGTGTAGGTTCCCAGGTGAGTGAGTGGTCTGAAAACGTCTTAAGTAACAGAACGCATTATGTTGTCCTCAATGGCGAATGTTCATCACGGACAAAGATGTCTTCAAGAGTGGCCAAGGAAAGAGTGATTACGACTGCTGTAATTTTCGATTTAAATAAATAATTTGGTAGGTAGGGTAAGCAGCAATCAGTGGAGGTTTGCTGCTGATGCTGTGGTTTATGGGAAGATAATGTTGTTGAGTGTCTGTAGGGAGGGTACAAGATGACATAGGTAAAATTTCTAGTTGGTTTGATGAATGGCAGGTGGTTCTAAACGTAAAGAAATGTAAAGTAGTAGTAATGTGCTGCTTGACACAGTCACACATTCAGTATCTAGGTGTTAAGTTCCAAAGCAATTTGAACTGAGACAAGCAAGTGAGGACTGTAGTAGAGAAGGCAAATGGAATTTTGGGAAGTGTGGTTCGTCTGTTG
Organism: Schistocerca cancellata; assembly: GCF_023864275.1. Classification (NCBI taxonomy): domain Eukaryota; kingdom Metazoa; phylum Arthropoda; class Insecta; order Orthoptera; family Acrididae; genus Schistocerca; species Schistocerca cancellata. Next base: position 158,256,342 of record NC_064632.1, read on the forward strand.
AGATTGCACATAGGAGGGTAGTGCGAACCATTGTTGACTAGTGTTAGTGTGTCTGTGATCCAAAGACAAAGTGTTCTCTTGGAGAATTACGTGGAACAAGTACCTTAAAAGCCATTTCTTGATGAAAATCCATTAGGTTTAATGGCAACAAGTAGATCTGACCTCTAAGGATTTCTATGAATCTGTGATCATGAGGGAGTGGTAGCAATAATGATAACTGTAGTACAGTGCCAGAAAAAAAGGAACACCCGCATGGATAAGGTTATTTTATTGACAAGTGAAGTTTCTGGTAGTATCATTGTACTGGTATTAGATGACAAATTCAGACCAAATGAAACTCGGCAATAAAACATTTCTTTCAAGTGTCAACTTCACTTCGCAGTTTCTCAGGATATAATTGACGTATTGCGATGCAACCAACGCCATTATTTTTGTGATTTGTCATGATATACGAAATAATAGGTGTCCGTTTAAAAATAACAAGTTTGTGTTGAAAATAATGTCTTTACGTTTAAAAAATTTCGCATAGTATTTGGTTTCCTAAGCCCCTGCTGTTCGTTCACACTGGTGAAAACTTTTCGAATATCTATTGTTCCAGAGATATTTGAGATGGCAGACTTAGGTGAGCCACCCTGTATATAAGAAGGCTCAGTCAAGAAAATGAACAATGTAGTATAATTATTAAAATCGAAACCATAAAAACAAAATAAATTAGAATAAGCAATTAAATAAACTGCAGTAATTATTAATGAACAAATCCAAAAACTCAACAAAATTAAAGTAATAGAAAGATATTCAATACCAAAAAATATCTAATTATATTGAAATCAGTATATAAATATACACAAATTATAAAACCAAAACTTGACACGGACATTAAAGAATGAACCAACCATCAACAATTATTTAACAGAGGGATCAAAAAAGTTATAAATAAAATCTTTAACAGAAAGACAAATCAAAAGCATTAAAAGATCATTACCATGAGATCGAATTATTGAAACCAAAATAGACATAAAGCCCCTTTAAAAACAGAAAAAACTAAAAAACAGGTAAAAATAATCATCAGATTCAATAAAACAATAATCAACATAAAAAAGGAAAGAACAATATATTTGAATCTCAAAAGAGCAATTAATAAATGCTTACATTTAAAAGAAAAAAAATAAACACCAGCAAAATACACCAATTACGAAGTAAAAACAGAAAATATAAACATTAGTTTTAATAGTTTTTTTTTTAGAAAAAAGGCACCAGTCTTGTAAACCAGAAATAAGTCTCGCCCCACTTTTAAGTCCTTAGAGGTTCAAAAATCTTCCATCATTGGTCCCCAAAACTGATATTTTAAAAATAAACTAACCTCTGAAGTGATCGAAATAATAATTGTATCACTATCAAATGTAATGAATATTAATTTTATTGCACTAAGACACCCAATATCATTAATACCCTTCATTATCCCTCAAACCATCCTTGTTGGATTAATAACACGAGCAATAATGGAAGGTTATTGATTGTCATATTTCATTCTTAAAATTTCTTGGTGGTATATTAGTCCCATTTATTTAGATCACAAGAATTGCATCAAATGAAAAATTTCAACCTAAATAAGGTAGTATAATCATCACTTTAACAAAATGGGCCTTTATCATATGAACATTAATTATTTTAGGCATGATAATATTCATAAAATTCTTCAAAAATACCGAAACTATAAATGTTGATAACAATAAATTGTCGAGAAATAACAATACCGTAGAAAAATTGTATAATAGACCAACATTTGTCATTACAATAATGAAAATAATTCATTTTTAGCACAATTGGCAGTAGTTAAAAATTACTAATATTAACCAGGGACTTATTTGTAAATTAAGATAATTTCACTAATGAACAAACCCTTACAATTAAGACAATCTTGAATTAAATTATTAACAATTCCTTAGTTGATTTACCTGCACCAACAAATATTTCATTTTGATGAAATTTTGGGTCCCTTTTAGGGGTGTGTTTAGTAATTCAAATCGTAACTGGACTATTTTTTTTAGCTAATCACTATCCACCTAATATTGAAATAGCATTCAGTAGTGTAGTACACATCTGCTGGGATGTAAATAACAGTTGAATCATTCGAACTTCACACACAAATGGAGTGTCTATATTCTTTATCTGCATTTACTTACATGTAGGATGAGGAATCTATTATGGATCTTAAATGCATATACACACCTGAATAATTGGAACAGTAATTCTATTCCTAGTTATAGCAACTGCATTTATAGGATATGTTTTACCTTGAGGTTAAATATCATTCTGAGGTGCATGAGTAACTACTAATTTATTATCAGCAATTCCATACTTAGGACAGACTTTGTTCAATAAGTATGAGGGGGGGGGGTTGCTGTTGACAGACAACACGACAAATTGATTCTTTACATTTAATTTTGTATTACTATTTATTATTGCGGCTATAGCAGCAATCAACTTATTCTGTCTTCATCAAACAGGGTCTAATAATAACCCTTTAGGACTAAATGGAGATATTGAAAAAATCCGATTCCACCCATACTTTACTTTAAAGGATTCTATCACATTACTATTAATAACATCATTATTAATGATATTATGCCTAATTAATACTTATCTCCTAGGAGACCCAGATAATTTTGTACCTGCCAAACCATTAGTAACTCCAGTCGACATTCAAGCCAAATGATATTTCCTGTTTGCTTACTCAGTTCTATGATCAATTCGTAATAAATTTGGAGGTATATTGCATTATTTCTATGAATTAGAATCCTAATAATTTTACAACAAAACACCATTCAGAGGTATTCAATTCTACCACATTAACCAAATTACATTGTAAATTATGGTAGTAAAATTAAGAATCTTAATATAAAACCTAAATAATTATAAAATCAAAATATAAAATAATGAACTAAAATGTAATCTTAAAGATAGCTGGTTTAGAGCCTACTATTATATTAAAAAAAGCAAATTATAGGTTAATAACTTTAAATTTATCCCTCGAAGAATAAGTATATGTTTATAGTTAAAAAATTAAATAAAAGCAATCAACTTTAAAAAATAAAATTGTTTTCTTAAGAAACTAGATATCTGAGGAAACAATTAACATCTCATTTCTATAATTAACAGTAATTATGAAACATCAACTATAAATGATTTATAAATCAACCCAAATCGAGATAAATAATATTGATTTTAAAATTTTGATAAACCCTGATACAAAAGGTATAACAAATAAAATCTACTTTAAAAAATTTAAAATAATATTTCGTAGAACACTTACATTACCAATATACTATAATTTAAAGAATCAATTATAAAATAAACTAAGACACAAAAACAACAAAATTATTTATATTAAATACTTAAATAAACAAAAATCAATTTAATAAAATAAATAATCATGACGTCCTGATTTGCACAGAAAAATTTTCAGTGTAAATGAAGTATGATACTAATAAGTTACATCTTGAACCTGTTCCTAGATGCACTTTCCAGTACATATACTATGTCACGACTTATCTAAATTGAAGCTGCCTTAAAATAATTAAAATAGTATAATCAATAATGGGATCAATGGGTCAGTATCAGTGAAATTAAATAAATCAAATACTATCAAATCCACCTTCATCAACAGTATTTCACCATGGAATCCATTATAAACAGAAATCTATTGTAACCCAAATCCATATTAACTATAAGCTGCGTCTTGACCTGAAATATTTTATAATTATAAATCCTGAGAATTATAACTCTAAAAAGTTTCTTTGATAACTGAGATATACAAATAAGTAAATTAAGTAGAGTAAATCAAGTAGGATAAATCACGGTGTAGGTTCCTCTGAATTGAATAAGATACCCCCACATTATTTGTGTTTAAAGACCTTCACTAGTACTACCCTACTAAGTATAAGTAACAATTAAAACAATAGGGTATCTAATTCTAGTTAATTATTAATTAATATAAAGAACTACAAATAAATTTTAGCATTTCACCTTACAAATGTTGTGATCTAATCCTAATAATATAAAGAACTGTTTTAAACAATAATATTCGCTTGTATCAATGGTGTAACCGCAGCTGCTGGCTTGAATTATTCAGATACTAAATCAATTGCTAAATCGGAGATCACTTCATAATTAAATTAAATTACTGCAGAAAGAACGTTTAGTTTAACAAAACTTACATATACGAGAGAAAAAGTGAATGAACTAGCAAGGAAAAAATGTTTAAGGACAAACGATAAGAAGTAAAAAAATTAAGTAACATAAGAGAAAAGAAGATATACAAATTTTAAAGAAAAAAACTATAACACAAAAACAACCATACCCCAGGTCATGACCACAACTACTTCTCTATTATATATAAACAACGATAAGTATAAACCTGTATACTGTTCAGAAAGTCTTATTTTGTTCAAAAAAAAGGTACTTTATTAGGAGAAAAAATACAAAACATATTACATTAGTAATACTTCAAAGTGTGATATCTCTTGAAACAAAAATTCATACTTTACATTTTACACAAATGCGTCTTGTGTCACTTCGTTTATCATGTTTTGCACATACAATACACCTTTTCTGATCGGCCTTCTTCGTTGAAGTTCCTGGTATTAGCGAGATAAAGTGGCGCTCCATTAAATGTAAGGGATTGTCACCATCAGCCGATCTCCTTCCATGACGTCCCTCTGTTTGCGGTTGGTGGTGAATCTCTAGGATCTCCTTGATAAGTTTCTGTTGAAAATCAGATACTGAAATTTTTCGTCCCGTTTTGAGTTTTATATAATGCATACGCTTTGAGCAGACACAGATCCACCATATGAAAAAAATATTTTTATACCATTTTACAGTTTTTCGTACTCATTCTACTGAACTTAGCATCATGTCACTCCTGTCGACGGTCCCCATATTTTCAGTGTAGCCTACAATGCAAGCTGGTTTTGTTTTTGGTTCATTCGTGGTTCTGTCCATTTTGTCAGTCGCTGCAATTTCGCTTGTATGAAGAGTTGAAAGCATCCTAACTTCCCGCTTGTCCTGCCACTTCAGAACAAGAACTTTATCTGTTGACATAAACTCGATCTCGCCTTTTCTAAGTTAGTTTTTTTTTTTTAAAGCAGGCATGCCTTTGCGGCTTGTTCTCACAGTTCCACAGGCATTAGTCACTCTGTCATGCAAATGAGAAAATAACGTTGGGCTAGTGTACCAACTGTCGACATATAATGTGTGATCTTTACCAAGGTAACGTTCAAATGAAGTGAGAACAATGCTTTCAGATATTCCAACATTTACACCAAAGTCAGTTTCTTTTTTTACGTCTGTTGCTGCACCCACATAAATAATAAAGTGAAGAATATAACCAGTTTCACAATCACGTAACACAAAAAATTTTACACATTTGGAAGGAATGTGCTGCTTGAAGAAGACACGGCCTTTGAAGAGAACTAAACTTTCGTCAATGCACAAATTTTTAAAAGGATAGAAAGCACCTGGAAATACTTTTCTTAAGTGAAACTCTACGTAATTTCCAGATTTTGTCATCTCGAGGGTCGTTACTGTTATCAGCAAAATGTAACATTCTAAGTAACAGAAGATATCTATCTCTTGGCATGATTTGCGCAAACATTGGAGGAGACAGTAACTGATCATTGGTCCAATCTTCTGGCATCCACATGTCAGTCGCTCGGAGGTCAGAGGGACTGTTACTGTGACCACTGAGCAGCCAAATTATTCAATTTACTTGGGAGGGAGTAATCGTCCAGCGCAAATACTCGCCATATTAAATCTACCCAAACTTTCACATAAAAATCGGAGAATACTCGCATCACATGCGATCACGAATGCTGCCCAACCCATTTTGTGTGTTACTTCGTTATTACCCGCTGAGATGGTGACATGGTTAGTTCAACTGCACCCTTGTACGCTACCTGTCTGGTTTGAGAGGCACAGTGGCAGCTCATGCCTTAAGTGGGAAATATCCATTCGTTCCAGCCCTGGATCGGTCATGTGCCTGGGTACCATGCGGAGTCGTCTCAGGAAATCCGTCACGAATTTATCAGTGCAATTGCAATTAAACGATTGCATCACCAATCTGCTGACATTCAATAACGAGCGAGGTATCGTAAATACCTCCTCCTGACGACTGTGGCTGTGGAAATATCAGTATCCCACTAAAGTCTATATCCTCCTTATGACAGGAGTTAATTTTTCACGTAAAATCTTTCATACCCATTACAGCTACCGATGCTGTGAAATTGCTGTTTTCCAGATAACATCTAACTTCCCTTGCAAACGAGCACAATCCCACCCACAACATTTTCTTTACTCATGTCAGAACACTGACCACAATAACTTCACAAGCCAACACATACAGATTTCAGACAAGCAGTGCAATTATCGTTTATATGTGTATAGCATACGAAAAAATTACGGTATGTTCACACTCACACAGGCTAGGTGTGTCTATTCTCCTCAGCCCTAGGAAATTATTTGACATTTAAGCCTTTAATACAAACAGATTCGGGAATACTGCAGGTATTTTCAGTTAGCACTTCCGGAAGGGGCTGCATGCTGCCAAGAATCTCTCAACGAAATGTTGTAATTATCAACAGCGGTCCCGTGGACGAAAGGGATGGAAGGATGTCACCGGTATAGGCTGGTGTACTGTGATAAACACTGCAGTCGACATTGCGACAAACATGTGAGAATCTTAGGGGAGCTGGTGAGAAGACGTTTTGTGTATCCATAACGTTGCAGCTTTATTGGCAGAACTGTTTGTAAACGCTATAGCAGATCCTATTGAACCACCCATGCATTGATATATTGTGCAGTTGTTTATGAAGTGACTTTGTCACCTATTATGGTCGGATATACTCGTCAATGCGTGGAAATCACAATTTTCCACGGCAAATCTGTCCTCCCTTAGGGCTAGACATGCGTCATTTTTTCCAGAACAGTGGTCTGATCACTTCTCACACGCCTGGTGATATCTCGGAACACTAAGCAGAGAAACTATATGTTCCAACGGCATAACATTCCCGACAAGTAGCGTGATTCTTTATTAGTCATTCAGCATTATTACATGCAGTTGACTTCGTCAGTTCACTTAACCTATTAATTTTACAAAATAAATTTTTACATATTTAAGATGATATTGGGCATTTCTAAAAATTCTTCTAATGAATAGAATGGATTAGTTAACAAGAAGTTATGAACATTGTCTTTAAATAATTTGTCAGGCTTGATTGACCAATTTTTAGACAATTTGTTATATAATTTTAATTGCCATATACTTATGACTATTGTTAGTTTTAGCTAATCTATTTTGTGGCAACAGCAGAGAAGTACACGTTCTTGTATAGTAGCCATGCCTTTCATTTGTTACACTTAAATTAGGTAGTTCAGCAAGTATGTAGTTAACACTGTCAAGAATATATAAATTGATTACTGTTAAAATTCTATATTTAATGAACAATGGTTTACAATGTGTTCTATTATCTACATTAGCCCTTACTCTGATTGCTTTCTTCTGGATCACCATAATTTCATTTATTTTTCTGCTGTTTCCCCAGAGTATTAACCAATACCTTAAAACAGGTTGAAAAAAGGCAAAGTACGCTGTCCTTACATAGTCAAATGTCACGCAACACATCAGTCTCTTCAACAAATATATAACTCATGACAACCTAACCACTATGTGATCAACATTAGAGTTCCATGTTAGACTGTTGTCAAGTACAATACCAAAAAACGTTGCCTTTTGTTTTTCTATTTTTGTAGTCTTTGATAGACTGAACCACATATTCTGGGTCTTTTCCTCATTTAATAGCAGACCATTGCCATTAAACCATGATGTTGCATTTTCTTTTGACAATTTCGTATCACGTACAAGGTTATGAAGTACATGGTTTACAGATAGAAAAGTTGTGTCATCTGCATACATATATGTCTTTACATCCATATTTCCTGGTAAGTCATTTATGTGTACAAGGAAAAGAAGTGGTCCCGATTTAGATCCCTGTGGCACTCCGTGTTGAACCTCGAGTATGTTTGACAGATGACTTCCTGAACTCACCACCTGTTTCCTTTTATTGAGGTATGATTTGATGAGTTTTAAACTTTTATCAAATATTCCATAGTACTCAAGTTTAGAGAGCAGGAGTGAGTGGTCAACACAGTCAAAAGCTTTGCTCGGCTCACATAAGGTTACCTGTGCGTGCGCATGGTCCTCAAATGCTGCTAGAATGTCTCTGACTAAGAGCTCTATGGCATGTATAGCTGACCTTCCATTTCTGTAACCAAACTGTGATGCACTTAACATACCACTTAGTTCTAGGTACTCATACATCTGCTTATATATTATGCCTTCAAAGACGTTTACTAGTACTGGAATTAGTGAAATTGGTCTGTAGTTTGCAGGATCTGATTTGACACCTTTTTTAAAGACTGGATAGTTCGAGAGGATCAGGAAAAAACCCTTCTATGAGACACAGATTTATAGAATATGTTAATGGTGCTGCAATGTAATGTATGATTTCTTTCAATAGATTGTCTGACATATTAAAAATATCTGTACTGTATGAATTTTTCATTTCTTTGACTATTTTAAGAACTTCATGTTGGCATACATCTTTGAAGTGTTTCAATGATGATCTGGCCCTATTATGACTGAGGTTTGCTCTCTTCAGATAATCTATACATGTTACATTGGGTTTACTGATCAGCTTTTTGATATAATCAGCACAGCTTACAAAATATTTATTGAATGTATCTGCTGGTATTGGGACTGTCTTGTCGAAGTTTCTGACTTCACCTTTAACAGTATTAATTACTGACCAGGCTGTTTTGCATTGGTTTTTACTATTTTTTATGAAATTTGTGTTGTATCTTAGTTTCGCCAATTGCAACTCTTTCTTATACAGTTTCTTAGTGATTTTTTCGAGATCCTTAATTTCATTAGAATTGTTTACTTTGGCAAGGCGCTTCTGCAGCAGTAGCTTATTTTTTACATTCTCCAGTTCTTTGGTGTACCAAAATTTACCCTTTCTTGTTTTATGGTATTTCTTTTGAACAAGATGGGCTTTTAAAATACCTGTTAAGTAATTGTGGAATGTTTCATAAACTGTTTGGGCACTGGAATCACAGTTTTGAAATAATTTGTCCCAGTTTGTTATGCTCAGCTGGTGTGTTAGTTTTATGAGATTGTGTTTTGTTAATATTAAGGTATTACATTTTGTTAACTTTTGTGCAGCCTTGCTCTCATCCCCTTTTATAAAATGTCTTAACTCTACTGTTAACATGGAGTGGTATGAGAAAACAAATTCCTTTACCTCGGTGGAGTACATATCACGAGCACAGTTGACAAAAGCATTATCCAAGCACACTTGTAGTCTTGTTGGTTCTGAATTTACATGATGGAAGTTGTGCTGCCTTAGCATATTCAGTAACTTATTTACACTGAGTTTGTTACATGTTACATCAAAGCTTGAATTAAAGTCTCCCCCAATTACAGTTACATACTGTTTCCATTTCGTTATGTAGCAGAGTGCACTGTCTAAATTATCTAAATAAGTTTTATCATCTGAGTCAGGGGAATGGTAGATACATACTATGATAAGTTTCATTATATCACATATGATCCCAGTAATTTCAAAGTGTTTCTCTACACATGCCCAATTAAGATCTAGTTCTCTACACTCTATTTCATTTGAAACATAGATAACAGTACCACCATTACGGTGCTGAGATCTGCAAAAACTGTTTCCATATTTATAACCTTCTGGTACATAGTATTGTATTTGTTCTGGTTTAAGCCAGTGTTCTGATAGACATAAGAAAGAATAAAGGGCGTAATTACAATTAAAAAGCCCTCGCGTCTTTTATTTATGTTACACATGTTTTTGCACGATAGTCGCCGTTTGCCGGAGCAGGAAGAAATGATACAGCCACCCAAGTCACAAGACCCTGCTAATTCTTTCGAAATCCTCGCATATTCCGACAGCACTGTTCAATAATTAGATGACTGTACATTTGTGTACACAGCCACATATTTTGTTTTTTCTTCTATGACTCTGAGATGTGTGTCAGGTGCTAATCCAACGTCTTCGATCCATTGACTCTCACGGAATGATTTTCATACATCCAGGCGAGCATGTAAGTACACCCACCCCTCCACATTTTTTGTCGTATTTTCATCCATTTTACGTATTTTCCATCAATTTTCGTAATTTTACCAGGTTTTCCGTAATTTCGACGCGTTTTATTCAATTAGTCGATGTCCAAACCACCACTCTCGATGGGTTGTCAGGTCAATAAAACGTCTCATCGCGCTGATCTCATGATACTATCAACCAATGACATTGCAACATGGTTCTTAATTTCTGTATCGTTGCAAAACCATCACTTCCATTATTTTGCGAAGTCTTATACATGTGAACATGTTGCGAACTCTGTTACACTGTCCACATCATATGTTTCCTAGTGTAGGAAACAGCAGAAAGGAGCCCTATGTTGCTTAGGTGAAACACTATAAATTCAGCAAGATTTTTGTTACGATTTGTCATCTCCCCCAGGCTGCCTGAGAGTCACGAAGTATTCACACATTCGTAGGATAAAGTCGGAGATTCTCTATTTCGAAATGAGTGACTCCTTTGTTGAACCTATCAGCTAAGGATCCCAAGCACAGCTGTAGATGGTCCCTCTCTATGCATCAAGTAACTCTTCCTCTGTCTTCAACCAACCGTCTCTGCAACATTGTCTCTGATTTAATTTGGAGCTGACCGGAAGTATGAGGGTACTACACCGGCTACATTCGATGTCTCATGAAGGAACTGAATGAGTTTAGTTCCACATAATCTGAACACTTTGATATTTTGGTTTCACGAAGAGTATCACGTGTTCCAAACTTGTACTGACTGATGCAAGTGATTCTGACCTCTACTCTCATTCTAATATTGTAACTGCTGTTCTGCGAAGACTGTTCTGTACCAATTTTATGACACGTGTCCAAGTATATATGATCTCTCTAGATTCTTGCATGTTGAGGAGTTTAACGCTCCTTGTATAGTAGGTACAAGCCTAATACATTTGAGTGTGATGATATAACAGACGATTAATAAGAAGAAATGTATGATTTATCCATAATGGAGCTCCAAATATAAGGAGGTTGAAACATTTTACATAAATTGCGTGCATTATCAATTCTGTAGAATTGTTGAAGTGTTTGGATTCCATACCAAGAAGGTACTGGGAAAAGAGAAATGATTATACAACATAAACACACTCACACTCCTATGGCTACACGGTTCTGCACTTAAGCATGCTATAATATTAAAGCAGTGTGATTTCTGATATATTAATTGCATGGACTGAAATGCCGTTATTACTCCAATGCAGGGAATATATTCCCAACACCTGTCATTAATTCACCCTGCAACTTTTCTGTCCCACTCACTATGATGAGAAGATAATAAAACTATTAACTTCTATACCAAAGAAAAAAACAGATTAATTGTGATATGTGGCCTATACAGCTCTCCAGAGGTGTGTAGCACCAAGTGTTGACATCCGATTATGGTTCAGAAATTAAGCTGTGGTCGCATCAATCCTATAAAATGATCGTCAGCAACGGAAAATGCATGAAACGATATCTCATGAAGAAATAGACGAATGTGTAGCTGCGGTGTTGGACTTGGGAAACTACTCGCCATTCTGCACTAACTCCATGAACTGAACACAGTCTCTTCGACACACAACATCTGTCAAGCAAATGTATACACAGGGATCGTAGTACCTCACAAACATCTGTCACTAACTTGTGTCACCATAGTTATGAAACTGAAGACTCGATTTATGTCCAAGGTGCGGCAGGGGAATGGAGTACATCACATAAATCTTTGTTCGTCTAGAGAAGAGTGCTGAAATAGGTACTACTCTGCGTAGTCTGACATTTACCTCTCTCCTCTCTCTCTCTCTCTCTCTCTCATATATGTTCTCTACTGTCGTTTCTTGTTTACAGTAGCAGCTTATTCCCAAGAATTAGTAGCTTTCACTCAGTTAATACTAGGCAGAAATCCAGTCTGCATTTGAATCTCACTGCCTTGACTCTTGTGCAGTTTATGCTGCATCCATTTCCAATAAGCTGCCACAAGAATTCTAAATCTTAGCAGTAATCCACGTGCTTTCAAATCGAAGCTGAAGAGTTTCCTCATGGATCACTCCTCCTGTTCTGTCGAAGAGTTCCTTGAAAAATTGAGCTGATTCCTGTGTTAAATTGTTGATTTGTGTTTTTTTGGGTTCATAAGCATTTTACTAGCTGTGTTTCTACTTTTATGTTGTAATTTCATGCACTGGCACATTCCATCACGTTGGAAATTTGCTCCTCAATTTGGTCCTACAGAACTAAATGTGTAAAATAAAAAACGAAATAGGTTTTCCATCGGCTTGGTGGACATGATTCATCCTACGTGCATTGGAAGTCCTCTGCTGATTATGGTGTGGAGAGATTTGCTCTTAACAGTGCAGGTAGATAGCACTCAGTCACCCACAGAATATGCAATAGTATACAAGTCGATCACAAGTTATACCACACAAATGATGCATCCTGAGCAAACAACGGAAAAAAATGATTAAATGTGTGATACATGATTTGCCAAAACGTCACCCTCTCTCTAGAATGCATGATCAGTTTACCATTAAATCATACCTTGTTACTCCATCTGCTTTCAATCATCCTTCAATGCAGGTCCATGTCAATTTAGGGACAGATTATTCTCTTTTCCAAGAAAGCATCAAAGATAGCAGTCAATTTGTGTGTATCCTTACTACCTCAATAGACATACAGCAGAATGCTGCTAAAAACGATGCAGTAACTGTTCTTTAACCTATTTCTTAACTGAGACTGCATGGTTGTGATTGATAGAGAGAACAGAGAAGCACATTGTAAATACTGTTTGTTAGAGTTCGAAACATGTAAACAACCTTGCACAGAGTCAAACATGTGATCCATTATGTAGTTGTATATTGCAGTGTCCCATCTGGTAATCTCTGTGGCTAAGGACCAGTAATTTTTCATGGACAGTGATAAGACGGGTGGAATAGATTGTTTAACGTGGATTGCAACCAAATGCAGATTAATAAATTTATATTTCTTGGAAGAGAAGTCCAGATGTGACCTCAGAGTTATTGGCAAAGTGTCTTTAGCTAAAGAGCGTATGATCAGCTTGGGGGCTGCAGTATATAACTATAGAATGGATCGCAAGTTTAGCTCTGTGCAAGACTGTTTGTGTGTTTTAAATTCTAACAAACAGTATTTGCAATACACTTTATTCTCCACCAATCACAACCATGTGGTGTCAGCTGACAAATACTTTACAGAACAGTTGCTGCATAGTTTTCGACATCATTTGCTGTATGTCTATTGAAGTATTAGGGATATATACGAGTTGACTGCTGTCTTGGATGTTTTCCTGGAAAAGAGAGCCATCTGCCTCTAAATTGGCATGAATCTGAATTACAGTATGATAGAATGTAGATGGAGTACTCAGTTCAGGGGGCTTGTAGTGGGGTATAATTTAATGGTAGACGATGCATCCTAGAGAAATAGAGATGTTGTGGCAGGTCATTTATCACACATTTAACCTTTTTTTCTGTTGTTCTCTCGAGCTGTATCAGTTGTGTGGTATTACCTGCATTTGACTTGTATACAATTGCAAGTCCTCTGTGAGACTTAGAGCAGTACCTATCTGCGATTGTTGACAGCAAACCTCTCCATACCACTGTCAGCAGAGAACTTCCAATGCATGGGTGCGTCCACCAAACCAATGGAAAACCTATTTCAGCACCCTTCTCTAGATGAACGAAGATGTGTGCCAAGTACTCCATTTTCCTGCAACATCTTGGACATAAATCAAGTCTTCAGTTTCATAACCGCAGTGATTCTAAATTAGTGTTTGTGAGCTACTGCAATCCCTGTGCATACATTTGCTTGTCAAACATCACTGCCATATGTTTGTATCCTCACAAGATGCCTTTGTTTCATGTACTTTCGTTGCTGACGATTATTTTATAGGCCTGATACAAGCATAGCATAATTTGCGAACCATAATGTGATGTGAACATACACACCTCTGGAAAGGTTTTAGTACATGAATCGTAAAGACTCTGTTGTTTCCTTCGCTATAGAAGGTATTAGTTTGGTAATCTTAGAAGTTTTCACCATAGTGAGTGGGATAGAAAACTTGCAGAGTGAATGTAGGTCATGGTTCGGAAATATATTTCCTGCATTGTAGTATTAACAGCGTTTCATTCTACGTGACTAATATGTAGGGACTACACTGCTTTAACATTATAATATGCTTAAGTGCAGAATATGCGTAAGTGCAGAACTGCGTAGCCTTGAGGGTGTGTGTTTATGTTCTATGATCATTTTTCTCTTCCCAATACCTTCTTAATATGGAATCCAAACGTTACTACAATACTACAGAATTGATAGCACAAGTGATTTACGTAAAATGTTTCAAACTCCTTCCATCTGGAGTTCCATCATGCATAAATCATACATCTCTTCTTCTTCTTCTTCTTCAAATCGTTTGTTACATCACCACAACACTTCCAAATGTATCAGGCTCGTATCTGCTATACACCAATAACGAATGTTAACCTACTGAGCGTGCATGCATCTAGAGAGATCGTGAATGATGCACCACTCAGGGTGAAATCTGTAGGCTGAAGGGCAGAGTGCTAGATCTTTGAATCTCTGACTTTTCCTAAGAATACGAGAATACCTTGTGATCCCATCCACATAGGGCGAGATGGGAAATCGTAATAAAATCTTACCAAATTTACAAAGTGTTTCGGATAAGAAGTATCATTTGTGCACCTCCTCTGTGCTGACGGCCATTTCCTGCATTAAGAAACAGGTTTTGTTTTATGTGATGTAGGCAATACAACAGGGTTTGTAGTATGTCCTCATCTATGTGATCCTCACAAAATAATGGAAGGGGTAGTTTAGCAATCATACTGAAATTGAGAAACTTGCTGCAATGCCATTGGCTGATAGCATAAGGAGATTAATGTGATGAGACTTTAGTAGGGGGACAAGGGTTTCTGGTGCATTTTGTTAGTGCAGGTTGCCTAATCAACTGCAGGTACGCACTCAGGGGCAGACCTATTGTTCTCATTTGATTGACAGGTACTTAACCTATTGTTCTGCTACAGATACACTTTCAGGTCTTAGTTAACCTATTGTTCTGTTAAGTGCTTTTCCATGTCACCCCCATTTCCTTTTGATTGGTAGGCACTTAACCTATTGTACTCCCAACCCCCTCCCCCAAACCCTCCCCCCCCCCCCCCCTTGCTGAAACAGGTACACTTTAGGTCTGAGTTATTGGAATAGAACCCCTCTCACTCTTATCAATTTGATTGACTACTTAATTAAATTGAGCAATTAATTAACCTCTCTGGTGGGAAAGTACCACGTGTCCCTCCCAGGTGGGAATTGAAAACTTCAACAGATTGTCGCGATCGCCATGCCCACCTGGACTTGGAATGAAACAGTTAGTCTCCATCATGATCCTCAACTGACCCATGTTGGTGGACTAACGTGTACTAACATGTACTAACGCGCACAGCGCTTGACCTCATCCAACATTCCCCCCCCCCCCCCCACATGGCTGGAAAAAAGGACACCTCCACTAACCTAAGTCATCCGACTGCCACCCCTTCCTAGGAATTGGCGGGAACAAGACTCAGTTGATCGATCATATGGGGGGAAATCGATTGCTCCGTGTGGACAATTATTTAAAAAATTCAGACAGTGTATGCAATATATGGAAATGGTATATTGTTTATTTATAATAAAATCAGATTGTGGGGGTTGGATTTCTCTTGCTCATCATTCTCGGCTGTTTGGGGGCGTGTAGATCTTGCAAGAAGCAGTTACATGGGGCAAACATGTGGCATAAACTACTGTTAGGTACTATGCTCTGGATGTCTTAACATAATGTTTGGGCCTTTCTCGGCACTTAACCTATTGTTCTGTTAAGTGATTTACCATGTCACTGCACTTCAACTATTGTACTGCCTTTGATACCAAATTAAGTAATTAGTTATGTCCTCCCACCATTTTCTGGTACACGTTTCGAATTTCACTTGCGTTTCAACGCCATTTCTGGCGCATTCTTCTTTGTCACCCACCCCCTTAAATTATTGTACTGCGGTTTACATAAAAAATATGCAAATTAACATAGTATTCTGCACGTAACCTGCTCTTCTGCTCCAAGTCACCCACTCACGCACTCCCTGAGATTATCTACTGCACACTAATACCACATTGATGTAAAAATTTATGCAAATTAATTAAGTCGGTATTCTTCATATGTATGGGGTAGTTTTTCTTAATTTGCAGCATTCTATTGGTTGGTGAAATCGATGGAATATCGTTTAAACAAACGATTGCTAGTAAAAAACACATCCCGCCACTTGACGCTCGGCAGTGACGCCGGCCCGCCGCAGCCGCCGCTTCGAGCCAGTGCCGAAGGCAAGCCAGTGCGAGCCATCACTATCACACCACTGCAGGTGAAAGTTGGGTCTATTTTCGTGTCTACAGTTTGGATTCTTCAAGAGTTATACTGACATCACAGAGCTCCAAGCAGTGCTCACACTGGTCCCATACAAGATGACACATAGCTGTGGTATGGTCCAGTACTGAGAGAGATGTTTCAATGCTTCCCAGAATAGCACAGTGTCCATTGCTCCTAGCGATCCTTTCGCCGTTGCCTTCTGCAGATGAGACTTTCAGCGGTAAAATTATTTTGCACAGATCGATAATTGCAGTGACAGTTAAACACCGCAAAAGTTATCTATAGATCATCAGATACATACAAGACTCACAAGGATATTGAAAGCCAGGAACATAGTTACCAGTGTAACTACATTTAAATATTACAATTGCTGCTACAGTCGGACACTGATCGATGTACAGGTATGTATCCTCTTGAGGGCTGTGGTTCTGGAACGAATCTCAGTATCTATAGTGAACTGTCGAAAATTGCATAGTGTCTCAGAAATACTTAACATGCGCTTTTGTAGGAGTTTTCGTGGTTTCTCGGCTTGTGCGAACGGAAATTCTCGCCCTAACAGAACCTGTTTAAGCATATAGCCCAGAATGACGTGGCATCCAGTCCATCACGTGTTATCCTTCCTGCTATCAACATACGCAAACGATGTCACCGCTAAAAGCCTGTGTACACTCACGAAAACACCGTTTATCATAAAGGAATTCTTGTTGTTTGGAAAGAGAGCACTCTCTAAGCACAGACGGAGAAATCAGAACAATTACACAAACAGAATTCGAAGCACTTTCTTACTGAAGAGAAAAAATGCCCAGAATTTTCGGTATCCTACAGCTACAGGCCTCGAGAAGTCCTAATGCCACAGTGGCGGATGAGTGACGGTATCCCCACCAGAGATGGATGGTCTGCTTCAACTTGTCTTTGAACACTTGCTTTCTCAGAACTTTCTGTACGTACCTTGTCTCCATCTTGTTCGAATCAGCTTGTAGATTCTCCAAAGTCCTAGCACAATGTATGTCTTGTTAATGAAAAGAGCATTGTGACTGTATTTTGAAGAGATCACCATATTGCATCGACAATTAAACCCTGCAACGTGCCCTACATATCGTAAAATACGGAAAGACTCTTACTCAATTACGCTTCTTTCCCATTGAGGACAGGAAATTGAATATTAGAGCGCGAAACAGATCTCATACCCTGCAATATATCACTACGTTCTGTGTCGATCTAGTAAACATACATTTCCTATCCTGCGCCATACAAATTATACCATTTTCGTGGTACTTCTTGATATCAAGCACACAGCATTATCCTACCAATCGCTCACACAACATAATTCCGAAGATATAGACTGGAAATTATTTCTCTACAAAACCCAAAACTTTAGCTAGGTGTGGGCGAGCTGTATACCACTGACTAACTAGACACTTGCCACGCCTGGTAAGACATTTATGCGGAAACTCGAGAAAAATAGAGAAAACTGATATTTCCACTCACGAATACCAATGCCGGTGATGTAGCAGATTCCAAATCATCCCAATAATTTACGAGGTCAACTAAGGTTCAAAATGGTTCAGATGGCTCTGAGCACTATGTGACTTAACTTCTGAGGTCATCAGTCGGCTAGAACTTAGAACTAATTAAACGTAACTAACCTAAGGACATCACACACATCCATGCCCGAGGCAGGATTCGAACCTGTGACCGCAGCGGTCGCTCGGCTCCAGACTGCAGCGCCTAGAACCGCACGGCCACTCCGGCCGGCGTCAACTAAGGTGTTTGTCATGTCTAGAGATCCACAATCGATTTTCCCTCAACTAAATGAAGCCACTAATTGTGCAGAAGCAGTCAACCGAACCATTTACATGGGAGGGAATAACTTTCAAATGCCTCTAAGCACTATGGAACTTAACATCTGAGGTCATCAGTCCCCTAGACTTAGAACTGCTTAAACCTAACTAACCTAAGGACATCACACACATCCTTGCATAAGGCAGGATTCGAACCTGTGACTTTAGCAGCAGCGCGATTCCAGACTAAAGCCCCTAGACACTCGGCTACAGCGGTCTGCATGGAATAACATTCCATTGCAAATGCACCTCCATATTCAATCTCAAATCATGTGATCATGAAAGCTATGCAACACATACTGAGTATCAGTTCGCTATTCGGTAGTCTAGAGGACAACACGTTAATTCATCTACATTCCTGCACTCCAACAGGCCTCTCCATTCTGGCAGCTCCTACCGTTAAAGGGAACATGAATCACCCCCGCACAGATCACGGTGCTGCAGGCCGAACATGCACAGGTAGAATCAATTGTACTAAGAAATCGGTCACATATATATTTTATCCCTGTACACACAACTAAATGTTACGATCGTGGTCTCAGTTGAACGATATTCGACAATGAGCGAAGTATCGAAAATACACACAGTTGATGGCTATGGGTGTGGACGTAGGAATATCAGTACCATTCTTATGACTTGACATACCCTTCCCTTTGCTATCACACTACTAGACGTCATATCCATACCTTCCCTATGAATTGACATAGTCATTTCCTTTGCATATCTTGGAACACAAACACATACTTTATAAACCTGACGCTCAAGGCGAAACTATCACACACACCCTATTAGTAAGTATAACACTTGGTCAGTAACTGATTGGCTACGATACAGAATAATACTGAGAGGAAATCAGCGATGGGTGGACGTGTCTCATAAGTTGTTCTTGTGAGTCATACCACTGTGTCTTAAAAAGAGAGCTGTAATCGTCTCATGTGTTTAAAAAATCCAATCGCTATAACTACTGTCTTGGTTCTACAGAAGCACACAAGTATCCATGTTAAAAGCTATACTGGCTTTATAAATCCACGTATGGCATTAGCTACGAATGACATAGTTTTTCTATCCAGGCAAATACCGATACGGTGATCGCCGGAGTGTATATTATCACACCATCAGTGCGCTTACACGTAACCCACGATGCAACCTCGTGATAAAATCGCTGAATTTGGAAAGTGATTCGGCTAAGGAGTGTGGTATGAAACAGATATGTTCAATTGCCTCACGCCACCGCCACTAGATATTTCTCCAGTATTTGTAACTCATTCTGTCTCGATGCCATGTCATACTTCTGGCACTCACATATCTCGAAAACGAGCCACCTTTCTACAACCTATCTGCTACAGTAAAATTACAACGTTGTTTTAGGTAGCCCTATGTATCTTTCAACTACCCTACAGACTCTGAGCTACCACCCCTACAGCTTTGTGCATGTGATTGTTCCAGTGTAAGTCGGAACTGAGTAGAAGTCAGAGAAAGCTACATCTACTACCTTCGGCAGCCCATGTAGAAATAGGCTACGCTGTGTTACTGTGACAGCACTGTGTTTGGATCATTCGACGGAAATGGAGCGTAATCCTTCAACATGAGGCAGTATAAAATACGAGAGCTGGGAGAGGGACGTGGATTTTGCTTCTGCATTGTGGTGCTTCTCCAATCTACAAGCAGGTACTAGAGATCCGCGTCCCTCAGGGTCCTTCACGTCTGCGCCCCACCATTCTGTCTTCGTTATTCTATTCCAGCAGCCAAAGAAAAATTGTTAACTATGAAAGCTCAACTAACTTCATCCGATAGAGAACAAGATAAGATTTTTAACACATCTCTCTCCCACATACATCGAAAACAAGTACCGCATTCATGCAGGCATCGAGCACATGTGAAGATCCTATTAAATATACTGGTACTGATCAACTGCACAAACCAGTACATACTGTAGGATGATGACCGTATCACACAGAGAGACGCTCCCTGTGACCCTGTGTCATTGTTTGCAACATTTGAACCATTTGAAAAAAAAAGACAGTTACAACATAAGGAAACTAGAAGAGTTTGGCTGTGTTGTGGAGAGTTTCGAAACTGATGTCTGAAAGTGATTGACGACCTCAACATTTGAACCAAACTGCCACAGTGACAGAATAGATGATGGCTCTACATTCCCTTTTGACTGGTTATGTAAGCCGCAGTAGCAAAATTATTTACACCGTGCAATGCCTACTTTTCTGTGAGAGGCAGTGGATCAGAGCGTCTTAATGTCAGTTTAGGACCTGACACAGACCTCGAAGTTGTGCAAGAAGATGAAAATGTATGGCTGTGTACAAAGCGTGTTAGAAAACAATGTTTCAAACAACGATACAGGGTCACAGGGAGCGTCTTTTGCGACTTACATTATAGTCTGTGGTATACAGTCATCATTGTACAGTATGGGTGATGAATCCTTAAAGTGGTCTGTGCGATTGATCAATACCAGGATATTAATCGGATCGTCACATGTGCTCGATGCCTGCACGCATGCGGTTTTAGTTTTTGATATATGGGAGGAGAGGGATGTGTTAAAAATCTTATGTTGTTCTCTATCGGATGAAGTTAGCTGAGCCTTTATATTTCATAATATTTCTCTGGCTGATGGAATAGGATAACGAAGACAGCATGTTGGGGTGATAGACGTGAATGGATCCTGAGCGATGCGGATCTGTAGTACCTGCTTGTAGTTTGGAGAAGCACCACATTGCAGTAGCAAAATCTACGTCCTTGTCCCAGCTCCCGTATTGACTTTTATACTACCTCATGTTGCAGGATCAGGCTT
The DNA here is from genome assembly GCF_023864275.1 of Schistocerca cancellata. NCBI lineage: Eukaryota > Metazoa > Arthropoda > Insecta > Orthoptera > Acrididae > Schistocerca > Schistocerca cancellata. Next base: position 158,277,593 of record NC_064632.1, read on the forward strand.
CGTTTCCGTCGAATGATCCAAACACAGTTCTGTGACAGTAACTCAGCTTCGCCTGTTTCTGCACAGGTTGCAAAAGGTGGTAGATGTAGCTTTCTCTAACTTCTACTCAGTTCCGACTTACATTGAAACAATCACACGCACAAAGCTGTAGGGGTGGTAGTGGAGAGTCTGAAGGGTAGTTGAAAGATACATAGGGCTACCTAAAACCACGATGGAATTTTACTGTAGCAGACACGTTCTAGAAAGGTGACTCGTTTTCGAGATATATGAGTGCCAGAAGTATGATATGGCATCAAGACAGAATGTGTTACAAATACTGGAGTAATATCTAGTGGCGGTGGCGTGAGGCAGTTGAACATACGTTTCATACCACACTCCTTAGCCGAATCACTTTCAAAATTTAGCGATTTTATCACGAGGTTGCATCGTGGGCTACATGTAAGCGCGCTGCTGGTGTGGTAATATACACTCCGGCGATCACCATATCGGTATTTGCCTCGATAGAAAAACTACGTCATTCGCAGCTAATCCCATACGTGGATTTATAAAGCAAGTATAGCCTTTAACACGGATACTTGTGAGCACATGTAGAACCAAGACCGCTTCTGACAGTAACATACAGTAGTTGTTGCGATCGGGTTTTTTAAACATATGAGACAATTACAGCTCTCTTTCTAAGACACTCACAGGAAAAACCTATGAAACATGTCCATCCATCGCTGATTTTCTCTCAGTATTATTCTGTATCGTAGGTAAACAGTTATTGACCAAGTATTATACTCATTAATAGGGGGTGGGTGATAGGGTTGCCTTGAGCATCAGGCTTATAAAGTTTGTGTTTGTGTTCCGACATATGCAAAGGAGATGACTGCGTCCATTCATAGAGAAAGTATGGATTTGACGTCTATAGTACTGTGATAGCAAAGGGAAGAGTATGTCAAGTTATAAGAATGGTACTAATATTCCTATTTCCAGAGCCACAGTCGTCAACGGGGTGTATTTCGGATACTTCACTCATTGTCGAATGTCATTCAACTGAGACTGCGATCGTAACATTTAGTTGTTTGAACAGGGATAAAATATATATGTGACCGATTTCTTAGGATGATTGATTTAACCTGTGCGTGCTTGGCCTGCAGCGTCAGTGACGTGTGTGGGGGTGATTCATATTTCCCTTTAACGGTAGGAGCTGTCAGACTGGAGAGGTCTATTGGAGTGTAGGAATACAGATAAATTAACGTGTTGTCCTCTAGACTAACGAATAGAGAACTGATACTCAGTATGTGTTGCATAGCTTTCATGATCACGTCGAAATTTGTGATTGTGTATGGAGGTGCGTTTGCGCTGGACTATCATTCCCTCCCATGTAATTTGTTCGGCTGACTGCTTCTGCACATTTCGCACCTTTATTTAATTGAGGGAAAGTCGATTGTGTTGTGTGCATCTAGCATGTGGAAGACACGTTTACCGGATCCATAGATGTGACAAACACCTTAGTTGACCTTGTAAATTATTGGGATGATTTGGAATCTGCTATATCACTGGCATCGGTATTCGTGAGTGGAAATATCAGTTTTCTCTATTTTTCTCTAGTTTCTGCGTAAATGTCTTCGCATACATGGCAAGGTTCTAATTAGTCAGTGGTTTACAGCAGGCCCCCACCTACCTAAAGTTTCGGGTTTTGTAGATAAATAATTTCCAGTCTATATCTTCAGAATTATGTTGCATGAGCGATCGGTAGGATACTGCTGTGTGCTTGATATCGAGAAGTACCTCAAAAATGGTATAATATTATGGCGAACCGTGCAAAAATACGTATGTTCTTGTAATCCCCGAGTCTGGAGATGTGTGTAGAAAAGTGAGCAAGCAAGCAGGTCTGGACCAGAAAAAGTAACGCGTTTGTGCCGAGGGGAAACGAGTCCGAATTTGTAGAACAGTTCTGAGAATGACTTCAGTCCACTATCTGATTCAGCGTATCACAGAATCGATGCTGATCCCACAAAAAGTGTTGAGAGAAAGACCAACAGCCTCCTGAAGAAAAGTGGTTTGTCGCAGGACACTATCAAGAGTCTTAACATCTACAGTGCTGTTCCTCCTAGGTTATATGGCCTTCCGAAGGTTCACAAGGAAGGGGTTCCTTTCCATCCTATAGTGAGTAACATCGGCACTACGACATATCGTGTAGCGAAGTATCTTGCTTCTCTGTGGAGTCCACAAGTAGGTCGGTATGAACATCATATCAGGAACTCAACTGATTTTTTATGCCGTTTGGAGGGACTGTGGTTGAATGACTGTGATATTTTAGTGAGTTTCGATGTGGTCTCTCTCTTCACTTGTGTTGGGTTGGGTTGTTTGGTGGAGGAGACCAGACAGCAAGGTCATCAGTCTCATTGGATTAGGGAAGGACGGGAAAGGAAGTCGGCCGTGCCCTTTCAAAGGAACCATCCCGGTATTTGCCTGGAGCGATTTAGGGAAATCACGGAAAACCTAAATCAGGATGCCCCAACGTGGGATTGAACTGTCGTCCTCCCGAATGCGTGTCCAGTGTGCTAACCACTGCGCCACCTCGCTCGGTCACCCGTGTTCCTCTGATTCGTTGCGATTAATTGAATCGAGGTTTGGTGCTGAATTAACTAATTTCTTTCGGCATGCGTCGACATCCACTTACTTTTTATTCAATGCCGAGTATTACGAGCAGACAGATGGAGTTGCGATGGGTAGTCCGTTGCCTCCTGTCATCGCAAATATGTGTATGGAAGACTTTGAATAAAGTGCATTGGAGGCGGCGCCTTTGAAACCCGCTTGTTTCTTGAGACATCTTGTTGATACCTTTGTTGGTTGGCCTCATGGTAGAGAGAATTTGAATGCCTTTCTAGAATCTCTGAACTCCATCCACCCGAACATTCGTTTTACGATTGAGGTGGAAGAAGATGGTTGCCCTCCCTTTCTTGACGTGTTGGTTAGGAGGAAGAATGATGGATCATTGGGACATGCAGACTACAGGAAACGTACTCACACCGACTTGTACTTACAGGCTAATAGTTGTCACCATCCGGCCAGCATGAGGGGGTACTTCGTACCTTGGTACACAGGGCACATGTCGTTTCTGACGCTGAGACTTTGCCAGTTGAGCTGTCCCATCTTGAAGCTACATTTTGTCGAAATGGTTATAGTATAGACAGATTGAACGTGCGTTGCGCTATGGACCAACTGTACATCAGGTGATTGTTGATAATTTCGAGTCGACACCTAAATCTACTGCCTTTTTGCCTTACGTAGGAAACACTTCCAACAAGATCGGTCGTATTTTACGGAAATACGATGTGAAATGTGTTTTCCGTCCTCCATCTAAAATTAGAGCGCTTTTGAGTTCTGTTAAGGATGATCTGGGCCTATGTAAGGCGGGTGTATATCGCATTCCTTGTAGCTGCAGCATGGCATATATTGGTCATACTATCAGGACCATGGAGGACCGATGAGCATAAGCGGCACACACGATTACAGCAGCGAAGTAGATCGCCAATTGCCGAACATTGCTTGGGTACTGGTCACCCCATGTTATATAATAACACTGAGGTATTGGCATGCATGTCCAGCTATTGGGACAGTGTTATTAAGGAGGCAGTTGAGATTAAATTAGCGAGCAACCTCGTTAACAGGGATGGAGGTTTTTGTTTAAACTCTGTTTGGAATCTCCGTTGTCAAAAAACAGATGGAAACAATGCTACCTCACCTGCGAGTTCGTAGTTTCACTATTGATAGCTCTGACTTTGGTCATCTTTGGTGGCACTAGTGTTCATTGTGTGTTATCTTTCCTGCAGAAGTCCGAGAACCGAGGTTTTAAGTTTGCATGTACGCTGCCTGTCCGTTGCAGTTTGCCTTGGAAACGGCGGGGCGTTCTCTCGCCGAAATATCGGCGGGCGTTGAAAGTATTACCTGGTTTAATTCCAGGAAGTTATTTGAAAGATGTACATTGTGCCAGGACATAGGAGCGTCTACAAACTGATTCGAACAAGATGGAGAAAAGGTATGTACCAAAAGTTCTGAGAAGGCAAGTGTTCAAAGACAAGTTGAAGCAGACCATACATTTCTGGCGGGGATACCGTCACTCATCCACCACTGTGGCATTAGGACTTCTCCAGACCTGTAGCTGCAGGATACCGAAAATTCCGGTCATTTTCATGAATGGTTCAAATGGCTCTATGGGACTGAACATCTGAGGTCATCAGTCCCCTAGACTTAGAATTACTTAAACCTAACTAGCCGTCGGCCGCAGTGGCCGAGCGGTTCTAGGCGCTTCAGTCTGGAACCGCGCGACCACTACGGTTGCAGGTTCGAATGCTGCCTTTGGCATGGATGTGTGTGATGTCCTTAGGTTAATTAGGTTTAAGTAGTTCTAAGTTCTAGGGGACTGATGACCTCAGATGTTAAGTCTCATAGTGCTCAGAGCCATTTGAACCAACCTAACTAACCTAAGGACATCACATACATCCATGTCCGAGGCAGGATTCGAACCTGCGACCGCAGCATCAGTGAGTTTCTGGCCTGAAGTGCCTAGAACCGCTCGGCCACCACAGCCAGCCCAGCCATTCTTTTTTTTTCTCTCTCTCTCTTCCGTAAGAGGGTGCTTCGAATTCTGTTTGCACAATTGTTCTGATTTCCCCGTCTGTGCTTAGAGAGTGCTCTCTTTCCAAACAACAAGAATGCTTTTATGATTAACGGTGTTTTCGTGAGCATGCACAGGCTTTTAGTAGTAACAATGTTTGCGTATGTTGAAAGCAGGAAGCATAGCACGGGATGGACTGGATGACACGTTATTCTGCACTATTTTCGTAAACAGGTTCTGTTAGGGCGAGAATTCCCGTGTGTACAAGCCGAGACATCACGAAAACTCCTACAAAAGTGCACTTAAAGTATTTCTGGGACACTAAGCAATTTGCGAGAGTTCACTATAGATGCTGAGATTCGTTCCAGAACCACAGCCCTCAAGAGGAGACATTACCTGTACTTCGATCGGTGTCAGACTGTAGCAGTAATCGTAATATTTAAATGTAGTTACACTGGTAAATATGTTTCTGGCTTTCAGTATTCTTGTGAATCTTGTATGTATTTGATGATCTATAGATAACTTTAGCGGTGTTTAACTGTCACTGCAATTATCGACCTGTGAAAAATAATTTTACCGCTGAAAGTCTCGTCAGCAGGAAATAATGGCGAAAGCATCGCTAGGATCAATGCACCCTGTGCTATTCTGGGAAGCATTGGAACAACTCTCTCGGTGCTGGACCATACATCCGCTATGCGTCATCGTGTATGGGACCAGCGTCAGCACTGCTTGGAGCTCTGTGATGTCAGTATAACTCTTGAAGAATCCAAACTGTAGACACGAAAATAGACCCAACTTTTACCTGCAGTGGTGTGATAGTGATGGCTCGCACTGGCTTGCCTTCGTCACTAGCTCGAGGCGGCGGCTGCGGCGGGCCGTCGTCACTGCCGGGCGTCAAGTGGCGGGATGTGTTTTTTACTAGCAATCGTTTGTTTAAACGATATTCCATCGATTTCACCAACCAATAGAATGCTGCAAATTAAGAAAAACTACCCCATACATGTGAAGAATACCGATTTAATTAATTTGCATAAATTTTCATATCAATGTGGTATTAGCGTACAGTAGATAATCTGAGGGAGTGCGTGAGTGGGTGACTTGGAGCAGAAGAGCAGGTTATGTGCAGAACACTACGTTAATTAGCATAATTTTTATGAAAACCGCAGTACAATAGTTTAAGGGGGTGGGTGACAAAGAAGAATGCACCAGAAATGGCGTTGAAACGCAAGTGAAATTCGAAACGTGTACCAGAAAATGGTGGGAGGACATAACTAATTACTTAATTTGGTATCGAAGGCAGTACAATAGCTGAAGTGCAGTGACATGGAAAACCACTACAACAGAACAATAGGTTAAGTGCCGACAAAGGCCCAAACATTAGGTTAAGACACCCAGAGTACAGTGCTTAACAGTAGTTTATGCAACATGTTTGCCCCATGTAACTGCTTCTTGGAAGATCTACATGCTCCCAAACAGCTGAGAATGATGAACAAGAGAAATCCAAGCCCCACAATCTGATTTTTTTAATAAATAAACAATATACCATTTCTATATATTCCAGACATTGTCTAAATTGTTTAAACTATATTCCACACACAACAATCGAATTCCCTCCGAATGATCGATCAACTGAGTCTTTTTCCCGCCAATTCCTAGGAAGAGGTGGCAATTGACTGAGTTAGGTTAGTGGTGGTGCCCTTTTTTCCCACCATGGGGGGATGGGGGGGGTGGGGGGACGTGGGGCATCATGGATGAGGTCTAGCACATTGCACGTCAGTACACGTCAGTGCATGTTAGTACAAGTAAGTACACGTTAGTCCACCAACATGGGTGTGGTAAGGGGACGTGGCTGTCGGTTGAGGATCGTGGTAGAGTATTTCATCCCAAGTCCAGGTGGGCGAAAATCTGATAATTTTTGAATTTCCCGCCTGGGATGGGGTGTGGCAATGGGTGCGTGGCACTTTTCCACCAGAGAGGTTAATTAATTGATCAGTTTAATTAAGTAATCAATCAAATTGATAAGAGTTAGAGGGAATCTATTCCAATAACTCAGAGCTGAAAGTGTACCTGTAGCAGTGGGGGGGGGGGAAGGGGTTGGGGGAGTGCGAGGGGGTTGGGGGAGAATAGGTTAAGTGCCTGTCAATCAACAGGAAATGGGGGTGACATGGAAAAGCACTTAACAGAACAATAGGTTAACTCAGACCTGAAAGTGTACCTGTAGCAGTGTGGGGGGAGGGAGTTGGGGGAGGGGGAGGGGGTGGGGTGAACAAGAGGTTAAGTGCAGTGATATGGAAAACCACTTAGCAGAACAGTAGGTTAAGTACCTGTTAATCAAAGGAGAACAATAGGTCAGCGCCTGAGTGTATACCGGCTCCTGAGGTAGGCAACCTGCACTAACAAAATGCACCAGAATCACCCTTGTCCCTCTACTGACGTTTAGTTGACGTAACATCTCGTTGAGAGTGGTGGTGTGGACCTCGAATAACTGGGTAAAATGCGTGAAAATCACGGGTAAACTGGTAAAAATACGAAAATTGATGGAAAATACGTAAAACCGGTAAAAATATGACAAATGTGGGGGAATGAGTGTACATATATGCTCGCCTGGGTGTATAAAAATCATTCCTTTTCTCCACCAGTGGGATTTACAGCTGATGGTGCACGCAATCCGAACTCTATGGATGTAAGTTCTGCAGAGTACCCTCTTGTTCCACATGCTGCTATGCATTGTAAGTCATAAAAATGAAAGATGGAGTGTCCAAAGATTTGGAGGTCAGGATGACTAGCTTGTAGTACACCGAAACAGCAGTCCTACCTGCGTGCAGCATGCACCACAAATGTGAGTAATCAACGCTCTGGGTCTCTTTGAAAATAGAACATCTGCTACCCCATCACTGTTGGCAATGAGATTAAATGTAGAGGACAGCACCTTTAGATAGGTGTTTGGAAGCATTTCACAGTGCCGCAAAGTCTTCAGTTTCCATGTGTTGAGATATCTTCCACATTATTGTCAATAAGAAACACTGCCTCTGTCTTTTATTTCACCATCACGTGTGTTGTGGTAGCAGTTTAGTTTACACCATGCAATGTTCAGCTTTCTGTGAGAGTCAATAGATAGAAACATGTTAATGTCAGTTTAGTATCTGACACAGGCCTCAAAGCAAACTGCTGATGAAACAACAACTCAAGAACCCTCTATTGTGATTGATACTCTGTGGGATATAGTCTTCTCAAGTATAGGCAGCAGATGTTTACACAGGTGTGTGGAAATGACTTCGATCACTGACCACCTGCTTCAGCGGACCAATACATGTATATTTAATGGGAATGTCATCCACGGTCATTGTCAACATGCAGATGGCACTTGTTTCTGATTCATCGGAAGAGAGACGCAGTAAAATCTTAATGAGTTCTCTACCAGGTGATATTAGCTAAATTTTTATAGTTCCTATTTTTACTCTGGTGGATGTTGCAGAAATAAAATGGGGAGGGAGAGAGAGAGAGAGAGAGAGAGAGAGAGAGAGAGAGAGAGAGAGGGTGGGGGGGGGGTGGCATACTGTGCAATCAATGAAGACTTTGACACCATTACACTGTCGTATTTCTAGTGTGGTAATCATAGGAATACGATAAAGGAGATTAGGACATGTACAAGGGGATGTACAGGGGGATATTCATAGACAGTGATGTTGTATCGATGAATTTTTTTGTGCAGTCTGCATGTACTCTGAGTGGGTGAATATCCTCCCGTAAGTTAGTCTGCTATTTTTCTCATTGTGATAGTTCTCTAACTAGTGAGTAACGGATGGAGGACTAGCCAGCCTTCTAAGTATGGATACTGCTGTCGGTACGTGATGGGATTTCGAGAGAATTAGGAGGGCTCTGTGACTTGGCTGGCGGTATCAGTTCTTCCTGCTCTGGGAAACACAAATTGTCGTGCAAGAACGTACGTAACATAGATAAGAGACACGAGGTTTCTTTAAACTTAATTATGCTCTTTATTCTTTGACGAACGTGTGATAATGACAACGTAGGAGAGGGTTTTGCTACTGGGAAGCTATGGCAGGTGGTGTGAAACAGCACCCAGCTTGTGTGGGTGAGGACATACCATAATTTTTCGGATATTATACACCTAAAAACGATAATAACACTACTTGTCGGGAATGTTATGCAGTTGGAACGTAAAGTTACTGCGGTTTGTGTTCCGACGTATTACCAGACGTGTTCCCTGAACAAAATTACGAATGTCTAGCTGCAAGGGAGGATAGATTTGACATGGGGAATTGTGATTTCAACACACTGGCGAGTACCAGTTGCAGAGGTATGAAACCGGAATTTGGTTGCAATAATTACACGTCTGTTGTTTTAAACTGATAAACAATATTTTATTCAAAATAATCTCCATGACTATTTATACATTTCTCCCACTTCTCCGGTAGGCTGTGAATGTCACTCCAAAAAAACAGTTTTTCTTTTGAAGCGAACTAGTCAGCGAGCCATTTTCGTACATATTCATACGAACTGAAGCGTTGTTCAGCGAGAGCGTGTCTCAGTGATGCAAATAGATGACAATCGGACGGAGTCGAGTCGGGAAAATAAGTCGCGTGCCCCAGTATTTCCCAACTGAATGCCTCAATCGTTTCCCTGACCCGTGTTGCTGTGTGAGATGGGGCGTTATCATGGAGCAATATGTCTTTGTGTTCCCTTTTTCGATATTCCGATCTTTTTCAGGTAATGCTCGAGTTAAATCGATCATTTGCTGTCGGTAGCGATCAGAGTTAACGGCCTCACGTGGTTTTAGCAGCTCATAGTAGATGACATCCTTGTGATCCCACCAAACACAGAGCATTGTCTTCTTTCCGAAGCGATTTGGTCTTGGCGCGGATGTCGATGGTTTACATGGATTCACCCATGATTTACAACTCTTAGGATTCTCAAAATATATGCATTTTTATCACTTGTCATTATTCGATGAAGAAACGACTTTTTTGTATCTGGTGAGCAACGTTTCAGAATTGGTCTTTCTTGCTGTCTTTCACTCAGTTCATTGTCCCACTTTCTGCACCATTCCCATAGCTTTCAACAGAAGAGAAACGGCTTTCTGCGTCACTTTCATTTGTTCCGTAAGTTCCTGTTGAGTTTGAGTATCATCTTCATCCAGTAGGGCCTGCAATTCGTTGTCTTCCTACTTTTACGGTGGTTCCCACGCTCATCGTTTCTCTCGTCATAATCTCTACTTTCGAATTTTTGGAACCACTCAAAACACTGTGTTTTCCCAAGAGCATGTTTGCCGAAAGCTTCGACCAGCATTCGATGCGATTCTGCAGCAGTTTTTTTTTTTTTTCAAATAGTAACTAAAAACCAATGCCGTCCGCAAATCGTAGCTCGTAGGCACAAAACTCAACATGTTCATAGGTTTGAAACAGATACCGATGTATGGAACTTGGGTTACTGTGTGTGTTGGCATTCGTCGTCAGCCGTTGCAGGAAGCAGATGGCGCTGCAGACGCGGTCTCACGGGCCTTACACTGATGGCTACCACCATCTGTAGGGAAATTCCGGTTTCATACTTCTACACATGGTATATTCGATCATAACAGGTGATAGATTCACTTCATAAACAGCTACACAATATAGCAATGAAGGGGGTTCAACAGGATTTGCTATAGTGTACAAAGGTTCTGGCAATAATGCTGTAACGTCATGGATACACAGAACGTCCTCTCATCGGCTCCCCTAAGCAGATTCTCACACGTTGTTTGTCGCCCAACAGTACACCAATCCATATCGGTGATATCTTTCCATCCCTTTCATCCATGGGAATACTGTTGCTAATCACGTAGTGCTAGACGCCTGTGCTTCCTAACACTTCTTTGAGAGAGTCTTGGCGGGATGCAGCGTCTTCCAGAAGTTCTGATTGAAAATGCCTGCAGTCTATTCTCGAATCTGACTGACTGGAAGAAATGAATGTCAAATAATTTCCTAAAGCTGAGGAGAGGTTAGACACCCAGCTGGTGTGAGTGTGGACCTACCGTAATTTTTTTGGATTCTGTACAGATATAAATGGTAATTGCACTGCTTGTCTGAAAGGTGTATGTGTTGGAGTGTACAGTTACTGCGGTTAGTGTTCCGACGTGTCTAAAAAAAAAAAAACAGATGTGGGTAGGACTATGTCCATTCGAAAGGTAGGTATAGATTTGACGTGGAAAACTGCGATTTCAACGCATCGGTAGCCGTAAAGACGTATGAAAGATTTTACAGGAAAATTACGTCTAGTCTTAAGTGGGATATACGTAAATTTACATGGGAAATTGATATTTCCAGAGCCACAGTCGTTAGAAGGAGGTATTTCTTATACTTTTCACATTGTCGAATTTCATCACCAAATTGGTTCAAATGGTTCAGAGCACTATGGGACTCAACATCTTAGGTCATAAGTCCCCTAGAACTTAGAACTACTTAAACCTAGCTAACCTAAGGACATCACACACACCCATGCCCGAGGCAGGATTCGAACCTGCAACCGTAGCAGTCCCGCGGTTCCGGACTGCAGCGCCAGAACCGCTAGACCACAGCGGCCGGCACCAAATTGGTGCTGTGATTGTAATTACACTGATAGATATATGGCTGGTTGCCTAGCGCAACTGTGCTTGGCATCTGATCGCATGGAGGACGTAGCCAATGACCGAACGAATGGACGTTTCCCACATAAGGTACGAGCCGTCACTGAGCGTCCCCAACCAGACAGACGGGGTATGAGTGAGAATTCGAATTAACCGTGTCGCCCTCTGGGTGGGCGAATAGCAGACTAGATACTCAGTACACGTTGGGCGACCTTCGTGATTGCATTTGTTGCGAATATTCTCCGATTTTTATGTGGAAATTTGAGAAGATTCAATATGGCGAATGTTTGCGCTGGACGATTATCTGCACCCCCCCCCCCCCCCACCCCACCACAAGTAAACAGATTGGTTGATTGCTCGGCAATCATGGTAACAGTCTCTACAACCTCTGAATATCTGAAACGGCCGGTGTGTGGATGTCGGGAAATGAGCGTGCATGTGGCAGTGTGGCAAGTGCACGGTAGTGGCCTGCGGAAATCTTTGCGATCTCTGACATCTAACTGTGACAGCTGCTACGGAATGGATCTCGGTTTAAATATACATGTGTCCTGTCCGTGTAATGGTTGCTGTACGTGATGTTGAATGCGTGTCAGTACATGCCATTGGGCTCTGTGTTGCAGCAGAAAGGTGGAGTGGTATTTTTTTAAAATAAAGGTGGATTTGTTGTTGTTACTGTCCTATAACGCAGCAGACCCTTTTCCCCTCCCTCTTATTCATGGTGAAGCAGGCAGAACCCAACCTGAGAATTGTATAATCATCATACTTGTAGGTAGTCTGAATTACACAACTGTGACGGCATAAATTGCCGCCAAATTTTGAAATTACAGATATCATTTTATACAGCACCATTTCCAATCGCGATGCCAAATTCCCGATTGATCAATATATTGTTTCCAATAATGGAACTGCGAACACACTGCAGTCAAACCCCTGCCCTGTCTACTGCAAATTGTTTAAGTAAGTAACACAATTGAGCTTAAATTTGAAATTCTCACTGCCATTTTCAGCTACCTTCAACATAATGGATTTTCCGTCCGACGACCTAATTGTCCCAGCATCCACCAGTAGGATGCTAGGAAAATCTAGAAAGGGAGAAGAGTAGGGTTTGTGAACCAGCCGGTTATGGAGTCCAGTCCTGGATAGCACCAGTACGTGCACCAAATGTGCCAGTCGTAGTATCTACCAAAAGGGACAAGAAGAGACTGTCCCACGCAGAGGGTATCGATTTCATTAATTAGTCAATCAATTTGATGGAATGGGGATAGTGCAAATTGACTATTTCCAAGACATCCAAAGCCCAGCATTTTGGGGAGGGCTTAGGATTTACTAGGTATACACTACTTTGCTCAGGACGAAAGAGAGGTTAATATGGTTTCTGGTGGCATACATCAGACACTTACTGACCGGAAAGTAGACTTTAAGAGAGAGAGAGTGGGAGGGAGGGAGGGAGAGAGAGAGAGAGAGAGAGAGAGAGAGAGAGAGAGAGAGAGAGGACAGAGACAGTACGAGCATGAGCATAAGGATGTGTTCTGAGATTTCCTAAGTATCAGTATCAAAGAGTTGTCGCCACCTGATGCTTTGTCTGACAGTAAATAACCAGAGGGGGCAGGGGAGGAGGGGATTGGAAGGATGAGGGTCCTCTGCTGGTGGTACTATGTGCTAATTCAGTCAGTATCCGCACAGCAGGACGGCCACATAGAGCAACTATTTCCGTTGACTTGTTGTGGAAAATGTGTGTTTGGAAACAAAACAAGAAGTGGGTCTGGTATGAAATTTCAAAGAAAATTGACATTTGATGTCACTCATTCCTGCGCTCAAGTGACTGGTGCCGCCACCCTGTCCAGCACTTGGGATTCAAAGGGTTATTATCGGTCTGGTGCATATGGTGTGTTGTGCACACGAAGATGCGATTAGGAGTTTTTTTTGCCAGATACGTTTAGCGCGATTTGTAACAGTGGAGTTACATGTGGTGAGTATTTTATGATGACGTCTATGACATGACGGTATTCCTTGCATGATCAGAAAATAAACAAACTATTCATGTATTTAATTACATCGGCCGGCCGCGGTGGTCTAGCGGCTCTAGGCGCTCAGTCCGGAACCGCGCGACTGCTACGGTCGCAGGTTCGAATCCTGCCTCGTGCATGGATGTGTGTGATGTCCTTAGGTTGGTTAGGTTTAAGTAGTTCTAAGTTCTAGGGGACTGATGACCACAGATGTTAAGTCCCATAGTGCTCAGAGCCATTTGAACCATTTTTTAACATCGACTCGATGTATTTTACAAGACCTGCATCTTACAAGATTGAGTATACAGTGGAGAATGATGAGCTTTTCCTGTCAAACAGAGAGATGCAACCACTGATTCTTTTTTTAGGGTATCATCAGTCTTCTGACTTTTTTGATGTGGCCCACCATGAATTCCTCTCCTGTGCCAACCTCTTCATCCCAGAGTAGCACTTGCAACCTATGTCCTTAATTATTTCCTGGTTGTATTCCAATCTCTGTCTTCCTCTACAGTTTTTGTCCTCCACAGCTCCCTGCAGTACCATGGAAGTCATTCCCTGAGGTCTTAAAAGATGTCCTATCACCTGTCCCTTCCCCTTATTAGTGTTTTCCACATATTTCTTTTCTCACTGAATCTTCACAGAACATCCTCATTCCTTCCCTTATCACTCCACATAAATTTCAACATTCACTTGTAGCACCACTTCTCAAATGCTTCGATTCTCTTCTGTTCCAGTTCTCCCACAGTCCATGTTTCACTACCATACAATGCCGTGCTCCAGATGCACATTCTGAGGAATTTCTTCCTCGAATTAAGGTCTATATTTGGTGCCAGTAGACTTCTCTTGACCAGGAATACCATTTTTGCTAGTACTAATCTGCTTTTGATGTCCTTCTTCTCTGTCTGCCAGTGGTTATTTTGCTGCCTAGGTGACAGAATACCTTAACTTCATCAACTCTGTGACTGTCAACCATGATGTTAAGTTTCTCACTCTTCTAATTTCTGCTACTTCTCATTTCTTTCGTCTTTATTTGATTTAATCTCAGTCCATATTCTGTACTCATTACAATGTTCATTTCTTTCAGTATTGTAAGGAGGCCTGGTCTCCTGACCTTCATTTCTTACATATTCCGACCTCACCATCGTATTCTGCGTATCAAGACGTTTCATTCGAGCCCAAACTCGATAGGGTAGAGTCAATTTTACATATTTCCAGCCGGCCGGGGTGGCCGTGCGGTTCTAGGCGCTACAGTCTGGAACCGCGCGACCGCAACGGTCGCAGGTTCGAATCCTGCCTCCGGCATGGATGTGTGTGATGTCCTTAGGTTAGTTAGGTTTAAGTAGTTCTACATTCTAGGGGACTGATGACCTTAGAAATTAAGTCCAATAGTGCTCAGAGCCATTTGAACCATTTTGAACATATTTCCATTTTATCGATATAAAATTCTAATAAATAAATTTCAAAGGCGCACTGAGATTAAAAAGTCGAGGCTGGCATACACAACCATTCAAGACACGATGGCCACAGGAGTTTTTGTTTGGTGGAGGAAACCAACCTGCTGGAAAGTCCGTAGGAGAGTGAGTTAGAATGCAACTGCGCCAGCTGGCGAACCGCCCAGGGACCAAAACAGTTTTTGCCAGAGAAGAGGAATAATGGCGTGTGTGTTCACCTTAAAAGCAAAACCCGCTGTAATGTTTGGGAAAGCCCCAGCATACGCATTTTTTGACGGACCTAGTATGCAGTTTCAGAGTTCTCACAGGTGGACAGTAAACATAACGCAGATGCTATATATTTCCCGATTGGTCGGCTTAAATGGAGCACCATTCTTCTGTTTGTAAGAGTAACGCTGAGTGGCGGACTATTTCTGACGCAGTGAGCTGGAGGATTGAGGGAAGGATGGCAGATGATATACCCTTTCGCTTTTTGCGTGGAGAGGGGTCGTTCCGGTGACACTCTTGAAGCGGAAACATGTTAGTGTGCTCGTGCGTGTACATAGAGAGCGAGGAACAATGTCTCTACTCAGTACTGCACTGTGAGATCACTTCAGTTGCTATCGAATCGGAGTGATACTCTAATTGAGTCGCTCGCGAGAAGAAAAGGGACAAAAGAGCTTTCCCACACTTTGTATATAAATTTCATTAACAGGATTCCTATTCACAAAAGGTAATTCCTATTCCGAAAAGAATTTTCTTTCAAGTCTTAAAGAGTTATTTGCAAAGATTTAAGATTAGAATATGTACAAGTAGCGAGGAAAGCAGAATTGTAGTGAAAAGGTCTTGTGTTATTGTGTTGGAAAATTTTTGGATTTTTACGATTTTTGAGTAGCTGTTAGAGCATAGGATTTCAGGTGATAGGCACAGACGCAGAGTGACGCAGAGACGCAGATTGATGCAGTATTAAATAAGTTAGAATTAAGAAGTTTCATTTTTACTCCCTTTACAAGCGCGCAGGTGGAGATTGGAGACTGTAGTAGAGCAGACAGAACAGTAGCCGAGAATTCACGACGTTGTTGTTGTTGGTTCAACCAACTGGTAAGTGTGTACAGTTTTGTAGCTAGGGATGTGGTGTGTTGAATGAACTTCCATGTTAACGAGAGCACAAGCCAAAAGCTTACGTGATAGACACCAAGTAGACAAGATGGGGGAGAATCAACCAGATAAACAGAAAGTAAACGAGCTCGTTGAGAATAGGACACACGGTGAACCAGAGAATAGGACAGTCGGTGAGCTGCAGAATCAGCAGGCTCAGGTAGATTTAGATAGAATTGAGACAGATCAAACAGATGGTAATCGAAGGAACGAGAACACCGAATTTTCAGAATATGAAATTCCGTGTAAGGCACATTCTGAGCCAGAAATAGACAGCCCACGCAGGAAATGGCAAAAACTAGCAGCAGAACGAGCTCAGGAAACACCAGTTAGTTAACGTTCAAAGAGAAGTAGACAGTGAGAACGAGGGGGAACATTTAGAATACGCCGAACCTCTTGTACACATTCTAAATATGTCTCAGCAACAGGCACAGAATTCTGTGGAGTCGGTGGAGTTACTAGCGCCGCGAAAAGGTACCGTAACAGACGCAACTGTACCTGCACACATTAGACATACACGACAGAGAGGGCAGTGTGTGGAGTTGTTTGCGCCACGAAATGGTTCAATGACAAACGCAACTAGTCCTCAACATAAAGAGCAACACAGGGAGAACGGAAGACAGCACGGATGTTGCAGTTATCGAACTTAAAAACGTCACAGCACAGTCCAGTAAACGACGCAAGTGACCGAGTAGAAAACAATAGATCTAAAACACACAGTTCAGTAGAAGGTAGTGTTACAAGACAGGACGCGATCACGGAGATTTTACAAAAAAATGAATGATAGAACGACTCAAATAGCGAAACAGAATCAGGATATTAATACACAGATAACGAAACAGAATACACAGATGACGAAACAGCATCAGGAATTGAAACAGGATAATCGGGAATTGAGACAAGAGATTAAGACACTGATTCAACAGGTTAAAATCTAGATGGAAGAAGGGATGGCCAGAATTGACAATCAGATTACTCAGACAAATAAAGGCGCGAAAGAATCTAGGGAAAGAATTCGGGTAATAGCACAAGGTCAGCAGCAATTACGCACTGACGTGGACAAGGTCCGATTGGTCATCATAAACGCTCACAAAAAAGTGGAACGTTTAACGAAAAAGGCCACTCGAACAGAAATACAGATTTTGGAAGAACAAGCGTTTCAAAGCAAGGTCGCAAAAGTTGCACTGAAAAAATATGATCAGCGGATCAATAAAATAGAACTTAAAAATAAAGATCAGTTTGAAAAGCTTCGAATGGAGTTGATACAAACTATCGAAGAAAAGATCGAAACCGATTACACCTGTACCGAAACAACTGAAACGTCAAGCATTAATTCAGTACATGAACACGCGCCGTCTAAGAAAGTTCAAGTAGAACAAAGACCAGAAGTAACACTCGCGCAGAAATCCAAACAGAACGCCGATTAAAGTGACACATGACACGCCACAGAACCATGCACAGTGTCTAGAAAAACTGGACACATACAGTCAGCCGATACCATTGGAAAGACAGGCGATTGAACCAGTAAACCCGATGACAACATAACAGTAGCACAGGTACAGAACCGCGAGCGACGAGACTAGAGACAAACGAATAACACTTGTTCACCAATGTTACGACATGATGCGAATATGGGTCAGTAAATTGAGAATATGCAGACGGGCAGTGGATTGCCAGAGAACAGGCAAGACAACACAAGCAGTGGCAGATTATTTGAGCCTATGAATCAGCCATAACCCGGATTTATGAGTAGATACGATACAGATCACTTTTTGACAGTTAGAAAATTCCAACATTTCAAGGAAGAAGACGGTAGCTTGCATGCACGCACATTCATCGATCAGTTCCAGGTAGGCTTGCCAAATCATTGAAGCTTGGCTCACAAACTTGACTTTATTTGTGCACAAATGTCAGGGACAGTAGCGGAGGTGATGCAAAAGATTTCTGCTACCTGTACGTCTTACCTACAGTTCAGAACAGCATTTCTCGAGAGATATTGATCTAAGGAGGCCCAAAACAAAATTAAATACGAATTACTTCAGATGACACCATATGAAAACTCAGGGGAGAAAAGCGTTGTAAAATTCTTTGACATAATGGACAAAAATAATCAGTGATTAGATAAGCCATACAGTGACAGAGAGCTGATACGTCTATGTAGAATGAAGTTACCGGTAAAGTATCAACAGGCGACCGTAGGAAAAAAATGAACATACCGAGGAATTCAAAGAGGTCTTAAGAGAGCTCGAATTCATGTTTAAAGAAAACGAGGCGAAAGAAATAAGAAAGAAAAGGAAACAGCGAAAGGAGAGGACTAGGAAGGAATGTTCCAATAATAATAATAATCGTAATCCTAATAATAATAATTTCAGGCAATTTAACAGCTCAGGACAGTGGCATAATGAAGGTAATTGGCATAGAAATGGGAACCAGAATAATTGGTATCGATATAGGAATGGTAATGAACACTCATACAGTGGTGGATATGGGTTTATGAATCAAAATATCAAGGGTCAAGGGGACTTTGAAAGAGGTCACGATGCCAGAAACAGCAACTGGCGAGACCAGGGCGCCACTAATTACAGAGGAAATCATGGTCCACAGAGACAAGAACAACTCAGCAAAGGCAAACCAGAAGTAGAAGTTATGCCACCGAATCCTGAAAAACGTAAAGATAGACGGGAAAATACGGAAGAGGTTAGGCAAACTAACGTCCACCCATTAACACAATCAAAACACAAAGTAGATAAATCAAAATTAGAAAAAACTTGCAATAGCCACAATTCAGATAAACAGGGACTTACGAAAACTTCCGATAAAGAGTCAGCACCACATAGTAACACAACTTATCCACCAAGTACAGTATTAAAAAATGTAGATCCACCAGAAAAAATAAAAGAAATCATTAAATTTCCAATGATTCCCCGAAAGCAACACAGACAAATCGTCGCTTTTGCCTTACGGAACATTCTCTCAGCAGCAATGAGTCATAAGATCACCCAAGACAAGTCTGCCACAAAGAAACGCTTCACCTTGGGCCAGAGAGTATTCATAAAGACTCATTACCTTTCACACAAGTGCCAAAATAAATGCAGTAGATTTTTTGCAGTCTATAAAGGACCGATGATAATTTCCAGAATAGCTCACGAAAATGCCAAAGAGCTAACGAACCCAAAAACAGGTAAGTGTATTAGCATCTACCACATGAGTCATTTAACAGCATGCGAATGAAAAGAACAGTAAAAGAAAAGAAAAGTAAAGATACAAAAGGGCAAAAGAAATCTCATATCTTATACTAAAAACTGAATAAAGGATAATTAAATAATCAACAAATTAACACATTAATTAAAAGAAAGAAAGATACAAAACAGCGTAAGTACACCGCAACATGTACACAAACAATAAATGATGCACAACTAATAAAAGAATGAAGAAGTGGTAGGCTATAAAAAAGACACACACACACACACACACACACATATATATATATATATATATATATATATATATATATATATATATATATATATATATATATATATATGGTGTTACAAAAAGGTACGGCCAAACTTTCAGGAAACATTCCTCACACACAAATAAAGAAAAGATGTTATGTGGACATGTGTCCGGAAACGCTTAATTTCCATATTAGAGCTCATTTTAGTTTCATGTACTGTACTTCCTCGATTCACCGCCAGTTGGCCCAATTGAAGGAAGGTAATGTTGACTGCGATGCTTGTGTTGACATGCGACTCATTGCTCTACAGTACTAGCATCAAACACATCAGTACGTAGCATCAACAGGTTAATGTTCACCACGAACGTGGTTTTGCAGTCATTGTAATGTTTACAAATGCGGAGTTGGCAGATGCCCATTTGATGTATGGATTAGCACGGGGCAATAGCCGTGGCGCGGTACGTTTATATCGAGACAGATTTCCAGAACGAAGGTGTCCCGACAGGAAGACGTTCGAAGCAATTGATCGGCGTCTTAGGGAGTACGGAACATTCCAGCCTATGACTCGCTACTGGGGAAGACCTAGAATGACGAGGACACCTGCAATGGACGAGGCTATTCTTTGTGCAGTTGACGATAACCCTAATGTCAGCGTCATAGAAGTTGCTGCTGTACAAGGTAACGTTGACCACGTCACTGTATGGAGAGTGCTATGGGAGAACCAGTTGTTTCCGTACCATGTACAGCGTGTGCAGGCACTATCAGCAGCTGATTGGCCTCCACGGGTACACTTCTGCGAATGGTTCATCCAACAATGTGTCAATCCTCATTTCAGTGCAAGTGTTCTCTTTACGGATGAGGTTTCATTCCAACGTGATCAAATTGTAAATGTTCACAATCAACATGTGTGGGCTGACGAGAATCCGCATGCAATTGTGCAATCACGTCATCAACACAGATTTTCTGTGAACGTTTGGGCAGGCATTGTTGGTGATGTCTTGATTGGGCCCCATGTTCTTCCACCTACGCTCAATGGAGTACGTTATCATGATTTCATACGGGATACTCTACCTGTGCTGCTAGAACATGTGCCTTTACAATTACGACACAACATATGGTTCATGCACGATGGAGCTCCTGCACAATTCAGTCGAAGTGTTCGTACGCCTCTCAACAATAGATTCGGTGACCGATGGATTGGTAGAGGCGGACCAATTCCATGGCCTCCACGCTCTCCTGACCTCAACCCTCTTGACTTTCATTTATGGGGGCATATGAAAGCTCTTGTCTACGCAACCCCGGTACCAAATGTAGAGACTCTTCGAGCTCGTATTGTGGACGGCTGTGATACAATACGCCATTCTCCAGGGCTGCATCAGTGCGTAAGGGATTCCATGCGATGGAGGGTGGATGTATGTATCCTCGCTAACGGAGGACATTTTGAACATTCCCTCTAACAAAGTGTTTGATGTCACACTGGTACGTTCTGTTGCTATGTGTTTCCATTCCATGATTAATGTGATTTGAAGAGAAGTAATAAAATGACCTCTAACATGGAAAGTAAGCGTTTTCGGACACATGTCCACATAACATATTTTCTTTCCTTGTGTGTGAGGAATGTTTCCTGAAAGTTTGGCCCTACCTCTTTGTAACACCCTGTGTGTATATATATATATATATTTATATATATATATATATTTATGGCTTAATTACATTTGAAAAAAAAATCTACATGTCAAGGGACATCGTCACCAACATCAATCGCCAGCTCCCTCAACACCAGAGACTTCGAGATAGTGACAGAGAGGGTACAGGCATGTTGAGAAAGCACTTGGATCAATGATACCAAAGTGAAGACCAGTGTGATACTGGAAATGCAGGGCAACCAGGTTGGTTGCTACTCAACATACGAGTGTGGGGAGAATCATGATACGACGAGGCTTCAATGAAGGTACAAGAAATACTAAGATCTACAAACTCATCAAATAATATTTGGGAAAGGCAGTCAGCTCCTACAAATCCTATACCTCTTCTACATTAAAATTCACATATTCCTAGCCCAAGAAGAACAGAAGAATGCAAGGAAGAAGAGAAGACCAGAAGAAAAGGGCAGAAGAGAGCAAGATACCTTTCTCTCCTATCCAAAAAATAATTACAAACGTCTTTCCATGAACTTTGAGGCATGGTAACCACTATTGCTGTCTCTCAAAATATAAATCTTGCATAGTCAAAAGAATGCGAACGAACGTCAAACAGCATATTGATCTTGTATCAACAAATATTATCAGGAAATGAATTAAGCTAAAAGAACATCATTCTCCCTACCATATTACCGAACTGCCATACCAAACCAGGTGTGGAGAACCAAGACGTCACTGCACATACAATGGGTGACAGTCGTCAGCAATCGTAAATTTACTACAATCATCGAACTGCCATACTGCACCAGGTGTGACAGTAAAGGAGTACAAGGACATCACTGTATATCCAGTAAACCACAGTCGTCAACAACCATCGGTTAGAAGTACCACTTCATGATGACGACATCAACAAATAAGACCCGGCATCGCATGCTATAATGGTTCTCACATGATTTGTGACACCCATATAAATGAATCGACGCCATACAGTACTAGCACACAGAAACTGACAGAGCAGCACAAAACGAAAAGACTATTTCGAAAAGAAAAAAAATTCCCTCTATACTAAAACAAGAGTAGATTTATGAAAATTATGTACATTTGTAATATGATATTTTTCTTCTCTTTCTTTGTAAAAGTAATTATTTTTATTATATATGTAAAGCCCATAAATTTATAGATACATTAAAACCTTTTGTAAAGAAACTTAGTATAGTTATATAATCTCACAACCTCATGGAAAGTCTATTTATTTCTTTTATGTGTAAAACTAGAAAAGGATTTATGCAGGATTTTTCTTCTGTAACTAACGTTGACCTTTTTTGGGTAATAATATTAATACTGAGGATAGAATTAAGAGGAAACGCTTCTTCATTCTTACACAAAAAAACAATGACACATAAAAGAAAAGATAATGCCTAAATAAATAAAACAAAGTAACACAACAGAGCTTTTGCGAACATTTACGCAAAGCCTAACTAAAGAAAAGAGATAACCACACCAAGACATAATACACTGTACACTACTGAGTTTAAATAAAGAAAGAATTGTAAAACAACTTTTGAAAATGAAAAAGAAAAACAAATACACGTAATGGCAATGGCAAAGAAAACTGATTTTTGTAAAGTCCATTTCTGCCTAGCAACAAAACACAAATTTTATAATTAGAAATTAGAAACGATAGCTATAAAGAAATAATTACAAAAATTGTTAAGAACGGCTGAGAAAGTTAATTGGAATATCTGAAGGAACAGTTTTTGCCAGACTTTGTCAACATTTTCCTCAGCATTGACAAACCCCAGACAAAAATTTTGTCACAAGGGGGAAGGGGGGGGGGGGAGGGATATGTAAGGTGGCGCAGTCTCCTGACCTTCATTTCTTACATATTCCGACCTCCCCATCGTATTCTGCGTATTAAGATGTTTCATTCAAGCCCAAACTCGATAGGGTAGAGTCAATTTTACATATTTCCACTTAATCGATATGCAAATCTAATAAATAAATCGCAAGTGCGCAGCAAGATTAAAAAGATGAGCTGGCATACACAAACATTCAAGACATGATGGCCACAGGAGTTTTTGTTCAGTGGAGGAAACCAGCCTGCTGGAAAGGCCGTAGGAGGGTGAATTACCACGCAGCTGCACAGGCCGGCCGACCGCCCATGGAACAAAACAGTTTTTGCCAGAGAAAAAGTATAATGGCATGTGTGTTCACCTTAAAAGCAAAACCCGCTGTATCGTTTGGGAAAGCCCCATCATACGCATTCTTTTGAAGGACTTTGTGCGCAGTTTCAGCGTTCTCACAGGTGGACAGTAAACACCTAATGCAGATGCTATGCATTTCCGGATTGGTCGGCTTAAACGGAGCGCCATTCTTCCGTTTGTAAGAATGACGCTGATTCGTGGACTATTTCTGACGCAATGAGCCGAAGGAGGGGGGGAAAGACAGCGGATGATATAACCTTTCGCTTTTTGCATGGAGGGAAGTCGTTCCGGTTACGCTCTTGTAGCGGGAAAACGTAGCGGGAGCGAGTGTGCTCGTGTGTGTATGCAGAGAGCACTGAAAGAGCACCTCTGTCACTAGCGAATTGGAGTGATACTTTATATTGAGTCGCTTGCGATTGAGCGTTTGTTCACTGTGTTGGCCGCAGTACTTAATGTGCAGTGTGAACAGAGTATTAGTTAGCGCCTGTGAGCAAACATTGAGTGGCATCGTAGTGGACTGGTTATCTGACAGGTGTACCACACCAATAGTTATACTAGGGACACATAGGAGTCCTTGACTTCATAAAGGCGTAGTGAGAGTTCGATTGGTGAAGGTCAATCCAGATAGAAAGAGATAGTTTTCTTATTTTTCAGCGGTGAACGATGCAGGCAGCAGTCGTCGCAGCTCACAGTATTGTGCGCTACAGTGTAGGCGAGCCCCATCTTTCCCCCATTAGAAATAACATACTTCATTCACGTCAGTCCATTACATTTCTCACGCGACCGCCTCGATCGTAGCTAGAAAAATTCAATCGGATAATTATTCAAGTTAAGTAGGCGCGGCTCTCAGCCATTCTGCCGAGTAAATAACATTCTTAAAGAAAAGGGATAAAAGAGTTTTCCCACACTTTGTATATAAATTTCATTAACAGGATTCCTATTCATAAAAGGTAACCTCCTATTCTGAAAAGAACCCGGAAATTTGTGTATCAGTTTATAAATAAAAGTTTCACATGATTTTCCCAGATTTTGCAATAAATAATATTTTCCGTTCGTTTAATGTTTTTTCTCACACTAACTAGCAATACTCCAGTACCGAAGTATTCCACTAGTTATGTAAGAAAATAGAATATTTTTGTGTCTTTTCCTTACAGCAGATGACTCCAGAAGATATTTATTGCTGAAAGTTTTTTAGGCATTTTTGGTACGTTAGAAGCTTCTGTCTGACTTCTGAAGTAGTGAGGGGTGAAAATTGCTTCTTGGAGGAGCCAAAAGATACTTGTCAGCTCAATCCATTGCGCAACTCGTCAACATGACACCCACATACTGACAGTTTATCATGTAATTCTTTTCACTTTCACTCAGGATAGCGATGTCATCAGTGATTCGTATCATAACTATCCTTTCACGATGAATTTTAATTTCACTTCTGAACCTTTCTTTTATTTCCATCATTGCTTCTTCGATGTACAGATTGAACAATAGAGGGGACATGCTACATCCCTGTCTTATACCCTTTTGAATCCGAGCTCTTTGTTCTTGTTTGTCCACCCTTATTATTCCCTCTTGGCTCTTGTATATATTGTATATTACCTGCCCCTCCCTATAGCTTACCCCTACTTCTCTCAGACTTTCCAAGATCTTTCACCATTTTACATTGTCAAACGCTTTTCCCAGGTCGCCAGATCCAATGAACGTGTCTTGATTTTTCTTTAGTTTTGCTTCCATTGTCAACCGCAACGTCAGAATTGCCTCTTGGATGCCTTTACCTTCTCTAAAGTCAAACTGTTCGTCATTTAGCACATCCTCATCTTTCTTCTCCATCCTTCTGTTTATTGTCCTTGTTAGCAACTTGGATGCATGAGCTCTTAAGTTAATTGTGCGACAACCACCACACTTCTCAGCTCTTGCAATCTGAATTGTGTGGATGATATCTTTCCGAAAGTCAGATGGTATGTTGTCAGACTCATACATTCTACACACCAATGTGAAGAATTGTTTTGTTGCCACTTCCCCCCAATGATTTTAGAAATTCTGATAACATGTTGTGTACCCCTCCCGCCTTATTTGATCTTAAGTCCTCCAAAGCTCTCTTAAATTCTGATTCTAATACTGTATCCCCTATCTCTTCTAAATCGACTCCCATTTCTTCTTCTATCACATCAGACAAATCTTCCCCCTCATAGAGGCCTTCGATGTATTCTTTCCACCTATCTGCCCTCTCCTCTGCATTTAACACTGAAATTCCCATAGCACTCTTTATACTACGACACTTGCCTTTAATGTCATCGAAGGTTGGTTTGATTTTCCTATATGCTGAGTCAGTCCATCCGACAATCATTTCTTTTTCGATTTATTCAGATTTTTTCAGCAGCCGTTTCATCTTAGAGTCTCTGCACTTCCTGTTAATTTCATTTCTGAGCAACTTGTGTTTCTGTATTCCTGAATTTCCCTGAACATTTTTGTACTTCCTTCTTTCGTCGATTAACTGAAGTATTTCTTCTGTTACTCATGGTTTCTTCACAGTTACTTTCTTTGTATATATGTTTTTCTTCCCAGCTTCTTTGATTTCCCTTTTTAGAGATGTTCATTCATCTTCAACTGTACTGCCTACTGAGCTATTCCTTATTGCTGTATCTATAGCCTTAGAGAATTTGAGGCTTGTCTCATGATGTCTAAGTACTTCCATGTCCCCCTTCTTTGTGGATTGATTCTTCCTTACTAACATCTTGATCTTCAGCCTACTGTTCATCACTATTACCGCATGATCTGAGTCTATATCTGCTCCTGGGTATGCCTTATAATCCCGTACCTGATTTCGGAATCTCTGTCCGACCATGATGGAATCTAGCTGAAATCTTCCATTATGAGCCGGTCTTTTCGAAGCAGACTGCCTCCTCTTGTGATTCCTGAATACAGAATCCATTGTTACTAGATGAAATTTATTACAGAACTCAGTTAGTCTTTCCCCTCTCTCATTACTTGTCCCAAGCCCATATTCTCCTGTAACTTTTTCTTCTGCTCCTTCCCCTACAACTGCATTACAGCCCCCCAAGACTATTAGATTTTCATCTCCCTTTATATACCGTATTACACTTTACTTTCTCTCTCTCTCTCTCTCTCTCTTCATCTTCAGCTTGCAGTGTCAGCATGTATACCTGAACTATTGTTGTCAGTGTTGGTTTGCTACTGAGTCTAATATCACTGAACTGTTCGCTGTAACACACATTTTGCCGTACCTTTCTATTTATAATGAATCCCACTCCCATTACACAATTTTCTGCTGCTGTTGATATTACTCTATACTCATCTGACCAGAAATCCTTGTCTTCTTTCCATTTCACTTCACTGACCCCTACTATATGTAGATTGATCCTTTGCATTTCCCTTTTCAGGTTTTCTAGCTTCCCTTCAACATTCAAGCTTCTACTTTCCACGCTCCAACACATAGAACGTTATCATTGCACTGATTATTCATTATTTTTCTCATGATCACGTCCCCCTTGACAGTCACCTCCCAGAGATCCGAATGGGGGACTATTCCAGAACCTTTTGCCAATGGAGAGAACATCATGACACTTTTTAAATTACAGGTCACATTTCCTGTGTCTAAAATGCAGTAGTTTCTATTGCCTTCTGCATCCTTGTGCCGTTGATCATTGCTGATTCTTGCCTTTAGGGGTAGGTTCCCACCCCAATGACAAGAGAGTTCCTGAACCTCTGTCCACTCCTTGATCCTCTTTGACAAGGCCGTTGCCAGAACGAGTCTGATTTCTTATGCTGGAAATCTTTGGCCTCCAATGCTGATTATTAATCAAAATTTAAGCAGTCACAGGTTTCGGACCTGGGACCAAGGACGTTTTGATTGCTAATGAAAGATGTTACCCATAAGCCACACGTATGAAACTTGAATTTTATAGATAAACAGTATGTTGTTATGCCCTTTGCGATTTAGTTGAATTTCCAGTCATGGGATAATGTAACCTCCCAACAGTTTACAATTCCGTAACCACCCAATTAACACTGTGTGACTAACCTCCCGATAAAAAAGTGACTCATAAATAACCTTTCAATAATTAACTAACTGTGAATCTAAACTGGTAAATCTGGATATCAGGAATGTTGTGTCATGGCCCTGAAAAGTCTTTCTGAGTAAACTGAAAATTCTTACCTCAATTATGTCGCCGGATAACGCATATATATCTGCTCCTAGAAGAAATTTTTCTGGCACAGCCAAGTGCAATGCTGGCCACTGCCAGCCAGAGTGGCCGTGCGGTTCTAGGCACTATAGTCTGGAGTCGAGCGACCCCTATGGTCGCAGCTTCGAATCCTGCCTCGGGCATGGATGTGTGTGATGTCCTTAGGTTAGTTAGGATTAATTAGTTCTAAGTTCTAGGCGACTGATGATCTCAGAAGTTAAGTCGCATAGTGCTCAGAGCCATTTGAACAATTTTTTTGCTGGCCGCTAGATTTGTCATGTATAAAAAGATAGGAGAAATTTGTAAAATCTTTAAATTCAGATGAATGATTGTCAAATGTTATCTTTATAAGAAAGATTATTATTAAAAGATTTTTAAAAACATTTACATGGGACTTGATATAACAATAGTACAAAATCAGTTGTTACAAATTACATATTCGCGCAGCTGCTTTTACCTGATACTACATCGCTCAGGGACCGCTATCGCTGTCCACGACCAGCCCAACCGCCCGACTGTGAGCTACTACTACTACTGCTGTTGCCGACACTGTTCTCTGGTCTGCGGTTCTATTGTAGCTTACATATTGCAGGCAGCATGTGAGCAATCCATCAAAATTACATCTGCTCAAGTGTGCTAGCAATAAATTTCTTAGTCATGGACCTCTTACAATCCTTCCACTCCACCAGCTCAACACACACTGAACGATTTTTCTCACCAATTTTTTCTAGGAGGGGTGGATAATGAGGGGGAAGGGGAGTGGGAGGTGAGACATTGTGTGGCGGAAGCACTGTGCATTTACTCAGTCGATCCCTGCATGTCAAGGTAAGCACACACACGAAAATTGTCCAACAAGACAACACCTCCAATCTGCAGCAGTGTGATTAGTTATTAGATAATGTAGTTCCTGGACGAGGTAGTACTTGCACCTTCCAGTCCAACAGCTCAGCACAGCTTGAGCATTTCTCATCATTTCTTCAGGTGTGGGAGGGGAGGTTCTGAGCTTTACCAACAGGGTAGCACTCCAAATAAAGAAAGTAAACTACCCTATGTTCTTCCTCTCCAGCAGCTCAGACAGAGTGAGTCTTTTTCCCACCAATTTGCAGGTGGGGAGAGGGTAGGGAATGGCTAGGGGATTTCCCTGAAGGAGAGGGTCAATTAGCTGATCAATTTAATTAATTAGTCAATTTGATATCAGAATTGTGCTTGTTTAATCGAGGGGGATGGGTTGTAGATTTCACAGAGGGGCAGGGGAAGGTGAGGAGTGGGGGTTTCTCACAAGGATGAATTATCCCCAGAGGCTTATAAAACAACCCTCAGGGGGTCATGAATCAATTAGCATAACAATAGATTTGCCCCTGAACATATGAAACCTGCAGCAACAAAATGCTCCAGAACAGACATTGCACTACCATTCATGTGTGTTGTGAGCGAATGCACTCAGGAATAGGCCATCCCTCTGGTTTATGCCATACATATGACACTCATCACTCACATATAGACAGAACCTATTCTATTCATTGATGACAACAGAGCACTATCCCACCCACCAGCTGACTCTTTCACGACTCCAAAGTAGTCATGCTTGGTGGTGTCATGATGAGAATCCTGATGCATGCAGATGGGTCCCAGAGGTCTTTGGTGACCCAGCAGGTGCAACACATGTCTAGATTACTTCAGTGTAAATGATCACTCGCCCACTTTATCTTGCAGAATGCATCGATCGTAATGTGTGTCTATACTATGTGGACAATGAAAAGTTGCAGTGCAGGTGTGAGAACATTCCACAGGCCACTGCTGAAAGCAACGACACAGAACCAATGCACTGTGCCCAACATGTGCAGCAATCCGTCAATACATCTATCCAGCTGCCTACAGGCCCACAATGCGACTCCATTGAAATGGAGCTCTGGTCAGTGGCATGTGGAGCAGTGGTCGTCAAACTTTTTTATTCAAGAGCCAATACTGACATTGTGGGCTGGCACCATGTGTCACTTATGTACTGAACTTGTTATTTATTGGTAACTGATGTAAATCATTAAGGTGCGGACCCCCAGTAGATTATCTGTATTAAGCCCACCATATGTCAGCTGGCAGATGTCAAGTACTGCTTGTTTAAAGTCAGCCCATTTGGAACCCTATGTGTCCACTATTCTGTTACAGTTTGATTCCACCATCAGCAACTCCAAAGCTGTGACACTGTACATGCATCACAAAATGATGTTATGTTATTATTTATGAACAGATGATTAAGTGATTAATAATAACTGTTATATTTAAATGCGTTATGCACAAGTGTTTACTAAATGTTTTAATGTAATTTTTTTTCTACTGATTGCGCTGATGAAAAGATTTCTTGATGTCTTCAGCTGCCATTCTCATTATTTCCTGTACAATTTTACAATTTCGTCATTAGGCCATCTGCAAGTATTTTATGGTTGATTTTTTAGTAGCAGATTATATCACATATGTTGGTGCTCCTATGACATCACGTTACGCTCATTTCTACAGGAAATAAAGAGAATGGCAGCTTAAGACTTCAAGAAATCTTTCCAAAAATTTATCGCAGCTGTGCACCCACTCAGACTGAAAATTATAGAATCATTGCATTGTATTAAAAGTACCTTAATTTTGATTTAATGTTCCTTGCTACAGATATGTATCACATTTGAAGATGACTTGCCCATAGATGAGCAGCAAACTTTCCACGCATGTGCTAATTTCTCTGTGTGTATTTGATTAAAAAAAAGAGTCAAGTACAACCAACAGTTGCAAAAATTAAGTATTTGTTCAGTATGTTTAGGATCTTCAGAAGCTGTTAATACATTGACATCTGTTACAAATAGAAATATATATTCTAAACCAGTAAAGAATAAATACTTACCATTCGCAGCTGTTGGCTGCACCTAACTCCTTCAGTGAATAAAATCATTGTGCAGTTGCCGATAATGAGCAGCAATGTTTATGTTATTAAAGTTCTCCAATAAAGGAAATAGGAATTTAAAATTTCCATGCACCGGTTTGATAACAGTTAGATTGTTAGTGATGTAGACAATAGAAGTTGATTGTTCGCAATGACTGTAATAACTATTGTGGTAGCATTGGCCAATGTTAGGATTCGTCTCTGACAGAATTTCACAGAATGACTGCCACCATATTTGCGAGTATAGAAAATAACATTACTGCTCATTAGTTTTCTTTATATAAAGAGAAAGAGTAGAAAGTGCCTGCCTAATTGGCACAGGGATGTTGTGAAAATAAGGTCCATGCGCTGTCTGAAGTCTTATAATGCTCATGTCACTTGCCAGCTGCATATGAAGGGTGCAGGAAAGGGAGGGATGCTTTAGTAATTGCATCATTCTGAGTCACTATAAAAAACAAGGCTAGGATCAGTACATTTTAACCTCAAAGTACTTTTACTCAAAATCAGCGATTTATATCATTAAAAAATGTTAAATTTTCAAATGTCCACATAAACTTCATTCTAGTGCCATTAATCTTAAACTTCCAAAATGATAAAAAGTTGATGAGACCCTTCATTTCCCATACCCTTCACATGCCAATGGCTATGAAAAAACCTATGGATATGTTCATGACTCAGGATTTGTATTCATTATAATATCAAAACAAACTTAAGTTCAAAAATAAAAATATAATTTGATATGACTTGTGATGGACGGTTTTGGCTGTATCATCTCTATTTGTGTCATCTGGATTGCATGCACTCCTCATAGCATCTTCTAAATGACTGGACATTCAATTACAATACTTACATTTCAAGCAGTTCAGTTCTGAAAACGAAGCTTCACAAAGGTAAGTTGTGGGAAATACGGTTAATGTAAACTGTACACAGTCTCTCAAATTTTTATAATTGCAAGGTGGACATCTTCATAATTCATTGTGCTGAGCATTATAAGACTTCAGACAGCACATGGACCTTATTTTCACAACATCCCTGTGCCAATTAGGCAGGCACTTTGTACTCTTTCTTTTTATTTAAAGAAAACTGATGAGCAGTAATGTTATTTTCTATACTCGCAAACATGGTGGCAGTCATTCTGTGAAGTTCTGTCAGAGACGAATCCTAACATTTGCCAATGCTACCACAATAGTTGTTACAGTCATTGCGAACAATCAACTGCAATTGAATACGTCACTAACAATCTAATTGTTATCAAACCAGTGCATGGAAATTTAAAATTTCTATTTCCTATATTGGAGAACTTTAATAACATAAATATTGCTCCTCCTATTCATGATGTTCAAGAAACTGAGCTTTAAGCTTTATGTTTGGTTCAAGATTATTTCATTTATCATATGAGTTTTATGAAACCCAAATGGTGAACATTTTGAGATCATCATGTCTATGAGAATGAAATGGCCACGTATATTTTCAATCTTTAACGACAATTAATTCTGATCAGAGCATGTCAACAATTGGAAAATAAGACATCTTTTTTTAAAAGTTCTTTTAATATAGTTGCAGTGTGGCTTTAAATGCAAATACTTTATTAGCGATTTGCCCCTATTAACTTGTTTGGTCCAATTAAAATGCCTTGTGATGCACTTTTGGACAATCTCGTCCATTTTGACTACATACAGTCCTCATTTTGTGTCCTAAACGTGGAATGTTGACTAATATGTGAGACAAACTGATAAACCATATCAGTACTTTTCCTTTACTTAGCCATTGACACCAATGCCCAGAATGTCACTGAAATTTCTGTATTATTTTTAAAATTTTTGGTGATTAAGTTCACCTGTACATATGAAATTTGTAGCACCTGTAATAGTTTTTGGAAAATCCTTAAATATATTATACAAAATTTGACATACCAGACTTTCTTGATGCAGTAAAGAGTAATTCGAGATTAAATTTTGTAAATTCCGTTTCCTCTTAAACAATGCTATCAAATCGTTGTTTACACCTATCACTGATGGACAGCCATCTGTGCATATGATATGAAACTGCTTGCAGGTAAACAATTTTCTCTACAGAATTTGTAATTGCATTCATAAAATCACTACCCTCTCAGGGGGTGTAACTGCTGAGAAATATTTGGATATTTTTTATTTATTAAATTCTCCTTCAAACATATCCTTTGAGATATATTCCATTTGACAAAGACAGCCATATTCCGAAAATGTAAGCTTGTTTATTTCACCTAAATTTTGTTTGCTATTTGAAAAAAATTAAAATAAAGTTTGAGAAACAGTTGTCATACATTGATTCTGTAATTTAGCAGCAGTGAAAGGTTTCATATTTTTTGTGAAAATATATTACATATTGTTTTCGACATAAAATTTTGTTTGTTAAAGAACTGTTGATTTTAGATTTATTCTCATAAATGTAATCAAAAC
Organism: Schistocerca cancellata; assembly: GCF_023864275.1. Lineage (NCBI taxonomy): Eukaryota > Metazoa > Arthropoda > Insecta > Orthoptera > Acrididae > Schistocerca > Schistocerca cancellata. The sequence goes on from NC_064632.1 coordinate 158,310,273, forward strand.
ATGAACGAGAACAAATAGATTTAAAACGTGAACAATGCTCAGGAGGATGGAAAAGCTGGCATTTACCTTGTGCACTTCTCCCTAGACATACCTGCAATGTTAATTACATTTTGTACCCGGATTCGAACTCTGGTTCTATCAGTGAGAGCATTCTTGGTAACTGTCATACAAGTAATTGGAAAAGATACCTTGGAAGCTGTTTAACTCTTTATTAAAATGATAATACGTTCTGAGTAAGAACTGTATAAGGGGCAGTCAAATGAAAACGAGACAAACAGAAAAATATGAGTAAACTGTTTATTATTTTAAAAGTAAACACCATGACTGTTAATATATTTATCCCACTAAACAAGACGGTCAGCGTCCGTATGGAAAAAATGTTTCAAGTTGCTTACAGAGCCATGATGTGCCCAGGTCTGCACTTCTTCGTCTGAAGCAAATAGATAGCCATGAATGTCTTTATTCAGAGCGCCAAAAATTTGAAAGTCGCGTGGGAAGAGATTGGCACTGTGACGGATTCCCAGCGAAACTTCAGCAGGGTAGTCGAAACCTTGGTAACATGTAGGCCCACCCATGTTTTCGAGTAGGTTGCAAAAGTTTTGCTAGAAAGCCCTTATACATCCTCCATATAGTCCTGATCCTCTCCCATGCGATTTATGTATTTTTGATGCCCGAAGAAAGACACTTGCTATTTGCTTCGGACCAAACATGCTTGGGTAGAATCAGTCTCATATTCATGAAACACTGATAGTCTTGTTTCGCACTGGGATAAATGTATTAACAATTGTGGCGATTACTTTTGAAGTAATCAACAATGTCCTTACTTTTTTCCGACTGTCTCGTTTTCATTGGACTTCACCTCATACTGTGGATAAACCTAAGATTCAGATTCCAGATTCCATTTATATATATCAGGTGAACAGTCACTTAAAGAAATGGAAAGACGCTGGAATAAAGGAACATAAGAATCGACTCACATACTGACAGAAAAAAATTGCAGCACCAAGAAAGAGGTGTGCGATGTCAACGAAATGTGGTAGGTGTGTTTCTACAGGGTGTCTAAAAAGAAAGTTTATATTTGATGTGTCAAAATAAAATATTATTGAACTATAAAGTTTAGGAATTTACTTCTTAACAATAATTCATTTAACTACAATCCAGGACGTATAAGGCACTCATTTAAACGATGCACAAAATTTTGCATGCCGCCTTGGCATGTAGTCACTGGGATGGCTGCCACTTCGCTGCGATATTTGCTTTCAGTTACTTAAGAGTAGTCGGATTACTTAGTGTTGACGGAGCTCAATTTTTCAGCGAAAATTTCATGAACTCTACGTATAGACGCTTTGGGCTGTGTCGCTGTGGCTCCATCTTGCTGAAATCACGATCATTGGTTATAATTAGGTAAGTTTTGCAATTGAGGCACCGAAAAATCATCGAACATCGTCACATAAAGTTCCGAATTCACTATAATTGTACTACCGCACTCGTCCTCGAAAACGTGCGGGCCACGTCGCAGTCCAAACAGTAACTTTTGACGAATGACGGGGTTCCTCATGCTCCTGTTTAGGAATCGTTGCACTCCAGGACTCGTCGCACTCCAGTAGCGGCAAATTTGCTTATTGACATGACCGTTCAGGTGAAAATGAGCCTCATTAGAAAACAAGATGTTGTTAAATGAACGGCACTCAGTCACGCCATTAACGAAATAAAGGTTGTGTCTAGCGTCCTGGGGCTTTAATTTTTGCACCAATTGATTTTGTAAGGGTGCAGTTTATGGTCTTTTTGCAGAATTCGCTGTGGTAATGATCGATGTACATTTCAAGAATTTGCATGCATACCAATGGAGAAATTATGATCGTAACGAACAGACCGGTTTACACTATCCACGGATTCGCTCGTTCTTGATGACCTTGGTCGCCCAGATTTCGGTTTGGCTAGTGTTGAACAGGTCTCCTCAAAAGTTTTGTTCCGTTTCCGGATAAGGGCAACACTTGGAGCATGATTTACATTATGCAATCCACGATCACTGCAAAATTTTCTCCGTGCTATAGTTGTCGTATCACCGGTAAAGTTATCGCACACACAACGCGCTGTCTACTGCCGAGAAACGCTCCATATCGTCTGAATTCCTAAAGGCCAGGCCAGGCAAGCGATTAACATACCTCCCACTCTTCTCCGATTTGTTGCGTCTGTGCAGAGAGCCGTCTTTTGAGACACCCTGTACATCCGATACCACGCCAGTAGCATAAAAGTGGCGGTAGTAGCGCAACTGTGGGATTACAAATCAGGTTTGCTTTAAATACACGCTCTAACGGTCGTGAGCGTTAGTTACCTTTGAGACTGGACGAAGTGAGTTGATGTTAGTAAGAATGCCTATAAGCCGACAAAGACACCATTATCAACACCTCACTGAATTTGAACAAACTCGTGTAATAGGGCTACGAGAAGCTATTATGCTTCTGCGTTACTGCAAAAACACTTGGCAGGGATGTAGCAACTGGACATGACAGTGGTCAGAGCTTGTACAGTCGCAAGAAGACCGTGTTTCGGATTTCCACGTGACACTACCGAGAGGGACAGTGATGACTGTAAGTTGGTTAGGAGGAGGCCAGTCGAGGGCCTACAACCAACATTCAAACCTGATTTGTATCCCCACAGTTGCGATACTACCGCCACTTTTATGCTACTGGATTGGTATCTGAATATACATCATCTTTCAGATGTACAGGGTGTCTCAAAAGACGGCTCTTTGCACAGGCGCAACAAATCGGAGAAGAGTGGGGGGTATGTTCATCGCTTGCCTGTTCGGTGTTTGGCTCTGGCGCCTTGTACTGCATATGTAGCAGCAATCTGAGCAGCAGTTGGCAGCGCAGTAACACAACCAACTATTACAAATCAGGTACTTCAAGGACAGCTCCGAGCTAGATGCCCTGCAGTGTGCATTCCACTGATCCTAAACCACTACCATTTGCCCCTCCAGTGGTATCAAGCGAGAGCTTATTGAAGTGCTGGGTGGAGGTGTGTTGTGTTTTCTGATGAAATCTGGTTCTGCTTCGGTGACAGTGATGACTGTAAGCAGGTTAGGAGGAGCCCAGTTGAGCTCCTGCAACCAACATGTCTGCGTGCTAGACACACTGGACCTACACCTGGAGTTGTGGCTTGGGTGGGTTATCCCATGTAGCCTGGCTGCAAATTTGTACATCAGACTGGTGTTTCGACCTGATGTGCTGCCATTTATGATTAGTATTCCAGGGGGTGTATTCTAACAGGATAACGCTCGTCCACGTACCACTATTGTAGTCAAGCATACTCTAAAGAGTACCGATATGTTGTATCGTCCTGCTTGATCACCACATCTGTCTCCAATCGATCACATATGGGGCATCGAATGACAACTCCAGTGTCATCCACAAATAGCATTAATTGTCTCTGTATTGATGGCACGAGTGCAACAGAATGGAACTACATCCCACAACCTGACATCCAGCACATGTACAACACAATGCTCGCACGTTTGCATTGCATATGTACGTTTCGTTACAGGTGAATGAATTTTAAATTGAATGAAAACAGAAATATGAATGGAAATGAAAAAGTAGAAAGGCTGAATTTAAATTTGTTGGTGTGAGGAACAACTGGTAGTGTCTGGAGCTCAGTGGAACATAATAACATGCCTTCAGTCCCCAAACATAATAACATGCCTTCAGTTCCCATGGTAAAATGGCCCAAGCATTTACAAGTGGAAATGATAAAACACCAAGGTGCCCCTTCTGTCCCTCTACCTTTCATATTTGAACGACTATGTAAAAATAATTACAAGTTTGGTCTTGAATTTGGATCTTTATTTTCTACAATTTCAGAGTAAATTTAAGTATTAAAATTGTAATTAAAATGCCTTGTGATGCACTTTAGGCAATCTCGTCTATTTTTGACTACATACAGTCCTCATTGTATCTCCTAAATGTGGAACGTTGGCTATTATGTGAGACAATATTCTCATAATAGTGAGACTGAAATTACTTTGCAACTGACAGTTGGCGAAGAGGATGTGCTGCACTATCATCTGTCATGGCACACTGACAGCTCCAACAGAATGCATGTCAGACAGATAGCAGCTATGTAGAATTTGTACTCGAGACTGCAATATATTGGTGCAAGCTGTCTCGCATGCAGTGTGGCATAGAGGTTGGCGCTGTGGCTGGTTTGCTGTGGATTGCCAGTTCAAACCCGACCAGAATTGGCATTCTATAATATTCGACGTTTGTATAAAGATCTGCTCTCTCCGTCCTGGAATCAGCTCTGTTTTGGCTGTATGTTGATGTCAGTAATAAGCATACTTTCATTTCTAAGGGTTAAACTTCATTGTCAACTGTTCATTCGTATTTTTGAGATGAATGTTGCTTAGACGTGAGGTGCTGGTAGTTAAGAACGTAGATATCACTGTGGCTCCAATAAGGCACTGTAAAACTGCCGCCTTCGTAGACAGTAAGCAGAATACACGCAGTACATCGTTTATAAGGACCTCATATTCAGGGTACAGATGGATTCCGAAACACTGATTAGTCAGGTATATATCAGGCATACACCAGTGTTTTCTAGAGTTACTAGTCATGATCAGACAAAATGACTGAAACGATTTGATTGAGTAATTCAAATACAACAGGTGGGATGATGTGATGTGTGTGGCAAATGATTACTATTACTTAGGCAACCCAGTCCAACAGTGGTTTGAGAACAATGAGGAAAAGCCCTATAACTGGACAAATTCCAGGTTGAACTGAAGACAACGGTTGGTGACAAACAGCAACATGTCCACTTAACGGATGAACAATAGAAGAACGAGGCCCAATGTCTTGGTAAAATGACACAGTTTTGGTCTTGTGCCACATCATAAATCCAAATACGACAAAAGTGTCTCAGAAGACATATACCAATCTCTTCTGGTAATGGATGTCACAACAAAGGAACTTATGGAGTGGTACCAGTGAATCAGGGAAATGCAACAGAAAAGAGTCAGACAAAAGAGGTATGACAGATTGCTGAATGTGATCCCTACAGCAGTTATGGAAGAACACCATGAACTCGCCTCTCTCGTATGCCAGACTGTAGCAGACGAGATACAGCATTGTATGGTAATCGGAAATGCAGGACCAGGAGACAAGAGATAGTAGCCATGATAGTCGACCCCATGTTAGGTGGTAAAAGAGAATGTTGAGAAAGTGGTGTATCAATCTTTACCGCCGGCCGGGGTGGCCGAGCGGTTCTAGGCTCTACAGTCTGGAACTGCGCGACCGCTACGGTCGCAGATTCGGATCCTGCCTCGGGCATGGATGTATGTGATGTCCTTAGGTTAGTTAGGTTTAAGTAGTTCTAAGTTCTATGGGACTGATGACCTAAGAAGTTAAGTCCCATAGTGCTCAGAGCCATTTGCTTTTTTTGCAATCTTTACCATCAGTCACCATCACTAGCTGAACAAACCATAAATTGACACTAGGAGGATACAAGATGACGTACACAAAATTTTTGGTAAGGGTGATGAGTGATAGATCGTTCTAAATGTAGAAAAATGTAAGTTAACGGAGATGAGTAGGAAAAATAACACCATAATGATCAAATACGGCATTATTAATGTGCTGCTTGGCACAGTCACGTTAATTACATATCAGGGTATAATGTTGCAAAGTGATAACAAATGGAATGAGGACAGAAGAAGGCAAATGGCTGACTATGGTTTATTGGGAGAATCTTGCCGACTGTGATCGTTTCTGATGCACAGAAAGCAGCATTTCTTACACTTCTTGTGTAATGTCGCAATTGGCATTCCGTAACAGATTTTTCTTGCCATGTGTTGTTTTCACCGCATGCTGAAGCTTCTGCAAAAGCTGTGCCCTGTCTACTGGGTACTGTTGCTCTGTATGCCACCAGTTATCTTCAGCCCCAAATAGCGAAAACTGTTGACTTTCTCAACCACTTGGGCATCTATCTTCCAGTCGGACTCAGTATTCAATGTCTTGGTCTTCTTGTAAGCAAACTTCAGTCCGATCTTTTCTGCTGTTTCGGCTAGATTTTTTAGTGCTGTCATGGCCTCTTCTGCTATCTCATCTAAGAGTGCCATGTTATCTGCGAATGCCAGGCAGTCCACTGTTGCATTAAGTTTGACCTTGCACCCTATTTGCACACCTTTGATCTTCATGTTACTATTTAGTTGTCTCCACTGTCTCACTAATTCGTCCAATACCAGGTTAAATAAAATTGGTAACGGTCTGTCCACTTGCCGGACTCCTGTTTTTATTTCGAAGCTGTCTGACAGCGTACTGCGACGCCTGTTTCTGGAAGTAGTGTCGCTTAACATTTCCTTTATTATTGCGTGTGTTGTAGGATCCAGTGCTTCTAACACATCATGCATCCTGTCATCTGAATCATAGGCCTTTTGAAAGTCCACAAATGTCACTATTGTCTTTTTTTCTTTCCTGTATCTGTGTTCTATTGTCTTTTTGATTCCAAATATCTGTTCTGTACAATTCCCCCCCCCCCCCCCCCGTTTTAAAGCCACACTAGTACTCTCCTATTGTCGGCCCCAGTTGTTCTTCAACTCTGTCCAGCAAGATTCTCGACAAAACCTTGAACCCTATGTTTAAGAGAGAGATGCTCCTGTAGTTATCCAGTACTTTCTTGTCCCCTTTCTTGTATAGTATTATAATGGATTCTTTCCAGTCTATCGGTATCTTCTTATTTCTCCAGATTTCCGTTATTATATTTTTCATACTTCTTTCTATTTCACGCCCCCCCCCTCTTCAGCACAGAAACCATCATTCCTGATAGCTTGTTGTTTTTTAGGTTTTTAATTGGCTCTGCTACTTCTGCCTTGGCGGGTACATTGTCTGGACTATCCTGACTTTCGCCCCTACAGCGTAAGTGTGTCCACTTCACAGTTGGTGCTTCTACATTCAGCAAATCCCTAAAACATCTAGCCATTTCCTCACACACCTCTTTCTCGACAATTTCTATTATGCCATCTTGTCCTATTATGAAGGGTTCTTTTGCCTCGAAGCCTTTAATTCTGCTCTTCATTTCTCTGAAAAATATACGTGATTTGTTTTTCTTGAAGGCTGTGTTTGCTTCTTCAAGTTTCTCATTCCATCAGCTTCTCTTGGCATTTCTGATCGTTTTGCTAGCGATTTTTCTCGAATTCTAGAATTTCGACCAGTCTTCTTGCTTTCTACAGGATCGCTATTTTATCCATACTTTCATCCTGGTCTCGACTGTATTCTCACATTCATCCGTTGACCACTCATGCTTTCTTTTGCTTGTTGTTAGTGGACAGTCACACTGCCTCTTCTTCCATCATATCTCTCACTCTCTTCCAGTCACTCTGAACTACCATTCTCTTTGCATAATCTGCTCTGTGTTTTTACAGAAGATCTAGGTCGATTCTGTGGGTGTTTATGGTCCTACGTTTCCTTGCTCTGTTGGGTATTCATCTGCATTTTATTTCGACAAGGTAGTGATCTGATTCCATCCTGCCATTTTTCCTCACCTTCGTGTTCATAATCTCAGTGATTCTTGTCACGGATTGCTACATGGTGCCCAATCCTGTTTCCACGGCTGACTCACGTTGTTTTCTTGCTTTTCTTAGCTTCATAATGGGTGGTCATTACTCTCATCTTGTGTCTCCTACACAGGTCCACTAATCTCTCAACGTTCTTGTTTGTTCTCTTGTTGACTGGTTGATCTCCCACAGGACCTTTAAACTTCCTTTCCGTGCCTATTTGCGCGTTAAAATCTCATAGCAAAATAGTTACACCTCTTTTGTCCAAATTAGACCAAAAATGTTCACTTCCTACTTTGTCTTTTTTGTTCTTATCATTTGCAGGTGCATGTGCAGTTACTATTGTATAGCTTTTGTTTCCTGTTTTCATTGTCAGCTATGACAGTCTCTCGTTTATGCCCTTCCACTCAGTGATACTATCCAGGTATCTACGATCTACTACAAAGGCTGTGCCAAATATAAAAGGTTGATTTGGCCCCCCAACACCAGGTTTCCCTTTCAGATTTACATATCCCTCTGATTCCGTCGTGCTTTCGTCCCTGAATCTTGTTTCCTGTAGTGCCAGTATCCCAATCCCAAGTTCTCTCATACTGTCAAGAACGTGCTTTAGCTTGCCCATCTTCATCATTGTATTTATGTTTATGGTTCCCGTTTCAAAAGTCTGTTTCGGTCTGATTTTGTGTCCGAGATTTAGACTGAATTTTGATACACTGGTAGGTTTGCAGTTTTGTTTCACACATGATGCAGGTTCCCCAGTATCCGATAGCCTGCTTGCGTTGACCTCAGTCAACGAGGGGTTGGGCCCCTGGGATGTATTTGTACTTATCACATACTTCATGACTGCCTCACAAGCCGGAGTTTCGACTTTGGCTACCGCATTTCCAGTCGGATGGTTACAACTGAGGTGGTTAGCCCCGGAGGATGTAATGAAGCTACCCCACTGGGATCAGACGCCTTTTGCGGCCGTTCCACTGGAGTACAGACGCCAATCTGTTGTGACAAGGCTCATTCGCCTTGATGACTGTTGGAATTCGCCAAATCTTCTTTTGAAGTAACTGGACACTTCTTCTGCCCCTCAAGCCATTGGTCTTTTCACGCTGCTATTTGATTGAGAATGGTAAGGAAAAAGGATAGGCTTAGGATAGGACAGGATAGGATAAGATACAGGGTATCGAAAGGTCATTTTGCAACACACTTTGTCTGGCTCCTCCCCTTTGGCCTGTTCAGCTTGGGTGACCCTTGTGATAGCTAGGCGACCGCTGACACAGCTTTCCAAATCCAGAGCACACAAACCTCCTTGCCCGCACGGATAGTGCTATGTTAAGGTAGTTTCCCTTGAGGAGGTTTATATCTTAGTTTGATATCATTATCTTCAAAAAAATGCAAATCTCAGCCATTAATTAATTTATTATAGCCATCTGGTAAAATAATCTTAAACTCATTATTAAGCTTCTTTCAAATTTTTTCATCACATTTCGTTTTCAAATATTCACAACCAGTAATGTTATATAAAACATTTGCTTGCAACTCACCAGTCTTTTTAAATAAATTAGTACTGTTATCAGTGTTGAGTTTCTTGAGTAGACTCTGCATTTACAGGGTGTTTCAAAAATGACCGGTATATTTGAAACGGCAATAAAAACTAAACGAGCAGCGATAGAAATACACCGTTTGTTGCAATATGCTTGGGACAACAGTAAATTTTCAGGCGGACAAACTTTCGAAATTACAGTAGTTACAATTTTCAACAACAGATGGCGCTGCAAGTGATGTGAAAGATATAGAAGACAACGCAGTCTGTGGGTGCGCCATTCTGTACGTCGTCTTTCTGCTGTAAGCGTGTGCTGTTCACAACGTGCAAGTGTGCTGTAGACAACATGGTTTATTCCTTAGAACAGAGGATTTTTCTGGTGTTGGAATTCCACCGCCTAGAACACAGTGTTGTTGCAACAAGACGAAGTTTTCAACGGAGGTTTAATGTAACCAAAGGACCGAAAAGCGATACAATAAAGGATCTGTTTGAAAAATTTCAACGGACTGGGAACGTGACGGATGAACGTGCTGGAAAGGTAGGGCGACCGCGTACGGCAACCACAGAGGGCAACGTGCAGCTAGTGCAGCAGGTGATCCAACAGCAGCCTCGGGTTTCCGTTCGCCGTGTTGCAGCTGTGGTCCAAATGACGCCAACGTCCACGTATCGTCTCATGCGCCAGAGTTTACATCTCTATCCATACAACATTCAAACGCGGCAACCCCTCAACGCCGCTACCATTGTTGCACGAGAGACATTCGCTAACGATATAGTGCACAGGATTGATGACGGCGATATGCATGTGGGCAGCATTTGTTTTACTGACGAAGCTTATTTTTACCTGGACGGCTTCGTCAATAAACAGAACTGGCGCATATGGGGAACCGAAAAGCCCCATGTTGCAGTCCCATCGTCCCTGCATCCTCAAAAAGTACTGGTCTGGGCCGCCATTTCTTCCAAAGGAATCATTGGCCCACTTTTCAGATCCGAAACGATTACTGCATCACGCTATCTGGACATTCTTCATGAATTTGTGGCGGTACAAACTGCCTTAGACGACACTGCGAACACCTCGTGGTTTATGCAAGATGGTGCCCGGCCACATCGCACGGCCGATGTCTTTAGTTTCCTGAATGAATATTTCGATGATCGTGTGATTGCTTTGGGCTATCCGAAACATACAGGAGGCGGCGTGGATTGGCCTCCCTATTCGCCAGACATGAACCCCTGTGACTTCTCTCTAGGGGGACACTTGAAAGACCAGGTGTACCGCCAGAATCCAGAAACAATTGAACAGCTGAAGCAGTACATCTCATCTGCATGTGAAGCCATTCCGCCAGACACGTTGTCAAAGGTTTCGGGTAATTTCATTCAGAGACTACGCCATATTATTGCTACGCATGGTGGATATGTGGAAACTATCGTACTATAGAGTTTCCCAGACCGCAGCGCCATCTGTTGTTGAAAATTGTAACTACTGTAACTTCGAAAGTTTGTCTGCCTGAAAATGTACTGTTGTCCCAAGCATATTGCAACAAACAGTGTATTTCTATCGCTGCTCGTTTAGTTTTTATTGCCGTTTCAAATATACCGGTCATTTTTGAAACACCCTGTATATAGAATAAAGTTTTATTAAGATTAAATAATTATTAATCTTATAAATATGAATAATGTATGGGATAAATTTAAATTTGATCTTTTTGTTGAGAGAAATAATAAACAAAGAGAGAAACAGGTTATGTAATACTTATGTAGATTATTTTAAACCATATTTAATTATAGAACATTTGAGAAGTGTGGCTCTTACTGGTAGTATTGACCTATTTAAAACACTTTATGGAGAATAAGAATACAGAAGGAGAAATGAAGAAACTGATACAGAAATAAAAGAAGGAAGAGAAAACTCAGATTCTGTCTTTTTATGACTGTAAAAAAATAACGAATTGTAATTTACCAATAAATAATTTACCAGAAATATTATAAAATTATATTGAAGGTTATGGATAATTTTTAAAAAGTTGCACTCAATAAACAAATCTAGAGATTTAGATGACAGGGGGTATAATAAAAACATATTTATTCCACTGGCATAAAGAACTTGGTATAGATTTCATTTTTACCTTAAAAGACATAGAAAACTTACTTCAAGGCACTGTATCAAAATTTTCATTCGATTGGCTGTCTTTTAGACAGCATCAGATGGTGTCCATATGATATTGTATCCATCCTGTTTTTCAGAACATGTCCTTTATCATCAGGAGGACTCAATGCTTTCTTGTTTATCTCAACTGCATAGATTTTACGTTTTTCACTCCGAATTATATTAATTGTTCTACACTGCTCTCTATTGTTGAACAAACAATCTTTATAATCTTCTAACTTTACTTTATTTTTAGCAACATATTGCTTCACTTTTTTTTATTTTAGTCCTCTTTGTAACCAACTTTATAAGCATATATTTTTGCTCTTAAAGGAGAGAATTCTTCCATTATTTTTCCATTACATTAGTCTTTCATTTTTCCTAGAACTTTCTCGTTTACTTGTGGACAACCATAAATATTATCTATTGGATAATCACTTGTATCAAAGTTAACAAACATTGATTTCATGTCTGCATAAAAACCTTCAGTTTGTACATTGTAAATATAACTGTCCATATCTTGATTATACTAATCAGTATTTTTGTCCATATTCTGACTTCATCACTCTATAAAGAAAATTGTACATCAGTTCTTTAGATATACTGAGTATACTCATGTCCACATGGATGGGTTTATTAAATGAGATTTTTATCTTATTCATGTGAATGGCAACAAGAGTTTCAGTAAAATCAGCTCTTCCTTTGTAGTTTGGTTTAGATATTAATTTATCACACTATTCCATTTGACACTTATTTTATATCCAATCTGTTTCATGTATTTTCAATTATCTTACCAAATACTGAATTATTTATCAACATACAGAAATCTGTTTCAGAATCAGGCTTTGCTTTCACCCTCATTTCTGTGTTTAAGTCTATACATTTCTTCAAGCATTTCGATTGTTTAAAATTAGGTAATCTACATATTTTATCATCTCCATCCCAAGAGATAAATACTGTTTTTAATTTCTATAGCGAACAACATATTTAGTTTTGTTTCACAATGTTGTTAGTTGTTTGCTCCTGGAATAATTTTGTTTTCTGGGGCATGTGGAAGATCTTTGTGATTGTAACATAATTATTTTGGATATTCTAAATACACTGCAAGAATATAATCATATTCTGAATAATTTTTATATTCTTTATTTATTTTTCCCAACAGTTTAAAGAAAATTGTGGATAGTTTAACCATTCATATCATCCATGTGGTAAATACTGACACATAGCCCAACCATGCAGATGGTTTGCATCTAAATATGCTAAATAATTTGATCCTTTTTAACATCATAATCATTCATATTTTTATTGTTTGCTACTACATAATTTTATAATATTAGAAAATACCACCTCTTATTCCAATTTCAACCATAAGAATTGTATTGCAATCAAGTAATAATTCTAGTGGTTGTTTAGTCATTTTCAACATTGCATCCCATGATAAACCAGGTGCAGTAAAATACCAATATGGATCCACATTGTACACTTTTATACAAGGCTTCCTAAAATTTTCAAAAGCATCAACCAATAACAAAACATCGATTTTAAGATATAGACCATTACATATCTTATTTTCCATGTTTATAATCTCCATTACTTTTTCACAGTCATTCTGTTTATTGTAAAATTCTTCTTTTGGTGGTAATTGCGTGTCTTCAAATTTTTTCAAGAAACCATGTAATCATTTGAATATACGCCTTTTCTGCACACATGATTGAATAAGTGTTCTCAGGAAATATCCTAATATTTGTCATTTGATTCTTTTTCAAATTTGATACAGGTTTGTCAAATGAAGAAGTCATAAATAGAAATGTGTCAATGAACCTCATCTTCAAATTTTCTGTTTTCTTACCATAACTGATGTACTTTTCTTAAATATTTGATATTAAACTTCTAAGTTTTTTTTATACTAAGCTCTTTTATAAATGGATGAGAACCATATACAGATAAATTAGGTAAATCAATAGGTACAAAACTAGGATGCTGTAGTTGTAAGTTACAATTATTGCAAAGTTGGTTAATGTATTTTCCAGTCAAATAATCATGATGATAAACTTTTTTGTTACCTATGGTATAATGGCATCTACATAATAAGCGTATTTTAGATTTTGCATGTCTTGATTGTTCTTCAGGAGTTAATGGTCTCATTTCTTCAATTTGAGAATAAATTCTCCTAATTTCTTCAACCTCTTTTTTCATACATTCAAAAAAATTCTTATGGCATTTTGGTCCTCTATATACAGCTGGGTATTTATTATGTCCATTAATATGCTTGATACACTAACAACAATAATTTGGTTCGTGCCTTTGGTATTTCATTCGATACGCGCTTTCTAGATTTGATTGGTAGTTGTCCAGCATCAATAATAAATCCTCAGACTCAGCATAAATAACAAATGGAACTTTTTGTGTATACCAATAATCTTGAAAATGTACATATGAGCCTTTCTTCGGCAGTTCTTCTGTTAATGGATTGTTAATTAAGCAAAATTTTGTGCGACCATCTAATTTGTCTGTGCTATTGGAATGTAATAGACTCATATCACAAATAAATTTTGTTTCTTTATTTTTTTTATTTGACTTGAAACAAGTTGAGATAAATCTTTAATTCAACAATAATATGAGGTACTTCCATTCTTGGAAAAAAAGGAGAATAACATGTTTATCTTTCTTACATTTCGTAACTTTTAAGGGATACACTTGAAATTTTGCATCAAACGAGTGAACTTTAGTAGATACATTAATTTTATTCCCAATTTTAAAAATATTATCAGTTCAGACAAGAAATGAGATACTAGTTATTCTTTCTTCAACCTCTTTAACATATTCTTTATACATAGTTACTTATTCTATCTGAATTTTTAGATTTATGTCTATTTATTGGATTTAATGTGGAAGCTATAGACCACATAAAGTATTTTTTAACATTATTTTTTACATTAAGTCAAGTTTGTTTTTGTTTCATTTCTTCAGGTAACTCTCAGTGGAACATATCTATTAATTCCTTGTTGTAGGCCAAGAATTCTTCATAGTGTCCACACTGAGTCTTGAGCTTGAAACTTAGACATTTTGGTTAAAATATCTTGCTGCCCATGCTCGAATTTTTTAGCCAAAACTTTCTCTGTACTGATACTACTGTTTTCTGTGTGTAGTCCTAATTTCTGAACTTCATCATTTGTCTGCAATCTGTAATCAAAAAATGAGTTTAAATTCGTTTTGAACCCATTATATAATTTTAAATTTTCTTTAACTATTACATGATTTATGGTTTCAGTCCATTTAAGAAATGGTAATGCTCAATTGAGTGTATACTATTTTCAAAATGTATAGTTTGGCATATTTTTTAAATACTGTACTAATTGGAATATTTCTTTTCTTCTGACTCTTTGTTTCCCAATTAAATCAGCTTTAGTATATCCCCTTAAATTATTCTTTCTACAATAATTACAAAGTTGGGTGGTTGTAAAGTCTCTCAACAAAGCTTCTGTTTTAGTCCCTTTTATTTATGCAAAATACTGTACTGATACTACTGTTTTCTGTGTGTAGTCCTAATTTCTGAACTTCATCATTTGTCTGCAATCTGTAATCAAAAAATGAGTTTAAATTCGTTTTGAACCCATTATATAATTTTAAATTTTCTTTAACTATTACATGATTTATGGTTTCAGTCCATTTAAGAAATGGTAATGCTCAATTGAGTGTATACTATTTTCAAAATGTATAGTTTGGCATATTTTTTTAAATACTGTACTAATTGGAATATTTCTTTTCTTCTGACTCTTTGTTTCCCAATTAAATCAGCTTTAGTATATCCCCTTAAATTATTCTTTCTACAATAATTACAAAGTTGGGTGGTTGTAAAGTCTCTCAACAAAGCTTCTGTTTTAGTCCCTTTTATTTATGCAAAAATTTCATTAGACTTTTGAAAAATGAGAAACATTAGACTTTTGATGTTCTATTCTCGTGTCTCTGTCTGTTATAATCCTGAAGAAAAATCTTACATCTACTTGAACTTTTATCCTTAAATGTGAAACTTACCTTAAAACAATTTAAATCTTTAATTTAATGATGAGCGATACATTTTTTACACCATGTTTTTTGTTCATTCTTTTCTATTGATAATAATGTTTTAGAATGTTCATCACTCAAAATTCGTTTTAAATGTTGTTTCCAATTATGTGATTTAATATATTTTCCACATACACAAAGCACTTTGTTGTTATTTCTGATTCTTTGATATTTTTAATACATTCTTTACACCTATATGAATGCTTACACTGTGCATATTTTTGCAGGTGAAAGTTATGAATTTATTTCTCCACATCACAATATTTACACTTTTTGTGTTTAATTGCATCCATTTATTGAGACAAATTTTTCATTAGGTAAATTAATAAAACTATGTAATAAATGAATCCACTTCCTTGTTGCTCCATATTAGGTAACTCTATAGTTAAATTATTTGCACTCTTAATTTTTATGTCACTAATATTTGTAATTTGTATTTTTATTTCAGTTACAAGTTTTTAGTAAATGCACATTTCACAAAACGAGTTCAAATGGTTAGGTAAATTACAGGTTATTTAATAATCTGTCACTCGTAGTATTCATAAGCAATACAAATTTTCTTCTGCAGTTAGGTTGTATAAAGAATACACATTCTCACCAATTAACTGATTTATGAATGTAGAGACTATATTTTCGTCATAATTGGGATAGCATATGGGTAGAAAGAATGAAAGAACTAATTTTCTCATACATAAAGTACATATTTAAATAGAAAAATTTTTATTAATAAAATGAATTTGCCTTGATATAATATTTTTTATTTCACATAAATGGAGTCTTTCATAGACCTTGCCAAGAATAAGTTGATGTATAATAACAAACATTGTTACTGATTATTGATGAAAATAATAATCCTTGATTTTATGCAAATAGGGTTACTGATCTTGTAGGATATGTTCGTCCTAAGAAAACAATTAAACACCTAGTTAAACAAAGTATTGTGAAACATTAAAATTCAATAGTCCTGAAATGGTGCTACCTGACAATATTCATCCTCACCCAAAATTTATCAATTAACCAAGTCTACATTCTTTAGTTACAAGAGCCAAGATGTCTTTTGCAGAAACTTTCCAAGATTGGCTTTAAAGAAGTTTTACCTTCCATTTGTAAAGGTGGAGAATATGAGATAAGAAATGATAGATTCCTACAGAAAACAAGTAGACCACAAAAATTATTTTATGCAACAACTACAAGAAATCAATAAAAATAATGATGAAATAATAACATGGGAGAGAAACGAATAGAAAACTGAAGAGAAGTAGTTAATATTGCTTCAGAGATAATAAATGAAAGAAGCAGAGAAATAGATACACTATTACCTAATGTGGTTCCTCAAACAAACGATCAGAATTTAAGACCAAATTTTGTTATTTTAAGGTCGATGAAAGCTGCGAATATGTCAATAATGCAATAAATTTATGTTTTAAGGTGGGTCATAACTGCTGCTATTATGTCTTCTATTGGCATTAGTGGTTCTACATATATGGCTATTATGGAGAGGTTCTCGAAATTCATCACGAGTGTGTCTTTATCGTGTGCTTAGTAATTTTCCCATTTTTGGCATGATGAAGCAGGAAATTCCTCGTGTCAGTCATCCTCTTGGTCCTTGTGTTGCAGTATGTGTTGTGAGTAGAATCCATTTATTTCTATGGCTATAGTTGTCAGAGTTTCTATGAGGATTATTATGTCATGTGCTCACAAAAATTGTTTGTTAATGCTAGGGCGCTCCTTAGCCCTTCCACATTCCACAGAAGCAGACTAAGATAGGAGTCTCGCTCCTGTCTGCTGGGAGCAAAAGAGACGGTAGTATCTTACGATGACTTCCTGTAGCCACACCTCTACAGTGTTGATTTTCATTAGCTCTTGCATTGGAATCACCCATTTGAAGCCCTTAAGTGTGCCTCATGATTGAAGTTCTTTGCATTATATTATATTGATTACATGAATGCTGGTGAGGTTTTTTTCTAGCCACTTCTTCAGTTGTGCTGCGGTGTAATTTTCGTGTATATATAGCCAGGATCGCGGTCTGCGGTTTGTAGTTGAACTCTTGGTGGTTTGTCATCTCCATTTTCAAGTTTCCTTGAACCCACGATTGTCGTGGTTTTCGTTCGGGCATTGTCCCTGTGAGTCGGTTTTGAGGGATTGGCAGCTATAACTGACCATAGCTGTCCTTCAATGTTCTTGTGGTGTTGATTCCAGGGCGATTTGATGCTCTACCACGGATATCGGCCTCGTTATAGTTTTAACTTCCTCTCTTATCATATTTCTTACATTATTGGAGACCCTTTCGATCATAATTTGAAATTTCTGTGTTAAATTTTTTGTGATCTTGTCCTCCATTTCGACATCGGTAGGCCTACATGTGATTTGTATTTGCTCGATAGTTCTGTCATGTGGGGATTCATTGCCAGTCTCCAGGCTGTTGTGATTCCATTTCTGTCCGCTAGACGTTGGTAATGGCTGATTGCCGATAGTAGCTTCCTGCACCAGGTCGGTAGACACGCCTCCTGTCCCAGATTGTCGTCTCCCTCCCTGAAAGCTATTTCCTCTGTTCCAACTTCACTATGAGATTCCTTTTTTGCCTTAACTGTATCACCTAGAGTAAGTTGCAATTTGTTAAAAACGTTTCTAATGTCACTTACGGCTTTACGAATGCTTTCTTTTTCCTCCTTCTTCAAATATCTTCCTTCTTGAGCGATATTCACTAAACGTTCCAGAGCACATTCAAGACACATTCTAGTCTTGTCTGCCATCTTATATCTTTTCTGTACTAATATTCGGAAAAAGGAATCTGTAGTTCACCCAACTGTTATTGAACAAGAAATTATTGTACAGTTAAAAACTGGGGATAAAACACATAAAATAGAATGTGTTGTGTTAGACAATTTACCTGAAAAAGAATTAGCTGCAATTATTTCCGAAATCTGTGAAGAATATCCAGATAAACTGAATATTGATAGGAAAACATTTGAAGAATTTCCTAAATCTAAATGATATAAAATTAATGCAAAGAGCCATATATGGAGCGAGTCAAAGAATATTATAAGAGAAGCTAATTCGAACACAGAAATAAAATTTATGTAGCATAGTAGTAACTTAGGGCTGTTTCATAAAATAACGTTACTTTTATTTACCCAACTGATGTGTGAATTATCAAATCCTAACCATTCAACATATACTTTATTTCCTACTTTCTCAAAACATTCTCAATAAGAAATACATCAGAATAATTAGTTTTCTGTGGTTTTTGTTCATAAAAATTTCCTCTGATCTCTTTTAATTTATATATGATTGGATCAGAATGAATAACATTTTCAGTTTCAAAAATTTCCATTGAGCAATTGGCTGTATATCCTTTTCCAGATATTCCTTTTAATTTACTTATTCTTACTTTAACAGCTATATTAAATTTAGCATTACTATCTGCCAAATTTGCTATGTGAACAGTTTTCAATAACATTTTTTCATTTTCTTTGCTTACATATTTTGGCTTCATTTTTATTGTCGAATCTTTTGTGTTATTGTATCCATCAAAGATTTTTAACAAAATTGATCCATTTAGATTTACTGTTCAGATTAAGTTTCTTCCACATTTTTTTTCTTTTGATGTTCTATTAAACATTTCAACAACAGATGCTTTTAATTCAGTAAAATCTGAATAATGATTAATATTACATTTTTCATCAGTTCCTGAAATTCCTTATTGTAGAATTCTATTCCATTATCTGCTTATAAGTGTCAAGGATGAGGTATTTTGAATATTTGTTCAGAAGCTTCAACTACATCCTTACCTGTTTTATCTTTAACTGGAACAGCCCAAGCAAATTACGAAAAAACATTGATTAACAGTTAATAAATATTTATATCCCTTACTTATTTTTGTAATGACTATTGAATTACCTGAATTCATTTCCACTAGATCTGCTTGCAATATATCATCTGTACCAAGAGAGACAACATGTCTTCTTTTAAAACTTTTTCACATCGTTTTTGTAATTGATTATTAGTATTTCTAGATATTTGTCGACTTTCATGTCTAAACTCTTATTAATTAGCGAATCTAGTGACTTAAGTTGACTTTTTAGTAAATATATTTTATCTAATCCATAATGGGGGCTTGTTTTCATGTTATTTATTTCTTTATTATGATATTCCAGGATGCTATCATAGATCCTGTGTCTGTGACAATCTTGCTGTATTTAGGTTTTGTAAAATATTTTTTTCTAAGTATTGGATCTTTTAAAACTACTTATATTCCACCTTTAAAATCGACATAAGTTTAAGTATGTTTAAAAATTTTACCTAATTATTTTCGAAACTTTTTGATCACACTTTCCATTTTTGTATCAATTTCACTTTTGATTTTCTCTAGATCTCCTAGTTTTATTTTTTCATTGCTTTGTTTATTTATCTTAGTTCCAAAAATGCACTTTTTTTCAGTTAGCTGAAGTCCTTTATCTGCTTCATGTCTTTTTTCCAAATCTCTATAGGCAATATCGTGTTTTTTACATTCTTCATCTAATTTATTTGTTCTTGGATCACCACATACTAGTCTTTCTTCTTGTTTAGTAAAAAGCCTACGGCACAAATAGCCTGGAACATGCATCTCTGACATCAGTAAATTATTTAAAACCCAGCTGCCTAAACCTTTTCCATGCTTTTCATATTTCCCAAATGTGTGTGGAGGATGATTAAAAAATCTAATCAAGTATGGAATTCTTTTTGGATTATTGATGATGATATTACTAAATTTATTTCTAAACATTTGAGTTATTCCTACTTTTTCATTATGATAATTTTTATATCTGGGTAATTCTTCTCCAAGAATTAGTGATACTCTATCGCTTAATTGACAAACATCATCCATCCAAACTTATTCAATTTCTTTTTCTGAATATTTTTAATTGAGTCTTCAATTGTTTTCATATTTTTTTATTTCTTTCTGTAAAAGTTTTAATTAATCACCTCTGTTTGATATATGTTTATTGGTGTTAGGAACATTTTTTGAAGTGTAGTAATTTTTAATTTTAAAGTATTTTTATAACTCTTGAAAGTTTCTTCATCATATTTATTGTCAACATTACTCTTAGTTAAAAGTTTCATTAAATTATCAGTTGAATTGTAATTTCTATCTTTGATTAAAATGTCGTCATTCTTAAATTTAACTTCTGAATCTCCTATATAATGCTTACAATTTTTGAAACGAGGGCCAAATATTTATCATTGAGAACAGCAATATATTTTAATATTATTGGACCAATACAGGTAGTTTTATATGAAATTTTGTTTCTCCTTTTCTTCTACCTTCTTCAGCATTTCTTTGTATTGTTTTAATCTTTGAGGTGATGGAATTGCAGTATAAAATAAACATTTCTGAAATGAAAATTCTGATGGTGTTAATGGAATAGGAAACATATCATCATAATTTTTTCCCTTTATCTTTAACACATTATCACCTAATCCTTCAATTCCTTGTTTTGCTTGTTCTATTACGTCAGTAGCAGGTGTATCATTTTTTATATTTTTCATATTCTGATCTTGGTTGTTATTCCATTTTTAAATTCTTCTTTCAATTGCTCTTTTACTCTTCTATTTTCTCTTGCTTATTAACAACTTCTGTGTCATAATTTGTAAACATTTATTACATATTGAAAAAAAATACATCAATTGTGTTTTACGTTCTTTTTACTGTTTATGAAATTCTGTATTTTATTTTTAACTTCCTTTTTCTATCATAAAAAATCCAAACAGGTCATTTCAACATTTATTACATATTTCTTTAAAATAGTAAGGCTTTAAATCTCCAGCAACAAACTCGTGGTAAATATGATTTAAATTGTTTCATCTTGTGTGAAAATATTTAAAAAATCGAGATTACTTCTGACTAATTGTTTTGGTATTGTTGAATAGGTCTGGGCTAAATAAAAACAATCTGTTTTTTATGTCTACCTCTAGTGAAATATACTCTAACTGTATCCTGATATTCAAGAATGAAGTCATTGTATACTATAAGTGAATTATCTTCACATTGATCTAGCAGTATAATTTCTTCATTATTTGCAAACAAAAGTAGCAGTTTTCTCATTATACTTGTCTTCAATTTTTTTACCCATTTTTAAATTATTGATATTTTGGCTACACCAAACTTTCAGAATGAACATACAAGTGATAAATTTTATTCCAGTTTAACCATAGTGGTGCTAGAATATAATTGTTGAACATTAATGTCATTTTTCCACAACCACTTGGTCCTGTTATTGCACATTGAGTAGAATTTGGTAGAAGCTTAGCATGTGTATATTTTGACTTCTTCTCAGGAATTCTTGTTTTTGATTCCATATCAGGTTTCATTTAATTAAATAAAACATTATTAATATAAGTGTCTATTTCATTTGAGTGATAAATCATGTATTCTAAAGAAAAGATTGACTATACCTATATGAGACAGCTATAATAATGTAGCACCAGTCAGTTCTAATACAAATTTTCAACTCTCAGAATTACATCAAAAAATAATAAATTATATTGTGGTAGAAAGACGATAGAAATTCCCATTTCTCAGTATAGTCTGAAAACCTAGAATAATTTATTCTTACAGTTAAGCCAAGCATTCACATTAAAGCAGATGAAATGTTAAACAGAATTATTATTGAGACTGATGTTAAAGTATATATAGATATAAAAGATAGTTTCTGAAGTGTGCTATTACCTAGTGATCGAACTATTCAAGCTAATAAAAAAACTGGTGCTAATAATATTCCTAAATTTACTCCATTTGAATCAATCAATATAAATTTTAATCTAGCTGTTGGAATATTTGTGAAGCATACTGATCATTTTCATCCAGAAACTAATATTACTGCTTCATTCAAGCAAAGTGCAGTATTTGGTGACCAATAATTCACGAACTAAATTATCCTGTATATGTTCCGATTTTCGATTCCATTCAAAATTTAGAAATTATTATAAGTGATGAAAGTGATAGTTTGATTGACTTTAATTTCGCTTGTGTGACAGTTGTTTTAGAAATGTCTTCATACTTTTTCCTTAATAAATCGTGAACAAAATCGATAGTTATCAGTTTTATCAACTCCCTGTGAATGAGAAGACTAAAAATAACTCAGATCTCCCCAGCAAGACTACAGAGATTAATATAAATACTGGAGATGGCTGGGTTCATCCTAATCATGCTCAACTGTATATGAGTTTCAGTATTACTGGACCTGATGGTACAGATTATCCAACTTATGATGGAATATCCAATAAAAAATTAAGTGTCAGCTCTATGGCACAGCTGTTTGCAGTTATCACCATAAAGAAATTAAACAATATTTTGTCTACAGTGGAACATACATTTATTTCTTTATGAACTCTTATTCAGTTAACTACGCCTCTAGCAAATAAATTGACTATGGAGGGACATATTCTTAATAATGCGAAAATATAAAGTAAGAAAAACTAAGTACTTTATCCATTAGAATTATTTGGTGAATTTTTTAAAGAATACAAAGAAGTAATTTTTACTTGGAGTTCTACTGCAAATGATGCTATTCTTAGATGGGCTGATCATAATCAGGCTGGTGTAGAAGATGCATCCATACTTCCTAAGGAAGGAAAAATTATTGTGGACTTAATGAAAATTTGTGTACCAGTCATTAATTATGAAGCGAATTATGAACTCAAGCAAGAACAAGAAAGACTAAAAAGTCTGAAAATTCCAATATCTTTCTTTGGAATACAAACCATAGAGATTAATGGATTAATGGGAAAAGAAATTTTGAGTTAAGTATCACTATTTACTACAGTGCTGCAGAATTTGATATGCCATATTTCATCTTCATTGTTTTCCAGACAAAAAGGAAAAATAATCGATTGACTGATCCATCTTTATTCAATTATGTACAGAATATATACCTTAAAACTGAGCAAAACGAAGGTCTTCCTCAAGGAATGTGGAATCTAGATCACCAAATAATTATATAATGGCATCCAATGCTTTCCTAGATTTTAAGAGAGTCACACAATTGAATATTGATGTTAATGTAACCCCCCTCAGTTTCATTGAAAATTATCCAATATGTCTTATAAATATATCTAGAAGAATGAATGTGTTAACTGCTCAGAAAACAACAATGAAGCTGTGTGCCACTTTTAATGGTGATATTCCAGATGACACATTTGCATATCTAGTAACGTATGGTAGAAATATTTTGACATACGATGCTCAACATAGAATATTAAGTGAGAATTTTTAACTATATTAATTTTTGGAGTCCGATGTATTACATTGAGATATAAAGGAATGAATGATCTAGAATTCATTACATGAATTGTGGGGAAAATTTGGTGAATGAAAGTGATCCTCAGTAAATTTTAAAAAATAAATGTCATATATAAAATATAGCTGTTTTCTTTCTTACGTGCAGAGAGTTGCATTCATTAAAAAACTAAAATTTCGATTTTTGTGTTATTTTTACACAAAAGTGCTTTTGTTCATAAAAGTTGGGCAATGACCTAATTAGTTATCTACTTTTGGTCATTTAAGGTTGTACATGCATTACTTGTATGTCAGGTGTACTGCATAATAGTCAGATCCTGCCTCATAACTACTGCTTTCTTTACACTTGCAATCAGTGTCTTACTAGGTTCCCCAAGAACCAGAAGTGATGAACTATCTAGAAACTGAGTGAGGATGTATACAGGACCGGGTACGCTACGGAACATTTTTGTTCTGCAAAATTATCGTCCTATCTGTTGCTTAAGAGTAAACAGTATTTATAACAAAACTGAATGCTTAATTCAGGTTTTATTTGAAAATTGTTAATTTGTAATATGAAACAGGGGGATGTCACAACAAAAATAAATAAAACAATACAAATTAATCATCTAGCGCTAAAAAATCTATTTTATCAACAAAAAAGTAAAATAAAAAAGTATTAGACATCGCTTCAAAGTCTCATCAAACTTACATAAAACATGTTTACGTTATTCATAAACAACTTTCGCATTGATCAAGAATAACAGGAAACTCCTGGTTTTGATCTTGACTAAGAAAATTCTGTTGAGTAAAGAACAACAAAAATACACACACACACACACACACACACACACACACAGATATATATACCTAAAAACAAAGATGATGTGACTTACCAAATGAAACTGCTGGCAGGTCGACAGACACACAAATGAACACAAACATACACACAAAATTCAAGCTTTCGCAACAAACTGTTGCCTCATCAGGAAAGAGGGAAGAAGAGGGAAAGACGAAAGGATGTGGGTTTTAAGGGAGAGGGTAAGGAGTCATTCCAGTCCCGGGAGCGGAAAGACTTACCTTAGGGGGAAAAAAGGACGGGTATACACTCGCACACACACACACACATATCCATCCACACATATACAGACACAAGCAGACATATTTAAAGACAAAGAGTTGAGCTTGAAAAGTGGGGTGCATTCAGCCCTTCAGAGGCAAACGCCTGAGCTACTTGATTGACCAGAACCAGCCGCAGTCACAAAAACTGACAATGGCTGGGAGAGCACTGTGCTGACCACATACTCTACCATATCAGCATCCAGTGATGCCTATAGGTGAGCATGACATGGCGGTTGGTCAGTACTGGTGGGTCTTCCAATACCTGTTCAGACAGAGAAAGAGAAAGATATAAACACGAACAATAGACTAATACTAAATGGTGTGGAGTTCTAATTATGTGCAAAACAAACAAACAAAAAAACAGAAGTAGTCAGATCCCATTTTCCATTTACAGGTTCCACACATACACTGTCTTCCCAGGCTTCAGCCATGAATGAACTTAGAAGAAATCTTGATATACTGTGCAATTAAAGCTTCCTCTCCCACATACCTCAGTGATTTATGGAACACAGCTGTAGGTGTTCTTACATAATTATCAATGTAATATTTTGTCTTTGTGTTGCAGCTCAATAATGAAAATGGCTTCACAATTTTTGCAATGCATTATTATCCTATTGTTTCAGACTGTGTGTTCCTCATTTACTGGTCTTTGCAATGAATATATTCTGAAGGCAGTTAGTGCAGATGTCAACGTGTTTGTATAGAATGTGTTCATGTATGTGGATTCAATTACATGCAACAGAGATGCAAGGAGAGCTTTATAAAGCTTTCATCGGTGTTTACATTTAAAGTAATGATTATACTGTTCAAGAATGCAGCAGTTGGTTTTATTACTACCTTCTTTTTGAAGAACTTAAATTCTATTTTGAAAATATTTGCAAGTGCACTTGAATTAATGTTTACAGCAGTACTCTGTTGGTCAATATTTGGAGTACCAATATATATGAGCACTGTTACTCCCATTTCCATTGTGTTATATGCTGTTATACCTCTGGCGAGTGTCAACCACCGCAAAGCATAATCACTGGTTTTGTATTCTCTTCCTCACTAGCTTCTTTGACTTTTCTATCTTCTCTTACATATTGCTCCATGCTTTCTAAAGTGTCATGTTGTATTGTTTACTCATGTTGAATAAAATCTACTGAAATCATTATGTTATTGACTGTTAGTAGTGTAGTCTACATCACTATTATTTGTAGTACCCAAGTTTGTGGTCCTGGTCTATGTTCGTCATTTGTTCCATCTCCGAAAAAAATTTTCACAATGAACATTCCACAATTACCAACACACTTCCAAGTGCTTTCACAAGGCATTTCATGTGAACCCAGTGCAATATACAGTGCAAATAACCATTAAACAGAACACGAATGTGCGCTTGCCATTTCACCATATCCATGTATACGACTCCACAACAGTGTGGTTTTGGTGTCTCACATTCCGCATCTCTGCCAGGACTGGATTCATGTGTACTTGCTCAGATATCTCAGCCTCCACCTCATGTGTTTCAGACCTGACCTTACTGCACAGTCTGCCTACAGTGTTTGTTTCTCCCTGGAGCAAGTAGACTTTGTCTCTTTGCCTGCTACTCCCATCAGCAAGTCCTACATCATGATGACCCAAGGCAACAACTCTGCTGGACAACCTCTTGTATTCAATCGAGAGTTCACCCCTCAATGCCAGCCCAGCTACCTCCTGTATCAGCCTGCTTATACACACCACTCGCTAAATGGCAAACTGCTGAAGTTGCCTTTACTCTCAACTGACAACTCATGCACTTGGTTTGTTCTTATTGAGAACTTATTGAACTTGCATGGAAAGTTCGATGATGATTCTCACTTTTTGTACCTAATCACCCATCTCCAATTCCACATCGACCTGATTAGTGACTTGGTGCTTTGTACCCCCTCTCATTATAAATACTTCTTCAAAAAGAATACTGTTACTAAGTACCTTTCCTATGCCCCATCAAAAGTGCTTCGCCAAATTATACCCATTGTTGATGCTGCCTTCATGCTGGATCTGGCTCTATGGACCATCTGCCTTGTTAAACTTCTGTCAGAATTGCAACTTCACCTGCTGTCACATGCATCGGAACCTCTAGACTCCAGATTGCGCTTCGCTGACCAAGATTATAACTCACTTTGACACCGTCAGCTGGTCCATACCACCAATGATCTCAAGAAAAAAGAGGTGGGTGTCTCCATGCTCCTGCCTCCTCCTATCTGCTGGAAGAGCACACAGAGCAGTCCACATGCAGCACACAGTTTCCTGGTAGTAATCTACATGCACTGCCTGCACCTGATGGACGGTCCTCCCTGAGAGCTGCCAAACTACCATCTGGAGTGCGCCTACCCCTGCCACTCTACCGACAGACAGCACACGTGCAGTGGCGAACCACCACCCCCACTCATTGTACCTGCCATGCTGGTTTCACTCCACATTCAGCGATGCTGCATGTAATTCTCATCTGCGTTGTGCATACTCAAACTCCACAAGTGGCATGGTTCAGGCATGAATTCATCTCAAAGCCTACACTGCAGCAGACGGTGAATGCTGTGATTAGCCACTGGTGGCTGCCTTTGGCTATAAATTTTTGATCCACATGGATGCTGAGATCAGTGTGATAACTCCTGAACTAGCTCTGACAAAAACAAAAAACTCTATTATTAACGCCCTTGACAAAGCTGAATTTTCAGTACAATTTTCTCCTGGACTTCTTTTTATGGGGCTTTCCATGTGGTGGACATTGATGAACCCTTCTACAACATTTCAGCTTTTCACTGAATATTCGTGAAGCTGCTTTGCTGCATCCTGCTTCAGGAGCTTCATTTCTGGGCTTGTTTGGCTTTTTCTACTGCCTTCCTTCTGTTGAGGATCCACTCATACATTCTTTGGTCGAGTGCTCATCTTTAATGGCTCACCTTACAGCACTGCTCATTCACTTCACTGTCAGGCACACTGCAACCAACACTCTCCACAAGCACGACAACATCCTCCGGCAATGGATTGATGCAGCATCTGAGGAATTAACACAGGCACATTAGCTGTGGCAACTGTCATCTACACCATGATGTGACTACACCATTGTGTGAGTACCGAGTGTGGACCTCACAACAGCTGCCTTCACTACTCGGGTCAGTAACACTACATCTTCTGGTACCAACTTACAGTGTTTTCCACCTGCGCAAATCAACCATAAAGTCCCCTCATGGTGCCAGATGACTTTCGCCTATCAGGCATGCATGTCTTATCATGAAATCAATACCACTAAGTGACCTCTTGTTCATCACAAAGCACTTTGGTCCAATTCAAAGAAACTCCACCAGGCCAAAACCATTGCTAGTGAGCTTCTTAGTTTGGGCATCGTTCACCAGGCAGATAGCAACTGATCTTCTCCCATAAACCTAGTGCAAAAGAAAGACAGTTTGGCCAGGCTCCACAGTGAATTAATGCCCACACCATTATAGACAACTGTCTGATCCCACACATACAAGACTTTGCACAGCTGCTTAGTGGCATGCAGATATTTAGTGTTTTGGATTACTGCAAGCCTATCACCAGATTCCAGTGGCCCCAGAGAACATTCCAAAGACCACCATGATTACACCCTTTGGCCTCTCTGAATGCTGTTATATGCTATATGTCCTAAAAAACGCTGCCCAGACCTGGCAATGTTTCATTGACTCCTTTCTTTTTAGAAAGGAGTACACCTATCTAGACAACATACTCATTTTCTCCTTATCTCAGGCAGAGCATGAATTGCAACTTGCTCATGTTCTGAACATACTACATAGGAAAGGTGTCGAGATAAACTATGAGAAAACTCAAAGGAAGGAGATGTAACCTCATGCTTTTTGGCTGATGGCATCCGTTTTACCTCCGACAAGGTTGATTCCATTAAACACCCTCCTCTTTCTGGTGACTACTGTGAGTAGCGCCAGCTTCTCAGCACTATGACCTTCTACAGATGACACATTCCTCATGCTGCACTGGTTCAGGCCCACTGCACTGATGCCCTTAATGGCAAAAACACTTCTGGTGCCTGGAAGGTTCCCTGGATGGAAGGCTTACATCAGCCTTTCGATGCACTGAAGTTGACTCTTTCCCACAATGTCAGTCTGGCCCATCCTATCCCAGATGCTTGTACTTCCATTATGACTGATTCATCAACAGGTGCAGCATTACAATAACATATGGTGGTGATACAACAGAACCTTTGAATTTTTTTCCAATAAACTGTCAGCCTCTCAGCACAAGGGGTCCACATTTGACCGTGAATTACCAGCAGTCTATGAAGTGGTACTATTCTTTCGTGGTGAGACTGCAAATTCACCATTTACACAGCTTACTGTCCCCTAACAGATGCGATTCAAAACCCAAGTAAGGGTGTACCTGCACGACACCTACATCACGTGGACCTCATGTGTCGATACTCCACTGATATGCGGTACATACGGGATGCAGGTAATGTTGTTGTGGATTATCCTGCATAAACTCTGTAATCTCAGACATTAAAATGGATGAGCTTGTCAACCTACAAGCAAACAACCCGGAGTCGCCAAAAATCCTTCAGGATTCGAACTTTGCTCTAATGCTCGAGCAACGCCTCCTCCCAGGCTCCACAATGCCCATCTTCTGTAACACTTCCACAGATAACCTCCAGCTGGTCATCCTCACCTCCCTCTGTTATGCAGTTTTTGACTCCCTTCACACCCTTGCCCTTCTGAGAATTAAAGATACAACTACCATCATAATGGAACACTTCATCTGGCTGGTGATTGAGAAGGACTCAAGGGAGTTGACATGTGCAATCAGACCATGCCAAAGAAGCAATGCTGGTAGACATGCCCAGCCACCCCTTGGAACTTTTAGCGTACTAAAGGGCAGGTTACAACACATCCACACTGACATCATCGGTCCTCTACCCACGCCTGACTGCTTCGATTTCATCGTGATTATTACTGATTGTATGACACCTTAGGTTGAACCCATCCCAGTCCCTGATATCATGGCTGAGGTTGTAGCTCTTGCCTTCATCAATTTCTGTATTGCTCAATTCAGTTGCCCTTCCACAATTGTCATGGACCAGGGCCACAAATTTGAGTCAGCGTAGTTCTCCCAACTGTGCAAGCTCTGTGAGGTGGAGAAATTCCATAGAACAGCATACTATCCCCATAGTAACACCTTAGTTGGGAGATGGCATCACACTCTGAATGCGGCACGTACGTGCCAAAGTGGCTCTGGGTCCTCTGCACTCCACTGCACTGGGTTCTACGAGGGTACGCACAGTGCATAAAGACAACCTCCAAGCCTTATTAGCAGAGGTCTCATATGGCAAAGCCCTTGTCCTACCAGCTCAGTTTTTTGAGCCAGTGCCCAATCTAAATACAGATGAACTTCCAGAGCTGGTTAAATGAGTATGCCAATGCATTTCTAAAATACATACCCCCTTCCAAGAGCTCATACCATTCCTCACTTATTCCTGCATAAGGATCTCAAACACTGTGACTACATTATGCTACGTGATGACCAATCAGAGTCGCACTCCAGCCCCATACTCTGACCTGCACAGATTGTTCAGTAGAGGACAAAACACTTTTGACATTCTACTTAATGGGAAGAAGCAAACAGTGTCCGTTAATTGGCTCAAACCAGTCTGATGTTTAGCTGATACCACCCCTCTTGGTCCCTAGTATGGATGACAGTTATGATTCTACAGTCGTGGTCCCCAGGGTGAGGTTACGGTTTCTCTTCTGAATGTTTCCTGTAGGGATCGAGTGCAGTGTCTCTTCCTCTGCATATGATTCTATTCCTTTATGTAGATCAGTGTTCAATATCAATGTCTATGATCTTACCATTGATGACCTATCTATCAGAGTGTGCAATGGCACCATCTTCATCTTCAACATTCCTTCAACACCACCATAGAACACATCGCCACACTTTGACGTCACCCCTCTTGTGACATTCAATGTCCCTGATGTTGCCGACATTGATTCTATAATAGCATCTGTTTCAGGTAATGGCATCCTTTCAATACACATGCCTCTCCACCCACCACTGACCACTTTCTGCAGGAAACCAACACTATTTTCGAATGGGACACTGCCTACATCTTCCCAGATGGGTTCGAGGATTTTTTTGTCGACACTATTTCCAGCTCTGCACCTGCCCCTTGCTGTGCACTACCTGGTATGTGTGTGGGGGGGGGGGGCGGCTCTGTGGTGCGTGTAGATCATAGCACATCATAATTGTTGGTTTTGTATTCTCCTTTATGTTGACTTTTTGACTTGTCTCTCACCTCTTACATTTCGCGCCATGCTTTGTTAAGTGTCATGTTGTATTGTGTTCTCATGTTGAATAAAATCTACTCAAATCATTACCTGGTTGGTTTTTACTAGTGTAGTCTACATCACTACCATATATAATATCCACATACTCTATTCTCAAAATCTAGTTGTAAATCAGTCAGAGAAAGAAAACAAACAAACAGATCAAGAGGAAGATCTGTTAGTTGTTTCTTCTGACTGACGTAAATATTTTTGAAAATGGCCCGTGTGAATTTAAAAGGCTGTATCTTTATACTTGCAGATTGTAGCAAGGAGCTCTGTAGGTTAACTTGTGTTGGTAACTGGCTTTTGATTTCTGAACTTAAGTCAATATTGTAGCATGTGATATCTACATAGATTTTACTTTCCTTATTTATTAATATTATAAGAAATGACCCACAAGAATTTAGAAGCCTGTGTCTTTATACTCATGAACTTTATAAAGTAATTTTTGAGAAAATGTCTCTCTAGAGAATAGCAGTTTATTTATTGTTTAAAAATGAATATAAATAGTCACAACCACAATAAGCTGAGACTGTTCATATTCGTTTCTAAATAGTATAAAAGATTTGACCATAATCAATGGCACATAACAGGCAGATATTACGGGAAACATAAATATAGAAAAATTTTACATGCTGAAACAATAAAAGTGTAAGAAACAGTGATAGTGGGAGAATTTGCATGTTCTTCATATTTTCCTACTATTTCTTGCAATTTTCACTATTTTGTTAGACAAGAAAGTTAGGACATTACTTTTCAGATTGTTCAGTACTAACAACTTAAGTCAAGATGTGTATAATCATCACTTCATCTGAATATTTACTATTTATATGCTCACAGGCAGACAAGTTTAAGCTTTTAAACAAGTTAGGACATGAAATGATGGAACATTTCCATGAACTTGCTTAAAGATTAATAAGCATTTATCTTCTATTATTCTTGATCTTTTTAGTTGTTATAATGCATTTGAACATTACCATTTCAATATAATTTTGCAATGGTATGAAGGCCTATGTGTTCATTTGCTGCCTAGTGAATGGTTACATACCTTACACAGACTAATTTTTTATTCACTCATTTTCTTCCACTGTATTCCAAAAAAGACAAATAATTTGAAATAGTAATTATAATAGTAACAGTATCAGAGAGCTAATGAAAATTGTGTGGCCTTGGTGATCTGCAGTTATGAATATTGTCGTGGCATATACTTGTTTCTAGACTGGAAATGTTAATGGGCTGACTAATAGAGGAGATTTGTTTTTTCTTTCAATCCTTGTGCTGTGAAATTAATATAATTACTTTAAGTTTCTAACATCATTTTACAAAGTACAGAGCCATAACTGGACGATAGTACCTTCAAACCATTTTTTGGTGTGTATGTTTACAGTACAAAATCAGAATTTAGTTTTGTACTTCAGAAATCTGATTGCATTTCATGTTTTGCAATGTTTGAGAGAAGCTTCTCACATTGGTCACATTTATTATTTGCTCTGATCAGAAGAACAAAATGTTCAACTTTTGGTAACTGTGTCTTTGAAATTTCTCCACTTTTTCTGATCTTTACCAAGATTTATTTGAAGATTTTGTCAAAATAAAAAATATATATATATACTGAAGTATTGCCCTTTGACCTCAGCATAAAGCAGGACATTAAAAATGATATTTACAGATTTTCTTGAGATATATATAATCTGGTTCCTGCAAAATCGTAGTTGCATAGATTTGTGTGAAGACCATGTTTTACTGTGTGCCAAGAGATGGTAACGCTAAAAGCAGTAACTAAGAAGTAAACTTGGCTGAGATGCTTCACTTTATTTGCAAATTTGAACTTTATGATAATCTCAAACAAAGATTTAACTGTTTATTACAAATTTCATATTTGATCTTTCTTGGCATTCATTATGTATTGTCTTGTAACAATGATCATGAAGCTTTAGAAGACTATATTGCTTTAGTAATTGCTGTAGGTATGCTGCTTTAGTGTATTTTACCACTGAAGTATCTGTTTGGTGCTTAATGAGGAGAGTATTCCTATTTGGATATGCTGACTTTGTGAATATCTGATTTTTTTCCTAAATTTAGCTAGTTTATGAAAATTTTATTTTTGATGCAACCAATACAGTTATTGTGATATGTCTTTCTACTTTCAAAACACATCGTCATTTTTGAATGTACTAAGATCATTAAACTTATACTGTACATAAATGAGTACAAGCATGGTTGCATGCTTGGACAACATTATAATTAATTTCATTGAGGACGATTTTAGAGTCACATTTGCAGGAAGACACTTTGCAGATTATCCTTTGCTCCTGACACTTTATAAGAGGCAGCCAATTAAAACCACCAAACCTAACTGGTGAGAGAACAAAGAGAGGAGTACATTACACTGTTTATTGAAAAGTTAAGGAAGGAAAAGTGGGACTGGGTATACAAATGTCAACTAGGGAAACTGGAAACAGAAATAGCCTTTGAGAAATTTATGGAACTATGGTATTTTTGTTCTCCATTAACAAATGCTAGAACTACAAGGAAACCTAAAAATAAAATGCTGAACTGGTTTACCTAAGAACTTTCTGAAATTAGGGAAAACTTGCACACATTACACTGGATTTGCAAGCCTGCCTGTATTCACAGGACTGAGCAGAGAGAGAGAATTTATAATTTGTTTACTAAATCCTAAAAATTCTACAGAACTAAGCCCCTCCTCGCAAAAAAACTAGCATCTGAAAGGTACATAGGAAGTGCTCTCAATAAATGGAAGGCAGCATGGCAAATTATAAATCAAGATCTCACTCCCAAACACACTCAAGTGCCTTTGATGGATCCTGAGGTACTAAATAACTTTTTTATTAATTCAGTTAAGGAAGTAACAAACAGTATTAAAGAAATAAGTTCTTCCACAGTGGATCTGTTGACTACCCCTCTGCCCAATGAACATGTATTTCGCTGGAATCCTATCACACCCACTGACATTTTAAAAACTGTTGTCAAATTTTCAAATTCAAAATGTATGGCTTGCTACTGGTTGTCCAATTGTATTATTTAAAAAACAATACACTTAATATGCTCACAGTAGCCAGTATTTTCAATAAATGCTTAGAATTTGGAGTTTTTCCTAATACACTCAAGGTATCTAAAGTCATCCCAGTTTATAAAAAAGGGGAATAAAAAACTACCTGAAATCTATCGACCAATTTCAATTGTGCCTATATTGTCAAAAATATATGAAGCACTAATTTACAACTAGCTAAATACCACTTTGAAGATCATGGCTTACTTTGTAGCTTTCAGCTTGGATTTCGCAAGGGAAAAAATACAACTGCTGTGTTTTAGAAATTATTGATCAAACATTATCTGCTATTGAAAACAAAAATAAAATATCAGTTGTACTGGGTGGCCCAAAAAGGATGGTCGGATTTGAACTGCGTAGTACCATTGAAAGGTGAGGAGGGGGGACCACTGCCGGCCGTCTGCAAGTCGGCCATTACACCCAGTTTGCCACGAGATGGCGCAGTGGACGGTCGAGCATCGTGTTTTTGCTGTGGAACAGTTTTTCAGAAATGATGAATCGTTTATTACTGTGCAACGATTGTTTCGACAACATTTTGGTGTAGCGCGTGATGGACCCATTCCAGATCGCAGATCCATATCACGTTGGGTGACTGCATTCCGGACAACAGGGTCTGTCAAAAGTGGTAAATCTACAGGGCGTACACGTACGGCAGTTACTCCACAGAACATTGATGATGTTAGAGCGTCAGTGCTGCAAAGCCCGCGTCGTTCCACTAGGCGTCGTGCTCAAACTTTAGGCCTCAGCCGTAGTTCGTTGCAGCATATTTTAAGCCGTGAGTTACAGTTTCACCCATACAAAATTATGATCACGCAAAAGCTGTATGATCGTGATTTTGAGCAGCGAAGACGATTTTGTGAATCAATGCTTGACATTTTGTACTCTAATAATGATGTTGTGCTTCTTATGTCAGATGAAGCCCATTTCCATTTAGACGGCTATGTCAATAAACAAAACTGCCGGTATTGGGCAGCAGATAATCCCAGAGAATTGCACCAAAAGCCTCTTCATAGTGCTAAGGTAACAGTCTGGTGTGGAATTTCAAGATTGGGGATTGTTGGTCCTTATTTTTTTGAGGAGAACAACGCTACAGTCACAGTGAACTCGAAACGTTACGTTAACATGCTACGTAGCTTTTTGGTGCCAAAACTGCGAGAGTTACATGTAAATCGAGATCGAATTTGGTTTCAACAGGACGGGGCCACGGCCCACACAGCCAATGACTCCATGTGTGTTTTAAGGCGGATGTTCCCCCACCACATCATCTCGCGTTTTGGAGATGTCCACTGGCCCGCGAGATCACCTGACCTCTCAGCCTGTGATTTTTTTCTTTGGGGATATCTAAAGTCAAAAGTCTACGTACAGAAGCCCCGAAACTTAATTGATCTGAAGGAGGCAATCAGTGCGGAAATTATGGCAATTCAAGAAGAAACAGTAGTGAAAGTGATGGAAAATTTCGAGGAAAGACTTGTGGAATGCATCACCGAGGAAGGACACCATCTTCCGGAAGTCATTTTCCGTACATGATTTTTTGTGGTTAGTTCTTGTAATTGGGTGCCTGGGAGCATTTAGTTACTTAATTGAATAAAATTAATTTGTAAAACTGATGGAGTTATAGTTATTTAAAATGTGACCATCCTTTTTGGGCCACCCTGTATTATGTGACTTAAGCCAAGCATTTGACTGCATTCCTGTTGACATCCTACTAAGGAAATTGGAATACTATAGGTTGCAAGAGAACACTTTAGTCATCATCACTTCTTACTTGAACAGCAGGAAACAATTCGTTTGAGTCAGGAATATGCATTCTTCCATTCTCGAGATAGACACAGGTGTTCCCCAAGAATCCATCCTTAGACCCTTCCTTTTCATTGTTGCAATTAATGACCTGCCTTACAACATATCACAGCTTGTCATATGTTACATAGATGATACTACACTGTTTACCTCTCATCAGAACATCTCTGAACTCAATCACATAACAAAAGAATCATTTGACATAGCTTTGGACTGGTTTACTGCTAATAAACTCTTATGTAATCCCGATAAAACACAACAGCTCATACTAGGCATGACAAAGGATACAGAAACCAAATCAGTAAAACTTCTAGGTATTCACGTTGACTCCAAACTTAATTGTCAAGAAAATATCATCATGTCTGCAAAAAGATATCTCAGGTATCGTACCTCTTTTTGAAACTAAGGGACATGGTAAGCATGGATTACTTTCCGATGATGTACTTTGGACTTTGGCCTTATTATATGGGGACATTCTCCCCTTGATAATATTTTAAAAATAGAAAAGGAAGTTTTGAGCTTAATTTGTAAGACAGGTCATTAGGAACATTGTCGTCCACTCTTCACCAGGCTCAAAACACTTACTGTTGTATCTGTATAGATTTATTTTATATATATGTTGCAGGACATCACTTTGAATAATATGACAGAACTTGGTGTCAGGGGGGGGGGGGGGGGGGGGAAGTTCATGACCACAATATTAGGGCTAAGTCAAAGTTAGATATACCTAGGCACAGGTTAGCAATGACTGGAAATTCACACGAAGTAAACGCACTCAGAATTTTCAATAAGTTACCAGTTTTTGCTCGGACCATGTATATAATTAGTTTTAAACATAAGTGGTACAACTGGTTAACAGATCACCCTTTTTATAATATTAAAGAATTCTTTGATTTACCATATGATTATATTAACTTTTAAAAACGGTTACTTTTAATTGCATTATTATGTACTACATTAACTACGTAGAACTAATATTTTATGCTACACATTGTAATACTGTGGATTGTATATACGTTATCTTGTATCAAACTGACAAAATGATTTATGGTGAATAAAGATTCTTGATTCTTAAAATGTAAGAATAGCTTATGAGTAAATTAACATTAATTTTTATTTAGATATCATTTGTATTCATATTCTGCCATGTAACATATTTCTAAAACAGCCAAATTACAATTTAAGAAATTCTTGTATAAAATGGAAAATTCAATTCAGGAAATTGGTAAAATCACAAAGACGCTGGAAGACTGCCCAGTAATGCCTATAGAAGCATGTTTCTAACTTCCAGGACAATAGGTTCCTTTTTGAGGGACCTAAGTTTCAAGAGAAAAAGGAAGACAAAGATGAAGGAAATATAATTGTAGAGTGTAAGAGGTAAACAATGTGCTAGCTTCAGCTCAAAGATAATAGGCAATAATAGGCATGACATAGTGAGAAGCAGAGGCAGAGGAGATGATAAAAGAGGAGCAGAAAATGAAATGTGCAGAGAATAAGGCACTTAGAAAGGTGAGAGGAGAGGGGGCAGTGGTGGTTTGCTTCGTCTGTTATGGATGGAAAATCTGGGGAATGAGAGTGCAAGAATAATTCATAAGAAATAATAATACTGAAAGTGAAGTTCACTTGAGAAAACTATAAAATTATGAGACAGAATGGCTGGTCACTACTTACCTTCAGTAGGCAAAATTCTTAGTGTTGATGACACATGTATAGAAGCACAAGAAACTATCATAGCTTTTGTAACTGTTAGATTCTTCTTTGAGGAGGAAAGAGATATAGGTTGGGGAAGACAGAAAGGGAGAGGAAGTCACTGAGGTGCTAGGATGATGGATATGAACTGGTCATCCTTTCCTGAGGAAGGAATTAATAATTCCACTTCTTGTGATTTTGTATATGTCTGTCAGCAGTACTAATAAGGTAAGTACTGGCCTGTCATTCTTTTTTATAATTTTAAGTAAATAATAAGTAGGATAGAATTATAAAAGTCACCAGGACAGGAAGGGGGGGTTAAAATAACAGAAGCAAAGTCAAGGAGGACAGTGGGGACAGTGGGGTGAGGGGATATCTAGGAGAGTGAGTTCCTGTCTTTGGATTTTAATAAACTGATGCTGAATATAAGGATCCAAGTGGCTTGTGGGGTATAAAAAGCGCTCTGGTCCCTTCATCCCCAAGGTGGATAGTTTCATTTTAATCATCCCAATATGGAAAGTCACACAAGAACTTAATTAGTTACATGTGTCCCCTCACATTCAATCCTGTGCGATTTCCCAGAGATGGAACTGGAGAGGATGGTGGTGAGTGGGCACAAAGAATAGATTTTACAGTATAATCAGTAGCAAGGGCAGGAACCTTGAGGTGGTGTGGTGGTCTGGAAATTATGAATGTTTTGAGAAGAATCTTGAAAAGGTTAGGAGGGTGATGGAAGGTGACCAAAGGATGGTGTGGAAAGGATATGAGGGAGAAATGATATTATTTCAGTGCCGGACTTGAGAAATTAATGTACTGATGTATTTTAGCCCTGGCTCATACTGGGTAACTGAAATAGTAAGAACAGTAGTCAGAGCTGTGCTGCTCTGATGGGTGGGGAAGAGGACCATCTGGGCAATTTAGTTGTGGAACAATTCAGGAGTAGGTGTGCCCCCTGGAACAAAGTACTTGTGTGCCTTTCAGTCTCTCTGTAATTTTAATAGTACCAGGTGTGTGTCTCAAGGCATATTTGTAACTGTCATGTTCTATTTTCTCAGTTGTGTTACACCTGTGATATTTTTTCATCAAAACTAGACATGATTGTCTCAATGGGAATTCCGCGATCGATCATTAAATAAAATATGGCGTTTCAGTCTTCGATCGCTATTCTTTATTTTCAATTACCGGTTTCGGGCTAGCTGCCCATATTCAGATCATATGTTGTAGTTACAGAGTAACTTGTCCGTACAGAACACATGGTTCACTGTCATAAGTAAAGATAGAAATTTACTTTACTTATGACAGTGAACCTTGTGTTCTGTATGGACAAGTTACTCTGTAACTACAACATGTGATCTGAAGATGGGCAGCTAGCCCAAAACCGGTAATTGAAAATAAAGAATAGCGATCGAAGACTGAAACGCCATATTTTATATTTTTTCATGCTTATTTTCATTATGGGATATAAACAGATGTGAAAGTATATGCACACTTTAATCATATTGTAATTTTTAATTAATTGGTGTTCTAAATGTAAGATTAAATCAGATTGTCCTCAGTTACTCAGAAGTCTTGAATCCTGTTCTTCTTTGCAGATATATGCAGTTGTCTGTTGTCTCCTACTTGTGTCTTCCCCTAATCAGTGCTGCTGGTAAAAATGTGCTCTGTGTTTAATTATATATGGCTGGTACACAGTCAACAGTGAAAATGTAGTGTGGAGAGAGTATTATATTGAGGAAGCTCTGGGAGACAGCTATAATTTCTTTAGTGACAAATGCTCACCCATAAATAATTTGTAATATATAGAATTTTATTTTAGTTTGAAAAATCATCATCATTTCCTGTTCTGGAAAGAAACATTCAGACTATTTACTCTTAGTGGCAGAGATCGGTGTTCATCACAGTCATACATTTCTAGTAGTATTGACAATGTATGGACTTGCTGCTATTCTGCTGCTAAATGTTTTTGCACAGACATCTCTCTTTGTTATATGATAATTATGTGGTGGCATAACATCTCTGACTGGAGAAAAGGAAGATCACTGCCCAAGGGCATACCCAGGATCTGAACTGGGGGGGGGGGGGGGGGGGGGGGGCAGGTCATACTAGTCTCAGGAAACAAGGACTCAAGACAACATACAGCACTTCTTATTAAATAAAACAGTAAACCAGTGAAAAATTGCTTTTAATAAACATTTTAAATACAAGAATGCACTTGTACAATCCAAGAAAACATGCAGCATTTCTTATTAAATAAAACAGTAAACTAGTGTAAAACTGCTTTCAATAAACATTTTAAATATAAGAATGCACTTGTTTAAAAATACAACCTTTTAATTCAGTAATAATAATCTTCTAGGATTTGCCACAAATTTCTCAATTACTGTCACCTGGATGTAAGCCATGAGATATTATTGTTATTTGTGAACTTGTTAATATATTCACATCATTTACACTCCTATGACTTTTAGTAAATGCAACACGAAGCAGACAGAATTGTAATTCAAGCAACAACAAATTTACGTCTGGAACGAAAGTAATTTGCTGCTGTAATGCTCTCAAGATGTTTCAAGTCACATTTCATTATACATTATTTGTTGAACATGTCAGTAGAGCTGTTCCAGCATAAATAGCATGAATTTATTTATGCACCATATCACAGTTTGTATAGAGAACATCGAATACTAATAACCACTATTATTGCTTCACAGATTACAGTATAATAAAATAATATCCACAGAAAAAATAAAATTTAGTTAAACATCCTGCCTCTTAAAAAACGTGAGCAAAGAAGTAGATAATGTAACTAAACTCACCTTTTTTAAAAAATTTCCTGATGTCCATTTGATGGTTCCAATAACTCCATGGACCAATAAAAAAAATTGGTAGCTTAGTTTAAATTTACACTGCTCCCCTGATGAAATACAATGCGATGTTGAGCCGAACCGAGTGATGACAATGGAATGGAAGCTGAAATCATGTAATGAGCGAGGGTGGGGGCAGGGGGGCAGCTTGGTTTCAACAGTAGCATAGCGAGGAGCCCGTTTAGACTGCGGGCTCAGCAGAACGATGCAGAACAGTGCTGCACGATAGCTCTGAGTTTTGTTTCGTGTGATCGTTGGATGCGATTTCTTGCGATGGACATCGAAAGTCCCATATGTACGTCAACATCCCATGTTGTGGGATCAGAAAAACAAACACTGCCATGACAGAGGTCTGGTATGCCAAGCTTGAAATGAACTGTATAAGTACAAAAAATTAAAATAAATAACTACCAAAAATATTACAGACAAGAAACGCACAAACTTTGGTGTATTATCATATTTGAGTTATGTACAAATTTTATCATTTCAATAAAGAAATGATAGCCCCAGTAGTTACAGTATTCAATAAACGATTCATGAGGTAAATTTGCAATAATTACATTTGACAGGTTTTGAACACCTCTCCTCCACTCCTCATCCTTCTTGAAGCTCCACTGTTTGCTTCTGAAAGCATGGTTCAAAGTGCTGTTTTCGATTATGTCCTGGTAAAAACTAAACTGGGGGAGATTTTGGGTCTACCTTTATTGATTAATATGTTGTGAAGGAAGGAGATGCACTGAACAACAATGTCTTTGTGTTCTAAAGGAGTTTTTTCTCTTTGGGAGAATATGCAACTTGCTCATCATAAATCCGAACGTGCATTCCACTAGCACTCTAGCCGCCAATAATTTCTTGGTAAATAATCTTTCTTCGTCACTTAGTAACAATCCAGAAAATGAACTCATTAAATTATGCAAGTGAGCAAGGGCTTCAGGCAGCCTTAATGCGGCTTTTACTGAAGTGCCCGGTAGTTTTTTTGGTAATGGCCAGTTTTGTGGAACGTTCTAAACATTATTTTATAAATCACTTGCACTAGATGTCTCACCATCTACTGCTTGTCATAACCTGCACGTCAACTGCTATTAATCTACAGTTAGTGTCAGCTGTAACTAAAAAATTAATAGTTTAGGATCAGAAAAGCATTTTACATTTAAATATGGTAGGAGGAACGATGTTGTTTGTTAGAAACTTCACATAGTCATGATCCCTTACTGCCTACAAGTGAATACGCTGTTCCTTGGTGACGTAACATGCCTGTGAATAGCAGAGCAGATTGCTTATTGCTAAATTTATTATTTCTATAAACTTCCCTGCTGACAGTAACATGTCGCAGGCGAAAAAAATTACTCATGGATCTGCACAAATGGTTTCGAATATCTTCTGGGGGGGGGGAGGGGGAGGGGGGGGGCTGCTGCCTCCCCCTGGCCCTCGCTGGGTACGCCCATGTCACTGTCCCAGGAGGCAGTGAAAGTTAGTATGCCCTGTACACTTGTAATGATTACATGAGTTATATATACTGCGCATAGCGATAAATAGTGTGTCACTATTCTGCTATTGCACCTATGATACCGCATTTCCCACAAGCATTTGTTTTTTCAGTGTCACTCCTGATTATAGATTTTTAATTTATTATCTGCTCTCTCTATATATTAGCCTGTTAAGTAAGCACAGTATGTGTAACACATGTACTGCTAATTATTAAGATGATCTTTTGATGTACAGTATGAATTTGATCTATGGCCAGTACATATGAAACATTTCTGATTAGATTGATTGCTACCACTGTTTCCAACGAGTAGCAGTGTACAATGAAAGATCAAACAGTGCTAGTAAACTACCATCTACTCACACTGCTGTTTGATTTCCAGATGAAACTGATAGCAGTGGAGCATGATTCAAAAACAATGCCCTAGCATACTGGAAACTTCCTTGCCTAGATTTCTTCATAGGAATTTATAAGCTACAGAAACACACCTAGCTGCGTTAACTGTTTGCTCTGTGGTACTAATAAAAGTATGCTCACAGGTACAACTACTGATGGACATCGTTTTCTTTGTTGTGTAAGGTTTAGTTCTGTTAGAATCTTTCATGATAAGCAGAGTTGCAGCAGTATAGCCCTGTTTGGCCACACCTGTCTGAAGTGCATAATTTCTGATGTAAGTTGCTAAGTTAAACAATGTAACAAATTCTTAAAATTATTTTTATCAATGGATAAGATATTTTTGTTACATTGCAATGATTTTTGCTTTAAATAACGATAATGGGCACCAAAGCCAAGATCTATCAGACATGTTTTTCAGGTTCATTAGTGGTTTTATTTTTTTTAGTGTACCAGCATGTGTTCCAGTTAAACCACCCTCATCAGTTTTCTTTTTTTCCTATTTTGTGTGAAATTTTGTATTCTGATATATCTGTACAATTAGATATTACTAGGTACACTATATTTACTCCATTTTTATTAAAATTCCAAAAGTGCAAAATTTCTGTATAAAACTTACTTCTTTAAAATAACACTGCAAACAACACAGTTGCATATATATCTTGTGATATCTGATAGATATGACCTTGCAACTATAACTTAGTGGAGTTATTTATTGAGTGAGATACTCATAATCAATTTCAGACATTTTCAGGCCTAAGTGTATGTGGCACTACATAAAGGTTCCTAGTCAATGATGACCATCCATGTGTTGCTGGGCTGCACACAGTCCTTTCTGATTTTCTTGTAAGTAGCTTAAGCATGTTGGGCCACTAGACAAAATCATGTCATGTATGTAATTCATTTTATTAGATGTCCTAGCACAAATTCAGCTCATGAAACAGAAGGGAGCATAAACAGTTGATAGAAATAAATGTGTATGGCTCGTTGATTTGGCACCCATGTGTTGCAAAGCCTACTATTTGATCTATTTTTCTAGTCTTGGCAAAAATACTTTACTCCATATGGCCAAGAGCAGAAAAGATCAAAAGTCAAATACATTTTTTGAATCTATTTGAACAGCTATTTCTTGTTTGATATTGAATTTTCTCATTGTTTTATGCATTTTAGATTAGTCAATGTAGAAAATTCCCAGTATGTGCAATTTAGTACCCAGTTGATTATTATTAAAATCACTAACATAATAAATAAGTAACCATGTAAAATGTTAAATAAATGGGAACTGAATGTTTTTTGTTTGTTTTCAAAGTCACAGGTAACTATAAAATAAGTCTTTAAATTTCTTTTGACTCCACTACCTGCTAAAATTGTTTCAGTTCAAATTTGTTTCTTTTCTGTTACTGTTTACTGTATTTCTGTGTTGCTGTACTGCAGACAATTGTGGTAGATAGAGAGAAGTGTCATTTTGCTGTTGTAAAGAATGGGACTGAAATATGGAATATTTATCCACAGAAATATTGTACATACTCAGCAGCTGTTAAATTGTTAAAGAACAAAGACATGGTATTGCCACAGTTTAAGTAAAAACTGTCATTTAAAGCCAGAGTGTTCAAAATTCTTTTATCTATTTTTTGCTTATCTAGAAACATAATTCTTCAGTGTGGACTTTTGTGTGCAACTGTTAAAATGTTTTTTTCACTGCTCTTTGACCTCTTTAATTTCACCAAATTTTTACAACCAAAACCCTATAGTAGGTGCACTGTCAAGAACTCTGGGCTGCATTTGTACAAAAAAGGTCGCCTTTTAGTTAACTGATGACTTGGGTATGAAGACTGAATCAGCGTGGAATATGTTTTATATAGTTGCATCATATAGCAGAGATGCTGAGTTGCCAGCAGGCACAACAGAAAGACTCTCACAATTAAAGCTTTCAGTCATTAAGGCCATTGTCAACAATAGACACACACATACTCATTCACACACACACTCACGAAAACAACTCACACACACAACTGCAGTCTCAGGCAACTGAAGTCATTGTTACATTCCGGATTTTACATTGTTTGATTTGTTGTATAATCTGCTGTACTGTGAACCTTTTGGCTTCAGTTTTCAAAAGAGAGAGAAAAAAAGATAGGGCAATAATCTCTCTGTTTACAGTTTCCTATTTGTGTTTAAAGTTGTGTCAATTAACAATAATTTCATAATCAACAAGAAAGATTTTGTCGTAATTACTTTTAAAACATGGTTTTATATGAATACACTGTTGTTGACAGATAACTATGTACAAAGTTTGTGTGTATCTAAATAGTATTTTGAAAAATTTATTCATAAAAAATTTGGTACCAACAAAGAACCGGCATAGCATATGTTCATAAAATTCTCTTCCTTGCGATTTTCCAGTACTGTTCCATAATAATTCGCTACTGACATCATCTTGTCTCTACAAAAATTAATTTTACAATTAATTGGAATTGTTTCATTATAAAAAGTTGTGACTGTAGCTCTATGAAGTAATAGTTGTGAAATTGGCAACAGCACAAAGGGATGCATATACTTGAGACGAGCTTCATACCAGAGGCTAGTTAAATGACAGTACAAAAATGAA
This sequence comes from Schistocerca cancellata, assembly GCF_023864275.1. Classification (NCBI taxonomy): domain Eukaryota; kingdom Metazoa; phylum Arthropoda; class Insecta; order Orthoptera; family Acrididae; genus Schistocerca; species Schistocerca cancellata. Next base: position 158,355,179 of record NC_064632.1, read on the forward strand.
TTCAGAATTGTACATCATCTTCAACTTTGAGAATTCAGTATGGTGTAAAACCCCCATATGATGTAATAACAGTCTTTAAATGTTGTCATGGAATCAGAGAACCATTTTTTGTATTTTTAAGTGTTATCTGCTGCTTGGTAAGATACATAAAAACACAAACTATGGATTCTCAAGAAGATATACTTGTCATGTGAACCAGTTTTCAGCTTACTGTACTGTCATCAGACAGTAAACTGACTGTTATCTTCAAAGATGGTTGTAAACCTGTGACCAAGCATTTGAAACATTACATAGATATGTGTGTTGCAAATCCCACACAGTAAAAAAACACAGATGATAATGCTATCATGATGTAGCAGAAAACATTAAAACTTAAAATAAATGAATGTACAAGTGGGAAAGGGAGGGTTGCACTAGATGGAACAATTCCTAGAGTGAAAACAGGTTCCAACTAAATCAAAATATGCAATAAAGTAGTTACCTAAATCCACTGTCCAGTATGCTGAAGGTTCATCAGCTTATCGCCCCCCCCCCCCCAGATGTAATCCACAGACAGATTCGCTTTGTCATATCTCTAAACACAACCGTAATTCTCTGAACACTCTCAGGACTCAGTCGCAAAGGAGTATCTCCCCCATTATCCAATATCATCCCAGACTGGAATAATATAACTGACCCATACCCATTACCAGAGCTTCAACTATTTATCATGATGTCTGGAAATGAACATTCTACCCTCAATCCTTTCCATCCCTTGTGAAGTTGTGTGCGCCCCCCCCCCCCCCCCCCCCCCCAATATATTCAAAGTCCTAATCCATCCTACTGCCACATCTACTCCCAAGTCTTGTTATGTGGGTCATTCCCCTGTGGAAGTCCCAAGTCAAGAGCTGTTCTCAACATCCACCCATCAAATCCTACTCCAGTTCCATCACAGTTTTATTCTATTCTAAAGAGGCAGGGTCACCTGTTGGAAGTTCTTCATGGAATATTATATGGGCATGACCACCTGCCCAACCAGATGAGCATCCACTGCCACACTGCAAAAGAGCAGAGTTGAACACTGAATGACAGAATGCACTGCTGAGCTGAACAATACTTGGTCTCAATAGCTGCTCACAAACTGTGCCATCTAGATCCATTCCCATGACACCAGTTTATGGTGTTATGTATAGGGTACTTGTCCTTGCACGTGTCTGTTCCTCAATCCTGCTCCACACACACCTCCCCCCCAGGTCCCATGATCCAAACTTCTCTCATCCTGCACCCACATCCTTTTCTCTACAGACTCTTTCTTCCTGTTTCTATTCCCATCCCTCCCCATGTCAGTGATGAGAATGAACTTGTTGGTGCCACCTTCCTATCCCATCCACATGCTGCCTCTGCACATACAAAAGAAAATTAAGCAATTTAGAATTATTCCAAATGGCAATAAAATAAATGCTAAAAAGATTGGTTAGGGAACTTAAATATGTTCCTTAAAATATCTGAATACAGTTTGTACATAGGTCATCAAAGTATAAGTGGTTGTTGCTGGAAGGCTGTGCCAAAGAAGCTTACAACCCATCATGTTTCAGACAATTTTAATGTGCAGCACCTACAGATGAATATACAGCCTAAGGAAATAGTGGTCATATCATTAATTGAGAAGGTTGGCATGTTCATTTCCAAGGATGGCTGGATGTTGCCCTAAACTGCTACATACAACATGGGTGTACTATGCATTAACCAATGCAGGCTATCAGTGTTTGGTTATCAGGGTAGTGTTGATATGTGTGCTCCTCAAGCCAACACTTTGAATCAAGTTGTTCAGTCTGTTGTGACCAACTCATTGTCCTATGCTGCAGTCACATTGAGTGGTCCTGATCCCACTCTGTGTTTCACTTGACTGTCTATCCGCTGGACCCAAGTGCATCTCTATGCAAGTTGTGTGCCCTATGCATCTCAGTCACGGTATAGCAAGCTTGTTTCCTGGAGATCAGTTATTATACTTTGTTTCAATACGCTGCGAAACTCTTTATTATGTTTAATGCTGTTGACGAGGCATCCTTTCATGTGATTTCACATTTCAACCTTGTTTGGTGGATTCACTTACCAAATTTGCGTAACACTAATCTTTCCAGGCACATGTGAGAGGAAATACTGCTTAGCCTGTATTTATGCCATGTTGCAGCAACCTTGGTCATTTATTCCTGGCATACCGTTCCCCATATCCTCTGAGTTTAGACAGATTTGGGCCATCTTTTCTAGAAGATACAATATCCACAAGTGTTACTTTATTCTTCTTATAGCATTAGAACGCATATTATGGATGCAATTCCTGTAGGTAGTGTAACTCAGACTGATGCCATGTCTCTTGACTTTCAGAAAGCTTTCAGTACAGTTGCCTGGTAATCAAAATACATGCACAAGGAACAGACATGTGATCAGTTAAAGACTTCCTGACAGATGGAACTCACTGTATTATTCTTAATGGAGGGACATCATCAGAAGCAAAATACCACAAGGTGGGGTGAGAGGACCACTGCTGTTCAAAAGTATATAATCAACCTGACTGATAACACCTGTAGTTCTGAGGCTGTTTGCAGGTGATGCAGTTCTCTACAGGAAGGTGACATTATGGGAAACTTATGTAATGCAAAGACATGCAGGTGATCAGTGCTTGGTGCATTTGGTGCAAAGATTGGCAGTGGACCATAAACTTTAAATGTAAAGTAATATGTGTAAATAGATGAAAAAGAGAGATATTGTTTTTGGTGAGTAGTCACTGGAATTGCCAACAACCTTCAGGAATCTAGGAGTTCCATTCAGAGCTATTTAAAGTCGAAGGACCACATAATCTAGTCATGGAAAATGCAGGTAGCATGCTGAGATTTATTAGATGAATGCTCAAGAAATGAATTTTGCAGAAAAGGGATCACTTATAAAGCCCTAATTTGATTATTATTTTTTATTTTTTTCATCTGTGTGGGACTGTTACCAAGGTGGATTAAAGGTTTGATCAAAACTAGAAGAAAGTTCCTTGTAATAATATATCCAGAATCCAATAACTTTTGAGAGATGAGCCAATCAATCCTCTCATTCTCATCTTTTACTTAGAAATATAAACTATAGGCAGTGCTGTATGTGGTTATCACAAATTCTGTCACAGTCTCCAGACCTTTGCAGTGAATCTTGCACTCTGGTGTCTGCACATTGTTGATGGGTTGAGCATACAACAATGCCTTTAAATGTCCCCATAGACAGAAGTTCACTGGATTTAGGTCTGCTGAATGAGGAGGGCATATTACCAGACATCTCAACCAATCGATTGCCCATGAAATGTTGACGTGATGTCAAACCCATAAAAATTGGGTAGGTAGTGCCCCATTATGTATAAACCATACTCATTCTCTTTCTTCAAGCATAACATTCTCCATCATTTCTGTTACATCATTACACACAAATCAGTGATTCACAGCACCTGTTGATTTGTTTGGTAAAGTGTAGGGTCCTATGAGTGTGCCACTTTCTGGTCACACGTTGATACTGGTGCCATACAACCATGATTGATCAAGGATTAGCATCTGAAGTAAAATGGCCCATATCTGAACAAGTGTTGGTTCCAGATATGCAATTATTGAAACTTTTCTTCTAGTTTTGACCAATGGTATCACCTGTCAAAATAGGTGAAACTTTTTTTGAAGAGTTCCACAGTTCATCACAGACTTGTTTAATCAACATGAAAATGTCACAGAAATGTGAAAGAAAGTACAGAGAGACATTAAAAGGAAAGCACTGTGTATCACAAAGAGCTTAGCAAGAAATTTGGAGAGCCACATTTCTTTGTGACACTCTCATATGGATTAAACAAACCTGTGACCTTGTAGAATGACCATGATCCTAAAACTAGAGAAATATGGACTCACCATGAGGGATCCGCATAGCCTATCTTTCTACTGCACACAGCTTGTGAATGAAACTGGAGGTGTGGGGAGAAATGATTCTGACACATGATGTACACTCCCACACACACACTGTATGGCAGCTGTCAAAGTACAGGCGTAGATGTGCCACATTGGTAACTCAATGGCTCTTTTGCTGTTTTAAAAGGTATTTTGTGTTGAGATTCAAGTGCTCCCAGCCTGCAGCAGAATGATGGTGTACATCAGTAGGCTGTTTGCACAGAGTTCTGCACTTGCACTGACAAGTAAATGATGATTTATTTTGACTGTTTTCACACTGTAATATCTCATGTTCTCTTATTCTGGAATGAAAATGTGGATTACCAAAAGCTCAAAAGCTATCCATAGCCCATGAAAGGACTGTCAGCCTGATTTGCAGCACAAGCTTGTACCTTCAGGTTGCCTGACATTTGACTGTTTTAATATTGCCATTGTGTTGCTATTCTATACAATCTTGCTTTTGGTCTGATAGATAAATATACTTTTCTTTCCATGAATGAAATGTGCATACCGAAATTTTTGGCTGGGAGTCCCCTTCTGGGGAGTTTGGGCTGCCTGACGCAAGTCTTTTTTTTTTTTCTCTTTTCTTTTCTTTCTTTCTTTTTTTTTTTTTTTTTACAGTACTTTAGTGACTTGTGTGTCAATGATGATGAAATGATGGTGAGGACAACACACACATTCAATCCTGAATGAAGAAGATCCCTCACCTGGCTGGAAACAGAACCCAGGGCTCTGTGACTGAGAGTCAGAAATGCTAATCTAAAGACTATGAGCTGCTGATTTCTTTCTGTAGGTCCATAGAGAGGAGACTGTCAAGGCTGTAGAACATGTCGTGTTGTGGAGGTGGTTCAGCTTACAAAGAGCTCTTAGATATATTGTATGTCTTTCAAATGAAATGATGTGCAGGGAGCACAAGATTCTTTTAACTAGCTGTCAGATCTTAATGAATCCTCATTTATAACTATAGATTTAAATGGGTTTCATCCTGAACAATGATTTTAGTAACTGCAGTTCCTTTATTTGAGATGGTGAAACCTAATTTGCAAAAAAGTAGGAAGTTAAGGAATGGGGCATCAATAAGTTGAAAGAACCAGAGATTGCTGAGAGTTTCAAAGGGAGCATTAGGCTACAGTTGACTGAAACAGGTGAAAGCGATACAGTAGAAGACAAATGGGTAGCTTTGAGAGATGAAATAGTGAAAGTGGGAGGATAAAATAGGTAAAGATGAAGCCTAGTAGAAATACTTGCTTGGATGTAAAAAGACTTACTGAATTTATTTGATGAAAGGAGAAAACATAAAAATTTAGATTGGGGTCATGCAGTATGCTAACTCTCTTTCAAGCTGGAGCTTCAAAGAAATTACTTATCAGACTGGTTATTATAGCTATTCAAAAGGTGAGATGGCTTGGTGAAGGAGTGATAGAGAAGCAGGATCACATGATTTTTTTTATAGCTGCAAAAGAAAGATCAAATGTATGGCACTCGTTTTATTGTAAATATGAGGAAAAAACATCTTATTATGGACTTCAAGGTGAATTCACACAGATTATGCAGACTCAAAATCAAAGGAAAATTTTTCAGCTCTGGTCTTATAAGTGCTCATGCCCCAACTGCAGAGAAGAGGAATGATGCTTTTTATGATGAATTAGATGAATGTCCAAGAGGAGACTAAGATAATTTTTGGAGATACGAATACTAAAACACGAAGAGAAGATGATTATCAGTCTTGTATTGGAAGATACATGATAACTCAGATAACAATGAGATCAGACTTCTACACTCCGCTTCCTCAAGAAATATGGCAGTGGGCAGTACAACTTTTAACCACAAAAGAGATATATAAAATGACATGGAAATCTCCAGATGGAAATACTTTTAACCAAACTGAGCTTCTCCTAATAGGTGCAAGACATCTGTCAAATCTAATGGATGTTAGAAGTTTAGGGGTGCTTATGTTCACTCTGGCCATTACCTTGTAGTAGCAACAGTCAGAAGTCAAATATCTAATGCAAGGTAGGTATGTGGATATTGTGCAAGAAAATTCTGTGTTGATAAGCTCATGGACCCTGAGTCTGCTCAAAGAGTCTCTGACTTACTCAAGGAAGACCTGTCATACTTTCCTGACAGTGAGAGTATTGAGAAAATATGGAAGAACCTAAAAGACACACTTACCAAAGCTGGTGATGAAGGTTTGGGAAGTTAGATTGGGCCATACACAATGGATGGTTTGATGAAGAGTGTACATCAGTAATAGGAATTAAAAATGAAGTCTACAGGGGAATGCTTCAAGTAGACCATACTCTCAGATTATAGAAGAGCAAGAAGAGAAGAAAAGAGGCAGCACAAAAAGAAAAAGAGAGAGCTTGAAAGGAAAGAACTAGAAGAAATGGAACAGCTAAATGGGCTGAATGAGTGATAGTTTTTTTTATCAGAAGTCAAATAAGAGCTGGAAGGATTTCCAGCCAAGGATGAATTTATGTAGAAATACAGATGGTTCCATTTTGAATAGTGATGAAGCAATACATAAAAGATCTCAACACTTAGATGAACTGTTGAACGATGGTGCATCTGAGAACCAATGAATCTTACCTTCTGTAAATGTAAGGAACTTGGGAACAGAGGAACCAGTACCAACTATTGAAGAAGTGAAAGCAGCCATCAAGAAGCTGATGAACGACAAGGGACAAGGAATGGATTGAGTACAACCAAACTCATTAAAAATGCAGCAAAGTAAATTTGTAAAACATTTACACAAGCTTGCAGTGAAGACTTGGGTAGATGCATGTATCCCTGATGATAGGAATTTAGGTATCACATACCTAGTACACAGGGAATGCAATACTATGGCTTGCTCTAACTACAAGGGAATTTCCCTATCACTTACAGCACATAAAATTTTTTCCAACATCCTTTTTAATAGGCTTACACATGATGTTGAAAATGGTGTTGACGACTATCTACATGGGTTTCACCAGAGAAGATCTACTGTTGATTACATCTTCACAATACGGCAAATACTAGAAAGAATTTTAGATTGATTCACATCACCTCTTTATAGACTTCAGATCAAATTATGACAGTATTGACAAAAGGGAGCTGCATACAGCAATAGAAGAGATAGAAATTCCTCATAAATTTATTGTCTTAGCGAAAGCTACTATGCAAAACACCCAGAATCAAATTAAAATATGTAATATGTCAGGTGCTGTGGTCACAAAAAATAGAGTGTGACAGGGAGATGCATTATCCTGCCTTCTGTTTAATATAGCCTTGGAAAAGGTTATAAGAGATGCAGGCATCAATACAAGACAGGCTATCCTGTATAAATCAGTTCAGCTGCTGGCATGTGCAGATGATATTGATATAATTGTGAGAATGCCAGGTAATTGAAAGAAACCTTTAGGAGTCTTGAAAGAGTTGCTAGAAAGATGAACCTATAGATAAACAAAGGGAAAACTACATACAGGGTGAACAAAAAGTCAGTATAAATTTGAAAACTGAATAAACCATGGAATAATGTAGATAGAGAGGTAAAAATTGACACACATGGTTGGAATGACATGGGGTTTTATTAGAACCAAAAAAATATAAAAAGTTCAAAAAATGTCCGACAGATGGCATTTCATCTGATCAGAATAGCAATAATTAGCATAACAAAGTAAGACAAAGCAAAGATGATGTTCTTTACAGGAAATGCTCAATATGTCCACCATCATTCCTCAACAATAGCTGTAGTCAAGGAATAATGTTGTGAACAGCACTGTAAAGCATGTCCGGAGTTATGGTGAGGCATTGGCATCAGATGTTGTCTTTCAGCATCCCTAGAGATGTCGGTTGATCACGATACGCTTGCGACTTCAGATAACCCCAAAGCCAATAATCGCACGGACTGAGGTCTGGGGACCTGACAAGGGAACCTTCCCATTGCACCCCCCTCAGATTTAGTTATAAGTTGGCACAGTGGACAGGCCTTGAGAAACTGAACACAGATCAATTGAGAAAACAGGAAGAAGTTGTGTGGAACTATGAAAAAATAAGCAAAATATACAAACTGAGTAGTCCATGCGCAAGATAGGCAACATTAAGGATAGTGTGAGCTCAAGAGTGCCATGGTCCCGTGGTTAGCATGAGCAGCTGCGGAACGAGAGGTCAGTGGTTCAAGTCTGCCCTCGAGTTAAGAGTTTAATTTCCTATTTTCACAAAGTTATGATCTGTCCGTTCATTCATTGATGTCTCTGTTCACTGTAATAAGTTTAGTGTCTGTGTTTTGCGACCGCACCGCAAAACTGTGTGATTAGTAGACGAAAGGACGTGCCTCTCCAATGGGAACCGAAAACATTTGATCGCAAGGTCATAGGTCAACCGATTCCTCCACAGGAAAACACATCTGATATATTCTATACGACACTGGTGATGGCATGTGCGTCACATGACAGGAATATGTTGTCGACCCACCTAACTTGTACACTTGGCGAATGGGTAAAAAGATTCTTACACCTTGCCCGATTTAAGTTTTCTTGTGGATGTGATAATCACCCCCAAAAAGTGATGGAAACATAAGAGTTTGTCACATAAAATGAAAATATGAAATTAAGCTTTTCACTGGAGGGAGGACTTGAACCAAGGACCTTTCATTCTGCAGCTGCTCACGCTAACCACGGGACCACGGCACTCCTGAGCTCAGACTCTTCTTGATGTTGCCTATCTTGCATATGGACTACTCAAATTGTATATTTTACTTATTTTCTCATAGTTCCACACAACTTCTTCCTGTTTTCTCGATTGATCTGTGTTCAGTTTTTCAAGGCCTATCCACTGTGCCAACTTATAACTAAATCTGAGAGGGGTATGGTGGGGAGGTTCCCTTGTGAGAAGCCAAGCATGACGAAAGTGGTGGCTGAGGACAGGATCATCACCAAACTTTTTTTTTGTTTCTGATAAAACCCCATGTCATACCAAGCATGTGTGTCAATTTTTACCTCTCTACCTACATTATTCCATGATTTATTAAGTTTTCAAATTTATGCTGACTTTTTGATCACCCGGTATATGGAGCCTCCATCCATAAAAATTGCTTCATATAAGTTTGACATCATGTTTAGTTTCACTTACCTTGGATCAGAAGTAAACTGTAAGAACAGTGTCAGCTCTGAAATCCAAAAACGAATACTGTCTGCCAGCAACTGCTACCACAGCCTCAGAAAATGTCTGAAATCTAAGTTTCTGTTCAGGAAAACTAAATTTGTAACACATAAAGTTTAGTAATACCAGTGCTAACTGTTATGACTTCCTTGCATGCTGTGTGGTTTCTTAGTGGATACAAGTGTGAGGAACAGATGCTTCTCATGAACAGAGAATTCAGATATTAGTTTATTCTACATCTAATATAAAATAGTAAAAATAACACATACCTTTGTAGTGAAGTAGCAGAATCAGTTGCTAACAATAGATTTGGATACAGAAATATATACAGATACAGAAGATATATCAATCTGTCACTGTTCAGTACAAAGTCTGTTCAGAAGATGTTAAGCCCTGGCCACTATTAAAGTCTATAAATATTAGTCAACTGGCAAACATATAAAAAGGTCTCAGTGTATGAATATTCAAACTTAAGTACACCCATCACTGGAGCTCCAGAGGGGGAATGCTTGCCTCTCATTTGCAACAGTGTAATCATTTGTGGCAGTGCCCCCATGTCATGACGTGGCTGTAGAAAATTTGGTGGCATAACTGGTAGTGCACACATTTGAAAGTGTAGCTGACTGGATGATGACTGATACTACACTAACATATGGTGCTGAAACGTGGTCATTAACAAAATTTGATGAAAAGCAACAGGGCATATTTGAAAGAAAGATCTTGAGATCAGTTCTTGTGCCAATGGAAGAAAATTATGTCTGGAGGAGGAGATTCAACTATGGATTATATAATCTGTATGCTGAACCAGGCATTGTCAGCTACATTAAGATTAAAAGGCTGGGATGGGCAGGACATGTGCTGAGAGCAAATGACAGAATGATTAAGAAGATATTCAGTACAGTGCCTGAAGGAACCAGGAGAGCAGGAAGACCAAACCTAAGGTGGGAGGAAGATGTCAGAGAGGCCACAAGGAAACTGGATTTCGAAATTGGAAGTGACCGACACTAAACAGGAAAGAATGGAATAATCTTCTACAGAAGGCCAAGGAACGCAGAGGGCTGTTGCACTTTGGAGAAAGCTTTTGACAATGTTGACTGGAATACACTCCTTAAATGTATGAAGATAGCAGGCGTAAAATACAGGGAGCAAACTTTTAGAAAAACTAGACTACAGTTATAAGCGTCAAAGAGTGTGAAAGGAAGCAAGCAGTGGTTTATAAGTGAGTGGGACAGGGTTGTAGCATACCCCCAATGTTACTCAATCTGTACACTGAGCAAACTGTGATGGTAAGCAAGAAGAAATTTAGAAAATTAGGGTGAAGAAATAAAAACTTTGGGGTTTGCTGATGACTTCGTAATTCTGGCAAAGACAAAAAGGATTTAGAAGAGCAGTAGAATGGAATGAACAATGTCTTGAAAGGAGGATATAAGTGGAACACTAACGAAAGCAAAGCAAAGAAAGGAATAGTGGAATGTAGTTGAATTAAATCAGATGATGCTGAAGGAATTAGATTAGGAAATGAGACTCTAAAAGTAATAGATGAGGTTTGCTATTTGGGGAGTAAAATAACTTATGATAGTCAAAATAGAAAGGATGTAAAATTTAGAATGTCAGTGGAAACAAAAGCGTTTTTTGGAGAAGAGAAATTGGTTAAACATTGAATTTAAGTGTTTGGAAAAGTTTTCTGACAGCATTCGTTTGGAGTGTAGCCATGCACCAAAGTGAAACAAGAGGAGAATAGAAGCTTTTGAAATGTGAAGCTACAAAATAATGCTGAAAATTAGATGGGTAGATTGTGTATCTAATAAAGAACTACTGCACATAATTGTGGTAGAATTTGAGCAACAGAAGGAACTGGTTGATAGGACACATTCTGAAACATCATGGAATCATCCGTTTGGTATTAGAGGGAAGTGTGGGGGTAAAAATTGCAGAGGGAGACCAAGAGATGAGTACAGTATGCAGATTCAAATAGATGCAGGTTGCATTAGTGAATTCAGAGATGAAGAGGCTTGCACAGGATAGTGTGGAGAGCAACATTCAGATTCAGATTCAGTCTCAGATTCTTTATTGCTCATTCAGCATTATTACATGCAATAGTTCACTTAACCTATTAAGTTTACAAAATAAATTTTTACATATTTAAGTTTGTATTGGGCATTTCTAAAAATTCTTCTAATGAATAGAATGGATTAGCTAACAAGAAGTTATGAACATTGTCTTTAAATAATTTGTCAGGCTTGATTGCCCCGTTTTTAGACAATTTGTTATACATTTTAATTGCCATGTACTTATGACTATTGTTAGTTTTAGCTAATCTATTTTGTGGCAACAGCAGAGAAGTACACATTCTTGTATAGTAGCCATGCCTTTCATTTGTTACACTTAAATTCGGTAGTTCAGCAAGTATGTAGTTAACACTGTCAAGAATATATAAATTAATAACTGTTAAAATTCTATATTTAATGAACAATGGTTTACAATGTGTTCTATTATCTACCTTAGCCATTACTCTGATTGCTTTCTTCTGGATCACCATAATTTCATTTATTTTTTTGCTGTTTCACCAGAGTATTAACCCATACCTTAAAACAGATTGAAAAAAGGCAAAGTACGCTGTCCTTACACACTCAAATGTCACACAACACATCAGTCTCTTCAACAAATATATAACTATTGACAACGTAACCACTATGTGATCAACATGAGAGTTCCATGTTAGACTGTTGTCAAGTACAATACCTAAAAACTTTGCGTTTTGTTTTTCTATTTTTGTAGTCTTTGACAGACTGAGCCACATATTCTGGGTCTTTTTCTCATTTAATAGCAGACCATTGGCATTAAACCATGATGTTGCATTTTCTTTTGCCAATTTCATGTCATTTACAAGGTTATCAAGTACATGGTTTACATATAGAAAAGTTGTGTCATCTGCATACATATATGTCTTTACATCTATATTTCCTGGTAAGTAATTTATGTGTACAAGGAAAAGAAGTGGTCCCAATTTAGATCCCTGTGGCACTCCGTGTTGAACCTCGAGTATGTTTGACAGATGGCCTCCTGAACTCACCACCTGTTTCCTTTTATTGAGGTATGATTTGATGAGTTTTAAACTTTTATCCCATATTCCATAGTACTCAAGTTTAGAGAGCAGAAGTGAGTGGTCAACACAGTCAAAAGCTTTGCTCAGATCACATAAGGTTACCTGAGTGTGCGCATGGTACTCAAATGCTGCTAGATGTCTCTGACTAAGAGCTCTATGGCGTGTATAGTTGACCTTCCTTTTCTGTAACCAAACTGTGATGCACTTAACATACCATTTAGTTCTAGGTACTCATACATCTGCTTATATATTATGCCTTCAAAGACTTTTCCTAGTATTGGAATTAGTGAAATTGGTCTGCAGTTTGCAGGATCTGATTTGACACCCTTCTTAAAGACTGGAGTTACCTTGGATAGTTTGAGAGGATCAGGAAAAAACCCTTCTATGAGACACAGGTTTATAGAATATGTTAATGGTGCTGCAATGTAATGTATGATTTCTTTCAATAGATTGTTTGACATATTAAAAATATCTGTACTGTATGAATTTTTCATTTCTTTGACTATTTTAAGAACTTCATGTTGGCGTACCTCTTTGAAGTGTTTCAATGATGATCTGGCCCTATTATGATTTAAGTTTGCTCTCTTAAGATAATCTATACATGTTACATTGGGTTTACTGATCAGCTTTATGATATCATCAGCACAGCTTACAAAATATTTATTGAATGTATCTGCTGGTATTGGGACTGTCTTGTCGAAGTTTCTGGCTTCACCTTTAACGGTATTAATTACTGACCAGGCTGTTTTGCATTGGTTTTTACTATTTTTTTATGAAATTTGTGTTGTACCTTTGTTTCACCAATTGCAACTCTTTCTTATACAGTTTCTTAGTGATTTTTTCGAGATCCTTAATTTCATTAGAATTGTTTACTTTGGCAAGGCGCTTCTGCAGCAGTAGCTTATTTTTTAGATTCTCCAGTTCTTTGGTGTACCAAAATTTACCCTTTCTTGTTTTATGGTATTTCTTTTGATCGAAATGAGCTTTTAAAATACCTGTTAAGTAATTGTGGAATGTTTCATAAATTGTTTGGGCACTGGAATCACCGTTTTGAAATAATTTGTCCCAGTTTGTTATGCTCAGCTGGTGTGTTAGTTTTATGAGATTGTGTTTTGTTAATATTGAGGTATTGGATTTTGTTAACTTTTGTGCAGCCTTGCTCTCACCCTCTTTTATAAAATGTCTTAACTCTACTGTTAACATGGAGTGGTCTGAGAAAACAAATCCCTTTACCTTGGTGGAGTACATATCACGAGCACAGTTGACAAAAGCATTATCCAAGCACACATGTAGTCTTCTTGATTCTGAATTTACATGATGGAAGTTGTGCTGCCTTAGCATATTCAGTAACTTATTTACACTGGGTTTGTTACATGTTACGTCAAAGCTTGAATTACAGTCTCCCCCAATTACAGGTTACATACTGTTCCCATTTCGTTATGTAGCAGAGTACACTGTCTAAATTATCTAAAAAAGTTTTATCATCTGAGACATGGGAATGGTAGATACATACTATGATAAGGTTCATTATATCACATATGATCCCGGTAATTTCAAAGTGTTTCTCTACACATGCCCAACTAAGATCTAGTTCTCTACACACTATTTCATTTGAAACATAGATAACAGTACCACCATTACGGTACTGAGATCTGCCAAAACTGTTTCCATGTTTATAACCTTCTGGTACATAGTATTGTATTTGTTCTGGTTTAAGCCAATGTTCTGATAGACATAAGAAAGAATACTTATTCTGTGGCAATGACTCCTCCAGAATTTCAACTTTATTTTCAAGACCCTGAATATTTAAAAATAGGATGATGTTGTGACTTATCTGTGAGTTAACAGGATGGTTTTTCACGTTTTTGTTTTCTTTTTGGCTTGAAACCATAAAAAATTATCACTGAATGACACAGATGTATTTTTCCTTTGGCTCATCCTTAATCATTGCTGTGGTGCTGCTCCAGTCGTTGTTGGTTCTGCTGCTGTTGCTGCTTCTGCTGATAATGATGGTGCTCCTGCTGTTTCACTTATTTCTGGTGTTCCACAACTGCTGTGCCTTTCTGTGAATTATTAACATTTGGAGTGTTCACTTGCTTTAATAATATTTCACATTTGTCTTGGAGAGGTGTAGCTTCACTGACAGCAGATTTCACATTGGAGTCTACAGGTAACACACACTTATTGTCCATGAGAGGTATGATTTTTCTATCATCACACTGCACATTTGGGATTTTATTTACAAGTTCTAAAATTTTTGTTACTATTACGTTACATTTAGATGAGAACCATGTATTGTGTGAAATATTTTCCCTAAATTGCTGATGTTCACAGATGTTACATTTTCAAACCGCTTGCAAATATTTTGCATCTCTTTATTGGCAGTTTCAATTTCTTTATTTACACAGGACCATTCTATCAAGTCGTAACAGTGTGGCACTGAAAAAACAATAACATGTGTTCCTCTCAGCTCATACAGTTTTCTTTTTAGCGAGATTAAGAGATCATTTTTTTTGTTCCTAGCTATATCATTTGATCCCGCCAGGAAGATGGAAAAGTCCTTTTTGCTTAACGAGGAAATTTTTTCTTGACTCATTGACATAGCAGCACTGAATTTTGCTCCTGGTACAATGCAGACACCTATCCTCTCTGCAAATCACTGTGGAATCAGACTCTACCACTATAATGGTGCCATGCTGCAAGGCCTTGGTATTCTCTGCTTCATTACTTCTTCACTGCTTTGACAGTGTCAGACTTAATGCTTGTAGTATTTGCAAAAACTTAGGCAGTTGCTCTGGTTCTTTCATTGGGACTTTATTATCAAAGTACGACCCCAAGAAATTCCGAATGTTGTGATTCTATTACAATTCTTGTACTTTAATGTTTGCCTAATTTTTTGAGACTCTGGACTTTGACTTTGATTCCTACTCAGAACTTAACTTCATTCAAGTAATTGGGAAATTTTATGTTACACTTCAGACTTGGTCAAACTTATGAACTTCAGTTTTGCTGTACTCTGGTTTTTGTCATTGAGCACTCACTTCAGGAAGACCCAAGTTTTTTTCTTTGGACGTTACTGACTGTGTTATGATAGAGCCAGTGACATTACCTGTGTGACATATACTTTGTTAACATAAAAATTTTTAATGGTGTGTCTGATGTATTTTCTTGTGATATTTCTGCTTGGTTGGTGTATATCAAGCTGTGCCTATTCTTCTTGCCACTCTGTCATTTTGAGTTCATGTGATCAGCACTCCTTCTGCATTCATTGCACTGCAGCGGCTGTCTGTGCAATCTGTCAGAATGGTGCTCCTGAGACCATCATCCCTATGTTTCAACCTTTCTCAAATTTGAAAAGATTGGTTAACAGCTGCATGTGCACATCCTCTCAGAATACATGGTTTGATCTCCACCTGAAAAGTACCATTTATATTACACACACTTAATAGTCACCAGGTATTCAAAACATTCTTTACCTGTAGCAGTGTTTTTGGATTGCACAAAAAAAATCTCTCATTAGGACTAAATTTTACTCAGTAAATCCCACAGATTATATTATATTAGACGAGATGTACTTTTTGTTCCATTTGATTCACAGTAAAGAGATCCTCTGGAACATGTCAGAAAACAAGAAAACACAACAAATATTTGTAAAATAAGAATGGATGTACTGATGTACTTTTCACAGCTCCCAAATGAAATTGCCCTTGTGAATGTGGAATCAGTCAAAAAAAAGATCCTTAAGCACATTTACATTTTAAAGGATATAAAACTTGTCACCAAATATTAAATGTTTGGTACATTAAGGTGCTATCATAATTCTTAAGCTATTGTAGTCACACATCATCAAATAAAAAATAAAATAAAAAACTTGTTACAGTACTTATTTACAATGATGCATTGCTGCACAAAATTTGTACAGAACTCAGATTGCATGCAATATTCACATTATGTGATATTTAAGAAACATACACATTAATTGGTTCCACTAGGAAATTCATCAATGGAGTTGAAGGATTTGAACACCAATGAATCCTTTAGACTCCTCTCAAACTGAACTTTATGATTAGTTAAACCTTTCGTGGCTGCTGGCATGTTATTGATAATGTGTATCGCTGAAAAGTGGACACCATTCTGAACCAAAGCAAGTGATTCTAAATCTTTGTGAAAGTTATTCTTATTTCTGGCGCAGATTCAACAAACTGCGCTATCGGTTTGGAAAAAAGAAATATTTTTAAAAACAAATTTCATTAAGAAATAAATATATTGGAAAATAGTAGTTAGTATCCCCAGTTCCTTAAATAGCCCTCTGCAGGACGTTCTTCATTTCACACCGCAAATAATTTTTATTGCACATTTTTGGGCTCAGAAAACTTCAGCTTGGCTTGATGACTCACCACAGAAAGTAATCTTTTGTTACATTATGGAATGGAAGTAAGCATAGTACACTAGCTTTTTTATTTTTATATCGCCTATGTCCAACAACATTCACATAACAAACAGAGCTTTGTTTTGGCACTTCAGCAGTTCTGTGGTGTACTCCTTCCACTTAAATTTGTTATCAAGCTGTAATCCCAGGAATTTAACACTGTCAGCTTCTACTATCTGCTTGTCATCATATTTTCGGCATGTACTTATTCCAGTGTTAGTATCATCTGAAAACAAAACAAACTTGGCATCAGATAATGTTACTGATGGAAGTTCATTGATATACACAAGAAAAGTAAAGGCCCTAAGATGGGACCTTGGGGGATACCCTTATTGGTTCCTGGTTGGATGATGCCTGATGCCTTAATACACATTCTTCCCCACTGACATCCTTTGTTTTCGGTCAGAGATACAGGATTTGAACTGTTTTGAAGTGTTTCCTGGTACACTGTAAAAGAATGCTGTAATTTACACAGTCAAATATCATTGGCAGATCACAAAATATACCAGTACCATGGCTGGCTAGTGTGGCCGAGCAGTTCTAGGCCCTGCAGTCTGGAACCGCTACAGTCACATGTTCGAATCCTGCCTCGGGCATGGATGTGTATGATGTCCTTAGGTTAGTTAGGTTTAAGTAGTTCTGAGTTCTAGGGGACTGATGACCTCAGATGTTAAGTCCCATAGTGCTCAGAGCCATTTGAACCAGTACCATGTAATTTAATACCTAATGAATTCTGTACATTCTCACTATTTGTGTAGATAGCCTTTTCAAAATCAGAACCCTTTAGAAATTCAGATTACAACTTGGATAATATTTTATTTGTGGTCAGGTGGTTAAGAAGATGGCTGTATATTATCTTTTCTAAAACTTTTGATATGTGGGCAAAAGTGAAATTGTATCAAAGTTTGAGGGTATTTCTATAACCCCTTTCCTACACAAAGGCTTAACTTCAACATATTTCAGCCATTCAGGAAATGTTCCACTGATAAAACACTGATTACAAAAATGACTTAAAATGTCACATAACTCAGAGGCACTCTGTTTAAGCAACTTTGTTAATGTATTAGCCTAGCCACTAGAATTGGTTGATTTTTTAAGGATTTTATGGTGGACATTACTTCTACCGATACTACGAGGGCCATATTCATATTATTGTAATTATTTGTAGTGACTGCACTGAGATGGTCCATTGCAGCATCTAATGAACCTGACAACCCCAGCTTATCAGTAACTGTTGTGAAGTGGTTACTGAAATTTCAGCAACACTGAACACATCTGTTATATGTGTATCATTTACTCTTAATGATATGCACTCCCCTCCATCTCTGGTTCTACCAATCTCTTCTTTCACTTTATCCCATGTTGTCTTCGTTTTGTTATCTGTTGTTATTATCCTTTTCTAATAATACAGTTGCTCTGCTGTCCACATTACTATCTTCAATATTTTGCAGTATGTTTTGTAATGATCTATAGCATTTACATCAGAGCCATTCCTGAATGATAGATATAGTTTCTTTTTTATCTTAGAGGATACCCTTACCCCATGAGTAAGCCATGGCTTTTGTGCAGACTCTGGTTTAATCTGGGTTGGTTTTAGGAGAAAACAGTTTTCAAATTAAGTTAAGGACATTATTAATAAAAGAGTTGTATTTGTCATTCACGTTATAAGCATTGTACACATCACTCCAATTTAAACCTTTGAGAAGATTCCTAAAGCAACAAATTTCTGGCTAACTGATTACCCTCTTGAACTCAGATTTAGCAGATTTTATATCCAGATCAGTATTAACATTTAGTGAAGGGTACTGCTTGTCATGGTCTGTGAGGCTACTTATTATTAGTTTTATTGAAAGGGTACAGTACCGCCTGACACTGAAAATAGGTACAACATTCTTCGTTAGTCTTGTCAGAACAACATATTTTTTTGTAATAATAACTCAATTTCACTTCATACACTGAAGCTGGATACCAGTGTAGGAAAGAATGACAATTTATTTATTTAATTGATCACATGTGCACTCCCACAAAATAAATCCCTACATCCAATTTAGTGAGATGTGTGAAATGAATGAATGTAAGGTTGTCTGCTAACTGCAGATAGTGAATGTGCAATATATGATCATCTTTGAGACGGTCCTTTGGTCACCTTTGGTGGAACCAAAGAGATGAAATTTACCTGAGCTTTGAGTGCCTGAAATGTGGCTGACCAATACGGTAGCATGGTCTTCCCTCACCTCGACGGAGGTGTGAGATGACCTGAAGAATGGCCATGTTTCAGCTCTCTGGCGCTGGATCTTGTGTTGGCAAGACCTGTCTTAGGTGTGCTCCGTAAAGACAAAAGAGTGGAGAGATGGTATGCAAATGAAAAACTTAAGAGTGGCTTGGAATAATAATTTCTCTATTTCAGGAACTTTTGGGAGGAGAATTAAATGACAGGCAGGTAATATTAAGGGGATCATAGTAATCTTCGGAAGTGACCAATGAAACCATATAAATATGACAAGCAGGACAGTGTTGTAATCTGCGCTGGAGCTAAAGACATTTACGAAAACAATGCTATGAAAATGTATAAACAGCTCTTGAGTCTTTTGCTAGTACTGTCAAATACAAACATTTTACTGGTGAACTTTACCCACAGGCATGATTTACCTGAATGGTCATGTGTGAATAAGGAAATTCACAGAATTAATGCGAAACTTAAAAGTAGTTGTAGGCTATTCAGCAATGTGAAATTAATTGACTCAAGCACACTTGACAGAGAATGTTTTACGAAACATGGGCTTCACCTTAACAGAAATGGTAAGGCCAGGTTAGGAAACTTAATAAGGGAAGCAATTAAATGCAATTACAAAGTGACAGCCACTGAACTGGGATGGTATAAATCTCCAATAGCAGAAACACCAGCAAAAACAGGAGCAGCACGCAAATGGACCATCCAAAAAACAATAGCAATAGAGGAACCTACTACTGAACCAACAGCACGAAGAATCCTGTCAGCACCACCACCACATCCACTACCATTACCACCACCACCACCACCACCTCCGGCCACAGAAGCACCAGCAACAACAACAGCAGCAGCAACTGAACCAACAACAACAGTAGCAGCAGCAACAAAACCATCAACAACAGTTGCAGCAACACAACACTGCCTAAGGAGGAGTCAAAGACAAGGTACATCTACATCATTAAATAAGGATTTTTTATGGCTTCAGACAAAGAAATGGAAAAGATTGTGACAAATCAGCAAGAAAATTTGCAGATAAGTCACAACTACTATGGAAAAAGCAGCACATTACCAGGTAATGACAAAAGAAAAAATACTTGTAAAACAGTCAGGATAATGTGTCAGAATATTCAGTGCCTCGGAAACAAAGTACTAGATCTAGAAGTAGCTTTAAATAATCTTGCTGATGTCTCTTGTATTTGTTTATCTGAACACTGGTGCAAGGCTAGTGAATTAAGTCTCATAAATATAAACAAATTTAATTTAGCAACACATTATTGCCGAAGTGTTTTTAAAAATGGTGGGGTATGCATTTACTCTAGAGTAGGACTGCAGTTCAAAGTGAAAACAGAATTGGACCATCTAAATATAGAAAAACATTTTGAATCATGTGCCATAGAGTTAAAAACTGAGGAGAAGAGTGAAAAACTAGTTGTCATTACAGTATATAGATCTCCACTGGGTGATAAAAACATGTTCTTCAAAAAAATAGAAGCAGCATTAAACACTTTTTATAGTAATGAAGTGAAATTATTTTTATGTGGAGATTTTAATATTAACCTGTTAATTGAAAGTGATGAAAAAAGACAGCTTTTGAGTATACTCAGCAGCTTCCACATGAAACCACTCTTTACAGATGCCACCAGAATAACAGAACTGTCATCTTCTCTTTTAGACAATATTTTCTCAAATATGGAGAATGGTATCACTGAGCCACTAAACGTAAACTTAGGTCTTTCGGATCACAATACACTATTAACATACATAAATTACTCTATCCCCAAGGCAGTAAAATATAAGTGGGGATACAAAAGGCACTTCTATACAGAAAAAGTAAATACTTTCATCCAGTTGTTAGCTAATGAAACCTGGGAAGATGTCTTTGCACAAATTACAACCGAGGAATCTTTCAATGCTTTTTCTAGTACATTCATGTCCCTATTTGAGATGTGTTTCCCAAAAAAGCTCACAAAGATCAATGTCATGCCTAGGAACACAAGCCAGTGGATAACACCCGCTATTAGAGTATCTAGTCAGACACTAAAACATATCAGTCAACTCAAAAAAGATAACAAAGATGAACACTTCACAGATTATGTTAAGACATACAAGAAAATTTACAGGAAGGTGATCAAAAAAGCCAAGACAATGCACAATGACAGTGTAATTGCTGGGTCAGCAAACAAATCAAAAGCTATATGGAATGTAGTAAAAAAAGAAATAGGCCCAAGCAAAAATGTTAGAAATCCAGATGACTTTGTTTTAAAAGATGATCAAGGTGTGCTAGTCAGAAATCGTACTTTAGCAAATTACGTTAATGACTACTTCATAAATAGCCCAATCAATCTGCATAAAAATTGTCCTAAGATTAGTAGAACATCAATCCCAGAAGAACAAAGTGTGAATTCATTATTGCTACCTCCCACAAACAAATTGGAAGTTAATCAAATAATAAAAACAATGAAGAATAAAATGTCCTCAGGGATTGACGAGATACCTTGCTCAGTCATGATGAGATGTGCTAGTGTCATATCAGACCCACTCTCACACATCATAAACATATCATTTTCGGAAGGCGTCTTTCCACAACGATTAAAAATTGCAAAAGTAAAACCATTGTATAAAAAGGGCAATATACATGAAGTGGGAAACTATAGACCAATAGCTTTATTATCGGTATTTTCAAAAGTAATAGAGACAGTCATGAAAAACAGAATTACAAATTACCTCGAGAAATTCAATCTATTGTCTGTAAACCAACACGGCTTCCGCAAAGGAATGAGTACAGAGTCAGCCATCACCCAATTCATTGAAAATATTGTAACGGGGCTAGATAAGAACAACAGTACAATAGGAATAAATTTGGACCTCTCAAAGGCATTCGATACTGTCCAACATGATATCCTGCTAGACAAATTAGAATATGTCGGTATACGAGGAGTAGCTAAAAAGTGGTTTCAGTCATATCTCCATAATAGGAAACAGGTAGTAGAAATTGCAACAACAAACAGTAAAAACCAAAGTATTGTTTACAGATCGGATATTCAGACTGTGCCAATAGGGGTACCGCAGGGGAGTGTTCTAGGACCTCTCCTATTTCTTCTTTACATAAATGATATCAAGATTCCAGTAAATGGTACTCATATAACCCTGTTTGCGGATGACACAAACATTGTAGTAACTGACATAAACCGGGTATTGCCAACATCTGCAACCAGAGTTATAGAATATTTGCAAAATTGGTTTGAAGTGAACAAATTAACCATAAATATATCTAAAACTAATTATATCCATTACAGGAAAGCAAAGTCACACTCTGATCTAGATCTCAGAATACAAAATAAAGAAATTGTGAGAGTTGCTACCACAAAATTCTTAGGTGTAGTTATAGATGAAAATTTAGACTGGAAATCCCATATCCTGTATCTCTCACATAAATTAAGTTCTGCTTGCTTTGCTTTACGCGTTATTAGCTTTGTATGTAGTAGGGAATGTAGCAAAGCTGTTTACTTTGCTTGTATACATTCTGCTATTACCTATGGCCTCATCTTCTGGGGTCATAGTAAGAAAAATCTCACAACCATCTTCACTCTACAAAAACGAGCTGTTAGAATAATTACCAACAGTTCAAGGCTAACTCCTTCAAAGCAATTATTTAAACAGCTGAATATTCTACCCCTACCGTGCCTCTATATACAGAAAAGCGTAATTAATATAAAACAAAATATTAACAGTTTCCAATCCAACTCGGATTTACATACTTACAACACAAGAAAGTGCAATGACATTCATATAAAAAGAGTTAACAAGGCTTTGGCGCAGAAACAAACAAACATACAAGGAAGTAGATTGTATAACAAACTACCGGTAAAGATAAAAGAAATAAAAAAATTGTCTTCATTTAAAGAAGCAGTATTCAAATTTTTAATGACCAACTGCTATTATAGTGTAAAAGAATACCTGGAATAGCTCCATACTAAACAATCATATTTATGTACTCTGTGCCAATAGTAATTTTTATCTGACTGTTGCTATGTTCTAAATAAATAATATGTACAAAAGTGCTAGAATTGTATGTGTTATATCTAAATATCAACTGTGTATTCCATGTAAAAAGTCTTTCTCATACATCAATGTAAATAATCAAAGTTGTACATGCTATTTCAATGTGGTCTGATGTAGTCTACTATGCACATCTGTATTTTGTATAGTATTGTTCACCCTATATGTGTGTATATATATACTATGTATTTTTTTGACGAAATCCATGCAATGTAAATTGTCTCTGGATGAATAAACTACTACTACTACTACTATGTGTAGCAATAAGTTGAAATACTTGCGAGTGCTAGTACTAAGTGCTAAAGTTAAGTTGAATTACTGGCGTGTGTACTATAAGTTGGAAATATTTAAGAAACGGCGTGTGCAGGACTTGAAATTAGAGACGAGTACTTCCACACGGTGAGTACTGTGTGAGTCTCAATCTGTGTATGAAACAAAGGATAAAGAGAAGTACTCGTCCATGGTATCAGTTGAGGACTCACGTGTGTGATGAATATGATATTAATATTACCTTTGTGTGTTATGTTTCGGTGTGACGCTAGAATCAAACTCTAATACTCTGAGAGTGAAGCAAGGTGAGTCAGCCGTCTACCCAGCAATGCCACTTGGCTTGCATTGCACAGGAAGACGTGCATATATCCTCCAGAGTTCGTAATAGGAAAGAAAAGTTACGAAGTGGGGCAGTGTCGTGTGAAACTGGGATGAATACTAATTGAAGTGGGAAAGCTGAAAGTGATGTGATTATAACATTGTGACTATTCCTTGTGTTGTATTCCATGTTGCCAGTGTGGTGTATTTCATGTAATTTAAGTATTTGTGGTTTTCATGGGAGAGTAGCAAGATAGGTTCAGAGGCAGTGGGTTATGCATGTTCCTTTTTGTACCGCTCGGTCTGGAGGAAATTTTCGTGTTGATGGGTGTGAGAGTCGAAGTGTGAGATATAGCTAAAGATCCACCATCCTATCCAGAAGGTGCACTGTAGTGTTAGATAATTACGAGACTATAAGATAGAGAATCACCAATGTAAAGCCATGCCCACTGGGTGGAGTTTCTCATGTGTAATTGTTGTAGAATTTATCGGAATAAAAAAGATAGTGAAAAGAAAAAGACTGGTGGCCTCTTCCTTCGAATAGTATATTGTCATGATATCCAGAATTTATAACGTGTGCGCCATTCATATTCAGTGCGACGGCCACGTGTTAATCGAAGCCGTTGGGTGAGAAAGAAAATGTGGTATTGCCAGTGCGCAATGAACAATCAGAGCTGTGTAAATTTTTAATAGTCAGATGTGCATTATCCGTTTCCGTTACGTAATATTCAAACAGGAGAATAATATGTAGCTTAATTGTGAGTACTAGAGCTCACAATCAGTCATTGATGTTTTGCAATAAATAAGAATAAATCCACTCGCTTGACAGACCACTCATCTTGCTGGCCTGACTGCTTGATGCCACAGTATGAACAAGGCATGTGGGTGCCTCTCATTATAATACAATTTTGTTCCCTAGATATTTCCACAAAGATATTATCAATGGCCATCTTTGAGCCCTTAGCTATTCTACACTCATGCTCATAAATTGAGGGTAATGCTGAGCATGTCCTTAGAGGTGCTCTAGTGAGTGGTTTGCGGGTTTAAATCACCTTGGGGTATGACCAAGTTGTGCATTTGACCTGTGGTCGTCGCATGGTAGCGCTGACAGCAGTCTACATACGCAAAGATGTGTTGGTGCATGTCAGAGTATGGTGCAGCGAGTAAGTGTGCAGACGTTTTCAGACATGCTAATGGTGACTGTGGGTTGAAAATGGCTCAAAGAACACATATAGATGACGTTATAAGGGGTAGAATACAAGGGTGACTGGAGGCTGGTCAAACACAGCAGGTCATAGCACGGGCCCTCCATGTGCCACAAAGTGTGTTCAAAATGGTTCAAATGGCTCTGAGCACTATGGGATTTAACATCTGTGATCATCAGTCCCCTAGAACTTAGAACTACTTAAACCTAACTACCGTATTTACTCGAATCTAAGCCGCGCTCGAATCTAAGCCGAACCTGAAAAATGAGACTCGAAATAAAGGAAAAAAAAATTCCCGAATCTAAGCCGCACCTGAAATTTGAGACTCGAAATTCAAGGGGAGAGAAAAGTTTTAAGCCGCACCTCCAAATCGAAACAAAGTTGGTCCATTGTAATATGAGACACAATTTAGGTCGAATGAATGACGATACAGCTGCAGTAGTTGAGTTCGAGTCGTAAGCTTAGCAGTTAAGCTTTACCACGTAGCCATTGCTATGCGTCAGGCGCTCCGTCCGTATTTATACGGGTACCCTTCCTTTTTCACGTGCTTCGTCTGGTTTGAGTCGATTGCTTATTTTGCTGTGATCTGATAAGTGTCGTTTCTTTGTTATAGGTGTTTGCGTGTCACTCTAAGCTGAAAATGCATTAATGCATTGTGTCATGCATTGTTTGTCGCATTCTGATAGTGCGTGTTTACGGCCTGTCGCGGCTCGTGGCATGCTTGCTTTCGTGCGCGCTACGCCCGCGTACAATTAAAAAAAAAAAAAAAAAAGAGAGGAATCGTCTCATTAGCGAAACAATGGCAAGAGAATGCTATTTGTTGTTACTTACACTACTGCTTTCTTTGATAATGATCAACAAGAATCAAATAATAGACTGTGTATGATAGAACATGTTTTGAACGAGAGTTAGGCGAAAATTTTTCTCCGTTTGAAAATTTTTGCGGCCGCTTCTTTATTACATCAAATTCTGCACAGAAATTAGAGTCATCTTAGATTTAAAAATCTAGTCACTTGCCGTGCTTCATTTCTGACTGTATCACTATTAGGCATAAGAATAATACGAATATTAACATGACACGATACGTATATTCTTCCGCGTTTGCTGTTGTCTCACTCTAGTTTCGTAGTTTATTAGGCAGATAGGATTTAAATGAGATAGCAGCAACCACGAAAGAATACATGGCAAAATGTTTATATTCGTATTATTCTTATGGTGAAGAAAATACTGTATGTGATTCAGATTTCATCGGGTTCCTATTAGCAACCATCTCTTCTCACAGATAGGAAAAAATTCAGAATGTAGAGTTGGCCATATTGACAAACATCCCAAACAGTCTTGCCAGTCAGATTTTCGTAGTACACTGAAATTGTGCTACATTCGAAGATGAAAAATACGGAATTTGTATTTACTTCATTGGATTATGTATGAAAATGCAGTGGTCGAAACTCGCGGCGGAGAAAAAAAGCTCGTCTTCCACTTTTTTTTTTTAATTTATTTACTGACGCAGAGGTTTTGGCGCCAATATTTATCTTTGTGCCTACAAAGCATGCCTGCGTAGCGCTACATATATTCGACAGCAGACGTTAGTTGTGGCGGCACGTACCAACATTTTTCATAACTTCCACTTCCTTTGCACTCGATTCTAAGCCGCAGATGGTTTTTTGGATTACGAAAACCGGAAAAAAAGTGCGGCTTAGATTCGAGTAAATACGGTAACCTAAGGACATCATACACATCCATGCCCGAGCAGGATTCGAACCTGCGACCGTAGCGGTCGCGCAGTTCCAGACAGAAGCGCCTAGAACCGCTTGGCCACTCTGGCCGGCCCACAAAGTGTTCTCATGATTATGGCAATGATTCCAGCAGACAGGAAACGTGTCCCGGTGCTACAGTATGGGACATCCACAGTGTACAACACCACAAGAAGATCCATAACGCACCATCAGTGCCTGCAGATGGCCACGGAGTACTGCAGGTAGCCTTGCTCGGGACCTTACTGCAGCCACTGGAACAGTTGTCTCCAGACACACAGTGTACAGACGACTGAGCAGACATGATTTACTTGCCTGGAGACCCGCAAGGTGCATTCCACTGACCCCTGGTCACAGGAGAGCCCATAAAGCCTGGTGTCAAGAACACAGTACATGGTTATTGGAACAATGGTTCCATGTTATGTTCATAGTCAAGTCCAGGTATAGTCTGAACAGTGATTCTCGCCGGGTTTTCATCTGGCATGAACCAGGAATCAGATACCAACCCCTTAATGTCCTTGAAAGGGACCTGTATAGAGGTCGTAGTTTGATGGTGTGGGGTGGGATTATGATTGGTGCACGCACACACCTGCAAGTCTTTGACAGAGGAACTGTAGCAGGTCAGTTGTATCAGGACGTCATTTTGCACCAGTATGTTCACCTTTTCGGGGGTGCAGTGGGTCCCACCTTCTTCCTGATGGATGATAATTCTTGGCCCCACCAAGTTGCCATCATGGAGGAGTACCTTGAAACAGAAGATATCAGGTGATTGGAGTGGCCTGCCTATTCTCTAGACCTAAACCCCATTGAACACGTCTGGGATGCTCTTGGTTGACATATCGCTGCATGTTTTCAAACCCCTAGGACATTTCAGGAGCTCCAACAGGTGCAAGACTGGGAGGCTATACCTCAGCAGCTGCTCAACCACCTGATCCACAGTCTGCCAACCCCCAGTGCGGCCTGTGCAGGTGTGCATGGTGATCATATCCCATACTAATGTAGGGGTACATATGCAGGAAACAGTGGCATTTTGTAGCATATGTGTTTCGAGGTGGTTTTCTCAACTTATCACCAATACCGTGGACCTACAGATCTATGTCATGTGTGTTCCCTATGTGCCAATGCTATTAGCACCAGTTTTGTGTAGTGCCACGTTGTGTGGCAACACAGTCTGCAATTATCCTTAATTTATGAGCATGACTGCAGTTGGAAAGTTAACAGTTTGTTAACAGTTGAATGACAATGCTTCTAACTATAATAAGTTCTTATTGGAAGAGATCAAGGAAATCTACATAGAATCTCAAGCAACCAGTAATTCTTTCTTTTTTGTTTTTAAATGGGCCAGTATAACTTCAAAGTGATTTATGAAGAGATTAAAATAACTTGCTGGTACTCGGTACACTCACCGTTATGAATGATATATTATGAAATTCTACGTCTGTTGCAAATGCTTTCATATGCTGCACTAGGCAAAATTTATGAATGTCTATGTGACTAAATTTATGGCAATTCCTGATGATTGTGGCAAATACTTTATCATCCATTTCTGCCCTACAAAAGTGAGAAGCTAACCTAAATCCTGCAACACTTAACACATCTGTACCAGTGGTCACATCATGTTCAGAGAGACAGATTATGTCAGCTGGGTTGGATGACTGATTCATCAATGCAAATAAGTAATTCACATTGAGTAGGACCAAACTCGGTAGAAATAAAATTTCTGCTGATCGGTGAAAATTTTTAAGCATCAGCTGTGTTTGCTGATCCAGTGTGCCATAATTATGCTGTTTAGTTTCTTTGTCAAACAGAAGGTTCATTTCAGTCCTGACCTATCCTAAGACAGTGCAACACATTTGACCATTGGTATTTTACAATTCATGGTAGTTCTTCCCCCCTTAATTTTCCCGCTATTACTCCAGCCAATTTACCCTTCCTTTTCCTGTTGAGGTGCGGACCACACTTAATACAATCCCACCTATTGCAGAATCAACAGGAACCACACCAATATGTGTCGTCGCACCTGACCCAAGCAGCTGTTCAAACTCGAAATTAACACTCCTCACAGAAGATTTCCAATGAGGTTGGTTGTGACACCTTTTGAACACATTCATAGATATACTGGAGTATCAGTTCAGTAATGTTCAGTCAAGGTATCCACTTTGCGACACTTCCATTTCCATCAGTGCATGCACTTCCATAGGAATACACGTAATGTGAGGACACAAACACTGTGTAAACACAGACATTGTAACCATTATTGATGTATTCAAGCCTCGGTGGGCTAAAATGACAATAAAATGTTCGTGTGAGCATAAGGGTTGTGGACTCCGTGACATGAGGAGGTTTGTGTTGGTCCTGGAGGTGTGCTCAGATAACTGAAGTCGTTAAGGCGATCGTTCACAATGAGCAGAAAAATGACGTTCGAGCCCTGATGTGTTTGTCACAAACAGCTGGCGTCTGTCTGGATTCGCATTCGCAAAATGTGAATCCACTTAGTAATTTTTACCATAGCTGTAATCGTCAGATCATTGTCTGTTCATGCAGACACTGTATAAACACAGAGATTGTAACCATCATTAATAATTCTAGTGTGTTGCTCCGGGACAGGACAGGACTGCACACCTCGAACGAATTCAGATAGGGTTGCCATGCGGGGGCAGGTGCACCTAGTGAGTATTCATTTAGTTTACGAATCTAAAAATAGAGCTGTAAACAGCGGGCCCAGATTGATGATCCAAAATACCTGGAAAATTATCACTACAGTGACCTTAAAACATCGATAAAATGACTTAAAGTGATATAAAACATAATATGTGAAGCGATTTATAAAATGAACAAGACTAATGAAAAACTTTATAGGAGACTGTAACAGACATTACGAAAAGGATAATCAATTTAAAAATCCTTTGTTTTGCTTAAGAAACCTTATTATTTGAAGATGTACAGAAACGATTGCATAAACATCACAGCTCTATTACAGTGTGTGATAGCATACAGAGGTTTTCGAAAATCTGGGAACGTCTGTTGTTGCACAACCGGTGCCTGCAGTTAGAAAATCTTGCATTATCTTCTGAAACCACCGGAGCGTGCACTTTATTTTCCTTTAATTTAAAGAACAAATCTAAAATGTCGACGCGCAAATACACTACTGGCTTTTAAAATTGCTACACCAAGAAGAAATGCAGATGATAAATGGGTATTCATTGGACAAATATATTATACTAGAACTGACATGTGATTACATTTTCACGCAATTTGGGTGCATAGCTCTTGAGAAATCAGTACCCAGAACAACCACCTCTGGCCGTAATAACGGCCAGTTGCTCTGCCACCATTGACCAGACGTTTTCAATTGGTGAGAGATCTGGAGAATGTGCTGGCCAGGGAAGCAGTCGAACATTTTCTCGACCAGAAAGACCCGTACAGGACATGCAACATGCGGTCGTGCATTACCTTGCTGAAATGTAGGGTTTCGCAGGGATGGAATGAAGGGTAGAGCCACGGGTCGTAACACATCTGAAATGTAACGTCCACTGTTTAAAGTGCCGTCAACGCGAACAAGAGGTGACCGAGACGTGTAACCAATGGCACCCCATACCATCACGTCGGGTGATACGCCAGTATACAGACGAATACACGCTTCCAATGTGGGTTCACCGCGATGTCGCCAAACAAGGATGCGGCCATCATGGTGCTGTAAACAGAACCTGGATTCATCCGAAAAAATTACGTTTTGCCATTCGTGCACCCAGGTTCGTCGTTGAGAACACAATCGCAGGCGCTCCTGTCTGTGATGCAACGTCAAGGGTAACCGCAGCCATCGTCTCCGAGCTGATAGTCCATGCTGCTGCAAACGTCGTCAAACTATTAGTGCAGATGGTTGTTGTCTCGCAAACGTCCCCATCTGTTGACTCAGGGATCGAGACGTGGCTGCACGATCCGTTACAGCCATGCGGATAAGATAGCTGTCATCTCGACTGCTAGTGTACGAGGCCGTTGGGATCCAGCACGGCGTTCCGTATTACCCTCCTGAACCCACCGATTCCATCTTCTGCTAACAGTCATTGGATCTCGACCAACGCGAGCAGAAATGTCGCGATACGTTAAACTGCAATCGCGATAGGCTACAAACCGACCTTTATCAAAGTCGGAAACGTGATGGTACGCATTTCTCCTCCTTACACGAGGCATCACAACAACGTTTCACCAGGCAACGCCGGTCAACCGCTGTTTGTGTATGAGAAATCGGTTGGAAACTTTCCTCATGTCAGCACGTTGTAGGTGTCGCCACATGTGCCAACCTTGTGTGAATGCTCTGAAAAGGTAATCATTTGCATATCACAGCATCTTCTTCCTGTCGGTTAAATTTCGCGTCTGTAGCACGTCATCTTCGTGGTGTAGCAATTTTAATGCCCAGTAGTGTATCATAACTTCACTAGTAGGCATTACGTTTGGTACAATTTCGATATTTTTGTTTGAACATCTAACCTAGTACAAACTAATAACTGTAAGGAACACGAGAATAATAACAAATAGATGCACCGTTAATTTTTTTCAATGTGAACGAATATCTTTAGGACTGTGTGGCGAAATTTGGCGTTAATGCGCTATTGCAGCAGACGACCGACACTAGTGCGTTTGCTAACAATACGACATCGCCTGCAGCACTTCCACTGCGCTCGTTACCATATCGCTTGGACGCTAGACGACTGTAAAACTGTGGTCTGGTCAGATGTATACAGATTTCAGTTGGTAAGAGCTGATGGTAGGGTTTGAGTGTGGCGTGAACTACACGAAGCCACGGATCCAGTTTCTCAACAAGACACTGTGCAAGCTAGTGGTGACTCCGTAATGGTGTGGGCTGCGTTCATGTTGAATGTACTAAGTCCTTTGGTCCAACTGGAAATGGTTCTGTTCGGCTACTTAGAGGCCATTTGCAGCCATTCATGGAATTAATGTATCCAAACAGCGATGGCATTTTTATGTATGGCGATGCGCCCTGTCCCAGGGCTATGACTGTTCGAGATTGATTTGAAGAACATTCTGGACACTCCTTGCGGTTTATTTGGCCACCCAGGTCGCCCGACATAAATCCCATCGAACATTTATGGGACATAATCGAGAGTTGAGTTTGTGTGCAAAATCCTGTGCCAGTAAGAGTTTCGAGTTATGGACGGCTATCGAGGCAGCATTGCTCCATACAGTGAGGTGACAAAAGTCATGAGATACCTAATAATATGGTGTGGCTCTCGTTCTGCTCCATGTAGTGGAGCAACTCGGCGTTGCGTGGCGTCAGCAAGTCGTTGGGAGTCCCCTGTAGAAATATTGAGACATTCTTGCCACTAGCCCAAAAACAAATGTACATTAAATGTGTTCTATTTCGGAAAACATACGGAATAGGGCAGACGTGCATAAGCTTTTTGTTTCATGAATTCCTGTCACGTTCCATATATTGACCATTCCTGCTGGGACACCTTGTATAGCAAGAATATTTGGGTTTTTTAGATTAGATTAGATTAGATTAATACGTGTTCCATAGACCATGAATACGACACTTCGTAATGATGTGGAACGTGTCAGGTTAATAAAAGATGTCTGTACAGGATATTACATTACACAAAATATTGCATGACACTAATGTTTAAGTTGTTTTTTTCCCTTAATTTATATCTAAAAATTCAGCCAATGAGTAGAAGGAGTTTTCATCTAGAAATTCTTTTAATTTATTTTTAAATGTTAGTTGGCTATCTGTCAGGCTTTTGATGTTGTTTGGTAGGTGACCAAAGACTTTTGTGGCAGCATAATTCACCCCTTTCTGTGCCAAAGTCAGATTTAACCCTGCATAGTGAAGATCATCCTTTCTCCTGGTGTTACAGCTATGCACACTGCTAATACTTTTGAATTGGGTTGGATTATTAACAACACATTTCATAAGTGAATATATATACTGTGAGGTTACTGAGATGATCCCTAGATCCTTAAATAGATGTCTGCAGGATGACTGTGGGTGGGCTCCAACAATTATTCTGATTACACATTTTTGAGCAATGAATACTTTTCTACTCAACGATGAATTACCCCAGACTATGATGCCATACGAAAGCAGTGAATGAAAGTAGGCATAGTAAGCTAATTTACTGAGATTCTTATCCCCAAAATTTGCAATAACCCTAATAGCATACGTAGCTGAACTCAGACGTTTCAGCAGACCATCAATGTGTTGCTTCCAGTTTAAACTCACATCAATGGACACACCTAAAAATTTTGAAAATTCTATCTTAGCTACAGACTTCTGTTCAAAGTCTATATTTATTACTGGAGTTGTGCCATTTACTGTACGGAACTGTACATACTGTGTTTTATCAAAATTTAAAGAGAGTCCGTTTGCTGAGAACCACTTAATAATTTTGTGAAAAACATCATTTACAATTACATCACTTAGTTCTTGGTTTTTGGATTTTATTACTATACTTATATCATCAGCAAAAAGAAGTAACTGTGCATCTTCATCAATGTGGAATCGTAAGTCATTAATGTACACTCCTGGAAATGGAAAAAAGAACACATTGACACCGGTGTGTCAGACCCACCATACTTGCTCCGGACACTGCGAGATGGCTGTACAAGCAATGATCACACGCACGGCACAGCGGACACACCAGGAACCGCGGTGTTGGCCGTCGAATGGCGCTAGCTGCGCAGCATTTGTGCACCGCCGCCGTCAGTGTCAGCCAGTTTGCCGTGGCATACGGAGCTCCATCGCAGTCTTTAACACTGGTAGCATGCCGCGACAGCGTGGACGTGAACCGTATGTGCAGTTGACGGACTTTGAGCGAGGGCGTATAGTGGGCATGCGGGAGGCCGGGTGGACGTACCGCCGAATTGCTCAACACGTGGGGCGTGAGGTCTCCACAGTACATCGATGTTGTCGCCAGTGGTCGGCGGAAGGTGCACGTGCCCGTCGACCTGGGACCGGACCGCAGCGACGCACGGATGCACGCCAAGACCGTAGGATCCTACGCAGTGCCGTAGGGGACCGCACCGCCACTTCCCAGCAAATTAGGGACACTGTTGCTCCTGGGGTATCGGCAAGGACCATTCGCAACCGTCTCCATGAAGCTGGGCTACGGTCCCGCACACCGTTAGGCCGTCTTCCGCTCACGCCCCAACATCGTGCAGCCCACCTCCAGTGGTGTCGCGACAGGCGTGAATGGAGGGACGAATGGAGACGTGTCGTCTTCAGCAATGAGAGTCGCTTCTGCCTTGGTGCCAATGATGGTCGTATGCGTGTTTGGCGCCGTGCAGGTGAGCGCCACAATCAGGACTGCATACGACCGAGGCACACAGGGCCAACACCCGGCATCATGGTGTGGGGAGCAATCTCCTACACTGGCCGTACACCACTGGTGATCGTCGAGGGGACACTGAATAGTGCACGGTACATCCAAACCGTCATCGAACCCATCGTTCTACCATTCCTAGACCGGCAAGGGAACTTGCTGTTCCAACAGGACAATGCACGTCCGCATGTATCCCGTGCCACCCAACGTGCTCTAGAAGGTGTAAGTCAACTACCCTGGCCAGCAAGATCTCCGGATCTGTCCCCCATTGAGCATGTTTGGGACTGGATGAAGCGTCGTCTCACGCGGTCTGCACGTCCAGCACGAACGCTGGTCCAACTGAGGCGCCAGGTGGAAATGGCATGGCAAGCCGTTCCACAGGACTACATCCAGCATCTCTACGATCGTCTCCATGGGAGAATAGCAGCCTGCATTGCTGCGAAAGGTGGATGTACACTGTACTAGTGCCGACATTGTGCATGCTCTGTTGCCTGTGTCTATGTGCCTGTGGTTCTGTCAGTGTGATCATGTGATGTATCTGACCCCAGTATGTGTCAATAAAGTTTCCCCTTCCTGGGACAATGAATTCACGGTGTTCTTATTTCAATTTCCAGGAGTGTATATCAAGAACAGTAAAGGACCTAAGACCGAACCCTGTGGGACTCCATACTTGTTAGCCCCCCCCCCCCCCCAGTTTGAGGAATCAGCTGCTGTTTTATCATTACATGAACCACTTATTTCAACTTTCTGCATTCTTCCAGTTAAGTATGAATTAAACCATTTCTGCACTGCCTCCCTCAAACCATAATGATTTAGATTATCTAAAAGAATTCCATGATTACTCATGAACTTGTGAACAATGCATAGCTCATAAGGAAAGAAAATTTACAAGTCAACAAACTCTGGGCATTACTAATTAAGTGTTAAAAATGAAATGAATTTGGCTATCGTGTGAGTGACAAAAGTACTGCATGTGTACACGATCCCACTAAAATGGTGACAGTTCTGTCTCTGAAATGTTGTCCTTCTAGGTAGGGCTGTCATATTGTGTTTCCCCAGATTTTTCCTAGTTTTGAAGGCGACCAGGGGTGTCCTGATGGGGTTTTTATACAACTATCTGGAGTAAGCTCACATATTTTTTGTGTCTCGAGAAATTCGATTGACTGGAAATAAACAGATTTAAACAAATCTTACAAGGAGAAGGATAGGTGGTTAAGATCCCAGGTATCATACCCAGCAGCCATTCACCTTGGTCGGCTCTCGTTAGCAATCGATGGAAAGAAACAAAGTTTTCGTGACGTCCAATAAGGTTAAACACGTAATATTTCATGGACTGGTTGCATTGTGTGATGGATAGGATAAGGCTTTTGCATACAGCAGGTTGTCAGTTCGAATCTCATCAGGTGCTTTAAATTTTATCTTTTTTTAAATCGTTATTGAAATGACTATCATTATTTTTATTCAATTAATTGGTTCAGATATAATTTTTTATTTCTACTTCTTTGTCACATCATTTTAATCATCACATCAACTCTTTCATTTGCTCTCATTTTTCTTCCTATAATTCATTTTATGCTTTGTTCATGTGACCTTAATTAATTTCACATATAAATTTCAAATTTAATTTCTTTTGTTTTACCACCTTATTTTGTCGTCCATGTTATTGCATTTATTATTTATATTTCTCATTTTGCTTCCTTTAAATCTTCATCTACTTTATTTTGCCCATAGTGCAGTAGGAGTTAAGGCTATGTTTTAAATGTTTGTATGACAGTTACTGTCCAAGAAAAATGCACATCTTGTAACGAGAAATACATTTTGACACCATTACACAATCAATATAAATAGATTAAAATAGATTATTTCGTCTGCTTTTAACCGACAGATCGACATTTTCATTTATTTAAATACAATAATAGATAAATATAATGAAATTCACATTCACAAAAATTCTTGAGTGGAAAAAAGAATGATATAAACAGAAAATGAGACCTAATGAAAAAGTTCGTGTGGTGATTAATACGATGTGTCAAAGGAATAGAGATAAAAAATTACATTTAAATCAATTAATTGAATAAAAATAATGATAAAATTCATTTTGAAAATGATTTAAAAATAGAAAAATTTAAAGCAAACGGAGCCCCACCAGGGTGAATGACTGCAGGGTGTGATACCTGGGGTCGTATCTCGCAAAAAGTCAATCCTGCCGCTGGGGCTCTCTGTTTAAAAAATCTGAGGAAGGCACGCCTAGACACTCGCGTACGCATATTTCTTCCGTATTTCTTTACTGAGACCAATGAAAAGTCGCCGGGAGTCGATAATGACACACACAGCGCCGCCGCCCGGCCGGCGTCCGCCTGACGCTGAGCGCAGGCAAACCAATTGTGCAAGAGTTCGTCTCACTCACAAGTCCGTGCCGCAGAGATAATATCTCGATACAGCAGTACACCTTAATTACGTTTTTATCATTTGCATTCGTAAAGATGTCTTAAGTCGACATGGTTTTATTTGTATCGACCAGCTTAGCGTCGAAAGCATCCGCTTCTATGCGTGTTAAGCGCCGCTTCCGAGACACCTAGGTGCTTCGGCCATCCGACGGATTAACGGCGAAGGTCGCTGTTAAGAGACAAACGAATTACGGACGTTGGCTGCGAGTGCGCACTGATCTAAATCAATGGAAATCGAATCCTGGTATGACAAAAAATTTTCAATTCTCCCCTTTCATTTACATTAATTCCCACTCGCAGCCAATGTCTGTAATTTATTTGTGTCTCAATTCATACTGACAGCTGGATCAAAAATATTCTCATTTCTTTCGGACATGCTCGAAAGAGCAGACACCACATACATAGGTATATGCATGTAATTAAGGCAAGACGGTCAATGATCTCTTCAGTGCAGATGCACGCCGGACTCGAGCTCTTGAGAGGAACTGGTGAAATATCGCGGGTAATGAGGATGATGGGCAAGGGGCACTACATTCGTAGTGTGTGGATAAGCTGAGATTTTGGGGCTGACCGGAGGCGCGCTGGTGAAGTCTCTGCAGTTGCAATTGCGGTGGCGCGATTCTTTCCGTCCCTTTACGATGGACCTGCACCTACCTGTGAACGTTGTCTCAGCATATCATCAGTAGGGAAGCCGAGCGAAACCGACTGTACTTCGACGTGAACCAGGCTGCAATTAAAGTCACTAATCTACGTTTCGGGAAGAAATGTTCACACGAAATGAAAGTTTGGAAATTTTGTCCTCAATTAATATATTATGAAACTTAGGTGAACAAGTATCACTGCCAAGCCCGTGCTAGTCTTAACACGGTCACTCAATCCCTTTCACTCACGTTAGCAAGTTTATGGTGCTGCATTTCCCGAAAAAGTAATAGCTACAAAAATACTGATTGTTTTTGATTGATAATGCTCGCCAAATATTAAGTCCGTCGGTACCAAATGCAGTCACAGTTTTTTGCCACCGACCTGCTCAATATGCCCCGCGGAATATACGTCTTTTTTGTCACAAAATTCACTTAAAATTTCCGAAATTGCTACACGCCCATCGGAATAATTATGCCGTCACTTTACCACACTTGTGATGTATGAAACACTGCTAGATACGGCAACTTATCGTTTCCATCGGAACTACTACTACACACGTCCGAACTGTTTCATGGCTAGGCTCCCACCCTTCTCTAGAATACTCCAAGTCTTCTCTACCAGCAGAGAAAGGCGCGCGAAGATTATTGTTTTACCATTCGTCAGTTTACTCAACAGCCAATAGCAAAACAACCTTCTCCCGCGTCAATCCGGGCTTTTCATCAATAACCAATCGCAAAATAGTAAACCTAACGACTGCACTTTTTACCGACGTAATTATCTAATATGCTGAAGTTTTGTTTATTTACTATTGTTATTTATACCTGAATTAACTTTCCCTTTACCATAAACTTACTTTACAAATCTATTCTACAAAAATCCCCTTTGTCCATATCCATACTTCTTCGAAATGTTCCCACACTAAATCCTACGACATAACTCGTTAAACAATTATCTTCATATTAACCTTAAACCACACTCACGCATCATTCATACTGCTAAAACATTTATAACATTTTACCTACACAAAAAGACACAACAACACTTTATGAAAATACTAGAACAGTTTATGAAAAACATTCTATTACTTTAGTGCACTCTAGTGGGCACAATCGAAACTAAATCAGTCCCCTATCCAATATTGTCCTCTATCGGCTGAAACATCATTGAGAGTTCCTGTCTCTCTGTATCTCCTCCATGTGCGAACAACATAGCTTTGGTTCACTCCGAGACGCCTGGACACGTCCTTGTTGAGAGCCCTTCCTGGGACAAAGTAACAACGCGGACGCCATCGAACAGCGGTATTGATTGTCTAGGCATAGTAGAATTACAGACAACACGAGCCGTGTACCTCCTTGCTGGTGGAATGACTGGAACTGATCGGCTGTCACACCCCCTCCGTCAAATAGACGCTGCTCATGCATGGTTGTTTACATCATCTTTGGGCGGGTTTACTGACGTGTCTGAACAGTCAAAGGGACTGTGTCTGTGATACAATATCCACAGTCAACGTCTATCCTCATGAATTCTCGGAACCGGGGTGATTCAAAACTTTTTTGATGTGTGTTTATAATTAATGTGAGATGGCCAATGACGTCTTCAGTGTCGATGCACGCCAGGCACTAACTTTTACCGGGATCGGTGAAATGTCTCGAATAATGAGGATAATGGGCAAGGAACACGTAGTGTGTGGGTAAGTTGAGAATTTGGATTTGGCGGGATATGTGCTAGGGTAGTCCGTGCAGTTGCTATTACCATTATGTCTGGATGGCATAGTGGTCAGAGCAAATACCTAATAAGCAGAAGACCTGGGTTCGAATCCTGATCTGATACAAATTTTCAACTTTTCCCATTGATTTCAATCAATACCCAGTCGCAGCCAGTGTCTGTAATTCCTTTGTGTCTTAATTCATAATGACTGCTGGATCAAAATGGTGTCTGTTATTTCAGATACGTCCGAAAGAACAGACACCACACATATGTAGAAGGTCAGTGTGCTGGCCAGCCTGGATGTGGTTTTTAGGCGGTTTCCCACATCCCACTTGGTAAATATCGATCTTAGTTACACGAGTCACAGGCATCTAGAAAACTTGCACGCACTTTCACACAAATCACACTACAAGCAGGCGGTTGCGATGTACACACTCCGTCCAGGGAGGTAACATGGTGACAACAGGAAGAACATCCGGCCACGTCTTAAAATGAACAATCTCAAATCCGTTAACAACCATGTTGACCCTGCACAGATATGGAACGAAGGCAGAAAAAGAGAATTATCATCGAAATACATACATAAAATCAAACATATACATAAAATCAGTACATACATAAACCAAACAATATACATTTGGGTATTTCACAGATATGGTTTATGAACGTTTACACTTTACAGCATCATTAGTTGCAGCTTTAGCCACAAGGCGGCAGCACGTTACCGTCACATTGAACGTTAGTCCTTGTATTAGGCATGCTTTATGACACGCTTCTGTAATCATGAGAGCAGACAAGTGGTTATGTGTTGCCAATGTTACAATTTAATGTTATTACGGAAAAAAATTTTGTATGTCAGGACGATTACTGTTTATGGTCGTAATGATGGTTGTATCCTCACACGATCACGCATCCTGTATAAAGTAGACCAGAAGGGTTCAATAATATCGAGATCTTGTGTCTATGGTGGCCAGGAATATGTGACAATTCATCATTGTGTTTACAAAACCAATCCTGGACGGTGCACTCTGGGTGAACAGGATCCTGTCCTCTTGGAACACAGAATCCCCACAGTTCAAACCCACGTCCCGGGATCCTGATTTAGGTTTTCTGTGATATCCCTAAATTGCTTCAGGAAAATGGTGGGATGGTTCGTTTGAAGGGGCACGGCAGATTTCCTTCCTCATCCTTCCCTAATCCGGTGGGATTGATGACCTCACTGTTTGGTCCCCTCCCCCAAATCAACCAACCAACCACTCAGCCATCCCCACTGCGGAACAGACATTGTACGATGGAACGGATCTGATGAGCCAGGATGGTCACATAGTCATTCGCAGTAATGCTACCTTGCAGAGTAAACTTAAGGCCCATGGAAAAGTACTATACTGCCGACTGAACCTGCACCATGTTTCATTCTTGGACCAGAAGTTGAAAACAATGCGCAACAACTCATTCGACCAAATGACTTTCTTCTGCTGCTTCATAGCCCAAGTTGTAACGTTTCGGCACCACACTTTCTTGTTACGAGCATTTGCATCATTATGAGTGGTTTTGGAATTCCAGCTCACCCTGGAAATTACTGCTTATGAAGCTCCCTTCATATTATTTTGGTACTTACAGGGTTCTGCAGTGACTTTTTGCATCTGTCATTTTATTTTTCGTCACAAACCTTCTCAATGACAGCCTGTCACGATCACTCAACACACACATTCAACCTCTTTGTGGCATCGGATGATGTTTTTTTGCGGTTTCCCTGTTTGCAGTATAAAAATTTTACATGGTGCCACTTGAAACACCGAGCACTTCGGCTGCCTGGCTTACGGAAGCATCTACCATATGAGGACCAACAGTTTCCCCACGTCGTAACTCACTTGGCTGCTACATAGTGCACTGACTTCTACGCAGAACACTGTTCTGACCACGATTGACACTTGCAACATATCGAAGACATTACATAGGAGCCGTTGGTGATCACATACAGGAGCGCAACCTGCAGGGGTGGCTAGCGTCTGCGTTGATGTTCAAGTATGCTTTTGTCTCGGTGTTTCCGTATTTTTGTCACTACGATACAATTTTGCTGTGCTCCAAACGTACATTTTCAGAAATTTATTCTTCAAATTAGGGACTATGTTTGACAGTAGTAGACTTGCCTTGGCTAGCAGCGCCCCTTTTGCCAGTGCTAGTCTGCTTTTGTGTCCTCCTTCCTCCGTCCGTCGACGCGCGTTGTAGACGGGCGGCCTCAGGCGCCTTGCCAAGGTTCGCGGGGCACCCTCCTCCTCCCCCCCCTCCTCCATCCCCGGCGGAGGTTCGAGTCCTCCCTCAGGCAGAGGTGTATGTGTTGCCCTTAGCATAAGTTAGTTTACGTAGTGTGTAAGCCTAGGGACCGATGACCTCAGCAGTTTGGTCCCACCGGAACTTACCACCTGCACCACCCTCTGTCCCTAATGGGTTATTTTGCTGGTAGGTAGGAAAAGTCCTTAACTTCATCTACTTCGTAATCATCAACCCTGATGTCAAGTTTCTTGCTGTTCTCATTTCTGATACTCCTCACTACTTTCGTCTTTTTCAATTTACTCTCAAACCATATTCTGTACTCATTAGATAGTTCATTTCATTCAGCAAATCCGTAATTCTTCTTCACTTTCACTGAGGAAAGCGGCGGGGTCAGGGATTTTCACCTGCCTCGAGATGACTGGGTGTTTGTGTTGTCCTCATCATTTCATCATCATCCAGGAAAGTGGCGAAATTGGACTGAGCAAAGGTTGGGAAATTGTACGGGCGCTGATAACCACGCAGTTGAGCGCCCCACAAACCAAACATCATCATCACTGAGGAAAGCGATGGCATCAGCAAATCTTATCATTAATATCCTTTCACCTTGTGAACAGCAGGTCCGAAAAACAACATCCCTGTCTTACACCCTTTTTACCCCCAGCACTTAGTTATTGGTCTTCCACTCTTAATGTTCACTCTTGTCTCTTGTACATATTGTATTTATCCGTCTTTCTCTATACCTTACCCCTATTTTTCTCAGAATTTCTAACATCATCACCATCTGAAATTGTCGAACGCTTTACCAAGGTCGACAAATCCTATGAACGAGTCTTGATTTTTCTTTAGTCTTGCTTCCATTGTCAACTACAAAGTCAGAACTTTGTCCCTGGGACATTTATATTTCCTAAGGCCAAACTGGTCGTCATGTAACACACCCTCAGTTCCTTTTCCATTCTTCTGTATATTATACTTGTCAGTAACTTGCATGCGTGAGCTGTTAAGCAGTTCGTGCGATAATTCTCGCACTTGTCAGCTCTTGTAGTCTTCGGAATTGTGTGGATGATGCTTTTCCGAAACTCAGATTCTTTATCGCCAGACTCATAAAAAAGTCGTTTTCTTGCTCCTTCACACAATGATTTTAGAAATTCTGATGGAATGTTCTCCATCCCTTCTGCCTTATTCTATCCTAAGTTCAGGTGCGAGGGAAAGAACACTCGTCATCGGGCTGTGTTCTGCAGTACCTGTAGCTTCAGGATCTTCTGTGAAGCAGCGTTGGCCTACTCAGGGCACGACTATTCCAAAATAGGTGATAACACTCCAAACGATTACACACAGTTGCTGCACAATCTAATTGTAGAACACTGTGTTTAGGCGCATTCAACAATACTTTCACCGCAATGAACTAAATTTGACCAACTTTAAAGATCTGAATGTAATAAGCAGTTTTCTTTTTCCAACTGTTAATTTTAATCCAATTGCGTTTACTGCACGTGTGGTACATATAATCAAAAATAAATGTTAAAATTAATTTATATATGATCAAACAATTTTATGACAGCAAAACAACTTACAGAGGAAATAGGGACCAACAGAAAATAATTTAAATTATAGGAAAAAATATTTTTCCCCTACTGATGTCAAAAACCTACGGACGCTCCTGATTCAAATGGTTCAAATGGCTCTGAGCACCATGGGACTTAACTGCTGAGGTCATCAGTCCCCTAGATCTTATAACTACTTAAACCTAACTAACCTAAGGACGTCACACACATCCATGACCGAGGCAGGATTCGAACCTGCGACCGCAGCAGTCCCGCGGTTCCGGACTGTAGCGCCTAGAACCGCACGGCCACCGCGGCCGGCCCAATATGGAAGTTGTTGGATGTCCTGCCGGCCGTTGTGGCCGCAGGTTCGAATCCTGCCTCGGGCATGGATGTGTGTGATGTCCTTAGGTTAGTTAGGTTTAATTAGTTCTAAGTTCTAGGCGACTGAT
The DNA here is from genome assembly GCF_023864275.1 of Schistocerca cancellata. Taxonomy (NCBI): domain Eukaryota; kingdom Metazoa; phylum Arthropoda; class Insecta; order Orthoptera; family Acrididae; genus Schistocerca; species Schistocerca cancellata. The sequence goes on from NC_064632.1 coordinate 158,398,036, forward strand.
GACCTCAGAAGTTGAGTCGCATAGTGCTCAGGGCCATTTTTTGAACCACTTCGGCCGGCTGCTCCTGATTCAGAGGCGTGGTCCTAGCGCCATGGTGTAGTGAAGTGTAACGGAGACACTCAGTTTGTAACAGAGATACTCAGTTACCTATATGCACTACTGACCATTAAAATTGCTACACCACGAAGATGACGTGCTACAGACGCGAAATTTAACCGACAGGAAGAAGATGCTGTGATATGCAAATGATTAGCTTTTCAGAGCATTCACACAAGGTTGGCGCCGGTGGCGACACCTACAACGTGCTGACGTGAGGAAAGTTTCCAACCGATTTCTCATACACAAACAGTAGTTGACCGGCGTTGCCTGGTGAAACGTTGTTGTGATGCCTCGTGTAAGGAGGAGAAATGCGTTCCATCACGTTTCCGACTTTGATAAAGGTCGGATTGTAGCCTATCGCGATTGCAGTTTATCGTATCGCGACATTTCTGCTCGGGTTGGTCGAGATCCAATGACTGTTAGCAGAATATGGACTCGGTGTTCAGGAGGGTATTACGGAACGCCGTGCTGGATCCCAACGGTCGCGTATCGCTAGCAGTCGAGATGACAGCTATCTTATCCGCATGGCTGTAACGGATCGTGCAGTCACGTCTCGATCCCTGAGTCAACTAGTGGGGACGTTTGCAAGACAACAACCATCTGCATGAACAGTTCGACGACGTTTGCAGCAGCATGGACTATCAGCTCGGAGACCGCGGCTGCGGTTACCCTTGACGCTGTATCACAGACAGGAGCGCCTGCGATGGTGTACTCAACGACGAAGCTGGGTGCACGAATGGCAAAACGTCATTTTTTCGGATGAATCCAGGTTGTGCTTAGAGCATCATGATGGTCCCATCCGTGTTTGGCGACATCGCGGTGAACACACATTGGAAGCGTGTATTCATCATCGCCATACTGGCGTATCACCCGGCGTGATGGTATTGGTTACACGTCTCGGTCACCTGTTGTTCGAATTGACGGCACTTTGAACAGTAGACGTTACATTTCAGATGTGTTACGACCTTTGGCTCTAGCTTTCATTCGATCCCTGCGAAACCCTACATTTCTGCAGGATAATGCACGACCGCATGTTGCAGGTCCTGTACAGACCTTTCTGGATACAGAAAATGTTCGACTGCTGCCCTGGCGAGCACATTCTCCAGATCTCTCACCAACTGAAAATGTCTGGTCAATGGTGGCCCAGCAACTGGCTCGTCATAATACGCCAGTCACTACTCTTGATGGACTGTGGTATCGTGTTGAAGCTGCATGGGCAGCTGTACCTGTACACGGCATCCAAGCTCTGTTTGACCCAACGCCCAGGCGTACCAAGGCCGTTAATACGGCCAGAGGTGGTATTGAGTTCTCAGGATCTATGCACCCAAATTCCGTGAAAATGTAATCACATGTCAGTTCTAGTATGATATATTTTTCCAATGAATACGCGGTTATCATCAAAACAATGGTTCAAATGGCTCTGAGCACTATGGGACTTAACTTTTGTGGTCATCAGTCCCCCAGAGCTTAGAAATAATTAAACCTAACTAACCTAAGGACATCACACACATCCATGCCCGAGGCAGGATTCGAACCTGCGACCGTAGCAGTCCCGCGGTTCCGGTTTATCATCTGCATTTCTTCTTGGTGTAGCAATTTTAATGGCCAGTAGTGTAGAAAATAAGAATCTTTCAAAGGAAGGCGGCGTTGTTGTCGTGAAACCCTGTAGGGGAATTTAGAAGTCCGATATTGGAGAAATATTCTGCAAGAGTTCTGCTGTCACCACAGAATTTGTTGCGTCTGTCGTCATTATTTTTCGTCACAGTCCTCTTCAATGAGCCTCTATAACGATCACTCAACACACACATTCGTCCTCTTTGTGACAGCGTATGACGTTTTTCTGCTTTCCGTATTGTCGGTGTAAAGCTTCAACACGGCGCAGCTTGAAACACCGAACACCATCATACGAGCACCAACAATATGCCCACCTTCGAACTCGCTTATCTCCCACATAATACACTCGCAAGGCTAAGATACGAAAGATGAGGGTGTGCAAGTAAGGCATTCATTTTCCCCTCGAAACATACGCGGATGGTATCGTAATATGAAGAATGATATGAAGAACGGTCCGCTAAGTACACTACTGTGGCTTACGGTGTGTACAGAGAGACTGTCATTAAGATTATGCCAGGCACTGCTTTTAACAATTTTCAGTATCAGTTGAGTGATTACGTGTTACACTTACATAAAATGTTCAGGGTGAGTAGGGAGAGAACTGTTAAATAGCAAAACGCCTTGAAACACTATAAAATGTTAATAAACGTATTTTTGAAAGTAATTGATTTGGAATCACCATAAAGGAAGCAATCTTTACGATTCGCCTAAGCAGAGCACGACTTGTGTAGTGTGATAGACCTTTTTGTCCCTGTCTGTTCTCTTATGATTGTTGCGCTGTGTCACGTTTCCTAGGAAGTCGCAGTGTGACGCAAAGAAATTACCGCGGCTTTCGAACAGCGACAACTTGTCACTTCTCACTGGGTCGCTGCCACAGAGATATTAAAATTTGCTAATAATACGTAGAAGCACTGCTAGGTCGTTGTAAGACTATTTGAAAACGAATGTCGGGTATAATCTACACTCCTGGAAATTGAAATAAGAACACCGTGAATTCATTGTCCCAGGAAGGGGAAACTTTATTGACACATTCCTGGGGTCAGATACATCACATGATCACACTGACAGAACCACAGGCGCATAGACACAGGCAACAGAGCATGCACAATGTCGGCACTAGTTCAGTGTATATCCACCTTTCGCAGCAATGCAGGCTGCTATTCTCCCATGGAGACGATCGTAGAGATGCTGGATGTAGTCCTGTGGAACGGCTTGCCATGCCATTTCCACCTGGCGTCTCAGTTGGACCAGCGTTCGTGCTGGACGTGCAGACCGCGTGAGACGACGCTTCATCCAGTCCCAAACATGCTCAATGGGGGACAGATCCGGAGATCTTGCTGGCCAGGGTAGTTGACTTACACCTTCTAGAGCACGTTGGGAGGCACGGGATACATGCGGACGTGCATTGTCCTGTTGGAACAGCAAGTTCCCTTGCCGGTCTAGGAATGGTAGAACGATGGGTTCGATGACGGTTTGGATGTACCGTGCACTATTCAGTGTCTCCTCGACGATCACCAGTGGTGTACGGCCAGTGTAGGAGATCGCTCCCCACACCATGATGCCGGGTGTTGGCCCCGTGTGCCTCGGTCGTATGCAGTCCTGATTGTGGCGCTCACCTGCACGGCGCCAAACACGCATACGACCATCATTGGCACCAAGGCAGAAGCGACTCTCATCGCTGAAGACGACACGTCTCCATTCGTCCCTCCATTCACGCCTGTCGCGACACCACTGGAGGTGGGCTGCACGATGTTGGGGCGTGAGCGGAAGACGGCCTAACGGTGTGCGGGACCGTAGCCCAGCTTCATGGAGACGGTTGCGAATGGTCCTCGCCGATACCCCAGGAGCAACAGTGTCCCTAATTTGCTGGGAAGTGGCGGTGCGGTCCCCTACGGCACTGCGTAGAATCCTACGGTCTTGGCGTGCATCCGTTTGTCGCTGCGGTCCGGTCCCAGGTCGACGGGCACGTGCACCTTCCGCCGACCACTGGCGACAACATCGATGTACTGTGGAGACCTCACGCCCTACGTGTTGAGCAATTCGGCGGTACGTCCACCCGGCCTCCCGCATCCCCACTATACGCCCTCGCTCAAAGTCCGTCAACTGCACATACGGTTCACGTCCACGCTGTCGCGGCATGCTACGAGTGTTATAGACTGCGATGGAGCTCCGTATGCCACGGCAAAGTGGCTGAGACTGACGGCGGCGGTGCACAAATGCTGCGCAGCTAGCGCCATTCGACGGCCAACACCGCGGTTCCTGGTGTGTCCGCTGTGCCGTGCGTGTGATCATTGCTTGTACAGCCCTCTCGCAGTGTCCGGAGCAAGTATGGTGGGTCTGACACACCGGTGTCAATGTGTTCTTTTTTCCATTTCCAGGAGTGTATTAAAAAAGGCGGCGAATGAAAGAGCGAGGGGATTACTGTTGAGAAAGATTAAGCGCAGTTCTTGATTACGTGCACCTAGCATCGTAATCCAACTGCTGCAAGAATATGGTAAGCACATCTACTGCCTGGGAGGATATCAAAGAAGAACGCTACGTTGGAAGAGTGGCGAGGAAAAAGCCATACTTTAAGAAACTGGACCGAGGGAAAAGGCCTCAGTTCATTGGGGACCATGTTACATGTAACAGATGTAGTGCAAGGATAGTTATATTTACAGATGAGAGCAAATTCAACGTCTTTTGAAAGACGAGTGGCAATTTGCTGGTAAATTTGCCACCTACTGTAAAACACGGTGAGGAGGGACTGTATTTCGTCATGTAATGAGAAGGACATTACTTTCATTGACAAGTTAAACGAGGTGGCATATCGCAACAACCTGAAGGAGAAAAAAGGATATCACTGCGGAAAAGTTGGGAATTAGATCTACATTAATTTTTTTCCCATCATACTGACCCGAAGCATACACCATACCGGTACATGGTAAAATAACGGCTTGTTTACGACTGTCCCAATGTTATTCACGTGCCACCTCAGGAAAAGAAATTGAGGGAAGAATGCGAACTAATTGGGCCTGTGTAAACTGCTAAAATAGATGGTAACACGCAAGGTTGTTGAAAGCGTTTCTGAAGCAGAAGGGATGTGCTACGGACTGAGTTCCAACAATTACTCTTATTGAAGAACAATATTGTGACGGAATATTAAAGGCACTAGAGTTCATCTGTGAGATACTGTTTAAGAAAATACAGTCTTGTATGTTACTTGATCAATTATAAGCCACAGTTTAAATTTATTAGGAGAATTCATGGAAATTTCGTTTATTTAAGTGTATATGTGAAAATCAAGCATATATTACTTACTATAAGCAGTGAAGTGGCCGGATATGAATGACAGTCTCGTCTTACATAGACGTACCGTAGACGCTGTATTTCCGTTGCCAACAGAAATTATTGTGATATTTTCGTTTATTTGCTAAATGTACCGGGTGATCAAAAAGTCAGTATAAATTTGAAAACTGAATAAATCACGGAATAATGTAGATAGAGAGGTACAAATTGACACACATGTTTGGAATGACATGGGGTTTTATTAGAACCAAATAAATACAAAAGTTCAAAAAATGTCCGACAGATGGCGCTTCATCTGATCAGAACAGCAATAATTAGCATAACAAAGTAAGACAAAGCAAAGATGATTTTCTTTACAGGAAATGCTCAATATGTCCACCATCATTCCTTAACAATAGCTGTAGTCGAGGAATAATGCTGTGTACAGCACTGTAAAAGCATGTCCGGAGTTATTGTGAGGCACTGGCGTCGGATGTTCAGCATCCCTAGAGATGTCGGTCGATCACGATACACTTGCGACTTCAGGTAACCCCGAAGCCAATAATCGCACGGACTGAGGTCTGGTGACCTGGGAGGCCAAGCATGACGAAAGTGGCGGCTGAGCACACGATCATCACCAAACGACGCGCGCAAGAGATCTTTCAAGCGTCTAGCAATATGGGGTGGAGCGCCATCCTGCATAAACATCGTACGTTACAGCAGGTGTTTATCAGCCAGGCTGGGGATGATGCGATTCTGTAACATATCGACGTACCTCTCACCCGTCACGGTAGCAGTTACAAAACCAGAATCACGCATTTCCTCGAAGAAAAAAGGCCCGATAACGGTAGATGTGGTATATCCAACCCATACCGTGACTTTCTCGTCGTACAATGGAGTTTCCACGACAGTTCTAGGATTTTCGGTAGCCCAAATTCTGCAGTTGTGGGCGTTGCAGACCCTCGGAGCGTGAGATGAGTTTCGTCGGTCCACAACACGTTACTCAACCAATCATCACTTTCCGCCATCTTTTGAAACGCCCACACCGCAAATGCCCTCCGCTTCACTAAATCGCCAGGTAACAGTTCATGATGCCGATGGATTTTGTCCGGATAGCATCGGAGGGTACGTCTCAGTGCCAACCAAACAGTAGTGTATGGAATGCCGGTGCGACTGCACGAGCGCTGACTTCCCCGTGCATAGACGAACCCGCTACAGTCTCCATTTCTTCCTGAACTGTCTCAGCAGCATTACGCCTTGTGCTCGGTCGGCCACTACGGGGTCTATCGTCTAAACAACTCGTGGGTTCGAACTTCAAAATCATTCTCGGCACAGCTGCATTTGTCAACGGACCTTCACCCGTTCCAATCCTCTTCCTATGGCGATAAGATCGTATCGATGAACTAGCACATTCCTCATTCTGATAATACAGCTTCACTAAAAGCGCCTTTTCAGGTAATGTCAACATGCTCCGACTGCTGGCGCATCTGATTCTCTCTCTCATTACAGCTCCTTTTATACACGATTGTCATGCGCAGTCACTGACGTTTTGCTGTCCAGCGCCATCTGTCGGACATTTTATGAACTTTGTTTTTTTTTTTTTTGTTCTAATAAAACCCCATGTCATTCCAAGCATGTGTCAATTTTTACCTTTCTATCTACATTATTCCGTGGTTTATTAAGTTTTCAAATTTATAATGACTTTTTGATCACCCGGTATATGTGAAACTAAAACACATGTGACTATCAACAGCCCGCCGAAGTGGCCGTGCGGTTAACGGCGCTGCAGTCTGGAACCGCAAGACCGCTACGGTTGCAGGTTCGAATCCTGCCTCGGGCATGGATGTTTGTGATGTCCTTAGGTTAGGTAGGTTTAACTAGTTCTAAGTTCTAGGGGACTAATGACCTCAGCAGTTGAGTCCCATAGTGCTCAGAGCCATTTTTTTTTACTATCAACAGTTAAGTGGCTTCATATGACCGACAGCCTCGTCATATGTAGATGTACCATAGACCCTGTATTTCCTTTGCTAACAGACATTATTGATGTAACCTCGCACGGGATCGTCACATAATCAGTAGAGTATATTTTACCAAGGCGTGTTATGGAGCAGCCAGTAGTATATTCAAAACAAGTGGTTCCAGGGGACACGGCTGAACAAACGCCTACAGTAAACGAGGCCACGGCGTTACCGCACCAGTGGCGGCAGCTGGCACAATATTTAGCTCGGAGAGTCCCACACACTCACTCGTCGGCTCTGAGCACACATGCTCATCAACAACATCGACTGTTGCGCTAGTACAGTGTAACGGTAACACAGCACTGCCAGATTTTCGCAGCACACCCAAGTGAAATTTCATTGTAAGCTTTCCCCGATTTGCCTGTGGCCCTCACACGCTCGGTATTTACCGCTCGTCATCTGATATACTCTTTCTACGGCGTCAATCAATAAACTATTCTCCCAACCAGTTTCAATCACAAGCGACAAACAATCAGTTATCTTTAAGAGTAATGATAAAGGAAAGGATTAATTCGTCCCAACGCTTCACTTTAGATTTTGCATTTATTTTCACACCCTTCGGTGCAAACCGCAGAACACGCAAGTTAACAATGAGAGAATATTTGCACTCGTAATATTTGGTATGTAACTTAAGAACTACTTAATAAACGATAGGAACCTATGATTACTCCGCCGGGCATTGTGACCGAGCGGTTCTAGGCGCTACAGTCTGGAACTACGCGACCGCTACGGCCGCAGATTCGAATCCTGCCTAGGGCATGGATGTGTGTGATGTCCTTAGGTTAGTTAGGTTTCAGTAGTTCTAAGTTCTAGGGGACTGATGACCTCAGAAGTTAAGTCCCATAGTGCTCAGAGCCATTTTTATGATTACTCCTTTAAACAAACATATATTTATGACAATAAACGATAAGAATCAACGGTTAATAAAGTCCCATAGAACCAGAGCAAGGATCACTTTTTCAGTCTCTGAAGTCGGTATGTGACATATGGGAGAATCAGACGTACACTAAGTGTTACACCGTTAAGGACAATCAATCATTAAGAATTATAACCACAGATTAAAGAAAATTCATCTAAAGCAATTAACATCAATAGCAAATAATTAAGTCACGTCTTAGCAAATGCATCAAAACCAAGTCTTTCAGTTCTGTAACAATGATGGATCGTCGAATACGCTGGACTACCGACACAGAAGGCTAAATTTTACCAAACAGCAATTTCTCCAAACCTAGAACTATCTTAATAGCGTACAGTCCTTAGGTTATCCATAACTACTCTAATTCGCCTTTCTTGGGCATAACGGTGGGGTAGGTAATTAACCTCTCACTTCATTCTCCCGGAACATTGAGCGCCAATAGACGCTCGGGCAACTCTTACCCCAGCGTGGCTCGGGAAAGAGGATGGCTCCACCAGGAGCAGGAAACATTTACCCGAACTGGAAAGGGAACTCGTCTAACACGAGCCACTTAGTTGGACGATGACCACTTGGCGATTTTTAATTATTGCCCAAAGCTTGCTGGCCAGCGGGCGAAAATTACAGAGGCAAAGGTAGCTTTATTTGTGCTCAAAAGAATTGATAACTCGGGCAAATGAGATTCCGGCAGAACTACCGCCATAGTATCAATACGGGAATTCGGGACTGAGGAGAGTAAGTCAACAACGGTCTCCACCCAACATTTCAGGCGGACCGAGCAAACGACATTAGTAGTGGCTAGGAGGATTACCAAATAGAAACTCTAGCACTACCTTAAATATAACTAAACAGAGCACTTAAATGCCACAGGGACCAAACTCCTTAACACAAGAATATGTACACAATAACAGTGACTAAAGTTAAATATGCCTAATTACTAAAAACACAACAGATATTAGCGAACATTAACATAATCTCGCATTTCAGACTTCCATAAAATTAATTGGCTACAGTTCACTCTATCTCTCCGCCAGACAGTACAAGGTTATTTAAACATTTTACAACGTGCTTATCCAAACAGTGACCTACGCCGTCTATGGGAAAACAAAGGCTTGCAGAAGGTCCACGACGCGCGCCTTAAGTTAAGTTAGCATGGCGTTCAAATGCAAGGGGGCAGTAACAAACACGCAAGGCAATTTCACAAACTTAAAGCAAAGAAACGTTGCCACACAGTTATTAATAGCTCCCACAACACCAGAAGACTGGTCCCGCCAGACGATGACCGTTGCACTGATTAGATGAAAAATCTTACTTTCAGTGACGACACCACCCTCTGGAGGTCATTGGCAGCCGCCGACGACTTCATAGCTTCCCCAGCCCATGAACGGAAACCAAACGTGTTGTCTACCGGTTCACGGCCTCTTGTGTCCTCACCCCCCTGGGTTTTTGGGCCCATACAGACTTAGCATAGAGGGAGCGAGCGTCCCGCTGCAGAACGGTCGTGCAGTGCCAAACGCTCGTCTCCACTGCCTCGTCCGCCATCGGCACGGCACACAGCGCCTCCTCCCACCGGGCGCGCTAGCACCGCGTTCGCCGAGGCTCTGCAACGCCCTCTACGAAAGCGCGGAAATTCCAAACAGGAGTGAACCAAGGGGAAAACAGGCACCGTGGCAAACGACACTGTTCAATCGGAGTTCATTTCGAAGCGAGACTCATCATTGAAGACAATTCTACCCAGTCAGTCAGATTCTAGGCCGAAGACGTGTCTGCTACGGTCGCAGATTCGAATCCTGCCTAGGGCATGGATGTGTGTGATGTCCTTAGGTTGGTTAGGTTTTAGTAGTTCTAAGTTCTAGGGGACTGATGACCACAGCTGTTAAGTCCCATAATGCTCAGAGCCATTTGAACCATTTTGAAGACGTGTCTGGAGACGCCCCAGACAGCTTTGGGATACCAACCTTATTGCCGCCCGCTGTAGGGCGCAACAACCAGGAGTGCCATTTCATTTCATAGCAGGAGTTTTGCTTCTCATCCACAGGACGCCTACAGCACAACAATACGACGATGATATTCTCCGCCCCGTATTGCTCCCCTTCATGGCAAGCCAGTCTGGGCTTACATTTCAGCAAGCTACTGCTCGTTCGCCCTGCGTATCTTCGTGCTATCCCAAATCCTACCTTGGCCAGAAAGGTCGCCGGATCTCTCCCCAATTGACAACATTTGGAGCATTGTGGGCAGGGCTCTCCAACCATCTCTGGATTTTGACGAGCTAACGCGCTATTTGGACAGGTCAAATATGAGGACATCCAACAACTCTGTCACTTAATGCCAAGCCGAATAAGTGCTTGCTTAAGGTCCGTAGGTGGATCAACACGTTGTTGACTTGCTCAGTTTGTGAACTTCTTTCTCTCGAACAGATCAGGGATTTTTTCTGAAACTGTAATTATTTTGTTTGTTTGCACGTCCTAAGAGTGCACATCCTCCAGCACGCTTCCTTATATTCTGCCATTGACTTTGTAAGTAGGCTGTTTAGGTTATTATGTTGGTAACGCCACGTAGTGCTCTGTATGAAAACCACAGACTACAAATGAAACGTCCCCTTAGAAAAATTTTATAAATGACAGTGCTGGAAAACCTCTACGTTATTTGACTTTCAAACAGCTGAGCAAAACTGAACGTACTCAGACATTCACTAAACTGACACAATATTTTTTGCGCAACGCAATCTGACTTTCAATAATCCCTAAAAAAGAATGGCCCTGACTAACAATAACCTATACCTTTCATGAGTCACTTACCTCACAAAAATCTTCGTTACTCAAACTACTGCAGTTCAGCGAGCGCCAATACTGCCAGCTAAATAAAAGATGCTAACTACTGAAGGCACTAACTACTGATCGGCATAGTTGGCAAATGAAAGATTTTGATAGAGAACAAACAATGTATTTACCTTAATAATATTCAAAAGTCATATATATATATATATATATATATATATATATATATATATATATATATATATCAGTTCACGATATCCAGTATAAAAAATTTACCCTTTCTGATGCACGCACGTCCAGATCGTCCGCTCTCAAAATTCTGCCATCTCTCTCGCCACATCCACCACTACTGGCGGCTCACCTCCAACTGCGCAACGCTACGCACTGTTCACATCCAACTGCCGAACATTGCAATAGCAAATATTCCAACAATACAAACCAGCCACAGACTGCACACAGCACAGTCAGTGATTTTCATACAGAGCACTAGCGTGGCGTTACCAACTTAAAAACCTAAACAGCCTACTTACAACTTTTTTCAGTTGTTTGTTTGGAGCAAACTGAATTTCTCTCCGTCTCGGGAGGAAATGCAATTCATTGCGCAATACCTCGCTTATACGGCACAATATATTGCGCATTGTTGTGAGCGGTGCCAAAATGCTTACAGCTCTGTAGTCTCCTTCCATATATTGCACAGACTGTCAATACCGCTCTGAGGCGGTCAATATTATACACGCAATACTCAGTATTGCACAATAAACTTTGAGCGTGTTTACATTCATGAGAGCAGCAGCAGTACGAACGCACAACGTATTGTATCAGCTTGCAAAAACACGCCAGAAACTTTTCAGTTCAGGGGACGTAGAGATAGGAAAGTTTTAGGTAATGTGGAATGGAATAACACGGTTTTCCATCTTGAGCAGTGTGGCGTCATCCACAGAGATGCAAAGGGCATTCACTCTGTCTGAGGCAGACCAGTGTACTGTGCAATCAGAAAAGCTGTAACGCAAGGTTGCTGATTAGTGCAGGGGGCGACAGGTGTCCCGAACGTTAATAAATTAGTGCAACCTACTTAAATACGCAAAGATGCCATTACTGTTCGATTACGCAATTGGAAACGATAACAGCTGCTAAATACCAAGAAGAGACCTAAAATTAGCTGTGGGAATCTAACTGCAGGGAAAGCAGATGCTAGGGTGACAGCCATAGGAAGAATACTGATGAAATGAACCAGTCATTCACGAAGGATGTGGCTTACAAAACAATTGCAAGAGTGACTATTGAGAACTGCTCATCAGTCTGGGGTGCTCACCAGGTTGGATTAGTAGAAGAGATAAATATGATCCAGCGAACTGCAGTGCGTCTAGTAATGGCTTCGTTCAGTAAGCACGAGAGCACTATGGGGATGTTCAACAAACCGCTTTCCCAGACAAAGAGAAGTGTTGTGTACCATGGAGAGGTTTACCACTGAAATTTCGAGAGCGTGCTTTCCAAGAAGAGTTGGGCAACATATTACTCACTCCCACATATCTATCACGAAATGACCACAACGAGGAAATCAGATAAATTCGGGCTCGTACAGAAATTTATCGGTAGTCGTTCTTCCCATGCTCCATTCACGAATGGTAAACGGAAGGGAGAAAAGAAATAATTTTACCAGACCTACCCTCCGCCACACACCGCAAGGTGACCTGCAAAGTATGAATGTAGGTGAAGATGAATAGGTAAAGACCGAAGCAAATGGTTATAAGGCCTCTGTTACATTAACCATGTGTTCTTCATATTTTACATTACATTTATCATGATGCATATGTTACTTGCATGAGACCTATTTATATCTAAAGTGGAATCCACCACATAGAAATATCTATGATATAGATAGTGAAAACAGAAATAGCTTTAGCATAAAAATCACAGTTGAATTATTTTGCACAAAGTGTAATTAAGATAAAGTATAGTCAGGTAGACTTATCCGTAGGAGAAGACGAGAGAAAGAAGAGAAGAGAAAAGAAGAGAAGTAGAAAGAGGAATGTGGCAAATCTAAATTAGCGCAGGGGAAGCAGAAACAGTTGCACGACTGAGAAACGAAAAGAGGACAGGGAATTTGCGAGAGTTGAGCATTTACTTCACAGTTAGACAGAGAGAAACGGCCAAGCTTGTGAATTTTTTGGGGAAAAATTGTGAAGTTAATGAACAGAAGTACTTCAGATTTTTCTTAAATACACGATGAGTCAAAAAGGACTTTACAACTTTCGAATGATGTACAAATTTATTGAGGTAACTTACAGAATCGGTAGATGTGTCATTCTGTACCAAACAAATTCAAGTTTGATTCACGTAGCGCATCAGCATTCCTCCGTCAGGAGCGCCAGTGTAGTGCTCATTTGTAGTGATGGGCTAAACTGCGATTTTCCAATATCAGTGATTTCTGTGAATGCTACTTTTCAGTATCTGTTATTCTTAACTGTGATTTGTCGCAGTTAAGAGTCGCAGTTAAGGAACCTAGGTCGTGTATCCCTCCACCACTGCTATTTCTGCGATTTCTGCTACTTCCGCGATTTCTGCGATTTCTGTGACTTCTGCTACTTCTGCGATTTCTGTGACTTCTGCTACTTCTGCGATTTCTGTGACTTCTGCTACTTCTGCGATTTCTGCGACTTCTGCTACTTCTGCGATTTCTGCGACTTACCACCGTATGAAAAAGTTACATCTGTCAACACAGAAAATTGCATCTCAACAAACCTGTCATTGGCAAGAATGTTTTACGTTTTTTCTTCCGTTGGCTTTAATTTTTTATTAAAGAAACAATTGCGAAAATATTAATAGTGTAATTAATATGTAAGTAGCCGTACAGTACTGTAATAGTTCGTATTTAGAAAATGAATTCTAACATATTGTTATGTTCACAGGTACCTGAACTACATTTCAGTCACTCAGTAAAGTGATAACTCAAAATATCATTGTCAACAGATCTGAAGAAATTGCCACTGCATCTTTAGACCGTTTTCGTCAGACGAGAGGTTAGTTTTTAAGCGTTTCGATGGACTTAATTACTTCAGTGAGATCGTTCTTGCAAATGTGATATTTATTATAGCAAATATTAGCAATCTACTCTGTCAATTATATTGCTAGTAATTAATGACAGCAAAAATTGTTTAATAATCCTTGTGTTTTTGCAGACACAGTTCTGACCCTGATTACTGGTTGCTGTACGTATCTATCCACATCAAGGCTGTTTTTGAGAGAGACTCGCGAAGATTCAAGACAGCTCTTAGAGAATTTGCAGTTTAAAAGTGAAGTAATTGTGAAATAAGTGTGTGAATGATTAAACTGTGTTTTATTGAAGTTGTTGTGCGATTTTAAAGGAATAATAAATGTCAAATACAGTGAGTGAATAATAAAAATCTCATTTTCCACATGTTTAAGCCGTCCTATACCCATAATTTTCCGCCACTTACTTATTGGTAAACACTTTTTGGAGAGTGACATGCCCCCCCCCCCCCCCCCCCGCCTTTCTCCACAATCTTGGTGTGACACTGACCTGTAACATATCCCGAAGTCTACAATATGCATTTTGAGGCTGTTGATATGAAAGTGGTAAGTACAGATCTTCCAGTTAAATCAGGAATAGCTTAAGTGCATTACTTGAAAATAACACAGGAAAAGTTTACTTATGTAGGTGGTAGTAGTGTCGGCAAAAAGTTCTTGTGTGTGAAGTTGCCATGTAGAACACCAGGTGTAAAACTTTTCTCCCGAGTCTTGAACTGTGTCGGAACAAAAGTGAGGCATTCATATGACTGTTTTCATTTCTCTACACTTATACAGATGCCTGAGTTCTGCTGTGTTAGCATTGCAAAGTCCTGTAGGCATGTGGAGTATTAACCAAAACTGTCATATTGGAAGCAGAATCAAACACATTTGTTACGTTACTTGATATTTTCAGGAGAAAAAGGCAATGTCGCTTCTTATTAATATAATACATTCAGAGTCACAGCAGTATTTGACCAACCATAACTGATGCTGAATGTGCATGTCGTCATATAATATGAAGGGCTTATTTCAATAATGGTACAAGTCCATTACCTCCACTTTTCTGTCTTATAATGGTTCTGAAATTAGTGATCCAAACAAACATAAATAAAGGTTCATCTCTAGCAAGAAGCCATATGTTTGAATATTTCTGGTATCTCAAATGCAGATTTGTCAGCGCTCATTTAACTTTACGACTCTGTATCTTAAAATGAACAAAAGTGGACTTGTACCACTATTGAAATAAGCCCTTCATATGCACACACAGCACACCGATCTCGTGAGGCACAAGGCTCCCATAACGAAGTACGTACGTCGGTCAACAGATGACACTAGGAATAGTATGTTAACTGCGCTTTTTAGTTGCTACTTGCGACTCTTAGTTGCGATTTGTCACAGAAATCGCAGTTTGACTGGTAGCGAATAGCGTAGTATGAACTTTGCTCAACAGATGGCAGTGCTAACTGCGCTTTTTAGTTGCTACTTGTGACTCTTAGTTGCGATTTGTCACGGAAATCGCAGTTAGACTCGATACCGTATCGCAGAGATGGACGTATTACGAACTTTGGCCAACAGATGGCACTGTTAACCGCGCTTTCTAGTTGCTACTTGCGACTCTTAGTTGCGACTTGTCACGGAAATCGCAGTTAGACTCGATACCGTATCGCAGAGATGGACGTAGTACAAACTTTGGCCATCAGATGGCACTGTTAACTGCGCTTTTTAGTTGCTACTTGCGACTCTTAGTTGCGACTTGTCACTGAAATCGCAGAAAGCAGTGCTAAATTCGACCAATAGATGGCTCACGTCTTTGAATATGAAATACTACTTGCGACTGCTAATTGTGACTGAAATCGCAGTTAGAATCTGTAAAGTTGCTACTGTGATATCTGTGACTTCTCAGTCACTGTGATTTCTAACAGATACGCGATTTCCTGCCCACCACTACTCATTTGAAATGGCTACATTCACAGGTGCGGAGCGTGCTCGCTGTGTGTTTCTGTTTCATGAAACGAACTCTTCAACAGCTGTTCGGCGTAAATTTGGCACCGAATACGCCAAAAAACCTCTAAGCAGGTCTACAATTTACTCTTGGCATTAGAACTTTATTGATATGGGTTGTTCACTGCGGCATAATAAATCGCCATCTCGCCCGCATGTTGATGATTATGTAGAACAAGTTAGGGAGAGCTTTGCCCACATCCACAATAATCAACATGATGTACGTTTCGGAGACAGGCATTCCACAAAAGACCATTTGGCGGCTACTGTGTTGACGTTTACACTTGATGCCATGCGGATTCATAACAGCACAGCACATTAGTGATGTAGACAAGGTTGTTCGTGGGGAATTCTGGGCAGAAATGTTGCATCAGATAGAGGGAGGACGAAACATTCCTGTACACAATAATCTTCAGTGATGAGTCAACATTTCGTATCAATGGCATAGCAAACTGCCATAACTGCAGAGTATGGGGCAACGAAAATCCACATGCAACCCTGGAACACATTCGTGACAGCCCCAAAGTTATTGTGTTTTGTGTCCTTACAAATTGAAAGTGTATAGCCATTTATTCTTCATGGAGAAAACTGTAGCATTGTGTATCTGGATTTGCTTGAAAACTTTTGAATTCCACAGGTCGATGAAAATGACGGAGGTGGAATGGTTTACTGCCAGCGAGGCGGTGCACCACGTCATTTCCTAACGGAAGTTCGATGTTTCCTCGATAAGCGCTTCCCAGGTCAGTGGATTGCTTGTGAAGGGCCAGTCGCATGGCCACCTCGCTCTCCAGACTTGACACAACTGGATTTCTTTTTCTGGGGTTTCATTAAATACCGTGTGTATCTTCCTCCTTTACCAAACAATTTAGCCAACCAGAAAAGTCGAATCAACGCGACCGTTGCACAAATTAAGGCCGATTTTCTGCAACGAGTGTGAGAAGATATTGATTACCAGTGAGGTGTTTGCTTCGTCAGAAGTGTTAGTCACATCGAAGCAAAATGACATTGGACACTTTGATGTGAAATTTGAGGTTGTTTGGTACAAAACGACACTCCTACCGATTCTGTAAGTTACCTGAATAAATTTCTGAATCATTCCAAAGTAGAAAAGTGCTTTTGGACTCACCCTGTACAACAGGATATCATTTTTGTACAGAGTATGGGGTAGCTTCTTCTATGGATGAACAACTTCACTGGATAAGTTAGAGGATATTCTTCAGTTATGGGTGTGAAAAACTAGGGTTCCAGGTAAGTGAGACATTGTGTTTCGATTATGGTGAGCTTACAGGTATTTTATTTGTGACGAGAGGTTGTGTGCATGCACTCTGAGAGGCCGATAAAGCAGACACGGGCAAAATTAGACAGGTATTTCAGGCGTACTGCACACAAACATTCGTGGTTAGTTCTAGCCATCTGGAGTCGACACTACTCGTGCTGTGTTGGGCTACACTCTGTTAATGAGTCTGGCATCCTTTGGAAAAAAGCTGTCTAAAAAGGATTTCATGACTTGCATAGTTTGTATTTTTTTTATCAGAAACTTCTTTTTCAATAATATTTCAACCACAGCAAATCGTTACCTGTGTAACAGAGGTAAAAGTAAACCTTTATTCTCAGTTTGTAACCCCTAAATGGCGTAGAACACGGAGACGGCATTAGGTCATGCAATCCTATCGTGAGAAACAGAACACTGAAGGTCTGTTTGAAGAACTGACTCGCACATACTGTAACGCTATCGACCTTTTTAGGGTCGAGAGACTTTGCACTAATGAAGCAAAGAATGAGATTTGTACAGTATGGAGTGTATAAGAGGGTCTGCAGAAGACAACATTCTTTGTGAAGTTTAATGTTTATATGTAATTAACAAATGTTTAAAAGTAACAATAAGTATCTTTTATTTAACTATCTATAATTGTTTGTAATGTGAAGTCAACACCAACTCAGGGCTGAAATAAAATACAGGTGAAAACCAGTAGGGATTTACTGACGTTCTGGAAGGTCGGAAAAGCTGGAGATATTTTGCTGCTAACGGAAGAAGATAGGAGAGAGGAGAAGTGGAGTGAGTCAGACAAGAGCAAGACACTGTTGAGGCAACTACACAACTGAAGTTAACCGTCCGTAGCTCTGTATACGAGCTGTGTTGACAAGTTTTTGCGTGTTTTGTTCAGTAATCATTTAAGTGGTTTTTTTTACGCAAAACTACTCATTTAACTTAAAGTGTTACAAGTAGGGTTCCTTTCCTATACTAAAGAGAATGCAACTGAGAATCCATTGGTGTAAAACATTATGGCGCAACTGTTTTCCTGCAAAGTAAATTTAAATTATCACTCAAGTGCAACAACTAAAGTAAATGTGCAGAATTGTAGATTGCCTTGAAAGTAAGTAAAGTAAATAACAATTCTACCTAGTGCGTGAACTTGGTTATTGGGACCTTCTGTCCAAGAAATTACCTAAAGTAACTATTTCAATAAAACTGAGAAAAACCAGGTATAAAAAAACTTTGGCAATCATTTCGATACTAACAATAGTATCGTAAAACTTGTGTATAATACATGTTTTCAGAGGCAGTGTTGCTGATCTTACATTCAGAAACGTAAGTAGGTATTATTGTCGTTCCGGCGTTGTTTTCATGGACCAAAACTTTCTATGCGCGTGTGACCAATTCTGAAAGCAGTCGTTATTCAGCTATCTACGTGCATTAGCCTGTTTCTTCAGTGATACAAATTATTAAAAGAGAAAAAGTTTTAATAAGAACCAAAATATAGTAAAGACAAAATTTGATGAATTTCTTAAATAACGTCAATCGATTCGTCATATTGGCTGGCGACCGTGATTTTCAGTATTATCATCACTCGCAAGAAGTAGTTTGGTGAAAAAGAAAAGCTGCAACCAAGACTATACGATAACCACATTTGACCGAGCTTTATCCATAACGCGGCATCTGTGGTCACTAGCGGTTGTTAAGAGGTAGTTGTGTTTAAGTGCTCCAATTACCGAAGCTAGAATAACATCTGAAGTACTGAACGTAATTGCAAGAGTAGAAACAGTGAGTGTTGTAAGCGGCCTACAGACAGGGCTAGAACATTTACTACGTCTACATACTATCGTCATATATGTCTTAAGGTGACAGAACAGCACTTACGCCGCCATGCTACGTTATAATACCCTGAGGTGAATGTAGCGGAATTGTGCACTGCCTTTTTGGAGCCAACTGGGAGGGTTGTGTTGACTGAAATAGTACACAATGTGCGACTGTGTAGGCTTTCCCAGCGTAATAATTGGTGACAGTCTCCTAGGGTTTACTATTATATCCTAACATAAACATGGTTTGATACTTTATCGATCCATCTTCAGGAGAGACGCAGAGAACTGATATCAGGTCTAGAAACCGTCGTCCTTTGTAGGCCACCATACCGTACTCGGCGCGTGTGCCGCCCGCCACAGGTGCTGCCCCCAAGACTGGGCTTGGGGCGCAGCCCATACTCGGCACCAATGCCAACGAGGTACCGCACTCTAAGATCATCCTCAAATACTCAAGCAGGTCGCACTGAAGGATGTTGTGTTTGGAGATATTAAGGGTTCCACGTCTTGTTAAGAGAAAAACGCATGTCTCCATCAGTCAAATTCTCTACCAACTTAATTTCGATTGCCTCATTATGAACACTCCCCCAAAAATTCACGTAACGGTAACTATCAGGATCCCGCCAAACATTGTTTCCTGTCCCTCATTTGAACAATGCTCCGCTACCGCTGATTTTTCAGGCTGTTGTATCCTCGAGTGATGACTGTGTTCCACGCACCTGAACCGTGCGAATGGGCTGGCAGATGTAAGCCTTTCCATGTTGTCACAGAAGTTTGTAAATGCCGGGCTTCCTAAGTGCCCAATCATCCTTGTCAGAACCGAGTAGTGCCCTAATATTGGCAGATGGACGAATACACGCTTGATGTCAAATGTCCTTATAATTCTTCAATTCTTAACTGATACACCCCCAGCATACAGAAGAATGGCCACAGCTACACGCTCCTTTTCATGCATCTCCAGGGTTGGTCCAAACACGCTAACCCAACGACTCTGCTAGGTGGCGTACCCATTTCCGTTAAACGCAGACGCGAAGTGTTGCTAGTTCCTGTGTTGGACTATCTGCATCGAAAATAGCATTCGCTATGGTTGCCAGAGTCCTAAGGAAGCCACTTGTGGTATGCCAGATAGTATGGCGGTTTCCAGCCCTGGCATCAGTTTTCAAGGTGAACAGCACAAATATCGCGTAATGTTCATTTTAGGATCTGGAAGCAAACCCGAGAAGATTACCGAGTACAGAACGTCTCCACACGGTCAGTTTGACCACTAGCGATGCATTAAAAACAGCAGTAGAAGCCTCCCTCTCCAGGCCGCAGTGCGCGAAAAAGTTCAGCGAGGGAACATCTGTGTGGAACTTGGCTCATTGTCAGAAATGGTTCAAATGGCTCTGAGCACTATGCGACTTAACTTCTGAGGTCATCAGTCTCCTAGAACTTAGAACTAAGTAAACCTAACTAACCTAAGGACATCACACACATCCATGCCCGAGGCAGGATTCGAACCTACGACCGTAGCGGTCGCTCGGCTCCAGACTGTAGCGCCTAGAACCGCTCGGCCACTCCGCCCGGCGGCTCATTGTCATCAGGTGCACTAGACTGAAGAGGCTGGAGATGGTCGGGTGTGTTACACCAACGCACGTCTAAGATACGCAGGGAATTTGATCAGTCATGTTTAGGGCTGGTACCATGTGGAAATGTCGAATACCTCTCATCGATATAGTTGATAATTTAAGGACTGTGCAGTATCAGGATAAGATCTCCAACCTGTTGTCTAGGCCTATAGTCAGCTTTTTACTTTAGTTACGTTAACCACATTTCATGAAACCCACATAGAGTGATCTCTATGATGTGGAAAAAGTCAGAGATGCACATATAAATTAATTTAAGTGCAATACGATGGAATGAATTTACATTACTGTTAGTTATAATTGTAAAATAACCAAGGATATTAAATTTAAGAGTCTGTAAGATATTCTTGCCCAACAAAAATCCCTTTTACTCACTGTTAGATTTGACACATAATCTACATGCCATTTTATGTGCTCAGATAGGCTGTTAAATACACGTGTACCTATATAGGGTCTAACTGACTTACTTCTGTATTACTGTTAACTTCTGAAAGTCTTTGTAGAGTTTGTTTTTGATCTTAGTGTAGTATTTGTGCTTTTCATAATACTATAATATCTATCGATATTACACTACTGGCCATTAAAATTGCTACACCACGAAGAGGGCGTGCTACAGACGCGAAATTTAACCGACAGGAAGAAGGTGCTGTGATATGCAAATGATTAACTTTTCAGAACATTCACACAAGGTTGGCGCCGGTGGCGACACCTACAACGTGCTGACATGAGGAAAGTTTCCAACCGATTTCTCGTTCACAAACAGCAGTTGACCGGCGTTGCCTGGTGAAACGTTGTTGTGATGCCTCGTGTAAGGAACAGAAATGCGTACCATCACGTTTCCGACTTTGATAAAGGTCGGATTGTTGCCTATCTAGATTGCAGTTTATCGTATCGCGACATTTCTGCTCGCGTTGGTCGAGATCCAATGACTGTTAGCAGAATATGGAATCGGCGGGTTCAGGAGGGTAATACGGAACGCCGTGCTGGATCCCAACGGCCTCATATCACTAGCAGTCGAGATGACAGGCATCTTATCCGCATGGTTGTAACGGATCGTGCAGCCACGTCTCGATCCCTGAGTCAACAGACGGGGCGTTTGCGAGACAACAACCATCTGCACGAATGGTTCGACGACGTTTGCAGCAGCATGGCCTATCAGCTCGGAGACCATGGCTGCGGTTACCCTTGACGCTGCATCACAGACAGGAGCACCTGCGATGGTGTACTCAACGACGAACCTGGGAGCACGAATGGCAAAACGTCATTTTTCCGGATGAATCCAGGTTCCGTTTACAGCATCATGATGGTCGCATACTTGTTTGGCGACATCGAGGTGAACGCACATTGGAAGCGTGTATTCGTCTGTATACTGGCGTATCACCCGGCGTGATGGTATGGTGCGCCATTGGTTACACGTCTCGGTCACCTCTTGTTCGCATTGACGGCGCTTTGAACAGTGGACGTTACATTTCAGATGTGTTACGATCCGTGGCTCTACCCTTCATTCGATCCCTGCGAAACCCTACATTTCAGAAGGTAATGCACGACCGCATGTTGCAAGTCCTGTATGGGCCTTTCTGGATACAGATTATGTTCGACTGCTGCCCTGGCCAGCACATTCTCCAGATCTCTCACCAACTTAAAACGTCTGCTCAATGGTAGCCGAGCAACTGGCTCGTCACAATACGGCAGTCACTACTCTTGACGAACTGTGGTATCGAGTTGAATCTGTACACGCCATCCAAGCTCTGTTTGATTCAGTGCCCAGGCGTATCAAGGCCGTTATTACGGCCAGAGGTGGTTGTTCTGGGTACTGATTTCTCAGGATCTATGCACCCAAATTGCGTGAAAATGTAATCACATGTCAGTTCTAGTATAATATATTTGTCCAATGAATGCCCGTTTATCATCTGCATTTCTTCTTGGTGTAGCATTTTTAATGGCCAATAGTGTAGTATAGATTCTGAATCCAAAATAATCTGGGGGAATATACAGGGGTAGACAGAAATACGGAATACGACAAACAAAACACAGCGCCACGCCTAATACAGGCTAATTAAACCGTTGGATTTCAAAACATCTTCCAGTCGGCTCGGAATTCATAAACACAGGTTTTGTATGGGTTTCAATGGTATCTTACATCATTATTGCTGCAAGACATCGTCAAGTTAAGGTGATGATGACGGAGGTGGACAGCAATCACGGACACTTCTCTCCGAAGTAGATCCCAAAGGCTCAATAATATTGAGATCCCGTGACTGTCATGGCTAGTAGTGATGCGGCAAGTCAATATTGTGCTCACAGAACCAGCTGAGGAGTATGTGAGGTATGTGGTTCAAATGGTTCAAATGGCTCTGAGCACTATGCGACTTAACTTCTGAGGTCATCAGTCGCCTAGAACTTAGAACTAATTAACCCTAACTAACCTAAGGACATCACACACATCCATGCCCGAGGCAGGATTCGAACCTGCGACCGTAGCGGTCGCTCGGCTCCAGACTGCAGCGCCTAGAAGCGCACGGCCACTATGGCCGGCTGTGAGGTATGTGAATAGGGTCTCTGTCGTCTCGGAACACAGTATCACTATTGGAAAACAAACCTCGTATCACGGGATGAACCTGAGCAGCAAACATGATCACATAGTAATCCATGGCAGTAACGCGACCTTGCGTAGTAGCCATGGAGCCCATGGAATACCATGGTATGGCTGTCCACATCACCACCAAGCCCTAGCCATGTTTCACTCTTGGAACGTAAACTCGGCCAGAAGTTCGAAACAGTGTGAAACAAGATACATCCGACCAAATGGCTTTCTTCCATTGCCCGCATCTCGTGGTCGTGCGGTAGCGTTCTCGCTTCCCACGCCCGGGTTCCCGGGTTCGATTCCCGGCGGGGTCAGGGATTTTCTCTGCCTCGTGATGGCTGGGTGTTGTGTGCTGTCCTTAGGTTAGTTAGGTTTAAGTAGTTCTAAGTTCTAGGGGACTTATGACCACAGCAGTTGAGTCCCATAGTGCTCAGAGCCATTTGAACCATTTCTTTCTTCCATTGCCCCATAGTGTAGGTTTTATAGCTCCGGTACCACGTTTTCCTGTTATGGGCTTTTGCGTCACTGATGAGTGGTTATGTAGTCCCAACTCATCCTATAATCCAGTGCTTATGGAGCTCCGTTCGTGTTGTCTTGATGCTGGCAGGGTTCTTGAGTGCAACATTCAGTTCTGCAGTGACTTTTTCAGCTGTCGTCCAATTTTTCTCCGTAATCCTCTTCAGTTACCGTCCGTTACAATCACTCTACACAGTCTTTCGTTCGCGTTGTGACTTACCTGAGGACGTTTTTCCATTTTTCCTTTTTTTGGTAAAAATTTTCGATATGGTGTCTCTTGAACACTTCGGTTACCTTGATTACGGAGGCATCCACCAGATGAGCACCAAAAATTTGCCCACGTTTGAATTCACCGCCCGCATCTCGTGGTCGTGCGGTAGCGTTCTCGCTTCCCACGCCCGGGTTCCCGGGTTCGATTCCCGGCGGGGTCAGGGATTTTCTCTGCCTCGTGATGGCTGGGTGTTGTGTGCTGTCCTTAGGTTAGTTAGGTTTAAGTAGTTCTAAGTTCTAGGGGACTGATGACCACAGCAGTTGAGTCCCATAGTGCTCAGAGCCATTTGAACCATTTCTTTCTTCCATTGCCCCATAGTGTAGGTTTTATAGCTCCGGTACCACGTTTTCCTGTTATGGGCTTTTGCGTCACTGATGAGTGGTTATGTAGTCCCAACTCATCCTATAATCCAGTGCTTATGGAGCTCCGTTCGTGTTGTCTTGATGCTGGCAGGGTTCTTGAGTGCAACATTCAGTTCTGCAGTGACTTTTTCAGCTGTCGTCCAATTTTTCTCCGTAATCCTCTTCAGTTACCGTCCGTTACAATCACTCTACACAGTCTTTCGTTCGCGTTGTGACTTACCTGAGGACGTTTTTCCATTTTTCCTTTTTTTGGTAAAAATTTTCGATATGGTGTCTCTTGAACACTTCGGTTACCTTGATTACGGAGGCATCCACCAGATGAGCACCAAAAATTTGCCCACGTTTGAATTCACCGCCCGCATCTCGTGGTCGTGCGGTAGCGTTCTCGCTTCCCACGCCCGGGTTCCCGGGTTCGATTCCCGGCGGGGTCAGGGATTTTCTCTGCCTCGTGATGGCTGGGTGTTGTGTGCTGTCCTTAGGTTAGTTAGGTTTAAGTAGTTCTAAGTTCTAGGGGACTGATGACCATAGATGTTAAGTCCCATAGTGCTCAGAGCCATTTGAACCATTTTTTGAATTCACCTTGCTCTGGCATATTGAACCCACAATAACATAAAACAGTTCTCTGGCCACGACTGTCACTTGAAACGTATTGTGGACATTGCACAGGTGCCGTTCGTGGTCAAATACAACAGTCCAACTTACAGGCTTGGCTAGTATCTGTATTTATATTCAATTAAGAATTTCTCGCGGTTTTTCCATATTTTTGCCCGACAGCACTGGTTGTTACAAGAGCATTAAATGTGCTCATCGAAAGCTTTTATAGGCTCCCGGCATCTCGAGCGTTAGTGACGGAACATTTGAGGGTAAACTTGTAGAAGATTTCGTGTAAATTTCTTGTTCATGTTGCACCATTTAGTGGAGATTTGAGCTTGTCAGCTATGGACTGAGAGACTCAAGCGAGTATGGTAGGTAGTAGAGACAATGAATCATACGAAACTGTTCTGAACGCCTTATCCGAACATTATCGTTAGCAGCTAATGCAAAAACTGACACATGAAAACAACATATTAAATCTCCTGCTTACCAAGACATCCAAACTTTTCGGTTGAATTAGCGTAGATCACAGATTCAGCGACCTTAAGACCATTCCAACATTGCGGCTATAAATGGGAATGCAATAAAGATAGGACGATATTTCTGCTTAGCAAGGGAAACGAGAAACGGATTTCAGACGACTTGAGCGGTCAAAATGATAAATTCTCCTTCAGAACAGCAAACGTTGAGCGACACTGGACAAAGTACAAGAGTTACATCAAATGCATTCGCAGTTGTGAATCTGAGTGACTGTCAGCCGTATAATGGAATGACGACAATGAAAATTTGTGCCAGATCGGAACCCGAACCCCGATTTTCCGCTTACCGCACGCAGTCGCCTTACCTTTTTTTTATCTCGTTTTCTACGTTATTGTTCGTTGTATTTGTTCGGGGTGGATGTCCCATGACAACCGTTCAAGTTCATTGTTGATTCGTTCACTCAGTTTTTTTTATATTTTTTATTATTTTTATTGCAGAGGGCAGCTAACCCTCTGACCGAACACGCTGAGCTACCGTGCCGGCTACCATTTGGCTATCCGACCACGACTCACGACCAAACTCAAACTTCCCTATATCGTCAACCATGTGTCTACAATCTGCAGTACATCCAAATCGCATGCTCCCACACAGGAGAAACATTTTACTTGAAAGTCGCTTGCCCAGTGTCAGCGGATAAATACTATATTGAAGCTCCTGTGTTAGTCCGAAATACGATCCAAAGTACCTTCGGGATGCACGCATCCAATGCGTCGAGTGAACATGAGAGAAATGTAGTTTCAACAGGATGGGCCACAACACACACAGTGAGAGCA
Source organism: Schistocerca cancellata (assembly GCF_023864275.1). NCBI lineage: Eukaryota > Metazoa > Arthropoda > Insecta > Orthoptera > Acrididae > Schistocerca > Schistocerca cancellata. The sequence goes on from NC_064632.1 coordinate 158,424,098, forward strand.
TCCATAGACGTGGTTCGACAGATGATCCCAGAACATGACTTATTTTTGTGGAGCTAATTGAAATGAAGTGTGTACATGAACAAGCCCTGCACAAACGGTGACCTCAAGATTTCCATTCGTCAAGAAACTAAAGCTGTCGCGAATGAAACGTCGGAGAGAGAAATACCTAATTCCAAGAGAGGCAAGAAGGACTTGATCTCAACGAGAGTATTCTCCGAATCTAATTAAGGTATGTAGATTTCAAAAATACGATAAAAGTACTGTTATTGATTGCAAGATTTTTTAAAATAAAGCCAGGTTTAAGCTATTCAGTAGTGGAAAACATGCGTTTCCTCTGTTCCACCAAGAATCTCTGATGTTGGTCTGCTGTAGAATTTTGCAACGTGTTTTATGCTCATGCGTTATGACATTTCTTGAGACAATAAAATCTCTTCTGTAGGAATCAACATGGATTCAGCAAACAACGATCGTACAAAACACAACTGACTGTTCGTCCATAGTACCCTGAAAGCAGTAGAGAACGGCATCCAGGTTGATATTGTGTTCCTTGACTTCTGGAAGGCGTTTGGTTCAAATGGTTCAAATGGCTCTGAGCACTATGGGACTCAACTGCTGAGGTCATTAGTCCCCTAGAACTTAGAACTAGTTAAACCGAACTAACCTAAGGACATCACAAACATCCATGCCCGAGGCAGGATTCGAACCTGCGACCGTAGCGGTCTTGCGGTTCCAGACTGCAGCGCCTTTAACCGCACGGCCACTTCGGCCGGCGAAGGCGTTTGATACAGTTCCTCATTGCTGTCTAATGAGCAGATTAACTTCGGGTGTACCCTAAAGGAGTGTTACAGAACCATTGTCTTTTGCTGTATATAATCTAGTAGATGACGTCGGAAATTCCATGAGGTTCTTTGTGGACCCACAAAGGAGATTGCTTCCAAAGCTCTCGATCGACCAATACTTGAATATTGTTCAGCAGTCTGCAATTTGCATCAGACAGTACTGATGCAGGAAACAGAGTAGTTCCAAAGAAGAGCAGCTTGTTTCGTTACAAGTTCATTAACTAATGGCGAAAGCACCACAGAGATACTCAGTCAACTCCAGTGGGAAATGCTGCAAGACAGGCGTCCTACATGACGGTGTGGTTTAGAGTTAAAATTCCGAAAGTGTACGTTCGTAGAAGAGTCAACATATATTGCTTCCTCCTATATATATATCTCGAGAAAAGACTATGAACGTAAAATTAGAAATAGTCAAGATCACGCGGAGGCTTACCAAAAATCATTCATCTCGCGAACCATTCACGACTGTAACAAGCAAGAAGGAAAATGACAATGGTACATAAAGTACCCTCCTCCACACACCGTAAGATGGCTTGCGTAATATAGATGTAGATATTTTTTGAGAAATAAGAAATTTTACTAGCGGCGAAGGACATTAATGGCCATATACTCGTATATTATCATACTGTAGGCACAAATCAAGACCAAATCCGGAAGCAGCATCATCATTCAAGTACATCACTTAGCACTGGAAGCATGTTTATTACGAACACCAACGTACAGATAGAAAAGAACTGCATGACGAAGAGTGTTGCTATTTACACAAACATCGAATATACCAGAATATACAGGCATTACAAACGTAAGGTATTTCAGGTACCTTCCAGAAATGATAAGTGCTAAACAACAAATAATTGCTCGTGGTTGGGTTTGAAATGGCGACCTGTACGACGCCATCCAGCGACGCTAACCACCATGCCATACTGCATGTACCACAGGTCATGGCTTTGGTCCCTCTTCCAGAGAAACAGCGACCTGCTGTTCCAAATATTTCACTGGAGCTGACCACAGCATCCTGGATCTAGGTCTTGTAACTGTCCTCTCTTTGGCTGTGCTCACGGATCCTCGCGTTCTGATAGTTTTTTCGCATCCCCTTTACTATTATGAGCATCATTAGTACCTCCTCCCGAAAAACCTCCGCAGTGAGCGAGTGGATCTTCAGTGTCCTTTAACAAGAAATCCCACCTCAGAATTGCAGCAGTGCTTCATGCGGAGGACATGGACGACGTACCTGTGCTTCTGTCTTCTTCATGAATGGCCATAATACTCGACTTCGTATGTGATGTCCGACAAGCGATGAAGGATGTGATACAGACCAAAGCAGCGTTTCAGTAACTTTCCCAATTGTCCCACTTTCTGCACAGGTGTAAAACTCCATACCAAGTTTCCAGGGCTGTATCTTACTGGTCATTTCTTGTCGTTATAGTGCTCACAGTCTTTCTCCTGGGCGTTCAGGGTCCATAAGTGAGCCAGCTATCTCGCTTCTTTCCTTGGGGGGATGAGGTGTTTCACATAATCATCCTGAGTACCATCTCATTAAAACAGAAAAAAATGTCTCCTTTATCATTTCAGACCTGGCACTGTGGAGCAGAAAGAATGGTGTGAAGCCTGTAGTGTCTTGCTTCTCTGTGTCATATGCGAATGTCACAATGAGAAGTGTTGTATACAAATACGTCTGTTCGGCATCAACAGACGTCGAGATGACATATGGCAACATCTTTTTAAAACATTCTGTGAGGTCATTCTTCTGTGGGTGGTAGGCTGTTGTCGCCCTGTGGGTGACGTCACAAGGTGAGATTATCTCTGAAGTTAGTCTCGATTGGAAAACTTTTCCACAATCACAGATCATCACTCTAGATGCTCTGGATTCAAAATAATGTCTTGTACAAGGAACCTTACAAACTCCAAAGACTGGAAATCAGGATAGCTTTCTTTACAGTGGGTGAGGTAGTAATAATAATAATGGCGTGTGACGAGGGCCTCCCGTCGGGTAGACCGCTCGCCTGGTGCAAGTCTTTCGATTTGATGCCACTTGGGCCACTTGCGCGTCGATGGGAATGAAATGATGATGATTAAGACAACACAACACCCAGTCCCTGAGCGGAGAAAGTCTCCGACCCAGCCGGGAACAGTGCACACTATTATCGATTCCTCTTTCTTGACTTCTGGAACCTCTCCAAGAGGTCGATTCAGATTTGGCGCAGTGGCGTTGCTGACGACAGAATTGGTACCAGATGTAATTACGACATTTGATTATGTTGCTGGCATTCCTTACAGCAGCTCACATAGTGTTTAACGTTTCAGTAGAGACCTGTGCAGTGATACCTGTGTTAATTCTGTCTAGAGTCTCCAGCAATTCCTGGTGACTAGATGGAATGTCGTGGATCAACTTCGGGATAGCTAGCTGTAGACGAGCTGGGATCATGAGAAACCATTTTTACCCCATTGGATCATAGTTCCTCTTATACAGTGTTCCGTCTATTAGCTGGAACTCTTCTTCGATCAGTCACTCCTTCTTCAGGACTTCTATCGTTTTCAGCAATGCTGGATTTTCCCTCTTCGGCAGTAATATCGTTTAATGCAGTGATGACTGAGATTTCCAAAGAATTGACTGAAAGGCAGTCAGTGTCCTTGCGTTTGCCACAAAGTGGTGATGTCATACACCTGAAGCCTCAGTTCCTATCTTGCTAGCCATCCTACCACATCCTTCAGGCTGGTCAGCCAGCACAGAGAATTCATAATGGTGAATGGTTTGCCTAATAAATACACCCAGGACTTGTTGATGCTCAAATGACTGCAAGATACTCTTTCTCAGTAGTAGAGTAGTTTGCCGCCAACTTGGAGGGAGCTGAATTTGTACTAGGACTGCACCTATCCCATAAATGCTGTCATTAGTGTGTAGCACTTTAATCATACAATGCTAGAACTGGAGAGGATGTTAGAGCCTCCTTAAGGGTGAAGATCTTTCTTGTACCTTGTCCCAGGAAAATTTGATGTCTCCCTGCTGCATTTCTTTCAACGGACATGCCTTGGTACAGAAATCCTTTATGAATCTCCGGTAGTACTAGCACCATCCAAGGAAACGTGTCATCACGAATGTGGCAATGAGTCGGAAATCTCTGGTTGCTCCCGTTTTCTCTGGATCAAGACTGAATCCATCGCCATTAACTAGGTGCCCCAAGAGGCACTTTTTGGATAATGGTGGAGGCCTGCAGTCTAAACGTACTTCATATCTCTTCAAAAAAAAAAAAAAAAAAACAAAAAAAAAAAAAACACTCATCCAGATAGCAAACACACGTCGTCCATTTAAGGTAAACGTACTTCATATCTCTTCAATAGCAAACACACGTCGTCCATTTAAGGTGTTGAAGCAGGTTGTCCATTATATGCTCAATGGTTGCTAGAGCAGGACATGGTCCAAATGACATACTTTTCAACACACAGAATCCATCACAAGTTATGAAGACAGTCTTTTGCCAGTCATCCTCGTCAATCTCGATTTGGCAGTAGCTTGTCTGCATGTCCATAGTTGAGAGATACTTTCCTCCTTTGAAGCTGTCTATGGTGCCATCAGTGGATGGCTATGAGCAGACATCTTATTTTGCTGTTTTGTTCAGTTGTCAGTAATCAATGCAGAAACGCCATCTGCCATCCTTTTTCTTCACAAGGACCCCAGGAGAGGACCAAGGGCTCTCAGAAGGTTCAATAATATCATCCTGCACTATCTTCTACACTTCCTCCTGAATTACGCGTTGTTCAGCCAGTGATACCCTTTATGAGTGGTGGGTAATTGATGGATGATCTACAGTGTTGGTACAGTGTTTCAGCATTGTCCGACTAAGTTGTCTTTTCTCCACTTTGGATCTGAAAGTATCACAAAACCGTCACAGAATTTCTGTCATATGCCGACATTGTACCTCATCCGGGCCAGATCCTATTGGCAGTTCAATAGCAGCTTCCTGCACTGTCTTGCATGTGGTGGTAGCGGCGCTTTCTTCGTTGTCGATGGAACTGAGGTGCCCGTCCTGAACTGGTTCTGCTGTTCCTGTGCATATGCCTTTAGGGATGAGTTGCGGCTGCTGGCGACAATTATTGATCCAAACTTCTTCTTGGCCACCTGTAATTTCTTTGTACATAAGGGGGACACAAGACTGAATGTGTGTTACTTTTGGAAACTTAGGCCAAGCACAGATTAACTTAGCTTTTACTCTGTTGTGCAGTTGTAACCAAGAAGGATGACACATAAATAAATTTTACTTATTATGAGTATACAATTCAGCAGGGGAATTCATAATTAAAATTTGTGTATGATCTGGGGTTATACATGGTATATACTGTAGTACACAGAGCTGTCACCTCTGGCAGCAACATTGGCTCCAAGGCATCTGGGTATCGAGTTGAAATGAGCTCGGATGTTAGATACCTGTATGTCAGTTCTTGCTGCCTCAAATTTGTGGCAGAGTTCAGCAGTCATAGAGGCTGGCGAGTGGCGGCATGGCATCCTCTAGACAACGCATGACCAGATGTTTCCAACTGGGGCAACATGCGGTCCTGCATTATTTTGTTGAAAGATAATGTTACAAAGACCTGAAAGATAGGGCACGGCCACCAGTTTTAACACATCATAAATGTAATGCTTGCTGTCCAAATTACCATCTAAGCGACCCAGAGGTGATCATTTTGTATATCCAATGGCATCCCATACCATGATGCCAGGTGCAGTGCCCATATGATGATGAAGATTCCAACCTGGCAACGTTCTTTCTCTTCAGAGCCTCCTCATCTGGATACCTCCGTCATGATGTTGAGTGGAGAACTGAATCTAATCTCAATCTCAAAAGGCGATGTGGTGCCACCGCTGTGTCCACTGTTGCCATTGGGCACACTGTCTGCACGCCTCCCTCTGCTAGTACGTCATGGCAAGCCACAGCAATGGTTCCCTTGCCGATAGTCTGCGGTGCTTCAGGCATCATCATGTGGATACTTGTCTTGCTGCAAACCGGACCGTTTTATGACTCGAGGTAAGCGAAGTGACTGTACAAATATGATCAGCCGTGGGAGCAATATATCTCTCTTTTCTGGCACTGACCGTATGGTGCCGTTGAGAACCTGTAGGTGTTGAGTGTGACCCTCCTGAAACGATAGATTTCACATCTGCGTGACTGTCGTAAGATCGGCAAACATATTACGGAACGGTAGACTGCAGTGTCGACAAGGGCTGACAGGACGCTTCAGTCCGGAACCGCGCGACCGCTACGGTCGCAGGTTCGAATCCTGCCTCGGGCATGGTTGTGTGTGATGTCCTTAGGTTAGTTAGGTTTAAGTAGTTCTAAGTTCTAGGGGACTGATGACCTCAGCAGTTGAGTCCCATAGTGCTCAGAGCCGTTTGAAGGGCTGACAGGCATTGATTCTTCTTACTCGAGACATAGCATGACCTCCTAACAAACAAACAACATTAAATGCGCTTTCTGAATGAGAAAGTGCAACGTAATTTTTCCTACGTACAGAATGTGCAGGATTTAGATAAAAGTAGGGGAACATCGCGAGAAACGTATGCTTGAACGTAAATGTAGATGCTAACCAAATCTGCAGACTGGACTGTCGTATTTAAACATGAGTGGCACCTGTGCAGTATTCTAGATACGTTGCAAGTGTCAGTCACGGCCAGAACAGTGTTATTTATAGCTGGAAGTGCATTATATCGGAGCTAAGTGAATTCAGACTTGGCAAAATTGTTCGTGCTCCTATGGTACACTCCTGGAAATGGAAAAAAGAACACATTGACACCGGTGTGTCACACCCACCATACTTGCTCCGGACACTGCGAGAGGGCTGTACAAGCAATGATCACACGCACGGCACAGCGGACACACCAGGAACCGCGGTGTTGGCCGTCGAATGGCGCTAGCTGCGCAGCATTTGTGCACCGCCGCCGTCAGTGTCAGCCAGTTTGCCGTGGCATACGGAGCTCCATCGCAGTCTTTAACACTGGTAGCATGCCGCGACAGCGTGGACGTGAACCGCATGTGCAGTTGACGGACTTTGAGCGAGGGCGTATAGTGGGCATTCGGGAGGCCGGGTGGACGTACCGCCGAATTGCTCAACACGTGGGGCGTGAGGTCTCCACAGTACATCGATGTTGTCGCCAGTGGTCGGCGGAAGGTGCACGTGCCCGTCGACCTGGGACCGGACCGCAGCGACGCACGGATGCACGCCAAGACCGTAGGATCCTACGCAGTGCCGTAGGGGACCGCACCGCCACTTCCCAGAAAATTAGGGACACTGTTGCTCCTGGGGTATCGGCGAGGACCATTCGCAACCGTCTCCATGAAGCTGGGCTACGGTCCCGCACACCGTTAGGCCGTCTTCCGCTCACGCCCCAACATCGTGCAGCCCGCCTCCAGTGGTGTCACAACAGGAGTGAATGGGGGGACGAATGGAGACGTGTCGTCTTCAGCGATGAGAGTCGCTTCTGCCTTGGTGCCAATGATGGTCGTATGCGTGTTTGGCGCCGTGCAGGTGAGTGCCACAATCAGGACTGCATACGACCGAGGCACACAGGGCCAACACCCGGCATCATGGTGTGGGGAATGATCTCCTACACCTGCCGTACACCACTGGTGATCGTCGAGTGGACACTGAATAGTGCACGGTACATCCAAACCGTCATCGAACCCATCGTTCTACCATTCCTAGACCGGCAAGGGAACTTGCTGTTCCAACAGGACAATGCACGTCCGCATGTATCCCGTGCCACCCAACGTGCTCTAGAAGGTGTAAGTCAACTACCCTGGCCATCAAGATCTCCGGATCTGTCCCCCATTGAGCATGTTTGGGACTGGATGAAGCATCGTCTCACGCGGTCTGCACGTCCAGCACGAACGCTGGTCCAACTGAGGCGCCAGGTGGAAATGGCATGGCAAGCCGTTCCACAGGACTACATCCAGCATCTCTACGATCGTCTCCATGGGAGAATAGCAGCCTGCATTGCTGCGAAAGGTGGATATACACTGTACTAGTGCCGACATTGTGCATGCTCTGTTGCCTGTGTCTATGTGCCTGTGGTTCTGTCAGTGTGATCATGTGATGTATCTGACCCCAGGAATGTGTCAATAAAGTTTCCCCTTCCTGGGACAATGAATTCACGGTGTTCTTATTTCAATTTCCAGGAGTGTAGATGCTTTCATAATAAAGTTAGTCAAAGTGATTAGTATTTCATGAGACGCCATGTCGAAGATTTATACTGCAAACACGGAAAGTGGAAAAACATCGCACGCTAAGTCACTATGCGGACTAATGTATGTGTTGAATGATCGTGGCGGCCAGTCATTGAAGAGGGTTGCGGCGAAAAATAAGAGGACGGCAGCTCCAAAACTCACTGCAGAACTGAATGTGGCGCTCGCGAACCCTGTCAGCAGGTAAGAAATCGAAGGGAGCTCAATAAACTGGGAACGGCAGGGCGAGCTCGAATCCCAAAACCACACACCAGTGGCGCAAACGCCAGTAACGGGAAAACGTCGTGCCGATGTCCTAAAACCCGGACTATGGAGCAGTGGAAGAAAGTCATTCGGTCGGATGAATCTTGTTTCATACTGTGTCCAAATTCTGGCTGCGTTTACGTCCCAAGAATGAAACACGGCGCGGGTTCTCCGGTGATGTGGGCAGCTGTATGTTCATATTACACAACCCACACAGTTACTGTGCAAGTTCGCATTACTGCCGACGTGACTGTTTTGGCTGATCACATCTACCCCGTGGTATAATGTTTGTTCCCAAATGGTGAGTGACGCTGTGCCGACAGATCCCCTGTTCACACAGATCGCGGTAATCTGGTTTTGTGATCACGAAGATCAACTGTCGCTTCTCCTCTTGTCACCCCAGTCAGCAACCTCTATTATTGTTAAGCCTTAGTGGTCTACATTCTAGTGAAAGCAGCCGGCCGCGGTGGTCTAGCGGTTCTAAGATTCCCCCGAAAACCGTATAGGACCTATATCTATACGTTACGAGACGAATGAATGTTTTTTTGGATGCCAAAGGGTTTGCTACACCGTATTGGACATGGTAATGTGTTGTGTTTTGAGTGTTTCCATATTTTTGTGCGGCCCCTCCGGCCGGAGGTTCGAATCCTCCCTCGGGCATGGGTGTTTGTGTTGTTCTTAGCATAAGTTAGTTTAAGTAGTGTGTAAGTCTAGGGACCGGTGACCTAAGCAGTTTGGTCCCTTAGGAATTCACACACATTTGAACATTTTAACAGATACAATTATATGAATAATGTGACAATACGGTTTGATTCAAAGTTCTCATGTATCTTTTATCTTTTCTTTATTTCCTAACCTACTAAGAACAATTTTTTTCCTTTTTTCTTCAGAATAAAGGTTATGAAAATATTAAATGATGGCTCTGAGCACTATGGGACTCAACTGCTGAGGTCATTAGTCCCCTAGAACTTAGAACTACTTAAACCTAACTAACCTAAGGACATCACAAACATCCATGCCCGAGGCAGGATTCGAACCTGCGACCGTAGCGGTCTTGCGGTTCCAGACTGCAGCGCCTTTAACCGCACGGCCACTTCGGCCGGCCCAAAATGATATTTTATATACTGATGATATGCACGGTCATTGTAAGTCTGTTCTTTGAATTACGTGGGAATAAAAAAAATAGTAGCAGTAACGATATCCCATCTAGAGACCTACCCTTGTCAAACTGATCGCTTACTTGCTAGGCTATGCAAAGGTACCGACTGCACAAAGTGTATAAGTACGTGTATAGTTTTAAAACTCGGTTTCCTAGAAAACGGCTAAGAATTGTGTCTTCCTGTTTACATATGTTGGAGTCCTAGTCGTGCCCTGCATATCCTGTCAATGTGAATAACATTGGAGAGAGGAAGTTCGCACGGTCCTCATGTCAGCGCTCGCCAGGGAGGCGATTATCGATACAGGCATGCGAGATAGGCAGGGATACTACCGTAGGCTTACAATCTTAAGGGGGAACGACAGGGTGCAGATCGAAAAAAACTCGAAATTTTGTTATTACGGAATTCGAATGTATAAACATTGAAGAATTATTTCTCAGAATATTATGTGCGAACTCCAAAAAGTAACGAACGATTCTGTGAGCGTTTGAAGCCGAGCGTGCACGGCATATCTCAGTGTTAAGAGAACCGGTTCCACGCTCTGCTCCCTGTATGCACCGATTTCAGTAAATCTTATTTGCTGGAGCGTTGTTTGGGCGGTAGTACTCAAAATATGAACGAAAGTATCAATAGTCGCATTTGGAGATACGCTCCAAAAATAACGTCCATCCGAAGCGAAATGGTCAAAATTGCTTCAAATTTGGCCGTGTGTCTATTTAGTGTAGACCATTCTGCATTAATGCACGTGGCAAACGCCCATCAAATCAAAATACACCGCTTCTATGAAGATAGAGACGCCAGCGGCGATGCCCTCAGCGAGCAAAAGGGCTTTGAGCATGAAAATGAGGGCTTACACAGGTCAAAGTAGCGGAAAGCAGCCATCCACTAACCGCGGCGATAGTTATTACGACCAGGCATCGATGATACACGTAAGTTTCAAACTTTGTCTATTTTTTTTATGTGATAAATACTTGTCAAACTTTAAATGCCTTTTCCTCAAAACCATGTTTTTCGACATGGTTCCCGTCGCCCACATTACAATTTTCACCCGATTTTAATATTTTTGGTCTCCCTTGAAGCAAAGTGAATTCTCTTCAGTTCACCGTAATTGATTTATTTATGTGGATATTTAGTATCATTTCAAGCTAAGAAAAGAGGGGTCCGAAAATTGGTATTTTTTTCCAAACATCTATAATTTCTCCCCCCCCCTTTTTTTTTTCTTTTTACAATCGTATTGACCAACTAGGATCATGTTAATAACTTCAGTTCCTCTTCTTCCTCTGTTGTTGTTTCCTATTTTTCCAGTATTCCCTCATTTTCTCCCCATGAATTCTCTTCCTTTCTTCTGTCCATGTTGTTCCCGGTTTTTTATTTCTTCTGCTTTGAAAGCCTTCAAAATATTTATTATTAACGGTTTCTTTCTGCTATTTCTGATTCTTTGATGTTGTTTCTTTCAAGATATTTTCTTACTTCTGCAATCCATGCTATTGTCGGTTTCTTCTTCCAGAAATATAGGAGTATTTGTTTTGTTAGTCTATTTCCATCCATTCGGTAGAGATGTCCAAAAAAGGTTAATCTTCGTTTGGCCACTACTTTAGATATTTTCTCTATATTTGTGTAGATCTCCTCATTACTTCTTATTTTCCAACCATCTGCAGTTTTCATTGCACCCATTATTTTTCTAATAATCCTTCTTTCCAGTACCTCTAGTTTGTCCATCTTATAGTTCATCGTTAGGCATTCAGATCCGTATAAACATTCTGGTCGTACCACTGTGGTGTAGTGTTTTAGTTTTGTTTTTCTAGATATACGTTTCTTGTTGTAAATATTTTTGGTCAAACCATATGCTCTTTCCATTTTGTTAATTCTTACATCTATTGCACATTTTTCTGGTCCCATTCTGTTGTATAGTTTCTCCAAGATATTTAAGTTTTATTTATTTTATTTTTTAATTTTTTTTTGCAAATTCCTACGATGAACTAAAATTACATCTGTAAGAATCATGGTGATACGTTAATTTCATGTTTCAGATAACCGCAACCGGAGTTACGGCGAAAACCGCCGACCTACCTCCTTTCAGAGTTGCCTCGGGAAAATCCCAATTACACAGTGAAGATAGTAATATTTTTCAATTAAAATATCAATAAAAACTTCAATGTATTCTTTATTCGTTGCAGCAAACCCTCTTTGTCTATTACATTCCATTATGGAGAAAAAAATCCTACCTATTTTCGTCCGTCACCCTGTCGATCTCCTAATTTCCTTCTATTTTTAACTACCGGTAGTTCAGTCTAGAATTTTTTTGGACTGACGGGGGTAGGCACTTCACGTTGAATTAGTTCACTCAATAAACTGCGAATAAATGACGAACATCAGATGGGCGCCACGAGGAACCAGGAGCACTCGACTCTACCGGTTGCTCCAGAACATAGCGAAAGACATCCGTCCGTCGTATCAGACGCCGACGAATGGCGTCGCAGTTCGTTACGATTGCGGCAGCCTTTGATGCCTGCCTAAAATATACCTAACAGGTGGGCGGCCGACTCTAAATGCAGAAATCGTAGACCGCCAGCGCGTCCTCAACTTGGGAAACACAGGCGCCGCCGCCATCTTATCTGCTGCGACGCATGCGCATTGTAACCGATCGCCCCCTCGCGCTCTGGGGACAGCCACTAAAGAACGTCAGCCGTCAGTGGAGGCCACCCATAAGAAATCGGACAGCGGATCATTTAATGTAGTCGCCGCGCTATAAATCAGCGAAGTTGTCAACATTTACGAATATTTCAGTTATGAGCAAAAACGAATACGGGGCAGCAAAGCGTGTGGCTATCTCTCATAAAAGGGAGCGAATCAGAATTTGTATCCGACTTGACAGTGTGGGTCATTAGGGACAACTCAGTCGATAAATCCTGCTTTTTACGCCGATAAGAAATTTGTTTAGAAATCTGTCGATCGCAATTGTCAGATAGACCCACTAAATAACAGACTGGTTGACTGGGGATCTTATACATGGATCTGTTGTAATTTTTTGCCTTTGTTCGTCTTTAATGGTTACGAGCTGAATCTAACTTCTGAAGCATCCTTTATGAAACCGCAACAAAGAAGAAGTGCATTCCGCCATCAACACCGTGGCCAGTTTTATTGGCAATCAGAGTAATTTGCGGATATGACTCTATCACAATGTCTTAGGAGAAATATTCTTGGAAGCTCAATTTCTGATTTATTTTCATATCACTTTTACTGGATTAATGTTTTTTTCGCAAGCATTTTTGTTCTTATCCTTCTCTGAATTTTTTTTATCTTTCTACTGACCGACCAGGATCACGTAACAACTTAGATTCCTCTCATTTCTTTGTTGTACGTTCCTTCTTTTCCAGTACTCCATCTTCTCCCCGTATTGTCTTCTCTTCTGTCTTTATTGTTACCTATTTCATATTTCTTCTGCATTGAAAGCCTTCTGAATTTAACATCTTATTCTTAAAAAAAGTTCCTTTCTGTTCAGATGGTTCAAATGGCTCTGAGCACTATGGGATTTAACGTCTGAGGTCATCAGTCCCCTAGAACTTAGAACTACTTAAACCTAACTAACCTAAGGACATTACACACATCCATGCCCGAGGCAGGATACGAACCTGCGACCGTAGCAGTCGCGCGGTTCCGGACTGAAAGCACCTAGAACAGCTCGGTCACAGCGGCCGGCTCCTTTCTGTTATTTCCAACTAGTTCAATATGTTCCGTTCATCGACGCAAGTCAGACGCGAGAGGTTCGAACAGCATGCAAGTGTTACGGAGATGCTTCGGGAACCCAAAAGGGAATCGCTGGAGGGAACACGACATTCTTTTCGAGGAACGCTATTCAGAAAATTTAGAGAACCGGCATTTGAAGCTGACAGCAGAACGATTCTACTGCCTCAACATACATTGCGCCTAAGGATCACGAAGATAAGATAAGAGAAATTTGAGCTCGTACGGAGGATTATAGATAGTCGTTTTTCCCTTGCTCCATTTGCGAGTGGAGCAGGAAAGGAAATGACCAGTAGTGATACGAGATACCCTCCGCCAGGCGCTGTACGGTGGATTGCAGATTATCTATGTAGATATAGATGTAGATATTTCTTCTCTTATTTCTGTAATTCTTGCTGTTATATATTTCTTTCACGTGAAATAAAGGAATATTTGATTCGTTAGTCTGTTTCTCATCCGTTCGGTAGCGGCGTCCACAGAAGATTAATCTTCGTTTTGCCATTATTTTTGATACTTTCTCTATAGTTTCGTAGACGTCCTCCTTACTTTTTTTAGTTTGTTTTCCACTAATTATTTTTCTAATAATTCGTATTTCAGGTACCTCTAATCCGTCGAGCTTGTAGTTCATCGTTAAGCATTCACATGAATACAAACTTTCTAATATTACCACTGTGGTTTAACATATACAGGGCTATTACAAATGATTGAAGCGATTTCATAAATTCACTGTAGCTCCGTTCATTGACATATGGTCACGACACACTACAGATACGTAGAAAAACTCATAAAGTTTTGTTCGGCTGAAGCCGCACTTCAGGTTTCTGCCGTCAGAGCGCTCGAGAGCGCAGTGAGACAAAATGGCGACAGGAGCCGAGAAAGCGTATGTCGTGCATGAAATGCACTGACATCAGTCAGTCATAACAGTGCAACGACACTTCAGGACGAAGTTCAACAAAGATTCACCAACTGATAACCCCATTCGGCGGTGGTATGCGCAGTTTAAAGCTTCTGGATGCCTCTGTAAGGGGAAATCAGCGGGTCGGCCTGCAGTGAGCGAAGAAACAGTTGAACCGCGTGCGGGCAAGTTTCACGCGTAGCCCGCGGAAAATTGGCTCATGCCACAACTGGAGACCGACAGCGCCGACTTCATCTTTCAACAGGATGGTGCTCCACCGCACTTCCATCATGATGTTCGGCATTTCTTAAACAGGAGATTGGAAAACCGATGGATCGGTCGTGGTGAAGATCATGATCAGCAATTCATGTCATGGCCTCCACGCTCTCCCGACTGAACCCCATGCGATTTCTTTCTGTGGGGTTATGTGAAAGATTCAGTGTTTAAACCTCCTCTACCAAGAAACGTGCCAGAACTGCGAGCTCGCATCAACGATGCTTTCGAACTCATTGATGGGGACATGCTGCGCCGAGTGTGGGAGGAGCTTGATTATCGGCTTGATGTCTGCTGAATCATTAAAGGGGCACATATTGAACATTTGTGAATGCCTAAAAAAACTTTTTGAGTTTTTGTATGTGTGTGCAAAGCATTATGAAAATATCTCAAATAATAAAGTAATCGTAGAGCTGTGAAATCGCTTCAATCATTTGTAATAACCCTGTATTGTAATTTACTTTTTCTAGGTGTACATTTCTTGTCGTACAAGGTTTGGAACTGTAACAGTGGCAACTACGTACTTACAACTTATACGAAATAGATACTTATTTTAAAGTTTTGCAGTTCTTCAGAGTATCAACAGCATTGTGTACAACCTCTTGCCAACGCTGTACAAGTCGTGGAATACTCTTCAGCAACGCTAGTTGTGTTGATAGTTGGAGTGGAGCTGTCTGTTGCCCCACGAAACTCTGTTGCAGTTCTGAAGTGAATACCATGAAGTGGTTCCTTGGAATCGCTTTGAAGTCACAAGGTCTTAAGTCCGGGGAGTGTGGTGGATGCCACAGCATTTTCCAGCCCCATAGGTTCAACAAATCAGTTACAGCTTGCACCCTATGCACTCGAACGCTGTCCTGCAAAGTGATAGAAGGGTCTACATATACATCTACATGGCTATTCTGCAAATTACACTCAAGTGCCTGCCACAGGGTTCATCGAACCACCTTCATAATAATCCTCTGTTTTTACTCTCTCGGACAGGGAGCGGAAAAAACGAACACCTATACCTTTCCGTGCAAACTCTGATTTCCCTTATTTTGTTATGGTGATCGTTTCTCCATATGTAGGTCGGCATCAACAAAATATTTTGGCATTCGCAGGAGAAAGTTTAAATTTCGTGAGAATATCCCACCCCTATTGGTTGATAATACAAAACGCGCTGTCCTTCTTTGAACTTTCCCAATGTATTCCGTTAATCCTATCTGGTGAGGATCCCACACCGAGCAGCAGTACTCAAAAGAGAACGGACAAGTGAAGTGTAGGCAGTCTCTTTAATAGATCTGTTGCATCTTCTTAGTGCTCTGCCAATAAAACGAAGTCTTCGGTTTGCTTTCCCCATAACATTTTCTATGTCTTCTTTCCAATTTAAGTTGTTCATAATTGTAATTCGTTGGCATTTAGTTCAAATTACGGGCTTTAGATTTGATTGACTTATAGTGTAACCCGCGTAAAAGAAGTTCAACCGATTCCTTTTAGCACTCATGAGGGTGACCTCACACTTTTCATTATTTAGGGTCAATTGTCAATTTTCACACGAAATAATTTTGCAGTTGGTTTTGTTGCTCTCATGACTTTATTCGTCCCCACATGAACCATGGACCTTGCTGTTGGTGGGGAGGCTTGCGTGCCTCAGCGATACAGATAGCCGTACTGTAGGTGCAACCACAACGGAGGGGTATCTGTTGAGAAGCCAGACAAACGTGTAGTTCCTGAAGAGGAGCAGCAGCTTTTTCAGTAGTTGCAGGGGCAACAGTCTGGATAATTGACTGATATGGCCGTGTAACACTAACCAAAACGGCATTGCTGTACTGGTACTGCGAACGGCTGAAAGCATGGGGAAACTACAGTCGTAATTTTTCCCGAGGGCATGCAGCTTTACTGTATGGTTAAATGATAATGGCGTCCTCTTGGGTAAAATATTCCGGAGGTAAAATAGTCCCCCATTCGGATCTCCGGGGGGAGACTACTCAGGAGGACGTTGTTATCAGGAGAAAGAAAACTGGCGTTCTACGGATCGGAGCGTGGAATGTCAGATCCCTTAATCGAGCAGGTAGGTTAGAAACTTTAAAAACGGAAGTGGATAGGTTAACGTTAGATGTAGTAGGACTTAGTGAAGTTCGGTGGCAGGAGGAACAAGACTTCTGGTCAGGTGAATACAGGTTTATAAATACAAAATCAAATAGGGGTAATGCAGGAGTAGGTTTAATAATGAATAGGAAAATAGGAATGCGAGTAAACTACTACAAACAGCAAAGTGAACGCATTATTGTGTCCAAGATAGATACGAAGCCCACGCCTACCACAATAGTACAAGTTCATATGCCATCTAGCTTTGCAGATAAAGAAGAGATTGATGAAATGTATGATGAGATGAAAGAAATTATTCAGATAGTGAAGGGAGACGAAAATTTATTAGCTATTGGTGACTGGAATTCGATAGTAGGAAAAGGGAGAGAAGGAAACATAGTAGGTGAATATGGACTGGGGGGAAGAAATGAAAGAAAAAGCCGCCTGGCAGAATTTTGCACAGAGCACAGCTTAATCATAGCTAACACTTGGTTCAAGAATCATAAAAGAATGTTATATACATGGACGAAGCCTGGAGGTACTGACAGGTTTAAGATAGATTATGTAATGGTAAGACAGAGATTTAGGAACCAGGTTTTAAATTGTAAGACATTTCCAGGGGCAGATGTGGACTCTGACCACAATCTATTGGTTATGAACTGTAGATTAAAATTGAAGAAACTGCAAAGAGGTGGGAATTTAAGGAGATGGGACCTGGATAAACTGAAAGAACCAGAGGTTGTACAGAGGTTCAGGGAGAGAATAAGGGAACAATTGACAGGAATGGGGGAAAGAAATAGAGTAGAAGAAGAATGGGTAGCTTTGAGAGATGAAACAGTGAACGTAGCAGAGGATCAAGTAGGTAAAAAGACGAGGGCTAGTAGAAATCCTTGGGTAACAAAAGAAATATTGAATTTAATTGATGAAAGGAGAAAATACAAAAAAGCAGTGAATGAAGCAGGCAAAAAGGAATACAAACTTCTCAAAAATGAGATCGACAAGAAGCGGAAAATGGCTAAGCAGGGATGGTCAGAGGACAAATGTAAGGATGTAGAGGCTTATCTCACTAGGGGTAAGATAGCTACGGCCTACAGGAAAATTACATCTACATCTACATTCTACATTTCTACTCCGCAAGCCACCCAACGGTGTGTGGCGGAGGGCACTTTACGTGCCACTGTCATTATCTCCCTTTCCTGTTCCAGTCGCGTATGGTTCGCGGGAAGAACGACTGTCTGAAAGCCTCTGTGCGCGCTCTAATCTCTCTAATTTTACATTCGTGATCTCCTCGGGAGGTATAAGTAGGGGGAAGCAATATATTCGATACCTCATCCAGAAACGCACCCTCTCGAAACCTGGCGAGCAAGCTACACCGCGATGCAGAGCGCCTCTCTTGCAGAGTCTGCCACTTGAGTTTGTTAAACATCTCCGTAACGCTATCACGGTTACCAAATAACCCTGTGACGAAACGCGCCGCTCTTCTTTGGATCTTCTCTATCTCCTCCGTCAACCCGATCTGGTACGGATCCCACACTGATGAGCAATACTCAAGTATAGGTCGAACGAGTGTTTTGTAAGCCGCCTCCTTTGTTGATGGACTACATTTTCTAAGGACTCTCCCAATGAATCTCAACCTGGTACCCGCCTTACCAACAATTAATTTTATATGATCATTCCACTTCAAATCGTTCCGCACGCATACTCCCAGATATTTTACAGAAGTAACTGCTACCAGTGTTTGTTCCGCTATCATATAATCATACAATAAAGGATCCTTCTTTCTATGTATTCGCAATACATTACATTTCTCTACGTTAAGGGTCAGTTGCCACTCCCTGCACCAAGTGCCTATCCGCTGCAGATCTTCCTGCATTTCGCTACAATTTTCTAATGCTGCAACTTCTCTGTATACTACAGCATCATCCGCGAAAAGCCGTATGGAACTTCCGACACTATCTACTAGGTCATTTATATATATTGTGAAAAGTAATGGTCCCATAACACTCCCCTGTGGCACGCCAGAGGTTACTTTAACGTCTGTAGATGTCTCTCCATTGAGAACAACATGCTGTGTTCTGTTTGCTAAAAACTCTTCAATCCAGCCACACAGCTGGTCTGATATTCCGTAGGCTCTTACTTTGTTTATCAGGCGACGGTGCGGAACTGTATCGAACGCCTTCCGGAAGTCAAGGAAAATGGCATCTACCTGGGAGCCTGTATCTAATATTTTCTGGGTCTCATGAACAAATAAAGCGAGTTGGGTTTCACACGATCGCTGTTTCCGGAATCCATGTTGATTCCTACATAGTAGATTCTGAGTTTCCAAAAACGACATGATACTCGAGCAAAAGACATGTTCTAAAATTCTACAACAGATCGACGTCAGAGAGATAGGTCTATAGTTTTGCGCATCTGCTCGACGACCCTTCTTGAAGACTGGGACTACCTGTGCTCTTTTCCAATCATTTGGAACCTTCTGTTCCTCTAGAGACTTGCGGTACACGGCTGTTAGAAGGGGGGCAAGTTCTTTCGCGTACTCTGTGTAGAATCGAATTGGTATCCCGTCAGGTCCAGTGGACTTTCCTCTGTTGAGTGATTCCAGTTGCTTTTCTATTCCTTGGACACTTATTTCAATGTCAGCCATTTTTTCGTTGGTGCGAGGATTTAGAGAAGGAACTGCAGTGCGGTCTTCCTCTGTGAAACAGCTTTGGAAAAAGGTGTTTAGTATTTCAGCTTTACGCTTGTCATCCTCTGTTTCAATGCCATCATCATCCCGGAGTGTCTGGACATGATGTTTCGAGCCACTTACTGATTTAACGTAAGACCAGAACTTCCTAGGATTTTCTGTCAAGTCGGTACCTAATATTTTACTTTCGAATTCACTGAACGCTTCACGCATAGCCCTCCTTACGCTAACTTTGACATCGTTTAGCTTCTGTTTGTATGAGAGGTTTTGGCTGCGTTTAAACTTGGAGTGAAGCTCTCTTTGCTTTCGCAGTAGTTTCCTAACTTTGTTGTTGTACCACGGTGGGTTTTTCCCGTCCCTCACAGTTTTGCTCGGCACGTACCTGTCTAAAACGCATTTTACGATTGCCTTGAACTTTTTCCATAAACACTCAACATTGTCAGTGTCGGAACAGAAATTTTCGTTTTGATCTGTTAGGTAGTCTGAAATCTGCCTTCTATTACTCTTGCTAAACAGATAAACCTTCCTCCCTTTTTTTATATTCCTATTAACTTCCATATTCAGGGATGCTGCAACGGCCTTATGATCACTGATTCCCTGTTCTGCACTTACAGAGTCGAAAAGTTCGGGTCTGTTTGTTATCAGTAGGTCCAAGATGTTATCTCCACGAGTCGGTTCTCTGTTTAATTGCTCGAGGTAATTTTCGGATAGTGCACTCAGTATAATGTCACTCGATGCTCTGTCCCTACCACCCGTCCTAAACATCTGAGTGTCCCAGTCTATATCTGGTAAATTGAAATCTCCACCTAAGACCATAACATGCTGAGAAAATTTATGTGAAATGTATTCCAAATTTTCTCTCAGTTGTTCTGCCACTAATGCTGCTGAGTCGGGGGGTCGGTAAAAGGAGCCAATTATTAACCTAGCTCGGTTGTTGAGTGTAACCTCCACCCATAATAATTCACAGGAACTATCCACTTCTACTTCACTACAGGATAAACTACTACTAACAGCGACGAACACTCCACCACCGGTTGCATGCAATCTATCCTTTCTAAACACCGTCTGTGCCTTTGTAAAAATTTCGGCAGAATTTATCTCTGGCTTCAGCCAGCTTTCTGTACCTATAACGATTTCAGCTTCGGTGCTTTCTATCAGCGCTTGAAGTTCCGGTACTTTGCCAACGCAGCTTCGACAGTTTACAATTACAATACCGATTGCTGCTTGGTCCCCGCATGTCCTGACTTTGCCCCGCACCCGTTGAGGCTGTTGCCCTTTCTGCACTTGCCCGAGGCCATCTAACCTAAAAAACCGCCCAGCCCACGCCACACAACCCCTGCTACCCGTGTAGCCGCTTGTTGCGTGTAGTGGACTCCTGACCTATCCAGCGGAACCCGAAACCCCACCACCCTATGGCGCAAGTCGAGGAATCTGCAGCCCACATGGTCGCAGAACCGTCTCAGCCTCTGATTCAGACCCTCCACTCGGCTCTGTACCAAAGGTCCGCAGTCAGTCCTGTCGACGATGCTGCAGATGGTGAGCTCTGCTTTCATCCCGCTAGCGAGACTGGCAGTCTTCACCAAATCAGATAGCCGCCGGAAGCCAGAGAGGATTTCCTCCGATCCATAGCGACACACATCATTGGTGCCGACATGAGCGACCACCTGCAGATGGGTGCACCCTGTACCCTTCATGGCATCCGGAAGGACCCTTTCCACATCTGGAATGACTCCCCCCGGTATGCACACGGAGTGCACTTTGGTTTTCTTCCCCTCCCTTGCTGCCATATCCCTAAGGGGCCCCATTACGCGCCTGACGTTGGAGCTCCCAACTACCAGTAAGCCCACCCTCTGCGACTGCCCGGATCTTGCAGACTGAGGGGCAACCTCTGGAACAGGACAAGCAGCCATGTCAGGCTGAAGATCAGTATCAGCCTGAGACAGAGCCTGAAACCGGTTCGTCAGACAAACTGGAGAGGCCTTCCGTTCAGCCCTCCGGAATGTCTTTCGCCCCCTGCCACACCTTGAGACGACCTCCCACTCTACCACAGGTGAGGGATCAGCCTCAATGCGGGCAGTATCCCGGGCAACCACAGTCGTAGTCCGATCGGGGGATGCGTGGGACGAGCTGGCCGTCCCCGACAAACCCCCATCCGGACCCCCACAGTGATGCCCATTGGCAACAGCCTCAAGCTGTGTGACCGAAGCCAACACTGCCTGAAGCTGGGAGCGAAGGGATGCCAACTCAGCCTGCATCCGAACACAGCAGTTGCAGTCCCTATCCGTGCTAAAAACTTGTGCAAAGAACGTCTGAACTAATCTACAGAGAGCGCAAATAAAACGACACAAAATTGAAGCGGTTATTAAAATACAAGATTGCCTAGTAAATGCAGTAATGCTGCCACTTGTGCACTGCTGACACACTGCTCGGCGGCGGAAGGAGACTACGCGATTTAACACTATTCGAGTACTAAAACGTGATGCTACAACTCTCAAATACTATAATACGCCCGAAATTTATGAATTAAACAATGCAAGTACCAAAAACACGCAAAGAAATTAAGAATTAAACTATGTAACAAATGAGTGAGCTAGGAGTATACGACTTGCTGCTGCAGCTGCTTATCCAACGGCGGCAGGGAGCACACTGACTGTGACCAACCGACACCGGCCGTTCAAAACAAAAACAGATGACAGACGACTACGCGAATTTACACTATTCAGGTACTAAAACGCGATGCTACAACTCTCAAATACTATAATACGCCCGAAATTTATGAATTAAACAATGCAAGTACCAAAAACACGCAAAGAAATTAAGAATTAAACTATGTAACAAATGAGTGAGCTAGGAGTATACGACTTGCTGCTGCAGCTGCTTATCCAACGGCGGCAGGGAGCACACTGACTGTGACCAACCGACACTGGCCGTTCAAAACAAAAACAGATGACAGACGACTACGCGAATTTACACTATTCAGGTACTAAAACGCGATGCTACAACTCTCAAATACTATAATACGCCCGAAATTTATGAATTAAACAATGCAAGTACCAAAAACACGCAAAGAAATTAAGAATTAAACTATGTAACAAATGAGTGAGCTAGGAGTATACGACTAGCTGCTGCAGCTGCTTATCCAACGGCGGCAGGGAGCAAAGAGACCTTTGGAGAAAATAGATCCACTTGCATGAATATCGAGGGCTCACATGGAAACCCAGTTCTACGCAATGAAGAGAAAGCAGAAAGGTGGAAGGAGTATATAGAGGGTCTTCTTAAGGCCAATATTATAGAAATGGAAGAGAATCTAGATGAAGATGAAATGGGAGATATGATACTGCGTGAAGAGTTTGACAGAGCACTGAAAGACCCAAGTCGAAACAAGGCCCCGGGAATTAACATTCCATTAGAACTACTGACAGCCTTGGGAGAGCCAGTCCTGACAAAACTCTACCATCTGGTGAGCAAGATGTATGAGACAGCCGAAATACCCTCAGAATTCAAGAAGAATATAATAATTCCAATCCTAAAGAAAGCAGGTATTGACAGATGTGAAAATTACCGAACTATTAGTTTAATAAGCCACTGCTGCAAAATACTAACACGAATTCTTTACAGACGAATGGAGAAATGGTAGAAGTCGACCTCGGGGAAAAATCAGTTTGTATTCCGTAGAAATGTTGGAACACGTGAGGCAATACTGACCCTATCTTAGAAAATAGATTAAGGAAAGGCAATCCTACGTTTCTAGCATTTATAGACTTAGAGAAAGCTTTTGACAATGTTGACTGGAATACTCTGATTTCAAATTCTGAAGGTGGCAGGGGTAAAACACAGGGAGCGAGAGGGTATTTACAATTTGTACAGAAACCAGATGGCAGTTATAAGAGTCGAGGGACATGAAAGGGAAGCAGTGGTTGGGAAGGGAGTGAGTTAGGGTTGTAGCCTCTCCCCGATGTTATTCAATCTGTATACTGAGCAAGCAGTAAAGGAAACAAAAGAAAAATTCGGAGTAGGAATTAAAATCCACGGAGAAGAAATAAAAACTTTGAGGTTCGCCGATGACATTATAATTCTGTCAGAGACAGCAGATGGCCTGGAAGAACAGCTGAACGGAAAGGACAGTGTCTAGAAAGGAGGATATAAGATGAACATCAACAAAAGCAAAATGAGAATAATGGAATGTAGTGGAATTAAATCATGTGATACTACGGGAGTTAAATTAGGAAATGAGACGCTTAAAGTAGTAAATGAGTAGTGTTATTTGGGGAGCAAAATAAGTGATGATGATCGAAGTAGAGAGGATATAAAATGTAGACTGGCAATGGCAAGGAAAGCATTTCTGAAGAAGAGAAATTTGTTAACATCGAGTATAGATTTAAGTGTCAGGTAGTCGTTTCTGAAAGTATTTGTATGGGCGATTAATAGTTTAGACAAGAAGAGAATAGAAGCTTTCGAAATGTGGTGCTACAGAAGAATGCTGAAGATTAGATGGGTAGATCACATAACTAATGGGGAGGTGTTGAATAGAATTGGAGAGAAGAGAAATTTGTGGCACAAGATGACTAGAAGAAGGGATCGGTTGGTAGGGCATATTCTGAGGCATCAAGAGATCACCAATTTAGTATTGGAGGGCAGCGTGGAGGGTCAAAATCGCAGAGGGGGACCAAGAGATGAATACACTAAACAGATTCAGAAGGATGTAAGTCGCAGTAGGTACTGGGAGAGGAAGAAGCTCGCACAGGATAGAGTAGCATGGAGAGCTGCATCTGGGCTGAAGACCACAACAACAACAACAATCAAAAAATGGTTCAAATGGCTCTGAGCACTATGGGACTCAACTGCTTTGGTCATAAGTCCCCTAGAACTTAGAACAACTTAAACCTAACTAACGTAAGGACATCACACACATCCATGCCCGAGGCAGGATTCGAACCTGCGACGTAGCGGTCGTGCGGTTCCAGACTGTAGCGCCTTTAACCGCTCGGCCACTTCGGCCGGCTAACAACAACAATCCCCGTATTCGTCACGATACTCACTATTTGTCCAGGATTATTTGTTGTTAGGGGGCCAAGTACGCTTTCGCAACCATTCATGTTTCGAGTGGTCTTATGAACTAATTGTTCAAAATAATTTTCGGAGAAAGCATTCAGTACACTTTCGGATGACGTTTTATGCCTGGCGCCGGCTTTAAACGTATAATTTTTCCAGCATATCGAGGGTAGATTGAAGTCACCACCGAGTATAATTGTGTAGTGGGGTATCTATTTGAAATGAGACTCAAGTTTTGTTTGAACCGTTCAGCAACTATATCTTCTGAATCGGTGGTCAGTAAAACGATCCAATTAATAGTTTAGACCGATTGTCAAGTATAACCTCTACCCATACTATTTCGCAGGAACTATCTACTTCAATTTCACTACAAAGCAAACTACTTCTGACAGCAATAAGTAATTAACCACCAACTGTATTTAATCTATCCTTTCTGAACTCAGGTAGTTTGAAAAAACTTCGGCAGAACTTATTTCCGGCTTTATCCAGCTGTCTGTACCTGTAATGTTTTGAGCTTCAGTGCTTTCTATTAGGGCTTGGAGCTATGGTTCTTTTCCAACACAGCTACGACAATTTACAACTACAATACCGATTGTTGCTACAATTACCTTACTGTGTTTTACCTACCCACTTTTAGATGGACGCCCTTTCTGTGGTTTCCTGAGATCCTCTATCCTAAAAAACTGCCGAGTTCCTTCCACATAGCCCCCGCTACCCGTGTAGCCGCTTCCTGTGTGTAGCGGACTCCTGACCTATTACGCGGTACCCGGAAACCCACCACCTGACGGCGCAAGTTAAGGAATCTGTAGAATTTACAATTAAATCAATACAATGAAATGAATACCCTTAGCTGCATACAGACGTTGATATACGTCAACGGGGACAGTTAAAAATATGTGCCCGGAGCGGGACTCGAACCCGGGATCTCCTGCTGGCATGGCAAACGCCCTATCCACCTGAGCCACCGAAGACACACATGACAGAGCGACTGCAAGGACTTATCTCGGTCACGTCTCCCGTGAAACCAACATTCTCATCTTATTGGTTCAAATGGCTCTGAGCACTATGGGACTTAACATCTGAGGTCATCAGTCCCCTAGAACTTAGAACTACTTAACCCTAACTAAACTAAGGACATCACACACATCCATGCCCGAGGCAGGATTCGAACCTGCGACCGTAGCAGTCGCGCGGTTCCGGACTGCGCGCCTCATCTTATTGCCCCGCACTATATTCGAAGTGCCCCTGCCCATTACACTCATTACTGGCGGCTTTACCGATTCCCGTAAGGGTTAGGGCAATGTGTGTGCATCCACACAGAGGATGGTCAAATGGCCGGTGAGCCTTAACTATATGTATGAAGATGGTATCTGTCCTTTCGGACTTTTCCGAAAGAACAGGTACCATCTTCATATATAAAGGGATCTGCAGCCTACACTGTCACAGAACCGCCTGAGCCTCTGATTCAGACCCTCCACTCGGCTCTGCACCAAAGGCCCACAGTCGGTTCAATCGACGATGCTGCAGATTGTGAGCTCCGCCTTAATGTCGCAAGCGAGACCGGCAGTCTTTACCATTTCCGCTAGCATTACAATCAGCGCATCTCTACGTGTTACGTTAGACTATACAGAGAGGTGTGGCACATGTGACAACGTGAGAGGACGGGAAGGAATGTGCCGTGGTGTGGCAACGCCGGCCCAAGCAGAAGGAAAGCAGAGGCATTGCTGTACAACCAGAGCTGGCGACGCATCGCCGCGCCACGCCGGGCAGCGATTGACCCCGCTTGACACGGCAGGACGGGTCGGCCGCAGCGCTCAGCACTGCTTATCTTACTGGCACTTCCGTCCATTTGCTCCTTCAAGTCACGGGAGAAGAGAGCCCCAAGGGCCAACAATACGTGTACACCTTGTTTTATTTCCTTACGGAATAATTACAAAAGCGTTTCACAGTTAGCCAGTGGTCATCATCAGACTGTCAAGAGTAAAAAGCGGAGATACACAGAATGAATCATTATGCAGGGCGGGGCAAATAAAAGTGGCCCGGACGACTGGATACGATTAGACTCGAACGTATGCATTGAACCGTGCCCCTTGAGGCACACACGACGTGTACGCCCGCCAAGTGATCCACATCAGTTCAGAGCGTAGTGCGGGCTGTGTCAGTGTGGGTGGAGCGTTGCAAAGGGGACAATGGTGCTCCTAGTGGAGCAGCGGGCGTCCGTTGTGGCAAGTTACGTGACAACATAGTCGTGGAAACGGTGTGGTCAGTTGTTTGGTGAGAAGTGTCAAATTGCCAGAAAAGAGAGCCAAGCAACGCTTAGTTCGAAAATGGCGTCAGACAGGATCTGTTTTTAACAAGTCAAAAAACATTTCGAAACGTGCCAACCGGGCTGGTGGCCGAGTGGTTCTAGGCGCTACAGTCTGGAACCGCGCGACCACTGCGGTCGCAGGTTCGAATCCTGCCTCGGGCATGGATGTGTGTGATGTCCTTAGGTTAGTTAGGTTTAAGTAGTTCTAAGTTCTAGGGGACTGATGACCTCAAGAAGGTAAGTCCCATAGTGCTCAGAGCAATTTGAACCATTTTCGAAACGTGCCTGCAAGCCAGAAAACGTGGTTGCAGTTCACTAGAAAATGCTTCAGAGACCTACCAAAGCAACGCCTGTCACAAGAGACCATAATATCACGTCGATCATGCGGAGGAATATTCTACCTGGACTTGCGCATGCATCCCTACCGAGAGCCCGTTATTCATGCATTAAAACCGGCAGATTCTCCTCGAGCGGTTCTGGCGCTGCAGTCCGGAACCGCGGGACTGCTACGGTCGCAGGTTCGACTCCTGCCTCGGGCATGGGTGTGTGTGATGTCCTTAGGTTAGTTAGGTTTAAGTAGTTCTAAGTTCTAGGGGACTTATGACCTAAGATGTTGAGTCCCATAGTGCTCAGAGCCATTTTTTAGATTCTCCTCGGCACCTCCACTTTTGTGAATGGCTGTTCACTGAGGTAGCACCGTATGGCTTGGACATGGATCTGTTCTTTATGCCTGATGAAGCCTAGTTTTGTCTGAGAGATTATTTCAACTCACAGAATTAGGTTCTGGGCAGCGAAGAATCCGCATAACTTCCACGAAACACTATTGTATAATGAAAGGTTTGAGTGTGGTGCGCAGTCCCTGCACACCGCGTTATTGATCTCATCTCCATTCGTTAGACGCTGACCTCGGTGAGTTTCATAGCCAACATTTTGAATCCATTTGTGACAGTATTAAGGATAAGACCTACAGTTACTTGCAACAGAATGGAACTACTGCCTGTACAGCCGGCCAAATCTCGGACCACATTTACACAATCTTCACGTCTGACAAAGTTGTTAGCAGAGGTCTGCTCGCGGCCCTAGCTGGCCACCCAGGTCACTTTGATCTGTCAGCCAGCGAATACCTTGTGTGAGGAGCCCTCAAGTCTAGGGTGTATCGCAACAACTCTGATAGTCTTCACGAACTGCAGCAGAACATTTCCGATAAAATTGCAGCAATTCCAGGAGTCCAGCTTCGGTTCGCACTCAGCAGTTTACTGACCAGGGCCCAAAAGCTCCAAGAGATGAATGGTGGTTACTTTCGACATCTGCTATGGTCAGGTTAGTACAGTATTTCCTTTCCTTTGGCCGGCCAGGGTGGCCGAGCGGTTCTAGGCGCTAAAGTCTGGAACTGCGCGACCGCTACGGTCGCAGGTTCGAATCCTGCCTCGGGCATGGATGTGTGTGATGTACTTAGGTTAGTTAGGTTTAAGTAGTTCTAAGTTCGAGGGGACTGATGACCTCAGAAGTTGAGTCCCATAGTGCTCAGAGCCATCTGAACCATTTGAACCTTTCCTTTGCTGTGTTTCTTTGTATCCTGGAACTCTGTTCTCCCGGCCACGTTTTCTACGGCTGGTAGAATACACGATAGGAATCACGAGGTGTATACGCAGTAGCAAACCGCGTTGCTGACGTCAGAGTGAACCCAACCAACGCCCAGTAGCCCACAACTCTCTTAACGTACTGAGCTGCAATTCCGTTTAAGAGCGAAAACAAGGTTGTTTCCAGCTGTGTGGATTTTTATTGGTGATCGATAGTTACTTTGTAATTATTTTTGTGTTGAGCGACTTTTTTTAGAGTAAGTTTTTAAGTGAAAAATAAAAGTTTGCTGCTCGATCACCAGTTTTACTAACCACAACAGTCAAGTTAGTAAGTCAGGAATTAGGTTTCATTTATTTCCTAAAAACAATTGAAACGTCCCCTTAAAAAAAATTATACATGACTGTGCTTAAACTGACACACAATATTTTTTTAGCGCAACGCAATCTGACTTTCAGAAATCCCTACAAAGGAATGGCCCTGACTAACATTAACCTGTACCTTTCACAAATCACTTACCTCACAAAAATCTTCGTTACTCAAACTACTGCAATACAGCGAGCGCCACTACTGCCAGCTAAATAAAAGATTCAAACTACGGAAGGCACTAACTACTGATAAGCATAGTTAGCAATTGAAAGATGTTAATAGAGAACAAACAATGTATTTACCTTAATAGTCATAATATATATAGCAGTTCATGACATCCAGTCTAACAAATTTCAAAACTCCGCCATCTCTCTCCCCACATCCACCACTGCTGGCGGCTCACCTCCAACTGCGCAACGCTACGCGCTGTTCACATCCAGCTGCCGCTGCCCAACACTACAATGGCAGACAACAATGCAAACTAGCCACAGACTGCACACAGCACAGCCAGTGATTTTCATACAGAGCGCTACGTAACGTTGCCAATAAGAAAATATAAACAGCCTACTTACATCACATCCAGCTGCCACTGCCCAACACTACAATGGCAGACAACAATGCAAACTAGCCACAGACTGCACACAGCACAGCCACTGATTTTCTTACAGAGCGCTACGTAACGTTGCCAATAAGAAAACATAAACAGCCTACTTACACAATTAGAAGAAAATAAAATGGATGAGTGCTTGTAAACGTGCAGGTTCTTTTGCGGTTGAAAGTGCTTGTGTCTGTTCAGTACATTTTACTGATTCGTATTATGAAAGGGGTTTGAAAAGTGAACCGTCGAATATTCCTTTCAAATGCAAGGTGAAGACTCGTGCTGTTCCAACTCTAAATCTAACATCCTCCGGTGCTGATAAATAGGTAGTAATGAGCATAATAAAGACAAAATATTCAGGTCCGAAAACGAAGCTGCCGTAAAGAAATAGAAGATAGTTTACAGGTAAATATATTACTAACTAATGAGCGCTTACGCCAACCATTAGAAATTACGGAAATAGAAATAAAAGACCTTAGGCAGAGGAATGCAGGGCGTATCTCTCGATGCAACTCTGAGTTACTGAAATCAAAACAACTTCGAAAAGTGATTCAGGGCTTATTTTTTGACTGTCAACAACAAGTGATTATGAAACAACGTTGTACTAACTGCTTGTCTGAAGATGCTGCGAGCGCTGCGAATCTACGTTGCCTATCTTACAAAGCGTTACCTTTCGTCCGGAACATACTGAAACATGGTTTTCCTACTGAAGCTCTATTAAAAGAAGACTCAGACAGTTAAGTATTCTGTCAGGTTTTATTGATTTCAACCTTAGTGTTTCGAAAACTGAAAGTTACAAACAAACTTCGATAAAGGAATGGCTCTTAGGCCGGCCGCGGTGGTCTGGCGGTTCTGGCGCTGCAGTCCGGAACCGCAGGACTGCTACGGTCGCAGGTTCGAATCCTGCCTCGGGCATGGGTGTGTGTGATGTCCTTGGGTTAGTTAGGTTTAAGTAGTTCTAAGTTCTAGGGGACTTATGAGCTAAGGTGTTGAGTCCCATAGTGCTCAGAGCCATTTTTGAATGGCTCTTAGTTTTATGAAATGAAAGTAGACAATGATTTATATTTTGACAGGGCAGAGAGAAAAAATAACAAGAAAAAATTGATCAGCGAATCTGTCTTATACCAAAAGGAAATGAGAAAAGAGAAATGAGTAAACAACCCCTCCAAAAATAAACGAATAGATAGATAAAAAAGAAACCTACTAATATGGAGTTTAATAATAATAACTATAATAATACTGCACTAAAACATGGAAAATCGCGATTACATTTATACCTGTGTACGAATTAAACATGTTTTCGCCGTGTGTCTGTGAGCTTCAAAGCAATGCAGCGTGGGGACAAGGTTCAAGGGGACGTCGCAGCCCACAGCCCACCTGCGCGTGACCCTTACTGTGCATTCTACAGTAGTATCGGTGATACAATCTACAGGGTGTTACAAAAAGGTACGGCCAAACTTTCAGGAAACATTCCTCACACACAAAGACAGAAAATATGTTATGTAGACATGTGTCTGGAAACGCTTACTTTCCATGTTAGAGCTCATTTTATTACTTCTCTTCAAATCACATTAATCATGGAATGGAAACACACAGCAACAGAACGTACCAGCGTGACTTCAAACACTTTGTTACAGGAAATGTTCAAAATGTCCTCCGTTAGCGAGAATACATGCATCCACCCTCCGTCGAATGGAATCCCTTATGCACTGATGCAGCCCTGGAGAATGGCGTAATGTATCACAGCCGTCCACAATACGAGCTCGAAGAGTCTCTACATTTGGTACCGGGGTTGCGTAGACAAGAGCTTTCAAATGCCCCCATAAATGAAAGTCAAGAGGGTTGAGGTCAGGAGAGCGTGGAGGCCGTGGAATTGGTCCGCCTCTACCAATCCATCGGTCACCTAATCTGTTGTTGAGAAGCGTACGAACACTTCGACTGAATTGTGCAGGAGCTCCATCATGCATGAACCACATGTTGTGTCGTACTTGTAAAGGCACATGTTCTAGCAGCACAGGTAGAGTATCCCGTATGAAATCATGATAACGTGCTCCATTGAGCGTAGGTGGAAGAACATGGGGTCCAGTCAAGACATCACCAACAATGCCTGCCCAAACGTTCACAGAAAATCTGTGTTGATGACGTGATTGCACAATTGCGTGCGGATTCTCGCCAGCCCACACATGTTAATTGTGAAAATTTACAATTTGATTCCGTTGGAATGAAACCTCATCCGTAAAGAGAACATTTGCACTGAAATGAGGATTGACACATTGTTGGATGAACCATTCGCAGAAGTGTGCCCGTGGAGGCCAATCAGCTGCTGATAGTGCCTGCACACGCTGTACATGGTACGGAAACAACTGGTTCTCCCGTAGCACTCTCCATACAGTGACGTGGTCAACGTTACCTTGTACAGCAGCAACTTCTCTGACGCTGACATTAGGGTTATCGTGAACTGCACGAAGAATAGCCTCGTCCATTGCAGGTGTCCTCGTCGTTCTAGGTCTTCCCCAGTCGCGAGTCATAGGCTGGAGTGTTCCGTGCTCCATAAGACGCCGATCAATTGCTTCGAACGTCTTCCTGTCGGGACACCTTCGTTCTGGAAATCTGTCTCGATACAAACGTACCGTGCCACGGCTATTGCCCCGTGCTAATCCATACATCAAATGGGCATCTGCCAACTCACTGCACTGACTGCAATACCACGTTCGTGATGAACACTAACCTGTTGATGCTACGTACTGATGTGCTTGATGCTACTTCTGTAGAGCAATGAGTCGCATGTCAACACAAGCACCGAAGTCAACATTACCTTCCTTCAATTGGGCCAACTGGCGGTGAATCGGGGAAGTACAGTACATACTGACGAAACTAAAATGAGCTCTAACATGGAAATTAAGCGTTTCCGGATACATGTCCACATAACATCTCTTCTTTATTTGTGTGTGAGGAATGTTTCCTGAAAGTTTGGCCGTACCTTTTTGTAATTATCTACGTAATGATAAAGCAGGAACTACCTAAAGGCACATTCTGATAGCGGTGACGGAACTTCAGCGTTGCATTGTCAGCTTAAGGTGTAGCGGACAGTACACAGCAAATGGTAAACCAGTATCACTGCCATAATTTCAGGACTTAACATTGACAATGCATCTCATTCCAGGGGATGCCAGGCAGTTTTATGGAAACATCAGGCCCTGGCATTGTGGATGATGTTGATGGCATTGACGTAATACATGATTTCACTTTGGAGCAGTTATCAAGCATGCCAGCGTGTAAAAGAAACATGTTGTTGTTGTTGTTGTGGTCTTCAGTCCTGAGACTGGTTTGATACAGCTCTCCATGCTACTCTATCCTGTGCAACCTTCTTCATCTCCCAGTACCTACTGCAACCTACATCCTTCTGAATCTGCTTAGTGTATTCATCTGCTTAGTAAGAAACATGTGGGCGTAATATTTATATAATTAACAGTACTTATGATAATGTTACCTTAAGTGTTGAAGTATCTACTTTCATAAAACTGTATGAAAACAATCGTGTAGTTGTGAATTTGGTATAATGTTTCAACTATTTTTGTATTTACTTCCTCAATTTGCTACTCTTATATTAACGTTGTTCAAGCATGAATTCTGAAGTGCTGTTGTTTCAGTTATGTAAGTGTTGAGTCCTTTTCTTTCTTTCCAACAACAAACCACAAGAACTATTTCCCGGTGTTAAATTTTGAGGTGGGTAATAAGGAACTAACTCCATTTGTGCCCCCTACACTCGGTCGAACAGTAAATGTTGAGACTTATAATATTAATCTGATAGAACATTAGAAAATATTTATAATGAGACGATTGCTTTTGGGATACTGTCAGATTTGAATTTTATTTGTACACCTGTACTAAAACAGCTCTAGCTCAAAGTGTAGATTTTGGAACTGGTTCCATTTTGCTTAACCACGTCCACTTATGGCTGGGCCTCACCCAAGAGCGCACTTATGGTCCCGTCTTTTTTGCTGAAGCACCACTCACGTCAATATCACACCTGGACATGCCTGAGCAATTTCTGAGGTCCCAACTGTTTGTTGACAATGCCCTGGCTTCGCTGAAGGTTAAAGAAGGTGGCGCCGCTCTTCACTTTAAGAACGTTTTGCACAATTACGTCAGCGAGACGTTCCCGGGGCACTGGATTGGACGTGACTCACCACGGTTCTGGGCGGCGCGCTTGCCTCATCTAACGTCCTTGGACTTCTTTGCAAGCGGTCACATCGAGTGTCCGGTGTACAAGGAGAGTATTACGGATTTGCAGCACCAGCGTGAACATGTTTCAGCGGTAGTGTCTACAGTTATACCAGCAATGTAGCAGCGTGTATTCAGGTGCACTGAGGAGAGATGGCGAATCTGCCTGGATATGGAGGGCAGTCATGTGGAAAGGCAGTGGTTTCATTGAATAACTGCGTAACCTTCCACGCTATATGTATACTCTTTCATATTGTAACCATTATACACTTTTAGAATGAGATTTTCAGTCTGCAGCGGAGTGTGCGCTGATATGAAACTTCCTGGCAGATTAAAACTGTGTGCCCGACCGAGACTCGAACTCGGGACCTTTGCCTTTCGCGGGCAAGTGCTCTACCAACTGAGCTACCGAAGCACGACTCACGCCCGGTACTCACAGCTTTACTTCTGCCAGTACCTCGTCTCCTACCTTCCAAACTTTACAGAAGCTCTCCTGCGACGACGTCCGGGCACTTGTGAAACGAGGTAGTGTTTGCTGGGTAGCCCCACATCCACAATGGTTGTGTACAGTCACAGACTGTGCAGTGTGACACAGAGAAGATGCCTAGCAGACTCTCTGTGGTGGAATGCCGTAGAAAGAAAGGAAGCACGAGAGTAGCAAACTGATTTGGCCCGATGGCTTAATATGAATAAAAAAATGGTTCAAATGGCTCTGAGCACTATGGGACTTAACATCTGTGGTCATCAGTCCCTTAGAACTTAGAACTACTTAAACCTAACTAACCTAAGGACATCACACACATTCATGCCCGAGGCAGGATTCGGACCTGCGACCGTAGCGGTCACGCGGTTCCAAACTGAAGCGCTTAGAACCGCACGGCCACACCGGCCGGCTAATATGAATCGTTCTGTTGTTTATTGGATGTGGCGATAGTTTGCAGAGACCGAAACTGTATCCCGAAGACCAGGGCAGGGCCGACCAGTGTGACTTCAGGAGAGAGGACCGGCATCACCGCCTTAGTACTGCACAGTACTGGCTTGTGAGCTCGCAGCATCCATTGTACGCATCATATCGAGGCCAACAGTATGCAGAAGGGTTCGGCAGAGTGGCCTTTGTCGGAGACATGGTGTATATGTGCCTCTGATACATTTACACAGAAGAGAACGTCTAGAGTGTATTCATCAATATGCCACCTGGGCGGTCGAACAGTGGGTCAATGTCGTTTCCACAGATGAGCCCTGATCTGGTCTGGAGAGTGGTTTTCGTTGGATTCGCATCTGGAGGGAACGTGGAACACGATTCCGAGGCCCAAACATTGCGGAAAGAGACGGAGACCGAGGAGAATTCCTAGTGGTGTGGGCAGCGATTATGTTTATCACTCGAACCCCTCCCCATGAAATTGTACAGGTGAATCGACAAGGTTTAACTGCTATCAGGTATCGTGACGAGATCTTGGGACCTCATCTGCGGTTGTCAAGCAGTGCTGTGGGCCCAGACTTCGTGTTGATGGACGATAATGTCTGATCTTATACAGCACGGCTGGCAGATGTTTTCTTGGAAACGGAAGATATTGCAAGGCGTGGCCTGCTCGCTCTCCCTTACTATCACATTTTTATAATGTTTTGTGGCAAAATGGACGCAACCTTGCAAAATTTCCTTATGTTGCCTTAATTTCGTACACAGTGTATTTGTATTAAAGTGCTCCATCACAGAAACGGCGAGGGACTTCTCGGGCATCAAAATGGTTCAAATGGTTAAATGGCTCTAAGCACTATAGGACTTAACATCTGAGGTCATCAGTCTCCGAGACTTAGAATTACTTAAACGTAGCTAACCTAAAGACATCACACACATCCACGCCCGAAGCAGGATTCGAACCTGCAACCGTAGCAGCAGCGCGGTT
The DNA here is from genome assembly GCF_023864275.1 of Schistocerca cancellata. NCBI lineage: Eukaryota > Metazoa > Arthropoda > Insecta > Orthoptera > Acrididae > Schistocerca > Schistocerca cancellata. Next base: position 158,459,270 of record NC_064632.1, read on the forward strand.
CCGGACTGAAGCGCCTAGAACCGCTCGGTCACATCGGCCGGCTTCTCGGGCATCCTGTACTTTCTTCATCACGCCAGAGCCAACAATGCCATCAGGTGGGGTTCAGTTACGTGGTAGGGAGTAGTCTTAATGTTTCGTCTCGTCAGTGTATCTCCTAGCCGAACTACCTCCAGAAGCGAGAACAGCCTCCTGCTGCAGTTTGGCAGCTCTGCAAGCTATCGGCTGACGTGAAACCATGTCTGGCAGGTGCCAACGAGAAAGACAGGTCGCGGCGCGTACGTCACAACACGTGGCATTTATGAGTGGCAGCAGCCTTCTCTGGCGTGGAGCGAGTAACTATTTCAGACTAGTTTAATCATTGTTCACCGCGCGTTTAAAAGCACGCAAGCTCTCGACAGCACACGAAAACATTAAGACCTTCAGTGGTTACCTATTCAATTAAATATTGATTTCCCTTGGGCCCTGCCGGAGCCAATCATTCACGAAGTGTGCCGGGCAAGCCGGCTAGTGTGACATCACAAGTTCCTTGCAAGGTCCGTATTTCTCGTTGGCCCCGATGCCTGGCGGATGCCACAAGTAGTACGTATCCCGCAACGAACTTGTGACATCACAGTCAACGCTTTGCTCCGTGCAGGGTTCACAGGAAATTAATACGTAATTAAAAAGGTACCCACTAAATACACTCCTGGAAATTGAAATAAGAACACCGTGAATTCATTGTCCCAGGAAGGGGAAACTTTATTGACACATTCCTGGGGTCAGATACATCACATGATCACACTGACAGAACCACAGGCACATAGACACAGGCAACAGAGCATGCACAATGTCGGCACTAGTACAGTGTATATCCACCTTTCGCAGCAATGCAGGCTGCTATTCTCCCATGGAGACGATCGTAGAGATGTTGGATGTAGTCCTGTGGAACGGCTTGCCATGCCATTTCCACCTGGCGCCTCAGTTGGACCAGCGGTCGTGCTGGACGTGCAGACCGCGTGAGACGACGCTTCATCCAATCCCAAACATGCTCAATGGGGGACAGATCCGGAGATCTTGCTGGCCAGGGTAGTTGACTTACACCTTCTAGAGCACGTTGGGTGGCACGGGATACATGCGGACGTGCATTGTCCTGTTGGAACAGCAAGTTCCCTTGCCGGTCTAGGAATGGTAGAACGATGGGTTCGATGACGGTTTGGATGTACCGTACACTATTCAGTGTCCCCTCGACGATCACCAGTGGTGTACGGCCAGTGTAGGAGATCGCTCCCCACACCATGATGCCGGGTGTTGGCCCTGTGTGCCTCGGTCGTATGCAGTCCTGATTGAGCGCTCACCTGCACGGCGCCAAACACGCATACGACCATCATTGGCACCAAGGCAGAAGCGACTCTCATCGCTGAAGACGACACGTCTCCATTCGTCCCTCCATTCACGCCTGTCGCGACACCACTGGAGGCGGGCTGCACGATGTTGGGGCGTGAGCGGAAGACGGCCTAACGGTGTGCGGGACCGTAGCCCAGCTTCATGGAGACGGTTGCGAATGGTCCTCGCCGATACCCCAGGAGCAACAGTGTCCCTAATTTGCTGGGAAGTGGCGGTGCGGTCCCCTACGGCACTGCGTAGGATCCTACGGTCTTGGCGTGCATCCGTGCGTCGCTGCGGTCCGGTCCCAGGTCGACGGGCACGTGCACCTTCCGCCGACCACTGGCGACAACATCGATGTACTGTGGAGACCTCACGCCCCACGTGTTGAGCAATTCGGCGGTACGTCCACCCGGCCTCCCGCATGCCCACTATACGCCCTCGCTCAAAGTCCGTCAACTGCACATACGGTTCACGTCCACGCTGTCGCGGCATGCTACCAGTGTTAAAGACTGCGATGGAGCTCCGTATGCCACGGCAAACTGGCTGACACTGACGGCGGCGGTGCACAAATGCTGCGCAGCTAGCGCCATTTGACGGCCAACACCGCGGTTCCTGGTGTGTCCGCTGTGCCGTGCGTGTGATCATTGCTTGTACAGCCCTCTCGCAGTGTCCGGAGCAAGTATGGTGCGTCTGACACACCGGTGTCAATGTGTTCTTTTTTCCATTTCCAGGAGTGTATCTTACCTTTGTCGTGTGCTGTCGAGAGCTTGAATGCATTTAAACGCCCAGTCGACAATTACTTTGACGGAAAAAAATCGCAGCACCAAAAAATAATTATTTTGGAGTAATGAAATTTCGGGCATACATTTGTGTAGGTGACTTATTTAAGGGATTAACATTGCAGGATCAAACGTTAATGTAAGTGCGAGATACGCCATTGCAAATGTGAAATGCTGCTACATTAATAACGGGATAACCGCCAGATTGTTGAATGCAAGCATGCAAAGTGGATGCACTATGTTGTGCAGGTGCCGGATGCCAATTTGTGGCGTGGGGTGGAGTTCCGTGCCTGTTGCATTTGATCGATCCATACAGGGACGGTTAATTCTGGTTATGGATGACGCTGGAGTTGTCCGATGATGTCCTACATGTGGCCGAATGGAGACGTATCTGATGACGGAGCAGTGCAAGGCAACATTTCGACGCTCTGTAGATTATGTTGGGCTACAGCAGCGGTATGTGGGCGAGCGTTATCTAGGTTGGGCTATCTTACGAAATCGCAACTCAGACCATAACTATATATGTAGGTCCCGTGTGTCTAGCATACAGGCAGCTTAGTTGCAGGCCTTCAGCTGGCCTCCTTCTAACCAACAAACGGCCATCACTGGCACCGAGATTGAACGAGCTTTCAACAGAAAACATAACATACCTCCACCCCCGTCCCAAATGAGCTCTCGCTTGACACCAATGAAATCGCAAATGGCGGTGGTTTGGGGCCAGGACTCTGGCTAAGATCTATCCTTGAAGTAATAGATTTTTAATAGTTCATTGAGAGGTGCCAAATTGCAGATGCTGATGACGTATGTTGCGTCAGAACCATACGCGGAACACGACGACACTCTGTAGATTATGTTGGACTACAACAGCGGTATGTGGGCAAGCGTTGGGCTGTCTTACGAAATCGCGACTCAGACCATAACTACATGTGTAGGTCCCGTGTGTCTAGCATATAGACAGGTTAGTTGCCGGCCTTCAACGTAGCCGTGCGGAAGCTGGTCTTCTTGCGACAATTCTCGTGACCATCGCTGCCATCAGTCACGTACAGTGGAAGCTTTCCTGCCAAGTCTTCCCTCAGTGTAGCAGAAGGAACAGCCAGCTTCTTGTAGCCCTATTACACAACCTCACTCGAAGTCAGTGGGGTGTTGATATTGGGGTCTATATAGCCTTAAAGGCATTCTTGGCTAATATCAGCCCCCACGTCCAATCTAAAAGGTAGCTAATGCTCACGACCGTTACACGTATACTTAACCCTTTGTTGCCTGACGGTACTTAAAAGTACCAGTAAGTTTTGACTCTCATTATTTTCTCGTGGTGCAGTTTCGTGATCTGAGAGCCTGTCGGTACGTAACAGTAACTCTGCTCTACTGTTTCATAGATGTTATTGTGCAATACATAGACCTCTCTGGCGATCAGAGCTTGAAATTGTTTTTCGCGCGCTGCTGTGAAAACAGAAGATTGTATGTGCTTGTTTCCATGGTGTTGCCTGAATTTGTGCGCAATTTATTGAAACTTCCGTTGAGTTGTCCATTGTACATACTTATCTTATTTGTTTTTTTATAATAGTTTGAAGCATTACGTTACATGTGAATGAGATAAAGTGGAAAATATAAGGCGGACTTATTAGTACCGTCAGGTTGTGTGAACACTTTATTGTAGCAACAATGCGTTACCTCTCACTAGTTGTTCTGGCCACTTTTTCTCACATAGAAATCGGTAAATACATTTGCCTGTGGAACAATTAGAACAAACAGGAAAGGTTTGCCAGCCAATTTACCTAAAGAAAAATGTCTAAATCAAATCACAGAGAGTCATCTTTAGACCTAACAGTATTTCAATGGAAGGAAAATAAAGTAGTGTATTTTGCGTCAAACTTCCATGGCACTGAACAGAGCGTAGTGACAAGAAAACAGAAAGATGGAACTAGTATGACTATACCATGTACAGTTATTGTATGTGATTACAATAAAAACATGGGTCGTGTGGATCATGCAGACAGATTACGTTCAACTTATGGTCTTGACAAGCGATCAAAGAAATGGTGGCACCGTCTCTTCTGGGGAGCAATAGAAATTGCTTTTGTCAATGCTTACGTCATTTTCAGTGATCTACATAGGGCACTGCCACTGCTGGAATTCAGGCGTGCTGTGGCACTAGGGCTAATGAATGAACAGCAAGTGCCAAATCTCAAATAGAGAAACTCTGGTAAAGATGAAATAACTCTCCCAAAGAGAAGGAAGGATAACTTTTCTGTTCCGAAGGATGTACGTCTTGGCAACAGAGGAAACCATTTTGTAGTGTTCAGTTGTAAAAGAGGACGATGCGAAATGTGTGCGAAAAATAAAATTCAGTCGAGACCACATTCACAATGTAGTACATGTAAAGTGTATTTGTGCTGCAATGAGAAAAAGAACTGTTTCCTACAATTTCATGAGGTATCACTAAATATGTGATATGTATATACTGTCAAAAATGTATAGCTAAGTTACTATGTATTGTGAAGTTGCTCTAGATTAAATCTATGTGAAATTTTTAAAAAAATCAGAAATATCATATTTCTGTTAATTAATTTTCTAATGTAAAAATATTTAATATTTATGTGGAATAAAGTACAACTTATAAAAATTGGAGCATTTTTCTGCGCATGTTGTGATTCTGTCCATGGAGTCTGACGGTACTTGTGAGTACCAGGAGAGAAAAAAGTTGTGAAAAATAAAATAAAATTTTACAAAAAATCCTACCGTCATTTGAGGCCACAATAGCATAAATTCTGCAAAGAAAATGTTAAAAAGTACATTTTTCTTATGTCAGGAAACAAAGGGTTAAAGCAAACCTGATTTCCATCCTGATAGTGGCACTACTAGCGCCACTCTTATGCGATTGGCACGAAATTTGAATAGACATCATCTTTCAGGTTTAGAAACACGCCTACCAACTTTCGTTTATGTCGCACAACTCCTTTTCGGTGTAGCGATTTTTCTTGCCGTCAGTGTATTAAACTCGTCTGAAGTAGTTACTCGCTCCGCGCCGGAGACGGCTGCTGGCAGACGTAAGGCGCGCAGTGTCCTTGCTGTAACGTACGCCCCACGCCTTCCATTTTTCGTGGGCCTCGAGACCTGGCGAGTCGGTGCGACGTTTCGAGCCCCGGCAGCGTCGGGCCGGCGTCTTCACCCTGCGGGCGTGGGCGGCGGCGGACAAAGGCCGCCCCCCCACCGCCCCCTTCCGGCGGGCTAATTGCCCATTGTGGGGGCGCCGCGTGTGTCGCAGTCTGGGCACGTGCCCCACGCCTTCCTGTACTGCCGAGCCCAGCTAAGCTGGCGGAAACTGAGCAGCCGGTCAGTCCCGCCTCTCCGTCGTTCCTTCATTACTTTTAATCTGCACCAGTCCGTCTACTTCCTGCTGTTGTTCCTCAAACTACTCTTCCTTCTCATATACTCCCCTCACAACACCTTAGCACGATTACCTCCAAATCTTCAGTATTTGTACAAGGTGACTCAAAAGAACGAGACATTTTGGAATGGAGATTGATGGATGAACACAGTGATTTCACACATATTTATTTATGTTGAAACGTCTTTGCTGGATTTGTTTCATATTATTTAACTTGTCATTTGTGATTTAGTTTTGCTCTTCGTTTTTGCCCCATTCAGTGGTATAGAGCTACATTAGACTATCGGTACCTCCAGTAAGTACCCAAGCCTATGTACTTCATCTACATTTTGTGCCTCCCAATTTCCTTCCTCTCTTTGTCCGCTGTATGAATGAGTAAGTGAGTGTGTACATTGAATTTGTCTTTTAATATGGTGGCAGAATGAGACATTCGCTCTGCAGCGGAGTGTGGGCTGATATGAAACTTCCTGGCAGATTAAAACTGTGTGCCGGACCGACACTCGAACTCGGGACCTTTGCCTTTCGCAGGCAAGTGCTCTACCGTCTGAGCTATCCAAGCACGACTCACGGCCCGTCCTCACAGTTTCACTTCTGCCAGTACCTCGTCTCCTACCTTCCAAACTTAGCAGAAGCTCCCCTGCCAACCTTGCAGAACTAGCACTCCTGAAAGAAAAGATATTGCGGAGACATGGCTTAGCCACAGCCTCGGTCTCATTCTGCTAACATCCTCCAGGCTGTGGCTAAGCCATGTCTCCGCAATATCTTTTCTTTCAGGAGTGCCAGTTCTGCAAGGTTCACAGGAGAGCTTCTGCAAAGTTCGGAAGGTAGGAGACGAGGTACTGGCAGAAGTGAAGCTGTGATGACGGGCCATGAGTCGTGCTTGGGTAGCTACGTTGGTAGAGCACTTGCCCGCGAAAAGCAAAGGTCCCGAGTTCGAGTGTCGGTCCGGCACACAGTTTTAATCTGCCAGGAAGTTTTATATGGTAGCAGTACGGCATCTGGCTGTCTGCGGTGGTAGTAACAATGTAGCCAACTTAGCTTTCTCAGTCGAGGCAAAGAGATTGCACCCTTCCGGTAGTCGTTCGACTGTAGTTAAGTAGGTGGCAGAAAGGACCCCCCTGGTCTCTTCCGGCTACCTGGGGGAAGTTTGTTACAGGGAGAGCGTGCTCTCGTCACTCGCGACTGAACCTGAGATGGCAGTCTTAAGAGCGACCTGGCGCTGCCGAGTGTGTTCATGTCTGTTGGCGAGTAGCTATTCTAACAGATGTACGCACCTTATTTGTTAGTTCAGTTTCAAGTTCGGAAGTCGAATTCTTACATTTTAGGAGTTTAGTCATGAGTATATTTTCCGGTCCTTGCCTTGTACAACCAGAACACGTGGTATAGTAAGAAATTCGTTACTCCAGCACAGCTTTAAAATTAAGTTGTCTCACCTCTTTAATAATTCGAATGTATGTGTTGACTTGTCTCGTGTGTGTGTTTTATTTCTTTTGCTTTTCATTTAGTTTCAGTTGTAACACTGGGTAGCTATTTTCGTACCAGGTGGTCGTAATTTCACTGTGTGTAATTTCAGAACCACCTTGCATAAGTTTTAATTTTAAGTCCACACATTTTACTGCTTCTTATGTCTATACGCTTTACGTACTGTCTGTTCTTGAAGTTTTCACGAGTCTTAGTAATTTTGGTTTGTTGTTGAATATTTATGCGTTTGCGAATGTTACACGCCATTGTACCTTTGTTTCATGTGGAGGATGATGTAGATAAATTTCTTTGTCGGGGAGTGTTCCATAATATTCATATTCACAATAATTCAATCATAGCTATGCGGATAAACCTCTGAGCCTTTGACGTATCGTGATGGGCAACATTCTTTTTATCTCTATTCTTTTGTGTGTAAACCTTGTACATTTGTGTGAACTCTTCTCATGCGCACCTAAGATGTCCTTTTTCATGTACGACCGTTATAGACCTCAGCACTCAGTATAATGATAGCAAAAGTGAGTTAAAAAATTAAATAACAGGCAACATGGTTGCTCACGTCGGTACCAATTATGTGTATCACTTTGGATCAGAACATATTCTCTCTGGTTTCGAGCGGCTAACAGAAGTGGTAAAAGCTGCCAGTCTTGCTTGCAAGATGAAAGCAGAGCTGACCATTTGCAGCATAGTCGACAGAACCGATTGCGGACCTCTGGTACAGAGCCGAGTGGAGGGTGTGAATCAGAGGCTCAGACGGTTCTGCGACCGTGTAGGCTGCAATTCCTCGACTTGCGCTGAAGGGTGTTTGGGTTTCGAGTTTCGCTGAATAAGTCAGGTGTCCATTATACGTAGGAGGCGGCTACACGGATAGCAGGGGCTGTGTGGCGTGGACTGCGCTGTTTTTTAGGTTAGAGGGTCTCAGAAAAACACAAGAAGGGCTTCAGTCACAAAGGGTGCAGGCCGAACACAGGAAGAACGTAGATACAGGAACCCTCTGTATAACAGTTGCAAATTGTCGTAGCTGTGTTGCGAAAGAACCAGAGCTGAAAAGCGCTAATACACAGCACTGATGCTCAAATCATTATAGGCACTGAAAGCTGGCTAAAGCCGGATATAAGCTCAGAGGAAATTTTTGCGAAGGACCTAACGGTGCTCCGAAAGAATAGGCTAAACACGGTTGGCGATGGAGAGTTTGTTGCTGTTAGAAGTAGTTTAACTTGTCGCGAAATTGAAGTAGATACCTCCTGTGAGTTAGTAGGAGCAGTCATTTTTGGCAACGGGAAGAAAATAATAATTGGATCCTTTTACCGACCTCCCAATTCAGATGATACAGCTTCTGAAAGGTTCAAAGAAAACCTGAGTTTGATTTCAAACACATACCCAACTCTTACGATTATAGTTGATGGTGACTTTAATTTACCCTCGATATGCTGGCGAAATTTCATGTTTAATTTCGGAGGTACGCATAAAACATTTGTGCTAAGCGCATTCTCTGAAAATTATTTCGAGCAGTTAGTTCATGAGACCACGCGAATAAAAATGGTTCAAATGGCTCTGAGCACTATGAGACTTAACTTCTGAGGTCATCAGTCCCCTAGAACTTAGAACTACTTAAACCTAACTAACCTAAGGACATCACAAACATCCATGCCCGAGGCAGGATTCGAACTTGCGACCGTAGCTGTCGCGCGGTTCCGGACTGTAGCGGCTAGAACCGCTCGGCCACTCCGGCTGGCCCCACGCGAATAGTAAACGGTTGTGAAAACACACTTGACCTCTTAGCAACAAATAATCCTGAGCTAATAACTAGCATCAAAACCGACACAGGGATTAGTGAAGACAGGGCTGTCGTAGCGAGATTGAATATTGTAATCCCCAAATCCTCTAAAAAAAAACTAAAAATATACCTATTCAAAAAAGCAGATAAAAATTCACTTGACGCTTTCCTGAGAGAAAATCTCCACTCATTCCAAATTAATAATGTAAGCGTAGACCAGATGTGGCTTGAATTCAAAGAGATAGTATCGACAGTATAGATTAACTAACGACGGAGCTCATCCTCCTTGGTAAACAAAACGGGTCAGAACACAGTTGCAAAAACAACGAAACACGCACGCCAAATTTAAACAGACGCAAAATCCCAAAGATCGGCGATCTTTTACAAAACCTCGAAATTTAACGCAGACTTCAATGCAAGATGCCTTTAACAGTTTCCACAACGAAACTTTGTCTCGAAACCTGGCAGAAAATCCAAAGAGATTATGGTCGTATGTGAAGTATGGTAGCGGCAAGAAACAATCAACGCCGTCTCTGCGCGATAGCAATGGGGATACTATCGAAGACAGTGCTGCCAAAGCAGAGTTACTAAATATAGCCTTCCGAAATGCCTTCACAAAAGAAGACGAACTAAATATTCTAGAATTCGTATCGAGAGCAGCTGCCAACATGAGCAACGTAGAAGTAAATATCCTCCGAGTAGTGAAGAAACTTAAATCACTTAATAAATGCAAGTCTTCTGGTCCAGACTGCATACCAATTAGATTACTTTCAGAGTATGCGGATGCATTTGCTCCACGCTTAACAATCATATACAGCCGTTCGCTCGACGAAAGATCCGTACCCAAAGACTGGAAAGCTGCACAGGTCACACCAATATTCAAGAAAGGTAGTAGTAGTAATCCACTAAATTACAGGCCCATATCGTTAACGTCGATAAGCAGCAGGATTTTGGAACATATTGTGGTGTCACCGCCAAACACCACTCTTGCTAGGTGGTAGCCTTTAAATCGGCCGCGGTCCGCTAGTATACGACGGACCCGCGTGTCGCCACTGTCAGTGATTGCAGACCGAGCGCCGCCACACGGCAGGTCTAGAGAGACGTCCTAGCACTCGCCCCAGTTGTACAGCTGACGTGGATAGCAATGGTTCACTGACAAATTACGCTCTCATTTGCCGAGACGATAGTTAGCATAGCCTTCAGCTACGTCATTTGCTACGACCTAGCAAGGCGCCATAGCATTTGATATTTATCTTGTGAAGCCTGTACAGTCAGACCAATGTTCTCCAATTATGGATTAAAGTTAAGTATTACATCAACTCCGTACTTTATTTATTAGACTCAACTCCTTTAATTGTTCCAGACCTCACGCCAGTCTGCGTGAGCTTTAACGCGTGCCTTTCGGCTTCCTCCAAACCCCGTGAATTGGCTCCTGCCAATTCACAACACATATATTGTGTTCGAACATTATGAATTACCTTGAAGAAAACGGTCTATTGACACACCGTTAACATGGGTTTAGAAAACATCGTCCTTGTGGAACACAACTAGCTCTTTATTCACATGAAGTGTTGAGCGCTATTGCATTTCAGATCGATTCCGTATTTCTGGATTTCCGGAGGGCTTTTGATACTGTATCACACAAGCGGCTCGTAGTGAAGTTACGTGCTTATGGAATATCTTCTCACGAAATTCCAATCACCAACTTTCTCCTCCGAATGCGGAAATATTTTGTTGGCACCGAATTACGTAGGGAGAAACGATCACCACGATAAAATAAGGGAAATCAGAGCTCGTTGCGGAAATATATAGGTGTTCGTTCTTTCCATGCTTTATACGAGATTGGAATAATAGAGAATTGTGAAGGTGGTTCGATGAACCCTTTGCCAGGCAGTTAACAATGGTTTGCAGAGTATCCATGTAGATGTAGAAATGGTTCAAATGGCTCTGAGCACTGTGGGACTTAACTTCTGAGGTCATCAGTCCCCTATAACTTAGAACTACTTAAACCTAACTAACCTAAGGACATCACACACACCCATGCCCGAGGCAGGATTCGAACCTGCGACCGTAGCGGTCGCTCGGTTCCAGACTGTAGCGCCTAGAACCGATCGGCCACCCCGGCCGGCTGTAGATATAGAACGGCACATCATACTTTAAAGTTACTTCGTGAATTTTTTACAGTGTGATGACCGTTTCTCAGACAAACCCCTCTACTTTTGTAAAATTATTTTAATACATCCAACCTGGCGATTCTGAAGCGCAAAAGGCAGGGTTTATATTTCTATACCTTTTTCTTCTACATTTTTTTCCGAGACCTAAGTTCCTGCTTGCTCTGAATTATTTGATTTATGGTCTGTACTTAAATTGTATCTATACGCTCATTCCATATATTCACTTTGATCTTTTTATAAATATTAATACGTTAGTCATGCTTACCAATTCAATGACTAAGTCAGTTATTTTTATATTAAATTTTCCCAATTTTAATTAAACTGGATGGCGACGCAGAAAAATTTTGTAGTGCACGGAACTTACAGTAGGCTGCAGGACCTACATTGGCTAATCCCTCCCCCCTCCCAGTTTCTGTTTGCAAGTCAGTTTCCAGTTAACCATTCGCCCATTTATAACCATTTAATGTCGATGTAGAGTACGGAGTATCATTATCTGAAGTGACAATCACTTTGGTTTCTTGATTATTACATCCGATAGCCGAGCTCACTCTCGGAGCACACATTCCTGCAGCCTGATAGGGACGTTATGCTTTAATTTCTTCGGTGGTAGCACGTCGAGAACGGTAGACCACGCTCGTAAGGTGGCCCCACACATACCCTGTCATGTCAGGCAACCTTCGAGGGCGTGCAGAGTCACCGTGCCTCGAAATGACACGTTACCTAAAAGTCCTCGCACAACTCCCATCGACATCCGTGCCGTATGCGTAGTTGCTCCGTCGTGTTGAAACCAACTGTTGGCAGGAAAATGAGGCAATTCATGCACAGAAAAAAGTTCCATCATGGCAACATACCGAACAGACATCACAGTGGTTCGCTTTTGGAGAGCGTCCGCTTTGAGCAACCCATAGCTCTTATTTTTCTGTTTTTTCCCCGGACATGTTAGGCCGAAATTATAGCATCATGAGTGGATTTTACGTTATCTTCTATAATACAGAAAAAATGCTTTTTCCTACTAGCAGACATATAAATCTGAGTTTATAAAGTCGGTATTTACATATCTGAAAAACGGACAAGATTTTGTGTATATATCTTGCTACCACATGCTGTAGATTTATCTGGATTTTATGTAAATCAATGTAGTTGTTTCGTTTTACAGTCTGTCATCTGAAACTGTGAAACAAAACAACTACATTTAATTACATAAAATCCAGGAAATCCACAGCCTGTGGTAACAAGATATATACACAAAATCTTGTCTGTTTTTCAGATGTGTAAATACTGACTTTATAAACTCAAATGTATATGTCTACTAGTAGTAAAAAGCATTTTTTTCCTGTTTTATAGAAGATAACATAAAATCCACTGATGTTGCTGCAACTCCAGCATAAAGTGTCTAGGAAATAAAAAGAAACTGTACCGGTACTGCTCCATCGTATTGTACTGTGCGTCTCTGAATAGCACTGAGAAATGAATGGGTCTTTTGTTGACTTTTCATTCGAATAAACCTTATGGAGGATACGGTAAATCCAATTTGGCTTTGCTTCTTTGTGTTTAGTTTTCTTTCATTCCAGACTTCCTTCATCCTTCCAAGATATCGTTCCTTTTCTTTCTGGATCCACTTCCTTCCATTTGCTGGCATCTTCTTTTCCTGAAATCCTACCAATTCTCTTTATTTAAAAAGTGTTCTTTTATCTATTATGTCGAATATAATTCCGTCGGTTTTCATTTCTTTCTCAGGTTCAGTGAACCGTGTTGGTTTGTATTTGTGTCGGTTTAGTAAGTTGAATATCTTCATGGTTCATCCATTCGGTATATGTGCCCATAAAACTGTAGTCTTCTTTTCTTTATTACGTCAGTACGCTTTTTCCATTTTCAGATACAGCTTTTTGTTTGATCTTAATCTGCATTCAGCATTACTATGTCTTTTAGGTCCAAATATTTTGGTTAGTGTTTCCAGTTTTTCAAGATACCCAAAGTTTGTTAGTTTAAGTGTTTCTGTTCCATACTGTGTTTTAGATCTGATCGCTATTTGTTAGTGTATTAATTTTGTGTTCCAGGACAAAGATTTTTTGTTACGTTGTTTTTTGTTGCATGGAATGCGCTTTCCATTTCATGTAGTTTGTTTTCTATTGCTGTCTTTTCTTTTGTATTGCTCGCTATCCATTATCCTAGGGATTTAAAACAGTTTGCTCTCGATATTGCTTTGTTATGTATTTCAAGAGTCTTAAGGGGCGTCACTGACATCTGTAATGAACTGTGGATCTTCAAATGGTATTTGTGATCCTACTTTGGGTATTTGTTATGTGGTTTGTTCTGAATCTGTAATTAACGTCATCTCGTCTACAGAATCTAGATAGTCTATCGCGGTTTTATTCCGATTTCTTCCTAATTGAATACCTCTAATATTGAATGATTTCCTCCATTCTCTCAATAATTTCTCTAATGCACAGTTGAAAAGTAAATATGACAAACCATCTCATTGTCTTACATCTGACTTTATTTCAACTGCTTTTGATAGTTCCCCCCATAAACGGTACTTCTAAAGTTTGCGTTTGTTTAAGTTCCTTGAATTGCTTTTGTTTTTGTATTATCGAGTCAGAATTTCTTTATGAAGTTGATTAGTGCATATCTATAGATGGGGTCTCAGGCCATTTGAAAACCTACAAGAATTGTGTATTTCAGGTTAATGATTTTCCTCATTTCTATTACGTTCTTAAGGTTTAATATTTATTCTGCACAAGATCTTCCCTTCCTAAATTCTGTTTGATATTCTCCTAGCCGCAGGTCGAGTAATCCTTCGGCTCTCTTCAGAAGTGCCGCAGAGAAGATCTTAGACGCTATTGTTAAGTGGGAGAGCGCTCTATAATTGTTAGCTGCTGATTTCTTTCATCTTCACGCAGTGCATGTATTAATGCCAAGGTCCATTCTAATGGTAAGCTGGTTGTTGTCCTTAGTCAATTAATGATTTCTGTAAAACAGAGTAATGTTGTCACTAGTGTTTAATTAAGTGATCACCCTAAAGAAACTGTTTTTTTCTCTGACCTCATTTCATGGGTAAGCATATGTAATATATCTGGATAAACTGCATACAGGGTGTCCATAGTTAAAGTTACGGTTTCAAAACTATGTACAAAGAGAAACACTGCTCAGAACGAAGTCAAATTTGAACAGCATATTATTGACACAGGGGGTAACGTCATGGAACAAACGACAATTTAACGAAACTTTTACCAACAGATGGCGTTGTAAGCGTCTTAATGTAAATGGGATCGGCTACCAATGACAGATGAATCGCAGTATGATGGCTGTGTGTCACACCATCCATACTGTTCAGTGTGCATGACTGTGCAAGTTCGGCAGTCAACAGTTGTGGCACTGTTAGTTGGGTAAGCCCTTCCATCACAGCAAGGTTGTATCACATCATCATCATTTTATTTGGGCTTTTGTCCCACTTCAAGGCGGGGTCGGCCTTGTGACTATGGATTTGGCGATGTTTGTGTCAGAGGGTGGCCGGATGCTCTTCTTGTCGCCACACTGTACCCCCCGGGAGGGAATTAGTGTACCCCAGCTGTTTGTGTCTAGTATAAACCATGAAATAGTGGAAACGTTTTCAGATGTCTGTGAGTCGTGCAACTGAGGCGGGACGTGGGCACCAGCCTGGTATTCACCTAGTGGGATGTGGAAAACCGCCTAAAAACCCCATCCAGGCTGGCCAGCACATCGGCCCTCGTCGTTAATCCGCCGGGCGGATTGGACCCAGGGCCGGCGCGCCTATCCAAGTCCAGGAAGCAGCGCATTAGCGCTCTCGGCTAACCTGGCGGGTAAGGTTGTGTCACATTGTATGGGATAAAACGGTTTTCAATTATTCTGAGGATGAAAATGGCACAAAAATCAAAATGACATCGGTTATTATATACCCTGGGACCAAAAACATCACAAAAAGCAAAATGATATCGGTTTCTACTTGTCGTGGGACTGGCGCAAGACATTCAATATGATGTCCACTGTTTTCTATCTCAAGCTGAAATCGAGAAACAGCATGTTTCACAAAATATTGGAGTGTCTCGGTGTCACGTTCAGAATGTGCTGCGCAATACATGCCTTCAGTTCAGCTACGTTCGTAATTGCAGCACTGGACATAACACCTTTCAGATAACGCCACATCCGGAAGTCGCACTGATTAAGATCAGATAATGTGGACGGTCAGGATGTAGGATAATGACAGCTGATACACTCCTGGAAATGGAAAAAAGAACACCATACTTGCTCCGGACACTGCGAGAGGGCTGTACAGGCAATGATCACACGCACGGCACAGCGGACACACCAGGAACCGCGGTGTTGGCCGTCGAAAGGCGCTAGCTGCGCAGCATTTGTGCACCGCCGCCGTCAGTGTCAGCCAGTTTGCCGTGGCATACGGAGCTCCATCGTAGTCTTTAACACTGGTAGCATGCCGCGACAGCGTGGACGTGAGCCGTATGTGCAGTTGACGGACTTTGAGCGAGGGCGTATAGTGGGCATGCGGGAGGCCGGGTGGACGTACCGCCGAATTGCTCAACACGTGGGGCGTGAGGTCTCCACAGTACATCGATGTTGTCGCCAGTGGTCGGCGGAAGGTGCACGTGCCCGTCGACCTGGGACCGGACCGCAGCGACGCACGGATGCACGCCAAGACCGTAGGATCCTACGCAGTGCCATAGGGGACCGCACCGCCACTTCCCAGCAAATTAGGGACACTGTTCCTCCTGGGGTATCGGCGAGGACTATTCGCAACCGTCTCCATGAAGCTGGGCTACGGTCCCGCACACCGTTAGGCCGTCTTCCGCTCACGCCCCAACATCGTGCAGCCCGCCTCCAGTGGTGTCGCGACAGGCGTGAATGGAGGGACGAATGGAGACGTGTCGTCTTCAGCGATGAGAGTCGCTTCTGCCTTGGTGCCAATGATGGTCGTATGCGTGTTTGGCGCCGTGCAGGTGAGCGCCACAATCAGGACTGCATACGACCGAGGCACACAGGGCCAACACCCGGCATCATGGTGTGGGGAGCGATCTCCTACACTGGCCGTACACCACTGGTGATCGTCGAGGGGACACTGAATAGTGCACGGTACATCCAAACCGTCATCGAACCCATCGTTCTACCATTCCTAGACCGGCAAGGGAACTTGCTGTTCCAACAGGACAATGCACGTCCGCATGTATCCCGTGCCACCCAACGTGCTCTAGAAGGTGTAAGTCAACTACCCTGGCCAGCAAGATCTCCGGATCTGTCCCCCATTGAGCATGTTTGGGACTGGATGAAGCGTCGTCTCACGCGGTCTGCACGTCCAGCACGAACGCTGGTCCAACTGAGGCGCCAGGTGGAAATGGCATGGCAAGCCGTTCCACAGGACTACATCCAGCATCTCTACGATCGTCTCCATGGGAGAATAGCAGCCTGCATTGCTGCGAAAGGTGGATATACACTGTACTAGTGCCGACATTGTGCATGCTCTGTTGCCTGTGTCTATGTGCCTGTGGTTCTGTCAGTGTGATCATGTGATGTATCTGACCCCAGGAATATGTCAATAAAGTTTCCCCTTCCTGGGACAATGAATTCACGGTGTTCTTATTTCAATTTCCAGGAGTGTAATTCTAGCATTCCAAAGCTCCTCTGCAGCAGCTGCTAAACTGGCTGTGCAATGTACGAAGCGACATCTTGCGGGAAATGATCTTACCCACACATCCTCGCTGTTGAAGTGTTGGAGTGACGTTGGTGCCCAAAAGACTCATATCGCTTACCAGTGACAGTACAGGTAACAGGACCCGCAGGACTCATCTCCTCGAAAAAATACGGCCCTACGATAAACGATACCATCAACCCGCACTACACAGTCATCTTTGCAGAATGAAGTCGTACCGGTTGATGTGCGTGCGGGTTTTCCGTTGCCCATATTCCGCAATTCAGCGTATTGACACGTCCTTGGAGATGGAAATGGGCTTCGTCTGTCCACAGAATGTACCATGGCCATTTATCGTCCACTGCCATGCGAGCAAGAAATTCCAGAGCGAACGTTGGTCTTTCTGGCAGTTCAGCACGAAGTAACTCCTGAACATGGGTGATTTTGGCTGCGACAGGAAAGTTAAAAACGTCAAAGAAAAGAAGAAACTAAGGAGTGTTAATGATGAGCCACTTTATGCCCAGGCTATTTTAACATGCTGCTTCATATACTATGACCTTATTAACTAGTGATTTTAAAACGCATTTCATAATTAATTTTGAACGACCAGTCCCTGGTTGTTTCCGTAAGCGGCAGCACACGTTTCAAGCATGCTACCTGCAAGAGCGAGAATAAGAAACGAAGTTCATGGTCGAGTGCAACTACTCATGGAGGTCCAGTGTGGACTGTAATTATCTGTATGACAGCAAAACTTTGTAGATATGCTTAAGTGTTAATGCGAAGCCGATTTATACTAGACAAAAATTAGTTCCAGTTTTGGTCACCAATTGCAAATCTGGCGCAGTAGGCTACGGCATCTCGTCGACATCTTCTGTTCATGACAGATGACAGTGACGCCCCCTAAGACTATTGAAATACATAACAAAGCAACATCTAGAGCAAACTGTTTTAAATCCCTAGGATAATGGATAGCGAGCGATATAAAAGAAAATACAGCAATGGAAAGCGCATTCCACGCGACAAAAAACAACGTAACAAAAAATCTTACACTGTGCTCATATTTAAAAAAAATGTGTAAAGCCAGTATTACACTAGCATATTTCTTTGACAAAGAAATATGATGAAATATTCGTCAAATTTCTTTGGCGAAGATCTTCGACGCGGCGCTAAAAAGGGTAATTACACTGCCGTCATATTTTTCGTCAGATTTCAAGATGGCGGATAACAACTTTTTATTATGCGCTCCAGTTGTTAGCACCACAATTGCATTGCTTGTGTATTTGGAAGAACAGAGGCGGAAGAAAAATAAACATACTTGGATGAAGCCATAGGTATTACGCCGAGATACTAAATGCATTGAGCAAAACTTGTTACGAGAGCTGCAATTGGAAGAAGTCAAGACTTAATATGCAAATTACTTGCGAATCGATGAAAGTACATATCAGTGTTTGCTCAGTAAAGTGGCTTCTCATGTTACTAAACAGAGTATTCTCTTGAGAAATGGGATTTGTGCAGAAGACAGGCAATCTGTGACACTGATTTTTTTATACACGAGAGAGCTATTATACTTTATAGCACAGCACTTGAATATCACATTGTATATTAACCAAAATAATTCCAGAAACGTGTGAAGCGATTTATAAAGCTCTAAAGGGGATTATGTGAAGGTAAATAAATGTTTAGTACACTATATGAGAAACGAGAACTATTTTTAATTCTGAATAATTTAATTAATGGAGTTAGTGTTCTAACAGCTACAAAATTAATTAAAAGTACGAAACAGCTGAAGTGCTTTTTAACTTGTGACATCCAGTGTTCAAAAATAAAGTAAAACGGTAAGCTAAGAAATAATTTTTTTGTTTAGAGTGTGACCACATCTTCTATTCTGGCTTGCTGAAAAGCTGCCTGGATGTTCCCAGATGTACAGGTGGATTGGCCATAGCTGTGATTGTGGATATGAAGTCGCCTGCAGCATATTACACCTGCCCACCAACACACAATTACTACCATCCACTGTGCCTCTCGCTCAATCCCGACCCTAGTCGAAGCAAATTTATTAAAAAATAAAATAAAATCAAATGGGCGGAAGGAACACAACAACCCTGAAACCATGTTTACAAACACACTACAGTGACGTCAAATAGATGTAGCGACACCAGCGCTCCAAGCGGTTACATTTCACATTGTAGTGATCAGAAGACGCCGAGGCCCTAGATATGATCATGTTTGTTTGACGACAGGTTAGGTTTGACTAAGTTCCATATTGCACCATCAAATTACTTTGACATAAATATTTGACACATCAACTTTGCCAAAGAAATATGTTAGTGTAATACCAGCCTAAGCGGCGGCTCATGATAAAATCAACATTATGCCTTTCACACTTGTTTGACCTTTTCTGCTAAATGGTTCGAATGGTTCAAATGGCTCTGAGCACTATTGGACTTAACATCGGAGGTCATCAGTCCCCTAGAACTTAGAACTACTTAAACCTAACTAACCTAAGGACATGACACACATCAATGTCCGAGGCAGGACTCGAACCTGCGACCGTAGCGGTCGCGCGGTTCCAGACTGAAGCACCTAGAACCGCTCGGCCAACCCGGCTAGCCCTTAACTGCCCACGTCCCGTTCCAAATTCATTACATACGGAAACAATTCTATGCCCCTTTATTGCATTCGCAGTACCAGATTTACACCTGGTGGTCAAAATTGGAACTAATTTTTTCCAGCATAAATGGGTTCCCCATTAACGCATTAGAATATCTATCAAGTTTCGTTGCCATGGGATAATTACAACCCACACTGGACCTCTGTGAGTGCTCCCAGTACAAGAGGGGCTGATCAATGTGGGTGAGCGACTGATCATAAATCATTACTCGCAGATTCCGATCGTTATGACACAACTAAACCAAGTGGAAGGCTCGTCATTTGACATCTCAGGACTGCCAAAAACCTGATTCTGTCTTCCTCTGTATCTGTCTCTTGTCTCTCTCTCTCTCTCTCTCTCTCTCTCTCTCTCTCACACACACACACACACACACACACATGGACAGACAGGCATACGAGCTACAGCGTAAGAAACGGATCCTGAAGCCCCATTAGATTCAGTAGCTGGTTGCCTTTTTCCTCGCCCTCCACAGTCAGAAGTTATTAAATCATTTATCGCGATGGAAGTGCCACAGGGTGCAAACAGAAGAGCTCAGATCGACAATTATCTGCCTGCTACGCGCTGCTCTTTTATATTCACGCACTAATTCCAAATACATTCCATTCCCCTCACTTATCTTCCGGTACCGTCAATTGCCGTGTTCCTCTTATCTGTGAGGCTCGCGTAATATTTAGCTGACGTACATCGACGAATCTTTTGCTTCCTTTTCCTCGTTTCGGCCTTCTTGCCCGTCCGCTTAACGTATAATAAGAGTGAAGCAGCAATAAATCGTGCAGGCAGCTGACAAAGGAGGAAGAATATTTAATATTCCCATCGCGGTTGCAGCAGACGCCGATCGGAGATGTCGTCAATTACGCGCGCTTTTTTGTGGGTTGGTTGTGACGCGACGGAGGCGTGGGGGCGGTGATTTAGTTCGTTCGTTAACCGGACGTCGCCGACCGTCGCGGCGAATCGTCGTACATCGCGCGGAGGAGCCGATGCGATCTCTTTTAATTGCCGGCTGATCAGAATGCGTTAGTCGCTGGCTTTCAACTAGGCGCAAACCGACAGATGCTGAGTGGGTCCTCGCAGGTCTCGGACAGGTCAGGGAAGCGTATTAATGGAGTGTTAATTGCGTACCGCAGAGAACAGGCCCCTTATTACTCTCACAGATAATGAGAACTCAATCCAGCTTTAGGGACCGCAGCTACGGTCGTGCTTTCCGCTCTGGGCGAGTCGAAACATTCCTTTCGCCCTCTCTCGAAGCTTCTGTGGCGCCGAGCGAAGTCCCAATAGCAGTCGCTCTCACAGGGACGCCTAGGAATGGGAAAAACCGACTGGTTAAAACCGATACGGATATTTTGGTCCTGAATAACCGGGGTTTTTTGGTATTTTGTTTTGTCTCAGTTGTAACAGGTCTTCTTTCATTTTTTGATAATAACCGAGGAAAAAACCGAAATATTAATTAGTCATAGCAGTAGTGCTAAAAAAATTGTTTCTGGATTAACCTTTTTTTTAAAAAGGGAGCCATTTTTGTTCTCGCGTAACCACAAGCGCATTAACGAAGACAAAGGACGCAAGACCAGAGAAGGCTGTGAAACAACGTCGACCAATGGTGCGAAGAATAGGACCGCATCACGACAGGAGCACCCTCAAGCCGAAGTGAATATAAGCGCCTCTCCTTTCACCCTCGGCCGTATATGGACATTAGTGAACATTCGTATTAGCACGGCCTAGCAGTGAGTGATACGAGAACTTGGACTTTCTCTACAGCGAAGATCATTTACTGTCTGCATGCCGCCCATGGCTTGTGACACTTGCTGTACATTCAAGTTAAGTATTGTCAGATCTGCTTTATAGAATAAAACTATTAATATTATTTGTTTGAAATGTTGTATAACATTCCGAGAGCGCAGCATCCTTTAGACACGCTATACGAGACGAGTGGGTAAAACCCAAAAATTTTTGTTCATAAAAATTGCATTGGTTTTACGATGTGCATTCAAGTTCTAAGGCCTCCGATTTTTTTTCTAATTAACTACTCATTCGAAATCGATGAAACTGGCGTTACTTCTCGACGTAATCGTCCTGCAGACGTACACATTTTTCACAACGCTGACGCCATGATTCCATGGCAGCGGCGAAGGCTTCTTTAGGAGTCTGTTTTGACCACTGGAAAATCGCTGAGGCAATAGCAGCAGGGCTGGTGAATGTGCGGCCACGGAGAGTGTCTTTCATTGTTGGAAAAAGCCAAAAGTCACTAGGAGCCAGGTCAGGAGAGTACCGAGCGGGGTGGCGCAGTGGTTAGCACACTGGACTCGCATTCGGGAGGACGACGGTTCAATCCCGCGTCCGGCCATCCTGATTTAGGTTTTCCGTGATTTCCCTAGATCACTTCAGGCAAATGCCGGGATGGTTCCTTTGAAAGGGCACGGCCGATTTCCTTCCCCATCCTTCCCTAATCCGAGCTTGTGCTCCGTCTCTAATGACCTCGTTGTCGACGGGACGTTAAACAGTAATCTCCTCCTCCTCCTCCTCAGGTGAGTAGGGACAACTTCAAAGTTGTTATCACGAAGAAACTGTTGCGTAACGTTAGCTCGATGTGCGGGTGCGTTGTCTTGGTGAAACAGCACACGCGCAGCCCTTCCCGGACGTTTTTGTCGCAGTGCAGGAAGGAATTTGTTCTTCAAAACATTTTCGTAGGATGCACCTATTACCGTAGTGCCCTTTGGAACGTAATGGGTAAGGATTACGCCCTCGCTGTCCCAGAACATGGACACCGTCATTTTTTCAGCACTGGCGGTTACCCGAAATTTTTTTGGTGGCGGTGAATCTGTGTGCTTCTATTGAGCTGACTGGCGCTTTGTTTCTGGATTGAAAAATGGCATCCACGTCTCATCCATTGTCACAACCGACGAAAAGAAAGTCCCATTCATGCTGTCGTTGCGCGTCAACATTGCTTGGCAACATGCCACACGGGCAGCCATGTGGTCGTCCGTCAGCATTCGTGGCACCCACCTGGATGACACTTTTCGCCTTTTCAGGTCGTCATGCAGGATTGTGTGCACAGAACCAACAGAAATGCCAACTCTGGAGGCGATCTGTTCAACAGTCATTCGGCGATCCCCTAAAACAATTCTCTCCACTTTCTCGATCATGTCGTCAGACCGGCTTGTGCGAGCCAGAGGTTGTTTCGGTTTGTTGTCACACTATGTTCTGCCTTCATTAAACTGTCGCACCCACGAACGCACTTTTGACACATCCATAACTCCATCACCACATGTCTCCTTCAACTGCTGATGAATTTCAATTGGTTTCACACTACGCAAATTCAGAAAACGAATGAT
Source organism: Schistocerca cancellata (assembly GCF_023864275.1). Taxonomy (NCBI): domain Eukaryota; kingdom Metazoa; phylum Arthropoda; class Insecta; order Orthoptera; family Acrididae; genus Schistocerca; species Schistocerca cancellata. The sequence goes on from NC_064632.1 coordinate 158,481,888, forward strand.
TGCACGCTGTTCAAGTAAGGAAAACGTCGCCATTCTAAGTATTTAAAACAGTTCTCATTCTCGCCACTGGCGGTAAAATTCCATCTGCCATACGGTGCTGTCATCTCTGGGACGTATTGACAATGAACGCGGCCTCATTTTAAAACAATGCGCATGTTTCTATCTCTTTCCAGTCCGGAGAAAAAAATCAGAGGCCTTAGAACTTGAATGCACCTCGTAAATATTGCTTTATACAAAAAAAGGAATATAGCGATCAATGCTTTATAGCCTGAATTTTTTTCTTTGGTGTTGACTGTTCTCAATTTTTTTAATGTTATCGTGGCAGGTTTGTAACGTTTATGTCTGAAGTAAGGTGTGATGTTTATGTCTAAGAAAGAACAGTTATATCAAGTGGTGTGCTGCTGCGTATCTGATTACGTGTATTTATACATTTAGCTGACCTTGTTTTAAACAATCTATTTACTAGCAGGAAAGCACTACCAGTGAACCCACTTTAATTAAAACCTGTGCCCGATAATGACAAATTAGAGGTAAGTACATTGAGATCTACTCGATCTTACTACGGCCCTGTAAATCTGAATAAGTACAAAATGGTCCCTGTGCGAAAATCCATAAACTGTGTGGCATACATTTCTTACCTCGTATTGGTGCCACCTTGGATAACACATTGTTCTGCTTTCAGCACTACTAAACTAACAACAGTTGCAAAAGCGAAAACACAAGATATTTGACTGAGACACATTTAGAATTTGTTTAAATAAAAAAGACTCAGAATTGGGAGGCGTAACATGAGTGGGGATAATGACCGTAATGTCTTACTGGAAAATCTTACTATATTGTGAAACTGACTTGCACATGTTAAGCCATACCACAAAAATTACGTTTGCGCAAACAAATTATCTTTACAGAAAAATACAATAAAAGACTTGGGGTTACATGCAAAGCTGGTCTCATTCAAATTCGTTCAACAGCAAATGTGCATACAATTACATGAATATTGATTACCTTATTTTAGGTCTATGTAACAATATGTACAAACATTCTTCATCAAAATTTCATAATATTTGTAGCATTTTCTTAATTAATTTTACTTCATATCTTATTTCGTCTATAAATCATTAATACACAACACTGAAATTATTACACTGAATATTTAATACTAAGGGACTGCCCACTCCGGAGCATCGCAGCAGACACTGCCAGCCTCTGGCGAGCTACTCCTGCTACTCCGGAGCTACAACTGCCAACAACTGCTCGACCTAACATAAGCTCTTTGTTACACATATTTTGCCTCAGCGATAGCTGTCTCGCAGCTTTCTTTCACACACACATCTTTGTAATCGATATGTCGCTTATGCTCTTGGATTAAAAAAAAACCACTCTGTCTACAGGCCACAAGTGGCCTATCGGGACCATCCGACCACCGTGTCATCCTCAGAGGAGGATACGGATAGGAGGGGCGTGTGGTCAGCACACCGCCCTCCCGGACATAATGATGGTATTCTTGACCGAAGCCGCTACTATTCGGTCGAGTAGCTCCTCAATTGGCATCACGAGGCTGAGTACACCCCGAAAAATGGCAACAGCGCATGGCGGCCTGGATGGTCACCCATCCAAGTGCCGACCACGCCCGACAGCGCTTAACTTCGGTGACCTCACAGGAACCGGTGTATCCACTGCCATGGCCGTTGCCATACTCTTGGATAACACTTTAAAATTTACAATTTTCGTTACATATCTCAGGTTGGAAATTACTTTAGTAGAAAGAATACTGGAAGAATATATTTTTTGGTGTTTTATTTCATTTGTTTCAAAAAGGGAATTTCTAGTCCTGTCAGGTGATAATGGTCCAGTCATCGGCAAAGTTATTCATGAGAAATGATTCTGATAAAAACAATTACGTCTCTCACTGACACATAAAAAAACACCTCACTTTGGAAACATTTTGAATAAGCACTAGATTTTGTGTTATAAATAACATATTTTTTACACTTTGTAAGTAGGCTGTTTATGTTTTCTTATTGGCAACGTTACGTAGCGCTCTGTATGAAAATCACTGGCTGTGCTGTGTGCAGTCTGTGGCTAGTTTGCATTGTTGTCTGCCATTGTAGTGTTGGGCAGCTGGATGTTAACAGCGCGTAGCGTTGCGCAGTTGGAGGTGAGCCGCCAGCAGTGGTGGATGTGGGGAGAGAGATGGCGGAGTTTTGAAATTTGTAATACTGGATATCATGAACTGCTATATACATTATGACTTTTGAACACTATTGAGGTAAATACATTGTTTGTTCTCCATCAAAATCTTTCATTTGTTAACTATGCCCATCAGTAGTTAGTGCCTTCAGTGGTTTGAATCTTTTATTTAGCTGGCAGTAGTGGCGCTCGCTGTATTGCAGTAGTTCGAGTAACGAAGATTTTTGTGAGGTAAGTGATTTGTGAAAGGTATAGGTTAATGTTAGTCAGGGCCATTCTTTTGTAGGGATTTTTGAAAGTCAGATTGCGTTGCGCTAAAAAAATATTGTGTGTCAGTTTAAGGACAGTCATGTATAATTGTTCAAAAGGGGAAGTTTCATCCACGATTTGTAGTATTGTTTAGCAATGAGCTCCAAGATTTTGGATTCAAATCTCATCTGAAAGTGGAAACTCTCTTCTTTCTTCTTTTGTTCTGAAAAAAGGCTAAGCGATATTTCTTGCTATCAGTGTCATCTTAAATTTCTTCAGCTTTTGGAGAACAAGTGGAAATATTCAGTTGATGACCACATTTAGCGTGGTGTCAGTTTTTTGTTTGCCTTGTAAATTGGCGAGTTGGAATTAGTCAAGAACGTATTTTATTTCAGATACTTTTCTATTTAAAAAATTAGTGTATCAATATCAGACAGGGTAAACTTCTAGAGTAACTCCACTATCTCCTCATCTTCCAGTTTTCTTGCCATGCCCTGTTATGCAAAAACATGAAGCTACAGATCTGACGGGATCTAACCAAGTACAGAATATTTTATGTAAAAATTTTCTAAAAATCTTCAAAATTTCGTGCTTCTAAACAGATGTTAAGATAAACAGATTTATCATTAAATTGGGGACAAAATAAGAAGCTCAGCTTATCACAGTAAACACTCAAAACCGAGCACAGAATGCTTCATGTCCAACTACACGCAACTGCACAGCAAGAGGACTGCATGTCCTAAGATTTAAACTGCTCTGGAGCCACAGATAATACACACGTAAATGTTCTCCGATGTGTTAACTCCGTAACTAACTAAGAATAAATGGATCACAGCAGTCTTTTCATGCTCCTAACGAAAGAGAATGTTTTATGCACTTTAAGTGTAACACAAAAGTAGCATCAGATCACAAAGGGCCGACGGAAACGAGCAATAGACACATTGCATAAGAACTGGTAAATCATTCCTGAGACAATAATGTCCCTGCTGCCGTGTGTTGTGGCTTAAAGTATGCGTATACGTGAAGTGTACAAGGCTTGCCCCCACCTGGTCTGCACCGTAGTTTCTCGCTGTCGTCGCCGAACATCCGTTGTGTTGCAGAATCGCACGAACCCTAGTCTGGAAATATTTTTACGAAGTCATGTAGCAATGAAGTACGATGCTTCAAAGAGGAAGGAAATTATGGTAACAGTAATAAATTAAAAACACAACAACAGTTCATACACAGTACACATTAAAAATAGAAAGTAGCTGATCTACAGCTACATCTACATGGATACTCCGCAGATCACATTTAAATGCCTGGCAGAGGGTGCATCGAACCACCTTCACAGTAATTCTCTTTTATTCCAATCTCCTACAGCGCGCGGAAAAAACAAACACCCATATCTTTTGTTGCGAGGTCTGATTTCCCTCATTTTATCATGGTCATTGCTCCCTATGTAGGGTGGCGTCAACAAAATATTTTCCCATTCAGAGGAGAAAGTTGGTGATTGAAATTTCGTCAGAAGATTCCCATGTAACGAAAAACGTCTTTCTTTTAATGATGTCCACCCCAAATCCTGTATCATTTCAGTGACACTCTCTCCCGTATTTCGCAATAATACAAAATGTGCTGTCCTTCTTTGAACATTTTCGATGTACTCCGTCAATCCTATCTGGTAAGGGTCCCACACCGCGCGACAGTATTCTAAAAGAGGGAGGACAAGCGTAATGTAGGCAGTCTCTTTAGTAGATCTGTTAGGTTTTCTAAGTGTGCTGCCAATAAAACCCAGCCTTTGGCTAACCTTCCCCACAACATTTTCTACCTGTTCCTTCCAATTTAAGTTGTTCGTAATTGTAATTCCTAGGTGTTTAGTTGAATTTATGGCCCTTAGATTTGACTGATTTATCGTGTAACCGAAGTTTAACGGATTGCTTGTAGCACTCATGTGGATGACCTCACACTATTCGTTATTCAAGCTCAATTGTCAATTTTCGCAGCATACAGATATCTTTTCTAAATCATTTTCAAATCTTTTTGATTTTCTGATGACTTTGCTAGCTGATAAACGACAGTGTCATCTGCAAACAACCTAAGCCGGCTGCCGTTGAAAACGAACAAATTAACACGAAAAACAGAGTTCTTAAACTCGTATTTCACCCTTTAGCACTGACTATTCGCAATGTCGAAATAAGGATATGATCCCTGATTACAACACAATTTTTGAACAGAATTACAAAAAATTAGAATCAGTAGGAGAATACTGGTGATTCTTTTGTAGTATTTAAGCACTTATCGCTTTTCGAGAAAAGCAGCGGACTGTGGGCGGAACAAGTTTTCTTTTATTTGCCTATTTAATTCAGTATTTTGATTCCGCATATCTTGGAACTGGGAGATTAAAAATTTTTCAATCTTTCTTCGATTTGTACTTTTATTACAGGAAATAATAGGAATATAAATGGAATATTGTTTATTTCAGAAACCGCTTATACTGAGCCTTTTTAACGGTCAGGTTAAACTGGTGTGGGAAAAAGAGATGGTATAACCGAAAAACGGTTGTTTCAGGGATAACCGCCATCCCTAGGGGCACTGCGCCCACTCTTCATCACCGATTTCGTCCAAATACGTGACGTATCAGAGGCCTGGTCAGACACGAAAGTGACAGAAGTAGGGGCTGCAGACAGCCATGCGTTTAGAAAAAATAAATTGCATTTTTTGCCCGTTTGTCACGAGTCATTTAAGTTAGAATAGTTTCCAGGCATCGGAAAGAATACTTAGGGTAATCGAAGGGTATGGGATCGAGTCCTTCTGTAGGACTTTTATTTTCAGTTTTTGCGTTACTTACACTGCAAATAAACCGAAATAAAGGCCAACATATGGTATCTGATTTGATGAAACCCCACGTGAAGGAAAACAAATTCCTTTTGTCGATTAACCCGTGGGTGAGCCAAACAGACCTACAACTGTACGACGACATTTTTCGAGAAGAAGAAGGAATGCCATCGTGCAGCATTAAAGTGGTTCCTCCCAAATGCACACTAGTAGTGCAACCCTGTTTTTATCGTCGTCAAAAGAATTTAATCAACAAGTCACAAACTGCTCTTAACTCGTCAAACTGCGTCAAAAATACATTCCAGTGTACATCATCAGCTGTTCTCGCCAATGATTGGCCAAATCATGCGTTACGTATGGTTTTCTGTCAAACTGTGTGATGAGAGAAAACCTTTTATGAAAATTATAAAAGTCTGTTTTTGTATAGAAGCTATAAAACAACCACGTAATTGTGAAAGTGTGGTGTTTATAACGTTTGCAAGATGCCAAGAAAGTTACTGCTTCATCAATTGTATAACAACCGAAGTATCTCATAGTATGTACGCTGTTTCCGTATATGCTTCACTGTCCCTGGGTCGAAATTTATTTTAAATCCAAAAATAAGCTTTGCCTTTCCTTTTCATGCCTTTTATGAAAATATTAATAAATAAAATATGCTGAGTATTATTTCGGTTTATTGCCAATGTAAGCAACGCAAAAATTGAAAATTTTAAAAAAGTTCTGACAGAGGGACTCAATCCGACGACCTAAGGATTACTGGTTGGTAAGCTTTGGCACTGCACTAACATAAGTGACTCAGTCCCGTCCAATTCGCGCCAAAATTGCTATTTTTTTTTCTAAGCGCTTGGTCATCTCGAGGTCCCGCATCTGTCACATTAATTTCTGACCCAAGTCCGAAATGTATCATAAATCTGAATGAAATCGGTAAAGACGAGTAGGCGCGGCCTGAATGTCAGTACCCATATACTCTTAAGCCGCTCTCACATGAAACTTGTTTCTCATCGTTACGCATGTCAGACACGATTTACATCGTGGTTTGTGCACGCTAAGAGACGGTCTACTGCACCACACGGAACGTGCTCTTCATCATGAGTTGCGACCTTGCTCTCCCAGTGCAGATAATTGTCGGCTTTACCTGCCTCGCAAATTGGAAACGGACCTGCGTAAAGGTGCCAGGTTACGGTCATTTCCTTCTTTGTCAGTATACTACACGTGTTTTTGTGTCTGTAGAACACTTAAACAAAAACCTGAATACCTATGAACATGATACAAGGCAGAAAGGAAAGTACTATCTCCACTCAGTAAGGATACATTTAAAATGTAAGGATACATTTAAAATGTAAGTAGGCTATGAAACGTCCCCTTGGAACAATTTTAGAATTACTGTGCTGATAAACCTCTTACATTATTTGCTTTTCAAACAGCTGAGCAAAACTGAACGTACTCAAACATTCACTAAAGTGATACACAATATTTTTAGCGCTACGCAATCTGACTTTCAAAAATCCCTACAAAAGAATGGCCCTGACTAACATTAACCTATACCTTTCACAAATCACTTACCTCACAAAAATCTTGGTTACTCGAACTACTGCAATACGGCGAGCGCCATGTTTAGGTTTTCTTATTGGTAACGCCACGTAGCGCTCTGTATGAAAATCACTGGCTGTGCTGTGTGCAGTCTGTGGCTAGTTTGCATTGTTGTCTGCCATTGTAGTGTTGGGCAGCGGTAGCTGGATGTGAACAGCGCGTAGCGTTGCGCAGTTGGAGGTGAGCCGCCAGCAGTGGTGGATGTGGGGAGAGAGATGGCGGAGTTTTGAAATTTGTAATACTGGATATTATGAACTGCTATGTATATTATGATTTTTCAACACTATTATTGTTTGTTCTCTATCAAAATCTTTCATTTGCTAACTATGCCTATCAGTAGTAAGTGGCTTCCGTAGTTTGAATCTTTTATTTAGCTGGCAGTAGTGGCGCTCGCTGTATTGCAGTAGTTCGAGTAACCAAGATTTTTGTGAGGTAAGCGATTTGTGTAACGCAGAGGTTAATGTTAGTCAGGGCCATTCTTTTGTAGGGATTTTTGAAAGTCAGATTGCGTTGCGCTAAAAAATATTGTGTGTCAGTTTAAGCACAGTCATGTACAATTTTTCTAAGGGGATGTTTCGTATGGCGACCCTGCCAGGATTCGAACCTGGAATCTTCTGATTTTTTCTTGTAGTTTGTGTAATTTTTGTAGCTTTTGTTTATTGCTAGCGCGTAATTGTAGAGAGAATCTCCTTTGTAGTTGCAGCCTTTCATCGTTGTATAGTAAAACAGTTGTGGCATGCATGTAGATTTGCACCAAGTATTTTGCAGCTGCGCTTGCAATTAATGGGATATTATTTTCAGTGCTATGTTAATGTGTTCTCTTATTGTTGCTCTTCAAATTGTGTTTTTCTGTGTTATGGTGTGAAATATTGTGACAATAATGGCGTGTGGAAAACGTAATACTAGGCTCCAAAGTAAACTGAGAAATGACAGTGAAGACGAAAGCAGTGTGTTAGCACCACCGAGTAATGAATTAACTAATGTTCAAAGTAGTAATTTGGTAATTGTACATAGGGAAATGGAGCGGGCTGCAAACAATGGTGTAGACAGTGAAACAATTAGTGAACAGAGAAGCATTATCGATTGATCGGTCAGCAACAGCTTGCCTCAGGAATCCGAAATGACAGGACACAATCTTGCAAATACTGTAGATTCAGGTTTTGCGTCCTCACCGTTTTCTCAAATAAGTCAAGACACATTTTCTGCTTTTCAAACTGCGAATATTGCCGGTTCAAATGCATTGCCGAATAGCACTGAGGAACATGTTTCAGACACCAGTGCATTGTTATTACAATTAATGCAACAAATGGGACAAAAGCTTCAAAAGTTAGACACAATGGAACAAAATCAGAGACAAACACAGCAAAAGCTTCAAAAGTTAGACACAATGGAACAAAATCAGAGACAAACACAGCAAAAGTTAGACGCAATGGAACAAAATCTTCAAAAGTTAGACACAATGTTGTTATTTGTACATTCTTGCTTGTTAGTTGCACGATTACGTAACGACTATAAGGCTCACATACTTAGAACATATACCGGCACTGCTAATGAGATTTTAATGCAAAATTTTGGTTTACTTGAAAATACATTCTGGATTTAAAGTACTTTCTGTGAAATACCAGATGACACAGTGGTTAGTTTATGTGACAACTACACGATTTTATCATGATGCTGCTAATGAGTGACAATTTACAATGTTGCTTTTGCGGTGTATCTGTTTTATATCTGCACAGTTTTTTCTAAATTCTTCTGTAAAGTGAGACATGTTTTAGTGGTGACTCTTGTGCTATGGCTACAAGGAGACAGCCTTTTCCATAGGACAACAATAGGTTACAGCACAGTACTTTCCTCATCACGGCAATAAGCGTAATAACTAAGATATCTATATGCAAAGCATTTCACTTTTGTGTATCATGAGGTAAGTACATTGGCTTCTGCAGAACTTAGCTTTCGGAGGACGATAACTACGACACTTCCACAGAGATTATCTTACAACAAGACGCACATTTAGTGCTACAGGACACGTATTTGAGTGATTAATTTTGTACTTAAATCATTTATTTTTAAAGATATTTGAAGTACAATGATACAAAGGTTTTCTGCAATACATTTCATTTCATTGTTGTAATCTGTAACACCTGAAGGTATAATTACATTAATCCTCAGGGGGGTACACGCTTACTTTGTGTACCATGTGTGTGGCAAGCACAAGGATCCCTAGCTAATATGGTATTTGCTTATACAACTTTACACATCGGTACCATATTTCTCCAACACAGAATTACACAGCTATCTGATTATTTAATAGAGAAACAAACATTTCTTTCTACGTTAGTGACAGATGTTTACGCAATTACACAGTTGGATAACTTCACACTTACGAAATTGTATTTTGTCTGTACTTTGTGAACTGTTCATAATTTTTTCGGACCTATTGTGATATTATGAGAGCTTTGAATGATATATTTGGTATGGGATCATGATTTTTAAAGTACGTTTGAGGCAGATGACACTTTTGACATGAGCAGAGAATTTTTTTTAGGTTTTGAAATTAATGGAGGAAGCTACGACGATTTTGAGAGTTCACTGAGGTGTTATGATGTTATTATTACGATGACTATGTGTATTATGCTGTTGCGGTATGTTTATGATCTATAAGCTGATGCTATATGAGTTATTTGATTATGCTACGTATCTGTTATGATGAAATATTGAAGAAGTGTCGACAAATAAGGTAAGGAATAATGAGTGGTGTTTAGGGACTCTGGTTTGTGAAAAAGGTTGTTGGAAACCAAGAATCGTACTTTAAGAGTTATGAAATGGATGTAAATGTGTGAATGTATTACAATGCCGACGAAAATTTTTTGGACACTGTTATATCAATAGCATTTTGTTTCTACAGATTTGTAACGCAAATTCTTGACCTGTGAAATATTTTTATATGAGACTGTCACTGTAGCGGAAACTGGTGTCGTAAATATTTCGGCAAGAAAGTTAAGTGACCACCTTCACGTAATCCGTCATGGGCACGATGCATTACGTGGGCAGCTGCGCGACAGTCGCCGGAAAAAAGCCATTAGTGTGTGCCTTTCAGAGGCACAGGTAGAAAAAAAAGGGAGGCCATTATCCTCGCTATTGACATTCCTTTGTAGAAAGCATCGCAAATACGACACGCTCAAACTTGGAAAATATATGATAATACTGTGGAGCTCTTAATTTATGATATTTACTAAAATGCCTAATGAAACGGTGAGAAACATTTCACAGCTATTGTCTTGCTAGTTGAGAGAAATGCCATACGGCTTGCTTTACGTATTTATTTACTCATTTTGTTTAATATCTAGTTTCTAGCTGCCCTGCAGCAGTGGTTAAAATAAAATTTTATAGATGTACTAATATAAATATTTTATGCCTACAGACCCAGTAAAGAATAACTTTGATGTACTTAAAAAAAAACGAAGGAGCACAAAAACACATTTCCCTTCACAGGAATTGCATACGGAATTTTCTTTTCAAGTACTTGCTAATTTCTTTTGTAGAATAAATTGCGATGCATCACTCTAGTGTTAAGATGTGACATAGGTATTAGACATGGCCATTTTTAGTGTAATATTTTTTCTGCTTGAGCTATGTCATGATTAGATATAAGTTATTTCATTTGCTGCTGCTGTTTGACTTTGTGTTACTCTTCTAAGCCAGTTTACTACTGATTTATTTTTCTTGTTTGCTGCACATTGCCTTATATTAGTTGTAATATTGCAATTGCTATGCTAATTTCTATAATGCTGCTTGCTTCACAAATCTGCATTTTTTTCATTGCTGTTTGCATTAATTGTTTTGTGCTGCTGCATTGCCTCGTCCCTTAGTTTAGCATCTGAGCTCAGTAGATTTAAGTTAGCTTAAGATGGGGTAGGCTATATGTGAGAACGAGTTGTGATAAATTGGAAGAAATGCATTGAGAAGTTATATGAAAACGATTTGGGCCAAAATGAGTATTGTACAATGTGAGCCATAATTATTTTGAAAGAAATATGGCTAGAATACAGAAAAGAGGAATAGATAGGACTTTTTGGGAATAATGATGAACGAAGGGAGATCTCCAAGAACAAAAAAAGGTTTTGTTCGCAAAATACTGCAGTACCTAATGTTACACTGAAAACGAACCCTGTCCTTTACATTGTGTTATCCCCCTATGTGTTTGTGTACCCTTGTGTATTTGTTTTCTTCCTGTCTCTGTGTACTGTTTCAAAGAATTTTTTTTCTTTTCTAATACTGAGCTACATTCTCTATGATGAGGAATACTGTTATCCTCAAATATAATTGGCATTAATAATGCTCATGTGTAAAGTTGCTGTTTCAAAAGTTATTCTGATCTTTTATGTATTTACTTATGTCATAATTCCTGTAACAATGATGTATATGTTAGTTCAATTCTTTTGTAAAGCCTGTTTTACTACAAATGTTATCTGTATTGTTATGTTCTTTAATGATGTATTTTGTACCTTTGTAATTGTATTCTCATGTTATAAAATTGTAATTGACACCAGTTCATCGAATTAAGTAACTTGTAAGTTACATTTCACTGCCACATTTCTGTTGGTCATAGTATATGGACAATATATGAGAAGTAGGGACTGTTAGTGTTTGCACGAGTGTTAATAATTCAGCAAGGGACTGGATAACAGCATTGCTGGTTCTAAGGACAATTCCAAAAACTTTGTGAGTGCACCAGTGGTGGTTATGGACTTGCTATATTCTCTGCAAGACTCTTCGATGGTGATTGTGCACCTGCACAGTCGCAGCAGATGGCTGCTGGCCATCTCTACAAGGACTACAGTGGGTCTGCATCTTTGATGACCCACCAATACCATTGTTTCTGCAAGGACTGCAGTGGGTCTGCACCTCTGGTGGGCCACCAATACCATAATCTCTACCAGGACTACAGTGCGTCTGCTCTGTGATGACCTACCTACCAATCTTCTTCAAAACGTCGAATGACTCTGCTGTGGGTTTGCTCTGTTGTGGCCCATTACCTGTGAGCATGTCAAGAGTCAGCACTGTCTTTCCGTTGGAAGGACAACACTACTTCTTCAAGACTGCATGGAGATCCACTACTTCCGTTTGCATTGTCTTTTACTTCTCAGACTTTGAGAAAAAAAACACTGTAATTTTACTGTGATGAACAATTTGGACTGTCTTTATGGACTGTGAGAAAATTTTAGCTTTTGACCAACATTGTATTGATAAGTGTGTGCATTTGATTTCTTTGTTATTGTAATTATGAAAAAAATTTTCAAATCATTATTGGCCAGTGCCCAAAACAATTTGTAAAATTTTTTGTGGGGAGCATGGGGGCTATGTAAGTAGGCTGTTTAGGTTTTCTTATTGGTAACGCCACGTAGCGCTCTGTATGAAAATCACTGGCTGTGCTGTGTGCAGTCTGTGGCTAGTTTGCATTGTTGTCTGCCATTGTAGTGTTGGGCAGCGGCAGCTGGATGTGAACAGCGCGTAGCGTTGCGAAGTTGGAGGTGAGCCGCCAGCAGTAGTGGATGTGGGGAGAGAGATGGCGGAGTTTTGAAATTTGTAATACTGGATATTATGAACTGCTATGTATATTATGATTTTTCAACACTATTAAGGTAAATACATTGTTTGTTCTCTATCAAAATCTTTCATTTGCTAACTATGCCTATCAGTAGTTAGTGGCTACTGTAGTTTGAATCTTTTATTTAGCTGGCAGTAGTGGCGCTCGCTGTATTGCAGTAGTTCGAGTAACCAAGATTTTTGTGAGGTAAGCGATTTGTGTAACGTATTGGTTAATGTTAGTCAGGGCCATTCTTTTGTAGGGATTTTTGAAAGTCAGATTGCGTTGCGCTAAAAAAATATTGTGTGTCAGTTTAAGCACAGTCATGTACAATTTTTCTAAGGGGATGTTTCAAAAACTTCCGTTATAAATAGTCCTATACAAATTTGCAGTAGTTTTCCACATAAGATAAAAATTATTTCATCATTCTCACTTTTCAGTAAAACCCTAAGGTCATTCTTACTAGATCTTAGCTTCTGTTGATGAGCAGAATTTTTGGAACAAGTGTAATAAGAAAAACTTTAAACAAGGAAGTGTAAAATATTATACTGCAAGTATTGAAAGCTCCCTTATAGATATAAAAAAAATCATCATATTACTAATAAATTTTCTGTTCTACATATAAGTGTGGTTGTGTGTGCGTGCGTGTGTGTGTGTGTGTGTGTGTGTGTGTGTGTGTGTGTGTGTGCGTGTGTGTGTGGGAGGGGTGGGTGGGGGTGTGGGTGGGTGAATGGGTGGGTGCTCATACATGCATGAATCTACACTCCTGGAAATGGAAAAAAGAACACATTGACACCGGTGTGTCAGACCCACCATACTTGCTCCGGACACTGCGAGAGGGCTGTACAAGCAATGATCACACGCACGGCACAGCGGACACACCAGGAACCGCGGTGTTGGCCGTCGAATGGCGCTAGCTGCGCAGCATTTGTGCACCGCCGCCGTCAGTGTCAGCCAGTTTGCCGTGGCATACGGAGCTCCATCGCAGTCTTTAACACTGGTAGCATGCCGCGACAGCGTGGACGTGAACCGTATGTGCAGTTGACGGACTTTGAGCGAGGGCGTATAGTGGGCATGCGGGAGGCCGGGTGGACGTACCGCCGAATTGCTCAACACGTGGGGCGTGAGGTCTCCACAGTACATCGATGTTGTCGCCAGTGGTCGGCGGAAGGTGCACGTGCCCGTCGACCTGGGACCGGACCGCAGCGACGCACGGATGCACGCCAAGACCGTAGGATCCTACGCAGTGCCGTAGGGGACCGCACCGCCACTTCCCATCAAATTAGGGACACTGTTGCTACTGGGGTATCGGCGAGGACCATTCGCAACCGTCTCCATGAAGCTGGGCTACGGTCCCGCACACCGTTAGGCCGTCTTCCGCTCACGCCCCAACATCGTGCAGCCCGCCTCCAGTGGTGTCGCGACAGGCGTGAATGGAGGGACGAATGGAGACATGTCGTCTTCAGCGATGAGAGTCGCTTCTGCCTTGGTGCCAATGATGTTCGTATGCGTGTTTGGCGCCGTGCAGGTGAGCGCCACAATCAGGACTGCATACGACCGAGGCACACAGGGCCAACACCCGGCATCATGGTGTGGGGAGCGATCTCCTACACTGGCCGTACACCACTGGTGATCGTCGACGGGACACTGAATAGTGCACGGTACATCCAAACCGTCATCGAACCCATCGTTCTACCATTCCTAGACCGGCAAGGGAACTTGCTGTTCCAACAGGACAATGCACGTCCGCATGTATCCCGTGCCACCCAACGTGCTCTAGAAGGTGTAAGTCAACTACCCTGGCCAGCAAGATCTCCGGATCTGTCCCCCATTGAGCATGTTTGGGACTGGATGAAGCGTCGTCTCACGCGGTCTGCACGTCCAGCACGAACGCTGGTCCAACTGAGGCGCCAGGTGGAAATGGCATGGCAAGCCGTTCCACAGGACTACATCCAGCATCTCTACGATCGTCTCCATGGGAGAATAGCAGCCTGCATTGCTGCGAAAGGTGGATATACACTGTACTAGTGCCGACATTGTGCATGCTCTGTTGCCTGTGTCTATGTGCCTGTGGTTCTGTCAGTGTGATCATGTGATGTATCTGACCCCAGAAATGTGTCAATAAAGTTTCCTCTTTTTGGGACAATGAATTCACGGTGTTCTTATTTCAATTTCCAGGAGTGTATATGTGTCTTTGTGCACACTGTCACACACGACATTTCTAAAGGAATCACGAATTACAAAAATATGCAAACTTTTTGTGCGAATAAATAAATAGTGAACTGCGATCGAATGTTGTAGTGATGTAGAACGCGATCTTGCAATTCGTTGGTCCCTATTCCCCGACATGTCCATAAAATCGAACAAACTTACTCCTGAGAGAAAGTGCACGTACTATACATGGAATATTACAGACCATACCTCTATCAAAACAATGTAAAAGTCCCAACCTCTTTTAGAAAACGCGAAGATGAATCAAATATGTTTGGATAAGGCAATACGCAAATAAGGCAGTTTGGATAAGGCAATACTGCTATTGACTTCGTGACTCCACGTTTCTGTTCACTACTCTAGGGCAGCTTTGCATAACGTATGGTCTCGTCATTTATGTCACAATCTTGTGAAGGCCTTAGTCACCGATAAGCCTTTACCTGACGTTTATAGCAAATTGTATGAAGAAGAATGCATTTTTGATAAATGTTCATTGCGCCGTTTTCTTGAAACGGCGTACTTCCGCAACACGGAAGTTATTATATGAAAACAAGCAATTAAGAAAATTATTTAACCGCCAATACATTTTCCGTCAATTTATTACGACAAATCGTTCCAATAATGCATTTTCGCGAGATCGTCACCGAGTTGTTACTTTCAAACAGCATATATTCGTAGGAGGTGTGTTTCAATTGAAACCCACTAAATATGAGCTCAACTGAAAATGACAAGTCCTGTACGGCGCCTCCCAGTTTCTGCTTCTTAGGCAGAATGAGTTCTTGCATCTGACTGGCCACCTCTCTCTCCACGGAGCAAAAACTGAATTGTCTTATTCAGTTTTCCACGCTACAGAATGCTGTGACCCTGTCGCGTCACAAAACTCGACATCTCCTAGTTCCCGGAAGCTTTCTCGGCCCTTATGAGGACTGCTTTAGTGATGTGGGGCGCGTGGGGCGAAATACGCGACAAACTACTCCGCGGGTGTACATGGAACTGCTTACTGGCGGACTTGGATTAACTTTCTGCACTGTTACAATTATAAAACCAGTCTAAATAAATACAACTCCAATCATTAAAGCCATGCAGTTATATAGCTAGTACCATGAAGAATCGCGAAATCTGACCACTCGAGTGGGAAATTCTCACCATTAACAGTTCATACACCGCCTCCACATGGGTCCCACCAACCTCTATCGATAGTCTCCACAAAAACCAACACAGGATACTGTTTATAGCAAATAGATAAAACACCACTCAAAAATACAGCACTGAAATTTCCGCGGAAATAAATCGAATTCCTTGACATCAATTAAATCTTGACAAGTCACTAGCAGAAGTGGTCGTTCGGATTACGGTGAAGACTGTACAGAAATTAAAATAATAATAATAATAAAAAAACAGAATAAAAAGTTGAAAAAATGGAGAAATACAGGAAAGGGAGTAACAATGCAAGCAGCTAAATTAAAATTGAAAGCCACTCTGAAAATTATTGGTTTTGCCACGGCTATCAAAGTGCAACTGAATGGCAGGTGAAACATTATGTAGCGTACTGGAGGGCGAAGTGTTCATCTTTACACGAAGAATATACAGCTCGTATACAGGGTGAACTTCAATAAATTTGACAAAATGCAGGTACACATTCTCAATTGGAAATAGAGGAAGAAAGGTCATATGAATACGTGGCCTGAAATGCGCAGTGTGCATGCAACGACAACAAACAATCCCGGAACACAGTAAAGAGCTGCACTGCATCCACGACACAACAGATGTTCGAAGTGGTCTCCAAGGGATGCGATGCACGAGTTCACACGTCGCATCATGCATTACCGTACTCTTTCGCACGTTCCGGCCTCTCTCCGAATAGTATCACAGGCGTCGTGAACATGCTTTGAAGGGCTTTTACATCAGGAAATGGTTCAGCAAACAAAAAGCTTCACAGTTGCCCCAGAGGCAACAGCCCAGGGGGTTTAAGTCTGGTGATCTAGCAGGCCACGTTACAAAGCTTCCGCGTTCTACCCAAGCTATATCTACATCTACATCTACGTGATTATTCTGCTAATCACAATGAAGTGCCTGGCAGAGGGTTCAATGAACCATCTTCAAGCTGTCTCTCTACCGTTCCACTCTCGAACTCCGCACGGAAAAAACGAGCACTAAATTTTTCTGTGCGAGCCCTGAATTCTCTTATTTTATCGTGATGATCATTTCTCCCTATGTAGGTGCGTGCCAACAGAATGTTTTCGCAATCGGAGGAGAAAACTGGTGTTGCAATTTCATGAGAAGATCCTGTCGCAACGAAAAACACCTTTGTTTTGATGACTGCCACTACAATACACGTATCATGCCTGTGGCACTACCTCCCCAATTTCGCGATAATACGAAACGAGTCGCCTTTCTTTGTACTTTTTCGATGTCATCCGTCAGTTCCACCTGATGCGGATCCCACACCGCACAGCAATACTCCAGAATAGGGCGGACAAGCGTTGTGTGAGCAGCCTCTTTCGTAGACCTGTTGCACTTTCTAAGCGTTTTGCCAATGAATCGCAGTCTTTGGTTTGCTCTACCCACAACACTATCTATGTGATCGTTCCAATTTAGATTACTTGTAATTGTAATCCGTAAGTATTTAGTTGAATTTACAGCCTTCAGATTTGTGTGACTTATCGCGTAATCGAAAATTAGCTGATTTCTTTTAGTACTCATGTGAGTAACTATACACTTTTCTTTAATCAGGGTCAATTGCCACTTTTCGCACCATACAGATATCTTATCTAAATCATTCTCCAATTAGTTTTGGTCATCTGATGACTTTACAAGACGGCAAATGACAGCATCGTCTGCAACAATCTAAGACGGCTATTATGATTGTCTCCTATATCGTTAATATAGACCAGGAACAATAGAGGGCCTATAACACTGCCTTGGGGAACGCCGGATATTACTTCTGTTTTACTGGATCACTTTCCGTCTATTTCTACGGACTGTGACCTTTCTGACAGGAAATCACGAATCCAGTCGCACAACTGAGGCGATATTCCATAGGTACGCAGTTTGGTGAGAAGACACTTGTGAGGAACGGTGTCGAAATCCTTCTGGAAATCTAAAAATATGGAATCAATTTGACATCCCCTGTCGATAGCACTCATTACTTCATGAGTATAAAGAGCTAGTTGTGTTTCGCAAGAACGATATTTACTGAATCCCTGCTAACTATGTGTCAATAAATCGTTTCCTTCGAGGTACTTCATAACGTTCGACTACAGTATATGTTCCAAAACCCTACTGCAAATCGACGTTAATGATATGGGCCTATAATTCAACGGATTACTCCTACTTCCCTTTCTGGGTATTGCTGTGACTTGAGCAATTTTCCAGTCTTTAAGTAGGGATCTTTCTGTGAGCGAGCGGTTGTATATAATTGCTAAAAATGGAGCTATTGTATTAGCATACTCTGAAAGGAATCTGACTGGTATATAATCTGGACCGGAAGTCTTGCCTTTCTTAAGTGATTTAAGCAACACCGAGGATGTCTACCTCTACGTTTCTCATCTTGGCAGTTGTTCTTGATTGGAATTCGGGAATGTTTACTTCGTCTCCTTTGGGAAGGAGTTTCGGAAAACCGTGTTTAATAACTTTGCTTTAGTGGCACTGTCATCAGTGACTTCAACGTTGTCATCGCGCATTGAAGGTATTGATTGCGTCTTGCCACTGGTGTGCTTTAAGTATGACCAGAATCTCTTTGGGTTTTGTGCCAGATTTCGAGACAGAGTTTCGTTATGGAAATTATTAAAAGCACCTCGCATTGAAGTTCGCACTATATTTTGTATTTCTGTACAACTTTGCCAGTCTTGGGGATTTTGCGTTCTTTTAAATGTGGCATGCTTTTTTCGCTGCTTTTGAAACAGCAATTTGACCCGTTTTATGTACCATGCGGGATCAGTACCATCGCTTATTAATTTGTGAGGTATATATCTCTCAGTTGCTGTCGATACTACCTCTCTGAAATCATTCCATAAATTTTTTACGCTTACATGATCAGATCGGAAGGAATGAAGACTGTCTCTTAAAACGGCGTTTTATCAGCTTTTTAATATAGATATACTTTGCGTATCTTTTTGATGGTTGTAGGTGTTACGGTATTCAGCCTAGCAGCAACGGCCTTGTGGTCGCTAATCCCTTTATAATATATTCCACACAAGTCATAAGATTGCAAGAGCCGCATCCAAGTTTCTGACTGAAATAATATACAGAAGAATGCAAAATAAAACTGAGGATGTGTTAGATGACAACCAGTTTGGATTTAGGAAAGATAAAGGCACCAGAGGAGCAGATCTGACGTTGAGGTTGATAATGGAAGCAAGACTGAAGAAAAATCAAGACAAGTTCATAGGATTTGTCAACCTCAAAAAAGCGTTCGACAATATAAAATGGTGCAAGATGTCGAGAAAAATAGGGGTAAGCTATAGGGAAAGACGGGTAATATGCAATACTTACATGGGCCAAGAGAGAAAAATAAGAGAGGAAGACCAGAACGAAGTGCTCAGATCAAAAAGGGTGTAAGACGGGGATGTAGTCTTCCGCCCTTACTGTTCAGACTGAACATCGAACAAGCATTGGCGGAAATAAAAGAAAGGTTCAAGATTGGAATTAAAATTCAAGGTAGAAGAATATCAGTGATTAGATTAGCTGATGATATTGCTATCCTCAGCGAAAGTGAAGAGGAATTACAGAACCTCCTGAAAGGAACGAACAGTCTAATGAATACAGACTATGGACTGAGAGTAACTCGAAGAATGAGGAAAGTAATGAGAAGCAGCAGAAATGACAACAGCGAGAAACTGAACTTCATAGTTGATGATCACGCAGTAGATGAAGTTAAGAAATTCTGCTACATAAGCAGCGAAATAATACATGACTGACGGAGTAAGGAGGACATCAAAAGCAGACTGGTACTGGCAAAAAGGTGTTCCTGGCCAAGAGAAACCTACTAATATCAAACATAGGCCTTAAGCTGAGAAAAGAATTTCAGAGAATGTTCGTTTGGAGCACATCATTGTATGATAGTGAAACATGGACCGTGGGAAAACTGGATCAGGAAAGGATCGAAACATTTGAGGTATGGTGCTACAAAATAATGTTGAAAATTAAGTGGACTGCTACGGTTTGCAACGAGGAAGTTCTCTGCGAATCGGCGAGGAGAGGAATATAGGGAAAACAATGACAATAAGAAGGGGCAGGATGGTAGGACATCAAAAGTACGATCTTAAGAGATACCAAGCGAAATTTGTGGCCGGATTCAGCATTTTGTGATAGGGAAATCGCAGCAAATCTTGGATAAAGAGTCGTCGACAGATGTAGAACTAGGGTTACCCCTGGAAGTGTGTTGGGACTCTTGACGTTCATGTTGTATATTAATATATTCATAATAACAATAATATTAATGAAAGAAATATCAAATTCCAGCATAAATTGAAACTTCTTTGCTTTCCCGTGAACTGTACACCCATAATAATAATAATAATAATAATAATAATGTTAATAATAGAATACCGATCGGTATGGAAATATATTTGATGCTTTCGAGACAGAACTTGAACATAAAAAATATTTTTGAAAAATATAGTCAAATGTCTTGTGAAATAATTTCACCAGCATCAATGTTCTGACCAGAGGTAGTTATTCACATGGTAACTCTCTATGGTCTGCTGTCCTCTACCATCCTCTTCAGTTCCGCGTAATTTCCACTTCCCTTTATGTCGACTATTATCTTGTTTCTCCTCTTTCCTCTCAATCTCTTTCCACGAACTAGACCTTCCAAAGCGTCTGCCCATCTCATCGAATGCCCCTTCCAGTTCTACTTCGTTTCTCATAACCTGCAGCAGTCTTCTCCTGTTACCAACTCTTACATTACTTACTCTTTCCATCCACCCTATCGTCTCCACTCTCCTCCACATACACATCTCAAATGCTTCTAGTCTTTTCTCATCCTCGCGTCTCCGTGGCCCATGGAGCTTCACACTCTAGAGAAAACACTTTCCAGGTCTTTTCCTCAGACATTTATCCAGTTTGCTACACAATAATCTCCTCTTTCTGTTTAATGCCTCTTTTGCGGTAGCAATGCGTGTTTTCACTTCTTGATAGCATCTCAAGTCTGCAATAACCGTACCTTCAAAATATTTAAATGCTCTTACTTGGCTAGTAACAACTTGAAACTTCCTGGCAGATTAAAATTGTGTGACGGACCGAGGCAGAAGTAAAGCTGTGTGCAGGGGCCGTGCTTGGGTAGCTCAGACGGTAGAGCACTTGCCCGCAAAAGACAAAGGTCCCGAGTTCGTGTCTCCGTCCGGCACACAGTTTTAATCTGCCAGGAAGTTTGATATCAGTGCAGACTCCGCTGCAGAGTGAAAATCTCATTCTGTAATAACAACTTGTCCTATCTTAAAATGTGTGATCAGCTTCTTTTGTCATTCACCGACTCTTTGGTTTTGCTGTATTGATTGTCATCCCAAATTCCACACAAGCATCATTAATATCTTTTAGAACTCTATTTACTGTTCGTTCACTTTCTGCCACTAATACCACGTCACCAGCAATTCGTATACATTCTATTCTCTTTCCTCCAATGCACGCTCCTCTTTTTCCATCTAAGCCTTTCGCAATAATCTCTTCCAGTTATAAGTTGAACAAAGAAGGAGAGAGGCAACAACTTTGTCTAACGCCCCGTCCAGTGGCGCTTCCTTCAGACATTTCATTTCCAATCCTTATACTTATTTTCTGTTGTAAACATAGATTCTATACCAATCGTCTCTACTTACAGTCTAGTCCTTTTCTCTTCAAAGGAAGAAAGGTAAGAAATAAACTTCAAAGGCACATCAAATGTTTCTCTAAACTGTTTTTGATTATCCTTAGCAACAGTCATACAATAATTTTTAAATGAACACACCGTCATTTGAATGTATTCTTGTTTATTTAATTACGACTCAGGTTCCAATCTTGTACGCCAGTTTCAAGTTATTGAGTTCCTGTCATCAACATATATTGTAGAATATCAAGCTCAAAGTTGGCCCTAAATTAAGAAAAATATTCGCTCCCCACGAAATTCCAGAGGTGAAGTCATCATCTTTCTCCAAACTATTTTATTTTTTGCTTCCAGACAGTTCATTTCACAAAACGTTTGATCGTTTTGTTTTCAATTTTTAAAAATGTTTCATTAGAAATTTGTTTATAAAAACGTTACATTATTCCTCAAAGTTTCGTATGTGTATATTTTTGGGCTTCTGAAACAGTAAAATTCAAAAATAAACCAATAATCTCGTTACAACGCACATCTTAGAGATACTGTGGAATCGGGGGACACACTCATGGCTGCAGCTTCTCGACGTTTCTGTCAAACAAAAGTTACCATGCAGATCCCATTCCCATAATCTTGAGAGCTGATTTTCCAAAGAGTAGACCCAGACTTTTTTGGAGGACGTGTATCTCAATCGTCATCATCTTCATATATACCGTGAGTTCCGTTTTTCTTCTGTTCTTCATCATCTTTCAGTCCATCTTAGGTATATATATTCACACTTATGCACACCGCTTGTATATAGCTGTCGGCCACTTGAGAATGTATCTTTGTCAGTGCGACAGGTTATGCGGTTTCTGCACAACAGAGGACCACCCTAGATCCACATTACAGTTTGCTGACACCTCAACATAATCCTCCCCGGTCAGTGTCAGATAGACCGTCAGAGACAGAGTACCTTGTGTTCCTGCTGCTTATAAGGCGAGTACACCATTCGTTTGTTATACATTTTTACGAGCTTCAAACAGGAGCGACTGCAGTAGTGGATGGGAACTGCGATTGCTGTGTACAGATGTGAACTGAGTTTGCGACCCTTCGCTCACAGCTCCAGCCTGCGATGGCTTTCGTCACACAGCTGGACGCTGCTGCCAAGGGGCATCACTGTGGGGGGTTGGACGAAGGGATGCGAGGGACGTCGAGAACGTCCCACGTGTCCCCTGATTGGTCCGCTGCTGTGGCCGCCCCGGGTACTGCTTACACTGCCCCGTCGTCGAGAGGGAGATCATTCCAAAGTCTGGCAGGCAGCGAAAAACTTCCTGAGCGGCCGATCGTAGGTCCTCCCCAGTTCATTTGACGAACAGGTTTCGGGCGTTATCTGTGGCTGACGATGTCTCTGAGCCGGATGCAGTCGTCCACCCTGTTCCAGAAGAAGCTTCTCACCCCACTAGGTCTGGGCATTCACAGAGGATGGGTTTGCTGGTCGTTAGGAGCTCCAACGGTAGGCGCGTGATGGGGCCCCTTAGGAACCTGGCTGCCAAGGAGGGAAAATAAGCCACTGTGCACTACGTACGCATACCGGTGGGAGTCATTCCGGATGTGGAAAGGGTGCTTCCGGATGCCTTGAAGAGTACAGGGTGCAGCCAACTGCAGGTGGTGGCTCATGTCGGTACCAATGACATGTGTCACTTTGAATCGGAGGAGTTTCTCTGTAGTTTCGGGCGGCTAACGGAAATGGTGAAGGCTGCCAGCCTTGCTTGCGACATTAAGGCGGAACTCACAATCTGCAGCATCGTCGATAGAACCGACTGTGGGCCTTTGGTGTAGAGCCGAGTGGAGGATCTGAATCAGAGGCTCAGGCGATTCTGTGACCGTGTAAGGTGCAGATTCCTTGACTGGCGCCATCGGGTGGTGGGTTTCCGTGTTCCGCTTAATAGGTCAGGAGTCCGCTACACACAGGAAGCGGCTACACGCGTAGTTTGTGGAAGGGACTGGGCTGTTTTTTAGGTTACAGGGTCTCAGGGAACCACAGGAAAGGGTATCCGTCTAAAAGCGGGCAGGTAAAACACAGTAAAGTAGTTGTAGAAACGATCGGTATTGTGGTTGTAAATTGTCGTTCCTGTGTTGGGAATGAACCAGAGCTCCAAGCCCTAATAGAAAGCACTGAAGCTCAAAAAGTTGTAGGTACAAAAAACTCGATGAAGCCGGAAATAAGTTCAGCCGAAATTTTTTCAAAAAATCTGACAGTGTTCAGAAAGAATAGAATAAATACAGTTGCCTTGTAGTGAAATTGAAGTACATAGTTCCTGCGTAATAGTTTGGGTGGAGGTTATACTTGACAATCGGACTAAACTAATAATTGGATCGTTTTACCGGCCCCCCTGCTCAGAAGATATAATTGCTGAACGTTTCAAAGAAAACTTGAGTCTGATTTCAAATACATACCCCATTCATACAATTATAGTCGGTGGTGACTTCAATCTACCCTCGATACTCTGGAAAAATTATACGTTTAAAGCCGGCGGCAGGCATAAAACGTCATCCGAAAGTGTACTGAATGCTTTCTCCGAAAATTATTTTGAACAATTAGTTGACGAACCCAGTCGAAGCGTAAATGGTTGCGAAAGCATACTTGGCCTCTTAGCAACAAATAATCCTGGACAAATAGTGAGTATATTTTATAATTGGCTCGTCCTGAGTATCATCTCTGTTCACATGAAACACTTGGACGCAGGCTACACGCTATAGACCAGTGTAGAGAATTATCTGGAAGCACAGGTGGCTGCCTTCTATGACAATAGTGTTGGAAATTTGGTGTAACGCTCCGACATATATCTAAGTCGGAGCGGCGACTATGTAGAGAAGTATCTGGAAGGTGTAGCTAAATGTGCAAAGAAAACAGTTTTGATTTTCACTTTGATTTCCATTTCGCGACACATTGTTCCTTACTTTCTGAACAACCCTCGCATTTTCAGTAGTATTCCGTACAGGAATTCCCATTTGAGTTCCTGAAGCATCTTTCGTGTTACCTACCAATAACAAGTCTAGCAGCCCGCCTCAGAATTATTTCGATGTATTGCTTTATTCCGACCTTGTACGGATCCCAGACACTCGAGCAGTACTCAAGAACAGGTCACACCAGCGTGCTGTATGCGGTCTCCTTTACAGGCAAACCACAGTTATCTAGAATTCTCCCATTGAACCGAAGTCGACCTTTCGTCTTCCCTACCACAATCCCCACGTGCTCGTTTCATTTCATGTCGCTTCCCAACGTTACGCCCAGATATTTACCGACGAGACTGTGTCAAGCAGGACACTACTAATTCTGTATCGGAACATTACGGGTTTGTTTTCCTACTCATCCGCATTAACTTACATTTTTCTACATTTGGAACTAGCTGCCATTCATCACAGCAACTAGAAATTTTGTCTAAGTAATCTTGCACCCTTCTACAGTTACTCAACTTCTACACCTTACTGTACAACATAGCATAATCAGCAAATGACCGCAGTTTGTTGCCCACCCAGTCTGCCAAATCATGCATATAGGTCTACAGAGAAGAATAGCGGTCCAGTCACCCTTCTCTGGGACTCTCCTGACGATACCCTTGTCTCTGATGAACACTCGCCGTCGAGGACAACATATTGGGGTCTGTTATTTAAGAAATCTTCGAGTCACTCTCATATATGTAAACCTATTCCATATACTCGTACCTTCTTTAGTAGCCTGCAATGGGGCCCTGTGTCAGATGCCTTCCGGAAATACAGAAATATGGAATCTGGCTGATGCCATTCATCCATAGTTCGCAGTACGTCACGTGAGAAGAAGGAAATCTGAGTTTCACTCTGTCGATGCTTTCTAAAACTACGCTCATTCGTGGTCGTAAGATTTTCAGTCTCAAGAAAATTTATTACACTCGAACTAAGAATGTGTTCAAGGATTATGTAGCAAACCGATGTTAGGGATATTCGTCTGTAATTTTGAGGATTCGTTCTTTTGTCCTTCATATACACAGGAGTCACCTGCGCCTTTTTCCAGTCGCTTGGGACTTCGCGCTGGACCAGAGATTCGCTATAAATTCAAGCTAGGTAAGAAGCCAATGTTGTAGAGTGCTCTTTGATAAAGCGAAATGGGATTCCATCCGGACGTGGTGACTCAAGTCTCTGAGTGGTTTCTCTACGCGAGGGACGTTTACTATACGTCAATGAAAATAAGAAATTGCCCATCGGTTTCCGTAAAGCGACTGCCTGGGAAACCACGTTGGCTCATTTAGTGCTAACGCGACCCTCGTTTAGCTCGCTTGCTCGCCTCTGATGGGGAGGGCCGGATTACAAGGTGTAGGATCGCCATTCTTCAGCCCAATAAGGAACACGGCAAAAACTCCTGACGGGGGCCGGAACCGTATATAGCGAGCCGTCGGCAGGCAGCCCATTGTCTAAGACAGTTGTCCTCTACAAGAGGGACAGGCAGAGAGGGAGAAGGTGCGGCGCGCGGCTTAATAATGAAATATAATTGCGGCCCGCCGGAGGCGTTCTGCTCCTCGTAATTGCTTCTCTCGGCACCATCGGCCGATGCCGGAGCCGGTCGTAAGGCTGTCAAAAGGTGTGCTGATCAACTCACTACCAGCCGTCTGATCGCTGTTTCATACACTTTACTCACTTCCAGCCCTCCACATGATGGGAACACCATTTGAGTGTTGCAGTGAGGCGCTGCAGTAGTTCGTCGATTACATTAACGGTAGACATCAGCTGGTTAAAAGGATCCGGATACCTGTCAGAGGACGCTAACGCGGAGTGTGTCCACCCTTCACCTTTAAGACGACTTGAACCCTGCTAGGGGCTCTTTCAATGAGGCGTATGAATGCCTGACGACGAATGATAGCTCATTCTTCCCCAAGAACTGAAAGCAGAGAAGGACGGTAGGGTCTTAAGCTTAGTCTGTAGGAATCAGCATGGGTTTCGAAAAAGACGGTCATGTGAAACCCAGCTCGCGCTATTCGTCCACGAGACTCAGAGGGCCATAGACACTGGTTCACAGGTAGACGCCGTGTTTCTTGACTTCCGCAAGGCGTTCGATACAGTTCCCCACAGTCGTTTAATGAACAAAGTAAGAGCATATGGACTATCAGACCAATTGTGTGATTGGATTGAGGTGTTCCTAGATAACAGGACGCAGCATGTCATTCTCAATGGAGAGAAGTTTTCCGAAGTAAGAGTGATTTCAGGTGAGCCGCAGGGGAGTGTCATAGGACCGTTGCTATTCACAATATACATAAATGACCTGGTGGAAGACATCGGAAGTTCACTGAGGCTTTTTGCAGATGATGCTGTGGTGTATCGAGAGGTTGTAACAATGGAAAATTGTACTGAAATGCAGGAGGATCTGCAGCGAATTGACGCATGGTGCAGGGAATGGCAATTGAATCTCAATGTAGACAAGTGTAATGTGCTGCGAATACACACAAAGATAGATCCTTTATCATTTAGCTACAAAATAGCAGGTCAGCAACTGGAAGCAGTTAATACCATAAATTATCTGGGAGTACGTATTAGGAGTGATTTAAAATGGAATGATCATATAATGTTGATCGTCGGTAAAGCAGATGCCAGACTGAGATTCATTGGAAGAATCCTAAGGAAATGCAATCCGAAAACAAAGGAAGTAGGTTACAGTACGCTTGTTCGCCCACTGCTTGAATACTGCTCAGCAGTGTGGGATCCGTACCAGATAGGGTTGATAGAAGATATAGAGAAGATCCAACGGAGAGCAGCGCGCTTCGTTACAGGATCATTTAGTAATCGCGAAAGCGTTACGGAGATGATAGATAAACTCCAGTGAAAGACTCTGCAGGAGAGACGCTCAGTAGCTCGGTACGGGCTTTTGTCAAAGTTTCGAGAACATACCTTCACCGAAGAGTCAAGCAGTATATTGCTCCCTCCTACGTATATCTCGCGAAGAGACCATGAGGATAAAATCAGAGAGATTAGAGCCGACACAGAGGCATACCGACAATCCTTCTTTCCACGAACAATACGAGACTGGAATAGAAGGGAGTACCGATAGAGGTACTCAAGGTACCCTCCGCCACACACCGTCAGGTGGCATGCGGAGTATGGATGTAGATGTAGATGTAGATGTCAGAGTTCTAACTCATTCCAAAGGTTTTCTATTGAGTCCAGATAGGGACTCTGGGCAGGCCAGTCCATTTCTGGGACATTATTGTCCACAAACCATTGCCTTACACAAGCTGCTTAATAACAGGATGCACTGTGACGCTGAAACAAGCAATCCTCGTCTAAGACCTGTTCCTCTTCTTTACGCATTACACAATTCTCTACAGTGTGTTCATAACTTTCATCATGTTCTGTTTTCTTAAGCACTATAAGAGGACCACAGCCTAGCCACGAAGAACACCCCATACCATAAGACAGCCTCATCTGTACTTCACTGTTGCCGATACATAAGATGGGAGCTAACGTTCTCAAGGCATTCGCCCATCCCAAACCCTTTCCTCGTACAGCCACAGGGTAGAGCGTGATTCACGAAATCACTCCTTTGCAGTCATCCACTGTCCAGTGCTGTTGCTCTTTACAAGTGTCGCTTAGTGTTGACTACAGAAATATGTTTTTGTATGTCCATCCTTTTGGCAGGAGGTCTTTGGGACGACGACAGTTTACTATTGTGACAAAATAAAACACCTACAGCCGTCCTTATGATTTTATTTTATTTTGTGGCAGCCAGTTTCAACGCTTGAATGCGCCATCTTCAGGCTGTTGTTGATGCGCTGCGGGTTGACATGATCCCTACATATATCACATCAGTTGCCAGCATGACTGGATACCCAGATAATGTGTCAGCACTCCAACCATCAACTGCCAACTGACTGACTTCTCCAGACCAGTTATGCTGGCGACTGATGTCATATATGTACGGATCATATTAACCCCTAGGGCATCAACAACAGCCTGAAGATGGCGCACTCAATCGTTGTAACTGGTTGCAACAAAATCCGTCGCGTTTCCTCCACCGTCCCATCACCAACCGCTTTAGAAGTTTTAAAAGCCCCAGATGGATCTGTTAATCTGGTGGCATTGACCATACCACGTTCGAAGTCAGTGAGCTGCCCTAAACGACACATTCTGCTATTACTTCATCTCTACTAAAAATACTCTCCGCATTCTTTTACAAGGGCTGTTAGTTAAGAATGATAATAATTTTTTTTTGACAACATACTTTAACTCATTCTCATAATTCTGATGATCCTTCTTAAAGTAGTCTCCCATGAATGCGATGCACTTGTCGCAGCGCTTCTGCCAGTCTTCAAATACATGCTGGAAACCATTTTTTGAGAGGTCCTTCAAAATCACCTCCGCAGCCTTCACCACTGCTTCTGATGATTGACAATGCCTCCCACGAAGGCGTTTCTTCGTGTTAAGGAATAGAAAAAAAGTCACATTGGGCTAAATACGGATTAGAGGAAGGGCGAGGGATGCACTTTACTTTCATTTTTGCAAGATATCCAGCAACAACATTGGCAATGTGCGGCCGAGCATTATCGTGGTGCAGCATCCAGCCTGCTTCACGGAAATGTGGTCTTTTGCGCCTGATATGGATTTGCAATGTTTTCAGGACATCCCTGTATTATTGTCCAGCTACTGATGTATGTGCAGGTACAACGTGCTGATAAACCATTGCATGAATATCAAAGAATGTCATGAACATAACTTTCCCAGCAGAAGCAACCACTTTTTCTTTTTTGGGGGTTGGTGATGAAGGACATTTCCACACTGAGCTTTGCTGTTTGCTCTCAGGATCAACATGATGTAGCCAAGTTTCATCAGCAGTGATTACATTTGAAAGAAACTCCGCATCTTCCTCTAACATCTACTTTAACTGCATGCAGACCTGCAAGCGAATGTCCTTTTGTTCGGGAATCAGCAGTCTTGGAACCCGTTGTGCACAAACAAGTGTCATGTGTAATTTGGCTGTCACCAACATGTGGGTGGCAACCAATGAAATATTCAGTATTTCAGAAAGTGATCTTAAGGTAATTCGTTGATCCTCTCTCACAATGACAGCAGCAGTGTTGATGTTTTCTTCCGTAAGAGCAGTAACTGGAGCACCGGGTCCACCTTCTTTTGAAATTGATTGTCTCCCCTCTTTAAACATTTTAAACCACCTCCGAGATGTACCGTAGGTAAGAACAGACTCTCCGTAGGCCTCCTGTAACTTTGTATAGGCCTCAGCTGAAGATTTGTTGAGACGAAAGCAGAATTTCAAGGCCGCATATTGCTCCTCGCGTGTTACCGTCACTGCAGCGGTAGGCGACACTGCTGAATACAGTTGTGGCGATTCGTGAATGAGTCGTTCATTTGAACGACTCTAAATGAAGAATCGTAAGAATCGAATCGTCATACGGACGAATCGTCGTTCAAAAGAATCGTAAGAACGATTGCGTTTTTCAGAGTCGTGACGATTCCAAGTTCCAACGATTCATCGATTCGTGGTACGCTGTGCTTCGAAG
The DNA here is from genome assembly GCF_023864275.1 of Schistocerca cancellata. Lineage (NCBI taxonomy): Eukaryota > Metazoa > Arthropoda > Insecta > Orthoptera > Acrididae > Schistocerca > Schistocerca cancellata. The sequence goes on from NC_064632.1 coordinate 158,511,841, forward strand.
GGAACTTCCGAATCATGCCGAATGATTACGACCGTCAGATGGCAGTCAAGTGGAGGATGCGTGTGAACAGAGGAAGCTCGGAACGAACAAACCAAGCTGACACTTGGCGGTGGCTGACGGGAACGAGCGTAAGGCATTTCCCATTTACTATCGCTACCATCATCAGCCACCGCGCCGACGTCAGCTTAGTTTGCGCGAGTAATACACGAACTAGTGATGACAGAAACGATATACAGCGAGTACACAGCTCCCAATACACACGATTAAAATCAAGAAATCCAAGTATGATGAATAAATACGTACCTCTTATTTGTTGCAGATGCAATGCAAAACACACACACCTTCTTTACACACGAGCAATAGCACTTGGATTATGTATTATATTTCGTGTATCTCGAAAACGTCCCTAACGATTTGGATGAAATTTTGTATTTAGACTGCTTTTTGCTTTTTGAGTTCACCTACTTAGTTCCATTCTTTCGTAAAAAGTCAATTTTACTATATATATATATATATATATATATATATATATATATATATATATATATATATATATATATATATATATATAGTTCCATTCGTAAAAACGCAATTTTATATTATAAAAACGCTATTTCACATCTTTTTATAACGCCATCTAGTAAAACTTTGTTAGTACGTATTGAATGTAGTTAAGGTTTTGGTTTTCATGTTTATCTGTATATAGGTGTCTTTCCCTACAGCATGCAATTTTACACAAAAGAGTTTTTTAAACAAAAACGCGAATTTAGTGTTCCTTTGGAACGGCTTTAACAGTTTGGATGAAATTTTATATTTAGATACGGATTTTGATTTTTAAGTTTATCTATATCGGCGTGTTTCCTGAAAAACTCGATTTTACACAATAAGTATTTTATATCGCAATTTCGTAAATCTTTGTTACTATTGGATGTTACAGTAGAGGTGTATCAAAATTTTGTGAGATGGCGGTACAACATTATCCGAATACGAACACGTTGGACTTACCGTACATCCAATAGTAACAATCATCCTAGATATGTTTTAGGTTAGACATGGTGTCCTTTCACCAATTAAGGCATTACACGTATAAATCGAGAATCACACTTCTAACGTCATATGCATGTTTACTTATAAATAAACTATTTCTGGCATATCTCGTCATGACACAGTTCGATTCTAACCCCATTGACAATTTCAGACATGTCCTGCCATCTGTGAGTAAGATGTAGAACTTTTTGCATTCCGTAAGAATCGTGCCATTGCAGACTAGAATGAATCGTGAAAGAATCGTGAACGAATGGTAGGAATCGATTCGCAGTGTGAGATTGAATCGTAGGAATCGAATCGGGAAAAAGAATCGTGTTGCCCAACTCTACTGCTGAATATGTCTGACCTCGCCTGCCTCTCACAGGCGGGAACCAGGAGTCCCAACAATGAAACTACTACGGCGTGTTTGTTGCATATCAAACTAACTGAATATCATAAGATTAAATTTTAGCGCGAGAAATTTATAACCATAAAAAAATTATGATCATTCTTTATTGAACAGCTCTCGTATATTGCCGGGACTGTCGGTGGTACCTAGAGGTCAATTCCGCTTTATATTGGGCTGTCCGAGTACTTTTGATCACGTAGTGAACACTCACACATAAGATTTAGTTGGTAGATGGAAAATGATTGGAAGTTGCGCTTTTTGATGTGTTGCTCGAATAGAAAGATGGACGACTCGGTCATTCTGTGTATCTGAAGCCGACACGTACGGACCCGTATTTAAACCGACGTATCACAGGTGAGAGCTTTGCTGGACCCCCTGAGTCGAACAGGGAGCATTTCTGCTCCGAGATTAATCGTCTGACGATCGCGTTCAGAAGGAAAGGGTACTCAGTCCATGATACCAGGGTGACGCTGTCGAGGAAAGCAAGACGTGATGCCTTTCAATAACGCCAGGAGGACCAACACACAGCGCGGCTTTCATTCTGTGATGCAGCAGAAAGTATGATAAAAAGAGTCCTAAACAGGCTTGGAATCAGACCGGTCTTTCGGCCTCCCAGGAAAATTTATGAAATGTTGCGATCTGCTGAAGATGAAGTCTGCCTGAAAGTACACAAGATTTGTGAGTGCGACAACAATTACGTTCGGTAGTTTATACAGACTGTTGACGATCTCTGCGTTAAACATCAACATCAACCTTAAGTAGCTTAGAAGTATATCCGCGGAGTAGTAAACCAACTTAAATCACTTAATAAAAGCAAGTCTTCTGGTCCAGATTGTGTATTAGTTAGGTTCCTTTCAGAGCATGCTGATGCAATAGCTCCGTACTTAACAATCACATACAATCGTCCGTTCGTCGATAGATCCCTGGCCAAGTACTCGAAAGCTGCACTGGTCACGTCAATATTCAAGAAAGACAATAGGAGTAATTCACTAACATCGGTTGGCAGCAGGACTTTGGAACATATATTACGATCGAACATTATGAGTTACCTCGAAGAGAACGGTCTATTGACACATAGTCCACAAGGATTTAGGAAACATCGTTCCTGCGAAACACAACTAGCACATGAGTACCAAATTTCCAGACGGCTTTGGACACCGTACCTTATAATCCGCTTGAATTCAAATTGCATGCTTATGGAGTATCGTCCCAGTTATGCGACTGAATTTATGATTTCCTGTCAGAAACGTCACAGTTCATAGTAAGTGACGTTAAGCTGTAACTAGGTTTCCGGCGTTCCCCAGAATAGTATTATAGGTCCTCTGCTGATCCTTGCCTATACAGCGTGTTCAAAAAATGTGTCAAATACTTTGCGAGGTGGTAGTACTTACTGAAACAAGAAAAATAAATTCAGTAAACATGGGTCCGGAAACGCATACTTCTTGCGATAAGGACGTGTGTACAGGAGGTGTTCAATGTGCCGTCCATCATGACAATGCACCCCTCCGGCCGGCCGAAGTGGCCGTGCGGTTAAAGGCGCTGCAGTCTGGAACCGCAAGACCGCTACGGTCGCAGGTTCGAATCCTGCCTCGGGCATGGATGTTTGTAATGTCCTTAGGTTAGTTAGGTTTAACTAGTTCTAAGTTCTAGGGGACTAATGACCTCAGCAGTTGAGTCCCATAGTGCTCAGAGCCAATGCACCCCTCCGCCTTCCGGCGTAAAGAATGAAGCACCCTAAATAAGTATACCCGGTTGTTGTACCTGCTGGCACGCATTGATTGGCAAGCTCTTGACCAATTCCTTGAAGTGTCCCCATGACCAAAAGTCTTGGGGACTGAGATCCGGTTGGTTGGTTTAAAAGGGGGAACGGACCAAACTGCTTGGTCATCGATCCCCTGAGATCCGGAAAAACGAGCAGGCCAACGTGTCCACTCCCCCCTCCCCCCACCTCCCCCTCCCGCCGACCAAGTCAGCGGTCCTGAAACATCTGCGTCAGAAGTTGACGCACTTTGTGACGAAAGTGTCCCATACCTTGATTAAGAATCGGTGTTGATGCCCTCTTTCCTGAATTGCTTGGTGATTTACATCCGCCCATACATGCTGGTTATGGAAATTCATAGCACCATTTCCTGTGAACCCTGCCTCATCGGTAAATAAAATCTTGAATGTAAACAGCGGATGTGCGGCAAACTTCTGCAACAGCCATTGACAGAACCACCATGTGCCATGACGATCCTGAGGCCTCAGGACCTGAACGCTCTGTAGGCGTTATGGATACGGCAACTGTTCATGAATTACTCCCCCCCCCCCTCCCCTCCCCCCAGATAAGAGGGTGAGACACGTCTTCTGCTGCTGCTAATCGTCGCACACTGTTCCCTGGGGTTTCTTTCACCGAACGTAGCACACGCTCCTCCATGGCAGGTATGCAGACTGAGTAGAGCCTTCCACTATCAGTCTTCCGGGGTGCAAGGGTACCTGTGTCTCGCGGACGTTGGAGAAGTCTGCTGAACAGCGTATCAGAGGGCTCTGCGCTGTGGATATTTTTCAGCGCAGGGGCTCTCAGGCTACGTACAACTCAACAACAAACAGACTGCAGACCGCCTAAGTGGTAAACCACTGTGAGTGAGACATCATAATACCCTGCCGACACATTTGGCCAAGCGCTAATGCAACGATTGTGCTAATGTCCTCAAGCAAGCGTCGCTCACCCCTTCCTGTAAACACGTGTTTATTTCGGAAAGTATGCCTTATTTTTCTTATTTCGTTGAGTACTACCACCTCTCGAGGTATTCGACACATTTTTTGTAACACCGTGTATAATCTATTTAGGAGACAACCATAGCAGCCGTCTTGGGTTGTTTATCGTGTAGTAAAGTCATCAGAAGATCAAAACAAATTATAAAAAGATTCAGAGAAGATATGTGTATGGTGCGACAGTTGGTAAATAGTAATAATGAAAAAGTGTGAAGTCATCCACATGAGTGCTAAAGTAACCTGTTACACTTCGGTTACACGATAAATCACTCAAATGTAAAGCCCGTAAATTCAACTAAATACCTGGGAATTACAATTACGAACAACTTAAACTGGAAAGAACACATAGAAAATATTATGGGGGGAGGAGAACCAAAGCCTGTGTTTTATTGGCAGAACACTCAGAAGATGCAGCCGATCTAATAATGAGACTGCCTACGCTATGCTTATCCGTGCTCTTTTAGAATACTGCTGCGCGGTGTGTGATCCTTAGCAGGCAGGATTAACGAAGTACATCGAGAAAGTTCAAAGAAGGGCAGCACGTTATTGTATTATCGAAAAATGGGAGAGAGGTCACGGACATGATACAGGATTTGGGTAAGACATCATTGAAACGAAGGCGTTTTTCTTTGCGGTGGGATCTTGTCACGAAATTTCAGTCATCAACTTTCTCCTCCGAATGCGAAATATTTTGTTGACCCTGACCCACACAGGGAGAAACGATCATTGTAATAAAATGACGGAAATCAGTGCTCGTATGGAAAGACATAGGTGTTCGCTTTTTGCGCGCACTGTTAGAGAGTGGAATAACAGAAAATTAGTGTGAAGGTGGTTCGATGAACACTATGCCAGGCACTTTAAGTGTGAGTTGCATAGTAGCCATGTAGACGTAGATGATGTACGAAATCCTGAAAAATCAGAGATGGCAGAGCGCATCCTGTTAAATAAACACATTATTGTAGTTTGAACATACAGAACTTGAGGCCCTCTTTTCGAATTACTGGGACTTGTGGTTACAGAAGCAATGGAAAGAGACTGTGCAGTAAAAATGTCAGTGGCGGTACTGGCTTCCACTTATAAGTTAGTTTTGTATTCCACCTGGAAGGCGGCACGTGAGTCTGCTCCTGAAAACTGAAAGGTTGGCCGAATGAAGGAAGTGAGTAGGAGCAGGAAAAGGTAAAACACGTCGGTATTGGCTGTGTCAAATTATAGATGTTTACTATAGGCAAAAACAAGTTAATAAATGGTTACATAACTTTGCACTGAGGTGCGAAGCCTTAGACCCGTCGTAAGTAAAGCGAAGCTAAAGCGAAGTGTCCCAGCCGTCTGCTCTTGACCAAATGGGCTGAATCCGGAGCGACGCTCGTAGAGCTCCAGAGCGGCGGCTAGAGGGCGCTGTTGTCGGCGTCGGTGTAGTGCCAGCCTACGAACTCGCACCTACGCCGTGGCATCGTAGCTATCGATACCACAGTTAGTACTGCATGGAAGCGTGCACTTCATAAAGAAAGAGAACAGGGGAGGGCGGTTCGTAGTTTACCGCCAGAAGCGAGTGGCGGCGCTGCAAGCGTGAGAGGTGGCATGAGCCCCCTCTCATATTTCTATCTTACGATTTTCCTCTCTAATTGCATGCAGTGAAAAGTCGCTATTCCTTCCCACGCGGACTTCCCACGCAGCGTCTCTCGTCACCCGGGTGGTCCGGTGACAGGCGGGCTCTGCTGATCTGGAAAGCGTTAAGCCGACGGGTGTGAGGAAGTCGAGTGAATGCTTTGCAGACGCCGACATTGTCAAAAGACACGCCCGGAGGGGTCTGAAGTAGCGGCTGGGCTAGAGGTTCCGTTACTTCGCAGAAACTTAGTGAAAACACTTTCTGGCGGGCTACCAGCGAGGCGTGGGAATGACTTGTGTACCCAGGCAGTTGTGGCGGGAAAATTCCCGCGCTTTATGCAAAATAGTAACTGTGATTGGCTTGCTCAGGGCATAGCTCCGTGACGTAGCAAAATCAGCGCAGAAATTGGCGCCAAGAATCTCCATTGGTGGAATGGTAGTGCTCCGGCAATAGAGTGGAATTTTCCGCCGGTTTTCGAGTTGCTGATTGGAACGTTTAACCACGGCCACTGTCGTGGGGGCGGGAATGTTGTGTGTTCGGCCTGTACGGGTGCTCTAGGTAGTCGGCTCTCGCCTTTCGGTCGAGGACGTCGATGCAACCAGCCATCGCCTCCGGTACACCAGATCGTGTTCTGGCAGTTAAGAAGACAGTTTGGTAATGTATGTCCGCAGCACCAGCAGATAGGGATTTTCCTAGGTGATAATCAGAGCTCAGCAGAGTGCGCCTGTTCGTCTTTTTCTAACTTTGTTCTGTCTTGAGTAGCAGAAATTAATGTTGGGTTAGCTGTGTGTCTCTCTTAAGATTTGAGTGGCAAGGAATTGGCTCCACATACCACTTCGTCTTAAACCTCACAATCTAGTTTAGGGACAACTTCACCTTCATAGCGTTTGTTTGAGTATCCAATTTGAGCCAATTTGATGTATTATAAATGTTTCATGTGTTTTTGTTTATTATTTTGTGTTTAGTCTTAATAAATCATATTGTTATTTTGGACAGAACTTTCATTCTGTTAATCGGTAGAGCAACCCATCATTTCTCACTACGTTAATGAAACCTTCCTTTATTTAACTTATTTATCAAATTAAATTATTGCAGGTGCCAAACTCTTTTCTACTCCACTGGCAGGGTTGATTAGAGTCAGTTCGCGTATTTTTTTTAATCCTTGTGCAACAGCAAAAGTTGGAGTTAGCATAGGGGGGGCTTAGAGCATCATTTACATATGTAGATTCTAGAAGAATTGAGTGTTAAATTCACTGCTAGCCCCGGCACCTCGCAAGCGACGCTGGATTGGAGAGCTTGTGTACAGAGAGAGTGGCCGTAGGTGAAGTTGTCCGTAATTGATTAGCTTTGGCGCCATTTTTCTGCCAAACGTCTCTCGCGCTTCCTATGTTCGCCGTGCTTTTGAGTTGAATTGAAGTTCAGAGGACTTTAGGAAACGATTAAAAGGTATTTGAATTACTGAGAGACTTGTTATGCGTTGTGCATACTTGTTCGATTTGGTTGTATATCGTTTTTAGTACGCAAAACAGGTAGGCCTCTTACAATTTACTGCATTTTTAATCTCTTATTTCTTTAACAGTTCGTGCATACTGGTAGCATCACAAGCTTTTCTGAAGCCAATATCTGACAGTCCTTGCTGGAAACGGAAAGTTCCTGTAATTGTTGTGCCGTGCTCATTCGGCGTTATAGCGTCAGACTTTATTTCGTTCCGAATCAGAACACTAGGCATTATTTTGGTTTCAGTATTATTGCCTGACTGTTGACGCTGGCAGGCAAGTTGTAAGCTCGTTTTCCGCGGTTGTCGTGGTTGCTGAAACATTATTCGTAGTAAATAATTGTAGGTTCTCTTGAAGACAGTTTTTAATATGCCTACTTACTGTGGGGTGGAAGGGATACGGTAGTTTTCTTGTTATATTTGGTCGTTATTACTGTTGTGACTTGGCAAGACAGCCAAGCCACTATGAGAGGAAGCCGAAAGGCACGCGTTTAAGCTCACGCAGGCTGGCGTGAGGTCTGGAACAGTTATAGGAGTTGAGTCTAGTAAAAAAGGTACGTAGCTTCTGGAATACTTAACTTTAATCCATAATTGGTGAACATCGGTCTGACGGTAAATGCATCACAGGATAAATAGCAAATGATAATGGCGCCTTGCTAGGTCGTAGCAAATGACGTAGCTGAAGGCTATGCTAACTATCGTCTCGGCAAATGAGAGCGTAATTTGTCAGTGAACCATCTCTAGCAAAGTCGGCTGTACAAATGGGCGAGTGCTAGGACGTCTCTCTAGACCTGCCGTGTGGCGGCGCTCGGTCTGCAATAACTGATAGTGGCGACACGCGGGTCCGACGTATACTAACGGACCGCGGCCGATTTAAAGGCTACCACCTAGCAAGTGTGGTGTCTGGCGGTGACACCACAATTACAGTAGCCTACATTTAACATAACCTGATTTTTATAATCTTTTTCGTTTGTTATCTACGAGAGGTATTCAGTATATGTATGTGAAAGAAAGTCGTAAGCAGTTGTTTACTTGTGACATGCAAAAAGTTCTAAGACGTGACAAGAAGTACTGATACGTCTCACAATTTTTGGCATGTCACAAGTAAACAACTGCTTACGACTTTCATTCATATGACGTAATACAGGCACGTTAAATCTTTAGCGTTATGCACTTCCGATACAAAACAAATGCTATACACTATATTTTTTTTATTTACGTTACTTTCATTACAGTATGTCCAGTAAACGATCTTTAAAGGAGATAAATGAAAGTAACGAATAATTTTTACAGCCACTGTATCAAATTTTCCTGTGCTGTAAGTAGTAGGCTACTGTTGTTGTTGTTGTGGTCTTCAGTCCTGAGACTGGTTTGATGCAGCTCTCCATGCTACTCTATCCTGTGCAAGCTTCTTCATCTCCCAGTACCTACTGCAACCTACATCCTTCTGAATCTGCTTGGTGTATTCATCTCTCGGTCTCCCTCTACGATTTTTACCCTCCATGCTGCCCTCCAATACTAAATTGGTGATCCCTTGATGCCTCAGAACATGTCCTACCAACCGAGCCCTTCTTCTAGTCAAGTTGTGCCACAATCTTCTCTTCTCCCCAATCCTATTCAATACTTCCTCATTAGTTATGTGATCTACCCATCTAATCTTCAGCATTCTTCTGTAGCACCACATTTCGAAAGCTTCTATTCTCTTCTTGTCTAAACTATTTATCGTCCACGTTTCACTTCCATACATGGCTACACTCCATACAAATACTTTCAGAAACGACTTCCTGACACGTAAATCTATACTCGATGTTAGCAAATTTCTCTTCTTCAGAAATGCTTTCCTTGCCATTGCCAGTCTACTTTTTATATCCTCTCTACTTCGACCATCATCAGTTATTTTGCCCCCCAAATAGCAAAACTCCTTTACTACTTTAAGTGTCTCTTTTCCTAATCTAATTCCCTCAGCATCACCCGACTTAATTCGACTACATTCCATTATCCTTGTTTTGCTTTCGTCGATGTTCATCTTATATCCTCCTTTCAAGACACTATCCATTCCGTTCAACTGCTCTTCCAAGTCCTTTGCTGTCTATGACAGGATAACAATGTCATCGGCGAACCTCAAAGTTTTATTTCTTCTCCATGGAATTTAATACCTACTCCGAATTTTTCTTTTGTTTCCTTTACTGCTTGCTCAATATAGAGATTGAATAACATCGGGGATAGGCTACAACACTGTCTCACTCCCTTCCCAACCACTGCTTCCCTTTAATACCCCTCGACTCTTATAACTGCCATCTGGTTTCTGTACAAATTGTAAATAGCCTTTCACTCCCTGTGTTTTACCCCTGCCGCCTTCAGAATTTGAAAGAGAGTATTCCAGTCAACATTGTCAAAAGCTTTCTCTAAGTTTACAAATGCTAGAAACGTAGGTTTGCCTTTCCTTAATCTAGCTTCTAAGATAAGTCGTAGGGTCAGTATTGCCTCACGTGTTCCGATATTTCTACGGAATCCAAACTGATCTTCCCCGAGGTTGGCTTCTACTAGTTTTTCCATTCGTCTGTAAAGAATTCGCGTTAGTATTTTGCAGCCGTGACGTATTAAACTGATAGTTCGGTAATTTTCACATATGTCAACACCTGCTTTCTTTGGGATTGGAATTACTATATTCTTCTTGAAGTCTGAGGGTATTTCGCCTGTCTCATACATCTTGCTCACCAGATGATAGAGTTTTGTCAGGACTGGCTCTCTCAAGGTTGTCAGTAGTTCTAATGGAATGTTGTCTACTCCCGGTGCCTTGTTTTTACTCAGGTCTTTCAGTGCTCTGTCAAACTATTCACGCAGTATCGGATCGCCCATTTCATCTTCATCTACATCCTCTTCCATTTCCATAATATTGTCCTCAAGTACATCGCCCTTGTATAGACCCTCTATATACTCCTTCCACCTTTCTGCTGTACCTTCTTTGCTTAGAACTGGGTTTCCATCTGAGCACTTGATATTCATACAAGTGGCTCTCTTTTCTCCAAAGGTTTCTTTAATTTTCCTGTAGGCAGTATCTATCTTACCCCCTAGTGAGATAAGCCTCTATATCCACACATTTGTCCTCTAGCCATCCCTGCTTATCCAGTTTGCACTTCCTGTCGATCTCATTTTTGAGAAGTTTGTATTCCTTTTTGCCTGCTTCATTCACTGCATTTTTATATTTTCGCCTTTCATCAATTAAATTCAACATTTCTTCTGTTACCCAAGGATTTCTACTAGCCTTCGTCTTTATACCCACATCATCCTCTGCTGCCTTCACTACTTCATCCCTCAAAGCTAACCATTCTTCTTCTACTGTGTTTCTTTCCCCCATTCTTGTCAATTGTTCCTTTATGCTCTCCCTGAAACTCTGTACAACCTCTGTTTTAGTCAGTTTATCAAGGTCCCATCTCCTTACATTACCACCTTTTTGTAGTTTCTTCAGTTTTAATCTACAGTTCATAACCAATAGATTGTGGTCAGAGTCCACATCTGCCCCTGGAAACGTCTTACAATTTAAAACCTGGTTCCTAAATCTCTGTCTTACCGTTATATAATCTATCTGAAACCTTTTAGTATCTCCAGGGTACTTCCATGTATACAACCTTCTTTTAAGATTCTTGAACCAAGTGTTAGCTATGATTAAGTTGTGCTCTGAGCAAAATTCTACCAGGCGGCCTCCTCTTTCATTTCTTAGCCCCAATTCATATTCACCTACTACGTTTCCTTCTCTCCCTTTTCCTACTGACAAATTCCAGTCACCCATGACTATTAAATTTTCGTCTCCTTTCACTATCTGAATAATTTCTTTTATTTCGTCATACATTTCTTCAATTTCTTCGCCATCTGCAGAGCTAGTTGGCATATAAACTTGTACTACTGTGGTAGGGGTGGGCTTCGTATCTATCTTGGCCACAATAATGCGTTCACTATGCTGTTTGTAGTAGTTTACCCGCATTCCTATTTTCCTATTCATTATTAAACCTACTCCTGCATCTCCCTATTTGATTTTGTGTTTATAACCCTGTAGTCACCTGACCAGAAGTCTTGTTCTTCCTGCCACCGAACTTCACTAATTCCCACTATATCTAACTTTAACCTATCCATTTCCCTTTCTAAATTTTCTAACCTACCTGCCCGATTAAGGAATCTGACATTCCACGCTCCGATCCGTAGAACGCCAGTTTTCTTTCTTCTGGTAACGACATTCTCTTGAGTAGTCCCCGCCCGGAGATCCGAATGGGGGACTATTTTACCTCCGGAATATTTTACCCAAGAGGATGCCATCATCATTTAACCATACAGTAAAGCTGCATGCCCTCGGGAAAAAATACGGCTGTAGTTTCCCCTTGCTTTCAACCGTTCGCAGTACCAGCACAGCAAGGCCGTTTTGGTTAGTGTTACAAGGCCAGATCAGTCAATCATCCAGACTGTTGTCCCTGCAACTACTGAAAAGGCTGCTGCCCCTCTTCAGGAACCACACGTTTGTCTGGCCTCTCAACAGATACCCCTCCGTTGTGGTTGCACTTACGGTACGGCTATCTGTATCGCTGAGGCACGCAAGCCTCCCCACCAACGGCAAGGTCCATGGTTCATGGGGGGAGGAGTAGGCTACTATGAGTATATTATAGCTGTAAAGAAAGGCATTTAACGAATGATTTCGCCATATTGTCTTGTGCTTTTGGTTCGGTGAGTGTGTACTCCACTACTGGCCATTCAGAAGTCCCGCCCGCTGTTTGGCAGAAAAATGGCCGCCGTATCGTCCGGTTGGCCACTCTCTCCCTATACAGGTTTTCTACGCTGGATGGTATAGAGGCACAATAACGGGAGCTGCCATGACGTCACAAACATGAAGCCGGTGTCCACCATGTCAGCTGCCCCGAACATTAACTTCTGGTCGAAGAGCATTGATAAAAAATGGCGTTTTGCGGCATTTACTAATGTACCGGTGGTTCTGATTTTAGTCTAAATTTTGAAGGTATCATCACATTTAATTCGTAACTGGAATCGTTCATGCGATATTTTCTTTCAGATACTAAACGAATTTTGTCATTCGAGTTTAGATTTCTTATCAATCCAGCTCTAAAACATCTCTGGGTGAACGGTGAGAAGAAAAGATTGGAAACCAACCAAACATAGCAAAATATGAAATTTGTTGCATAGAAGAAGAGATAGAACAAACATCATCAGTCCGTATTAAGGAAGAGCAACATTGTCCAATTACATCCTTCTCTTCTTATCTTTTCGAATGTATGATAAAAGTAAAGCTACATTATCGAGTCTAAATACGTTGTATTACTGGATCAATTATGCATTTAAGAGCATAAAAACATCTGAAGATGCCTTCCTGAGTGAGATATTCACGAAGGCACTGTTAACGTTTATTATTTAAAACAACCGTTGCACGCATACGACCGAAATTAAGAACAAGAATCAACCGTAAACTATGGTCTGCTAACGTTTTGGGGCATCCAATATGGCAGCGCCTTTTTCCAAGCAACGTACAGCACTAGGCTACAGCGCCATCACACCTTATTATACCTCCATGCTGGATAGAGAGCACAACGTAATATATAGAGGTAGAGGGCGCCACCACAGCATGTGCCATCTCTGTGATGTCATCATGATGCAATCCAGCCAGTCAGATGGCATCTTCTGACTCAAAAGTAGGAGTCTCGTGAGTTTTACGACCGTCAAGCTTAGCCTCTGACGACGATATGCTGGCAGTCATTAAAAAGCTGGGATTATATCCGAATTTGAGGCGGTAAGTTAACCGAGAACTCTTCCCTGAAGTACCTGTACGCACTACTTGAAGATCTAGAGTGTTTATGTAAATATTTTTGTACTCCCATTATGCCTATTGCCTTTTGATAATCTTATACCTCGAAACATGTTGCAATATGAAATAATTTAAGCAACGCAACAAATAATCGTGATTATTAGCGACCTCTAAAAAGAACTATTTATGAATTTAGCAAGTAGTCACATCCATGTAACAGCCAGTATGGCTTTAAATTGTGAAATTGTACTCTGGAAATTTCTGCACCTGTTATTTTCTCACCAAACACGTCTTCGCATGTCAGAAACCACGGCTGCTAACGTCTTTCTTTCATTCCGCAGGACAAGGGCAACATCACTCCGTTGGATTATGACTTGGACCCTGGTGGGCAGAGGAACACGTATTTAGTCCTATGTTGTGTTCACCTTGTCCGGCGTGTTTACCGCCCAATATTCTGAGTTGCGACCCTTCTACAGCTACATGAGTTCTCTTCAGTTCACAGTTAAGTGCATATCAGAGGCCTTATAGATCCACTTCACATTTCTCTTCTGTTCCACTCTCGAATAGTTATAGAATCACTTCATTTTTCTCTACTATCCCACTTTCGAATAGCACGTGGGAAAAACGAACACCAGATCTCCCCGTGCGACCTGTAATTTCCCTTATTTTATCCCGGTGCTCATTTCGCCACCACAATACGACGCAACGAAAAGCGCGTTTATTTTACTGACTGGCACCCCGCCTTGAAAATGCAAGACGAGTTGCCCTGCTTTGAAACTTCTCGATATTCTTCATCAGTCTTATCCAGCAAGAATCTCATACCGCGCCGCAAAATTCCGGAAGAGGATAGACAATGTCAGAGTAGGCTATCCCTTTAGCAGTTTCCTCGCATTTTCTAGGCGTTATACCAATAATCGCAGTCGTTGGTTCGCCTTCCCCATAACATTTTCAAGGGATGGCTCTAACATTTAAGTTGTTCTTAATTGTAACGTCCAAGTATTTAGTTGAATCGAGAACCTTTAAATTTGTGTGATTTAACGTGTAACCGAAATTTAACAGAACTTTTTTGGTGCTCACGTGGAAGGCCTTCGAGTTTTACATTCTTTAGGGTTTACCCCCACTTATCGCACCCTGTACATTTTACGTTCGTTTTCGATCTTATGATGACTTTACTAGAGGGTAAACGAAACCACTGTCTGCAAACAATCTAAGACGGCTGCTCAGATTGTCTCCTAAATCGCTTGGTCCAGGTGAACATTAATAAAACCGACAAACTGCAGAGACGGATCCCTGACTGGAAATGAAGGAAGAAAAATCCTATGAACAGGTGTCCGGAAATGAATCATTGCCACGGTAGATGGTGCTGACGAATCAAACTTCCTCTGACCACGTGCCATGTGTTCCACGTGTGTTGCACAATGTGTGACTGACGCAGCATACTGTAAGCGGCAGACTCGTTCCGTCTTCATGTCGGGAACAAACCGAGATAATACCCCATGAACCATTCTTTGTAAGACCATATGCGGTACCACTATCCAAGAAGGAGGCTATCCAACAAGAGAAAGATCGAATGTTAGAATGGAATGTTATAGAGAGGAGTACCAATCCCTTAAGAGAGATGGTAGTGTAAGGATTGTGATCGACGCACGCACGTTGAACAAGGTCGCTCAACGTGAGATGGGTGGACCAGAAAGTATGGAAGAGATACTGTAAAGATTTCACAATGTACAGTTTATGACTAGCCTGGACCTCATAGGGGCTACTGGCAAATAGCCTTAGAAGAAGAGTGTAGGAAATATACGGCGTTTTTATATGCAGGCAGGTGTTACCAGTAGAAGGTAGTGCCATTCGGCCTGAGTATATCTGTTTCTGTCTTTATCAGGGCCCTAGATAAGGTGCCTTGAGCTAAAAACTGACAGTGTACATGGACGATTTGCTGCTGGCGAATTCGTCGTGGCGAGAACATTGCGAATTGTTAGATGAAGTTTTCAGTGCGTTACGCAAAGGTGGAATGACGCTGAAGCTGAAGAAGTGCGAGTTTGTGAAGAAAGAACTGAATTTTCTTGGTCCAATTGTGACATCAGAGGGTATCACTAAAGATCCACATAAAGTGGAGGCAATAAAGAACTGTCCTCTGCCGAAGACTAGGAAACAGTTAAAGAGTTACCTAGCGTTCTCAGGATTCTATCGTAGGTTCATGCAGAGGTATGCGTTCAGCGATCCAAACCTGAACAACTTGTTGCGAAAAAACCTGGGCAGCTGGGCAGCACGTTTATACCAAAACAAGGACCTCCACAGACACCAGACACAACACACAACATTTTAAGCCCTTTCTGGGCGTTTTTGATTTACTGACAGACGAACATGCAGGGAGCTGAAACGTTGTGTGATATGGTTGGTGTCTGTGAGGGTACTTGTTTTGGTACAGCCGTGCTGCTTCTCGATCGTTTTTATCTTCTTCACCTTACACAAACACCATCTCGGTCTGTTCCCAACGTGAATACCAGACCTTTCTGCTGCTTACGTTGTGCTTCATCAATCACACAGGCAGCAACATAAGAGGAACACACGGCACGTGATCAGAGGAACTTTCATTCATCAGCGCCATCTACCGTGGCAACGACGCATTTCAGGACACACGTTCATAGGACCTTTTTTCCACCATTTCCAGCCAGGAATCCGTCCCTGCAGTTTGTTTCCTTGGGGAACCCCAGATATAACATCGGCTACACTAGATGACTTCCCGTCAGTTTCTACATACTGCAACCTTTCTGACAGGAAATTACCAACCCAGTCTCAGAGCTGAGACGATACTCCATGGGCATGCAGTTTGATTAGAAGCCTCTTTTGAGGAACGGTGCCTAAAGCCTTCTGGAATGCAGAAATACCAAATCAACTTCATGTCACTAGTCATCAACATTAATTAATTTGTGTGAATAAAGAGCAAGTTGTCTTTCACAAGAACGATACTTTCTGATTCCATACTGCTCATGTGTCAATAGATCATTTTCTTCAAGTTGTATGTTCCAAATCCCACTGCGTGTTAGGGGCGTAAGTACAGTCATGGTGCCACAGAGGCAAGCACGTACTGTGGGGCGCCCACCCATTCCTGCATACCTCATGGTGAAACTCTTCCCTCCCGTTTTAATTATTCTCAATATTTTCCTATTTTTTTTTTTAATTCCAGAGGCACCTTCTCCTCGTGCGCATTTCCCCTGCCCGTTCCAGCGTACATACACCCCTGTTATTATCGCTGAATAGTTTCTTAATTGTGCCCTGATTGTTTTCGACATGTCCTCTCAGAGTAAACAACATACCGCGACGTGACGCAGTTCTCAACAATACACAGGTTCCTTCAGCGACCCACGCTGTTGCTTAGCATCAGTCTTAGACCATGCGACTGGCGAGCAACGCGAATGTGTCCGCCCCAGTCACCGAAATCTTTAGAGAACCGTGAAATGCAGAAAGAACACGGAGAAGCGATAGCAGTCAGAAGGTAAGCGGTCTACAAACTTATGAGTTGGACCAATCCGTGACACCCAAACGCATACGTGAAATCGACTGCATCTAACTGCGGACGCATAACATAAATTCTCAAAGGAATGTCTGTTTAAAGACTATGGTGATCACCAACAATGAAATTAGGTTAAATTTTATTTGCGGCAGCGGCGGCGTACTGCTCTGATGTTGGCAATTACCGTTGAATGATGGGAATTGTGCCACACTTTTCACCAATCGGCTGATGGTCTACGTTATCTACTGACATTTGTTCTTTTGTTTTGACGGAATATACGAATGCATTACACTGTTTGTCAGTATGCAGCTCGGCGTAATGACTTACGCTGATCATATTATCATGAACTTTCAGGTGCGATCACTTTTTCCCGTATTTTTTTGGGTATTTGGTATATTTTTCGGAAAATGTTAGGGGTTTACATATGCTGACTCGTTTTTCAATGGAGTTGGTTTAGTTTGTAAGGTGAAGTAGAGAATTGGTGCTTCAAGCACTGTCTAATTGCAAGATATAGATTTTGCAAAGTATATGCTCGACCTTTGGAGTTAGTTAGTTGAGAGAAAAATATCGGAGTGATGGCGTGGAAAGTATTTTTTTTTTTCACGTCCATCCTTTCATATGAACACAAACGTTTTGTTATGAAATGTTTGCTTTACGAAGATAAATTAATTTAATGAACGGACAAGGGTACATACAAGAACCTGCCAATCATAGTACAGTGGCAGCATTAATTATTTACTTCATGGGCAAAATAAAAGACTATTCCACTCATTCTTTATGGTTGCGTTTTCAAAGAGTATTGATACCTTGTCAGCGAATTTCTAGACATTGTTGATTATAACGTTGCTTGTCACAAACGAGAAAAATCTTTCCGGTTACAGCAAAATAATTACTTCAGTATCGCGACAAAACTACATATAGCTGTATAGCGGGAATAATATTACTTCTTTTATTGATGGCGAATAGATTCTGTTATCCTCGTGATCCTGGGTGGTTAGGTTTCCAGAGACGATTTCCATACGGGCAGAATGTTTGAACATCCTACATTAAATGCATCATTTTTCGTTACAAATTTAACGTGTCTGACACTAAAATATAGTGTGCATTCTGCTTGTGGACACGGAGTTAACGCATAGGACGCCTGGTATCAAACAGTTTAAGAGAGGTGGAAAATTTTAGAAGCACCTACTACTCAGATGAAAGACATACCTGTTACAATCTGCGCACTAGGCAAGTTCTGAATCTAAACCACCTATCAGTGTTTTTACATTACGTTAATACAAGTTCCATAGATCACGAACACAACATTTCGTAATGATGTGGAACGTGTCAGTGTGATTTCTTTACACAATATAATTTTTTTTAAGTTACTGCTTCATATTTAAAAATTCATCTATTGAGTAGAAGGAGTTGTCATTCAGAAATTCTTTTACTTTGTTTTTAAATGATGATCGGCTATCTGTCAGACTCTTAATGCTATTTGGGAAATGATCAAAGATTTTTGTTGCAGCATAGTTCACCCCTTTCCGTGCCAAAGTCAGATTTAACCCAGAATATTGATGATCATGCTTTCGTCTAATGCTGTAGCTATGCTCTTTGCTATTATTTTTGAATTGGAATGGGTTATTAATAACAAATTTCATAAGTGAATATATATATATGTATATATTGCGAAGGTACTGTGAATATCTTGAGATCCTTAAATAAATGTCTGCAAGGTGATCTTGGGTGGGCTAAAGCTATTATTCTGATTACACGCTTCTGCGCAATGAATACTTTCTCTCTTAATGACAAATTGCCCCAAAATATGATGCCATATGAAAGCAGTGAATGAAAATAGGTATAGTAGGCTAATTTACTGATATGTTTATTACCAGTATTTGCAATAACCGGAATAGCAAAACTAGCTGAACCTACTGTTTCATTAGATCATCAATGTGTTTCTTCCAGTTCAATTTTTCATCAGTGCACAGACCCAGAAATTTTGAATATTCTGCTTTAGCAACAGACTTCTGTTCAAAGGCTATATTTACCAATCGTGCTATGCCATTTACTGTAAAGAATTGTATATATTGTGTTTTCTTAAAATTTAGTGGGAGACCATTTTGCAGAGAACCACTTGATAATTTTCTGAAAGACATTTACAATTTCCTCAGCTAATTCTTGTTTTTTGGTGTGATTACTATACTTGTATCATTAGCAGAAATAACTAGCTTTGCATCTTCATGAATAACGGGTGGCGAGTCATTAATACATATTAAGAACAATAACAGACAAAATACTGAACTGTGGGGGTCTCCATTCTTGATACCTTTATCTTTAGAGGACTCTCCTGATTTGTGCAGACTATCTGTACTCGTAATTTTAACCTTCTGCATCCTTCCTGTTAAATATGAATTAAATCATTTGTGCAGTGTTCCACTCATATCACAATACTTATTTACAAAGACTTTCATGGTTCACACAGTCAAAAGCCTTTGACAGGTCACAAAACATCCCAGTGGGTGATGTTGTGTTAGCCAGAGCATTTAATATTTGATCAGCGAAAGCATTTTATGTTGAAAAACCTTTCTGCAAACCAAACTGACATCTTGTTAGTACTTCATTTTTACCAATATGTGAAGCTACTCTTGAATACACTACTTTTTCAGGAATTTTTGATAAAGCTGTCAGAAGTGAGACTGGACAGTAGTTGTTAGCATCAACCTATCCCCTTTTTAAAGCAATGGTTTAAACATAGCACATTTCAGTCTATCTGGAAAAATGCCCTGTTTCAGTGAGCTACTACATATGTGGCTGAGGAGAATTCCGATCTGCATTATCAAAATAATTATTGTGGAAATCAATTAGCTATTACCGGCTAAATTCTGATAGGCTGCCTGCATCTGTTTCGCGATTGGTCCTCGTGAATTCCCAGCGTTCGACGATCGTTGCCAGCATCAGCACATTACGCCGCCGCAGCCTCAAGTAAAATTTTACCTTGAGATTGTAGGGATGTGTGCCTCTAGGCATGCTGCCAAGTTGATACTGTTTAATGCAGAAAATTTTGACGTCAGTCCCAGCCGTCGTCTTCAAGTGCTTCGAATTTTGCTATGGGCTCTCTGCGTGGACTCTAATCAGACTGTTGCTGGTCTCGCGCCGCTGTTCATAGTCCAGTTCGATTCTCGACCTCCGCTACGCCCTTTGAGGCTGTTGTTTCTCAGAGCACACTGATATTCTGTGAAATGCAGATTCTCTGAGTGTTTTCCAGCTCTGTTGGTTGTGATGGCAGACGAGATTTTAATAAATTGAGTGGCTGACCACAAGCATTATCCAACTTGTAACTTCCGGCCCTGTTTACCAGGTTCTCTGAAAGCTTTATTTCGGTAGACTCCTTAATTATTCTGTCCGGAAAACTTGGCGTTTGAACCATCTGACACTGGCCTCATTTTATTTCAGTGCTCGGAGACAACTGATTTGCTTGACTGTTTTAATCGAGTATGTCGATGATGTTGCATGCAACTACCCTGGACTGTTCTGACCGTCTGCCCCACGTAAGGCGTGCCAAATTGGCATGGAATGCGACACACACCCGGCGTAAAATGCAAACAAGTACTCGGCAGAACACCCGGAAGCACATCATCAAACAATGACGGTGAGAAAGCCTGAGAAATCACTGCGATTATATTCAAGGTAATTTGCTTCTGGACACAAGTCATCCAGACTGTTTATCACAGTTTATCTGAGGCAGTTCGTGCTGGATGAGCGCCAGTTTTATGAATCTTGTACTTAAGGAAAATAGGAATATAGTAAATAATAGATTCTGCAAAACTAATTCGCATTCTGAATCGCAGTTGTCTCATAAACGAAATTAAATGCGACTTGAAATTGTTGTTTCTGATTGCGTAAATTAAATAATGTAGGCCGCCTCTCGTTTTTGTTCGAATACGGTTTGTATCTTCGATCCCTCTACAGGGCTTCTCTATTTCTCTAGTACTGAACCAGTCAAGGTCGCTGGAATTCGAGCTACTAAGATGTTAGTGAAACATGGACGATAAATAGTTTGGACAAGAAGAGAATAGAAGCTTTCGAAATGTGGTGCTACAGAAGAATGCTGAAGATTATATGGGTAGATCATATAACTAATGTGGAGGTATTGAATAGGATTGGGGAGAAGAGAAGTTTGTGGCACAACTTAACTAGAAGAAGGGATTGGTTGGTAGGACATGTTCTGAGGCATCAAGGGATCACCAATTTAGTATTGGAGGGCAGCGTGGAGGGTAAAAATCGTAGAGGGAGACCAAGAGATGAATACGCTAAACAGGTTCAGAAGGATGTAGGTTGCAGAAGGTACTGGGAGATGAAGAAGCTTGCACAGGATAGAGTAGCATGGAGAGCTGCATCAAACCAGTCTCAGGACTCAAGACCACAACAACAAACAAAGATGTTAGTTCTTCTCGCTGCCATCTTTGGCTATCAGATGATTATGTGCCTAACTGTGGTCGTCATAGTTTAATGCTGTATTCGTCTTCGGAGATAAGCAGTTTTTACTACTGAGTATCGTTTCTACGAGGAGGCATCAATAAGTAATGCAACACATTGTTCCCTCGGTTAGTTTCGGGTGAAAAAAATGTGGAATTTGTTGTGGAACATGCTGAAACATTGCCGCTTCAGCCCCTATAGTTTCATGAAGTTCCGACAGATGGCGGCGCTATACATACTGTAACAGTTACTACGGCTTCTGACATCAAATGTAACAATTGTGTTTACTAAATGTGACACTTCTGTCACTCAATGTAACTGGGTTTTCTCTTTTGATGCTGTCAATTGTCAGGATGAGCATTCTCAAGCATTCTGTCAGGGTGAAAATATTAAATAAATAAACTTTTCTCTCTTACAAAATGTGGGCAGGGTGGGTTCTTCCTTGGCTCGGGTATGAGGTCGAATGAAACATCATTTTTACAAAAGATAACTTTTATTGAAAGTTTCGTACAGCTGTTATCTTACTGGACGTTCTGGTTCGGAGAGCGGCAGCCGTGTCGTTTGCGTAGCCTTCTGCTGCGGCAGCGGCGGCGGCGGCGGCGGCGGCGTCTGATTACGCGTAGCGGTGTGTATCTCGTGTCGCCGTCTCGCCCAGCTGACCGGAGACGCGCAGCGCGAGGTGGCCTGTTTAATTATTGCGAGCGACGTCGTGCATCGGGTGGTGATACCTTGAATGTGGCGTCCCAGTGTTTCTCTTCTCTAAGCGGCCGCGTGTGTTGTGCGTCGGCCAGCAGAGCGGCGCGGCGGGGGAAGGCCAGTGTCCCGGACTCGAACCACGGACTCCCGCTTGCCAGTCTTCGGCTGTCAGGTCTTCATCCCAGCTCACAGGTGACTGCTGAAGTGAGGCCGTCTCCTTCCCGTCCTCACGAGTCACCCGGGTATGTAAAATCAGACTTCAAAATACCTTTTAACTTCTTCTTCTGACACTGAGGCTGCTGCTTGCTATTCCATTACAGCGGCGGACTCGGTGCGTCTGTGCATGATGTAGTCTCTTCTTGCCTGACGATCTTCAGCACCGAAACTAACTTAAAACAACTGCTACGCTTCTTCTTCGTCTTCTTCGTCGCTCGTCTCCGTCTTCGTCTCCGTCTTCGCCTTCGTCTTCCTCTCGTCTTCATCTACATCCCTGTCGGGCCCACTGCGTCTCGCGTATTTATTCACTTCAGTTTACTGGAGGTGAACGACTTCACGGCCATTGCCTCTTCTGTCACGTTGAAAAGATTCTCGAAGATTCTTCTTAACGTCGGTCATTGGCTCTTGGAATGTAGGCGAGGGGCCTTTGCTCACATACGACAACTGAGAAACACGTGAGCCGGTCATTGCCTCTTCTGTCACGTTGAAAAGCTTCTCGAAGAATCTTCTTAACGTCGGTCATTGGCTCTTGGGATGTAGGTGAGGGCCTTTGCTCACATGCGGCAACTGAGAAACACGTGAGCCGGTCGGGCGATGCCCTGACGGCTGAATCGACAGCGCCCGCTTATGTGGAACTTGCTGACTTCACGGTCATTGTCTCTGCTGTTCCGCTGTTCGGCTCGCTGAATGCCAGTATGTAACTCTCTAACTAAACCAAGTTTTCCATTTATATTCTAATTTCTAGTTCACTTTGATTTCACTAATTTATTTACTTAAGTACCACTCAACATTCCTCCACCCTTCGGAGAAATTCGCCCTCGAATTTACCACTCAACATTCCTCCACTCTTCACACGGAAAAAACACAAGCACTGAAAACTCTCGACTTACACATGCATCACATTAAGTATGTTGAAAATACTGTATCACTTTATGAAAGCCCTGTGCGCTCATGAATCACATAGTTTACACATAAATGGTTATAATAAGAGTAACAAATCTTGTTGAGAATGAATAAACAAAAAATAGATTTTTCACTTAGAAAATTACATAGCAACAGCTGTTTAATCTACGCTATACTAATGCAAGAATATCTATTCTACAGTATTGTTTATTTTAACAAGAGACTGTTTAATGAAGAATGAAGTACAATAAACAAAATTAATACACTAATGCTCAAAAGTAACTACTGAAGTACACCAGTTAAGAGTGTGGTATCCAATTAACAGGGATTTGATGAAGTGGTATATTGTTATTTGGCTTATTTTTTCGTCTTAAATAAAAGAAAACTGTACAAAGCAGAAACACCAACACAAAGGTTCCAGATATACCCGTTCCTAGCATTATAATTTTAGTTTTGTGTTCACCTTTTAATTTTAAAACATGTTGCATTATAATATTGTCATCAATTTGGCTTGCTGTGAGTTTATGAACGTATCTAATGACTTCAGAAGGGAACTATCAAGGGAGTCATTGAGGTAGGACAGGTTTTGTGTAGGAAATGCTTTGCATGGCGTTTTCTGAAAAAAGCAAACAACATGGTTATGGGCCTACCAACCTAGTAAAAACAAAAACAAGAAAAAGAAGGAATACATTCTTAACTACAAGATCTACCTGTTTCTACGGTCAACTTTTTCTTAAAAAATAAACCATTATCATTTATTAATTATTTACTTTTGTATATTATCCACAGTCTACTGAGATTCCACTAGGACATTCGCACTCTTGGTCGAAGATTGTATGGTGCCATGTCTGTATGTTGTGCTGGCGTGGCCACTCTTTTTCCTCTTCGTGAACTTCCTCCACCCTTCGGAAAAGCAGACACTATTGTTGAAGGAATTACATCTGGAGCGCCCTTAAAAGGTTTTAAACGACTTACATGCACAACAGTAGTTCTGGTGGGCAGTTGCAATTTAACGTTGACTGGTGACGTGATCTCAATAATTTGATAAGGACCTCTGTAGTTTGTTACAAATTTCTTTGTTTTTCCTTTCGCAACGTATGGAGCTGAAAGCATAACCCACTGACCGATTTTGTAATTTGGATATTTAGCTTGGGCATTACCTAATCTTTCCTGTCGTTCCAAAGCCTTTGTATTAGATTTTTGAACCTTTTTCCATACATCTTTCATCATTCGACTGAAATCTCTTACTGTTTCTCCGACTTTTCCGTTTTTCTGCCTGATTACATCAAAAGGGGACGGCATTTTTCTCCCATAAACCACTTCATAAGGTGACATGCCAGTTGCTTCATGCGTTTTGGCGTTGTATACCGACACGATTATTGGTAAATACGTATCCCAATTAGAATGTTGTTCGTTAATATAATAACTAAGCATCTTGCCAATTGTCCGATGAACTCTTTCTGTGCGTCCGTTGCACTGAGGGTGTAACGGAGTTGTGCGTAATTTGCGTATTTTTAGTAAGTGGCATAGCTGTTTCATTAGTTCAGACATAAAATTAGATCCCTGATCTGTGATAATAGCTTCAGGTACGCCAAATTTAAGTATCCAGTTGTTAACTAAAGCTTGGGCAACTGTATTTGCTTGCTGATCTGGGAGACTCACCATAGCTAGATAGCGTGAAAAGTGATCTATAATTGTAAGAACATACTTATTACCAGCAGGTGTTTTATGAAATGGCCCGTAGAGATCTACTCCGCAGATTTGAAATGGACATGAAGCCTCGGGGAGCCTCTGTAAGGGTATTTTTGAACGAGAAAGTTCAGCTCGTTGTGCGCACGCAATGCAATTGCGAACGTACTGCGCAACATCCTGCTTTCTGGTTTGCCACCAAAATCGCTCTGCTACACGTCTTTCGGTTGTCCGTTGTCCACCGTGTCCTGCAAGGATATGATCGTGGGCCTCTGCCATTATTTCTTGTCTAAGGTGTTGGGAAACAACAATTCGCGGTCCAAGTTTTGTTTTACGGCATAATACACCATCTTCAAAGCAAAATTGTTTTTGAGTTGCGTATTTTTTGCATTCTGTATCCTCATTTTGTGCCTTTCTCCAGTCCTCAGTATCTCGGCCTGTTGCTTCTAAAAGTGCTATTTTCCGACTTAGACAAGCTGCATTCGTGTGTTTTTTGCCTGGTTTATGGATAACTTCGAAATCCATTTCGGAAAGACATAGGGCCCAACGCGTGAGACGACTAGATGGATCCTTTAACCCAAGCAACCATTTTAAAGCTGCGTGGTCTGTAATGACCTTGAATTTCCTACCATACAAGTAGCATTTAAAGTATTTGATACCATAAATAACACTTAACAATTCTTTCTCTGTTGTGGAATAATTTCTTTCTGCTGTTGTTAGTTGTCTCGAAGCGTAGGCTATGGGGTGTTCCGCGCCACTAATATTCTGACTCAAAACAACTCCTACTGAATGACCACTTGCGTCACAGGATAAAATAAATTCTTTATTATAATCTGGGTAGGCTAATACTGGACTGTGTGTTAACTTATCTTTAAGGGTTTGAAATGCTGATTCACAATCTTCAGACCAATGAAATTTTGCACCCTTTTTCAATAATTGGGTTAAGGGTCGGGCAATTTCAGCAAAATTTTGAACATATTTTCGGTAATACGATGCGAGACCAATGAAACTTTGTACTTCCTTAACGCGTTGTGGTGTTGGGAAGTCCTTAACTGCCGAAATTAATCGAGGATCTGTTCTAATTCCTTTTTCACTAATGACATGCCCTAGGTATGTAACCTCTGTCAATGCAAAACTACATTTTTCCATATTTAATGTTAATTTAGCTTTTCTAAGTCTCTGAAACACATTACGCAGACGCACAGCATGTTCATTAATGTCTTTGGAGAATACAATAATATCGTCTAGATATACACAACATTGCTGAGTTTTTAGTCCTCGCAATACTCCATCGAGTAGTCTTTGAAAAGTTGCTGGTGCATTTTTCAAACCGAAAGGCATTCTTTTAAATTGCCAGTGGCCTCCAGGGGTAGAAAATGCTGTTTTATGCCTATCTTCAGGTGCAACTTCCAATTGATGATATCCGCTACGTAAATCGATTGTTGAAAAGTATTTACTGTTACCTAAACTGTCAATGATATCTGTAATGTTTGGAAGAGGATAAACATCTGAGATTGTTTGTTTGTTAAGGTGTCTGTAGTCACAACAAAATCTATATCGTTTCGTACCGTCGGGGGACTTCTTTGGAATAATTACAATATTTGAATTATAAGGCGAATCAGAATATTCTATGATTCCATCTTTTAGATGCTGTTCTAAAAATTCATCCAGTACTGGCTGTAAGTGATGCGCAACTCTATAAGGCTTTCTATAAACTGGGGGGCTATTTCCTGTTGGGATCCTATGCTGTGTGATATCTGTTGCTGGCAGTGGACCTTCTGCATTAAATAAATCTTGAAACTCAACTAAAACTGCTTCTATCGTGTCTCTATCCCTTCCTTTCAAATGCTCAATCTTCTGGCGCAATGCGGTTTTATAGGCGTCTGGTTTCTGACCATCATTAATATCTGACCAAATGAAATCTTCTTCTTCAAAAGTACTGACTGTAGCTACTAATATTCCCTTATGCAACTCTTTGTCCTCCACTCCAAAATTGTCAATATGTACCGGTACTTTTCTTTCTCCTTCAACGTCTTGAACCCGTACAACACTTCTACGTACAAAACAATGTGATACATCTAATTCCTCATTTTCCTCTAGTGGCTCTATTAGACATATTGTGTCTATAGGTACCTCGGGGTCAACGGTCATCCAGAGAAGTTTTCCTGAGCCAGATGGTATCTGATCCCGCGAATCAACCTGCAAGGACGTTGCACGCAGTGTAGTTGATTTCGCCTTCCGGTTAGGGAAATCTTGCGGCAGAGGGCCCTTTGCAGCGGTGTCACCTAGCTGAAATACTATTCCGCTAAGTTCTACAGTTTGCTGTCTGAGGTCAATTTTAGCGTGATGTTTATTCAGGAAATTCAACCCTAGGATCGCGTCGTACCCGTCAGTTATCTTTGTTACCACTTCTACATCTTCTTGAAATTGTACACCGTGAATATAGAAAATCAATGATGTACATCCTAATGACTTCACTGTACCTCCTCCTACTCCACTCAATCTATACCTTGGAGGGTCATATTTCTTTTCTCCAATACATTCATTACTCACTATTGATACGTTTGCGCCTGTATCCACCAGTATCCTTACCTCTTTATCCCGTATGGTAGCAGATAACCAGCATTCCGCCTTCACATTCGCCTTAATGGCATGAAATTTTATTGGGAACGCCTGGCGGCGGCTCCGACATTCCCGTTTGAGTTTAACTGATTTCTATTTCCAAAAACTTTCTTAGACCTGCATTCCTTGAATGTGTGACCTATTCTTTGACAATTAGTGCATTTAGGTTGTCTGCAGTTTTTTGCTATATGGCCCTGTCGATTGCACCTAAAACATCGTACTCCTGCTGAAAATACATTTCGCTTCTCCTTGTATCTGGTGGCAATGTCAATTTCTTCAAAAGCTGTCGCCACGGATACAGCTTCTGCTAAATTCTTAGGAAACTCTGCCCTGACACGACGGGACGTTTCAGGAGGTAACCCACGTAAAAATGTATCTAGAGCTCTATCTTCTGCTTCTTGTAAAATAACTTTATTTGCTTCATCACTAGTTGTCAACTGATAGGTGTTAATATTAACTTTTCTAATCCTATCTACAAAGCTTTCTAATGACTCGTTTTGCTTCTGAGTGATAGTGTGTAATTTTTCTCTATAAAATCTACAGCTGTTCTGTTTTTGAAAACGTTTAACTAATCCTTTCTTCAATTCCTCAAATGTTGGAGCTTTCCGTAATTCTTCATGGTATAAGACGTGTGCTTTAGCCTCTCCTAGCAATCTTAACTTTGTCATTTGTAAGAGCTGTTCATCTGACCATAATCCTAACTTTGCAGCTGCTACTAAATCATCAAAAAAGGCTGTTATGTCTTCGCCAGGTTTACCTGAAAAAGGAGTTACCAAGGCCGCTGCTGAGGAATCTAGGGTAGGAGGGACTGAACTGGTTTGCCTAACTTCACACAACTGTTTGAATAATGCATTATTATCATTTTTAAGCTGTGCTATTTGATTAACTAAGCTCTGAATAGCTTCATCAGTAGAAACCCCTTGTGGTGCTGACTCTGACTTTGTACGATTTCGTGTCATCATTTTACAAACTGTTAGTTACACAATCTTACCACACTGAATGAAAAAGAAGTTTAGATATTTTCGACAAACTCTTAAAATTATGAGAGAGAATACACTTCTAAATAAAGAAAATATTACGACTGCTATGCAAACCTCTATCCTTTCACACATTAAACAATACTAACTGTGGACCGTTAGTGACTGTCATTCACACCTCATATTGAGCCAAGGGTTTTTTCTCTGACACCAAATGTAACAGTTACTACGGCTTCTGACATCAAATGTAACAATTGTGTTTACTAAATGTGACACTTCTGTCACTCAATGTAACTGGGTTTTCTCTTTTGATGCTGTCAATTGTCAGGATGAGCATTCTCAAGCATTCTGTCAGGGTGAAAATATTAAATAAATAAACTTTTCTCTCTTACAAAATGTGGGCAGGGTGGGTTCTTCCTTGGCTCGGGTATGAGGTCGAATGAAACATCATTTTTACAAAAGATAACTTTTATTGAAAGTTTCGTACAGCTGTTATCTTACTGGACGTTCTGGTTCGGAGAGCGGCAGCCGTGTCGTTTGCGTAGCCTTCTGCTGCGGCAGCGGCGGCGGCGGCGGCGGCGGCGTCTGATTACGCGTAGCGGTGTGTATCTCGTGTCGCCGTCTCGCCCAGCTGACCGGAGACGCGCAGCGCGAGGTGGCCTGTTTAATTATTGCGAGCGACGTCGTGCATCGGGTGGTGATACCTTGAATGTGGCGTCCCAGTGTTTCTCTTCTCTAAGCGGCCGCGTGTGTTGTGCGTCGGCCAGCAGAGCGGCGCGGCGGGGGAAGGCCAGTGTCCCGGACTCGAACCACGGACTCCCGCTTGCCAGTCTTCGGCTGTCAGGTCTTCATCCCAGCTCACAGGTGACTGCTGAAGTGAGGCCGTCTCCTTCCCGTCCTCACGAGTCACCCGGGTATGTAAAATCAGACTTCAAAATACCTTTTAACTTCTTCTTCTGACACTGAGGCTGCTGCTTGCTATTCCATTACAGCGGCGGACTCGGTGCGTCTGTGCATGATGTAGTCTCTTCTTGCCTGACGATCTTCAGCACCGAAACTAACTTAAAACAACTGCTACGCTTCTTCTTCGTCTTCTTCGTCGCTCGTCTCCGTCTTCGTCTCCGTCTTCGCCTTCGTCTTCCTCTCGTCTTCATCTACATCCCTGTCGGGCCCACTGCGTCTCGCGTATTTATTCACTTCAGTTTACTGGAGGTGAACGACTTCACGGCCATTGCCTCTTCTGTCACGTTGAAAAGATTCTCGAAGATTCTTCTTAACGTCGGTCATTGGCTCTTGGAATGTAGGCGAGGGGCCTTTGCTCACATACGACAACTGAGAAACACGTGAGCCGGTCATTGCCTCTTCTGTCACGTTGAAAAGCTTCTCGAAGAATCTTCTTAACGTCGGTCATTGGCTCTTGGGATGTAGGTGAGGGCCTTTGCTCACATGCGGCAACTGAGAAACACGTGAGCCGGTCGGGCGATGCCCTGACGGCTGAATCGACAGCGCCCGCTTATGTGGAACTTGCTGACTTCACGGTCATTGTCTCTGCTGTTCCGCTGTTCGGCTCGCTGAATGCCAGTATGTAACTCTCTAACTAAACCAAGTTTTCCATTTATATTCTAATTTCTAGTTCACTTTGATTTCACTAATTTATTTACTTAAGTACCACTCAACAATACCCATCAAAATGGAGACTATAACGAAGATACGTTACAAGCAGGAAGCTGTCAACGAGTCTCTTTTTGGTGGAAAATCAGAGCTTGTCAGAGTGTCTACGGAGACCTCGAAGCGAACAAAAAGCGCTGTGGGTCGGTGGCGTGTGTCATCATCGCAACAAGATCGTGCAAACCTGTCCGATCAGCCGTGTGCCGGCCGGCCGCACACAGCTGTAGCGCCTGCAATGTTGGAACGTGCGGACACTCTCATTCAAGGCGATCGACGTATCGTAATCAAACACCACGCTGCACAACGGGACGTCTCCGTCTGCATTACTGACGCACTCGTCCACCAGTTGAGGTACTCAGAGGTGTGCGCCCGCTGGATTCATCGCTGCCTAACCAAAGATCATAAAGAGCAACAACGGACCATCTGTGCGGAATTGCTTGCGCTTTACGAGGCTGATAGCAAGTTTTGTCGAACATCGTCACAGACGATGAATCGTGGGTTCCTCACTTCGAACCGGAAACAAAATTGCAGTCCATCGATTGGCGCCACACCACCTCTCCTCCGAAGAAAAAGTTCAAATTTGAAGCCATTTTGGCTATTTTTCGACCGTGACTGTCTCAAGAAATATGTTAAGGTTTTTTTACATTACCACTACCAGTCACATACTTTGTCAACTATTGTATTACTTATTTATTTAGCGACATGTTTCGAGGGAATACCTCGTCTTCAGGCTAAATGGCATTACAAAACAACTTTACAATAAGGTCATATGCAGGCCTAGCAATGGGAAGTCCTCTCATTGGAATCATTGCAGAAATTTTCATTAACCACCTTGAAAATAAAGAGATAATGACGCAGAAAGTAGTACCCTACAGCAGATATGTTGATGACACATTCATTGTATGCAATGGAACTGATGAAAAAGTAGAAACTCTGTTAAACAAATTCAATAATTTACACAACAACATCCAGTTCACCATACAACATGAGAAACACAACAAAATTAATTTTCTAGACATGACAATAACTAACTCAGACCAAACCCTAAATATCAATGTATACAGAAAACCAACATACACAGACACAGTCATTAATAAATCTTCCACACATCCCAAGTCACATAGACAACCCGGATTCAGATCCTTCTTAAACAGAGCACAGAAATTCTCACTTAATGCTGCCGACTAGAGACAGAAATGAACACTGTCAAATATATTGCACATAATAATGGCTATCACGAACATGAAATAGACACACTATCACAATGCACAACTAAAAATAACAACAAACAATGTGACACAGCTTCCTCACACAGCATCCAAAAACCCAAGCACATAACGTTACCGTATTTAGGTGTCATATCAGACAAAACAGCCGAGCTGTTTAAAAAAACAGACAGCAGAATCACCTTTGCCACCAACAACAACTTCAAGTTGAGAGTGATACATAACGTCTCACATCCCACAGAGAAACTTAACAAAGCAGGAATTTATAAAATTACATGCAGTCATTGCAACTAAAATTATTACGTTGGACAAACGGGAAGAAATTTTAAAACCCACTGTAAAGAACACATTGACTGTTTCAGACTTGGCAAACCGAATAAATGAGCTATAGCGAAACATATAAATGAAACAGGACACAGTGTCACAATAGACAACGATATCAAAGTACTACATATTTTAGAAACGAGCTGAATAATAGACATCTTGGAAGAAATGGAAAGATTCATCCATGACCACAAGGGGAATAACGAGATCCTGAATGAAATGACAGACTTCAAAAATTCACATTTCTTTTCCATTTCCACTACAGTACGCTTAGAATAAAAGATACATAACATGACAGTCGTTTGACTCTAGCCCTAGCAATAGCTTAGATATATGTAACACATGATGTGTTCAATAATACTGTAAGAGCTCCTCAATTTGTAATGTATTTCGTCAACCCACATCTGTAATACGATAACAAGACGTGCAGAAGACATGTAAACATCTGACACCACATAGATCGACAAATCGACTGTCAAATCGAAACCAAATGTATTTCGACCGCCATCTTGTCCACTGCACTACAGAACTGTTTGTGATCGAGTTGCCAAGTTACTGCTATGTTAGTGACAATTTGTGAACAGTGACCAAGAGAGCCACGGAAATGGAAACACCTCAGCGCATCACAACGAGACTGCCACGCCAGAAGAACAAAGTGAGTTACCGTTACAAAACATTTTCGTGCAAACATCAGTCCAGCTTTCAAAGTGACATCGCCCCTTACTAAGTTTTCTCTTCTTCCATAGGATGACCACAGCATTTATGAAAAGACTATGTAACATCAATATGACCTTATTGTAAAGCTGTTTTTGTAATGCCATTTAGCCTGAAGATGAGGTATTCGCTCGAAACATGTCGCTAAATCAATAAGTAATACAATAGTTTACAAAGTTTGTGATTGGTAGTGGTAATTTAAAAAACCTTTACATAAAAAGGTCAAAGCTGTAACCTCAACCGGTAAAGTGATGGCGACGGTTTTCTCGTACTGTGAAGGGGTTATTTTGTTTGATGACCTCCCTCATGGTACACCGATCAACTCTGGAGTGTACTGTGGCACCCTCAAGATACTGAAGAAACGGCTTCAGCGTGTTCGTCGACACAAAAGTTCAAACGAAATTTTCCATGACAGTGCAAGGCCTCAAACAAGTCCGCCCACCCAAGCGGAGCTCACAAAACTTCAATGGAATGTTCTGCCTCATTCAGCCTTCAGACCGGATCTCACACCTATGGCCTATGAAGGATGTATTTCAGAGGAAGCAGTACTTGGATGATGAGGAGGTAACTGAGGCTGCAAGACGTTGGTTCCGACGTCGAGTAATAGAATGGTACCATGCGAGCGAACGTGGAGTAAGTCCATCAAATTGAACAAACATTATCTTGAAAAATACTGTTCTGTAGCCAAAAGAGTAGGGAATAGTATGGTATATCGGAGTCCTCAATAAATCCAACCTGTTGTCTAAAAAAATGTGTTACATTAGTTATTATACACCCCTCCTATATCTACATCTACCTCACGTAAGCTACCTCGCGATTTATGGTGGAGGGTACTGTGTGTACCAATAACACTTCCCTCTTTCCTGTTCCAGTAGCGTATAGTTCGCGAGAAGATGGATCATTGGTAAGACTACGTGTAGGGTCGAATCTCTCTGACTGTTTTTCTCGTTGACGTGCTCAGCGCAGCTCCCGCATAGGGATGGGCAAAAAATATCGACGTATCAAAACATGGACATTTCTTCAAAATAAAATTGCTACGTATAGTCGATGTTTAAATTGTCCACATGTCGATTAGTCGATATTTAATATCGAAGACGACATTTTTATTGTCTGTCTTTTCTTGAATCATAGTCACTATAGTTCTCATCAGCAGATTTCTTCCCCAGGCTACCAATCCTTGCAATCTAAAAGTAAATGTCTTACAATGGGCTTAATTTAATTTCATATTCAATACATCAAATGAGCACCAGATTTGGTCATGTGTGTACCTATACTGCATATTCATGACAAATTGTTACTTTCGTGTGTCATTTCTACCATTGCAAATGATAGATACAAGGTGCAAAATGCACCCATTTGGTGACAGCACTGTATGAGACTGGTAGAAATCATTTCTCCCTGCTCCCAACTATGAGACAGAATGTACGCTTCTTTAACCCCCTGAATGCCTGGAAAAAAATACACTACTAGCCATTAAAATTGCTACACCAAGAAGAAATGCAGATGATAAACGGGTATTCATTGGACAAATATATTATACTAGAACTGACATGTGATTACATTTTCACGCAATTTGGATGCATAGATCCTGAGAAATCAGTACCCAGAACAACCACCTCTGGTCGTAAGAACGGTCTTGATACGCCTGGGCATTGAGTCAGAGCTTGGATGGCGTGTACAGGTACAGCTGCCCACGCAGCTTCAACACGATACCACAATTCATCAAGAGTATGACTAGCGTATTGTGACGAGCCAGTTGCTCGGCCACCATTGACCAGACGTTTTCAAGTGGTGAGAGATCTGGAGAATGTGCTGGCTAGGGAAGCAGTCGAACATTTTCTGTATCCAGAAAGGCCTGTACAGGACCTGCAACATGCGGTCGTGCATTATCCTGCTGAAATGTAGGGTTTCGCAGTGATCGAATGAGGGATAGAGCCACGGGTTGTAGCACATCTGAAATGTAACGTCCGCTGTTCAAAGTGCCGTCAATGCGAACAAGAGGTGATCGAGACGTGTAACCAATGGCACCCCATACCATCATGCCGGGTGATACGCCAGTATGGCGATGACGAATACACGCTTCCAACGTGCGTTCGCCGCGATGTCGCCAAACACGGATGCGAGCATCATGATGCTGTAAACAGAATCTGGATTCATCCGAAAAAAAAAAACGTTTTGCCATTCGTGCACCCAGGTTCGTTGTTGAGTACACCATCGCAGGCGCTCCTGTCTGTGATGCTGCATCAAGGGTAACCGCAGCCATGGTCTCCGAACTGATAGTCGATGCTGCTGCGAACGTCATTGAACTGTTCGTGCAGATGGTTGTTGTATCGCAAACGTCCCCATCTGTTGACTCAGGGATCGAGACGTGGCTGCACGATCCGTTACAGCCATGCGGATAAGATGCCTGTCATCTCGACTGCTAGAGATACGAGGCCGTTGGGATCCAGCACGGCGTTCCGTATTACCCTCCTGAACCCACCGATTCCATATTCTGCTAACAGTCATTGGATCTCGAGCAACGCGAGCAGCAATGTCACGATACGATAAACCGCAATCGCGATAGGCTTCAATCTGACCTTTATCAAAGTCGGGAACGTGATGGTACGCATTTCTGCTCCTTACACGAGGCATCACAACAACGTTTCACCAGGCAACCCGGCCAACTGCCGTTTGTGTATGAGAAATCGGTTGGAAACTTTCCTCACACCAGCACGTTGTAGGTGTCGCCACCTTGTGTGAATGCTCTGAAAAGCTAATCATTTGCATATCAAGCATCTTCTTCCTATCGGTTAAATTTCGCTTCTGTAGCACGTCATCTTCGTGGTGTAGCAAATTTAATAGCTAGTAGTGTATATATATTCACGCGCTGTAAAAACAGCATACGCCTCGCACGAATATCACACACATTACTGCACTGGTATTTAATGGAAAATGGAGTCTGTTGTCTGAAATGTTAAGCCGTCATTAATGTAAGATATAATAAAGTATTTGTCAATTTCTGAATGTTTCTTGATGATTTTTTTGACTTCGATCAGTTTTTTAAAAAATTCCTGTATTAATTGAATGTATCGACCGATATATCGAATTTCGATACTCTCTTGTCTATAGTACCGCAGACTTTTATATGCGTCGGTACAATATATGTCGATATTATTAATACTTTTTTCGTTGCTACTCCTGCAGAGCCCCGTCTTTGCCAGCCGTGGCGTGCCTTCCGTCAGCCTGGTTGGTCCAGCCTCCTCCTGCCGCGCCAGACGCAGGATGCAGCCGGATCGGCTGCGCGCATGCGCGCTGCGGCATTAGCACACAATGGCAGCGCTCCCTTAATGAGGGCCGACCACTCGCTATGCGGGCCAGCCCGGTATACGACCCCTGCATATTTCGTGGTTGGGGCGGTGAGGGGGAGGGGGAGGCAGCGCGTGCCCCGTCCCCCCTTTTAATAACTCCAGCTCCAGTTCCAGGGACGGCCGCGCGCAGAGCCTCGCCGCGGTGCAAGACCGGGCAGACTCTACAACGCGTGTCTTCGATACTGTTTAGTAGGATATCGATTATCAGGATACCGATTAACCGAAACATCGCGCATCTTCATCATTTGTGCCGCATATTGAATGATCCGTTACATTTGGGGAATGTAGTCGCGTAAACACTTCTCTATCTGGTATTACGGCCGTTTACTTTTCGGCTATCTTCTTCGTACCCTCTGAAAGTTGCGAACAAAAAAGCTGTCAGGCGAGGTCACAGAAGTGTACTGCTAAGAGTGTCTTCGGCATTCGGCACCACATCAGTGAAAGCACTGCATGTGGTGATGGGAATACAGCGAATCGATATTATGATCAGAAATCGCGCAGCATCATACTGGTTAAAATGGGCAGAACTGACAGGATTCAACAAGTCACTGGAGTACCAGTTAACAACAAGTGCCAACTTGACAAACTGGGAGACATGGCAACAAGAATGGGAGCTTGGTGATGAGGGGCGTCGTGTATACAGCATATTCCCTGATATTCAGGAGCGGATGAAGGTGAGTTACGCCAACTACAGCCGTGGCATGGATAACTTTCTGGCCGGACGCGGTCCTTACCCCACACACCTACATCGTATGACACTGATCAATGAGTCAAACTGTACATGTGGCATAACTGGAACCCCGAAACACACCGTCCTGACCTGTAGACTGTTCAACAACCTAAGGCAAAGAGGACAACACAGAAAAACATTAACACCATATACAACACCGAGCGTAACGAAGACGTATGGAAGACGCTCGACACACTAGCCGACATAATCTCTTCTGTACAACACACTGAGTACAGGAATAGACGAGAAAACCACAGGCCACATAATATGCAGCACCAAGATTAACTTCACAGAGTAGACGAATACGGACGATAGACAAAAAAAAAGTAAGAATCAATATGTACATGGCACAAAACCCGCTTAAGCAAATATACACTCCTGGAAATGGAAAAAAGAACACATTGACACCGGTGTGTCAGACCCACCATACTTGCTCCGGACACTGCGAGAGGGCTGTACAAGCAATGATCACACGCACGGCACAGCGGACACACCAGGAACCGCGGTGTTGGCCGTCGAATGGCGCTAGCTGCGCAGCATTTGTGCACCGCCGCCGTCAGTGTCAGCCAGTTTGCCGTGGCATACGGAGCTCCATCGCAGTCTTTAACACTGGTAGCATGCCGCGACAGCGTGGACGTGAACCGTATGTGCAGTTGACGGACTTTGAGCGAGGGCGTATAGTGGGCATGCGGGAGGCCGGGTGGACGTACCGCCGAATTGCTCAACACGTGGGGCGTGAGGTCTCCACAGTACATCGATGTTGTCGCCAGTGGTCGGCGGAAGGTGCACGTGCCCGTCGACCTGGGACCGGACCGCAGCGACGCACGGATGCACGCCAAGACCGTAGGATCCTACGCAGTGCCGTAGGGGACCGCACCGCCACTTCCCAGCAAATTAGGGACACTGTTGCTCCTGGGGTATCGGCGAGGACCATTCGCAACCGTCTCCATGAAGCTGGGCTACGGTCCCGCACACCGTTAGGCCGTCTTCCGCTCACGCCCCAACATCGTGCAGCCCTCCTCCAGTGGTGTCGCGACAGGCGTGAATGGAGGGACGAATGGAGACGTGTCGTCTTCAGCGATGAGAGTCGCTTCTGCCTTGGTGCCAATGATGGTCGTATGCGTGTTTGGCGCCGTGCAGGTGAGCGCCACAATCAGGACTGCATACGACCGAGGCACACAGGGCCAACACCCGGCATCATGGTGTGGGGAGCGATCTCCTACACTGGCCGTACACCACTGGTGATCGTCGAGGGGACACTGAATAGTGCACGGTACATCCAAACCGTCATCGAACCCATCGTTCTACCATTCCTAGACCGGCAAGGGAACTTGCTGTTCCAACAGGACAATGCACGTCCGCATGTATCCCGTGCCACCCAACGTGCTCTAGAAGGTGTAAGTCAACTACCCTGGCCAGCAAGATCTCCGGATCTGTCCCCCATTGAGCATGTTTGGGACTGGATGAAGCGTCGTCTCACGCGGTCTGCACGTCCAGCACGAACGCTGGTCCAACTGAGGCGCCAGGTGGAAATGGCATGGCAAGCCGTTCCACAGGACTACATCCAGCATCTCTACGATCGTCTCCATGGGAGAATAGCAGCCTGCATTGCGGCGAAAGGTGGATATACACTGTACTAGTGCCGACATTGTGCATGCTCTGTTGCCTGTGTCTATGTGCCTGTGGTTGTGTCAGTGTGATCATGTGATGTATCTGACCCCAGGAATGTGTCAATAAAGTTTCCCCTTCCTGGGACAATGAATTCACGGTGTTCTTATTTCAATTTCCAGGAGTATATATATATATATATATATATATATATATATATATATATATATATATATATATATATATAACGTGATCATAAACTAAACTTAGCACATAAAGAGACCAGAAAATAAAGCTATTAGTACCCTACAAAACAAAATGTACATAGCAGAATTAGATACCGACCGGCAATTGTACCACAAAGAGTCACTCTAATATTGTACTTAGATATGTAGAATTACACCAGTTAAAACAACATTGCAGCAACGTCACCAGACTGCCTTACATAACGCATATAAACTCTTTTCGGGATTAAAAATGGGGATTATAATAATGCAGCGTAAATAAAGGCGGCCGGAAGTAAACGCCTCGACGAACATACCGAGACTTTCACCCCCAGCTGCCTGAGGTGGGGGGACTCACCTCTTTCCTCTTCGCTGTCCTATCATCCACTAAATCTAAATTCTTTCCTATCCTCTCTATGTTCTCCTATTGTTACACAAATTATTAGGTTTAAGTTTTTCCATTGCATAATTAGCTTTACGTTCACAATTATTTAAAGCTAAAACATCGTTACACTTAATCAAAATTAGAAGAGTTCACCATGTTCTGAGTATATGAAAGTTGATATTGTAAAAGCACGACCTGTACATCTAGTTGGCAGGCTCTGGAAATGCCAGCAAGTAAAATAAAATAAAATAAAGTGAAATGATATCTTCCTCGTCAGCTGGCAAACTGAAAAGAAGAAAATAAATGATCTTATGGCATTTATTAATGGACATCTTCTATACACCATGAGCTGCATAAGAAATATCTATTTGCCAAAACCGGTATCGGGTTTGTAGCCCATCATCAGTGGCATCTCCTACAGAGGAACAAATGCCTGTATCTGCATCGATTCCTACTAAATTTTAACTGTATACATAGTGGCAGTAATATAAATCTACTTACATTATAATATCTTTATAGCAGTGGCTTGCGCGTCTGGTCATACGATAGGATCTCCAATTTGTCCTGTAATATACCATTCAGGTCATTATATATATTACTGTTGTCAGGCAGTTACAATTCTTGATTACGTTTGACAAATGGTTCAAATGGCTCTGAGCACTATGGGACTTAACTTCTGAGGTCATCAGTCCCCTAGACCTTAGAACTACTTAAACCTGACTAACCTAAAGACATCACACGCATCCATGCCCGAGACAGGATTCGAACCTGCGACCGTAGCAGTCGCGCGGTTCCGGACTGAAGTGCCTAGAACCGCTCGGCCACAGCGGCCGGCGCTGTGTGTTCAGAGACGTTTTTACTCTGCCCAGTATTAGAGTCCGCCACAGTTCGTTTCCTGTCCTGTTTTACCAGTCTGCCCGGCCTACGACGAAAGACATCTGTTACGAGGCGCGGCAGCCCAACGCCACGACGTCTGGCCGTGGTTTCACCTTGGTTTCGCCACGTGTTGAAGGTACTCATCACAGCACTCGTCGAATACCCGACAAGTAGTCCAGTTTCCGATATGCTCGTGGCGCGCCTCCGGGCCATCACAGTCCGACTGTGATCGCGCCTTCCCCACTCTACTCACAGACAACACGCTCACTGTTACTGCATGCAATATGTATGTGTCTGACCAGCAGTCACTCCTCCCCAGGTGATGCAGATCTCGTCTGGACGGATTTATATCGATAGCAGGTCGGTGGTCATCAAGTTCCTGGCTAATTATTGTATTATAGGATAGATTTCAAATCCTATCGTATTAACTGACATGCCTGTCACAGCTAAGGAGGTACATAACTTAAGTAGACTTATATTACTACTACTACATATACAGCTGACATTTTGTTCAAATCGATGTACATGCAGGTATTTGTTCCTCTGTATCAGATGCCACTGATGACGCGTCATTAATTTGAAAACTAGCTTTGGAAAATCAATATTTATAGTACAGCTCACGGTATTTGGAAGACGTCCTTTAATAAATATCTTAAAGCTGGGGACCACCACGCATTCAAGATTTTAGATCTTGCGACATAACTGGCCGGGAGTCCCCGTCTGTTGCACTTGGTGTAAGTCTTTCAATTTTACACCACTTCCACCACTTGAAATGATTAGGACATCACAAAGACCGAGTTCCCGAGCGAAGATAATATCCAACCCAGCCGAGAAACGAACCTGTGACAACGCAATCTACAGACACCTTCGCTAACCGCTATTTTTTTTTCCTTTTTTTATATTTTCGATCCGTTTTTTCGTCGTTTCTTCGCCAGTGGTTCGGCTCGAATGTCGCATGAAACCTTTCAAATTTCATCTACATCTACGTGGCTACTCTGCAGATCTACATCTACATCTACATTTATACTCCGCAAGCCACCCAACGGTGTGTGGCGGAGGGCACTTTACGTGCCACTGTCATTACCTCCCTTTCCTGTTCCAGTCGCGTATGGTTCGCGGGAAGAACGACTGTCTGAAAGCCTCCGTGCGCGCTATAATCTCTCTAATTTTACATTCGTGATCTCCTCGGGAGGTATAAGTAGGGGGAAGCAATATATTCGATACCTCATCCAGAAACGCACCCTCTCGAAACCTGGCGAGCAAGATACACCGCGATGCAGAGCGCCTCTCTTGCAGAGTCTGCCACTTGAGTTTGTTAAACATCTCCGTAACGCTATCACGGTTACCAAATAACCCTGTGACGAAACGCGCCGCTCTTCTTTGGATCTTCTCTATCTCCTCCGTCAACCCGATCTGGTACGGATCCCACACTGATGAGCAATACTCAAGTATAGGTAGAAGGAGTGTTTTGTAAACCACCTCCTTTGTTGATGGACTACATTTTCTAAGGACTCTCCCAATGAATCTCAACCTGATACCCGCCTTACCAACAATTAATTTTATATGATCATTCCACTTCAAATCGTTCCGCACGCATACTCCCAGATATTTTACAGAAGTAACTGCTACCAGTGTTTGTTCCGCTATCGTATAATCATACAATAAAGGATCCTTCTTTCTATGTATTCGCAATACATTACATTTGTCTATGTTAAGGGTCAGTTGCCACTCCCTGCACCAAGTGTGTATGCGCTGCTGATCCTTCCTGCATTTCGCTACAATTTTCTAGTGCTGCAACTTCTCTGTATACTACAGCATCATCCGCGAAAAGCCGCATGGAACTTCCGACACTATCTACTAGGTCATTTATATATATTGTGAAAAGCAATGGTCCCATAACACTCCCCTGTGGCACGTCAGAGGTTACTTTAACGTCTGTAGACGTCTCTCCATTGATAACAACATGCTGTGTTCTGTTTGCTAAAAACTCTTCAATCCAGCCACACAGCTGGTCTGATATTCCGTAGGCTCTTACTTTGTTTATCAGGCGACAGTGCGGAACTGTATCGAACGCCTTCCGGAAGTCAAGAAAAATAGCATCTACCTGGGAGCCTGTATCTAATATTTTCTGGGTCTCATGAACAAATAAAGCGAGTTGGGTCTCACACGATCGCTGTTTCCGGAATCCCTGTTGAATGCTACTGAGTAGATTCTGGGTTTCCAGAACTGACATGATACGCGAGCAAAAGACATGTTCTAAAATTCTACAACAGATCGATGTCAGAGACATAGGCCTATAGTTTTGTGTCTTACAGTGTGGAGAACTTTTGAAATGACCCTCGTATTATCCAAAGGCAGCTGATGTTACTGTTTCTTAGCAGACTCAGCAAGAAGGCAATTAAACTGGCACCAGCCTGACAGCTGCGGGTGCGATGTTCTTAAACACAAAAGAGCCGGATGGAGTTTCGTCTCACTCTAGTTCAGAGATCTTATGTTTGCACCGACCCGAGTCTATCGTTTCCCAAAATACTGACTTCCTATGGACTGCAGGACGCTGTGATAACTGCGTTCCCCGTCGCTGTATGCTCGTGGCGTGTCTCTTTGGCGCCACCAGACTTCTCACATTAAAAGCACTACACAATAGCTTTCCGTTGTTTAGGACGCAAAACGGATGGTGCTCCTCTAGCGGAGTTTGTCCCTCGTTCAGAATACTGGCCACGGACTTTCTACCTGTCTTCCTGCTTCCCCTGCAGTGTTGGTCCTTTGAAAAGGCCTGCAGCCTCTTCTTATAGCCGAATCCTGCTCTGTCCCCTGCTCGACTGATCTATGCTCAACTTGTTCTCAATAAGATTCGCAGACACATTTAAACAAACTTCCACAAGGTGAATTTCATGACGAAATATGTTAATCAGAGGTGGAAATCACTGACATTATCTTTAATTATACTTTTATTCTCATTTCTTGCTTGGAAATGGTTCAGATTGGCTGGGTTTATTACTTTATTGGAATCTGATTACGACATCTGGCATTTTTGCCAGGAACGGTCGTGTAACGCACTGTTACAGTCCCACCGCCAACCACTCACTTCGTTGTCTCCTCATGGTATGTGACAAGGGCTTTTGTAACCTCCTTGAGGTCTTGTTGAGCTTACTTTCCTTTCTACGCAGTATTTTTCGTTATTTAACAACGTATCCGAAACAGTTCGCCCGAACTCGACGACTTCTGCCTGCTGGTAAAAAGGAACCACTCGAATTAGAAAAATCTCGACAAAGCGTCTCCCGAGCGACACGCACGAATTCGGTAACTTCTACCTGCTCGTGGCAGACCAGCAGCACAAACTCGACAAACTCTCCCAAACGTGTACGGAGCAAGTGCACGAACTCCACCACTACTGATATTTACAAAGTTCCTAAAGAATATTGTAAATACTGAACCAATGAACAAGATATAAAAGAAAACAAATTATACATAAACACAAACATTTTATTACAAATATCAGATACAAAAATATTTCCTGAAAACAAATGAATTTCTTTTATCTTAAGTCCTCCTCACGACTGCTTTGTATGAAACGCACTTTAGAAATTTTAATTTGGCAGTTTCACCATGTCTGAGTAAATCTAATTTCTGCT
This sequence comes from Schistocerca cancellata, assembly GCF_023864275.1. Taxonomy (NCBI): domain Eukaryota; kingdom Metazoa; phylum Arthropoda; class Insecta; order Orthoptera; family Acrididae; genus Schistocerca; species Schistocerca cancellata. The sequence continues at coordinate 158,554,749 of NC_064632.1, forward strand.
GTAGGAAAGCTAGCCTCTTCCTTGTTTTTGAGTCCGTTTTGATACTGTGGCAATTTTTTGCAAAGTTAATTCTTGTGGATTCTTAAGCAGATATCAGTTTGCTTATGCTTCACACTCTTGAAGATATTTGGGTGAGGAGGTTCACACGAAGCATTGAAACGGGAATGAAAGCTTCAAAAGTGTTAGTCGTTCTTCATAATGAAGCGCTAGCTGCTGCCCAATATGAGGAAATAGCGCACTTTCTTCGTCAGTAATGAAATTTTCTGTTACGTAATCGGCAAATTTGCTGACTTTTTAGTCTTGTGGTTGCATTTTGACCAGGTCAGCAAAACCATGAGGAACATATTGAGGATTTAAATAACTTATCGCAAAGATGTAATGCAGCCACTGGCCTTTTTCACTGTTCTGGTCTTTGCACGTCGAAGCCAGACCAACCCCCTGAAACACGTAGTGAAAAACGTTTGTGTAAATTTAAAAGACAAAAGATTTTTAAGTTCCACGACTTAAGCAATGTACACAACTGTTCGTAGCGTGAATGAAGCACTGCTAATTTTAGGAATAGCATAATTTTAGCAATAACTGTATTCTACTGTGTTTTAAAAAAACAGCAATACGGTTTTTGAAATAAATATTATCGTTGTACTTACCAGGCTTGAGCCAGGCGAAACCGACAACCAGTACTCTAGACTGATGACAACCTTCATTCTGTTATGGGTGGACTGTTCCGAATCAGTTATTACCGTTTTTGGATTAAAACACAAGTGTCTCTTCCTACATTCAAATTAAGCACACTGTATAATTTTCAAATATCGTTCCTTCTTCTTATCTTTTATAAGGCTGAATGGTAATAATACGCAAGAACCTCCAGAGTAACTACAGATCGTGAATAACTGGAGAAAGTGTTTTGCTGCGTAATGAAAGGCACTATCCATGAATATAGTTTCTTGCTGATTTCTTGCTGACATAGGTACTATAGAATGCAGTTGGTTAAAGAACGACACTATCATTTTCCACATCATTATCAAGAACAACGGCTTCGCCTTTTATACCTGTTACCTCCATCCAAGTTTGTGGTTTACAGAGAATCATATATTAATACTGCTTCTTCATAAGTTAGCAATTTTTGTGGTGCTGTGCTTAAACACGAAATTCTTGTGAAGAAATGTGTTGCGTCAGTTGTTATTCTTTAGTGCTTCTGTTACTGATGTTCTCCTGTATTTTGAGGGATAGTTTGTCAATCGATTTTTCTGAATACCCATTATTTACAGCAATTGCTTTGATCGTATCGGTTTCTTGAGTTAATGCTTTGGGTTTCAAAGGTAATGTGTGTGTCCTGTTCAGCATGGATCTAAACGCAGCAGACTTGTTTGTTTTTGGGTAGTGTGATGATTTATGCAGTGTGATATGAGTGTAGCTTGGTTTCCTGTAAATGTAGACACTATGTTCTTGCTGTTCATTAACAATTGTGAGACCTAAGAAATTTATGGACTGGTTTTTTTAAGTTCAGTTGTGAACCTTATTTTATTGTGGAGTGAACTGAATAATGTAAGAAGCTCATCAAGTTCAATTTTTCTGCTATCAAATAGGAGTAAAGTGTCATCCACATATCTTGTGTAACATACAATTTTTTCAGCAAGTTTATTTTTCCTTTCAAAAAATTTATTTCCTAAGTGGTTAATGGATATGTCAGCCAGGAGGCTTGACATGTTGTTACACATAGCTAAATAAGTTCTGTAACTGGTGTATGGCCATGAGCGATTTCCAAACGCGAAAATAAGTTTTCGCCACCTATGTAAATAATTTAACAGAACACAGTGAACTTTTACCACAGCATCGCCGATCGCGTTCTCCAGTTCCCTGACCTCTTCTGTATGTTTTGAATTTATAGCCATCGCATGTTTTATGTATATTACCACGATCACTAAAAATAGGTTGCAAAAGGTGACTTTTGCCATATTTTTCGCTTCGATGACTAACGTGAACTGCACAGTGAAACACTACGTGATTCTGCACAGATTTTAGCGAGTTCCTATTCTTCACTGATTAAGGATGATGTGTTGGCAGAACAGCCAACACCGTGTTGCTAGAGGAGGCCAAAATGCACGCATTTACGCTCACGCAGACTGGCGTGAGGCCTGGAACAGGACAATGTAATTAATATAGCCAATAAGGTACGTTGCTGCTGGAATACTTAACTTTAATCCATAATTGGTGTACATCGCTCTTGACGGTACATTAATAACAATCTCAATATAAACTGGTAATGGCGCCTTGCTAGGTCGTAGCAAATGACGTAGCTGAAGGCTATGCTAACTATCGTCTCGGCAAATGAGAGCGTAGTTGTCAGTGTAGCATCGCTAGCAAAGTCGGCTGTCCAACTGGGGCGAGTGCTAGGATGTCTCTCTAGACCTGCCGTGTGACGGCGCTTGGTCTGCAATCACTGACAGTGGCGACACGCGGGTTCGTCGTATACTAGCGGACCGCGGCCGATTTGAAGGCTACCACCTAGCAAGTGTGGTGTCTGGCGGTGACACCACAAAGGAGTTCAGTTAGCGACAGGAACACGAACCCCCTTGATTCGCACCTACGCTCAGGCCGTACTGCTACCTGCGTACAGAGTGGCTGAGTTCGAGTGTGCAACTAACTAACAATTCCACGTTATACTTCGTGTGGTCATAAAAGGTTACCTAGTTCGAGTCTGCCCATCCAAAATCTTTTCTCAGTGGATACAAGCTTTTAAAGCCCAGCCACTACCAAATTTTCCGAGAAGACCAGTCAGCAATAAAAAGTAATAAGCAACACTGTTTCTGGATACAAGTATTTTATGTCCTTTCCAGGCGACGTCGCTGCAGAGAAATAACGCTGCAACTCTCTCTCTCTCCCCCCCCCCCCACCCTCCCATCTCTCTCTCTCTCTCTCTCTCTCTCTCTCTCTCTCTCCCCCCCCTCACTCTCTCCAGCTTGCATTACTGTGCTTGGGGGCTTTAGAAAATATTCCATTATGCTAAACTCCTTTTCTAATCGCCATCTTGGCACGAGTATGTTTGATCAGTCCCGACAGTCAGTCAATACGCTCAGTAAGAGTCTCATCTTTGGCACCTAAAATGCCTCTCTTCACGAGCCAAGGGTGAAGCTGTCAACTACTATCGTATCAAGTTGTTATCGAAAGATCCCTCACGAAACATTAAGAAATTCTGGTAATCTGTAGAGGCTGATAATGGTACCAAAGTTAGTGTCCAGACACTCGTCATCGAGACGGGAACTGAAACTGAGGAGAGCGAAGTAAAAGCAGGAATTCTGACTCCGTTTTCAAGTATTAATTCACGAAGGAAAATTCAGGAGAATCTCCCCAACTTAATTCTCCCGCGGCTGCAAACATGAGTGACACACATTAGTGTGTGTGTGTGTGTGTGTGTGTAACCTTCCCATTTCATCCAGTATCCGTTATGATCGACCGTGATTAAGTGCACCTCATTTTTCGGATTCTACAGAAAACTTTCCGCAGCTCGTAGTTAACGCCGCTGCCTGAAGAACGTGGGGTACCGCGTTTGATTCCCGACCGAGTCGGAGAATTTATTCGCTCGGAGACTGGGCGCTTGTGTTATCGCAACCGTTTCATCTCACCTTCATCACAAGGACAAGCAAGTCGTCTAAGTGGGGCCAAACAGAAAGAGGGGCGTATGAACAACTCTGGATGGGGACTCCCGGCCAATAATGCCATACGATGTTTCATTCCCGAAGAAAATAGACCAAAGTGATGTGGAAAAGCACACGATTAAATACCAATACGGTAACTGGTATACACTGCCTTAATTGAGCCTGAGAGTAAATAAGGGTAATTACGAAATCAATTAAGATCGGTTAGTCGAATTTGTCTTAAATTAAAATTTGAATTTTAGTGCAACGAGATAATTCGATCGTCAGTCCTAAGGTGGACAATTTATTTCTGAAATAATTGGTTATAACGAGACATAAATTCACTTAACAATTATTTAGGCATGTCTCTATATGTGCGGTGATAACTTCTCGTACTCAGACCAAAAAAATTTTGTAGAGTCAAAGTTCACATTCAAGACGTAGCGGAACCTCACTATAATCTTTGCTGTTGTGAATTTCGGTAGATAAAGATTTCCGGATACTTAATATTCACTTTCTGGATAACTGCATTAAAATATTGATCACTACAAAGCAACAGCAAAACACTATGGCAACACTGGAGTACGATATCGAAGACATCAACACAGAATATATCCAAAATCACAGAAAATTTGTTAATATTGTTATATAAGAAGCAAAAGTTACCGTGCTTTGTCAGATTCAGTTTCCACACTTCTATTAAATGTTAACTGCAAAAGTTAGTTGTTAGTCAAATTCTGTTAATGATTTTAATTAACTAACAACAATGTGTACATCCAAATTGAAGAAAAAATTATTTTTACTTTGTGGCAAAGTTATTGTCGTCATCGTTAATAAAATTTAGCATTCATGATATGATACTCAGAATATAGGATAAAGGACGTGGACCCTTTTCCAGACAACAATGACTTAGTTTAATGATGACTGTGAAATCATGACTAAAGTTCCACAAAAATTATATTTTCGAAATTATTCATGACACTGGAAAGCGTTTTCCGAAGCTATAAGCCTGGAGTCGTTCGATCTTACAGGTTTGTATTTTGTGGGCATGAAGAAGTAGCTCGGCGGCTACAACGTTCTATAATTCTGTTACAATATTTTGTCTGCAGTTACAAACATTCCTCATACTATCTGTGGCCAAACAATACATTCCCTTTCACACTTCTTATATCATAATCATAAGTCACCAGTGTAATTTTCCTTTCCTATAGCAGCCACAAGAAATTCCTACATACGTATTCACTGCGTCAGAGGCACACACATTTACGTTCTTCTCCACGCGCAGTTACCACACTTCTCTCTGTTCATCCACACGGACAATTTCAGTGACTCGGTGTAATGCAGAGTCCCTGACGCTGGCAGTGTGTCTGTTGTACAGATTTTACGAAACTGAAACTAAACATGAAACTTCCTGGCAGATTAAAACCGTGTGCCGGACCGAGACTCGAACTCGGGACCTTTGCCTTTCGCGGGCAAGTGCTCTACCATCTGAGCATGAAACTTCCTGGCAGATTAAAACCGTGTGCCGGACAGAGACTCGAACTCGGGACCTTTGCCTTTCGCGGGCGACTTACGCCCCGTCCTCACAACTTTACTTCTGCCAGTACTTCGCCTCCTATCTTCCAAATTTTACAGAAGCTCTCCTGCGAACTAAACTCCTGTAACTAAACATGTATGATAATATCTGAATCATAACAAACATATTTCTAGTATTTTGGTTCAAATGACTCTGAGCACTATGGGACTTAACATCTGAGGTCATCAGTCCCCTAGAACTTAGAACTACTTAAACCTATCTAACTTAAGGACATCACACACATCCACGCCCGAGGCGGGATTCGAACCTGCGACCGTAGCGGTCGCGCGGTTCCAGACTGTAGCGCCTAGAACCGCTCGGCCACATCGGCCGGCCCCTAGTATTTTATTTACAGTGTTTGCACAGTTGCAGTAAGTAAATAAAAGAGTGACATTCGTGAAAGAGATTAAAATTATTTCAATAGTAATGCTGCTAGTGTCTCATGTTGTATTGCAGTCATGTAAGTGGTACTGAGAATCAGTGAAATCGCTAAAACTGAACAAAGCTCCAACGAACCAATGGAAACCTTATCAGATTCTATACACAGTTCATGGATGAAATAGCCCTTCTCTTAACCATAATCTAAATCAGATTATTCGAATAAAATTCTGTGCTCAGTAGTTGGAGAAACCAACCGTAGGTCACACCTGTCTACAAAAGAGTAGCAGATCTGTTTTTGGAGAGAGTCCACCTTGAGCAAAACACCATTTTTATTTTTATTCCCCAGACATGTTTCGCTGAAGTTTCAGCATTACTACTGTTTTTTTGTTGTTGTTTTTTGTAAACAATTACACGAGAAGTTACTTAGTCCAGGCCTTCAGAGCGAAGATAATGGGGAAACTAGCATAAATGACAAATTCTTAAACAAAACAACTGCATTAAATTTCATGAAATCCAGGAAATCTAGCCGGCCCGTGTGGCCGAGCGGTTCTAGGCGCTTCAGTCCGGATCCACGCGACTGCTCCAGTCGCAGGTTCGAATCCTGTCTTGGGCATGGATGTGTGTGATGCCCTTAGGTTAGATAGGTTTAAGTAGTTCTAAGTTCTAGGGGACTGATGACCTCAGATGAAGTCCCACAGTGCTCAGAGCCATTTTGAACCAGGAAATCTACAGCATGTAGTAACAAGAAGAAAACAAAAAACCCAATGATGATACTGAAATTTCGGCGAAACATATCTGGGCACAAAAATAAAAAGAAAAATTCTGTTTTGCTCAAGGCAGACGCTCTCCAAAAACAATCTGTTTGTAAGCAAACACGGACAGATGAGCCTCAACCTCAAGGGTGGCAGAAGTGATCCACAAAACAAACATCCTATGTCGATAGCATCCATTTGTTGTAGGATCTTAGAGCATATTCTGAGCTGAAACGTAATGAGGTATCAGCAACAAGAATGACCTTCGCCGTGCCAACCAGCTCGGTTTCCAAAAACATCGACCATGCGAAATCCAACTCGCACTTTCCTCACATGACATCCTCATAACTATGGATCAAGACAGTCAGATATATGTAGTATTTCGTGACTTCAGGAATCATTTGATTCAGGGCCATACCTAAGCGTATTACCGGAAGCATTATTTATGGAGTATCAACTGAAATTTGTGGCTTGATTGAGGATTTCGTGGCAGGTAGCATGCAGCATGTTATCTTCGATGGAGAGTCGTCAATAGGTGTACAAGTAACTTCAGGTGTACCCCAGGAAAAATGTATTGGGTGCCTTGTTGATCATAATAAATACCAATTACAGACAATATCTGCAGTAATCACAGGGTTTTCGCAGATGATGCAACTGTCCATAATGGAGTACTGTCTGAAAAAAGCTATACGAATATTCAGTTGGATCCTTAAAAGATATCAAAGGGGTGCTAAGATTGGATACTTGCTGTAAATGTTCATAAATGCACAACTCCGCCCTTCATAAAACAAATAAAAAATAGTATCATTTGACTACAATATCAATAAGTCGCAGTAGGAACCGGTCAACTAACACATATACACTATATGATCAAAAGTATCCGGACACCTGGCTGAAAAGGACTCACAATTTCGTGGCGCCCTCCATCGGTAATGCTGGAATTCAGTATGGTGTTGGCCCACCTTTAGCCTTGATGACAGCTTCCTCTCTCGCAGTCATACGTTCAGTCAGGTACTGGAAGGTTTCTTGGGCAATGGCAGCTCATTCTTCACGGAGTGCTGCACTGAGGAAGAGGTATCGATGTCGGTCGGTGAGGCCTGGCACGAAGTCGGCGTTGGTGTTCTATAGGATTCAGGTCAGGACCCATGTGCAGGGCAGTCCATTACATGGATGTTATTGTCGTGTAACCACTCCGCCACAGGCCGTGCATTACGTACAGGTGCTCGATCGTTTTGAAAGATGCAATCGCCATCCCCGAATTGCTCTTCAACAATGGGAAGCAAGAAGGTGCTTAAAACATCAATGTAGGCCTGTGCTGTGATAGTGCCACGCAAAACAACAAGTGATGCAAGCCCCGTCCATGAATAACACGACCACACCACAACACCAACACCTGCGAATTTTACTGTTGGCACTGCACACGCTGGCAGATGACTTTCACCGGGCATTCGCCATACCCACACGCTGTCATCGGAGCGCCACATTATGTACCGTGATTCGGCGTTCCACACAACGTTTCTCCTGTGCGCTTTTGTGCTATACGTGTGCCTTCACGTTTCTACTTCACTGTCACATAGGAAACAGTGGACCTAGGGATGTTTAGGAGTGTGGAAATCTCACGTACAGACACAAGTGACACACAATCACCTGACCACGTTCGAAGTTCGTGAGCTCCGCGGAGCGCCACATGCTGATCTCTCACGATGTCTAATGACTACTGAGGACGCTGATATGGAGTACCTAGCAGTAAGTGGCAGCACAAGTCATCTAATATGAAAAACATAAGTTTTTGGGGGTGTCCGGATACTTTTGATCACATAGTGTAGCTAGGTGTAGCGTTTCATATGGATACGAACTGGAACGATCACCTAGGTTCAGTATTGGGTAAAGCAGGTGGCAGAATCCAGGTTATAGGTAGAATACTGGGGAAATACAATCGGCCTAAGAAGGAAACTGCTAACAAGTCATTCGTGCGACCCACCCTAGAATATTGCTCATGTGAGCAGGACATATACTAAATATTACTAACAAGTGATATTAAATGTATAAAGAGAAGGGCAGCACGAATGGTCAGAGATTTGTCTGGCCCGTGGGAGAGAGTCACTGAGATGTTGAAAGAACTGAACTGGCAGATTATTGTAGATACTCGTAGACCTAAACTATCCAGGAAAAGCGTACTTACCAAGTTTCAAGAATCAGGTTTGAATAATTAGTCTAGGAATATACTGTAACCTCCTACATATTGCTTCCGTAGCGATCGTGGGGAAAAGATTAGATTATTTGCAACACGCAAGGTGTCATTTAAACAGTCATTTTCTCCGTGCACCATAAGTGAATGAAACAGGAAACAACTCTAATAACTGGTCAATGGGATGGACCCTCCGCTACAGATGTTTGCAGAGTGTACATGTAGCTGTAAATATGAACGAAAATGTACAATAGGCGTTTGACGTAGTTCTGTTGAATTCTCCGGTCTTATCAGTGTAAAATCGATTGCTGGCGCTGTTTACATCTAATGTTATGCTTCAGACGACGGAAAGTTTTTTGTTGATCATAACCCGCACTTTTACGTAAATGAAAATTGGCTCTGCAATAAAAATAAAAAAAGAAAATCAGACACTTCCGGCTACAACATAAAATGGTTTGAAATTATCAGTGAGCTCAATACTAAGCTGGAGAGACTTCTCAACGACGTCTTAGAATAGAAAACTGTGACGGTGTTTTTGCGGCTCCTCTATATTCGCGAGGAGAATTCAGGGTTGTTACGAAGTTACTAATTGCGACTTTCGAGCGGTCCTTTCATTAAACCACAATCTAAACCTAGGCAGCGTCATGTCGTATCATTAAACAGTAATTTCGTTTCTCCTGTGTAGTAGAACGATTTGGCAGTCTGCCCCGACCTATCACGGCGGCTGTGAATATTGCGCCTCGTTTTGGTGCCATGGAGCAGTCCCTCAAGTTTAATACTGAGCTAACTGCAAAGTATCCGTCTGTTTACATACCAGTCATTTTCATTACATTTACTCTATCAGCTCTCACCTATGATTCAAGACTTAGTATCCTTTTTGGTAATTATGTCTAACATCAGTAACATTTACTGAAAATCAGAACCACCTGTTATTTGCAGTTATATAATAGGTTTTTGGGGAGATAGATTTCATGAACCAGTCCCACCAACTTGACACCAGAGTACCGCTCAATTTAATTTGACACCTTTCTTCTTTTTTAAAAAAAGTATTTTGAAGCAGTGTAAACGCAACACACTTCTGTGCGGTGTGTGAGTTGCGTTTCCGTGAGTGTGTGTATGTATGTTGCTCGATTCGGATGCAGGCCTGTTTGGCCGAAAGCTTACTTGTTCGACAGTTTTTTGCTTGTGCCTCTCTGCGACTCATCATCTCCGCTGTATTGTGAGTACCACCTATCCTTTGCATAATATTGTCGTTATTCCATCGTGGGTTTTCCATTGTTTGATTTATGTTTTAATTAATATTAGCTAATTAAAACGTCGATAAAATGCATTGAAATATTTGTAAATTTGACTAAAGCCGATTTCAGATTTGTACTCCCCTAAATAAAGGTAATTATTTAATGTACAAAACAGTAACATTATTTTAAATCTTAATTTTGGCTTTTTTATAGTAATTTTTGTTTTTATACACTTCGAGCCTTATTATCCTCATGCCTACTCTCCTCAATCAACATAATGATTTGCATGCAAACAGAACTCTGATTTTTATTATGAGACATTTAAACGTCCATCAAATTGGCTTTCAGTTCAATATAAAATTCTGTGAAGGATAATTTGAATTAAAAGAGATATAGTAGAATAACATAAACAACGCTGTGCATCTTTACTAAGCAAGCTGGCTCAGCTGAAGATTAGAAATAGGGTGGGGCGGCACATGTTGTGCGACGGAGCTGTATTTCAGTTTCATATAATAGTATGGTGGCAGCACCGATAGCAGCCACACACTGTTGTGATTCAGGTATATGTTTTTAATTGTGCTGGAAGTTAAACATAAGTAAATATTCCGTAATTATTTATTTTTGATTGTTATCAAAACCACAAAACAACAAGCCATGGAGATGACCTCTGGACAACATGATAGCAATAAAGATAAGTATATCTACAGGAGTTGTGGGTTTGGGTGTCTACTGATGGAGGCTCGATTTAATGTCAGAAAATGAACGTAAGTAGAGCTGAGTCTCACAATTTAGTAATCCATTGAGAAGTTAAATACATTCACAGTCTGATTGAAATTATGAATGCTAGGGAAGTAATGAGGCAGCTGAAGTTTGGAAGCAAGAAACGGTAAAGAAACTTCATATTGGCGACTACTGTGATATTCAAACTCCAAAAGTCCTCTCTGTCGATGTTTCCTCACATACTAGATTAGACCTCGACAATGTCCTTCGGCTTTTTAAAGGAACCACGGCTCCATTCGCATTGCACGTTTTAGGGAGTCCAGGCAACATCCAAATCAGAATATTCCTGCCCCTATCGACTACGAGTGCACTGCCTTCGCGACCGAGCGGTTGTAGGTGCTTCAGTCCGGAACCACGCGGCTGCTACGCTCGGAGGTTCGAATCCTACCTCGGGCATGGATGTGTGTGATGTCCTTAGGTTAGTCAGGTTTTTTAATTAGTTCTAAGTTCTAGGGGACTGATGACCTCAGATGTTAAGTCCCATAGTGCTTAGAGCCATTTGAACCATTTTTTGCACTGCCTTCATGGCAGAAGTACACTGCATTATGCTGTATGAACACTGTCACTGTAGCTGAGACAATCTATTAAGATAATCAACATGCGAACTCTGGCGGTTACGATGGCAGAATTGTTTGTTTACTTGTCGACTGTTGTTTTATTGGCGCGAGGTAATTTCATCTGCTGCTTCTGACACGCGTTTCGTAGAGTAAAGGAAGCAGACTTGACTCATAATTATCTGGGCGAGTTCCCACGACGTAACACCTACTGTCTGACATCTGTCTGAAACCGATGCAACGAACGTATACCGAAAATATAGAGAGAAGAGATTCCAGATACGTTAGTATTTTTCGTTCGCCTGACATCCTGAGGCGTCTTTCTTTATCGGACTCGTCTTTTAACGAGGCTCCGGCCTGCTGACTTCTTGCTCGGAGCCGACTCCAATTAGCATAACTGAAACGGCTTCTCGTGGAACTTTTGTGACAGCCGGGCATGCTCGACGCCTTCTGGTCGTTTCGGAGGCAGGGATCGTGAGGTGCCAAGTGTCTCGGCGGATGTCTTTTAATTAAGCGCAACGCCTGCGCTCGTGGGAAGAACGAGTTATCACCTGCTGTCGATTTATTTTTAAGCACGCAGCACCGCCTCCATTGGAACGACAAACTGTTCACTGACCGTTATGCCAAAAATTCGCTCGAAAAATGTCAGGAGCAGGTAGTGGAGGCAACGGGAAGTTGGTGAGCGGGATAACATTAATCACTTAGTTGAAGTTCACACTTCTTGGTAACGCAGCTATACGGGCGCTTCAAACACTCCACACAGCGAGATATTAAAAACTTGCAGAGTGCCGCCGGCTCACCGTGCGTCAAAAAATAATCGAGTACATTGTCTGATGTGTAACAATTTTCAAGACACACAACGAACGCAATTGTAAAATAACTGTTGAGATCTTCGGTTATTCTTGTTATAGATGAATAAAGGGACAACGTGCGTTTCACAGTCAGTACTTATTCATGTACTGTCTGTTCCCAGTCATTCGTTCCTGGTTAAGTAGAAAAGAAATAAGAGATAAAGCACACGTTCCTACTACACATGAATGTTAAATATACGTCTTAATCTCTTTCTCGCCCCTGTTTCTGCCCCTCCTCTTCCCCCTCCCATTGTCCATCTCTCCTTCTTCGCCCTCTCTCTGTCCATCATCTCTTCTCCCCTCCCTCTTTCCTTCTGATGCCCCCTCTGTTTGTCCATTACCTTCTCCCCCCCTTCTCCTGCCCTTCTCCCCCCTCCTCCTGCCCTTCTCTCTCTCCCTCTCCGTCTATTACCTCTTCCTCCCTTTCTATGTCCATCTTCTCCTTCCCCTCTTTCTCCACTTTCTTCTGTCTACTCTCCGTGTCCGTCTCCTTCTTTCCGCTTTCATGTGCGTTTCCTCCCACCGCTCTGTCCATCACCTATTCCCCCTCTCTCCGAGCTTGGACCTTTTTAACCCTTTAACTGCTCTGGACGTGTTAACGCGCGCGCATTTGTACCTGTCAAAATGGTTCAAATGGCTCTGAGCACTATGGGACTTAACTTCTGAGGTCATCAGTCCCCTAGAACTTAGAACTAATTAAACCTAACTAACCTAAGGACATCACACACATCCATGCCCGAGGCAGGATTCGAATCTGCGACCGTAGCGGTCGCGCGGTTCCAGACAGTAGCGCCTAGAGCCGCTCGGCCACTCCGGCCGGCTTGTACCTGTCCCTGTGTGCTCTGAACGTGTTTACGTGCGCCATCAGTCCTATCTGGTACTCTGAACGTGTTTACGCGTAGACACGTTCAGAGTACTAGGTACAAGGACTGGTGGCGCCTGTAAACACGTTCAGAGCACACAGGGACAGGTACAAAGGCGTGCGCGTTAAAACGTCCAGAGCAGTTAAAGGGTTAATGGATTCAAATTCTGTATTAGTATTCTGTTCATAAGCCGATAAGACATAAATAAACATTTCCTGTTAGCTAGCAACATTTCACTATCATAACATTTCACTATCATGTATATTAAAAATAGCCTATTCGTGTCCATGTGTTTAACACAGTAACGTGTAAAATTTGAAGCAAATCGCTCGCCCAGTTTTTGAAATTTTTGGTAACAATGTTTCCCCTTTGTAAATTTCAAGTTCACAAACCAGAATAACTCGAAAAATAAGCTTCACACGAAAAAATGAGTAGAATCTAAGGTTGATTATTTTCGAGGGGGACATCTGCTAGTGCTAAAATTAGCTCACCACCCGAGCCCCCTGGCGGTGGGGCGGGAGGCAACTTTAAAACTTCAGAATCAGATCCTACATAAAAAAACTACGTACATTTTGTCTTAAACATTTGTTTTGATTCTTGGTAGTTGGCGCTGTAATTCAAGAAAATCCATGTTGTCATTTTTGCGTGGAAAATGGTTACGGATAAATAAAAAAAATACTTATTTACTTCGTAAATTTTGATTCGCTAGAGCTAAAACTCTCCCTCTCTCCCCTTAGGGCGGGGTTTGAGAGAGAGGAATTAAGAGATTTACAAATGTTGACCCAAATATTAATTTTTTCCGCAGATTCGGATAAGTTTTGTTTGTTTCATGGTCATGAGGCCACACAACTTTTAATTATCAAACAAATCATCTGCCTAGCTAACTAACTAACCAAACATCCTACTTACTAAGGACTGACCTCATTAACTCACCGAGTAAACAAAGTAAAAGACTAACTGAGGAAAAGACAAAACCACTCGCTAACTAAAGATGAACATATTTGGTGGCCCTGAAAAGGAACGATTGATTTCGTTTTAGTGTTGATTATTTGCAAATACTTACAAGTATTTGAATTCCGGACTGCTTGTTTCCAGTGAGTCCCCTCGCCTCTCCCTTTTGGCCTGCTTGTTGCCCGTAAATCCCTTGCATGTCACCATTTTATGAAATCAAATATTCAAAGTGATGACCTCCAACTTCGATGCATTTATTGACTCGTACTGTAAATCCCTGCACACATCTTGATAACATGTCTGGTGTAATTACAGCGCAAGCATCTCTTATTCTTTGCAACATGTTTTCACGAGTGGTAAGCGTTTCCTGATAAACGATATCTTTTAGATATCCCCATAAGAAAAAATCTAGTGAGGTACGGTCAGGCGATCTGGGTGGCCAATACACAGGACCTGCCCTACCGATCCAGAGACCATGGTAAAGTCGATCTAGTACATCGCGCGCTGCTGATGAATAATGCGATGGACAACCATCATGTTGAAACCACATGTTTTGTCGAAGTTCGATGCTCAGGTCTTCAAGTAGATCTGGCAGTTCATTTTCAAGTAGGTTTCGATATTTGTTGCCATTCATATTATCGTCGATAAAATATGGGCCGATCAGTTTATCACCATTTACACTACACCAAACATTAACAGACCAAGGTCGCTGATAGTTGACTTCTCGAATCCAGTATGGGTTCTGTTCACTCCAGTAATGCATGTTATGGCGATTAACTACGCCGTGGTTTGTGAATGTTGGCTCTTTGGAGAAAGGTACTCAGGCAAAAAAGTTTTGTTTTGTTTGCATCCGCTGAACTGCCCAGTGAGAAAACGTTAGACGATTTTGGAAGTCATCGCCTTGTAGTTCCTGATGCATGGACACATGATACGGATGAAATTTGTGGAGCTTCAGGCTTCTCCAAACACTCATGCGGTAAATTCCTGATTGCCTTGATATTTCTCTTGTGTTCGCATGTGGATTATGAGCCACAGCAGCTAGGACTACCACTTGATTGTTTTCTCCACGAAGAGTAGCTGCACGGGTTGTTTTTTTCTGGTTCACACTACCTTCCGCAGTAAATTGTTTAATAACTCGAACAAAAGAGGATTTTACTTGGCCAGAAAAACGCTGCGCATAAAGCGCGACTGCATTGTCAAAATTTGTCCCACTTTCTCCATAAATGTACACCATCTTAATTTTTTCTTCCACAGAAAGATAATTCATAATGACATATTCCACCTATTAATCTCAAGAGAGGAAGGATAAGGGGCGTCGAGAAAGGCAGGATTAGAATTTCTATGAACGAGAGGCGGCCCGCTCGGCGTAATTGCGTCTACCAATACTAATTCCGCGTCAAACGCGACAGGTAGCGAGCAAAAGCCGCGACCGCAGTCACACAAGGTAATCAAGCGTAAGTCGCCCAAAAGACAATCGTTATAAACGATGCATTGCTGTCTGGATGCTCAGACGGGTAAAAGATAAAGTGCGTTTGTTACATTAATACTTATAATTTCTAAAGCCCAGTCTTAGTACGAGAAAGGGCAAATTTCTCGTCCCTGCGCTACCTATCGGCGGCACTCCGAAACATTACGCCGCTCATCAACAAAGGCTGAATAAGAGCATCGATTATAGATCAGGGCTGAGTGGGATATCGGTTATCGTAGATAATTCTAAAAATGTAAAAGACGTAACATCCGCGATATTCCGAAGTAAAATAAAGGTATGAACAATGTGATTTAAGTCAATAAATTTATGAATGTCAGTTTCCACGTTTTCCCACCCGAAACTAAAAGACTCAAATTAAGCAAGCACCCCAGTTGTGAGAGTTCTCGACAAAGAGGAGTGATTACTCCGAATCTAATAAAAAATTAGGTTCGTGAATCAGTTAGTTTTTTAGTTAATGAGTTCACTCGTCAGTAAGTAGTATGTTTGGTTAGTTAATTAGGTAGTCAGATGAGTTGTTTGATAATTAAAAGTTGTGTGGCCTCATAACCACGAAACAAACGAAACTTATCCGAATCTGCGGAAAAAAATTAATATTTGAGTCAACGTTTGTAAATCTCTAATTCCTCTCTCTCAAACCCCACCCTATGGGGAGAGAGGGAGAGTTTTAGTTTTAGCGAATCAAAATTTACGAAGTAAATGAGTATTTTTTATTTATTGTAACCATTTTCCACGCAAAAATGATAACATGGATTTTCTTGAATTACAGCGCCAACTACCAAGAATCAAAACAAATGTTTAAGACAAAATGTACGTAGTTTTTTTAATGTAGGACCTGATTCTGAAGTTTTAAAGTTGCCTCCCGCCCCAGCTAATTTTAGCACCAGCAGATGTCCCCCTAGAAAACAATCAACATTGGATTATACACATTTTTTCGTGTGAAGCTTATTTTTCGATATATTCTGGTTTGTCAACTTAATATTTACACCCTGTATAAATATTCGTCAAAGTATTGTGTAAATTTTTTGGTACTCTTTACATAATGCGTATATACATATTAAACACTCACTTATTCCAATGCAATGTTGTGTCAACATTCCGAGGCAACAGTTGATGAACTTTTGCAGATTTAACATTTTGAACAAAGCTACATTTAAATTTTTATTTATATAGATGTAAAAGTTCGGGTTGTAACAACACTAACGTTATCCTACTGTATATGTAATAAATTTTTTTCTTCGTAATGGAAGAGGCGCATGGCAATAGCAGGAGTTTACGCGGCCAGATAACAGATGGCGTTAGCGAAAGGCAATTGGCGTATATACAGGGTGTTTCAAAAATGACCGGTATATTTGAAACGGTAATAAAAACTAAATGAGCAGCGATAGAAATACACCGTTTGTTGCAATATGCTTGGGACAACAGTACATTTTCAGGCAGACAAACTTTCGAAATTACAGTAGTTACAATTGTCAACAACAGATGGCGCTGCGGTCTGGGAAACTCTATAGTACGATATTTTCCACATATCCACCATGCGTAGCAATAATATGGCGTAGTCTCTGAATGAAATTACCCGAAATCTTTGACAACGTGTCTGGCGGAATGGTTTCACATGCAGATGAGATGTACTGCTTCAGCTGTTCAATTGTTTCTGGATTCTGGCGGTACACCTGGTCTTTCAAGTGTTCCCACAGAAAGAAGTCACAGGGGTTCATGTCTGGCGAATAGGGAGGCCAATCCACGCCGCCTCCTGTACGTTTCGGATAGCCCAAAGCAATCACACGATCATCGAAATATTCATTCAGGAAATTAAAGACGTCGGCCGTGCGATGTGGCCGGGCACCATCTTGCATAAACCACGAGGTGTTCGCAGTGTCGTCTAAGGCAGTTTGTACCGCCACAAATTCACGAAGAATGTCTAGATAGCGTGATGCAGTAATCGTTTCGGATCTGAAAAATGGGCCAATGATTCCTTTGGAAGAAATGGCGGCCCAGACCAGTACTTTTTGAGGATGCAGGGACGATGGGACTGCAACAAGGGGCTTTTTGGTTCCCCATATGCGCCAGTTCTGTTTATTGACGAAGCCGTCCAGGTAAAAATAAGCTTCGTCAGTAAACCAAATGCTGCCCACATGCATATCGCCGTCATCAATCCTGTGCACTATATCGTTAGCGAATGTCTCTCGTGCAGCAATGGTAGCGGCGCTGAGGGGTTGCCGCGTTTGAATTTTGTATGGATAGAGGTGTAAACTCTGGCGCATGAGACGATACGTGGACGTTGGCGTCATTTGGACCGCAGCTGCAACACGGCGAACGTAAACCCGAGGCCGCTGTTGGATCACCTGCTGCACTAGCTGCGCTTTGCCCTCTGTGGTTGCCGTACGCGGTCGCCCTACCTTTCCAGCACGTTCATCCGTCACGTTCCCAGTCCGTTGAAATTTTTCAAACAGATCCTTTATTGTATCGCTTTTCGGTCCTTTGGTTACATTAAACCTCCGTTGAAAACTTCGTCTTGTTGCAACAACACTGTGTTCTAGGCGGTGGAACTCCAACACCAGAAAAATCCTCTGTTCTAAGGAATAAACCATGTTGTCTACAGCACACTTGCACGTTGTGAACAGCACACGCTTACAGCAGAAAGACGACGTACAGAATGGCGCACCCACAGACTGCGTTGTCTTCTATATCGTTCACATCACTTGCAGCGCCATCTGTTGTTGAAAATTGTAACTACTGTCATTTCGAAAGTTTGTCCGCCTGAAAATGTACTGTTGTCCCAAGCATATTGCAACAAACGGTGTATTTCTATCGCCGCTCGTTTAGTTTTTATTGCCGTTTCAAATATACCGGTCATTTTTGAAACACCCTGTACAATATCACGAACATGTTAATGAACAGATTGAAATGTCGAGATTGCCTCGAACACAGCAAGAGATAAAACAAGAAGTAGGGGATGACTTTGTAGACGATAGTGGGTACGTGAACGAATCCACTGACATGTTTGATTCTCCACAGATAAAGAAAGAACCGAAAGAAACTTTTGAGGTGGGATCGGAAGACACTGATTCCGTAGAACAAAACAGTATGAAAATTTTAGGCATGAACGATTTATTTGAACAATTAACCAAACAAATTGTAGGACAGAATGATCAGCTTAAATCACATGTTGCTGAGCAGCTCAAAACACAGAGTGATCAGCTTCAAAAACAAGTCAGTAATCAGGTTAGTCAGCTCAAAACACAGAATGATCAACTTAAAACACACGTTGCAGAGCAGCTCAAAACACAGAATGATCAGCTTAAAACACAGGTTAGTCAGCTTAAAAGACACGTTGACGAGCAGCTTAAAACACAAAGTAATCAGATTAAAGCACAGGTCGAAGAACAAGGAATTAAAATTAGTAAACAAATAGAACAGGTAGAACAAAAAGTGGGTAATTTGAGTTCTGTGGTAAATACTATGAAATTTGAAATTGACACAATTAACAAAAAAATGGTTCAAATGGCTCTGAGCACTATGGGACTTAACATCTGAGGTCATCAGTCCCCTAGAACTTAGAACTACTTAAACCTAACTAACCTAAGGACATCACACACATCCATGCCCGTGGCAGGATTCGAACCTGCAACCGTAGCGGTCGCGCGGTTCCAGACTGAAGCGCCTTTAACCGCGCGGCCACACTGGCCGGCACACAATTATCAAAAATATGGATACTATGCAGGGGGAAATTGACAACATTAACAGTAGGTTTGATGTTGAAATTCTCAACATCCAAGAGAAAGTAGAGCCTCTAGTTGAAACGAAAGTAGACGAAAAAGTTTTCGGTCTTAAAACTGAGATCGTAAACGAATGTCAACACGGAATATCACAGTTGAAAAAGGCAGTTTCAGACACTGAAAGAGAATTAGGCGAAAAGGTGACCGGATGTGTACTAAAGTGTGAACAAAATACATCGAAAATTCAAGGCAAAATTTTCGATCTTGAGGGTAAAATTAAAGATAGGCCTGGTGTTGTCTGTAATGGCACACCATTTACGAAGCTATTGGAAGGTGAAGAACGCTTCGATCCCGCCAAGAAACATAACGGATGGCATCCGTTAGATTTCATCAAAAATTGCGAGAGAATATTTCCTGAACACTTGTCTGATCAGGAAAAGATAAACGTAGTAATTAGCGCCTTAGCAGGTGACGGTAAGCGCTGGGGAATTAATTTGAATACTGAACGAATGACGTTCGAAGAATTTAAGCAAAAGTTTACGGAAGAATATTGGTCCGAACAAAAACAGGAGCATTTGTGACGCGAGTTTATCATGACCAAACTTCATGATAACAGGGGCAGGATTTCTTTAAAAGATTTCTGCGAATATTGGTACCGGAAGTTGACGCATTTAAGAGAAAGAAGATCCGTTTCTGAAATAATATGGGAGTTATATAAAAAGCTTCCAGAAGATTCGAAGAGATACGTGGGAAGCAATCATCGTAGCTTCCAAGTGTTTCTCGAAAGGGTCGAAGACGAAGACCACTGGCGCGAAAGTCGTGCCAATTATCAAAATTTTGGTAACAGGAATAATCGTAATAATGACGAGAGAAATGACGGCGAAGGGTTTCGCGTCAACGTGATACAGAGAGGAAGAGGCAGAGGCAGAGGAATAGGAAGTTATATGATTCGCGGTAGAGGGTACACCGCGCAAAATAATGACGACGCGGGAAACTGATTTCCGCGAACGTTGCGGGCCAAACGGAAGCGGACAATACATACCGGCCCCGATTTAAGAAAAGTTACTGGACCGACAGTAAAGTTATGAGACAGGTTAGAGACAGGCGTGGAACGACGCAACGTGTTGTTACGAAACAAGCGTCAGGTGCGGGCATAAATGAGTCATCGTTGTCGCGCAAAGCGCTACATGTTAACAGGCGAGTGGAGCATCAGAGGGCAACGGCCCAGCCTAGCAAAACAGCTGTTCAGAGAGAAACCGATAGCAATGCGGCAGCATTAGATACGAGCACTGCCGTAAGTACTGGTGCATACATTACGAGTGGTAATTCCGTGGCGAAGGAAATAGTAGATGAAATGGTGGAGACACAGAGAGGTGCGGTTATCAGTGTTAGCAATAAAGTAAATGGCGAGAAAGAACCAGCAGAAGTAACTAATTGGTGTGTGCAGATCGACGATCTGTACAAGGGCCTAAAGCAATGTGAGTGGGAGGATTTTAAGAAGGAGTATGAGGCAAGGAAGTTGATTAGTGAAAAAGGAGATAATAGGGACGTCGATAAGGTGACGTGGACCAAAGTTGAAGAGGAGAGAGTAAACAGCGCCGCGCTGAGTACGCGTGCTGCCGATAGGACGATGATTAAAGATAGGAAGGAATTGGAGGATGAAATACTAAGCATTGACGAGGAAGTAATTTCTGTTAACGATCCGCCAACAGTACGAGCTGCTACCGAAAGGCACCGTGAGGAAGAGGCAAGTAATTACCTGAAAGTAATTGAAGTCCACGAGGATTACACGAAATATGAAGTAACAGTAGATGTGAGTAAAGCTGATAATGAGGACGTTTTGCCGAAAGAAGATATTGAGTTAAAATCAAAGCCTGACGAAAATGCAGAGGAAGAACTTAGTGCCTGTCTCAGAAAAGTTTTTATGTTAGAACCTGAAAGCGATCAAGAATGGTCGGATTCTGACGATAGTTCAGATAACGAATATTTCTGTACTAGTGAAAATAAAGGGGATAGAGCTAATTGCGATATTATACCTACTGATGACAAAGTTTCAAAACAAAATCCAGATGTTGAAACTGAACAAAGAAAGAAAGAACCACCTGATGACTCAGTGTTTATTTTGCAAAGAGTTCAAGTAAGTAAAGACTTTGAACTCCAGAAACCTAGAAAGCCACCAGATATAAATGATTCACAGGTCAGGAAATTATCTTGGGACAATGTCACAGTCGACCAAGGTGCGTTGCGGAAAAAACAGGAAGGGGCATGATTTAGAGCCTGGGGCAATTTTATATCGGACTTTGAGAGTGTCATGAACACCTTACATCATGAAACTACTGGGTTCCCACCGGAAGAAATTTTGTTAGGCAGCAGAAGTAAAAGGTTAATTGAGGAAAAACTAGAGTTTCCGCCTTGTACAAGCTTGGGGTTGAGTCAAAAGAAGGAATTAGTCAGAAATAGGGCAAAGCAGAAAGCTGAATCGAGATCTAAAAGACATGATAAAAATCTGAAAGTTTCAAAATTTAAAACTGGAGATTATGTTCTTTTAAAAACCCACGAAAAATCTAGTGAACTGAACCATGAAATTTCCAAATTTAAATATATTTATAATGGACCGTATATAATACAGAACATTCCACACGATAATGCTTACTACCTGATCCACCCAAAATCCAAAAGACCTTTAGGTGTAAGAAATGTTGTGGACCTGAAACTGTATGTTCCTAGAAGTGAGTGAACTAAGTACAATCAGAAAACAATTTACAGTAAATATGCTGTATATTATGCTGAAGCTAATTTATGCCAAATGTAACAAACCTTTGTAACTTAGGTAGACCAATATCAGTGTACTAATGTAATTATGTGAGTTTCAGATTACCAATTGTACTATAAATGTAAAGAGGTATGGAGAAAAAGGGCTGAAAAGAAAGGATAAATGCTGTCAGCCAGATAAAAGATGGGACTGTCAAAAATGAAAATGGGCAGTGTATGAGCCATAATATAAAGGACTGCCAAACACCAAAGAGGGCAGATAAATAGTCAAAGGAGAATTGTAAGTGTGATACAGGAGATGTGACAATATGAGGTGAAAAGGACAGCCCAAATCTGAATAATAGGCAGCAAATGTGTGTAGTAATTTTCTAAATATTATTGTGTTTTTTTAGTAAATAAGGAAATGGACTGCCATTCAATGGAAGCAGCAACAAATTGTTTTATAGTGTATATAGATATTTGTATTTGCTTTTGTAAATAAGTGTTTTTGTTCCAAATTTGGTTTTTATTTGTCTGAGATATTGAACAATGATAGAGTATTTTGCTACTTAAATAATGTTGTGATAGGAGGTTGGACTGTGCCAAAGGCAATTAAGCAAACAAGAGGGAAAATGTTCTTGATATGTAAAAAAAAAAAAATTATAGACTTATGTAAAGTGAGTGAAAGGAAGTTTGTGGTATAAATTTTTTTTTGATGGGACAATCACACACAGATTCAGAACCACTGTATAAGTATAAAGTTCAGTGTTCCCATCAAATTTGCACTTAGTGAACTTCAATGGAAACAGGGGCATGTGTAACAACACTAACATTATCCTACTGTATATGTAATAAATTTTTTTCTTCTGAATTTCAATAAATTAGTATAATCGATGTTCTGATTTCATTTCTTTTTTGTTTCATGCCATTATGTTGAAGAAGCTATAAACAATTTTCGATGTAAATTTTAATATTTATGTCAAATTTCAAGCAATGTTGTAATCGAAGGGAAGTGTACCTAATGTTGAAACTATTGTAAGATGTGAAAGTTGTATTTGTATGCCTGGTCCATACGTAGGCAATGTATTAGAATATGTGGAATGTAAAACCTTTGGTGAATACCCTGTCTGTAGGGGAGCGGTAAAAGGTGGAGGCAGCCGAGTGCGGGAAAATGCACACGGGCGCTGCACGGCATAACGGGCTCAGCAGAGTTAGTCGGAGTTGGGCATCGATCTGAGAAACACGTGCTGGATCGAGGAGGCTCTCCTGGAAAAAGTGGTTTCGTTGAGCCTCGGATGCGCTGTTTCCGACGCCTATACAGCATGGCAATATTCCATAGGCACTAAATGGAAAAGTATTGCGACGCTATGAAGAAGTGAAGTGCCAATATTTCAAGAGCCATTGCTGTAATTGCATGTGTGCTTTGTGCCTCGCCATCTCGCCGCCTACCGACCGCCTCATCGATATGAACAGGTTGAAACTTTTAGTACTGTATTCGTGTGGACCAGTGTTACTTTTGCTACATACTGTTCAATAACAACTTAAATTTTAACAGAACTGTCCTATCAATTAATTATCCTCACAACTAACCTAGAAAGGGTCCTTTCCACATGTTGTGCAATCCGAGTGTCCCAAGATGAAGATTTAAAGTTTATGTTAATAATAATTACCTGCAGACCTATCTATGTTAGAATGATGTTTAAAGAACTTTGTTGTTAATGAAATACTGGACGAATAATATAGGTCTGACCAAGTTGGAAGATAATGTTGAAATTGGTTGAGTAATGAAGTTTATTTAAATTGAGACAAAAATAACGGTAGTTAAATGAGCAGGAAATAAGACAAAAAGAGCGGTAAATCATATTTTAGAAATCTTGAATGCTTAATGCTCTCAATAATCAAACTTTCACTACAGTGATCATAATAGTTTCAGGGTCCCTCCCCCCTTTTTTCTTTTCTATTCATTTGAATTCTGAAGTGTACTGAACTGATTTGACCAGCAAAGTTAAAGTCAATATAAAACCTAAATTTATCAGTGTTTTATCCTTCTTAAAATTGACATTGTATGTGTGTTTCAAAAGTGCTGTTTCTAGGGTAACCTATGCCCGATTTCAGTCGGATCAATAGACAAAACGCAGTTTGTAGTAATCATTATAGTATAATGTTGTGTATTTATAGCTTGTCCAAATTAGTACAGGAAGTGAAAATATTAGTTCAGTAGATTTTTCTGGTTCTAAAGTTTACCATATAATGCAGTATTACTACGTGTTGTTATGCTTGTACGTACATCCACTTGTACAGGGAAAAAACTCACTTAATGCCTAATTAGGCTGGCGACCGTATTATTAACAATTAGTAGCATCTGCTGTGTATGTTTCTTGTCCGTCCTAACGTGTAGTTGCACTTTAGACTTGCTTGACGTATCATTGTTGTTACTGAGTGGGTGTAAGTCTAATTTTGCCTCCATTCAGGTACACGCGGTCAACATATTTACTAAAATCCTTTCTTATAAGGTGAAGCCCGTCAGCTTACCATAGTACAGGCTTTAAAGAGTTAACGTGCGCCCGAGCGTAGACGTTACAGGGTGTTCAAAATCTTAAATCACCGGAAATTCTTCACCGATTGCTCTGAAATTCTGACACAACGTTGTATTCAGTGACGCGCAAGTTTTCATGTGTGTATTGGAGCGCCTTATGGCATACTACGTCATCAAATGTATCCAGACACCTGGCTGAAAATGACTTACAAAGTCATGGCGCCCTCCATCGGTAATGCTGGAATTCAATGTGGTGCAATGTAGGCCTTTGCTTTGATGGTGCCACGTAAAACAACAAGGGGTGCGAGCTCCCTCAATGAAAAACACGACCACACCAGAACTCCACCGACTCCGAATTTTAATTGGCACTACACACGCTGGCACATTTCGTTCACAGGGCATTTGCCATACTCACACCCTGTCATCCGATCGCCACATAGTGTACCGTGATTCGCCACTCCACACAACGTTTTTCCACTGTTCAATTATTCAATGTTTACGCTCGTTACAGCAAGCGAGACGTCGTTTGGCATTTACCGGCGTGATGTGTGGCTTATGAGCAGACGCTCGACCATGAAATCCAAGTTTTTTTCATCTCCTGCCTTAGTACTTGCAGTGGACGACCCTCTTCAACTGTCGGCGGTCTCTGTCAGTCAACAGACGAGGTCGGCCTGTACACTTTCGTGCTGTACGTGTCCCTTTACGTATCCATTTCACTATCACATCGGAAACAGTGGACCTAGGGATGTTTAGGAGTGTGGAAATCTCGCGTACAGACGAATGACACACGTGACACCCAATCACTTGATCACATTCTAAGTCCGTGAGTTACACGGAGCGCCCCATTCTGCCCTCTCACCATGTTTAATGACTAATGAGGTCGCTGATATGGAGTACCTGGCAGTAGATGGCAGCAGAATGCACCTAATATGAAAAACGTATGTTTTTGGGGGTGTCCGGATACTTTTGATGACATAGTGTATGTGTACTGGAGTGTATTACGGTATATAAATATATGCAGGGCGAGTCATGTAAGGCCTAACAACCCTTCTATTTCGAGAACGGTTACACATGTAGAAACGCGGTTTTCGGCCACTGTTAGAGCGTCGAGCGACACGTATTTTTGTTTGTTTCGTCAATGTTTTTAGCGCTAGTATCAATGGAGATATTGAAGCAAGTACTTTTTTTAATGATACCGTATACTTTTATGACTGCATTCGATAGCTCTTGAGATGAAAATCACAGTGATATAGTGTTTGTTGATGTTGAAGTTGAAACCTGTTGTAAAAAAAATTCGAGAAATGTCCTAGCTGTGAGAGCACGGTGGCCGGAAAGGGAATTTGCGGTGCAAAAACTGCCAAGAAGGCGTGTCGGACCAGGCCGCGTAGTGGTATAACGTAAGGCAGGCCTGCGCAATGAGAATAAAGCTTTATTGGCACTTGAACCAACTTACGACCTAGATGCGGGTTCACCTACGAATGTTGTATGTGGAACTACGACACAGGATCGAATCTAGCGTATTACAATGGGCTTAGGAAAGCTATTTCACATTTGTGTATCCTCCCAGATTTATGTGAGCTGAAATAGAGAAAGCAGCTGTTCATTCTTCAAAAATAAAGTGGTCTTACAAGGTGCAAAAAGCAACCACTGTATTAAATACTAAAATGTTAGACGGAAGATTTGAATTATTTTTCCCTGTACGTGGCTGTGTGCTTCTTAGAGATAAAAGACCTGCTGTCGGACAAATGACTCTGCCTACTCTGCTCTAAATTGTATCATATGGGATACATTCGTTTAACAATACATTTTACTAAAAATAGTTTGGTGACCGCCTGTACATTACAAAATAAATACTCTTCTTAACGAAACGTCGTTTCACGCTGAACGTAAGCGCGTAATGACAGTGTTACCAGCTACATGAAATACATGCTGTCTACTTATTTGACAATGCAGTGCAATTTCGTACACACGTAAATGAAATAAACTATTAGCAATGATTTGGTAAGCACCCATATAACATAGCATAAATTCCGTCTTCCAATAAAAGTAATTTTATACATTATTTGGGCATATGTTCAAACTGTTGACGTTGGACTAAAAGGCACATTTGCAATCGCCGTTCGAAAGAGCGATGAACAGATGTAGTTACAGTGAATGATACGGTAGAGTACGCACTGGCGTTTCGGCGACGCATATCGTCTGGTGTAGCAGGGGCTTCGTCATAGACTGCATCTTTGAGTGCTTACCAAAGAAAGGAAACTTGAGGAGTCAAATCGGGAAACTTCGCAGGCCAGTGACAACAGAATTTCGTCTTACGCAACGTCCAGGAAAGTTATCATCGCTATTTGCGTTGCAACACGGGACGAGTGAGCTGGACAACCGTCGTGTTGCAGCCAAATACACTGTCGAGTATCGAGTGGTATCTCTTCTAGAAGAACCGGCAGAAAGTTCGTCACAAAGTGTGCGTACAAATGTCCATTTAGAACGCCTGAGATGAAGTGAGGTGCCACAATATAATTTCCTACGATGCCGCATTATACGTTTACGATACACGGCCGTTGATGTTGCACCTGGCGAAGCCAGTGTGGAATTCCGGCTGCCCATTAGTGTATGTTACGCAAATTTACATTAGCGTGGTTACTAAACGTTGCCTCATCGGTAAGGAGCACAGGTTGGAGAGACGTAGGGTCGTCTCTCAGTTGCTGAAGGGAAAACTGATAAAGTTGTGTACGACGTTCGAAATCACGGACGTCGAGTGTCTGATGTAGTGACAGATGATAGGGATAGAAATTCTGTCTATGCAGGATGCGAATGATACTTCTCTCGCTCATTCCACATTCCTAGGCAGTGTGCTCGTCCCACTGTTTCATTAGCGTCGTAGCCAGGACAGCTTCACCGTGTTATCTGTCAGTTGCTGTCCTTTCTTGTCCTCCTCTTGACGTTCAACCAGCCTGTCCGCGCTAGCGTCTTAATAACTTGTTCAATTGCCTGGCGCGTCGGACGTTGGCGATCCGGTTAAATAGCCCTATACCGCTGTACTGTTTTTCTGTTGTATTCACCACATGAAAGTAGTATATCCAACTTCTCCTCACTGGTGTACATGACTGCACGCAACGAACGTTAAAGCAGAAATGAGCGGCCTGCGGTGTAGAAAAACAAACAGGCAAATCTGTTGACATTCTGACACAGCGTAGCACGCGATCTCTTCTTGGAGATATTTGCACCGCTAATGCCGATTGCGGCCACTGTGCTCTCAGATTCTGGGACAATTCTCGAATATTTTTAAGGCAACATTAACAAGCGCTATATCACAGTAATTGTCTTCTCAAGAGCTGTCGAACGCAGTAATGAAAGTATAAGATTCAATTTTAAGAAAACGTACTTGCTTCAATATCTTCATTCATACCAGAGCTAAAAATATTAACCAATCAAAAAAAAAAATACATTCTCTCAAAACTCTAACATTTGCTGAAAACCGCGTTTCGATATGTGTAACCATTCAGGAAGTAAAAGGCGTGTTACGTCTTATGTGACTCACCCTGTATAATATAAAAATGTGACACGTTTTTAGCAAAAAACCTCATGTTCGTTAGTTCAAAATCTTAAATCTCCGAAAGTTCTTCACCGATACCTTCGAAGTTTTGATACAACGTTGCATTCGAACACGCGCGTGTTTTCATATACCTAAGGGAGCGGCATATGGTTTATAGATATTCCTCACACACAAAGAAAGAAAATATGTTATGTGGACATGTGTCCGGAAACGCTTACTTTCCATGTTAGAGCTCGTTTTATTACTTCTCTTCAAATCAAATTAATCATGGAATGGAAACACACAGCAACAGAACGTACCAGCGTGACTTCAAACACTTTGTTACAGGAAATGTTCAAAATGTCCTCCGTTAGCGAGGATACATGCATCCACCCTCCGTCGCATGGAATCCCTGATGCGCTGATGCAGCCCTGGAGAATGGCGTATTGTACCACAGCCGTCCACAATATGACCACGAAGAGTCTCTACATTTGGTACCGGGGTTGCGTAGACAAGAGCTTTTAAATGACCCCATAAATGAAAGTCAAGAGGGTTGAGGTCAGGAGAGCGTGGAAGTCATGGAATTGGTCCGCCTCTACCAATCCATCGCTCACCGAATCTGTTGTTGAGAAGCGTACCAACACTTCGACTGAAATGTGCAGGAGCTCCATCGTGCATGAACCACATGGTGTGTCGTACTTGTAAAGGCACATGTTCTAGCAGCACAGGTAGAGTATCCCGTATGAAATCATGATAACGTGCTCCATTGAGCGTAAGCGGGAGAACATGAGGCCCAATCAAGAATCACCAACAATGCCTGCCCAAACGTTCACAGAGAATCTGTGTTGATGACGTGATTGCACAACTGCGTGCAGATTCTCGCCAGCCCACACATGTTGATCGTGAAAATTTACAATTTGATCTCGTTGGAATGAAGCCTCATCCGTAAAGAGAACATTTGCACTGAAATGAGGATTGACACATTGTTGGATGAACCATTCAAAGAAGTGTACCCGTGGGGGCCAATCAGCTGCTGATAGTGCCTGCACACGCTGTACATGGTACGGAAAGAACTGGTTCTCCCGTAGCACTTTCCATACAGTGACGTGGTCAACGTTACCTTGTACAGGAGCAACTTCTCTGACGCTGACGTTAGGGTTATCGTCAACTGCACGAAGAATTGCCTCGTCCATTGCAGGTGTCCTCGTCGTTCTAGGTCTTCCCCAGTCGCGAGTCATAGGCTGGAGTGTTCCGTGCTCTGTAAGACGCCGATCAATTGCTTCGAACGTCTTCCTGTCGGGACACCTTCGTTCTACCGCGCCACGGCTATTGCCCCGTGCTAATCCATACATCAAATGGGCATCTGGCAACTCCGCATTTGTAAACATTGCACTGACTGCAAAACCACGTTCGTGATGAACACTAACCTGTTGATGCTACGTACTGATGCGCTTGATGCTAGTACTGTAGAGCAATGAGTCGCATGTCAACACAAGCACCGAAGTCAACATTACCTTCGCCCGCATCTCGTGGTCGTGCGGTAGCGTTCTCGCTTCCCACGCCCGGGTTCCCGGGTTCGATTCCCGGCGGGGTCAGGGGTTTTCTCTGCCTCGTGATGGCTGGGTGTTGTGTGCTGTCCTTAGGTTAGTTAGGTTTAAGTAGTTCTAAGTTCTAGGGGACTGATGACCATAGATGTTAAGTCCCATAGTGCTCAGAGCCATTTGAACCATCAACATTACCTTCCTTCAATTGGGCCAACTGGCGGTGAATCGAGGAAGTACAGTACATACTGACGAAACTAAAATGAGCTCTAACATGGAAATTAGGCGATTCCGGACACATGTCCACATAACATCTTTTCTTTATTTGTGTGTGAGGAATGTTTCCTGAAAGTTTGGCCGTACCTTTTTGTAACACCCAGTATAGTGGTAAGACGGAGATTTCAGAACCAGATTTTAAAGTGTAAGACATACCCAGGGACAGATGTGGACTCTGACCACAATGCATTGGTTATGAACTGTAGATTGAAGAAATTTCAAAAAGCGATGAAATTAAGGAGATGGGACCTGGATAAGTTGAAAGAACCGGATGCTACTGACACTTTCAGAGGGAACTTAAGCCAACTGATGAGTAGAACAGGGGAGGACGGCAGTAGAAGATGAATGGGTTGCTTTACTAGATGAAATACCGAGAGCAGCAGAGGATAAAATAGGTAAAAAGACCAGGCCTAGTAGAAATCCTTGGATATCATAGGAAATCTTGAATTTAACTGACGAAAGGAGAACATTTAAAAATGCAGCTAATGAAGCAGGTGAAAGGGCATACAAACGTCTAAAAGATGAGACTGATAGGATGTGCAAAATGACTAAGCAGGAATCTCACTAGGGGAAAGATAGATACCGCCTACAGGAAAATTAAAGAAGCCTCTGGAGAAAAGACAAGCAGCTGTGTGGATATCAAACCTCAAATAGAAAAACAGTTCTGAGTAAAGAAGGGAAAGCTAAAAACTGAAGGGTGTAATGTGTATATAGAGGCTCTATACAATGGAGATGAACTTGAATGCAGTATTATAGAAACTTAAGAGGACGCAGATGTGAATGAGATGGAAGAATGATATATCGAGAAGAGTTAGCGGAGCACTGAAAGATCTAAGTCGAAACGAGACCCCGGGAGTAGACGATATTCCGTCAACTACTGATAACCTTGGGAGAGCTAGTCACGACAAAATTATGTTATCTGGTGTGCAAGATGTGTGAGACAGGCGAAATACCCTCGGACTTCAAGAAAAATATAATAATTGCAATTCCAAAGAAAGCAGTTGCTGACAAACGTGGAAACTACCGAACTAGCAGCTTAATAAGTCATGGTTGCAAAATACTAACACGAATTCTTTACAGAATAATGGAAAAACTGGTAGAAGACAAGCTCGATGAAGATGAGTTTGGATTTCGGAGAAATGTAGGATCACCCAAGGCAATAGTAAGCCTACGACTTACTTTAGATAGGTCAAGGAGAGGCAAACCTATGTTTATATCATTTGTAGACTTAGAGACAGCATTTGACAGTGCTGACTGGAGTACTCTGAAATTCTGAAGGTAACAGGGATAAAATACAGGAAGGAAATGCTATTTACAACATGTGTAAAAACCAGGTGGCAGTTAGAAGAGTCGATGGGCATGAAAGGGGGAAGAGAACAAACAGCTAGGTCATCGGTCTCATCGGATTAGGGAAGGACGGGGAAGGAAGTCGGCCGTGCCCTTTCAAAGGAACCATCCCATCATCTGCCTGGAGCGGTTTAGGGAAATCACGGAAAACCTTAATCAGGATGGCCGGACGTAGAATTGAACCGTCGTCCTCCCGAATGCGAATACAGTGTGCTAATCGCTGCGCCACTTCGCTCGATGAAAGGGAAGCAACGGTTGAGAAGGGGGTGAGACAAGGCTGTAGCCTATCTCCGATGTTATTCTATCTGTACATTGAGAAAACAGTAAAGGGAACCAAAGAAAAATTTGGAATAGGAAATGAAGTTCAGGTAGAAGATATAAAAACTTTGAGGCTGGTCGTTGACATTGTAATTCCATCAGAGAAATCTAAGTACTTGGAAGAGCAATTAAAAGGAATAGACTGTGTCCAGAAAGGAGAATATAAGATATGAATCACGAAAAGCAACAAACGAGTAATGGAATTTAGACGAATTAAATTAGGAAATTAGGGAATTACATTAGGAAATGAGACACTAAATGTAGTAGTTGAGTTTTGCTATTTAGTCAGAAGAATAATTAATGAAGGACAAAGTAAAGAAGATACAAACTGTACACTGGTAACGAAAACAAAGGCGTTTCTGAATAAGAGAAATTTGTTAACATCGAATATACACTCCTGGAAATTGAAATAAGAACACCGTGAATTCATTGTCCCAGGAAGGGGAAACTTTATTGACACATTCCTGGGGTCAGATACATCACATGATCACACTGACAGAACCACAGGCACATAGACACAGGCAACAGAGCATGCACAATGTCGGTACTAGTACAGTGTATATCCACCTTTCGCAGCAATGCAGGCTGCTATTCTCCCATGGAGACGATCGTAGAGATGCTGGATGTAGTCCTGTGGAACGGCTTGCCATGCCATTTCCACCTGGCGCCTCAGTTGGGCCAGCGTTCGTGCTGGACGTGCAGACCGCGTGAGACGACGCTTCATCCAGTCCCAAACATGCTCAATGGGGGACAGATCCGGAGATCTTGCTGGCCAGGGTAGTTGACTTACACCTTCTAGAGCACGTTGGGTGGCACGGGATACATGCGGACGTGCATTGTCCTGTTGGAACAGCAAGTTCCCTTGCCGGTCTAGGAATGGTAGAACGATGGGTTCGATGACGGTTTGGATGTACCGTGCACTATTCAGTGTCCCCTCGACGATCACCAGTGGTGTACGGCCAGTGTAGGAGATCGCTCCCCACACCATGATGCCGGGTGTTGGCCCTGTGTGCCTCGGTCGTATGCAGTCCTGATTGTGGCGCTCACCTGCACGGCGCCAAACACGCATACGACCATCATTGGCACCAAGGCAGAAGCGACTCTCATCGCTGAAGACGACACGTCTCCATTCGTCCCTCCATTCAAGCCTGTCGCGACACCACTGGAGGCGGGCTGCACGATGTTGGGGCGTGAGCGGAAGACGGCCTAACGGTGTGCGGGACCGTAGCCCAGCTTCATGGAGACGGTTGCGAATGGTCCTCGCCGATACCCCAGGAGCAACAGTGTCCCTAATTTGCTGGGAAGTGGCGGTGCGGTCCCCTACGGCACTGTGTAGGATCCTTCGGTCTTGGCGTGCATCCGTGCGTCGCTGCGGTCCGGTCCCAGGTCGACGGGCACGTGCACCTTCCGCCGACCACTGGCGACAACATCGATGTACTGTGGAGACCTCACGCCCCACGTGTTGAGCAATTCGGCGGTACGTCCACCCGGCCTCCCGCATGCCCACTATACGCCCTCGCTCAAAGTCCGTCAACTGCACATACGGTTCACGTCCACGCTGTGCGGCATGCTACCAGTGTTAAAGACTGCGATGGAGCTCCGTATGCCACGGCAAACTGGCTGACACTGACGGCGGCGGTGCACAAATGTTGCGCAGCTAGCGCCATTCGACGGCCAACACCGCGGTTCCTGGTGTGTCCGCTGTGCCGTGCGTGTGATCATTGCTTGTACAGCCCTCTCGCAGTGTCCGGAGCAAGTATGGTGGGTCTGACACACCGGTGTCAATGTGTTCTTTTTTCCATTTCCAGGAGTGTGTATTTAAGTATCTGGAAATCTTTTCTGAATGCAATTGTCTGCTGTGTAGCTACGTATGGAACTGAGGATTAGGAGGGTATATCACGTAACTATTGAGAAAGTACTGAATAGAATTGACGACAGAAGGAATTTGTGGCGCAGCCTGACTAAAATAAGCGACCGGTTGGTAGGGCACATTCTGAGGCATCAAAGGATCACCAGTTTAGTACTGGTGGGAAGCGTGGAGAGGGGGGAGGGGAGGATCGTAGGAGGATAACGAGAGAGATAAATGCAGTAAGGAGTTTCAGACAAGACGTGCACATTTTCCAATGCAACGTTGTGTCAAAATTTCAAAAGAATTGATGAAAAACTTTCGGAAACACATGGTTTTGAACAAACGAAAGTTTCCATTTTTATTTGTTAGTTTGGTGCATAAGTTCGTAGTATTTGTCTATACGTTTAACAAACATAATAATAGAAATAACAGAGACTTTAGTCATCAATAATATATTCACCTTTACTATTTACAACAGTCTTCCCACGTCGGGGAAACTTTTCGATTTTGCGACTGTAGAAATCACGTGGTTGAGCCGAAGAACTCGTCGAGCCATGTTCGAAGTGCATTTTCACCCAGAAAGGAAGTTTCTTGAAGGTTGTTCGATAGAGAGCGGGAAAGGTGAAAATCTGAGGGCGCAACGTCACGTGAGTAAGGCGGTGCGGAATGACTGCCCAGTCCAACTTCTGTACCGCAAGACGTCTGAGTTGTTGACAATAAGTGTCAGCATCGATGGTTACACCTCTGTGAGGTAATTTGTAGTACGCCACACCGTCGCCATTCCACCAGCTGAATAACGTCATCATTTGTGGATGCGAGCAGGTCTTCGTACGGGGAATTGCTGCTTTGTTTGGGCTCAACCATTCCGTTCTTTTCTTTATGTTATCACAAAGACACCATTTCTCGTCACAAGTAATGATACAGGATAGGAATGGTCGGTGGAGTCCACGAGTCAACTGACGATCAAGCAGAGATGCACAAATGGTCACACACTGACTTTTGTGATTTAGAGCATGCGGTACTCATAACTTCTCATGTTTGAAACTTCCCAACTACATGCAAATGTCGGACGATGGTGAAATGATCGCAGTTCATCATATTTACAGTTCTCGCGTACACTGACGCGGATTAATTACTATGGTTTAATGCGGTTAAACGATCTTCACCAAACCTCGAAGGTCTTCTTGACAGTGGAGAGCCACTAATGTGAAAACGATCCGATTTACAAAGAGAAAACCATTTTCTTGTCGTTCTCTGTCCAATAGCGTTATCCCCATACGCGGCGCAAATGTTTGCCTGCTTGCGCTGCTGTCACCCCTCTGTAGAACACACGCACAAGAATATGTCGGAAATGTTCCGATTTCTTCCTTTTCTAGCGTCCACAGTTCACTCACTATCTCGAAGTAACAAAATAACAAGATATAAATTCTAAACTCAGATAGCAACAGCAAACTACAAATAAAAAATTACAATCGATAAATAAACCCATAGCAGTCATAATATCAGCATACAAAACAAAAGTGCTAAAAACTTACGCACGAACCTAATACATACGAGTAGATTATTCTTGTTACTACTACTTCAAAATCAGACACTTTTAATAAAGCCGACTGTGGCAAATTGATTAGGGCAAATTGACGACCTGCCATCTTTTGATCATTGCTTATTTCAACTAAGCTACAGTTAATGAGATCAAATAATGTGAAATCGAATCATATGATCAGCAATAACTAGATATTGTGAAAATACTACTGCTTAGGGAAATAATTCCAATCCCAAAACTATCAGTTTAATAAGTCACGGATGCAAAATACTAACGCAAATTCTTTCCAGACGAATAGAAAAACTGGCAGAATCCGACCTCGGGCAAGATCAGTTTGGATTCCGTAGAAATATTGGAACACGTGAGGCAATACTGACCGTACGACTTATCTTAGAAGATAGATTAAGGAAAGGCAAATCTACGTTTCTAGCATTTGTAGACTTAGGGAAACCTTTTGACAATGTTGACTGAAATACTCTCTTTCAAATTCTGAAGATGGCAGGGGTAAAAAACAGGGAGCGTAATGCTATTTACAATTTCCACAGAAACCAGATGGCAGTTATATGAGTCGAGGGGCATGAAAGGGAAGCAGTGGTTGGGAAGGGAGTGAGACAGGGTTGTGGCGTAGCCCCGATGTAATTCAGTCTGTGAATTGAGCAAGCAATAAGGAAAAAAAAAGAAAAATTCGGAACAGATGTTAAGATCCATGGAGAAGAAATAAAAACTTAAAGGTTCGCCGGTGACACTGTAATTCTGTCAGAGACAGCATAGGACTTGGAAGAGCAGTTGAACGGAATAGACAGTGTCTTGAAAGGAGGATATAAGATGAACATAAACAAAAGCAAAACGAGGATAATGGAATGTAGTCGAATTAAGTCGGGTGATGCTGAGGGAATTAGATTAGGAAATGAGACACTTAAAGTAGTAAAGGAGTTTTGCTATTTGGGGAGCAAAATAAGTGATGATGGTCGAAGTAGAGAGGATATAAAATGTAGACTGGCAATGGCAAGGAAATTGTTAAAATTGAGAATAGATTTAGGTGTCAGGAAGTCGTTTCTGAAAGTATTTGTATGGAGTGTAGCCATGTATGGAAGTGAAACATGGACGATAAATAGTTCCGACAAGAAGAGAATAGAAGCTTTCGAAATGTGGTGCTACCGAAGAATGCTGAAGATTAAATGGGTAGATCACATAGCTAATGAGGAGGTATTGAATAGAATTGGGGAGAAGAGAAATTTGTGGCAGAACTTAACTGGAAGAACTGATCGGTTGGTAGGACATGTTCTGAGGCATCAATGGATCACCAATTTCGTCTTGGAGGGCAGCGTGGAGAGTAAAAATCGTAGGGGGAGACCAAGAGATGAATACATTAAGCAGATTCAGAAAGATGTAGGCTGCAGTAGGTACTGGGAGATGAAGAAGCTAGCACAGGATAGAGTAAGATGGAGAGCTGCATCAAACCAGTCTCTGGACTGAAGACCACAACAGCAACAGGGTATCAACATCAAGCTGAGCGTAATTAAAAACAAGAACTATCAAACACTCCTGCTCCAACTAAGCCAAAATGGTGTCGAAATATTTTCGATTTTAAACCATTGCCTAAAGAAAGCCCAAATGTGAAGGATACGGAAAACACACAATATGCAAGACGCAAGTGATTCAATGAGCTCACGTGTAGGAACCGATGTTGGTTGATAAGGATGCGGGTAACCCGGAACAGAAATATTTAAACCAACAAATAAAATGTTCCAAAGGAAGTATAGTGCAGTGTCCTGCATGCGATGCGTCTTCGTCGACCTTACAACACAAGACCGCATGTTTGTTGCAAATTCTGCACTTAGTGTGATGAAACCTGCTCAGATTATGAAGGAAGATTTTTGTTAACGAAAAATCTTAATCCAAAGCTACATTAATTTTCAGCACAGTATTCCTTCCGTTAAATACTACTTAATAATGAACACATAGCAATATTTAATTAATTGATATACTATCATATAGTTCCTAGGTCATAGTTCCTGGTCATACATAAAGCACACCAGTGGCAAGACGCAATCAATACCTTCACTGCGCGATAACAACGGCGAAGTCACTAATGACAGTGCCACTAAAGCAGAGTTATTAAACACGTCTTTCCGAAACTCCTTCATCAAAGAAGACGAAGTAAATATTCCTGAATTCCAATCAAGAACAACTGCCAAGATGAGAAATATAGAAGTAGATATCCTCGGTGTAACAAAGCAGCTTAAATCACTTAATAAAGGCAAGGCCTCCGGTCCGGATTGTATACCAGTCAGGTTCCTTTCAGAGTATGCTGATAAAATAGCTCCATATTTAGCAGTTATGTACAACCACTCGCTCACAGAAAGATCCGTACCTAAAGACTGGAAAATTGCTCAAGTCACACCAATACCCAATAAGAGAAGTAGGAGTAATCCGCTGAATTACAGGCCCATTTCACTAACGTCTATTTGCAGTATGGTTTTGGAATATATACTGTATTAGAACGTTATGAAGTACCTCGAAGAAAACGATTTATTGACACACAGCACGGATTCAGAAAATATCATTCTTGTGAAACACAATTAGCTCTTTATACTCATGAAATAATGAGTGCTATCGACAGAGGATGACAAATTGATTCGATATTTTTAGATTTCCAGAAGGCTTTCGACACCGTCCCTCACAAGCGTCTTCTAACCAAACTGCGTGGCTACGGAGTATCGCCTCAGTTGTGCGAGTGGTTTCCTGATTTCCTGTCAGTAAGGTCACAGTTCGTGGTAATAGACGGAAAGTCATCGAGTAAAACAGAAGTAATATCCGGCGTTCCCCAAGACAGTGTTACAGGCCCTCTATTGTTCCTGATCTATATTAACGACATAGGAGACAATCTGAGTATACGTCTTAGATTTTTTGCAGATGATGCTGTCATTTACCGTCTTGTAAAATCATCAGATGATCAAAACGGCTTGCAAAATGATTTAGATAAGATATCTGTATGATGCGAAAAGTGGTAACTGACGCTGAATAAAGAAAAGTATGAAGTTATTCACGTGAGTACTAAAAGAAATCAGCTAAATTTCGATTACGCGATAAGTCACACAAATCTGATGGCTGTAAATACAAGTAAATGCTTAGGGATTACAATTACAAATAACCTAAATTGGAACGATCACATAGATAATATTGTGTGTAGAACAAACCAAAGACTGCGATTCATTCATTGGCAGAACACTTAGAAGGTGCAACAGGTCTACCAAAGAGACTGCTTACACTACGCTTGTCCGCCCTATTATGGTGTACTGCTGTGCGGTGTGCGATCCGCATCAGATGAGGCTGACGGATGACATCGAGAAAGTACAAAGAAGGGCAACTCGTTTTGTATTATCGCGAAATAGGGAAGATAGTGTCACAGACATGATACGTGAATTGGAATGGCAACCATTAAAACAATGGCGTTTTTCGTTGCGACGGGAGCTTCTCACGAAATCTCAATCACAAGTGTTCTCCTCAGATTGCGAAAACATTCTGTTGGCACCCACCTACATAGGGAGAAATGATCGTCACGCTAAAATAAGAGAAATAAGGGCTAGCACAGAAAAATTTAAGTGCTCGTTTTTCCCGCGTACCTTTCGAGAGTGGAACGGTAGAGAGACAGCTTGAAGGTGGTTCATTGAACCCTCTGCCTGGCACTTTATTGTGAATAGCAGAGTAATCACGTAGATGTAGATGTAAAAATGTATTCAGTTTTTATCAGTATTGTCATCTTGCCCCGTGATCAAAACCATCATGCTCGAGTACTTCAAAACAAGGAAAATAAATAAAAAAATTTACCATTTGGTACTATACAATAACAGGCAATTTTATTAACACGAGCAAATAAAAGCCAACTATCTCCAGAAATAAATTTACTAAAAAAGATTCTTAAAAATGATTGACTACTAACGTTCTCCCCTGCTAGATCCATGTAAACGTATGTATTTCGCTTTGATATAATGAAACACACGAAATATGTTGTAGGGAGGACACAGGTGAGAATGCTCCAGGTAAAACGACTCAGTGTGCGAGTGTAGAAAAAATACACTTTACTGCTTGGCGCCAATGCATCAAAACGCATGCGCGAACAACAAAAGCTCTGAACGAATTGGCTACAGCCGGCCGGTGTGGCCGTGCGGTTCTAGGCGCTTCAGTCTGGAACCGCGTGACCGCTACGGTCGCAGGTTCGAATCCTGCCTCGGGCATGGATGTGTGTGATGTCCTTAGGTTAGTTAGGTGTAATTAGTTCTAAGTTCTAGGCGACTCATGACCTCAGAAGTTAAGTCGCATAGTGCTCAGAGCCATTTGAACCATTTGAATTGACTACAAAGATCGTCCTGCCGCCGATTTGTGCCGCTGACTCAGAGAGTTTTCTGTATTATCCGACGTAATCACTGCTGCGTCGCTACAACGTCTCACTTCTCATGTGGCTGACAAAAATTTTGCTAAGACTTTTCGACTACTTCTTCTCATGACTACTCTCGTTGGCAAAACAGCGACCCATTATATTCTATTTGCAGACATTTTATCTTAGAGAAATCATTCGCTTATATTCTACACATTAAGTAATTTACCAGACGTTCAAAGTAGTAATAAAAACACTACAAATCTCTGTGTTGCTTAGCGACTGATGTAAGTGAAAAGGAACCGTTGTGAAACTCGGAAGCCTTCACTGGGCTAAATATCTTGCGCGGTGGCTTACAATGGACCTTAATATCTGTGGCGGAACTTCCTGTACATTCTGTGTAACATCCTTGTGCGAGACATTTCCACACTCCGTTTCTTCCCACGGTCCAACTTCATTTTCATACAGTACTCTGTTTCTCCCGCTCACCTCCGGAATGGCCTCCTTCGTTTTTGTGTCAGTATTTTCTCCAGCAGATTTCTTCCCTGGTGGTATTTCGCTTTAACACTGGTGCCAAAAACTAAGACATTACCGAGTAGGGAGAAAACGGAAGAGAGAACAACTGAACAATCTTTGTATCTCACCGCCCAGAATATTCCAAGAGACATAGCCCTCCACCCGCGCTGCTGGCTGACGCACAAGGCGGAGAGTACAAAAAGCATGGGGCTGCGTGGATAATATCTCACTCGTGATTCAACTTACTTTGTGAACCGAGTATATTCCCTTGATAAAGTTGACAGTGACGTAGTATAAACACATAAATAAAAGAAAGGTTCACCAGTGGGATAAAAATTCAAGGTGAAAGGATATCAATAATAAGATTCGCTAATGACATTGCTATCCTCAGAAAAAGTGAAGAAGAATTACAAGATCTTTTGAATGGATTGAACAGCCTAATGAGTCCAGAATATGGCTTGAGAGGAAATCGAAGAAAGGCAAAAGTAATGAGAAGTAGCAGGAATGAGAACGAGAAACTTAATATCAGAATAGGGCATCACGGAGTACACTTCAGTTAAGGAATTCTGCTACCCAGGCAGCAAAATAGCCTATTACGACACAAAAATCGGACTAACACTGACAAAAAAGCAAATTTTGGTCAAGGGAAGGACGAAATTTCAGAGAATGTACGTTTAGAGTAATGCGTTGCACGGTAGTGAAACAAGGATTGTAGGAAAACCAGATCAGAAGACAATTTAAGCTTCTGAGATACGGTGCTACACACAAATGTTGAAAATTAGATGGACTGATAAGGTAAGGAATTTGAAGGTTCTCCGCAGAATCGGGGAGGAAAGGAATGTATGGAAAACACTGACAAGAAAAAAGGACAGGATGCTAGGACGTCTGTTACGACATGAGGGATTAACTTCCGTGGTATGAGACGGAGCTATAGAGTGTGAAAACTGAAAGGAAGACAGAGGTTGGAATACATCCAGCAAATAACTGATGATTCTGGGGGAAATTAAGTCAATCTAGAAAATAGGTAGCTTCGAAAAAACTCTCGCGATCTATCCTTCAACTGAAACTGTGTCACGTTGATATACGGGGTGAACATTAATACACTACTGGCCATTAAAATAGCTACACCACGAAGATGACGTGCTACAGACGCGAAATTTAACCGACAGGAAGAAGATGCTGTGATATACAAATGATTAGCTCTTCAGAGCATTCACACAAGGTTGGCGCCGGTGGCGACGCCTACAACGTGCTGACAAGAGAAAAGTTTCCAACCGATTTCTCGTACACAATCAGTAGTAGACCGGCGTTGCCTGGTGAAACGTTGGTGTGATGCCTCGTGTAAGAAGGAGAAATGCGTACCATCACGTTTCCGACTTTGATAAAGGTCGGATTGTAGCCTATCGCGATTGCGGTTTATCGTATCGCGACATTGCTGCTCGCGTTGGTCGAGATCTTATGACTGTTGGCAGAACATGAAATCGGTGGGTTCAGGAGGGTAATACAGGACGCCGTGCTGGATCCCAACGGCCTCGTATCACTAGCAGTCGAGATGACAGGCATCTTATCGGCATGGCTGTAACGGATCGTGCAGTCACGTCTCGATCCCTGAGTCAACAGATGGGGACGTTTGCAAGACAACAACCATCTGCACGAACATTTCGACGACGTTTGCAGCAGCATGGACTGTCAGCTCGGAGACCATAGCTGCTGCTACCCTTGACGCTGCATCACAGACAGGAGCGCCTGCGATGGTGTACTCAACGACGAACCTGGGTGCACGAATGGCAAAACGTCATTTCTTCGGATGAATCCAGGTTCTGTTTATAGCATCATGATGGTCTCATCCGTGCTTGGCGACATAGCGGTGAACGCACATTGGAAGCCATACTGGAGTGACAGCCGGCGTGATGGTATTGGTTACACGTCTCGGTCACCTCTTGTTCGCATTGACGGCACTTTGAACAGTGGACGTTACATTTCAGATCTGTTACGACCCGTCGCTCTACCCTTCATTCGACCACTGCGAAACCCTACATTTCAGCAGGATAATGCACGACCACATGTTGCAGGTCCTGTACGGGCCTTTCTTGATACAGAAAATGTTCGACTGCTGCCCCGGCCAGCACATTCTCCAGATCTCTTACCAATTGAAAACGTCTGGTCAACGGTGGCCGAGCAACTGGATCGTCACAATACGCCAGTCACTACTCTTGATGAACTGTGGTATCGTGTTGAAGCTGCATGGGCAGCTGTACCTGTACACGCTATCCGAGCTCTGTTTGACTCAATG
This sequence comes from Schistocerca cancellata, assembly GCF_023864275.1. NCBI lineage: Eukaryota > Metazoa > Arthropoda > Insecta > Orthoptera > Acrididae > Schistocerca > Schistocerca cancellata. The sequence continues at coordinate 158,596,603 of NC_064632.1, forward strand.
CCCAGGCGTATCAAGGCCGTTATTACGGCCAGAGATGGTTGTTCTGGGTACTGGTTTCTCAGGATCTATGCACCCAAACTGCTTGAAAATGTAATCACATGCGTGAAAATGTAATCACAATTCAGTTCTATTATAATATATTTGTCCAGTGAATACCCGTTAATCATCTGCATTTCTTCTTGGTGTAGCAATTTTAATGGCCAGAAGCATACAGACGTGAGAGCCGCTCAACCAAGAAAATTAAGGAAATGTTGCAACCTGTCTCAGTGTGACAGTGTCACGGATTCATAAAATTCGTTGCATGTGTGGCAGCAGCTACGTACGTCTGTCTTTGTGAACTGTTGCTGATCGCGGTGTTGAACACTGGTTTCACCTGCACTACAGGAATCTTGAAAAATCAGTGTGGCATACGTGCGGGGTGTGGTGTTTCAGCATTGTAACATTCCGCTCTTCAGCCAAGAGCTTTTAAAAGCTATAAAAAAGATGAAAAACAATTACTGTTAAAAGGCGAAAATTTAATTTTTTTAAAACTATAAAAAGGTGTAAATTTTGTTAGAGTTTGCATAAAAACAGTAAGATTTTTTTTTACGAAAATCGAAGGACAAAAGATTTTCCTGGTCAAGCGAGAGTGCCCCATTCGTGCTACATGACCGTAGAATTTCAAACGTCTTTTACGTGCAAGTGAAGTGAATCATTCAGTCAGCAAATACAGTACTCCTGAGCTTTTGCCCGTCCAGATACTATCTCGAATTTTGATTCCAAATAGTTTTCTCAGTACTTGTCTTCCTACTTTCTCCATGTGTTTGACATTGGTAGTTAATGATGACGTCTCCTCCGCAGCGCGAATTGGCCGCGCGGTTTGAGGTGCTATGTCGCGGACTGCCGGAGGTTCGAGTCCTCCCTCGGCCATGGGTGTGTGTGTGTTGTTAGTCTAAGTGTTGTCTAAGTCTAGGGGTCGATGACCTGAGCAGTTTGATCACTTAGAAATTCACACACATTTGACGTCTCCTCTGCGTAGAATGCTTCTGTAAGAACGACTGTGAAGCAGTGACAAAGTTTGACTTTGATGGACAGCGATTTCTTTTTGTACGTATTCCAGGTAATTGTGTAAGCCTTACGCAGTTTTCCTGCACCTTGTTTGTTAGTTATGCTCTCGTTGCTAGTGTTTCCAATATTTGACGTAGATGCTTGAGTGTTTAATGTGTGGTTTGTTGCCTTACTTGGCTGCAAGTGATGCCAGGTTCGGGCTCTCGGAGTCTACGTGTTGTGTTTTTTCGTGATGGATTTGTAGGTAAGCGATCAGCTGTGTTAAAACTCTGGGTACAGAAACACATAATAATGAAGATCGCAAAAATAATTTCATTGACTACTAGTTTCGGCTTCTCTACAAGCTATCTTCAGACCTTAAGCAGTTTTTGTACCCTCCATTCGTCTGACTTGGTACATTTATCGAATTATTTGACACAGTCAAATTTGGAGATAACCGATCTTCTATGTAAAAGCTTGTCTCCGACTTTGACCATGCCAAATAATAATGTGAATGTGTTAAGACAGGCGAATGGAGACTACAGAAAATTGTGTAAGATCTGATAATGGCTTGTATATAAGCCGAAACTAGTAATCGATAAAATTAGATTTGCGATCTTGACTATTAAGGCCTTTTCTGAATCCATAGTTTTTAAAAGCTGTAATTTGGTAGCTAAGCGAATCTGATGCACCTCATACGCCAATGATAAATTTAAGGCCACACAAAAATTCGAGTTCTGAAGCTTACTCTGCAGGTGTTGCTTGTAGTCAAAACAAAAAATTTCAGCTGTTTAGCATTTCATCTTATAGGCTAATATAAATGAGTGCAACCCAATATTTCGCCCAAGGTAATCATAATCGATTTCTCGAAACTGGGCGGGCGTTGACTGATAATGGTGGATGTTACAGTTTTGGAGACCTCACGGAGCCAAACCGCACCAGCGTGTGACGCTTTCTTAGAGCCTGAGTAGCAAACGCCAGGCTCCAACTGACTTTTTATGCGGGGGTGGCCAGTTATGAAATAACATAGAACCACATGGGAACAAAACTTGGCGGATCGCGTTTTTATAAATAAAACATTTGATGAGTGAGCGACTTATAAATGAAATGGGCCTACTGGAATTCCTCTCAGTAGGCAGTGAATATATTGCGGGGACATGCTAATAGAAGGAAAAATTAATGTTAATTGCACAATGCGTAGGTGAGCTTGTTTGGTGGCGAGATATTTCACGAACACTGACTGGTCGAACTTAAAAGATGAGTGGTTACAGCTGGACGGACCTGAGACCTTCCGAAGTGCTGCCAGCCTCAGCCTACTGCTAGAAGTACGTCTGGTGCGGCAGTTCGTGTCTTACTCAGTTAGTTTCTGGGTGATGCATTTCTTGTTCTTCAAGCGCAGCAGGATGAGCAATGTACCCCATAATTGCACAGTGATCCATATGTAGGTTCATTAAACTCGCTAGGATACTTACGTTAAGTAACTGTTAGTATTTAAGTATGTCTAACAAGGAAACCCTACACCCATGAATCATGGACCTTGCCGTTGGTGGGGAGTCTTGCGTGCCTCAGCGATACAGATGGGCGTACCGTAGGTGCAACCACAACGGAGAGGTATCTGTTGAGAGGACAGACAAACGCGTGGTTCCTGAAGAGGGGCAGCAGCCTTTCCAGTAGTTGCAGGGGCAACAGTCTGGACGATTGACTGATCCGGCCTTGTAACAATAACCAAAACGGCCTTGCTGTGCTGGTACTGCGAACGGCTAAAAGCAAGGGGAAACTACAGCCGTAATTTTTCCCGAAGGCATGCAGCTTTACTGTATGATTAAATGATGATGGCGTCCTCTTGGGTAAAATATTCCGGAGGTAAAATAGTCCCCCATTCGGATCTCCGGGCGGGGACTACTCAAGAGGACATTGTTATCAGGAGAAAGAAAACTGGCGATCTACGGATCGGAGTGTGGAATGTCAGATCTCATAATCGGGCAGGTAGGTTAGAAAATTTAAAAAGGGAAATGGATAGGTTAAAGTTAGATATAGTGGGAATTAGTGAAGTTCGGTGGCAGGAGGAACAAGACTTTTGGTCAGGTGAATACAGGGTTATAAATAGAAAATCAAATAGCGGTAATGCAGGAGTAGGTTTAATAATGAATAAAAAAATAGGCGTGCGGGTAAGCTACTACCAACAGCATAGTGAACGCATTATTGTGGCCAAGACAGACACGAAGCCCTTGCCTACTACAGTAGTACAAGCTTATATGCCAACTAGCTCTGCAGAGGATGAAGAAATTAACGAAATGTATGATGAGATAAAAGAAATTATTCAGGTAGTGAAGGGAGACGAAAATTTAATAGTCATGGGTGACTAGAATTCGAGAGTAGGAAAAGGGAGAGAAGGAAACATAGTGGGTGAATATGGGTTGGGGGGAGAGAAATGAAAGAGGAAGCCGTCTGGTAGAATTTTGCACAGAGCATAACTTAATCATAGCTAACACTTGGTTCAAGAATCATAAAAGAGGGTTGTATACATGGAAGAATCCTGGAGATACTAAGAGGTATCAGATAGATTATATAATGGTAAGACAGAGATTTAGGAACAAGGTTTTAAATTGTAAGACGTTTCAAGGGGCAGATGTGGACTCTGACCGCAATCTGTTGGTTATGAACTGTAGATTAAAACTGAAGAAACTACAAAAAGGTGGGAATTTAAGGAGATGGGACCCGGATAAACTGACTAAACCAGAGGTTGTAGAGAGTTTCAGGGAGAGCATAAGGGAACAATTCACAGGAATGGGGGAAAGAAATACAGTAGAAGAAGAATGGGTAGCTATGAGGGATGAAGTAGTGAAGGCAGCAGAGGATCAAGTAGGTAAAAAGACGAGGGCTAGTAGAAATCCTTGGGTAACAGAAGAAATATTGAATTTAATTGATGAAAGGAGAAAATATAAAAACGCAGTAAATGAAGCAGGCAAAAAGGAACACAAACGTCTCAAAAATGGGATTGACAGGAAGTGTAAAATGGATAAGGAGGGATGGCTAGAGGACAAATGTAAGGATGTAGAGGCTTATCTCACTAGAGGTAAGATAGATACTGCCTACAGGAAAATTAAAGAGACCTTTCGAGAAAAGAGAGCCACCTGTATGAATATCAAGAGCTCAGATGGAAACCCAGTTCTAAGCAAAGAAGGGTAAAGCAGAAAGGTGGAAGGAGTATATAGAGGGTCTATACAAGGGCGATGTACTTGAGGACAATATTATGGAAATGGAAGAGGATGTATATGAAGATGAAATGGGAGATACGATACTGCGTGAAGAGTTTGACAGAGCACTGAAAGACCTGAGTCGAAACAAGGTCCCGGGAGTAGACAACATTCCATTAGAACTACTGTCGGCCTTGGGAGAGCCAGTCCTGACAAAACTCTACCATCGGGTGAGCAAGATGTATGAGACAGGTGAAATACCCTCAGACTTCAAGAAGAATATAATAATTCCAATCCCAAACAAAGCAGTTGTTGACAGATGTGAAAATTACCGAACTATCAGTTTAATAAGTCACAGTTGCAAAATAATAACGCGAATTCTTTACAGACGAATGGAAAAACTGGTAGAACCCGACCTCGGTGAAGATCAGTTTGGATTCCGTAGAAATATCGGAACACGTGAGGCAATACTGACCCTACGACTTATCTTAGAAGCTAGATTAAGGAAAGGCAAACCTACTTTTCTAGCATTTGTAAACTTAGAGAAAGCTTTTGACAATGTTGACTGGAATACTCTGATTTCAAATTCTAAAGGTGGCAGGGGTAAAATAAAGGGAGCGAAAAGCTATTTACAATTTGTACAGAAACCAGATGGCACTTATAAGAGTCTAGGGGCATGAAAGGGAAGCAGCGGTTGGGAAGGGAGTGAGACAAGGTTGTAGCCTGTCCCCGATGTTATTCAATCTGTATATTGAGCAAGCAGTGAAGGAAACAAAAGAAAAATTCGGAGTTGGTATTAAAGTCCATGTAGAAGAAATAAAAACGTTGAGGTTCGCCGATGACGTTGTAATTCTGCCAGAGACAGCAAAGGACTTGGAAGTGCTGTTGAACGGAATGGACAGTGTCTTGAAAGGAGGATATAAGATGAACATCAACAAAAGCAAAACGAGGATAATTGAATGTAGTCGAATTAAGTCGGGTGATGATGAGGGAATTAGATTAGGAAATGAGATACTTAAAGTAGTAAAGGAGTTTTGCTATTTGGGGCAAAAAATAACTGATGATGGTCGAAGTAGAGAAGATATAAAATGTAGACTTGCAATGGCAAGGAAAGCGTTTCTTAAGAAGAGAAATTTGTTAACATCGAGTATAGATTTAGGTGTCAGGAAGTCATTGCTGAAAGTATTTGTATGGAGTGTAGCCATGTATGGAAATGAAACATGGAAGATAAATAGTTTGCACAAGAAGAGAACAGAAGCTTTCGAAATGTGGTACTACCGAAGAATGCTGAAAATTAGATGGGTAGATCACATAACTAATGAGGAGGTATTGAATAGAATTGGGGAGAAGAGGAGTTTGTGGTACAACTTGACAAGAAGAAGGGCCCGGTTGGTAGGACATGTTCTGAGGCATCAAGGGATCACAAATTTAGCATTGGAGGTAGTGTGGAGGGAAAAAGTCGTAGAGGGAGACCAAGAGATGAATACACTAAGCAGATTCAGAAGGATGTAGGTTGCAGTAAGTACTGGGAGATGAAGAAGCTTGCACAGAATAGAGTAGCATGGAGAGCTGCATCAAACCGGTCTCAGGACTGAACACAACAACAACAACAAGGAAACATCACCAACTTTAAGATAAAAAAGCACATTTGCAAGATATCAACCCCAGCTATCGATCCCGAGCCTTAGGCCATATTTCTGATGATACACAGTTACGACCTTCTGAATGTACAGCTATTAAACTTCGCCCGCTCCGGTTGGTTGCAACCCGCTCCGCCCCTATACATCCATCTGATGCCCAAGTGGAGTAACAAGTTTGTGTTCATAAAATCGGTGATCCAACAAGCGATAGTGCTTTGTTCATTGTATAAAAGTGCGGGGTTTCTAACATGTAGCGGGCGCCAGAGATACCTTTACTTAGAACGCCTGTATGTTGCAAGCAATTGGATTTGCCGACCTGTAAAAAGCGTTCGACAATGTCAAATCGTCCAAAAATGTTGGAAATTCTGAGAAAAATAGGGATAAGCTTTAGCGAAAGACAGGTAATATACAATATGTACAAGAGCCAAGAGGGAACTGTAAGAGCGACGACCAAGAACGAAGTCCTAGGATTAAAAAAGGTGTAAGACAGGGCTGTAGTCTCTCGCCGCTACTATTCAATCTATACATCAAAGAAGCAATGACGGAAGTAAAAGAAAAATTAATGAGTGGAATTAGATTCAAGGTCAAAGGATCTCAATGATAAGATTTGCTAATGACATTGGTGTCCTCAGTGAAGGTGAAGAAGAATTACAGGATCTGCTGAATGCAATGAACAATCTAATAAGTACAGAATATGGATTGGGAGTAATCGAAGAATGACGGAAGTAAAGAGAAGTAGCAGAAATAAAAACAGCGAGGAACTTAAGATCAGGACTGTTGGTCACGAAGTAGATAAAGTTAAGGAATTCTGCTACCTAGGCAGCAAAATAACCCATGAGGGAAGGATCAAGGAGGACATAAAAAGCATACTAGCTCTGGAAAAAGGGGATTCCTGGCCAAGAGAAGTCCATTAGTATCAACCATAGGCCTCAATCTGAGGAAGAAATTTCTGAGAATATACGTTTAGGGTACAGCATTGCATGGTAGTGAAATGTGGACTGTGAGCAAACCGGAAAAGGAGAGCATCGAATCATTTGAGATGTGGTGCTACAGACGAACGTTGAAAATTAGGTGGACTAATACACTCCTGGAAATTGAAATAAGAACACCGTGAATTCATTGTCCCAGGAAGGGGAAACTTTATTGACACATTCCTGGGGTCAGATACATCACATGATCACACTGACAGAACCACAGGCACATAGACACAGGCAACAGAGCATGCACAATGTCGGCACTAGTACAGTGTATATCCACCTTTCGCAGCAATGCAGGCTGCTATTCTCCCATGGAGACGATCGTAGAGATGCTGGATGTAGTCCTGTGGAACGGCTTGCCATGCCATTTCCACCTGGCGCCTCAGTTGGACCAGCGTTCGTGCTGGACGTGCAGACCGCGTGAGACGACGCTTCATCCAGTCCCAAACATGCTCAATGGGGGACAGATCCGGAGATCTTACTGGCCAGGGTATTTGACTTACACCTTCTAGAGCACGTTGGGTGGCACGGGATACATGCGGACGTGCATTGTCCTGTTGGAACAGCAAGTTCCCTTGCCGGTCTAGGAATGGTAGAACGATCACCAGTGGTGTACGGCCAGTGTAGGAGATCGCTCCCCACACCATGATGCCGGGTGTTGGCCCTGTGTGCCTCGGTCGTATGCAGTCCTGATTGTGGCGCTCACCTGCACGGCGCCAAACACGCATACGACCATCATTGGCACCAAGGCAGAAGCGACTCTCATCCCTGAAGACGACACGTCTCCATTCGTCCCTCCATTCACGCCTGTCGCGACACCACTGGAGGCGGGCTGCACGATGTTGGGGCGTGAGCGGAAGACGGCCTAACGGTGTGCGGGACCGTAGCCCAGCTTCATGGAGACGGTTGCGAATGGTCCTCGCCGATACCCCAGGAGCAACAGTGTCCCTAATTTGCTGGGAAGTGGCGGTGCGGTCCCCTACGGCACTGCGTAGGATCCTACGGTCTTGGCGTGCATCCGTGCGTCGCTGCGGTCCGGTACCAGGTCGACGGGCACGTGCACCTTCCGCCGACCACTGGCGACAACATCGATGTACTGTGGAGACCTCACGCCCCACGTGTTGAGCAATTCGGCGGTACGTCCATCCGGCCTCCCGCATGCCCACTATACGCCCTCGCTCAAAGTCCGTCAACTGCACATACGGTTCACGTCCACGCTGTCGCGGCATGCTACCAGTGTTAAAGACTGCGATGGAGCTCCATATGCCACGGCAAACTGGCTGACACTGACGGCGGCGGTGCACAAATGCTGCGCAGCTAGCGCCATTCGACGGCCAACACCGCGGTTCCTGGTGTGTCCGCTGTGCCGTGCGTGTGATCATTGCTTGTACAGCCCTCTCGCAGTGTCCGGAGCAAGTATGGTGGGTCTGACACACCGGTGTCAATGTGTTCTTTTTTCCATTTCCAGGAGTGTAAGTTAATGAATGAAGAGGTTCTCCGTAGAATCTGCGAGGAAAGGAACAAATAGAAAACGCTGATAAGAAGCAGGAACAGGATGGTAGAATATCTGTTAAGACGTCAGGGAATGGCTTCATGGTACTAGAGGGAGCTGTAGAGGACAAATACTGTAGAGAAAGACAGAGATTGGAATACATCCAGCAAATAATTGAGGATGTAAGTTGTAAGTGGTACTCTGAGATGAAGAGGTTGGTACAGTAGAGGAATTCGTGGCGAACCGCATCAAACCAATCATAAGCTCATGACAAAGAGAGAGAGAGAGAGAGAGAAAGAGAGAGAGAGAGAGAGAGAGAGAGGGAGTTGCAATTACAAATGCAGTGTAGATGAATGAAGTGAATGTGCATGTCATTAAAGAAGTGGCGTAGCGCTGTTTCATTATTAACATCGCTGTTGTGTGTAATTTTGTTTGGATTAAAAAGCAGACTCTATTAAGCTGAAGTACATTTGAGTTGTGCTATTCATCAACGCGGTTGGGCATGATTAAGTTATACATCGAAAATTATTTACATCATCCCTTAGTTGCTTAGGCTTATTCATTTTCATTGTAAGGTATGTATAACTAAAACAATATCGAACACCAGTGCGTGTGAAGTTGACTCTTTTCGCATAAAATAACGCGTTCCCGATCAATATTTGAAGACCCTCTGTCCCTAATCTCCCCGTACTTTCAACATCCCGCGGGTAGGAGAGCTCTGGTTGCCACTCCGTAGTACAGTTCTTCGTGCCCCGGCGGCTACAGTGGGGTGGACCGAGTGACAAACAGCCGGTGCGTGCGAATCTTTAAAAGCTGTACTCTCAGGGTCCATAGCTATATACTATCACAATTACGGCTCAAAGTTGCGCGCGGGGACTGGTATCTTCCTAGTGAGCTTTCTTCTCCTTCAAATGCGAAGTCAAGTTGGCAGTGTTTCCTTGTAAGATATTCTGTGATCGTTACAGTGGACTTAATTACGATCTACTGTAGTTATCGTGGATCTGCTAGACACTCTTGCATGCGCACCATTCACGATACTGTGGATTTAGACCAACTCGCATGCATGTATTTGAAATAAACTATTGTAATAATTTAACTTACATCGTAAGCTTTAATGTGTCCTTTCTCTGCCTCGTGATGACTGGGCGGTTCTGAACAGCGTGTACTGGGGTTCCATATACAAGAACTTTCAAATGCATCCACAAATAAAGTCGCGATGGGCTTGGGTCCGTAGAGCTCGGAGGCCAGGCAATTGGTCCATTCTACCTATCCATCTGTCAACGAACCTGTTATTTAGAAGCGGACAGACATAAACTCCAAAATGAGGAGATGCTTCATGGTGCATGAAGTACGTGTATTGTTGCACAGCTAAAGGCACATCTGCCAACAGATCCGGTAGAACATTCTCTACGAAACAGCGATAACTTGAGCCGGCCTGAGTGGCCGAGCGGTTCTAGGCGCTACAGTCTGGAACCGCGAGACCGCTACAGTCGCAGGTTCGAATCCTGCCTCGGGCATGGATGTGTGTGATGTCCTTAGGTTAGTTAGGTTTAAGTAGTTCTAAGTTCTAGGGGACTGATGACCATAGATGTTAAGTCCCATAGTGCTCAGAGCCATTTAATGTGTCTCTAGACACGAATTACTGGCATTACATTCTTGCCTATTGCATTGAGACGTTGGGCGCAACATGTGTTTACCTTCTTGGTTTTAACACCTAGTCGTGACCCATTTGATTCATGAGTCAATTTTGGTGTGGTACATTCGAGACTCATTTCGTGACCTTGCAAAGAATAAAAAAAGGATAGCATAAATAGAGGTGGTAAAAAAGGGGCACCACAGCAACGACTATTCAATCTTCTACTAAAAAATTTTTAAACTGCCAAATGTATTACATTAATTTAAAAAGTAATTTAAGGATATCTGTATGTACGTCTGGAAAATATATCTTTTCTGGAAGTTCGCAGGACCATTTTCGTGACTGCTTATTCGAACAACTATTACAATACATAGGGACACCATTCATTGACGTCGTCCTTCTGTTCACGACTGACACCCACACAAAACATGCCTAAGACACACAGTACATCAAGACAAAATAAAACGAAAGAAAGGTAGGACACAGCTGTCGGAGGCAGTCTCTGTCACTGTCAGTTTCATACGTCGCCTGTTCATCTCTGGCTACATTATTAACTTCGTTTTCACAAATTTCTTGCTGTCCAAAATCATTTCTTTGATAACACTGGTAGATATGTCACTCACTTAACCAAATTACGTGCTGTGCACGGAAATTGCTGATTTTAGCAAGTGTAACTGATTTCATGTCCTACCAAAAAAAAATATTATTGCTCGTGCTTGCTGTATTTAAGATTTTCATGTTCCTGTTTATGTTGGTTAGTGAATGTTCGGCTAGGTGTGATTTCTGCCAGCGACATGCTTACTGGAGAAACTGACTTAATGAGTCATATTTTTTTTATTTTCTAAACTGTTAGACGCAGTCGTGATTGTAACCGTTGCCATCGTCAAAATATGAAGAATTCCTTCTTGCGATTGATAACTTTTATTTTTTTATAGGTTGTGCCTCGCTAAGGTGCGCATCTCTACTTGTTTATCAGTTTTGTTTCTTCCTTTGCTCTCAGTACCTTTTCATTCGTTCGCTGTCTTCCTTTTTAGGTACTTATATCAAACCTAAATTTTGTCATGTTAGTTTCTCAGCGAATTTTGTGAATTAGTGCCCTAAATTAAGAATTAATGAATTCTTCACGAATGCTGGTTTCTTTTATGTCTTTCTGAATTTGTGTTACACACTGTTGTTGTTTTTCTTTCCTTTTTTTGATAAGGCCAAAACAACAATTTTCTTTGAAAACCTGTCACCATCCGCTATAAACAAGAGAGGTGGTGCTACCCGTGATGGTTTTCTTTTTTTATGTTAGTAATATGATAGATTCCTTGTGATTTTCTTTTCATACAAATTTCGTTTCCTCATCTGGTCCCAAGAATTTTCCTTTCTGGCTTTTTCAGTGATTTTTATATGGGACTGCTACGAATCACCATGGCTTCAGGAGCGTGAAGACGTCCAGTTTCAACAACTGTGTTGTAATTTTGTATTTGATGACACAGACTGTTTTGTTCTGCCTGTTGTAAGTGGGTTCGTGTGCTATTTGTAGTTTCGGAAATCTTGCCAACTTCAGTCCGCTGATTCAGTAATTTTCCCTAGTTACTTGAACTGATTTTTTGGGAGATTTTCCGAAATTTGTGGTTGAAACCATTCTTGAGTTTGAGCTGGTCCGTAATGCGACCTGAAATATGTCATTTCTGGCGCTTTTTCGTGGTGTCTGTAATGTATCCTTTGTCGGGAAGCTGTGAGTAAATATGAAAATGATAAAATGAAATGAATCTGCTCAATAGTATGCAGTGCTTGAATTAAAGGTTTGCCGTCGGAAGGACGCACCACAGAAGCGATAACACGACGTATTTGATTCACGTCCACACATATTAATTATCTCGTTGAGTATTAACGTGAGTTCCTGTAACAAGAAAGTGAAATAGCCCTCGCTTACTGATGGGTGGGTGTATCAGGTGGTAGGTGTTGATCAACGTACTATTATTCGGTAAGTAGACTGACAGTGAAAAGTCTTACTTTAATTTCTACCGTAAATAGTGGTAGCAATACCGAATCGGACTTCGTATTTAAAGACGCAGATTCTATACGGAATTCAATGCTCAAACCGTAAGACGCGATCTGCGATCGGACTGATTGCTTTCGAACAATGTACGGTTCTTCGTGACACATCGTCCCTAAAACAGAAAATACACAACATAAAATCATACGTGAGAGATCTGTAGGTGACCACATTAACGGTAGATACTTTTCATAAAGATGCCAAGTTATTATTCAGAGCAATATAAACTTCAAGATTAGGCAGTTACTGATACCTACCTCTGTTTTGTGAGGACGGACAAACGAGAAGGTTAAGGGGAAGGTGCTTCTACCCTCAACCAACTTCTACTGTTTAACAACTGCCACATGTTGTTGTTGTGGTCTTCAGTCCTGAGACTGGTTTGATGCAGCTCTCCATGCTACCCTATCCTGTGCAAGTTTCTTCATCTCCCAGTACCTACTGCAACCTGCATCCTTCTGAATCTGCTTAGTGTATTCATCTCTTGGTCTCCCTCTACGATTTTTACCCTCCACGCTGCCCTCCAATGCTGAATTTGTGATCCCTTGATGCCTCAGAACATGTTCTACCAACCGGTCTCTTCTTCTGGTCAAGTTGTGCCACAGACTCCTCTTCTCCCCAATTCTATTCAATACTTCCTCATTAGTTATGTGGTCTACCCATCTAATCTTCAGCATTCTTCTGTAGCACCACATTTCGAAAGCTTCTATTCTCTTCTTGTCCAAACTATTTATCGTCCATGTTTCACTTCCATACGCGGCTACACTCCAAACAAATACTTTCAGAAATGACTTCCTGACACCTAAATCTATACTCGATGTTAACAAATTTCTCTTCTTCAGAAACGCTTTCCTTGCCATTGCCAGTCTACATTTTATATCTTCTCTACTTCGATCATCATCACTTATTTTGCTCCCCAAATAGCAAAACTCCTTTACTACTTTAAGTGTCTCATTTCCTAATCTAATACCCTCAGCATCACCTGACTTAATTCGACTACATTCCATTATCCTCGTTTCGCTTTTGTTTATGTTCATCTTATATCCTCCTTTCAAGACAGTGTCCATTCCGTTCAACTGCTCTTCCAAGTCCTTTGCTGTCTGTGACAGGATTACAATGTCATCGGCGAACCTCAAAGTTTTTATTTCTTCTCCATGGATTTTAATAGCTACTCCGAATTTTTCTTTTGTTTCCTTTACTGCTTGCTCAATATACAGATTGAATAACTTTGGGAAGAGGCTACAACCCTGAATCACTCCCTTCCCAACCACTGCTTCCCTTTCATGCCCCTAGACTCTTATAACTGCCATCTGGTTTCTGTACGAATTGTAAATAGCCTTTCGATTCCTATATTTCACCCCTGCCACCTTTAGAATTTGAAAGAGAGTGTTCCAGTCAACATTGTCAAAAGCTTTCTCTAAGTTTACAAATGCTAGAAACGTAGGTTTGCCTTTCCTTAATCTTTCTTCTAAGGTAAGTCGTAAGGTCAGTATTGCCTCACGTGTTCCAATATTTCTACGGAACCGAAACTGATCTTCCCCGATGTCGGTTTCTACCAGTTTTTCCATTCGTCTGTAAAGAATTCGTGTTAGTATTTTGCAGCTGTGACTTATTAAACTGATAGTTCGGTAATTTTCACATCTGTCACACCTGCTTTCTTTGGGATTGAAATTATTATATTCTTCTTGAAGTCTGAGGGTATTTCACCTGTCTCATACATCTTGCTCACCAGATGGTAGAGTTTTGTCAGGACTGGCTCTCCCGAGGCCGTCAGTAGTTCTAATGGAATGCTGTCTACTCCCGGGGCCTTGCTTCGACTCAGGTCTTTCAGTGCTCTGTCAAACTCTTCACGCAATATCGTATCTCCCATTTCCTCTTCGTCTACGTTCTCTTCCATTTCTATAATATTGTCCTCAAGTACATCGCCCTTGTATAGACCCTCTATATACTCCTTCCATCTTTCTGCTTTCCCTTCTTTTGTTAGAACTGGGTTTCCATCTGAGCTCTTGATATTCATACAAGTGGTTCTCTTTTCTCCAAAGGTTTATTTAATTTTCCTGTAGGCAGTATCTATCTTACCCCTAGTGAGATAAGCCTCTACATCCTTACATTTGTCCTCTAGTCATGCCTGCTTAGCCATTTTGCACTTCCTGTCGATCTCATTTTTGAGACGTTTGTATTCCTTTTTGCCTACTTCATTTACTGCATTTTTATATTTTCTCCTTTCATCAATTAAATTCAATATTTCTTCTGTTACCCAAGGATTTCTACTAGCCCTCGTCTTTTTACCTACTTGATCCTCCGCTGCCTTCACTGCTTTATTCCTCAGAGCTACCCATTCTTCTTTACTGTATTTCTTTCCCCCATTCCTGTGAATTGTTCCCTTATGCTCTCCCTGAAACTCTCTACAACCTCTGGTTTAGTCAGTTTATCCGGGTCCCATCTCCTTAAATTCCCACCTTTTTGTAGTTTCTTCAGTTTTAATCTACAGTTCATAACCAACAGATTGCGGTCAGAGTCCACATCTGCCCCTTGAAACGTCTTACAATTTAAAACCTTGTTCCTAAATCTCTGTCTTACCATTATATAATCTATCTGATACCTCTTAGTATCTCCAGGATTCTTCCATGTATACAACCCTCTTTTATGATCCTTGAACCAAGTGTTAGCTATGATTAAGTTATGCTCTGTGCAAAAATCTACCAGACGGCTTCCTCTTTCATTTCTCTCCCCCAACCCATATTCACCCACTATGTTTCCTTCTCTCCCTTTTCCTACTCTCGAATTCTAGTCACCCATGACTATTAAATTTTCGTCTCCCTTCACTACCTGAATAATTTCTTTTATCTCATCATACATTTCGTTAATTTCTTCATCCTCTGCAGAGCTAGTTGGCATATAAACTTGTACTACTGTAGTAGGCAAGGGCTTCGTGTCTGTCTTGGCCACAATAATGCGTTCACTATGCTGTTGGTAGTAGCTTACCCGCACGCCTATTTTTTTATTCATTATTAAACCTACTCCTGCATTACCGCTATTTGATTTTCTATTTATAACCCTGTATTCACCTGACCAAAAGTCTTGTTCCTCCTGCCACCGAACTTCACTAATTCCCACTATATCTAACTTTAACCTATCCATTTCCCTTTTTAAATTTTCTAACCTACCTGCCCGATTAAGAGATCTGACATTCCACACTCTGATCCGTAGATCGCCAGTTTTCTTTCTCCTGATAACAACGTCCTCTTGAGTAGTCCCCGCCCGGAGATCCGAATTTAGGGACTATTTTACCTCCGGAATATTTTACCCAAGAGGACGCCATCATCATTTAACCATACAGTAAAGCTGCATGCCCTCGGGAAAAATTACGGCTGTAGTTTCCCCTTGCTTTCAGCCGTTCGCAGTACCAGCACAGCAAGGCCGTTTTGGTTAGTGTTACAAGGCCAGATCAGTCAATCATCCAGACTGTTGCCCCTGCAACTACTGAAAAGGCTGCTGCCCCTCTTCAGGAACCACACGTTTGTCTGGCCCCTCAACAGATACCCCTCCGTTGTGGTTGCACCTACGGTACGGCCATCTATATCACTGAGGCACGCAAGCCTCCCCACCAACGGCAAGGTCCATGGTTCATTGGCGGGGGAACTGACACATACAAAATTGTTAAGGCTTTCGTGGCCACTTGTTGACAAACTGCCTATTGGCTTCTGTCTCGGGTTCTTCGGCCGATATTCATCTAATGATTTTACCGACAAGGAAGATCAAAGAGTGTCTTAGGTCGGCGAAGGAGAAAAGGGACCCACTTGCAATGTTGGGAATATACCGTATACGATGCAGACACACGGAAAAGTTTATGTCGGAATGACTTAGAGATCAATTAACACCAGGATCACAGAGCATAAGCGACATTGCAGGTTGGGGCAGATGGAGAAATCGGCCGTGACAGAGCACGCACTGTGTGAGACCTACCACGTAATAAAATTCGCCAACACGGAAGTTCTGGCTGTAAAGAAGCACTATCACACGCGCTTGTTCAGAGAAGCTGTAGAAATACAAAAACACGCGAACAGTTTCAACAAGAAAGAGGAAAGCCTTAAGGTAAATGGATCCTGGCTTCCCGTACTGCAGCGAACGACCGTCACAAGTAGCAAGAGGAGAAACGCACCGGAAATGACCACGGAGAAGCCCTCGGACGTTGGAGCGCCAGGTATGTATAGTCTGCGGCCGCGAGCTTGGCTCCAGTTCACCACCGGCAATGGAGGGTGAAGCTTTGACAATACCGGCCACTCGTGCTGGCGAAACGTCAGTAAAATCATTAGATGAACGTCGACCGAAGAACCCGAGACAGAAGCCAATAGGCAGTTTGTCAACTGTGTCCGGAAACGCTTAATTTCCATGTTAGAGCTCATTTTAGTTTCGTCAGTATGTACTGTACTTCCTCGATTCACCGCCAGTTGGCCCAATTGAGGAAGGTAATGTTGACTTCGGTGCTTGTGTTGACATGCGACTCATTGCTCTACAGTACTAGCATCAAGCACATCAGTACGTAGCATCAACAGGTTAGTGTTCATCACGAACGTGGTTTTGCAGTCAGTGCAATGTTTACAAATGCGGAGTTTGCAGATGCCTATTTGACGTATCGATCAGCACGGGGCAATAGCCGTGGCGCGGTACGTTTGTATCGAGACAGATTTCCAGAACGAAGGTGTCCCGACAGGAAGACGTTCGAAGCAATTGATCGGCGTCTTAGGGAGCACGGAACATTCCAGCCTATGACTCGCGACTGGGGAAGACCTAGAACGACGAGGACATCTGCAATGGACGAGGCAATTCTTCGTGCAGTTGACGATAACCCTAATGTCATCGTCAGAGAAGTTGCTGCTGTATAAGGTAACGTTGACCACATCACTGTATGGAGAGTGCTACGGGAGAACCATGTACAGCGTGCGCAGGCACTATCAGCAGATGATTGGCCTCCACGGGTACACTTCTGCGAATGGTTCATCCAACAATGTGTCAATCCTCATTTCAGTGCAAATGTTCTCTTTACCGATGAGGCTTCATTCCAACGTGATCAAATTGTAAATTTTCACAGTCAACATGTGTGGGCTGACGAGAATCCGCAAGCAATTGTGCAATCACGCCATCAACACAGATTTTCTGTGAACGTTTGGGCAGGCATTGTTGGTGATGTCTTGATTTGGCCCCATGTTCTTCCACCTACGCTCAATGGAGCACGTTATCATGATTTCATACGGGATACTCTATCTGTGCTGCTAGAGCATGTGCCTTTACAAGTACGACACAACATGTGGTTCATGCACGATGGACCTTCTGCACATTTCAGTCGAAGTGTTCGTACGCTTCTCAACAACAGATTTGGTGAAAGATGGATTGGTAGAGGCGGACCAATTCCATGGCCTCCACGCTCTCCTGACCTCAACCCTCTTGACTTTCATTTATGGGGGCATTTGAAAGCTCTTGTCTACGCAACCCCGGTACCAAATGTAGAGACTCTTCATGCTCGTATTGTGGACGGCTATGATACAATACGCCATTCTCCAGGTCTGCATCAGCGCATCAGGGATTCCATGCGACGGAGGGTGGATGCATGTATCCTCGCTAACGGAGGACATTATGAACATTTCCTGTAACAAGGTGTTTGAAGTCACGCTGGTACGTTCTGTTGCTGTGTGTTTCCATTCCATGATTAATGTGATTTGAAGAGAAGTAATAAAATGAGCTCTAACATGGAAAGTAAGCGTTTCCGGACACATGTTCACATAACATATTTTCTTTCTTTGTGTGAGGAATGTTTCCTGAAAGTTTGGCCGTACCTTTTTGTAACACCCTGTACAAGTACCTTGCCTCTTTACTGTCACTGAGTCGCGTATTCTCTTTTTATCTTACGCTTGGATGGATGTACGTTTTATTATATCAGTACGGATAAATAAAAAAATAGTGTAACTATTTTATTACTTACATCGAAAGTTCTCTACAGACTTAATGGTGTACAGTTACAATTTTTTTTTTTAAACTGGCAGTTTGTGCGAAATCTAAGAATGATCAGCAGTTTCGTATTACCAGGTCGAAACACAGCGCTAGCTGTGCGTGTTTTGGAGTGTGTGTCGGTTGCCAATGGCCCAGATGGGCGCGCTTCCTAGAGCACAGGCCAGCTGCTCAGACGGACGCTGAGACTGCTTACGTTATCGGATGGGAAATCCGCTGTGGGCGCCTTCCCAGGCACGAGCTGTCGCTTCGCCTCCGCGGACAGCTGCCGCCCTTGTGCTGAGGACATCCTCCATCTGAGAGCACCCACTCGGTCTGTGGCCAGCCAAGTAGCGCCTCGTTCAATACCAGTCAGAAGGGCTGGGCGGCGCCGCTTCTACTGTGTGCTGACCTAAGGCGCGGGCAATAGGCGCATACACACACACACACGCGCCAGACACTGTGCGTCCGGTTTTACGACTGATTTGAAATTACCGTCCGCCGTAGCCCATCTTGTGTCGTAACCTTTTCATTACTACGTGCAATTTTATACGGCAAGGTCCTTAAAGGTAAGACCGGACTGACAAGGGACGCCTCTCGGCTCGAACAGGAATTTGCGGTTAAACATTAGTACACGGACCCACCTCACATTACTAACCACGCAGGCGACGGCGTGTGATCGTGTTGCTCTTGTTTTGTAAACAACAGGGCTTGTAGTCTCGGAGGAGAGGGCAGGGAGGGTTAACACGGCAGTCAGACAGTTACCTCAGCAAGCAGCTGATGTGTATAGTATACGTGTGTCAGTAATATCATACACACACAACAAAAATGAATGAAACGATTAATGTTCTGTCCTGGAATATTTGGACCGTTTTAAGTATTGTGGTACCCAAATACGAAGGCTTTATGCAACGGAAAACGGTACAGGACAGAATGATGACACTTCCTCAATGTTTTTGGCGGATCTGATTATTCAGAAAGATTAATATTGAGTTGACTGCTCAACTGAAGCTATAATGGATAGCATAGTGGATGAAGAAAACTACTTTATAGACTATAACGCGAATAACAATGTTCATGATTGTAATGCTAGTGGCAGAGGTGCAAATCCTCAAAGAGAAGCTAACAGTTCGAATGATTATGAACCCTCACCAGAAACTAGATCCAATAATGTTAGCATTTTAATAAAACTTTCGGAAGAACATCTTGAACGTACACTTCTGGCCATTTAAATTGCTACACCAAGAAGAAATGCACATGATAAACGGGTATTCATTGGACGAATATATTGTACTAGAACTGACATGTGATTACATTTTCACGCAATTTGGGTGCATAGATCTTAAGAAACCAGTACCCAGAACAACCACCTCTGGCCATAATAACGGCCTTGATACGCCTGGGCATTGAGTCAAACAGGTACAGGTACAGCTGCCCATGCAGCTGCAACACGATATTGTGACGAGCCAGTTACTCGGCCACCATTGACCAGACGTTTTCAGTTGGTAAGAGATCCGGAGAATGTGCTGGCCAGGGCAGCAGTCGAACATTTTCAGTAAGGCCCGTACAGGACCTGAAACATGCGGTTGTGCATTATCCTGCTGAAATGTAGCTTTTCGCGGGGATGGAATGAAGGGTAGATCCACGGGTCGTAACAGATCTGAAATGTAACGTCCACTGTTCAAAGTGCCGCCAATGCGAACAAGAGGTGACCGAGACGTGTAACCAATGCCACCCCATACCATCACGCCGGGTAATACGCCAGTATGGCGATGACGAATACACGCCTCCAATGTGCGTTCACCACGATGTCGCCAAATGCGGATGCGACCATCATGATGCTGTAAACAGAACCTGGATTCATCGGAAAAAATGACGTTTTGCCATTCGTGCACCCAGATTCGTCGTTGAGTACACCATCGCAGGCGCTCCTGTCTGTGATGCAGCGTCAAGGGTAACCGGAGCCATGGTCTCCGAGCTGATAGTCCATGCTGCTGCAAACGTCGTCGAACTGTTCGTGCAGATCGTTGTTGTCTTGCAAACGTCCCCATCTGTTGACTCAGGGATCGAGACGTGGCTGCACGATCCGTTACAGCCATGCGGATAAGATGCCTGTCATCTCGACTGCTAGTGATACGAGGCCGTTGGGATCCAGCACGGCGTTCCGTATTACCCTCCTGAACCCACCGGTTCCATATTCTGCTAACAGTCATTGGATCTCGACCGACGCGAGCAGCAGTGTCGCGATACGATAAACCGCAATCGCGATAGGCTACAATCCGATCTGGTATCAAAGTCGGAAACGTGATGGTACTCATTTCTCCTCCTTACAGAAGGCATCACAACAACGTTTCACCAGGCAACGCCTGTCAATTGCTGTTTGTGTACGAGAAATCGGTTGGAAACTTTCCTCATGTCAACACGTTATAGGTGTCGCCACCGGCGCCAACCTTGTGTGAATGCTCTGAAAAGCTAATCATTTGCATATCACAGCATCTTCTTCCTGTCGGTTAAAATTCGCGCCTGTAGCACGTCATCTTCGTGGTGTAGCAATTTTAATGGCCAGTAGTGTATTTATAATCGTATTTATAATGATTATCGTATACCTCCCCGTAAATCTCCGACCTACCGCTTGTCATGGAAGAGACATCCATTTTTAAAAAGCACTTCGAACGTCAAAGTAATACATGACTATGTGAAGAAAAAAAGACGTGATAATCAATCCTTTCGAGGAAGCAAAGCAATCAAAGAACTGCACGTAAAACAACACATTCTATCAAAACTTCCTGGCAGATTAAAACTGTGTGCCCGACCGAGACTCGAACTCGGGACCTTTGCCTTTCGCGGGCAAGTGCTCTACCATCTGAGCTACCGAAGCACGACTGACGCCCGCTCCTCACAGCTTTACTTCTGCCAGTATCTCGTCTCCTGGAAACATCCCCCAGGCTGTGGCTAAGCCATGTCTCCGCAGTATCCTTTCTTTCAGGAGTGCTATTTCTGCAAGGTTCTGCAAAGTTTGGAAGGTAGGAGACGAGATACTGGCAGAAGTAAAGCTGTGAGGACCGGCCGTGAGTCGTGTTTCGGTAGCTCAGATGGTAGCGCACTTGCCCGCGAAAGGCAAAGGTCCCGAATTCGAGTCTCGGTCGGGCACACAGTTTTAATCTGCCAGGAAGTTTCGTATCAGCGCACACTCCGCTGCAGAGTGAGCATCTCATTCTGAACACATTCTATTCCTATTTCATGTGGTAAGTAGTGAAGGAAAATGTGTTCATCACTGGCACGTGAAATTTTCGGCAACGCAAAAAGCAAGAGAAATCGGGCACACGTACTTTAAATGTGCTGCAGCTCTCATACCACGTCTCAAGAAAGAATACAGAATATGCCATAGATACATCAATGCTCTCATGACAGCCAGAGATGTACAGGAAGACCAAGATATTCCTCACCCTGGTGTCCGTTTTGTCGAAGAATTAAACCAGAAAACATCAAGGTTTCAGATACAGTCACACTGCATTTCCAACATTAATCAAAGTGGATTTAATTATGAACAAACCTCTGGCACGACATTACCTAAGGGTCTAGTCTGCATACAGTATAACTCATAGTTACACAATAGATGTTGGACTTTCAATGACTGGACACCTAACAAAAAAGTGCATATTTGTCTTTAGAAAAAGTCTTCGTCCCGAAAGTGTTCCACCAAACATACAGTTGGAGGCTAGCTCAAGTGGGAAAACGTCAAAAGTCCATTTAAAATCTTTTACGTGAATGTTGTTAACGACACTATAAAAGATAACCAAAAGGATATATTACTTTGTGATTGTTAAGAGTGTTCACAAGGGCACAACAATACTACATGATTCATTTGCGGTTGAAGACATTGAGTGCATGAGCGTTCCGCCAAAAACAACAAAATACATACAGTCTTTGATTGCATATTTCTTCCGACAGTATAAAAGATATGGCAGAAGGATAACAGGCTCTATGCAGTGACTTCGACACTAAAGTAGGAAATAGAATTTTCATAACGAAAACGCATTCTATTACTCCAACCAGTTCTACGCTCCAGTGTGCTAACCTATGCTTCAATATTCCTGGTAAGCGATTGGGTGCAATATTTCCCCACATGTTTCTGAATTTAAGAATGTCATTCACGTGGCATTGTATTTCGCATCTCAAGAATGTTATTCTGTGGATTGTCCAGATTATGCTTTCACCGAATGTGCCTATTGTGATTCTGCATATTGTTTCACTCGTTTTGTTGAGGAATCTCACGTACATTTTTAAAGCCCGACAATGGGCAAAGTGAGAGTAACACGATCAATTGCCTTCACCATCCTAATCACAGTGGTAGGTAAAACTCCTAAATACAACTGGAACACCGAATTTCGGTTCGAGGCGAGAGTCTTTCCTTTTGAGCGGAACTGTATTCCATCAGGGTGGCATAGCACGACACGAAGCTTTTCCATTAAAAACCTATTTGAAGAGATCTTATACTGGTACACAATTATGTGACCGATCGAAACAAGTATACGGTTACAGACATATCTGAACCAGAAGAGTTTCAGAAAACGCTATTGGAGTACTGTGCCAAAAATTTAGGATTGACTGTCGCAAGATATGTCTCAGTTCGGAACACGTAGAGAACGTGATTCTTGCGATTTATGTATTGCTGAATTTTCTCAGACAAGATACAGTGACATATGGCTAACAAGGTAGAAAACTAACCCTATTAGAAACACTTGAAGTAAATCGATACTTAGCTCAAAATCTCCAGCTGGTTGTAAGTGACCAATTACGGTTGATCACATCCTCATTTTTAGACTCACATGTTCCAGCCAACCATCCACATACCCACAAACCGCCGCAAAGACGCATATTGCTACATAAAATCAAAACATAATAGAATTTCCTATCGATTACCTTGCTTACCCCACAAACGTCAACAATATAGCTTGTAAAACTAAATATTTTATATTTTAACCATGTTGTGTTTAATATTGCCCATTTCATAAAAATGTTATTTACGATATAAAACATGTTTGTTGCTCAACATAAGATACTACTGCTGAGTTAGATACTCGTCAACCAATGTCACGACCTCGTAAACTATATAGCATCGTTACCATAAAACCTGTAATACTGTAACATTATTTATTCTAATTACTGTGTGGAATACTGTTCATTGCCGTAAGTTTAATTTACGATGTTAAAAAACATGTCTGTTGCACAACTTAAATGAAGGGTGCTCTGTTTAACAGTTTCTCACCCAATGTCAAGACCTGATAAAAAAGAAATGTTATATCAAACCTGTAATATTGTGTAGCTTAATTATTTATTGTGCTTGAGATAGTGTAAAGTGTAATTTCAACGTTAAGAAACAGGATTGATGCGCAGTACTCTATGGATGTGATTGTATCCTTCTTGCCTGTAGCGTTTGGCTACCTAAGGATCAATGTCCCTTTCAGACGCTAGTCAGTTGTTTCACGAAGATGGCCTAATAAGCTGAAAACTAGTTTCAAATAAACAAAAATAAGAACAACAAAAACAATGAGCTGGTTATTGAATCTTAAATATGGAATTTTTCTACCAATAAGTAACGGAAGAACCCGTAAATAATGACGAAGGAGAGACTAAAGAGATACAAATATGAGATACAAATACGCGAACGTCCTCATATAGGGAACAATTACGTAAATAACTCTGTCCAGACAGTTGGTAGAGCCGCACGGGATTAGCCCAGCGGTCTAAGGCGCTCCAGTCATGGACTGTGCGGATGGTCCCGGCGGAGGTTCGAGTCCTCCTCCGGGCATGGGTGTGTGTGTTTGTCCTTAGGATAATTCAGGTTAAGTAGTGTGTAAGCTTAGGGACTGATGACCTTAGCAGTCAAGTCCCATAAGATTTCACACACATTTGAACATTTTTTGAACAATGGGTAGACTGAAAGATTATTTCAGTTACCCGGACGGTAGTTTGGTCTGGCAAAAAGACGTGTAACCAGGGAAGTTCGTCGAAGAGGAAATAAGAAGTTAAAAGAATGTAATTATTAGCTTGTAGTCAAGAAGATAAGACCTTACCGTCGTTTCACAAAAAAGTTGTGTAATTTTTAGGGATGCTTACGTTATGTTTACTCCTGTTTCCTTGTGAACTTCTTTCCAAAATTTCTTTCTCTAGTACTATTAATAAAATGTTCATTTGGAAAGTCATACATAGAAGAGCCAAAGAAACTGGTAGAACTGCCTAATATCGTGTAGGGCCCCCGCGAGCACGCAGAAGTGCCGCAACACGACGTGGCATGGTCTCAACTAATGTCTGAAGTAGTCCTGGAAGGAATTGACACCATGAGTCCTGCAGGGCTGTACATAAATCCGTAAGAGTACGACGGGGTGGAGATATCTTCTGAACAGCACGTTGCAGGGCACGCTGCAAGGCATGTTAGTGCTATACCTGAGATCTTCGCAAAAGTGACTGGCAACCCTTTGGGCATCTCGAGCTCGCGTGCAGCCTATATGGCCCCTGCACAGCTCAGAGTAACGAGCTCGCCCTCTGGCTCTGTGGCAGTAACGGACGGACACAAGGTGGCGGTACCGGCGCTAGCAGATGCCGCCACTTCCGAGGGACCTATTCGCGTCCACCACACACGTGACCAGAAAACAGTGCCGCAAGTATTTCGTCGCCGACCGCTATAAAGGTCGGCGCCAGAGCTGCACAGGTTAACATTTATCTTAATGATATGCCAGTCCTCCCACACTGCCACCTAGCGCAATACGCCGATAATCTACATCCACATCTACATCCATACTCCGCAAGCCATCTGACGGTGTGTGGCGGAGGGTACTTTGACTACCTCTATCGGTTCTCCCTTCTATTCCAGTCTCGTATTGTTCGTGGAAAGAAGGATTGTCGGTATGCCTCTGTGTGGGCTCTAATCTCTCTGATTTTATCCTCATGGTCTCTTCGCGAGATATACGTAGGAGGGAGCAATATACTGCTTGACTCTTCGGTGAAGGTATGTTCTCGAAACTTTGACAAAAGCCCGTACCGAGCTACTGAGCGTCTCTCCTGCAGAGTCTTCCACTGGAGTTTATCTATCATCTCCGTAACGCTTTCGCGATTACTAAATGATCCTGTAACGAAGCGCGCTGCTCTCCGTTGGATCTCCTCTATATCTTCTATCAACCCTATCGGGTACGGATCCCACACTGCTGAGCAGTATTCAAGCAGTGGGCGAACAAGCGCACTGTAACCTACTTCCTTTGTTTTCGGATTGCATTTCCTTAGGATTCTTCCAATGAATCTCAGTCTGGCATCTGCTTTACCGACGATCAACATTATATGATCATTCCATTTTAAATCACTCCTAATGCGTACTCCCAGATAATTTATGGCATTAACTGCTTCCAGTTGCTGACCTGCTATTTTGTAGCTAAATGATAAAGGATCTATCTTTCTGTGTATTCGCAGCACATTACACTTGTCTACATTGAGATTCAATTGCCATTCCCTGCACCATGCGTCAATTCGCTGCAGATCCTCCTGCATTTCAGTACAATTTTCCATTGTTACAACCTCTCGATACACCACAGCATCATCTGCAAAAAGCCTCAGTGAACTTCCGATGTCATCCACAAGGTCTGTCTGGCGCTCTGTCCAACCGGCCGCAACACGGACCAGCTCAATGCTCGTCTCTAGAGGCAGGTGGTCGCGATGGTGACCTGGTGTCGTCCAAGCTCTGCATATAACATAAATTTGTGCGAGATCGATGATGAAGATAGTCGCGATCCTGTTGTCAGATACCATTGTCATACAGGCGAGACACACAATTAACCAATTGCTAACTTTCGTTTGGCACAGCTGTAAGTAGGCTGTTTAGGTTTTTATGTTGGTAACGTCACCTAGCGATCTGTATGAAAATCACTAGCTGTGCTGTGTGCAGTCTGTGGCTAGTTGGCATTGTTGGAATATTAGCCATTGTAGTGTTGGGCAGTTGGATGTGAACAGCGCGTAGCGTTGCGCAGTTGGAGGTGAGCCGCCAGCAGTGGTGGATGTGGGGAGAGAAATGGCAGAATTTTGAGAGCGGACGATCTGGACGTGTGTCCATCAGAAAGAGTAAATTTGTAATATTGGATATCATGAACTGATATATAGTATAAACAGGGTGAGTCACCTAACGTTACCGCTAGATATATTTCGTAAACCACATCAAATACTGACGAATCGATTCCACAGACCAAGCGTGAGGAGAGGGGCTAGTGTAATTGGTTAATACAAACCATAAAAAATGCACGGAAGTATGTTTTTTAAAACAAACCTACGTTTTTTTAAATGGAACCCCGTTAGTTTTGTTAGCACATCTGAACATATAAGCAAATACGTAATCAGTGCCGTTTGTTGCATTGTAAAATGTTAATTACATCCGGAGATATTGTAACCTAAAGTTGAAGCTTGAGTACCACTCCTCCGCTGTTCGATCGTGTGTATCGGAGAGCACCGAATTACGTAGGGATCCAAAGGGAACGGTGATGGACCTTACGTACAGCGAAGACTGGAACAGCACATTACGTCCACATGCTAACACCTTTTTATTAGTCTTTTTCACTGACGCACATGTACATTACCATGAGGGGTGAGGTAAACGTAGACACGTGGTTTCCGTTTTCAATTACGGAGTGGAATAGAGTGTGTCCCACTGGAAACGCGTCGACGTATGTGGTATCAGCATGATGGTGCACCTGCACATTCCGCAACTAACACTAGGCTGACCCTTGACAGGATGTTCGACGGGCGTTTCATAGGACGTGGAGGACGCATAAATTGGCCAGCCCGTTCTCCTGATCTTACACCTCTGGACTTCTTTCTGTGGGGTACGTTAAAGGAAAATGTGTACCGTGATGTGCCTACAACTGCAGAGGATATGAAACAACGTATTGTGGCAGCCAGCGGCGACATTACACCAGATGTACTGCGGCGTGTACGACATTTATTACGCCAGAGATTGCAATTGTGTGCAGCAAATGATGGCCACCACATTGAACATCTATTGGCCTGACATGTCGGGACACACTCTATTCCATTCCGTAATTGAAAACGGAAACCACTTGTGTGCGTGTACCTCACCCCTCATGGTAATGTA
The DNA here is from genome assembly GCF_023864275.1 of Schistocerca cancellata. NCBI lineage: Eukaryota > Metazoa > Arthropoda > Insecta > Orthoptera > Acrididae > Schistocerca > Schistocerca cancellata. The sequence continues at coordinate 158,623,730 of NC_064632.1, forward strand.
CATGTGCGTCAGTGAAAAAGACCAATAAAAAGGTGTTAGCATGTGGACGTAATGTGCTGTTCCAGTCTCTTCTGTACCTAAGGTCCATCACCGTTCCCTTTGGATCCCTACGTAATTCGGTGCTCTCTGATACACACGATAGAACAGCGGAGGAGTGGTACTCAAGCGTCAACTTTAGGTTACAATATCTCCGGATGTAATTAACATTTTACAATGCAACAAACGGCACTGATTACGTATTTGTTTATATGTTCAGATGTGCTAACAAAACTAACGGGGTTCCATTTAAAAAAACGTAGGTTTGTGTTAAAAAACATACTTCCGTGCATTTTTTTTTATGGTTTGTATTAACCAATTACACTAGCCCCTCTCCTCACGTTCCGTCTGTGGAATCGATTCGTCAGTATTTGATGTGGTTTACGAAATATATCCAGCGGTAATGTTAGGTAACTCACCCTGTATATGATGACTTTGGAACATTATTAAGGTAAATACATAGTTTGTTCTCTATCAAAATGTTTCATTTGCTAACTATGCCTATCAGTAGTTAGTGCCTTCAGTAGTTAGAACCTTTTATTTAGCTGATAGTATTGGCGCTCGCTGTATTGCAGTAGTTCGAGTAACGAAGATTTTTGTGAGGTAAGTGATTCATGAAAGGTATAGGTTATTGTTAGTCTGGGCCATTCTTTCGTAGGGATTTTTGAAAGTCAGATTGCGTTGCGCTAAAAATGTTTCGTGTCAGTTTAGTGTTGATCAGAATAAGTAAAGAGGGAAATGTGTGAGTACGTTCAGTTCATCTCAGCAGTTTGAAAATCAAATAACTTAAGGGGTTTATCAGGACATCATTAATAAGTTTTTCTAAGGGGACGTTTCACGGAGCCGGCACGGATGGCCGAGCGGTTCTAGGCGCTACAGTCTGGAACCGCGGGACCGCTGCGGTCGCAGGTTCGAATCCTGCCTCGGGCATGGATGTGTGTGATGTCCTTAGGTTAGTTAGGTTTAAGTAGTTCTAAGTTCTAGGGGACTGATGACCTCAGAAATTAAGTCCCATAGTGCTCAGAGCCATTTGAATTTCGTTTCACGGCGAATACACTTCTGTCGGCGCGTGCAGAACTGTTGAATGCACCCTTTGTCTTGACCGAGCACATGAGGGAGACCTGTGGCTTTCCCCATACATTAACGAGCATTGTCTTGAAACTGCTGTTGCCATCGTCGAATGCTTTGAGCTGCAGGAGGTGCACTCTAGATGGAAATCACGCCGCACGCTGAGTTGCACCATTGAAATAGACGGGAAACAGATTATTGTTGCTGTGTTATATTGCCATCATTACTTGACGGACGTCAGGGTGTCTGCAGGGCGTTTCCGTAAGACCGTGCAGAAATTTAACAGGACATAGAGGCTGCGCCACTGAACAATTTGAGGTAGGGAATCTGGGATCGGAGAAGCCAGTTTAAGGAAATAATAGGAATAAAATGACATTACTGTGCAGTTTTTATTTACAGTAGTTACAGGTAACTGCAAATACCATCACAGACACAGTGAAAGTACTATTTGTACTGTATCTTACAAAATGTGCTGAAATTGACGGCCATCGGCCTCAACGCCATCATAACTTCGGCAGTCAAGATTCTGACGCACCCTGACAAATACCCCTTGTGTGTTTCGGTTCACATTACAAGCAGCTACAATTCTGACAACTAATTCCATCTCCGTATCCACAGGGGTCTCATAAACAGGCTTCCCCACAGGAAATGATGAAGGGGATTCGGGCCAGGTGACCTCGCAGGCCATGGAATAGGATCTCCCCTTCCACTCCAGCGACCAGGAAATACGGCAATTAGATGGTTGCGGACAGCCACACTGAAGTGAGGTGGTGCAGCGCCATGTTGTATCCACATTATCTCACGAACAGCCAAGGGTACGTCCACCAACAAGCCAGGCAGAACTCTTCGCAAGAACCTAAAGTACAGATGGCCATTAAATGAAACAACAAGTTTACTGTTACCAGTCACCGTTTTTATTATTTCCACGTGCGGTTCTAGGCGCTACAGTCTGGAATCGAGCAACTGCTACGGTCGCAGGTTCGAATCCTGCCTCGGGCATGGATGTGTTTGATGTCCTTAGGTTAGTTTGTTTAATTAGTTGTAAGTTCTACGTGACTGATGACCTCAGAAGTTAAGTCGCATAGTGCTCAGAGCCATTTGAACCAGCCATTTTTATTATTTCCACGACGCGTTTCAAAGGTTTCAACCTCCATCATCGTGTGTATTAACATTAGTTAGTATGACATTTGTGTGTGTGTGTGTGTGTTGTGTTACGCTTTTATGGAGGAACTTGTGGCACTGCCTAGTGGAGAAACAAGACGCTATTTCAGAACATGTTTTGGATAACGTCTGACAAAAAATTAAGCTGATGTCTAAAATCATACATACACACATAGATGACACTATTTGATTGGGATTAATAGACAGATGTGAGACGCTGGAGGCAGAAGGAGAGGAAGAGAGAGAGAAAGTGTGTGTGTGTGTGTGTGTGAGAGAGAGAGAGAGAGAGAGAGAGAGAGAGAGAGAGAGAGAGGGAGGGAGGGAGGAAGGGTGGGAGGGAGGGAGAGAGAGAGGGTGGAAAGAGTGATTATCACAAAAAATTTTCAAATGTGCGTGAAATCTTATGGGACTTAACTGCTAAGGTCATCAGTCTCTAAGCTTACACACTACGTAACCTAAATTATCCTAAGGACAAACACACACACCCATGCCCAAGGGAGGACTCGAACCTCCGCTGGGACCAGCTGCACAGTCCATGAGATTATTACATGGCAAGGAGTCCTAAGATTACATGTTACATATATTAGCTGCCTAAAGTTTGGAGTAATACATTGGTTTATGCCATAAAATATGCCAATAAAAAAAATGGTTCAAATGGCTCTGAGCACTATGGGACTCAACTGCTGACGTCATTAGCCCCCTAGAACTTAGAACTAGTTAAACCTAACTAACCTAAGGACATCACAAACATCCATGCCCCAGGCAGGATTCGAACCTGCGACCGTAGCGGTCTTGCGGTTCCAGACTGCAGCGCCTTTAACCGCACGGCCACTTCGGCCGGCATATGCCAATAGATATACAATTTGTGCTAGTAGTTGGTGTACATACGGTTTCAAGCTGACAAGGGGTACAAGCTGTTGGTGTGATGAATTATCTGTAAATGATGTCAATCTCTTCTACTCTCGGTGGCTGTCAAAATTTATGGTAAATATTAAGGTGAGTGCATATGTGTGTGTGTGTGTGTGTGTGTGTGTGTGTGTGTGTGTGTGTGTGTGTGTGTGTATTTTAAGAATGTAGGCAGTTGCTGAAAACAGAGTTGATACTATTGTAAATATTGTCATTTTTGTCATTTAAGATGGATTCCGGTTGTTTCGTTTGGTGTTTGTATATTTGGAGTGTTCGAGGATGTCTAGTTTCCTGCCTTTTGGTTGGATGTGTAGGATGCTAACACTTGTGTTGTTAACATGGTGTTTTGTTTCATGCAGGTGGGTTGCTATTGCCTCCAGCCTCTCACATCTGTCTATTAATCCCAATCAAATAGTTTTATCTATGTATGTACGTACGATTTTAGACATCAGCTTAATTTTTTGTCAGAAGTTATCCAAAACATGTTCTGAAATAGTGTCTTGTTTCTCCACTAGGCAGTGCCACAAGTTCCTCCATAAAAGCGTAACACAACACACACACACACGCACACACACACACACACAAAACTAACACACACTAACTAATGTGAATCCACCCGATGATGGAGGTTTAAACCTTTGAAACGTGTTGTGGAAATAATAAAAACGGTGGCTGGTAACAGTAAACTTGTTGTTTCATTTAATGTCAATAACAGTCACTGTAAAGCCTAACCTAAAATGTTCGCATTTACAGACGACCAATCAGAGGGCCAGGTAGAAGATATGACCCAATGAGATTGTCACCTACAATGCCGGCACAGCTATCTCTTTGTTTCCTTGAAAGAAATAAAGAATGTACATGCAAATAAACTGCACAGTGCTTGTAAAATTGTACGCATTTTAGTTTAAACAAGCTGGAAAACAGTAATGTTTTACAAAGCGTTAGACAGGTTTACTTCCATATGTCCTTAAGCTTGCTTCTCCGACCCCTGGTTCCCTACCGCAAATTGTTCAGTGGAGCATTCTCTATGTCCTGATGCACATTTGGACACTCTTACGGAAACACTCTGTGTATTACTAAACAACTGGGCACGGTACCCAAACCCACTTGCAGGCTGCTTATCTAACGGCTTCCAAGGGCAAAAAAAAAATTTGATTTTCATATTACGCATTATTAAGCACCAAATTTAAAAATTTTAAAATGCTGTCATAATCTACTCATTAAGATGGACGATCTTATGTTAAAAGTTTAACTCAGTAAGGCAAGTATTACAGTTGGAAACTGCGTGTCGGTAACGTACTGAGGGCCCACAAATGCTCAGACTTCGTTCATTCAAGGCCGAGCGAGGTGGCGCAGTGATTAACACAGTGGACCCGCATTCGGGAGAACGACAGTTCAAACCCACATCCGGGCATCCACACTTAAGTTTTCTGTAATTTCCCTTAATCGCCCCACGCAAATGCCGGGATGGTTCCTTTGAAAGGGTACGGCCGATTTCCTTTTCCATCCTTCACACAATCCGAACTTACGCTCCGTCTGTAATGACCTCGATGTCGACGGGCCGTTAAACCCAATCTTCCTTTCTTATCCATTCAGTATTTGAGAATGAGAGCATTTAGCGACTTGTAATAAATTTTATACGAAATTTGAAACCTTTCTGAATTTTTTTCTCCCTAATACCTCCACAAAAAGGCGAAAGCAAAGGACTGATAGATAAAATTTCGGACGTGCAGCCGCATAAATTTGAAGAATTGAAGAATTCAGCATCGAGCCTAAGATTGGTGCTAATAACTATAGAACCACTTATCCGATTTTTCTCTTTCTTTTTTTAACTCGCTATATGAAATTAAATTAAGCCCTTTGGAGCATTTTCTTTCTCCATACACTGGCATCCGTATAAAGGGTCACTAACTCTTTTCTAGTGTGTAGATTTACGCTTGAGAAATGGGCGTAACAACATACAAATACGATTAAATAAAAGAAAAAAAAAAGTCTTCGCAGACTATACAGTCCACGCGAACGAAGCAGCGGCCGCTAAGCAAGTCATTTATATACTAGCCGCACTTGTGTGCGTGTACGAAGTTACATTTATATCCGACCATGTTTTGCGGTTGCTTTAATATTTTTTTTGTAGGTATTGTATTTCTCACTTTGTTGAGAAACTAGATGACAAACCCGCCATTGCCCGTTTATTCATTTTGCCAATTTTGTATTAGAAACAAAAACAAAAGATGAACTGTGCTTGTCGTGAAGTATCGAAAAAACTTCGTTTACATGTAATTGTGACAACATCTTTGAAATTATGAAACATTCGTACAAAGAAATATGCATAATAAACAAATCTATAAGAACAGTATCAAAATTAACAAACATGATTCCGAATCGTTTCTGTACGCTTCGTGAGTCTTCAAAGAGATTTTGTAAACCTCTGTATGGCGATGCCTCTTCATAGCTCTATAGCCGTTTGCGCTTCGCAATTTAAAGGTGTCAAAAACCGCTGCCAGATGTCAGGGATTTCCTTAAGTCGATTGGACTGTAGCAGTGTGCCAGCAGTGAAGAATAAATAGGCCTATATTAAAACTTCATTCACGATGTGGCATTTTTTTTCACATATCTCAGTTTTTATATCGTCATATCTCATGAACTATGACAGGTAGGTGGTACTTACCCTTACAACAAATGACAATATGGTATATGTCTACCAAGTTTGACTGAAATAGGTACAGTGGCGTAAGAGGAAACGTGGAACACATAGACGCGCGGAGAGGCCGCGCGGTTTGAGGCATCATGTCACGGACTGTACGATCCCTCCTGCCGGAGGTGCGAGTCCTCCCTCGGGCATGGGTGTGTGTGCAGTTCTTAGCGTAAGTTAGTTTAAGTTAGGTTAAGTAGTGTGTAAGTCTAGGGACCGATGATCTCAGCACAGGGTGAGTCACCTAACGTTACCGCTGGATATATTTCGTAAACCACATCAAATACTGACGAACCGATTCCACAGACCGAACGTGAGGAGAGGGGCTAGTGTAATTGTTTAATACAAACCATACAAAAATGCACGGAAGTATGTTTTTTAACACAAACCTACGTTTTTTTAAATGGAACCACGTTAGTTGTGTTAGCACATCTGAACATATAAACAAATACGTAATCAGTGCCGTTTGTTGCATTGTAAAATGTTAATTACATCCGGAGATATTGTAACCTAAAGTTGACGCTTGAAACCTCCGACGTTCAGTTGCGTGTTGTAACAAACACGGGCCACGGTCGGCGAGCAACATCTGCAGGGACATGTTTACGATGACGACCGTGTTTACGAGTGTGGCTGAAGTGAGCTGTTGTGGTTTGGTCTAGCTGTCGCAGTGTCCGCATGTAGCGCATGGTGCAATTGTTAATCTGCATTCGTCTCCGCACGCAGACCAACTGTAGTACACCGTGTTACCAGACGTCTGTCATAGTGTAGTGTTGTAGGAACTGTGACCATGGTGTATTCGAACTCTGAAAAGGCGGAGATGATACTCATCTATAGCGAGTGTCGACGAAATGCAGCTGAAACCTGCAGGGTGTATGCAGAACGGTACCCGGACAGAGAGCATCCAACGTGCCGCACATTGCAAAACATCTACCGCCAACTGTATGCAACAGGTATGGTCGTAGCACGCAAACGGGTCCGTAACAGGCCCGTCACAGGAGAAGCGGGTGCAGTCACCATGAACCCACACATGAATACAAGGGACATTGCGAGAGCCGGTGGACTGAGTCAAGGTAGTGTCATGCGCATACTGCATCGTCACCGCTTTCACCCGTTTCATGTGTCGCTACATCAGCAAGTACATGGTGATGACTTTAATCATCGAGTGCAATTCTGTCAATGGGCATTACCAGAGAATGCGTTGCAGTTCTACCTGTTTACCGATGAAGCGGGTTTCACAAACCACGGGGCAGTGAATCTACGGAACATGCATTACTGGTCCGTGGACAATCCTCGCTGGCTCAGACAGGTAGAGCGACAGCGACCGTGGACTGTAAATGTATGGTGCGGAATCATTGGCGACCATCTCATTGGTCCTCACTTCATTGCAGGGGCCCAAACAACTGCAACATACATCGCATTTCTACAGAATGACTGCCAACGTTGCTCGAAAATGTTCCACTGGAAACGCGTCGACGTATGTGGTATTAGCATGATGGTGCACCTGCACATTCCGCAATTAACACTAGGCTGACCCTTGACAGGATGTTCGACGGGCGTTTCATAGGACGTGGAGGACGCATAAATTGGCCAGCCCGTTCTCCTGATCTTACACCTCTGGACTTCTTTCTGTGGGGCACGTTAAAGGAGAATGTGTACCGTGATGTGCCTACAACCGCAGAGGATATGAAACAACGTATTGTGGCAGCCTGCTGCGACATTACACCAGATGTACTGCGGCGTGTACGACATTCATTACGCCAGAGACAGCAATTGTGTGCAGCAAATGATGGCCACCACATTGAACATCTATTGGCCTGACATGTCGGGACACACCCTATTCCACTCCGTAATTGAAAACGGAAACCACGTGTGTACGTGTACCTCACCCCTCATGGTAATGTACATGTGCGTCAGTGAAAAAGACCAATAAAAAGGTGTTAGCATGTGGACGTAATGTGCTGTTCCAGTCTCTTCTGTATCTAAGGTCCATCACCGTTCCCTTTGGATCCCTACGTAATTCGGTGCTCTCCCATACACACGATCGAACAGCGGAGGAGTGGTACTCAAGCGTCAACTTTAGGTTACAATATCTCCGGATGTAATTAACATTTTACAATGCAACAAAAGGCAGTGATTACGTATTTGTTTATATGTTCAGATGTGCTAACAAAACTAACGGGGTTTCATTTTAAAAAACGTAGGTTTGTGTTGAAAAACATACTTCCGTGCATTTTTTTATGGTTTGTATTAATCAATTACACTAGCCCCTCTCCTCACGTTCCGTCTGTGGAATCGATTCGTCAGTATTTGATGTGGTTTACGAAATATATCCACCGGTAATGTTAGGTGACTATATACAGGGTGTTACAAAAAGATACGGCCAAACTTTCAGGAAACATTCCTCACACACAAAGAAAGAAAATACGTTATGTGGACATGTGTCCGGAAACGCTTACTTTCCATGTTAGAGCTCATTTTATTACTTCTCTTCAAATCACATTAATCATGGAATGGAAACACACAGCAACAGAACGTACCAGCGTGACTTCAAACACTTTGTTAAAGGAAATGTTCAAAATGTCCTCCGTTAGCAAGGATACACGCATCCACCCTCCGTCGCATGGAATCCCTGATGCGCTAATGCAGCACTGGAGAATGGCGTATTGTATCACAGCCGTCCACAATACGAGCACGAAGAGTCTCTACATTTGGTACCGGGGTTGCGTATACAAGAGCTTTCAAATGCCCCCATAAATGAAAGTCAAGAGGGTTGAGGTCAGGAGAGCGTGGAGGCCATGGAATTGGTCCGCCTCTACCAATCCATCGGTCACCGAATCTGTTGTTGAGAAGCGTACGAACACTTCGACTGAAATGTGCAGGAGATCCATCGTGCATGAACCACATGTTGTGTCGTACTTGTAAAGGCACATGTTCTAGCAGCACAGGTATCCCGTATGAAATCGAGATAACGTGCTCCATTGAGCGTAGGTGGAAGACCATGGGGCCCAATCAAGACATCACCAACAATGCCTGCCCAAACGTTCACAGAAAATCTGTGTTGATGACGTGATTGCACAATTGCGTGCGGATTCTCGTCAGCCCACACATGTTGATTGTGAAAATTTACAATTTGATCATCAGAATCGAGGAAGTACAGTACATACTGACGTAACTAAAATGAGCTCTAACATGGAATTTAAGCGTTTCCGGACACATGTCCACATAACATCTTTTCTTTATTTGTGTATGAGGAATGATTCCTGAAAGTTTGGCCGTACCTTTTTGTAACACCCTATATCTACATCTACATCTACACCGAAAGCCGCCGTATGGTGCGTGGCAGAGGGTATCCTGTAGCACTACTAGTCATTTCCTTTCCTGTTCCAGTCGCAAATAAAGCGAGGGAAAAACGACTATCTATATGTCTCCGTATGAGCCCTAATTTCTCGTGTCTTATCTTCGTGGCCGTTACGCGCAATGTATGTTGGCGGCAGTGGAACCATTGGGCAGTCAGCTTCAAATGCCGGTTCTCTAAATTCTCTCAACAGTGTTCCTTGAAAAGAACGTCAACTTCCCTCCAGGGATTCCCATTTGAGTTACCGAAGACCTCTGTAACACTTACGTGTCGTTCGAACCTGGTAACGAATTTAGCATCTCGCCTCTAAATTGCTTCAATCTCCTACTTCAATCCGAACTGGTACGGATCCCAAACACTCAAGCAGTATTCAAGTATTGTTCGCATAAGCATCCCATATGTGGTCTCCTTTTTTCAGATGGACCGTACCTTCCTAAAATTCTCCCAATAAGCCTAAGTGAAGATGCGCCTGCCCTACCGCAATCCTAACATTCTCGATCCATTTCATATCGCCTTGCAACGTTGTGCCCAGATATTTAAACGACTTGACTGTGTCAAGCAGGACTCAACTAATGCGAACATTAGGGGTTTGTTTTTCGTGTTCATCCGCATTAACTTACATTCTCTTATATTTAGAGCTAAGTTGCTATTCATTATACCAACTAGAAATTTGGTGTAAGCCATCTTTTATCTGCGTATAGTCACTTCACTCAAATTCGACACCTTACCGAACATCACTCCATCATCAGCAAACAACCGTGGACTGCTGCCTACCCCATCCGTCAAATCATTTATGTATATAGAGAACAACAGTAGTCCTAACACACTTCCATGGGGCACTCCTGACGATAACCTTGTCTCTCATGAACACTCGCCGTCGAGGGCAACGTTCTGGGTTTTATTACCTAAGAAGTCTTGTAGCCACTCACACATCTATGAACTTATTCCATATGCTCGTACCTTCGTTAACAGCTTGCAGTGGGGTACCATGTCATATCCTTTCCGAAAATCTAAAAATATGGAATCTGCCTGTTGCCCTTCATCCATTGTTTGCAGTATATCATGGGAGAAAAGGACAAACTGAGTTTATGACGAGCTATGCTTTCTAAAGCCATGCTGATGTATGGGTACGCATGTGGCACATAATGTGTAGTTTGGTCGTGAGACCGTCTGAATGCTCTCCCTTTGCAATGAGGCGCCAGACAGAGCAAGGCTACTGCTCCCTCTTGATCGTGTCTCCCTCCCCTCCCTCATCTCTCTCTTTCTCTCCCTCTCCCACTCTTCTCCGCCACACATCACAAAACACCGATCCCGTCACCGTCGCCCTCGCTACTAATGGAATTTCCGGCAGAAAATGGCGTGGCACTAATCAGTCTGTCCAAAAAGAGAAAAATAACAAAAACGCTGTGTAATCTGGTGTCCGTCACCTCATCCTCGTCATTTCCTGTTGTGCACTTTCACGAATGCGGACGAGACAAATGTTTCTCGATACCACCAGCGTAGTAGCTTACAGAACTATAACATCAAAAGTACTTGGTAGCTACATTATCATTTTTAAGAAATTATAAACTTCGTGTGGTATTCGCTTTCGCAGAAATATTACGTTGTTAATGAGGTCGTTGATCCAATTTCTTTCACCATTAGGGTGGCGACCTCATCCGTTTTCATGGCAGATAATAAATCTGACTCTGCGCCGAACACATCGTGCCCTAAAACACCGTGGGTGGTCCACAGATAACACGACAGTCTCCTACATCCAGAAATGTATGCCAAAGTTTGTATTATTGGTAACAAATCGTTTCCCAACCAGCACTGAGCAATTATCCAATTTGGCTCATAATTTTACGTTGTTTTGAGTTTCACCTCATATACGGTCTCGCCTTGGAGAATAATTTTCGCTGTGCGCAACGCAAGAACTCCTGCCTGGCAGAGTTTGTAATAGTCCTGCCTGGAATATGTAATGACAGTAAATTCTCGTACTGGTACATAAATTATTATTCTCTGGAAATTTATATGCTCTGAGCAATCTTAGTGTATGCATTGCAATGTCCAGTTAAACCAGCTTCGTGTATTATTTGTACAAATAATAATTTTCTATTTTTTCAATTAGTATGTGAGTATGAAAAACAGAGTTGGTTTATTTAACATTTGACAGTAATGTAAACAGCAGGACGTTGAAGGTGAACAGACAAACGTTCGAAAGAAAACTATCAAATGTTTTGTAAAATGATTTTCCTAAAGGTGAAAAATAAAATACAGTAAATTAGAGAAACGCTTGACACGCCTTTGAATGATCCTCAAAATCAGGGGCAGCAGTTTAGATGCTCACACGTTTGTGACGAAAGGAGGCGTCGTAGTGGAATTCCACGAGAGTCCCTAAAAATCTAAGTTAAATGCTAAATTTTAAATTCTCAGTCTGCACCTCGTCCGCTGTACATGATTTCGAGCAAAGGTCCAAACTGCGTCAAGTGTTTCTCTAATCTGCTTTATTTCTAACTTTTAGACACATCTTTTAAAAGAAACATTTGACCGTTTTTTTTTCAATTTTTTTTATTTTCAGCTTTTGTTCAGAAAACATGAAATATAGTATAGTTAAACATATATCTATTTCCTAATGTTATTAATAGTATATAGATGAATAAAACGCAAAAAGTTTCAATTTTTGCTCTTATATAATATTTTTAACCACCCTACCAGCTGGTGTTCGTGACATACACTGCTGGCCATTAAAATTGCCACACCACGAAGATGACGTGCTACCGACGCGAAATTTAACCGACAGGAAGTAGATGCTGTGATATGCAAATGATTAGCTTTTCAGAGCATTCACACAAGGTTGGCGTCGGTGGCGACACCTATAACGCACTGACATGAGGAAAGTTTCCAACCGATTTCTCATACACAAACAGCAGTTGACCGGCGTTGCCTGGTGAAACGTTGTTGTGATGCCTCGTGTAAGGAGGAGAAATGCGTCTGCGATGGTGTACTCAACGACGACCCTGGGTGCACGTATGGCAAAACATCATTTTCACGGATGATTCCAGGTAGCCTATCGCGATTGCGATTTATCGTATCGCGACGTTGCTGTTCGCATTGGTTGAGATCCAGTGACTGTTAGCAGAATATGGAATCGGTGGGTTCTGGAGCGTAATACATAACGCCGTGCTAGTTCAAATGGCTCCAAGCATTATCGGACTTAACATCTGAGGTCATCAGTCCCCTAGACTTAGAACTACTTAAACCCTACTAACCTAACGACATCACACACATCCTTGCCCGAGGCAGGATTCTAACCTGCCACCGTAGCAGCAGCGCGGTTCCGGACTGAAGCGCCTAGAACTGCTCGGCCACAACGGCCGGCCGCCGCGCTGGATCCCAACGGCCTCGTATCACTAGCAGTCGAGATGACAGGCATCTTATGCGCATGCCTGCAACGGATCGTGCAGCCACGTCTCGATCCCTGAGTCAACAGATGGGGACGTTTGCAAGACAACAACCATCTGCACGAACAGTTCGACGACGTTTGCAGCAGTATCGACTATCAGCTCGGAGACCATGGCTGCGGTTACCCTTGACGCTGCATCACAGACAGGAGCGCCTGCGATGGTGTACTCAACGACGAACCTTGGTGCACGAATGGCAAAACGTCATTTTTTCCGATGAATCCAGGTTCTGTTTATAGCATCATGATGGTCACATCCGTGTTTGGCGACATCGCGGTGAACGCACATTGGAATCGTGTATTCGTCATCGCCATACTGCCGTATCACCCGGTGTGATGGTATGGGGTGCCATTGGTTACACGTCTCGGTCACCTCTTGTTCGCATTGACGGCACTTTGAGCAGTGGACGTTACATTTCAGATGTGTTACGAACCGTGGCTCTACCCTTCATTCGATCCCTGCGAAACCCTACATTTGAGCAGGATAATGCACGACCGCGTGTTGCAGGTCCTGTATGGGCCTTTCTGGATACAGAAAATGTTCGACTGCTGCCCTGGCCAGCATATTTTCCAGATCTCTCACCAATTGAAAACGTCTGGTCAATGGTGGCCGAGCAACTGGTTCGTCATAATACGCCAGTCACTACTCTTGATGATCTGTGGTATCGTGTTGAAGCTGCATGGACAGCTGTACCTGTACACGCCATCCAAGCTCAATGCCCAGGCGTATCAAGGCCGTCATTACCGCCAGAGGTAGTTGTACTGGGTAATCATTTCTCAGGATATATGCACCCAAGTTGCGTGAAAATGAAATTACATGTCAGTTCTAGTATAATGTATTTGTCCACTGAATACCCGTTTATCATCTGCATTTCTTCTTGGTGTAGTAATTTTAATGGCCGGTAGTGTATTTCAGTTTCCCTTAAAGTCACTAATTGCTTTTTTGGTCATTTCCCGGATAATTTTCAAGTAATTGAACTTCTGGTCAACATGATACTACTTTTGCCCTTTTCCCACTTTTCGTTTGACTGTGACAATTCGGATAAATATTTTCCCTCAGTTTTTCTTAATTACCCTGAATACTTTGAAGCAATTAAACTTCTTTTTCCCAAACTGGACCTCATGCTGATCGACCTGACATCCCATTTGTCCATTTTCCACTGTTCGTTTGGTCCTGAAAATTTGTACAAAAATCTTTTGTGTAATTTCTAGGGATTCTTATTTTTGCTCCGCTCAAACATTTGTGTAATTACTGGGTGTATTTGATAGAGCTGCGAGAAGCTGGTTTATATGCCGAAGACTGTTGTGTTTTTGTGCGCTGAAGAGGGCAGAAAAGCAGTGAGTCACAGTATGCGTCTGAATTGCGGTGGTCGGTGGCAGACGTGCCGAATTCTGCCTTCTGGGCGATGGTGTTGCACGGTGTAATGGATCAGTACCATCTTATTTCTGTGAAGATGGATAATGACGTGAACTGTTGATAACTGCAAAGTTACTAGTAATGTTACGAGAGAGTTATCTTTCAGTATTGCAGCGTAAACCTCGTTCTGAACGTTGACAATGCAGTGAACTGCACTGCGGCTACGCAGTATTTTGTAAGCCCGCTCTCTCTCTCTCTCTCTCTGAATTCTGATTTGCCTAGAAAAGTATGAATTAAAAATTTGTACTAACATTTAAAACTGTTCTTTTGAGTAATTGAGTTCTTCTGTTTCCATTGGTATTTTAACAGAGGAGACAGATGGAGCAACGTGTACCATGGCAGTAATGTTACTGTTGCAGAGTGAACTACAGTGAAAGTACAACAGGCAACAAGACACACAGGTAACAAGATTATTTCATAAAAAAGAATGCTCTTCTAGCACAGGCGGCTAAATATGATCAAAACTGGAATCGGTTCAAGCGGAATTCGTAGACAGATCAGTGACCAAACATTTGCAAAAGAGAAAATAAGAATTTCCAGTAGAGGCTAATTATTCCTATTGCCACTTAAAATCATTTTGAAGATTCGTCTTTTTTTCAGTTTCACGTAACGATATGAATCTGATGGGTACCACAGTCGTTTCTCAACGCTATGCTGACTACAAAATATTTTCTTTACTAGACTACTTCGTTCATAAAATGTGTATTTTTATTTTTGTGCACATTTGATACAGTGGTGGGGTGCACTCAGCTTCGTGATGCCAATTGAGGAGCTATTCGACCGAATAGTAGCGGCTCCGGTCAAAGAAAACCATCATAACGAATGGGAGAGCGGTGTGCTGACCACACGCCCCTCCTATCCGCATCCTCATCTGAGGTCTTCTGTGGCCTGAAGACGGAGTGCTTTTTAATACAATGGTGCGCAAAGCAAGGACGAAAGTAAATTTCGCATGATGTATCGCTGCAGGTAACATAGCTCTTTGAAACTTAGACCATACACAGAAAGAACTGCTACAGTTGATTAAAAGATGCACTCTCTGACCGCTGGATAGGGATGCCATGTGTGACAACGATGAAAGATAGCGAGGCCAGAGATAATTATTAATCAGCAATCCAGCGCGCACTAAGTAATTAGTAGCTGTCTGTATATGTTGAGATCTTGAAGAGGCTCGCCGTATGTGTACGCACGCCAAGTATAATTACCCTTGTAAACGTATGCGTAAAGGTTGTATGTGCAAATCTATTCAGGACAGCTTTAAAAATTTGTTTGAATATTTATCAGTCCATCAAAATCCGTCGTAATAATTTTGGACGATCGTGAAGACCTGCAAGGACACCAGTAATAATGGAGGCAAACACCAACGTGTCACCGCAGCGTTGAAGGGGAAGCAAAAGAAAATTATTTCAAGAAGGGACATAACATTTTTAATTTTTATAGCTATGTACATAGTCATCGAAATCTTAATGTTCAACCTTTTCTTCATTAGCTACGATGATTGTTTGGATAACCAGAACTCCTTTTCCCGATAATATATTCCAGAATAATATTAAAAATCATGTATCCGTTTTAAATAATAGTTCCCATATCATTTCCAAATCCTTTTTCCTAATAATTACCATACACACCGTCTGCCTCCGTAGCGTAGCGGTAGCGTTTCCGCCTATCACGCAGGGGACCCGGTTGTTGTGTGTCCTTCGCCATCATTTTCATCATTATTGACCCGCGAGTCGCCGAAGTGGCGTCAACTAAAGAGGACTTGCAATACGGCGGCCGAGCTCCCCCGCATGGGGCCTCCCGGCCAACAATGCGATACGCTCATTTCCATTTACCCTATACACTATAGTACAGAAGGCAACTGAAAGAAATACGCAACGAGACGAACAGAAATGACACTAGAATTCAAAGACAATAATTACACTGAAATCACCTCGATTTATGGTGGTCTTCTGGACATCACAAAAGGCGGGACGTGGTTCTTAATAGGATGTGTGGTCACCACAGACAGCAATGCCTGCTGTGCAACGCGCTCTCATCCTGGCCAAAAGGTCGGTAAGTTCTTGTGGTAAGGCGTTGTATTCATCCACCAGCGCATTTGACAACTGTTGGATTGTTGTCGGTGCACACGCACGAGCCGCAGCACTTGTCCTCAGAGCATCTGGAACGTCCTCGATGGGATTTAAGTCGGCGGAGCGGACAGGCTAGACCTTTCGCCGAATATCCTCTCGTTATAAGAGCTCCTACACCTATGCTGCTGGATCGATCGCGCGTTTTTATCCTTAGAAATCAAGTCAGGGCCTGGAAAGACGCACTTGGTCAAGGAGTAGTGTCACAATTACGTTGACCGCTGAGTGCATCGTTTTCAAAGATTTGAAGGTCAGTACGCCCATGCAACATTCGGCCTCCACATCCCATAACACCCGGACCACCATAACGATCACGTTCTAGATTGTTCATGGGGGCATTGTGTGTTCCCACCTATCGCCATACGTCCAGAAGACACTACTCTGACTGAACCCTCTCTCATCCGACCCCATCGGTGCTGCCGATATGCCACCAATAACGGAATGCAATGGACTGGTTGTCGAGCTAAAAAAACACCCTCATGGAGTCACTGTGCCACTGTGGAGCGTGAGAATCTGCCTTGCACTCTTGTTAAATGTGGCTATTATTGCATTGGCTGTTTGAAGAGGGTCGCTTCTTGCTTGTTGCACAATGTAGCGGTCATCTGCTGCTGTAACTGACCGTGGTCGACCCCCTCCTTTCCCTCCCTGTGGTTCGGAACGCTCCTCGTGTACGTGAAACAATGCTCTGAGCAGCCTCCGGGCCACCTTTGCAATGGGGAACACCACCACGGAGCACCGTAACTGCCTTCTCATTGTTACTCACTGCAAATGCCTGGAGTTGCAGGGTCAGCCCTATTTGGCGCTACAGTCAGGTTGACCTCACGCCACGCGAGGTCCAGCTTTTTGTGCATGACTGAGTGACCTCTGGCAACATGCTCCTGCACTTTAATTCGTTTCCACTTGGTAGTTAATATGTTAGTTTTACGGAGCAGTATACTACCAGCGGAAAAATGCTCCATCGGAGCTAAAAAAAAAAAAAAAGCAAATACTTTCCTGTTTCTTTGAAAGACTCTGACTGAAAAATGGGGCAACAGTCGCCTCATACAACCTTCCTGAACACTTTTAAAAATTATCCCAAAAATTTTGGCGTGAGAACATACTTGCAATTTTTTTTTTAACATGCAGCTCACCTCGAACTTTGCTTATATGTTTGCGCGCCGTCTGTCCAAAAGAATGGACACCATGCAGAATCAGCAGCTGTGAAAGATTATAAATAAACTGAAGGGGGATCACTGCTCTCAGCTAGAGCGGGACATTAAACGGAATCAGAGGCGAGGAGCGAAAATGTGCATCGGACTGGCATTCCAACCCAGGATCTCCTGCTTAATTTTCTTTTATCTCGTTTTGTTCTATATTGTTCGTTGAATTTGTTCGGGGCGGACGTCCGATGACACCCGTTTAGTTTCTTAGTTGATCCGTTCACTCAGTTTTTTATTACAAAGAGTAGCTAACACGCTGAGCTACCACGTCAGCCTTACCAGGCACATGCGCCATCCGGGACAGAGTGTTATCGCAACTGCACGGATTACCTCGGCACGGCTCACGGCCGATCCACGCTCCCGACGAGCCCCACCTTGCCGCAGTCACCTCGAACTCCCACAAGCGCTCTCCTAACTGCAACCCACCCACACCCACTAGCCCATCGCTGTAAGCGCCATTTCTCACTGACTCATTTTGCCCAACTCATTGTCATTATCCCTTTGTGTCTCCTGCGTCACAGCCACAGTCCCCTTCATTCTGTACTACTACTACAGTCTACTCTGTCACTGTCTCCCTCTTGTTCTCTCTTACTGCTAATATCTCACTCCTTCTTTCCTACTGCTGCTGTCTCTTCTCACTGTCACTATCTCTCTCTCCCTCGTTGTCACTGCCATATACTCTGTCTTTCATTATCATTGGATCTCACCCACTTTCACTTCCTCTTTCTCTTTATTCCTGCCTGGCACCATCTCCTTTCTTGTTTCCTAGCACTGTCCAGTCACTGCACCCCTCTCTTTCTTTCACAATGCCATAGTCTCCTTTGCATTTTCCGTAACACAGGCCCTGTCTGCTATCTTCTAGCATTTATTACTTTTCCATCCCTTTGCTACCGCCACTGTCTTCTTCTCTCCCAGCATCAAAAATGCGAATATCTTTGCATGCAAAAATTTTTGGTAAAATTTTTAAAGGTGCTGAGGAGGGTAGAGTAAGACAGCTGGTACCCCATTTCTCAGTCAGAGTCTTTGAAGTACACAGGAACATATTCACATTCATTGTGCTTCGATAGTATCGTTTTCCGTTGGATGCCTTCTTTTCCCTACTGCAGCAGGGCATGGAACTCATATGAAATGGAATGTACTGGTGAATAAAATTTAGACAGTTTACTTATGTGAAAATGAAATAATGCAAAATTAATTTTGCACCTCAGACCGGATTTTACATGCAAAAAAATTTGCATATGCTTCAGTGCTACAATATGGCGTTTCCAGATGACAACAGAGACACTTTACAGCATATTTCTCGGTGTTACGTCGGTTTATAAACTACGTTTTCTCCACATATCGGATTTTACGTACACGAGTCGAAGTTACTTTAACCTTCCATATCTCGTAAATGGATAAAGAAATGAAGTAAATTTTCAAGGTCCTTTGAGATCGGGATCTTATAAATATACCGTAATAATTTCAGCCACTACATTGCATTAATACTTGTTCCATAGATCATGAATGATTTAGAACGTGTCAGTTTAACATAACTTTTCATTATACAAGGTATATATTATTATTATTATTATTATTTACAGTTACTTCTTTATATTTAAAAATTCATCTACTGAGTAGAAGAAGTTTTCATTAAAAAGTTCTTTTAATTTGTTTTTAAATTGTCGTTGGCTACCTGTCAGACTTTTAGTGCTATTTGGCAAATGACCAAAGATTTTCGTGGCAACATAATTCACCTGTGCTAAAGTCAGATTTAACCCAGGATAGTGAAGATCATCCTTTTTTCTAGTGTTGTAGTTGTGCATTTCCCAGTTACTTTTGAACTGAATTGGATTATTAATAACAAATTTCATAAGTGAATATGCGTATTCCCAAGGTATATTGAATATTCCGAGTTCCTTAAATAAATGTCTGCAACGTGACCTTGGGTGAGCTCCAGCTGTTATTCTTATTACACGCTTTTGTGCAGTGAATACTTTCTGTCTTAGTGATGAATTACCCCAAAATATGATGCCATATGAAAACATGAATGAAAATACGCATATTAGGCTAATTTACTGATATGTTAATCAGCAAAATGGCAATAACCCTAATAGCATCAGTAGCTAACCGTTTCAGCAGATCATCAATGTGTTTCTTCCAATTCAATTTTTCATCAGATCACACATTCAGCAATTTAGAATATTCTGTCTTAGCAACATACTTTTGTTCAAAGTCTATTTGGCCGAGCGGTGCTAGGCGCTTCAGTCTGGAACCGCGCGACCGCTACCGTCGCAGGTTCGAATCCTGCCTCGGGCATGGATGTGTGTGATGTCCTTAGGTTAGTTAGGTTTAAGTAGTTCTAAGTTCTACGGGACTGGTGACCTCAGATGTTAAGTCCCGTAGTGCACAGAGCCATCTGAACCATTTGAACCATCAAAGTCTATATTTATCAATGGCATTATGCCATTTACTGTACAGAATTGTATATACCGCGTTTTTCTCAAAATTTAGTGAGATTCCACATGCTGTGCAGCGCCGTCTCGTATTCCACGGCTGGGTTTTGATACCCAAAAATAAGTTATTGGAGTGCTTCTTGATAATGAATAAAGGTTTTGTGAAAACGGGGAGATGACTATTCTAGATAAATGCCTAGAGAATATATCGTGAAAATTTGAGCTATTTGCTGCAGTTACTTATTATTTAGACTCTGAATTTTACGTGTAGAATTAGAGTACTTTGAACCCCTCTGTCTCGGAAACGGATAAAGGTATGATGGAAATTTTCAGTGTTGTTCGAGATCAGGATCTTAGTAACATATCGTAAAAATTTCAGCAAGTTGCTGTGCATAACCGTCTTGGAATCCTCGGCTGGAATTTGGTCCGCTGATGACGAAGGAAAAAATAACACTTTCTGGAGTTTTCCGAGGAACCGCCCATGACTAATAGTGCCTCCATAAGTGCCATCGAAGGCCACATCAAATGCAAAAAGAACCATCCGATTTGCTCCATTTCCCTATGCAGGAGGAAGTGTGTAATATACATACAATGATCCTGTACTGTAGAATCTACATCTCATCTTCATGTCTACTCTACAAATAACAAAATGGTTCAAATGGCTCTGAGCACTGTGGAACTTAACATCTGAGGTCAAATGGTTCAAATGGCTCTGAGCACTATGGGACTTAACATCTGTGGTCATCAGTCCCCTAGTACTTAGAACGACTTAAACCTAACTAACCTAAGGGCATCACACACATCCATGCCCGAGGCAGGATTCGAACCTGCAACCGTAGCAGTCTCGCGGTTCCGGACTGAGCGCCCAGAACCGCGAGACCACCGCGGCCGGCGACATCTGAGGTCATCAGTCCCCTAGAACTTAGAACTACTTAAACCTAACTAACCTAAGGACATCACACACATCCATGCCCGAGGTAGGATTCGAACCTATGACCATAGCGCTCGCGCGGTTCCAGACTGAAGCGCCTAGAACCGCTCGGCCACATCGGCCACAAATAACACGAAAATACCTGGCAGAGGGTTCATAAAACAACCTTCACAATAATTTCCTATTGTTCCACTCTCGAAGAGCACGTGAAAAAAGAACAGCTGTATCTTTCCATGTGAGCTGTGTTTTTCCTTATTTTCTTATGATGATCGTGTCTCCCTATATAGGTCCACGCCAACAAAATATTTTTGCATTCGAGGGAGAAAGTTGGTGATTGAAATTTCGTGAGAAGATAACGTCTCAACGAAAAACGTTTTAATGGTTTCAACCCGAAATCCTGTATCATGTCCGTGACACTCTCTCACCCTATTTCTCGAAAATACAAAACGTGCTGCTCTTCTTTGAACTTTCTGTATGTACCCCATTAATCCTTTCTGGTAAGGATCCCACATCGCGCAGCAGTATTCCGAAAGGGGACGGAAATGCGTAGTGCAGGCAGTCTCCTTGGTAGGATAGTGAGACTAAGACGAGACTTCTGTTGTGCATACAAATTAGCCCTGCACCAAGGACCATCCAAAACATTTGAACCTACCTTTTTATCACCAATAGAACCTGTGGTAAGAACCAAAAAACTCCCGGTTTTATTTTTATTTTTATTTTTTTTGGGCTGTGTTTTGGAACATAGTAGGTACACGTGCTGTCGCGTGCACACCGATAGCCTACCACGGGTGTTTGTGAATGCGGTGTGAGAAGCAGCTGGTGGCAGACAGAGGCACCTGCCTGGAATACCAGGCCAGCGGCTGCCCGCCTCCCTGCGGCGCTGCACGTGCTGCAGTGTGGGGGCGGCGGGGGCGGCGGGGGCGGCTACGTCGACGCAATTAAGGAGCGGGCCGAAGCCCGGGGGTCGTTAGTTCCGCCACCACGTGCTGGCACGGAACGCCCCCCACATTCCTGCCAACAGCGGCCTCGCTCTTCTAGGAGTTGAGCTGCTGGCGTCTGCCTACCCCTTACCTCCCTCCCCCCCCCGCCCCCCCCCACCACCACTGCCACCCCCCCCCCCCCCCCAGCGCAGGTGGTGGAGTCACCCATGGCGATTAGGAAACTTGCTGTGCTGTGCTCTGGCGCAAGGCTAGCGTTCCACAATGCTTACCTTTAATCTAAGAACGGCATCTTTCTGCATCAAAGGTAGTTTTTATTTAATCTAAAATGCAGTTCGAGTCCTGAAACCAGATCTTCAAGTACATTCCAAAACAAAAAGGAGGCAATGAGAAGGAACTGTCCGAATGGGACGAAAATCGGGAGATTTGCTGTACATGTAGAGACAAATAAATGATTACAGGTTCAGAAAAATCGGATAATTTATTCAAGAGAAAGTGCTTCACAAATTGAGCAAGTCAGTCATGCGCTGGACCAGCATTGGCCCTTGTGTAAGCTATTATTCGGGTCGGCATTGATTGATAGAGTTGGTGGATGTCCTCGTGAGGGACATCGTGATAGACTGGCACGTTGTCAAAATCTGAAGCTGGTTGTAGGACCCTGCCGATAATGGTTCCTATGCTCTCAGTTGGGGACAGATCCGGCGACCTTGCTCACCAAGATAGGGTTTTTCAAGCATGAAGGCAATCAATAGAAATCCTCGCCAGTTACGGGTGGGCATTATCGTGCTGAAATGTAAGCCCAGGACGGTTTGCAGTGAAGGGCAACAAAACAGAACATAGAATATCGTCGACATATCGCTGTGCTGTAAGGGTGCTGCAGATAACAAACGAAGGGGTCCTGATATGAAAAGAAATGGCACCTCATCCCATCACTCCCGGCTGTCGGGCCGCAAGGTGGGTAAAAAAAAAATGGCTCTCAGCACTATGGGACTTAACGTCTGAGGTCATCAGTCCCCTAGAACTTAGAACTACTTAAGCCTAACTAACCTAACGACATCGCACACATCCATGCCCGAGGCAGGATTCGAACCTGCCACTATAGCGGTCGCGCGGTTCCAGACTGAAGCGCCTAGAACCGCTCAAGGTGGGCAACAGTGAGGTTGGTCTCCCACCGCTGTGCGGGTCGTCTCCAGATACGTCTTCACCCTCGATTCTCATTGCCTGGAGTAGAATTGTCTTCAGTGATGAGTACTGCTTTGAGTTGAGCCCCGAAGACCAGCGAAGGCTTGCCTGGAGATGCCCGTAACAACGGTGTTATACCAGCCTGACTGTCGCTCGCTATGCGACCCGATAACCAGGGTGATGGTCTGGGACGGCATTTCTTTTTTAACATCTACGGCATCCATACACATCAATGGGTATCAATGATATTCCACGCCTCGTTCAGTTGCCCTTCTTGGCAAGCCAACCTGAGCTTACATTTCAGTAAGATAATGTCCGCTCCCACACGGTGAGACATTCTACTGCTTGTCTTCATGTTTGCTAAACCATGCTTTGGCCAGCAAGATTTTCCCCAATTGAGAATATTTAGAGCCTTATGGGCAGGACCCTCCAAACAGCTCGGGATTTTGAATTTTGATGATTTAAGGCGCCAGTTGGAGACAATATCCCTCTGTCGGACAACAACTCTATCAATCACTTCCAAGTCGAATAACTGCTTGGATTAGGTACCAGAGGTGGACCAACGCGTTTTTGAGTTGCTCAACATGTAAATCTCTTTCTTTGAATAAATCATACAATTTTCCTGAAATTATTTGTACATTTACATCAAATCTACCGATTTCCATCCCAGTCAGATAATTCATCGTGGTGCATCATTTTTTGTGGGCATAGACAATTTTTTTTTTACATTCGTACGTTTTTTTCACTTGTTTTGCGACTGGCATGATGCAGCCCGCCACGAATTCCTGTCTTGTCCAACATCTTCAGCTCACGCAACACTTACACTAAACGTCCACAATTATTTCTTGTATATATCCCAATCTCTGTCACCCTCTACAGTTTTTGCCATCTATATTTTCCACCAGTACCATGAAAATTCTTAGCTTCTTTCTGTGTGTAGTGCTTCAAGGATAGTGTGAGCCATCTGGAGTTCGGCAACAGTAAGTGCAAGCTGCCGGGCAAACTTGCGGACTCAGAAGACGATTAAATCTATCAGCTATTTGACACCTTGTAGGTCAACCATGAAACGACACTTGGTTTGGTAACTACTCACAGTTCTCGAAGCGGATGCAAGTTAAGTTTAATTACGAATATATAAACCCCCAAAAATTCATAAGCAAAAGGAATGAAACACTTATATTTCCTGTGTAATCAAAAAATATTCCAGATAACGGCACCTGCTCTACGCCGGAACGCCGGCACTGCGAGTGAGTTATACGGAGCCATATGATGGTATTTGTTTAGAGAAGAGGGCCGCCTCTTCAAATGGCTGTAGGACATAAAAACAATAATACCCGTTAAATCTTTAATTTTTTGCTTCAAAACTATGATTCACAGATCGAGGTAAACTCAAGTAACAAGTCACCATGTCCTGGTAAAGCAGAAAAAACGTACCTCGTCTTGAAAAAAAAAATTACCGATTGTACTGACTGAATGCTGAAGGCTATTTGGAAGACTTCTGCTCAGCAAACCAATGACCGTTCAAAGCCCGAGCTGCTCGCAAATGCAATCATACTGGAGAAGTTCGACTCACGATCCTAGTACAAGAATTCCACTATAAAAAGGAAACTCAAGTCGCGAAATAAAAACGCAAATGGCGAGTTGCTCAGAGGGATAGCAACGCAAACGCTAACCGCGAAAGAAGGGCGTCGCTGAGCCAGACACCACGCGATATTTTCGTGATGAGACATCCTCTGAACAGTGAACTCCAAGTTTTCGACCCTAACTCCGTCTGACAGTCCCCACCTATGTTCGTTACCGCACCTCTTTACTACAGGTGGAGGGAAGAGATCGCGAGTTTTGCCACTATGACAAATTCTCCCATTCAAAATTGTAGGGGAAGCGCGCAGAATTTTCTCCAGAAGCGCTTTTTGTATTTAGATTAACTGATTAGAAGTTGGTACTTGACGGGTATTCACTCTGATTGGCTGAAAATGCGTTTGGGCGCAAAATGCAGCTCGTCCCCACGTTGTGTGTGGTAACATGGCGGTGGATCTTTCTCTTCATACGCTTCGAGGAAAGACTGAGGGCGTTCATGGCTACCCGCGAGGTACCAGCTCTGAGAAGTTGCCTTACAGTATCCCGGCATGGGGCACCATCACGCCCTCCTGCATTCACTTATGGCTCTACCGTCCCTGGGGGCATTCAGTAAACATCCGAAAATCCACTTCCGCCACCCAACGTCCGAAGCTTGCAGTCGGCCTTTCTCATAACGTTCCAACAAGTAATTTAAGGAGCTCAATACTCCAGACTCCACAAGTCCTGTTCCTCCATCCAGAAAATTTCGGATAATACAACCGCAGTAACTGCACTTATGATCGCTTGATGACAGTGACTAATCAGTTAGGTAACAAAGATATTCCTTGATGTTTTAAAACATATTCTATCATCCTTGTGTTCCTTATGTTTTCTCTGCACAGATTCTGCACAGAATCTCCTCATTTGTTATCTTCACCACTTCACTTAATTTTCAACATTCTCCTATTGCATCATATCGCAAATGCTTCGATTTTCTTCTGTTCCAGTTTTCTAACAATCCGTTATTCACTTTCATACAATGCTGTGCTCCAAACCTACATTTTGAGAAATTTGTTTCTCATTTTAACGCCTGTGATTGATTATCACAAAACTCCTTGCTCCAGGTACGCGCTCTTTGGCTATACTAAGTACTGGAACAAGGGGGTACTGCTACAAAGTACCGTTATCCAAGATGGCGGCGAAGACGTCATTTAAGATGGCAGCGGTGACGACATCCAAGATGGCGGATTTTGGCGGGAAGTATGAATTTTTGCGGGAAAGTGCCAAGCCCCCTCCCCAGAAAAATGGCGCAAAGTTCAAATTCCAACATCATAATGTATCACATCTAGGAAAATGGCGTGAAAAATGGACTTGTCTTTATTATGTAACCAATTTCAATCATGTGTATTCGCCATCGGGTCTGGACTCCAACTGACTTAGTTCATATCGTCGCCAACAGAGAACGCCACCGTTATGTCAGATCATGACGCAGTTACCGTTATTCAAGATGACTGTGCCCAGTGTATCCACCACGTGGTGTAAGATTGGACACTTGGCCTACCTCCACTAACCTAGCCCCCTCCCCAATAAAAATCACGCGAAGTTCAAATTCCAACATGATAATGCGGCACATCTATGATAATGGCGCGAAAAAAGGACTTTTCTTTACTATTTAACGAATTTCAGGCAGATGTGTTCTCTACTGCAGCTGGACTGCAACTGACTTAGTTCATATCGGTGCCAGCAGAGGGCGCTCTCCTGACGTCAGGTGATGAAACAAGTATTGTCATTCAAGATGGCTTCACCCGATGTGTCCACCACGAGCTCCATAGCTCAAGTGGCTTAGTTCATATCGTGGCCACCAGAGGATGTTACCGTGATGTCACGTGATGACACAAGATCGTCTGCTCTCTCTCTCGCACACGCGTTATAACTGGACATGCGCCGCGCTACCGACCCATGGGAGGCCGATCGCTTACGTCACACACCCTCGTCCGCCACCTCCATACACGCGCCGGACATAGTCTTCTATAAATATGCTAATTAAAGTAACACCCACATCGCGCATCTAACCTGTCAATTACCAAGTACTTAATTCCATTTCAATTTTAATCATATTAAATAATTCAATTTACAATTTCAATATTCAATGATCAAATGAGAATTTCCACAATTTCCCACTATCAGCAAGGTGCTCATTCATGACCTAGTAGCCCCACCCTCCCACCACTAGAATGCTGGCCACGTGATTTGACTTCATATAGGTATGAAAAGGTGTTCACTGTACTTTCAACTACCTAGTTTCCACTACTTTTCAAGGTTCAGACCGCCACCTCTTCCTAGGAACCGGCGCCGAGTTTGAATTCTGGCAGTAAAGAAAGGTCACTTGCGCTTTCGCTACCAACCTAAGAAAATTGGGGGAAAGAAAGGACACTTGTAATAACCTCATCCAATCGCCCGACACTTCCTAATAGGAACCAGCGTCAAGTTTGAATTCTGCCAGTAAACAAAGCTCACTTGCGTTTTCGCAACCAACGTAAGAAAATTGCTGCAAAAGAAGCTCACCACCCCCACTAACCTAAGTCGCCAGACCAGCACCTCTTCCTAGGGGCGGGTGGTAAAAGGGCTCAGCCCACACTAGGCTGATGGAGATAGGAATGAGTGTACTTTATTTATGTGGGAGCAATTTATTAGAGGTGGAGTATACGTATCACAGAACACACGCTCTTACATGCCCCACAGCATACAGACGTGCAAACTACTCCTACATAACTCATGTACAAAGCTGTACACACTCTTGCTAATTGTAAACCGTCAAAAATAACACACTGCACAACCTACAGACATGCGAACTACTCATAAACAATGGAGAGCATTTACGTCCAGATAGCCAAACAACTTCTAAATTGTCAAAAAAATAATCCATCTAAAAGACTCTGCTTGCTAGTCGTCAACTGTCGAAATCATACACCAGCCTTTATTTAAACAATTAGAGGGAGCACCACCATCAAGTGTATTCGCCACTGAGTCCATAGCCCAATTGACATAGTTCATATCGATGCCACTAGAGGACGCTGTATTGACGTCAGGTGATGACATAAGTTCCGTAATCTAAGATGGCGCCACCTAGTGGGTTCACCATGAGCTCCAGACCCCAACTGGCTTAGTACATTTCCTCACCGTCAGAGAACGCCACAGTGACACCAACTGATGACGCAAGTACAGTTATCCACGAAGGTAGCAAACACTGTGTTCTCCACGAGGTCTAGCACGCAACACCACCAGCAGAGGACGCTGTCGTCCGTTTCCTGACGTAAACCAAGATGGCTGATAGATATGGTGGCAAAACGACTCAGCCTGCTCTGGGCTGCTTGGGAGAGTAAGGATTGACGGCACTCTATTTATTTTGAAACAACTTACTTAACGATAGAGTATATCTATCACACTATCACAAAACACCCACCCAGATGTGCCTGGGGCCATGTCGCAGAGCCCACAGATACGCAGCCAACTCGTAATTTCAGTACACAACTGCTCCTAAATAATGCAGTACACATACCTGCAAACACGCTCAGTACTCGTAAACTGTCCAAATAACCCATAGCACAGACTACAGGGCCGCTCACAAAATAATGCAATCAACACGTGCAAGCAGCCTCCGCCACACCCTGTCCACAGTAGAGTCCTGCATGACCGAGTAAGCGAGCACAAAATACGAGGTGGGGCGAACACACCCTAACTGGATATGCTACCCGGACTAGTTCTTGTGACCAAGCATAGAAGCCGTGACCGAATACGTAGCACAGAACTTCAAACACAATACACGTGTTATTATCCGTGTGACACTGCAGCCAGTACGGGCTTCTTATTTGTGGCGTGTCTCTCTCTGTAATCATGCAGCGCGAGGAAGCCAGTGTAGTAAGACGTAAGATTTAAACCAATATTTACACATTAAAGAAACGGGAAGGTATGAAAAGCCAAGTATGGAGTACATTTCTGTTGGTTGTAGATGGAAACAGTGCGTCTACTGGGTACGTATCGTCCATAAACTGCTCCATTTTATTGTTTTTGCAGTCGCGAACCATTCATTTAAAGAAACACAGTCGCAAGAAACCTCACAAAGATCGTTTCTTTGGCCGTCCTTCCGTTATCTTAATATGCTTGAAACAAGTGAAAAGCAGGAAATTCTTAACAATGTGCGACAAATGTGTGCTACGTACGCAGGTACAACATTCAATCATTAACATAATCGTTTTTGCATAGTTAGTGGAAAGTGTATTATGGAGAAACGGGACTGTTGCGACTCGTATAATATTTCATTAACGTAAAACGTCTCGTTTTTATGGGAACGGGGGTCGGGTTGTTTGGGGGGAGAGACCAAACAGCGAGGTCATCGGTCTCTTACGGGAATGTTTCGATGATTTCCATATCAGTTCTGTATTACTTGTCTCTTTTGTTTATTATCATAGATCCTTCAAGTACTGTGTCATCACCACCCAGAAAGAGAGCTCGTTTCAAGGAATGGAAGAACAACAGATCATCCGCAGCAGATGAAGTAGATCTGTACATTTTCATGCACCCCGGAGATAATGATGACATCTTAAAGTGGTGGAGCAGACATGAAACAGATCTGCCAGGTTTGGCTGCAGTTGCAAGACGTATTTTATGTATCCCAGCAACAAGCGCACCTAATGAAAGGTGCTTTAGTAAAGCCGGCATGTTACTAACAAATTGCCGCAGCCAATTAAATCCGGAACGCGTTAGTGATTTCCTGCTGATCAACAATAACTATAATTTTGTTTATGTTGCAAGCAATTGAAACGTATGACAAGTTACGTCTGTAAATGTTTAATGTTCTTTGTATGCTTTCCTTATGAAGATGGTTGTCTTCTAGATTACAGGGAAAGCAGTTATTTAATGTTTCCTATAAATGAAAGGAAAAATATCTCTTTTGTTTGGAAATGAGACTCGTCTTCTATCCGCGATTGTATTGAAATATCATTTTACTTTCCAGGTGCTTTATGAATTTAGCTGTGTCACGTACCCGTTCTTGGAAATGTTACTTTTGTATTAAAAGAGAGAGAGAGAGAGACGTTGGATTTGTACAGTAGAGTACAGAGCAGCGA
The DNA here is from genome assembly GCF_023864275.1 of Schistocerca cancellata. NCBI lineage: Eukaryota > Metazoa > Arthropoda > Insecta > Orthoptera > Acrididae > Schistocerca > Schistocerca cancellata. The sequence goes on from NC_064632.1 coordinate 158,653,298, forward strand.
GCCGGGGCGAGGCGAGGTGAGACGTCAGCGGTGACCGGCCGTGCTCGGTTATCCGCGTGTCCGGAATCCGGACATCAGACATCGCGCGAGTACGTGGCCGAGCCGAGTCGTGCGGGGCTGGACATGAGCGGCTCGGTCCCCAAGTCAACAGGCGAGCAGTGACCGGTCAAACACTGAGCGTTGCAGCACTCTAGTCCACAGGACCGCGAAGTGCCGCGGTCGTTAGCTGTCAAACCGCGCACAGGCTCCTGCTCAGGCCCGCGGGCATGAGACGACCACATCCCTCTCATACATCATTTCTGAGAAATTCCTGCCCAGATTCGTGTTCACCTAGACACAGCTCCTGCCTCGACCGGCCATGGACGCGCGCTCCCTTGCATGCGCCAGCCGCCGCCACCAAACACCGGTGAAAGTTGCATGCCTGTATACAGTCACCGTTATACTGTCGTAGCATTCCAAAGCTCGTTCATGTCACTCTCATATTCGAGGCATCTCCAGGCACCACTTGTCTTTACCATTGAAGGCAGAATAGCACAGAGCGTGTTGACACACGCATTCAACCGCGCCTACCCACCACAGCTTGACTGACATATCGCCATCTACAACATTCTCAATGTCATTCTTACGTCACATGGCTTTGTGCAAAAAAAAAATTAGACAAGTCCAGCTCTCTGTAGTTTCATAGTGCCCCAGAAATAGTTAACGCTCGCTTTCTTGTTGTCTCAGCTTGTATGCGCTAAAATTCCTGCCCTAACAGAACCTACTTACCAAAATATCGGCGAATCCAGTCTTCTCCCCGGAAATAACGTGATAGTCTTCCTGCTCTCAACATACGCAAGTGTTCTCACCAATCCTATATCCCGCAACAATCAATCGAGCATTATTATTCGCTCTTATCGAATTTTCCCATCGAACTACTGATACCTCTGATATCGAAGCACTGTCCACCTTTTTTCATTCTGCAGACCAGACTTTCAGCGGTTATTTTACACTGATCACCATATTGCACCGATATCTAAACCTCGCAAAGTGCCATACATATTGTTAAATACGGAAAGACTCTTACTCAATTACAGTGCTCTCCCACTGAGGACAGGACCTTGAATATTGAGCTACAACAGCTACACTATAGAGTAACTCCAAGTGGTATATTTCAAGGGAATAGTGTCACATACATTAACGTACATAAACGTGTACTAACGTGTACTAATGGGTACTAACGTGCACTCGTTTCCCCTCTACACAATTGCGTTACTATTTCTGCTCTGAACCTGTTTCCTTGCTTGCTCACTTTTCTACACACATCTCCAGACTCTGGGATTACAACAACACACATATTTTCACCACAATATTATACCATTTTAAAGGTACTTCTCGAGCGCTAGGCAGCATCCTACCGATCGCTATCCCAACATAATTCCAAAGATATAGACTGGAAGTTATTTCTCTACAAACCCCAAACTTTAGTGAGGTGCAGCGTGTTGTAAACCACTGAGTAACTAGAAACAAATAGAGGAAACTGATATTTCCACTCTCGAATACCGATGTCGGTGATGTAACAGATTCCAAATCACCCCTATAATTTACAAGCCAACTAAGGTCTTTCCCATGTCTAGAGAACATCAAACATGTGTCCAACACACGACAATCGATCTTCGCTCAACTCAAATAAAGGCGTGAAATGTGCAGAAGCAGTCAACCAAACAATTTACATGGGAGAGAATAATACTCCACCGCAAACGCACCATCTTCTCAAATTTCCACTTGATGATGAAAGCCGCCCACCACATACTATGTTTTAGTTCGCTATTCGGTTGTCTAGAGGACGGCAAAGTTAACTCAGATACATTCACACACTCCAACAGGCATTTACATTCGGACGGCTATTTCTGTTAACGAGAAACGTGAATTATTCCCATCACAGGCCAAGCATACACAGAATCAATCTTGAGAACCGCTCACATATATGTTTTATCATTATACTTACAATTAAATCTTACAATCGTGGTCTCAACTGAAACGTATTCAGCAATGAGCGAAGTATTGGAAATAGACTCTGTTGAACGCTGTGGCTCTGGAAATACCTTTACCTTCCTTATCACTAGACATACTCTTCCCTTCGCTATCACGGTACTCCAAGTCAAAGTCATACACTCCCTATAACAGCACATAGATATATCCTTTCCACAAACAGATATACTGTATAAGCCTGATGATCAAATGCGAACGTATCACACACCTAGCACTAATACTAAGTATAATATTACCTCTTCAATAACTGGATGCATGCGACACCAAATAATACTGACCAAAAATCAACGATGGGTGTGCATGTCTCTTATGATCATGGTTCAAATGGCTCTGAGCACTATGGGACTTAACAGCTGAGGTCATCATTCCCCTAGAACTTGGAACTACTTAAACCTAACTAACCTATGGACATCACATACATCCATACCCGAGGCAGGATTCGAACCTGCAACCGTAGCTGTCGCGCGGTTCCAGACTGTAGCGCCTAGAACCGCTCGGCTACGCCGGCCGGCTCTTATGTTATTCCTGCGAGTCGTAACACCATGTCATTGACGTAATCGAGCACATGTTAAAGAAAAAATCCCGATCCCTACAACTACTACTCTCACAAGCGCTCATCGTTCTACAGGTGCACTCAAGTATCCATGTTAAAATCTATAACCGCTTTACGAATCGAGGTACAACATTACCTCTGAATGAGGTGGTGTTTTCCGGACAAATACCGTGATGGTGATCGTAGAAATGTGTGTATTAAGAGCCAACGATACAACCTCGCAATAAACTCAATCAACTTTGAAAGTCATTCGGCTAAGGAACGTCGTATGTAAGCGCTATTTGCGACTCCATCACACCGCACTCAACTGCATAATTGATTAGTTTTTGCAACGCATTCTATCTCGAGACCATATCAGACGTTCTGCGATATATCTGCTGAGTTATAGGCGATGACAGACAGTAGCGGTAGATGATGTGCTGATTGAGGTCCTAAGAAGAGAAACATACACTAACGTCTCAGATCTCTAACCTTACGCTATATATTAGAAATTACGCCGATTCAAGCACATACTTGCATAGGCTCACAACCACAAGTCAGTCATATTTCACGCACTCTCATATCTCTAAACGAGTCACCTTCCTCGAATCGGTCTGCTACAGTAAAATTACAACCTCCTTTTAATCACACACTAACATCCTCCAGTGATACCTATTTCTACAGCTTTCCACAAGTGCTAGTTCCAATTTAAGTCGGAGAAACACATATCCAACACATTCTGCAACCATTGTAGAAACAGATCGAACTGAATTACTGCAACAGGGCCGTGTTTTGAGCATTCGGTGGAAATGCGCGCAATGTGGTGCATACCCAAACTAGATACAAGTACTACGGATCGCCAACATGCTATCTTCGTTATTCTATACCCACCCCAACATAGAAAAATTACGAACCATAAAAGCTCATCCTATTTACAAGCCACCTAGGCGTCCATGCGAGGGCAGTGACGTATGGCTATGGTGGACCTCCAGCGTAAAGAAAGAAATTTCACAATACTTCCCCAGAATAGTATAGCATGCAGCCATCACGGCATTCCTAACGGTTCACCAAGTCCGACACATCAAACCACATCTTCCTATGTGGAGATGATCATATTAAATATACAAACACCGCATAGACCACTTTAAACTTTCATCACCTATTCTCTAAGAGAATTATCGTATGAGACGCTCCTCTGCTCCTGTTTCAAACACTGTTTTCTAACACGCTTTTGTACATTGCCAAACATTTCATTTTCTGCCACGACTTCAAGGTCTGTGTCAGATTCTAAACTGACATTAAGACGCTCTTATCCACGACCTCTCACAGAAAACTAGACATCACACGATGGAAATCATATTCTTACGGTGGATAGCATAACACTGAATAATTTTTAAATAAAACACACTTGCAACATATGGAAACTAGAAGAGTTTGGCAGATCATTCTTGACCTCTACATTTAAATTCATATGTCACCATGACGGAATAAATGATGGCTCGGGGTTCCATTTCGAGTTATTCATAATTTTGCACTCATGTACGCGATTGCTGTTTAGCTGCTAGCAACCCTCATAAGTTGTCACCCATCCACAACACTTCTTCCCCAACTCAAAGAAGCTATGCCACTCAATCATTATGTGGTAACGAATGTGCGGATGTGGTGTAAAAGACCCGCAGAAGACCAGAGTTAGCGTTCGACCGTGGATCCGCTGCCTGTTATATCCGGATCGGTATTGAGATGCGGATCCACAATATGCCACGCATGGGATAGCGTTTGGAGGTGGATCTGCCATGCGCAATGTACGAAGCTTTGTTGTGATGCAGATCCACAATCTAAATCATCCAAGTTGTTCACATGTGGATCTGCCATGGACTATATATACGGAGCTATGTTCGGAGATAGAACCACCACGTGCCACATCTACGATAGGGTTTGCAGGTGGACCAACCACGCGTTACGTCCAGACACGTATTCTATGTCCGAAGTTTGGTCCACCAGTGGATGGGACTGGGTCCTGAGAGGGGTCCACAAGGTGCGCATATACACAGACATACAGAAAGCAGAGCAAATGCTCTCTGAATGTGGAAGTGACTGGATACTGTCGAGTGCAGTGCTATATTACACGTCCCGATCAATGCATTTGGGCTAGGTGGTGGCATCTGTGCTACATTAACAATCAATTTTAGAACACAGAACGAGATGTTATGTTATGATCGCATATATAGATCTGACCTCAAATCGAAAGAATCGCGAAAAGGGACCTCTGAATAGGTATGGCTCTGAGCACTATGGGACTCAACATCCTAGGTCATAAGTCCCCTAGAACTTAGAACTACTTAAACCTAACTAACCTAAGGACATCACACACACCCATGCCCGAGGCAGGATTCGAACCTGCGACCGCAGCAGTCCCGCGGTTCCGGCATGCAGCGCCAGAACCGCTAGACCACCGCGGCCGGCTGAATAGGTATATATTGACCGAATATAGAGCCTAATGCGGTCAAATTGAGGAAGTACTTTGTTATCTACTGGTTCACGCCAAACAATTTGTATATATGCTGCAACAGGAGGAATCCCAGAAAACGTGGACATCTAAATGAAGGGAATAAGGGGGGCAGTCAGTTTTCCCCATTGAGGCTGGATTATACTGTATGTCTATTGAGGCACCAGTGATTCCGGATGCATCAGTCACGTGACATAGCCTACGTTCTACTCGTATACAGCTACATGTTCTGTATATGTTTTAAAGCACTGTCTACTTACGATCGTTAATGGTAAACCTGTCGGTCATCAGAGGTCTTCAATTTTATGTATGAAAAAACTTGACACACTCCTCTAAAGGAGCTTTGATTCATGCGGTCGCCCCTGTCACATCTTGGGTGTAAAATCGAGACTTCAGAGTCATAACTAACTTAGCGGTAAGAGCTTGTGTTGCACTGCAATCCCTGTGTACACATTTGCCCGACTGATGCGCTGTTTACAGAGTTACTGACGGAATGATTTGAAATTTCCACATGACGGACGTTGCTGCTATGCATTTATCTGTTTCCTTGTAGGATGTATCCCCCACTAGTAACTATCATTTTATGTAGGCCTTATGCAGGCATGGTATAATTTCTGAACCATGGACAGATGTGAACAGTGGACACTATACATTTCTGTTCAGTTGTGGGTAAAGCAGATGGTAGACTTCAGTTTATTGGTACAATACTGGGGTAGTGCAATCAATCTGCTAAAGAGACTGCTTACAAATCACTCGTGTGACCCATCCTAGAATATCGCTCAAGTGTGGGGGACCCATACCAGATAGGGCTAACAGGGGATATTGAACATATATGGAAAGGGACAGCACGAATGGTCACAGGTTTGTTTAATCCATGGGAGGGTGTTACAGATATACTGAAGAAACTGAAATGGCAGACTCCTGAAGACAGACGTAAACTATCCAGTGAAAGTCTGTTAACAAAGTTTCAAGAACCGGTTTTAAATGATTACTCTAGCAATATACTACAACTCCCTATGTATCACACAAGGATCGTGAAGATTAGAATAATTACTGCATGCACAGAGCCATTCAAACAATCATTCTTCTCACTCCCCATACGTGAATGGAACAGGAAGAAACCTTAATAATTGGTACAGTGGGATGTATCCTCTGCCATACACGTCGCGTTGGTTTGCAGAGTATAAATGTAGATGTAGATGTAGATTAGGAAATTAGACGAAGTAGATGAGTTTTACTTTTTGATCAGCAAGATATGTGACAATAGTTGGCATGGAGAAGATATAAAAGAAATGATATGCTGGTAGGACGGAACCTGAGTTAGCAAGAGAAAGTCATTTTGGTAATACACTGAAGAGCGAAAGCAACTGGTACACCTGCCTAATATCGTGTAGCGCCCCCGCGAGCACGCAGAAGTGCCACAGCCCGACTTCGCATGGACTCGACTAATGTCTGAAGTAGTGCTGGTGGGAAATGACAACATGAATCCTGTAGGGCTGTCCATAAATCCGTAAGAGTACGAGGGGATGGAACTCTCTTCTGAACAGCACGTTGCAAGGTGTCATAGATATGCTCAATAATGTTCATGTCTGGGGAGTATGGTGGCCAGCGGAAGTGTTTAAACTCAGAAGAGGGTGCCTGGAGCCACTCTGTAGCAGTTCTGGACATGTGGGGTGTCACATTGTCCTGTTGGAAATGCCGAAGTTCATTGAAATGCACAATGGACGTAAATGGATGCAGGTGATCAGACAGAACCATTACGTATGTGTCACCTGTCAGAGTCGTATCTAGACTTGTCAGGGGTCCCATATCACTCAAATTGCACACGCCCCATACCATTACAGAGCCTCCACCAGCTTGAACAGCCCCCTGCTGACATGGAGGGTCCATGGATTCATGAGGTTGTCTCCATACCCACACATGTCCATCCACTCGATACAGTTTGAAACGAGACTCGTCCAGTCAGACAAAAACAGTCCATGGTGGGTGCTGATGAGCCCAGGTGAGGCATGACGCTTTGCGTCGTGCAGTCATCAAGTGTACACCTGTGGGCCTTCGGCTCCGAAAGCCCATATCGATGATGTTTCGTCGAACGGTTCGCGCGCTGACACTTGTTGATGGCCCAGCATTGTAGCATTGTAATTTGCAGCAATTTGCGGAAGGGTTGCACTTCTGTCACGCTGAACGATTCTCTTCAGTCGTCGTTGGTCCCATTCTTGCAGGATTTGTTTTCCGGCCGCAGCGATGTCGGAGATTTGATGTTTTGCCGGATTCCTGATATTCGGGGTACACTCGCGAAATGATCGTACGGAAAAATCCCACTTGATCGCTACGTCGGAGATACTATATCCCAACGCTCTTGCGCCGACTATAACACCACGTTAAAACTCGCTTAAACCTTTATGACCTGCCACTGTAGCAGCAGTAACCAATCTAGCAATTGCGCCCGACGCTTGTTGTCTTCTATAGGCGTTGCCGGCCGCAGCGCCATACTTTGCGGGTTTAAATATATCTCTGTATTTGAATACGAATGCCTATACAACTCTTTTACGCTTGAGTGTAGAAGGACGTCTGGTGGAGCGGGGAGGGGGGGGGGCGAAGGCCGGTTACATTTGTAGACGAAAATCAAGCCTTGATTCCGCGCGACCGCTACGGTCGCAGGTTCGAATCCTGCCTCGGGCATGGATGTGTGTGATGTCCTTAGATTAGTTAGGTTTACGTAGTTCTAAGTTCTAGGGGACTGATAACCTCAGCTGTTAAGTCCCATAGTGCTCAGAGCCATTTTAAAACAAGCCTTGATTACAGATTCTAATTGATGCAGGTTGCACAAGTTATCCATAGATGAAGAGGTTTGAACAGGACACATCAGCATGGAGAGTTGTATAAAACCAGTCTTCGAACTGAAGACCACAGCAACAAACCACTTAATGTCTGCTTGCTCTCGTTTGGCGAAGACTGCTTTGATTCGTCGACCCGTTTATGAATAATAGTAGATGTTCTTGTAACATGGAACTCCCAAGCAGTATTGATGAATCATTAAAAAGGTATCAAATAGCTAACAGCAACTGCACTTTTGACAAACATCTAAAATTTGCTGGAGTAGCCTACATCAACCCCCGAAGTGCACAGCTTTCTGTCTAAACCGTACCACAGAACGTGCAGCTAAATAACATGATGACCGCCATTTCTCTGCGGCACTTCGGCGAAACAGTTAACCCTACATTGCATCACGCTGACCTTCCCATTGTGGAGTACTGCTGTGTGATGTGGGACCCTGGGATTGCGCGAACTGGGATTGCCGTCAGTAAAACAAAGGCGTTTTTCGCTGCAGCAGGAGCTTCTCATAAAATTTCGATCACTAACTTTCTCCTCAGAGTGTGAAAATATTTCTGTGGCACCCATCTACATACAGAATAATGATCAGCATAATAAAATAAGAGAAACAGAGCTCACACGGGAAGATTAATGTGTTCTTTTGTCCTGCAAACTTTTCGATACTGGAACGGTAGAGAAGTAGCTTAAAGGTGGTTTGATGAACCCTCTGCCAGGCCCTTAATTGTGAATCGCAGAGTAATAATGTAGATGTAGATACAGATGTAGCTTACCATACAGAGACTAGTTAGAGGGCGCACTAGTTCCCCTGTAGAACTTTACATAGCCCACTACTGGTTTCGGCTTTATGTTAAGCCATTGGCAGGTAGGCTGGGCGGGTTCTCGGACATCGTGTGTCACCAATGAGTCACCAGTAACGTCATCGATGAATCATGGGATTCCCCACACCCATCCCCATCTGAGAATGGCCAATTTCCTTCTGTATAAAATGGTGGAAATTCAAATATTGGCGGGAAATTTAAAATTTTGGATGAAATTTGAAGAAAATTGCCCAACTGAGCTACTGTGGAAGAAGGGTTGTTTTGTTGTTGTTCTAAGTATAAACTGGTAGGAAATTCAGATGCTGGTTGACTTGGAATACTGGGACAAGGAATTGGAGATTTGGAATACTGGCTCAGTCTTGCTATGGCGTCACAATATAAAATGGTGGACTTCAATAAAACATGGTCGATGCAGAATTCTGATGCAATCTTGGTATGACGTCCCAACCCGAGAATTGTAATAATGGCGCAGTCTTGTAGTGACATCCGATATAGGATGGCGATTCAAGATGGTCAACCTGGAATATGTGGGAGGAAATTCAAGACTCTGAATATTGGGGCAGGCTCTATGACACCAGAATCCAAGTTTTGGAATACTGGCACTACATCTGAGACACAGGATTTTTGTGCAGGTCCAGCCCTGCCTGCTAACCTTCTTGGCATTTTTTCCGCAGCACCTGTTTACTCAGAGGTCCGTGGTTTTGTAATTTTAACTCTACACTATGACGTATGGCGTATGGAAAATTCCTGCGCACTGCTTCTCCTAACTCGTCCAGGAGCCGAACCAGTGACAGTTACGTGCGCAGGAACGCCACATGCATATGTTCATTCATCTACCTCACACAAAATGGAGGCTACTGCTGCAGCCACAGCCCTTGTCCTAAGTTTAACTCTACATGTGCTATGTTTAAAATAACTGCAGGGAGCAAGATAGTAAGAATTTATCTTTGTTTAAACAAATACCAGACCGGGGAGAAGAGCCTTTTCCTCGATCGCAAAGTTTGCCACGACTGTTAAGAGCCATGTCACAGTGCACCACTACCGACGTCGCCCATTACCCGCCACCAGAAGACTGGACAGAGCTGGTAACCACTGGCGTCGCTGTACCGTCCAAGATATAAAGGAGTCCATCACTGACACGTCCGAGCAGGGAGAGACAGGGAGTGACAACGGCTGCACGCTACCACTTACTACCAATTCGGAAACCTATCGCCACTGTGGATACTTGTGCAGTGGCTCTGTAGGGAAAAGGAAAATATGTTTAGGTGCTATGCTTGTGAAATTCACACAAAAATATATTGTATGTGGGATGGAGTATACCTCTTTACTAATAATAACATAGCCAACATCACCGAGCCATTTTTTTCTTTATTGTTATTCCACACCACCAAACCCCATATGGGTGAGGTGGGGGGAGGCGGTGGGCTGTCAGTAGTATGGGAAATCTGCTCTTCAGTCAAGTGACAGTAAAAATTTAATTAGATTAAAAAGAAAGGAGAAACAAATAGGGGAGATTTTCGTTGAATTTAAAAGTTTTTGAGAGGAAAATAAAATGGAAATATTTATGTACGGTATATTAGAGACATGACTTCTTGCACTGGTAGTTACTAAACCGTAACAATAAAAAGTAAAACACAACAAGTGCATAATTAAAAACGTTTATAACTTTATGCTGAAACAGCAATTTTCTGTCACTTCCTAGGATAGGGAGGCTGCTGTTGTAGGAGGAAATGAGGGAAATGTGATGATGGTATAAGGATGGAGGATTGGTGCATAGCAGTGATGGAGTAGGAGTAGCTGTTGGGACAGAAGAAGGGGTTGAGTACAGGGGGAATTGATAATGCTAATGCTTGTTGGGGAAAGGGAGGTGAGGAAAGAAAAACAGTTGGGAAAAAAGGGGGTAAGGAAATGTGGGGTAGGGAGGGAGAGGAAGTCCTGATGAAGTGGAACGAGTGACATGGTCTTCTAGCTGGTAGTATGGGTAAATTTTGGGGTGGAGTCCATTACCTTGCCTTACAGTTCCATTCATTAATAGCCAAAGAAATTGCCCATATATTCGTCGACAGCTTCTCTTCAACGTGATACAGTATGCCGTCTTGCAATTCGGGTGTGAGGCGTCTCCTTGGAGCATCACAGACAGGCCTGCTGATAGTGAAGATACCCATTCTCGAAGCCAGTGCGTGGTGAAGAGTTTCTGTGATGGAATCGGACATTGTGCAAAACGATCTTGATTAAGGCAATGAGCAGCTCTTCCATCACACAGAGCTTCGTCATTGAGAACGCTCATCACGGTGATTCCGCAAACGTGTACTCAACCATATTGCTCAGTGAGGCAGGATAGACATCAAATGAAATCAGCCGAACCGGTGTAACCACTCCTTACCATAACTACCTTGTTACATACCTTTCTATAAAACGTTTTCAAACGGTTGTATCATAAATACGGTGTGTTTTCGGACGTTGGTTGCTATTCAAAGTATTATGCTCTCATCCCCTCTCCCCCTTTTACAAATCCTAGAGTCTTTAACAGGAATTTCCGAACATCCTTTATATTCTCGATCGGTAGTAAGCCTGCATACAACACAATACACTGTCGAGAAAATTTTGTATTAGTTGCAGTCGGCGTCTTTTTTTCTGATCGACTACCATATGGATCAATGGGAGAATGAATATGTACCTCTGACATAACTTTAAACGTTCAGTTATGGTGAATCTGTGGGCGTCTTTTTTTCTGATCGACTACCATATGGCCGGCCGGAGTGGCCGAGCGGTTAAAGGCGCTACAGTCTGCAACCGCACGACCGCTACGGTCGCAGGTTCGAATCCTGCCTCGGGCATGGATGTGTGTGATGTCCTTAGGTTAGTTAGGTTTAAGTAGTTCTAAGTTCTAGGGGACTTACGACCACAGCAGTTGAGTTCCATAGTGCTCAGAGCCATTTGAACAATTTTTTTGACTACCATATGGATCAATGGGAGAATGAATATGTCCCTCTGACATAACTTTAAACGTTCAATTATGGTGAATCTGTGGGACTTGTACTCTGCTATATGGATCGCTATGGAGAGACTGTCTATGATGGACATGTCTTAACTGTTTTTCGATTGTTTTGTCATATGGACTATTATAAAAAAAGCACATTTTGCTGTACAGTGCCAGTATTCAAGAACTTGGATTCTGACGTCATAGAACATGTTCCACTATCTCAAGTCTGGACCAGAATCCCAAAATTCTACAATGTTATAAATAGCCCAACAGGTCCAGTATTCAGGGTCTTGGATTTCCTCCCTCAATATTCCAGGTCGGCCACTTTGCATCGCCATCTTTTATTCTGACGTTGCAGGAAGACTGAGTCAGTATTTCACGTCTTGAGTTGTGACGTCATACTAAGACTGCACCACAATACCACCTCAGCTATGTTTTGTCTAATACATGAAATGTATTCGCAAATTGCGAATATTGACCACCATCAGCGGTATAATGTTGTACTGGATCGGGACTCGAACCCGGATTTCCAAAGGAACATGGCATCATAGCTCGGAATAATAAAAACACTGCAAAATTACATGTTTTATCTAGGTCTGTTATACATTATAGGAAGACTGCGGCAGTATTTCAAAAAATGGTTCAAATGGCTCTGAGCACTATGGGACTCAACATCTTAGGTCATAAGTCCCCTAGAACTTAGAACTACTTAAACCTAACTAACCTAAGGACATCACACACACCCATGCCCGAGGCAGGATTCGAACCTGCGACCGTAGCAGTCCCGCGCAGTATTTGAAGTCTCAAATTCCCTGTCCTAGTATTCCATGTCAACCAATATGTATTTGAAGTCTCAGATTCCCTGTTCCAGTATTCCAAGTCACCCAGCATGACAATGCACCATTCTTAATTATCCGCCAATTTTTGCTTAGGACAAAAGCAACCCTACTTCCACGCTAGTGCAATTGGCCTATTTTTTGAAATTTTCACCAAAATTTTAATTATTTTATACATTGGCCTTTCTCAGGTGAGATTGGGCGTGAGGGTAGGGATGGGGCTCAGTTCGGGATGGGGTTGCAGGTGGGGGTGAGGATGGACAAATCCCATGATTCATCGATGACGTCATCGACGATGTCAACGGTGACACACACTGTCTGAGAAACCTACCTACCGCCATTCCGAAATGGATCTGAATTGGCGTATGTATGATAGATGTACACTTAAACTAGTAAAGGGTATTGCAGTCAGTCACAAATAATGTTTAATGCATAACCCGGTTTCGATCTCTGTGTGGCCATTTTCAGTGTTGTAAATGTGAGCTAAAACTGTGCTCGGCACAGCTGTTTCGCAAGAGAATCAAAACTTCAGCTTTTACCAATATTCTGCGACAACATAGATCTATTTTTTGAATTCATCTTAAACCTACATCTTTCGAATGCGGTTCCGATCTTGCGGCATCTTTTTCCGGCCGCAGTGCTGTCGGAGATTTGATGTTGTACCGAATTCCTGAAATTCGGGGTACACTCGTGGTATGGTCGCACGGGAAAATCCCTACTTCATCGCTATTTCGGAGATGCTGTGTCCCATCGCTTGTGAGCCGACTATAACACCACGTTCAAACTCACTTAAATCTTGATAATCTGCCGTTGTAGCAACAGTAAACAATCTAACAATTGTGCCAGACACTTGTTGTCTTATACAGGCGTTACCGACCTCAGTGCCGTATTCTGCCTGTTTACATATCTCTGTATTTGAATATGCCTGCCTATACCAGTTTCTTTGGCACTTCAGAGTATGCTCTCTAAGCAGTCCACAATGCATCCAAGCTATGCTAATATCCAATTTATGTTAACATTCAAGCAATGCCAACAACCTCTGCAGTTTGCTGTAGGTCAACTCTTGTGCATTAGGGAGTGTAATTTTGCACTTGACTTTGATGTGCCGTCCGCTCTAACTAAAATTGCACTTTTATTAAAAAAAAAATTATGCTCTTATTTATACAACACAAAAATTCGAATAGATCAAAACATAAATATCCATACAGCAAATAATAATTATAACGTAATAAATTATACAATCTCGAGACGGCCGAATCTTCAGAATATCATAGGCAAGCAAGATTTTTAATCTATCAGACTTATACTTACATCTTTTGTGCATTACTTCTCCACCGTAACTGTTACAGTATATCTGTATATTAGCATTGTGAGCCTTGTTTCCTCATCTTCCATTATACACTGAGGTGATAAAAGTCAAGGGATACGTCCTACTATCATGTTGGACCTTCTTTTGCCCAGAATAACGCAGCAGTCCATGAAGCATGGAACTTGCCGTTTGTGGGGAGGCTTGCGTGCCTCAGCGATACAGATGGCCGTACCGTAGGTGCAACCACAACGGAGGGGTATCTGTTGAGAGGCCAGACAAATATGTGGTTCCTGAAGAGGGGCAGCAGCCTTTTCAGTAGTTGCAGGGGCAACAGTCTGGATGATTGACTGATTTGGCCTTGTAACACTAACCAAAACGGCCTTGCTGTGCTGGTACTGAGAACGGCTGAAAGCAAGGGGAAACTAGAGCCATAATTTTTCCCAAGGGCATGCAGCTTTACTGTATGGTTTAATGATGATGGCGTCCTCTTGGGTAAAATATTCCTGAGGTAAAATAGTTCCCCATTTGGATCTCCGGGCGGGGACTACTCGAGATGACGTCGTTATCAGGAGAAAGAAAACTGGCGTTTTACGGATCGGAGAGTGGAATGTCAGATCCCTTAATCGGGCAGCTGGGTTAGAAAATTTAAAAACGGAAATTGATAGGTTAAAGTTAGATATAGTTGGAATTAGTGAAGTTCGGTGGCAGGAGGAACAAGACTTTTGGTCAGGTGAATACAGTTTTATAAATGCAAAATCAAATAGGGGTAATGCAGGAGTAGCTTTAATAATGAATAGGACAATAGGAGTGCGGGTAAGCTACTACAAACAGCATAGTGAACGCATTATTGTGGCCAAGACAGACACGAAGCCCACGCCTACTACAGAAGTACAAGTTTATGTGCCAACTAGCTCTGCAGATGATGAAGAAATTGATGAAATGTATGATGAGATAAAAGAAATTATTCAGGTAGTGAAGGGAGACAAAAATTTAAAAGTCATGGGTGACTGGAATTCGAGAGTAGGAAAAGGGAGAGAAGGAAACATAGTACGTGAATATGGATTGGAGTTAAGAAACGAAAGAGGAAGCCGTCTGGTAAGATTTTGCACAGAGCATAACTTAATCATAGTTAACACTTGGTTCAAGAATCATAAAAGAAGGCTGTATACATGGAAGAATCCTGGAGATACTAGAAGGTATCAGAGAGATTATATAATGGTAAGACAGAGATTTAGGAACCAGGTTTTAAATTGTAAGTCGTTTCCAGGGGCAGATGTGGACTCTGACCACAATCTATTGGTTATGAACTGTAGATTAAAACTGAAGAAACTGCAAAAAGGTGGCAATTTAAGGAGATGGGACCTGGATAAACTGACTAAACCAGAGGTTGTACAGAGTTTCAGGGAGAGCGTAAGGGAACAATTGACAGGAATGGGGGAAAGAAATACAGTAGAAGAAGAATGGGTAGCTTTGAGGGATGAAGTAGTGAAGGCAGCAGAGGATCAAGTAGGTAAAAAGACTAGGGCTCTTAGAAATCCTTGGGTAACAGAAGAAATATTGAATTTAATTGATGAAAGGAGAAAATATAAAAACGCAGTAAATGAAGCAGGCAAAAATGAATACAAACGTCTAAAAAATGAGATTGACAGGAAGTGCAAAATGGCTAAGCAGGGATGGCTAGAGGACAAATGTAAGGATGTAGAGGCTTGTCTCACTGGGGGTAAGATAGATACTGCCTACAGGAAAATTAAAGGGACCTTTGGAGAAAAGAGAACCACCTGTATGAATATCAAGAGCTCAGATGGAAACCCAGTTCTAAGCAAAGAAGGGAAAGCAGAAAGGTGGAAGGAGTATATAGAGAGTCCATACAAGGGCAATGTACTTGAGGACAATACTATGGAAATGGAAGAGGATGTAGATGTAGATGAAATGGGAGATACGATACTGCGTGTAGAGTTTGACAGAGCTCTGAAAGAGCTGAGTCGAAACAAGGCCCCGGAAGTAGACAACATTCCATTAGAACTACTGACGGCCTTGGGAGAGCCAGTCCTGACAAAACTCTACCATCTGGTGAGCAAGATGTATGAAACAGGCGAAATACCCTCAGACTTCAAGAAGAATATAATAATTCCAATCCCAAAGAAAGCAGGTGTTGACAGATGTGAAAATTACCGAACGATCAGTTTAATAAATCACAGCTGCAAAATGCTAACGCGAATTCTTTACAGATGAATGGAAAAACTGGTAGAAGCCGACCTCGGGGAAGATCAGTTTGGATTCCGTAGAAATACTGGAACACGTGAGGCAATACTGACCTTGCGGCTTACTCAGAAGAAAGATTAAGGAAAGGCAAACCTACGTTTCTAGCATTTGTAGACTTAGAGAAAGCTTTTGACAATATTGACTGGAATACTCTCTTTCAAATTCTGAAGGTGGCAGGGGTAAAATACAAGGAGGGAAAGGCTATTTACAATTTGTACAGAAACCTGATGGCTGTTATAAGAGTCGAGGGGCACGAAAGGGAAGCAGTGGTTGGGAAGGGAGTGAGACAGGGTTGTAGCCTCTGCCCAATGTTATTCAATCTGTATATTGAGCAAGCAGTAAAGGAAACAAAAGAAAAATTCGTTGTAGGTATTAAAATCCATTGAGAAGAAATAAAAACTTTGAGGTTCGCCGATGACATTGTAATTCTGTCTCAGACAGCAAAGGACTTGCAAGAGCAGTTGAACGGAATGGACAGTGTCTTGAAAGGAGGATATAAGATGAACATCAACAAAAGCAAAACGAGGATAATGAAATGTAGTCGAATTAAGTCGGGTCATGCTGCGGGAATTGGATTAGTATATGAGACACTTAAAGTAGTGAAAGAGTTTTGCTATTTAGGGAGCAAAATAGCTGATGATGGTCGAAGTAGAGAGGATATAAAATATAGACTGGCAGTGGCAAGGAAAGCGTTTCTGAAGAAGAGAAATTTGTTAACATCGAGTATAGATTTAAGTGTCAGGTTTCTGAAAGTATTTGTTTGGAGTGTAGCCGTGTATGGAAGTGAAACATGGACGATAAATAGTTTGGACACGAAGAGAATAGAAGCTTTCGAAATGTGGTGCTACAGGAGAATGCTTAAGATTAGATAGGTAGATCACATAACTAACGAGGAGATATTGAATAGAATTGGGCAGAAGAGGAGTTTGTGCCACAACTTGACTAGAAGAAGGGATCGGTTGGTAGGACATGTTCTGAGGCATCAAGGGATCACCAATTTAGCATTGGAGGGCTGCGTGGAGAGTAAAAACCGTAGAGAGAGACCAAGAGATGAATACACTAAGCAGATTCAGAAGGATGTAGGTTGCATTAAGTACTGGGAGATGAAGAAGCTTGCACGGGATAGAGTAGCATGGAGAGCTTCATCAAACCAGTCTCAGGACTGAAGACCACAACAACAACAGTGCAGCAGCTCGATGTGGCATGGACTCAACAAGTCGCCGGAAGTCCCCTGCGGAAATGCTGAGCCATGCTGCCTCTACAGCCGTCCATCATAGTGAAACGTTGCAGCTGCCGGATTTTGTACACGAACTGATCTCTCGATTATCTCCCATAAATGTTCGATGGGATTCATGTTGAGCGAGCTGGGTGGTCAAACCATATGCTCAAATCGTCCAGAATGTTCTTCAAACCAATAGGAAACAGTTGTGGCCCAGTGACACGACACATTGCCATCCATAAAAATTCCATCGTTGTTCGTCCCAAAGTAGCTGAACGTAATCGGTTCAATCGGGCCAGAGGACCCAGTCCATTACGTTAAACACAACCCACACCATTATGGAGCCTTCACCAGCTTGCACAGTGCCATGTTGACAACTTGGACCCAGTTGCTTCGTATGGTTTCCACCTCCATCAGCCGTTACGAACTGAAACCAAGACTCATCTGACCAGGCCACGATTTTCCAGTCGACTATCGTCCAGCCGATATGGTCACCAGCCCAGGACAGACGCTTCTGGCGATGTGCTGTTAGACAGGACACTCACATCGATCGTCCGCTTTCATAGCACATTATCGCCAAATTTCGCCTCACTGTCCTAACGGGTACGTTCGTCGTACGTCCCACATTGATTTGTGCAGCTATATCACGCATTGTTGCTTGTCTGTTAGCACTGACAACTCTACGCAAACACCGCCGCTCTCGGTAGCTAAGTGAAGGCCGCCAGCCACTGCGTTGTCTATGGTGAGAGGTAGTGCCTGCAATTTGGTATTCGCGGCACATTCTTGAAACTGTGGATCGCGGAATACTGAATCCCCTATTGATATCCGAAATGCGATATCCCATGCGTCTAGCTCCAACTACCATTCCACGTTCAGAGCCTCCTAAGTCCCGTCATGAAGCCATACTCACGTTGGAAACCTTTTCGCATGAATCACTTGACTACAAATGACAGCTCCGGCAATGAACTGGCCTTTTGTACCCTGTGTACGCGATACTAACGCCACTTGATACGTGCATATCGTTATCCCATGACTTTTATCACCTCAGACCGTACACGTACACACGTATCATACACTGAAGCGCCAAAGAAACTGGTATTTAACACGTTTTTTAGTGTAGCCATCCTCCGCACCAAGCATATAAATACTTGTTTTGTAAATAAAACTGCCTTTTCCTGCTGCGAGTTACTTTATTTATCCCATACGCGTTTCGCCTTCTCCTGTTTTAAGGCATCATCAGTGGGGACATATGCAAAAACTGTATCGTTATAGATCCAATTCATGATGCCTTAGAACAGGAGAAGGCGAAACGCTTATGGGTTAAATAAAGTAACTAGCAGCAAAAAAAAGGCAGTTTTATTTACAAAACAAACAGGTATTTATTTATTTCTTTAGACGTCAAGTTCCGTAGGACCAAACTGCGTATTCAGATACAGAAATAGCCGGCCGAAGTGGCCGAACGGTTCTAAGCGCTTCAGTCTGAAACCGCGCGACCGCTACGGTCGCAGATTCGAATCCTGCCTCGGGCAAGGATGTGTGTGATGTCCTTAGGTTAGTCACGTTTAAGTAGTTCTAAGTTCTAGGGGACTGATGACCTCAGCTATTAAGTCCCATAGTGCTCAAAGCTATTTGAACCATTTTTGAACCAGATACAGAGATACGTAAACAGGCAGAATACGGCGCTGCAGTCGGCAACGCCTAGATAAAAAACCAAGTGTCTGGCGTAGTTGTTAGATCGGTTACTGCTGCTAGAGTGGCAGGGTATCAAGATGTAAGCGAGTTTGAACGTGGAGTCACAGTCGGCGCACGAGCGATGGGACACAGAATCTCCAAAGTACCGATGAAGTGGGGATTCTCCCGTATGACTATTTCACGAGTGTACCGTCAATGTCAGGAATCCGGTAAAACACCACATCTCCGACATCGTTGCAGCCGGAAAAATATCCTGAAAGATCGGGACTAACGACGACTGAAGAGAATCGTTCAACGTGAAGAAGTGCAACCCTTCCGCAAATTACTGCAGATTTCAATGCTGGGCCATCAAAAAGCGTCAGCGTGGGAACCGTTCGACGACAAATAATCGACATGGGCTTTCGGAGCCGAAGGGCCACTCTTGTACCCTTGATGATTGTACGATACAAAAATTTACGCATCAACCAGGTCCGTCAATACCGATACTGGAGTGGTGACGACTGCAAACATTTTGCCTGATCGGAAGAGTTTCGTTTCAAATTGTATCGAGCGCATGTACGTGTATGGGTATGGAGGAAACGTCGTGAATCAATGGACCCTGCATGTCAGTAGGGGATTATTCAAGCTGGGGGAGGCCTTGTAACGGTGTGGGGCGTGTGCAGTTGGGGTGATGTGGGTCTCCTGATATGACTAAAAACGACTCTGACAGGTGACACGTACGTAACATCCTGTCTGATCACCTACATCCACTGATGTCCATTGTGGATTCTGACGGACTTGGGGAATTCCAGCAGGACAATGCGACAAGTAACACGTCCAGAATTGCTGCAGAATGGCTCCAGCAATACTCTTCTGAGTTTAAACACTTCCGCTGGCCACCACACTCCCCAGACATGAACATTACTGACCATATCTGGTACGCCTTGCAACGTACTGTTCAGAAGAGACATCCGCCCCCTTGTGGTCCTAAGGATTTATGGACGGCCCTGCAGGATTCATGGTATCAGTTCCGTCCAGCACTACTTCAGACATTAGTCGAGTCCATGCCACGTCGTGTTGCGACACTTCTGCGTGCTCGCGGGGGCCCTGCACGATATTAGGCGGATATACTAGTTTCTTTGGCTCTTCAGTGTATGTATGACAATTTCAGATCCACTTGAGAATGGGTTACCAAGAAAATCAAAACCGGTAATGGACTAAATAAAATCTAAAGAGAAAAGTAATCAAACAAACAGTGGCGGAGTATATAGGGAAACTAATATCGCACAATACCTTACACAATTGTCGCTGTAATCGTAAGGGGCTCGTGAGAAACTCTTTTTCTACGTGCGAGACATTTCACGGGACACATTTGACACCGCGATCGAGTAATACGAGAAGATACAAAAGCGGAGGGTAGCAACGCGGAGGCACGCGAACCTGCAGGTAATCAAGTACGCCTATCCCGCGGGTGTGGGTCGGTCGGTCTGGGTTGCGGAGGGCTTGAAGACGGAAGCCGGTTGGGGCGGCTGTTTTGACAGCTGGCTAGGACGGGGTGCGCGCAAGCTGAACAAGCACCCCTTCCTTCCCTCCGCTCGGCACTTGACTGCGTCCTGGCTGTAACGAGGTCACCACTCCACAAATAATCGCCATTCGTGCTCCACTCAAAGTGCGGCGTCGACAGAAAACCCCTGAAGTAAATAAAATTTCCTTGTATACGCGGTGTAATTTGCCCCTTTTTGGCTTACACTCATGGTTAAGCTGTCCCTCAATTTACAGCGCCAAGTTACCCTAACTCAGATTCTTTAAGGAATTGAACTCTTATGTACAAAACAGGTAAATGTGTCTGATTACTTTAGAAATGAGTTAACGTGTTACGTATTGGACGAGAAGCACCTGAAACGTTTATGATTCAAGACAAAAGCTACAAAAACTTTCCAAAAGGTCTGAAATCATTTTTGGATGACACTAACAGCTCTCGTTATCAAACACTTGATGATTGTAGCCTGTGTGTCTTGCGCTTCGTTTCAAGAAAAGCTAGTTTTTCACGCATGTCAATGTTTATGACGTAATATCTCCTGAATTGTGTGTCCTACAATGACGGAATTTGCAGCTCCCCTTGTGTGATATATATGGATACGGGTCTGTAAAACGTGTTGCGGACAGCATTACTAATGAAGAAATAATAAACTAAAACGTCATGTCTGATGCTGAAGTTTTGTTGCATGCACAGAAAAAAATTACTACGTCATAAACTTCCTTCCCTTCATTATTTTTCGGGGGGTATCAGAGAGAAGAAGTTTCGGAAAAGGTTGAAATTACGTGTAAAGTTCGTTGTTCGCAAAAAAAAAGTGGTTCAAAAGGCTCTAAGGACGGTGGGACTTAACATCTGAGGTTCAAAATGGTTCAAATGGCTCTAAGCACTATGGGACTTAACATCTTAGGTCAACAGTCCCCTAGACTTAGAACTACTTAAACCTAACTAACCTAAGGAGATCACACACATCCATGCCCGAGGCAGGATTCGAACCTGCGACCGTAGCAGCAGCGCGGTTTCGGACTCAAGCGCCTAGAACCGCTCGGCCACATCGGCCGGCCGTTGTTCGCAAGGTCCATTTATTCTCAAATACTGGATGAATATAGTCTGAGTAATATGCGCGCCATGAGTTATGCTGTGTCAAGTCACATGCGCAGTTTCTAACTTAAATGCTCTTGAGTTATTGTGTTAGGCCTTTATGTAAGATTATACGTGAAACCGGACATTGTCAGGGAGTAGACCGTGGTCTTGATGTAATTTATGAAACAAAAAAATTAATTAAAAAAAATTTTTAGACTGTGACAAAAACGTACGGTACAAATTGCAGGACACGTGCCTCACACGTAGACGGAATTATGTTACATAAACATGGGTCTGGAAATACTTGGGTTCCATATTACAACTAATTTTCTCGAACTTCTTACCAAGAAGCTACGCCAGAGGGCTGCTGTTCCTCCTAGACTTTACGCACTGCTGAAGGTGCACAAGGAATCGATTCCGTTACGTCCTATTGTCAGAAATATTGATGCCCCAACGTACCTTCTCGCCAAGCACCTCAAACAACTGCTTAGCCCTTACGTTGGGAGATGTACACACCATATCCGTAACCTGTTTCTTTAGATATGTGGATGATACCCTCGTTATCTGGCCACATGGAAGAGATAAACTTCCTCACACATCTCAACTCCAGACACGAGATTATTAAGTTCACCATGGAGATCGAAACGGATGGGATGTTCCCTTTCCTAGATGTTTTGATAAGAAGACGAGTGACGGCACTTTGGACCACAGCGTGTGTAGGAAGAAGACGCACACCGATTTGTACCTACATGCGGATAGCTGCCATCACTCGGCACAAAAGAATGGCGTGCTCAAAACTCTTGTACACAGAGCTCACACCATCTCCGACAGGGACAGTCTCCAACAAGAATTGGACCATCTGAAGGCCGTGTTTCGGAGGAACAGTTACAAGGAAGGGCAAATTCGAAAGGCTTTACATCCCACATCAGCAGGACCGGTGAAACTGAGGATGAACCTCAGGAGGAGGCAGCCTTGGCTATTATTCCGTGTTGTGGGGCCTTATCCGGAAAAATTGGACGCATTTTACGTAAGCACCAAGTCAAAACCATCTTCCGTCCTCCAAGCGAAACCAAGAGCCTTCTCGGTAGTGTCAACGACAACCTTGGTCTACGTAAATCAGGGGTTTATCAGATACCTTGCCACTGTGGTAGTGTATACATAGGGATGATCATTCGTAGCATTGAGGACCAATGCCGAGAACATCAACGGCACACTAGACTGCAACAGCCCAGTAAGTCGGCAGTCGTTGAGCATTGCCCGTCGGAACTCCACAGCATGGATTATGACCAAACCAAAGGCCTGACATAGACTTCCAAATACTGGGACTGTGCCATCAAAGAAGCCATAGAGATCAGAGTAAGGGAGCCACAACTAAATCGTGACAGCGGTTACATCCTTAGCAAGGGGTGGGAACCCGCGATCACCCGGATTAAGAAGAAAAAGGATATTTCGCAGAGTGTACCGACTTCGGGGGAGGAGGGAAGAATAACGAGAGCGGTGCCGGCAGACCCTCCTGAACGAGAAGCCCTAGGACGCAGCGCCCAGACGGCGGGAGAACGGACGCTGCACCTGGACCGCACCGACTCATAGGAAGCGCCTGAGGGAGGAGCGGGAGGGGGATTGTCCTATATATACATGGCGCCGGCCCACCGCCGGTCAGTACATCAGCTAATGATGGCAACGTGGTCGATTGCCGAAATATTGTGTCCTATGCACACTCATACCAGGCTGTCACCCGAGATTTATTTCTTCCCGAACTTATTAATCGTGGGAAACACTCACGAATCATGGGGAACATGCACTCTTGTGCACCACCAGTGTTTTGTTTTACATGTCCCTGTTGCCATGCGACGTACGTCACTGCTTATTTACAGGTAACATCTACTGTTCCAGCGACAAATACCACCGTTACAGCCACACGGGTTACTACGCAAAGTAAATCACAGACTTGCCTCGTGCAAAAGCAGCGTACATAAATGCAGAGATGAGACATGCCCCTTTGATGTATGGATTAGCTGACAGCAATGGCGCTCGCGCTCAACGTTTGTACCGGGAGAGATTTCTAGGCCAAAGGCGCCCCGACGGGAAAGGGTTTGAAGCCGTTCTTCGTCAACTTAGTGAACACGGGGCCTTTAAGCTTGATACTCGCGACCGTGGGAGGCCTACATGGACGAGGATGCCGCAACGTGTGGCGGCAGTTCTTCATGCAGTTGACGACGACCCTAGTGTCAGTACAAGACATGTAGCTGCGATACTGAACGTTGATCACGTGACAGTCTGGCGAGTGTTACCATTTTCAGCGTGTGCAGGCACTATCAGCAGTTGAATTTCCTGCACGGCCATTCTTCTGCGAATGGTTTATTCAACAAAGCGTTAACCCTAATTCCAGTGGTGTTCACAGACGAGGCGTCGTTTCAACGAGATCAGATTGTAAATTTTTACAATCACATGTGTTGGCAGAAGTCAATCCTCATTCAACTGTTGAAGCAAATTGTCAACAAAGATTTTGTCTCAATGTTTCGGTCGACATTGTTGGTGAGTGTTTGCTAGGGTCTCACTTTCTTCTACCCAGGCTCAAGTTACCACAAAAAAAAAAAAAAAAAAAAGAAATGGTTCAAATGGGTCTGAGCACTATGGGACTTAACTTCTGAGGTCATCAGTCCCCTAGAACTTAGAACTACTCAAACCTAACTAACCTAAGGACATCACACACATCCATGCCCGAGGCAGGATTCGAACCTGCGACTGTAGCGGTCTTACGGTTCCAGACTGTAGCGCCTAGAACCGCTCGGCCACTCAGGCCGGCTCAAGTTATCGCTGTTTCGTAGAGAATGTTCTACCGGATCTCTTAGCAGAAGTGCCTTTAGCTGTGCAACAATACACGTACTTCATGCACCATGAAGCATCTCCTCATGTTAGAGTTTATGTCTGTCCGCTTCTAAATAACAGGTTCGTTGACAGATGGATAGGTAGAATGGACCAATTGCCTGGCCTCCGAGCTCTACGGACCCAAGCCCATCGCGACTTTATTTGTGGATGCATTTGAAAGTTCTTGTATATGGAACCCAGTACACGATGTTCAGAATCTCCGTGCCCGTATTACTGAAGGCTGCGAAACCATGTTCAATACCTAGGGATACATCAGCGCATCCGAGATTCGCTACGAGGGCGGGTTTATACATGTATCAATGTCACAGAGGGCATATTCAACATCGCCTGTGAGAAAGAGTTGCATGTGGTAAGCTGGTGCCTTATGTTCGTATGTGTTTCCCATGATTAATGAGTTGGAGAAAATTAGTTATAACATTGAAACAAAGCTTTTACAGTCCCATGTTCATGCAATATATTTCTTCGTCTATGTGTGAAGAATGACATTTCTGTTATTGTTTCATCTGCAACTGCATGGATAATCTGCAAATCACACTTAATTACCAAGTCAGATAAAACCCCTTAATGAGTAGATTATGAGAGCATTTTAAATTTTTAATTCAGTCAGTAATTACATGAAGAGCTGAAAATCTAATTTTTGTTGCCCCTGGAAACTGTTACATAGGCCATCTGCAACTGTGTCTGTATACCTCGCATGATTTAGCCATTCTGTTGCAGATTCCCGCAAGGTTCATACAGAAGACGACTGCTATTTCTTTCCGGTGAAAATTATATATAACAGGTTGTTATCCTTGTCAAGACCTAGTTATCATCCACTTCTAGATATAAGCCCAAAACAGAATTATAAATGAGAAATATAAAACTGTGGCTGTTTTGCGGTGTTAACTTACTCAGTTAATCCGTTTATTGCTTGAAACCCCATCATCAGATTACAGCTGACTATCGTCTTCTGGTGAAGAACATTGAAAAATGTTATGCATATGGAGCAAACACAGAGTAAATGTAGTAATGGTCACTGCAGTATCTGAGAACATTAACGCTGAACAGCAATAAATGTAAAAGGAACAAGGCAGAATACATTAAGGTTTAGCGTTAAAAAATGTGTTTATGTGTGTGTGTGTTTGTATGTGAGTATGAGGTGAAAAAGCAGGAGAACAACATGAGCAAAGAATTACACTCTACAGAAGAGAAGATGTGTATCTGGTGCAACAAACTAGTAGTCTATATAACAATTTAAATTAACACAATTTAAATTGTTGCACAGACTATTAGATCTCAATGATGTAAAATAAATCCAGAAAAAGTATTGGACAACAGTATGAAAATGTGTTACGTGTGGACAGTGATGGAACAACAGAGTAAAAGACATCATTGACAATTGTAACAGAAAATACATAAAGTGAACTGTAAGTATGAAGAGTTACGCTTAACTTCAAGGAAGATGAACATATAATAAAACAACAGAATATACAGGGTGATTTTACTAAATGAGGATGAAACTGTAGGAAACACTCCCTCACTGGATAAGGAGTAAAAAAGGTCAAATGAACACATGGTCGAAATTTCGTTGCAAGGGACGTACTCTCACTTGATGGTAGAGATAAAACATTTTTGACAGTATTCATCGTTTAGATTTGCTCCTCTTGCGTTTGCCGTCTTAGCAGTTAAAATTTTTGGATATGAGGTCCCAAAACACTGTTGCCATATAACCCAAACATGTTTCATCACCTCTATGCCATCATCAGTGGGTTTTCTTTATTCAAATCTTAATTCTACGTTATACAGTTATGCAGGATCATTTGTATGTGATCATGTACCAGTAGCCTGTCATGTTTTGCTTTTTCAAATCCTTTTTTTTTACGTTCCCATGAGTTATTGAGAACCGCACACAAATACTACAAATACATTGCAGTATTATGTTCGTAACAAACACTCAAAATTAAAATGTGTTTGTTACAAATAAAATTCTGCAAAATATGTGTATCGTTTGTATGTGGTTCTCAGTAACTCATGGGAGCGCAAAAGAAAAAAGCTCTGACAAAGCACAACATTCCAAGCTATCAGTATATGGTAATGTACAAATGCTCCTGCAAAACTTAATAGTGTAAAACTGATATAAACAAAGAGAACACACTGGTGATGGGAAAGGTGTCTGGAACATGTCTGCGTCATAGGAGAAAACGATTTTGCATAACAGAGGAACCTCATATCCAGAAATAATTTGATAGTGTATGTTTCAGTTATTGAAAGCACACGTGACACACCAGGCAGTAAGGAATCTTTTGTCTGTATAGCGTTTTAGTTCTCCACACGAGCGGACAGTAACGTTGTCCACAATGGCGATACTCTCACACATCGGTAGACGGGGGCTCCTAGCTCCAGGTAATTTTCCATTTTTTGAGCACCCTTCATCGGATGATGAAGCTGTAGAGGGGGTACAAGAACAGAAGTGCACTTCAGCAAAAAACTTCCTCCAGGACGAAATAGCGAAGCTTGTTAACAGATTGATCAAATGAGTAGAGATTGAGGGACATTGTGTACAAAACTGACGTTACTCCTCGTTGAAATTTCCACTCTGCAGGGGAATGTGCGATGATATGAAACTTCCTGGCACGAGAAAACTGTGTGCCGGACCGAGACTCGAACTCGGGACCTTTGCCTTCCGCCGACTGAGATCCCGATGTTACTACTGCTTTGCAGACCACCTGCTTAAAGAAAGCCGTAGTTACAAGGTGAAACAACAAGTATTACATCACATCCACAAAGAAAGCAAGACGCACCATCTTGAAATAATGGAAATTAATGAACACATTTCTCTCAATCCCAGCTTGCTGCTGAATGACAAGACACAGTTTCCTTAGTCGCCGTTTCTGATACAACTCACAGTCCCATCCAGGCCATGTTGTAAATTAACCCTCTTTCTCACATGCCCCATTTTCCTTTAGTTCAGTTACTATAATTTCTCTCGTTGTTTACAAAATTACTTTCAATAATCCCAGGTGCTTCATTCACCTGCTTAATATCACTATTATATCTGATCTGCTTGTAATTTAGGGCCTATTGAAGACAAGATTATATCGTTCAGCCACATCTTTAGAAATGTCACCAACATTTATTGTTCAACTATTTTTTTCTATTTACCACTGTTGTAATTTGTTTATAGTTTATTAGTTAATGTGTCACATATTTTCTGTTAGTAAAATAATCTTACATCCCATTTGCACTGACATAATCCTTCTTGTTTTATTCCTAATTCTGACATTACCATCTTCATCTCTGGAAATGGAGATACTCTGTACATGCACTAGTTTAAAGCCTTTGACCCAACAAAATTTCACTGCACCATATGCTTATCTTGTACCCGATGATGGCGTAACAGCCGAAAACCTGTTCTTTTGATGATGATGATGATTCAATAAATATTTCAAAAGGGTAACGTAATTAAAAGTAGCCCGCCTCCCCTTGAATGAGAATGCAATATTTCGGCTTCGGAAATAGTAAACAGCCACAACAATGGACAGTTTTATGCGCTATCGATTGTTAGTATCCTTCAGTCAGGATTAGTTTATTTAATCAGTGAAGTCACGTGTTTCTCTTTGCGGTCCGTAAAATGACTTTCTCGAAAGCAGTAAGAATTAAAATTGTGTAAGCATATGTGAAAGCAGGTTCGATTAAGGAAAGTCGCGAAATTTTCGGGGTCAGGTATCCCGATAGAGAGATACGAGCCAAGAGAGCAATACAGAGCCTGCGTAAAAATTGGCGCCCTACGGATCAGTGCAGAACTCCTTCAGTTCGCACACCAGAAGTTACTGGAGACATTCGCCGAAGAATTATACAGAACACTAAGAAGTCTACAAGCAAATTGGCCCAACAGCAGCATGTACACTCCTGGAAATTGAAATAAGAACACCGTGAATTCATTGTCCCAGGAAGGGGAAACTTTATTGACACATTCCTGGGGTCAGATACATCACATGATCACACTGACAGAACCACAGGCACATAGACACAGGCAACAGAGCATGCACAATGTCGGCACTAGTACAGTGTATATCCACCTTTCGCGGCAATGCAGGCTGCTATTCTCCCATAGAGACGATCGTAGAGATGCTGGATGTAGTCCTGTGGAACGGCTTGCCATGCCATTTCCACCTGGCGCCTCAGTTGGACCAGCGTTCGTGCTGGACGTGCAGACCGCGTGAGACGACGCTTCATCCAGTCCCAAACATCCTCAATGGGGGACAGATCCGGAGATCTTGCTGGCCAGGGTAGTTGACTTACACCTTCTAGAGCACGTTGGGTGGCACGGGATACATGCGGACGTGCATTGTCCTGTTGGAACAGCAAGTTCCCTTGCCGGTCTAGGAATGGTAGAACGATGGGTTCGATGACGGTTTGGATGTACCGTGCACTATTCAGTGTCCCCTCGACGATCACCAGTGGTGTACGGCCAGTGTAGGAGATCGCTCCCCACACCATGATGCCGGGTGTTGGCCCTGTGTGCCTCGGTCGTATGCAGTCCTGATTGTGGCGCTCACCTGCACGGCGCCAAACACGCATACGACCATCATTGGCACCAAGGCAGAAGCGACTCTCATCGCTGAAGACGACACGTCTCCATTCGTCCCTCCATTCACGCCTGTCGCGACACCACTGGAGGCGGGCTGCACGATGTTGGGGCGTGAGCGAAAGACGGCCTAACGGTGTGCGGGACCGTAGCCCAGCTTCATGGAGACGGTTGCGAATGGTCCTCGCCGATACCCCAGGAGCAACAGTGTCCCTAATTTGCTGGGAAGTGGCGGTGCGGTCCCCTACGGCACTGCGTAGGATCCTACGGTCTTGGCGTGCATCCGTGCGTCGCTGCGGTCCGGTCCCAGGTCGACGGGCACGTGCACCTTCCGCCGACCACTGGCGACAACATCGATGTACTGTGGAGACCTCACGCCCCACGTGTTGAGCAATTCGGCGGTACGTCCACCCGGCCTCCCGCATGCCCACTATACGCCCTCGCTCAAAGTCCGTCAACTGCACATACGGTTCACGTCCACGCTGTCGCGGCATGCTACCAGTGTTAAAGACTGCGATGGAGCTCCGTATGCCACGGCAAACTGGCTGACACTGACGGCGGCGGTGCACAAATGCTGCGCAGCTAGCGCCATTCGACGGCCAACACCGCGGTTCCTGGTGTGTCCGCTGTGCCGTGCGTGTGATCATTGCTTGTACAGCCCTCTCGCAGTGTCCGGAGCAAGTATGGTGGGTCTGACACACCGGTGTCAATGTGTTCTTTTTTCCATTTCCAGGAGTGTAAGTAGGAGAAGCTGGTAGCAGATATTGAAAAGTCTTGATTTGAAGTCATATCATGCGACGTTTGTGCAGCAACTAGGGAGGTATGACTGTCGGAGACGTGTAGATTACAACAATTGACTTTTGATTAACATCGACCATGGTTTTTGTAGACCCTTTCCATTACATCATGAGAGATGAAGCACGCATTCATCTTTCCGGTCACTTGAAATCACAGAACACGAGGTACTGGCAGCGGAGAACCCTAACACTGTACGTCAGCAAACCACTCCTTGATGAAAAAATCGGCGATTGTTGCGGTGTAACAGGAACGCGCATTACGGGGCCGATATTTATTGACGCAGTCATGTATGGAAGTGAAACATGGTCGATAAATAGTTTGGACAAGAAGAGAATAGAAGCTTTCGAAGTGTGGTGCTACATAAGAATAGATGGGCAGATCACTCAGCTGATGAGGAGGTATTGAGTAGAATGGCGGAGGAGAGAAATTTGTGGCACAACTTGACTAGAAGAAGGGATAGGTTGGTAGGGCATGTTCTGAGGCATCTAGGGATCACCAATTTAGTATTGCAGGTCAGCGTGGAAGGTAAAAGTCGTAGAGGGAGAACAAGAGATGAATACACTAAGCAGATTCAGAAGGATGTAGGTTGCAGTAGGTACTGGGAGATGAAGCTTGCACAGGATAGAGTAGCATAGAGAGCTGCATCAAACCAGTCGTTAGACTGAAGACCGCAACAACACGGTTTCAGATATGGAAATTTTCGATACATTTTGTACTCAACTAAATGAATGTGAAAGACAATAAGTGGTTCAAATGGCTCTGAGCACTATGGGATTTAACTGCTGAGGTCATCAGTCCCCTAGAAGTTAGAACTACTTAAACCTAACTAACCTAAGGACATCACACGCATCCATGCCCGAGGCAGGATTCGGACCTGCGACCGTAGCGGTCGCGCGGTTCCAGACTGAAGCGCCTAGAACCGCTCGGCCACACTGGCCGGCGAAAGACAATACTTCTTCTTCCAGCAAGAAGGGCCAACACGGCACACGACCAAGGTATCCCTCGAACGAGTCCCTGAAGTCTACACCGAGGAACGAACTGCCGCAAACATTTATGGCCACGTTCGCAGGACCTAGCAACATGTGATTTTTTTCCTGTGGGGACATTAGAAAGGCAAAATCTACGGAAAAAATCGACACACAATACAGGAACTGAAGACAACATCACCCGTGAACATGCCGCCGTCGATATTGGAACTTTACGCCGGGTGTATCTGGATCTGCTTAGATATGCACAACTGGGTATCGATGTTGCACGGGGTCACTTTCAACGCCTTGCTGTTGCACGGGGGTCACTTTTAG
This sequence comes from Schistocerca cancellata, assembly GCF_023864275.1. NCBI lineage: Eukaryota > Metazoa > Arthropoda > Insecta > Orthoptera > Acrididae > Schistocerca > Schistocerca cancellata. Next base: position 158,684,472 of record NC_064632.1, read on the forward strand.
CGCCTTCTATAAATGTATTTCTCATTGTAAGTAAATGGTAAGTCCATTTCAGCTCTTCGTTTCTGTAACTTCATTGTATTTCCTTTACGTTTAAACGAACTACTTTTATCTGCGCCCACCCTATAATATTACACCAGTGTTATGTCTGTTTCATTCATCTTGATGCTGTAACCCAGTAAATACTTTTCTTTGAATTTGCTTTATTTTTTGACTTGCGGTCTCAGTGTAATTGTTGCTGTGGTCTTAAGTCCTGAGACTGGTTTGATGCAGCTTACCATGCTACTCTATCCTGTGCAAACTTCTTCATCTCCCAGTACCTACTGCAACCTACATCCTTCTGAATCTGTTCAGTGTATTCATCTCTTGGTCTGCCTCTACGATTTTTACCTTCCACGCTCCCCTCCAATACTTAATTGGTAATCCCTTGATGCCTCAGAATATGCCCCACCAACCGATCCCTTCTCCTAGTCAAGTTGTACCACAAATTTCTCTTCTCTCCAATTCTATTCAATACCTCCTCATTAGTTGTGTTATCTACCCATCTAGTCTTCAGCATTCTTCTGAAGCACCACATTTCGAAAGCTTTTATTCTCTTCTTGTCTAAACTACTTATCGTCCACGTTTCACTTCCATACATGGCTACACTCCATACAAATACTTTCAGAAACGACTTCCTTACACATGAATCTATACTCGATGTTAACAAATTTCTCTTCTTCAGAAACGCTTTCCTTGCCATTGACAGTCTACATTTTATATGTACTGTAAAAAAAAAAAAAAAAAGCTAACTCGGCTGCCGCCTAGCTCACAAGTGGTGCTGCGCGGTGCAGTGAACCCAAGGCTGGCTTTCTCAGAAATAAGGCGAAGAATGCGCAGGGAGAACAATTACACAGCTGGCTGTTTGAGCAAGTGGTTTACGTTTGCAGAACAGAGAAAAGCTTCTTCTTAGCTCTCTCCATCTCTCGCCGAGCTCTCGGAGTTAAAAGTCGTCCACTCCCATTAGCCTCCGTCCCCGCCCCCACACTTTCAACTTAATGGCGCCTAAGCGGAAACTAAGGAGCGCACATTCACTTGGGGGCGCCATTTCTTTCTCCAGTTTTAAACCGGGCACTGATGCAGCTCGCAATTTACCTCTTGCATCGTGCTTACTGCTTCTTCCTGACTCGGGAATCACTTTTTAGTCGACTGCGGCTACAGGACTTTGGCGAGCAATCCGCTTACGTTGCTGCTGGTGAACCTTTCGGGTTATAAGGTCGTGGTCCACGAAACTCTTCTGTTCCTAACGTTTTTTCGAGTACTGCGCTGGAAATCTTTAGCTCCTCCGTTGAGTCTTGCCGGCCGACATACACTCCTGGAAATGGAAAAAAGAACACATTGACACCGGTGTGTCAGACCCACCATACTTGCTCCGGACACTGCGAGAGGGCTGTACAAGCAATGATCACACGTACGGCACAGCGGACACACCAGGAACCGCGGTGTTGGCCGTCGAATGGCGCTAGCTGCGCAGCATTTGTGCACCGCCGCCGTCAGTGCCAGCCAGTTTGCCGTGGCATACGGAGCTCCATCGCAGTCTTTAACACTGGTAGCATGCCGCGACAGCGTGGACGTGAACCGTATGTGCAGTTGACGGACTTTGAGCGAGGGCGTATAGTGGGCATGCGGGAGGCCGGGTGGACGTACCGCCGAATTGCTCAACACGTGGGGCGTGTGGTCTCCACAGTACATCGATGTTGTCGCCAGTGGTCGGCGGAAGGTGCACGTGCCCGTCGACCTGGGACCGGACCGCAGCGACGCAAGGATGCACGCCAAGACCGTAGGATCCTACGCAGTGCCGTAGGGGACCGCACCGCCACTTCCCAGCAAATTAGGGACACTGTTGCTCCTGGGGTATCGGCGAGGACCATTCGCAACCGTCTCCATGAAGCACACCGTTAGGCCGTCTTCCGCTCACGCCCCAACATCGTGCAGCCCGCCTCCAGTGGTGTCGCGACAGGCGTGAATGGAGGGACGAATGGAGACGTGTCGTCTTCAGTGATGAGAGTCGCTTCTGCCTTGGTGCCAATGATGGTCGTATGCGTGTTTGGCGCCGTGCAGGTGAGCGCCACAATCAGGACTGCATACGACCGACGCACACAGGGCCAACACCCGGCATCATGGTGTGGGGAGCGATCTCCTACACTGGCCGTACACCACTGGTGATCGTCGAGGGGACACTGAATAGTGCACGGTACATCCAATCCGTCATCGAACCCATCGTTCTACCATTCCTAGACCGGCAAGGGAACTTGCTGTTCCAACAGGACAATGCACGTCCGCATGTATCCCGTGCCACCCAACGTGCTCTAGAAGGTGTAAGTCAACTACCCTGGCCAGCAAGATCTCCGGATCTGTCCCCCATTGAGGATGTTTGGGACTGGATGAAGCGTCGTCTCACGCGGTCTGCACGTCCAGCACGAACGCTGGTCCAACTGAGGCGCCAGGTGGAAATGGCATGGCAAGCCGTTCCACAGGACTACATCCAGCATCTCTACGATCGTCTCCATGGGAGAATAGCAGCCTGCATTGCTGCGAAAGGTGGATATACACTGTACTAGTGCCGACATTGTGCATGCTCTGTTGCCTGTGTCTATGTGCCTGTGGTTCTGTCAGTGTGATCATGTGATGTATCTGACCCCAGGAATGTGTCAATAAAGTTTCCCCTTCCTGGGACAATGAATTCACGGTGCTGCCTCTCGACTGCCGTACACAGGCACCACCTTCGCTTGTTCCCTACATGAATACCGGACCATTCTCGTGCTTACAGTACGCTGCATCAACCACACAGCCTGAAATACACAAGGAACATACGGAAAGTGGTCAAAGGAACTTTCATTTGATAGCAGCGTCTACTGTGGCAACGATGCATTCCTGGACACATGTTCACAGGACATTTTTTGCTCCATTTGCAGTCATGAATCTGTGCCTGTTGTTCGTCGGTTTTACTGATGTTCACCGTGTATTTCTTAATGAGCAGATTATGTCAGAGTTTTTAAATTTTTAAATTTAATCAATAATTATGTAAAATGCTGAAAATCAAATTTTTATTGCACCTGGAACCCTTTAGATAGGCAACCTGCAACTGGTACTGAGCGACTCTTTCAGCAATTATTAATATAGATAATATCAACAACAAAACTATTGTCAACTGTTACAATGATACTGATAATTCAATGTACTGAATATCAGTAAGCTAGCTGTGGTGGCTTGTTACTAATATTAGAAAAAAACAAGAACATCTTTGTACAAGTACACACTTCTATTGCTTCATATCGGGAAGGGTAATCACTTTTAGCTAACACTATTACCACTTCAGAATTATTAGAGTTGGAGCAACTCTGAAATTATGAACACTCATTACAAAAATAAGTGAGTCTACCTTGGAAGTGACTATCGGATGCAAAATCAGCATATGGAAATATGACCAGTAATAGTTTTAAAGAAGTTATTGTTGTCTTAAGGTCATTCAAAATCGAGAGAGTCCTGTTTTACAAAACACCTAAGTATTTAGGTGTGGATTCTGTATGCCATTGTTGACATTGCTAATTGCTGTGCAGAACAAAACAAAATACTGATTTCTCAATTCAGTTAAACACCTGTTTATAAGTTTCTTCACCACTTCAAATTGAGTCTGGTTTAATTCACTGCTTTCCCCACTCATTGATTATCACTGGAGCACTGAATTGTTCTTACAAAATCATAACAAACTTTGTTTCTAACACGACTCTCATAATTTCAAAAACATACCTTCTAAGACAAAAGAAAGATGCACCGTTAAGAAATTAACAGAGTGGGACAGAAAGTGGCAGATATGGTGGACAATTACAGAGTAACAAATCATTCCAATTCCAGAAAAATTGTATGACTTACTCAACAGAGACAGTTTCTCAATTTGGGTAAGTCAGTAATGTGTTGGCCCTTATGCAAGCAGTTATTTTGCGTGGAATGGATTGGTTGAGTTGTTGGATGTTGCGAGAGGACAAGTTACTCTCTCACCTATTTTTCATGCACAGAAAATTATTAAAGATTTTGTTACAGCCTGACACACCTTGAGTGAGACTGTAGAAAGTTAACGGCCTGAGCAAATGTTGACGGAGCTTGGTAGGGCGCTAAAAGCATGAGGTATTTTTATAATTCTTAGCTAATAGAAACAGCATGCTGGGAGTTGAAAGCAATTGGCAGTGAGCCCACTTCTCAGTAAATCTTGCTGAACAGGCCCACAGCCATGCAGGGCAGACAGGGCAGCCCCTCCTTGAGACAGGTCTCCAGCAGAACAATGCCGAGCTACCTGCAGTGGCGCCAGTGGAAGGCTGGACAGGGGGCGATGGTCTGAAGGAATGCGTCTACACAGTGGAGTCATAAACCTGGCATTGTGTGCAGAACAATGCATAATAAAAATTCACAAATTTTCATGTTCGCCAATACTGCAAATAGGCCTGTGAACCCACTTCCATCGGCCACCTTGGTTGTATAAGAAACTCCAGTGTCTGAGAAACGTTTGGGGATAGAATCTTTATTACACCTTACAGCTAGGACTAACAAGCTCCAAGGCACAGTCGATTTAGATAAAGATCTTTAAGATTGTATCGGTTCGCTTGTTGGCATGGGAAGTGACACAACTTCTGAGAAAATCATCTTACCTCTGCAAAAACTTAAAAAAGCCAGTAATTGGCAGTTTTTTTTTCAGAGATGCAGGTTTCTTAGTTCTTTCCCTGGGTCGTTCGCAGCTCGTGGTCGTGTGGTAGCGTTCTCGCTTCCGGCGCCATGGTTCCTAGGTTCGATTCCCGGCGGGGTCAGGGATTTTCTCTGCCTCGTGATGACTGGGTGTTGTGTGATGTCCTTAGGTTAGTTAGCTTTGAGTAGTTCTAAGTTCTGGGGGACAGATGACCATAGATGTTAAGTCCCATAGTGCTCAGAGCCTTCTGAACCTTTTTTTTTCCTGGTTCGACATGAGTTTGTGTTGTAACGTGAGAGAGGAGATTTAGCGCTTCTAGCGACCTGTGACTGGCCCAAGACAGCTTGAAGGCAGTGTCGTTCGTTCACTTTGCAGGGAAGTGGAATTTTTTCTGGAGAGGTTCAATGCACTTGGATGCTAGACTTTGGTCTGGGAAGAGATTTCTGGTCGAAGCTCTGGCATATGTGGTTGGTGCTTGATACCTGTCCTGAGACTGATTTCACTTGCAAGTAGTTTAAACTAGGGAGCCTGTGGTGAAGTTCTTACTGTACTGACAGTGTGACTTCAGATGTCTTGGACTACTAGTTTTCTGAGGGCACACGTATTTGTTTTTGGTTTACCAGTCTTGACATTTGGTATCCTTGTAGCTCTGTCATATAAGTGAGCCAAATTGGTCCTTGGTACGACCAGCGAACGGGTGTGTCACCCACTGAAATGTCCCCTGATTTCAGGGCTCTAGTAGAGAGTAAATTGCGATCCGTCTGCCTGATTGCAAGACCATGAGATTTTTGCATTTCTTTCGTAGCCGCGATCGATTCACAGGTGCCGCCTCCACGTCTCACCTCCGCTGCACCCATCTCGCCAGCTGCAAGTTACATCACTGTATGAGGTAGACAGGGTAATGTACTGGTGCTCTGGCCTTGTCAGGCATACAGATCTCAATCGCCACTTGCTCTCTGCTGTACCTATGTAGTGAAACTACAGTAGATTTGACCAGTCAAAGTCTGCTTAGCGACAGATCAGCTCAGATTACGTTATCCACATTTTTAGGGCCAGAGTACTTGACTCACCTCTGCCACCCAGGGTCCCTGTCCATCGTGGTATTGAACCAGCTGTTAGTTGGTTACGGCATTCAATCAAAACTTGTTTAGCATTATTTATGTCTGTTTTTCCTTTTGAAAAATAAATGTTTTTAGTAAATTTAACTTCAGTCTCAATCAATTATAACTGCCCCACAAGGTAAACTTTCAATGTGCTACTGAGGGATATTGAGCCAAATTCTGTCAAATTGGTGCGTTATAAGTCACAGCTGCAAAATACTAACGCGAATTCTTTACAGACGAATGGAAAAACTAGTAGAAGCCGACCTCGGGGAAGATCAGTTTGGATTCCGTAGAAATGTTGGAACACGTGAGGCAATACTGACCCTACGACTTATCTTAGAAGCTAGATTAAGGAAGGGCAAACCTACGTTTCTAGCATTTGTAGACTTAGAGAAAGCTTTTGACAATGTTGACTGGAATACTCTCTTTCAAATTCTGAAGGTGGCAGGGGTAAAACACAGGGAGCGAAAGGCTATTTACAATTTGTTCAGAAACCAGATGACAGTTATAAGAGTCGAGGGACATGAAAGGGAAGGAGTGGTTGGGAAGGGAGTGAGACAGGGTTGTAGCCTCTCCCCAATGTTATTCAATCTGTATATTGAGCAAGCAGTAAAGGAAACAAAAGAAAAATTCGGAGTAGGTATTAAAATCCATGGAGAAGAAATAAAAACGTTGAGGTTCGCCGATGACATTCTAATTCTGTCAGAGACAGCAAATGACCTGGAAGAGCAATTGAACGGAATGGATAGTGTCTTGGAAGGAAGATATAAGATGAACATCAGCAAAAGCAAAACGAGGATAATGGAATGTAGTAGAATTAAGTCGAGTGATGTTGAGGGAATTAGATTAGGAAATGAGACACTTAAAGTAGTAAAGGAGTTTTGCTATTTGGGGAGCAAAATAACTGATGATGGTCGAAGTAGAGATGATATCAAATCTAGACTGGCAATGGCAAGGAAAGCGTTTCTGAAGAAGAGAGATTTGTTAAAATTGAGTATAGATTTAAGTGTCAGGAAGTCGTTTCTGAAAGTATTTGTATGGAGTGTAGCCATGTATGGAAGTGAAACATGGACGATAAATAGTTTGGACAAGAAGAGAATAGAAGCTTTTGAAATGTGGTGATACAGAAGAATGCTGAAGATTAGATGGGTAGATCACATAACTAATGAGAAAGTATTGAATAGGATTGGGGAGAAGAGAAGTGTGTGGCACAACTTGACTAGAAGAAGGAATCGGTTGGTAGGACATGTTCTGAGGCATCAAGGCATCACCAATTTAGTATTGGAGGGCAACGTGGAGCGTAAAAATCGTAGATGGAGACCAAGAGGTGAATACACTAAGCAGATTCTGAAGGATGTAGGTTGCAGTAGGTAGTGGTAGATGAAGGAGATTGCACAGGGTAGAGTAGCATGGGGAGCTGCAACAAGTCTCAGGACTGAAGACCACAACAACAACATATCGCCAAAATCCCAAGCTGGTTGGAGGGCCCTGTCCATAATGCTCCAAATATTCTGAATCTGGTGAGATATCTGGGACCCTGGTGGCCACGGTAGGGTTTGGCAAGCACGAAGGCAAGCAGGAGAAACTTTCGCCGTGTGCGGGCGGTCATTATCTTGCTGAATAGTAACTCTAGGATGGCTTGCCATGAATGGCAACAAAATGTGGAGTGGAACGTAGTCGACGTACCATTGCGCTGTAAGGGTGCGTGGATTTCAAGCAAAGGGGTCCTGCTACGCAAAGAAATGGCACCCCGGACCATCACTCCTGGTTGTCGGGCCGTATTGCGGGCAACAGTCAGTTTGGTACCCAGTCTGTGGTGTCTCCAGAAACGATTTCGCTGGTCATCAGTTCGAAGCGGAACCCATAACCGAAGACGCTTCTACTCGAGTCCACGAGATTCCAGACCGAAGGGATTTAAATTTAGAAATCTGTTCCCAGTAGTGCCACCTCTTGGCTAGCATTTGAGATTCTGCACTAGTTGTAGAGTTTGGCAAGCGAAGTTTGTAACTTTTTTATTTGCTTTTGTCTCTTTGTCTTGATAAGCTACAACTGACGTCCCTCATTTTTTTGTTCCTCATACAACAATTAGCGTTCTGGTGATAGCAGTAGCCGAAACGTTGTTATAAATAAACAAATACGAGAGGTAGTGATGACCTTTAATTGTTATCTCGAGAAAAATAAGCTGTATTCATGAAATTCGATGATGGTGTTAGTTACTTTCTATGTGTGCGACATACTTCCTCATTGATGGACGACTTGGTTCAAATCGCTCCAAGCACTATGGGACTTAACATTTGATGTCATCAGTCCCCTAGACTTAGAACTGCTTAAACCTAACTAACCTAAGGACATCACACGCATCCATGCCCGAGGCAGGATTCGAACCTACGACCGTAGCAGCAACACGGTTCCGGACTGAAGCGCCTAGAACAGCTCGGTCACAGCGGCCGGCGATAAACGAATTGGCAGAGTCCTTGGTTGTAGAAGTTTGTATTTCGTTTGCATAGGAAAGTTCCACCTGGAAAATCATCTCGTTGTCATGTGATGGTGCATTGTTGTTGTACCCTTCCACCAACTCATTATGGAGTGTCCCAGAGCGTTCCCCCCCTTCGAGCGCAGAAAATGGATTATATCACTTCTTCCTCTCCTCTAGCTGCGTACAACTGTGCTGAGGTACGTGTGCCAAGAATGGAAACATGCACCTGTAAACAACCCAAAAATTAATTGCGAAACTTTACTTTTTTGAGGTGCTGATTACAGCTTTAAGACAAGCCCTCGTACGTCTACCAATCTAGACGGCTTTATTAAAAAAAATCCACAACGGGTGCTGACGCGCTTGGGCAGCTTATTTCCATTATCAGTATTCTGAATATCTGATTGTACTAGCGCCATTAACGCTAATCAGTATGCATGATTTGTGTTTTGGCGTGAGCTAAACCTGGATTGCACGAAGAGACGAGGTTTCGAAATTATTTTCTTAAAATCTGCCTAACGAAACTACATTGACCGACAGAATTATAGGTTCACTTTTCGAAACCTCGTAATTGTTTCCCATTATGTCGCATAAGTTTGAAATTTGGCTCAAAGGTGCCATTATCCTTCCTATGTAATGGAGCAAAAGCGTGGCGCCTTGTAACCCCACCCTCGTTCTCGACGCTTCAAACAGCAAGTTGTGAACACGTGCGGAAAAGAGGCCAGAACTCATACGTTCATGTGCCGTGTACGGTGGGTTAATGGTTTCACATTGGCACCAAATTTCACCACATTTCTGCCCAACACCACTGTGGACGTGTCACACGATGCGGAGGTCATCACGTCCCCTCTTACGCTCACTCTTTCACTCATTATTTTAAAGCCTCTGCGACGGTTGTCAGTAGTCCCACACCCAGCGTTAAAATCACTCGGTTTTCTTATGAGCAACAGACACGCCGTCGTTCATAATCTATACGAAAAGGCTTCAGGGGGTAGCATGAAGGGCGTCAAGGATACCACTTCTTTCGTTGTACGGTGGTTTCCGCACATTTCGCTGTCGAAAACGACAGTTTGCAGTGCGATGAGCAACAGGTAGAAGTTTTTGATAATATTTGTTACTGCTGACATCTCCCTGACGCTTCAGCCCTTCTCTAAGGACGTCGTGGATAACAACCACACTGAAAGTGATCACATTCCTTTGGAGTCCAGTGCGACCACAATTCTTGCTCTGGTATAGGGTGGAATGACAAGAGAACTTCGACAGAATTTGGATATGATCCGAAGCAGCTTATGCTTTTTCAGTGGTACAGCTTAATCTCCTCCTGTGGCGTGATTATGGAGGGGGTGTGACATTGACACATGCGTGAATAAAATTGCAAAGCATCCCCTAAGACCCCCCAGTTTGCCAAAAACCCTTAGTGGCACCCGCACACGTTTATTGAGATTTTAAAAATAATCCTGTGCAGAGAAAACCAGTGAATTAGCCCTAGGCGCCTGCAGATATGTAACTGGCATCAGAGACTTGCCACGTGGTTGCCAACATACAGGAATCTAGGATGAGTTTGCAAGTTTTCTCTGTAAAGGAACATTTTCAAAATTCTCAATAAATGTGGATGGGTGCTACCGACGATTTTGCTCAACTAAGGGGTCTTAGAGGCACCATTTGTCATTTTATTCGTGCATGTCAGATTCCTCCATGATCACACCGCGGAAGGATACGAAACTAGAGCACTGAAAAAGCATAAGCACCCTTCGCTCCTTTATGTCACGTTCAAATTTCGTAGAGTGGTTTTGAACTGTCGCTAGTGGTTCCAACCTAAACACCAGAGTAAAACCTGCAGTCGCACTGCACCTCGAAGGGATTAGATCACATTCTCTGGAATCGCCAGCCCACAGTGCCCCCGAGAATGATTGAAGCGTCAGGGAGATATCAGCAGTGACAAACACATCAAGAATGCATTCCTGTGCGCATCGCGTTGCACTCGTTTTCGACTGTGAAATGTGTAGGAATCACCGTCCGAGGAAAGAGATGGTTTCATTGACACCGCGCGGGATTAGCCGAGCCGTCTAAAGGCGCTGCAGTCGTGGACTGTGTGAGATTTCACACACATTTTAACGTTTGAACACTGGTTTCATTGACGCCATTTATGCCACCCCCTGAGACCTTTCGTGTCGATTCTGAACGGCGGTGTGTCTGAAATCTTTCCTTCGCCCACACATAAAAAAACGGCGTCATTTCAACGCTGGGCTTTGCGTTTCTGAGCTGCATAAGGGGTGAAACGTGGGTAAGGGGGCTGTGACGCCCTTCTTATCTTGTGACGCGTCCACGGTGGCGTTGGATAGAACTGTGGCGCAAATTGGTGCCAATGTGGAATCATTAACCCACATTACACGTCATATGAACGTCTGCACTGTGGCCTTTTTTGTGCTTTATCCAGCTGTTGACTTCACAGAGCGCCACGATTTTGCACCAGCACAGAAGAGGGCTGTAGGCACCTTTCAGACAAATTTCAAACTTATGCCCGCAACGGATGACAGTTAAAGGGCTTCGAAAAATTGATCGTTTATGTTGTGTACGACATCACACGCAACGGTATGGAGAGATGGGTTACAGAGTTGTGTAGCATCGGTCGTCGTAAGAAATCTGGACAGGAGCAAAAATTATTAATGAGCAAGTAACATAGCAGACGGAAGATTTACTTAAGTTGTACGTCTCTAAACGAAACTCATTACAAATGACATAACAAAACAGATTCCAGCTGTTGATGTCAACGAGAAAGACTAAGCACTAACTATGCTGTTGGAGCCGGCCGCGGTGGCCGAGCGGTTCTAGGCGCTTCAGTCTGGAATCACGCGGCTGCTGCGGTCACAGGTTCGAATCCTGCCACGGACATGAATGTGTGTGGTGTCCTTAGGTTAGTTAGGTTTAAGTAGTTCTAAGTCTAGGGGACTGATGACCTCAGATGTTGAGTCCCGTAGTGCTCAGAGCCATTTTTATGCTGTTGGAGCCGCCACTAGACGTCATCTGCGTAGCGTCTGCTGACGAACTGGCTCTGAGCGCGAGTGGCTGAGTCGCTGCCGCCGGTCATCTGACACTGAAGAGCCAGAGAAACTGGTACACCTGCCTAATATCGTGTAGGGCTTCCGCGAGATCGCAGGAATGCCACAGCACGACGTGACACGGGCTCGACTAATGTCTGAAGTAGGGCTGGAGGGGACTGACACCATGAATCCTGCAGGGCTGTCCATAATTCCGTAAAAGTACGAGGGGCGGAGACTTCTTCTGAACAGCACGTCGCAAGGCATCCCAGATATGCTTAGTAATGTTCATTTCTGGTGATTTGGTGACCAGCAGAAGTGCTTAAACTCAGTAGAGTACTCCTGGACCCACTCTGTAGAAATTCTGGACGTTTGGGGTGTGGCATTGTCTTGCTGTAATTGCCCAAGTCCGTCGGAATGCACGATGGACATGAATAGATGCAACTGATCAGACAGAATGCTCACGCACGTGGCACCTGTCAGAGTCATGTCTAGATGTTTTAGGGGTCCTATATCACACCAACTGCAGACGCCCCATACGATTACAGAGCCTGCACCAGCTTGAAAAGTCCCCTGCTGACATGCAGGGCCCATGGATTCACGAGGTTGTCTCCATACCCTTACACGTCCATCCGCTCGATACAATTTGAAACGGCACTCGTCCCACCAGATAATATGTTTCCAATCACCAACAGTCCAATGTTGGTGTTGACAGGCCAAGGCGAGGCGTAAAGCTTTGTGTTGTGTAGTCATCAAGGGTACATGAGTGCGCCTTCAGCCTTCTGCTCCGAAAGCCCATACTGATGATGTTTCGTTGACTGGTTCGCACGCCAACACTTGTTAATGGCCCAGCATTGAAATCTGTAGCATTTTCCGAAAGGGTTGCACTTCTGTCACGTTGAACGATTCTCATCTGTCGTTATTGGTCCCGTTCTCGCAGGATCTTTATCTGGCCGCATCGATGTCGAGGTCCCTACTTCATCGCTAACTCGGGGATGCTGTGTCCCATCGCTCGTGCGCCGACTATAACACCACCTTCAAACTCACTTAAATCTTGAGAATCTGCCACTGTACCAGCAGTAACCAATCTAATAACTGCGCCAGACACTTGTTGTCTTGCGGCCGGGGTGGCCGAGCGGTTATAGGCGCTGCAGTCTGGAACCGTGCTACCGCTATGGTCGCAGGTTCGAATCCTGCCTCAGGCATGGATATGTGTGATGTCCTTAGGTTAGTTAGGTTTAAGTAGTTCTAAGTTCCAGTGGACTGATGACCTCAGAAGTTAAGTCCCACGGTGCTCAGAGCCATTTGAACCATTTTTGAACTTGTTGTCTTATATAGGGACTGCCGACCGCAGCGTTGTATTCTGCCTGTTTACATATCTCTGCATTTGAATAAGCATGCCTATACCTATTTGTCTGGCGCTTCAGTGTATATCGTGACGGCAGAGGGCACTCATAGTTCACAGCCACTGGTGGTGTGGCCCAGCGGAATTGCTCCATCGGGTCCACTGGATCCCGCTTCACCGTTATCGGCGTTGGACAGAAACTTGCATTTCCGTTGCCAACTGTGATACACTGTGATATGTGAGGCCACACTTTAATTCAGTTGTGCAGTGTCTAACATTCTGCGTGGTGTCTGTTTTTCTATATCGTATCTCCCTACCACTTTCGCGCAACGACGCTCTGTGCGTGTTTTTTAGGGAATTGACTAGTTTGAACCTGGGATCTGTTGCTGGTAAGGAGACGCCAGACCACACATGACATGTAGAGTTCAGAAGAGTTCAGTGAGACTAACGATGATGTAACCAAATACTTAATGGTTTCAGCCGGCCGTTGTGGCCGTGCGGTTCTAGGTGCTTCAGTCTGGAACCGCGTGACCGCTACGGTCGCAGGTTCGAATCCTGCCTCGGGCATGGATGTGTGTGATGTCCTTAGGTTAGTTAGGTTTAAGTAGTTCTAAGTTCTAGGGGACTGATGACCACAGATGTTAAGTCCCATAGTGCTCAGAGCCATTTGAACTTAATGATTTTAGCGTCAGCTCCACTGCACTCCCTGTAAAAGAATCTTAATACTAACTAAATATAGTGGAAGGGGTTCAAGGCTTTCCTATTTTTAGTTAGCTGGTAAAATAACGTCGAAAAAGCAATTAAGTTTACCATTGGAAATTTTGTTCTACTCACAAAACATTGTTTATAAATTGCACTATTGATAAAAGGAAATGTTTTAATACAGGATGATAAAAACCAACTGCGTTCAACAAAAATATGAAGGAATATTCCCTGAGTGGGTTTCCAAGTTCTACAATGGATCGAAGGATGACCTATGCCATATCACATCTATAATCTAGGTTTAAATTAAGTTTCACAAGAGAGAAAACTATCAAAATGGTCTACAGTGACCTCAATTATCTTTAATTACTTATCTAACTTGTCGTAAATTACAGTGGCTGATGTGGCTTCTCAATAACTATATAACAGAATAATCATCGCGTTTCAGATTTTTACTTCAAGTGGCAAATGTGAACACCATGAGCTTTAATTGACGATCGACACTAGTATTAAGCAAAAAGGGGGTGTAACAGACGAGACTTCTGCAGTTCTGAGTGAAGCTTTATGCGCTGTTATGCGGCATCGCGTGCGTTCATTACCTTGTCGGTGTTCGTCAGGGGGCGACGGACAGCACAGCTCCGCTCACCACGCCGTCTCGGAAGCAACTCTCCCCTAACTTCTCCTTACTACAATTTACCGAAGTTGGTTCAAAAAAACTATCTGGCTGTGTTTTCGTCTGACAAATCAAGGTCTCAATGTTAACCTTAAGCTCCGCCTACAAAACTTCTGACTATCCAATGAGAAACGTTATACTTTTCGTGGTGGGGCAATGTTTTTAAAGTTTTCAACGTAACAGAGACGCAAAAAAGTCTCACGCTAAAACTTGCAGCTGGTGTGGTCCTTTTAGTGTTATCGTAAGATCTATACTGTTCTTCTGGAGGGCTCTATCTTTTAACATGGGCTGGGGGTGGTCCTAGCGGTTAGCTGGCGACGTGGGTGTCCGTCCCTTATCGTAGGGCCTTCAGCTTAACACGGTTCTGCTCTCGGCTTCTGTTCTCGTTTCTCCCCTCGGAACTGCGTCTGTCTCACGGTGGGAAGGTATGACATGCATTTAGGCATTCTTGTGTTAGTCTGTGGTATTCCATTTGCTCACTCGTTACTCGTATTACTTTGGTTAATTTAATGTCACGATTTATTCGGAGCTATGTGACATACTACTGGATTTGCTTATCATGTCAGGGTTTTCATGGAAGGTGTTGGATTTGCCTGACGCCTTACAAGTGAAGTTTCGTAAACTGCCGTCTGTGAGGCTACATCGGTGTTCGAGTACTCTTCAGTTTTCAATTTAGGTATTTTGGGTGTGCCAGAGCATCACAATCGCCTCTGAAACGAAAGTTCCATAGTTAGATTAGTAATGCCTGATTGTCATCTTCCAATCAGTACAAAATAAACGGAACACACGCACTTGAATTCGTAATTGGATAAAGAAAAGATGTCAGTTCTGGTGCTCAACATTTTGTTGAAAGAAAGTGTTGTACAAGATTACACAAAAGTGAGATCCCAACACAGGTATCCCTGAGTGTAATCAGATATCAGCTAGTACCTTCCGCCCCCCCTCCCCTCCCACCATGACCAACATTAGCGCGTAACTAAATCTCAGAACGTAAAATAATTTCCTTTGAACATTGTTATTTTTAACGTGACGAAGAATATATCATATTTAGCTTTCGTAGATGTTTTATTAAATCATGAACTAATGAGTCAATGAGACAACTGGCACCGCTTACTTCTAACGACCTTCTTCTACAGAATGATGAGCATTTCTCAACTCGTTGCGAGTGTTATGTACAAATACTTCTCTGAAAAGAAAGGTGACTATTCACATTACGGTAGACACTTGTTACAAAACATGTTTCCTCTGGACCACTCCTCTCACTAGCGACATTAGCTTCATCCACAAACTACAAACCCCCTTAAAATCAAACAAATTAAAATGTTTACACTCTACTTCGGCCTGTTGTTTATAAATCACTTGACTACTCGACTCCTTTCTTAATAAATGGCATAATCTGGAAGACTTCAGACTGCCAATCCTTAGTGTCTGACCATTGCTACTACTATGACCACTATTAATGCTACTGATAGCACCCATAATAATAATAATAATAATAATAATAATAATAATAGAATTGTACGCTTGTTGTGTTGTCAGTAGTTCGGTTACTGTTGGGAGGTGAATAATGAACGAATTTCTAGTCTATTACCGGACCTACCTAGGACATAGAGAAGGCATTTTCATGAGATATCTAAACATATGTGATGCAGTATGTCTCAATCTTACTATCATAATTGGACACGAAGTACTAAGTATGTGTGTAGCCGGTGGAGTATGTGAGAAAGATGGTCATACATTCGTTTCACAAGCCGTAAAATCCATCACATTGTGCTTGGAGATAGTGATGGCATTCGAAAAAAATAATTATTGCTAATTTGTATAGTTAGTGTTATAGTCTTACGAAACAGTGATAAAGGTAACAATGTTTATTTTTTTTATTTTTTTTAAAGTTAGTTTCCTGACCGAAACACAACAATCTCTATTTTCTGTTCCTCAGAAGACTACCTTTTACCCCTCAGGGGGTAAGTATCCCAAAGCTGGGAACCACTGGCCTAAAGGCTACTTCACCCACCTATGAATGGCGCCAGACAAATTAACCGGCCTTCTTAACAGAGTTCAATAAACAATAAAAAAGAAGGTAGTGTAATACGTGAAGCATTGCCGATAGAATTCAAACTGTAGTTTAGACTGTATAGGAGTTTTTCGGCAAGTAGAGCTTCTTGCACACTGCCAAAGTATACACATTACGTTCCGAAGACTATAATTGCAAAATTTGTTTCAGACGTTTGTGATATCGCCTGTTTGGGAAGTTGCTTTTCCATGGCTTTCGAACATCAAAGCTTTTCGCTTTGGTCTTGTTAAGTTGTGTGTTTCCTCCATCTGCTCTCTATTGTATTCTCCGGGTATCTTCAACATTTGTGCAACTGATCGAAGCTGGCTACTTTGCTAGCCTCTTCAGAATGGTTTCGTATCGACATAACGGTATCTACAGCGTTTTCCAAACGTAGAAATGGATCTTTATTAATCTCTCGTGTCTTATTTCTTACAGAATACATTCTTCTCAGTAACTCCGACCTCCTCAACCATTAGATGTTCATAGCAAAAAGAGCCGTATGAAGTGGAGCACTTTGCTCTTGTAACGATTATCGTATCTCCGCGTAACGTAACTGCATAAAAAAAACCTACAACTTTCTCAGTCCACGACTTGAGAACGCTTTATTGAAATGCAGCCTAAGCTAGAAAGACAATTTCGTGTCGTGAAAGTTGGAACGCCTCGCAACTGTGTAGTTTATCGAACGACGTTCGCCACTGTGCACCGCACTTGCGCTGTGGCTCGCAGCACTATTTCGAAACTAGTAAGCAGAGAGGTCCCCAATGGTGGGATCGACTTTTGGGAAAAAAAAAATATTTGCATTGATGTAGATTAAGGTCTGAAGAATCACACCCTGCAGCCATTCACCCTGGTGGGTCCTCGTATGCGACTAATCGACGAAAAAAAATTTTTTATTTCGCGTGATGCTCTAGAGCATTAAATACGGTAGCAGATTACAGACTGGTTCCGTAGCTCACTGGTTACGGACATGACTCTACCTACGAAAGGATATGCTTTCGAATTTTGTCTAATGGTTTCAAAATTTTTATTTTAAAAGCATTATTTTTATTCAATTAATTGGCTGAAACGTAATTTTTTACTATTCCTTTGTCACCTCATATTAGTCATCATACAAAGTTGCTCTTATCTATCTTCCTATCAGTCTTTTTCCACTTGGAATGCCTGTTCAAATGATTTACTTCAAATGATTTACATCATCATCTTACATTTTCGTCCACGTTATTGCACTCATTATTTTTATTTATCATTTTGCTTGAATTTCGTTTAACTTATAATTCCTGATTGCATTTAAATAATCATCCACGTTATTTTGTCCATAGTGCAGTAAGGATTTGTTTTTAATGTTTGTACGATGGTTGTCTCCAAAAAGATGTACATCTTCCTAACGAAAAATTTACTATTGACACCATTGCAGCCGGCCGGAGTGGCCGTGCGGTTCTAGGCGCTACAGCCTGGAACCGAGCGACCTCTACGGTCGCATAGTGCTCAGAGCCATTTGAACCATTTGAACGCCATTGCACAGTCAATGTAAACAAATTATTTTGTCTTTTGTTTTCTTAACCGGCAGATCGTCATTTTCAAATTTTAAACATTGTGATAGCTAATAAAAGTAATTAAATTAACATGCACAAAGATTCCAAGTGGAAGAAGAATGACTGGAAAAGAGTAAGAGTAATTGAAGTTAAAAGGCTGATTAAAATGACGCGACAAAGGAGTACAAATAAAAGAAACTGCATTTAAGCCAATTAATAGAATAAAAATAACGACCAAGGACATTTCGGTGATGATTTAAAAATAAAAAATTTAAATGTACCTGTCGAGGTTCGAAACAGCAACCTTCTACTTTTGGGAGTCAGTACCTTAACCATTACACTGTGCATCCTGTTAGTCCAACACTTTTTTTCGTCGATCACTCGTAAACGAGGGTCCGCCTGGGTGAAAGGCTGCAGACCTCAAGTTACATCACCGCGTAGATTGTTTCAAAAAGTCGATCACATGACTGGGGACCTCTCCTCGTTAGTTTTACAACGTGGTGTCTGCCTGTAAATGATGCAGGGCTCATGCGCACACCAGCTGTGGATCGTGTCTGCAGGCAGCCGCAGTTACAAGGACAGGGGGCGGCATTGCGCAGTACACGGCTATGCAGAGCAGCGCATGCGCATATGTAGCGGTCCGCAGGCCTTTATACGGCACGCGTTGCTCTTTATGGTCGGGTCTCGGTGTTCTCGTTTTGTCGCGGCCACAGCGCAACGCGCCACGCCCTAGGCGGGGTTCGAACTGCGGTCACCGAGCTGCGCCGAGCGCTGTACTGGAACCAGCCGAGGTCGAGCCGCGCTGCATCGAACACTTCTACCATACGCTGTACGTACAGAGGGCTTCCTGGCGACCAGAGTTTCAACGTAGACGGTTCTGATGAGAGGCCGACCCCCTGGTGACTAATTACCAAGCTGGTCGGTCACTTTATTACGCCCCCTAACCTCTGCGACCTCTCAGCACAGAGATACACTTCTACGTATGTATAAATGCTACTAATAAGGAATGTGCCTAGTATTACACTGGTACAGAAAGCTAAAAGACGAAAGAAATTTTCGCATGATGTGTCACTGCCAAGTGACATAACTTAATGAAACGAGGACCATATATAGAACGTCGTTTGAAGATTGAACATACTCCCTTATGGACGACACACTAATAAGCATCCCGGGCATAGAGAAACAACTGAAGGAGTTTGTAACTGCTCCTCTTTAAGATATATTGGTAATGATGGTTGATGAAATTCGTGCTCCAACCAACTAGCGGTGGAATGTATATAAATTGTTTTATGAGGAACATTACATGGAAAAATCTGTCCTGCTGTACTGCATTCACGCCGAGTGCGTATTAATGATACCGACCAATTCAAATAATCACATGCTCCCCGACGTGTACGAGCACAGCTACACGTAGTTGCACACCAATGGCTATCCTTGTACTAATTGTGGCTACAGTCCATGTGCGGCAATAGTTTCTCCCCTAAAGTTTTCAGTTTGCGTAAGCTTAATAGTTCGAATCGGTACAATAACTGTCTAACGCGGCAAAGAATATTTATGATGCTGCGCTCAGTTACTTGATCTGTGTCGCCGCACAAATATTTCATAAACACACAATATTAAATGAGTTGAAAGAAATGTCACACGGTAAATCCACTTTATGCTGGTTTATTCTATACTATTCACGTCCTATCATTGTATTAAGGAAGTAACTTTCCCCTAAGCTGGGTGGAATTAGTTACGTAAGTTTCAGTCAAGGAGTCTGAAACAAGATCCAGATTTCATTTGTTACTTTAACGAAACTTCAGTACTTGCTCACAATTCAATACCAGTGTTCACTTCCTATGTTGGTAAATTGCTAACAGTCTATTACTTTGGGGCAAATTTCAGTCTTCCCTGTATGATAATTAATTTAAGACAAGTTCGGATCTTTTCCTCTCTTGGCTTTACATAATGATATACTCAAGGTTGCTGATCTATCTATTTCAAGTTTAATGATTCCTAGCAGATCGAAAAATTTCCAAAAATGCACAAAAACAATCTCGTCGCGCGTACGTACAAGAACACACGTTGAGGTACGATCTGATCCAGCAAGCGCTAGCAGCACATTAGCAGTGTATGATTTTTTCCTTCTGTATTACGCAGTGCCCTCAATGAGTACTCACAAGGAGTATTCTTTGAGTTCACTCGTTCTATTCCGTGATATATAAGTACACTACTTTGCGATATACTATTATTTTAATTTGAAACTCGTGGATTCTATTTCTTTTCTTTCCCTTTTCAAAACATTGAGTCATTTTATACTGCATTCCTTTTCTGTATACTTACTACTACTCAAGTGATGCTATTTCAGTGGGACTTCAAATTTGGATCTTGGATTTTGGTGCTTTTATTGGGTTTTTGGGACTATTTTATGTTTTCAATTTTGCGTACAAAGGAAGCGGCGTTATGAGTTGAAAACAAATAAGTCTCCGAGTCCGGATGGAACCCCCATTCGGTTTTTCAAAGAGTACCTTACAGCACTGGTCGCTCACCCAACTTGCGTTTATCGCGATTCTCTCCTGTATGTAAGAAGGACAAAAGAGCGAACCGCAAAATTACAGACCTATATCCCTAACACCAGTTTGCTGCAACATCCTTGAACATATTCTCAGTTCGAATATAATAAAATTTCTCGAGACTGAGAGGCTTATGTTCAAGAATCAGCACGACTTTAGAAATCATCAATCGTATGAAACTCAGCTTCAAATGGCTCTAAGCATTATGGGACTTAACATCTGAGGTCATCAGTCCCCTAGACTTAGAACTATTTAAACCTAACTAACCGAAGGACATCATACACATCCATGCCCGAGGCAGGATTGGAACCTGCAACCGTAGCAGCAGCGCGATTCCGGACTGAAGCGCCTACAACCGCTCGACCACAGCGGCTGGCGAAACTCAGCTTGCCCTTTTCTTACATGATACACTGAGAACTATGGATGAAGGGCAACAGGCAGATTCCATATTCCTAGATTTCCGGAAAGCGCTTTACATGGTGCTCTATTGCACGCTGTTAAAGAAGGTACGAGCATGTAGAATAGGTTCACAAGTATGTGAGAGGCTCGAGGTGATAGAAACCAGTATACTGTCCTTGATGGCGAGTGTTCATCAGAGTCGGGAGTTCCTCAGGGAAGTATGATAGGACCGCTGTTGTTCTCTATATACACAAATAATTTGACGGACAGAGTGAGCAGTATTCTACGGTTGCTTGCTGATGATGCTGTGGTGTAGGGTAAGATATGGAAGTTGAGTGGCTGCAGAAGGTTGTAAGATGAGCTAGACAAAATTTCTAGTTGAAGTGATGAATGGCAGCTGGTTCTATGTGTAGAAATGTAATTCAGTGCGGATGAGTAGCAAACAAACCTGTAATGGTCGGATACAAAATTAGCAGCGTCCTACTTGTCACCGTTAAATCGTTTTAATATCCCGGCAACTCTACAATATGGTAGATATAGATAAAACACGTCGATGGTTGTGTGAGCATCGTATTCATTACGGTGAAGTGTAGTGCGTAGAACATACCAACCAATAAAAGCAGCCGGCTGATATGGCCGAGCGGTTCTAGGCGCATCAGTCTGGAACCGCGCGACCGCTACGATCGCAGATTCGAATCCTGCCTCGGGCGTGGATGTGTGTGATGTCCTTAGGTTAGTTAGGTTTAAGTAGTTCTAAGTTCTAGGGGACTGATGACCTCAGATGTTAAGTCCCTTAGTACTCAGAGCCAGTTGAACCATTTGAACAGGGAGCGAAAGGCTATTTACCACAAATTTCCAAATTTCCTTGTTTCGACTTAGGTCTTCCAGTACTCTGTCAAATACTTCATGCAGTATCATATCTCCCATATCTTCACCCACGTCCTCTTCCATTTCCATAATATTGCCCTCAAGTACATCCCCCTTGTGTAGATACTCTATATACTCCTTCCACCTTTCTACTTTCCCTTCTTTGCTTAGGACTGGCATAAAGTTGTTAACAGATGTGAAAAGTGTATCGAAATAAAGGTTGATTACTGTGAAAAATAGCAACTTTATTTCATTTTTACAACGTTAAAAATGTAGTCAGGCTGGAAAATTTTGGAACCTAGCTCTTATACTGTAATTTAACTTTTCTCCTGTCTACATACAGGAAATGCACACCTGAGATTATGCCCTCTGTATTTGAAACGCACTGTATTATTGAGTTTACTAAAAGAATGTCAGTGCAATAATTTGGCAACTGTGAACGTCATTCACTGGTTGCTTACGTTACCGAATTGGCCAGATTGCCCGCTATTACTTGCCGAAACCCGCACGTGGCTGTGCTTCACAGTGTAGGGAGTGTGACGTGTCCTGGGTGCTTATCCTCCAGTGTGGTCGCGCCCCCGGCTGCTGTGTCTGGTGCCGTATCGGCCGTCCCATCACATACGGGCCACTCTGCACAAATCAGTGGCCACCCGTCACTGCGGCTGCCACTCGCGGACTGATAGTGGCCGCAGATAAACCGCAATTACCCGCATGCGTGCCCGCTCGGGGCTGCGTCTTGCTCGTTGCTCGTTTGTGCGTGACCGGTAAACCACGCAGTACAGAGCTGCCGCCGTGCCGTTACCGAGCTCTGTGCCGCCCTGCGGAGAATAGGGAGGATAACCAGACATTAGCAAATATCAGAGAACAGTGGTCACTAGTGAGTATACATTCTGTGCGTTCACAAATTTTTAGATTTAGATATGTGAGGGAATATTTTGAAGAGTTGCTCAATGTAGGTGAAAATGCGATCAGTAATGTTTCAGATTTCGAGGTAGAATGGGATACGAATGATGATGGAAACAGGATCACATTTGAGGAAGTGGAAAAAATGGTCAATAGATTGCAGTGCAATAAAGCGGCTGGGGTGGATGAAATTAAGTCGGAACTCATCAAATACAGTGGAATGTCAGGTCTTAAATGGCTACACAGGATAACTGAAATGGCCTGGGAGTCGGGACAGGTTCCATCAGACTGGACAAAAGCAGTAATCACAACAATCTTTAAACATGGAAACAGAAAAGATTGTAACAACTACAGAGGTATCTCTTTAATCAGCGTTGTGGGTAAAATCTTCTCAGGTATTGTTGAAAGGAAAGTGCGAGTATTAGTTGAGGACCAATTGGATGAAAATCAGTGTGGGTTTAGGCCTCTTAGATGTTGTCAGGACCAGATCTTTAGCTTACGGCAAATAATGGAGAAGTGTTTTATGAGTGGAACAGGGAATTGTATCTATGCTTTATAGATCTAGAAAAGGCATATGACCGGGTTCCTAGGAGGAAGTTATTGTCTGTTCTACAAGATTATGGAATAGGAGGCAAACTTTTGCAAGCAATTAAAGGTCTTTACATGGATAGTCAGGCAGCAGTTAGAGTTGACGGTAAACTGAGTTCATGGTTCAGAGTAGTTTCAGGGGTAAGACAAGGCTGCAATCTGTCTCCACATATTATTTATGGATCATATGTTGAAAACAATAGACTGGCTGGGTGAGATTAAGATATGTGAACACAAAATAAGCAGTCTTGCATATGCGGATGACTTAGTTGTGATGGCAGATTCGATTGAAAGTTTGCAAAGTAATATTTCAGAGCTAGATCAGAAATGTAAGGACTATGGTATGAAGATTAGCACCTCCAAAACGAAAGTAATGTCAGTGGGAAAGAAATATAAACGGATTGAGTGCCAAATAGGAGGAACAAAGTTAGAACATGTGGACGGTTTCAAGTACTTAGGATGCATATTCTCATAGGACGGTAACATAGTGAAAGAACTGGAAGCGAGGTGTAGCAAAGCTAATGCAGTGAGCGCTCAGCTACGATCTACTCTCTTCTGCAAGAAGGAAGTCAGTACCAAGACTAAGTTATCTGTGCACTGTTCAATCTTTCGACCAACTTTGTTGTATGGGAGCGAAAGCTGGGTGGATTCAGGTTACCTTATCAACAAGGTTGAGGTTACGGATATGAAAGTAGCTAGGATGATTGCAGGTACTAGTAGATGGGAACAATGGCAGGAGGGTGTCCACAATGAGGAAATCAAAGAAAGACTGGGAATGAACTCTATAGATGTAGCAGTCAGGGTGAACAGGCTTAGATGGTGGGGTCATGTTACACGCATGGGAGAAGCAAGGTTACCCAAGAGACTCATGGATTCAGCTGTAGAGGGTAGGAGGAGTCGGGGCAGACCGAGGAGAAGGTACCTGGATTCGGTTAAGAATGATTTTGAAGTAATAGGTTTAACATCAGAAGAGGCACCAATGTTAGCACTGAATAGGGGATCATGGAGGAACTGTATAAGGGGGGCTATGCTCCAGACTGAACGCTGAAAGGCATAATCAGTCTTAAATGATGATTATGATGATGATGGTGATGATGAGATATGAGAGTGAAATTAATAGCATCTGCTATATAAAATTTACGTTTATCGACTTATTTACGTAGCTATACACACTGCTAATATTAATAACGGTAATAATAACATACTGAAGCTGCGAAGAAGATCATGCGTATTCTGAGATATGTAAACAGGCAGAATACGGCGTTGAGGTCGGAAACGCCTGTATAAGACAAGTGTCTAGCGCAGCTTGTAAGTAGCCTGTTTAGGTTTTTATGTTGGTAACGCCACGTAGCGCTCTGTATGAAAATCACTGACTGTGCTGTGTGCAATCTGTGGCTGGTTGGCATTGGTGGAATATGCGCTATTGTAGTGTTGGGCAGTTGGATGTGAACAGCGCGTAGTTGGAGGTGAGCCGTCAGCAGTGGTGGATGTGGGGAGAGAGATGGCATAGTTTTCAGACCGGACGATCAGGACGTGTGTCCGTCAGAAAAACGAAATTTGTAAGACTGAATGTCATGAACTGATATAAATATGATGACTTTTGAACAGCCGGCCGGAGTGGCCGAGCGGTTAAAGGCGCTACAGTCTGGAACCGCACGACCGCTACGGTCGCAGGTTCGAATCCTGCCTCGCCCATGGATGTGTGTGATGTCCTTAGGTTAGTTAGGTTTAAGTAGTTCTAAGTTCTAGGGGACTTACGACCACAGCAGTTGAGTCCCACAGTGCTCAGAGCCATTTGAACCATTTTTGAACTTTTGAACATTATTAAGGTAAATACATTGTTTGTTCTCTATCAAAATTTTTCATTTGCTAACAACGCCTATCAATAGTTAGTTCAAATGGTTCTGAGCACTATGCGACTTAACTTCTGAGGTCATCAGTCGCCTAGAACTTAGAACTAATTAAACCTAACTAACCTAAGGACATCACACACATCCATCCCCGAGGCAGGATTCGAACCTGCGACCGTAGCGGTCACGCGGTTCCAGACTGAAGCGCCTATAACCGCACGGCTATCAGTAGTTAGTGCCTTCAGTAGTTAGAATCTTTTATTCAGCTGGCAGTATTGGCGCTCGGTGTATTGCAGTAGTTTGAGTAATAAAGATTTTTGTGAGGCAAGTGATCCATGAAACGTATGGGTTATTGTCAGTCAGGGCCATTCTTTTTTAGGGATTTTTGAAAGTCAGATTGCGTTGCGCTAAAAATATTGTGTGTCAGTTTAGTGTTGATCAGAATAAGTAAAGAGAGAAATGTCTAAGTACGTTCAATTTTGCTCAGCTGTTTGAAAATCAAATAGCGTAAAAGTTTTCCAGCACTATCATTTATAAAATTTTTCTTAGAGGATGTTTCAAGGTTATCAAGATTTAAGTGAGTTTGAACGTGGTGTTATAGTCGGCGCACGAGCCATGGCACACAGCATCTCCGAGGTATCGAGGAACTGGGGATTTTCCTGTACGACCATTTCACGAGTGTACCGTGAATAACAGGAATCCGGTAAAACACCAAATCTCCGAGATCGCTGCGGCCGGAAAAAGATCTTGCGAGAACTGGACCAACGACGACCGAAGAGAATCGTTCAACGTGACAGAAGTGCAATCCTTCCGCAAATTGCTGCAGATTTCAATGCTGGGCCATCAACAAGTGCCTGCATGCGAACCATTCAACGAAACATTATCGATATGGGCTTTCAGAGCCGAAGTCCCACTCGTGTACCATTAGTGGCTGCACGACACAAAGCTTTACGCCTCGCCTGGGCCCATCAACACCGACATTGGTCTGTTGATGACAAGAAACTTGTTGCCTGTTCGGACGACTCTCGTTTCAAATTGTATCGAGCGGATGAACGTGTATGGGTATGGAGACACGATGATGAATCCATGGACCCTGCATGTCAGCAGGGGACTTTTCAAGCTGGTGGAGGCTCTGTAATGGTGTGGAGTGTGTGCAGTTGGATTGATATGAGACCGCTGATACGACTCTGACAGGTGACATGTACGTAAGCATTCTGTCCGATTACCTACATCCATTGACGTCCACAATGGATTCCGACGGACTTGGGGAATTCCAATAGGACAATGCGACACCCCACATGTCTACAATTACTACAGAGTGGCTGCAGGAACACTCTTCTGAGTTTAAACACTACCGCTATCCACCAAACTCCCCAGACACGAACGTTATTGAGCATATCTGGGATGCCTTGCAACGCGCTGTTCAGAAGACATCTCCACCCCGTCGTAGTATTACGGATTTATGGACAGCTCTGCAGGATTCTGGTGTCAATTGCCTCCAGGACTACATCAGAAATTAGTGTTGCTGCACTTCTGCGTGCTCGCGAGGGCCCTAGACTATATTAGGCAGGTGTACCAGTTTCTTTTTCCCTTCATTG
Source organism: Schistocerca cancellata (assembly GCF_023864275.1). Taxonomy (NCBI): domain Eukaryota; kingdom Metazoa; phylum Arthropoda; class Insecta; order Orthoptera; family Acrididae; genus Schistocerca; species Schistocerca cancellata. Next base: position 158,710,868 of record NC_064632.1, read on the forward strand.
TAATAGGAATAATGTGAAGTTCTCACATGTTTTCTGCTGTTGTAAATTATTCAGCTTCACTGTATTGTGACAAATATGAATGAGCGCACTATAGGTGTAGTGAATAAGATCTTTGACTCAGTGTTTAATATTATCTGTAGTTGACTTGTTACTCTGTCAGTTGTGCAGCGTCGGGCTTATTCTTATTTGAGGCATCGTAACGAGCAGGTGAGGTTTTTTTAGAAAAAGAGATCTGTTATATGTGAATCTGGGAGAAACTATCTGGATATTTATTACTGAGACGAAAACTCATTTATAACATTTTATTGTTGTTTATATTGATGGAGAAGATTTTGGAGGAATTTTAAGGGTATGCTTGTAATTTTCGTAATTAGAGAGTTTTTTAACCATTATACTCTCCTTATTTTGTGCAGTCTTTTTGTCAATAATTAGAGTTTGATTTCTCAAAAACGATTTTCTTTAAATTAAAGTAACCTCCGCGATTTATAGTACAGTTTAGAACATTTTGTCGAATGTGCATTGCACCTTACGTCATACGAAGTCACAGATTGTCTCTGGCGAGCAAAAGAAAGAAACTAGTATTGAGTAGCTGCTGCATCTTCTGATTTGTATTTGGTGTCGAAATCGCCAGTACTCCAGACACAAAACCAGCATGCTGAGCAAGAGGCAAGACACTTCTTATTTCAGTGCAGATCTCACGTTCCATTTTTGAGCAAACTGTAGTCGATATTGACAGGTATCATGTTAGCAAGCAGATTAAATTTCGGTGAACAGTACTAGCAGTTTCAAATAGTTATTTTCTCTCGAGTACAGCCGAAATTTATTGTTTTATGGATAGTCTATGTCAAAAATTGTACCACAGATCACGCTAGTCCGTAATGTATGTCGGTACTGAGATCTAGTTATATAGTTTCCGTTGTACACACAATTAGTTTGTTTTGAGGGCCAACAAACAGTCAGTATTTCTCAGCTGCTGAGTAAAATACCTAAAGTACATGTTAAATGAGGGGAAACTTTCTGAAATCAATACACCCACTTTTCCCACATACTGACAATATTTTATAGAAGGCTTACGGTAATAATAATAATAATAATAATAATAATAATAATAATAATAAACCCCGTGGAGGCCCGGGAAAAGAATAGGCTTCCGATACGTTCTGCCAGTCGTAAAAGGCGACGAAAAGAACAAACCACTCATAGGGCTAACCCCGCTGTTAGTGTGATTAGTTGGTTCAGGACAGAACTAATGTAGCCTCGGACAAGCGCTGTCATGGTTGGGGACGACGCTTGAACCCTATGCCCGTCCACAATGGTAACGACACTGCTAGCCACACGGAAAATGATTTAAATCCAAATAGAGGTGTTTTGCAGGATATGCTTCCTGCAACCACCCTAGAAGGAAAACAAAGACAGAGGATGAGATGGTCAGATGAAGTTAACCGACACCTCATGTTCTGTTATTACCAAGCAACAAACTTAGGAACCAACACAACTGGATACAGATCACAAGTATATACAACATTTATTACCAGATACCCAGAATTAAAATTTTTAACAGAACAACGACTAGCTGATCAGATCCGTGTAATAATCAAAAATAACAGGATACCCCAGTCAGAATTAGAAAACATCAAACAACTAGTACAACAAATACTGGAACAAAATAATGTGTAGTCAGAAGAAGAAGAAAATACAGTAATGGATTCAAACATTCCAGAGCAAACAAACCAAGAACAACACGCATCAATAAAACAATCAGAGGAAAACGAAATCTTAAGACAGCCACCAGAACAAGCACAAATAGAACACGAAGTGACACACATGTTAGATACAGAAGAAAAATTTCAGCTGACATATATAGAATACAAAGACACAAATACAGACATTAGACCATTCTTGCATAGACCACCAAATAACCCACAAGTCGAAATAACAATAACAACTATCAACACAATCATACACAACAAAATAAATGAAAATACAACTATGGGAGAGTTACAACTACTGGTTTGTATAGGAGCACTCACTACACTAAATATACACACTAGGCAGAGATCAGAACCAACCAACACACAGAAGAAACCCACAAAACCAGCATGGCAGCACAAGCTACAGATCACAACAGAAAAACTGAGAAAAGACATTGGACAGCTAACACAATTTATAAGAAATGAAATATCAGACAAAAAACGAAAAAGGTTAGGTAAAATCTCACAACAAGAAGCGATAGAGCAATTGGATGAAAAGAAGCAGAAATTACAAGAATTGGCCAAACGACTTAGAAGATACAAAAAAAGCGAAAATAGAAGGAAACAAAACCAAACATTCAACACAAACCAAAAGAAATTTTATCAGACAATAGATAACACACACATTAAAATAGACAATCCACCAAACATAACAGACATGGAACACTTATGGAGCAACATATGGTCAAACCCGGTACAACATAACAGACATGCACGGTGGATACAAGCAGAAACAGACACGTACAAGATGATACCACAAATGCCTGAAGTGATAATTTTGCAACATGAAATCACCTGAGCAATTAATTCTACGTGCAATTGGAAAGCCCCTGTAAGAGATAAAGCAGCAAATTTCTGGCTAAAGAAGTTCACCTCAACACATTCACATCTAACTAAATTATTTAACAGTTACCTTGCAGACCCATACACAGTCCCTGCTACACTTACACAAGGAATAACTTATCGGAAACCGAAAGATCAAATAGACACAGCAAACCCAGCAAAATATCGCGCCATAACATGCCTACCAACAATATACAAAATATTAACTTCAGTCATTACACAGAAATTAATGACCCATACAACACAGAACAAAATTATAAATGAAGAACAAAAAGGCTGCTTCAAAGGAGCCTGAGGATGTAATGAGCAACTTATAATAGATGCCAAGGTAAGATATCAAGCTAAAACTAAACAAAAGTCGCTACACTATGCATACATTGATTACCAAAAAGCTTTTGATAGTGTACCCCCCTCATGGTTACTACAGATATTGGAAATATACAGAGTAGATCCTAAATTGATACAGTTCCTAAACATAGTAATGAAAAATTGGAAAACCACACTTAATATCCAAACAAATTCAAATAATATCACATCACAGCCAATACAGATTAAGCGTGGAAGGAGACAAATTAAGTCCTTTCTGGTTCTGCCTTGCTCTGAACCCACTATCCAACATGCTAAATAATACAAATTATGGATATAATATTACTGGAACATACCAACGCAAAACCACACATTTGCTATACATGGATGATCTAAAACTACTGGCAGCAACAAATCAACAACTCAACCAATTACTAAAGATAACAGAAGTAATCAGCAATGATATAAATCTGGCTTTCGGAACAGACAAATGTAAGAAAAATAGCATAGTCAAGGGAAAACATACTAAACAAGATTACTTATTGGATAACCACAGCGACTGCACAGAAGCGATGGAAAAAACAGATGCCTATAAATATCTAGGATACAGGCAAAAAATAGGAATAGATAATACAAATATTAAAGAAGAACTAAAAGAAAAATATAGACAAAGACTAACAAAAATACTGAAAACAGAATTGACAGCAAGAAACAAGACAAAAGCTATAAATAATTATGCTATACCAATATTGACCTACTTATTTTCAGTAGTGAAATGGAGTAACACAGAACTAGAAGCACTCAATACACTTACACGATCACAATGCCACAAATATAGAATACATCACACACATTCAGCAACAGAAAGATTCACATTGAGCAGAAAGGAAGGAGGAAGGGGATTTATCGACATAAAAAACCTATATTATGGATAGGTAGACAATTTAAGAAAATTCTTTATAGAACGAGCAGAAACTAGCAAAATACACAATGCAATCACTCATATAAATACATCGGCTACACCATTGCAATTTCATAACCACTTCTACAATCCTTTAGATCACATAACATCAACAGATACGAAGATAGTAAATTGGAAAAAGAAAACACTACATGGCAAGCACCCGTATCATCTAACACAGCCACACGTCGATCAAGACGGATCCAATACATGACTAAGAAAAGGCAATATATACAGTGAGACGGAAGGATTCATGATTGCAATACAGGATCCCCCCCCCCCCCCCATGAGTCATGGATCTTGCCGTTGGTGGGGAGGCTTGCGTGCCTCAGCGATACAGATGGCCGTACCGTAGGTACAACCACAACGGAGGGGTATCTGTTGAGAGGCCAGACAAACGGGTGGCTCCTGAAGAGGGGCAGCAGCCTTTTCAGTAGTTGCAAGGGCAACAGTCTGGATGATTGACTGATATGGCCTTGTAACAATAACCAAAACGACCTTGCTGTGCTGGTACTGCGAACGGCTGAAAGCAAGGGGAAACTACGGCCGTAATTTTTCCCGAGGGCATGCAACTTTACTGTATGATTAAATGGTGATGGCGTCCTCTTGGGTAAAATATTCCAGAGGTAAAATAGTCCCCCATTCGGATCTCCGGGCGGGGACTACTCAAGAGGATGTCGTTATCAGAAGAAAGAAAATTGGCGTTCTACGGATCGGAACGTGGAATGTCAGATCCCTTAATCGGGCAGGTAGGTTAGAAAATTTAAAAATGGAAATGGATAGGTTAAAGTTAGATATAGTGGGAATTAGTGAAGTTCGGTGGCAGGAGGAACAAGACTTCTGGTCAGGTGACTACAGGGTTATAAACACAAAGTCAAATAGGGGTAATGCAGGAGTAGGTTTAATAATGAACAGGAAAATAGGAGTGCGGGTAAGCTACTATAAACAGCATAGTGAACGCATTATTTTGGCCAAGATAGATACGAAGCCCACACCTACTACAGTAGTACAAGTTTATATGCCAAATAGCTCTGCAGATGACGAAGAAATTGAAGAAATGTATGATGAAATAAAAGAAATTATTCAGATAGTGAAGGGAGACGAAAATTTAATAGTCATGGGTGACTGGAATTCGAGTATAGGAAAAGGGAGAGAAGGAAACGTAGTAGGTGAATATGGATTGGGGCGAAGAAATGAAAGAGGAAGCCGCCTGGTAGAATTTTGCGCAGAGCACAACTTAATCATAGCTAACACTTGGTTTAAGCATCATGATAGAAGGTTGTATACATGGAAGAACCCTGGAGATACTAAAAGGTATCAGATAGATTATATAATGGTAAGACAGAGATTTAGGAACCAGGTTTTAAATTGTAAGACATTTCCAGAGGCAGATGTGGACTCTGACCACAATCTATTGGTTATGACCTGTAGATTAAAACTGAAGAAACTGCAAAAAGGTGGGAATTTAAGGAGATGGGACCTGGATAAACTGAAAGAATCAGAGGTTGTACAGAGTTTCAGGGAGAGCATAAGGGAACAATTGACAGGAATGGGGGAAAGAAATACAGTGGAAGAAGAATGGGTAGCTTTGAGGGATGAAGTAGTGAAGGCAGCAGAGGATCAAGTAGGTAAAAAGTCGAGGGCTAGTAGAAATCCTTGGGTAACGGAAGAAAAATTGAATTTAACTGATGAAAGGAGAAAATATAAAAATGCAGGCAAAAAGGAATACAAACGACTCAAAAATGAGATCGACAGGAAGTAAAAAATGGCTATGCAGGCATGGCTAGAGGACAAATAAGATAGACACTGCCTACAGGAAAATTAAAGAGACCTTTGGAGATAAGAGAAACACTTGTATGAACAAGAGCTCAGATGAAAACCCAGTTCTAAGCAAAGAAGGGAAAGCAGAAAGGTGGAAGGAGTATATAGAGGGTCTATACAAGGGCGATGTACTTGAGGACAATATTATGGAAATGGAAGAGGATGTAGATGAAGATGAAATGGGAGATACGATACTGCGTGAAGAGTTTTACTGAGCACTGAAAGACCTGAGTCGAAACAAGGCCCCCGGAGTAGACAACATTCCATTGGAACTACTGACGGCCTTGGGAGAGCCAGTCCTGACAAAACTCTACCATCTGGTGAGCAAGATGTATGAAACAGGCGAAATACCCTCAGACTTCAAGAAGAATATAATAATTCCAATCCCAAAGAAAGCAGGTGTTGACAGATGTGAAAATTACCGAACAATCAGTTTAATAAGCCACAGCTGCAAAATACTAACACGAATTCTTTACAGACGAATGGAAAAACTAGTAGAAGCCGACATCGGGGAAGATCAGTTTGGATTCCGTAGAAATACTGGAACACGTGAGGCAATACTGACCTTACGACTTATCCTAGAAGAAAGATTAAGGAAAGGCAAACCTACGTTTCTAGCATTTGTAGACTTAGAGAAAGCTTTTGACAATGTTGACTGGAATACTCTCTTTCAAATTCTAAAGGTGGCAGGGGTAAAATACAGGGAGCGAAAGGCTATTTACAATTTGTACAGAAACCAGATGGCAGTTATAAAAGTCGAGGGACATGAAAGGGAAGGAGTGGTTGGGAAGGGAGTGAGTTAGGGTTGTAGCCTCTCCCCGATGTTATTCAATCTGTATATTGAACAAGCAGTAAAGGAAACAAAAGAAAAATTCGGAGTAGGTATTAAAATCCATGGAGAAGAAATAAAAACGTTGAGGTTCGCCGATGACATTGTAATTCTGTCAGAGACAGCAAAGGACTTGGAAGAGCAGTTGAACGGAATGGATGGTGTCTTGAAGGGAGGATATAAGATGAACATCAACAAAAGTAAAACGAGGATAATGGAATGTAGTCGAATTAAGTCGGGTAATGTTGAGGGTATTAGATTAGGAAATGAGACAAAGTAGTAAAGGAGTTTTGCTATTTGTGGAGCAAACTAACTGATGATGGTCGAAGTAGAGAGGATAGAAAATGTAGACTGGCAATGGCAAGGAAAGCGTTTCTGAAGAAGAGAAATTTGTTAACATCGAGTATAGATTTAAGTGTCAGGAAGTCATTTCTGAAAGTATTTGTATGGAGTGTAGCCATGTATGGAAGTTAAACATGGACGGTAAATAGTTTGGACAAGAAGAGAATAGAAGCTTTCGAAATGTGGTGCTACAGAAGAATGCTGAAGATTAGATGGGTAGATCACATAACTAATGAGGAAGTATTGAATAGGATTGGGGAGAAGAGAATTTTGTGGCACAACTTGACCAGAAGAAGGGATCGGTTGGTAGGACATGTTCTGAGGCATCAGGGGATCACCAATTTAGTATTGGAGGGCAGCGTGGAGGGTAAAAATCGTAGGGGGAGACCAAGAGATGAATACACTAAGCAGATTCAGAAGGATGTAGGTTGCAGTAGGTACTGGGAGATGAAGAATCTTGCACAGGATAGAGTAGCATGGAGAGCTGCATCAAACCAGTCTCAGGACTGAAGACCACAACAACAACAACAATACAGGATCAAACAATAAACACCAGATATTACCGCAAGCATATTATTAAAGATCCAAATACCACAACAGATAAATGCAGACTTTGCAAACAACAAATAGATACAGTAGATCACATCAGAAGCGGATGTTCAATACTAGCAAATACAGAATACACCAGAATACATGACAATGTAGCAAAAATAATACATCAACAACTTGCTATACAACATAAACTATTAAAACAACACGTTCCCACATACAAAAATGCACCACAAAATGTACAGGAGAATGATGAATACAAATTATACTGGAACAGAACCATTATAACAAATAAAACAACACCACATAACAAACCTGACATCATACTCACCAACAAAAAGAAGAAATTAACACAACTAATCGAAATATCCATACCCAATACAACAAATATACAGAAGAAAACAGGAGAAAAATTGAAAAATACATCCAACTGGCTGAGGAAATCAGGGACATGTGGCATCAGGATAATGCTCAAAATGGCTCTGAGCACTATGTGACTTAACATCTTAGGTCATCAGTCCCCTAGAACTTAGAACTTCTTAAACCTAACTAACCTAAGGACATCACACACATCCATGCCCGAGGCAGGATTCGAACCTGCGACCGTAGCCGTTTCACGGTTCCGGACTGCAGCGCCTAGAACCGCACGGCCACCACGGCCGGCCAGGATAAAGTTGACATTATACCAATTATACTATCAACTACAAGAGTTGGTTGGTTGGTTGGTTGTTGGGGAAGGAGACCAGACAGCGAGGTCATCGGTCTCATCGGATTAGGGAAGGACGGGGAAGGAAGTCGGCCGTGCCCTATGAAAGGAACCATCCCGGCATTTGCCTGGAGCGATTTAGGGAAATCACGGAAAATCTAAATCAGGATGGCCGGACGCGGGATTGAACCGTCGTCCTCCCGAATGCGAGTCCAGTGTCTAACCACTGAACTACAGGAGTCATACCACACAATATCCACCATTACATCAACGCTATACAGCTACATCCAAACGTATATATACAACTACAGAAATATGTAATTATTGATACATGTTCAATTACCCGAAAGTTCCTAAATGCAATGTAACATATACCGTACAGTTAAAAGGAAGTCACGCTTGATCAAGGTCCGCGTCACTTTTCATTTTCAACCAGACATGACGTCTGAGAAAGGAAAGAAATAATAATAATATGTGTAACTTGTCTGAAAAGAGAAATAATTGTTTTGTGGAATTTTATTGTTTCGTACTTAAATAAGTACAGCTGATGGCAGTACGAAATAATGTTCAAGGTTTCGCTACTCTTCGTTCCACATTTTTGTGTGAATGAGAATTTTCGTGCTTTTTTATTTCTTCGAACAAATGTACAAGATCCCTAACATGTATACTATTTAACGAATTAACTTCCGAGCTGAACATCAGACATTCTTAGGTCGCACACACACAACTACTTACGCGTATTAGACATTTCTTTGTTAAATGTTCGCTTGTAGTCACGTTTGATTTCGGCACTTTCTCAGTCAACGGATCTGGTCTGGGCGGCCCTAGGTTCTTTGCGGCTAACTTCGCCTGGTAATTTTCTTTTCAGACAGCAGCCTTCATGTTGACTCTGCACGCGTAAACCGATTTCTGCGCAGGAAACAACCAACTCCAAACTCAAAATTCCTTTCGTGGAAATGATTAAATTCTAGAACTACTGTCTACCAACATTGACGCTTGACTAGAATAGAAACAGGGCGCTGAGAACCAAAAGGGCCGAAAACATGCCGTCGTCTGTCCCACATTTAAGTTAATATTAGAGAAAACAATAAGACAGCTTTTCGTCAGCGTTGGTATATAGTGTGGGCCGCAGCACAATTAACCTGCATATCAGAAGATAACACGTGTCAAAAGCGTGAATGAATGCTACAGCTTCACAGTCGACGACGATGTGCTTTATGCTTCTCAAATGGATTACTGTGTGATATGATCCAAAAATTTGTATAGTTTCTCATTCAGAATCCCACAAAAAAGGTTTTTCTTTCAGTACAACTACAGCATATACTGATGTCCGATCTAATTTTACTATATAATGAGTGAAATGGCGTATCTGAGGTGTGAGCTACGGTCTAGCGGGATTTATGCCTAGCGAACGGGACAAAAGTCTGTTGTTGTGTGTTACAACCTGGTGACAATGACGTAAATTTGTAGTTGAGTGGTAAGTGCACTCCGTAAACCACGAACGTTGTTTATCAAATCGGTACGTATTAGGCCCTTGAGGCAATTACATTACGCCAGTTGCGCACGCGAAAAATGCTCCTTAAAAATCACACCACTGAAGGTGTTCGCTACGACTCATCTTAGACGGGTTAAGGAAAGGCAAACCTACCTTTATAGCATTTGTAGACTTAGAAAAAGCTATTGACAATGTTGAGTGGAACACTCCCTTTGAAATTCTGCAGGTAGCAGGGGTAAAATACAGGGAACGAAAGAGTATATACAACTTGTACTGAAACCAGACGTCAGTTATAAGAGCCAAGGGCCTTAAAGGGAGGCAGTGATTGAAAAGGGAGTGACACAGTGTTGTAGACTATCGCCGATTTTATTTAATATGTACGCTGAACAAGCAGCAAAGGAAAGAAAAGAAAAAAATTGGAGTGGGAATTATAATTCAGGGAAACGAAATAAAAACTTTGAGGTTTTCCAGTGACTTCGTAATTCTGTCAGAGGCAAAAAAGGACTTAGAAGTGCAGTTGAACAGAATGGGCAGTGTCTTGAAAGGAGGAAATAAATGACCATCAACAAAAGCAAAACAGTTGTAATGGAATGTAATATAATTAAATCAGGCAATGCTGAGCAAATTAGATTAGGATACAAGACACTAAAAGTAGCAGATGAGTTTTTCTATTTGGGCAGCAAAATAACTGATGATGGCCGGAGTAGAGAGAATGTAAAATATAGACTAGGTGGCAAGAAAAGCATTTCAGAAGAAGAGAAATTTGTTGATATCGGATGTAGACTTAAGGGTTAGGAATTCTTTTATGAAAGTATTTGTCTGGAGGGTCGCCATGTATGGAAGTAAAACATAGGCGATAAGCAATTTAGACAAAAAGAGAACAGAAGCTTTCGAAATGTGGTGCTACAGAAGAATGTTGAATATTAGATGGGTAGATCACGTAACTAATGAGGAGGTACTGAATAGAACTGGCGAGAACAAGAAATTTGTGGCACAACCTGACCAAAAGAAGGGATCGACTGAAAGGACCGATTTTGAGACATAAAGGGTGTATCAGTTTTGTACTGGAGGGAAATGTCGGGGGTAACAACCGTAGAGGGAGACAAAGAGTAATACACTAAGCAGATTCCGAAGGATGTAGGTTTTAGTAGTTATTCGGAGTTGAAGAGGCTCGCAGAGAATAGAGTAACGTGGAGAGCTGCAGCAAACCAGTCTTCGGGCTAAATAGCATAACAGCAACAACATTTCAGATTCCTGAATCTACATTACTCTTAACAGCATCCAAAGAAAAGTAACGAAGAAATCCGCAAAGTGTCAAAAGTTGGGGTGTTCACGTGATCTTGTGCTCTTACATAACCGCCGCCGCTTCGTTTGCTGGTCTACTGTTCACACATGCCACTGACTATGTTTATATGAAACGTTCTTCCTGCGGAGGCGATCAGTTATATCCATTGCTATGGTTCCTTGTCTCTTATTAACATTTTCTGTCAGGCCCTTAAGAAAATACAAACGACAAGGCACACTTCCCTAGTGCACGAATGAAATGCCTTCCACATCTGTTAGTGTTTATCTATCCAAGATAACATGCAACGTCCGCCTTACCAATTCTCAATCCAGTCACAAATTTCGTTTGATGCTCCACGTTAACAAGCGCTGCCTTAGTACCGAGTCAAATGTGTTTCGGATGTCAAGAAATACTGGACCCCCTTGACTGCCTTGACCCATGACTTTCAGTATATCAAATATGAAAAAGGCGAGTGGGCTTCTTGCACGACCGATGTCTTCAGAATCCGTAACTGATGACATGGAAGATGTCATTCGGAAATTATGTTTTATAGCTGCAGTCGGTTTTCAAAATACTGTTTTAGTCAGGAAACTAACTTATATGAGAGTAATTACGACATCAGTAAAGTCCACAAAATTTATGATGCTCTATCTTCTAAGGTTACATAGCGAGACTTACAATATTGTTTATGAAATAATTTCTACTGCTTCATTCACTATTTGGTTAGAAGGGCAAAAGAACGGACCCGTAAAATTAAGAACCAATATCCCTAACTTCGATTTGCTGCAGAATCTTTGAACATTTCATTCTCAGTTCAAATAAAATATAGACCGAGAATATTATGTCCACAAATCAGTATGGTTTTAGAAACCATCGCTCGTGCGAAACTCAGCTTGCCCCTTTTCTTACATTATATGCTGCCATCTACCGACGAAGGGCGACTGGCAGATTCCATATTTCTGCATTTTTCAAAAGCATTTGACACGGTGCCTCATTGCAGGATGTTAACGAAGGGACGAGCACAGGAATAGGTTCACGGATACGGGAGTGGCTCGAAGAGTTTTAAGTTATGGAACCCAGTATGTTGTCCTCGACGGCGAGTGTTCATCAGAGACAGGGTTATCGTCAGGAGTGCCCCATGGAAGTGTGATAGGACCGCTGTTGTTCTCTATACACATAAATGATTTGGCGGACAGTGTGGGCAGCAACCTGCGGTTCTTTGTTCATGATGATGTGGTATAGGGGAAGGTGTCGAAATTGAATGAATGTAGGAGGCTACAAGACGACCTAGACAAGATTTCTAGTTTGTGTGATGAATGGTACAGAGCTTTAGATGTAGAAAAATGTAAGTTAATTCGGACGAGTAAGAAAAACAAACCCGTAATTTTCGGAACAGCATTAGTAGTGTTCTGTTTGACACAGTCACGTTGTTCAAATATCTGCGCGTAACGATGCAAAGCGATATGAAATGGAGTAAGCATGTGAGGATTGTGGTAGGTGATTGGTCGACTTCGGTTTATTGGACGTATGCGAGGAAAGTGTCGTTCATATGAAGGGCTTATTTCAATAGTGGTACAAGTCAATTTTTGTTTATATTGAGATACAGAGTCTTAAAGTTAAATGAGCGCTGAAAAATCTGCAGGTGAGATAACAGAAATATTCAAGCATATGGCTTCTTGCTAGAGATGAACCTTTCTTTCTGTTTGTTTGTCTCATTAATTTCAGAATCATTATAGAAAGAAAAGTGGAGGTAATGGACTTGTACCACTATTGAAATAAGACCTTCATATGTAAAGAAGATCATATATAGGACGCTAACGAAACCTATTCTTGAATACTGATCGGGTGTTTGGGATCCGTACCAGGTCGGATTAAAGAAAGACATCCAAGGAATTCATAAACTGGCTTCTAGAGATGTTACCGGTAGGTTCGAAAGACACATAAGTGTTACGGAGATGCTTCGGGAACTCAGATGGAAATCCCTGGGTCCGCAGCTCGTGGTCGTACGGTAGCGTTCTCGCTTCCCGCGCCCGGGTTCCCGGGTTCGATATCCGGCGGGGTCAGGGATTTTCTCTGCCTCGTGATGACTGGGTGTCGTGTGTTGTCCTTAGGTTAGTTCTAAGTTCTAGGAGACTGATGACCATAGATGTTAAGTCCCATAGTGCTCATAGCCATTTGAAACATATTTCGAAATCCCTGGAGGTAAGGCGACGTTCTTTTCGAGGAACACTATTTAGACAATTTAGCGAACCGGCATTAGAAGCTGACTGCCGAACGATTCTACTGCAACCAACACACACTGCGTGTAAGGACAGCCAATGTGAGATATAAGAAATTAAGACTCATACTGAGGCAGTCGTTTTTCCTTAGCTCTGCTTGCGAGTGGATCGGGAAAGGAAATGGCTAGTAATGGTATAGGGTACCCTCCGCCATGCAGAACTGTCTCTATAGATGTAGACGTAGAGCACGATGCGTTTCGGCGGCACGCTGCCATCATCAGGTTGCATTACAGTTGCAGAAACGTTTCATTAATCTTAAATGTGATGAGTTTCATTTTCTGAGTGTGCCAGTGAGGTTATGTATTGAAATATCATCACTTTTGTTGAAATTTTAGTTCTGTGGCACACGGAGCACAGTAACAAACACGTCACAACTTAACACTTTCACATTCAGTAAAGATTATTTCGTATATTCACAGTACAGGGTCAGAACTCAAACCACATTTAACATGGATAAATTTAAGTTTAAAATTTTGTTACTGAGATCATCAGTGGAATTGTAAGTAGGCTGTTTATGTTTTCTCTATGTAAGTAGGCTGTTTATGTTTTCTTTATGTAAGTTTGATGTTTATGTTTTCTTATTGGCAACGTTACGTAGCGCTCTGTATGAAAATCACTGGCTGTGCTGTGTGCAGTCTGTGGCTAGTTTGCATTGTTGTCTGCCATTGTAGTGTTAGGCAGCGGCAGCTGGATGTGAACAGCGCGTAGCGTTGCGCAGTTAGAGGTGAGCCGCCAGCAGTGGTGGATGTGAGGAGAGAGATGGCGGAGTTTTGAAATTACATATATTATGACTCGTGATGATATTAAGGTAAATACATTGTTTGTTCTCTATTAATATCTTTCATTTGCTAACTATCTCTATCAGTAGTTAGTGCCTTCCGTAGTTTGAATCTTTTATTTAGCTGGCAGTAGTGGCGCTCGCTGTACTGCAGTAGTTCGAGTAACGAAGATTTTTGTGAGGTAAGTGATTTCTGAAAGGTATAGTTTAATGTTACTCAGGGCCATTCTTTTGCAGGGATCTTTGATAGTCAGATTGCGTTGCGCTAAAAATAGTGTGTGTCAGTTTAAGCACAGTTTTGTATAAATTGTTCAAAGGGGACGTTTCAGAATGACTGGTTTGTTGCAGCTCTGCACGCTATTCTCTCCTGTGGAGATGTCTTCATCCCCGAATAACTACTGGAACCCACATTCATTTGAAACTGCTGAATGTGTTCATCTCTCGATCTCCCTCTACAGTTTTAATTTTAATCCCCCCTCCCCCGCCATACATCCCCCCCCCCCCTCCACTAAACCAATGATTCCTTAGTGCCTCACAATGTGTCCTGTCAACTCATCCCTTCTTTTAGTCAAGTTGTGCCACAACTTTCGTTCCTCACCAGTTCTATTATTCCTCATTAGTTACGTAATCTACACTTCTAATCTTCAGCATTCTTTCGTAGCATCACACTTCAAAAGTCTCTATTATTTTCTTGTCTAAACTGTTTTATCATCCATATTTCACTTTCATACGTGGCTACACTTCATATTAATACGTTCAGAAAAGTATTTCTGACACTAGAATCTATATTCGATGTTAAAAAATTTCTTTTCTTTAGGAACGACTTTCTTGCAATTGACAGTCTACATTTTGTATCCTCTTTATATAGGTCATCATCATATTTTATTGCCGAAATTTGCAAAACTCATTTACTACTTTTAGTGTATTGTATCCTAGTCTTATTCCCTCGGCATCGCCTGATTTAAATATACTACATTCCATTACCCTTCTTTTGCTTTTGTTGATGGTAATCTTACATCCTCCTTTCACGACACTGTCCACTCCGTTCAACTACACTTCTAAGTCCTTTGTTGTCTCTCATAGAATTACAATTTCACTGGAAAACCTCAAAAATTTTGTTTCGGTTCCCTCAACTTTAGTTCCCTTTCTAAATTTCCCATTCGTTTCCTTTACTGTTTCCTCAATGTACATGTTGAATAATATTCGAGATAAACCGCAACCCTGTCTCACTCCATTTTCAACCATTGCTTCCGTACCACGACCCTCGGCTCTTATAACTGCCGTCTAGTTTCCGTACAAGTTGAAGACAACCTTTCATTCACTGTATTTTATACGCCTCACCTTCAGAATTTCAGAGAGTGTGCTGAAGGCAACAGTGCCGAAAGTGTTCCGTAAATCGACATAAGTTGTAAACGTAGGTTCCCTTTCTTCAGTCCATCTTCTAAGAAGAATCGTAGTGTCAGCATTATCTCAAGAGTTCTTACATTTCTCTGTAACCAATATTGATCATCCCCGAACCGATTTCTACCAATCTTTTCATTCTTGTTAAATAATTCGTGTCAATATTAAGTACCATGACTTATTATGTAACAATTTTGTAATATTCAGCACCTACCTTCTTTGGAATCCGAGATACTATATTTTTCTTATCTTGTAAGACAAGAAATGAAAAGGTTATCCGCAGAATTGGCGAAGAAAGGAACATTTGGAAAACACTGCCCAGAGGAAGCGACAGGATATACGGTATGTGTTAAGACATAAGGAAGAACTAGTGGAAGCTATGATGGTAAAAGTGTAGAGGAAGACAGGAATTGGAATATATCCAACAAATAACTGAGGATGTTGTGTGCAAGTTCTACACTGGAGTATAGAGGTGGAAATAGGAGATCAGTTCATTGTGTGTCACTACAAATTAGTCAGACGACTGATGACTCGAAAAAGAAGCATTTTTCTTGAAATCTGAGTGTACTCCGCCTGCAAATTCTTCATGCAGAGTGGAATAGGTTTGTCCAGGTTGGTTTCCCCTAGGAATTCAATCATTCTGGGGGAATGCCTTCTAATTCAGGTACTTCGTTTCGACTTAATGTCTTTCAGGGCTCTGTCAAGTCCTTCTCGCAGTTGGCCAAATGTGGTTTGAATTCAGAGAAATATTAGAGACGGCACTTGAGAGATCTACACCAAATAAATCAATAAGAGGTTGTACTGATCCCCCTTGGTACACAAAACATATCGGAACACTGTTGCAGAAGCAACGAAAAACGATTGTCAAATTTAAAAGAGCGCAAAATACCCAAAATGGAGAAGTTTTACAGAACCGCGAAATTAAGCGCGGACTTCAATGCGAGATGCTTTTAATAGTTTCCACAACGGAATTCTGTCTCTAAATTTGGCACAAAACCCAAAGAGAGTGGTGAGACGCAATCAATACCTTCACTGCGCGATAACAATGGTAATATTATCGATGATCACTAAAGCAGTCACTAAACACGGTTTTCCGAAATTCTTTCACAAAAGAAAGAAGTAAATATCCATTATTCGAATCAAGAAGAACTCCCAACAGGAGTAACTTAGAAGTAGGTATCCTCAGAGAAGCGAAGCATCTTAATACCAGAATGTTGAGGCCTCTTGTCCAGATTGAATACCAGTCAGGTTCCTTTCAGAGTATGCTGGTGCAATAGCTCCATACTTAGTAAGCATATACAAGCGCTCACTTGCAGAAAGATCGGTACCCATAGACTGGAAAGTTACACAAGTCACAATAATACCCAAGATAGGAAATAGGAGTAATGCGCTGAAATACAAATCCGTATCACTAAAGTCGTTTTGCAGTAGGATTTTGGAACATATTTTGTGCTTGCACATTGTGAATCTCCTCGAAGAAAACGATTTATTGACAAATAGGCAACATGGATTCAGAAAATATCGGCCTTGTGAAAGAGAAGTAGTTCTTTATGCTCGCGACGTAATGACTGTTATCGATAGGAGACGTCAAATTGATTCCATATTTTTAGATTTCCCTAAGGTTTTTGACACCGTTCCTCACAACCGACTTCTAATTAAGAGTGCATATGGAGTACCGTCTCTACTGCGTGACTGGAGTAGTGATTTCGTGTCAGAAGATCGCTGTTCGTAATAACTGACGCAAAGTCATCTAGTAAAACAGAAGTAACATCTGGCGTTCCCAAGAAAGTTTTACAGGTCCTCTGCTATTCCGATCAACATAAACGATTTAGGAGGCGATCTGAGCAGCGCTCTTAGATTGTTTACAGATTATACTGTCATTTACAGTGTTGTAAAGTCATTAGATGATTAAAGCGAATTGCAAGATGATTTAGAGAAGATATCTACGTGGTGCAAGAAATGACAGTTGACTATAAATGATAAAGTGTGAAGTCATTCACATGAGTACTAAAAGGAATCCGCTAAATGTCACACAAATCTAAAGGCTGTAAATTCATTTAAAGTTTACGGATTACAATTGCGAATAACTTAAACGGGAAAGAACACTTAAATAAAGTTGCGGGGAAAGCAGACGAAAGACACTTACAAGGGGACCTCCCCATCGCACCCCCCTCAGATTTAGTTATAAGTTGGCACAGTGGATAGGCCTTGAAAAACTGAATCCAGATCAATCGAGAAAACAGGAAGAAGTTGTGTGGAACTATGAAAAAATACGCAAAATTTACAAACTGAGTAGTCAATGCGCAACATAGGCAACATCAAGGAGAACGTGAGCTCTAGAGCGCCGTGGTCTCGTGGTTAGCGTGAGCGGCTGCGGAACGAGAGGTCCTTGGTTCAAGTCGTCCATTGACTGAAAAGTTCAATTTTTTATTTTCAGACAATTATTATCTGTCCGTCCGATGCGAGGTAGTATGGGGACGCCAAACCTAAACAAACATCGAAACACACGACGTCAGTCGACTACAGCGCACGGAAGAGAGAGTGTTCCTGCTAACGAGGCTCCCTGGCTGGCAGTTGACTGTTCACTACTTTGGACGAGAGTGCATTAAATACGTGAGATGTATTCCGTGGGCAATATGAATCCAGCAAATATAGCTCGCGACTTCAATAACAATCGCACGGTTTTGCGGTGCGGTAGCAAAACACAGGCGCTAAACTTATTACAGTGAACAGAGACGTCAGTAAACGAACGGACAGATCATAACTTTGCGAAAATAAAGAAGGTAAAATTTTCACTCGTGGGAAGACTTGAACCAAGGACCTCTAACACCACAGCGGCTCACGCTAACCACGGGACCACGGCACTCTTACACTCTCATTGTCCTTGATGTTGAATGTCTTTCACGTGGACTACTCAGTTTCTATAT
This sequence comes from Schistocerca cancellata, assembly GCF_023864275.1. Lineage (NCBI taxonomy): Eukaryota > Metazoa > Arthropoda > Insecta > Orthoptera > Acrididae > Schistocerca > Schistocerca cancellata. Next base: position 158,729,141 of record NC_064632.1, read on the forward strand.
TTTACTTACTTTTTTCCATAGTTCCACACAACTTCTTCTTGTTTTCTCGATTGATCTGTGTTCAGTTTTTCAAGGCCTATCCACTGTGCCAACTTATAACTAAATCTGAGGGGGGTGCGATGGGGAGGTTCCCTTGTTAGAAAATGTAACAGGTCGACTAAAGAGACTGCTTACACTACGCTTGTCCGCCCCCTTCTGGAGTACTGCTGCACAGTGCGAGCTCAACATCAGACAGTATTGACGGAGAACTACGAAAAAGTTCAAAGAAGGGTAGCTCGTTTCGTATTATCACGAGATAGGAGAGATAGTGCCGCGGATAAGACACACGAATTGGGGTGGCAGTCATTGAAACAAAGGCGTTTTTCGCTGCGGCAACACCTTCTCATGAAATTTTAATCACCAGTTTTCTCCTCAGAGTGCGAAAATATTTTGTTGACGCCCACCTTTATATGGAATAATAATCATCATAATAAAATAAAAGAATTCAGAGCTCGCACGGAAAGATTTAAGTGTTCGTTTTTCCCTTCGACGATGGAGAGTTAAATAAGTGGATTAAAAGTTCAATGAACCCTGTGCTAGACACGTAATTGTGGATTGCAGAGTAATCACGTACACGTAGAGGCTGACGTAGATATCTACCATTTCATCTTCACCTACTTCCTCCATCCATAAGAGAATCATAGCTTAGTACCTAACTCCATGAGCATCGGAAGTGGCCCGCATCTCGTGGTCGTGCGGTAGCGTTCTCGCTTCCCACGCCCGGGTCCCCGGGTTCGATTCCCGGCGGGGTCAGGGATTTTCTCTGCCTCGTGATGGCTGGGTGTTGTGTGCTGTCCTTAGGTTAGTTAGGTTTAAGTAGTTCTAAGTTCTAGGGGACTGATGACCACAGATGTTAAGTCCCATAATGCTCAGAGCCATTTGAACCATTAGCATCGGAAGTGGACTTGCAGTGCCGTGTCTACGTCGTAAAACTAGAAGTAATTGCTTCCCTGTTTGCCTCCACATCAGGAAGTGCTGCAGCTCCAACGACCACGACGTCGTCGAGACATTGGCCTGTCTCGTCTTTCCCGCCGGTCGTCAACAATTGTAAATACAGCTCTCAGGCCGTGCTCTAAATGAGAGCAGACACTGAGCCTCGCGGACAGCCCATTAGTCCCTCTTTACTGTGTCGGGCCTCGAGATGTACATGCTGCTCTCCAGTCCAGCGCACTTACTGGGAAAGCGAAGATGCTAAGTGCGGCCATCAGAACTGTAGTTACGGTCGCAGCAGCGGCGGCTGATGCAGCCATTCGGAACCGGTGGTTGGGGACAGAGAGCTGGTCTGCCGCCGTCGCGCAGCCCGGCTGCGCACTAATTCTCGCACTAATGACGCACTAAAACGCTAATTCCTCCTCCGGCCTGTCTCCTAACACTGAAGCCCAGGTAGCAGTCACAGAGCATAAAAGTAAGCAGAGCGGACGCCGGGAGGCGCGGCTTGTGTACAGCGTCCCCATCCCTCTGGGTACCCAGAACCACTGAAGTGCCGGCCGCTCCACGCAGCTCGAATCGTACGATGAAGGGCGAGTGAAATTTCAAGTGATCCGATTTGTCGTAGAAAAAATTGTTTTATGTACACTCGACAGCAAAAGAAGTGGGTCACGCCCGAATTCCAACGTGTAGATTGCACCTGAATGTATGCAACCAACATAGAGTATCTGTGTTGCACATCGTCGCAACCCTACACAGCAGAGTCGTTGTAAGATACACAATGGGTACCGCTAGAGACTACTAGAGAACACCGGTCTTTATGACAGTCCATCCAGATGTAAAGTAACACCACGATAGTACAGAAGAGATCAGACAGTCCTTAACGTTTCTAAACTTAATTACAATAAGTGACATTTCAAACGTTATGGGACAACTAATTTTGTAACATAAATCGTTCTGTAATCCTTAGGCACAATTAAATATTTGAGACAGTATATGGGTTTATAAAGTTGTATGGCAATTGGAAACAAGTTCTTTGCTGTCTAAAAGGTTTTCCCAACACATGCTGAACGTCGTTCAACGTTCAACGGGGAGTGGTTTCGAATCAACTTTATGTAATACTAAGCAGTTAAAAGAAAACGTGATTAACGGTGGCAAGCACTCTACGGAAATCCCAACATTATCAGCGAATCACAAGTAATATCATTGTTCACATTACTCATCAACAGTTACTTGTATACAAAGTTGGACTTTAAATGACATGACCAACGTCTTCGTTCTGGATCCGGATGCAAAACCAGAACGTAAAGCCATTGTTAACCAAGCAAAGCTTTGTGCCTCATCTAGACTCGATCACTATGCAGAAAGAGACGTCAACAATTGACGTTTGCACCAGCATCAGTCATCAATTCTCAACTTGAACGTAAATGACGATAATGTTTGTACGAAACCAGGAACCCTAACATGACAATTACCTTCTTGATAATTAACCTCGAAAGACGTTGTATATTGTTCCATTGTCAAGAAGCAAAGGATGCACATGTTTGAAATTGAAATGCCATCATGTAATGCTGGTGACAAGGATGCGAACCCAGCACATAATCGGATTGTTGAATAAGTACGTAAAATCAGAATGTAGATATCACAGTTTGTCACCAGTAGTGAGGTTGGAACCTTAAATGACGACTGAAGTAGTATTGCCTGACCGGGATTCGAACCTAGCGCCTACCGCCGTCGTTGTCTAACCAGGAACAGACGAGAAATGTCCAATGTTGTTCCACCGTTAGCGAGATGTGCGCACGTTTAACTAGAAATAAGGCGACGAAAACGTCTATGCTGACTGAGAGTCGAAAGCCGCACACATGGTTATGAAGACACGTTAATAATAAAATTATTATTCAGTAGTAGCTAGGAGTAGCATGTTTAGTTGCAAACCTGAAGGCCTTTCTCATCCCTAGTAACGTGTTGCCTAACATCTGCGATATCATGGTGTTAATTTACAAGTGGATTGACTGCTGTAAAGAACAATGTTCTCCAGTAGTCGTGTATCTTTGAAATGTAAATGAAGTGCCTCAGCAGAAAGTAATTTCCGTCGTGCAGCACGTATTGTTTCAGAGATACTGAGTATATGTTATAAGTGCACAAAACGTTTATTATATACTAAGTATGTACTATTACTTGGAGAAGCTGCCGCCAAACCTGTTTACTTTTACATTCCGCTTAGTTGTCATGGTTGAATACACATTTTCTTAAGGCTACATCTAATGCAGAGCGCTTACAAGAAAGAGTAGTTTCCTGCTTCATGCTATTGCTAGCTAGGTGAAATATTTTGTGGTAACTATGTTTAAAATGAATGTATTTTTGAACGTATTGTTCGTCAAATATTTGAATGAATCGTCAATTGTAGGTGTGCCTGCACATGTTATAGCGTAATAGCTGTAGCTGCGTTAGTTTATACTACAGACTTGGGTAGGTTAGGTGTAACTTTTGATCCTTCGAGGGGTGATCGTAGCCTTGCAGCTCGGGTCTGTACTAGCTGCGGCTCGCGAGTTACGGGCCAGACAGGCTGGCCGAGGCTAGACGAAAGTGAGCGAACTGGCGGTGGCGTTGGTGGGCCAACAGCCCGGGACGAGCCAGCACTGCTGCGCCACATGCCTCTGCCTCTGCCGCTTCGTTTGACGTATGTATGTTTACCTCCTCTCCTGGCAGTATAAGAGCGGCAAAAATGGTTCAAATGGCTCTGAGCATTATGCGACTTAACTTCTGAGGTCATCAGTCGCCTAGAACTTAGAACTAATTAAACCTAACTAACCTAAGAACATCACACACATCCATGCCCGAGGCAGGATTCGAACCTGCGACCGTAGCGGTCGCTCAGCTCCAGACTGTAGCGCCTAGAAAAGAGCGGCAAGCAGAAATACACATCAGGCTGTCTGCCGCAATGGCTCACTGGGAGGGGTCTATTCGAGATAGAGTCGTCGCTCTCATTGAAGAAGGAGTATGTTCCATCAGAGAAGCTCGCAGACGGTATGGCGTACCACATACCACTGCAACGAGATGGTGGAGGATCTGCCTTGAAAGAAGCACCACCAACAGGGCTCCTGGCTCAGGCAGGAAGAGAGTGAGCTCACAGCAGGAAGACAGGGACCTAGTGTCTAGGCGCAGAGAAAATCCCTTTCTGAATGCGAAGCAGTTGCGGCGGGAGACCAACTTCCCCGGCTCCAGTGACACGATTCGCCGAAGGCTGAGGGACGCTGGACTGCATGCACGACGATCCGCCGTGAAACAAGAGCTCAGTGAAGACAACGTTTTATACCGGCTAGCATTTGCGGAGCTCCATCTGAGGGTGTCGTAGGACAACGCCATTTTCACTGATGAGAAGGTGTTTTCCACCAATAACGACGGTCCACGAATCGTTTACAGGCCGCTAGGGACTCGCCATCGACGCGAATATGTAACCACGACGAGAAGAAGCGGCCGGTTATCTGTTACCTGCTGGCGTTGGATTTCTGCGAGAGGGGCGGGAATTCTTCACAGCATAGAAGTAACTCTGGACAGCGTGCAGTATGCCCACATATAGGAAAATGTGATGCTTCCGTCAGTGCGAATGCTGTACGCAGAAGGGGACGTAACATTGCAAGAGGACCATTCTCCCATTCACAAGTCTGCATTTGTTCAGCAGCGACTCTCCACGATTGGCGTCAACGTCATGGACTGGCCGCCACGGGCGGCTGATATGAACCCCATGGAAATCGTGTGGGCTGAGGTCGCCAGAACATTAACAGAGAACTGGCCACGAAACCATCCAACTACTGGGCGCGCCCTTTGGGACTGCGTCCTGGAAGCCTGGGAGGAAGTTGCTTCTTCAGGCTGTCACGTCCGACGGTTTATACATTCTATGCCAAGAAGCGTGATAGAAGTACAAAATAATGAAGGATTCTGGATAAAATATTAGAGTCCTTAAAATGTCTTGTTATGTCTTCTTTTTCGTCATTTTTCCTCACTGGGACATAGTGGAAGATTGCGTGGCAACAGAAAAGATACAATATGGGTTAGTTTTCCTTTGAGTTGCCTTTTTAATTCAAGTGGGTTTCTTTTGAATATACAGTTTGTTAAATATTCTATTTTGATTTCATTTATACCAAGTCTAGATACTTACAAACTAATCAGCGTAGACGAACACTGCCACAGTAGTTTTAGTTATTTCAAATACATCTCTCTCTTCCCCTCCATCCATGAATACACTCCTCCAAACAATACGCAAACGATTTAATATTATGTTTACTCGTTGTTAATATCTCCTCTATTCTCTCTCACACACTCTCTCTCTGACACTATTGCCCTTCTATTCTATTCCATTCCCCAAAACTTTATAAACAAATCTAGCGGTTTCCATTGACGCTACATTTTCTCTTTTAATTGCTGCTGTCTTTACTCTCCATCATTCCTTTCAACACCTATGAAACCGTATTCGTTGATCTCCCCTTCCCTATAACCCATTCTTCGTTCTGAAAACAGTCCTTCCTTATCTCTCGGTCCTAAGATAAAACGATCTGTGGCACACATCTAAGTAAGCAATACTTTGCAAGCATTTCACGCTTATATTTTGCACATCTGCACTTCTGTTCATTCTCAGATCCCGCCCTCCTTCCTGTTACCCGTCCCTTGACATCTGCATATACATCTAAATGAATACTCTGCAATTCATAATTATGTGCTTGGCAGAGGGTTCTGTGGTCTGGTGGATTATTCTTGTATTGATGTGTAAAATGTGTAGGTTCACATCTCACGTCAGGCGTAGATTTTTAACACACACAAGGAACTCTCCTTCACCCCTAGTAACGCCAAGTGCAGAACGCCAGTAAGCTCCATAGTTCAGTATCTGCAGTAAAGATGACATCCCTTCGCTGCCGACTGGGGCAGAGCGGCATTCGTTTGAGCTGTGACAGATGGAGAAACCCCGGAAGGCAGAGCCTCTGTCACCAGCAAGCCGTCGTAAACTAGAAAACGTATTTCATTTAATGAACCAATGGCCATGTAAGTTCACAAGGCTCTTACCTTATTTGAAACTGAGACGTTGAAAATAGTGGTGCTGGACTGGGATTCGAATTCGATTTCACTGTGTTCCCCAAGATTGCAAACTCTTCTAGGCCTCCTCGAAAGGCACCTATCTGGTTTGGAATCCTGATCAGCACAAAATATTCATTATTTCATTTCTAGCCCTAGCATCTGCATTCCGAACTACTATTGAAAAATAGTTGCATTTTCAACGTCTCTTCGTGCGTTGTCAGCTGTAACGTGTTCCTTTCAACTCACAGCCACATGATGAGCTTTTCATCACAACATTACAAGATCAAACGTTTCCTTACGTCTTTTCAAGTTCAAACATTCCTCTCCATCCTACTGGCGAAAACGGATTTGGTTTTGACATTGTGTTCGTTGTGATCACCAGCGACGATATGTTGTGGATTCAACTTCTAGCCAGCAGAATATTTTCCATCACATCACTGAAAGTACAAACGTGCCACTCCTAGGTATTATTGGTAAAGAATTTGATAGTTAAAGTGTCTTCATGACCACGTGTGCGGGGTTTGAATGCCATCCAGCACAGAACTTTTCGTCGCCTGATGTCTAGCTAAACATGCGCACATCTCGCTATTGGTGAACCAACAATAGCTATTTATCGTCTGTTCCTGGCTAGAAAACAACGGCGCTAGATGCTGGGTTCGAATCCCAGTCAGGCAAAAACAATTCTATTGTCATTTAAGGTTCCAACATCTCGCTATTGGTGAAAACATTTGATATTTAACTTCTGATTTTACGTACTTCATTAACAATCCGATTAGGTTGGTTCAAATGGCTCTGAGCACTATGGGACTTAACATCTATGGTCATCAGTCCCCTCGAACTTAGAACTACTTAAACCTAACTAACCTAAGGACAGCACACAACACCCAGCCATCACGAGGCAGAGAAAATCCCTGACCCCGCCGGGAATCGAACCCGGGAACCCGGGCGTGGGAAGCGAGAACGCTACCGCACGACCACGAGATGCGGGCAATCCGATTAGGTGCTGGGTTCGCATCCCTATCATAAGCTTTACGTGATGGCATTTCAATTTTAAACATGAGCATACCTTGTTCCTTGTGAATGACACCATATTAAACGTCGCTGGGGGTAGTTCCCAGGAAGGTAACTGGTACGACAGGATTCCCATTTCAGTACAAACATTTTCGTCATTTATTTTTAGGATCTGAATTGATAACTGATACTGGTGCAAACGTCTACACTTCACGTCTCTTTATGCCTAGTGATCGGGGTTCAATAAGGCACAAACAAAGCTTAGCTTAGTTAGCAATGGCTATAGGTGCTGGGTTTGAATCCAGGTCCAGAACGACGACGTTGGTCATGTCATTTAAAGTTCAAATTTGTGTACACGTAGCTGTTGATGTGTTACGAGAACAGTGATATTACTGGTGATTCGCTGTTAATGTTGAAATTTCCGTAGAGTGCTTGTTGCCGTTAATCGCGTTTTTTTACTGGTTCGTCCAATATCCATTTTCCAGAGCCACTCGCCGTTGAGCGACGTTCAGCACGTGGATGGAAAACCTTTAAGAGTGTGTAAAACTTTTTTCCAATTGCTGTACAGCTTTGTTACTCCATATATTGGCTCAAGTAATTAATTTTGACTAATGATTACTGTACGATATATGTAAAATAATCCGTTTTCTCATAACTTTTGGAATGTCACTTGTTGTAATTAAGGTTAGTTTATCAGTGTTATGGGGTGTCTCATCGCTAAGAACGTGTTTTCTAATATGTTTTGTATGACGATATTAGTTTACGCTTAGACTGACTGCCATAAAGACTTGGTCTCTAGTAGTCTCTGGCGGTACCCATTGTGTGTAGTCAAACGACTGTATCCCATGGGGTTTTGGTGTTTAGAGGACCTGCAACACAGCTACGTTATGTTGGTTGTATTCGGCAGTGACCCACTTTTTTTGCTGTCAAGTGTACATCAAGCAAAGCTACATCCGTCTCTGTAGTTAGTTTCTCAGTGAAACTTTTACTTTCCGCATGGAAAAATAAAAGTCACTATTTTGCGATTCTCACATGTTCTCCGCTAAGCAGTCTTTCTCATTCGATTTTGAGGAAACTATCTGGTTAAAAAAAAATCAGACCTTACAAATCTTATAGCTGCACATCACAGCTTGATCATATATTTGCTTTTTTCGTTGTTGCCCTGTTGTACCAGTCTACCCAGTTTACGACATCCAACATCTGTAACGAAGTAAGAAAATAAACACCTACAGCCGTCCCTATGTTGTCATTTATTGTGCAACTTCCAGTTTCGGCGCCGAAACTGGTAGCTACACAATAAATGACAACATGAAGACGGCTGTAGGTATTTCTTTTCTTACAGTAGTGAATGGCCGAAGTCCTCCAGACCTCCTGACACAAGAATGGACGTACAAAAACTTTCCGTAAGGAGGGACGGCTGCCCAGTCCCACCATGTCTGGACGTGAAGTTACAATGAAATGCAGATCTTTAGCTGCTTACAGGTGTTGATAATTATCAACGTGAACAGTTAAAAATGTGTGCCCCGACCAGGACTCGAAACCGTGATCTCCTGCTTACATGGCAGACGCTCTTGGGGACGTAGGACATTGAGCACATTTCCGTTGAATGGACAAAACACGCTCCTGTTGCAGTAAATGTGATCGTTCAATTTCTACATGGAGTGCTGAATGTGTTGTGTATGTCTTTCTCCGACTTCTGCTCAGTTCCGACTTAAATTATAGCGATAACATGCGCGAAGCTGTAGAAATGGGTGTGGCTGCAAGATGAGTAGGGTGTGACTAACAACATGTTTTAATTTTACTTTATCAGATAGATTTGAGGAAAGGTGACTCGTTTAGAGATATGAGAGTGCCTGAAATATGACTCACTTGTGGCTGTGAGCCTATGCAAGTATGTGCTTGAATGGGAAGATCTGATTCGAAATGATGCACATAATTTCTAACATACAGCGTAATACTACAGATCTGAGAAGCTAGTCTAAATATTTTCTTCTTACGACCTCGATCAGGACATCATCTACTACTACTACTGTTTGTGTTGCTTCTCAATGAGTCATGGCCTATAACTCAGCGGATATATCGTGGATCCTCTGATATGGTTTCAAGATAGAATGCGCTGCAAATAATAAAGAATTATCTAGTTGGGGTCGGTGTGAGGGAGTGGCGAATTCCTTAGCCGAATTACTTTCAAAGTTTAGTGTTTCTATCCCGAGGTTGCATCATGGGCTTACATATTCCTACGATCACGGTCGTGGTATTTGTCCAGAAAAAGAAAAGTACCTCATTCAGAGGTAATGTCATACCACCATTTGTAAAGCGGGTATAGCTTTTAAGATGGATACTTGTGTGCCCCTGTAGAACATAGAGCGCTTGTGAGAGTAACATACAGTAGTTGTTGGGGTGGAGGTTTTTCCTTTAACATCTGGTCGATTACGTCTCTCTTTCTATGACACTGTGCTAGGACTCGCAAGAAGAACGTAAGGGTCATGCACACCCATAATTGATTTTGGGTCAGTATTATTTCTTATCGCAGGCAATGATTTATTGACGAACTTTTATACTTATTAGTAGCGGTGAGTGCGTGATATGTACGTATGTGAGAATTGTGGCTCTGAGCACTATGGGACTTAAATGTGATTTGAGACTTTCTCGGCGTATTCCATTCGTGAAATCTTCTCGGGTGATCAGCCGAGTAAAGGCGTCGTCTTCTCGCAACGTTTCGAAGGGTTTCGTACCCATCATCTTCAAGCGAAGTGTCGAGATGCTGTCTCTCTCTCTCATCTTTTGCTTTCCCCTCTTTGGGGAAGTGTGAGGGGGAGTCTGTAGCCTTTAGGCTTTTACTCCCCTATGAAAGTGTGTGTGTGATTTTTCTGTAGTTTTTGGTGTCTGTGATTTGTGATGATTGTTGTGAGTGTGTCTGGTACTTGCCTGAGGTGGGCGAGAAGTTTGTTGTTATATGGGGAGGAACGGGATGATGGATTTGGTGTAGGGATTTTCTCTTCGACTTAGTCGTCGAAGATCGTCATAGGGCGCTTGTGCTTATCGCGGGACATGTCATACCGACCTAGGGAGTGGATGAGTGCGTTTCTGGATCTGGAAGAACCCTCATAGAAGGCCCTTGCCAGATCCTGGAAACGCTCTCTCAGGAGTGGGATTTCGGCTGCGGCGTGCAAGTCGTCTGTAGGGAATCCAAGAGGTAAGCGCAGTGCCCTTCTGAGGGCGCGGTTCTGCAGCCTCTGGAGTTTGTCCAGGTGCTGCTTCGCCGCGTATCCCCAGACAGGGCACGCATACTCCATTACTGGCCGGATCAGGGCCTGATACACGTTTAATGCTAGTGGGCAGGGAAGGGAGCTTGTTGAGTTCAGGATAGGATATAGGATGGACATTCTGGCGCAGACCTTCCTATGGACTTCGTCTATGTGGGGTTTCCACGTAAGACGAGAGTCCAAGGTTACGCCAAGGTACTTGGCGGTTCTGCGCCAGGGGAGTTGGGTTCCATTTAGGTGAAGGTGTAGGGGGGGACGTTGAGGAGGATCGCGCCTTCCGAGCCTCCGGGTAATCAGCATTGCCTGCGTCTTCTCAGAGTTGATGGTGATGCGCCAGCGACGGGCCCAAGTTTCTGTGTTATCTAAAACCCTTTGTAACCTACGGATGACCAGGTCCTTGTTCGCGTTTCTCGTGTAGAAGGCTGTATCGTCAGCGTACTGTGCGGTGTGCACCAGGGGGGCCGTCGGTGTGTCCGCAGTGTACAAACTGTACAATACGGGCCCCAGGACCGATCCCTGCGGCACCCCAGCACGAATACGCCTTCTGGTGGAGGTGGCAGTTTCCACTTTGACGGAGAAAGTCCTATTCGTGAGGTAGCTCTTGATCAGCTGAACTATGCTCCCGGGAAACCCTTGTGTGTACAACTTGTAGAGTAGCCCTCTATGCCATACTGAATCAAAGGCTTTGGCTACGTCCAGTAGCACTATCCCGCAGTAGCCTCTGTGGTTGAAGCCCTCTGTTGCTGCTTCAACCATTCTCATGACCTGTTGTGGGGCAGAGTGGTTCTGTCGGAAGCCAAATTGGAAATCCGGCAGAATTTGCTCTCTGGTAATATGTTCTTGTATGGGTCTTAGCAGGAGGCGCTCATAGATCTTGCTGAGAGTTGGCAAGAGGCTAATCGGCCTGTAGTGCTGCGGGAATAGAGGGTCTTTCCCTGGTTTGTGTATCGCGACCACTTCCGCATGTTTCCAGCAAGCTGGGAAAACACGGGATCGAGTAATCTCGTTGAGGACGTTCGCGAGGTGTGTGATCGCTGTGGGTGGGAGTTTTTTGACTAACTGATTTGTGACACTGTCGTGCCCTGGCGCCTTTTTTGTAGGGAGAGACCTGATTACTCTTGCCACGTCCTCGGGGGCAAAAAGTATGGGTTCGTCCTCTGGGTCCTCCTCGGCATTGAGGAAGACAGCCAGTTGACGACGGACCACTCTTTCATGCTCGTTGTCCTGGGGTTCTGCCGCTTGGAACTGCTTCTCGAAGGAGTCGGCGAGGGCGTTGGCCTTTCCAGCATGGCTGTAGACCAGTCCCCGCTCGCCATGCAGTGGCGGCATCCTAGCGCGTCGTTTTGTAAACTGTTTTGTCGCTTGCCATAGTGTGTGGTCGTCTACTTTGAGAGCTGTGAGGCGGTTTTGCCATTGCTGGTTTCTGTGCTCATTGAGCGCTACCTTCAGTTCTCTCTGTAGACGATAGAGCAGCCTCCTGGTGGCCTGATTTCTGGTGATCTTCCACTCTTTTGCTACTCTGTTCTTATGTCGAATTTGAGCTAGCAAGTGTTCCGGGAGCTGTATTTGCGGTGGTGGGCCATCCCTTTGTGGAGGGGTGGCTTCTTCCGCTGCCTGTAAGATGCTGCCTGTTAGGTCTTGTAGCGCTTGTTCTACTGTTTCGGCAGTAGGTGGCGGAGCGCGAGCGATATCAGAGGCGACAGTTTCTTGGTATCGCTCCCAGTCTGTACGTTTGTACGACGTCTGGTACCGTGGGAGTGCTACCCATTCTCCCACATCGACCTCCAGAATCACTGGGTTGTGGTCGGAGGACATTCTGTTGATTGTCCTTGCGGTCACAAACCCTGCGATCCTCCTAGTGAGAGCTATGTCTAACACATCGGGCCTGCTTCCGTTTTTCGGAAAATGTGTGGGCTCGACTGGACCCCATGTTTCGAAGTGGTGGGTGCGCGCTAGTTGTTGCAGTTTGGCGCCTGCTCTGGATGTTACTCTAGAATTCCAGTCAGGGTGTTTGGCATTGAAGTCTCCCCCTATTACGAGTTTGCCTTCAATTTGCCCTAGAGCAGCTATGTCTCCCTCATCTATCTGGTCATGTGGGGGTCGGTAGACTGCAACAATTGTTAGGGGTCCAGTGGCAGTGGTTACTTCCACCGCCACTGCTTCAATTTTGTTGGTAGCTGGTAAGAATACCTGGTGGTGGGGGATCCCTCTTTTTATGTATATGGCCACCCCTCCGCCTTGGGTTGGCCTGTCTTTGCGATAGCTAACATAGTTGGGGACTGTCGCTTTTATTCCCGGTTTTAGGTGGGTTTCCCCCATCATGCATATGTCGATGGAGAACTCCTTCATGAGTTCTCTGAACTCGACCTCTTGATTAACAATGCCGTCTGCGTTAAAGACGCACATTGTCAGGCCTTGGATGTTTGGTCGTCTATCCATGATGGGGTTTTGATACTACTGAGGAAGTCGCAGAGGGGAGCGACTGCTGGACTGTTGCCTGAAGGGCAGCGAGGATCTGTGTGTTCTGCTTTTGGGCTTCCCTGAATTCCTTCATCATTTCCATGACGAGGTTCATGGTCTGCACCATTACGCCTAACAACTGATCCATGGGGGGGAAGTGTGTCTGGGGTTTCCTAGGGCCCCCTCCGTCAAGGAGGACCTGGTCGTTGTTTCTGTGTATTTCCCGGTGTTGTTCTTGTGCTGGTGTCTGATGTTGTGGTGGTTGGGCAATGCTTTCGTGGTTCCTCGGGGGAGAAACCACTTCCGCATATGTTGCCCTTGGTGTGTCTGGCCTTGGTTTTACCCAGGCCTTGTCTGTGTGTGTTATGTTTTGGTTTCTTGTGTGTCTGGATGGGTTCGTGGTGTTTTCTTTTCGTGTGTGGGGGGCGGCCTTTGCGCCCTTTGCCTGCTGTGTGTGTCTTTTATGGACCTCGCAACCTTGGTAACCCGCTGTGTGGTTTTTGCCACACAGCGCGCACCTTATTTGCGGGTCCGTGTGTTTTATGTTGCACGTTCGTGTATCATGGGCCTCGGCGCATTTTCTGCACCTCACTGCCATTGAGCAGTGTGCCGCAATGTGGTTGAGGCCCTGGCATCTGAAGCACTGCACCGTCTTGTTTTTGCGGCGCAGTGGTTCAGTGGTCACAGGGACCGCCAGGATCGTCTTAATGTCCCTTTTGTTCTGTGGGACGTCTGGCAGTGTGACCTGATACAGGGGCCATTTGCTGCCTATGTTTCCCATCTGTTGGACCGCCTTGACGATGTACCCCTGGGCGGTCAGGTCTGTTTTGATCGCCTGGGGGGCCACTCGTCTCGGTAGGTCCCTGATTACAATGTTTCTGTTGCGTGTTTTTGTTGTGGGGAAAGTGTAATGGGGTATGTTATTGCTGTTGAGAAGTGTTTTTACTGTGGTGTAGTGTTCAAGTGTCAGTAGTGTTATTTTTATTTTGTCACCACCAGCAGGTTTTGCTTTGAAATTTCCTCTCCCGATTGCTGTCTTTAACATTTCGAAGAGTTCCTCGTAGTTCCGAGTGAACTCCGCGACGATCGGAGGGAGGTGGTGGGTGACCTGGTTTTGTGTTTGTGTTGTTGTGTCATGTGGTGTCTCTGGCTCATCGGCCACCGCCTGGAACCTGTTCGGGGTGGGTTCCACTCCCCTGGCCGGTGGAAGCCTCGGCTGGCGAAACGTTTTCTTCGCCAGCACGAAACCATCCGAGTCCTGCCCGGTTACGCGGTTCCCTTCCAGTGCTGGTGTTTCCTGGTCCCCTCCCAGGACGACGACAGGTGCTGTCGGGGGCGCAGGCTCCTCAGAGGGTGTGGAAGTGGCTGGGGTGGTGGTGGTGGAGTGCTTTTTCCCCCTGGAGTGCTTCTCCTTCTTGTCCTTCCTCACACGCCGCTGCTTGGATGTGGTGGACTTGAGTGGGGGGGATTTAAGGAACTGGGATCGGGTGGGGGGTTGGGTGGCAGTTGCGGGTTTGGGAAGGATTTTTGTCGGTTGACTGGGCTTCTGCTTGCCATTTAGGTTACGGATATGGTCAGCAAGGAGGCCACAGCTGTTGGCAAGCAGGAGAGGGCTGAGGAGAGGGGAGGGAGGGGCGGGATCGCAAATACTGACGATGTATTTGTTTGTTTGCGTATTATATGGTTTTGCCATGTCGGTCGCGGAAAGGGGGCTTGCTGCCAGGTTATTGTCAGTTGCAACTTTTGTTGGCACCGTTGGGTTTTCCGGTTGCAGTGCTGACCCTAGTAACACGATGGCAGACGCGGAATTCTGGACGGGGGCGGCGGAAAACCTCTCTGTGGTTCCGCGGCCCGCTTCCAGGTCCTGGCCTACTTTTTCCCTATTCTTGGGGGGGGCAGAGACTGACTCTGCGGCAGCTGAGGTGCTCGAGACGGCCGGCCGCGCGGCCCGCGGCAACAAGAAAGCGCGCCTCGTGTCGTCGGCGGAAAGAGACCGCCGCGACCCCAAGGCGTCGCCCAAGCTCGACATTCCACAACGACGAGAAGACACGACAACTCTGCCAGGCGACGCCATGTAAAATTTTCTCGAAGTGCCGTCCGTGCTGAGACCTAGGCGCAAGTGCCCGTCAATGTTTTGATAAAAACAGAGCCGGTGATCACTCCTGTTTTTACTCCCGTACAAGCGGGGGCCTATGGCTGACAGTACACCAGTGAGAGGAGCGATGCTCAACCCTCGACTGCTACTCAGCGAGTGTCGAGATGCTGTGTTGCGCGGTCCTATAAAGGCTCCTGGACCAGTGACTGATCCCGGGCGCCGACCAATCAGGTACCTGCGGAATCGGCCGCCGCGCCAGTGGTGGGGGGTTCGCGGCGCGGACCGGGCGTCGAGTCCCTGCCGGTTCCTACTACGTCTTTGACCGCTACCGTCTTCGTGCCGGAGCGTTCTCTTCTAATTTTAGTTATTGCGGGATTCCAAGCTGTACTAAGTTGGAAACCAGTGTCTCGATTGATCAGGTTGCTGTTCAACCGAATTTCTACAGCCTCTTTGAAAACCGAATCCCAAAATCCTTTAGCGTCACACAGCTTCTTCGTACCCTCAAAGAGGAAGGTGTGTCCTTCGTTAAGGCTATGTTCCGCAACCGCCGATTTTTCTGTCTGACCAAGGCGTACATGTCTAATGTGTTCCGAGCGCCTCTGCGTGATGCAGCGCTGCGTTTGTCAAAGGGAATAGTATGTGCAGTCGTAAGGTAGGTACAGATATTTCAATTTCCAGAGCCAGCGCCTTCGGTAGGGTGTATTCACGATACTTCGCTCATTGTCGAATGACGTTCAGTTGAGATTGCGATCGTAAGATGGGCGGCTTTCGTGAGAAATTTGAGAAGATTGTGTATGGAGGTGCGTTTGTGCTGGACCGTTATTCCCTCCCATGTAAATTGTTCGGTTGACTACTTCTGCACATTTCGTGTCTTTATTTAGTTGAGAGAAGATCGATTGTGGTGTGTGCGTCTGGCATGTGGAAGATATGTTTGGCTGTTCTCTAGACATGGGAAAGACCTTAGTTGGCTTGTAAATTATATGTATTATTTGGAGTGTGTTACATCAGCAAGATCGGTATTCACGTGCCGAAATATGATTTTTCATGTGTTTGTTTCTAGTTAGTCAGTGGTCTAGAGCACGCTCCACGTAGCTGAAGTTTCGTGTTTGTAGAGAAATGATTTCGAGTCTATATGTCGGGAATTATGTTGCGTTAGCGATCGGTAGGACGCCGCCTAGTGCTTGATAAGGAGAAGTATAGCGGAAATGGTATAATATTATGGCGAAAATACGTGTGTTCTTGTAATCGCCAAGTCTGGAGATGTGCATAGAAAAGTGAGCAGGCAAGGAAGCAGAGACAGTAACGCGTTTGTGTCGAGGGCAAACGATGGCGAATTTGTGGAATAGTTGTGAGAACGACTTCGGCCCGCTGGTGTAATAGGGGTGATTTTGTTTGGTGGGGGATACGAACTGTACGTTTACTAGATCGACATGGTACTCGGTGATATGTTTCTGGGATGGTGATCGGTTTCACACTCCAATATTCTTCCGAGTCTGGTATATATTTGATGATCTGTAGACAATTTTGCGACGTTTAGTTGTTAGTGCGAAATGGTGATCAGTGTAAAGTAGTTTATTACCACTGAATGTTGCGTATGTAGAAAGAAAGTAAAGGCTGACGGTGCTACCTTAGGACTGGGGAGTGTCGTTACATATAGCCGGTCTCAGTGTAGGCGTGCGATAATTCTTTTGGGTGCTGTACAGATATAAAAGATAAGTGCACTTTTTGTCTAAAATGTGTATATACTGTATAGTAAATTTAGCGTGGCTTACTGTGTGTAAAATGTGTATATATTGCAGTGTAAAGATAGTATGGTTTATGTTATGGCATGACTAGAGAGGATGACTGTGTGTCCTATCGTGAGGGACGTATAGATTGAGCAGATTGATAACGACGAGGGTATGAGATAGAGTTTTTAAGTGGAAAATTATATGCGCTATAGATACTAAAGGATAGTTATCAAGAAGAGAGATTACCTGTACATTGATTGGTGTCAAACTGTAGCAGCAATCGTACTATTTAATTGTAGTTACAGTGGTAAATATCTTCCTGGCTTGCAATATTCTTGTGAGTCTGGTATGTATTTGATAATGTGGAGACAATTTTGCGCGTTTAACTGTCAATGCAATTTAACGATCTTTGTAAAATAACCGCTGGAAGCCCAAGAAAGAATAGGTGGATGGTGCTTCGATACCAACGGCATCAGTAATTCGGAGAGTAAATTCGATAAGAGGAAATGATAATGTTGGATTCATTCACATGCTTTGCGCTGGGATATGGGAGCCACTACATAGCTGTGCGAACATTTGCGTATGTTTAGAGTAGGATGGGTGTCATGTGTTGGAGTGGGTATCACGTTAGGTCTGCGAGGAAGACTGCATTGGACGTTATTGTGCGTTATTTTCGTAGAGAGGTTCTGTTAGGGCGAGAATTTCCGTGCATACACGCTGAGAGAAGACGAAAACTAGTACAAAAGCGCACGTTAAGTATTTCTGGGGAACTATGGAATTTAATAGAGTTAGATTTGTTTATTATTTTAGGTAGCAATGTGGCTCGAGTATAAGATTGATAACGTTGCTAGATGTGCTTGCGATGGTAAGTAGCTTCGCGCGGCGGAGCGTCAGTCAAACGTCATGTATGGTCCATTAGAATCGCTAAGGAGAAATCAGGTTCTGCTATTGTGCAATGAATTTCTGCAGCATCTTCGCCGGACCGCAGTTAGAGTGAGGGTAGCGAGGTACGCCCCATGCAGGCAGCCCTGCTAAGAGTGTGCGCTCTGTAAATAGGTCTTCGCCCCTGTCCAATCGCGTCATCAACGGTGCCTACATACAACTTTCGCCTGCATTTGGCGGCAGCTCGCGGCTGCTCTCCCGCCCGATCACGTCAGCACGTGTGTCTAGGTGAACACATATCTGGATAGCAATTTGTCAGAAATGAAGTATGAATGACATGTGGCCGCCTCATGCTTGCAGGACAGGGGCCTGTGCATGGTTTGACAGTTGACGGCCACGCCAGGTCGTTGGGGTTGTCTGTGCGCTCTACTGGAGAGGGGTTGACAGAGGGTGCTTGCACGCATTGATTGAATTATTTTGCGAGCAGGTCTGTAGGCTGTGCTATGAGTTATTTGGACAGCTTACGAGTACAGAGCATGTCTACACACCACTGTGAACATTATTTAAGAGCAGTTTGCAGGTCTGTACTGAAATTAGGAGTTGTTCGCATGTCTGCAGACTCTGTATTGTGACCCCAAGCATAACATGGCGAGTGTTTTGCGTCAGTGTGAGAAATATACTCCATCCCTAAATGAAATGTTCGAAAATAAATAGAGTGCACTCTTTCCTTACTCTCCCCAGCAGCCCAGTGCAGCATGAGTGATTTTGGCACCATTCTCGCCCCTACAGACCATGATCTGGGATTAGGTCATAGGAGGGATGACAGTATGATCTGGTGGAAGTAATGTGTACTAGGCCAGTTGGACACTAAATCTTGTGGTGGAGACACTGCCTGCAAAATAAAGACTTGTGTTCAGATCTGTTTTCCCACCATTTCGCCCCATCATCTTGGGTGACATGATGCGCTGTGCGTGTTAGTTCATGTTAGTGCACGTTAGTACATGTTAGCCCGCCAACACAGGTCAGTAAGGGGACATGGTGCTAGGTTGAGAATTGTGGTGGAGACTATTTGATTCCAAGTCCAGGTGGGTGTAGCATTGGCGCAAATTGATTTCAAGTGCTAGGTTCTATGAAGTCAAATCACGTGACTATTGCAGTAGCCAATAGGAGTGCAGCATTCTAGGGGTAAGGGGTGCTAGGTCATGAATGAACACTGCGCTCAGAGTGGGAAAATGTGGAACTCCTCATTTAATCACTGAATATTCAAACTGTTAATCAACTTATTGAATACAATTAAAATTAAAATGGAATTAAGTACTTAGGTAATTGATAGGTTAGACGAGTGATGTTGGTGTCACTTGTGCTTAGTTAAATTAGTTAGCATATTTGCAGAAGACTATGTCTGGCACAAGTATAAAGGTCTAGGTTGGATGCTGTGAGGTCAGTGGCCACTCGCTCGCAGGCCGCTGATGTGGCGTGTGTCCGGTTATAACGCCCGGGAGAGAGAGAGCAGACGATCTTGTGTCATCACCCGAAGTCATGGTAGCATCCTCTGGCGGCGACGATATGAACTAAGTCAGTTTGGTTCTGGAGCTCGTGGTGAACACATTGGGTGTGGCCATCATTAAATAACACTACTTGCGTCATCACCTGACGTCATGGTGTCGACGATATGAACTAAGCCAGTTGGAGACCACACCTAGTGGCGAACACATGTGCTTGAAATTGGTTAAATAATAAAGACAAGTACTTTTTCCCGCCATTTTCTTTGCTTAGTAGAGATAAAAGTGGTGTGGTGCGTTATCCTGCTGGAATTTGAACTTCGCGCCATTTTTCTGGGGAAGGGGGGGGGGAGGGCGTGACACTTTCCCGCCAAAATTCAAACTTTCCGCCAAAATCTGCCATCTTGATTGACGTCTCAGTCGCCATATTGTATGACGTCGTCGCTGCCATCTTGGAAGATGTCATCGCTGCCATCTTGGATAATGGTACTTTGGAATGGTGCTCCCCTTGTCCCAATACTGACATGGTTGACACAATAAAATCTGGAAGCACAGAATGGCTACATGTTCTGTCTAATATCGAACCACCGAAGGTACGATGTCAAGCTGCGTTGAAAAGGGAATGCGAGAAATGTTCCAGAAATCCCACTACACCAGAAATGTGGTGCCACTCAAAGACAACGACTTAAGTTTAGGAAACCCTCCAGAAGATTAGGCAAAAGGCTCACTTCTGAAGGATTCCAGGCAGAAACAGCATGGCGGGATGAGTGGTTCGCAGCCAGTCCTGATTCTGATGGTCTCATTGTCGATCCTACACGAGCCCCTCCTTGATTCCACCGGTATATGAGGTTGTGGACCACCCTAAATCACATAAGCACCAAGCACAGAAGATGCCAGTACTTAAAGCACAAGTGGGGAATCACTGAAGGTGCGAAGTGTGACTGTGGACACCAGCGACAAACAATACACCACACAGTCACTGTATGTCCTCTATGGAAGTTTACTGGAACTCTGTCCAACACACATGAGGTCAGTGAGGATGCAGTCTCCTGGGTGGAAACTTTAGATATCCACATGAAACCAACTGCTTGCAAATACACTCCTGGAAATTGAAATAAGAACACCGTGAATTCATTGTCCCAGGAAGGGGAAACTTTATTGACACATTCCTGGGGTCAGATACATCACATGATCACACTGACAGAACCACAGGCACATAGACACAGGCAACAGAGCATGCACAATGTCGGCACTAGTACAGTGTATATCCACCTTTCGCAGCAATGCAGGCTGCTATTCTCCCATGGAGACGATCGTAGAGATGCTGGATGTAGTCCTGTGGAACGGCTTGCCATGCCATTTCCACCTGGCGCCTCAGTTGGACCAGCGTTCGTGCTGGACGTGCAGACCGCGTGAGACGACGCTTCATCCAGTCCCAAACATGCTCAATGGGGGACAGATCCGGAGATCTTGCTGGCCAGGGTAGTTGACTTACACCTTCTAGAGCACGTTGGGTGGCACGGGATACATGCGGACGTGCATTGTCCTGTTGGAACAGCAAGTTCCCTTGCCGGTCTAGGAATGGTAGAACGATGGGTTCGATGACGGTTTGGATGTACCGTGCACTATTCAGTGTCCCCTCGACGATCACCAGTGGTGTACGGCCAGTGTAGGAGATCGCTCCCCACACCATGATGCCGGGTGTTGGCCCTGTGTGCCTCGGTCGTATGCAGTCCTGATTGTGGCGCTCACCTGCACGGCGCCAAACACGCATACGACCATCATTGGCACCAAGGCAGAAGCGACTCTCATCGCTGAAGACGACACGTCTCCATTCGTCCCTCCATTCACGCCTGTCGCGACACCACTGGAGGCGGGCTGCACGATGTTGGGGCGTGAGCGGAAGACGGCCTAACGGTGTGCGGGACCGTAGCCCAGTTTCATGGAGACGGTTGCGAATGGTCCTCGCCGATACCCCAGGAGCAACAGTGTCCCTAATTTGCTGGGAAGTGGCGGTGCGGTCCCCTAAGGCACTGCGTAGGATCCTACGGTCTTGGCGTGCATCCGTGCGTCGCTGCGGTCCGGTCCCAGGTCGACGGGCACGTGCACCTTCCGCCGACCACTGGCGACAACATCGATGTACTGTGGAGACCTCACGCCCCACGTGTTGAGCAATTCGGCGGTACGTCCACCCGGCCTCCCGCATGCCCACTATACGCCCTCGCTCAAAGTCCGTCAACTGCACATACGGTTCACGTCCACACTGTCGCGGCATGCTACCAGTGTTAAAGACTGCGATGGAGCTCCGTATGCCACGGCAAACTGGCTGACACTGACGGCGGCGGTGCACAAATGCTGCGCAGCTAGCGCCACTCGACGGCCAACACCGCGGTTCCTGGTGTGTCCGCTGTGCCGTGCGTGTGATCATTGCTTGTACAGCCCTCTCGCAGTGTCCGGAGCAAGTATGGTGGGTCTGACACACTGGTGTCAATGTGTTCTTTTTTCCATTTCCAGGAGTGTATTTACAGAACTTTCCAACTTCTTACAATCTTAAACTTAGAATATCTGTTTTGTTTATACACTCCTGGAAATGGAAAAAAGAACACATTGACACCGGTGTGTCAGACCCAGCCAACCCAAGGTGGAAATGGCATGGCAAGCCGTTCCACAGGACTACATCCAGCATCTCTACAATCGTCTCCATGGGAGAATAGCAGCCTGCATTGCTGCGAAAGGTGGATATACACTGTACTAGTGCCGACATTGTGCATGCTCTGTTGCCTGTGTCTATGTGCCTGTGGTTCTGTCAGTGTGATCATGTGATGTATCTGACCCCAGGAATGTGTCAATAAAGTTTCCCCTTCCTGGGACAATGAATTCACGGTGTTCTTATTTCAATTTCCAGGAGTGTAGATATTTCCTTTTTTTCTTTAATGTTTAATTCATCCAAGTTTTTTTTAATTTATTCATTTCACATGGAAAATACTGTCTTGACGACTTAATCTAAGGCTTTTCTTATCACGAATGAATGCAATTTATTTTATCTGTAATCTATGTACACTCTTTGACATAAAACTCGACCGGCGGCCGGCCGCTTCAGAGGCTAAGTCCGCGCCGATCGCGACATGGGACAAAAAAACTGGCCAACTCGCTAATTCTCTAAGTCCGGTTATCTGCACAATTTGGCAACACTGTAGACTGCGGCACTTCCTAGAGGAAAACTTGTCCCAAGATAGAGAGACTCTATGCTGATTACGCCTGTGGTCTAGCAGTAGCGTGCGTTGTTTCTGTTTGTAATGTCAGTGGATCGAGAGCAGCTGGCATAAAATATTTTTATAGCCTCTTCTGTCTGAATGCTGAAGACGTGAATGTAATGGTAGCGCAGATTCAATCTATTTCGCTTTGAGACACACCGATATCAAAATTTTATCTAGTAACGATTTTGCTGCAGATTTCCTGCAGACTGTCCTCCTCTGGACGCCGTATGCGGCAAAGCTCCGGGATCCATTTGCTGGCTACTGGCAGCGGCCGTGGCGACAGCAGCGGCGCTGCACTCCCCCGTTCTTTATCGAAAGCGCCTGCTACCGCTCATCGCTTTTGATGATTTAAAACGCTTTATTATTAAATGTTGCTCCACAGAAAATTTCTACAATTTCCATTCACGCTCAAAAGTAACGGAGACAGACGCCCTGATTAGTAGGCGGGTAATCGGCAAGAGCTGAGTATGGCCCGAAATTAATTTTATAGACTGGGACGAAATTAAACCACCTCACTACATTCGATGAATTTATAAATGCTTCATACCTCGTTTCTTTTCCTTTCCAACTTAATTATTTGTGCAACTTTTGGTCAATGTTTGGATGTTTTCGTCAAGCCAGAGTGAGCGTCTGTGGTGTAAAGTGTATTACAGTTCTTGTTTCATTCCTTATGGTAAGTCTATGCGATAAACTGTGTGAATACCTTGCAATGCATGCTCTGTAGCAGTGCAGGCACACTGCACATTTGGAGTTCCATGTATGGGTTCATGAAGTATTTATTGTTGATCGGAAGTGATAGTTAAGGTCATCAGATTTAAACCAGAAAAATTTGTCGTTTTGAAGGTTTCAGAGAACGGAAAGGAATTGCTAACGCCGGTGTTAGAAAACGTCTGCAGTTAAATGCTATTGCAAAAATTTAGAAGATGGGAACTATATTAATGAACATGTGCACTTCATAAACAACCTTCTGACATGTTAGACCTATATGACGAACAAAGCTCAAATTTATATCGTTGACAGTCGGTTTGAATCTTTTCAGAACCTATTTTACAGTGAAGCACCTTGGAATTTGCAAAGCAGAAATCCATGATATTAACTTAATTTACTAATTCGAAATCGGACGAAGATTGATGTTTAAAGGCATTCTTCAGATTTCGCATAAGAAATTTTTACTAGCAGTTTGCAACTCCATTAATTAAAATGGAAAATAAAAGGTTGTAGTCAGCGGCTTCTACCGTGATTCGAACTTATAGTACAAGCACTGCAACGCACAAGGGAACCTCTGAGCTAACGACACACTGGCGGCCAGAGGCGGACTATAGTCACTGCGATGTTGCCTGAGCCTCAAAACGCAACCTTAAACACACAAACAGAGGAGGTGGAGATTACTGTTTTAACGTCCCGTCGACAACGATGTCATTAGAGACGAAGCACAAGCTCGGCTTAGGGAAGGATGTGGAAGGAAATCCGCCGTGCCCTTCCTAAGGAACCATCCCGGCATTTGCCTGAAGTAGTTTAGGGAAATCATTGAAAACCTAAATCAGGATGGCCGGGCGCGGTATTCCACCGTCGTCCTCCCGAATGCACACACAAACAGGTGTTACTTATGTGAAGAACGCCGTTCTTGGAGTCCAGAAATTAAATATACTTTCCAATTGTGTCATCTTGCAGTGGATTATATCGTATGAGTCTTCGATGTGGAAAACGAATGTCAAGTGAATTTAGCGAGGTATCGCCGACCTACACCCGGAAGTAAATGCACTATCAGAGTGTTGACAAATACTTGCTAAGACGCTGCCATTTCTCGGCTCTCTGACGAGGCAGCTCTTCAGCGAAATGCTTGCCGTGATTCTCCGATACGGTTCTTCAGAGTGGAGACGCGCGCGCACGTTTGGTTTTTATGCGGCGTTCTCCCCTGATGGTTTCTGACGTCGCCTTGTGGGCTATGTATACATATGAGACATTCAATTATCATTAATCCAGAATGATACAAGTTTCAGCTTCCGGCGTGGAAGAAGGCTGTTGACGCCGACATTATATCATTTCAACGTAGGGAAAGCAAAACGGATCATTCAATGTTTCTCATTCAACATAAAGCATGTGAGATAAATTTCCGTAACGTTCATAATCATCTAAAAATACAAACGAAGTAAAAATACACCGGAAGCTTATTCGAATTGAATATAATGTAAGATACCAAACGCTTTGCACCTCGATGTCGAATTTGTCAACTTGCAATCGTTTGCAGCATGCACATAGAATGTCATGATTACCACGAGAATGACGCAGTCAACAAATATTCTATTCCTCATGGCATTCATTTCATTTGACACGTAAGAAGAGGTAAAGCGGGAATTTACTTTCGTTAACACGAAAGATATGCCGCACATATTGATAACGAGGAAGTCTGCGTCTTCATACGTTTCCTCCTTGAAATCTGTATGCTCTATTATATACTAAGTAGCCCGATCATTGTTTCAGTAATGTTACCCTCTTGTTTGACCCCGTAACGATGAGCAGATTCCAAATGCATGTCTCTGCGTGAAAGTAGCTGTTCGAACCCTTCCTGGGTTGTTTTTTGTGTTTTATTGCTTGGAATTCCTGAAGCAGACCACTGTGCCTTCCCCCCTCGTGGGTTAGGTCTCAAAACTAAACCGCTTTGTATCCAATGGCATAATTTATTCATACTGCATCAGCATAAGACTCTTGCGAGTGAGAGAATGACAATAACAATCGTAACAAGAACAAGCAAATAATGAGTGATGTTTATTCCAACGCAGAACGAGAATGGCTTTAAATATAAAAATCTATATCTATATCCATATCTATTGATCTTTGAGTTGGCACAATGCAAATATATTCTTAGCATTTAGTTACTGAATTTAGTTCTGGATGTTTGCAGAGAAAAGGAGAAGTCGGTACTTCTCGCTAGTGTAATATATTGTGAACCAGCAACTACCCTTTCCTTAGAACACGACTCAAGCAGGTCCTCAAGTAGGCACTGCTGCATTCTGTTCCCTGACATTGCTCTGATGACGGTTAATGCAGATAGTTCCGATTATGAAATACAAAACGTATTGCAGGTTAGTTCCTAGGATAGTAACATTAAATTTGCGTTGTAGACGGCACATGAACGTGACGACTATCCATATTACTCATCAATATAAAAAGACAATATTTTGGGAATTTAGCAGGATTACTCAAAATGAATTCTGAAATTGGGTGACTGACCGCACAGGTGCTAAACGTCGTCAAGAGTATACGATGTCCTAATCGCATTAGGAATATGAAGATCGTCTTCGACAGCTCGCAACTTTCACATTGCTATCTCCACCCTACTCCAGACAGCTCTCGGTGGAGTTGCACTACGTTGCCGATGTTATGGAAGGCCTTCAAACCGACAGCAGACCACATATTGAAAAATACAAGCGAATTCTCTTGCAGCGTAAGCTTATTGTAACTAATCTAAAAATTATTGGAGAGGAACATTGTCCTATTCAAAAAAAGTAAAATGTTACACACTGTTGACGTCAAACGGACATTATCTGTGTCCTGTCTTGTGTCCTACTCATCTGTAATATCAAGTGTACTATGAAAATGATTATATATAATGGATTCTAAGGTAATGCATTGATACCAGATGGTGGGGGCCGGCCGATGTGGCCGTGCGGTTCTAGGCGCTTCAGTCTGGAACCGCGTGACCGCTACGGTCGCAGGTTCGAATCCTGCCTCGGGCATGGATGTGTGTGATGTCCTTAGGTTAGTTAGGTTTAAGTAGTTCTAAGTTCTAGGGGACTGATGACCTTAGAAGTTAAGTCCCATAGTGCTCAGAGCCATTTGAACCATTTGAACTATTTAACACAAAATGACATTAAAAATTTAAGTTATTCACGAGCAGCTAGTTGAGAATATGTATGAACATTAAATGACACGACGAACCGTCTTGTTCTGCATATGGATTCAAACCCAGCTCATGCAGAGTAAGCAAAGATTTCGTGACTGACGGAAACTAACAGTCATTCCTGATTAGGCATACAGAGAGTGATATACCTCGATTTTAGACAGTATCAGTTAGCAAATATCAACTTTAAGTTGCATAACGCAAACATTTTTAACAGACGCGAATTCCTACCCAGCATCTATTGTCCCTGTTAACGAACTACGAGAGATGTTAAATATTGCTTCTTCACAAGTAACTTACTTGAAATGCCGTGAGGTAAAGCTGTGTGTTGGTCACGGATTCGAACCCGGAACCTAATCGGATTGCTATCGGAGCACAGTCAAATGTGACATATCGGAATTTCGCGGCAGTAACTAGATGTTTTAACTGAAATGACGAGACGAAACATTACTTTTTTCCTTCCCAGGACTCCAACCCGGCACCTATCGCTGTTATATTCTAGAAAAAACTAACGTTAAATATGGGTTTGTTGCACCAGCAGTGACATGTGAGCATGTTTGAACTGAAATGATATGACGAAGAGTTCAGCGCTCACTGGGAATAGAGCCCCACACATATCGTTGTTGACTACACACAAAGAGACGTCAGCTACCGAATTCTTCTCCACCAGCTGCTCAGAATAGCATCTTGAACTTTCAGTCATCTCGCAAATAGTTCTGTGTCTCACTGGGAGTTAAAAACGTCAGATATCGTTAGTGTTGACAGCGAATGAAAATACATTAAAAATCAAAATTATTATCCACCAGCAGATAGGTGTTCTCATGCTAGAGCTTGATAATACATAATTAAATCTTTAGTGCCGGGCCAGGATTCGATCCCATTCACGCATAATATGTGAAGGTGTTGAGGAATCTGCAGTTTTGAACAAACAACAAATTGTAGCCGAGCTGTATTGCCACGAAGGGATCAAATTCCGCGTTAAGGGCGGTCTGAGTTGCATTCCCAGTTCAGAACCAATTTTATCGACATACAGAAGCTCAAATAAAAGATGGAATAAGTGTCCTGTGACCATACATTGCGTTTGTGTCGTCACTTGAAATAAATAACTAGTATAAGAAAGGTTACTGGTGATAGAGTTTCTACATGTCGCCACTCCAGACTTTATTGTGGTTCAACCTACCGTCTACTTGGTAAAGAAGGAATATCATCTTCAATGTGAATTTTCAGACCACACAGCCATTATATCTCCTTCACTTGGTGTAGCCAGGAGAGAATGGAATCTGTCTCTCCCTATTTAAAATCATTGACAGAAGTGGGAATCGAACCCAGACCATAGGTATAACAACCTACCATCCGTCCAACAGACCACGAAATCCTCTTCTCTGCGAGTCATTTTTCTATCATAACGCAGTTGCGCCACACTGGATGAGAATTCTGACACACAGGCTCCCTGTAGTAATTTGCAGCATGTTCAGTAAATTCATTTACTTGGTTGACCGAATCACCATGAACTAGCTGCCTCGGCTACCCAGTGCATACATTCGACTATTTTGTAATCACAGAAATAAAATCACGTTACTGCCACCTACACACAACTGCCAACATTGTAGGATGCAGAAGAATAAATAGGAAGTGCTCCTTTCCACTTGAGCTATTCTATTGCGCTATCTGTTACTAGAAAACGTCGTTCAGTCCAAAAGAAAAGCTGTAACTGTTTGTCCCTCAGAAGTCAAGACCTGGCCATATGCATAATCTCACAGTGCTGTGGAATCCAAAAGTTCTGGAGGAATAGTTGCCGATATCTGGAGCTGTTGTAGCTACGTGTCAGCTTGTAGCATAGATAAGATGTCGCGAGTTCGAATACATTCAGTGCTACATTTTTTAAAACGCAATTCTGCTCTCTGCTGAAGTTGTCAATCTAATGGAACTTTGAACATAATTCCCTTCACTTCTCAACCCAAAGTAGTCGCATGTGGAAAAAGGACTAACTACTGTGACATTTTGTTCTATTCAGGTTTAATAGACAGCAGGCAGCAGATGCATCTCGAAGATGTGCAGGGAGAGCGCATCGTGCCATAATATGTCAGAAAAGTATTTTCTACATTAGCCGTCGTGTGGTAGTGATATTTTGTTCTTCTTCAAACTTTGATTGACAGCTTTAACTCAGAACAAATTTTCTACATGCATGTAATCAATAAACTGCATGTGCATTGTCAGACTGTCATAGGTAACATCAGAGAATTCGCATATATCGTTGATGATTAATTTCTCTCTCATGTTTACTATTGATTGAACAACAATAAAGGAAACCTTACGAAAATTGTGCACTGTATTATAAGAAATGAAATAAAACTAACCATGATAACCTTACGACGAAAGTATCTGTACACAAGCATGCCTCTATCGACACGAATTAGTAAAATACTACTCACTTAGATTTTGATTGGGTCTGTGTTTAATTGGTATGCTGTGTCATACTCAAGAGGTATGCAAATGTGGCATTTCATAAATATAGTTACGTATTCCTAGAAACCCAAAATTCGCTTGTCAGCAGCGGAAAGAGGCGTTACCTGTTGTGCAGCATTGTAAGTTTTTCAACATTGCACTATGAGCTGAAAGCATTTTCTTGCGATTTCCTTATTTATGTTTGATCTGACTGCTTGTAGCTCTTTCACATAAGGGATAAAAATGTTTCAGTCAGTGAGACTGGAACGGCGAACCGTAACAGACGCTGTTTTACAGGTCAGCACGTTACCCCAGAGCTGGCGAGGAGGTATGGGTCTCAGCTTCCTATTACGACGGCAATAGTAACTAGAACTCGTAAACCGCTATTTAAAGATCGAGATTAGTTGTGATTTCCACCTGCAACGACTTTCCTGGGCTGAAAACCGTAAATTTTCAATCTTTTGTTACCCTTCAAGCTATAATAACTCAGATTATTCAATGGAAATGACAGGTAAAATCAAGTGAACTTTAGGGCTTAATTCCGTGCACACCAGGAAGTAACTCGTCGATCACAGAGTTGCCAAACATACGTTGCCTTGTTGCCAAATCTCAGTTACAGTACCAGCAGGAAGAAGACGAACCGATGTGATCCTACAGCGGTCTGGGAAGTGACCATAGCTGGTGTCTCCAAGTCGCGGCTGCTACGACCTGGAATACGTAATGCGTCTGATTCGCTTTCTGTAACTAGGTTTAGGGACTGGATCGTAGTTACTAATAATACTCAGAACTGACTGAAAACTGAGCATCATAAATCAGTAACTCTCATTGTTGTTTTTATATTTCTTTCGTAAGTGCACTCAAAACTAAGAAAGTCATTCACAGGCGTTTTCGTGCCTCGCCGATAGTCGAGCACAACATACAAATAAAAATAAAAAAGAATGTGTGTGTGTGTGTGTGTGTGTGTGTGTGAGAGAGAGAGAGAGAGAGAGAGAGAGAGAGAGATAGAAATAAAAAGCAATGAGAGAGAGTGTAAAAAATTGTTCGTGGATGCACGGTAGGTGTGCAGTTCGATTGTCGCTTAGGCACAAAAGTTTGTATCCTTATTTTAGATTCAGACACCTAGCGGCTCGTAAGAAAAACCGATACGTAACATTTGATTTTTCTTAGTTAGCAATCGGATTACGTGTTGGGTTCGTATCTCCGTCACATAACTTCACATCATGCACTTCATCTTTAAATGCATGCACATTTTGTTACTTCAGAATGGAGGTGTATCAGACATCTTTCGTGGTTAGATAACAGGGATGAAAGGGTCTTGATAGGAGTCACGGTTTATTACAAAAATTGTCGTCTTTTATTTTCAAGTTTAGATTTGGTTACTGGTATTGGCAAAAATTTCGGTAATTCATGACTCTTCATGGCTAATCATCAATATGATGTGATTAGATTACATTAGATTACATTAGATTAACTCTTGTTCCATAGATCATGAATACGACATTTCGTAATGATGTGGAACGAGTCATTTTAATGAAAGATTTCTTTAAATACCATGATTCAATTTCTTTACAACAATTTTTTACACTCTCTCTCATTGCTTTTTATTTCTATCTCTCTCTCTCTCTCTCTCTCTCTCTCTCTCTCTCTCTCTCACACACACACACACACACACACACACACACACACACACATTCTTTTTTATTTTTATTTGTATGTTGTGCTCGACTATCGGCGAGGCACGAAAACGCCTGTGAATGACTTTCTTAGTTTTGAGTGCACTTACGAAAGAAATATAAAAATAACAATGAGAGTTACTGATTTATGATGCTCAGTTTTCAGTCAGTTCTGAGTATTATTAGTAACTACGATCCAGTCCCTAAACCTAGTTACAGAAAGCGAATCAGACGCATTACGTATTCCAGGTCGTAGCAGCTGCGACTTGGAGACACCAGCTATGGTCACTTCCCAGACCGCTGTAGGATCACATCGGTTCGTCTTCTTCCTGCTGGTACTGTAACTGAGATTTGGCAACAAGGCAACGTATGTTTGGCAACTCTGTGATCGACGAGTTACTTCCTGGTGTGCACGGAATTAAGCCCTAAAGTTCACTTGATTTTACCTGTCATTTCCATTGAATAATCTGAGTTATTATAGCTTGAAGGGTAACAAAAGATTGAAAATTTACGGTTTTCAGCCCAGGAAAGTCGTTGCAGGTGGAAATCACAACTAATCTCGATCTTTAAATAGCGGTTTACGAGTTCTAGTTACTATTGCCGTCGTAATAGGAAGCTGAGACCCATACCTCTTCGCCAGCTCTGGGGTAACGTGCTGACCTGTAAAACAGCGTCTGTTACGGTTCGCCGTTCCAGTCTCACTGACTGAAACATTTTTATCCCTTATGTGAAAGAGCTACAAGCAGTCAGATCAAACATAAATAAGGAAATCGCAAGAAAATGCTTTCAGCTCATAGTGCAATGTTGAAAAACTTACAATGCTGCACAACAGGTAACGCCTCTTTCCGCTGCTGACAAGCGAATTTTGGGTTTCTAGGAATACGTAACTATATTTATGAAATGCCACATTTGCATACCTCTTGAGTATGACACAGCATACCAATTAAACACAGACCCAATCAAAATCTAAGTGAGTAGTATTTTACTAATTCGTGTCGATAGAGGCATGCTTGTGTACAGATACTTTCGTCGTAAGGTTATCATGGTTAGTTTTATTTCATTTCTTATAATACAGTGCACAATTTTCGTAAGGTTTCCTTTATTGTTGTTCAAACAATAGTAAACATGAGAGAGAAATTAATCATCAACGATATATGCGAATTCTCTGATGTTACTTATGACAGTCTGACAATGCACATGCAGTTTATTGATTACATGCATGTAGAAAATTTGTTCTGAGTTAAAGCTGTCAATCAAAGTTTGAAGAAGAACAAAATATCACTACCACACGACGGCTAATGTAGAAAATACTTTTCTGACATATTATGGCACGATGCGCTCTCCCTGCACATCTTCGAGATGCATCTGCTGCCTGCTGTCTATTAAACCTGAATAGAACAAAATGTCACAGTAGTTAGTCCTTTTTCCACATGCGACTACTTTGGGTTGAGAAGTGAAGGGAATTATGTTCAAAGTTCCATTAGATTGACAACTTCAGCAGAGAGCAGAATTGCGTTTTAAAAAATGTAGCACTGAATGTATTCGAACTCGCGACATCTTATCTATGCTACAAGCTGACACGTAGCTACAACAGCTCCAGATATCGGCAACTATTCCTCCAGAACTTTTGGATTCCACAGCACTGTGAGATTATGCATATGGCCAGGTCTTGACTTCTGAGGGACAAACAGTTACAGCTTTTCTTTTGGACTGAACGACGTTTTCTAGTAACAGATAGCGCAATAGAATAGCTCAAGTGGAAAGGAGCACTTCCTATTTATTCTTCTGCATCCTACAATGTTGGCAGTTGTGTGTAGGTGGCAGTAACGTGATTTTATTTCTGTGATTACAAAATAGTCGAATGTATGCACTGGGTAGCCGAGGCAGCTAGTTCATGGTGATTCGGTCAACCAAGTAAATGAATTTACTGAACATGCTGCAAATTACTACAGGGAGCCTGTGTGTCAGAATTCTCATCCAGTGTGGCGCAACTGCGTTATGATAGAAAAATGACTCGCAGAGAAGAGGATTTCGTGGTCTGTTGGACGGATGGTAGGTTGTTATACCTATGGTCTGGGTTCGATTCCCACTTCTGTCAATGATTTTAAATAGGGAGAGACAGATTCCATTCTCTCCTGGCTACACCAAGTGAAGGAAATATAATGGCTGCGTGGTCTGAAAATTCACATTGAAGATGATATTCCTTCTTTACCAAGTAGACGGTAGGTTGAACCACAATAAAGTCTGGAGTGGCGACATGTAGAAACTCTATCACCAGTAACCTTTCTTATACTAGTTATTTATTTCAAGTGACGACACAAACGCAATGTATGGTCACAGGACACTTATTCCATCTTTTATTTGAGCTTCTGTATGTCGATAAAATTGGTTCTGAACTGGGAATGCAACTCAGACCGCCCTTAACGCGGAATTTGATCCCTTCGTGGCAATACAGCTCGGCTACAATTTGTTGTTTGTTCAAAACTGCAGATTCCTCAACACCTTCACATATTATGCGTGAATGGGATCGAATCCTGGCCCGGCACTAAAGATTTAATTATGTATTATCAAGCTCTAGCATGAGAACACCTATCTGCTGGTGGATAATAATTTTGATTTTTAATGTATTTTCATTCGCTGTCAACACTAACGATATCTGACGTTTTTAACTCCCAGTGAGACACAGAACTATTTGCGAGATGACTGAAAGTTCAAGATGCTATTCTGAGCAGCTGGTGGAGAAGAATTCGGTAGCTGACGTCTCTTTGTGTGTAGTCAACAACGATATGTGTGGGGCTCTATTCCCAGTGAGCGCTGAACTCTTCGTCATATCATTTCAGTTCAAACATGCTCACATGTCACTGCTGGTGCAACAAACCCATATTTAACGTTAGTTTTTTCTAGAATATAACAGCGATAGGTGCCGGGTTGGAGTCCTGGGAAGGAAAAAAGTAATGTTTCGTCTCGTCATTTCAGTTAAAACATCTAGTTACTGCCGCGAAATTCCGATATGTCACATTTGACTGTGCTTCGATAGCAATCCGATTAGGTTCCGGGTTCGAATCCGTGTCCAACACACAGCTTTACCTCACGGCATTTCAAGTAAGTTACTTGTGAAGAAGCAATATTTAACATCTCTCGTAGTTCGTTAACAGGGACAATAGATGCTGGGTAGGAATTCGCGTCTGTTAAAAATGTTTGCGTTATGCAACTTAAAGTTGATATTTGCTAACTGATACTGTCTAAAATCGAGGTATATCACTCTCTGTATGCCTAATCAGGAATGACTGTTAGTTTCCGTCAGTCACGAAATCTTTGCTTACTCTGCATGAGCTGGGTTTGAATCCATATGCCGAACAAGACGGTTCGTCGTGTTATTTAATGTTCATACATATTCTCAACTAGCTGCTCGTGAATAACTTAAATTTTTAATGTCATTTTGTGTTAAATAGTTCAAATGGTTCAAATGGCTCTGAGCACTATGGGACTTAACTTCTAAGGTCATCAGTCCCCTAGAACTTAGAACTACTTAAACCTAACTAACCTAAGGACATCACACACATCCATTCCCGAGGCAGGATTCGAACCTGCGACCGTAGCGGCCACGCGGTTCCAGACTGAAGCGCCTAGAACCGCACGGCCACATCGGCCGGCCCCCACCATCTGGTATCAATGCATTACCTTAGAATCCATTATATATAATCATTTTCATAGTACACTTGATATTACAAATGAGTAGGACACAAGACAGGACACAGATAATGTCCGTTTGACGTCAACAGTGTGTAACATTTTACTTTTTTTGAATAGGACAATGTTCCTCTCCAATAATTTTTAGATTAGTTACAATAAGCTTACGCTGCAAGAGAATTCGCTTGTATTTTTCAATATGTGGTCTGCTGTCGGTTTGAAGGCCTTCCATAACATCGGCAACGTAGTGCAACTCCACCAAGAGCTGTCTGGAGTAGGGTGGAGATAGCAATGTGAAAGTTGCGAGCTGTCGAAGACGATCTTCATATTCCTAATGCGATTAGGACATCGTATACTCTTGACGACGTTTAGCACCTGTGCGGTCAGTCACCCAATTTCAGAATTCATTTTGAGTAATCCTGCTAAATTCCCAAAATATTGTCTTTTTATATTGATGAGTAATATGGATAGTCGTCACGTTCATGTGCCGTCTACAACGCAAATTTAATGTTACTATCCTAGGAACTAACCTGCAATACGTTTTGTATTTCATAATCGGAACTATCTGCATTAACCGTCATCAGAGCAATGTCAGGGAACAGAATGCAGCAGTGCCTACTTGAGGACCTGCTTGAGTCGTGTTCTAAGGAAAGGGTAGTTGCTGGTTCACAATATATTACACTAGCGAGAAGTACCGACTTCTCCTTTTCTCTGCAAACATCCAGAACTAAATTCAGTAACTAAATGCTAAGAATATATTTGCATTGTGCCAACTCAAAGATCAATAGATATGGATATAGATATAGATTTTTATATTTAAAGCCATTCTCGTTCTGCGTTGGAATAAACATCACTCATTATTTGCTTGTTCTTGTTACGATTGTTATTGTCATTCTCTCACTCGCAAGAGTCTTATGCTGATGCAGTATGAATAAATTATGCCATTGGATACAAAGCGGTTTAGTTTTGAGACCTAACCCACGAGGGGGGAAGGCACAGTGGTCTGCTTCAGGAATTCCAAGCAATAAAACACAAAAAACAACCCAGGAAGGGTTCGAACAGCTACTTTCACGCAGAGACATGCATTTGGAATCTGCTCATCGTTACGGGGTCAAACAAGAGGGTAACATTACTGAAACAATGATCGGGCTACTTAGTATATAATAGAGCATACAGATTTCAAGGAGGAAACGTATGAAGACGCAGACTTCCTCGTTATCAATATGTGCGGCATATCTTTCGTGTTAACGAAAGTAAATTCCCGCTTTACCTCTTCTTACGTGTCAAATGAAATGAATGCCATGAGGAATAGAATATTTGTTGACTGCGTCACTTCTTGCTTCCATCCCTACCAACATATTTCTTCATTCTCGTGGTAATCATGACATTCTATGTGCATGCTGCAAACGATTGCAAGTGGACAAATTCGACATCGAGGTGCAAAGCGTTTGGTATCTTACATTATATTCAATTCGAATAAGCTTCCGGTTTATTTTTACTTCGTTTGTATTTTTAGATGATTATGAACGTTACGGAAATTTATCTCACATGCTTTATGTTGAATGAGAAACATTGAATGATCCGTTTTGCTTTCCCTACGTTGAAATGATATAATGTCGGCGTCAACAGCCTTCTTCCACGCCGGAAGCTGAAACTTGTATCATTCTGGATTAATGATAATTGAATGTCTCATATGTATACATAGCCCATAAGGCGACGTCAGAAACCATCAGGGGAGAACGCCGCATAAAAACCAAACGTGCGCGCGCGTCTCCACTCTGAAGAACCGTATCGGAGAATCACGGCAAGCATTTCGCTGAAGAGCTGCCTCGTCAGAGAGCCGAGAAATGGCAGCGTCGTAGCAAGTATTTGTCAACATTCTGATAGTGCATTTACTTCAGGGTGTAGGTCGGCGTTACCTCGCTAAATTCACTTGACATTCGTTTTCCACATCGAAGACTCGTACGATATAATCCACTGCAAGATGACACAATTAGAAACTATATTTAATTTCTGGACTCCAAGAACGGCGTTCTTCACATAAGTAACACCTGTTTGTGTGTGCATTCGGGAGGACGACGGTGCAATCCCGCGCCCGGCCATCCTGATTTAGGTTTTCAATGATTTCCCTAAATTACTTCAGGCAAATGCCGGGATGGTTCCTTAGGAAGGGCACGGCGGATTTCCTTCCCCATCCTTCCCTAAGCCGAGCTTGTGCTTCGTCTCTAATGACATCGTTGTCGACGGGACGTTAAAACAGTAATCTCCACCTCCTCTGTTTGTGTGTTTAAGGTTGCGTTTTGAGGCTCAGGCAACATCGCAGTGACTATAGTCCGCCTCTGGCCGCCAGTGTGTCGTTAGCTCAGAGGTTCCCTTGTGCGTTGCAGTGCTTGTACTATAAGTTCGAATCACGGTAGAAGCCGCTGACTACAACCTTTTATTTTCCATTTTAATTAATGGAGTTGCAAACTGCTAGTAAAAATTTCTTATGCGAAATCTGAAGAATGCCTTTAAACATCAATCTTCGTCCGATTTCGACTTAGTAAATTAAGTTAATATCATGGATTTCTGCTTTGCAAATTCCAAGGTGCTTCACTGTAAAATAGGTTCTGAAAAGATTCAAACCGACTGTCAACGATATAAATTTGAGCTTTGTTCGTCATATAGGTCTAACATGTCAGAAGGTTGTTTATGAAGTGCACATGTTCATTAATATAGTTCCCATCTTCTAAATTTTTGCAATAGCATTTAACTGTAGACGTTTTCTAACACCGGCGTCAGCAATTCCTTTCCGTTCTCTGAAACCTTCAAAACGACAAATTTTTCTGGTTTAAATCTGATGACCTTAACTATCACTTCCGATCAACAATAAATACTTCATGAACCCATACATGGAACTCCAAATGTGCAGTGTGCCTGCACTGCTACAGAGCATGCATTGCAAGGTATTCACACAGTTTATCGCATAGACTTACCATAAGGAATGAAACAAGAACTGTAATACACTTTACACCACAGACGCTCACTCTGGCTTGACGAAAACATCCAAACATTGACCAAAAGTTGCACAAATAATTAAGTTGGAAAGGAAAAGAAACGAGGTATGAAGCATTTATAAATTCATCGAATGTAGTGAGGTGGTTTAATTTCGTCCCAGTCTATAAAATTAATTTCGGGCCATACTCAGCTCTTGCCGATTACCCGCCTACTAATCAGGGCGTCTGTCTCCGTTACTTTTGAGCGTGAATGGAAATTGTAGAAATTTTCTGTGGAGCAACATTTAATAATAAAGCGTTTTAAATCATCAAAAGCGATGAGCGGTAGCAGGCGCTTTCGATAAAGAACGGGGGAGTGCAGCGCCGCTGCTGTCGCCACGGCCGCTGCCAGTAGCCAGCAAATGGATCCCGGAGCTTTGCCGCATACGGCGTCCAGAGGAGGACAGTCTGCAGGAAATCTGCCGCAAAATCGTTACTAGATAAAATTTTGATATCGGTGTGTCACAAAGCGAAATAGATTGAATCTGCGCTACCATTACATTCACGTCTTCAGCATTCAGACAGAAGAGGCTATAAAAATATTTTATGCCAGCTGCTCTCGATCCACTGACATTACAAACAGAAACAACGCACGCTACTGCTAGACCACAGGCGTAATCAGCATAGAGTCTCTCTATCTTGGGACAAGTTTTCCTCCAGGAAGTGCCGCAGTCTACAGTGTTGCCAGATTGTGCAGATAACCGGACTTAGAGAATTAGCGAGTTGGCCAGTTTTTTTGACCCATGTTGCGATTGGCGCGGACTTAGCCTCTGAAGCGGCCGGCCGCCGGTCGAGTTTTTTGTCAAAGAGTGTACATTGTATTAACATTAACACCATTGCTGTTCAATCTAAGTAACGTATCCTTGATATCATACGAAATAAATAAATGAAAACCTCCTCCGTACTTTACTGTTTGTACTGTGCGTGGTGGCAGATAACGTTCTCCAAGAATCAGCGAAACCCAAATCCTTCCATTGAATTGATACGAGGTATAACGTGACTCATCACGTCAAATCACCTGTTCCCAGTCATCAGGCGTCGTTCTTTACGCCACCTAAAGCGTCGCTTTACAGTCACTACGGAAATGTGTGGCGTGTGGCCTAAGAGGAGCTGCTCGAACGTTGTTTCCCACTCCTTTTAAACTCCCTATACACAGTGTTACACAGAATGTTATCCCTTCGTTGGGAAAAACATGGAATAACTGACGAAGGAATAACAGTCTATGAGTCGGACCATGGAATGTCGTAAGTTTCATTGTAGCAGTAAAGTTAGAAAATCTGAAAAGGGAAATGCAGTTGCTCTATCTAGATGTACTAGGAATCAGTGAAGTGAAATGCAAAGAAGATAAGGGTAATATCAACAGCAGCAGAAAATGGTATCACGGGAGTAACATTCATTATGCAGAATAAAGTTTTCACTCTGCAGCGGAGTGTGCGCTGATATGAAACTTCCTGGTAGATCAAAACTGTGTCCCTGAACGAGACTCGAAATCGGGACCTCTGTCTTTGGCGGGTAAGTGCTCTACCGACTGACCTACTCATGCGTGATTAACGAGCCGTCCACACCGCTAGACTTCCAGCAGTACCTTATCCCCTACCTTCCAAACTTGACAGAAGATCACGTGCGTACATGCATAACATTCGTTATGACTGGGAAGGTACAGTTGTCAGTGACTTACTACGAATAGGGCTGTTTTCGTCAGATTCGACATGAAAAACGCCGACAAGGATAATTCAGGTAATCGAGCCGACGTCGCAAGCGGGAGATAAAGAGATAGAGAAAGGGCTGTGTAAACGTAATTCAGTATGTAAAGGGAGATGATAATCTAGTAATTATGGTGGACTGGAACGCGACTGAATGGAAGACATAGAAGAAAGGGTTACGGGAGAATACGGGCTGGGCACTAGGACTGAGAGATGAGAGACCCTAATTGAATTCTGCGGGAAATTTCGTATCGTAATAGCGAATGCTCTGTTTACAGATCACAGCAGGAGGATGCATGCTTGCAAAAGACTCGGAGACACAGGAAGATTCCAAGCGGATTACTTCATAGTTAGGGAGATAGTCCAAAAATAGATACTGAATTTTAAGGCGCACCTAGGAGCAGGTGTATATCCAGATCATAATTAAGTACTGATGAAGAGTAGACTGAAGT
This sequence comes from Schistocerca cancellata, assembly GCF_023864275.1. Taxonomy (NCBI): domain Eukaryota; kingdom Metazoa; phylum Arthropoda; class Insecta; order Orthoptera; family Acrididae; genus Schistocerca; species Schistocerca cancellata. The sequence continues at coordinate 158,768,279 of NC_064632.1, forward strand.
TGAAGAGAATCGTACGCAAGCATCAGAAGCGAAACCAATGGGATGTTGAAGTACTGAGGAGAGACGAGACGTGTCTGGTGTTCGCCAAGAATGTGGATACTGCGATAAGGAATAATACGACTGGCAGTTCAGTTCTAAAAGAGTGATGATGATGAAGCCCCTATTCCTTGACAGAGCGTAGGGGACGATGCTGGAGACCCGCACCGCTGTACTAGGCATGGTCCTAGTAGATATGGTTTGCCATTGCCTTCCTCCGACCGTAGTGGGGATGAATGATGATGATGAAGACGACACAACAACACCCAGTCATCTCTAGGCAGGTGAAAATCCCTGACCCCGCCGGGAATTAAACCCGGGACCCCGTGTTCGGGAAGCGAGAACACTACCGCAAGACCACGAGCTGCGGGCTCAAATAGAGTAGACACCTCTAAACAGGGTGATCGTAGATGTTGCTAATCAGACATAGGTACAAGATAGCCAACCCCAAAGAAACCCTGGGTAACACAAGATCAGTTTATGGACGAAAGGAAGAAGTACAAAAACGTTCAGGAAAAGACAGGAATGCAGCAATATATACCACTTAGGAATGAAATAAATAGGAAGTTCAGATAATTCAAGGCGAAACTGCTGAAGGGAAAATGTGAAGAAATCGGAAAAGAAATTGATCGTCGGAATAACAGACTCAGCTCACAGAAAAGTCAAAACGACCTTCGGAGAAATTAAAAGTAAGGATGTAACATTAACAGCGCTGTGAGAAGTTCATTGTTAAACGCACAGGAAAGAACGGATGGATGGAAAAAGTACACTGAAGGCCTCTATGAGGGGAAGGGCTTGTCTGGTGACTTGCTGGAAGAAACTGGAGTCGATAAGGAAGACATAAGGGATCCAGTATTAGAGTCAGAATTTAAAAGAGCTCCGGAAGATCTGATATCAAATAAAACGGAAGGGATAAATAACATCCCATCGGAATTCTAAAAATCATTTTGGGGAAATGGCAACCAAACGATTATTCAAGTTGGTGTGTAGAATCTATGAGACTGGCGACTTACCATCAGAATTCCGGTAAAGTATCATCCACATAATTTCGAAGGTTGGGAGCAGAGAGATGCGATAAGCATCATACAATCAGCTTAGTATCTGAGGCATCCAAGATGCTGACAAGGATAATATTTGGAGGAATGGAAAAGAAAACTGAGGATATGTTAAATGATCGGTTTTGCTTTCGTAAAGGTAGAGACACCAGAGAGGCAGTTCCGACTTTGCGCTTGATTATGAAAGCGAAACTGAAGAAAAATCATGTTACGCTCATAGGACCTAGAAAAAACGTTCTACAGTGTAAAATGGCGTAAGATATTCAAAATTCTGAAAAAATTGGAGTAAGCTACAGGGAAAGTAGGATGCATTAACACTCAGGGTGGAAGCAAATAATTAATAAGATTCGCTGCTGACATTGCTGTCTTCAGTGAAAGTAAAGAAGAATTGCAGGATATGTTAAATGGATGAATAGTCTAATGAGTACAAAATACACTCCTGGAAATGGAAAAAAGAACACATTGACACCGGTGTGTCAGACCCACCATACTTGCTCCGGACACTGCGAGAGGGCTGTACAAGCAATGATCACACGCACGGCACAGCGGACACACCAGGAACCGCGGTGTTGGCCGTCGAATGGCGCTAGCTGCGCAGCATTTGTGCACCGCCGCCGTCAGTGTCAGCCAGTTTGCCGTGGCATACGGAGCTCCATCGCAGTCTTTAACGCTGGTAGCATGCCGCGACAGCGTGGACGTGAACCGTATGTACAGTTGACATGTGCAGTTGACGGACTTTGAGCGAGGGCGTATAGTGGGCATGCGGGAGGCCGGGTGGACGTACCGCCGAATTGCTCAACACGTGGGGCGTGAGGTCTCCACAGTACATCGATATTGTCGCCAGTGGTCGGCGGAAGGTGCACGTGCCCGTCGACCTGGGACCGGACCGCAGCGACGCACGGATGCACGCCAAGACCGTAGGATCCTACGCAGTGCCGTAGGGGACCGCACCGCCACTTCCCAGCAAATTAGGGACACTGTTGCTCCTGGGGTATCGGCGAGGACCATTCGCAACCGTCTCCATGAAGCTGGGCTACGGTCCCGCACACCGTTAGGCCGTCTTCCGCTCACGCCCCAACATCGTGCAGCCCGCCTCCAGTGGTGTCGCGACAGGCGTGAATGGAGGGACGAATGGAGACGTGTCGTCTTCAGCGATGAGAGTCGCTTCTGCCTTGGTGCCAATGATGATCGTATGCGTGTTTGGCGCCGTGCAGGTGAGCGCCACAATCAGGACTGCATACGACCGAGGCACACAGGGCCAACACCCGGCATCATGGTGTGGGGAGCGATCTCCTACACTGGCCGTACACCACTGGTGATCGTCGAGGGGACACTGAATAGTGCACGGTACATCCAAACCGTCATCGAACCCATCGTTCTACCATTCCTAGACCGCCAAGGGAACTTGCTGTTCCAACAGGACAATGCACGTCCGCATGTATACCGTGCCACCCAACGTGCTCTAGAAGGTGTAAGTCAACTACCCAGGCCAGCAAAATCTCCGGATCTGTCCCCCATTGAGCATGTTTGGGACTGGATGTAGCGTCGTCTCACGCGGTCTGCACGTCCAGCACGAACGCTGGTCCAACTGAGGCGCCAGGTGGAAATGGCATGGCAAGCCGTTCCACAGGACTACATCCAGCATCTCTACGATCGTCTCCATGGGAGAATAGCAGCCTGCATTGCTGCGAAAGGTGGATATACACTGTACTAGTGCCGACATTGTGCATGCTCTGTTGCCTGTGTCTATGTGCCTGTGGTTCTGTCAGTGTGATCATGTGATGTATCTGACCCCAGGAATGTGTCAATAAAGTTTCCCCTTTCTGGAACAATGATTTCACGGTGTTCTTATTTCAATTTCCAGGAGTGTATGTATTGAGAGTAAACTGCTAAAACACAAAATTAAAGAGAAGTAATACAAATGAGAATACCGAGTAACTTAACATCAAAGATGGTGGTCATTAAATAAAGGAGTTAAGGAATTCTGCTACAATGGAAGTGGAATGACGCATGACGGTCGAAGCAAGAAAGACACAAAAAATTGGCTAGCACAGCCAAAGAGGGAATACCTGGCCTAGAGAAGTCTACCGGTGTCAAGCACAGGTCTTAATTTTAGAAAGAAATTTCTGAGAATGTACGTTTGGTGTACAGCAGTGTACGATAGGAAATTATATATAGTGGGAAAACTGAAGAATGTTGAAATCAGATGGACTGATAAGATAAGGAACGAGGAGGTTCTCTGCAGAATCGGCGGAGAAAGGAACATTTGGAAAAAGCTGACAAGAAGAAGGGACAGGATGATAGCACATGTGTAAAGGCACCAGGGATAGGAAAAAGCTGACAAGAAGAAGGGACAGGATGATAGCACATGTGTTAAGGCACCAGGGATACCCTCTCTGGGCCGTTCAGGGTAACCGCGTCTTGTCACGGCTCGCGCGGCTCCCCCCCCCCCCCCCCCCCTGTTGGAGGTTCGAGTCCTCTCTAGGGCATGGATGGGAGTGTTGTCCTTAGCGTAAGTTAATTTAAGTTAGATTAAGTAATGCGTAAGCCTAGGCACCGATGAACTCAGCAGTTTGGTACCATGATTTCTACCACAAATTTCCAGTTTTCTAATAACCTCCCTGGTACTAGAGGGAACGGCAGAGCGTAATAACTGTAGGTGAAGACAGAGATTCGAATACATTAAGCAAATAATTGAGGATGTAGGCTGCAACAGCTACTCTGAAATGAAGAGAAGGTTGACGCAGGAGAGGAATTCGGGCAGGCTCTATATCAATCCAGTCAGAAGACAGATGAATAAAAATAATAATAATAAAAATGCACAATCATTGCACTAGTTGGACTGCTGGTACAACTTTGGAGCTGAGCTCATGAGTGATACCTTCCACCGGATTCATGAGATTTTCTTACAACCATCCTTCTAAATGTTCGATAATTCCTGTCCGTCTGTTCATCATGTCTGTCTGGCCTTAGATTAGCTGTCGTTGTTCCTCCGCGTTTTCATTTCACAGTCACGTCACCAACAGTTGACTGGGGCAGCTTAGAAGGGTTGACGTCTCCCTGTTAGATTTGTCACTCAGGTGATTCGGGTTGGGTTGTTTTGGGGAAGGAGACCAGACAGCGAGGTCATCGGTCTCATCGGATTAGGGAAGGATGGGGAAGGAAGTCGGTCGTGCCCTTTCAAAGGAACCATCCCGGCATTTGCCTGGAGCGATTTAGGGAAATCACAGAAAACCTAAATCAGGATTGCCGGACGCGGGATTGAACCGTTGTCTTCCCGAATGCGCCACCTCGCTCAGGTGACATCCAATGACTAACTAGTACGCGTTCGAAATTACTGAGCTTTCCTCATCGTATCATTTTACAGTTACTGCTTCTCTACTGGCAACACAATACTCCCCGCCTACCTTTATATCGGTGCATCCACCTCTAGCAGTCAGTACCACGCTACATAGGGTTGTCCGGATTCTTCTGATCAGATGGTATATGAACTGCTGTCCATTCAAACAGCAACTCCATGAAGGATATCGAAATGTTATGGACTGTGAGTATGCAGTGTAAAGGTAGAACTCGTATTCAAATTTGGAGGTAACTTGAACGTACACATGATGCAAAAGTTGATAGGTAGAGTTGCCATTTCTGGCCACAGTGGCTCTAACCTGGGTGGCTGTCGAGTCCAACGGGGCTCGGATGACAGATTCCATACTTTTTGAACTCTATGCTACAGCTCATCAGCCGTAGCGGCTGTCGAGTGGTGTTTAATTATGCGATGTGTTGTTGAATAAAGGCCAACCAGATGCTGTTCATCACGTATTTCGTGTGACGTCCAGTTTCTAGGGAAATCCACGATTTGTTTCTCGCTACAGAAAAAAGGTTTTTTTAAGAGGAATTTTATGTGCTAATTCATTACAGCGATAGCCAATGCTCTACAACGATATTCGGTTTAACAATGTTTATGAACAAGGACAAAGAAAACAGTATGTTCATACACTGATAAGGTACAACATTATGGCACTGACACCGTGATGTTGGATGCCTGGTGGTTGTGTTGTGGGCACCTGATGTGGTAGCAAAAGTATGTAGGCGGAGCAGACACGCACGGAGCATCACCCTAGCAAAGATATGGGCTGCAAATGGGGAACTCAATTGAGATAAGTGACTTCGACAAAGGCAGATTATTACTGCACGGTGCCTGTGAACGAGTATCTGGAAGACGGCGAAGCTGGGAAAATTTTCACGTGCTACTGTTGTCAGCATCTACGGAAAGAGGTAAAAGGACAGTGAAACTACCACTAAGCACTAAATGATTGGACGTCCACGACACGGAATTTCGGGTTCGGAAGCTCTCTGTAAAGTACACTACTGGCCATTAAAATTGCTATACCAAGAAGAAATGCAGATGATAAACGGGTATTCATTGGACAAATATATTATACTAGAACTGACATGTGATTACATTTTCACGCAATTTGGGTGCATAGTTCCTGAGGAATCAGTACGCAGAACAACCACCTCTGGCCACAATAACGCCCTTGATACGCCTGGGCATTGAGTCAAACAGAGCTTGGATGGCGTGTACAGGTACAGGTGCCCATGCAGCTTCAACACGATACCACAGTTCATCAAGAGTAGTGACTGGCGTATTGTGACAAGCCAGTTGCTCGGCCACCATTGGCCAGACGTTTTCAATTGGTGAGAGACCTGGAGAATGTGCTGGCCAGGGCAGCAGTCGAACATTTTCTGTATCCAGAAAGGTCTGTACAGGACCTGCAATATGCGGTCGTGTATTATCCTGCTGAAATGTAGGGTTTCGCAGAGATCGAATGATGGGTAGAGCCACGGGTCGTAACACATCTGAAATGTGCGGATAAGATGCCTGTCATCTCGACTGCTAGTGATACGAGGCCGTTGGGATCCAGCATGACGTTCCGTATTACCCTCTTGAACCCACCGATTCCATATCCTGCTAACAGTCATTGGATATCGACTAACGCGAGCAGCAATGTTGCGATACGATAAACCGCAATCGCGATAAGCTACAATCCGACCTTTATCAAAGTCAGAAACGTGATGGTACGCATTTCTCCTCCTTACACGAGGCATCACAACAATGTTTCACCAGGAAACGCCGGTCAACTGCTGTTTGTGTATGAGAAATCGGTTGGAAACTTTCCTCACGTCAACACGTAGTAGGTGTAGCAAACGGCGCTAACCTTGTGTGAACGCTCTGCAAAGCTAATCATTTGCATATCACAGCTTCTTCTTCCTGTCGGTTAAATTTCGCGTCTGAAGCACGTCATCTTCGTGGTGTAGCAATTTTAATGGCCATCAGTGTAAGATAGTCGGTGATCTGTGCTTTGCCGAAAGAGCGTAAGAGTATCGGAGCACACCATTCATCATACATTTTTGAACATCGAACTCCGCATCAGACCAAACGTACGTTTTCACATGTTGACTCAACGACGTGGTCAATAGCAATTGCAATGGCACAGGACCATCGGGATTCGACCATCGATCAATGGAAACATGTCCCCGCTTTATGTGAATCACATTGTTGCTACGCTAGGTTTGTGGTCTTCTCGACTAATCCCGTCACCAAGTTGAACAGCGGCTCGAGATGTGCAGCGCGCCACGGACGCAGGTCGTTGGGAGCAGTATTGTGCTATGGAGACATTCTCTTACGCTTGCATAGGACCTGTGGTAGTAATCGAAGACACGATGACAGCTGCAAACCACCGGTATTCCTTCATGCTCGATATCTTCTCCGGCGGCGCTGTCATCTTTTAGCAATATAATTGTCCATGTGTCGGAGACAAAACGGTGGTACAGGGGTTTGAGGAGCATTATAGTAAACTCACGTTGATGTCTTGGCGACCGAGTTCACCGGATGTAAATCCTGTGGAACCGATCTGGGTTGCTATTGGGCGCCATCGCCGCACACAGAGATCATTATCCTGTTATTTATGCATGTTACATGTCCTGTGACTAGATATCTAGTGCCACATACCTCCACAAACCTATCAACATACTGTCGGACTGTTGATACGCAATATCAGTGACAATATCGTTCGACAAACTCAAAACAAACTATTAAGCAGTGGGCACACTAAATTTTACGACAGTGGTTATCAGTCAATATCCTCGCGTACATTGTTTACTAGCTGTTACTTGCGACTGCACCCGCTAGTCAGTAGTTTTCTTATGAGGGGTGATCGTGGGTAAGCACGCTGTTGTATGTGCAATAATGGCATCTGGCCTCTGCCTGTTAAGATAAGCATAGCTAATGACGTGAACCTGCCCTGTCCCCCCACCCCCACCTCACCAATGCTCCGCCGGCCGCTGTGGCCGAGCGGTTCTAGACGTTTCAATCCGGAACCGCGCTGCTGCTACAGTCGCAGATTCGAATCCTGCCTCGGGCATGGATGTGTGTGATATCCTTGGGTTAGTTAGGTTTAAGCAGTTCTAAGTTCTAGGGGACTGATGACCTCAGATGTTAAGTCCCATAGTGCTTGAAGCCATTTTTATTCGCCAATGCTCCAATGCACGACGACGGGGCCCAGGCAGCATTCCTGCCAAACAGTGCATGCAGAAGGATGTGGACAGGAAATCGCATCTATGCATCATGCTGTTGAAGTAGTTACACATTACACCATGTGTACGTTATGTAACAAATTTAATAATTTCTTAAGATGATTTACGTTCCCTGATGTAAGAAAAACGTCCTCCACTCTGTACTTCACCCGTTTTTGAGATTTTTTTTTACTTTCTAAAATAGCCTATGTTCATCTAAACGGGTTCAGCGATTTAGTCGTGAAAACGTAACAGACAGTGTTACTTTCGCATTTAATAATATTATTACTATTACGCCATAGAACAATAAAAGTGGAAGATGTTAAAATTTTTCTTAAGTTCACGCTGCACAGCCACAGGAAACACAGAGCAGAGGTGGTGACATAGCTATGCTGCAGAAAGAAACACAAACATCGGCACCAATCGCCCGGCAGTGGTTACACATCCGTCAAAAGTCCTATCAAGGAGAGAGAGAGATACTACACTCTACGAAAAAAAAGAGGCGGAAATCGGTAGATGTGATGTTCATGTACAGACAGACGAATTATTACAATTTCAGAAGCACTGGATGATTTATTATTTATTCAAGAGAAAGGGCTTCACAAATTGAGAAAGTCAAGCTCGTCAGAATCCTGAGATGGTTGGGGGACCCTGCCCATGTAAGGACATGGGCACTTACACGTTAGCTTACCAACATTAGTATTAATAATAAAGGGACTGGCAGGGGCATCAGATCATGACTCTATTGAATTATGATAAATATGAGGCACTCTCGAGCAGTATTCCGTGCATGTCTACATGATTAAGTCACTAACTTAAAGCATTGGTGAAAAGTGTCGGAAGTTGAGAATTGTGGAATACAAAGTCTGCAACTGGCCGTAGCTCGACGGGCCGCCGTTGGCGGCAGGTAGCGGTCACCGGAAACGAGGGACAATACGGAGGTTTTGGGGATAGCCGGGCATCCGGAGCCACCTGTACTGAGCAACACGTGGCGAAGACGGGAATTTCGTTTGCCTAGGGGCGATATGAGCTACTCCCTCACTGGCTAGATCTCAGAAATGCCGTTGGAGGGATTTCGGCGATGATAGAGCGTTCGACATTGGACGAAACGGAGTATTCTTCCGCCGCGTTTTCGTACGCGCGGGAAGGCAGAATTGCGGAGAGAGTGGACTTCGCCTTCAGCCATCGAGGGGTACGGACTTGGAGACGGCGTCTTGGCCATCGTCTTCGAAGGGAGATATACGATCTGTGTCGCAGCACTGCACCAACGCGTGTTCCGTTCAGAGTTCTGCGGTTAGAGCTCTTTGTGTGCCCAGAAGCGAGATTTTCACGAACGCTTAACCACTTCCAACAACTTACCTAATATTCTTGATCTGGTAGTTATTCTTGCGAGGTGCCGAGTATTTATCAACGCAACTGCAAGTAATAGGAGCGCGTAATTGCAAATTGTTAATGTGCCATTCTCAGGAGTGTATGGGTGGGCAAAGAAATTCACATTTTTTTGTAAATTTTGTCAGTTGTGGGGAATATCAAATTAAAATGTCAGTATAACAATCTAATTATCGACTACATTGTAGACAGCATTTTACCTGTCCCAGTAAGCCTTACATGTACTCTAGTCACTGCACAGCTTGCCCAGTTCATCGATGGACAAATAAGCTTACAACCATATTGCTCCAAACATTTTCAATCGGGGAGAGATCCGGCGACCTCATAAAGATAAGAAGTAGAAACTCTTACCATGTTGGGACGGTATTATCTTGCTGAAACATACGCCCAGGATAGCTTGCAATAGCCGTCCGCTGTGGCCGAGCGGTTCTAGGCGCTTCAGCCTGGAACCGCGCGACCGCTACGGTTCAATCCTGCCTCGGGCATGGATGTGTATGCTGTTCTTAGGTTAGTTAGGTGTAAGTAGCTCTAAGTTTAGGGGGCAGATGCCCTCAGATGTTAAATCCCATAGTGCTCAGAGCCATTTAAACCACTTTTGAGCTTTGCAATGAAGGGCAACATAAGGGGGCGGAGAATATGGTCGACGAACCGCTGTGCTGCAAAGGTGCCGCGGATGAAAACCAGAGTGGTCTTGCTGTTGTGGCTTGGCAAGAGAGCCAACGTACTATGAGAGGAAGCCGAAAGGCACGCGTTTTAGCTCACGCAGGATGGCGTGAGGTCTGGAACAGGACAAGGAAGTTAGACTTTAGCAAAAAAGGACGTAGCTGTTGGAATACTTAACTTTAATCAGTAAATGGTGAACATCGCTCTTGACCGTACATGTTTTACAGCATCAATAGTAACTGGTAATGGCGCCTTGCTAGGTCGTAGCAAATGACGTAGCTGAAGGCTATGCTAACTATCGTCTCGGCAAATGAGAGCGTATTTTGTCAGTGAACCATCGCTAGCAAAGTCGGCTGTACAACTGGGGCCGAGTGCTAGGAAGTCTCTCTAGACCTGCCGTGTGGCGGCGCTCGGTCTGCAATCACTGATAGTGGCGACACGCGAGTCCGACGTATACTAACGGACCGCGGCCGATTTAAAGGCTACCACCTAGCAAGTGTGGTGTCTGGCGGTGACACCACACTTGCTATGAGAAGAATGGCACCCCAGACCATCAGTCCTGGTTGTCGAGCCGTATGGCGGACGACTGTTAGGTTGGTATCCCACCACAGTCGGGGTCGTCTCCAGGCACGTTTTCGGCCTGGAATCTCCTTGTTTGGAGTAGAATTCGAAAAGAGTCCCGATGGCTAGGAAAGACATGTCTGGAGATGCCTCGACAGCGCCGGTATACCAACCTACCTGCCCGGTGGGTCCAGCATCAGATGTCTACACGACCACCGATAGCGCGGCACATTTAGATGGGTCATCGTGGATCATCATTATCTTTCAGAGACTGATCGAGGAAGCTCTAGCGCAGTGTGTGCATATAATGTCACGCTACATCTTCGCCTGCCACACGGCAGCCCGCAAGACTTCGGCTGGAGTGATGTAGCAGGCTTGATTACCAACCAGCACAGCCAAACCGACTACAGGTTGGCGGAATTCCTCCAGGTCACTGGCACGCGCCATTTGCCGTAACTGACGACAAGACACAGAATTGTTAATGTGAATGAATAAATATTAACTTGCTAATCATATTTCAAATGCGCCTAAAGACGCTTCATAGGTTCCGCAACACCATCCAACAACATAGAGGTGTGTCCGCTCGGCAGCGCTACAGTGTGGTAGTATGGATAAAACACGTTCAGGATTGTGGAAGCATCATATTCATTACGTTGATTGGTGCTGCCTAGAACAAATCAACCAATAAAAGCTTTTCACTAATAAAGTCATAGAGTAAATAATCTTTTCAAAGAGGAAATACTGTCCCCTAATTAGTGTAACATTCTTCAGATCAACAAATATCTTGTACTACATACTTTCTGAAGCAGTCTGTGTCATTTCTCAGTGTTCAAGCTATCTGGATACCGAATTTCACTGAAATCGGTTCAGCGGTTTATTCGTGATAACATAACGTATAAAGTTACTTTCGCATGTATAAAGCTCTGAATTACGATACCTTTTTTCCGTGACTTGGTTTTAAAGAAATCAGACATGTATGTTACCCCAAGCTATGCTCAAATTACCTATGAAAACCCCATAAAACGTCGTCTAGAAGTTTTGAGATTAGCGTTTTCAAACAGACGAACAGACAGACAAGACGGTTTTACAGTTTTATTATTAGTATAGAAGATCAGCCATAACATTATGACCACTGACCTACCATCGATATCAACTCGTCCAGCCAACAGCAGTGTCACCTGGCGACGAATGATTACAAGTCAGACACGCGCACGATGCATATACGCTACTGGCCATTAAAATTGCTACACAAAGAAGAAATGTAGATGATAAACGGGCATTCATTGGACAAATATATTATACTAGAACTAACATGTGAATACATTTTCGCCCAATGTGAGTGCCCAGATCCTGAGAAATCAGTACCCAGAACAACCAAGTCTGGCTGTAATAACGGCCTTCATACGCCTGGGCATTGAGTCAAACAGAGCTTGTATGGCGTGTATAGCTACAGCTGCCCATGTAGCTTCAACACGATACCATAGTTCAGCACGAGTAGTGACTGGAGTATTGTGACGAGCCAGTTGCTCGGCCACCATTGACCAGACGTTTTCAATTGGTGAGAGATCTGGAGAACGTGCTGGCCAGGGCAGCAATCGAACACTTTCTGTATCCAGAAAGGCCCGTACAGGACCTGCAACATGCGGTCGTGCTTTGTCCTGTTGAAATGAAGGGTTTCGAAGGATCGAATGAAGGGTAGAGCCACGGGTCGTAACACATCTGAAATGTAACGTCCACTGTTCAAAGTGCCGTCAGTGCGAACAAGAGGTGACCGAGATGTGTAACCAATGGCACCCCATACCATCACGCCGGGTGATACGCCAGTATGGCGATGACGAATACACGTTTCCAATGTGCGTTCACCGCGATGTTGCCAAACACGGATGCGACCATCATGATGCTCTAAACAGAACCTGGATTCATCCGAAAAAATGAAGTTTTGCCATTCGTGCACACAGGTTCGTCGTTGAGTACACCATCGCAGGTGCTTCTGTCTGTGATGCAGTGTCAAGGGTAACCGCGGCCATGGTCTCCGAGCTGATAGTCCATGCTGCTGCAAACGTCGTCGAACTGTTCGTGCAGATGGTTGTTGTCTTGCAAACGTCCCCATCTGTTGACTCCGGGATCGAGACGTTGCTGTACGATCCGTTACAGCCATGCGGATAAGGTGCCTGGTATCTCGACTGCTAGTGATACGAGGCCATTGGGATCCAGCACGGCGTTCCGTATTGACCTCCTGAACCCACCGATTCCATATTCTGCTAATACTCATTGGATCTCGACCAACGCGAGCAGCAATGTCACGATACGATAAAACGCAATCGCGATAGGCTACAATCCGACATTTATCAAAGTCGGAAACGTGATGGTGCGCATTTCTCCTCCTTACACGAGGCATCACAACAACGTTTCACCAGGCAACGCCGGTCAACTGATGTTTGTGTATGAGAAATCGGTTGGATACTTTCCTCATGTCAGCACGTTGTAGGTGTCGCCACTGGAGCCATCCTTGTGTGAATGCTCTGTAAAGCTAATCATTTGCATATCACAGCATCTTCTTCATGTCGGTTAAATGTTGCGTCTGTAGCACGTCATCTTCGTGATGTAGCAATTTTAATGGCCAGTAGTGTAGTATCAGTGAACATGTTGTCCTTGTGTGGAATGGGGGAGGCGCGCCATCTATCTGAGTTTGACCGACGGCAGATTGTGATGGCCTGCAGGCTCGACACGAGCGTTCTGGAAGCTGCACGACTTGTGTTCGAGCAGTGCTGTGCTGAGTGTCATCAACATGTGGCGAAACCAAAGTCTAAACTCTTCCAGATGCGGTGAGGTTGGGCGGCCATCCCGCATTACAGATATCGGACGTCGTAGACTGGGCAGACTTGTAAAAACAGGACTTGCGGCGAACTGTGACAGAACTAACATCAGGTCATATCGAGGTCATGTTTAGTTAGTATCATCTTTGGAAAGTATGCACACCAAGTTTCGGCCATATTGGTCTAAGTTCTTTGTGTTTGGCATTCGTGTAAATCAAGGAAGTCGAGTGATTGTCAAAAAATGCACGAAAAAGAATTTCGTGTGGTGATTAAGCATTACTTTATGAAAGGCAAAACGCCTCAGGAGACTAAAGAGAAGCTTGATAAACACTACGGAGACTCTGCTTCGATTAGAACAGTTTGTAAGTCGTTTCAAAATTTTCAGAGTGGCCATATGAGCACAAGTAATGCTGAACGTTCCGGACTCCCTGTGGAGGTTACGACTCCAGAAATCATTGATAAAATTCATGATATGGTGATGAATGGCAGAAGAGTTAAGGTGCGTGAGATTTCTCGTGCTGTGGGCATCTCGAATAAAGTAGTACAGAATATTTTGCATAAAAATTTTGACATGAGAAAGATATCCGCAAGATGGGTTCCGCGAGTGCTCAAGCTTGACCAAAAACGGAATTGTGTGAAGCATTGCAAGGATGGTTGGCAGCTATTCAGGAAGAATGCGCAGGACTTTAAGCGTCGTTTAGTCACTGTGTATGAAACATGGATACATTACTAGAGTCCTGAGACCAAACAACAATCTAAACAATGGGTTACCAAGGGAGAACCTGCACGAAAAAAGGCGAGGAGCATTCCTTCGGCCGGAAAGGTTATGGCGACTGTCTTTATGGATTCGCAAGGGATAATCCTCATCGACTGTCTGGAAAAGGGCAAAACTATTACAGATGCATATTATTCATCGTTATTGGACCGTTTGAAAACCGAACTGCAAGGAAAACGCCGACGATTGGACTGCAAAGAAGTCATGACAATGCACCAGCACACACCTCAGTAGTTGTGGTCGCAAAATTAATGGAAATAGGATTGGAACTAGTTTCACATCCCCCCTATTCTCCAGACTTGGTTCCCTCGGTCTACTATTTGTTCCCCAATTTGAAGAAATGGCTGGCGGGACAAAGATTTCATTCAAACGAGGAGGTGATTGCAGCAACTAATAGCTATTTTGCGGACTTTGACAATTCCTATTATTCGGAAGGGATCAACAAATTAGAACAGTGTTGGACGAAGTACATAAGCCTAAGAGGAGACTATGTCAAAAAATAAAGAAAGGTTTATCCCAAACACGTAAGTAGTTTTTATTTTTGCACGGACTTTTCAAACGCCCCTAGTATGTCTGAACACGCAATGCACTGAACACTCCTAACGATGGGTCCCCGCAGCTGACGACCCATGCAAGTGCCAATGTTAACACCACATCGGCAGCTACGACTGAAGTGGGCACGTGACCATCGGCCCTGGGCATTGGTGCAGTGTCAGAGCACTGCACGGTCTGTTGGATGTGGATACCTTCTTCATCATGCCAATGGGAAGGCACGAATTCGTCGTCTTCCCGGGGAACAGCTCTTTGACACCTGTGCTGCGGGTCGATCTGGCAGCGGCTCCATTCTGCTCTGGGAAACATTCACGTGCGCATCCATGGGTCCAGTGGAGCTCGTGCAAGGCACCAAGGAGTATTTTACACTGGCTGCAGACCACATACACCCCTTCATGACGATCATGTTTCCGGCGGCAGTGGCATTTTTCAGAAAGATGATGTGACATGTCACAAAGGAATTTATGGGAATTAGGTGACTTGTGTGTGCAGACGTGGTTCCAACTCCCTCCAGCGACCTGTGAAGGCCTCTTTGCTTCCATGCTACGACGCGTCGCTGCTGTCATCCGTGTCAAAGGTGGACATACCGACTACTAGGTGGGTGGTCATTATGTACTGGTTGATCAATGTAGAAGATCTGCTAAACCGACTACGACACTTAGTCACTCCCTGTAGGCAAATAGCTGGTAGATGCTTCAGGAGCGTCTGAGAAGTTCTTATGCACAGCGGCAGCAAATGGACAATGCGGTGCGAGCCTTCGTAAGAGACCATAATAGGAAAGGACGACGCAGATACAGCTCGATGGTTAGTTAGTTAGTTCCGTGTTCTATTGATCTATAGAACGGAAAATCCGTTATGATTTGGAACGTGTCAAATGCACAAGAAATGCGCACAGGAAACACGTTTTTTCTTTTTTTGTTTACATTATAGTGCTATACCTAAACATTTCTATTATCTACCCCATTCCCTTAAATGGCACAAAATGCATATATTATATCTCCAGCTTTATTTTCTTATATTCAAGGATTCATCTATGGTATAGAAGGAATTGTCAAGGAGGTATTATTTCAATCTGTTTTTGAAACTATTACTACTGTCTGTTAGACATTTTACTTCATCTGGTAATTTATCAAAAAGTTTTATAGTAGCATATTTTACCTCTTTATGTGCCAAAGATAGGTTAAGTAAAGGATAGTGTAGGTCCTCCTTTTTTCTGGTATTGTAATCATGAATGTCGCTGTTGATTTTAAACTGGTCCATGTTGTTGAGAAAAAAATTCATTACTGAGTAAATGTACTGTGAAGCAGTTGTAAGGATTCCTAACCTTTTCAACAGATGCCTACAAGATGTGCGACTATGAACCCCACTCATTATTCCAACTACTTTCTTCTGAACAGTGAATACCTTTTGCCTAAGTGCTGAGTTGCCCCAGAATATTATTCTGTATGACATCTGAGAGTGGAAGTATGCAAAGTATGTTAGCTTACTAATTTCTACATCCTCAAAATTGGCATTTATTTAGACTGCAAAAGTTGCTGAACTTAGTCGCTTTGGAGATCCAAAGTATGAATTTTCCAATTAAGATTTTCATCTATATGTACACCCAAAAACTTAGTATGCTCTACCCTGGCTACTGACTTCTTTTGATGTGTTTTGTTTATTGAAGGAATTACAATTTTTGCAGCAGAAAATTGGATGCACTGTGTTTTTTTCAAAGTTCAGAGCAAGCCCATTCGCCGAAAACCAATTAATAAACTTTCCAGAGACTTTATTTATATCATTTTCTATCGTACCTTCTTTTACTGGATTAATAATTATGCTTGCATCATCAACAAACAGTGTCAGTTCAGCATCTTGTTTCACATAAGAAGGGAGGTCATTCACATACATCAAGAACAGGAGTGGACCCATGATCGAACCTTGTGGAACACCTAATGTAATTTCACCACAGTTAGATGAAGTGACAAACTCCTTTGAATCACTTGAAGCACATAAAGAGACTTTTTGCTTCCTGTTCTGTAGATATGACTTAAACCACTCATATGCTGTTCCATTTATACCACAGAATTGTAATTTCTCTAACATAATGTCATGGTTCACATGCACAATACCATTATTGAACAGAATACGACCTTCCCTAGTTTGTGCCTGGGTCCAGGACTTCCTTTGGGATAGAATTTAACGCGTCGTTCTCAACAGGATGAATTCGACGGAAGTAAAGCTTATTTCGGGACTACCCAGATGAGGGTTATAGGACCATTACTACAGTTTACCGCACATATAAATGATCTGTCGGCAGCCTCTGCTTTTGTCTGTAGGAAGATAGCAACGGCAGAAGACTTCAGCTAATTGCGGGGAAAACCTGCACAGGATGAGGAGCCCAACAGAATAAACAGATTTATCTTTCGTCGTCAGTATCCCGTAACAAACTGTCAACAGTGGCAGCCAAAGCACTGGAAATTCCACACTTCTTGAAGGATTTGGTCACTGTTTCCACTTTCGCTTTTTCCCATGCTTTGATCACGAAACCACAAGAAACATCACGTGATGCAGCCCTGCATAGCTCCACCTTCCGTATACGACTTTTCGTCATTCATCAACGACTTGTTCCGTTATCCACACTTGTGGTCTTTGAATGGCTTATTCAGAGACACGTGTAAAGATTGTAGCATTAAAAGGAAAAAAGAAAAACCAGTATAACAGCAATCTTAGCATTGCTTCTTACTATGCTGTTTTCGGTATTGTCAGTTACGTAACTGCGAAATGTATTCTACACCAACAAACTTGGTTGATTTAGTAAAACACCTGGTCGCCCCTGCCACACATTTTCCATCCACAATTTTGCATCATGCTCGTCCAACCATCCATTCTGTGAAAATGTACAAAAACGCCTGGAGGAAATTTTATTTTAGAAATGATTTTCCTCTTGAATATGATTATAGGTTTTAACTTTTTTCCATCTGTCACTCATATTAATACTACAGTAAACCTGGTCTTTTCATGGCCTGTACCTCTACTAGAACAGGTTTTAGCCTTTTTGTTTCACAGTTCTGTTGTTTGTCATATTGAAGTTCCTCAGTGTTTCATCCATATTTTCAACACGAGATAATGGGAAGTTGTACTTTTCCCTCATATTAATAACAAACTTCTGAAAAACTCGTAACTTGATGGTCATGATCTTCGGGTAATTTCCACGCAATTTTTGTTTTCTGCAGTATTACCGGATTTTTTCTGCCCATGAACCGGTTCCACCAACCTACTGTTGCTTTAAATTCTTTACCATGCTCTGGACTGGTTCGTGCCAATTTTAGTGTATAAGCCCCAATCATATTTTTTGTAACAACTTAAAAATTCTGCCTCTGTTCTTGTACCCATTCTGCAACGCTATTTCCTAGATCTCTTTCCTCATAGAACACCTTTTCATTGGCATTTCTAGTAGCATCTTCATTCGTCCGCCCGTCTCTTACCGTCTTCTCTGTTATATAGAAAGCCTTTTCTACACCACACTTTAGCCTGTTTTATGATCTGTAACTTGAATCTGGCTTCGTATTTCCTTCGTTTTGTGATTTCATCATTAGGTACACTCCTTACAAACCTTACGCCGATTTCACTTACAGTACAAACTGTTTGAACACACTACGCAACTTATAACAATACTTGTTCGTTATTTGGCAAGTGGTTCTGCAGCCAAAACGTAACAATGTTGAAGCAGGCTTTTGCTTTATGACGTGTGCAACCGTGCTAATTGTTGAGCAGTACAGAGCGGATATGTCCGCAAAACTGAGTAACCAATACGACGCTTTTATAAATTCTCAGGTTCGCTACCCGAATCCGTGAGCGTATTATTATGCAGATGATCACTGTTCTAAACTAAATTTATAAGCCGTTGGTAGTTTGGGGATCGTGTTAAAGGACGGGCATACGGTAAAACTATACATTTTTGTAGAAAATTTGTAACTGGCCTTATCTGAAGGCCGTATCAAAAAGGGTGTATCAAAAAGAATCATCCGATTTGGCGCGTATGTATTTCTGAAACTAATAAAAATCAGCAATGAAATTTGTTTTTTGATGAACGGGAAACTCAAAAAGCTTTTTTCATACATTTTCATAGGTGTTCAATATACCTTCCTTGAGATGCACGGCATATGTCAGTGCGGTATTCAAATTGTTCCCACACTGCAGCGAGCATGTCTTGAATTACAGCTTCTACAGCTGCTGTTATGCGATGCCTAAGTTCAATCATTGTTTTTGACAGCGGAGGCACATAAACAGATTCTTTTATAAACCCCCACAAGAAATAATCACATACAGTCAGGTTCGATGACCTTGGAGGCTAGTAATGTAATTTGATCCAGTGCGACCGATCCATCGCTCAGTAATGCTTTGATTGAAAAATCACCGTACTTCCAGATGCCAGTGTGACGGTGTCCCATTCTATTGGTAAATGAAGTCGTTGTAATCAGCCACCACTTGCGGGAACAGAAAGCTCTCAATCATATCGAGATATGTGCTTCCTGTAACATTTTTCTCAACGTTTGTGTCAGACACTTGGGGACTGTCCTGCGGTTTGCCTTTACACAAACAACCTGTTTCTTGGAATTGTTCATGCCACCGTCTGATACTTTGTGCTGTAGGAGGATCTACACCTACATCTACATCTATACTCCGCAAGCCACCTGACGGTGTGTGGCGGAGGGTAACTTGATTACCTCTATCGGTTCTGCCTTCTATTCCAGTCTCGTATTGTTCGTGAAAAGAAAGATTGTCGGTATGCCTCTATGTGGGCTCTAATCTCTCTGATTTGGTCCTCATGGTCTCTTCGCGAAATATAAGTAGGAGGGAGCAATATACTGCTTGACTCTTCGGTGAAGGTATGTTCTCGAAACTTCAACAAAAGCCCGTACCGAGCTACTGAACGTCTCTCCTGCAGAGTCTTCCACTGCAGTTTATCATCTTCGTAACGCTTTCGCTATTACTAAATGATCCTGTAACGAAGCGCGCTGCTCTCCGTTGGATCTTCTCTACCTCTTCTATCAACCCTATCTGGTACGGATCTCACACTGCTGAGCAGTATTCAAGCAGTGGGCGAACAAGCGTACTGTAACCCACTTCCTTTGTTTTCGGATTGCATTTCCTTAGGATTCTTCCAATGAATCTCAGTCTGGCATCTGCTTTACCGACGATCAACTTTGTATGATCATTCCATTTTAAATCACTCCAAATGCCTACTCCCAGATAATTTATGGTATTAACTACTTCCAGTTGGTTAGCTGCTACACTGTAGCTAAATGATAAAGGATATTTCTTTCTATGTATTCGCATCACATTACACATGTCTACATTGAGATTCAATTTCCATTCCCTGCACTATGCGTCAATTCGTTTCAGATTCTCCTGCATTTCAGTACAATTTTCCATTGTTACAACCTCTCGATATACCACAGCATCATTCGCAAAAAGCCTCAGTGAACTTCCGATGTTATCCGCAAGGTCATTTATGTATATTGTGAATCGCAACGGTCCTACGACACTTCCCTGCGGAACGCCTGAAATCACTCTTACTTCGGAAGACTTCTCTCCACTGAGAATGATATGCTGCGTTCTGTTATCTAGGAACTCTTCAATCCAATCACACAACTGGTCTCATAGTCCATATGCTCCTACTTTGTTCAATAAATGACTGTGGGGAACTGTATCGAGCGCCTTGCGGAAGTCAAGAAACACGGCACCCACCTGGGAACCCGTGTCTATGGCCCTCTGAGTCTCGTGGACGAATAGCGCGAGCTGGGTTTCACACGACCGTCTTTTTCGAAACCCGTGCTGATTCCTTCAGAGTAGATTTCCAGTCTCCAGAAAAGTCGAAGGATCCACGCCATACCTAGTACAAAAGTCAAGCTGAACAGTTACTACTGACCCGCACTAGAACCGAAGAGGGCGCACACTACTGCTACCTAGCGGGAACCACGTAAAAATCGAGAGTTTGTTCTTTCCAACAGTACATTGTTCGCGCACATATCTCAAATAACATAATAGCTATGATTTTTTAAAAATCGGATGATTCTTTCTTATACACGCTGCATATGGTAAAAATCCAGTTATGTAGTGGTCAGTATGTCGCAATATTTTCCCGGAGAAAATACGTGATGTTTGTGTAGCTGCTGACAGGTTCAGCTTCATAGGAAGAAGTCTCCTATAGAACACGCGGACAGGTGAATTAAGCCGAGGTCCGTAACACTCGAAGGCCACTTGTTACGAACTATGCTCGGTGGCAGGTGCCTCTGTCACCGCAGGAGCACTGCTCTGGCTGATGATTTTCTCACGAGTTCGGCGCCGAATGCAGTTTTCGTCGCCATATTCGGTATCGCATTCCTTTCTCTTTTTAAAACAGAAAGAATCGTTTCTGTCGTGATCTGGAAGTACTCGTTAATGCGGCTTTTATACTTCCCCGAATGATTACAGCGAATGCGGTTCCGGAACAATGACTTGTTGCTCCGCACAAGAACAAAGGACCAATTAGTATGCACGGCGTTTTTATGGGGGCCGCCGCCCTTCGCCGATGTCGCGACCGCCGCCGCCATGTTAGCCGCGGATTCCTTTCCTGTATCGAGGCCCGCGGCTGGCTTTAGTGATGTCCCAGGTGCGGCGGCGCTAGTGGTTCCCGGTGTGCTCTTCTGTACGAAATTCTGGTGCAGACGTATCGACCGTCACACACTGTGCATTACACACTGATTACATTACGATTCTATGCCTACTGTAATACCGGCCGCAGTATCGACAGCCGCGCCTCTCGGGAGCGCAGAGCGTAATTGTTAGTGAGTTGTGACTTAACCGTACGGCTACCTGAACAAGAGAGGAGGAGAGAGAGCGAGTGATATATACACACATATTGTAAGACGTGTATATTTCTATTCTCTATTGTCAAACCACAATTTATGAAAAATGTTTATATTTTATTAATAGGGTTAAGTAGGAATAATTAATATTTGTCATTTTGGAAATAATAGTGGTAGCAGGCAATGTCTGCACCAAAGTATTGTTGGCAAGAGAGACCGCAAATTGATATAATTTTAAAAAGGGCGGGAGAGACCGCGTATGGATACATTTTAAGAAAAGAGCGGGAAAGACCGCGCATTGATACATTTTGTAATGGTAGCGGGGATTGTCTGCACCAGAAAGCATTGTTGGCAGGAGAGACCGCACTTTAGCGTTCGTAGTAAGTCAGTAGGAAGCGAGAAGTGAAGCGAGTCGGTAGCAGGTCTGAAGCGATAGGTTGAGAGGAGTAGTGTGCCTGCCAACCACCAGCTGTGATTTACAAGAGATTATAAACAGATGTACAGAGACATCAGCTAACCATTATCATAAGAGGAACTAATACTATTGATTTATTTTTTTGAGAAACTCAAGACTACTGAAGGTATGTTTGCGCAATGCTAGTTGTAAGATTATTGTAAAAAGTAAGTCCCATTTGAACGTTTGTAAAATCATTTCATTACCAACAGTAAATATTTGAAGCGTTTTCAGAATATAATTAATTTTTGCCAGCAATGTTGCATTACTGATTATAATCCATCCCAAAAACCATCAACATAATACTTTGCAATAATTTTATTGTTGTCAAGAAAAAGTGTAACTATGAATTACGTAACTTCAGTCAAATTAATTATTATTTAATTAATAACGTCAGCTTTGCTAATAAAGAATAACGTCAGCTTTGGTAATAAATACAGTCACTTATTATGGCAGCCCACCAGCAGTTAATAGAGTATAGTAAACCAGAGTAAGTATATTCATGTCGCAGTTCGATGTAGCAGTCAGATGGCGATCCAGTAACAGTAAAAAAGGTAAGGAACAGTTTTGGGTTATTGCAGATAACGACTGAGGGCCACACGACGACGACACATTCTATGTTTCGTCGAAATAATCCGAAAATCACTTTCTAAAAGCAGCAATTAAATTTGTATGCGAAGATTGAGAAAGAGAATAAATTTCAAAGGGAAGATTTCATTTGTTATTATTAAGCAAGAGGTAGAAATCCTAAGAAAAGGTTACATAGGTTATTGTAAAAGGGAAGATTACCATTAACAAAAGAGGTATAGAGGAGACGGGAAGGTTTCAATATGATAAACCCCTTCCCTTAACAACTCCTCGTCTGTGTTACCACAGACAACGTGCCACTGACCTCATTTGTACTGAAATTCCAGGACACACGAGTTGCCTATTTGCTTCCACAGCCCTGAGTGGAATGAATAAGTTCTAATTAATGCTCACCAACCCGCAGTCTTCTGTAGTTGTTGTCCTCTACGCAGAAAAAATGGTTCAAATGGCTCTAACCACTATGGGACTTAACATTGGAGGTCATCAGTCCTCTAGACTTAGAACTACTTACACCTAACTTACCTAAGGACATCAAACACATCCATGCCCGAGGTAGGATTCGAACCTGCGACCGTAGTAGCAGCGCGGTTCCGGACTGAATGCGCAGAAAACAGAACGTAAGTCGTGAATACGTTGTCTTGAGGCTGTAATAAACTCTCAGCGAGGAACTGATATTTTAGAAATAATTAAATTTCCAATTAGTTTGTTTATACGGGATGCCACTCGCTTTTTATTAGCAGTACACGAGAAACTGCACAATTACATTCCACTTTAGGGTCACAAATAATTTCCGCTCTTCAACGAAATAATGAACCTCGTATTTCTGTAGTTACTATCACACTCTTTTCAACTACATGTCCAAATAACCAGAAATTGCTAACAGTCTTAACTGACACCGACCGCGGCAGACAACATGTCCGCCCGCCGAGATATCTGAACCAGCTCTCATCTTACAGCCCAACCACTTCGACCGCAATCCAAATTAGGCGCGATCCGAAGATCACAGAAGTGTTTCGTCAGCCTCTTCGTTTAGCAATTGTTTATAATTCTGCTGTTTATTAATATCTGTGGGACAATAGAATTATAGCAAGTTATTGAGAGATGCTTTAATTTGAAATGCAAGTAAATACGTTGTTTACTTTTTCTATGTATTAGTAACAGATAATTATCATTTGGCGCCCAACTTCCGAACGCAGCAGCCAATCTCGGAGAAGGACGACAATTTAGGCGGTCTCTCTCACGATACCCGTACCGAACAAACCGCACCACATGCGGTGCTGGAGTCATGGTCTGAAAAATCGCGAACTGCTGAATTTAATGAAAACGGTTAACGCTTTCACCCCAGAAGGTACGTATTTTGCATCCGTGTCAATAGTTTCAGTGTCAGCACAGTCCAACATAACAGCTCGCCAAGCGACCAGCAAGCGACACTTCTGAATACGATATGGGATGAATGCGAATACTGTCGTTTATGCTTATCTGTAAAACAGCTTTTACAACTGACAGCGTATGTAGTGCCATAAAAATCCACAATAACTGAAAAATGACACCACGTTTATCATTCTTTAGTTATGTAAATTTGTGGTAAGGTCTTATGGGACCAAACTGCTGAGGCCATCGGTCCCTAAACTTACACACTACTTAATCTAACTTAGACTAACTTACGGTAAGGACTACACACGCACCCATTCCCGAGGGAGGACTCGAACCTCCGACGGGGGGAGCCGCGCGGACCGTGACAAGACGCCATAGTCCGCGCTACTACCCCACGCAGCTCTTTAGTTTCCTAAGAATCCTGGAAATTATGAAATACTATAGTACAGGACAATTTATTTACGATTCTCTTGGGATGTACGAATATTTACTGAAGTATGTCGTTTTCTGTTAACAACCAAAAATTGCTAATACGCACCAGAAGACCATATCTTTGTCAGAAAGACGTCGTACGTCTACCCAGCAGCGCGAAGTTTTGGACGCTACAGTTCCAGCCATATAAGTGAATGTGGAAAGTAGGAGACCTGAATGGAATATAGTATGTACACTGTTTAACATACAAAATGAAACGTCCCGTTTGAAAAATTATATACGTGACTGAAAATAATATCTAGTTAATTGCAAGCGCAGCTGCGAAATACTTGGTGCAAATCTACATGCATGCGACAACTGTTTTACTGTACAAGAATGAAAAACTACAACTACAAAGGAAATTCTCTCTACAATTACGCGCTAGCAATAAACAATAGCTACACTAATTACACAAACTACAAGGAAAAAATCAGAAGATTCCAGTGAGGTATCCTGGCAGGGTCGCCATATGAAACGTCCCCTTTGAAAAATTATATACGTGACTGTGCTTAAACTGACACACAATATTTTTAGCGCAACGCAATCTGACTTTCAATAATCCCTACAAAAGATTGGCCCTGACTAACATTAACCTATACCTTTCACAAATCACTTACCTCACAAAAATCTTCGTTACTCGAACTACAGCAATACAGCGAGCACCACTACTGCCAGCTAAATAAAAGATTCAAACTACAGAAGGCACTAACTACTGATGGGCATAGTTAGCAAATGAAAGATTTTAATAGAGAACAAACAATGTATTTACCTTAATAGTCATCAAAAGTCATAATATATATAGCAGTTCATTACATCCAGTCTTACAAATTTCAAAACTCCGCCATCTCTCTCCTCACATCCACTACTGCTGGCGGCTCACCTCCAACTGTGTAACGCTACGAGCTGTTCACATCCAGCTGCCCAACACTACAATGGCAGACAACAATGCAAACTAGCCACAGACTGCACACAGCACAGCCAGTGATTTTCATACAGAGCGCTACGTGGCGTTACCAATAAAAAAAACATAAACAGCCTACTTACAAAAATACGTAATTGTAGCGAAAGGGAAAACCACATAGACGTGATAATAAAACGCCAAAAGCAACAAAACTGTTTCCCAACACAGACGAAAGTAATTCCACAATTGTCACTACATCTGAGTAACACACGGAAGGCGTCTTCTACACGTTCGCTTCTGAAGAAAAATTAATTACATTTACATTAATATTTTTCTCTTAGAAAGTCGAGTGATGTGTAAGAATGGACGAATTTTTAACGGAAGTCCTTGTCGTCATTAAAGCACACAAAAACATAAATAACCCGTGTATAAGTATGAAACCGGAATTTCCCTATAGAAGGTGCTAGTCGCCAGTGTAAGGCCCGTGACACCGCGTCTGCAGCGCCATCTGCTTCCTGTAACGGCTGACGACGACCGTCAACTCATAGTAACCCAAGTTCCACACATCGGTGCCTAACAAGTAAACATGTCGATTTTTGTGCCGACGAACTACAGCATTGGTTTTCTGTTATCATTTGCAGAAAATTTCTGCTTGTCGAAGCTTTCGGCGACCATGCTCTTGGAAAAATACAGTGTTTCAAGGGGTTTAAAAAATTCAAAAGTGGTGATTTTGACGTGCGAAACGAATTGCAGGCCTTATTGGATGAAGATAATACTCAATTTCAACAGGAACTCGCGGAACAATTGAATCTGACGCAGAAAGCCGTTTCTCTTCGGTTCAAAGCTATGGGAAAGGTGCAGAAGGTGGGAAAATGGGTTCCGCAGCAAGCAAATGGAAAGACCACTTGTGAAATGCTGCTCGCCAGATGCAAAATAAAGTCGTTTCTCCATCGAATAGTGACAGATGATGAAAAATGAATATATTTGGAGAATCCTAAGCGTCGCAAACCATGCGTGAATCCAGGCAAACCATCGACATCCACTGCGAGACCAAGTCGCTTTGGAAAGAAGACAACGCTCTCTGTATGTTGGGATCAGAAGGGTGTCATCTATTGTGGGCTGCTAATACCTAGCGAAACGGTTAACACTGATCGCTACCAACAGCAAATGCTTGATTTATATCGAGCATTACGTGGAAAACGACCGGATTATGGGGAAAGGTAACACATAGTCATATTGCTCCATGATAACGCTTCATCACACACAGTGAAACGGGTCAGGGAAACGATCGAGGCGTTCACTTAGGAAATATTAGGGATTGCGGCTTATTCTCCAGACTTGGCTCCGTCCGATCATCGTCTATTTGCACCACTGGGACACGCTTTCACTGAACAACGCTTCAGTTCGTATGAAAATGTACGAAAATGGCTCGCTGACTGGTTCGGTTCAAAAGAAGAACAGTGTTTTTGGCGAGGCATTCATACCCTGCTGGAGCGGTGGGAGAAATGTATAAATCGCAATGGAGATTATTTTGAATAAAATACTGTTTATCACTTTCAAACAACAGACATGTAATAACTGCAATCAAATTTCGGTTCCACACTTATACACCCGGTACATGCTTCTCATGCATGAAATATGTGTATATATTCTCTTGTTTTCAGCAGAGTAAGCGGCAGTTATACTGATATTCGAAATTATTTCTTCGTGAATAAGTTGCTGCTTATTTCATTGAGTCAGTAGAGATTCGGCTGTTTATACGTTTATTTCACGATAATTCACGTCTCTTGTTAATTTAATAATGCATGGAACGTAAAAACTTAACTATTTCATTAATTAAATAGAAAAATAATTAAAACCGAACATTATTCTTACACATGTGAGTGTCGGCTTTCCCACAGCTTGGAGGATAGTGAAGCTCAGGCTGTCGAATGGTAATAACTTTCAGACCAGAGGAGTATAGCGACTGTATATATTAGACTGTGGTGTCAGTGAGCAGTTATGAAGACTCAAATAAAAATGCAGTCTTTGTCGCAGGTATTTATTTCAAAACTGACGTGTTTCGCGCTAGTGGCGCACCTTCAGAATTTCTCAGTCAGCGTAAACCGCACTAGTCAAAAAGTAAACACTGAATGGAGCGTAATCGCAATCGTCAGTTATAAAACAGTAAGCTAAACTATGGAGAAAACCGGTGTGTGGATTGGTTTGCGGTGAACAGACATATCGCACAGTACTACACAATAACTACAGCTTGTTGGCTACGACAGTGAAGATACGAGGCCTATTCGGAAAGTGAGGAACGATCGGTCCTTAAATGGAAACCACTGTGAAAATCCGACAAGGCTTTTCACAGACGTTTTGAACAGTGTCTCTAGTACGCCCGTCGATCGCATCAAGACGCTCTTTCCAGTTGTGAGCGCACTGTGAGCGAGTAAACGTGCCTAGAACAACGATGCCTCCTGCCAAGTAGGAGGACCAGCTGAGAGACTTCGCCTTAATGAATGCAGCCCGCCTAACACAGCTGCCACGCACTTCCTCCTTCGTGGCAATTCTCAGCCGCGCCCTGCAGGGGCAGTGAAGACGCTCCTGCAGC
This sequence comes from Schistocerca cancellata, assembly GCF_023864275.1. Lineage (NCBI taxonomy): Eukaryota > Metazoa > Arthropoda > Insecta > Orthoptera > Acrididae > Schistocerca > Schistocerca cancellata. The sequence continues at coordinate 158,795,910 of NC_064632.1, forward strand.
CTTTTCGATGGGAAGTGTTCGATCACCCACAACACAGCCCTAATTGGCTCGTCCTAAGTCTCGTCTCTGTACACATGAAACGCTAGATACGAAGACAACACTTGGGCGCAGGCTACACGCTATAGACCAGCGTAGAGAATTATCGGAAAGCACTGGCGGCTGCCTTCTATGACGATGGTGTTGGAAATTTGGTACAACGCTCTGACAAATGTCTGAAAAAAATGGTTCAAATGGCTCTGAGCACTATGGGACTTAACATCTGTGGTCATCAGTCCCCTAGAACTTAGAACTACTTAAACCTAACTAACCTAAGGACATCACACACATCCATGCCCGCAAATGTCTAAGTCGGAGGGGCGACTATGTAGAGAAGTACCAGGAAGGTGTAGCTAAATGTGCAAAGAAAATAGTTTTGATTTTCACTGTGGTTTCCACTTCGTGACCGATCGTTCCTTGCTCTCCGAACAACCCTTGCATGATGAGTAAAATTTCTGCTTTCGCGCGTCGTGTAGCGAAATCAACAATCAGCGGCATTTCGACGGTTACAGGACCTGCAAACTTGTACTTGATCGTTACTGAGTGATCACTCTAACTGAAACAGACTTAAAATCTCTGGGACTGAAATTAACTAGTGGAGTTGCTTTGCATATCGCGTCGCGAGATCAGAAGTCAGCCGCGTCCGACACGTTAGGCGTGCATCCGAGAAAAACCATTGCTGGCATCGTTAGGACGAACGAACAAAACCCGGAACAGACTACCTTAATAGTGATTTTTGCGTGATTGTGGTGTCCGTAATCGAACAGTGTGAATGAACAGCGCGACAAGTTTTCATTGTGTTCCAAACAGACCACGTGCATCAACTGCCAACTACGAATTACTGCTATCGACTGATGAAATCAGTTGTGAGCAGTGCAGCCCACTTATTATGTATCACTAGTAGAATATATCTGGATCTTTATCAGATATTTGTAGTCTTCATTCTGCAACTGCTTCCCCAACCTGCAACTGGCCCCTAATTAATGACCATTTCAGGACTGATCTTTGGTTGGCGGTAGCAGCATCAAGACAATAAGCGCCGAGAGGAAATAGGTATGTGCGATGTAGACGGACAGTCAAAATGGTCCAAATGGCTCTGAGGACTATGGGACTTAACATCTGTGGTCATCAGTCCCCTAGAACTTAGAACTACTTAAGCCTAACTAACCTAAGGACATCACACACATCCATGCCCGAGGCAGGATTCGAACCTGCGACCGTAGCGGTCACGCGGTTCCAGACTGAAGCGCCTAGACGGACAGTCATAAAATATCCAGTGCACATGCATGTGTGTTATGTAGCATTGCGAGCAACAACTGTAAGTGAGATTACGCCTGTTTCAAATACTCAGGCCGCTTACAGGCTCTGCAGCAACTGAAAAAGGGAAATAAAAAGGTCCAACCATTTCTCAGCGATATTGTTTTAAAGACAAATTGTAACCAAGACGATTACTTGGTTCCTTTTTTCGCTTCTGTAAAATGTGCAGCCTTGGATCTTGATCTACTGTCAAAAATAGAGCTTTCATATCACGAGATACAGAAAAACAAACATTCAAGGTGTCAAACTGGAAAGGAGAAGATATACCACTTCACAGAAATCTAGATTTATTTTCAAAATGAAAGTAACTTCCGCCTACTGTTGTCTACAAGGCAGTTACTCCCTACTTTATAATAACTATTTATGGAAATATTTCCCAAAATGTGACATGTTTCTGAAATGATTTCTTCTATGTCTTTACCAAAAGTGCACGAATCAGAAGTGAGTCAAGTCAGTTGTCATTTCCAGGAGCTCTTTAACCACTTGTCTGTCATTTGCGCTGCTGAGGGTCAAAGTTCCAAGGCTCCTTCCCCTTGTGTGTTTGTCCATCTCTTCCTCCCCCTTCTCTCGCCACTTTATCACCTCATCCGAACAGGAGGTAGCTGGCTCTAACCCACACAGTATTTCTTTTTCAGATAGTAATATATGTACCACATTTGGTAGAAATGGATCCACAGGCTTAGGAAGAGCTTTTTAGCTGCGGCTTTGCCAGAGTATGCACTTATCACATATATTTCACATACATTTTTCCATATTTCATACGTATTTGTACATGTATTTCACCCGTGTCTGTAGCACATTTTGTCCTGCAGTTTTGCTTTCCCGCAGCTCAATCTCTACGACGTCATATCTCCTGAAAATGTCTCATACTATGATATAATTTTGCAGGTACATTCAGTGATATATTTTTGTACTGTCTGCGAAATGTGTTGCGAATAGTGTTAGTAGTAAACATGTAATAAATTAAAACGTCATGCGTGATGGGGAAGTTCCTCAGGCATCTCACTGTTCATGACGCCATATCTCATGAAATATGAGCCGTATTAAGATATAATTTTGCAGGTACATTCTAAGGTATATTTGAATACTGCGTGCAAAATGTGTCGTTTATACAGTTAGTAGTAAAGAAGTAATAAATTGCGAGGATTGTACCAAAAGTATAGTTCCCAATGAGTTACAGCCTCGAGGGTAGGTACTAGGCTAAATCCGACAACAATGCCATGCTCAGTGGTTCCCCCACTCTCGAGCCCGCCCGCCCGTCCGCGATTCGCTACGTCCCTCAGTGTTGGTTTGTCAGTCGTCAGAGATGGAAGTGTTGATCGCAGCTCCCGCCAAGTGCGAGGTTCGAGCAGTAATTCAGTTTCTCCATGTAAGGAAGTTACCACCCATGAAGATTCATCGGCAACTGACTGATGTTTCTGGTGAAGAGTACATGTCCGTTCAGCACATCCACAAATGGTGCAGGGCTTTTGCTGAGAGTCGCACGGAAGTTCACAATGAAAAATGGAGAGGAAGACCGCCAGTTCCGGATGCTATTCTCCAGAAGATCAACATTGAGCTGCTCAAAGATTGGAGGGTCACTGTCTGTGAGCTTGTTGAACGCATTCCTAAAGCTTCTCGTGGCACAACTGAAAGAACTTTAACAGAAAGACTGGGTTATTGCAAGGTGTGTGCTCATTGAGTTCCCCAGATGTGAACTGATGGACGTAAGGAGCAACACCTTGACTCTGCTCGCAAGTGTCTTCAACAATGTGAGGGGGGAAGCAACAAGGAGAAGTTGTTGGACTATATCGTCATGGGAGATGAAACATGGGTTTTTCACTACACCCCCGAAAGAAAACAACAATCTCGTCAGTGGCGTCACTCAGGTTCACCTCCACCAAAGGACTTCAAAGAAATGCAGTCGGCAGGAAGGGCTTTGGCGACTGTGTTTTAAGATTGGAATGGGGCACTCCTCATCAAAGGAATGCAGTCGGCAGGAAGGGTTACGGCGACTGTGTTTTAAGATTGGAACGGGGCACTCCTCATCGATTTCATGCAATCTGGGACGACAGATATTGTGAAACACTGACCAAACTCCGGCGAGCAATCCAGAATCGCCAGAGAGGACGACAAATGGCGGGAGTAGTGCTTCTTCATGACAATGCTCGAGCCCCGTCACTCGTCAAACACAGGAGCTTTTGAAGAAATATGGGTGGACTGTTATGTCCCATTCCCCGTACAGCCCAGACTTAGCCCCCAGCGATTATCACCTCTTCCCCAAGCTAAAGGAACAGTTATGTGGCAAACGCTTCAAGAGCTACGATGAAGTCTGAGCAGAGGTCACACGCTTCCTCAGCGGATTGGCAGGAGATTTCTTCGACAAAGGAATACAAAAGCTGCAGCACTGTCTTCAAAAGTGTGTCGAAAAAAATGGAGACTATGTTGAAAAATAGACAAAAGTGTAAGCTTTTCAACGATGTATAAATTAATAACAATAAACAGTATTTTCTATTTGTAAAAAATATGGGAACCTTACTTTTGGCACAACAAAATGTCATGCTTCGTGTGTCAGTTTTACTGCATCAACAGCGAAAACGTAATAAGAGATAGACTTTTTTTCTCTTTCATTATTTTATGACGGTTGTCAGCGAGCAAAAGTTTTGTAAATGTTTGAAATTATGTGTAAAGTTTGCTGTAAGTCACTAAGACCTCTCATTCTTAAATACTGGATGGATAAAATGTGTGAATTTGCGTGTCGTGAGCTACATTGCTTTTACAACCCCACGCCCATGCTTTGATAAGTAGGTGATTCTTAGCCCCACAACGATTCTCGCCAGAGAGTGAGTGATATGTGTGCCAAGTCTGGTTGAGACTGGTCCGTCTAGGAGAACTGTGGAACATGGATGTACCTACATAAATATGCCAGGTAATCATGCATGTCGCTGGATAGAGGAGGTTTTAAAGTTTTGATATGCTGCGACTTTTTTTAAGCGCTATGGCGACTACAGCACAAGAGAAATCATTTTGTGTGTTGGTATTTGAGCGAAATAGCGAAAGAGCACACGTCGACCACGGATGTATGATGAAAATGTCGACCTTATCCGAGATGAGTTCATATGGAGCCCACAGAAGTTCACAAGATGTGCAGGCCAGGAACTTCAACTTCCTCAGACAATGGTGTGGCGTGTTCTGAAACGACACTCATGTGAAGTCTTACAAGTTGCAGTTACGACAGCAATTGCATCCCTGTGCCCGTAGCAAAAGGCACGAATTCTGCATTTTAACCGTCGAGAATGCGGCAGAGGACACTCCTTCCGAACGACTCATCTTACGGAGGAGTCGATGCTTCATTTATCGGGTACAGTAAACTGCCTTAATGAGAGAATTCGAGGACACCGTCAAAATGGCGTTGCAATTAATACAAAAATGATTCAAATACACGCTCGTAAACTAGCGCTACAGGGAAACTTAACCGACTTCAAGGGTGGAGTTGTGAACCAAAACAAAAATATCTCAGTAAATGCCACAAAAGTATCACGAGAAAATATTATCTCTCCATCCCTTTGTTATTCAACATCGAAAGAAACCCAGTGTCAAATAGCGAATATGAACGAAACTCCTCAGAAATTTGATGTGCTGAGTAACAGAATTGTTATCGTGAAAGGTGAAGACAAGTGAACATGAAAAAATGCGCTAAACTGCTGTCGTTTCATATTGTGCTGATGGTACTAAACTTAATCCAATTAACATTTTCCAGCGTGAAACACTGCCAAAACCTTCTGAAATACCGCCAGGTGTTGTTCACTTACATGATAAAGGTTGGATGGACGAGGCTGGTATGAAATTATGGATCAACAGAGTATCGGAGAGAAGGGCAGGTGCTTGATTGCAGAAGAGTTCTCTTTTTGTGCTAGATCAGTTTGGTAAGCAGTTGAAAACTTCAGTGAAAGAGAAGTTGATACAAGGAAATATAGAGCTAGCTTGCTATTATTCTGGCAGGACTTACTTAACAATTGCAACCTTTTGATGTCTCGATAAATAAACCATTCAAAGTGTGTATGAGAGAGAAATGGAACGAATGGATGATGGATGAAACCCAACATGGATGCAAGCCGAAGGGAGCTGTCAAATGACCTACAATCAAACAAGTTTGTCAGCTGATAAAACGGTCGTGGTTTAGAGTGACAGAAGACATTATTGTTAAATTTTTCAAGAACTGTAATGTAAGTAACGCTGTCGACGGCAGTGAAGACCACCTTATATATGAAGAAGACAACGATGATGTCGAAGTGGAGGAGGAAGAAAGAAGATGATTTTCAGGAGTTTTAAAGATAGAGATGGTTTTATAAATTAAGAATTTATTTTTAGTCTGGCTAATAGTCCGTACCATCTTCCACTCCGTAAAATACGGTATAAGTGTTTCTACAAGTTAATTTTTCAGGTCAAGAGGGAACAGATTTTTATATTTCTGTATGGAATTGAGTGATGCTAACGCCTTCTTGCGCAAAGCAGTTGCAAGCTCAGTTAAATTTAGATTTTCAACTACTACAGCTCTCAGACTCTTTGATGGAGGAGAGGAGTTGATCGTGAACACAGGTCGGTATTGAGATTCTGTCTACAGGTTTACTCTCCTTTGTGGCATACTAAATGATTCCCGCTCAGCTTAGGCCCTTTATAAAGTGACTCGTAGAATGACCATCTGCAATAGAACAACCTACTGTAACGACGCTTCCCATATAATGAGTGTACCTGGGTGAGTGTGCGCTCATTTTCTTATTTCACATGATTTCAAACACCTTTTGCCCAAAGCTGCGTGCTAACACCGTTCTGGTAACCCAACGATGTGTTCTTTGCTAAACTCTGTAATAAATCTCTGGTACTGGTTTTTCAGTGACAAATTTATCTCATTATTGTTCTGAGTAATAGCGGCAGGAAAGAGTTACATTATTCTTTCCAAGATATGGTCACTATTAGCAAAATATTGGGTTGTCGCATAAGTTCGTAGCGTTTAATAGGCACAACAGCTGCACATAACAGACAGTTTAGTCGTTAATATTATATTCTCCTTCACTATTTACAACAGTCTGTGCCAACGCTGCGGCAACTTTTTGATTCCGCGACCGTAGAAATCACAAAGTTTTGAGCCAAAGAAGTTGTCGAGCCATGTTCGGTGGGCATTCTCATCTGGAAACGAAATTCCTTGAAGGTTGTTCGGTAGAAAGCGGAAAAGGTGAAAATCTGAGCGCGCAAGATGCGGTGAATAAGATGGATGCGGAATGGCTTCCCAACCCAACTCGTTTATAGTGTTCATGGTCAATCTAACAGAATGCGAACGGGTGTTACTGTGGAGCAGCATCGCTTCACGCAGTCTTCCTGGTCGTTGTTCTTGGTTTGCATCTGCAAGACGTCCCAGTTATTAATAACAAATGTCAGCACCGATGCTTACATCTCGGGGAAGCAATTCGTTGTTTCACCAGAGCCATAACGTTATCTTTGTGGATGCGCTCAGGTCTTTATACATGGAGTTGATGCTTTGTTTGGGCTCAACTATTCCAAATTTTCCTTGTGTTAGCAAAAAAGACACCATTTCTCGCCACCTGTAACGATGCAGGATATGAATGGTCGGTGTTGTTCACGAGCCAACTGGTGACCAGCAAGCAGAGATACACATATCGCCACACGCAGATTTTTTGTGATTTTAACTTAAAACATGAGGTACCCATAATCCCGATTTTTGAACCTTCCCCATTGCATGCAAATGATGCCCAGTGGTAGAGTGACCACACTTCATCACATTTTCCTGTCAGGTCTCGACCACACCCACGTGGATCATTGAGGGTTAATTCGATTAAATGATCTTCATCAGACCCTGAAGGTCTTCCTGATCGTGGAGGGACACTAATGTCAAAACGATTCTCTTTAAAACGAGAAAACCATTTTCCTGTCGTGTTTGCCCGACGGCCTTATTCCCATATACGGCCCAAATGTTTCCGGCTGCCTCCGCTAATATCTCTCGCCTCCTGAGCTGAAAAAGAAGCATGTGTCGAAAACCTTCCGGTTTTTCTATTTGGGGCTGCATCTTCTAGCGTCCGCAGCTTCGCTCACTGTCTTCAAACGACAAAGTGACAATATGTACACTCAGATAACAATAGTGAACTACAAATAATAAAACGAAATAGAAAGATAAACTCATAGCAACTGGAATGCTCCGAACGTATGCACCAGCCTAACAATTACAAGGTCGGAACTTCCTCTGTAAGTAGGCTAAAAAGTCCACATTGCCTGCGCAAGGGGTAAATTATTTAATCATCTCAACTGCAAGTGAATAAATTTCACTTGCAGGAACACATCTCCACATCACCTAATTGACTCCACACTTCCACTACTTTTTGGAGACATCGATGTAGGAACACAGCCGGCCGGGGTGGCCGAGCGGTTCTAGGCACTACAGTCTGGAATCGCGCGACCGCTACGGTCGCAGGTTCGAATCCTGCCTTGGGCATGGATGTGTGTGCTGTCCTTAGGTTAGTTAGGTTTTATGTAGTTCTAATTCCAGGGAACTGATGACCTTAGAAGTTGAGTCCCATAGTGCTCAGAGCCATTACAACCATTTTTTTGATGTTGGAACAGCATCTCGCAATCATAAAAACAGGAAGAATGCTCCAACAGATCACGTTATTATTTCTTCGATTACTGTGATAGCATCTGTATGAAAATGAAGTGACTCATCACGAGGTGGTTGTAATGATTACGAAGAATCGAAAAGGAACTTTCGCATTCTTTATCATTGTGGGCAAAAGCAGTTACCCAAAGAAAATACTTGAAAGTAATTACATACATTACAGCTGCGCAACAAATTCGAAAACAAAAAAAATATTGAAATGAATGACCATTTCTGAAGTGATTGCCTTACTAAAATGCTCTCATTAACGACGGACAGGTTTGCACAAGTTAGCTATTTTATTTCTTCTGTAACGCTGCACATTCAGTATATTCGATTTACAATGCCACGTAAGTCGCACGTGTACATGGGAACTGTCTTGTCAGCTTGCTGAAGATTTTAATTTAAGAAATACTTCTACATTTAGCTATGGTAACTAAATATTATGTTTGATAAGGTACTCATTCCGGATTTTGTTTTCCTAGCACCGCACTGTACTTTAACTTCAACCTATCCATTTTTCTTTTCAAATTCTCTATCCTCCCTACCTGATTAAGGGATCTAACATTCCACCCTCCTACATGTAGACCGCTGCTGGGTAGCTCCAGCCAAGAAATCCGAACAGTGGATAAGGAAGGATGCTCACAACGATTTAATTATGACCTCGAAAAAAATAAAGTTCCATAATGAATGTTTTGTTTCTGTGCAGGTGCACGCCTGCAGTTCTAGTATACAATGAAACACCCCCGAAACAGCCGCGCGCATGTGTGTGTGTGTGTGTGGTTTGAGGTTTTCGGGCGCTAAACAGCGTGGTCATCAGCGCCCAAACGCATAGGAACAGGAACACATGCAGTGAAGGGACGAAGACGGACAGCAAACAAGGAGAACGGCTAAAAGACACAAACCTGACGCAGTTACAAATCCTCACATACAGAGGCAAAACAAGAGGAGAAGAAACGCACTAAAAAAAGGAAAGGAAACACAAGGAAAAGAGAACAGAAATCGAAGTGAAACAAGTAGGTAATCGTGACTGGCGGACCACTTACCTAAAGCCTGGGTGAGCCAGTCACCCAGCAGCACATTAAAATCCTCTCCCTAAAATCCGAGGCAACAAATTGGACATGACACAAAACCGTAAGACCTTAACCACAGTCGTTGCGTCGTCTTGCAAAATAGAGGGCAAATCCGGTGGCAAGGAAACCACCGCCCTCTGGTCAGAGAATAAAGGACAGTCAAGTAAAATGTGGCGGACAATAATCTGGACGCCACAAGCACTGCAGATTGGGGGGTCCTCCAGTAAAAAACCGTGCGTTAAGGGACTGTGCCCGATGCGGAGGCGAGTGAGGAGAACCTCATCCCGCCTGCATGAGTGGTAGGACGTACGCCATGGCCGCGTGGTGGCCTTGACCAGACGCATCTTTTTTTCACCGACTGCCAGCCACTCCTCTTCCCATTTTCGCATAACACGAAAACGCAAAAGGGAGGTAACAGCATGGAGGGGGACGGCACATTCAACAACGTGAGGGAGGGAACATGCATCTTTGGCAGCCACATCCGCCTGTTCGTTTCCCCTAATACCCACGTGCCGCGGCACCCAGCAGAAAGAAACCTCCTTCCCCTGCCGTTGCAGGTGGAGTAGGGCATCATGGATGTTCTGGACGACCGTATCCGCTGGGTACAAGTGTTGCATGGTCTGAAGGGCACTCAGGGAGTCAGAACAGATGAGAAACTTAAGACCGGGAACACATCTCATATGCTCCAATGCCCGCAAGATCGCAAACAATTCGGCATCAAAGATGGTAAACGCTGCAGGAAGCCGTAACTTGACGACTCGATCAGGGAAAACAACAGCACAACCAACAGAGTCCCCCTGTTTAGAGCCATCCGTAAATACTGGAACATGGTCGGCATGCTGGTTTAAAATATCGTAAAATAGGGAGGTAAAAACAAACGCAGGAGTGCAGCTCCTCCAGTACTCTGACAAGTCTAAAAGGACGCTGGGCCTCTGGAGCAACCGGGGAGGCACCGACTGCCTATGGAACGTCTCTTTTTCCAGTCGTCCAAGGGCAACGAGACCATTTGGGATTCGTGCCAAGCATTTGCTTGAGTCCCTTGGTGTGGAGCGTGTGGCACCCCAACTCCAGGGTTTTATCCGAAACAGCCGCTAGAGGACGCAAATCAGAATGGCAAAGACCATTGACGAAATGGAGAATCGTGCAGTAATCTCATTTCTGCATTTGAAGGAAGAACGCAGCAACAATCCACAGTGAGTTGGTCGAACGTCGAAGTTTACAGCAACAATGAACCATCATATTACACAATGCTTGAGTGACGCAATCGCTTTCAGTGTGGCCAAACGAGTCTGAATACGAAAGAACTAAGTGGCGGGTCATCTATCCGTGGACAAACGGGAATCACGAGAGAAGTGGAATGTGCCGTCCTTGAAGAACTGGCCGATATCTCCCAGTCATGGCGATACTGGAGAAAATTGTCACGGGTCGCTTTTAGACAATTGGAGCATGACAAAGGTCTTCGTCTGCTGGTTTCCGAGACGGCTCGTACTGATTCAAAAAATCCACCAAACCGTGGCGGTAGACAAAAATTTGTAGCTGTGTCCGGCAAAATCTTGATGGCGCCTTGAGCCAACTGATCACTATGGGCGAGTTCTGGATGTCTCACTATGACCTCGAGACAAAGCAGCAAAGCAAACGGAGAAAACAACTCTATTTCCAAAAAGGCGAATATGCATCCGTAACCGGGCGATGTGAAGATTTTTTTTTGGGGCTGCCATGGTGTGGTGCTAACAGATTACAGTGAGGCGACAGAAGTCGTAGGATACTTTCTATGCCCAGCATAGTGCAGTAACTCGACGTGGCAAAGATTCAACAAACCGTTGGAATTCCCCTGCAGAAATTCTCGTTCCCTCTACTGCCGTCTGTAATTACGAAAGTGTTCCCAGTGTAGGAGTTCATGCATGAACTGACCTCTCGATTATTTCCCACAAATCTTCGATAGTATCCATGCTGGGCGATCTCGGTGGCCAACTCATTCGCTAGAATTGTCCAGAATGTACTTCAAGCCAATTGTGAATACACTCCTGGAAATTGAAATAAGAACACCGTGAATTCATTGTCCCAGGAAGGGGAAACTTTATTGACACATTCCTGGGGTCAGATACATCACATGATCACACTGACAGAACCACAGGCACATAGACACAGGCAACAGAGCATGCACAATGTCGGCACTAGTACAGTGTATATCCACCTTTCGCAGCAATGCAGGCTGCTATTCTCCCATGGAGACGATCGTAGAGATGCTGGATGTAGTCCTGTGGAACGGCTTGCCATGCAATTTCCACCTGGCGCCTCAGTTGGACCAGCGTTCGTGCTGGACGTGCAGACCGCGTGAGACGACGCTTCATCCAGTCCCAAACATGCTCAATGTGGGACAGATCCGGAGATCTTGCTGGCCAGGGTAGTTGAATTACACCTTCTAGAGCACGTTGGGTGGCACGGGATACATGCGGACGTGCATTGTCCTGTTGGAACAGCAAGTTCCCTTGCCGGTCTAGGAATGGTAGAACGATGGGTTCGATGACGGTTTGGATGTACCGTGCACTATTCAGTGTCCCCTCGACGATCACCAGTGGTGTACGGCCAGTGTAGGAGATCGCTCCCCACACCATGATGCCGGGTGTTGGCCCTGTGTGCCTCGGTCGTATGCAGTCCTGGTTGTGACGCTCACCTGCACGGCGCAAAACACGCATACGACCATCATTGGCACCAAGGCAGAAACGACTCTCATCGCTGAAGACGACACGTCTCCATTCGTCCCTCCATTCACGCCTGTCGCGACACCACTGGAGGCGGGCTGCACGATGTTGGGGCGTGAGCGGAAGACGGCCTAACGGTGTGCGGGACCGTAGCCCAGCTTCATGGAGACGGTTGCGAATGGTCCTCGCCGATACCCCAGGAGCAACAGTGTCCCTAATTTGCTGGGAAGTGGCGGTGCGGTCCCCTACGGCACTGCGTAGGATCCTACGGTCTTGGCGTGCATCCGTGCGTCGCTGCGGTCCGGTCCCTGGTCGACGGGCACGTGCACCTTCCGCCGACCACTGGCGACAACATCGATGTACTGTGGAGACCTCACGCCCCACGTGTTGAGCAATTCGGCGGTACGTCCACCCGGCCTCCCGCATGCCCACTATACGCCCTCGCTCAAAGTCCGTCAACTGCACATACGGTTCACGTCCACGCTGTCGCGGCATGCTACCAGTGTTAAAGACTGCGATGGAGCTCCGTATGCCACGGCAAACTGGCTGACACTGACGGCGGCGGTGCACAAATGCTGCGCAGCTAGCGCCATTCGACGGCCAACACCGCGGTTCCTGGTGTGCCCGCTGTGCCGTGCGTGTGATCATTGCTTGTACAGCCCTCTCGCAGTGTCCGGAGCAAGTATGGTGGGTCTGACACACCGGTGTCAACGTGTTCTTTTTTCCGTTTCCAGGAGTGTAGTTGTGGCCCAGTCGGATCGTTGATTGGGAGCATGAGTCCATGAATGACTGCAAATGATCTCCAAATAGCCGAACATAATGATTTACAATCAATGAGCAGATCAGTTGAACCAAAGGACCCAGTCCATTCCATGTAAAAGCCTACACCATTATGGAGCCACCACAAGTTTGCTCCGTGCCTTGTTGACAAATTGGGTCCATGGCTTCCTGCGGTGTGCGCCACACTCGAACCCTACCATCAGCTCTTACCAAATGAAAGCGGGCCTCATCTGACCAAGCCACGGTTTTCCAGTCGCCTAGGGTTCAACCAATACGGTCGCGAAACCAGGCGATGTGCTGCAGAAGATGTGCTGTTAGTAAAGACAGCCGCCTCGGTCGTCTACTGCCACAGCCCATTAATGCCAATTTCCCCGCATTGTCCTAACAGATTCGTTCGTCGTACGTCCCACAGAGATTTCTGCGGCTATTTCAAGCATTGTTGCTTCTCCGTTAGCGCTGACAGCTCTACGCAAACGCCGCTCCTCTGTCGTTAAGTCAAGGCCGTCGGCCACTACGTTGTCCGTGGCGAGTGTTAAGGCCTGAAATTTGGTATTCTCAGCCTACGCTTGACTCTGTGGATCTCGGAATGTAGAATTCCCTAACGATTTCCAAATTGGATTGTCCCATGCATCTAGCTCGAATTACCATTCCGCGTTCAAAGACTGCTAATTCCCATCGTGCGGGCATAATCATCTTGGAAACCTTTTCGCGTGAATCACCTGCGTACAAATCTACATCTACATCTACATTTATACTCCGCAAGCCACCCGACGGTGTGTGGCGGAGGGCACTTTACGTGCCACTGTCATTACCGCCCTTTCCTGTTCCAGGCGCGTATGGTTCGCGGGAAGAACGACTGCCGGAAAGACTCCGTGCGCGCTCGAATCTCTCTAATTTTATAATCGTGATCTCCTCGGGAGCTATAAGTAGGGGGAATCAATATATTCGATACCTCATCCAGAAACGCACCCTGTCGAAACCTGGACAGCAAGTTACACCGCGATGCAGAGCGCCTCTCTTGCAGTCTGCCACTCGAGTTTGCTAAACATTTCTGTAACGCTATCACGCTTACCAAATAACCCTGTGACGAAACGCGCCGCTCTTTTTTGGATCTTCTCTATCTCCTCTGTAACCCGACCTGGTACGGATCCCACACTGATGAGCAATACTCAAGTATAGGTCGAACGAGTGTTTTGTAAGCCACCTCCTCTGTTGATGGACTACATTTTCTAAGGACTCTCCCAATGAATCTCAACCTGGCACCCGCCTTACCAACAATTAATTTTATATGATCATTCCACTTCAAATCGTTCCGTGCGCATACTCCCAGATATTTTACAGAAGTAACTGCTACCAGTGTTTGATCCGCTATCATATAATCATACAATAAAGGATCTTTCTTTCTATGTATTCGCAATACATTACATTTGTCTATGTTCAGGGTCAGTTGCCACTCCCTGCCTATCCGCTGCAGATCTTCCTGCATTTCGCTGCTAATGCTGCAACTTCTCTGTATACTACAGCATTATCCGCGAAAAGCCGCATGGAACTTCCGACAATATCTACTAGGTCATTTATATATATTGTGAATAGCAATGGTCCCATAACACTCCCCTGCCCTTTTATACCTTGCGTACGCGATATTATGGCCACCTGTATATGTGCCTATCGCGCTCCCATGACTTTCGTCGCCTCAGTATACGTTCATAAGGCGCACACCGTCACAGGAACGTGCTACCGAAATCTCTTTTCAAGGTTACGGGAGGCTGTCAAGACAAAGCGGCCTGGGCAGCTGTCCAAGGTGGTCCACTGTACCCCAGCTTAATTAAATCTTTATGAGTACCAGCTGTAGGCAATTAGAACAGGGCTACAGCAATAATTGGTGTATGCAGTAAACTGGCTTCAGTTTTCGGGAAGGGCTGACTTCTGTATCGTGGACCCGCCAGCTGCCTGGCTTTACTCCGTTCCGCAGAAGAGACCACGAGTTAAGAGCGCAGCGCACACATTGAGGCACGTAGCTCTCCCGTCCTCGTCACATGCAGAGCGCACACAATACGCCGTGCCCGGGCGTACATCGCCAAAAGCCGATGCAATCGACCGCATTGTCCCTCTGCCGACGCTCATAAAAGGCAGTGCGGCCGGAGAAGCAAAAAGACGTCGCGTGGCCAAGCGATGTCGGCGCCTCGAGACGGATCACGTCGGCGACTTTATGGCGACAATTATCGCCGTATCGAGTCGAGTAAATGTCGTGTAGTGACTCATAAACGGACGTCTCTTCCCGTCTCCCAGTTCGTAACTTATTGGTACGTCCGCTACAGCCGTATAGAACTTTCATTAAAACATTCTCCGAACGTTAAAGATCTCCTAACAGCAAGAATATCACGCACACAATCCGGAAAATACCAAAGGCAGACAAATGCGAGACCTTCGCACAGTCAGCTTAATAGCTCATATACCAATGCCGAAATGATTATACCGCGTGAGTATATGCTGATGAGCCAAAACATTATGACCACCTGCTGCTTAATAGTTTCTTTGCTCGTGCTTGGAACGATATACACCACTGATTCTTGGGTATCAGGGATCCGACAGCTTGTTGATAGGTTTGTGGAGGTATGTGGCTTATATGCACTACTGGCCATTAAAATTGCTGCACTAAGAAGAAATGCAGATGATAAACGGGTATTCATTGGATAAATGTATTATACTAGAACTGACTGTGATTACATTTTCACGCAATTTGGGTGCGTAGATCCTGAAATATCAGTACCCGAACACCCACCTCTGGCCGTAATGACAGTCTTGATACGATGGGCATTGAGTCAAACAGAGCTTGGATGGCGTGTACAGGTACAGTTGCCCATGCAGCTTCAACACGATACCACAGTTCATCAAGAGTAGTGACTGGCGTATTGTGATGAGCCAGTTGCTCGGCCACCATTGATCAGACGTTTTCTTTTGGTGAGAGATCTGGAGAATGTGCTGCCCAGGACAGCAGTCCAACATTTTCCGTATCCAGAAAGGTCCGTACAGGACCTGCAACATGCGGTCATGCATTATCCTGCTGAAATGTAGGGTTTCGCAGGGATCGAATGAAGGGTAGAGCCACGGGTCGTAACACATCTGAAATGTAACGTCCACTGATAAAAGTGCCGTCAATGCGAACAAGAGGTGACCGAGACGTGTAACCAATGGCACCCCGTACCATCACGCCGGGTGATACGCCAGTATGGCGGTGACGAATACACGCTTCCAATGTGCGTTCACCGCGATGTCGCCAAACACGGATGCGACCATCATGATGCTGTAAACAAAACCTGGATTCATCCGAAACAATGACGTTTTGCCATTCGTGCACCCAGGTTCGTCGTTGAGTACACCATCGCAGGTGCTCCTGTCTGTGACGCAGCGTCAAGGGTAACCGCAGCCATGGTCTCCGGGCTGATAGTGCATGCTGCTGCAAATGTCGTCGAACTGTTCGTGCAGATGTTTGTTGTCTTGCAAATGTCCCTATCTGTTGACTCAGGGATCGAGACGTGGCTGCACGATCCGTTACAGCCATGCAGATAAGATGCGTGTCATCTCGATAGCTAGTGATACGACGCCGTTGGGATCCAGCAGGACGGTTCGTTCATTCGAGATACCCACAGCACTAGCAATCTCACGCACCTTAACTCTTCTGTCATCCATCACCATATCATGGATTTTATTTCTGGAATCGTAACCTCCACAGGGCGTCCAGAACATTCAGCGTCACTTGTGCCCATATGGCCACACCGAAAATTTTGAAACCACTTATAAACTCTTCTAATCGAAGGTAGAGAGTCACCTTAATGTTCATCAAGCTTCTCTTTAGTCTCCTGAGGCGTTTTGCCTTTCATGGCTCTGAGCACTATGGGACTTAACATCTGTGGTCATCAGTCCCCTAGAACATAGAACTACTTAAACCTAAGGACATCACACACATCCATGCCCGAGGCACGATTCGAACCTGCGACCGTAGCAGTCCCGCTGTTCTGGACTGAGCGCCTAGAACCGCTAGACCACCGCGGCCTTGCCTTTCGTAAAGTAATGTTTTGTCACCACAATAAATTCTTTTTCGTCCAATTTTTGACAATCACTCGACTTCTTTGATTCACACGAATGCCAAACACAAAAAATATGGACCAATATGGCTGAATTTGGTGTGCGTTCTTTCCAAAGATGCTACTAACTAAACATGACCTCGATACGCGCCGGTGGTGACATCTCTCGGACTTCGCACGGACTTTTCAAACGCCTCTCGTATGTAAGCGGAGTGGGCACGGACAGGGGGTCACCCTAGACATGGGCTGAAAATTGGGAAATCCATTGAGATAAGCGACTGTGACAAATGGGCAGATTGTTATTACGCGCAGCCTGTGAACGAGCATCTCGAAAACGGCGAAGCTGGTCGAATGTTCACGTGCTACTGTCGTGAGCAACTACGGAAAGAGGTAGAAGTACTGTGACACTACCACTAGACGCTGAATGGTTGGACGTCCACTACTCTACAGAGAACGTGATATTCTAAGGCTTGTCTGCTCTGTGAAATAGGACAGATGGTGATCGGTAGCATCTCTGCCGAAACAGTACAATACTGGGGCACGTACAAGTGTTTCAGAGTACACTGTTCATCGCACCTACGTGTTCACATGATGCAGTAGGCACGGGACCATTGGCATTCGACCTTTGACCAATGGAAACGTCTCGGCTTTCCGGGTGAATCACATTTTTGCTGCACTAGGCTGCTAGTCGTTTCCACAAACGCCGGCATCGAGGTGAACCGCGGCTCGAAACGTGCAGCGTGACGCGGACAGAGGCTGATGGGAGCAGTATAATGCAATGGGAGACAGTCTCCTGCTCTTGCATGGAAAATGTGGTAGTGATCGAAGACTCGCTGACATTTGCGAACCAACTATATCCCTTCGTGCTTGATGTCTTCCCCAATGGCGATGTCATTTTTCAGCAACAGAACTGTCCGTTTCTCGGAGCCTGAAACTTGCTACAGTGGTTTGAGCAGCATTGTAGTGAACTCACTTTGATGTCTCGACGACCAAATTCGCCTGATATAAATCCTATTGGGGGCCATCAGCGCTTACGAAATTCAGCGGCCCGTTATTTACGCGAAATATATGACCTGTGCGTAGGTACACTACTTGCCATTAAAATTGCTACACCACGAAGATGACGTGCTACAGACGCGAAATTTAACCGACAGGAAGAAGATGCTGTGATATGCAAATGATTAGCTTTTCAGAGCATTCACACAAGGTTGGCGCCGGTGGCGACACCTATAACGTGCTGACATGGGGAAAGTTTCCAACCGATTTCTCATACACAAACAGCAGTTGACCGGCGTTGCCTGGTGAAACGTTGTTGTGATGCCCGGTGTAAGGAGGAGAAATGCGTACCATCACGTTTCCGACTTTGATAAAGGTCGGATTGTAGCCTATCGCGATTGCGGTTTATCGTATCGCAACATTGCTGCTCGCGTTGGACGAGATTCAATGACTGTTAGCATAATATTTTGCATAAGCATTTGGACATGAGAAAGATATCCGAGGAGTGGGTTCCACGATTGCTCATGCTTGACCTAAAACAGAATCGTGTGAAGTGCTGTAAGGATGTTTTGCAGCTGTTCAGGAAGAATCCGCAGGACTTTAAGAGTCGTTTCGTCGCTGTGGATGCAACATGGATACATTACTACACTCCTGAGACCAAAAAACAATCTAAACAACCATTCCTTCGGCCGGAAAGATTATGACGACTGTGTTTTGGGATTCGCAAGGGATAATCCTCATCGGCTATCTGGAAAAGGGTAAAACTAATACAGGTGAATATTATTCATCGTTATTGGACCGTTTGAAAACCACCGGCGATTGGACCGCAAAAAAGTCCTTTTCCATCACGACAATGCACCAGCACACACCTCAGCAGTTGTGGTAGCAAAATTAATGGAAATAGGATTCCAACTCGTTTCACATCCCCCCTGTTCTCCAGACTTGGCTCCCTCGGACTACTATTTGTTCCCCAATTTGAAGAAATGGCTGGCGGGACAAAGATTTTATTCAAACGATGAGGTGATTGCAGCAACTTAAAGCTATTTTGCAGACTCGTACAATTCCTATTATTCGGAAGGGATCAACAAATTAGAACAGCGTTGGACCAAGTGCATAAGTCTAAAAGGACACTTTGTCGAAAAATAAAAATGGTTTCCCCCAACACGTAAGTAGTTTTTATTTTTCCACGGACTTTTCAAATGCCCCCCGTACTTCTGTAACGACGTCACGTGCCCGCAGCGCCAGCAGGCAACATGCAACATGGCGGTGGGTAGTGGACATAATGTTTTTTCCTTTACCATAAATACACTCCTGGAAATTGAAATAAGAACACCGTGAATTCATTGTCCCAGGAAGGGGAAACTTTATTGACACATTCCTGGGGTCAGATACATCACATGATCACACTGACAGAACCACAGGCACATAGACACAGGCAACAGAGCATGCACAATGTCGGCACTAGTACAGTGTATATCCACCTTTCGCAGCAATGCAGGCTGCTATTCTCCCATGGAGACGATCGTAGAGATGCTGGATGTAGTCCTGTGGAACGGCTTGCCATGCCATTTCCACCTGGCGCCTCAGTTGGACCAGCGTTCGTGCTGGACGTGCAGACCGCGTGAGACGACGCTTCATCCAGTCCCAAACATGCTCAATGGGGGTCAGATCCGGAGATCTTGCTGGCCAGGGTAGTTGACTTACACCTTCTAGAGCACGTTGGGTGGCACGGGATACATGCGGACGTGCATTGTCCTGTTGGAACAGCAAGTTCCCTTGCCGGGCTAGGAATGGTAGAACGATGGGTTCGATGACGGTTTGGATGTACCGTGCACTATTCAGTGTCCCCTCGACGATCACCAGTGGTGTACGGCCAGTGTAGGAGATCGCTCCCCACACCATGATGCCGGGTGTTGGCCCTGTGTGCCTCGGTCGTATGCAGTCCTGATTGTGGCGCTCACCTGCACGGCGCCAAACACGCATACGACCATCATTGGCACCAAGGCAGAAGCGACTCTCATCGCTGAAGACGACACGTCTCCATTCGTCCCTCCATTCACGCCTGTCGCGACACCACTGGAGGCGGGCTGCACGATGTTGGGGCGTGAGCGTAAGACGGCCTAACGGTGTGCGGGACCGTAGCCCAGCTTCATGGAGACGGTTGCGAATGGTCCTCGCCGATACCCCAGGAGCAACAGTGTCCCTAATTTGCTGGGAAGTGGCGGTGCGGTCCCCTACGGCACTGCGTAGGATCCTACGGTCTTGGGCGTGCATCCGTGCGTCGCTGCGGTCCGGTCCCAGGTCGACGGGCACGTGCACCTTCCGCCGACCACTGGCGACAACATCGATGTACTGTGGAGACCTCACGCCCCACGTGTTGAGCAATTCGGTGGTACGTCCACCCGGCCTCCCGCATGCCCACTATACGCCCTCGCTCAAAGTCCGTCAACTGCACATACGGTTAACGTCCACGCTGTCGCGGCATGCTACCAGTGTTAAAGACTGCGATGGAGCTCCGTATGCCACGGCAAACTGGCTGACACTGACGGCGGCGGTGCACAAATGCTGCGCAGCTAGCGCCATTCGACGTTCAACACCGCGGTTCCTGGTGTGTCCGCTGTGCCGTGCGTGTGATCATTGCTTGTACAGCCCTCTCGCAGTGTCCGGAGCAAGTATGGTGGGTCTGACACACCGGTGTCAATGTGTTCTTTTTTCCATTTCCAGGAGTGTATTTATTTTTCAGTGCTAAATACGGCTTTATGCTTTGTTGGAAGTGGCAGCTTAATTCATGAAGTTTTTATGGATACTCTTCTTCCTGTGTTCTGACGGCATCTGACATCTTTTCTCTCTCTCTTTTGTTACATGTAGTGTAATTTACGAGTGCTGCTGTCAATGTGGTGTCTGTCCAGGAGAAAGCGCAATATGCTTTGCGATTTCATGAAACACAGTCGTCGGTTCCGATTCAGCGACGTTTTTATAAGTGCGTGTGGTCTGTGTCCAACAGATGTGAAGTGCATCAGAGCGTTGATGGCAGGCCAAGAAACAATAGACATCGAGTGTGTGACTACTGTTGATTTCGTGCGTACTGGATTTCAACGTAGTCTGAGGAAATCGACGCTTCGTGTTCCCATGAAAACAGGCATACTTCAGAGCACTGTGGCGAAGAATTTACACAAACTGTCGCATTTTCATGCATATAAAGTGCACCTCCTGCAAGCTTTGCAGCTAGATGATAGGCTCAAAAGTGCTTAGTCTGCTAGGAAAATTCTACAAAGAACCGATGCGGACAATGACTACCTTGCAAGAGTTTCGGTTGGCTCTTGGCCTTGTCGCCATTTTGTGCATGATACTAACTGAATATGCAATAACTAGGAAGCTTCCTGCTTCTACAGTACGTAACTACCAATAATCTCTTCAAATTGGTAGGCCTTATCGTACCAGAATAACGGATCCGTCTCTATACATACTCAATTTATTCATCAAATCAAGGAAAGCTATTTATAAATTAATGTGTGTAACTCGTAACAATTAAACAATATTCAGCTGCAGGTTACATCTGCTAAGTCTCATTCGTATTATTATAACCTCCAAACTCGGTAATCATTGCACAAGGTAATATCAGGGCTAACATAATACAACTACGAATCTTTCGCATGTGGGACAAAGGATAGCACATGACAAAGGTTCGTTGTATGGCTGCACCGCTCACATGATTACATATAAATAACTGTTCTCATCATTCTACAAGCGCGATGGCTACATCCAGGAAAAATTGAATAGTACAGTCAGTGATGGCAACTGGGTTGACAGCAACCATAATCTGTTTCACGTGGGTGACCACATGAAAGAAACACCACCAAAATCACATCAGCTTTAACCGTGACTGATCGCGACTGATCGCTCACAATCTCAACAAAAGTAAGAAAAGGAACGAACGCAGCAGTTCGGCATCATAAGGTCACAGGATATACTAATCTAGCTCGTATCATGTGTGCCCTTTCCGAAAAAAATTTCAGTACAATTTAAAATAATGCACAAAAATAATTTTAGAAATAAATTTTAACTAGCGTTTTAATCAATTTAAGCAAACAGAGAAATGGCGTGGGATCAACATGGTATCATGAACCACTTGAAATGCTATCTAATGCGACGTGTAACTCATCGCAAAGGAAGTTTGTCTCATTCCAGGAACAAATGAGGTAATTTAAATACGTCCTTCCTCCTACCTCGACCAAGCCTAAAGAGAGAGTACTTTTTTTTTAAGCTCCTCCGCCCATGCGCTACAGTGAGAACCGTCAGAGGTGGTGCTACAAAAAGGTGCTCAATATTAAGCAGACTGATAAGATAAGAAATGAGGAGGGACTTCGCGAAATTGGTAAAGAGAGGCATACATGGATGACACTTACGAGAATAATGGACAGAGTTGGTAGAAGAGATGCAAACCGTTGTCGTTACTTGCAACTACAATTTCCATTTTATATTTACAGGCGACAGAGATATTCAAACTTGTGTTCATTATTTAGTAGATGATTATCAAGTTAGAGGAACACTAGTTTCCGCAAGTATCTTAAAGATCTCAACCATCTCTAAATTAGAGTGTTCGTTATGTGGTTCTTTATATGCGTAACTGCACATACATTGCCGCGGAAAGAAAGGCAACACCCTCAATGACAAGATAATTTTACTTGCAAGTAATATGACGGGTAACATATCATTGTAGGAGCGTATAACAAATTCAGACAAATTGAAAACATATGAAGGGTCCACGGGTAAATGGGGGTGAGACAGTTCTTCTTAATTTTTCAGGAAAGAAGATTTTAACACCAAACCTTCTGTACCAAATGCAATTATTAGCCAATCCTCTTGAAATTTATGTTTAGTGTAGCCTTATTTATAGTCGTTTGATACCTCTACAAGGTTTATGTCTAAACGTACTGTAACAACCTAAAGAAAATATTATATCGAATAACGTCGACTTTTTGTAGGGAAAAAGGAGATAAGTCATTATAAAAGGGGGAATGTCAGTAAATCAGGCTAATTCTTTAACTTTGTTAAACCTAGTACTATTAGAACAAACTACCAGTATTATTTACGATGTCATTAAAAACGTGACAAATGAATGTGCAAAAATTTATCAGTTACGACAAAACCATAACAGCCATAAGACAGAAAATTGTAGACTAGAATTAATTCTTTATAAACGGAACAAAACTTTGTAGGCCCAAACAATTTCTTTGTAAACTATGTTCATTCATTGTTTATTCCTTTCCGCTCCAGGTCTGCTTCTTAGCAGTTGCACTTACTGGTTTTGGAAAAACAGTGTCATCTTGATGACACAGTTTCTTGTTACGCTTCTATCCTTTTTGCAATTTTGGCAGCTGGGAAAAAAACTGCCTAGCCTCTTCTCCCAAACCATCTTTAAGTGTTGTAGGTCTGCATACTTGTCGTAAGTAATAGGTTGTGCACCTACAACAAAAACACCTTCTTGTAGGTTTTTTAAAAAGTAAATGTGGCTGTAAATTTAAAATAAAAACTGTTTTAAGTAAATAATACAATAAAACTGTTGATAAAAATAAGGATGAAACAAAAAACACTCATACTTATATGCATAGTCAGATAGAAAGAAGTCTACTTGAGGCTGAGGTTGTCCTGCTGGAACCGTAAGTGGCTTGTTGATAACATGGCGATCCCACTGGTCACGGAACGTGCTAATGTATTCCAAGAATCGGGGATGCTCCTTCGCAGCCTCTAATTCTCTTATTGGTCTAGAAGGAAATGGGCATTTCTTGGAATACAACTGATCGGGGTGTGTAGACCAGTCTCTTACAAACTCGAAAAGGTGAGGGTTTTGCTCTTGCACTCGCTACTTCCTCTGTCCAGTCTTTGGGCATTTCAACCCATTTTTTTTGGTTGATACTGGCCATGTTATGATCATATTCGAGATACGAGTCGCCACGCATTGGAAAAGACAATTTCACGTGCTCAAGTCTCTTAACGTGATGAACGACGTAATTCAGCAGGCGGAAAATAGTCCAGTTCTTGCTCTGCCCCCCGCAAGAGTCTGAAAATACATTTTCTAACAGGGGGATCAAGAATTGTCGTCACAAAATAAAACAAAAAGGAAGAGACCTCGTTAGACCCTTTGTAGGCTACTGTTCATCATACACGAAGAAATATGATTCATCGGTGGACAATATATGAATATTAAATATGCACAACATTAACATCCTCTTGTAGTATACGTCGTTAACGTCGTTAGTTGTGATGTTAGGGATAGGTAAGTTCTTCTGGAAATCCATAAAAATACTTTCAAGTTCTTTTGATGCCCTGCTGTTTGCTTTATAACTTTTTACGAATATAAAACATGTCAGATTTTAATAATTGAAGATTTTTCACCGTTGACAGTTGATAAATTTTTTTTTTACTGCAGTCGCCCTTTCTGAGCTATTTTCCGGGTACGATTTCAATGCATGTTCAACAGCTCGAATTTCGGCAGCATGCCTATCACAGTAACTACAGGTGTCCATTCTAGGGTACCCGAAAGTGACGTTAAATTCGGTATTAAAAACAAGTATACATTTTTCATGCGACACAGATTGAGTAGGGTATGATTTCTTAAATAACTCATACATCTTACTGATGTTTATATCTGGTGGGAGATACACTTTCTTAGGTGTATTCAAGCTGTAATAGCTTCGTTCACTTTTAAATGAACTAATGTGTTGGCGAACTGCGTCAAATGCCTCCGATGTCAACACGATGTTGCCGATTAGAGTGTTGGCCTCGACCATCCTTAGGACTCACGCCTTTTTTTCAGATAGCGTTGTATTACTTCTAATTTTTTTTAGATATTCCATAAAAAGATGTAAACGCTATAGAACAAATATTTGCTTCAGTGACAGAATTCTCCCTCTTCACTCTTACTCGATATGAAAACTGTTGTCATGAAATTTAGCTTCATTTTCTGGTTGTCTAGGTCTCCTTTGCGATGTACTATTTACATTAATTAGGCCTGCCAAGTAAGTATTCTGCTCATTCACAGTCATTTTGTTTAATTAGACATTACAACCCACGTTCTGCGTCAGTGGTACTCTGAAAACATTTCAATCTGAAACATTTACAATCTGGCCCTAATTCATGGGTAGATGATAAAAGTTTTTTTCTCACCTCGGAAAGTCGGCCTGTTCTCTTCTTTTCTTGGTTTAATGTGACAGTTGGCTGAAGGTGATACTTTCCTCATCTTTATTTTCTGTGTTCACTTCCACAGTCCAGTTAAAACGTAAAACAAACTAAACAATTCACACAACACACTAAGCGCTAACTTAACCTCTCCAACAGCACATACTCAACACCTGATAATCATAGACAATGGAACGTAAACAACAACTGCGAACCCTTTTCTCCTAGTTCCACATTGTCTTACCCTCTTTTTCCCATGGACGCTATATTTTTACACCGCTGTAACTTTGCAGCTACCCCCTTCTTTCCATGAAACAACAACTGATAAAAGCAACTTGTTGAAAGCTTTCTGAAACTGTAATAACCTAAAATTTCATTTTTTTTTACTTAACCCCTTTTTTCCGTGGATCCTTCATATGTCAAATAAAAGAATTCCCCAACAGTAGCCTCTTCTGACGACGTGCATTCTCGCATGCAAACGATCATAAAGTGGCCGAGTGGCGTCCTGAGATAGTGTGCCAGGCATCGAGCACCTTCTGTTCCAATTCGGCAGTTGTTCTTGCAGACTCTGGCGAACGAGTAACTTCCGGCTTCCCGTGTCCCAAGAAGGGACAATATCCTTACCTTTTACTTTAAAGCATCTTCAGCGGAATGTAGAATGATACAGCTTTGTTTTGATATATGATATTTGTAGATTATAAAACAGGTCACGTCTTGCTTTTACGTAAATCAGTGATTACTTACAGGATGTAGTTTTTGGCTGGCATCTGCGTTTTCTCACTTCTGGTGACATGCTGGAAGCCACACTACAACTTCGTCTACAAAATATCAGCACATTTTCACGTTACGAATATTTTACTTCCCAATTTTCATTTTCTATGCGCTAATATGCAGTTGACCCTAAATAACGAAAAGTGTGAGGTCATCCACATGAGTGCTAAAAGGAACTATTTAAACTTCGGTTACACGATAAATCAGTCTAACCTAAAAGCCGTATATTCAACTAAATAACTGGGTGTTACAATTACGAACAACTTAAATTGAAAGGAACATATAGAAAATGTTGTCGGGAAGGGTAACCAAAGACTGCGTTTTATTGGCAGGACACTTGGAAAACGTAACAGACCTACAAAGGAGACTGCCTAAACTACGCTTGTCCGTCCTATTTTAGAATACTGCTGCGCGGTGTGGTATCCTTACCAGATAGGACTGACGGAGTACATCGAAAAAGTTCTAAGAAAGGCAGCACGTTTTGTATTATCGCGAAATATGGGAGAGAGTGTCACAGAAATGATACAGGATTTGGGCTGAGCATCATTAAAAGAAAGGCGTTTTTCGTTGGGACGGAATCTTCTTACGAAATTCGAATCACCAACTCTCTCCTCCGAATGCGAAAACACTTTTTTGTCACCGACCTACATAGGGAGGAACGATCATCACGATAAAATAAGGGAAATCAGAGCTCGTACGGAAAGATATAGGTGTTCATTCTTTCCGCGCGCTATACGAGATTGGAATTATAGAGAATTGTGAAGATGGTTCGAAGAACCCTCTGCCAGGCATTTAAATGTGATTTGCAGAGTATCCATGTAGATGTAAATGTAGAGTGCTGTGGAGCACTATTATTCTTCTGGCATTAGTTGTAGATATTTTACTGAAAACTGTGATTTAAAGTCTTAACTACCATGTGCTAACTTTATATCTCTTCCTATTTGGTTTGTTTATGTACATGTTGCTAACCTAACGAAGTATGTGCTGAAAACTGATATCTGTTCATTCCTGTTCTCTTTATATACCTGTGTGTGTGTGTGTGTGTGTGTGTGTGTGTGTGTGTGTAAGAGAGAGTACATGTATAGCCTTTCTTTTGTGGCCGAGGGAATTAATCAGAACGACTTGTAGAAAGTTGAATGTGAATGTACTAGCCGTCAGAGGCTGGTTGCAAGTTTTTGTGTTCAGCTGTTTTGAGTTTTGGTTTAAATGTTTTGTGAAGGGGTTTATGGAATAGTGAGAGGAAAGAGGTTACGAGGTATATTATGATAATACTCATCTGCTGGAGTGTAGCTCTACCATTTATCTGTTAATGTAGACAGTGAGTTGTTTGCCATGTGTACTTGATCATACAACAGCGTTTTATTTTCTGAATTTGTTTTTTGTATGTGGGAATATCCTTGCAGAATTAGATGTTTTTATTATTTATTCTGATTATTTTCATGTCTTCTTATCTAGTGGTTGTATTCTCAAAGCGATTGTATTCTCTTAGGTATTCTGCAAATGTGTAGTGGTTTGTCCCACACTTCCAGGCTCTCATGAGTTCTTTGTATATGACATCAAACGTTCTGCCTGTTTGTCTTACGTATCTGGCATCACAAGTGTTACACTCCAATGAATATATACCTGATTTGAGGTGTATTCTTTAATAGAAATATCTGTTGTGAATGCCATATTTATGCACTGTCTATTGAAAATGTGTGTGATTTTATGTGTCAATATGTGTTTGTGTGGCGTTGTGCACCATCTTGTGTCTTCTCTTGTATCTTGCTGATTATTCTGTGTAGTTGTTATGATAGTGAGTGTTTGCGATTGGCTTTGGTTCTTCTGTGTTGTTTCTGTGGTTTTGTGTTTTATTTTTCTTTTAATTTTGTTGTTAACCTTTATGACTATGTTACTACTGTAATCACTGTTTTTGGCTACCTGCATTATTATGTCACGTTCTTTTTGGCAGTTTTCTTTGTTGAGTGGCACTGTATTGAGCGTATGGAGCATGTGTTGTTCTGTTTGCTTTTGTGAGTGTGGGTGGTTCGAGGGTTGGCGGCTGATAATGTCAATTGCTCTGAGTTTATGGTGAATTTCAAAGATATGCTTATTGCTTTGTTTTCTGATTGCTGTATCCATAAAGTTAATTTGCTTATTCTGTTCTCTTTCAGTTGTGAATTTTACATTTTTATGTGCTTCGTTGATGTCAGTATGTAGTTTTTCAATTTTTGTTTGTCGTTCATCTATTACGCAGAGGATGTCATCCATATAGCTGAACTAATATAATATTTTGTATTCTTTTGCTCCTGTTTTTCTGGAAGTGATCTGCTCAATGTGGTTTACAAAAATATTTCCTAAGGCTTCTAAAACTGAGGACCCCATTGGTAATCCACCTTCATATAAATAAAATTCATTACTGAACTGAAAGTAGTTTGGCTCTGTTATGAGCTTTATTAATGTAGTTAATGAATCCGTTCATCAGGGAGCTGATTTTGTTTTTTCAAGTTGTTATATATGATTTCTATTGTTTCTGGTACTGGCATGTTGGAAACATGCTTTCTGTGTCAAATGAGAGGAACCTTGGAGTGTCTGGGATTTTTATATTTTTTATTTGCTGTAGTAGCTGTGTAGCGTTTTTAATGGTTCTGTCTTCTTACACTGTGAAGTTTTCAGACAGTAATTGTAGCATATATCCTGAGAGCTCTCTTCGAAATTCAGTTTGTGAATATTTGACTGGATTTGGAGGACAGGAGCAACGAGATTGTTCTATGTCAGCTTTCTTTGTTCTGTTTTATCCAGTATGATGTTTATATTTTTCAGAGTCCTTTTTACTTATGTGTGGAATCTGTTTTTTTTTGTCTGATTTGTAATGCTATTATGTGGGACGAATTCTTTTTCAATGTTTTATTCTTTGTGTATGTGATCAGATGAGAGGCAATGCACATTCCAGCCAAGAACTCGAATAACTGTAAGTAATCACTTATTTACGTAAAACACAAGACATGAACTGTTTTATAATCTACAAACATCGCATGGCAAAGCAAAACTGTATCATTCTAGATTGCACTGAGAGTGCCTTAAAGTAAAAGGCGAAACACGTCTGGAAGACATAAAGGACACTGCAGCAAGGAAAAGGCGGTTGTTATTTACAAAACGAATATTTACGTGCTTGCTGCGTATGATGGCCACGCAAACAAACTTGACAGCCAGCATACTTGAGGGTGTAAGGTGGAACTGCTACTATGAGGTGAAGAGACTGGTATAGGAGAGGAATTTGTAGAGGTCCTCGTCAAACGAGTAAGAAGACTGAAGACAAAAAAATCCCAGTAATTAGCCTTCTCTTTGCGGTTTCTACGGAACATATCTGTGACAATTTCGGGTGCCAGCTCCGTTCCTGAAAACTACCGTATCGTAATTTCTGGAGCTGCCTGACCTCTACGAAGAGATCTGGTGGTACATTGAGAGGCACCCACATGCCTTGCTCATACTGTGGCATCAAGCAGTTAGGCCTGCAAGATGAGTGGTCTGCCAAGCGAGTGGGTTCATTCTTATTTATCGAGTAACATGAACTCTCGTACTCACAATCAGGTTACAAATTATCCTCCTGTATGAATAATACGCAACGGAAACATGCATCTGACTACTATCAGTAATTTACAGAACTCTGACTGTACACTACGCACTGGCAATACCACATTTTCTTTCCTTTTTTATTTAACGGCTTTTATCTACACGTGGCCACCGCACTGAATATGAATGGCGCACACATTATAAATTCGGGACATTATGGCAACATACAATTCAATGGAAAAGTCCACAATCTTTTTCTTTTCACTATCTTATTTATTCCGATAAATTCTCTAACCTAAACACACAAATTCTATAACCTACAACAATAACACATGATAAATTCCGCCCAGTGGGCATGACCTTACATTGGTGAATCTCTATATTATGGTCTCGTAATTATTTAACGCTACAGTGCACTTTCTGGATAGGATGGTGGATCTTTTATTATACCTCACACTTCGACTCTCACAATCATCATCACGAAACTTTCCTCCAGACCGAGCGGTACAGAAGGAACAAGCATAACCCACTAATCTTTTGAAACTACCCTGCTACTGTCCCATGCAAACCACACATACCCAAATTACATGACATACATCACACTGCAATAAGAAATATAAAACTCTAAATAGTCACAGCACTATCACTTTCAGATTTCCCACTTCAATCAATATTTATCCCAGTTTCACACGACACTGCCCCACTTGGTAATTCTACTTTCCTACTATGATCTCTGGAGATATATGCACGTCTTCCTGTGCAATGCAAGCCATGTGGCGTTGCTGGATAGACGGCCGACTCACCTTGCTTCTCTCTCAGAGTTTGAATCTAGCGTCACACGGAATTATATCACGCAAGGTAATATTAAGAACATATTCATCACACACGCGAGTCCTCAACTGATACCATGGACGAGTACTTCTCTTTATCCTTTGTCTCATACACAGATTGAGACTCACACAGTAGTCACCACGTGGAAGTACTCGTCTCTAATTTCAAGTCCTGCACACGCCATTTCTTAAATATTTCAACTTATGGTGCACACGCTATTTCTTAAATATTTCAACTTATTGTACACACGCTAGTAAATCAGCTTAACTTAAGCACACGGAAGTATTTCAATTTATTGCTACACGTGGTTTCATTGTGACCATTGGTCACTTCCGAAGATTACTACAATCCCATTAATACTACCTGCCAGACATTTAATTCTCCCCACAAAAGTTCCTGAAATAGAGAAATTATTATTTCAAACTACTCTTAAATATTCCACATGCATACCATGACTCCACTCTTTCGTCATTACGGAGCACAACTAAAACAGGTGTTAACAGCACAGGATCCAGTGGCAGAGTGCTGAAACATGGCTGTTCTCGAGGTCCTCTCACACCTCTGTCGAAGTGGGGGAGTACCTTACTACCCTATTGGTCAGCCACATTTTAGGCTCTCAAAGCTCAGGTAAATTTCATCTCTTTGGTTCCACCAAAGGTGGCCAAAGGATCGACTCAAAGATGATCATATATTCACATTCACTATTTGCGGTTAGCAGATGACCATACATTCATTCATTTCAAAAGATCTCACCAAACTGGATGTAGGGATTTATTTTGTGGGAGTGCACATATGATAAATTAAATAAATAAATTGTCATTCTTTCCTACACTGGTATCCGGCTTCGCTGTATTAATTGAAATTGAGATATTTTACAAAAAAAAAATGTGTTGTTCTGACAAAAATAATGAAGTATGTTGTACCTATTTTCAATGTCGGGCGGTACTGTACCCTTTCAACATTCCTGCATAAACATAGGAAGAACTCGTCTAATTCATGCCATATAGAACTGCTGATGTATTATGTTCAGAAGATGGGCAACACGCTGTTAAGCTGATTGTCATAATGTCACTTCTGAAATTTTCCTGGCGTATTTCTTCTAATCATTTTCGGTTGTGCAGCCTGATCCCGCGGACATTCTGCAACGATTTTTCGGCCTGGAGACGTCCGACCATATTCATGTGAGTAGACAGCTACTGAGGGGACCAAGTCCCTTCACGGAATTTATGACAAATCTCGTGCATACGAAATGTGCTGGTATCTTTCGGCTTATGTGTCGGGTGATGACGTGAGCGGTACAGTCGAGTTGAGTGTGCTGCTTTCGGTGGTGGAAGTGAGAGATGATCTAATTATTGAGTATCGAATGACACTGAGAGCTGCTGAAATGTGCGCCACAGCGGAGTAACATCTCGTCAGCTGAAACAGCTGCTCTCCGCAGCCTCCGAGAAGATACTAGCACAGTCGTACTCTCTGCAGATAAGGGTACTGCCACAGTTCTTTTAACAAGGGAAGCCTACAACGAGAATATGCATAGTCAGCTAAGAGGTTCTACGTGCTGCAAAATCGAAAAGGACCCAACGAGCAGTATATGAAGAAAAACTACTACTCTTCTGAACGATAGTTCTCTACCTAACAAGTCATCAAAGGGCTGAGACTGCACAAGCAGTACCACAATAATCATATGGTCTTCCCAAAATTCATAGGGATGGTGTCCCACTACGATTAATAGTGAATAATATTGATTAATCGACCACTTCTACTTGAAAACATCTGGCCTCTCTAGGCGAGCCGTATTTGGGTAAGTGTTGTCATCATATACGTAATTCTGTGGATTTTGTCAATGGCTTAAAGACAATTAAGCTTAGCAGCTGGGATTTATTAGTTAGCTTTGATGTCGTCTCACTTCATACCAAAGTGCCTTTAATGGACTCGTTGCATCTTATTGGTAACTTATACAGATCACCTTGCTTGAACATCTCTCCTCAATCTACTTCTTATTTAATAACGAATTCTATGAACAAACAGACGGCGTCTCCATGGGGAGCCCTTTGTCCCCTGTGGTGGACAATCTTTTTATGGAGGACTTTGAGAAGAAAGCACTTGAGTCTGATGTTTTAAGGCCCACGGTTTTCTGGCGTTATGATATTTTCTTTTTATGGTCTCGTGGCAGACAATAACTGGGCAAATTCCTCTGTCACTTAAACTCATTACATGAGAACAACAAGTTTACGATGGAGACTGAGAAAGATGGGACTTTACACTTTGTAGACGTGCTAGTACTCCGGAAGAAAGATGGGTCATTTTGACATTCCATGTACAGAAAACCAACGCACATAGATCTTTATCTCCAGGCGTCTAGCTGCCGTCACCCCGCACAAACAGCCTGTGTTCTTAGTACCTTAATACATGGGGTGCACGTAATATTGGACGATGAAAACCTGCCCGCAGAATTGCGACTCTTGGAGAAGGTTTTTAAAGAGGGTGGCTACCCTTTACGCCAAATAAAGGAGGTGATGCAGAGCTATAATAACAAGAAGTAACGCCCTGAGGACACTGATGACAACTATAAATCAACTGCGTTCCTTTCATATACCGGGAATGTGTCTCCTAAAATAGGCAGATTGCTTGGGAAAAATACAATCAAGTGAAGAGCTTGGCCCTGGTTAGATCCACTAAAGACGACTTACAACTGAAAAAAGCGGGTGTTTACATAATTCCCTGTGAGTGTGGTGCTGCATATACAGGGTGTAAATTTTAAGTTGACAAACCAGAATAACTCGAAAAATAAGCTTCACACGAAAAAATGTGTAGAACCCAAAGTTGATTATTTTCGAGGGGGACATCTGCTGGTGCAAAAATTAGCCCGTCACCCCAGCCCCCTAGGGGTGGGGCGGGAGGCAACTTTAAAACTTCAAATGGGAACCCCCATTTTTTTTATTGCGGAATCAAATTCTACATAAAAAAACTCAGTACATTTTGTCTTAAACATCTGTTTTGATTCTTGGTAATTGGCACTGTAATTCAAGAAAATCCATGTTCTCATTTTTGCATGGAAAATGGTTGTACAGGACACGAAAGATACAACCGTCTTCAGCAACCGTTAAAATCAGCAATAGCAAAACATTGTATTTCCATGGGACACTCAATGGAATACAACAGAACAAAAATTTTAGCTCCAGTTTCCAATTTTGGGGATTTAGTAATCAAAGAATCTGTGGAAATATGCCTTGCGCATAATTTTATAAATCGTGACACCGGATTTGAATTGGATAAAAAAATGTAATCTTATAATTAAAATTATCCAGTCACAGCGGAATCAATGGGGTCATTTGATACTCAATGATTAGATCATCTCACACTTCCACCACCGAGAGCAGCACACACAAGTCGGCTGTTACGCTCATGTTATCACCCGACGCATGAGCTGGAAGAAGCCAGCAAATTTCGCGTGCGCTAAATTCAGCATAAATACCATCAATGCACCTGGGCTCCTCAGTGGTTGTCTACTCACCTGAAGATGGCCGGACGTCTCTGGGTCGAAATATCGTGACAGAAAGTCGAGGGGATCCGGCAGCACGTCCGAAAATTATTGGAAGGGGGTGGTTACAACGTTTTTGCTTTTGAGTGCATAGCAGGGATGGGAATTACCGATCGGTTAAAGCCGATACTGTATGTTAGTTCTGAATAACTGGTATTTTTCGTTATTTGTTTGGTCTCAGTTGTAACAGCTATTTAGTTTTTCTAATGAGAGGATGTGGTTTCTCGCCCCTACTGTTCGAAGGAAATAAAACAAAGGTTCAGGAGTAAAATTAAAATTCAAGGTGAATCCTCAGTGAAAGTGAAGAATAATTATAGGATCTGCTGAGTGGAATAAGCGGTCTAATGAGTACAGAGTATGGATTGAGAGTAAATCGAAGAAAGACGAAAGTAATGAGAAGTAGCAGGAATGAGAACAGCGAGAAACTTAACATCAGGATTGATGGTCACGTAGTAGATGAACTTACGGAATTCCGCTACCTAGGCAGCAAAATAACCCATGGCTGACAGAGCAAGAAGGACATCTAAAGTAGACTAGCTTTGGCACAAAAGTCATTCCTGGTCAAGAGATGTCTGCTAGCAACAAGCATAGGCCTTAATTTGAGGAAAAAATTTCTGAGAATGTACGTTTCGATTACAGCATAGTACAATAGTGAAACATGGACTGCGAAAATCGGAACAGAAGAGACTCGGAGTATTTGAGATGTCATACTACAGACGAATGTTGACAATTAGGTGGACTGATAAGGTAAGGGATGAGGAGGTTCTGTGCGGAATCGGAGAGGAAAAGAATAAGTGGAAAACGCTGAGAAGAAGAAGGAACAGAATGATAGGGCATGTTTTAAGACATCAGGGAATGACTTGCGTGGTACTAGCGGCAGCTGTAGAGGGTAAAAACGGTAGAGTGTAAGGATAAAACTTAAAACTTAACAATTCATTCACAGTTCACAACAAAAATAGAAAGTAACTGATCTGTTGCCTGTGTCTTCATAATATGCCATTGTCTACTTGTAGGCCTTGAAAACAGACCTATTGTTATTAAAATTAGGGTTCTCCAATCTCAGTTTTAACCCTTTAAGAACTGACTATTCGCAATGCCGAAACAGTGGTACGATCTTCGATTACAAAATGAGTTTTCAGCAGAGTATCAAAAATTTAGAATCAAGATGAGAATACTGGTGATTTTTCTTAATATTCAACCACTTATCACTTTTCGAGGAAAGCAACTGACGGTGGACGCTCTAAGATATCTTTCATTTATGTACGAGTATTTAATTTTATATTCTGATTCTGTGAATCCTAAAACTGAGGGAGTCAAAATTTTGCAGTCTTTGTTCGATCTCTACATTTGTGACAGGAAATAATAGGAATAAAAAACCAAGAATCGGTTATTTCAGAAACCGGTTATTTTGAGCGGTTTTAATACTATAATTCTACATTTACAGCTACATGATATTCCTCAAGTCACCGTACGGTGCATGGCGGAAGGAACTCTGTATCAGTACTTGTCATTTCCGTTCCTGTTCCACTCGGAAGTAGAGCGAGGGAAAAACGACTGTCGATATGCCTCCATATGAGCCCTTATTCTCATGTCTCATCTTTGTGGTGCTTACAAGCAATGTATGTTAGCGGCAGTTGAATCGTTTGGCAGTCAACTTCAAATTCCGGCTCTCTCAATTTTCTCAGCAGGGTTACCAGAGAAGAAAGCCGCCTACCCTCCAGGGATTTCCATTTGAGCTCCCGAAGCATCTCCCTAACACTTAAAGACTTTAAACTTCCTGGTAGATTAAAACTGTGTGCTGGACCGAGACTCGAACTCGGGACCTTTGCCTTTCGCGGGCAAGTACTCTACCATCTGAGCTACCCAAGCATGACTCACTCCCCATCCTTGGGTAGCTCAGATGCTAGAGCACTTGCCCTCGAAAGGCAAAGGTCCCGATTTCGAGTGTCGGTCCTGCACACTAGAGATGGGGGATCCGCTCTTGAACTAATTCATAGAGTTCAATCTTTCAAAGGAGTGAACAATCAGTGATTCAGAAAAAAGAACGGTAGCTCCAAACGTTTCCCACGGCAGAGAGAGAGACAGAGAGAGAGAGAGAGAGAGACGGAGCATATCAGCAGCGCCTCTGCTGGTCAGAGCACAGTGCACGCCACACAACACAGCCAGCGCCGGCCTCTGCCCTGCTTCTACCTTGGCTGCCTGCATTGTGCAGTGCCCCATTGGATTTTGTGTTTCACATATGCCGTGCCGTCTCTGTGCGTCGTCTGCCGTGTGCACTGTGCAGTGTCTGCGCAGCTTAACTTCGCATCGCACTCTGTCGGCGATCGTTTCAGTCGCACGTCCTGCCCTCTGGGCAGTTGATGCGAGCAACAGGACAGAGAGCCACCTAGCGGATAACATAGGAACTACTTGCAAAAACCTTCTCGCAAGGGAACGGACGATTTGTCTCGGAGTGGGTGAGTTCACCGCTCCCCCCCCACCCTCGGAACTCGCCCGCTCAACGCTCACCCCACCGTCTCGACTCTAGCCAGAGCGTCGAGCGAAGCGACTCAGGTGTCACTCTGGTCTCTGCGGTCTCAGCTCACGCAGTAATACAGCTCGCAGCTCGACCTGCTCGACTCAGCGCCTCTGCATCGGAGTTCGTCCCCACTGGATATTGTTCTTCGTAGTAATACCGCTATGTATATTAGATTATTATGTTATGTATACATCAATTGTTTTTATTTTATTTTTATTTGTTTAAACTGATTAGATTAGGTTCCTGATGACTCTTACTATAGGATTTTTATTATGGACACTCGAATTTACACTTTAATTACGAGCGAACCGATAAACGTATCGCAAAATGTGATACACCAATATTTTCCTTGTTTTATTCTGCGTAAGGCTATATGCAGCACTTTCGTTTTACAGTCAAATTTATAATTTTTTTTCTTATTCTGGTACGGATTTTGCGATTTTAGGCGTCTTCGAAAGGAAACGTTCACTTTAAAAATATATGGCTTGCGATGTATTTGTATGAGGTTAATGAAATTTTAATACATTATAGCCAAATATATTGTTAATGTAAATCTCAAGTTACAACATTTTCCGATCACCCAAAAAACCACGATAGTGCAAAATAAATCAATAATCAAAAACTTTGTCATATCGTGGAAATTTCAATAAACAATACAAAATTCTTACTCATTATCTGTGTTACTTCAAAATAGGATCAAATAAGATCAAAATACAGGTATAGTACTGGAATAAACCAAGTTTAAAGGGCAATGTGCCTTCCATTTATTTTCTATTGTAAATGAGTGGTGAGTCATGAAAAAGAGCTAATTCATTTCAGGGAGTGAACAGTTCTGATCCAATCTCTGAAAAGAACAGTTTTGCCCATCTCTACTGCACACAGTTTTAATCTGCCAGAAAGTTTCATATCAGCGCACACTCCGCTGCAGAGTGAAAATCTCATTCCGGAGAATTCACATAATACAGTTGCTGAAAAGTTCAAAGAAAGCTTGAGTTTGATTTCAAATACGTACCCGACTCATACAATTATAGTTGGTTGTGACTTTAATTTACCATCTATATGTTGGCGAAAATACATGTTTAATTCCGGAAGTACGCCTAAAACATCCTCAGAAATTGTGCTAAACGCATTCTCTGAAAATTATTTCGAGCAGTTAGTTCTTGAGCCCACGCTAATAGTAAACGATTGTGAAAATACACTTGACCTCTTAGCAACATATAATCCTGAGTTAATAACGAGCATCAAAACGGGTACAGGGATAATTTAACACTGGGTTGTCGTAGAGAGAATGAATATTGTAACGCCCAAATTCTTCGAAAATTAACGAAAAATATACCTATTCAAAAAAGCAGATAAAAATTCACTTGACGCCTTCCTGGGAGACAATCTCCACTCCTTCCAAATTAATAATATTAGTGTAGACCAGATGTGGCTCGAATTCAAAGAAATAGTAATGGCAGCAATTGAGAGATTTATACAAAATAAATTAACGAACGACTGAGCTGATCCTCCTTGGTACACAAAACGAATCAGAACGCTGTTGCAGAAACAACGAAGCAAACATGCCAAATTTAAACAGACGAAAAATCCCCAAGATTGGCGATCTTTTACAGAAGCTCGAAATTTAGCGCGGAATTCAATGCGAGATGCTTATAACAGTTTCAACAACGAAACTTTGTCTCGAAACGTGGCAGAAAATCCAAAGAGATTCTCGTGGTATGTGAAGTATGTTAGCGGCAAGAAACAATCTGCGCGATAGCAATGGAGATACTATCGAAGACAGTGCTGCCAAAGCAGAGTTACTAAATTCAGCCATCCGAAATGCCTTCACAAAAGAAGGCAAAGTAAATATTCCAGAATTCAAATCGAGAACAGCTGCCAACATGAGTAACGTAGAAGTAAATATTCTCGGAGTAGTGAATCAACTTAAATCACTTAAGGGGCTCCGGAAAGGCTCAAAATCATGAAAAGTTCAATTTTTACTTTTTTGCGTTTTCTGAATCTGCAGACTATTACCTTTTAATAGATATATAATTTATTCAATTCCGAAGACTACAACTATTTTTAAATTTTTTTTGAAATGTGTTCTACATGGGCGTGACCCACTGTGGCGCTGTTAAACTGCTGTCAAATTGTGTTATTATTAACGTCTGTGTTCATCAGGTACATTTTAGTGATGTGAGATAAAGTATGTGTTGTGGCTAACCTGTGATGGTTCAATATATATCGCTGGTGTGATTGTCGATTGTTTCATGTTTATTTACTCTGTCGTTATCTCGAAAATATTCGTAATTAATTCTGTTTCTTGAGTCTCTGTTTTGTTGAAGTATAATAATGAGTAAAAGTAAAGTTATTAGAAATCCTCTGAAGGCTTTTAAGAAAAGGAGAAATGTTGGAAAGCCAAAGGTATGTGTTATTACTGTAAATAATAACATTCTAACATGGTACGAGCAATGCTTGCTTTAGACAAGGAACGCCTTCGGGCTGCAGACAGGGCTGTAAAGAGTCTAGAAATACAAGCAAGAGTATATAGGAGGAGGAACAAGAGGAAGCTGGAGGAGGAGTTCGCAGAGGATGAAGATAATCCATCCTATGGACCTGGAATGCACTAAAAAGTTAATCCAATCTTTGTCGCTCGATTCCCAAAACTTTTATTTTCTCATACTAATTACATGTTTTCTAAGGATCTTCCAAACATATTTGTTTCAAACTTTCAGTAAATGTTACACAGTACCTTCTGCATAATTTAACACAGCCTTTTTCCAAAAAACTGTATATTTTTGAATATATAAATAAAAAATTGCAAAAAAATGTTGTGAATTTTCATTACAATTGAAAAAAAAATCATCTTTAATAACTGAACTAAAATTTTGTAAAATCCCTGTGTTAAGTTGTAGCCCATTTTCCAATAAATAATCTGTAAAAAGTTCAACTTCCTACCTCAAATACTTTGTGAGGAAAGATGTAATTTATAAGCGTTATTTTAACATTGCAAGTATAGGGCGTTCCGGAGCCCCTTAATGAAAGCAAGTCTTGTGGTCCAGACTGTATACCAATTAGGTTCCTTTCGGAGTATGCTGATGCATTAGCTCCATACTTAACAATCTTATACAACAGTTCGCTCGACGAAAGATCCATACCAAAAGACTGGAAAATTGCACAGGTCACACCAATATTCAAGAGAGGTAGAAGGAGAAATCCACTAAATTACAGGCCCGTATCATTAATGTCGATATGCAGCAGGATTTTGGAACATATATTGTGTTCGAACATTATCTATTAACTCGAAGAACACGGTCTATTGACACACAGTCAAAAATGGTTTAGAAAACATAGTTCTTGTGAAACACAAAAATACCTCTTTATTCGCATTAAGTACTGAGTGCTATTGACAAGGGACTTCAGATCGATTCTGTATTTCTGGATTTCCGGAAGGCTTTTGACTCTATACCACATGAGCGGTTTGTAGTTACGTGACTGGATTTGTGATTTGCTGTCAGAGAGATCATAGTTTGTAGTAATTGACGGAAGTCATAGAGTAAAATAGAAGTGATTCCTGGTGTTCCCCAAGGTAGTGTTATCGATCCTTTGCTGTTCCTTATGTTTATAAACGATTTGGGAGACAATCAGAGCAGCAGTCTTAGGTTGTTTGCAGATGACGCTGTCGTTTATTGACTAATAAAGTCATCAGAAGATCAAAACAAATTGCAAAACGATTTAGAAAAGACATGTGAATGGTGCGAAAACTGGCAGTTGACACTAAATAACGAAAAGTGTGAGGTCATCCAAATGAGTGCTAAAAGAAATCCGTTACACGATAAATAAGTCAAATCTAAAGATCGTAAATTCAACTAACTACCTAGGAATTACAATTACGAACAACTTAAATTGGAAGGAACACACGGAAAATGTTGTGGGAAGGCTAACCAAAGACTGCGTTTTATTGGCAGGACACTTAGAAAATGTGACAGATCTACTAAGGAGACTGCCTACACTACGCTTGTCCGTCCGCTTTTAGAATACTGCTGCGCGACGTGGGATCCTTACCTGACAGGACTGACGGAGTACATTGAAAAAGTTCAAAGAAAGGCAGCACGTTTTGTATTATCGCGAAATATGGAAGAGAGTGCCACTGAAATGATACAGGATTTGGGCTGGACATCATTAAAAGACAGGCGTTTTTCGTTGCGACGGAACCTTCTCACGAAATTCGAATCACCAACTTTCTCCTCCGAATGCGAAAATATTTTGTTGACACCGACCTACATAGGGAGAAACGATCACCACGATAAAATAAGAGAAATCAGAGCTCGTACGGAAAGATATAGGCGTTCATTCTTTTCGTGCGCTATAGGAGATTGGAATAATAGAGAATTGTGAAGGTGGTTCGATGAACCCTTTGCCAGGCACTGAAATGTGATTTGCAGAGTATCCATGTAGATGTAGATAGCTTTGGGTACACGTTCTCTGTGCCTTAGTTCAGGGTTTACTGTACCAGTGTATTCAAGGTGTCTTGTTGTGGGTCTAAGAATTTCCACGTTGTTTAGTAACTTTCTGGTACGGTGTTTGATGAAGACCTGAACCGTGTAAACCTGTATTTCTGCATGTAAGTCTTTCGGCCGCGCCCAGCGTGGTGTCTTTAGAATGAATCTGCGGCATCTGTTTTGTACTATCTGGAGCATTTTGATGTTGGTCATGCACTTTGTCCGCCATGAGCAACGACCGCAGGTCATTGCTGGTAGTATAGCGCCACAGCCTCCCCCAAGATTATTATGAAGTGTCTGATACCACTTTTTTTTATATATACATCCGTTTATTTAACGTACAGGGTGTTTGAAAAATGACCGGTATATTTGAAACGGCAATAAAAACTAAACGAGCAGCGATAGAAATACACCGTTTGTTGCAATATTCTTGGGACAACAGTACATTTTCAGGCGGACAAACTTTCGAAATTACAGTAGTTACAATTTTCAACAACAGATGGCGCTGCAAGTGATGTGAAAGATATAGAAGACAACGCAGTCTGTGGATGCGCCATTCTGTACGTCGTCTTTCTGCTGTAAGCGTGTGCTGTTCACAATGTGCAAGTGTGCTGTAGACAACATGGTTTATTCCTTAGAACAGAGGATTTTTCTGGTGTTGGAATTCCACCGCCTAGAACACAGTGTTGTTGCAACAAGACGAAGTTTTCAACGGAGGTTTAATGTAACCAAAGGACCGAAAAGCGATACAATAAAGGATCTGTTTGAAAAATTTCAACGGACTGGGAACGTGACGGATGAACGTGCTGGAAAGGTAGGGCGACCGCATACGGCAACCACAGAGGGCAATGCGCAGCTAGTGCAGCAGGTGATCCAACAGCGGCCTCGGGTTTCTGTTCGCCGTGTTGCAGCTGCGGTCCAAATGACGCCAACGTCCACGTATCGTCTCATGCGCCAGAGTTTACACCTCTATCCATACAAAATTCAAACGCGGCAACCCCTCAGCGCCGCTACCATTGCTGCACGAGAGACATTCGCTAACGATATAGTGCACAGGATTGATGACGGCGATATGCATGTGGGCAGCATTTGGTTTACTGACGAAGCTTATTTTTACCTGGACGGCTTCGTCAATAAACAGAACTGGCGCATATGGGGAACCGAAAAGCCCCATGTTGCAGTCCCATCGTCCCTGCATCCTCAAAAAGTACTGGTCTGGGCCGCCATTTCTTCCAAAGGAATCATTGGCCCATTTTTCAGATCCGAAACGATTACTGCATCACTCTATCTGGACATTCTTCGTGAATTTGTGGCGGTACAAACTGCCTTAGACGACACTGCGAACACCTCGTGGTTTATGCAAGATGGTGCCTGGCCACATCGCATTTCCTGAATGAATATTTCGATGATCGTGTGATTACTTTGGGCTATCTGAAACATACAGGAGGCGGCGTGGATTGGCCTCCCTATTCGCCAGACATGAACCCCTGTGACTTCTTTCTGTGGGGACACTTGAAAGACCAAGTGTACCGCCAGAATCCAGAAACAATTGAACAGCTGAAGCAGTACATCTCATCTGCATGTGAAGCCATTCCGCCAGACACGTTGTCAAAGGTTTCGGGTAATTTCATTCAGAGACTACGCCATACTATTGCTACGCATGGTGGATATGTGGAAAATATCGTACTATAGAGTTTCCCAGACCGCAGCGCCATCTGTTGTTGAAAATTGTAACTACTGTAATTTCGAAAGTTTGTCTGCCTGAAAATGTACTGTTGTCCCAAGCATATTGCAACAAACGGGGTGTATTTCTATCGCTGCTCGTTTAGTTTTTATTGCCGTTTCAAAGATACCGGTCATTTTTGAAACACCCTGTACGATTCACTGCTTCCTAAGATCTTTTATGCGTATCTTTATAGGTATCATTCAGTTCAGTTTGCCAAAAAAACCTATTATTCTTTGTAAACACGTATAGAATATTCTGGAATGACGTAAATTCTAGTGATTGTCAATAGTTTGTTGCCACTAACAAAATTATGTACATATGCATATTAAATATCAAAACGAGAGATGGAAGTAATAAGTGTTTAGCAATAAATAACGAGAGACTGTAGAAATCTTAGCATGAAAAATCAATGATTCTAATTAACAAAATGGTAATCTAAAAATCCAGTAACAGAAAACCTCACTATCTTTAGAAACAGCTTAAAAGTTATTGCCAAGCGATGTATTTTCATTTGTTATCTATTTTTGTGTCCTCCTCTGTAATTAATATTCTTTGTAATAACATTTCTAATTAACTCTCCAATTTTTTACATCACACAACTTTCCGATTTCCAGAATTTGAGGCCTTATTTGTGAATTTTACGTATGAAATCGGATAAAGCACGAGTTCTGCACTGTCATTGAATGTTAGTAACCAAAACGAAACTGTTATTAATTGCGTAACTAAAATAATACAAGAGACACTATTGTAATTAAAGTTCAGATTGATTTTCATATTTAAAACTACAGATGATACTACAAAAATTATGTCATTCGATATTAAATTTTATACCTTATTCGGCTGTAACATCACTTTCTTTACGTTCTGTAAATTGTACAAAATTAATAAAAGGTTATTTTGAAATTCACTGTCAAAATTTTATACAGAGGAACGCAGCACTGCTGATAGGGCTCGGTCATTTGTTTCAGTTTCAGTGTTTTCTCTCAGTGTGTTTTGCCTTGATGAGCTTTGGACAGTCGGTCTTTTAGAATGCTGTTTATATCATTTGTGGAACAAATAAATGACGATAAAATTGAAAATGCGCCTGAATCTTTTATTTACATATATTCCACATGCAAATCCAGCAAAAGCCGGCCGGACTGGCCGAGCGGTTCTCGGCGCTACAGTCTGGAACCGCGCGACCGCTACGGTCGCAGGTTCGAATCCTGCTTCGGGCATGGATGTGTGTGATGTCCTTAGGTTAGTTAGGTTGAATTAGTTCTAAGTTCTAGAAGACTGATGACCACAGCAGTTAAGTCCCATAGTGCTCAGAGCCATTTGAACCATTTTTTGCAAATCCAGCCAAATTTCAAAAGAAGAATTCGACAAGGTGCAAGCAGCAACAAAAGCAGCAGGTTGTGTATTATTTGAGAGTAACTTCCACTCATCCCCAGTATTATTCTGACTTTTTGGATATTCATTATTGATGTGAGTGTGGTAGAGTTACTGTAAGGTGGTTCTTTTGTGAAGTCTCACTTTAGTTGTTGTGTTCATGTGGCTGTTCGATATTAATGAATAGAGTTTATTTAACAGTGTCACCATTTTGTCCCTTTTTGTCTGTACGTGGATGTTAAACAGTACGAGAAGGTAGTGAAGGTGTGGAGGACAGGACTATGTATTCGGCGTGGTGCGGCCACGCAGGGCGGTGCGCAGTCCGTCGTACACAGAGCACTGTGCACGTGCGCGCCCAGCAGCGCAGACGGGAACCGGTCCGTGGCCGCCAGCTACCTCGGCCGTATTTCACGCGCCGCAGCCCACCACTGCACCATTTCTCTGGCCCTCGTGTCCGGAGCACGGCGCCTGACTTGTATGTCTGTGTGTGTGTGTACGTGTGTGTGTGAGTGTGTGTGGGAGATAGGGACAGAGCGGCGATCCGGCGTGTGTGGGCGGCACCTCAGCCACGCCCTGTCTTCCTCTGCCGCCCGTAGCGCCGGCTGCGGTCACCTATAGCTAACGTCGTCGGCACACGGACCGTGCTGTCCAACGTCAGCGTTGAGCGTGCCAGGTTCAACGTGCTGCGGAACGCTCAGATACGATGCGACTTGTGCGTACGGCACGTGTCCTCAACGTTGCATACGCGATCGCATCGAGCTCTAGTGGCAGTTGTCGGCTGTATCTGGCTCGCACATCACACTGTTTACAAAATGGACGGACGTAAAATTCCTTCGAAACTCTACTAAAACGGACATTTGCTCTCTAGTCCATATGCTAGTTGTGATGTTCTGTCGTAGTGCCCATGGACACGTTATAAGGCAAAAAATAATAGCACTATGTCCAGTCAATAAAGGACATTGGCTGATCCATGTTACGTAAGAAACACTGCGATACAAATTCTTACTTGATCACTCTTCCCATTTGGCAGCAGAATTTTTACAACATGCGAAGAAAGAAACTTAAAACATGAAAACGCAAAATACCTTACGAGAGGGTACCCTAAAAAAACAGAATTTATTTTATTTAAAGCTACATATTTCGAAATTATTTACAAAACAACCTTATCCCCTTCAAAAT
Source organism: Schistocerca cancellata (assembly GCF_023864275.1). Lineage (NCBI taxonomy): Eukaryota > Metazoa > Arthropoda > Insecta > Orthoptera > Acrididae > Schistocerca > Schistocerca cancellata. Next base: position 158,840,691 of record NC_064632.1, read on the forward strand.
ACTCTCCATTACAACCGATACGTTTGTTTCAAGGGTGCTTCCACTGTTTGAAACATATTTTGTAGCTATCTTTAGAAATGGCTGACAGCTCCTCCCTAGTTTTTTTCTTGACTTCTTAAATGCTCTCAAATCGATGTCCTTTCATGCCCCTTTTCATGCTTGGAAATAAGAAAAAAAATCTCAGGGAGCAGGGTCAGGCGAGTAAGGCGCGTGTGGTAGCGGAACCATGCCATTTTTAGCCAAAAACTGTCTAACAGAGATGACTGTGTTTGCAGGTACGTTGTCATTGTGGAAAAACCAGTTCCTGTCTCCCGAAAATCGGGTCTTTTTTGACGAACGCTGTTGCTTCAAGATAACCCAATAACCCCTGACAGTTGATCAATTGTCTGTCGACGGTCTGTGAGCACAAGCTCTCGAATTTTTTCAATATTTTCGTCGATTCGGGCAGTTGACGGACGCGCAGAACGAGGTTTGTCATTAGTCGACATGTCGCCATTTTTAAATCAAGCTAACCACTCGTACACTCGAGTTTTTCCCATAGCGTCAACTTGGTAGGCTGTTTTCATCATTAAAACACTTTCAGCAGCATTTTTAACGACTAGAAAAAAAATTTCACAACTGCACATTGTCTACTTAAACTTGCCTTCATAAAAAACGAAGACAAAACAGCGCTAGCAAAAACAATCAGTGCAAATGAACATAGCAAGTAAGGTCGACAACACAGGCGGCACTGAACTGTCAAGGACTTGTGCTAAACACGCCTGCAGCAGAAATACATACTACTTATACTGGACACTTTAGAAAAGAGCTGAAAAATTATCATCTTGGACGAAATAGAAACATTCATCCATGGCCAAAAGTGTAAAAAAAAATCATAAGCGGAATCAGAAGTTTCAATGAATTACATTTTATCGCTAATTACAATTCAATGCTGTTAAAACAGAAAATATGCAATGATTAAAAATGTATCGGAATCTTTGTTCCACTTAACAGTATCTTTGTTTCTGTATCCCGATTGGTAGGTGGCGCGTGGGTCTGCTCCTGTAACTGAAGGGTAGGCCGAATGTAGGAAGCTAGGAGGAGCAGGTGAGGTAAAAATCTATCAGTTCTGCTCTTAGAAATGGTTTTACTATGTCACAACAATATTAACGTAAATACATAATGTGAATATCTAACTTTGCACTGAGGAGCACTTAGGTGTGAAGCCGGATGTATCAAAGCTCACAAAAGTTCCACAGGCAAAATCTGTAATGGCTCGCCCACTATGAAATAGAAACAATGTTGCCTGGTCGTCTCTTCGGAGTCAAAATGGTAGAATCTGGAGCGGCGCTCGTAGAGCTGCACAGCGCCTGCTAGAGGGCGCTGTCGTCGGTGACGGTGTCGTAGTGAAACCTAAGAACTTTTACCTACGTCGTGGCATCGTAGCTATCGATACCACATTTGTGATTCCTTAAAATAATTTTTAAGCTGTCAGTTTTAACATCAGACTGTCATAGTCCCCACTATTGTAATATACGAGGATGAGTCAAATGAAAACCTTAAATATTTTTTTAAAATATTACTTATCGTCCAGAAGTGGTTCAAAGCTGTATCACCTTTCAACATAATCTCCCCCACGCTCAATGCAAGTCCTCCAGTGCTTACAAAGTGCATAAATTGCTTTAAAAAAAAAATTCTTTTGCTAGTCCGCGCAACCGCTCATGCACCGCGTGGCGTACCTCTTCATCAGAACGGAACTTCTTTCCTCCCATTGCATCTTTGAGTGGTCCAAACATATGGAAATCACTTTGGTGATGAGGAATGGCGCCATTTCTTGCTCGGTCTCTTCGTTTCCGGTTGGTGGAAGTGAACCCAGGTTTCGTCCCCAGAAACAATTCTTGCAAGGAAGCAATCAGCTTCTCGTTCAAAGCGCCGAGGAAGTTCTTCACAGGCATCAACACGTCGTTCTCTCATTTCAGGAGTCAGCTGCCGTGGCACCCATCTTGCAGACACTTTGTGAAACTGGAGCACATCATGCACAATGTGGTGTGCTGACCCATGACTAATCTGCTGCAATGTCATTGAGTGTCACTCGGCGGTTTTCCTTCACTAGGGCTTCAACTGCTGCAATGTTCTGTGGAGCCACAACTCGTTGTACCTGACCTGGACGAGGAGCATCTTCCACTGAAGTCACACCATTTGCGAACTTCCTACTCCATTCGTACTTGCTGATGTGACAAAAATGCATCACCATACTGAACCTTCATTCGTCGATGCATTTCAATAGGTTCCTTACCTTCATTACGCAAAAACCGAATAACAGAACACTGTTCTTCCCTTGTGTAAATCGCAAGTGGGGCGGCCATCTTTATACTGACACTGCGACGGTATGTGTGCATCTGCACTATGCTGCCACCTAGAGGCCATTCTGCACGCTGTTTGTAGCGCGCTTACCAACTTACAGGATAACGGCGCGGAATTTCGATTTGTTATTACAAATTTAAGGTTTTCATAGTTAAAGCGAAACAAGTTTTTTGTTGATCTCTACCTTGCTTCTTCTGCAAAGTAAGATCGATTGTGAGGATGCGCTTTAAGTGACCTTTGCAAACTTTATAAACAATGGTTAACAAAATCCAAGAAGCCAGTGCAATGGATGTAACGGAACACACCATAAGAAGACAGCCATTTCATATGGACATAGTGACTGATTATTTTTTTTATAGTAATGTGAACAGCAGGCTAACAGATGAAGTAATGCTTCTCCCATCTAGGTTAACCTTCGCTTTCTCAGCAGGGCGGGCACGGTACATACCAAGACTGTAAAGAACGCTTTAAAACATGGGCAAGTCGTATTGTGTGACCACTGCCTGTGTTCGATGTCAACGTGCAATAAGTACTCACAGGCAACATGTGATAGCAGTCGTAGGACGGCACACACACACATACACACACATCCGCGCGCGCGCGCGCACGCAAAACAGTACAGTCATTGTAATGCGGAAACGGCGCGATTCATCTGACGTCCAAAAGGACATTCGGACCAAGAATGGAACCGTTTCAAATGGTTCAAATGGCTCTAAGCACTATGGGACTTAACATCTGAGGTCATCAGTCCCCTAGAACTAAGGACTACTTAAACCTAACTAACCTAAGGACAGCACACACATCCATGCCCGAAGCAGGATTCGAACTAGCAACCGTAGCAGAAGCGCGGTTCCAGACTGAAGCGCCTAGAACCGCTCGGCCACAACAGCCAGCGGAAGCGTTTCCGAAACGGCTAAGTTTGTAAATTGTTTGCGTGCCGTCATGAGTGAAGTATACCTGTATGGCAAAACTGCGCTATCCAAAACTGGCGCCATGGAAACGGTGGTGCACCACGGGCCATAGACGACAGCGGTAAACGGTGGCTGTGGAGATGCGTAGGGGTAAACAGACGTGCAACTGTTGAGCAGCTGACCGCCCACATGAACCAAACGGCTACCAACTGTGTCTCCTCAACGACCGTTCAGCTAACGTTGCTGTAGATGAGGCTCCACAGCAGGCGCCTGCTTCATGCACCCATGCTGATTGGTGAGTGACATTTTCACTCTGCAACGGAGTGTGCGCTGATATGAAACTTCCTGACAGATTAAAACTGTTTGCCGGACCGAGACTCGAACTCGGGACCTTTTCCTTTAGCGAGAAAGTGCTCTACCATCTGAGCTACCCAAGCACGACTCAAGCCCCGTCCTCATAGCTTCACTTCCGCCAGTACCTCGTCTCCTACGTTCCAAACTTCACAGAAGCTCTCGTGCCAACCTGCAGAACTAGCACTCCTGGAAGAAAGGATATCGCTGAGACACGGCTCAGCCACAGCCTGGGAGATGTTTCCAGAATGAGATTTTCACTCTGCAGCGGAGTGTGCGCTGATATGAAACTTCCTGGCAGATTAAAACTGTGTGCCGGACAGAGACTAGAACTCGGGACCTTTGCGTTTTGAGGGTAAGTGCTCTACCATCTGAGCAGGAGAGCTTCTGTGAAGATTGGAAGGAAGGAGGCGAGCGCCTGGCGGAAGTAAAGTTGTGAGGATGGGGGGTGAATCGTGTTTGGGTAGTTCAGATGGTAGAGCACTCGCCCGCGAAAGGCAAAGGTTCCGAGTTCGAGCACTGGTCCGGCACACAGTTTTAATCTGCCAGGAAGTTCATACTGATTGCTGTTCATCGTCGACGAAGGCTGGAATTTGCACGCCAATACCGCAACTGGGCACCAACTGCGTGTCGACAGATGACCTGTTCACATGAATAACGTTTTATGCTCCATCGCACAGATGGCTGTTGGTGTGGACGGCGTGGAACGTCTACAAGTAAAGGGCCTGCAACAGACGTCGCAAGAGTCCAGGCCAGAGGAAGGAGCGTTATTGCCCAGGGGATGTTTTCGTGGCATTTTCTGGGCGATCTCGTCACTCTGGAAGGCACTATAGATGAACAAAAGTATGCATCTATCCTTGGGACCATGTCTACCCCTAAATGCAGTTTGTTTTCCTCGGCACTTTGGCATCTACCAGCAGGACAATGCAACGTGTTACACAGTTCACACTGTGGGTGGTTCGAAGTACTAATACTGAGGATGAGTTTGCCATACTCCCCTAGACACCAGACTGCTCACATTAAAACCCAGTCGAGAATCTGTGGGGCCATCTCGCCCGGGCTGTACGCGACATGGGTCCCCACCGAGAATCCTAGCATAACTGGTCACAGCACTAGAGTCGGTATGCCTCCACACCCTTGTCGGCACCTTCCAGAACCTCACTGACCCTCTTCCTACTCGTCTCGCAGCAGTCCGTGCTGCAAAATGTGGTTATTCAGGCTTCTGATACGTAGTCACGCAGCTCTCCATGCTACTCTATCCTGTGCAAGCTTCTGTAACCTCCCCCTCACTTATTGACCTTAATGACAGTGAAAAATTAAACCGCGTGTACCTAATGGAACTTTGGGAAAAGCAATCGTCACCGAAGTTAATTTGTCGATAAAGAGGGAGGAAAGGGTTACATCTAAAAGAAAGGAAAAATGCAAATGAAACTGGTTCAAATGGCTCTGAGCACTATGGGACTCAACTGCTGTAGTCATAAGTCCCCTAGAACTTAGAAATACTTAAACCTAACTAACCTAAGGACAGCACACAACACCCAGCCATCACGAGGCAGAGAAAATCCCTGACCCCGCCGGGAATCGAACCCGGGAACCCGGGCGTGGGAAGCGAGAACGCTACCGCACCACCACGAGATGCGGGCAAATGAAACTGGTGGAAATTAATTTTGAAAAGGGGTAAAGTTAATAAAGAAAGTAAATGTGCGGCCGTTACGTTAACAATTAACTAGCGGTAATTTGATATTTGGGGGAAATTACGGTCGCCAGTCCTAAGGACAATTACTATAGTAACTGAAAAACAAAGGTTATTACACATATAATTAGCACTAGAAGCGTGGCAACTGAAGCTTGACACGTGTAGTGTGAAAATGAAAGTTTGTCAGAAGTAATAAATTTCGCTGCACTCTGACTTAATTTAGCAAAAGAATTAATAAAATCGGAAAATTGAAAGTTAATTTAGTGACTGAAATTAATAGTGAGCTTTGTTTCTGAAGCACATCGAAATTCAGTAAAATACAGTTAGTCTTGGGCTACTTCAACAATCATTTCAAAAGCTACTTGAATCTACGCAATTTAGAAATAAGAGATTTAACTTTGAAATTGAATTAAATGATTCTGAACAATTAACAATAGTAAAATTTAGTACGTATGAAGCTGAGCTGCAGTCACAGGTAAGCTAAAATATGGTAACAAAACTCGCACTCTTAATTTGTGCTTGTGTAATCTAAATATTGTAGCCAGCTATGAATACCTTAACTGAACTTTGAAATTAAAGCAGTGAAATCGAATGGTATTACTTTAATGCTCGCGTTTGAATTTCAACGACACTCGGGTTCATTTCGGAAAAGGAAGGGACCCTGCTTGGTAATGCAATTGGGACAATGAGCAATAAAGGTTCATGCTACATTGCTGTAATTTTGTGATTTGAACAGTTTTAAAAGCTGAGGTCTGCCATACAGTTCTAAAACTTTACGTGCTTCCAGTCTTCCTTGTTGGTAGATTGAAGGTTTGAAGCCGTCGATCGTGGAGGTGGCGACAGTCACTCATTGTCGGCCGTCGCTGTTGCAGAAGCTGGATGTTGGCGCGCCTCCTTCTCGACACGGTCACCAGCCGAAACGGGCTCTTGATGTGTGCCAGCTAATGCATCCCGTCCGCGACACCGTGTCAGAAACTATCAGAGCAAGTCGAGCGCAATTACATGCTGCCAAACCCCGAAAGCGCGGCAACTCGCGGGAGCGTCACACAACACACCTGCTCCACTCGCTACTCCAGGCAGACTCCCCTCTTCCCACGCTCCATGCGACAGAGTTAACACTACCAAAGATCCCAAACACTTTTGTTCTCCACACGACCTATCGATGTAATCGTTCGATAGCATAGTTTTCCCTAGGCCAGACCCAGCGTAAAAATACAAATAATATTTACAAAACAAAACAATTATACATCGACATAAATGCATAAACATATACAAATAGTAAAACAATTACAATATACAAAAACACAGAAATGTTATATCTTCAGGTAACAAAATTAGGAAAAAAATTTGCAGTGCATCTCCCAGTACCTACTGCAACCTATATCCTTCTGAATCTGCTTAGTGTATTCATCTCTTGGTCTCCCCCTACGATTTTTAACCTCCACGCTGCCCTCCAACACTAAATTGGTGATCCCTCGATGTCTCAGAACATGTCCCACCAACCGATCCCTTCTTTTTGTCAAGTTGTGCCACATACTCCTCATCTCCCCAATTCTATCCAATACTTCATCATTAGTTATGTGATCTACCCATCTAATCTTCAGCATTCTTCTGTAGCACCACATTTCGAAAGCTTCTATTCTCTTCTTGTCCAAACTATTTATCGTCCATGTTTCACTTCCATACATGGCTACACTCCATACAAATACTTTCAGAAATGACTTCCTGACACTTAAGTCTATACTCGATATTAACAAATTTCTCTTCTTCAGAAACGCTTTCCTTGCCATTGCTAGTCTACGTTTTATATCCTCTCTACTTCGACCATCATCAGTTATTTTGCTCCCCAAATATCAAAAATCCTTTACTACTTTAAGTGTCCCATTTCCTAATCTAATTCCCTAAGCATCACCCGACTTAATTCGACTACATTCCATTATCCTTGTTTTGCTTTTGTTGATGTTCATCTTATATCCTCCTTTCAAGACACTGTCCGTTCCATTCAACTGCTCTTCCAAGTCCTTTACTGTCACCTCTGGCCGTAAGAATGTGTTGGCCAGGGCAGTAGTCCAACATTTTCTGTATCCAGAGAGGCCCGTACAGGCCCTGCATCATGCAGTCGTGCATTATCCTGCAGATATGTAGGGTTTCGCAGGGATCGAATGAAGGGTAGATCCACGGGTCGTAACACATCTGAAATGTAAGGTCCACTGTTCAAAGTGTCGTCAATGCGAGCAAGAGGTGACCGAGACGTATAACCAATGGCACCCCATACCATCACGCCGGGTGATACGCCAGTATGACGATGACGAATACACGCTTCCAATGTGCGTTCACCGCGATGTCGCCAAACACGGATGCGACCATTATGATGCTGTAAACAGAACCTGGATTCATCCGAAAAATGACGTTTTGCCTTTCGTGCACCCAGGTTCGTCGTTTAGTACACCTTCACAGGCGCTCGTGTCTGTGATGCAGCGTCAAGGGTAACCGCAGCCATGGTCTCCGAGCTGATAGTCCATGCTGCTGCAAACGTCGTCGAACTGTTCGTGCAGATGGTTGTCTTGCAAACGTCCCCATCTGTTGACTCAGGGATCGAGACGTGGCTGCCCGATCCGTTACAGCCATGCGGATAAGATGCCTGTCATCTCGACTGCTAGTGATATGAGGCCGTTGGGATCCATAACGGCGTTCCGTATTACCCTCCTCAACCCACCGGTTCCATATTCTGCTAACAGTCATTGGATCTCGACCAACGCGAGCAGCAATGTCGCGATACGATAAACCGCAATCGCGATAGGCTACAATCCGACCTTTATCAAAGTGGGAAACGTGATGGTACGCATTTCTCCTCCTTACACGAGGCATCACAACAACGTTTCACCAGGCAACGCCGGTCAACTGCTGTTTGTATATGAGAAACCGGTTGGAAACTTTCCTCATGTCAGCACGTTGTAGGTGTCGCCACCGGCGCCGACCTTGTGTGAATGCTCTGATAAGCTAATCGTTTGCATATCACAGCATCTTCTTCCTGTCGGTTAAATTTCGCGTCTGTAGCACGTCATGTTCATGGTGTAGCAATTTTAATGGCCAGTAGGGTATGTTTGTTGCTAAGCGTTTTTCGTATTGTCACTGTACTTCGCAACATCTTGCTTTATTGAATGCTTCAAGTAAGTCAACAAAAATTTGTGAGGATTAGAGGTTTTGGACGACCGTCTCATGAAGTCGGCAAAGATTCGTGGAACATTTGGTCGAATGAATAGTTCCTGTATGCTACTCTTTCTGTTACATTGCTTGCTGTTAACATTTATCTCGTGATATGCAAGGCACCTCGTGAGCTTCGGTGCTGAGGCTACTGGCGGCCGGAGTTTGTGGCTTAGTGAGGTCACCGTACTGGCGTGTGGCGTGACGTGGTGTGATGGCGCGCCTTGACCGCTGGCACGCCAGCAACGGCGCGGTTCGGCCGCTGGTTCCGGTTCTCCCGCTCTGGATTTATCGGGTTCGCCGTTCTCCAGCACCCGCCCTACTGGATTTATCAGTCCGCCGTTCTGCGCCATTTCTTATGTCGATAATCTGGCCGCGGCCGCGGCCGTTTCACAGCGCCGAATGTGCTCCGGCAGGAACGAGAGCACAGATGCTATCGTCGTGCCGTTCTCGCCGGCTTACCTCTAAGCCAGCTGTCACGGCACAGTATTCCAGTGCTGCAACGCCGCAATGGCAAACTCTGTATTGTCAGTCGTATTGCTCGGAAAGGAGCTCGAAGTGTAAGGTCCTATAGGGCTCAAAGTCACCATTGATTTCGAACTTCGGTGCTTCAAGGGAAATCACACTCGCGACGCACAAAAGAAACTGCGCATATTTACTCGGAAATTTTTGTTGGCGTATCCAGATTAATCCTCTGCGTTGCTGCATTCACAATGACGGAAAAAAATCGCAACCTGAAACGTCCCCTTAGATCATTTGCTAACTATCCCTATTAGTAGTTAGTGCCTTCAGTAGTTTGAATCTTTTATTTAGCTGGCAGTAGTGGCGCTCGCTGTATTGCAGTAGTTCGAGTAACGAAGATTTTTGTGAGGTAAGTGATTTGTGAAAGGTATAGTTTAATGTTACTCAGAGCCATTCTTTTGTAGGGATTTTTGAAAGTCAGATTGCGTTGCGCTAAATAATATTGTGTGTCAGTTTAAGCTCAGTCATGTATAATTTGTTCAAAGGGGAATTACCTGTCAGCATGTCAAGAGTCAGCACTGTCTTTCCGTTGGAAGGACAACACTACTTCTTCAAGACTGCATGGAAATCCACTACTTCTGTGTGCAATTTTTTTTACTAATGAGACTTTGTGAAAAAAAAAAACTGTAACTACTATTATCATGAATGATCAGGACTGTCTTTATGGACTGTGAGAAAATTTTAGCTTTTGACCAACATTGTATAAATAAGTGTGCGCATTTGATATCTTTCTTATTGTAATTATGAAAAATTTTTTCAAATCATTATTGGCCACTGCCCAAAAATATTTTGTAAAATTTTTTGTGGGGAGCGTGGGGGCTATGTAAGTAGGCTGTTTATGTTTTCTTATTGGCAACGTTACGTAGCGCTCTATATGAAAATCACTGGCTGTGCTGTGTGCAGTCTGTGGCTAGTTTGCATTGTTGTCTGCCATTGTAGTGTTGGGCAGCGGCAGCTGGATGTGAACAGCGCGTAGCGTTGCGCAGTTGGAGGTGAGCCGCCAGCAGTGGTGGATGTGAGGAGAGAGATGGCGGAGTTTTGAAATTACATATATTATGACTCGTGATGATATTAAGGTAAATACATTGTTTGTTCTCTATTAAAATCTTTCATTTGCTAACTATCCCTATCAGTAGTTAGTGCCTTCTGTAGTTTGAATCTTTTATTCAGCTGGCAGTAGTGGCGCTCGCTGTATTGCAGTAGTTCCAGTAACGAAGATTTTTGTGAGGTAAGTGATTTGTGAAAGGTATAGGTTAATGCTAGTCAGGGCCATTCTTTTGTAGGGATTTTTGAAAGTCAGATTGCGTTGCGCTAAAAAATATTGTATGTCAGTTTAAGCACAGTCTTGTACAATTGTTCTAAGGGGACGTTTCAAACCCAAAGAAAAAGTTATGCGACATAAACGAAAATTCGTGGATGTGTTTCTACATCTGAAAGATGGCAGCTGTTCAAATTTCGATCCAGTCGCATAAAATTTGGTGCTAGTAGCGTCACTATGTGGATGCAAATCAGATTTGCTTTAAATACACGCTGTAACGGTCATGAGCTTAAGTTATCTTTGAGATTTACGTGGTGGCGACAAAGATGCCATTATCGTAGCTGACAAACGAAAGCTGAACGAAGCGAAAATGAGCGTAAGGAGAGCAATGAGCGAAGCGTTCAATGATTTTGAAATTAAGACGTTGTCAACCGACCTGCTTAAAAATCTTAAGAGATTTTGGTCGTATGTAAAATAAGTTCATATGGTTCAAATGGCTCTGAGCACTATGGGACTTAACATCTGAGGTCATCAGTCCCCTAGACTTAGAACTACTTAAACCTAACTAACCTAAGGACATCACACACATCCATGCCCGAGGCAGGATTCGAACCTCCGAGCGTAGCAGCAGCGTGGTTCCGGACTGAAGCACTTAGAATCGCGCGGCCACAGCGGCCGGCTGTAAAATAAGTAACTGGGTCAAAATCGTCTATTCATTCTCTCAGCGACCTCACCGGCACTGAAACGGAAGATAACAGAGAGAAGGCCGAAATACTGAATTCGGTCTTCCGAAGTTATTTCACCGCGGAAGATCGTAACATTGTTCCTCCTTTCAATCGTCGCACGAACGTCGAAATGGCACATATTGGGATAACCGATAGCGGAATTGAAAAGCAGCTACAATAGCTTAGTAGCGTAAATGTGTCAGGAGCAGACGAGATACCTATAAAATTCTACAAAGATTATGCGAAAGAACTTGCTCCTCTTCTAGCAGTAATTTATCGTAGATCGCTTGAGCAATGAAATGTACCTAACGACTGTAAAGAAGCGCAGGTCATTCCCGTTTTTAAGAAAGGCCGTAAGACAGATCCGCACAATTATAGACCTAAATCGTTGACGTCAATCTGTTGTAGAACGATGGAACATGTTTTATGCTCAAGAATTGTGACGTTTTTGGAAAATGAACATCTCCTCTGTAAAAATCAATATGGATTCTGCAAACTAAGATCCTGCGAAGCCCAGCTCGCTTCGTTCCCCCATTAGATCCACAGCGCAGTGGACAACGGCGCTCAGGTTGATGCCGTGTTCCTTGATTTTAGTAAGGCATTTGACGCCGTCCTACATTGCCGTTTAATGAAAAAAATACGAGCTTACGGAGTATTGGAGCAGACATGCGTTAGAATTCAAGACTTTCTTGCGGATAGGACTCAACACGTCGCTCTTAACGGAACAAAATCGACAGATGTAGAGGTAGTATCCGGAATATCACAGGGAAGTGTGATAGGACCGTTGCTGTTTACAATATATATCAATGATCTAGTAGAAAGCGTCGGATGCTCTTTAAGGCTATTCGCATATGATGCAGTCATCTCAGCCAAAGTAGCAACGCCAGAAGGTAGTAAGAATTTGCAGAACGAACAACAGAGAATTTATGATTGGTGCAGGCTCTGGCAGTTGAACCTGAACGTACATAAATGTAACATATCGCGCATACATAGGAAAAGAAATCCAGTGAGGTGCAATTACACTATTGGTGACAAACAGCTGGAGACAGCGTCTGGCGTAAAATTTCTAGGCGTAACCATCCAGAGCGACCTTAAGTGGATTAACTACATAAAACAGATAGTGGGTAAAGCAGACACCAGACTCATATTCATCGGAAGAACCATACGGAAATGTAACTCATCCACGAAAGAAGTGGCTTATAAGGCGCTTGTTCGCCCGATTCTTGAGTATTGTTCATCTAAGTGGGATCCCTATCAGGTAGGATTGATAGAGGAGATAGAGAAAATCCAACGAGGAGCGGCCCGTTTCGTCACGGGATCATTAAGCTGGCGAGAGAGCATTACGGAGATGCTAAACAAACTCTGGCAGGCGTTACAAGAGAGGCGTTGTGCATGACGAAGAGACTTACTATTGAAATTTCGGGACAGCACTATTCAGGAGGAGTCGGACAACATATTACTTCCCCCCACATACATCTGGCATATTGACCAAGAGGAGAAAATTCGAGATATCAGAACCAATACAGAGTCTTACCGACAATAATCAGATATCGTGTGAGACCAAACTCGCTTTATTTGTTCATGAGACCCAGATAATATTAGATACAGGATCGCAGGTACATGCCATTTTCTTGACTTCCGGAAGGCGTTCGATACAGTTCCGCACTGTCGCCTGATAAACAAAGTAAGAGCCTACGGAATATCAGACCAGCTGTGTGGCTGGATTGAAGAGTTTTTAGCAAACAGAACACAGCATGTTGTTCTCAATGGAGAGACGTCTACAGACGTTAAAGTAACCTCTGGCGTGCCACAGGGGAGTGTTATGGGGCTATTGCTTTTCACAATATATGTAAATGACCTATAAGATAGTATCGGAAGTTTCATGCGGCTTTTCTGTAGTATACAGAAAAGTTGCAGCATTAGAAAATTGCAGCGAAATGCAGGAAGATCTGCAGCGGATAGGCACTTGGTGCAGGGAGTGACAACTGACCCTTAACATAGACAAACGTCATGTATTGCGAATACATAGTAAGAAGGATCCTTTACTGTATGATCATATGATGGCGGAACAAACAATGGTAGCAGTTACTTCTGTAAAATATCTGGGAGTATGTGTACGGAACGATTTGAAGTGGAACGATCATATAAAATTAATTGTTGGTAAGGCAGGTGCCAGGTTGAGATTTATTGGGAGAGTCCTTAGAAAATGTAGTCCATCAACAGAGGAGGTGGCTTACAAAACACTCATTCGACCTATACTTGAGTATTGCTCATCAGTGTGGGATCCGTACCAGGTCGGGTTGACAGAGGAGGTAGAGAAAATCCAAAGAAGAGCGGCGCGTTTCGTCACAGGGTTATTTGGTAACCGTGATAGCGTTACGGAGATGTTTAGCAAAATCAAAGTGGCAGACTCTGCAAGAGAGGCGCTCTGCATCGCGGTGTAGCTTGCTGTCCAGGTTTCGAGAGGGTGCGTTCCTAGATGAGGTATCGAATATATTGCTTCCCCCTAGTTATACCTCCCGAGGAGCCCACGAATGTAAAATGAGAGAGATTCGAGCGCGCAAGGAGGCTTTCCGGCAGTCATTCTTCCCGAGAACCATATGCGACTGGAACAGGAAAGGAAGGTAATGACAGTGGCACGTAAAGTGCCCTCCGCCACACATCATTGGGTGGCTTGCGGAGTATAAATGTAGATGTAAATGTAGATAATTCTTCCCACACACTATTCGCAAGTGGAACAGGATTGGAGGTATGAGATAGTGGTACCGAAAGTACCCTCCGCCACACACCATTAGGTGGTTTGCGGAGTGTGATGTAGGGTTAGATCAGAATCTCACTGAGTTTAAACGAGGTCGTGTAATACGTCTACGAGAAGCTGGATGTTTCTTCTGCGGTACTGCGGAGGGACTTGGCAGAAATGTAACCACTGTAAACGATTAGTGCAGCCATGGTCACTTCCACCGGACGACCACGTGGCAATACCGAGAGGGAAGAGCCTGGTGTTCGGCATATGGCTCCGGCGCCCATCGTACTTCATCTGCAGCAGCAATCTGACCACAGCTGGTACAACATTGACACAATGAACTGTTACAACTCTGTTACTTAGAGGACAGCTCCGAGTCAGAAGCCTTGTGGCGCGCATTCCACTGACCCCAAACCACCGCCATTTGCTATTTCAGTGGTGTCAAGCAACAGCACATTTGGAGGGTAGTGCGGACGTTGTTGTGTTTCCTGATGAAAGCGGTTCAGCCACGGTACCAGTGATGGCCCTGTGTTGGTTAGAAGGAGGCCATTTGAGGACCTGCAACAACCTATCTGTGTGCTAAACACACTGAAGCGACACCCCGAGTTATGGTTTGGAGTGCGATTTTTTGTGACACCATGAGCACTCTTGTGGTTATCCCACGCACGCTGACTGCAAATCTGTACCTCCGTCTGATGGTTCGACTTGTTATGTTGCTGTTCATGAATGGTGTTTTCCAACAGGGTTATGCACCACCACGTAGCGCTGCGTAACCCAGCATGCTGTACAAGATGTCGACACGTTGCCTTAGCTTACCAAATTAACTGATTTTTTTTCCCAATAGAGCTCATACGGAACATAATCGGATGACAACTCCAGCGTCAGGCAAAAACAGCATTATCCGTCCCTGTATTCAAATGGTTCAAATGGCTCAAGGCCAAATGGGACTTAATATCTGAGGTCAGCAGTGCCCTAGACTTAGAACTACTTAAACCTAACTAACCTTAGGACATCACACACATCCATGTCCGAGGCAGGATTCGAAACTGCGACTGTAGCAGCAGCGCGGTTCCGAACTGAAGCACCTAGAACCGCTGTGTCACAGCGGCTGGCCGGCCCTGTATTAACCGATTAAGTGTAACAAGCATGGAACTCCATCGCACGCACTGACAGTAGGCACATTTGCTTGCTTGCATTCAACATTCTGGCGGTTACATCAGTTATCAAGGCACCAGCATTTCACATTTGCAATGGCTTATGTCGCTCGTACTTCAGTCTCTGAACTTGCTATGTTAATTGTGGTGTCATCGCCAGACACCACACTTGCTAGGTGGTAGCCTTTAAATCGGCCGCGGTCCGTTAGTATACGTCGGACCCGCGTGTCGCCACTATCAGTGATTGCAGACCGAGCGCCGCCACACCGCAGGTCTAGAGAGACTTCCTAGCACTCGCCCCAGTTGAACAACCGACTTTGATAGCGATGGTTCACTGACAAAATACGCTCTCATTTGCTGAGACGATAGTTTAGCATAGCCTTCAGCTACGTCATTTGCTACGACCTAGCAAGGCGCCATATTCAGTTACCATTGATACTGTGAATGATGTACCGTCAAGAGCGACGTTCATCATTAATGGATTAAAGTTAAGTATTCCACCAGCTACGTCCGTTTTTCTAAATTCTAATTTCCTTGTCCTGTTCCAGACCTCACGCCAGCCTGCGTGAGCTAAAACGCGTGCATTTCGGCCTCCTCTAGTAACACGGTGTTGGCTCTCTTGCCAACCACAACATTGGCGACGAGGCAAAACCGCGTTCTTCTCTAAACTGCCCTGATTTACTTGTGTAATGGCTTCGCCACAATCTCCAGATGTACTGTCCAAATTTTATCACTTACAGAATCAGCAGACGCAGGCATTACTGGATGCCCTTGGACAGCTCGTCCAGGGTCAACGTGCAATGCAAAACGATGCGGCAGCCGCCGCTCCACCGCTAACGCAGCCACAACACGCTGTTGCACCAACTTTTCAACCTTTTGATGCTGCACTGGAAAGCTGGACAGAGTGGTCACGCCAATTTGGATTCCATCTCGCCGCCTACAGAATTCAAGGTAACGAGCAGCAACCTTTTTTGTTATCATCAGTCGGGATGAACAAGTAACGTGTGATAGTTGAATTATTTCCCCGACGCGACGTAGCATCTCTGTCCTGCGAAGAAATTTTGTCTGCATATTTGCATATTTCAAAGAATCAGTCAACGTAGTTGCGAAAAGGTATACCTTCTTTCGTGCAAAATGTACGGCAGTCCAGACTAATCGGGAGTGGGCTGCAACCTTGCAAGGCCTTACCAGGGATTGTGCTTTTGAGTGTCAACTATGGTACGTGATGCAATTGCACAGAATGTTTCTGATGTTCGTATAAGGGAACAGATTTTGAAACTAGTCAATCCCTCCCTTCAACAAGTGATGGACATATTGGATCGGCAGGACACACTTGACTTTGCTCAGGAATCATTTGAAACTTCACCAGCCGTGTGTCAGGTTAACCGGCCCGCCGGGCGAGCTGCACGGAGCAGTAAACAGCCCTCGCGCCGCTGCCGCCAGGCTCTCAGCCACGTGTGCCGCGCTGGCAAGCAAATGCAGTGCTTAAATCCTGCACACGGTGCGCTACTAGACATTCGCGTGACATGCCCGTCACGCCAAGCTATTTGCTTTTATTGTAATAAAAAAGGACATGTTCAGAGTGTTTGCCAGAAAAAGCTCAGATCGGAAGCTCAAACCCATTCCAGGCCCTTTGCTTCGCGCCAGAATCGGAATCGAACCAAGGATACTCAGGCTCGCGAAACTTCGCCCATGGAAATTCATGTAGTTCATTCCACTCCGCCCAGTGCGACTCTCTCTAACAGTGACTGTGTTCGTCCCACAAATAGTGTGCGTCGACATCGCCGGAAATCCCGCCAAGTCGCAAGTGATTTTGTACCAGTGTCAGTTCACGTTGCACGAGACAGTCGCTCTTGTCGTCAGCAGGACAATAAACTTTTTGTGGACTTGGACATTAATGACAAAGTGATACCATTCCAGCTCGATACCGGGGCTGCAGTTTCACTGATCAATCAAGACACTTACAAACTGCTGGGCACACCTCCATTGCATGCCGCAAATGTTAAGTTAACTAGCTATTCAGGTCAAGAGATCCCTGTGTTAGGTCAGTGCAGCCTTCTTGCAACATACAAAGGACAAACAACACTTGTGTCATTTTACGTCCTTCGTTCTTCTGCAGTGAACTTGTTTGGTTTCGATTTATTTCAGTTGTTTAACTTGTATATAGTAAATCAGGTCCTATCAGTGAACCAGACTGTGCCTTCAGACAGTGTTTCTGGTCTATGTGAAGAATTTGCAGACTTTTTGCACCGGGCCTTGGTTGCGCTAAGAACTATAAAGCACATTTGGAACTGAAAGTAAACGCGCAACCGAAATTTTTCAGAGCACGTAATGTTCCCCACGCATTGCGTGATGAGGTCGCAAAAACATTACACGATTTGGAATCACAAGGTGTAACTGAACGTGTGCAGGCTTCTCTCTGGGCATCACCCTTAGTAATTTTGCAAAAACCTTCCAGACTTGGACTTCAAGGCAACAGTGAATCCACAACTAGTGATTGCAACTTTTCCTTTACCCCGCCCAGAAGATCTTTTTGACAAACTGTGCCCGGGTAAATATTTTTCGAAGATGGACCTAGCAGATGCGTACTTGCAAATACCGGTGGACGAAGAATCCCAGCGCGTTTTGGTGGTTAACACGCATCTTGGGCTGGATCAATTCAAACGACTGTCATTCGGGTGTGCATCCGCCCCTGCATTGTTTCAGCAATATCTACGAACTGTTTGTGCATTGGCCCCTACTGCAGCAAATTATCTGGAGGATATTGTGATCTCCGGAAAGACGGAAGAAGAACATTTGGCCAATCTCAGAACATTGTTTCAGGTCTTGCGACAAAATGGTCTTCGCTTGCGGAAGGGCAAATGTGTGTTTTTTGCTCGTGATTTGCCATACCTGGGACATGTACTCAATGCCCAAGGCATACATCCCAGTCCCACGCACCTTCGTGCCATACAAGACTTCCCTTTGCCGCAGAATTTGAAGCAGCTACAGAGTGTGCTGGGAAAAATAAATTACTATAACAGATATGTGCCACATGCCTCTTCCATTTCAGCTCCGATTCATCGCTTACGCCGTAAAGGTGTTCCGTTCGTCTGGACGACGGAATGCGAACTCGCCTTTCGCCAGTTGAAATCGGCGTTGCTTTCCAATACTTGCCTTACACCATTTGATCCCCAGAAGCCCCTTTTGTTGATGGTGGATGCATCGGATTTCGGGATCGGTGCTGTGCTTGCGCACAAAGATGGATCGCACCATCGCCCTATTGCCTTTGCGTCCAAATTGCTCTCGTCTGCGCAAAGAAATTATTCACAGATCGAGAAAGAAGCATTGGCTCTCGTATTTGGTGTTACAAAGCTTCATGATTTCTTGTATGGTCGTCACTTTACCATAATCACAGACCACAAACCTTTGGCATCGCTTTTTCATCCGACCAAGCCTGTACCTCCACGTACAGCGCAGAAATTCATAAGCTGGTCTATTTTCCTCTCGCAGTACCGCTACGATATCTTGTATCGGTCCACTGCTAAGCACGGAAACGCTGATGGGTTGTCGCGTTTGCCTGTTGCTGAGGATAGAGCATTCGATTCGTCCGAACTTGCTTGCATGTTCATTGATTCGGAAACCGATGACGTGGTCGAATCGTTTCCGATTGATTTTTGTCGTGTAGCTACAGCCACAGCTGCCGCCCCTGTCCATGCTACCGTTCTGCGTTTTGTTGCTACGCAATGGCCCTTGTCAAAGTCACGGATCGGGGTTCCGTTGGTTCGCCGATTTTTTTTTCTCACCAGGAGAGACTTTTTGTACGACGTGGTGTTTTGCTGTTGCGTTCTGATAATGATCAGTCCAGGGTCGTGGTATCACGTTCGTTACAGTCCTATGTCTTAAAGCTTCTCCACCAAGGTCATTGGGGTATAGTGAGAACGAAACAACCTGCTCGTCAGCACTGTACTTGGTTCGGAATCGATACCGCGGTTACGAATATGTGCTCTTCTTGCATGGTGTGCCGAACAACAATCAGCACCACCGCGGAAATTCTTTGCATGGCCAAAAGCCACTTCCCTTGGCAACGCTTACACATCGATTTTGCTGGTCCATTCTGGAATGCTCGATGGTTGGTTGTGGTAGATTCATTCAGTAATTTTCCTTTTGTTGTCCAGATGTCTTCCACGACGTCATCTGCCACCATCCAAGCATTATCTATCTGTTGCATTGAAGGTCTTCCACAGCCTATTGTTTCCGACAATGGCCAACAATTCATGTCCGCAGAATTTCAGTCATTCTGCAAGGCCAATGGTATTCAACACCTGACGTCCGCGCCGTTTTCGCCACAGTCAAACGGTGCCGCTGGACGATTGGTCAGGACTTTCAAGTCACAGATGTTGAAGCTGAAAGAGTCGCATTCTCGGGAGGACGCGTTATTGCTCTTTTTGTCCTCGTATCGCTCTCAGCCCCGAGATGGTCGCTCACTGGCTGAGTTGCCCCACGGTCGCCCTCATCGAACCTTGATGTTTTTGCTACATCCGCCGCATCAGGTTCCTGTGCAGCGGCAGACACCTGCTTTTGCTCCAGGCGACGTTGTCTACTATCGCCACTATCGAGGTTCACGGCGTTGGCTCGAAGGGTGCATTTCTCGCTGCCTCGGCCGCGCTATGTTTCTGGTTTGGGGGGCCTCTGGTGCGGTGCGTCGGCATCTCAATCAGCTGCGCCTCTGTCGTCGTTCGGGATCTGTCGCACCCCGTCTGCTTTCAGCGACGGTGCCGTCCGGTCAGCGCCCTGGGGACCCATCTACTGGCTCGCCTCAGCCCCAGGTGTTAGCGACGCTGCCTTCCATTTTGCCCCATGGCGACGCGCCGCCGCCACCGCCGCCGCCGCCTGTTCTCCTGCCGGCGACGCCCGCAGTGGACGCTTCGCTGCAGCCGCCGGGCGCCTCCCTGGGTCACGCGCCGCCGATCGCTTCCCGGGACCAGTTGTCCTCCGACATGGAACTCTTGCCCGCTCCGGACCATGTGTCGTCTTCGCCCGTCGGGTGCCCCGGCCCGATGGAGGTCGACCCTTCGGCCCCTCCTGTCTCTCTGCGGGCGCCTACACCGCATGTTGGCGTGCACCATGGAGCAGGTTTTCAGGCGTTTCCTAGCTCCCCGCGGTCCGAATGGCAGGGTGCGGGTGGCGCAGCCTCGCCTGTTGTTACGCTCCCCACCTCGTCGCATACGTCAACATGGGGTCCTCCCCACGTCGGTCGGAAGCCTTATCCCACCACCGTACGCCGATTTGCGGGGAGGAATGTGGTGTCACCGCCAGACACCACACTTGCTAGGTGGTAGCCTTTAAATCGGCAGCGGTCCATTAGTATACGTCGGACCCGCGTGTCGCCACTATCAGTGATTGCAGACCGAGCGCCGCCACATGGCAGGTCTAGAGAGACTTCCTAGCACTCGCCCCAGTTGTACAACCGACTTTGATAGCGAAGGTTCACTGACAAATTACGCTCTCATTTGCCGAAACGATAGTTTAGCATAGCCTTCAGCTACGTCATTTGCTACGATCTAGCAAGGCGCCATCTTCAGTTATCATTGATATTGTGAATCATGTACCGTCAAGAGCGACGTTCATCATTAATGGATTAAAGTTAAGTATTCCACCAGCTACGTCCGTTTTTCTAAATTCTAATTTCCTTGTCCTGTTCCAGACCTCATGCCAGCCTGCGTGAGCTAAAACGCGTGCCTTTCGGCCTCCTCTAGTAACACGGTGTTGGCCCTCCTGCCAACCACAACATTAATTACTGAAATACGTTACCTAGACAAATGTATTCCTGAGATTCCGTTACTCTACAATTATTATTTTTCGGCACCGCGGTGTCTTTCTGTCATCAGAAATTAGGGTCATCAGTTTTTCTTTGTCCCGCATGGCAGGCTTAAACTTCTAACAACTCTAAATTCAATAAATAGAAGCCTGTATAAAAATTACAGTCCAACTTTCCCTGAAATTATTTGTCTAAAATTAAGACATCAATTGATCAGAGAAAGATTTGACGCACTCATGTGCATATGGTTTCAAGCATCATTCAAAGGAGCATCAAATGAAGACAAAAGCGGAGAAACGGACTAACCCACAAATGTAAAATCTTAGAAATAAGTGTTGCCATTTGTTGCTGGCTACGGGAACTATCAACATTGTCAATGGTCTTACCCTTAAGTGATATTTAGGAGTGAGACCAATTTCAATCACTTGCCAGACAATAACTCGTACATTGAAGTGACAAAAGTCATACCTTCTTATACCGTGTAGTGCCGCCTTTTGCCTGGCGTAGTGTAGCAACTCGATGTGACGTGGACTCCGCAAGTCGTTGGAAGTCCCCTGCAGAAATATTGAGCCATGCTGCCTCTACAGCCGTCCGTAATTGCGAAAATGTTCCCGGAGCAGGATCTTGTGCGCGAACTGACCTCTCGATTCCTGTTGGGCGATCTGGGTGGCCAAACCATTCGCGCTAATTGTCCTGAATGTTGCCCGGTAACGTGGCGCATTGTCGTCCATAAACATTCCATCGTTTTTCGGGAACATGACGCCCATGAATGGCTGAAAATGGTCTCCAAGTAGCCAAGCATCCAGAAGACCCAGTCATTTCCACGTGAAAACAGCGCACACTATTATGAAGCCGCTTGGACAGTGCCTTGTTCACAGCTTGGGGTCTGCGCCACTCTCGAACCCAACCATCAGCTCTTATCAACTGAAAGCGGAACTTATTTGACCATACCACAGTTTTCCAGTCTTCTAGGGTCGAACCGATATGGTCACGAGTTCAGGAGAAGCGTTGCAGGCGATTTCGTGTGTTGTCAAAGGTACTCACGTCGGTCGTTTGCTGCCATAGCCCATTAAAGTCAAATTTTACCCTCTGTCTTAACGGACACGTTCGTCGTACGTTACACATTTATTTCTGCGGTTATTTCTCATGCAGTGTTGCTTGTCTAGTAGCACTGACAACACTAAGCAAACGTTGCTGCTCTCGGTCGCTAAGTGAAAGCCGTCGGCCACTGCGTTGTCCGTGGTAAGCAGTAGTGCCTGAAATTTGGTATTCTAGGCAATCACTTGACACGGTGGTGCGCAGAACACTGAATTGCCAAACGATTTCCGAAATGGAATTTCACAAGCTTCTAACTCCAACTACCATTTCGCTTTCAAAATTTCCGTCGTGCGGGAATAATCACGTAGCAGACGTTTCCAGATGAATCACCTGAGTACAAATGACAGCTCCGCCATTGTACTGCGCTATTACACCCCGTGTACGCGATACTAACGGCATCTGTATATGTTTATATTGCTATCCCATGACTTGTTTCACCTCAGTGTAACTACAGTCCTCCATAACAGTCACGACACTCCGTCTCGTTTTTGTTACTTCCAGTGATAGCAGCGCCCCAAGCGGCCGGCAAATGACACTTCGGAATACGATAGCGGATCAGTGCGAATACTAACGTTTATATTGATTTGTAACATAACTTTACAATAGGGAGTGTTGTAGTGCCATAAAATCGACAATAACCGAAACACTACACCACATTTGTGATTATTTAGTTTCCTACAGACACTGGGAGACACGAAACGGAGCATTCAGAGACAGTGTATTTACGACTCATTTGTAACACACAGACCGTTTTCCTTTAATAACAAAACACTGCGAGTAAACACCAGAGATGTCGTGTATCTATCCAACAAAGCAGAGTTTTGTTCGCTACACTTTCAGGCAAATCAGTGAATGTGGAACGTGGGAAACCTATATGGAATGCAACACGTACATTATTTATCGTATCAAATAAGCCACCATAACTGAATCTTAAGGGAAAACCACACACATTTGATAAATCGTCAAAAGCAATAAAACTGTGTCCCAACACAGGAGAAACCAATTCCACAATTCTTGCTAAATCTGAGCCACAAACGGTAAGAATCTTCAATAAATTCGTTTTTTAAGCAAAAGTAATTACATTTACAAAGATATCCGTGTATTAGAAAATCGATTGAAGTGTGGGAAAGGGCGAATCATTGGACTCCATAAAAAAATTTAAGTGTCAAAGAAAATGCTTTTGATTATAACAACAGAAATACACGCTACTCGGGCATGAAATATGCTTATAATCTCGTGCTTTCAGCGGAATAATCTGCAAATATAGACATATTCAGAGGCATTTCTTTATGCATGAGTTGGAGCTTATATCATTGAATCAGTGTGAATTGGCTGTTCTTACACGTATTTCACGATAATTCATGTTTCTTGGAAACTTATTAACACATAGAACGCGAATATATGACAACTATTTCGTTAATTAGGTAAAATATAATTGAGAATAAATATTATCCTTACGACACATATGACTTCCGACGCGAGGAGTGGCCGCGTGGTTTGAGGCGCCATGAACGGATAGTGCGACCCCTCCTGCCGGAGGTTCGAGTCCTTCCTCGGGCATGGAGGTGTGTGTTGTTCTTAGCATAAGTTAGTTTAAGTAGTGTGTAGGACTAGGGACCAATGAGTTCAGCAGTTTGGTCCGTTAGGTATTCAGACTCATTTGAACATTTTGAACTTATGACTTCCTGCTTTCCTACCACTTGGAGCGCTAGTGTCGCTCCAGGTGTCAAACGGAACAACTTTCGCACCAGAGAGTGTCGTGACTATACCTATTAGACAGTTGTGTAACTCCACTGTTATTTAAGTGGTTTATGGTGGAAGTGGTTGGGAATTGTTAAGTTTTTGGAGGCTGGTTATGGCTTCAAGTTAGTTTCAGTTCACATTATCGTATGTTACATTTTGTTTATATTTGAGATTCTAGACGCACTATGTCTCCTTCCTAAGAAGAGGTGATTACTTATGTGACCGCCGGCGGTGTAGCCGAGCGGCTCTAGCCGCTTCAGTCTGGAACCGCGCGACCGCTATAGTCGCAGGTTCGAATACCGCGTCGGGCATGGATCTGTGTGATGTCCTTAGGTTAGTTAGGTTTAAGTAGTTCTAAGTTCTAGGGGACTGATGACTTCAGATGTTAAGTCCCATAGTACTCAGAGCCATTTGAACCATTTGAACTTATCTGACCATGGCAAATCGCCTTTGTAAAGAGTAATGTGACTAATGTGCTAAGCATGAGTTTGTAAATTGTGTCTATAATTTTGAGGAACAAAGGCTAGTCGTTTTTAATAACACGTGCTGCAAAGTCATTTCTAGATAGATCGTCTCCTTTATTCATGATTTGCTTAAATATGCTGCAAAAAGGGCGCCGGTATCTTGTTGACATGAGGTTAGATGAAATACTGGCTGAAATGAAAGTTATTCTGAAGGATACCTCGAAACAAGGTTGGAAACATGATGCTCTTTAAGACGATCTCTCAGCAGGACAGTTAGTTATTTCAGGAGTTGAACAATTTAAGTTGACTTGGATTGCTGTTTTGCCGGTCGCTAGTGTGTCACGAGTAGTAGCACTGTGTCTCTGAATCATTATTTTATTTTACGTGCGAGAATCGTTGGAGTTCTATCAAACGACTTGTTGTAGATGCTTAATTACGGATCTGCTGAATATATGTTTGGGAAAACTGTCCCACTGCGCTGTGTATCGCGATGAGCGAGAAGCCAGCACAAAATAGTAAGATGTATTGTTTTCATGCAACTATTCGCTTGCGTATTCTCTTCCCTGTTTCATCTGCTGCGCTAATTTATACGAAAGTGTGTGCTGTGCGACTACTTTTAAGATATTATTTCGAGTCAGATAGCGTTAGAAATCTTTTCGTACCCATTACAAATTTCATTTTGCATATCACTATAATATCAGAGTAAAATGTAAATGTCGTGTGACTAGGGAATCCCGTCGGGTAGACAGTTTGCCGTGTGCAAGTCTTTCGATTTGACGCCACTTCAGCGACTTGAGCGTCGATGGGGATAAAATGATGATGATTAGGACAACGCAACACCCAGTCCCTGCGTCGCTGAGCGGAGAAAATCTCCGACCCAGCCTGGAATCGAGCCCGGGCCCTTAGGATTGACAGTCTGATGCGCTGGCCACTATATATACACTCCTGGAAATGGAAAAAAGAACACATTGACACCGGTGTGTCAGACCCACCATACTTGCTCCGGACACTGCGAGAGGGCTGTACAAGCAATGATCACACGCACGGCACAGCGGACACACCAGGAACCGCGGTGTTGGCCGTCGAATGGCGCTAGCTGCGCAGCATTTGTGCACCGCCGCCGTCAGTGTCAGCCAGTTTGCCGTGGCATACGGAGCTCCATCGCAGTCTTTAACACTGGTAGCATGCCGCGACAGCGTGGACGTGAACCGTATGTGCAGTTGACGGACTTTGAGCGAGGGCGTATAGTGGGCATGCGGGAGGCCGGGTGGACGTACCGCCGAATTGCTCAACACGTGGGGCGTGAGGTCTCCACAGTACATCGATGTTGTCGCCAGTGGTCGGCGGAAGGTGCACGTGCCCGTCGACCTGGGACTGGACCGCAGCGACGCACGGATGCACGCCAAGACCGTAGGATCCTACGCAGTGCCGTAGGGAACCGTACCGCCACTTCCCAGCAAATTAGGGACACTGTTGCTCCTGGGGTATCGGCGAGGACCATTCGCAACCGTCTCCATGAAGCTGGGCTACGGTCCCGCACACCGTTAGGCCGTCTTCCGCTCACGCCCCAACATCGTGCAGCCCGCCTCCAGTGGTGTCGCGACAGGCGTGAATGGAGGGACGAATGGAGACGTGTCGTCTTCAGCGATGAGAGTCGCTTCTGCCTTGGTGCCAATGATGGTCGTATGCGTGTTTGGCGCCGTGCAGGTGAGCGCCACAATCAGGACTGCATACGACTGAGCCACACAGGGCCAACACCCAGCATCATGGTGTGGGGAGCGATCTCCTACACTGGCCGTACACCACTGGTGATCGTCGAGGGGACACTGAATAGTGCACGGTACATCCAAACCGTCATCGAACCCATCGTTCTACCATTCCTAGACCGGCAAGGGAACTTGCTGTTCCAACAGGACAATGCACGTCCGCATGTATCCCGTGCCACCCAACGTGCTCTAGAAGGTGTAAGTCAACTACCCTGGCCAGCAAGATCTCCGGATCTGTCCCCCATTGAGCATGTTTGGGACTGGATGAAGCGTCGTCTCACGCGGTCTGCACGTCCAGCACGAACGCTGGTCCAGCTGAGGCGCCAGGTGGAAATGGCATGGCAAGCCGTTCCACAGAACTACATCCAGCATCTCCACGATCGTCTCCATGGGAGAATAGCAGCCTGCATTGCTGCGAAAGGTGGATATACACTGTACTAGTGCCGACATTGTGCATGCTCTGTTGCCTGTGTCTATGTGCCTGTGGTTCTGTCAGTGTGATCATGTGATGTATCTGACCCCAGGAATGTGTCAATAAAGTTTCCCCTTCCTGGGACAATGAATTCACGGTGTTCTTATTTCAATTTCCAGGAGTGTATATTTTTTTTTGGAGGGGGGGGGGGGGGGGGCGGACGTCACAAGACATCCGTTCAAGTTGATCGTTGATTCCTTTACTCAGTTTTCTTATTACATAGGACGTGCAGCCCTCTGACCGAACACGCTGGCTGAGCTACCATGCCGGCATCACTCAGCTACCGGGGGCGTACAATGTCAGTGACTAAGGCTTTTTCAAATACACACACCCAGACATATTCAGTTAGTCTTTCAATTCACTCCTCGCTCACTTTAGACGACTAGTACTATGTCGTCAGCGATGCGTGTCAGGTTGATTTCCTGTGTGTCACAAATAGTTTTCACATCAAGGTAATACTCTGCTTCCCTAGTGCGTCTTCAGCACACACATCACTTATCTGTCGTAACAATGAGCAGACCTATCTTACACCTGGTTTTTATTTTTGCAATTTCGCTATCTATACTGAACTATTTCCGTTTCACATAGAGAGTATGGACTATCCTCTATCTTTCTCGTTTGTACCGCACTGCCTAAAAATATAAAAAGAATTAAATTAAAAAATACTTTATTCCATTCGTTACTATTAAAAGCTTTACCGAAATCTGTGTAAGTAGGCTGTTTAGGTTTTTATATTGGTAACGCCACGTAGCGCTCTGTATGAAAATCACTAGCTGTGCTGTGTGCAGTCTGTGGCTAGTTTGCATTGTTGTCTGCCATTGTAGTGTTGGGCAGCTGGATGTGAACAGCGCGTAGCGTTGCGCAGTTGGAGGTGAGCCGCCAGCAGTGGTGGATGTGGGGAGAGAAATCGCGGAGTTTTGAAATTTGTAAGACTGGATGTCATGAACTGCTATATATATTATGACTTTTGATGACTATTAAGGTAAATACATTGTTTGTTCTCTATCAAAATCTTTCATTTGATAACTATGCCTATTAGTAGTTAGTGCCTTCCGTAGTTTGAATCTTTTATTTAGCTGGCAGTAGTGGCGCTCGCTGTATTGCAGTAGTTCGAGTAACGAAGATTTTTGTGAGGTAAGTGATTTGTGAAACGTATAGGTTAATGTTAGTCAGGGCCATTCTTTTGTAGGGATTTTTGAAAGTCAGATTGCGTTGCGCTAAAAATACTGTGTGTCAGTTTAAGCACAGTCACGTATATAATTTTTCTAAGGGGACGTTTCGTCTGTTAGTGCAATATATGTTCCCTTATTTTTCCTAAGCTGCTTCGCCTCTTCCCTAACATATCCTGAATCAAACTGATCTGCCACTAATCCGAATCCAGTTTGCCCTTCCAATTTTCAGTAAAGTGTCCTTGTAATACTAGACTGATTGTGTAGCAAATTTCGTGTCTATCAACTCTTTCTATCTTATTGGATAAATATACTATTTGATCAAAAATATTCGGACATCTATCTACATTAGTAGACATTAAATAGGGTGTGTCCACAGTTCGCCTTTATGTCGCCTTGAAACCTGCTGTCGACATTTTCAATAGGGTGTCTGAAAGTCAAAGTGGGAATGGCAGCCCATTCTGTCTCTAGAATCGAAGCCACAGAAGGTAACAAGTTTGGACGCAAGAGTCCGGAGTGAAGTTAACGTTCTAACACTCCCAATGGTGTTCCAATGGGTTTAGGTCGGGGTTGTGAGCAGGCCAGTTCACTACAGGAATGTTACTGTCCAAAGTCCATTACTCACAGATGCTGCTTTATGACAGGGCACACTGCCACGTTTATACAAGCAAGCATCGTCTCCAAAGTTTCGGGGCCTTTATTGTCCGCAGACCATTACTCACAGATGCTGCTTTATGACAGAGCACACTGTCGTGCATATACAAGCAAACATCGTCTCCAAAATGTTCCTCTACTATACGCCGTACACGATACTGTAAAACATCTTCATACCCTTACGCATTTTGCGTTTTCTTAAGCGCGATGAGGGTACCACGCCATAATAACGAAAAACACCGCTATACCGTAACACCTCCTCCTCTGTACTTCGCGGTCGGCTTTATACTTGATGGTAAGTGACCTTCTCCTGCCATTCTGTCCAGTGGCTTTGCTCTATACGTAACCTCAAGCATCGCTTAGCAGTGAGTACAGGCTACAGAAATTTATGGCTCATGAGTAATTGAGCACCTTGCTTCCGAGATTAAACACATTTCATGCCATCATCATCGAAACGCGAGGTCACTGTTACTTGGTATCCTAACTGTGCCCACTCGCAAAACAAAAACATTTGCAAACTCCTTTTCTGTTGCCGCTGTCGACCTCTGGAACAAACTGCTCCTTACTTTGCGCAAAATTCAATCCCCTGCTGCTTTTAACAAGAAGTTGAAGCATTTGCTACTATCATCCTCATAACGTTTTGGACAAAATTAATATACAAGGCCAATCCTCCCCTCCGTCAAATAGCAAAGCTAGTGTCTCCTGTCTTGCTCTTTTCTCTTCTTCCTCTTCATCTATCTCCATTAGCCACGAAGTCTTCTTTTCCCTTATATTTCCTTAACTGTATTTCATCATATTCCTATTCTTCTCCTCCCTTCACCATCAGTCTCCTCATACTCCCTGCTGCTAGCACTCCCATCTAAAATCCGTCCCTATCATAATGTCTAACTATAACAGTACTTATCATCTACGAATATAAACTGTATGTGTATGTATTTTTCTAAGTGTACCTTTGTAATTGTTTATTTCACTTTTTGTACTAGATGTTGTTTAACATGCCTACTAAAACATGTTGCTGTGGTCTTCAGTCCAGAGACTGGTTTGATGCAACTCTCCATGCTACTCTATCCTGTGCAAGTTTCTTTATCTCCCAGTACCTACTGCAACCTACATCCTTCTGAATCTGTTTAGTGTATTCATCTCTTGGTCTCCCTCTACGATTTTTACCCTCCACGCTGCCCTTCAATACTCTAAATTGGTGATCCTTTGATGTCTCAGAATATGCCCTACCAACCGATCCCTTCTTCTAGTCAAGTTGTGCCACAAATTTCTCTTCCCTCCAATTCTATTCAATACCTCCTCACTAGTTATGTGATCTAAAACACATGAAAGCAAAATAAGTAGAATGCCTGCTTAGATGTAAGAGAGCGCCTGATGCCCTAATCTTGCAAGGTTAAACAAATCCATAAATAAATAAATAAACAATAATTGTTCGGCTGCTGTACACCGTCTTTTTTAACTCCCTTGAGGCGTAGCGCCATATACCGATCCTGGCTTGGAGGCGGTTAAGTGGGAGATGTGTCTCAGAGCTGGATAGTGACAGATGGTGACGCGAGACTGGACGCGCACGTAGTTTATGTATCAACCGATAGAAGACAATATTGGAAAGGGGACTGATTTATTATCGTTTGTGCCCACTAGAGTGCACTAAAGTAATAGAATGTTTTTCATAAACTGTTCTAGTATTTTCATAAAGTGTTATTATGTCTTTTTGTGTAGGTAAAATGTTATAAATGTGTTTTAGCAGTATGAATGATGCGTGAGTGTGGTTTAAGGTTAATAGGAAGATAATTGTTTAACGAGTTATGTAGTGGGATTTAGTATGAACACATTTCGAAGAAGTATGGATGTGGACAAAGGGGATTTTTGTAGAATAGATTTGTAAAGTAAGTTTATGGTAAAGGGAAAGTTAATTCACGTATAAATAACAATAGTAAATAACTTTATGCATAAGAAAAACTTCAGCATATTAGATAATTACGTCGGCAAAAAGTGCAGTCGTTAGGTTTACTATTTTCCGATTGGTTATTGATGAAAAGCGCGGACTGACGCGGGAGAATGTTGTTTTGCTATTGGCTGTTGAGTAAACTGACCAGTGGTAAAGCAATATTCTTCGCGCGTCTGTCTGCTGGTAGAGAAGACTTAAGAGTATTCTAGGGAGGGGTCAGAGCCTGGCCATGAAACAGTTCGGACGTGTGTACTAGTAGTTCCGATGGAAATGATAAGTTGCCGGATCTAGCAGTGTTTTATACATGAAAAGTGTTGTAAAGTGACGGCATAATTATTCCGATGGATGTGTAAAAATTTCGGAACTTTTTAGTGAATTTTGTGTCGAGAAAAAGACATAAATTCCGCGTGGCGTATTGAGCAGGTCGGTGGCTAAAAACTGTGACTGCATTAGGTACCGACAGACTTAATATTTGGCAAGCATTCTCAACCAAAAACAATACGTATTTTTGTATCTATTACGTTTTCGGGAAATGCAACACCATAAACTTGCTAACGTGAGTGAAAGGGATTGTGAATGACTGCGTTAAGACTAGCACGGGCTAGGCAGTGATACTTGTTCACCTAAGTTTCAGAATATATTAATTAAGGAAAATATTTCCAATTTTTCATTTCGTGGGAAAAACTTTCTACCGAAACCTAGATTTAGTGACTTTAATTGCAGCCTGGTTCACGTCAAAGTACAGTAGGTTTCGCTCGGCTTCTCTACTGATGATCTGCTGAGACAATGTTCACAGGTAGGTGCAGGTTCGTGGTAAAAGGGACGGAAGGAAACGCGCCGCCGCACCCTACCCATAGTCATTGTGCTGTGTGGACTGCTGCTATTGTTTTTGAACTCACGAGTTTTCCCTTCCCCTGATTTTACGCGATTTTTTACAACGACCCTCCAGTGTCTGTCAGTGCATGTCGTGTGCTTGGTGTTAGTTTAGCTGCGGTTGTTGCTTTGCGTTTCCACACCACAGTCAAATCACCAACAGTCGATTCTGGCAGCCTCAGAAGGATAGAAATGTCCCTGATGGCTTTGTTACTCAGATGACATCCAATGACTAGTCTTCGTTCAAAATGACCGAGCTCTTCTCGTCGACACACTCTGCTGTTCCTGTTTATCTACTGACAACACAAAATTCCACGCCTCCTTTTATACTGTCCTCTCGTGACATCCAGTGGTCAATTGCTCATAGTATATGAATGTCCGGATACTTTTGATCAGACATTGTGTGAGATAGGATGTAGGAGGTAGAAGCCAACTTCAGAGAAGATCAGTTTGGATTCCATAGAAATGTCGGAACACCTAAGGCAATACTGACCCTACGACTTATCTTAGAGAATAGGTTAATGAAAGGCAAACCTACGTTTCTAGCATTTGTAGACTTAGAGAAAGCTTTTGACAATGTTGACTGGAATATTCTCTTTCAAATTCTGAAGGTGGCAGGGGTAAAATACAGGGAGCGAAAGGCTATTTACAATTTGTACAGAAACCAGGTGGCAGTTATAAGAGTCGAGGAGCATGAAAGGGAAGGAGTGGTTGGGGAGTGAGTGAGACAGGGTTGTAGCCTATCCCCGATGTTATTATATCTGTATATTGAGTAGCAGTAAAGGAAACAAAAGAAAAATTCGAAGTAGGAATTAAAATCCATGGAGAAGAAATAAAAACTTTGAGGTTCGCCGATGACATTGTAATTCTGTCAGAGACAGCAGAAGACCTGGAAGAGCAGTTGAACGGAATGGACAGTGTCTTGAAAGGAGGGTATAAGATGAACATCAACAAAAGCAAAACGAGGATAATGGAATGTAGTCGAATTAAGTCGGGTGATGATGACGGAATTAGATCAGGTAATGAGACACTTAAAGTAGTAAAGGAGTTTTGCTATTTGGGGAGCAAAATAACTGATGTTGGTTGAAGTAGAGAGGATATAAAACTTAGACTGTCAATGACAAGGAAAGAGTTTTTGAGCAAGAGGACTTTGTTAACATCGAGTATAGATTTAAGTGTCAGGAAGTCATTTCTGAAAGTATTTGTATGGAGTGTAGCCATTTATGGACGTGAAACATGAACGGTAAATACTTTGGGCAAGAAGAAAATAGAAGCTTTCGAAATGTGGTGCTACAGAAGAATGCTGAATATTAGATGGGTAGATCACATAAGTAATGAGGAGGTATTGAACAGAATTGGAGAGAAGAGAAATTTGTGCCACAACTTGACTAGAAAAAGGGATCGGTTGGTAGGACATGTTCTCAGGCATCAAGGGATCACCAATTTTGTAATGTAGTGCAGCGTGGAGGCTAAAAATCGTAGAGGGAGACCAAGAGATGAATACACTAAGCATATTCAGAAGGTTGTAGTAGGTAGTGGAAGATGAAGAACTTACACAGGATAGACTAGCATGGAGAGCTGCATCAAACCAGTCTTTAGACTGAAGCGCACAAAAGCAGGAGTTAGGTTATGGCTTGCTTGAATAAACAGCCTGGTATCTGTCTATGTTGAAACAGTGCAAAAACTAGAGGGTGCTATATGAAATGTGTCATCATTCTGGTTTTTAGTAAGCACTTTACTGTCAAGACAAACTCACTTCTATGGAAAACACTCTGTGGAGAACTGTTCTAACTCACGACATGCTCAGTACTCCCCCATTTTGTTTCCTAAATTCCTTCACATGAACACTGATATTAGCGACTACACTACGGCACATGTCTTCCGTTATTCTACTGCAAGCTCGAAAAATCAGGCGTCTGAGCTCCTTTACATAACGTGGGCGTTTCGGGACAATTCTTTCCTTTCGGTATTCCCAATGAAAGAAGCCACATGGACTGAGGTCTGGACTGTTGGGGGCTAAAGCTGTCCGTCATTGAAACGACATGGATATGTGGATGAACCGATCTGGGAATCTGAATGAAACGACCCGCACATCGAAACGCTCGTGTAAGAATACTGTGTTTTTCAGTATGTGGCCTTACTCCATCTTGCATGAACCACCGTTTCTTCACAGAAAAAAAGTCCAGTAACTCCATGACTGGAAACTGCGGCCCACACTGCAGTCCTCGGATCATGATGTTGTCATTCTTGAAACATTTGTTCATTTTCAGTAGCCCAAAAGCGTACATTTTGCTTGTTAACCAGACCGTCTAAATGCGCCTCGTCTCAAAACCGAGTGTTGTTGACAGTTTGTTTCCTATCCCCCGCCAAGCGAGCAAACAGTTGTCTCTGTCACTTGTGATATGCAGTGCGTTCTGAGCAGAGGTCGTCTCTTTCTGGTGCATCCAGAGGTCACTTTTAAGAATCCTGTGAAAGATGCGTCCGTGTATGTCCAATTGCACTGGTGCCTTTCTGCACGATTTATCGGGACTTCTCTGTGCCGGCCGCGGTGGTCTAGCGGTTCTAGGCGCGCAGTCCGGAACCGCGCAACTGCTACGGTCGCAGGTTCGAATCCTGCCTCGGGCATGGATGTGTGTGATGTCCTTAGGTTAGTTAGGTTTAAGTAGTTCTAAGTTCTAGGGGACTGATGACCACAGATGTTGAGTCCCAGAGTGCTCAGAGCCATTTGAACCATTTTTGACTTCTCTGTAGAGAGCAACACGCACCGCTTCAGTATTTTCCGGCGAACAAACACGCTTCACCTGAGGTCGCTTCGCTTCCAATATTGATGCCTGTGAACGAATCTCTTGCAAGAGACCCGCCGTGTTTTAAACTGTTGTC
Organism: Schistocerca cancellata; assembly: GCF_023864275.1. Classification (NCBI taxonomy): domain Eukaryota; kingdom Metazoa; phylum Arthropoda; class Insecta; order Orthoptera; family Acrididae; genus Schistocerca; species Schistocerca cancellata. Next base: position 158,874,465 of record NC_064632.1, read on the forward strand.
GGAACCGCCTCTGAGTTGCTGCAAGACTTCTCGTTTCAAAAATGGTTTAAATGGCTCTAAGCACTATGGGACTTAACAGCTGCGGCCATCAGTCCCCTAGACTTAGAACTACTTAAACCTAACTAACCTTAGTACATCACACACATCCTTGCCCAAGGAGGGATTCGAACCTAGGACCATAGCAGTCGCGTAGTACAACATGCCGATCGCTGCTACGTTGTTGTCATTTCGTAACTCATAATTTTTCCGATCCCTACTTTACTGTTGCTGAGACGCTTGACGGGAAATCTAGTGCGACTCATAAATTATGTACGAAACAAATGGAGACACATTTCGTGCGACACCCAGTAGTATTGTACTTCCCTATCAACGACATGGATCCAGGCCAGGTGCCACTGCCAAGGTCGTTAATTTCCCGTAACTGAAGATGCACGCTAAACTGCAGCAAATCTACTAAATTTAAGAACGTGAGTAAATATTTTAAATATAAGGACAGTAATATAAATGTATGTTATCGAAGTTTGTTTGGGCTTCAGCTGAAGGAGTATTTACAGACACTGATGACCCAAACTGTTATGAGTACCTGTTTGGTAGTGTGTTGGTACACCTACGGGACACAATACAGTAGCGACTTGTTTCGTGGAATGGATTCGACAAGTCGTAGGTGTCCAGTTAAATTAGATTAGATCACGTGTACTATTCCTTCCAACTGATACACAGTGAGGAGAGATCTTCTGGGATGTAGAACATGTCGGAAAACAAGAACACAATAAGCATTTACAAAATAAGAGCAGATACGCTAATGTACCTTCCACAGATCCCAAATAAAGCTGCCGTTGTGGACGTGGAACTGATGAAAAACAAACAAACAAACAAACAAAATCTTAAGCATACTTACATTTGAAAGGGTGTATAACTTATCAACAAATGTTTAAACGTGCAGTACACTTAGGTGCATATCATAATTCTTATACTGTTGTAGTCATACATCATCAAATAAAAAAAAATTAAGTTAAAAATTTTACAGCACTCACTTACAATGATCGCATTTCTGCACAAGATTTGTACAGAAGTCAGATTGTGTGCAATATTCAGATTATATGATATTATCAAAAACATACAAGCATCAATCGGTTCTGCTAAGAAATTCATCAGTGGAGCCGAAGGAGTTGGCCACCAATAAATCCTTTAGACTCTTCTCAAACAGCTTTATTGTTAGTTAAACTGATTATTGAAAACATGTGTTGCTGAATAGTGGATACCTCTCTCAACCAAAGTAAGTGACCTTAAATCTTTGTGAAAGTAATTCTTATTTCTACTACTGCTTCTGTGAACTCAGCTGTTGGTTTGGAATAAAAAGATATGTATTTTAATGACAAATTTCATTAAGGAATAAATATATCGGGAAGGAGTAGTTAGCATCCCCAATTCCTTAAAAAGCCCTCTACAGGACCTCTTTGGGTTCACACCACAAATGATTCGTATGCACGTTTTCGGGCTCGGAAAGCTTTAGCTTAAGTTAATGAGTTACCCCAGAAAATAACGCAGTATGACAGTAAGCATTGTATGCTAGCTTTTTTATTTTTGTATCACCTATGTCTACAACACTGGCATAGGATGCAGAGATTTGTTTAGGCACTTCAGCAGTTCTGTGGTATGCTCTTCCCAATTAAACTTATAATGATGCTGTAATCCCAAGAATTTAACGCTGTCAACTTCTCTTTGCTTGTCGTCACATTTTAGGCATACACCCACAGGAAACATTTTACAAGCTCTGAACTGCATATAGTATGTTTTTTCAGGGTTTAGGAACAATTTATTAATGTCCATGAAAATTTCATTAGGCGACCTTTTTAGGGCTATAATTGATTTACTTTTTATTGCAAAGTTTGTATCATCTGATAACAAACCAAACTTGGCATCTGGTAATGTTACTGATGAAAGGTCATTGATATACACGAAGGTTCAAATGGCTCCGAGCACTATGGGACTTGACTTCTGAGGTCATCAGTCCCCTAGAACTTAGAACTAATTAAACCTAACTAACCTAACGACATCACACATATCCATGTCCGAGGCAGGATTCGAACCTGCGACCGTAGCGGTCGCGTGGTTCCAGACTGTAGCGCTTAGAACCGCTCTGCCACCTCGGCCGGCCGAGAATAAGGGCCCTAAGGTGGAACCTTGGGGCACACCATGTGTTCTTGGTTCCCAGTTGAATGATGCCTGACAGCTTGATACAAGTCTCTTTCCTACTGACATGCTCTGTTTTCTATCAAAGTACAGGATTTGAACCATGTTTCAGCTTTTTCTGTTACACCGTAATATTCTAATTCACTTAGAAGGATATTCTGATTTACACAGTCAAATGCATTTGAAAGACCACAAAATGATGCCAGTATCCTGTAATTTATTGTCTAATGAATTAAGTACATTCCCACTGTATGTGTAGATAGTTTTCTCAGTGTCGGAAACCTTTACAAATCCGAATAGTTACATGGATAATATTTTAGTTGTGATCATATGGTTAAGAGAGAACTGTATACTGTCTTTCTAAAATTTTTGAGAAGACAGGCAAAAGTGAAAGTATGTGACACTAGGTGTCTTCACACAGGTCACAAGACTGGACAGGCGGTACTGAGCGCGGATCTGGTGTCCAACAGCTTCTCAAATGTGTCCAGTCCTGTTCAGATTACGTGCATTTGGTGGCTAAAATATCAACGTAAGTTCATTATCAAGTTTCTCAAACTACTGCAGCTATATCCTGGACTTGTGACTTCACCAGTTATCATGCTGTCAGGTGCTATCAAGACATGAAGCAAGAAGGGACGGAGTGATGGCGGGCAATAACTGCTCTCGCCAGCCTGTGTGCGTGGTGTGGTTCTAGTACCCATTCATCTGGATGACGGTGTATCTGTAAACCACCACTGAGTTAATGTAACAAGAAACTTGGCTCTTCCGACTAGACGACACGTTTCGTATGATCCACGGATCCCGTGGCCACTGGAATCGTAACTAACGAAGTCGATGGGTCAACATGGGAACACGCAGGGATGTCTACGACGGAGCCCCGTGTTCAAGAACGAGCGCTGACCGGCCTGCTCGAAAATACACTCCTGGAAATGGAAAAAAGAACACATTGACACCGGTGTGTCAGACCCACCATACTTGCTCCGGACACTGCGAGAGGGCTGTACAAGCAATGATCACACGTACGGCACAGCGGACACACCAGGAACCGCGGTGTTGGCCGTCGAATGGCGCTAGCTGCGCAGCATTTGTGCACCACCGCCGTCAGTGTCAGCCAGTTTGCCGTGGCATACGGAGCTCCATCGCAGCGAACCCATCGTTCTACCATTCCTAGACCGGCAAGGGAACTTGCTGTTCCAACAGGACAATGCACGTCCGCATGTATCCCGTGCCACCCAACGTGCTCTAGAAGGTGTAAGTCAACTACCCTGGCCAGCAAGATCTCCGGATCTGTCCCCCATTGAGCATGTTTGGGACTGGATGAAGCGTCGTCTCACGCGGTCTGCACGTCCAGCACGAACGCTGGTCCAACTGAGGCGCCAGGTGGAAATGGCATGGCAAGCCGTTCCACAGGACTACATCCAGCATCTCTACGATCGTCTCCATGGGAGAATAGCAGCCTGCATTGCTGCGAAAGGTGGATATACAATGTACTAGTGCCGACATTGTGCATGCTCTGTTGCCTGTGTCTATGTGCCTGTGGTTCTGTCAGTGTGATCATGTGATGTATCTGACCCCAGGAATGTGTCAATAAAGTTTCCCCTTCCTGGGACAATGAATTCACGGTGTTCTTATTTCAATTTCCAGGAGTGTATTTGTCTCCACATCAACTTTGTGCTCTGACTGCAAACCTGCCTATCCTGCTTTGCAGAGAGGGCATGCCTCCAACCTCAATGTTCTGTGATGAGGCGTGGACATCCGACACTTGGTTTTTCACAGTTCTTCAGTCGCATTTGACAGACCCTCACTACAGTAGCGCTGGAACAGCCAACCAGCCTTGCCTTTCCGAGAGGCGTCTATGAGGCGCCAATCAAAGCAATCTGTCCTTTGTCAAAGTCGCGTATCCCGGTGGATTCCTCATTTGCCACCCTTATCATCGCTATCTTGATTCCACGTTCGTCTCTGCTGCGTCTCCGTACTTTTCTTACTGCGTCAAGTGCCTGCAACGCCACCAGGCAGCATTTAATGTCGCTGTTGGCAGTGGTCATCATTTTTTCTTCTTCTCTGCGCTGACCTTATCATGTACCTTCACGCGGTCGGCATGTTAATCTGGAGTTGGAAATGTTACGAGGGAAGATCGGAAAGTAACTACATTACCAATAACTTCATTACCAAAATTTTTAATAGATAACAAAACCAAAAAACAACAAATGAACTTACATCTTTTACCTGTTTTTCTGTGTAGTCACCAACGTTCTCAACACATTTTTCCCATCATGAAACTAGTTTCAATATGCCCTGTTCATAGAAGTCCGTTTTGCTGCAGTATAGCCATCAGTGGACTGATGTAAGCAGGCTGTTTAGGTTTTTATGCTGGTAACGCCATATAGCGCTCTATATGAAAATCACTGACTGTGCTGTGTGCAGTCTGTAGCTGGTTTGCATTGTTGCAATATTTGCTATTGTAGTGTTGGGCAGTTGGATATGAACAGCGCGTAGCGTTGGGCAGTTGGAGGTGAGCTGCCAGCATTGGTGGATTTGGGGAGAGAGATGGCAGAATTTTGAGAGCGGACGATCTGGACGTGTGTACGTCAGAAAAAGGAAATTTGTAAGACTGGATATCATGAACTGATATATATATATATATATATATATATATATATATATATATATATATATATATATATAATGACTTTTGAGCGCTATTAAGGTAAATACATTGTTTGTTCTCTATCAAAATCTTTCATTTGTTAACTATGCCTATCAGTGGTTAGCGCCTTCAGTAGTTAGAATATTTTATTTAGCTGGCAGTATTGGCGCTCACTGTATTGCAGTAGTTCGAGTAACGAAGATTTTTGTGAGGTAAGTGATCATGAAAGGTATAGGTTACTGTTAGTTAGGGCCATTCCTTTTTAGGGTTTATTCAAAGTCAGACTGCGTTGCGCTAAAAATATTGTGTCAGTTCAGTGTTGATCAGAATAAGTAAAGAGAGAAATGTCTGAGTATGTTCAGTTTTGCTCAGCTGTTTGAAAATCAAATAACGTAAGAATTTTTCAAGCACAGTCATTCTTAATTTTTGTAAGGGGATGTTTCAATTTCAGTTCCGCATCTGTCGCAAAGCGTTGGTCCGCCAGGGCACGGCGCAACTTAGCCAAACTTTTAATGTAGACCTGAGCATTCACAGTGGTCACGTGTTCAGCAAAGTCCACCAAAAACACACCATGCATATCCCAGAACACTGTCACAAGCACTGTCCTAGCAAACTGAGTCACTTTGAATTTTTTTCGTACTGGAGAACCAGCATGTTTCCATTTCATAGGACCTGCTTGGTTTCGGGCGTGTAGTCGTAACCCACGACTCGTAACTAGTGACGATTTCTTTCAAGAAGTCATGCTCTTCTGCAGCGTAAAACTTTAAGTGACCCAAATTTGTCATCGTCCGTTGGCCCTTGTGGTTGTCTGCCAGGTTCTTAGACACCCAGCAAACACTAAATTTATGAAATTTCAGTGCATCATGAGCAACATCGTACACCGCACCACAGGAAATATTGAACAGCTGCGATAAGGTTCGCAATTTCGCACGCCATTCGTTCAACATTGCTCCCTCAGTGACTCCGACATTCTGCGGGGTTGCAGCTGATAGCTGACGCCCGGAGCGTGGAGAATCACTAGGGCTCACATGGCCGTCTGGGAAGTATGCACACAACATGGTGACATTGCTAGGTCCATACTGTCGCCCCATACACGCCACGCATGTCCCTCTGAATTTCACTCGGTTTATACCCTTTGGCTCACAAATATCGAACTACACTTCGCTGCTCTACACAAGATGACGACAGTAACATGCGCGTTATGTTTGTTTCGTCATTCAGGCTTCTCTCGCTAGAGCTAAACACAAAGACAAAATACCAACTGTAGCGCAAACTTGTATTGTATTGTATTAAACCGGGGACCTAGAAGCGAGACGTCGGAAAAGCTTCGTCCCGCCGTAGTCCTCAGTGGTTCACAACCCCACAACAGGCCACCCTACCGGCATCCCACACCAAACCTAGGGTTATTGCGGTTCGGCCTCCAGAGTGGAACACCCCCCCCCCCCCCCCGAACATCTCAACCAGACGAGTGGAACCCCAAATGTTTGCGTGGTGGAGTAATTATGGTGTACGCGTACGTGGAAATGGTGTTAGCGCAGCCATCGCCGACACAGTGGAACTGAGGCGGAATAAACGCGAACTTCAATCCATATCGTTGCGAAATTTCAACATTTCAGCTGCAACACCAGGGAAAAACATTATGGTGCGTTACTTTTCTATCCCCCCTCGTAGTTATAGACGGTGCCTCCCTTTGTCCCCTGGGACGGAATTTGCGTACTGCATCAGTCTGCGCCCAGTGTTATTCCACGTGAAAGTCGGAAAATGTTTCCTAAATGGTTGTGAAACCTGTAACTGAGGCGGACACCAGCCCGGTATCCAACTACACTATGCAACACAATTAAAACAACACTTTTCCGGAACTCCGAAATTGTCTGCATTTCGACTTAAATGTTTAAAATTTCGCTCAAAGCTCCCTGCAGCCTCCCTCTGTAATGGTGCAAAAGTGTGGCGCCCAAAAACGTCAGCGACGTTTAATCAGGAAGATGTGGACACATTCGAGAAAAAGGTCAGAGCTCGGAAGTTCATGTGACGTGGGTTACGGATGTCTGACACACCAAATTTCATCACAATTGGGCTCAACGCCACTGCTGACGAACCACACTGTGGGAAGGTTGTCACAACCCCGCTTACCCACATTTCACTCCTTCTTTTGACGCCTCTGAGATGGAACCCGACTTGAAATCAAGCGGTTTTCTTGTGAGTGGCTCAGAAAAAGATTACAGGCACATCGCCGCTGATAATCGACATGGAAGGCCCTCTGGGGAGAACGGGGGCATAAAGGGCGTCAGTCAAACCACCCTTCCCTTGGGGCGTAAATTCCTGAAAATTTTGCCGTCGAAAAAGATAGATCGCAGTGCGACGAGTAATAGGACGACGTTCTTGACAACTTTAACGCTGCTGACATGCCCGGTTGTTTCAACCCCTCTCTGAGGACCCTGGGGGGTGCACCCCATTGAACGCGATCGCACACCTTTCCAGTTCAGCGAGACCGCAATTTTTGCTCTCGCGTACAGGCTGGAACCACTAGGGACCTTCAAAACCATTCGACAAAGTTTGAACGTGATCCGAAGCAGAAAAGTGTGCTGAAGCATTTCCAGCCTTCCTGTTTCGTACCCTCCTGTGGCGTGATTGCGGAGAAGTGCGACATTGACGCAAGTGAACACAACAGCGAAGGCTAACTATAAGACGAGAACAGAAGCCGAGAGCAGAGCCGTGTAGGCTAGAAGTCCCTACGATAAGAGCGGGACAATGGGACACCCGCACTGCCGGCCGACCGCCAAGAGGTCCATCCCCCAGCCCATGTTAAAAGATAGATCCCTCCCGAACAACAGTATAGATCTTACGATAACATTAAAAGGGCCACACCAGCTGCAAGTTTTAGCGTGAGACTATACGCGTCTCTGTTACGCAGCAAACATTAAAAACATTGCCCCACCACGAAAAGTATAACATTTCTCATTGAATAGACAGAATTTTTGCAGGCAGAGCTTAAGATTACCATTGAGACCCTGATTGGTCAGTTGAAAACACAGCCAGATAGTTTTTCTTAAACCAACTTCGGTAAATTGTAGTAAGGAGAAGTTAGAAAGATTGCTTCTGAGACGGCGAGCTGTGTGGAGCTGCGCCGCCCGCCGCCCCCTGACGCTGCCTAACCAACGACAAGGCAATGAACGCACGCGATGCTGCATGAGAGCGCATAAGGCTTCACTCAGAACTGCAGAAGTCTCATCTGTTACACCCCCTTTTTACGTAATACTAGTGTCGATCGTTAATTAAACTTCATGGTATTCACATTTGCTATTAGATGTTAAAATCTGAAACGTGATGATTTTTCTGTTATATAATTATTGAGAAGCCACATCAGCCACTGTAATTTACCACAAGTTAAATAAGTAATTAAAGATAATTGAGGGTCACTGTAGACCATTTTGATAGTTTTCTCTTTTATGAAACTTAATTTAAACCTAGATTACAGATGTGATATGGTATAGGTCATCCTTCGATCCATTGTAGAATTTGGAAACCCACTCAGGGAATATTCGTTCACATTTTTGTTGAACGCAGTTGGTTTTTTTATCATCCTGTATTAAAATATTTCCTTTTATCAATAGTGCAATTTATAAACAATGTTTTGTGAGTAGAATAAAATTTCCAATGGTAAACTTAACTCCTTTTTTGACGTTATTTTACCAGCTAACTAAAAATAGGAAAGTCTTGAACCCCTTCCACTAAATTTAGTTAGTATTAAGATTCTTTTACAGGGATTGCAGTGGAGCTGACGCTGAAATCATTAAGTATTTGATTATATCATCGCTAGTCTCACTGAACTCTTCTGAACTCTACATGTCATGTGTGGTCTGGTGTCTCCTTATCAGCAACAGGTCCCAGGTTCAAACTAGTAATTCCCTAAAAAAAAAAAAAAAAAAAAAAAAAACACGCTCAGAGCGTCGTTGCGCAAAAGTGGTAGGGAGACACGACTCAGAATAAACAGAAACCACGCATAATGTTAGAAACGCGTTCAAAGGTATTCCGCGTAACTGTGTGTCTGTACACGGGCAATGAATCCATACACATACCAGTCTATACCCAGCAGGGTAAAGTCACCTCTAACTAGTATTGCATGATCTGAGTATTTACGCGCTATTGACCGCACGCTTTCTTTGAATGACTCTAGAACTGGCACAGCGGAATCGGGTGCCCGATAAAAACATCTAACAATTAACTCAGTTTCACTTACACCTGTTATACGTGACCAGACGACTTCACTGTCACACTCAACTTCGACCTCAATACAGGCAACATTTTCGTCAACTATAATGAAAACTTCCCCTCCTATAACCTCTATTCTGTCTTTCCGATATACTTTCCACGACACGCTAAATATCTCAGAGCTTTCCACTTCGGATTTGTTCAAATGTGTGTGAAATCTAATGGGATTCAACTGCTAAGGTCATCAGTCCATATGCTTACACACTACTAAACCTAAATTATCCTAAGGACAAACACAAACATCCATGCCCGACGGAGGACTCGAACCTCCGCTGGGACCAGCCGCACAGTCCATGACTGCAGCGCCTAAGACCGCTCGATTAATCCCGCGCGGTGCTTCGGATTTCAGGCAGCTCTCAGCCCAAGAATCACTTGAGAGCGAGAACTTTCCTGAAGGGCAGTAAATTCGGGAACTTTATTACGGATACTTCGACAGTTTACTGATAAAATTGCGACAGTCGAAGTGTCATCATTCTAAAGGTCGTTTGACTTCCCTTGTTGTGAATCGACTGGCGAGTGTTCATTGGAGGAGCTCAAACAGCCTAAAAAAAACCTCATGCGCACTCCAAAAGTACTCTGCTACCCGAGTACCTGCTTCCTTTGTGTAGTGCACCCCTTACGTATCAAGGGGAATCCTACAAATCCCCACACGATACCACAGGTCCAGAAATCTGCAGCCGACACCCATATAGAGTCTACGTAGCCTTTGGTTGAGACCCTCCGCTAGGCTCCACACGAAAGGACACCGATTAACTCTGGGAACGATACTGCAGATTGCGAGCTCTGCCTGCACCCCGCGCGCGAGGCCAGCAGCCTTCATCACCTCCGCCAGCCGCCTCAGAACCCATGCTACAGGCTACGTTGGTGCCGAAGTGATCCACAACTTGCAGAAGACTGCATCCGGCCCGTTCGACAGCCTCCGGCAAGGACGCCTCCACATCTTGGATGAGGCCCCCCGGTAGACATAGCGAGTGCGCATTGACCTTCTCTCCAGCCCTGAACTCGGAATGGTAGTTGGAGTTGGACATATGGATCATTGCATCTGGGGAATCGTTAGGGAATTCAATACTCTGAGATCCGCAGTGCTAAGAGTGTGCAGAGAATACCAAATTTTAGGCATTACCTCTCAGTACGGACAACGCAGTGGTTGACGGCCTTCACTTACGACCGAGAGCAGCGGCGTTTGCGTAGAGTTGTCAGTGCTAATAGACAAGCAAAAGTCGTGAAATAACTGCAGAACAGTTAGGACAGTGCTGCGAAATGTGGCATTAATGCACTATGGCTGCAGACCACCAACGCGAATCCCTTTGCTAACACCACGACGTCGCCTGCAAACCTCTGCTGTGCTCATGACCATATCGTTTGGACCCTAGACGACTGAAAAACCGTGGCCTGGTCAGATGAGTGGCGGAAACAGTTAGTAAGAGATGGTGGTAGGGTTCGAGTGTGCGGCAGATTCCACGAATCCATGGATCCCAATTGTCAACAAGGCGCTAGACAAGCAGGTGGTGGCTCCATGATGGTGTGGGCTGTAGTTACACGGAATGGTCTGGATCCTCTGGTACAACTAAAACATTGACTGAAAGTGGTTATGCCCGGCTACCTGGAGATCATCTGCAGCTGTCTGTGCGCTTCATGTTCCCAAACAACAAAGTTATCACAATGCACCACGTCCCCGGTCCGCAATTGTTCACAACTGGTTTGAAGGACATTCTGGACAAGTCGAGCGAGTGATGTAGCCACACATCTAACATTTATGGGACACAGTCTAGAGGTCAGTTCGTGCAGAAAATCCAGCACCGACAACACGTTCGCAGTTGTGAACGGGTGTGGACTCGGCGTGGCTCAGTATTTTTGAACGGGACTTCCAACGACTTGTTGAGACCATGCCACATCGAGTTGCTTCACTGCGCCATGTAAACACGGTATTAGGAAGTACAACACGACTTTTGTCACCTCAGTGAATATGGACGTTATTGTTCAAATTTTATTTATATTTTCTTTTACAGAACGAGCCTGAGTTACTGTACCTTAAAATAAAGCTATGTCGAGTGCTACATCCTCTCTTGGCTGCTGAGCGTTGCATTCTACTTATATTCCATTTTTGGCTGCTTTAATAAGGCAGCTGTAACCCATTTATGGGAATTCAATAAATATGTTTCATTTTCAAGTAAAGCTTACATTTCACATTACCTTACAGTTGTTTGTTGGTCTTTTTATTTGCTCTGCTTACAGAAATTGACTGATATGTTAGCTAAATACACTCCTGGAAATGGAAAAAAGAACACATTGACACCGGTGTGTCAGACCCACCATACTTGCTCCGGACACTGCGAGAGGGCTGTACAAGCAATGATCACACGCACGGCACAGCGGACACACCAGGAACCGCGGTGTTGGCCGTCGAATGGCGCTAGCTGCGCAGCATTTGTGCACCGCCGCCGTCAGTGTCAGCCAGTTTGCCGTGGCATACGGAGCTCCATCGCAGTCTTTAACACTGGTAGCATGCCGCGACAGCGTGGACGTGAACCGTATGTGCAGTTGACGGACTTTGAGCGAGGGCGTATAGTGGGCATGCGGGAGGCCGGGTGGACGTACCGCCGAATTGCTCAACACGTGGGGCGTGAGGTCTCCACAGTACATCGATGTTGTCGCCAGTGGTCGGCGGAAGGTGCACGTGCCCGTCGACCTGGGACCGGACCGCAGCGACGCACGGATGCACGCCAAGACCGTAGGATCCTACGCAGTGCCGTAGGGGACCGCACCGCCACTTCCCAGCAAATTAGGGACACTGTTGCTCCTGGAGTATCGGCGAGGACCATTCGCAACCGTCTCCATGAAGCTGGGCTACGGTCCCGCACACCGTTAGGCCGTCATCCGCTCACGCCCCAACATCGTGCAGCCCGCCTCCAGTGGTGTCGCGACAGGCGTGAATGGAGGGACGAATGGATACGTGTCGTCTTCAGCGATGAGAGTCGCTTCTGCCTTGGTGCCAATGATGGTCGTATGCGTGTTTGGCGCCGTGCAGGTGACCGCCACAATCAGGACTGCATACGACCGAGGCACACAGGGCCAACACCCGGCATCATGGTGTGGGGAGCGATCTCCTACACTGGCCGTACACCACTGGTGATCGTCGAGGGGACACTGAATAGTGCACGGTGCATCCAAACCGTCATCGAACCCATCGTTCTACCATTCCTAGACCGGCAAGGGAACTTGCTGTTCCAACAGGACAATGCACGTCCGCATGTATCCCGTGCCACCCAACGTGCTCTAGAAGGTGTAAGTCAACTACCCTGGCCAGCAAGATCTCCGGATCTGTCCCCCATTGAGCATGTTTGGGACTGGATGAAGCGTCGTCTCACGCGGTCTGCACGTCCAGCACGAACGCTGGTCCAACTGAGGCGCCAGGTGGAAATGGCATGGCAAGCCGTTCCACAGGACTACATCCAGCATCTCTACGATCGTCTTCATGGGAGAATAGCAGCCTGCATTGCTGCGAAAGGTGGATATACACTGTACTAGTGCCGACATTGTGCATGCTCTGTTGCCTGTGTCTATGTGCCTGTGGTTATGTCAGTGTGATCATGTGATGTATCTGACCCCAGGAATGTGTCAATAAAGTTTCCCCTTCCTGGGACAATGAATTCACGGTGTTCTTATTTCAATTTCCAGGAGTGTATTTCTCTTCTAGAAAGGCTCGTATTCATAGTGTGTTTCAATCAATTTATTTGAGACGAAGCTCTATGTAATGTGCCGATGTCAAACCTCATCTGAAAACTGTTCAGTGCTTATATATTTAATGTGTATCGGCGGTTTTTCTTGTCTTCATGTGAGTTTGTCAGGTTTCACGTTTTAAATGCATATTCATAAAATGAATTTTTCTATTCCGTTGTAGTGATACGCTTTCTGTGGGTTAACATGCTACCACTCCAAGTTCCTCGCTTGTTAACGTCTTTCATTTGCGAGACATATTATTTGTAGTGTTGGCAGAAGAGCCAACACTGTGTTGCTAGAGGAGGCCGAAATGCACGCTATAAGCTCACGCAGGAGGGCGTGAGGTCTGGAACAGTTAAAGGAGTTGAGTCTAGTAAATAAAGTACGTAGTTGCTTGAATATTTAACTATAATCCATAATTGTAGAACATCGCTCTTGATGATACATAATTTGAATCTCAATATAAACGGGTAATGGCGCCTTACTAGGTCGTAGCAAATGACGTAGCTGAAGGCTATGCTAACTATCGTCTCGGCAAATGAGAGCGTATTTGTCAATGTAGCATCGCTAGCACAGTCGGCTGTACAACTGGGCTGAGTGTTAGTACGTCTCTCTAGACCTGCCGTGTGGCGGCGCTCGGTCTGCCATCACTGACAGTGGCGACATGAGGGTCCGTCGTATACTAGCGGACCGCGGCCGATTTAAATGCTACCACCTAGCAAGTGTGGTGTCTGGCGGTGACACCACATTATTATTGTTATTATTATTATTATTATTACTGTTATTATTATCCTTATTGTTAACTCTGTTATTGTAATCGTCTTACTTGTTTTGGCAGCAGATTTTAAGGAGTACGTTAAATAATTCATAAGATTGTTACGTACCAAATAACATTAGTAGTCATCTATGCAGTCGGCAGAAGTTGTCCCATTTGTTGCAGTGTCATTACTACGGTTACAGATGGGGAAGGAGCTCCAGGATGTGCTGCAGAAACTTCCAGAAAACGACGTAAAAAGGATGCAACAGTTTTTTAATCCTCGTTCAGAGAGCTAATTGGATCGGTCGTAGGAATACATTCGAACAGACTGAATTCCAGCTAAAGTTTTTATGGTCCAAAATTACCTGCGTATTCGGCGGCTATTATGCCTCCATCAATTCCGCTTGTGTACACACCGAGGCTGCACTTACGGCTCAATTATCGATCTCCGATTACGCCACAGGTTGGAGCCGGTTGCGACCAGGGCGGTCCACCAGAAGCAGCGTCGCGGCTGTCATTCAGAGTGAGTGGTGGAGGGTGCTCTGCACCTGCTTACTCTGCAATCCACTGTGAAGTGGTTGACAGAGGGAACTTAACATCGTATCGCGCGACAGTGTTTCTTCCCCTCCCAATGCAGTACGCAGCGCGGAAAGAATGACTATTCAAATGCCTCTGTCCGCGCTGTAATTAGACTTCGGTTTCACGGCTCCTAAAGGTGAGATACATAGGGAAAGGCGGATATCTGCAGATTCTTCACTTAATTCTTGTTCCTGAAACTTTTTAAGTAGGCTTTTGCAGGATAAATTGCTGCTACCTTCAACTGTCTGCCAGTTCAGGTTTTCCATCATTTACGTTACACTCTGGCGTAAGTTAAGGAAATCTGTGATCACTCGTGGCGACCTTCTCTGTTTATGTTCAGTATGTCGTGCTAGTTTTTTTCTGAAGCGGGTCCCACTAAAACAGTATTCTAAGATGGAACCCACAAGTAATTTGCAAGCAGTTTCATTTGTAGACTGACTACGTTTGCCAAGTAACCTACCAATGAGCCGAAACCTGCCACCTGCCTTCGACTGAGTCTATGTGATTATTCCATTTCACATCTCTAAAAAATTTTACGTCTAGGTGTTTGTACGTGTCAATAGATTCCAGCTGTGCCTCACTGTTGTAGTCATAGAATACTTCTTTTTTGGCTTTGTAAACTCTGTGATTACACATTTATGAAGATTTCAGTCAAGTTGCAAATCTTTGCATCACTTTGAAATCTTATCAACACCTGGCTGAGTATTTTTTTCAGATAGCACGTCATTATGGATAACCATAACATCTACGAAAAGTCCGACCTACTACACTCCTGGAAATTGAAATAAGAACACCGTGAATTCATTGTCCCAGGAAGGGGAAACTTTATTGACACATTCCTGGGGTCAGATACATCACATGCTCACACTGACAGAACCACAGGCACATAGACACAGGCAACAGAGCATGCACAATGTCGGCACTAGTACAGTGTATATCCACCTTTCGCAGCAATGCAGGCTGCTATTCTCCCATGGAGACGATCGTAGAGATGCTGGATGTAGTCCTGTGGAACGGCTTGCCATGCCATTTCCACCTGGCGCCTCAGTTGGACCAGCGTTCGTGCTGGACGTGCAGACCACGTGAGACGACGCTTCATCCAGTCCCAAACATGCTCAATGGGGGACAGATCCGGAGATCTTGCTGGCCAGGGTAGTTGACTTACACCTTCTAGAGCACGTTGGGTGGCACGGGATACATGCGGACGTGCATTGTCCTGTTGGAACAGCAAGTTCCCTTGCCGGTCTAGGAATGGTAGAACGATGGGTTCGATGACGGTTTGGATGTACCGTGCACTATTCAGTGTCCCCTCGACGATCACCAGTGGTGTACGGCCAGTGTAGGAGATCGCTCCCCACACCATGATGCCGGGTGTTGGCCCTGTGTGCCTCGGTCCTGATTGTGGCGCTCACCTGCACGGCGCCAAACACGCATACGACCATCATTGGCACCAAGGCAGAAGCGACTCTCATCGCTGAAGACGACACGTCTCCATTCGTCCCTCCATTCACGCCTGTCGCGACACCACTGGAGGCGGGCTGCACGATGTTGGGGCGTGAGCGGAAGACGGCCTAACGGTGTGCGGGACCGTAGCCCAGCTTCATGGAGACGGTTGCGAATGGTCCTCGCCGATACCCCAGGAGCAACAGTGTCCCTAATTTGCTGGGAAGTGGCGGTGCGGTCCCCTACGGCACTGCGTAGGATCCTACGTTCTTGGCGTGCATCCGTGCGTCGCTGCGGTCCGGTCGCAGGTCGACGGGCACGTGCACCTTCCGCCGACCACTGGCGACAACATCGATGTACTGTGGAGACCTCACGCCCCACGTGTTGAGCAATTCGGCGGTACGTCCACCCGGCCTCCCGCATGCCCACTATACACCCTCGCTCAAAGTCCGTCAACTGCACATACGGTTCACGTCCACGCTGTCGCGGCATGCTACCAGTGTTAAAGACTGCGATGGAGCTCCGTATGCCACGGCAAACTGGCTGACACTGACGGCGGCGGTGCACAAATGCTGCGCAGCTAGCGCCATTCGACGGCCAACACCGCGGTTCCTGGTGTGTCCGCTGTGCCGTGCGTGTGATCATTGCTTGTACAGCCCTCTCGCAGTGTCCGGAGCAAGTATGGTGGGTCTGACACACCGGTGTCAATGTGTTCTTTTTTCCATTTCCAGGAGTGTATTTATATTGTCTGTTAGATCATTAATACCATACACAGCATGAATAAGGGTCGCAACACGCTTCGTGGAGCACAACTGAAGCTACTTGTACCTCTGTCGATGCTCCTGCATCCACCATGACATCCTGCGTCATGCCTACCAAGAAGTCAACATAAACACAAATGTCCAAATGTGTGTGAATTCCTAAGGGACCGAACTGCTAAGGCCATCGGTCCGTAGACTTACACATTACTTAAACTAACTTACGCTAAGGACAACACATACATCCATGCCCGAGGGAGGACTCGAACCTCCGGCGGGAGGGGCTGAGCAATTTGTGCATGGTGCCTCTAACCGCGAGGCCACTCCGCACAGCAACACAAACACAAATTTTGATACCCCGTATAATAGTTTTTTAATTAATAAGCGTTTTTGTGGTACCGAGTCAAAAGCTTTTCGGAAATCAAGAAATAGTGCATCGACCTGATTTTCTAGATGCGTACAAGTGTTCCAACCCCTAGCAGAGCTGAGCCCGCCGCAGGAATGTCACACTAGCAACTGTACGTCTCCTCTGACGCAGAGGGCTTCTTTCACAACTAGAGACTAAGGGGGAATTTTCTCAAAAGCAAACTTGCCAACATTTAATACACATCACAGCATGCAAAACTAGGTCACCGTGTCCTAGAATTTCCACACACTTGCCTGATAATAAAAATATGCAAATTACTTATGCCTCAGGTTAGCAATAAAAATTCATGTTAATGAAAACGAGAGAATTAACTGAGAAGTAATTAATACTGAACTATTAAAATGGTTCAAATGGCTCTGAGCACTATGGGACTTAATATCTGAGGTCATCAGTCCCCTAGAACTTAGAACTACTTAAACCTAACTAACCTAAGGACATCACACACATCCATGCCCAAGACAGGATACGAACCTGGGACCGTAGTGGTCTCGCGGTACTTAACTATTAACATCAAGCGTGTATTTACACTGAAGCGCGAAAGACACTAGGATAAGCATGCATATTCAAATACAGAAATGCGTAAACAGTCATAATACGGCGCTGCATTCGGCAACGTCTATATAAGACAACAAGTGTCTGGCACAGTTGTTAGAATGGTTACTGCCGCTACAATGGTAGGTTATCAAGAGTTAAGTGAGTTTGAACGTGGCGTTATAGTAGAGCAACGGGACACGGCATCTCCGAGCTAGCGATGAAGTGAGGATTTTCCCGTGCAACCATTTCATGAGTGTACCGTGAAAACAGGAATGTGGTAAAACATCAAATCTTCGACATCGTTGCGACAGGAAAAAGATGCTGCAAGAACAGGACCAACGACTGAAGAGAATCGCTCAACGTGACGGTAGTGCAACTCTTCCGCAAATTGCTGCAGATTTCAGCGTTGGGCCTTCAATAAGTTTCAGCATGCGAACCATTCAACGAACCATCATCGACGTGAGCTTTCAGAGCCGAAGACCCACTTGTGTACCCTTGATGACTGCACGGCACAAAGCTTTACGCCTCGCCTGGGTCCGCCAACAGCGAATGTTGATGACTGGAAACACTTTACCAGGTCAGACGAATCTCGTTTCAAATTGTATGGAGCGGATGGACGTGTACAGGTATGGAGACAACCTCATGAATCCATGGACCCTGCATGTCAGCAGGGGACGGTTAAAGCTGGTGGAGGCTCTGTAATGGTGTGGGGCGTGCGCAGTTGGAGGGATATGGGACCCTTCATACGTCTACATGCGACTGACAGAATCGACCCACACGTCCAGAATTGCTACAGAGTCGCTCCAAGAACACTCTTCTGAGTTTAAACACTTCCGCTGGCCACCAAACTCCCCAGACATGAACATTAATTAGCAAATGTTGGATGCCTTTCAACGTGCTGTTCAGAAGAGATCACCGCCCCCCCCCCCCCTCCATTCTCTTGCAGATTTATGGACAGCCCTGCAGGATTCAATGTGTCAGTTCCCTTCAGCACTACTTCAGACTTAGTCGAGTCCATGTCACATCATGTTGCGGCACTTCTGCGTCCTCTCAGGGGCCCTACACGATATTAGGCAGGTATACCAGTTTCTTTGGGTCGTCAGTGTACGTTGTTTAAACTTCTTGAGTGGGCGACGCATAGAGAAAATGACTACTTCATGTACAATTATTAACGTGATATAGGGGTCAGAATCTTTAATATAAAGTTTTGTAAGAAAAACATCATTTAAATGTATACATTTTGATACCTGGGCCATGGTCGGCGCGGATCGATCCCCTTGAATCAAAGCAATCGATCTTGTCGCACCAAAGATATTTGGGTAGCGAGCCTCGCGAGCTTTGTCTCTGACCCTACTGGAGAAGTTTGTTTTTTCCGCCAGTCAGTACAGCTTGACACAGCAATGCCAGCGCAACCAATGACCGTTGATAGTGGAGCGCTACATGCATGTGCAGTCTCGAGATGAATTTTTGTTTTCTGCTATATATGTGCCTAATCGCGTCGAAGTTGATTCGTTGCTGGCATAAGGACCATATTAAACGTCATGTCTACAACTGCATCTGAGCGACTTCACGCCATTCATTGTTATTGGTGAGGATTTCCGTTTGAAAACATTGAAGCTTGTGTCCCCTGATATCTAGCTGGCTGTTGGTCATACTCCAATTATAGCCACACGCCTGTTACGGTTACAGTTAATTGATTGGTCCTTCTCTGTGAGCTCTTATTATTGTTTAATCTGGAACAAACTCAAGCTAAGCTTATGTACGCTCAATAATATATTCTCATCATGATGTTGTCCGCTTAAGTGTTTTTTAAAAATTTCTCTCTAGACATCTCGGAATTGTACTAATTGCAGTGACTCGGCTTAAGTTATTATTAATTGTTCTCGATTGCTATGTCATGGAGAACTTGATTGCATTTTTGCTATCGTAATTGGTGTGTTCTGGTGTCAAGAATACTTCTCACTATCGTTTATAGATGTCACTCTGTTATTTTCTCGACAGCTCGAGTGTTGGCGGAAGAATCTGTTTGTATCCATTCTGTCGAGAGTGATTTGCCTACAATTACTTTCACATGAAAAGATATATCACTCGCAAAATTTTCATGTTGTAAAATACGTATCTTACATTTCTGAGATGTTAGTTTATTAGCTGTAATCCTCATAAAAAATGGGGAGAAACAATTTTTTATCTTCACATTTTTTGATTCAGCAAAATTATTTTTTGCATTTTAATTCAGTCAGCATAAATTTCGATTCAATTAAGAGTCAACTTAAGTTAGAAGAAGTTGAAGCATTTTTCTTTAAGGTTTATTGTGTTATCAGAATAGATTTGATATGAATAAAAGTAATCTTATTATCATCCTTTTTTAATTTTGCAACGGCATATAATTGTATCTGTTGCACTATTTGATTGTTCTAACATGTCATATTTCCTAGTAATATTTGTCTGGGTCAAAATAAATATCTTAGAAGAAATTTAAATGTTTTTTCTGGGCCATCACATCTTGTCACTCCTGAGCTTTTGTTTATTTTTACCTTGCCCATCAATTAATTAACTGGGTAGAATATGATTTTGCTTCACATTTGAGCAAGATTTTTTAAAACTGTTTTTATTATTTTCATACAAGCCTTTGCGATTGTCCAATGACGATACTTTCTTTTAGACAACACTATAGAGAGAAAAACAATCTTATGGTGTTTTTGGTTCTGTCTGATCAATACTTTACATATATTTAAATCGTTAAAGGTCCTCCTACTCTTCGTTGGGGCACACCTGATGTAATTTTCGTTTCTCTGGAGCATTCGTTGTGCAGTATAACGTTCTGGATACTATTAGTCAAATATTCCTTCAGCCAGCTACACACACATCAACAGAAGTGTTGCATCATCCCAATATGCTGTGCATACATGTTGCTGTTGTGACTGTTACTGTGCCAATCTCAAGATCACTCTTGAAATTGTTTGTAAAAACATACATAGTTACCATGAGTGCCACATACAGGTAGAATGCTACATCCAAATGGATTCCATCATTTCAGTCGAAAGTAAAGCACGAATAGGGATCACTAGAGGGATCACTAGAGTGAACATCCATTATGCCATTGCTGGCCAATGACGGAGTCCGCATCATCAAGTTATGCACAGAATGCTCGTCAACCAGAGAAGTTGCTTGATCTGTGCAGCAGAGACAAAGTGGCGTGATGTGACCATGGGATAGATTCCCATTGAAGGGTAACGTTGGGGACTTAACCGCACAGTTGGCCCACGTTCGACAGGTGCAGAGGATGATCGATATCTACGACTTTTGAGTCGAAGGAATCGTGGGTTGTGTGCTGTGAAACCGATTTCAGCGTCCACAGAGGCTACAGGACGTCATGCATTGCATCAGACTGTTAGGAGATGATTGCATTATGTGAATCTGTGTTTCCGACCGCCATGGCAAGCACAATGCTGTACACTACAAGTTCATGAACTCGTTTCATTCACAGTGAATGCACCATGATTGGCATTACGTGTTGTTTGTGGGTGAAACTCAGATTTGTTTCTACCCAGTGCTCACATGTGACCCATTAATATGGAACGCCCCCGACACTGAGGCCCACATGCGCAAAATAAGGTGTTGGTGGACTGATGTTCTGCAGTGCCATTATACATGGCCACCATACATGTCTCGTGGCTGTTGAGGGCCATGTCGCTGCTCTATGGTACAGGGCCGACATTCTGCAACCGATAGTGGGACCATATCATCACTATTTTGGTGACCATTTCATCTTCATGGATGATAACTTGTATGCTCGTCATGCTGCTCAGATGAAGACATTCCTTCATTACTTTTTTTTTTTTTTTGAGTCATCAGTCTCTTGACTGGTTTGATGCGGCCCACCATGAATTCCTCTTCTGTGCTACCTCTCTGTCTCAGAGTAGCTTCTGCAACCTATATTCTCAATTATTTGCTGGATATATCCCAATCTCTGTCTTCCTCTACAGTTTTTATCCTCTACAGCTCCGTCCAGTGCTGTGGAAGTTGTTTTGTGATGCCTTAACAGATATCGTACCACCCCACACCATCCTTCTTGTCAGTGTTTTCTGTACATTCCTTTCCTCGCCGATTCTCTGGAGAACCCCCTCATTCTTTAACTTATCAGTCCACCTAATTTTCAACATTCTTCACTAGCATCATATCTCAAATGCTTCGATTCTCTTCTGTTCCAGTTTTCTCACAGTCCATGTTTCAGTACCATACTATGCTGTGCTCCAAATGTACATTCTCAGAAATGTCTTCCTCAAATTAAGGCCTATGTTTCATACTACTAGATTTCTACTGACCAGGAATGCCATTTTTATGAGTGTTAATCTGTTTTTATGTCCTCCCTGTTCTGTCCACACAGATTATTTTACTACCTAGGAAGCAGAATTCCTGAACTTCATCTACTTACTGATCACCAATCCTGATGTAAGTTCCTTACTTTTCTCATTTCTAATTTTTTTGTCATTACTTCCCTCTTTCTTCGATTTACTCTCAATCCATATTCTGTACTCATTGGATTGTTCGTTTCATCCAGCAAATCCATTAATTTTTCTTCACTTTCACTGAGGATAGCAACATCATCAGTCAATCTTACCACTGATATCTTTTCACATTGAATTTAAATTCTGCTCTTGAACCTTTCTTTTACTTCTGCCATTGATTCTTCGATATACAATATGAACAGATTGTAGACGTATAGATTATACTTTTTTTTAATATGAGCACTTCATTCTTGGTCTTCCACGCTCGTTGTTTCCTCTTGGTTCGTGTACATATTGTATTGTATATTACCCATCTTTCCCCATAGGTTACCCCTATTTCTCTCAATATTTACAACATCTTGCAACATCTGACACCTTCGAACGGTTTTTCCTCGTCAGCCAATCATATGAATGTGTCTTGATGCTAGTATCACCAAAATGGAGATACCTGACTGTTCTCCAGAGGTGAACCCAATTGATCATGTGTGGGATCGATTGAAATGAGCTGTTTTTGGACATCCATAATGACCGCATACTGTGCATGACTTACGCAGAATCGCCATTGAATAGTGGGAAAGTTTCGACCTCGTCGATGGTATGCGATGACAGATTGAAAGCTGTGTCCGAGCATGGGGATGGGGAGGGGCTGACATTGCTCAGGAGCGCAGTGAAAGAATGCCCAGGGGTAACAGACGATTTTTTCGTTACACAAATGTCTGTCTTTGATCTGGCCACATTGCAAATTAATATTTACTCATGCCTCGGATCGAAGTTTTGTTTTATGGGTCATGAATTTCGAGCAAACTATCGTTGATGCAACAGTCTCATCAGAAGAATCAGGCTTCAGAAAAGGACGTTCGTGTAATATTCGTGTATTTATAATAAGACAAATTACTGAAAAATGAAGGAATTCGGCTTAGAAACGCAAAAAACCACTTTTGTGGAAAATATTGGAAATTAAAGGTTTTCCTAAACATCTTCCTAGTACCACAAAGAGTCTAT
This sequence comes from Schistocerca cancellata, assembly GCF_023864275.1. Lineage (NCBI taxonomy): Eukaryota > Metazoa > Arthropoda > Insecta > Orthoptera > Acrididae > Schistocerca > Schistocerca cancellata. Next base: position 158,897,302 of record NC_064632.1, read on the forward strand.
ATGTAAATACAAAATTGGTTACAAGTTCAGGTTCCAAAATTTTAGATGAAATTTTAATAAATGAAAGTGTTCGATAACAATGCAATTTATCACCCACTTTATTTAATTTATGTATTGAAGACCTATTTATGCCTCAGAAAGATGAAATACACTCAGGAATTAAAATAGGATCTAGTCTACCAGTATTTACTCTGCTGTATACTGATGTTTAGATAATTATACAGGAAACAAAGTAATTGACAAAGAGCAATATATAGATTAAAACAAGACACAATATATTACAACTTAACTATATTTGCAAATAAGTAAAAGATGATGGCTTCTAAAAGAAAGAATCCAAATGTTTGTGAAATGTTATGGGACTTAACCGCTAAGGTCATCAGTCCCTAAGCTTACGCACTACTTAACCTAAATTATCCTAAGGACAAACACACACACCCATGCCCGAGGGAGGACTCGAACCTCCGCTGGGACCAGCCGCACAGTCCATGACTGCAGCGCCCTAGACCGCTCGGCTAATCCCGCGCGGCAGAGAGAATCCAGTCAGATCGAAAATAATAATAAATGAGAACATTTTAGAACAAGTATCCCATCTCAATTATCAACGATGTGATATTAGTTAAAACTATTACAAAGAATGCGAGAAGAAGGTTAATAAATATCAAGCTATCTGCAGGACAATTGAAAGAACTTCGAGAAGAAAAATAAGAAAAGAAACAGAAATGAAATGCTATAAAGTTATGGCTGTACCTACTCTTGCACGTGGTTTCGAATCACAAACAGCAACGAAAAAAGCAAAGTTACATATACAAGCAGCAAAGATGAATTTTATGAGATATGTAAGAGGTTGTAAAAAATTGATAAAAAAGGGATGAAACAATAAAATCAGATTTAAAAATGATTTCAGTTAATAACAAGATAGAAGAAAATAGAATGACATGGAAGGATCGTGTTGATAAAATGGCAGAAAACAGATTGCCAGAAATGATAATGAATTACTGGCCGATTGGAAAGAGAGAACCAGGTAGACCTCGTAAGAGATGGCTGGATGGATTATAGGAACCGGAACAGGTGATTACAACACCTAAGATTGGAAGGAGATGATGAAGAATCTCGAAATGAAGGAATGATGCAAAAGTTTTGTTAGTGCGTACGTTTTACGAAGATACTCTTCATGATTGCATCTTGATTGGTAGGCAATGATGTGGTGCAGTGCCGAAAGCTTTTTAGAAGTGTAGAAAGACAGAATGTATCTGTCCATCTGCATTTACAGCTTGCGGGGGACCTTTATTCTTCCTGACCTTTCCCCATGTTTCCACTGGCTCGGCGTGTTAAATCGGATATGGCATTGTTAGTGATAGTGGGTGGGCGGTGGCCTTCCTGACGCCAGCGTCTCCCCCTCCCCCCTCCTAACGCCGCCTCCAGGACGGAATTTGTGTACCCCATCGGTCTGTGACTAGTGTTTTCCCATGTGAAAGAATGGGAACCTTTCCTAAATCTTTGCGAATCGTCTGAGGTGGGACATGAGTACTGTAATAAATACCGCAGTCGAATAAATAATTGAGCCTAGATGAAATATTAGTTACTCTCTGGCGGGATGTATTACAAGAGCTGCAGCGAGGGAGGAAATTACTCTGAATAATTTTAAAATAAGCTATATTCTGAATAAAAGTGCCACTGTAACTGATTCTATGTGTGCTACTGTTCCTTTTTGTAGCGACGACATGAATACAGGCGGAAAATTCTCTGTTGGATGAAACTGCAATACAGTGCGATGAAATACGTCGCTGTGCACAGCCAGAAAAATCTGAATTCGTACCTAAAACAAATCAGACTGCAGACTCTAAAATAATGAAGTAATCAGTCATGTAATAGTACACGGGTGGTGCGAATCCATCACATCACCGAACTTACGCTTGGCAACTGAAATGAATATGTGAAACATAGAATGCGAATCTTCAAATAATTATGGACACGGAACAAGTATGTCTAATGAATATTAACTGATATGTCAAAATTATGGTGATTATCGGCAACTAAGTTAAGAGTAACAAAATGGACGTTTTACTTTTAAGACGGCAGAAGAGAGAAAGACGAGTGTGAAGGGTTCGAAGATGCGCCACTTGATTAACGAATAAAAGACTACTTCTATACCAGAGATACAGCAGAGATGTTTTATAACTGAATCAGTGAAAATTAATTTTTTACATTGCCCCCTTGAATGGCTATGACAACGGTTAGCCATTCAAAGTGCCATTTGGGGGCTGTTTCAAAAAATGGTTCAAATGGCTCTGAGCACTGTGCGACTTAACTTCTGAGGTCATCAGTCGCCTAGAACTTAGAACTAATTAAACCTAACTAACCTAAGGACATCACACACATCCATGCCCGAGGCAGGATTCGAACCTGCGACCGTAGCGGTCGCTCGGCTCCAGACTGTAGCGCCTAGAACCGCACGGCCACTGCGGCCGGTGGGGCTGTTTCACATGACATAGAAAAATATACATGCTATTTACATGTGACAAGTACAATCAATCATAACAGGCATAGAATTCAGGAAATATCTGATCATCATTTGTAAGCAATGTTCAGCTTTTTCTGTAGATACACAATACAATGTCATTCTCTAATCTAGCCAGTTAGTTCCATAAAGACATCACTTCATGTTTGTTTAACGTTTTTAAATAAAGTTTTGCAAACGTAAGTCATAAAAGAACAGATGAATCACTGTTGACAGTTGACATTTGAAAACGTTTTATAATCACTGCGCCTTGCAGTCTCAGTCCTGGACGCTCAACACACATGCTGGTTGATTATATACATTGTGTCCATCCTTAAAGTTCCAGTTTCAAAACTCTGCAGAAAGGAGATCATTGCTCAGAATGACATCAAATTTGAACGGCATATTATTGACGCAGAGGGCAACGACATGACAAAAAAGAGAAGAAAAGGAAAAATTAAAGAAAATTTTAGCAATAGATGTCTGTAAGCGTCTTAACGTAAATGTGGTCGGCTGTAAATGACAGATCCATCGCAGTACAACGGTTATGATTTGAGTTGAACATACAGCACCCGGCCTTGTAATGTGCATGAGTGCACAAGTTCGGCACTCAAATGTTTTGGCGCTGTTAATTAGGTAAGCCCACAAACTACGGCAAGGTCGCACCACATCGTATGAGAAAAATGGCTTATTAATTGTCATGGTAGAGTAACCGAACAAAAAGCAAAACGACATCGGCTTTTAATTGCGCTGGGGCCAAAAACCGCATAAAAAGCAAAATGACATCGTTTTCTAGTTGCCGTGTGAGTGGTGCAAGGCATTTGTAGCATGCTACACAAGCTGAAATCGAGAAACAGGGAGTTCCACAACAGATCGGAGTACCTCATCACGGTGAGAATGCGTTGCACAATGCGGACCTCCAGTTCAGCTACGTTCAACTGCAGCACTGAACACACTTTTCAGACAACCCCATAGCCAGAAGTCACACAGATTAAGATCATGTGATCAGGACGGCCAGGCTGTAGGGAAATGACTGCTGATAATTCTAGCATTTCCGGAATTCCTCTGCAGCAGCCGCTTCTCTGGCTATACGGATCAGCGCCATCTTGCAGAAAAATGATCCTATCCACACATGCAAGCTGTTGAGGGGATGGAACAACATTGTTGCGCTAAAAACTCTCATAGCGCATACTATATCCGGCTCTACGATAAACGATGCCGTGAAAACGCACCACACTGTGCAAGATCCTCTCGCTTGTAAACTGATAGTGTTATTACTCAGCTTAGCCGCGAGTCCGTAGAGGGTGGTATATGTGACGTACAGTATAACTGGTCAGCATTTCCACCCGGAATTTGCAAGTGTAAGTCGGACCTTCCTTGATCCACCTTGGTGGGTCGTGTCGTCGGATGTCCTCCTACCTGTGTGCGGTGCAGCTCTCGTAAAAGTCGTCCCTTGCAGATTCTTCATTGGCGCATTGGATGTCTCTGTCGGTGAAAGCTAATTATCTGAAATTGCTGTCGATCAACTTTGGGGTATCAAGTTCGTACTCGAAATTAACATTCAGAATGCCGTGATATCACTTTTATTCCTATTAGATCAATAATGAAACACTCATGTCACAAACTACCCGTAACCGAGAGCATGGCTACCATCGAACAAGACAGGAAGAGCTCTTAACGCCGACTGCCGACTTTGGCGCGCAGTCCGTATCTCTTACTAGTTTCGTCACCGTTCGTGGATTTCCGATCAAGTTCGTACTTACTAAGATATGCATTTGTTAATGAACGGGTGTGAATTTTAACGAGGCAAAATTATAATAAATAGTTTTAAACATCCAGAGACTCCTCCTAGTACTCACGTTATCATAAATGAGTTTAATTATTAAATATAAATAAACAAAATCGGTGACTTTGGCGCCAAGATGGCGGTACTTCCCACCATGTATATTTCCCAGGCTGACGCATGTTGCTACGGTCCGGCACCGAGCCCAACCCCACTACGTGCGACATATGGTCACTTCGTCACCCAGCCCGCCAGCGTGGGAAATGCTCTCCGACTCGTGGACGGCTACGGTCTACAGTAGAGATGGGGGATCCGCTCTTGAACTAATTCATAGAGTTGAATCTTTCAAAGGAGTGAACAATCAGTGATTCAGAAAAAAAGAACGGTAGCTCCAAACGTTTCCCACAGCAGAGAGAGAGAGAGAGAGAGAGAGAGAGAGAGACGGAGCATATCAGCAGCGCCTCTGCTGGTCAGAGCATAGTGCACGCCACACAACACAGCCAGCGCCGGCCTCTGCCCTACATCTACCTTGGCTGCCTGCATTGTGCAGTGCCCCATTGGATTTTGTGTTTCACATATGCCGTGCCGTCTCTGTGCGTCGTCTGCCGTGTGCAGTGTCTGGCGCAGCTTAACTTCGCATCGCACTCTGTCGGCGATCGTTTCAGTCGCACGTCCTGCCCTCTGGGCAGTTGATGCGAGCAACAGGACAGAGAGCCACCTAGCGGATAACATAGGAACTACTTGCAAAAACCTGCTCGCAAGGGAACGACCGATTTGTCTCGGAGCGGGTGAGTTCACCGCTCCCCCCCACCCTCGGAACTCGCCCGCTCTACGCTGCCCCCCCCCCCCCCCCGTCACGACTCTAGCCAGAGCGTCGAGCAAAGCGACTCAGGTGTCACTCTGGTCTCTGCGGTCTCAGCTCACGCAGTAATACAGCTCGCGGCTCGACCTGCTCGACTCAGCGCCTCTGCATCGGAGTTCGTCCCCACTGGATATTGTTCTTCGTAGTAATACCGCTATATATATTACATTATTATGTTATGTATACATCAATTGTTTTTATTTTATTTTTATTTGTTTAAACTGATTAGATTAGGTTCCTGATGACTCCTCTTACTATAGGATTTTTATTATGGACACTCGAATTTACGCTTTAATTACGAGCGAACCGATAAACATATCGCAAAATGTGATACACCAATATTTTCCTTGTTTTATTCTACGTAAGGCTATATGCAGTACTTTCGTTTTACAGTCAAATTTATATTTTTTTTCTTATTCTGGTACGGATTTTGCGATTTTAGGCGTCTTCGGAGGAAACGTTCACTTTAAAAATATATGGCTTGCGATGTATTTGTATGAGCTTAATGAAATTTTAATACATTATAGCCAAATATATTGTTAATGTAAATCTCAAGTTACATCCGATCACCCAAAAAACCACGATAGTGCAAAATAAATCAATAATCAAAAACTTTGTCATATCGTGGAAATTTCAATAAACAATACAAAATTCTTACTAATTATCTGTGTTACTTCAAAATAGGATCAAATAAGATCATAATACAGGTATAGTACTGGAATAAACCAAGTTTAAAGGGCAATGTGCCTTCCATTTATTTTCTATTGTAAATGAGTGGTGAGTCATGAAAAAGAGCTAATTCATTTCAGGGAGTGAACAGTTCTGATCCAATCTCTGAAAAGAACAGTTTTGCCCATCTCTAGTCTACAGTACTTCCTAACTATCATGTGTACATCAATAAGAGACAATAATTTATTAAAACTGGTAAAAATGTCTTCCTCACGTAAGAGGCACCTTACAACCGTCACCTTTGCAGAATGAAGTGGTACCGGTTGAAGTACGTGTGGATTTTCCGTTGCAAGTAGTCTGCAGTTACGAGTGTTGATAAGTCCCTGGAGATAGAAATGAGCTTCATCTGTCCACCTAATGTTCCAAGGCCATTCATTGTCCATTTCCATGCAAACAAGAAATTCCAGAGCGAACGCTTGTGTTGCTAGGAGGTCAACAGAAAACAACTCTTGGACAGGAATGATTTTATACGGATAACAATGGAGGTTGTTTCATAGGATTATATGCGCCGTGCTCGCAGGCACGTCCAACGTTCAGGCAATTTCCCGTGCACTGCATGTTTTCATAACACCGCTCGACCCCTTCTGGCCACATCTTCGACAGATGTCGGATCAACTGCATTCCTCTCTTTGCCACATTGCACCTCAAAGATCCTGTCTTTCCGAATTTTGTAATCATTTTCTGCAGGCGCTTAGTAGACATCAGGCCAATGCTTTCTTCATACCCTTGAGTGAGCCGAAATTCTTCAGTGCTACTGGCGCACAGTTCTTGAAAAGAGCTTTACCAGCAGCGCATGGGGCGTCTCGTACGCAATCTGAGAGGACAAGTCATATGGGGCGCGTCTGTTGGTGTGCCTATTCTGACTCTTACAGCGCCATGTATTGGTCAAACATTTATTTTGTTTTCCATGACACTTTCCCCAGCGTCAGTACTGTGCTCTTCAAATTTGGCGTCACTGTGAGTAATGTTTCTTTTTCTACTGCGTTTTGCAACTGGAACTTTCATTATGGATACTCTCTAGTTTTTGGACATTCGGCTATCATTGTGAGTATCTGTTGTATTTCGGGGTCATGGCGAGTTAGTCACATGTTGCACTCATTCTTTAGTGTGTTACGGCGAATAATATTCTCTTCTTTGAGGTTGAAGATGTCAAGATCACTCATATTCTACATCTACATCTACGAGTACATCTACATCCATACTCCGCAAGCCACCTGACAGTGTGTACCTGTGTGTACCTGAGTACCTCCATCGGTTCTCCCTTCTATTCCAGTCTCGTATTGTTCGTGGAAAGAAGGATTGTCGGTATGCTTCTGTACGGGTTCTAATCTCTCTGATTTTACCCTCATGGTCTCTTCGCGAGATATACGTAGGAGGGAGCAATACACTGCTTGACTCTTCGGTGAAGGTATGTTCTCGAAACTTTAACAGACTTTAACAAAAGCCCGTACCAAGCTACTGAGCGGAAGACGACGACCTAGAAAGTTGGTACCAAAGAAATATACATTAATATTACTACTTCTGTATGAGGGACACATCAGACATGTTTCACAACTGAATCGATGTAAATTAATATCTTACAGTACCAACTCGATATTCACCTAATCAGATGTGAGAAACCGCCAAAACAGACATCTAGGCTGCCGATATACCAGCCTCATCGTTAATTTGCCGAGTGGATTCGATCCGAACTAGTGCACGTCCCTGTGTCCAGGAATCAGGCGCTTTAACGCGCTTTTTTTCTTAACTCATTTTTTCCTTTATATTTGTAGGGGCGGACGTCCCATGACACCCGTTCAAGTTCATCGTTGATCCGTTCCCTCAGTTTTTTTTTATTATTGAGGGTAGCTAACAATCTGACCGAAAACACTGAGCTACTGTGCCGGCAAAACGCACGCGGCTATCCAGGCCGCTTACTATTTTGCAAGATGCTGCGTATGAATAAAAGAAGCTGTTATTCCGGCATGTGGTTTTGTGTTAATTCGTGATGATTCTTTGAGACAGTCTTGCTTCCTTCCAGGAACAACATAACAATCGAGCTTAGAATATGCTCTCGGATCCTGCTACAGCCGGCCCGAGTGGCCAAGCGGTTCTAGGCGCTACAGTCTGGAACTGCAAGACCGCTCCGGTCGCAGGTTCGAATCCTGCCTCGGGCATGGATGTTTGTGATGTCCTTATGTTAGTTAGGTTTAACTATTTCTAAGTTCTAGGGGACTAATGACCTCAGCAGTTGAGTCCCATAGTGCTCAGAGGCATTTGAACCATTTTTCGCTGTGGTGGCGGTGGGACTCGAAATTTATCTGTGCCCAGCGTGTGGACATTTTGAGTGCCTTTTCGCTACAGATTCATCAAATATTTATGTGAGATTCTCTCTGTGGTTTCTGTGCCTTATTTTGTTAAAGTCATAGTGCTGCGACGAGTTTTTCCTTCCCGGAAGGTTTGCTGTGTTTGCTGTTTATAGATGTTCGCCCCAAAAGAACTTAGCTGAAGCAACTCTCTTTCATTACAAACGTTAGACGCAACTGTTTGTGAAATGCGTGGAAGTTGTGTGGTACGTGTTAAGGAGCCAGTGGAGGTACAGTCTTAGACATAAAAACTGACCGCCGGCCGGCCGCCACAGAGACTAAGTCCGAGTCTTTCACTTAAGGTGGCCAATAAACCTGACCGCCCCTGACAACTCAAAGTCCGGCCATCTGCGCAATCTGGCAACACTGTAAGATGCGGAAGTGTTAGGAGGAAGTGTTGTCTACGTCCTAGATGATATGGAGTGAGTGAGCACGTGGTCTTGCGCTAATCGTCGTGCATTCTAAATTTAGAGTCACTTCTTCGCGTCCAACTGTTTTTTTTCCACATTTCGGTCTAAAGTTAGACAATTCGCTTAACATTCTACCCACCCGCAATAATAAGTATTCCAGAAACAATTCCGCAGGACATTTCGTGGCTGCGTCGCGATCATAACGGCTTACGCTCGGGTGTTTCCTCGCGCTGCAGCGGCTACCGGCTACCACCAGCCAGACGCCACCCGCCGCCTGAAATCCGGCGCCGCCCATGTGAAGGCGGCGCCACTCTGTCAGTGTATGTATCAATGCCATTTTCGAATTTGTAGTTCTAGTTATCATCTTGCAGTTAAGCATTGGATTTTGCATACTTGAAAATCATGAACTACAGTTAACCACTGTAAAATTGAGTCGCAAGTGGAAAACGGTGTAACATCCGCAACACAACTTATACTTTGGTATAACAGAGGGGTGAATATAGAGGAGGCAGCTAGAAAGATTTGAACTGTGTTTGGAGCGAGTGCTTTTGGGAAAAATATGCCAGAAAAAGATATTCTTGTTTCAACAAAGGTCGTTCTGGCATGAATGATATTCCACAGTAAAGAAGTCTCGACTACTGATATATGTGACAGATTACCATTTTTCCATCATGCGACATTTGCATTCAACAGGCAAAGTTCAGAAGTCTGGTGTAGGAGTACTGCATGCTGTAATTCGAAACAACAAAAATCAAAGGAGTGACTGTTATTGAGCGTCATCGGGTCGCTCATTGAGCATTCATATGCAGTACTGTTACTGGTGACGTGTTATGATGCCTTTATCGTTAACTTCCTAAGAAGAAATGAAAGGCTGAGCCCCACAAAAAGACGTAGACTAGAGCAAAGAGTAGTGTGAACGTAAAATTTTACTTCTGATAGCGCCAAAAGTGTGTTTTGGACTACGAATTCTGCCCCAAGGTGTGTGTGCAACACAGCTGGAATTTGTTGTCAACAACTGAGACACCTTTCGGTCGCAGTGTAAGAAAGTCGAGCAACAAAACTCCATCACCTCTGATACTGCATGATAACTCACTCTGTTGATTTGAGAAAGAAAATTATCCAGGAGCTTGATAGGAAAGCCGTAGCTCAGACACTTGTATCGATAGGGAAGTCCTCTCTAAAGCACTTGTGCCTCTCGTCATATATTCGTAAAATATTACCTTTCCCGCTCTTGATCGATCAACCGTCAAGGCAATTCATTTCTAGAAGAAAATACTCTGAAAGCTACCATGATTTAATAACATCGTTAAAACAAGTAGGTTTCTACGGGCGTAGAATTTGTAAACAACTGTAGCATTGTCAGATTGTTTTAGATATCGTGAAAGAAAATTGAGCTGCTGATTAATTTCTCTGTGATGATTACTGCTGCATTTAGTAAACTAATGAAAAATGCAAATAAAATATTGACTTTACTAATACAAATTAAATTCAGCTTACTACAGAAACATCACGACAGCAGTCTATCTTAATAAAGCATTAAGTTCAAAAATGGTTCAAAGGAATCTGAGCACTATGGGACTTAACGTCTGAGGTCATCAGTCCCCTAGAACTTAGAACTAGTTAAACCTAATTAACCTAAAAACATCACACACATCCATGCCCCAGGCAGGATTCGAATCTGCAACCGTAGAGGTGGCGCGGTTCCAGACTGTAGCGATGCACTAAGTGTCTGTAAGTTGATCCTATTTTAACACGAATTAGTAGGATATTACTGACTTCGAAAAGATGTGTATTTACTTCATTTCCTGTATCATTCACAAGTATTATGAAAATGTGGCATTTCGCAGATAAAATTATGTATTCACAACAACAAAAAATATGTCGGCAGAAAACAAAAGTGGCATTATGAAATTGGCAGTACCATAAGGTTTTCGCTCTGACACTAAGGGTTACTGTAAGTAGCAAGACGAATTTTGCTCGAGCGTTATCTTACGATTACCTTATTGAGTTTGTATCTGCCTGCTTGTAGCTCAGCTACGAAAGAATTAAAAATCTGGCTTCCAGCGAGTCTCGAAAGGCGAACGAAAGCAGGTTGCGCCTGGTAGCCAATCATGTTACCTGGGAACTGGTTTTTTCCTAAAGTGGGAAGACATCCTTTTGTGGTTGAATTGTTAGCAAAAGTCAGTCAGACGTGTGCCGTTGGTCTAAGCGTTTCGGTATGTTGAATTTGTACCAATGGTTTTTCTACAGGTTTTTTCTGTTCCAAATAGAGAGTTGAATTCTTCCATTAGTATTTTCACGTCATCTTGGTGAATTTTGCTCATAGTATTTTCGAGTGTGTTCCAGAATTTTTCGACATTTTTGGTGTTTTTCTTATTCTCGATGTTGGTGGGAGCATGTGCATTGATGAGTGTATATTTTTTACTGGGGCTCTGAATGAGCGTAGTCATAAGTCGATTGTTGATGGGTGTGACTTCTTTGACAGAGTTGATGATAGGTCTGTGTTCGAGAAAAGCAATGCCGAAGATTGGTACGCCTTTCGCTACCTTTTGTTGTATTTTGCTCTTAAGATGCAATGGTTTCCTTAATGCAAGGTTTCACTGTCAGTTAGTCGTGGTTCGTGAAGACCAAGGATAAAAATTTTTTGTTGGTCGATTTCTCGTGTGAGATTATTTAGTTTTCGTGCTTGGATCAATGTATCGATGTTTAGTTGAGAGGTGGCATGAGCCCCCTCTCATATTTCTATCTTACGATGTTCCTCTCTAATTGCATGCAGTGAAAAGTCGCTATTCCTTCACACACGGACTTCCCACACAGCATCTCTCGTCACCCGGGTGGTCCGGTGACAGGCGGGCTCTGCTGATCTGGAAAGCGTTAAGCCGACGGGTGTGAGGAAGTCGAGTAAATGCTTTGCAGACGCCGACATTGTCAAAAGACACGCCCCTAGGCGTCTGAAGTAGCGGCTGGGCTAGAGGTTCCGTACTTCGCTGAAACTTAGCGAAAACACTATCTGGCGGGCTACCAGCGAGGCGTGGGAATGACTTGTGTACCCAGGCAGTTGTGGCGGGAAAATTCCCGCGCTTTCTGCAAAATAGTAACTGTGATTGGCTTGCTCAGGGCATAGCTCCGTGACGTAGCAAAATCAGCGCAGAAATTGGCGCCAAGAATCTCCATTGGTGGAATGGTAGTGCTCTGGCAATAGAGTGGAATTTTCCGCCGGTTTTCGAGTTGCTGATTGGAACGTTTAACCACGGCCACTGTCGTGGGGGCGGGAATGTTGTGTGTTCGGCCTGTACGGGTGCTCTAGGTAGTCGGCTCTCGCCTTTCGGTCGCCTCCGGTACGCCAGATCGTGTTCTGGCAGTTAAGAAGACAGTTTGGTAATGTATGTCCGCAGCACCGGCAGATAGGGATTTTCCTAGGTGATAATCAGAGCTCAGCAGAGCGCGCCTGTTCGTCTTTTTCTAACTTTGTTCTGTCTTGAGTAGCAGCAATTAATGTTGGGTTAGCTGTGTGTCTCTCTTAAGATTTGAGTGGAAAGGAATTGGCTCCACATACCACTTCGTCTTAAACCTCACAATCTAGTTTAGGGACAACTTCACCTTCATAGCGTTTGTTTGAGTATCCAATTTGAGCCAATTTGATGTATTATAAATGTTTCATGTGTTTTTGTTTATTTTTATGTGTTTAGTCTTAATAAATCATACTGTTATTTTGGACAGAACTTCCATTCTGTTAATCGGTAGAGCAACCCCATCATTCCTCACTATGTTAATGAAACCTTCGTTTATTTAACTTATTTATCAAATTAAATTATTGCAGGTGCCAAACTCTCTTCTACTCCACTGGCAGGGTCGATTAGAGTCAGTTCGCGTATCTTTTTTTTAAATCCTTGTGCAACAGCAAAAGTTGGAGTTAGAATAGGGGTGGCTTAGAGCATCATTTACATATGTAGATTCTAGAAGAATTGAGTGTTAAATACACTGCTAGCCCCAGCACCTCGCATAAAATGGCGACCCTTAGCCTCGAATCTTTCCTGTGAATCGCTGATAAGCAAGTATTATTAGTAGTAGGGACATTCAGAATTTTTTTTGCTTAATTTTTTTTATTGATTAATACCCAAGTTTTTTTCTGGTAGTTCCGCATTTAGTTTTAAGAAGCGGCGCATGATTACAGTTTTTGTTTTCAGTGTATATATTCTTTTGTTCATTGTTTTTGTGCTCCTTTGATGGTGTGTCCGTATCACATCACACTTTGTCGGGTTTGTGTGCGGTTTCTGTACCACAACAAATCGTGCGTATTATTACAGCGTTGGAGAGGCGTTGTTGAAATTTTATGTCTATGTGTAAAAAATATATGGAGTAGGTTAATTTTATTGTGCATTTTAGATAAATTTGTTTTTCATGAATGATAACGAGAAGTAAGGCACGACTATTATCGAGCGAAGCTAAAACAAAAGAGGATAAATAATGGATAAGGGGTAGTTTACTGACGGGAATAGGTTCAGAGATGAGATGGGCACATTTTTAGCAGGACAGGACGCCAGGGTCATTGATGAGGAAGGTGATTTGGACGCGATCTCAGAGCAGTGTTCCGGCCGTGATTATGATGGTGATTTAGAGGATGAAACAGAGACAGGCACTCAGGTCGAGACGGCAGCAGAAGTTTATAATCAAACGAACGAGAGCAGACAGGGGCTAGCTCGGCCACGTCAGAGCTCTAGCGCCCAGGTGTCCAGAGTTACATCTCCCACGTTTGAAGAGGATCAAAAAGATGACGTAAACCCAATACTGAGCTTCCTACGATCAATGAAAGAAGAAGCTGACGAACAGCGTAAGAGGGAGAAGGAAGAAGAGGAGAAACAACGTAAGAAGGAGAAGGAAGAAGCTGACGAACAGCGTAAGAGGGAGAAGGAAGAAGAGGAGAAACAACGTAAGAAGGAGAAGGAAGAAGCTGACGAACAGCGTAAGAGGGAGAAGGAAGAAGAGGAGAAACAACGCAAGAAGGAGAAGGAAGAAGCTGACGAACAGCGTAAGAGGGAGAAGGAAGAAGAGGAGAAACAACGCAAGAAGAAGAAGGAAGAAGCTGACGAACAGCGTAAGAGAGAGAAGGAAGAAGAGAAGAAACAACGTAAGAAGGAGAAGGAAGAAGCTGACTAACTGCGTAAGAAGGACACAGAGGCAATAATTTCGCATATAGGGAAATTCGTGGGGAATTACTAACAAATAAAGAAAGAATGTGGAGAAGCAAAACAAACGTCAATGGTAGCACAAAAAGTAGCAGGCCTAGCCAAAACGGCAGCAACAGGGGCAATGAAAATCGCAAAAGTAACTTCTCAACTTGCAGGTCGCTTGCGACGTGCGACATAAGCCCACTCAAAATCCCTAGCGTTCTTAAAAACCCAAGGTAATATTGCGGTTACGAACATCACGAAACGAATGAAAGAAGTAGAGAGTCGGATAGCAAAACTAGAGCGAAACGGGCACACGAGCACTGCGCGTTCGGATACCAATGATGGAGTACACAGAATTGTGTCTCCGAGGAAAAGCCCGCCGTGCTCTAGCCCAGTGACAGAGTGCGGAACTAACAAGGCACACGCAGGAACACCTAGTAATAGCTCCAATAATTGTAGCCCACTTAGGAGAGTGAATTCGGAGTGCCACTTCCACTGTGATACAGAGGTAGCACATCACAGTTATCAGCAAGATAGATCAGGACACTCAGCAGACGTGCAAGTATCGGAAACGAGTGACAACAGAAGTGCGAGGATCGGACAGGCTTTTGATCACAATCACTTCCTGTCGACACTAAAATTCCAGAAGTTCAAAGATAATGGAGGGTCGATGCATCCGAAGAGCTGGGTGACGCAGTTTACAAATTCATTAGCGTCATCATGGCCAACCCAGGCAAAATTAGAATTCATGTGTGGACACATCGAAGGCCAAGCCGCGGAAAAGATACGGGGTGTGGCAGCGACGTGCCGGACTTATCAGGAATTTGTTGGTGCATTCCTGCGGACCTACTGGTCAAAGGAAACGCAAGACAGGATTAAAGAGGAAATAATATTTTGTCCTGAACTGGAAGTGTCCGGGCATAGGAACGCAACCAAATTTTTTGATGATTTACTCAAGAAGAATCAGTTTTTAGATAGTCCTTATAGCAACGGAGAAATCATTAAATTTTGCTTTTCCAAATTGCCTGTTAGGTATCAACAGACACTTGTCGGGAAGTGTGGATCTGACATAGAAGCATTCAAGAGTCTATTGCGCGAACTCGAAGTACTCTTCGATAAACAAGACGCAAAGGACAGGAAGAAGGCGCAAAATAACAAATACCACGGGTCAGCAAGGGAAGACGACAACAGATCGCATAATCGCACTCGTCAGTTAGGAAACCAGGGTTACGGAAATCAAGGTTACGCTATTCAAGGTTATGGAAACCAGAGACACGGAAACCAGAACGTCAGGGAACAGGGTCAATCTAGACAAGGAATCTGGGACAGGAGGAATAACGAACGGCAAAGCGACCGTAATTGGAGAGAGCGAAATGAAGGACAACAGGAGGACCAGGAGATTGAAATTAGACCTGCAAATCCTAATGCACGTCAGAGGAGGGGGAGTCTAACAAGGGATTGGCGCTTGTCCATAGGATTCCACCACATCTCTCACAGAAAGAAGTTCGTGGAATAATAGTAGTTTAAGTGGTGTACATAGTAGCATAGGCAAATATATGAACCTTTCTTCGGGGAACAATAATTGTTGCATTAATAGATTAAGATTGTAAAAGTATTAACACGCTGCGTTTTCTCGAATAAGAATTTACTGCTGCTAATTTTTTTTGTTTATGTTCGCGATCTCCACTGTCGATGCGATAAGAGGCACTACCTTTCCATGAGCAATGTTTTTGTCCTTTCCTATCTGGTGTCCATGTTAAGGGATAGTGATGAGTGACGAGATGTCGCACAAACGGGCGCATACATGAACGTGCTCTTAGAAGCGTTCTGAGAAGTCGTGATACGCTCCATAGCGGCCACAACCAGTTCGTGAGACGTTCATACCAATGCTTGCAGGCACGCGTCAGTGCACTGCAAGATTGTGGTATATTGCGTGATTTCGAGGATGAATATGGGCAGTATAGTTTTTACAGTGATGCGCCAGCATCGTTGTCTTGCAAGTCGGGGTGAACCTGTGAGTGTTTGACCCCAATGGTGCCCTAGACGGTAGAAAGGCGGGTATAAAGCCTACCATGCCAATGTGCTGGTTGGGGATTTAGCGTGCTGCTTGTGACTGTCACAGATGAATAACCAAGGTATTATACTTGGAGTTCGTGACATACTCTGTAGCTGGCGTGTGTTGGGCAACTGAATCCGCAACAGGAACCAGTCCTGGCTTGGTCATATTACATTGCCTCTGGAAAGGTGTGCTTTGATCGCGAAAACCGCATCACATAGAGAAGGAAGTTGCAACTATAAATTTATTGTCTTGTATAGCCATGGCTAACCCAGTCTCTGGAGTTTCAGTGAGGCGTAGTGAGAACTCGGAGGCCATGTCGTCTGGCGCGCACATCACTGTCGTCAATAGCGGCGAGTAGCGAGACATCTCAGCGTAACAGGAATTATGTAAGAGTGTTGTGTAAAAAAAATTAAAAAAAATAATAGAGAGAGTACCATTTACTAGGATAAATTAAACTTTAGGATTTTACAATAACTAGATCCCTAATAGTGTGGCGGTTTTCTACCACAAGTGTTTGGCGCGCGCCTGTTGAGATGCTATTTTTCAGGTCACCAAACCACAGACCCAAGATTGAGGGACGATGGGCGAGCGAAAGTAGCATAGTTGCATGTTCTTTATAGCACAGTAAAACTTAGACCTGCATAACAACATAATTTAATTAAAAGACATAGAATGTAGATCGTTGGCAAATGGTAGTTAATTCTTGAGCATGTCTACTGTTGATCTATATAATTAATAGTAATATTAGTGCGGGCCCGCACATTTAGCTGTTCATCCAGTGTAGTGTCACACACCATGTACAGTAGTGAGACCGGTCTCTACACAAATATCAAGATAAATTATTTCCATATCTAAATTTGATACACCAAGATTTTGTTATAATGATAGCCATAGATTAATAACTATAAAAGTAAAATAAGAGTGTCTGAAATGACAGACCATCAATGTGTCATTATGTAAATTTATTATAACATAGAAGGTCATGGGAAAAAGTTAGCCATAAGATTTTTGTCAGAACTATGCAGATGACGGGTATCGTGGCAATGCAGAGGCCAGCCAGCGCAAAAACAAGAGGTCTTCGGCTACCTGCAAGAAGGCGAGCGTCCGGTCCTGCAAGCTGACAGTCACTGGGCCGTATACCTGAGGGATTAGGCGGGATCCTCGCCAGGCCACAAGCGAAAGTGAGGCTTGCCGTTGACACTGACATGCGACCCACACGCGACAGCCTGCTAGCTCTCCAGACGCGGCAGCCGTTTGGAGGGATACCCTGCGGCAGACCACGTTGTCATGAGTACACGAAGAAGATCACATATCGTGTCAGAACCTGCGCCTCATGTGCCTCAGGACAGAAAGGGACGCTATATACTCACCTGTTTGGGTTCTTACAACTCACTAGCATTGGCCGATCTGCATACACAAAGCAGTATCGTGCCACACTAACAAATGTATGGTCTCATTTCTAATTTCTCCTCTCTATTAGAGAGCAGTTTTAGCAATCGTCGCTCCTAGTTCGATCCTGTATGGATGACCTCACACACTTGTGGAGTCACTCCACGTGCCATCATCCCTCGTCGAACTGCAATATTTGGTAACGTAAAGTACTGTCCAGTGAGAGAAGAGACCTAGACTAGTGATGTATGCCAACAAGTAGACCTCAGAGACAATTAATCGACGTGAGGAGAGCCTATGACTGTGTCTTCCTACCGTACTGTTGTGATCATATGCGTGGGTCTTGGTGCAATCTCAACAGAGTACTGCAGATGCTCCAGCACACCCTATTGCCGTTGCAACAACGTAGCAACAACACCCGACGTTTAGCCCTATGTGATGTCAGTACTGTGGAATTTGTGAAGTGCTTCGAATATTTCTAACAATGTGATTGAGTGCCTCATTCTCAGCACAGTCGTGAACTTTGTGCAATGTGCACGCACAACTTGATGCCCCATGAACCTTGTTTTTTTTCTTAAATTTCTTTCTCTAGTGTTGTTTTTGTAATGTATGTTATACCTTGTATGTGTTTGTGTTTTACACGGTAATTATTATTACAAATTACTGTATTGTTCTCCACCATGTCTTTTTTTTTTTTTTGTATTTTGTATTTATTGTTGTGTGTATGCAAACAGTGTGCCTGAGGTCCCCATAAACTGAAGCAGATACCACCACTGTCATTGTGAATGGACCATCAGTTCAGGGAACATTTTGTAAAGGTTATTCTTGCTGCAGGGAGACAGAATGAATCGGAGGTTGTAATTAGATTCTGAAAGCTCACAAAGAGATTGTTAACTTAAATAGTATCATGTGTGAGTGAGTTCAGGTTAGTTTAATGATTAAAATTGTTGTAACATCTTGGGCATTTAATTGCGGAGCACTCCAACTCTGATTGTAAAGAATAAATTGCTCCATATTTGGTTCACATGCCCGGGCCATATTTAGAGAGAGAATATTTTCAGCCGAACTCATTGAGCTAACAGACGGTGACCAGAGTAGCGGTAGTTTTCTCTCAGACGTGTCTGGATTTTGAGTTCAACGGATTGGGTAGCCGTTCAGGATTGTGTTAGTATTTGGTTCACCCCAAGTATTTGATTTCCTCGGTACCACCCATATGGGGGAGGGTTTCCCCTATCGGCCCCACGGGATTATTATTATTATTATTATTATTATTATTATTATTATTATTATTATTATGTCATCAGCAAATCCGATATGGTGCATCTTCCCACCACTGAAATAGATGTGCAGTGTTCGATTCAGTTTTTCCATCACATAAATATGGGTTATAATTACGTTACATTGCTGCTAGTAGACATATTTCTTACTTTTTCTTAGGCAGTTGCTACCTGTTACTCCATCATCGGAATTTAAGTGCGCAGCATTGTTGCAATACAGACGTTCAAATTATCCGATTTCTGTAATTTCATTTCGCTACCAGGTCGTTCTAATCGGATTCAGCAAGTCAGCCTTAATGTGGATATACGAATACGACTCTCATCATTTGATAGATTGGGTAAACCACATTCTTAATCGGACGGTTGAATCTAGATCACTTATTTATGACAGGGCCTGAATTCTTAAACACTGTGGAAAATAATAATTCAATGTGCTTATTACTAATATGTTATTTAAATATAAATATATGAACGAACGAGATAACAGTTTATTTAGAGGAGCAGAGCCCCATCCATCACAGCAGAGCAGTGCGAGATTGGTTTCAGGGCCAAGAGAGGATAAAGCTGGTGCCGTTTGTTCCACGATCACCGAACATCAACCAGATAGAGAATATGTGGGCAGAGGTAACAAGGTCATTGCCATGTGGACCTACAAATGCAAGCGACTTTTGGACGAATATAGAAAACGTATGGTGGGAAGTAAACCATCACGCTACACTGTCGACGACTTATTGAAATCAGTGCCCCTACGCCTTCGAGAAATCTTACGTAATGATCGTGGGTGGGTTGGTTACTAAAAGTATACTCGTCCACAAAACCCATGTGGACAATTATCTGATAGTCGGTCAAGCTTTGCTTTGTCGCATCTCTTTAGATACAAGTCCATTTACTTTCAGTCTCCTCCTTACAATTCTTGCAATGCAAGGTAATTGAAAAATCTCATCCACTCGACGCCAACTGAGGAATTGACTGGTGCATGTGTTGTTCAACACACAGTAGTTGTCACCCTCACTGGAATCAATGACTGTTTGTGTGAGTGTGTGTTTTCGTGTTCACGCACAATCTGAATCAATACTTTTAACATTAGAGAGACAACCGACAATAAATATTGCATCAAATACGACTGTAAAGTATTTTAATGCGTTGGGAAGTTACAAACTGAATTTTTACCCAACCCACGACCTGCATATTACGTTAAGTAAGATGTATTAACTCCATAGTATCGTTAGCAGAGACAGTGCGCTCTTCTTGTCGAGGCTCGCAACAAGTGCAGCGATTAGCAATGCCCAATGCCGCCGCAATTTGTTTATGTTGGCTGAGCGTGGACACTGCAGCAGACGCTTCGCCATTTACAGAAAGAAATCACCTGGCTCAGACTGCAGTGAGTGGATATCACTGCTTGCGTGTTCTTACAGTAACCAACGTGAGACTCTACTCACAGGTGCTATGGAGCAATTGCAACGGGTATCATGTCATTAGTCATCACATTATTCACCAGTGAAGAAATGTCCACTCTATTTGGAACCCAAGAAAATAGGAATCTTCTCACAAAGGAATGTGAGGTGATATCAAAATTTATCCAACATACAAAAATTAACTGCAGGGCATTCATGTATGCAGTAGTAGCACACAAGGACATATTATGTCTTGGAAGCGTATATTTCATTTCCTCTTCTCATATTCACGCCCTTGTTTTAGTATGAAGTGAGAAAATAAACACGAAAAACTCAAGTTCCTGAGAAGCATATCAGTCATTACCTCTTCTCATATCATAACTTTTGTTTTAGTATGAAGTAAAAAATAAACAGTTTAAGGTTGTGAAGCATAATATGACACCAGATTCTTAACGTAGGCGCTATCGGAAACGGAAAAAGCAGGTTTGGATGCCGTTGAAATCCCGTTACACTGATGGCAAGACAAATGTTCGCAAATCACCTCTATTGCCGCAAAAAACAATTGCATCTTAAATATCGAAGGACCGACGTCCACACTGTCACAGCGCGTTGAAATACAGCTAAGACGGCAGATGAATATTTGTGACCGACTGGGCTTCGAACCTGGACCTCCGGCTTACTAGACAGACATGCTGATCACTGCACTATTATTTTTTTAAAAAAAGTTTGAGAAGACTTTCAGCACTAGGTAGGCGGAGGCAAAGAGGGCAGGGGTCGAAGATACGAGGCCTGGCCTCAATGCCTCCCCCATACCTGTCACTGAGCAGCTGCATTATTCTCATGTATTCCATGTTCGCACCCATATATACCTTTAAATTGTGGAACAAAATTGAAGTAGTAATTAAGGTTAAATAAATTACAGGTTGCCGTCTCCAATGGCGTGCGTTCCTTGTAGAACATAACTTATAACACTGAAAAGTGTGACAGAAAATTACATAACAAACATTCATTCAGAAATATATTCACAATTTAAGTTATTTTGTACTGGATGCATATGAGGGCTGTAAGGAAGCCCTATATTTTTCAACAAATGAAAAAAAATTCGGAGCCGGAGGGGTTTTGCCAAATTAGAACAGTTCTGATTTTAGAACCAACATAAAGAATATTCCAGGAATAAAAAAAAGTGAAATAATGGTATTCTGCTTCTAATCAAGAAAACTGTCCACCTCTTCATATCCCACATAAAGCAATAAATAAAAAAATTTGAAACCATTCCTTATATTTGTTATTCTTTTTCGAAGTAAAATGTTATTCTGCAATATAAAACATGTGCTCTTCTAAGTTCTGTTTGTTACGATGTAAAACACAAACTGTCCCAGAAGCCACGAATAACTGTTATTCTTTGCGGACGGGTAACATTTGCAGTCGGGTTGTAAAGTTTCAGTTATCGGTATATGACTTTCTGAGGTTCTGTTCATAGTACTAATTTCTTCCTAGTCCAGTTCCAAATTCTGATTCTATTTTCACATAAGAAGATGTGCGCTGCGGTTCTACAAGCCGACATTTGTCGCAGTACGGAGATGCTCTCAATTTGATTTTCCCTAGTCGTTCCGCTGAGGGTATGGTTTCGTTTACAACGTTGCACCATACGGCACTGACTCTAGTTGGTAAAATGTTATTGTTGATATTTTTCCAGACGTTGCTCCTGTTTTTTGTAGGTTAATTTACCGGAATTGGTTTGTGAAGGCGATGTCTGGTAATATAATCATAGACGGTTCTAGTGTTGGTTTGTGCTGGTGAAAGTCCTATACAGCTCCAATCGCCATAGTTCTTTCGGACGTAAACTAGGCTGGCATGCTACATTAACAGGAGCGATGATGATGATGATGATGTTTGGTTTGTGGGGCGCTCAACTGCGTGGTTATCAGCGCCCGTACAATTTCCCAACCTTTGCTCAGTCCAATTTCGCCACTTTCCTGGATGATGATGAAATGATAAGGACAACACAAACACCCAGTCATCTCGAGGCAGGTGAAAATCCCTGACCCCGCCGGGAATCGAACCCGGGACCCCGTGCTCGGGAAGCGAGAACGCTACCGCGAGACCACGAGCGGCGGACATTAACAGGAGCGTTCCTATCCCCAGGATCTAACGAGAGGAACAGGAGTTTCGTGATGCCTGTCTTAGTGGCATGTATTAGTTTAAAAGCACGTCGTTAATTCCAAGTCCTCCGTTTTGCCTCTGCAAAGTCGCCGTGTGGAGGGATACTTTGAAGATATTTTGTTTCCACACATACCAAGAGGCTACAGCTAATATTATATGTGCAGTGACCTGCAGTATCGGTAAGACTGCTGCGACATGATATATTTTGCTAAGTATGTTTCTATTTATAAAGTGAACTTTCTGCAGTCTGTCTAAGAATCGCATGTCATGGTTCTTCAACAAGGTTCCGATGACATTAAGTTTCCGCTCCCAATTGTTCGTGGCCATACGCTTGGGATTCACCCTTAACCTCAAGCCGACTTGGAGTCTCTCTTCAGGTGCATCTAACCAGTGTGCACCTGTTGCACTATTGTAAGAACCGAGATGCAGGTTCATTTGGCTACAAGAATGCGTATGTTCCTCTAGCATGACGGCGCTCCTGCACATTCTAGTCGTCAGGTGACACATTATCCAAACCTAACATTTCCCGGAAGGTGGATCATTAGATATGGGCACTTTTCTTGGCCTTCAAGGTCCTCGGACCTTATCTATTTGGATTTTTGCCTGCGGGGATGGTTAAAGGCGAAGTCTACAAATAAAAAGTAAACCCAAGAGCCGATCTGATCGTTCGGGTTATGAATAGTGCAGCCCTCATAAAAGAACGCAAAGACGACCTCAGTAGAGCTACACGTGGTGTTATCAAGAGAAGTCAAATGTGCACTGAAGTTGGTTGGTGAATTTTTGAAAATCAACTTTGAATGTCCTCATTTGCCTTTGCTTTGAGGTTGTTAGCGTTACGTACTAACAGTTGTATCTCTGTACTCAATAAAAAGTGGACGCATTTATATGGAATTTTTTTCGTCTGTACTACCACCTGCTAAAATATCTACTATTCCTCCTGAAACGCCCTGTATATGGATATATGTGTGGTGTCGGTTCTTTCGGACCCTGTATATGGATATATGTGTGGTGTCTGTTGCTTCATGGCATTCTGCAACGACCTTCGATCTTGTTGCAGGGGCTGATACAGATTTCAGAGCTTATTGGCTGTCTGAATAAAAATAGATGCTACGACTTTTGTAGGGTCTACTCTAATTTTCCTCCGTGCACATGCTGACAGAGAAAAAAAAACGTGTAATACTGTGGCCATTTTCCCTAAAGAGATTCTAGGCAGTACACCAGACCTGGTACTTTCATCTGTTTTCGACCTGTCAGTAAACCACTATATAATGTCTCCTGCACGGTGTTGTGGTTCGTTTTTCCACTGTTCCCTGCTTCCAACTGTTACATGGCTAAGTTTATTGAAACAGCTAGAAGTTATTGTGTAGTTAGTCGGCATTTCCCCAGCCATCGCCTTACTGATTTGGGATTCCGTATATTCTAACTATATCCATTTATTTCCAATTTTTAGCCTATATGTCCCTGCCGCTGCCTCCATTTTAAGCCACAGGTGTAAGGCGGGCATGTCTAGCATAATATCCATTCCAAGAGTGGATGTCCTGCTAATTTCATCTGTTTGTGAAAGCAGGCCAGTCTCTGCACTTTGCCAGAGTCCCTAGCAGCCACCTTCTGTTCGACTTTGTTCATATTATAGGCCAATAAAATATCATTGGTCTTTTTGCAGGGATGTATATCCAGTACATACTGGGTTTACACCCCAGTTTACCCTACAGCAGCTTCTAGTGCTTATAAGATTATCTTTCGCAGTGGAAAATATTCTTTATGTGAGCTGTTCATAATAGTTTCCCATCCATGGCTACCTCTAGATACACTACAACCCTCTCTAAATTTTCATCGAGGAACATAATTTTTCAGTATGTGTGCTGGACATGCTTCCCCATAAATAATACTACACCAGTTTTCGTGGGACTCGTCTTTAAATACTTTTTCACAATGTTCAGTGCACATAGGTTTAACAGTACTAGCAAATTTTCTAAGTCTTACTGTGAATAGATCGTCTACTTATTCTTTTCAAGAGTAGTCTCCCGCATTCAGCTCATCTATGAGTTCATTCACCACTAGGTTCTTCATCTCTAACCATTTACTCGAAGGTCGTATTACTCGACATCCAGGAAGATACAGAGAGCATCCAGAAAGGGTAGTGCTTTTTCCACCTTCCCAACAAGTTGGTGAAGTGTTACTTCACATCATTTGCTTCACAAGTATTATGAAAATGTGGCAGAAAACAAAAACGTGGCATTATGAATTTGGCAGTACCTCAAGGTTTTCGCTTTGGCACTAAAGGTTACTAAAAGAAGCAAGACGAATTTTGCTAGAGCGTTGTCTTACGATTTCCTCATTGAATTTGTATCTGCCTGCTTGTAGCTCTGCTACAAAACAATTAAAGATCTGGCTTTCGGCGAGGCTCGAAAGGTGAACAGAGGCAACATGCACCTGACAGGCAAACACGTTACCGCGAGGCTAGCGAATAGGCGCGGTGTCTTCCACTTACTTATTGACCCAGTAAGCGCTATGGCAGATAAACCGCAACATAAGAGGCGACAGTAGTTGTATTTCCCATGTGGAAGGACTTTCGTGGACTCAAAAGGATTAACTGATATCCTTATGTCACATCTCAAGCGAAAATCACTCAGTATTAAATTGAAATGACACGATAATATCAGGTGAATTTAGCAGGATAGTTCTGTGCCATCAAGGAAATAACTCGTCGGTCAGAGAGTTGCCAAACATATTCTGCGCTGTTGCCAAGTTTCAGTTATACCGCCAGGAAGGATACCAGCTGATGTGTTCTGTGAGTGACCTCGGAAGTGACTATAGCTTCGTTTCAAAGTTGCGGGTGGCAAAGGCCGCAAGATCCTCATTATATGTCAATGAGTCTTATTCGCATTTCTGTAACTAGGTTTAGGGGCTAGAGTGCAATTACTTGTAATACATCGATGCACTGAATGCAAACTAAATGTCATAAATTAATAACTGCGGCAATTATTTGTGTTTTACTGACTTATTCGGACCGAAACCTTGAAAGCGTATTCAGCAGACGCGATTCACAGTTTTGGAGCTTCTCCAGTGGTAGAGTTGGCAATGTATATTTGCTGTACAATATTGTTATTGAGATCACTATCATTGGCACATCCACCAGAAGATAGGCATGGCCTGGCTTATTGTTGTCAGCTTTCCTGACGGATATTCTGCCTTTGTTCTAAACGTGAAGACTTAGGGTGAATTCGAACATTCCATATGGCGAAACTTTGATGTTCCTATTCCTCCAGCTCTAACATTCAAATAACAGTTACAATAAGCGGCAGAAAAGCGCCTGCGAATCAACAGTTAATAATGCAATCATAATTAGTGGAATCTGACAAATTCCATCTGTCGTCTGATAATTGTGAAAAACTACTTTATTCATCTTCACAGCACCACAGTATGAACTCAAGGGTTTCATAGGATACCTATACTTAATTTCGTTGTGATCGTTTTCAATGATGGTACGGGAGGAGCAAAACCATCTGACTTGAAACGTACTTTTCCAGCGGTATTTGAATCTTTGGCTACAGTTGCAGTAGTACGTCCAGTGAGGTATCATCCAGTGAGATATCAAGAATGTGAGCAATCACTCATTGCTATAGTATAGGCTAGGGCAGAGAGAAGCAGGTTTCCGACAGAGTAAACGATGACTGTCGCTGTCACTTATTAAACAGGAATTGTTCATAAAATTACAACTATATCTAGTGAAATGAGTAGGTTGATGCAGCTCCAGTCCGGCACTATCACTGAGTTGCCAAACATTTACCGAATAGCACTTCAGATAAAAATGTGTGTGTGTGTGTGTGTGTGTGTGTGTGTGTGTGTGCGTGTGACAGACACTACAAATCGAAATGGGCAGCCTTGTAAATCAATTAAAGATTGAACGACAGATGTCCAGGCTGTCATGCGCATTAAAATACAACAACGGCGCCAGATGAAAATTTGTGCCTGACCAGGTTCGAACCCAGATTCGTAGTATCTTTTCTTTCGGACATTCCTGAAAGAACAAACACCACACATATATCCATATACAGGGGGTTATATGGAATTTTTTCTGCAATTTGTCTATACCACCACCTCATACAATATTTACTGTTCCTCCACAAACATCCTGTATAATTATTTGGGTCTCGACGGGTCATCGAAAGTTTTCAGTGCTAGACGCACAACATCGTCCGAACCCTAGCGGGAATACAGTGTGGCCGCGAGCGAGTGGAATAATGGCCGCGGGGGGTGGAGGGGTGGGGAGGGGAGTGGCACGGGGCAGGGGGTGGGGGGCAGGCGGCGGGGGGTTCCGCGCAGGTGGTACGCGGCAAAGATGGGAATTCGCGTCTGACGAGGAGCGTGTGTAGATAGGTGCTGAAGAGAGGTTGCTGCGTCCCGACAGTGCCCACCGTCGGAGGTTCGAGTCCTCCCTGCGGCATGGGTGTGTGTGTTGTCCATAGCGTAAGTTAGTTTAAGTTAGATTAAGTAGTGTGTAAGCTTAGGGACCGATGACCTAAGCAGCTTGGTCTCATAAGTTCTTACAACGAATTTACAAAATTTTAAATCCAAAATACTGCATCTCGGTTCTTACAATAGTGCAATAGGTGCGCACTGGTTAGCTGTAACTAAAGAGAGACTCCAACTCGGATTGTGGTTAAGGGCATAATAACTTAAATTGTGAATACACTACGCTCATTCAGAGCCCCAGTAAAAAATATACACTCATCAATGCACATGCTCCCACCAACATCGAAAATAAGAAAAACACCAAAAATGTCGAAAAATTCTGGAACACACTCGAAAATACTACGAGCAAAATTCACCAAGATGACGTGAAAATACTAATGGAAGACTTCAACTCTCTATTTGGAACAGAAAAAGCCTGTAGAAAAACCATTGGTACAAATTCAACATACCGAAACGCTTAGACCAACGGCACACGTCTGACTGACTTTTGCCAACAATTCAACCACAAAAGGATGTCTTCCCACTTTAGGAAAAAACCAGTTCCCAGGTAACATGATTGGCTACCAGGTGCAACCTGCTTTCGTTCGCCTTTCGAGACTCGCTGAAAGCCAGATTTTTAATTCTTTCGTAGCTGAGCTACAAGCAGGCAGATACAAACTCAATAAGGTAATCGTAAGATAACGCTCGAGCAAAATTCGTCTTGCTACTTACAGTAACCCTTAGTGTCAGAGCGAAAACCTTATGGTACTGCCAATTTCATAATGCCACTTTTGTTTTCTGCCGACATATTTTTTGTTGTTGTGAATACATAATTTTATCTGCGAAATGCAACATTTTCATAATACTTGTGAATGATACAGGAAATGAAGTAAATACACATCTTTTCGAAGTCGGTAATATCCTACTAATTCGTGTTAAAATAGGATCAACTGTCTTACAGACACTT
The DNA here is from genome assembly GCF_023864275.1 of Schistocerca cancellata. Classification (NCBI taxonomy): domain Eukaryota; kingdom Metazoa; phylum Arthropoda; class Insecta; order Orthoptera; family Acrididae; genus Schistocerca; species Schistocerca cancellata. The sequence continues at coordinate 158,924,806 of NC_064632.1, forward strand.
AGTGCATCGCTACAGTCTGGAACCGCGCCACCTCTACGGTTGCAGATTCGAATCCTGCCTGGGGCATGGATGTGTGTGATGTCTTTAGGTTAGTTAGGTTTAACTAGTTCTAAGTTCTAGGGGACTGATGACCTCAGACATTAAGTCCCATAGTGCTCAGATTCCTTTGAACCATTTTTGAACTTAATGCTTTATTAAGATAGACTGCTGTCGTGATGTTTCTGTAGTAAGCTGAATTTAATTTGTATTAGTAAAGTCAATATTTTATTTGCATTTTTCATTAGTTTACTAAACGCAACAGTAATCATCACAGAGAAATTAATCAGCAGCTCAATTTTCTTTCACGATATCTAAAACAATCTGACACTGCTAAAGTTGTTTGCAAATTCTACGCCTGTAGAAACCCACTGGTTCTAACGATGTCATTAAACCAGTGTAGTTTTAAGAGTATTTTCGTCTAGAAATGAATTGCCTTGAAGGTTGATCGATCAAGAGCGGGAAAGGTAATATTTTACGAATATATGTCGAGAGGCACAAGTGCTTTAGAGAGGACTTCCCTATCGATACAAGTGTCTGAGCTACGACTTTCCTATCAATCTCCTGGATAGTTTTTTTTCTCAAATCAACAGAGTGAGTTATCATGCAGTAGCACAGGTGATGGAGTTTTGTTGCTCGACTTTCGTACACTGCGACCGAAAGGTGTCTCAGTTGTTGACAACAAATTCCAGCTGTGTTGCACACACCCCTTGGGGCAGAATTCGTAGTCCAAAACACACTTTTGGCGCTATCAGATGTAAAATATTATGTTCACACTACTCTTTGCTCTAGTCTACGTCTTTTTGTGGGGCTCAGCCTTTCATTTCTTCTTAGGAAGTTAACGATAAAGGCATCATAACACGTCACCAGTAACAGTACTGCATAGGAATGCTCAATAAGCGACCAGATGACGCTCAATAACAGTCACTCCGTTGATTTTTGTTGTTTCGAATTAGAGCATGCAGTACTCCTACACCAGGCTTCTGAACTTTGCCTGTTGAATGCAAATGTCGCATGATGGAAAAAAAGTAATCTGTCACATATATCAGTAGTCGAGATTTCTTTACTGTGGAAAATCATTCATGCCAGAACGGCCTTTGTTGAAACAAGAATATCTTTTTCTGGCGTATTTTTCCCAAAAGCACTTGCTCCAAACACAGTTCAAATCTTTCTAGCTGCCTCCTCTACATTCACCCCTCTGTTATACCAAAATAAATGTTGTGTTGCGGATGTTACACCTTTTTCCACTTGCGACTCAGTTTTACAATGCTTAACTGTAGTTCATGATTTTCAAGTATGCAAAATCCAATGCTTAACTGCAAGATGATAACTAGAACTTCAAATCGAAAATGGCATTGATACATACACTGACAGCGTGGCGCCGCCTTCACATGGGCGGCGCCGGATTTCAGGCGGCGGGTGGCGTCTGGCCGGTGGTGGCCGGTAGCCGCTGCAGCGCGAGGAAACGCCCGAGCGTAAGCTGTTATGATCAGGACGCAGCCACGAGCTGTCCTGCGGAATTGTTTCTGGAATACTTGTTATTGCGAGTGGGTGGAATGTTAAGCGAATTGTCTAACTTTAGACCGAAATGTAGGAAAAAAAAAACAGTTGGACGCGAACAAGCGACTCTAAATTTAGAATGCACGACGATTAGCGCAAGACCACGGGCTCACTCACACCATATCATTTAGGACGTAGACAACACTTTCTCCTAACACTTCCGCATCTTACAGTGGTCGGTCGGTTGGTTTGGGGAAGGAGACCAGACAGCGAGGTCATCGGTCTCATCGGATTAGGGAAGGATGGGGAAGGAAGTCGGCCGTGCCCTTTGAAAGGAACCATCCCGGCATTTGCCTGGAGCGATTTAGGGAAATCACGGAAAACCTAAATCAGGATGGCCGGAGGCGGGATTGAACCGTCATCCTCCCGAATGGGAGTCCAGTGTCTAACCACTGCGCCACCTCGCTCGGTCGTCTTACAGTCTTCCCAGATTGTGCAGATGACCAGACTAAGAGTTGTCAGGGGCGGTCAGTTTTATTGGCCACCTTAAGTGAAAGACTCGGACTTAGTCTCTGTGGCGGCCGGCCGGCGGTCAGTTTTTATGTCTAAGACTGTACATTAATCAGTACTTCTGTTTAAATTGGTCATATTTCGAGTGGCTAACCGTGGACCATGTTGAGGGCTGAACTTTATGATGTTCTTCCTTTTAAATATGGTGAAGTCTAACTTAATTAGTGTGCCTTTAACTGTAATCATTTTCGTTAAGCAATTGCAAAACTTTTTAGTGGGGTTAGTCTAATTTAATCAGAGTGCCTCTTCAATGTAATCATTTCTCTTAAGCGTTTGTAAAACATCTTAGGGGGGTGAGTCTAATTTAATCAAAGTGCCTTTCACTGTAATCAGTTCAATTAAGTACTCTTAAAACATTTTGGTGGGATTGGTAGTTGAACCACCATGAGATTTTATCTGGTAAATTCTACTAAAATTCGTAAGTACCTTTCCACTGTAGTTGTTACTGGCAGGTTAGTAAAACAAAGTTTGACATCTTAGATTTGGTTGCTTAGCTATTCAAAATAGTGGAGGTTACATTAGTAAGAGCTGCCCGTTTCGTTACTTATGGCTAGTGTCTTCTGCAAAACATTTGCAAGTCAGCGAGTTTGGATTTTCTTCCGTAACAGAATTTTGTGTAAAGATTGTCCTGCTGTATACTTAGTACAGGTAACTAGAATGGGATTTTCAGCCACAACCTGAGGGATGTTTCCAGAATGAGATTTCCACTTTGCAGTGGAGCGTACGCTGATATGAAACTTCCTGGCAGATTAAAACTGTGTGGCGCACCGAGACTCTTACTCGGGACATTTGCGTTTCGCGGGCAAGTGCTCTAACTTTTTTTTTATCTTATTTTGTTCGTTAATGTTGGTTGTATTTGTTCGAGGCAGACGTACCATGGCACTTGTTCAAGTACATCGTTGGTCCATTAACTCAGTTTTTTCATTACAGAGGGTAGTTTACGGTCTGACCGAACACGTGAGCTACCGTGCCGGCGTAACATCTGAGCTACCCAAGCAAGACTCAGGCCCCGTCCTCAGAGCAGGTTCGCAGGAGAGCTTCTGTGAAGTTTGGAAGGTAGGAGACGAGGTACTGGCATAATTAAAGTTGTGAGGTGACGTGAGTCGTGATTCGGTAGCTCAGATGGTAGAGTACTTGCCCGCGAAAGACAAAGATCCCGAGTTCGAGTCTCGGTCCGCCACACAGTTTTAAACTGCCAGGAAGTTTCAGTACACGTAACTGTTTGCCACTTAATTTTTGGATCACGCAAGCCTTATTGGTGTTGTCATTCCTGTAATCAGAGGGCTACCCAGTTGTTAAGTGCCTTGTTGCTTATCAGCGTATTCGCTGATTGAGTAGGTGTTTATTTATTTATTTATGTTTGGCTCTTACGCGATAATATAATGAAATATGTGGCGACCTTTGTAAAGCAGTGCACTGTTACTAGTTTTCTAAGGTTAGTTTTTAGTGTATTGTAGTTCCCTTTGTACGGGACCTGCCCCATCCATCAGCACAGCCGTGGTTATTAAAAGCTATTTTACTGACGTCATAAGTTGTTGACTTTCATTTTAAAAAAATATCGTGCATATTTTCAACCATGAACGCTACTTTTTTGCCTCCTGGCCCAGCCCAACCGCTCAACAGCGTATTAAGCTGCTCTATGGTACCTACGCCCATTTCACCCGTATCGCAAATGTCGCAACGCAGAAGTTTCGCCAACTCTAAGTGGGAGACACTCGACCAGCCGCCCTTAGTCCTGATCTCTCCCCATGCGATCATCACGCATTCGGCCCTTAAACAAGGCCCTGAAGGGCCCACGAGTCCTGTCGGACGAAGATGTGCAGCAAGCAGTTACGGATTTCTTCACGCAGCACGATGTTTTACAAAACGGATATGTTTGTCTGCTGCGTGACTAGGATCTTTATTTCAATGTCCACAGCGATTTTGCCTGAGCGGCGAAACAATTTTGGACAATACGGCCTTCGAACGTAAATTTTGTGATTGCCGTTTATATTTTGATCTTCAGTCATACGGCGAAAACAAGAAAGAAGTACCGACTTTGATTCGTCCTCTAGCGTTAGGATAGTTTAAAAACATATACTCACTGCTATACTAGTCTAACTACCTATCTACACTACTGTCCATTAAAATTGCTACACCAAGTAGAAATACAGATGATAAACGGGTATTCATTGGACAAATATACTATACTAGAACTCGCATTTTCACGGAAATTTGAGTGCATAGATCCTGAGAAATCAGTACCCAGAACAACCACCTCTGGCCGTGATAACGGCCTTGATACGCCTGGGCATTGAGTAAAACAGAGCTTGGATGGAGTGTACAGGTACAGCTGCCCATGGAACTTCAACACGATACCAGAGTTCATCAAGAGTAGTGACTGGCGTATTGTGGCAAGCCAGTTTCTCGGCCACCATTGACCAGACGTTTTCAATTGGTGAGAGATCTCGAGAATGTGCTGGCCAGGGCAGCAGTCGAACATTTTCTGTATCCAGAAAGGCCCGTACAGGAGCTGCAACATGAGGTAGTGCATTATCCTGCTGAAATGTAGGGTTTCGCAGGGATCGAATGAAGGGTAGAGTCACGGGTCGTAACACATCTGAAATGTAACGTCCACTGTTCAAAGTGCCGTCAATGCGAACAACAGGTGACCGAGACGTGTAACCAATGGCACCCCATACCATCACGGCGGGTGATACGCCAGTATGGAGATGACGAATACACGCTTCCAATGTGCGTTCACCGCGATGTCGCCAAACACGGATGCCACCATCATGATTCTGTAAACAGAACCTGTATTCATCCGAAAGAATGACGTTTTGCCATTCGTGCACCCAGGTTCGTCGTTGAGTACACCATCGCAGGCGCTCCTGTCTGTGATGCAGCGTCAAGGGTAACCGGAGCCATGGTCTTCGAGTTGATAGTCCATGCTGCTGAAAACGTCGACGAACTGTTCGTGCAGATAGTTGTTGTCTTGCAAACGTACCAATCTGTTGACTCAGGGATCGAGACGTGGCAGCACGATCCGTTACAGCCATGCGGATAAGATGCGTGTCATCTCGACTGCTAGAGATACGAGGCCGTTGGGATCCAGCACGGCGTTCCGTATTACCCTCCTGAAGCCACCGATACCATATTCTGCTAACAGTCATTGGATCTCGACTAACGCGAGCAGCAATGTTGCGATACGATAAACCGCAATCGCGGTAGGCTACAATCCGACCTTTATCAAAGTCGGAAACGTGATGGTACGCATTTCTCCTCCTTACACGAGGCATCACAACAACGTTTCACCAGGCAACGCCGGTCAACTTCTGTTTGTGTATGAGAAATCGGTTGTAAACTTTCCTCGTGTCAGCACGTTGTAGGCGTCGCCACCGGCGCCAACCTTGTGTGAATGGAAAGTTAATCATTTGTATATCACAGCATCTTCTTCCTGTCGGTTAAATTTCGCGCCTGTAGCACGTCATCTTCGTGGTGTAGCAATTTTAATGGCCAGTAGTGTATTAAATTCTAAAAATTAAACTCCCCCCGAACAGGCCACTCAGGCCCAACGGCACCGACCGGCCGCCATGTCATCATCAGCCCACAACGTCACCTAATGCGCATATGGTGGGGCACGTGGTCATCACACGCTCTCCCAGCCGTTATGTCAGGTTACGACACTGGAGCCGCTACTTCTCCATCAAGTAGCACCTCAGCTTTCCTCACAAGGGCTGAATGCAAACCGCTTGCCAACAGCGCGCGGCAGACCGAATGGTCCCCTATCCAAATGCTAGCCCAGCCCGACAGCGCTCAACTTCGGTGATATGACGGGAACCAGTGTTACCACTGCGGCAAAACTGTTCGCAAGTACCTATCTCCAGCAATTTATTTTTAGTACTTGAGTAGTTACTTCGAGACTCTATAAAGGCACATTTGCATGCCGAGCGTGAGTTTCCTCGGAAACTCGAAATATTAATTAAATAAATAATCAGTGACAAATAAATAAAGCCTATGGCACGCAACTGCAGCGCTGTGTCGCTGATAAAACAAAAGTACAATTACGTTACTCTTATGTTTGATTAATAAATGAGAGAGCTCTGGTAGAAGTGGTGCGAGAAGCACGTATTTTATTCTATTGTCTGGCACACCACCATATTTCATGTTATTGAAGAATACTGCGAGTTGCAACCAGACTAGGCACTCGATTCTGTAAAGAATTTATATTTATAAAAGTAAGTAGGATTATGAACTGTAGGCTTATTCATTGAATATATCTGATTTAACTAACTGTGTAATTTTTTTATGTTTAGTAGACAATCACCTCTGTACGACGTATTGGCATGGCTGGCAAATTATTGAAATATTGAGATTTAGATTATGAGTCCGCACCTACCGCAGCAGTCTTTGGAAACGATTTATTTACGAAGTCCGATTATTTCAGTTTTATTTCACGGTCAACTACGAGTAACATTGCCTTTATGAGAAAGCCATTGTCAAGCGTCTGATACCGAATAATTAAACGTCCACGTTCCAGATAAGCAAATATTTATTACAATCACAATCACCATCATACAGATAGAATAATTAATATTTAAATAATATTTTTTATTTTATTTATTTTATAACTCGTAGAACATCGCATGGTTTCAGTGTTTCACAGGGCAGCGGATCGGTAAACATAATTACAATAAAACATAATTACAATAACATTAAATTAAAATGAGTGCATAAAAACGCTCTTGGCTTTGCCTCTGTCTCTCCAAAAAATCGCGTTGATTAACAAAAATATCTGCCAAAAGGCGATGGTTGCATTTCTTTTAAAAAATGTTAAAAATTCTATCATTATTAGCCCAAATGACAAAATATCGCCCAATCTGGTCACCTAGTCGGTACTCTTATGAAATTTCCGATACGGAAAAATTGGGAGGGGTTAGTGGAAAACCGAAGGGGTATGTGATGACAGCACATTCTATAGTTCGTTCGTTTCTAAAAGATTTTTTCGTCTGGCAGCTTGAAATCGTCCCAGCTGAATCCACCCTGTATTCCCCCACGCCCCCCCCCCCCCCCCCGCTCCTCTCTTTTTTCATCCAAAATCTATTCACGCTCTTGTAACACTATAGTAACAGAAGCCACGAATCCCCTGCACAATTAAATCTTAAAAATGCTTATTTGTTCACTTGATAGTGCATATGCATATTATTGCACTATCAAGGCACGACACAGGCATAATTAAAGGAAGAACATGCAGTATCAGAATTACATCTTTTGTTGTGATGAATTTTATTTTATTTGAAAATAATATACAACAACCAGTTCCGACCGGGGTACCTCTGCACCTTGGGGAGCTGAGCTAAAATCCATGGGTTCGGTAGGCAAGGTGGTTCGAATCCCACCGCCGGCAAGCTTGAAAATATTTTTTGTGGTATCCCAATTTCAATTTAGGCCAGGGCCGGAGCTGGTTCCTTACTATTCGCCACAGCCAACTCCTTCCGAATTCAATTCTTTCCTGACAGATTTCAATTCTGTTAACGATGCAGCCTCACTACTTCAATAAATAGAGATGCATCGAAGGGAAATGAACACTTCTTCGGGGACTCGCAGCAAAAAAAAACCATATAGACAATGGAAGGCGGTTGCAATCGCTATTTTGTATTATGTGCATAAACACGGCTCACTTGTGGAACGGCGATACATCATGTCTTCAAGTTTTATTACAAGATCGTCATTTTACTGTGAAATATCTTTTTCGTAATGTCATTGGAACAATAAGGCCACCATCACAACTCTAACGTATTTGTAAGCAAAACATCATACACTGTAAGACAAAGAAATAGAAAAGGAAACAAAAAAACGACGCACCACGAAGGAATTATCCGCATGGGACGGAAATCAGTAGATTTTGTGTACATGTACAGACAAACAAATAATTACAATTTCAGAAAAAATGGTATGGTTTATGCAAGAGAAAGAGCTTCACAAACTGAGGAAGTGAATAAATCGTTGTCCACCTCTAGCCCTTACGCCAGCAGTTATTCGGCTTGGCATTGATTGGTAGCATCGCTGGATATCCTCCTGAGAGATACCGTGCCAGTGCTCCACATGTTTTCAATCTGGGGGAGATCTGGTGACCTTGCCGGCCAAGGTAGGGTTTGCCAAGCACAAAGACATGCAGTAGAAACTCTCACCTTCTGCGGACGAGCTTTATTTACTGGTCATCGGCTCTCAGTTGGAAGCGGAATTCATCACTGAAGACAATTCTACTCCAGTCAATGAGATTCCAGGAGGAAGAAGTGTCTAGAGATGCCCCAGACAGCTGTGGGATACCAACCTGAATGTCGCCTGCCATAAGGCCCGACAACCAAGGATAGTGGTCTGAGGTTCCATTTCTCTTAATACCAGCACCCCTCCGACCGTCACCGCGGCACCCCTACAGGACAGCGGTACGTCGATGATATTTTAGGCCCCGTTTTGTTGCTCTTCGTGGTAAGTCATTCTGGGCTTACATTTCAGCAAGATAATGGCCGCCTGCACACGTCCAGAGTTTCTACTGATTGTCGTCATGCTTGCCAAACCCTGCCTTGGCCTGCGGGGTCGCCGGATCTCTCCACAATTGAGAACGTTTGAGGCATTATGATCACAACTTTCCAATCATCTCTGGCTTTTGACGATCTAACGCGACAATTGGACAGAGTTTGTCCCGATATCGCTCAGGAAGACCCCTACAGCTCTATCAGTGCCATGCCGAATAACTGCTTGCATAAGAGTGGCAGGTGGACCAACGCGTTACCGACTTGTTCAATTTGTGAAGTTCTTCCTCTATAATAAATGATCTAATTTTTCTGAAATTGAATCATTTGTTTCACTGAACATCTGAGCATGTACAGCACGTCTACCGATTTCTGTCCCATTCGGAATATTCCATCGTGGTGTGTCGATTCTTTTTTTTTTTTTTTCGTAGAACGGCAACGTATGTTGTATACCGTAGAGGAATTAATTAGCATCAAATACTACACAACCACATTATCATGGAAAAATACAAACTCATTTATGAGATCGCATGCATTAGATGTCTAGTTGAAATAAGTGTGTGAATTAATGTTTAGGTCCCAAACATGTAGCTTGTAGCCGGCCGCTGTGGCCGAGCGATTCAAGGCGCTTCAGTCTGGAACCAAGCGAGCGCTACGGTCGCAGGTTCGAATCCTGCTTCGGGCATGGATGTGTGTGATGTCCTTAGGTTAGTTAGGTTTAAGTACTTCTAAGTTCTAGGGGACTGATGACCTCAGATGTTAAGTCCCATAGTGCTCAGAGCCATTTGAACCATTTTGTTGTAGCTTGTAGTATTTGTGTATTCCGTTTTTCTATAAATAAATTTGATTACTATAGTTTCAAGTTGACTGATGAAATAATAACTTTAAAAAGCACATGAACACTTAGGGAAATTGAAAAATTCTGATGGAAAGAAAGATACTTTAGTAAAATTTGAGAGTTCCTCGAACTTGGGATGCTTGGATATGCCGGAGAAATTCTGACTTGTTTTCAGATGTAAATTTAAATACTAGATTTTAGTAGGAGAAAGATAGCCATTGCCAAAAGAAATTTGAGCCCGTTAAACTTCAAAATTTATTCAACCCAACGTTAAGAGTCCTCTGCTCTGCAATAGTAAACATTGTGTTAGAACGAGAGGCACCCACATGTCTTGTTCATATTGTGACATCAGGCCTGCAAGATGAGTGGTCTGCCAAGCGAGTGGATTTATTCTTATTTATGGGGTAACATCAGTGACTGATTATGAGCTCTAGTACTCACAACTAAGCTACAAATTATTCTCCTGTTTGGATATTACGCAACGGAAACGGATAACGCACATCTGACTATTAGTAATTTACACTACTCTGATTGTTCACTACGCACTGGCAATACCACATTTTCTTTCTTACTCAACGGCTTTGATCAATACGTGGCCGTCGCACTGAATATGAATGGCGCACACATTATAAATTCTGGATATCATGACTACACACTACTCGAAAAACAAGGCCATCAATCTTTTTCTTTTCACTATCTTTTTTATTCCGATAAATACTATTATGATTCAAAGATAAACTAAACACACCATTACATTTCATACAACAGATGAGAAACTCCGCCCAGTGGGCATGGCTTTACATTGGTGATTCTCTATCTTATGGTCTTGTAATTATCTAACTATATAGTGCAATTTCTGGATAGGATGGTGGATCTTTTGCTATATCTCACACTTCGACTCTCACACCCATCATCACGAAAATTTCCTCCAGACCGAGCGGTACAAAAAGGAACATGCATAACCCACTGCCTCTTGCTACTCTCCCATGCAAGCCACACATACATAAATTACATGAAATACATCACACTGGCAACGTAGAATACGTCACAAAGGACAGTCACAACGTTAGAATCACTTCACTTTCAGGTTTCCCACTTCAATTAGTATTCATCCCAGTTTCACACGACACTGCCCCACTTCGTAACTTTTCTTTGCTACTACGAACTCTGGAGGATATATGCACGTCTTCCTCTGCAATGCAAGCCAAGTGGCGTTGCTGGATAGACGGCTGACTCACCTTGCTTCTCTCTCAGAGTATTAGAGTTTGAATCTAGCGTCACATGGAAACATAAAACGCAAAGGTAATATTAAGATCATATTCGTCTTTCCTACCACGAACTCTGGAGGATATATGCACGTCTTCCTGTGCAATGCAAGCCAAGTGGCGTTGCTGGATAGACGGCTGACTCACCTTGCTTCTCTCTCAGAGTATTAGAGTTTGAATCAAGCGTCACACAGAAACATAACACGCAAAGTAATATTAATAACATATTCGACACACACGCGAGTCCTCAACTGATACCATGGACGCGTACTTCTCTTTATCCTTTCTCTCATACACAGATTGAGACTCACACAGGACTCACCACGTGGAAGTACTCGTCTCTAATTTGAAGTCCTGCACACGCCATCTCTTAAATATTTCCAACTTATAGTACACACGCCAGTAATTCAGCTTAATTTTAGCACTCGGAAGTATTTCAATTTAGTGCTAGAACTGGCAAGTATTTCAACTTATTGCTACACTTGGTTTCATTGTGACCGTTGGTCACTTCCGAAATTACTACAATCCCCTTAATATTACCTGCCTGTCATTTAATTCTCCCCCCAAAAGTACCTGAAGTAGAGAAATTATTATTCCAAGCTACTCTTAAGTATTTCACATCCATACCATTCTCTCCACTCTTTTGCCTTTACGGAGCACATCTAAGACAGGTCTTACCAACACAAGATCCAGCGCCAGAGTACTGAAACATGGCCGTTCTTCAGGTCATCTCGCACCTCCGCCGAGGTGGGGGAGCACCATGCTACTGCATTGATTAGCCACATTTCAGGCGCTCAAAGCTCCGGTAAATTTCATCTCTTTGGTTCCACCAAAGGTGACCAAAGGACTGTCTCAAAGATGATCATATATTGTACATTCACTATCTGCAGTTAGCAGACGACCATACATTCATTCAGTTCACAGATCTCACCAAATTGGATGTAGGGATTTATTTTGTGGGAGTGCACATGTGATCAATTAAATAAATAAATTGTCATTCTTTCCTACACTGGTATCCGGCTTCTGTGTATTAAGTGAAATTGAGTTATTATTACAAAAAATATGTTGTTCTGACAAGAATAACGAAGAATGTTGTACCTATTTTCAATGTCGGGCGGTACTGTACCCTTTCAAGAAGATTGAGCTGTGCTCTGATAGGAAAAAAGCAAAACGTTAGATTCGAACGTTAATTCGTTTGACAGTAGAGTGAAGTTACCGTACTGCCATATACACTGAAGCGTCGAAGAAACTGATATAGGGATGCGTATTCAAGTACAAAGATATGTAAACGGGCAGAATACGGCACTGCCGTCGGCAAAGTCTATATAAGACGACAAGTGCCTGGCGCATTTGTTACATCGGTTACTGCTGCTACAATGGCAGGTTATTAAAATTTAAATAAGTTTTGACGTGGAGTTATAGTCGGTCCACGAGCGATGGCATACAGCATATCCGAGGTAACGTTGAATTGAGGATTTTCCCGTACGACTATTTCACGAGTGTACCATGAATAAACTGGAATGCGGTAAAACTTCAAATCACTGACATTGCTGCGGCCGGGAAAACATTCTGTTAGAACGGGACCAACGTCGACTGAGGAGAATCGTTCAACGTGACAGAAATGCAACCCTTCAGTAAACTGCTGCAGATTTCAATGCTGGTCCATCAACAACTGTCAGCGCGCAAACCATTCAACGAAACACCATCGGTATGGGCTTTCAGAGCTGAAGGCATACTGGTGTACCCTTGTGACTGCACGACACAAAGCTTTACACATCGCCTTGGCCCGTCAACACCGACACTAGATTGTTGATGACTGCAAACAAATTGCCTGGTCGGACAAGACTTGTTTCAAATTGTATCGAGCAAATGGACGTGTACGGGTATGGAGAAAACCTCATGACTCCATGAACCCTGCAAGTTCAAGCTATTGGAGGCTCTTTAATGGTGTGGGTCGTGTGCAGTTGGAGTGATATGGGACCGCTGATACGTCTAAATACGACTCTGACAGGTGACACGTACGAAAGCATCTTGTCTGATCACCTGCATCCATTCATGTCCATTGTGTATTCCGACGGACTTCGGCAACCCCAGCAGGACAATATGACACCAAACACGTCCAGAATTGCTACAGAGTGGCTCCAGGAACGCTCTTCTGAGTTTAAACTCTCCCACTGGCCACCAAACTCCCCAGACACGAAAATTTTGATCCAGTTGAAGCGATGTAAAACAAATGTTATATTCGCACGTTTAAAATGCTCAGAAAATCATTAAAATAACATTTTAAGAAGTCTAAATTTGAAAATGTCACAGTATCGGAACCATATATTTTACAAATCAGTCACTGTATAGATTTTTGGACAACATGGTTGTGGAGAGAAGCAGCGATTAGTATGATTAATCAATAATTCAAGAACAGTCTTAATCGCACTTATTATTGTTATAATACCGCCAACCGGTTTGAACCCGACGTAGGGGTCATCTTCTGGGGGTTTACACCATTGGTCGACTGCCGACTGCCGTTATGTAGACAGGAGTGACACCACCAGCAGTCGACCAATGGTGTAAACCCCCAGAAGATGACCCCTACGTCGGGTTCAAACCGGTTGGCGGTATTATAACAATAATAAGTGCGATTAAGACTGTTCTTGAATTATTGATTAATCATACTAATCGCTGCTTCTCTCCACAACCATGTTGTCCAAAAATCTATACAGTGACTGATTTGTAAAATATATGGTTCAGATACTGTGACATTTTGAAATTTAGACTTCTTAAAATGTTATTTTAATGATTTTCTGAGCATTTTGAACGTGCGAATATAACATTTGTTTTACATCGCTTCAACTGGATCAAAATTTTATCGTGCCACATCTCAAAATCAATCGTTTTGACTTTTTTGTCAGAGGTGCTGATACGGTGTACCGGTGCGTACCGCCACAAATCACTGTTTGCATGAAGGTCCCCCAAAGCGAATCATATACATAAAATTAATAAAATAATTAACATGTTTTAGAATGAAACGAAACGCATGAGCCTTTTTAAGGTACTTTTAAACATTTCTGATCCTTCCTTTAACAATCGTCTTTGATGGGACGGTTGGCACTTGTCCACGTAGAAGCCTGAGGAGGCTGGCCTTCCGCGTCACAGAGCCCCGCCGCGCTGTCAGTCTTGCCAAGTGGAGGAACCGCCTGCGCCGCCTCTGACATATCGGCAATTTTTCAGCGCGTTCGGCGGTCTGTCCGCATTGTCGGCGAGCGGCGCAGTTTCTTGCCCGCGTCACTCGGGGCCGCGCTTTGTGGTCGCCTCGGCGCAGCGGCAAGAAAGCTCCGCTGGCCGGTCAAAAAGTCCGCGGCTGAGCCGTCATAACTCGCGAGGCCCCCGCCCGCCGACGTCGACGTCTCTCATGTCCGGCAGGCGATAAATCGCACCACAGCCACCACGCGGCCACCTGCCGCTGCAGCAGGCGCGCACTCAGGACCACCAGGCCGGCTCATAAAGTTTCAATAACCGAGTCGAAAAAATTATGTTATGCATCACGTTTCTGTTCAGAAGCGATATCTGGCGTCCCCCAACTGTTGTTGACCCTATGCCCTTTGTAAACCATGCAGACGATTTGGGAGGAAACGTAGTAATGTTCTTTAAAAAAATGAAATAATAAATTTATGATTACGTTGAATAAATGTCTGATCTGTACAATGAGTACTGAACTCGTACTGTCGCGTGGTGTGTTGTAACTGCAAGTGGTGTGCTTACTCTTTGTTATTGTTAACAAAACTTTACACGAATTGATTGGGCAATGCAACTCCCAATACAAATAAAGAAATACAGTCACTGCAAAATACATTCAGCCCCTTAGGCACTGAATCATCTGGCCCTGTTCAAAACTGATTATGGTGAATTACTAACACTGAGCTCTTTTTAGAAAAATTATATTGCAAGTTAAGTTTATCTTTTCAAAAAAATCTTGTATTGTATTGTACAGGGCTATTACAAATGACTGAAGCGATTTCATAAATTCACTGTAGCTCCATTCATTGACATGTGGTCACGACACACTACAGATACGTAGAAAAACTCATAAAGTTTTGTTCGGCTGAAGCCGCACTTCAGGTTTCTGCCGCCAGAGCGCTCGAGAGCGCAGTGAGACAAAATGGCGACAGGAGCCGAGAAAGCGTATGTCGTGCTTGAAATGCACTCACATCAGTCAGTCATAACAGTGCAACGACACTTCAGGACGAAGTTCAACAAAGATCCACCAACTGCTAACTCCATTCGGCGATTGTATGCGCAGTTTAAAGCTTCTGGATGCCTCTGTAAGGGGAAATCAACGGGTCGGCCTGCAGTGAGCGAAGAAACGGTTGAACTCGTGTATCTGGACATGCTGGAAAATTGGCTCATGCCACAACTGGAGACCGACAGCGCCGACTTCATCTTTCAACAGGATGGTGCTCCACCGCACTTCCATCATGATGTTCGGCATTTCTTAAACAGGAGATTGGAAAACCGATGGATCGGTCGTGGTGGAGATCATGATCAGCAATTCATGTCACGGCCTCCACTCTCTCCCGACTTAACCCCATGCGATTTCTTTCTGTGTGGTTATGTGAAAGATTCCGTGTTTAAACCTCCTCTACCAAGAAACGTGCCACAACTGCGAGCTCGCATCAACGATGCTTTCGAACTCATTGATGGGGACATGCTGCGCCGAGTGTGGGAGGAACTTGATTATCGGCTTGATGTCTGCCGAAACACTAAAGGGGCACATATCGAACATTTGTGAATGCCTAAAAAAACTTTTTGAGTTTTTGTATGTGTGTGCAAAGCATTGTGAAAATATCTCAAATAATAAAGTTATTGTAGAGCTGTGAAATCGCATCAATCATTTGTAATAACCCTGTATTCTATGTTAACCGGGAACCTAGAAACGACGGAGGGGCTCCGTCCCCGCCGCAGCCGCAGTGGTCCACAACCCCACGACGACTACCGTAGTCCACTTCACCCCTCCGCCACCCCACACCGAACCCAGGGATATTGTGCGGTTCGGCCTCCGGTGGGCCCCCCAGGGAACGTCTCACACCAGACGAGTGTAACCCCAATGTTTGCGCGGTAGAGTAATGGTGGTGTACGTGTCCGTGGAGAACTTGTTTGCGCAGCAATCGCCGACATAGTGTAACTGACGCGGAGTAAGGGGAACCAGCCCGCATTCGCCGAGGCAGATGGAAAACCGCCTAAAAGCCATCCACAGACTGGCCGGTTCACCGGACCTCGACACAAATCCGCCGGGCGGATTCGTGCCGGGGACCAGGCGCTCCTTCCCGCCCGGAAAGTTGCTCACAATTGATTCACAAACAATGAGATTTAAACAGCAACTATTATGTTACTTCATTAATCCAACATAAATGCAAATCATCAGATTAAATATAGCTTTGTTAACAAATCTTAGAAACATTACAAAGTGAAATATCTAACTAGCCTTTTTATCATAACTGTTTACGTACATTCTGGGGTTACTCAACAATTATAAATTATCAGTCAATTGATATTGTAAGTAGGCTGTTTATGTTTTCTTTTGGCAACGTTACATAGCATTACCAATATAAAAATCTAAACAGACTACTTACATAGTGTTTATGTTTTCTTATTGGCAACGTTACGTAGCGCTCTGTATGAAAATCACTGGCTGTGCTGTGTGCAGTCTGTGGCTAGTTTGCATTGTTGTCTGCCATTGTAGTGTTGGGCAGCGGCAGCTGGATGTGAACAGCGCGTAGCATTGCGCAGTTGGAGGTGAGCCGCCAGCAGTGGTGGATGTGGGGAGAGAGATGGCGGAGTTTTGAAATTTGTCATGAACTGCTATATATATTATGACTATTAAGGTAAATACATTGTTTATAAACAGCCTACTTACAATATATACTAACGCACCGTCAAAAAACAGAAATCGTAATTGTTTAACATCTTTACCTTGGTTGCGTGAAGACTTCTGCTTCCATATTCAACAATAGTGACATACCTAAATTAATCTAACTCTTGGTGGCGTCACACAGCACACCACAAAATCTGCCTACTCCATCGTCTTTCCCTCACAGACAGCTCTTACTCCAATACAATAAGAATCTCAGACCAGAGATCTTTGGCTCTGCGGTCGCGGACAGTCACCGATCCGCATTATAGAGCCTATCAGAGATATTCATCGTTTATAGTACCATATTCGGTGCCACATACAAATGTGCCCCAGTATACTCCTTTCAATGTAAACAGTCCTCTTAGATTGTTTGCACATGATGCTGAGTTTACCATCCAGTAAAGTCGGCAGAAGATCAAAATGAATTACAAAAAGATTTAGACAAGATATCTGTATGATAACAAAAAGTAGCAATTGACCCTGAACAATATAAGGTGTGAGAATCTTCACGTGTATACTAAAAATAATCAGTTGAATTTCGATTACACGATAAATAATATAATTAAATATATCAATTCAATTAATACCTAGGAATTACAGTTACCAATGATTCAAATTTCGATTATCGTACAGAAAAGTTGTGGATAAGGTGAACCAAAGACAGCGTTTTTTGACAGAACAGTAAGAAGAGGCAACTGGTATACTAAAGAGACTGCCTAGAGAAATGCTTGCTTCGCTGAAAAGGTGAGTGATATAGATATTAGTGCCAGTAGCGATGAGAAACAGCCCAAATCGTGCAAATTAAAGAAAGCTCATGAACGTTATAAATTGATATCAGGTTCTACACCGAATTTTCAGCTGAGGCAGCTCCTCTTTAGACCAAAATACATACATCAAAAAACGTTTTGCATCACCTCGGTTCCGAGAGTTCCGGAACCTATACAGAAAATTGAAATAGAGATAAACAGAAACATCATTTCCGCACTTTTTATTGCTCATGGAAACCACACATTGTATGTTGTACCAACATACATCGACACCTTCAGAGGTGGTAGTCCAGATTTCTGTACACACAGGTATCTATAATACCCAGTAGCACGTCCTCTTGCTTTGATGCATTTGTGTATTCGTCGTGCCAACTATCCACAAGTTCGTCAGGGCACTATTGGTCCAGATTGTCCCACTCCTCAACGGCGATCCGGCGCAGATCCCACAAAGTGGTCCATAAACAGCCCTTTTCAATCCATCCCAGGCAAGTTCGATAGGGTTCATGTCTGGAGAACGTGCTGGCCATTCTAGTCGAGCGATGTCGTTATCCTGGAGGAAGTCATTCACAAGACGTGCACGATGGGGTTCAAATGGTTCAAATGGCTCTGAGCACTATGGGACTTAACAGCTGTGGTCATCAGTCCCCTAGAACTTAGAACTACTTAAACCTAACTAACCTAAGGACATCACACACATCCATGCCCGAGGCAGGATTCGACTAACCTAAGGACATCACACACATCCATGCCCGAGGCAGGATTCGAACCTGCGACCGTAGCAGTCGCGCGGTTCCGGACTGCGCGCCTAGAACCGCGAGACCACCGCGGCGCACGATGGGGGTGCGAGTTAGCGTCCATGAAGACGAATGCCTCGCCAGTATGCTGCCAATATGGTTGCACTATCGGTTGGAGGATGCCATTCATGTATCGTAACGCCATTACGGCGCCTTCCATGGCCACCAGCGACTTACGTCGGCCCCACATAATGCCACCCCAAAACAGCAGTGAACCTCCACCTTGCTGCACTCGCTGGACAGTGTGTCTAAGGAGTTCAGCCTGACAAGGTTGCCTCCAAACACGTCTCCCACGATTGTCCGGCTGAAGGCATATGCGACAATCATCGGTGAAGAGAACGTGATGCTAATCCTGGCGGTCCATTCGGTATGTTGTTGGGCCCGTTTGTACAGCGCTGCATGGTGTCGTGGTTGCAAAGATGGACCTCGCCATGGACATCGAAAGTGAAGTTGCGCATGATGCAGCCTATTGCGCACAGTTTGAGTCGTAACACGACGTTCTGTGGCTGCACGAAAAGCATTATTCAACATGGTGTCGTTGCTGTCACGGTTCCTCCGAGGCATAATTCGTAGGTAGCGGTCATCCACTGCAGTAGTAGCCCTTGGGCGGCCTGAGCGAGGCATGTCATCGACAGTTCTTGTCTCTCTGTATATCCTCCATGTCCGAACAACATCACTTTGGTTCACTCCGAGACGTCTGGACACTACCTTTGTTGAGAGCCCTTGCTGGCACAAAGTAACAATGCGGACGCAATCGAACCGCGGTATTGACCGTCTAGGCACGTTTGAACTACAGAAAACACAAGCAGGGTACCTCCTTCCTAGTGGAATGACTGGAACTGATTGGCTGTCGGACCCCCTCCGTCTAGCAGGCGCTGCTCGTGTATGGTTGTTTACATCTTTGGGTGGGTTTAGTGACATCTCTGAACAGTCTAGGGGACTGTGTCTGTAATACAATATCCGCAGTCAACGTCTGTCTTCAGGAGTTCTGGGACCGCGCTCAGTGGTTGGATGGGAGCACGGTTCACACCCTTCTACAAGAAGAATGACGGTAGTGGTCCACAAAACTAGAGTCTATTATCCACGACATTCATTTGTTGCATAATCTTAAAATGTATCCGGAGGTAAAAAGTAATGACTTATCTCGAACAGAATCGTCTCCTCCATGCCAGCCAGCATCATTCCAAAAATATCGATTAAATGAAACCCAACTCGTACTTTTCTCACATGACACCTGGAAGTTATGAATCAAGGTAGTCAGGTAGATGCAGTATTTCTCGATTCCCAAATGCATTTGACTTAGCACCACACAATCACTTATCATCGAAAGTACGATCATACTGGGTATCAAGCAAGATTTGTGACTGGACTGAGGGTTTATTGGTTGGGAGGATGCAGCATGTTACCTTGGATGCAGAGTCGTCGACAGATGTAGCAGTAACTTCGGATTACTCATGGGAACCGAGTTGGGACCCTCGTTGCACATGTTGTACATTAATGACACTGCACACAGCATTAATGCCAACACAGTTTTCGCAAATAATGCAGTTATCTATAGCGAAGTAGTGTCTGAAAAAAGCTGCATAAATATTCAGATCTTAATCAGTTTTCAAAGTATTGGAAGTGATGGCAACTTGCTTTAGATGTTTGTAAAATTCTGCAGTTCGCACCACGAAAATATTTAGTATTGTACAGCTAGAATATCAGTGACAACTGGAATCGGCCAACTCATACAAATAGCTGGATGTAACACTTCATACAGATATTGAGTGGTACGATTACATAGGTTCAGTCGCAGATGAAGAACTTGGCAGCCTGTTGAACATGGTCGGTTGTCGATGACTCTGGAGTTGTCGTCCGATGACGTCCCGTATGTGCTAGACTGGAGGCAGATCTGGTGATCGAGCAGGACAAGACAATATGTCGACAGTCTGTTGAGCATATGGCGAGCGTTATCCTGTTGGAAAACATCCCTTGGTATGCTGTTCATGAATGTCAGCACAACACGTCGAATCATCAGACCGACGCACAGATTTGCAGTCAGGATGCGTGGGATAACCACAGGAGGGCCCCTGCTATCATAAGAAATCACACTCCAAGACCATAATTCCACATGTAGCTCCAGAGTGTCTAGGCCGCAGACAGGTTGGTTTCAGGCGCTCACGTCGCCCGGTCCTTTCCAACAGACGACCATCACTGTCACCGAGGCAGAACCGGCTTTCATCAGAAAACAGAGGAGACCTCCGACCTCCAATGAGCTGTTGCTTGACACCACTGAAGCCGCAAATGGCGATGACTTGGGGTCAGTGGAATCCGCGCTACTGGGCATCTGGCTCGGAGGAGGAGGAGTAGCAGGTAAGAGGTTAGTGTTTAACATCCCGTCGACAACGAGGTTATTAGTGACGGGGCACAAGCTCGGGTTAGGGAAGGATGGGGAAGGAAATCGGTTGTCCCCTTGAGAGATGGCATGAGCCCCCTCTCATATTTCTATCTTACGATTCTCCTCTCTAATTGCATGCGGTGGAAAGTTGCTATTCCTTCACACGCAGACTTCCCACGCAGCGTCTCTCGTCACCCGGGTGGTCCGGTGACAGGCGGGCTCTGATGACTTTGAAAGGGTAAGCCGACAGGCGTGAGAGAGTCGAGTGAATGCTTTCCAGACGCCGACATTGTCAAGAGGCACGCCCGCAAGGGCCTGAAGTAGCGGCTGGGCTAGAGGTTCCGTTACTTCGCAGAAACTTAGCGATAACACTTTCTGGCGGGCTACCAGCGAGGCGTGGGAATGACTTGTGTACCCAGGCAGTTGTGGCGGGAAAATTCCCGCGCTTTCTGCAAAATCGTAACTGTGATTGGCTTACTCAGGGCATAGCTCCGTGACGTAGCAAAATCGGCGCAGAAATTGGCGCCAAGAATCTCCATTGGTGGAATGGTAGTGTTCCGGCAATGGAGTGGAATTTTCCGCCGGTTTTCGAGTTGCTGATTGGAACGGTTAACCACGGCCACTGTCGTGGGGGCGGGAATGTTCGGTGTTCGGTTTTGTACGGGTGCTCTTGTGGGTAGTCGGCTCTCGCCTTTCGGTCGAGGACGTCGAAGCAACCAACCATCGCCTCCGGTACGCCAGATCGTGTTCTGCCAATTAAGAAGACAGATTGGTAAGGTATGTCCGCAGCACCGGCAGACAGGGATTTTCCTAGGTGATAATCAGAGCTCAGCAGAGCGCGCCTGTTCGCCTTTTTCTAACTTTGTTCTGTCTTGGGTAGCAGCAATTAATGTTGGGTTGGCTATGTGTTTTCTCTAAGATTTGAGTTGCAAGTAATTGGCTGCACATACCACTTCATCATAATCCTCACAATCTAGTTTAGGGACAACTTCACATTCACAGCGCTTGTTTGAGTATCCAATTTGATGTATTGTAAATGTTTCATGTGTTTTTGTTTATTATTTTGTGTTTAGTCTTAATAAATCATATTGTTATTTTGGACAGAACTTTCATTCTGTTAATCGGTAGAGCAACCCTATCATTCCTCACTATGTTAATGAAACCTTCATTTATTTAACTTATTTATCAAATTAAATTATTGCAGGTGCCAAACTCTCTTCTGCTCCACTGGCAGGGTTGATTAGAGTCAGTTCGCGTATTTTTTTTATCCTTGTGCAACAGCAAAAGTCGGAGTTAGAATAGGGGGGGGGGCTTAGAGCATCATTTACATATGTAGATTCTAGAAGAATTTAGTGTTAAATACACTGCTAGCCCCGGCACCTCGCACCCTTTCAAAGGAGCCATCCCGGCAGTTGCCTGAAGCGATTTAGGGAAATCACGGAAAACCTAAACCAGGATGGCTGAAGGCGCGTTTGAACTGTTGTACTTCCGTATGCGAGTCCAGTGTGGCTTGCTCAGAGATGTTCTGAAGTGACCGATTTGTATCAGCTCATTGTTTCACTGTGGTGCCATCTGCTGCTTGAACTGCTGCTGCAGCCGCATTACGAACCGCCACAGCCATATGACGAACACAACGGCCTTCCCCGTCGGTACGGCCACGTGCCCATCCGGACCCCTGTCTTCTGGTGACCGTACCTTCCCGTGTCCAGCGCCGTCAGCATTCATGTACAGTGGCTACATTCCTGCCAAGTCTTTCTGCAGTATCGCGGAAGCAGCATGCAGCTTCTCATAGTCCACTTGTACCACCTCGTTCAAACTCAGTGAGGTGTTGATAATGCCGTCTGCGCCGTCTTAAAGACATTCTTGACTAACCTCAACTCACTAGGTCCAATCTCAAAGGTCACTAACGCTCACGACCGTCACTGTGCGTATTTAAACATACACTCCTGGAAATTGAAATAAGAACACCGTGAATTCATTGTCCCAGGAAGGGGAAACTTTATTGACACATTCCTGGGGTCAGATACATCACATGATCACACTGACAGAACCACAGGCACATAGACACAGGTAACAGAGCATGCACAATGTCGGCACTAGTACAGTGTATATCCACCTTTCGCAGCAATGCAGGCTGCTATTCTCCCATGGAGACGATCGTAGAGATGCTGGATGTAGTCCTGTGGAACGGCTTGCCATGCCATTTCCACCTGGCGCCTCAGTTGGACCAGCGTTCGTGCTGGACGTGCAGACCGCGTGAGACGACGCTTCATCCAGTCCCAAACATGCTCAATGGGGGACAGATCCGGAGATCTTGCTGGCCAGGGTACTTGACTTACACCTTCTAGAGCACGTTGGGTGGCACGGGATACATGCGGACGTGCATTGTCCTGTTGGAACAGCAAGTTCCCTTGCCGGTCTAGGACTGGTAGAACGACGGGTTCGATGACGGTTTGGATGTACCGTGCACTATTCAGTGTCCCCTCGACGATCACCAGTGGTGTACGGCCAGTGTAGGAGATCGCTCCCCACACCATGATGCCGGGTGTTGGCCCTGTGTGCCTCGGTCGTATGCAGTCCTGATTGTGGCGCTCACCTGCACGGCGCCAAACACGCATACGACCATCATTGGCACCAAGGCAGAAGCGACTCTCATCGCTGAAGACGACACGTCTCCATTCGTCCCTCCATTCACGCCTGTCGCGACACCACTGGAGGCGGGCTGCACGATGTTGGGCCGTGAGCGGAAGACGGCCTAACGGTGTGCGGGACCGTAGCCCAGCTTCATGGAGACGGTTGCGAATGGTCCTCGCCGATACCCCAGGAGCAACAGTGTCCCTAATTTGCTGGGAAGTGGCGGTGCGGTCCCCTACGGCACTGCGTAGGATCCTACGGTCTTGGCGTGCATCCGTGCGTCGCTGCGGTCCGGTCCCAGGTCGACGGGCACGTGCACCTTCCGCCGACCACTGGCGGCAACATCGATGTACTGTGGAGACCTCAGGCCCCACGTGTTGAGCAATTCGGCGGTACATCCACCCGGCCTCCCGCATGCCCACTATACGCCCTCGCTCAAAGTCCGTCAACTGCACATACGGTTCACGTCCACGCTGTCGCGGCATGCTACCAGTGTTAAAGACTGCGATGGAGCTCCGTATGCCACGGCAAACTGGCTGACACTGACGGCGGCGGTGCACAAATGCTGCGCAGCTAGCGCCATTCGACGGCCAACACCGCGGTTCCTGGTGTGTCCGCTGTGCCGTGCGTGTGATCATTGCTTGTACAGCCCTCTCGCAGTGTCCGGAGCAAGTATGGTGGGTCTGACACACCGGTGTCAATGTGTTCTTTTTTCCATTTCCAGGAGTGTACCTGATTTGCATCCTCATAGTGGCACTTTTAGATGTTGTCTAGAAACACACCTACCAACTTTTTCTTTATCTCGTACAATTCGTTCTTGGTGTAGTGATTTTTGTTCCGTAAGTATATGTTCTTCCCATTATACTGTACACAATTACTGGTTGTTCTTTGTATGTTGCAGCTTTAATGTCCAGTAGTGTTGCTAATTGGAAGAACCTGATACAATTGATACAGCTGATACAGTTACTACTCCGTCAGTAAATGAAATACAACAAGCAATAAAGAAATCAAAGAATAACAAGGCTTGTGGCGAGGACAAGATGTACGCTGAGTTATTAAATAATGGAGGCCCACAACTGGAATTAGAAATACAGGCGTTAATAGAAACAATTTGGGAGACAGAAACCGTTCCTGCAGATTGGAAAACTGCAATTGTTTGCCCCATATTTAAGAAGAATGATCCACTAGTTTGTGATAACTACAGAGGAATTGCCTTACTGGATGTCACCTACAAAATCTTATCGAGCTGCCTATTAAACAGGCTGATACCAATAACAGAAGAACCGATTGACGACTATCAATGCGGTTTCCGCAGAAATAGATCCACATTAGATCACTTATTCATCCTAAGAGAAGTAACTGAGAAAGCGTGGGAATTCAATGTATATGTCCACATATTATTCGTAGATTTTAAAAAGCCCTATGATAGCATACACCGACAGACACTCCTAGATATAATGAAGGAATTTAAAATACCATCAAAATTAATCAGATTAGTTAAAGTGTGTATAGACGAAACTTTATGTCGCATAAAGACACCGGTAGGAGAAACTGAAGATTTTAGGGTGTACACTGGACTGGGACAAGGGGATGCCATTTCACCTATTTTATTTAACCTTGTCCTAGAGAAGATTGATAGAGAATTTTCTAAAACCAGTCCACAAGGGATCCCGCTACAGGATGTGAACATTACAAGACTTGCCTATGCAGATGATGTAGCACTAATAAGTAATTCCAAAAGAGAATTAATCAGAATGATGCAAAATTGCTACAAAATTGCTGAGAAAACAGGATTACATGCTAATGAAGAAAAGACAGAATACCTGCCCGCAAGTAAGAAAACCAGAAAAGATGCACCTCTGACTGTAGATGGATTCAGTTTCAGGACTGTTGACCACTTCAAGTACCTAGGAAGCCTTTTTAGTAATAACAACAGAACAGATATAGAAATAGATATCAACAGCAAACAAGATACTTCTTAGTTTCATCAAAATTCTACGAAAAAGATCACTTAGCAGTAACTTCAAAATCGGCTTATATCAATCGACCATTATACCTGTGATGTTATATGGATGTGAAACATTAATATTTAGAAAGAAAGATGAAGAAAAACTGTTAATATTCGAAAGAAAAGTATAAAGAAAAAATTTTGGACCTGTATATGACGAAAATAACATGGAATGGAGAATAAGAAGTATTGAAGAATTAAGAGGGCTGTACAAATACCGTAACATCGTCAAGTACTCAAGAGGAGAAGGTTGAATTGGGCAGGCCATATAGCAAGAATGACAGAGAACAGACTACCTAGAATGGCATTCAGCAGAACAATAGATGGAACGAGAGGAAGAGGGAGACCCAGAATCAGATGGCGGGATAACATCCGGGAGGACACAACTGGGGTGAACAGCAACAGCAACTGGACAAACAGCGCATTGGAGAGTCAGAAGTGGAACAGGATCATAGAGCAGGCTATAGTCGATAAGGCCCTCGCCACATGTAAAGTAAAGTAAAAGTGTTGCTATGGCTAAAATGCATGTACTGTAAGATACTTGCGAGTTTGGTTGCAGCGTTGGATATGACGTGCCGCTGTGCCACATCGTCATTCAGAAGCCCGCGGCAGTGGTCGATGCCAGCGCCCATCGTCCGGGTAAACGGATACACGCCCCGTGGCGGAGAAGCCAGCCACGGGGGGTAGGTCGGACCTAACACGCGATGCGCGTGCAGCACCCCGGCATTACGGGGGAGGAAACTGACGGTCTCCAGGGGGTTGGGTGGCCGGCATTATGTAGCCGGAGCGATCCCCGGTCCAAATTGCCATCCCGCGCGGAGACAGCACCAACCCTTCCAGGCTGGGGGTGACCTGGATGCTCGCCCTTAAACGCAGAAAAGCTCCCCTAAACGCCGGGGCGCCACCCACGGCCTCTGGCAGTACCCGCCGTAATTCTCGGCGGACCGCTTATTTCGCACTTACCGGTCGTTTCCGTGGAGTCAAAATTAGCCCCGAAATGATACCGGCCCGCAGTAGAGCGACTAATGACATTCCATCAGTCGCCTGGGGACAAATATGCCGCGCGCAGGCCTTCGTGCAAACGTGTAGACGGAATGCGGCTGTGGTGCTTTTTGAAGTATATACAAACAAAACAAAAAAGAAAAGAAAGAAAAGGAAAAACCGTGGTTCATGGTTCCTGGATGTTGCCCTCTTTGCTCAAAAGTGGTCTTTCAGGAAAATACTGTTACTGACCTGATGATTCAGCCTACGAAACTACATTTGCGTCTGCATCCATATACATCTACAATAAGCTCCTTATGAGCTCTAATTTCAGTGATTTTTATGTTGTTATCATTCCATGAGGCGTATGTGGGAGAAAGCAATATGTTGCCCAATTGCTTTGTTTTTCGGACATATTCTACATCCTGGAGGACCTCCTCATTACGGATCTATTGGAATGAAAGTAAATCTAATGTAATCTGTTTTCGTTCTGTATCAGGTCGCATTGAAGGAAGACATCGACGCAATTCGGAGGTGGCCTGCTGGATGTGTTACCGATACGTTCGAACAAAACGTAAGTGTTACGGAGATGCTGCGGGAACTCAAATAGAAATCCCTGGAGGGAAGTTGGCGTTCTTTTCGGGAAACACTATCCAGAAAATTTAGATAACAGGCATTTTAAGCTGACTACCGAACGATTCTACTGCAGCCAACATACATAGCGCGCAAGGACCACGCAGATAAGATACGAGAAATTAGGGCCCATACGGAGGCGTATAGACAGTCGCTTTTCTTTCGCCCTATTTTCGACTGGAACAGAGGGGAATGGCAAGTAGTGGTACAGCGTACCCTCCGCCGCGTACTTTATGGTGGCTTGCAGATTGTTTATGTAGATGTAGATGTGTATGTAGATACATTCATCGGGATATGTGGATACTGTCTGCGACTTTTTTATTTTTTTATTTTTATTTTATTTTATTTTTTATTGTTATTTTATTTTATTTTATTTTTTATTTTTATTTTTATTTTTATTTTTTATTTATTTATTTATTTTTTGCGAATGGAGTTAGTGACTAAAAAGTAATAATTTCAAACGGCATGGCTGCTGTGGCAGTTTTTCATGCATCTCGGTGTTTATAATGTCATATCTCCTGGATTATGTCTCAAGCAATGATACATTTTTGGATGTACATTCAGTGGCGTATGTGAATACTGCCTACAAAATGTGTCGCGAATACAGTTAGTAATAAAAAAAGTAATAAATTAAAAGTCATGCTTGATGCTGCAGTTCTACAGCACGAACAGCCAAATTGTGGTAAGCGATAAAAGGTTTTTTCATTCATCATTTTGTGGTGATTGTCAGTGGGAAAAGTTTCTTAAGGGTTTGAAATTATGTGTAACGTTTGTTGCAAGTCACTAAGCGCTCTCGGTCTCAAATATTGGATAAATAAAGTCTGGATGTTCGCGGATCCTGAGCTATTTTTCATCTCCATCCCTTTCCGTCACCCCCAACCCCTTTGAGAGGGAGCTAGTTACTATCCCCATAGCCATTATTTCCGGATAGCAACCTAGTCTGGTTGAAGTCGGCCCAGTGGTTTAGGAGCAGATGCGGAACAGACATACATACATACGTTTTTATAATACGTATGGATTTTAACAGTGGAAGATATCGTTGCCTTTTTATAAAGTTACAGAATTTATCGTTGTTGGTTTACCTTCAACAGTCTGGTGCCCAAGAGGTCATCGAAACGACTGATAGCCGTGAAGTGTCACAGTGTGCCCTGACGAAAATGAAAAGTGTTCCTCTGTGAAGCAACAGTCCGATATTTATCAAACTATGTGGAACTTGTCACCAAGTAACTGTATTAAATGGTTTAATATTTGTTCCGTTCGTTACGAAAGTCCATCATCACCATTATGAGGAGTGACCCCTACAGGCGTGAACACGCTCTTATATTCGTTGCGGCCTCCACATGTCATCTCGACAAACTCCTTGTCATACCTGAAATACGTTGTGTTAGATCAGCTGCCTGGAGACCAGAGGAACAATGAGACCAGGCAGTCCAGTCTAGGATCCGTACGTTCTTCAAGACATTTGTGGTCAACTGCTTTACGAAATTCATTCACTAATGAAGACGGAATAAACATTCCAGAATTCGAATGAAGAACTGCCAAACGAGTAACTTACACGTAGGTATCGTCGGTGCAGCGAATCAGCTTAAATAATTTAATAAATGCGAGGCTTCTGGCCCAGACAGTATACCATTTAGATTCCTTTCAGACTATGCTGATACAATAGGTCCGTACTTAGCAGTCATATATAATCTCTCGCTCTCGAAAGACCCGTATGTAAAGACTGGAAAGCCGGCCGGAGTGGCTGTGCGGTTCTAGGCGCTACAGTCCGGAACCGCGAGACCCCTACGGTCGCAGGTTCGAATCCTGCCTCGGGCATGGATGTGTGTGATGTCCTTAGGTTAGTTAGGTTTAAGTAGTTCTAAGTTCTAGGGGACTGATGACCTCAGACGTTGAGTCCCATAGTGCTCAGAGCCTTTTTTTTTTTTTTTTTTAAGACTGGAAAGTTGGACAAGTCACATCAACACTCAAAAAAGGAAATAGGAGTAATCCGTTGAATTACAGACCCATATCACTAACGGCGATTTGCAGTAGGACTTTGGAGTATACAGTGTGTTTGAACGCCAGCTGGAGTGGCCGTGCGGTTCTAGGCGCTGCAGTCTGGAAGTGAGCGACCGCTACGGTCGCAGGTTCGAATCCTGGCTCGGGCATGAATGTGTGTGATGTGCTTATGTTAGTTACGTTTAATTAGTTCTAAGTTCTAGGCGACTGATGACCTCAGAAATTAAGTCGCATAGTGCTCAGAGCCATTTGAACCATTTCTGTGTTTGAACATTATGAATCCTCTTGAATAAAACGATAATTGACAAATAGCCAACACGGATTCAGAAAACATCGTCCTTGTGAAACACGACTAGCTCTTTATTCTCGTGAAGTGATGAGCGCTATCGACAGGAGACGTCAGATTGGTTCCATATTTTTAGATTTCCAGGAGATTGTAAACACTGTCCCTCACAAGCGATTTCTAATCAAATATCGTGCCTATGGACTATCGTCTCAGTTGCGCGACTGGATTCGTGATTTCCTGCCAGAAAGGTCACAGCTCGTAGTAACTGACGGAAAGTCATCGAGTAAAACCGAAGTAATATCGGGCATTCTCCACAGAAGTCTTATAGACGATTTGCTGTTCCTTCTCTACATAAACGATTTAGGTGACAATCTGAGCAGTCCTCTTAGATTCTTTGCAGATGATGTTGTCATTTACCGTTTAGTAAAATCACCAAATGATCAAACAAATTGCAAAATGATTTAGACAATATATCTGTACGGTGAGAAGACTACAATTAACATAATAATGAAGACGAAAGACGAAGTCATTCACAAGAGCAATCAAAGGAATCCACTAAATTTTAATTACGCGTCAAAATCAAACAAATCTAAGGCTGTTGATTGAACTAAATACTTAGGGGTTACAATTTAAAATAACGTAAATTGAAACTAACACGTAGATAACGTTGCGGGGAAAGAGAACCAGACTGATTTATTGGCAGAAGGCTTACAGGACGCAAGAGGTCTGCTAAAGACTACGCTTGTCTGTCCTCTTCTGGAGTATTGCTGGGCGGTGTGGGATCGGCATCAGTTGGGATTGACGGAGGACATCGACAATATTCGAAGAAGGGCAGCTCTTTTTGTATCATCGCGAGTTAAGGGGGAGAGTGTCATGGATATGATAAGCGAACTGGGGTGGAAGTCATTAAAACAAAGACGCTTTTCGTTGCGGCAGGATCTTCTCATGAAATTTCAACCATCAAATTTCTCCTCTGAATGCGAAAATATATAGTTGAAGCCCATCAACACAGGGAGAAATGATCAATTTAATAAATTAAGCGGAATCAGAGCCCGCACAGTGAGATTAAAGTGTTCGTTTTTCCGGCGCGCTATTCGAGAGCGGAACAGTAGAGAAACAGTTTGGTTCGGTGAACCCTCCCCCAGACACTTACTGAGAATTTCAAAGTAGTCATGTAGATGCAGTCAGAGGTGATGCATACCGTGGTGGGATAGGACATTTATTGCTCTGGTCATGAGCGGTATGGTAGTACTGTTTACTATAGTTGCCATATTCTGGCGAGCGTTCATCCTCGCTTAAACATCAACCAAATCAAATCCAATAGCTCTCCACTTCATGGCTCCAGAGGAACGCTGCTTCCCGTGACTTTCAACCAGATCGTCTACTCGTATGTTCGAGATGACTGGTGTTTGTGCTGTCCTCATCATTTCATCATCATTCATGAAAGTAGCACGATTGGACTGAGCAACGGTTGGGAATTCGTACGGACGCTGATAACCGCGCAGTTCGGCGCCCCACAAACGAAACCAAGCATCATCATCATCATCATACTCGTATGTTGGCCTGGATCTGATCGCCATAAACAGAAGCGATCTGTCGCTGAATACCACAAAATGCCGTTTAATATCCCACTTGACACTGGCTCTGTAAGTCTCGCAAGTCTCTGTGGTAGGATGTCCGCAGTGAACAAAGTATAACAAATCGAGATCTCAACCTGTTCCCACGGTTTCGTGGTGACCCCCTGCCCGGAGCTTCTGCCTCGATTTCAGCTGTCATCATTCGTCTATTCTTCAGTGGCAATCGAACAGTCCTACAGTCTTCTCATGGTGCAGTCCTTCTGCAAGGACCCATGTGAAGTCTTCTTGGCCTACTGTTACCTTGAGTCCATATCGTCACCTCTTGTCATGCAGTCATTATGCTGCAACCAAACGTCTATGTGATGTGTCGGTATGACGTCCGGATGACACACATTTAAACTGTCTGACCTTTCTAAAAGTCCGACAACAGCAAATGAAATGCACATGCACATCCTCTGAGTATGGCGTGTGTTGCGATTGTGTCGGATCAAAATATTCCCAAAAGATTTGCTAAGGGAATGAACTTGGATATCAGATTCTATTATGAAAAAAACTTAAGTTCTGACACTTCTCAACACTTTAGTGACTTGGAAGTAATTGATAGTATATAAATGTTGAAGTCTTAACTGTCATTATACTGAAGTTTGTACAGAAATGCGAGAAATTTTAGTTATTTAGTGAAATATTGCTACGTGCTGACTTACTTACGTGTATGTACGATACATACACTGAAGAGCCAAAGAAACTGGTACACCTGCCTAATATCGTGCAGGGGCCCCGCGAGCACGCAAAAGCGCTCCAACGCGACGTGGCATGGACTCGATTAATGTCTGAAGTAGTGCTAGAGGGAACTGACAGCATGAATCCTGCAGGGCTGTCCGTAAATCCGTAAGAGTACGAGGGGGTGGAAATCGCTTCTGAACAGCACATTGAAAGGTTTCCCAGATTTGCTCAGTAATGTTCATGTTTGGGGGGTGTGGTGGCCAGCCGAAGTGTTTAAGGGGCTCCGGAACGCCCTATACTTGCAATGTTAAAATAACGCTTATAAATTACATCTTTCCTCACAAAGTATGTGAGGTAGGAAGTTGAACTTTTTACAGATTATTTATTGGAATATGGGCTACAACTTAACACAGGGATTTTACAAAATTTTAGTTCAGTTATTAAAGATGATTTTTTTTCAATTGTAATGAAAATTCACAACATTTTTTTGCAATTTTTTATTTATATATTCAAAAATATACAGTTTTTTGGAAAAAGGCTGTGTTAAATTATGCAGAAGGTACTGTGTAACATTTACTGAAAGTTTGAAACAAATATGTTTGGAAGATCCTTAGAAAACATGTAATTAGTATGAGAAAATAAAAGTTTTGGGAATCGAGCGACAAAGATTGGATTAACTTTTTAGTGCATTCCAGGTCCATAGGATGAATTATCTTCATCCTCTGCAAACTCCTCCTCCAGCTTCCTCTTGTTCCTCCTCCTGTGTACTCTTGCTTGTATTTCTAGACTCTTTACAGCCCTGTCTGCAGCCCGAAGGCGTTCCTTGTCTAAAGCAAGCATCGGTCGTACCATGTTAGAACCTATCGTCATTATTGTTTACAGTAGTAACACATACCTTTGGCTTTCCAACATTTCTCCTTTTCTTAAAAGCCTTCAGAGGATTTCTAATAACTTTACTTTTAGTCATTATTATACTTCAACAAAACAGAGACTCAAGAAACAGAATTAATTACGAATATTTTCGAAATAACGACAGAGTAAATAAACATGAAACAATCGGCAATCACACCAGCGATATATATTGAACCATCACAGGTTAGCCACAACACATACTTTATCTCACATCACTAAAATGTACCTGATCAACACGGACGTTAATAATAACACCATTTGACAGCAGTTTAACAGCGCCACAGTGGGTCACGCCCATGTAGAACACATTTCAAAAAAAATTTAAAAATAGTTGTAGTCTTCGGAATTGAATAAATTATATATCTATTAAAAGGTAATAGTCTGCAGATTCAGAAAACGCAAAAAAGTAAAAATTGAACTTTTCATGATTTTGAGCCTTTCCGGAGCCCCTTAAGGGGGAGAGTGTCATGGATATGATAAGCGAACTGGGGTGGAAGTCATTAAAACAAAGACGCTTTTCGTTGCAGCAGGATCTTCTCATGAAATTTCAAGCATCAAATTTCTCCTCTGAATGCGAAAATATATATTTGAAGCCCATCAACACAGGGAGAAATGATCAATTTAATAAATTAAGCGGAATCAGAGCCCGCACAGTGAGATTAAAGTGTTCGTTTTTCCGGCGCGCTATTCGAGAGCGGAACAGTAGAGAAACAGTTTGGTTCGGTGAACCCTCCCCCAGACACTTACTGAGAATTTCAAAGTAGTCATGTAGATGCAGTCAGAGGTGATGCATACCGTGGTGGGATAGGACATTTATTGCTCTGGTCATGAGCGGTATGGTAGTACTGTTTACTATAGTTGCCATATTCTGGCGAGCGTTCATCCTCGCTTAAACATCAACCAAATCAAATCCAATAGCTCTCCACTTCATGGCTCCAGAGGAACGCTGCTTCCCGTGACTTTCAACCAGATCGTCTACTCGTATGTTCGAGATGACTGGTGTTTGTGCTGTCCTCATCATTTCATCATCATTCATGAAAGTAGCACGATTGGACTGAGCAACGGTTGGGAATTCGTACGGACGCTGATAACCGCGCAGTTCGGCGCCCCACAAACGAAACCAAGCATCATCATCATCATCATCATACTCGTATGTTGGCCTGGATCTGATCGCCATAAACAGAAGCGATCTGTCGCTGAATACCACAAAATGCCGTTTAATACCCCACTTGACACTGGCTCTGTAAGTCTCGCAAGTCTCTGTGGTAGGATGTCCGCAGTGAACAAAGTATAACAAATCGAGATCTCAACCTGTTCCCACGGTTTCGTGGTGACCCCCTGCCCGGAGCTTCTGCCTCGATTTCAGCTGTCATCATTCGTCTATTCTTCAGTGGCAATCGAACAGTCCTACAGTCTTCTCACGGTGCAGTCCTTCTGCAAGGACCCATGTGAAGTCTTCTTGGCCTACTGTTACATTGAGTCCATATCGTCACCTGTTGTCATGCAGTCATTATGCTGCAACCAAACCTCTATGTGATGTGTCGGTATGACGTCCGGATGACACACATTTAAACTGTCTGACCTTTCTAAAAGTCCGACAACAGCAAATGAAATGCACATGCACATCCTCTGCGTATGGTGTGTGTTGCGATTGTGTCGGATCAAAATATTCCCAAAAGATTTGCTAAGGGAATGAACTTGGATATCAGATTCTATTATGAAAAATCTTAAGTTCTGACACTTCTCAACACTTTAGTGATTTGGAAGTAATTGATAGTATATAAATGTTGAAGTCTTAACTGTCATTATACTGAAGTTTGTACAAAAATGCGAGAAATTTTAGTTATTTAGTGAAATATTGCTACGTGCTGATTTACTTACGTGTATGTACGATACATACACTGAAGAGCCAAAGAAACTGGTACACCTGCCTAATATCGTGCAGGGGCCCCGCGAGCACGCAAAAGTGCTCCAACGCGACGTGGCATGGACTCGATTAATGTCTGAAGTAGTGCTGGAGGGAACTGACACCATGAATCCTGCAGGGCTGTCCATAAATCCGTAAGAGTACGAGGGGGTGGAGATCGCTTCTGAACAGCACATTGAAAGGTTTCCCAGATTTGCTCAATAATGTTCATGTTTGGGGGGGTGTGGTGGCCAGCCGAAGTGTTTAAGGGGCTCCGGAACGCCCTATACTTGCAATGTTAAAATAACGCTTATAAATTACATCTTTCCTCACAAAGTATTTGAGATAGGAAGTTGAACTTTTTATAGATTATTTATTGGAATATGGGCTGCAAATTAACACAGGGATTTTAAAAAATTTTAGTTCAGTTATTAAAGATGATTTTTTTTCAATTGTAATGAAAATTCACAACATTTTTTTGCAATTTTTTATTTATATATTAAAAAATATACAGTTTTTTGGAAAAAGGCTGTGTTAAATTATGCAGAAGGTACTGTGTAACATTTACTGAAAGTTTGAAACAAATATGTTTGGAAGATCCTTAGAAAACATGTAATTAGTATGAGAAAATAAAAGTTTTGGGAATCGAGCGACAAAGATTGGATTAACTTTTTAGTGCATTCCAGGTCCATAGGATGGATTATCTTCATCCTCTGCAAACTCCTCCTCCAGCTTCCTCTTGTACCTCCTCCTGTTTACTCTTGCTTGTATTTCTAGACTCTTTACAGCCCTGTCTGCAGCCCGAAGGCGTTCCTTGTCTAAAGCAAGCATCGCTCGTACCATGTTAGAACCTATCTTCATTCCCATATTTCTAAATACCTTTGGCTTTCCAACATTTCTCCTTTTCTTAAAAGCCTTCAGAGGATTTCTAATAACTTTACTTTTACTCATTATTATACTTCAACAAAACAGAGACTCAAGAAACAGAATTAATTACGAATATTTTCGAGATAACGACAGAGTAAATAAATATGAAACAATCGACAATCACACCAGCGATATATATTGAACCATCACAGGTTAGCCACAACACATACTTTATCTCACATCACTAAAATGTACCTGATGAACACGGACGTTAATAATAACACCATTTGACAGCAGTTTAACAGCGCCACAGTCGGTCACGCCCATGTAGAACACATTTCAAAAAAAAATTTAAAAATAGTTGTAGTCTTCGGAATTGAATAAATTATATATCTATTAAAAGGTAATAGTCCGCAGATTCAGAAAACGCAAAAAAGTAAAAATTGAGCTTTTTATAATTTTGAGCCTTTCCGGAGCCCCTTAAGCACAGAAGAGTGTTCCTGGAGCTACTATGTAGAAATTCTGGACTTGTGGGGTGTCGCAATTTCCTGCTGGAATTTTTCAAGTCCGTCAGAATGCACAATGAACAGGAATGGCCGCAGGTTATCAGACACAATGCTTACGGAGGTGTCACCTGTCTTGAGTCCCGTATCACTCAAACTGCACGCGCCGCGCACAATTACAGAGCCCCCACCAGCTGGAATAGTCACCTGCTGACATGCAGTGCCCATGGATTCACGAGGTTGTCTCCATACCCGTACACGTTCCAACCGCCCCATACAATGTGGAACGAGACTCGTCCGTCCAGGAAACATGTTTCCAGTCATCAAGAGTCCAATGTCGGTGTTGACGGGTCCAGGCGACGCATAAAGCTTTGTATCGTGCTGTCATCAAGCGTACACGAATGGACCTTCGGCACTGAAAGCCCGTATCGATGATGTTTCGTTGAATGATTCGCACGCTGATGGCCCAGCACTGAAATCTGCAGCAGTTTGCAGAAGCGCAGCACTTCTGCCACGCTGAACGATTCTCTTCAGTCGTCGTTGCTCCCGTTCTTGCAGGATCTTTTTCCGGCCGCAGCGATGTCGGAGATCTCATGTTTTACCGAATTCCTGACATTCACGGTACACTCGTGAAATGGTCGTATGGGAACATCCCCACTTCGTCCGCACCTCGGAGATGTTGTGTCCCATCGCTCGTGCGCCGACTATAACACCACGTTCAAACTCACTTAAATCTTGATACTCTGCAGTAACCGATCTGAAAACTGCGCCAGATAAATGTTGTTTACGTATGCGTTGCCGACCGCAGCGCCGCATTCTGCCTATTTACATATCTCTGTATTTGAATAGGCATGCCTGTACCAGTATCTTTGGCGCTTCAGTGTATATTGCGAGATTCGTTAGTAGGGAGCTAGTTCTTGCATTCGGTCTGTTGTATGTTGATGGTCCTTTCGATAATGTATTTAAACGGAGGTGTGCTACAGTGATGGGAACTACAATTGCTAATTCGATCAAGCACAAGACTACTTATTGGTCATATAGTTGCTCGTGCAGTGTTTCTAAGGATCTGTGTTCTTCTGAGATATTGGATAAAATTCCTCTGCGCCTCTCCACGAATAGTTACAATATTTATTTATTTTATATATTCCTCCCGATTTTCTTGTGTACTGGGACTCAGTGGTGCCTGAAAGCTTTTACAGGCGTAATTACATGGACACTAGTAGGCTGCAGTTCCGCCAGATTGCACGATCTCCACCTGAAAAGTTCCAATAACGTTAAGAACACACACAGTTTTAGATTAGAGAGGCTGCAGTCCTGGATATGTTCTTAATACATTGTTTTATGACTTGTATAAAAATGTTATAAATCTGTAGAAGACAGTTTACTAATGTTCGTAACTAGCAGTTACTGAATGTTAAAAACGTATTTTTGCATTCTGATCTGCTCGAGGCTGAGAGTTGTGTACATTCTTAAACTCACAATTCATTTCCCGCGTAACGAACTTAAATGTGACGACCAAAATAGCACTGAAAATAGTAAAAATAACGCATACACGTACTCACACTATCCGTAGGAATTTCGTATTTTTCACTACTGAAAACACACTCCCTTAATTATGAAATCTTAATCATAACACCCCATAGTCGTAGAAATAACAAAGAATCAGTTCAGTACCTTCGAAATCACCCAGTGCTGCATTGACTGGAAGGTGAAAATCAATCGAAGAGGAGCCAAACAATCCTGCTCATTACCAAGCTCAAGCACCCAAAGAGCCAAGTCACAACTGATGGTGCGGACTAGAAATCGCAGTATAACTCAGTAAAATAGCTTGGACATACTACAAAGCAGAGATTGTCTTGGCAACCGCAAGTAACCAGTGTCGTCAACTAAGGTTGCAGCCCACGTTTGTACCGGTTCTTTAACAGCGACAGCCTATGCAAACCTACGATACAGAACTAACAATCTGGTTCAAATGGTTCAAATGGCTCTGAGCACTATGGGACTTAACATCTGAGGTCATCAGTCCCCTAGAACTTAGAACTATTTAAACCTAACTAATCTAAGGACATCAACACATCCATGCCTGAGGCAGGATTCGAACCTGCGACCGTAGCGGTCGCGCGGTTCCACACTGGAGCGCCTAGAACCGCTCAGCCATACCGGCCGGCTAACAATCTGGAGCCCCATCGTAATTCCTACCATCTTATATTATCCAGAAATGTAGTCAATGGCCACCAAAACTCATTTGAAACGACTACAAACCCTGGCAACTTGGTTTTCGGGTTGTAACAAATGCTCTCCACAATACACTGAAAAAGTCACATTAGGCTACACTAGGGCAACCATCGGTCTATCAAATCATTCAGAGAATCTCCATTAACTTTTTCACTTCAGTACTGAAAACGCTCTTGCTTAATGATGCGAGAAGTGGCAATTGGCACTAACAAAAGTGCGAGGTCGTCCACATGGGTACTAAAAGACATCCGAAAAATGTTGGGTATACGATAAATCGCACAAATCTTAAGGCTGTCAATTCGACTAAATACCTAGGAATTACAATTACGAGCAACTTAAATTGGAAAGACCACGTAGATAATATTGTGGGGAAGGCGAAACAAAGACTGCGCTTTTTTGGCACAACACTTAGAAGATGCGACAAACGCACTAAAGAGACAGCCTACATTACACTTGTCCGTCCTCTGCTGGAATATTGCTGCGCGGTGTAGGATCCTTACTAGGTAGGATTGACGGAGAACATCGAAAAAGTGCAAAGAAGGGCAGCTCGTTTCGTGTTATCGCGCAATAGGGGTGAGAGTGTCACTGGTATAATACGCGAGTTGGGGTGGCAGTCACTGACAGAGATCCATTTACGAAATTTCCATTACGAAATTCCATTTACGAAATTTCGATCAGCAACTTTCTCTTCTGAATGCGAAAATATTTTTTTGACACCCACCTACGTAGGGAGAAATGATCATCATAATAAAATAAGAGAAATCAGAGCTCTAACGGAAATATTTAGGTGTTCCTTTTCCCCACGCGCCATTCGAGAGTGGAATCGTAGAGAAGTGGTATGAAAATGGTTCGATGAACCCTCTGCCAGGCACTTCAGTGTGAATTGCAGAGTAACGATGTAGATGTAGATACACAGAAGCACCAAAGAAACTGGTATAGGCATGCGTATTTACCTACAAAGATATGTAAATACGCAGATGGCCCGAGATGAATTCTATCGAAAATTTATGGGACGTAATCGGGAGGTCGGGCCAACGGCGTTGGTAACACTGGTTCCCGTCAAATCACCGAAGTTCAGCGCTGTCGGTCTGGGCTAGAACTTGCATGGGTGAACATCCGATTTGTGAAGCGCTGTTGGCAAGCGGGATACACTCAGCCCTTGTGAGGCAAACAGAGGACCTACTTGACTGAGAAGTAGCGGCTCCGGTCTTTTAAATTGATATACGGCCAGGAGAGCTGTGTGCTGACCACAAGCCAGTCCACATCCGCATACACTGACGCGTGTGGGCTGAGGATGACACGGCGACCGATAGGTACACTTAGGTCCTCATGGCGTGTTCGGACGCAGTTTACTTTAAATTTTTTAATCGGGAGGTTACTTCGTGCAGGAAAGCCTGCAGCGACAACACTTTCGGTACTATGGATTGCTACAGGGGCAGCTCAGGTGATGTCATGCTGTTAGCAAAGGCACTTGCGTCTATCGTTTGTTGCCATAGCCCAGAAGAATGGAAAAAATTGCGGATGTGTTATATGACGATCAATTTGGCATAAAGAAAGGTAAATGCACAAGACAGGCAGATCTGATGCTGTGGTTGACAGTGGAAGAAAGGGTTTAGGAAAGTCAAGACACGTTCATAGGATTTGTCGATCTGGAAAAAGCGTTCGACAGTGTCAAATGGTGCAAGACGTTCGAAACTGTGAGGAAGATAGGAGAGAGAGAGGCGTAATATACAACATGTACAAGAGCCAAGAGGGAATAATAAGGATGGAACAGCAAGAACTAAGTGCTCGGAATAAAAAGGGTGTCAGACAGAGATGTCATCTTTCCCTTATACTGTTCATTCTATGCATCGAAGAATCAACGACAGAAATGAGAGAAAGTTTCAATAGTGGTGAAAGGATATCAGTGATAAGTTTCGCTGATGGCATTGCTATTCTCAGTGAAGGTGAAGAAGAATTACAGGATCTACTAAATGGAATGAACAGTATAAAGAGTACGGAATGTGGACTGAGAGTAAACCGAAGAGCAATGAGAAGTAGCACAAATGAGAACAGTGAGAAACTTAACATCAGGACAGATGGTCACTAAGTAGATTAAGGTAAGAAATTCTGCTACCTAGACAGCAAAATAACCCATGACGAGTGGAGCAAGGACATCAAAGCAGACTAGCACTCGCAAAAAGGGCATTCCTGGCCAAGAGAAGTCTACTAGTATCAAACAAAGGCCTTAATTTGAGCAAGAGATTTCTGGGAATGTACGTTTGGAGCACAACATTATATGGTAGTGCAAAATGGACTGTGGAAATACCGGAACAGAAGAGAATCGAAGCGTTTGCGATGTGGTGCTACAGACGGATGTTGAAAATTATGTAGATTGATAAGGTAAGGAATGAGGAGATTCTGTGCAGAATCGGAGAGAAAGGAATATATACACTCCTGGAAATTGAAATAAGAACACCGTGAATTCATTGTCCCACGAAGGGGAAACTTTATTGACACATTCCTGGGGTCAGATACATCACATGATCACACTGACAGAACCACAGGCACATAGACACAGGCAACAGAGCATGCACAATGTCGGCACTAGTACAGTGTATATCCACCTTTCGCAGCAATGCAGGCTGCTATTCTCCCATGGAGACGATCGTAGAGATGCTGGATGTAGTCCTGTGGAACGGCTTGCCATGCCATTTCCACCTGGCGCCTCAGTTGGACCAGCGTTCGTGCTGGACGTGCAGACCGCGTGAGACGACGCTTCATCCAGTCCCAAACATGCTCAATGGGGGACAGATCCGGAGATCTTGCTGGCCAAGGTAGTTGACTTACACCTTCTAGAGCACGTTGGGTGGCACGGGATACATGCGGACGTGCATTGTCCTGTTGGAACAGCAAGTTCCCTTGCCGGTCTAGGAATGGTAGAACGATGGGTTCGATGACGGTTTGGATGTACCGTGCACTATTCAGTGTCCCCTCGACGATCACCAGTGGTGTACGGCCAGTGTAGGAGATCGCTCCCCACACCATGATGCCGGGTGTTGGCCCTGTGTGCCTCGGTCGTATGCAGTCCTGATTGTGGCGCTCACCTGCACGGCGCCAAACACGCATACGACCATCATTGGCACCAAGGCAGAAGCGACTCTCATCGCTGAAGACGACACGTCTCCATTCGTCCCTCCATTCACGCCTGTCGCGACACCACTGAAGGCGGGCTGCACGATGTTGGGGAGTGAGCGGGACCGTAGCCCAGCTTCATGGAGACGGTTGCGAATGGTCCTCGCCGATACCCCAGGAGCAACAGTGTCCCTAATTTGCTGGGAAGTGGCGGTGCGGTCCCCTACGGCACTGCGTAGGATCCTACGGTCTTGGCGTGCATCCGTGCGTCGCTGCGGTCCGGTCCCAGGTCGACGGGCACGTGCACCTTCCGCCGACCACTGGCGACAACATCGATGTACTGTGGAGATCTCACGCCCCACGTGTTGAGCAATTCGGCGGTACATCCACCCGGCCTCCCGCATGCCCACTATACGCCCTCGCTCAAAGTCCGTCAACTGCACATACGGTTCACGTCCACGCTGTCGCGGCATGCTACCAGTGTTAAAGACTGCGATGGAGCTCCGTATGCCACGGCAAACTGGCTGACACTGACGGCGGCGGTGCACAAATGCTGCGCAGCTAGCGCCATTCGACGGCCAACACCGTGGTTCCTGGTGTGTCCGCTGTGCCGTGCGTGTGATCATTGCTTGTACAGCCCTCTCGCAGTGTCCGGAGCAAGTATGGTGGGTCTGACACACCGGTGTCAATGTGTTCTTTTTTCCATTTCCAGGAGTGTATATAGAAAACACTGACATGGAGAAAGGATGATAGGACATCTGTTAAGACATCAGGGAATAACTTAAATGTTGCGAGAGGGAGGTATAGAGGGTAAAAACTGTAGAGGAAAACAGATTTGAATAAATTCAGCAAGTAATTGAGGACGTAGGTTTCATGTGCTACTCTGAAACGAAGAGGTTGGCACAGGAGAGGAACTCAAGGCGGGTCGCATCAAACCAGTCAGAAGACTGATGAAAAAATAAATAAAATAAAATGAGACAGCACGGCTCTATATTTTTGCAGGAGACTCTCAACGACTTGTTGAGTCCGTGTCAGGTCGAGTTACTGCACTATGCCGGCTGAATGGAGGTGCGACAACGCTGTAGAAGGTATCTCATGACTTTTGTCACTTAGTTGTTAAGAATACTAAAAACTGGATCTCTTTGTTGCCCCTGCAGATCGTCAGATAGGCAACCTACAACTGGGACCGGTTGTCATGAGCCGGGGAGGCCGTGTAATAGTATAGAGACGTCTGGCTGAATGTACGAGGGGCGTTAAAAAAGTTGGTGCAAAGTCCGCGAGATGGCACCACCGGCGTGTATCGAGGTCATGTTTAGTTAGTAGCATCTTTGGAAAGAACGCACACCAAGTTTCAGTCATATGGGTCTATTTCTTTGTGTTTGGCATTCGTGTGAATCAAGGAAGTCGAGTGATTGTCAAAAAACGGACGAAAAAGAATTTCTTGCGGTGATTAAACATTATTTTATGGAAGGCAAAACACCTCAGGAGACTAAAGAGAAGCTTGATAAACATTACGGTGACTCCGCACCTTCGAATATAACAGTTTATAAGTGGTTTAAAAATTTTCGGAGTGGTCATATGGGCACAAGTGATGCTGAACGTTCTAGACGCCCTGTGGAGGTTATGACTCCAGAAATCATTGATAAAATCCATGATATGGTGATGGATTGCACAAGAGTTAAGGTGCGTGGGCATCTCGAATGAACGGGTACATAACATTTTGCATAAATATTTGGACATGAGAAAGCTATCCGCAGGGTGGGTTCCGCGATTGCTCACGCTTGACCAAAAACGGAATCGTGTGAAGCGTTGCAAGGATGGTTTGCAGCTGTTCAGGAAGAATCCGCAGGACTTTAAGCGTCGTTTCGTCACTATGGACGAAACATGGCTTCATTACTGTACTCCTGAGACAAAACAACAACCTAAACAATTGGTTACCACCAAGGGCGAATCTGCACCAAAAATGGGAAGGCCATTCCTTAGCCGGAAAGGTTATGGCGACTGTCTTTTGGGATTCGCAAGGGCTAATCCTCATCGACTATCTGGAAAAGGGTAAAACTATTACAGGTGCATATTATTCACTGGACCGTTTGAAAACAGAGCTGCAAGAAAAAACGCCGGCGATTGGACTGCAAAAAAGTCCTTTTCCATCACGACAATTAACCAGCACACACCTGAGCAGTTGGGGTCAGAAAATTAATGGAAATAGGATTTCAACTCGTTTCACATCCCCCCTATTCTCCAGACTTGGCTCGAGGGACTACTACACTACTGGCCATTAAAATAGCTACACCAAGAAAAAATGCAGATGATAAACGAGTATGCATTGGACAAATATATATACTAGACCTTACATGTGATTGCATTTTCACGCAATTTGTGTGCATAGATCCTGCGAAATCAGTACCCAGAACAACCACCTCTGGCCGTGATAACGGCCTTGATACTCCTGGGCATTGAGTCAAATAGAGCTTGGAAGGCGTGTACAGGTACAACTGCCCATGCAGTTTCAACACGATACCACAGTTCATCAAGAGTAGTCACTGGCGTATACTGTCGAACCACTTGCTCAGCCACCACTGACCAGACGTTTTCAATTGGTGAGAGCTCTGGAGAATGTGCTGGCCAGGGCACATTCTGTATCCAGAAAGGCCCCTACAACATGCGGTCGTGCATTATCCTGCTGAAATGTAGGGTTTCGCAGGGATCGAATGAAGGGTAGAGCCACGGGTCGTAACACATCTGAAATGTAACGTCCACTGCTCAAAGTGCCGTCAATGCGAACAAGAGGTGACCGAGACGTGTAACCAATGCCACCGCATACCATCACGCCGGGTGATACGCCAGTATGGCGATGACGAATACAGGCTTCCAACGTGCGTTCACCGCGATGTCGCCAAACGCGGATGCGACCATCATGATGCTGTAAACAGAACTTGGATTCGTCGGAAAAAATGACGTTTTGCCATTCGTGCACCCAGGTTCGTCGTTGAGTACACCATCGCAGGTGCTCCTGTATGTGATGCAGCGTCAAGGGTAACCGCAGCCAAGGTCTCCGAGCTGACAGTTCATGCTGCTGCAAACGTCATCGAACTGTTCGAGCAGATGGTTGTCTTGCAAACGTCCCCATCTGTTGACTCAGGGATCGGGACGTGGCTGCACGATCCCTTACAGTCATGCGGATAAGATACCTGTCATTTCGACTGCTAGTGATACGAGGCCGTTGGCATCCAGCACGGCGTTCCGTATTACCCTCCTGAAGCCACCGATTCCATATTCTGCTAACAATCATTGGATCTCGACCAACGCGACCAGCAATGTCGCGATACGATAAACCGCAATCGCGGTAGGCTACAATCGGACCTTTAGCAAAGTCGGAAACGTGATGGTACGCATTTTTCGTCCTTACACGAGGCACCACAACAACATTTCACCAAGCAACGCCGGTCAACTGCTGTTTGTGTATGAGAAATCGGTTGGAAACGTTC
Organism: Schistocerca cancellata; assembly: GCF_023864275.1. Classification (NCBI taxonomy): domain Eukaryota; kingdom Metazoa; phylum Arthropoda; class Insecta; order Orthoptera; family Acrididae; genus Schistocerca; species Schistocerca cancellata. The sequence continues at coordinate 158,969,241 of NC_064632.1, forward strand.
CTCATGTCAGGACGTTGTAGGTGTCGCCACCGGCGCAAACCTTGTGTGAATGCTCTGAAAAGCTAATCGTTTGCATATCATAGCATCTTCTTCCTGTCGGTTAAATTTCGCATCTGTAGCACGTCATCTTCGTGGTGTAGCAATTTTAATGGCCAGTAGTGTAATTGTTCCTCAATTTGAAGGAATGGCCGGCGGGACAATGTTTTTATTCAAACGAGGAGGTGGCTGCAGCAAGTAGTAGTTATTTTGCAGACTCGGACAATTCCTATTATTTGGAAGGGATCGACAAATGAGAACAGCGTTGGACGAAGTGTGTAAGTCTAAAAGGAAACTATGTCGAAAGATAAAAAAGGTTTGCCCCAAACACGTGAGCAGTTTTTATTTTTGCACGGATTTTTCAAACGCTCCTCGTGAGAGAGAGCAACGTGGCCCTGAGCTTGCGGGGATAAGGAAATCGATGAATAAAAGAGATAGTAGCGTGGTGCTGGAGTGGAGGCCTCTCGACCCAGCTCGAGCAGCCGGCGGGACGCCGCTGCGCCCTTAAAGCGGACCACTCGTCTCCACTCGCCGGTCTGGCCGCGGCGACGCGATCGATAGCCGCCGTCTGGCCCTGGCGCGTTGACCTGCTTCCTCGCGCCCTCCGCCACCCTTCCTGCCTCAGCTAGCGGGCGCTGCCTCGGCCCCGCGGCTCACCCGGAGCTGCGTGAGGACGACCCGCCCACAAAGAAAAGGCTGGCAGCACCTCCCGTGGAGTGGCGCGGGGGTATAGTGTATATCAAAGGGACACAGCAGTACATAGAGATGCTGTGCAACGCTATTCGGCGCTCCCTGCGGTGCAACGCCGTACTATTAGCCGTCGCGTTTTGGGAAGTCATTCCGCGGTTGTTTTGAGAGCGAGAGAGATCCTGTCAGGTTGGTTTTGTAAGCTAAAAAATTGCTGAATTTCTTTTCAGAATTGTGTTGTTGCGGGCTGAGAGTATACACTAACAAGCCAAAACATTATGATTGCTAACAAAGTCAGACAAATGAATTAAAAAATATTTGTCGAATAATGAAAACTGCAACACTGCATGTAATACAACCCGAAAGAGGCCCTCAATGGCTAAGTGCAAATAATCGTAGGTAACCTTCACAGTGCACAGCAAATGCTGAAAGTTCTCTGTTGGATTCCTTTCATGTTAATTTTTTAAAACTGCTGTCATTTACGGCATACATTCCTCCTCTAAGTTTACTGTGGTGTTTCTGACTATCTGGGAGGAGACTAAGCAGTGGAACGTGTTACTTTTACACACAAACAAGAACGATCTGTCACACTACTACACTTTAAACCACAGTTTATATGTAATTCATGTCACACAGTCTCATACGGAACCTACATCCGCTTTCTTTTATATACTGTGTATGATAAGATACTGTCATCCCCCTTCCCTTCTGTGTGAGATGATGAATGAGCAAATGTATTTCTAGTTGCATGCTCGATGGTAGCAGACAAGCCTGTCTGCTAGAGAACAGTAGGACCAATGTCGGAACAGGTAGCTACCCTTTCTAAAACCAAAGACGTTTCTATTCTTAGTATGGTCCTGTCCGTCCCTTGTCATGTTGGTATAGGAAGCTGCCTCTCTGGTGACTTCCGTTTGTATCTGTGAAGCACACTCAGTAGGGGCCCAGGCCAGTCTGTCCGCGGCGAGCGTCTGAAGTGGTAAGATCTCCGGCTAAGCGCGTCTCTGCTAAGTCCGTAGGACAATGTATTTCTTACGTTCAGCATGACTGAATATTTAATCACCTTTATTTCAGGTTTAGATCTAAAATATCTAATGTTATCTTCCATTGCAACGCAGTGTAATTCGAGTGTGAAGTTCAGAATATCTTCCAGTATTTGGTTTGTAACAATTTGTGAGTAAAGTGGAACAACGTGTTGACGGTCCGTAACTCTAACTAAGATCATCAATCTCAAATGCGAATGTGCGTGAGATTATAACGTCTCGTCTTGACAATATTTTCAATATAGCAACTTTTCTTTATGTTCAACCCACGTGGGGTGTACTTCGTGAGACCAGTATCACGTGCTTATACAATTGTTTGACCCATCAGTAAGACGATAGTAACCAGTTCGAGGTTTTTCTTTTGTAAATTGCGTTTCGGTCTAATTTATTTTAATTATCAAAATTATTGTAGAGTTACACTGTTTGTGTAAACCAAGTTGACCACATGAAGCATGTGGTGTAATCATCAAAGTAGCCCTCAGCTATTCTTTTCGGGAAGATTTCACAGAGAGTTAGTATGAATTTAGTATACCAGTGTGTGGTAATTTCATGACGGACAGGATTGCGCTACGAACGTAACTTCTTTGGGTGAAAATTGAATCGGTTGGTTGTGGTTGATTTCCTCTTACATGTGTTTCAACGTTCTTCGTGTGTTATTTTATGAATGCAGTGTTGTATGCAGTCTCCCAATCTTGGCTCCATATTTGATGTGTTCCGTAAGATTACAAACTCACATTTTCACAATCCTAAACAAGGCACCAGTTTAATTACGAATCATGTTTAATATGCTGAAATTTTAATGGAACAATGATCAATGTTAAAATAAATGTCCAAATATAAACTGATTTATTTCTTTTTATTCAAATTGTCTATATATATATATATATATATATATATATATATATATATATATATATATATATATATCACCGGTTATCGTAAGATGACTACTAAAAGAGTATAATTAATGTTAGTCTGGTGGGAATTTGGAATTTGGTAAGCTAGACTGGATACCTGGTGAAACAGTTGCACAGTAATGCAAGGTTAACTTCCCCAGATAGCGCACAGCTTTTAACCCGCTTTTATTGTCTTGAATATCAGCACCACTTTCAGAACAAATTAATGCATCAACATTACAATGCAATTTACAACAACTGTCAGTTTGTAACGTTCCCTTAGAAAAATTAATGAATGACTGTGCTGATAAACCTCCTACATTATTTGATTTTCAAACATCTGAGCAAAACTGAACGTAATCAGACATTACTCTCTTTACTTATTCTGATCAACACTAAACTGACACACAATATTTTTAGCGCAACGCAATCTGACTTTCAATAATCCCTACAAAAGAATGGCACTGACTAACATTAACCTATACCTTTCACAAATCACTTACCTCACAAAAATCTTCGTTACTCAAGCTACTGCAATACAGCGAGCGCCACTACTGCCAGCTAAATAAAAGATTATAACTACTGAAGGCACTAACTACTCATAAGCATAGTTAGCAAATGAAAGATTTTGATAAAGAACAAACAATGTATTTACCTTAACGATGTGCAAATGTCATAATATATATCAGTTCATGACATCCAGTCTTACAAATTTTCTGTCTCTGATGGACACACGTCCAGATCATCCGCTCTCAAAACTCCGCCATCTCTCTCCCCACATCCACCACCGCTGGCGGCTCACCTCCAATTGCGCAGCGCTACGCGTTGTTCACATACAACTGCCCAACACTACAATAGCGACTTCCAACAATGCAAACCAGCCAAAGACTGCACACAGCACAGTCAGTGATTTTCATACAGAGCTCTACGTAGCGTTACCAATATAAAAACCTAAACAGCCTACTTACAAGTTCATTAAACGACATTCCCTGTCTAAGTGAACCCTGGACACTGAGATACAGGGTGGTCCATTGATAGTGAACGGGCCAAATATCTCAATAAATAAGCATCAAACGAAAAAACTACGAAGAACGAAATTCGTCTAGGGTGAAACCAGATGGCGCTATGATGGGCCCGCTAGATGGCGCTGCCATAGGTCAAACGGATATCAACTGCGTTATTTTAAATAGGAAGTCCCATTTTTATTCCATATTCGTGTAGTACGTAAATAAATATGAATGTCTTAGTTGGACCACTTTTTTCGCTTTGTGATAGATGACGCTGTAATAGTCACAAACGTATAAGTACTTGGAATCACGTAACATTCCGCCAGTGCGGCGGTATTTGCTTCGTGATATATTATCCCTGTTAAAATGGACCGTTTACCAATTGCGGAAAAGGTCGATATCGTGTTGATGTATGGCTATTGTGATCAAAATGCCCAACGGACGTGTGCTATTTATGCTGCTCGGTATCCTGGACGACATCATCCAAGTGTCCGGACTGTTCGCCGGATAGTTACGTTATTTAAGGAAACGGAAGTGTTCAGCCACATGTGAAACGTCAACCACGACCGGCAACAAATGATGGTGCCCAAATAGGTGTTTTAGCTCCTGTCGCGGCTCATCCGCTCATAAGTAGCAGACAAATTGCGCGAGAATCGGGAATCTCAAAAACGTCGGTGTTGAGAATGCTACATTAACATCGATTGCACCCGTACCATATTTCTATGCACCAGGAATTGCATGGCGACCACTTTGAACGTCGTGCACAGTTCTGACACTGAGCACAAGAAAAATTACGGGACGATGACAGATTTTTTGCACGCGTTCTATTTAGCGACGAAGCGTCATTCACCAACAGCGGTAACGTAAACCGGCATAATACGCACTATTGGGCAACGGAAAATGCACGATGGCTGCGACAAGTGGAACATCAGTGACCTTGGCGGGTTAATGTATGGTGCGGCATTGTGGGAGGAAGGATAACTGGGCCCCATTTTATCGATGGCAATCTAAATGATGCAATGTATGCTGATTTCCTACGTAATATTCTACCGATGTTACTACTGCATGACAGAATGGCGATGTACTTCCAACATGATGGATGTCAGGCATATAGCTCGCGTGCGGTTGAAGCGGTATTGAATAGCATATTTCATGACAGGTGGATTAGCCGTCGAAGCACGCACGTACACCGGATCTGACGTCCCCGGATTTCTTTCTGTGGGGAAAGTTGAAGGATATTTGCTATCGTGATCCACCGACAGTGCCTGACAACATGCGTCAGCGCATTGTCAATGCATGTGCGAACATTACGGAAGGCGATCTACTCGCTGTTGAGAGGAATGTCGTTACATATATTGCCAAATGCATTGAGGTTGACGGACATCATTTTGAGCATTAATTGCATTAATGTGATATTTACAGGTAATCACGCTGTAACTGCATGCGTTCTCAGAAATGATAAGTTCACAAAGGTACATGTATAACATTGGAAGAACCGAAATAAAATGTTGAAACGTACCTACGTTCTGTATTTTAATTTAAAAAACCTACCTGTTATCAACTGTTCGTCTAAAATTGTGAGCCATATGTTTGTGACTATTACAGCGCCATCTATCACAAAACGAAAAAAGTGGTCCAACTAAAACATTAATATATCTTTACGTACTACACGAATGTGTAATAAAAAATGGGGTTTCCTATTTAACAAAACGCAGTTGATATCCGTTTGACGTATGGCAGTGCCATCTAGCGGGCCAACCATAGCGCCATCTGGTTTCCCCCTTCAAGCTAGACAAGTTTCGTTCTTTGTAGTTTTTTCGTTTGACGCTTATTTCGTGAGATATTTGGCCCGGTCACGACCAATGGACCACCCTGTATAACCACGTGGGCGAGAGCTGCTCTTCTGTCTTCCGAATAGGTTTCAGTCCGTTGTCGTCCGGTTATTGGCGGATTGTACTCAGCCGGCAATTGGCCGAGGCGAAGTCGATATCTTCATCCTCACCGCCGCCCGTGGCGCTGGTGGAACTCCCGAAGTGGCTAGTCTGTATGGCTCCGGTACCAGCTCGCATCTTTGTGCCTGTTGTGCTTTTACCCTGGCTGTGTCTTGTTCGGACGACACGGCAATGACTACAGCCCACAACGAGATTGTATGCTGCCTGTTGCCGCTGAAGGCAAGTGTGGCGGTAAGAGAAGTATACGAGCGGAGCAGAGACGAATGGGGAATCGTTCTGGCGACGATAAGTGGCGCAAATACGGAAATCCGCCGACTTAAGTCTGAAGCCAAAGCCTTGCAGACAAACAAAAATTACGCGAAGCGAAATGTAGTGTGAGGAGGGCTATTCGAGAGGCGTTCAATGAATTCGAAAGTAAAGTTCTATGAACTGACTTGGCAGAAAATCCTAAGAAATTTTGGTCCTATGTCAAAGCGGTAGGTGGATCAAAACAAAATGTCCAGACACTCTGTGACCAAAATGGTACTGAAACAGATGACGACAGACTGAAGACCGAAATACTAAATGTCTTTTTCCAAAGCTGTTTCACAGAGGAAGACTGCACTGTGGTTCCTTCTCTAGATTGTCGCACAGATGACAAAATGGTAGATATCGAAATAGACGACAGAGGGATAGAGAAACAATTAAAATCGCTCAAAAGAGGAAAGGCCTCTGGACCTGATGGGATACCAGTTCGATTTTACACAGAGTACGCGAAGGAACTTGCCCCCCTTCTTGCAACGGTGTACCGTAGGTCTCTAGAAGAGCGTAGCGTTCCAAAGGATTGGAAAAGGGCACAGGTCATCCCCGTTTTCAAGAAGGGACGTCGAACAGATGTGCAGAACTACAGACCTATACCTCTAACGTCGATCAGTTGTAGAATTTTGGAACACATATTATGTTCGAGTATAATGACTTTTCTGGAGACTAGAAATCTACTCTGTAGGAATTAGCATGGGTTTCGAAAAAGACGGTCATGTGAAACCCAGCTCGCGCTATTCGTCCACGAGACTCAGAGGGCCATAGACACGGGTTCACAGGTAGATGCCGTGTTTCTTGACTTCCGCAAGGCGTTCGATACAGTTCCCCACAGTCATTTAATGAACAAAGTAAGAGCTTTTCGACTATCAGACCAATTGTGTGATTGGATTGAGGAGTTCCTAGATAACAGGACGCAGCATGTCATTCTCAATGGAGAGAAGTCTTCCGAAGTAAGAGTGATTTCAGGTGTGCCGCAGGGGAGTGTCATAGGACCGTTGCTATTCACAATATACATAAATGACCTTGTGAATGACATCGGAAGTTCACTAAGGCTTTTTGCAGATGATGCTGTGGTGTATCGAGAGTTTGTAACAATGGAAAATTGTACTGAAATGCAGGATGATCTGCAGCGAATTGACGCATGGTGCAGGGAATGGCAATTGAATCTCAATGTAGACAAGTGTAATGTGCTGCGAATACACAGAAAGATAGATCCTTTATCATTTAGCTACAAAATAGCAGGTCAACAGCTGGAAGCAGTTAATACCATAAATTATCTGGAAGTACGCATTAGGAGTGATTTAAAATGGAATGATCATATAATGTTGATCGTCGGTAAAGCAGATGCCAGACTGAGATTCATTGGAAGAATCCTAAGGAAATGCAATCCGAAAACAAAGGAAGTAGGTTACAGTACGCTTGTTCGCCCACTGCTTGAATACTGCTCAGCTGTGTGGGATCCGTACCAGATAGGGTTGATAGAAGATATAGAGAAGATCCAACGGAGAGCAGCGCGCTTCGTTACAGGATCATTTAGTAATCGCGAAAGCGTTACGGAGATGATAGATAAACTCCAGTGGAAGACTCTGCAGGAGAGACGCTCAGTAGCTCGGTACGGGATTTTGTCAAAGTTTCGAGAACATACCTTCACCGAAGAGTCAAGCAGTATATTGCTCCCTCCTACGTATATCTCGCGAAGAGACCATGAGGATAAAATCATAGAGATTAGAGCCCACACAGAGAAATACCGACAATCCTTCTTTCCACGAACAATACGAGACTGGAATAGAAGGGAGAACCGATAGAGGTACTCAAGGTACTCTCCGCCACACACCGTCGGGTGGCTTGCGGAGTATGGATGTAGATGTAGATGTAGATGTAAGTGACTTCGACAAAAGCGAGATTGTTGTGGCCCAGTGGCTGGGAGCGACCTTCTCGGAAACGGCGAAGCCGGTCGGCTGTCCGTGTGCTGCTGTCGTGAGCATCCTTGGAAAATGGTTGAAGAGTGCTGAAAACACGAGTAGACGACAAGAGGTTGGACGTCCATAGCTCATCTGAATGTCAGTGGACGCCCCATGATAAGTAAACTAATGGCTCTGAACACTATGGGACTTAACATCTGAGGTCATCAGTCCCCTAGAACTTAGAACTACTTAAACCTAACTAACCTAAGGACATCACACACATCCATGCCCGAGGCAGGATTCGAACCTGCGACCGTAGCGGTCGCACGGTTCCAGACTGAAGCGCCTAGAACCGCTCAGCCACACCGGCTGGCACCTCAGTACATCAGTAGAATCGATGGCATTTGTAATGAAGCACCCGATTCAATGATTATGACAGTTTAGTGACACCCACGTTTCGAATGTTCCAGCACCTATCATGAACAAGCTGCTTGTTAATCCCGAGATGACAACATCCAAGCAGCCATGGCCTGCCACTCAGTGGGGCTTCACACTGGCTGCCTACTGCATCGCAGATACAAAAAATGAGAGTCTTCCAAAAACCAGCACATCTCACGGTACTTATTGCGTTAACATCATAATCACTGCTGCGTGAGAGGACCATCCGGTGTCTCTGTTCCTGATCGTCGCTGCATGCAGTTCTGGGTGCAATGGGCCTCCCTGTCATGTGGAGCCAGGATCAGCCTACTACACGGCTTCTGACATTCTGATTGGTCGCCACGAGTCATTGTCATCTTCCTGAGTGGGACCGGGATGCTGTAATGCATTGAAGGAGAGAGAGAGGGGGGGGGGAGGGGGAGGGCAGTCTGCAAGACCTCGGCCAGACTACTGGTGTAGCGACCTTCGTTATTAGCACAGCCGAGCCAACAACAGCAGTCAGCGGAATTCCTCCGTGTGGGTCGCACGTGGCGTCAGAAGACGCTGACGAGAAGACACAGAACTGAAAATCTGAATGAATAAATATTAATATATGAAGATGGTATCTGTTCTTTCGGACATATCAGTAAGAACAGATACCATCTTCATATATATACAGGGTTATTACAAATGATTGAAGCGATTTCACAGCTCTACAATAACTTTATTATTTGAGATATTTTCACAATGCTTTGCACACACATACAAAAACTCAAAAAGCTTTTTTAGGCATTCACAAATGTTTGATATGTGCCCCTTTAGTGATTCGGCAGACATCAAGCCGATAATCAAGTTCCTCCCACACTCGGCGCACCATGTCCCCATCAATGAGTTCGAAACGGTAAGGCTTCTGCTTTAGCCTTTTCCGTAAGATTTTCCAAACCGTCGGCTGTGGTACGTTTAGCTCCCTGCTTGCTTTATTCGTCGACTTCCGCGGGCTACGCGTGAAACTTGCCCGCACGCGTTCAACCGTTTCTTCGCTCACTGCAGGCCGACCCGTTGATTTCCCCTTACAGAGGCAGCCAGAAGCTTTAAACTGCGCATACCATCGCCGAATGGAGTTAGCAGTTGGTGGATCTTTCTTGAACTTCGTCCCGAAGTGTCGTTGCACTGTTATGACTGATTGATGTGAGTGCATTTCAAGCATGACATCGCCATTTTGTCTCACTGCGCTCTCGAGCGCTCTGGCGGCAGAAACCTGAGGTACGGCTTCAACTGAACAAAACTTTATGAGTTTTTCTACGTATCTGTAGTGTGTCGTGACCATATGTCAATGAATGGAGCTACAGTGAATTTATGAAATCGCTTCAATCATTTGTAATAGCCCTGTAGTTAAGGCTCACCGGCCATTTGACCATCTTCTTCTGTGCGGATGCACAAACAATGCCCGAACTCTTACGGCAATCGGCAGTAAAGCCGCGAGTAATGAGTACGATGGGCAGGGGCACTACGAATATATTGCGGGACAATAAGTTGCGAATGTGGGTAACACGGGAGGCGTCCCAGAGATAAGTCCCTGCAGTCGCACTATCCTCTGAGTCCTCGGGGGCTCAGATGGAGCCGGCACGGCAGCTCAGCGTGTTCGGTCAGAGTGTTTAGCTACCCTCCGTAATAAAAAAACTGAGTGAACGGATCAACGAACGACCTGAACGAGTGTCATCAGACGTCCGCCACGAACAAATTCAACGAACAATATAGAACAAAATGAGATTAAAAAAGCATGGATAGAGCGTCTGCCATGTAAGCAGGAGATCCCGGGTTAGAGTCCCGGTAGGGACACACATTTTCAACCGTTCCCGATGACTTATATCAACGCCTGTATGCAGCTAAGGGCATTCATTTCATTGTAATAAATATTAACTTACTAATCGTGTTTTATTAGCTCCGAAATACGTTTTACACCTTCCACAACACCATCGTGACACTGTAGACATGTCTTCGCTCGACATCCCCGCACACATGTGTCCACAGCAAATTCAATCGAAATCGAATCAGCGGTTAAATCGTGAAAACGTAACAGACAAAGTTATTTTCGCATTTGTAATATTAGTATGGATGATGGGCATTGACTCTGTGACCAGAAGATAGCAAACAGTTTAATGTGTCGCCACGAGTATAAATGTGAATGTCATATGGCACAGTTGGATCGAATATCCTGACACTGGGTCAGCCGCCTGTCGAAAAACGTGTTCTTCTTCCTCGTACAATGGCCCATCTCCTTGCGGAAAGGGAGACTGGGCTGGTATTCTTCGACAGTTGTTCAGACACATCACTGAAAGTGTCCCTAGCAGAGTTCAAGAGGTCATGAAGTCGAAGGGAGGGCGCACCCCATATTAAAGTTAAAAAATGGTTCAAATGGCTCTGAGCACTATGGGACTTAACATCTAAAGTCATCAGTCCCCTAGAACTTAGAATTACTTAAACCTAACTAACCTAAGGACATCACACACATCCATGCCCGTGGCAGGATTCGAACCTGCGACCGTAGCGTCCCGCGGTTCCAGACTGAAGCGCCTAGAACCGCTCGGCCACACCGGCCGGCCCATATTAAGGTCCTCTAATATGCGTCCGGATGCTTTTGATCAGATAGCCTATCTGCGCAAGTCTTTTTATAACATGTTTGGCGGTATGACCATAATATAAAACATGTAGAATACTTGGTACACGTAAGGGAGGACGTGCTGGCAATAATCCTGCCAGGGTAAATAAAATAAAAAATAATTCTATAAGTTTTCTAATATGACAAGAGAAAGTGATTCCGTTGAGCTATTATTTGACAGACGACCGGACTACGTCAAGGTTCTGATGTTAACTCTGGAAAGTGTGTGAGGTCGCCAGGGGTCAAACGTGAACGTCCCGACGGTGCGTCCTGTGCACTGCGAAGATTAAAATTCAGGAACGACTCTGTAGGGAAACTGCCGGCCGAGTTAAGCCGTTCTCTTCTTTTACTGCAGGAAGCGGCGACTCGGTAATCCGACGGGACGACCTCTCCGCTGATTGAAGGGGTGGCGGAGTTGAACGCCCAGCCGCCAGACGTCTGGCTGGGGACAACGACCGCAGCCGAGGGGCGGTGGGGGCGGCAGCGGGGGTGGTCGGTGAACCGCCTTCCCCCCTGGCTCCCTGCCCCCACCTTACCGACCACACCGACAGTGCCAGGCAGTCCTGCCGTCCTAACCTCGCAGTGCCTCGACAGTGGAACACGATAGGGTGGTTTTTATTTTTCAAGTCTGGTTCTTTCTTTGTATTGCTCCTTATTTTGGTTCTATTGTACAAAAAGAAATAAATTGTGCTTAAATTAGGCTTAATAGCAAAAGAGAATGGTGTGCTCCTGTGACTTCATTTTTGGTAAAAAAAAAAAAGAAAAAAAGAGCTGAAAGCTGTTCATATTTAGAGAAAAACATAGGCCATTCTCATAAGTAGTGATAACTTACCCCTGATATTTTCAAGACATGCAGCATATGTAGGCGTTCTAGTGAACCAGAAACATCTACATCTACATCTACTTGATTACTCTGCTATTCACAATAAAGTGCCTGGCAGAGGGTTCAATGAACCACCTTCATGCTGTCTCTCTACCAAATGGTTCAAATGGCTCTGAGCACTATGGGACTCAACATCTTAGGTCATAAGTCCCCTAGAACTTAGAACTACTTAAACCTAACTAACCTAAGGACATCACACACATCCATGCCCGAGGCAGGATTCGAACCTGCGACCGTAGTAGTTGCTCGGCTCCAGACTGTTAGGCTGCGTTCACACTGCCGGCCGGGCCGAGCCGAGCCTGGCCGGGCCGCCGCCCGCTTCGATATCAAACACATGGTTTGGAATTGCGGTGTTCACACTGGCGGCCGGGCCGCGCCGACACGGCGTGAGCCTCCCGGAGCCGAGCCGACGACATCCCGAGTGTTTAATATTGCCGGCGCGAGCCGACCGCAGGCGCGAGCCTGTGGAGCAGCAGTACAGCTTCTGCAGTACACGCATCACACGTCTCCCTTCTGCTTTCATCACAAGTGTGACTGCACACGTCTTTTATTTTAAGATGTTACCTCACATTTATTGTAATGATACATGCGAAATTACTTTTATTTCATTTATTTAATCTACATGCATTTACAACAATAGCTTGCCAGCGTTCGCGGCATTGCCGCCACTGAATAGTTCGCATTTACTTGTAAACGGAGGCAGATATGAGTGTCACTGAGGGACGGAAATGTGTCCCTACCAGATGACAATGCATTGTAAAGTCATGTTGTGGCACGTTACTATAAGCTGTTGTCTGTGACATCTTTTTGCGATGTTCTTACTTTAATGGATGCAGAATAACATATACATGACATTAACTTGTGTCCATCAATTTGGTATCAGAATTTCGGCTAGTATGACAGTAATGATGCAGTTTCCAGATTATGGAACGAAGTAACCAAGGAGTGTGTTTCAGATAGTACGCACAAATATAAATTATTTTCCTTTATAATTTTGTTTTATTTACAGTGAAATGAGATACAAAAAAATACAGTAAATAGCAAAGTAATTTCAATTCCAAAATTTATTTGAGAGGTTTTTTAATTATTTTAAGTTGCATTTTTAACGAAATATTCAACAAAAGTGTTCCTGACAGTTTTCGAACGTAATGTGGAATTTCTGTTGAATGTGGCACCAGCTGTCTGCATATCAGCATTGTTACAAAACTTTTCAGCTTCAACATTGCATCCTTCTCTGTCAATGACAATATTATGAAGTAGACAAATGCACTTGACTATGTGATCAGCTACGTCAACGGATGTTTCAATTTCCTTCCTCAGTAGTCTCCATTTATTGGTCATTATACCAAATGCACATTCAACAACTTTTCTTGCTCTGGAATGCATATCATTGTATAGAATCTTCTCGTTGTCCAAATTTCTGCGAGGAAAAGGTCTCATCAAATTCTCTAATAAGGGGTAAGCTTCATCTCCCAAAATGACGTACGGTAGTTCCTGACACATTCCTTCAAGTCTTGTTGGTGGCGGTAATAACAGCTCCCCATTTGTAAGTTTCTTATATAACATACTTTCTTTAAACACGCCTGCATCAGACTGTTTAACGTAGGCACCAACATCCACAGCTATAAATTTGTAATTTGCATCAGCAACTGCTTGGAGTACAATCGAATAATACTGTTTGTAATTGTAAAACATGCTGCCAGAAAGTTTAGGACATTGGACACGTATGTGCTTCCCGTCTATACATCCAACACAGTTTGGAAATCCCCATCTCGTATGCATTTCACTGGCAATTTCTTTAAATCGAGAAACAGTTGGCGTTGGTAAATGAATGGGGGAAAGTGACTCCCATATGGCCATACAAACGTCTTTCACCAACACTGATACGGTGGACACTCCTAATCGGAATGACGATGCTAGTGCATGAAAGGAGATGCCAGTGGACAGATACCTGAGAAAAAAAATCGTAAAATGTGTTACTCAAGTGTGGTGTTGGACGAAGTTTTTACAGTTTTGTTTGCACAGTAGATATTTACTTAGTCCATGTCATTTCATAGTTATACAACAATAAATAATTAAAGAGACATTTTCTTGCATCCTTCTATATTCTTTCAATTAAAATAATGAAATCGAAATGCAAAGACCTGAGAGACAGTTACAGAGAATAACTTGTATAACTTGGCAAAATAAGGTCATGTGATCCAGGGAATAGTATATTAAAATGCAATTCCACTCGGGCTTTGTTCTGTCATATGATTTTCCTAAGTTCCAAGAGCTATGCACAGTTCCTTACCAGTGGAAATAGAACCACTGAGTCAAAGGGCATATCAGTCTGTCTATCTTACAAGGTAATGAAAAGAATTCTGTGAGGTCATCAGTGGCTCCACATGATGAACCATCACCACTGCCAAGCGCTGCATCATGAAAAAAAAACGAAGAAAAAGTTGGAAAATTCTGAAGGAGTGTATCTGCGATTCTTCGTTGAAGGCACAGCAAGACATTACCCAAAATGACGAAGCTAATTACTTACTGATGATTCTCAGGAGTCCCATAAACTCTCTTCCCCTCAGAGGTAAGCGTTTGTGAAATTTAAAATACAAAAGCATGACTACAATTAATTGGAGGTAGTGAATGCTGCACAAAGTTCTACTGCAAACCAAAAAGTGTGTACTAACGAATCTTACCTTATCGTTATACACAATTTTTCTTCTGCTGTTATACTTCTGCGAAAATTTGTGTTCTGTTTCGAAATTTTGTCTTGAATGTTCTGCAGCACATACTGAAATGTATTATGATTCATTCTGTAATATGAATAAAATTTTTCAGGATAGTTTTTAAGTTCTTCATGTAAAGAAAAAAACTCTCCTAAATGTCTGTCGCTATTTATGGGATGAATCCATAACCTCCTAGTTCTTCTGTACTTCAAAACTCGACGAGTAACTGCAGAGTCAAAACAATACCAATAAAAGAGTGAAGACATTGTTCTACACGACAGCACACACTAGCCAAAGGCGAGCAACTGTCGACTGCAGCTGCGTTTTCTAGTGACTTGCTTGTCAGCTGTCGAAGGGTGGGGATTTTTTTTAATTTATTTATTTGGCCTTCGGCAACTAGCAGCCATTTAGCCAAAGAGTAGGGATTACCTTGACGGTGCAGCGCAGCCCGCCAAGGAAGGAAAAAAATAATGAAGAACAATGAAACGCACGTCTGTGTCGATCTACAGTAGTTTCATTAACTCTCCATTATTTTTTTTTTCTGTCAAAGTAGACAACGAGACTACAGAACTGCGCTTCAGTTTCTGCAGTAAACGTATCAGAAATCTCCAGTTTGTTTTTGTGATTAGTTTTACACCACTGATCACTAGTAATTAGTTTTTTTCTGTCCTGCATTATATGACTACATTAAACCAAGCTGTAACCGCTCGAACTCCGTGGCTTGCGGACGCGGCACTGACGCCACTGAATATCTCGCATTACTTGTGACCAGAGACAGATATCAGTGTCATTATCATTTCAAAAACTTTTTGGTACTTTTAGCTACATTTCATACGAAACAATGTATGGTCTAAAACGGATCTAACAGTAAGCTACCCGCTACATAACTTTTTCACTACAAGATCTGTAAATCAAGTGCACAACGTTGACAAATAGCATCATTTAACAATGACTGTTAAGAAATACGAAAAGATAAATGATTCAATACGAAGCTAAGATGTTACACTAGCACGTGTACAAAAATCAGATTTTTTAGCCGCATAATTTCTTCAAAATCGGCTGGGAAGCGTTACGAAACTAAGAAATCACGCGAAACGAAAAGTAGACTTTTTCTTTTTTCACGACGTAAGTAACGCTTTTAAGGAAAAAATGAGTTCATAAAACGATGTGGCGCAGTCTTATATACCTCTAAGAATTTTTAGAACATGAAAATCGGAGAAGTGGATTTTCCCCCATTCCGCCGACCCGGCTCGGCGCGGCGCGCAGTGTGAATGCCCTACACGTCGGCCTGAGCTGGCTAGGCACGAGCCGAGCCAGTACGCGTCAGCCCGGCCCGGCCCGGCCGGCAGTGTGAACGCAGCCTAACGCCTAGAACCGCACGGCCACTCCGGCCGGCGCAGCTCTGCAGATGAGTGGCTATTCATCTGAGTACTTCTAAGTACTACTAAGTTAGCTTACGTAAGATAATGAGATGATGGCCAAGCAACGTGGCAAATCAAATAGACCAAACAAAAAATGATCACAAAGTTTGTAGTTAAACAAAAACGAAAAAGTGAATTAATAAGTAGTATATAGTCGGTAAATGCAATGAGATAACTGAACAGTCTTGTAGCAAAGACGCCCATACTCGGGAGCAAGTGGAGCAGCCCCCCTCCCCCACTCTCAGTCAAAAGGAAAAAAATAAAAAAAAATATAGTGCGGTCAGGTGCTCTTCTTTCAAGAAAATTAAAAGTCGGTACTATGCATCGGAAATGGATCTTTTTAATGGTTACTTGTAAGTCGCCATTTGTCTTCCAAAATATTGAAAATACTCGTACTTCATGCCACCAAGTCTCCACCCCCTCCCCTTTCCATCCAGCTACAACCTATCCGCTCTTGCTCTGTAGGGATGTTTCAACCTACAATTTCAAAATGGATGTTTCAACCTACAATTTCAAAATCTGAATTTATAAGCCTAACTGCACGAGAAATTAATCGTTATACTTCCGGAGAGGGTGATCTTTGTAATATTTCGAAACAAAATAATGCATGTGAGATGTAATAAGCAGGTCTCAAAAAGTTACGCATCAGCAACCTATCCTGCTGTACGCAAGCACGCGCCCCGGTCTCTACACACGTACTGTTTTCAACTGAATCGTGCCATACTAACCTCGTGATGAAAGCTATTTTTATTATAGCAAATAAACTGTAGTGATCTCAAAAACAGTTGCAGCTGTATAACAGCGTGCAACTCTTCCAGACAAAGGCAGCCTTCAGAACACAGCACAGAGCCTCTTCAAGTTTTCCGCCCAGAGTCAGTCAGAACACCTAAAGTAGTGGCATCTTTCGTTCAAATCGAGCAGAACTACATGGCTGCACACCCGCGGACGAATCCTATTGGCCGAACCAAAAACACACTCCCAAAGACATACAGGGGTCTAGCGTAGGAGTCCTTGATATTAAAATTAAATACCTCGTAAATTAAGATCGACAGACGACTGTGAGCCGTGAGCGGCTCGCGGTCATGCCGTTTATTGCTCGTCATCTTGTTTTTATGGTTCTGTCACCTCTTTCTTATTCAATTTTTTTGGCGTAACTGAGTTGCTGGTTTGCTTGCTCGTGAGTGGCAGCGGCAGCGCTTATCGATAAGTGCACTGTCATACTATCTCTGGAGCAACCTTTAGTAGTTCAGGGTCGCCGTCTGTCGTGAGGTCAGTCGGGGACGGAACGCCAGTGACGCGCGGACAGCCAGTACTTGCCGACCGCTGGCCACACACATGAACTGTCCGACGGAAGGAAATTGGAGCGGGAACGACCGCCGGTTGGTCATTCGGTTGGTCTCTCATTGGGCGACGTGTATTTGGTCTTTTGACCGTTCCTGGGACTCGTCAGTTGGTCAGCTTGCCTGGTGTGGGTCGGTTCCTTCCTCGTGCAGAGATGTCGTCGCCGATGGTCAAGAGTTACCTGCGCATGGGAAGGTCCGAGCCAGTGTGCCCGAGTCGCCGTGTCTCCGAGTTCCGAACGGACATTGAGTTGAGTCGGGTTGGAGCTGCAGTCAGCTCCAGACAGCCAAGACTCGCCCCGTCCGCAGCTCGTGGTTGTGCGGTAGCGTTCTCGCTTCCCACGCCCGGGTTCCCGGGTTCGATTCCCGGCGGGGTCAGGGATTTTCTCTGCCTCGTGTTGACTTGGTGTTGTGTGATGTCCTTAGGTTAGTTAGGTTTAAGTAGTTCTAAGTTCTAGGGGACTGATGACCATAGATGTTAAGTCCCATAGTGCTGAGAGCCATTTGAACCAAGACTCGCCCGACTGCTGCCGACACTCATAACTTGAGTGGGGACGACCTTGGTTGGCCGTTCGGTTGGTCGTCTCATCGGACGACATGTATTTGGTCGCCGACTTCTTATGGAAACTCTGTGTGTGTGTGTGTGTGTGTGTGTGTGTGTGTGTGTGTGTGTGTGTGACTTGTCATTTCTCCTTGTTGTTTCACGGTGAATAGTTTTAGGATTGTCGAAGATCTTGGTGAAAGTGTTTATGTGGAACTGTGTGTAGCTTCTGTGATTTCCGCTGAGCAGATGAATGCTGTCTGAGTACTGGAGGAGCAAGTTGGCCGGTTGCGACAGAGCAGCGAGGAAGTCTCCACGGCGTAAGGTCAGGCCGGGGCCGCTGGCGGCATGTACGCGCGGTCGGAGATGTGTGGCACTAGCTGCCAGAGCTGCCAAGTTCGTCGCCCACCAAACCTGCATACTGGAGTTGAGTAATCAGTGAACCTGTTATGAAATCTCAACTGCTGTAACATCTCATCTTTGATTGCTGGTTGTTGCTTCCTGGGCTGTTCCCGCAAGCAGCAATGTGACTGTGTGCTGCAGTTGGCAAAATTTTGCAGCCGTCTTCTTCCTGTATGATGTTTAACTTTTGAAATGATTATAATTTATTAGTGAAGTGCGCCAGCGTTATCTTCTTCCTTGTGGCCGTTAACGTTCCGGTTTCCATGCCCTGGTCGTTAACATAGTTTTCCGACACTGTGTTTTCCTCGCTGTATTGATGCTGTCTGGCATGGCGTGTACTTCGACAGCTTGATGTTGTTCTCCCTTTTACTTTGAATGGTTATTGTGCCTTGACTGTGTTTAGACGCCAATTATTAACACATGGTCCTGCTGCAATCCTTGTCCTCGTTGATATTTTTGAGTGTCGTGCCATTGGTCGGGTGGAAGGGAATTGATTAGGCTGTTGCTTGGTTCTTCAGCCGTCCCTAGGTCGTGCCGCCATCCGATTATTTAGTGTTACGCTTGGCTGCCTGTCTCACCTAAAATGTTGTTACAGTTTCCTCCCCAGGCCAACCCTTGGAACACTTCTGAGCACCACTATTCTGTTGTTTGTGATTGTGATTTTCTTTTGTCGCAAGTACTGTGCCGGGCCTTCAGCCATGTATTAATTTTGTCTGCTCTATGTTTAGTATGTGGCCTTCAGCCGAACCTTATGTGAAGTGTTTTAAGATTAGGCCTTCAGACGTGTTTTATTTAAAATTCTTGTTTGCTCTGTATTTAGGCCTTAGCCGCGTTTGTTTTAAAATTTGTGGCTCTCAGGCGTAATGTGTAAATTCCTCTCTGTAAGGTTTCTCTTTAATTATCCTGAATTCTTAAATTGGCCTTCAGCTGTACTGTGTAAATGCTTATCTTAAAGTTTGTCTTTAACTATTTTTAATAATTGTTTGGGCCTTCAGCTGTCAAGATACTTCAAGTTTTATTAAGATGCTTGTCTTTAAAGATTGCCTTTTGAAATATTATTGGGCTTTCAGCCGATGAATTAATTTAAATTTTCCGACTATGGCTTTTGGACGAAATTGGTAAATGCTTCCTTTTTAAAGAACTTCCTTTGCTGATCTCAAATATTATTTGGGCCTTAGCCGAGAAGAAATTTTAATTTTACTTAAAGTAAGGCCTCCGGCCGTTTGTCTAAGTTCTTGTGCCTTAAAAGGAATTATTTAAGGATATTTTAATTTTATTAAGTAAGGCCTTCAGACGTTTCTCTAATTCCATGTGTTTAAAAAGGAATTGTTTAAACCTTATTATTGAGAAGTTACTTGGGCCCTCAGCCGTGAATTGATCCTTGTTGTTTTAAAGAGAAAACTGTGCATTGTGTTTTCGAGGAATCAAGTTCTGTGTTCTGGTGTAACTAACAGTAACTGATGTTGGTCGCTTTCCACAACCTGATCCCCTCTGTCATGCCAAACCAGATTACAGAGTGCAACAGAAAGTTTATTTATAGTGCAAGCTGTAAGAATTTTATAAAAGAAGTTGTACAGTAGTTCCGAAATACTTCGAAAAGGTGCTTACATATGGCAGTGTACGCTGCACAGATAGTACAGCATCAGCGTGCGTTTTCCTTTCTTTTTTTTTTTTTTTTTTTTTTTTTAATTCGTCCTCCGCAAGCAATCTTTTCAATCATATCACAATCTTTTCGAAATATCCGCCACTCGCAATATGGAAGGGACGCAAACGAACAATGAAATTTACCATCACATCCCGTGGTGGGTTCAGAAGCAGACAGATCGCCGTTTGAACGTCGTCTAGTGTGGTAGGGTGGCACAGGTAGACAGTGTCTGTCAATATGCCCCACAAAAAAGTAGTCACAGGGAATCAGATCGGGCGAACAGAGAAGCCGAATCATCCCTGCGCCAGGAAATTTCCAATAATCCAACACAAAGGCTCTATTTCCGAAGTACAGTATTCATGATGAAACGAAACATCTATTCGGTGCGATGTGGCTTGGCCCCATCTTTCAAGAACCACTCGGTGCCTAGTCGATTATCAAACGCTGTGTGGTGATAAATTGTTCCAAAATTGCAATGTAAAGTTCACTAGTAGTAGTTTCTCGCATAAAAAAAGGGCCAATAACGCCTCTTCTACATACCTCAGCCCAAACAGAAACCTTGCAAGATTACAGAGGTTTCGCTTCACACAGATCGTGATTTTTGGAACCTCAAAATCACCAGTTTTGTTTACTCACGACTCCAGTCAGATGAAAGTGTGTTGTGAACCAGAGGAGGCCAATATCATATCCTTCATTATCAATCACTGTAAGAATCTGATTTGCAAAGTCACAGCTCGTACAGGTGGTGGGTTTCGGTTTTGAATGGAAACACGTACAGGCTCCGTCTCAATATTTCTGCATGGAGCGAGTTTCAAACCAGTCTCTGCCTCAGTTCTTTGGGCGGATTTCCTTGGATTTAACTGAATAATTCCAGAAGCCATGGCAGCATTTTCAGGAGTAGCTAGAGTTTTATTGAGGCCTACATCCCCGCTCGGTCATCAGCCACGCTGCCTGTCCGTTGGAATTCGGCTAATGGTTTTCGCATTTGGCCCTTTTGGAACATTAAATCGTGTCTGAACACTACTCCCTGTCGCCGTAGGATTGTGTTCCAGCCTTCGGTATTTCAGTACCAGTAAAACACGTTGCTCAGTGGAAGACATGACTTCGACCTCTTCCTTCGGTACACTAATCCCCTCTCATGTTTCAACGGTGGAACTGATCGCTCTGAGCTGCAGCGCACTATTTACAGCCACGATTACAGCGTCATCTGTTAGCAGGTTTCCTGTTTCGAAACTTGTGTATAAAATCCTACAGTTTTCACAATAATATACCGTTTGTTGCACTCGGTCTATAGACTTCAGTTTTCGAGGTTTTGAAATCACGGAGTCTTTCGCTGGACACGCTGTAAGATTGCAACAGTGACCAGGCAAAGAGGTTGCTCCAGACCTGATCGAAACTGATCAGAGCAGATTCGCATCGAACATAACAGTTATAAGTATTGCAGCCCAGAGAAAACGAGATATGATATGAGGAAAATGGGCATGCTGAGTAAACAGACACATTTCAAACAGCTTAAAAGTTCCATTTATTTTTCTTATCTTGTGTGCTATAGTACAGAACTAGCTAATCATCGAACAACTACATTACTTTCAATTTAAGAATTAATACCATCTATAACACTTTTACGTACAACATCTATGCCGGAAATACAAGATGTTGGGAAATTCGTGTTAAAACTTCTAGGACTTGTGGAGGGGGAGTGAGTAGACAATACATCTACATCTACATGGATACTCTGCAAATCACATTTTAGTGCCTGGCAGGGTTCATCGAACCACCTTCGCAATTCTCTATTATTCCAACCTCGTATAGCGCGCGGAAAGAACGAACACCTATATCTTCCCGTACGAGCTCTGATTTCCCTTATTTTATCGTGGTTATCGTTTTTCCCTATGTAGGTCGGTGTCAACAAAATATTTTCGCATTCGGAGTAGAAAGTTGGTGATTGGAATTTTGTGAGAAGATTCCGTCGCAACGAAAAACGCGTTTCGTTCAATTATGTCCAGCCCAAATCCTGTATCATTTCTGTGACACTCTCTCCCATATTTCGCAATAATATAAAACGTGCTGCCCTTCTTTGAACTTTTTCGATGTACTCCGTTAGTCCTATCTGGTAAGGATCCTACACCGCGCAGCAGTATTCTTAAAAGAGGACGGACGAGCGTAGTGTAGGCAGTCTCCTTAGTAAATCTGTTACATTTTCTAAGTGTCCTTCCAATAAAACGCAGACTTTGGTTAATCTTCCCCACAACATTTTCTATGTGTTCCTTCCAATTTAAGTTGTTCGTTATTGTAATCCTAGGTATTTAGTTGAATTTACATCTTTTAGATTGGACTGATTTATCGTGTAACCGAAGTTTAACGAATTTCTTTTACCACTCATGTGGATGACCTCACACTTTTCGTTATTTAGGGTCAACCGCCAATTTTCGCACCATTCAGATATATTTTGTAAATCGTTTTGAAATTTGTTTTGATCTTCTAATGACGTTACTAGTCGATAAACGACAGCGTCATCTGCAAACAACCTAAGACGGCAGCTCAGATTGTCTCCCAAATCGTTTATGTGGATAAGGAACAGCAAAGGGCTATAACACTACCTTGGGGAACGCCAGAAGACATTTTTGTTTTTCTCCGTGACTTTCCGTCAGTTACTATGAACTGTGACCTCTCTGACAGGAAATCACAAATCCAGTCACATAACTGAGATGATATTCCATAAACGCGCAGTTTCACCACAAGCTGCTTGTGTGGTACAGTTTCAAAAGCCTTCCGGAAATCCATAAATGCGGCATCGATCTGAAACCCCTTGCCAATAGCATTCAACACTTCATGTGAATAAAGAGCTAGCTGTGTTTCACCGAAACGATGTTTTCTAAGCCCGTGTTGACTATGTGTCAATAGACAGTTTTCTTCGAGGTAATTCATAATGTTTGAACACAATATACGTTCCAACATCCTGCTGCATATCGACGTTAACGATATGGGCCTGTGATTTAGTGGGTTGCTCTTACTGCCTTTTTTGAATATTGATGTGACCTGAGCAACTTTCCAATCTTTGGGTACCGATCTTTCGTATGGCGAACGGATGTATATGATTGTTAAGTATGGAGCTAATGCATCAGTATACTCCAAAGGAACCTAATACACTCCTGGAAATGGAAAAAAGAACACATTGACACCGGTGTGTCAGACCCACCATACTTGCTCCGGACACTGCGAGAGGGCTGTACAAGCAATGATCACACGCACGGCACAGCGGACACACCAGGAACCGCGGTGTTGGCCGTCGAATGGCGCTAGCTGCGCAGCATTTGTGCACCGCCGCCGGCAGTGTCAGCCAGTTTGCCGTGGCATACGGAGCTCCATCGCAGTCTTTAACACTGGTAGCATGCCGCGACAGCGTGGACGTGAACCGTATGTGCAGTTGACGGACTTTGAGCGAGGGCGTATAGTGGGCATGTGGGAGGCCGGGTGGACGTACCGCCGAATTGCTCAACACGTGGGGCGTGAGGTCTCCACAGTACATCGATGTTGTCGCCAGTGGTCGGCGGAAGGTGCACGTGCCCGTCGACCTGGGACCGGACCGCAGCGACGCACGGATGCACGCCAAGACCGTAGGATCCTACGCAGTGCTGTAGGGGTCCGCACCGCCACTTCCCAGCAAATTAGGGACACTGTTGCTCCTGGGGTATCGGCGAGGACCATTCGCAACCGTCTCCATGAAGCTGGGCTACGGTCCCGCACACCGTTAGGCCGTCTTCCGCTCACGCCCCAACATCGTGCAGCCCGCCTCCAGTGGTGTCGCGACAGGCGTGAATGGAGGGACGAATGGAGACGTGTCGTCTTCAGCGATGAGAGTCGCTTCTGCCTTGGTGCCAATGATGGTCGTATACGTGTTTGGCGCCGTGCAGGTGAGCGCCACAATCAGGACTGCATACGACCGAGGCACACAGGGCCAACACCCGGCATCATGGTGTGGGGAGCGATCTCCTACACTGGCCGTACACCACTGGTGATCGTCGAGGGGACACTGAATAGTGCACGGTACATCCAAACCGTCATCGAACCCATCGTTCTACCATTCCTAGACCGGCAAGGGAACTTGCTGTTCCAACAGGACAATGCACGTCCGCATGTATCCCGTGCCACCCAACGTGCTCTAGAAGGTGTAAGTCAACTACCCTGGCCAGCAAGATCTCCGGATCTGTCCCCCATTGAGCATGATTGGGACTGGATGAAGCGTCGTCTCACGCGGTCTGCACGTCCAGCACGAACGCTGGTCCAACTGAGGCGCCAGGTGGAAATGGCATGGCAAGCCGTTCCACAGGACTACATCCAGCATCTCTACGATCGTCTCCATGGGAGAATAGCAGCCTGCATTGCTGCGAAAGGTGGATATACACTGTACTAGTGCCGACATTGTGCATGCTCTGTTGCCTGTGTCTATGTGCCTGTGGTTCTGTCAGTGTGATCATGTGATGTATCTGACCCCAGGAATGTGTCAATAAAGTTTCCCCTTCCTGGGACAATGAATTCACGGTGTTCTTATTTCAATTTCCGGGAGTGTAGGTAGTCTGGACCAGTCTGGACCAGATTACCTGGAATTCCGTGCTACAACAATTTCAAAACATTACCAAACGCGGCCACTTTTACAGGTAACGGATTGGACGTGACTCAGTACTTCACTTGTTATACAATACTAGTAATTAACAACCAAACATATCGCTCGTGTACTCGTTGACGGGTTCTCTTCAACGTGGTGCAGTGCGACCTCTTCCAGTTCGGGTATAAGGCGTCTCCTTGGAGCACCACAGTCACGCCTGCTGACTGCGAAGGTACCCTTTCTCGAATGCATTGCATAACTGTGACAAAAAGGGTGTGCGATCGAGTCAGACGTTGTAGAGAACGACCTTGATAAAGGCAACGAGCAGCTCTTCCATGACCATGAGCTTCGCCGTTGCAAACGTGTAGCCAACCTTGGTGCTCTAACACTCACAGACACGTGAATGAGGCTCGAACCATGTCAAAGAGGTGAGACGAACGTCAAATGTCATCAGCCGATCCAACGTAAGCACCTCCAACGACGACTAACCTGTTGCACACCTACGTAGCAAACATGTTTTAAAACGGCTGTAGCACAGAAACGGTACGTTCCTGGACATGGGTTCCTATTCCAAAGATTATGGACACACTGCCCTCTGCGAGTCCTGGAAGCTTGCAGCGGGAATTTCCGAATCCCTGTGTAATGATCTAACATTCTGCGTGGTGTCTGTTTGTTCTAAGTCGTGTCTCCCTACCACTTTCGGGCAACGACGCTCTGAGCGTGTATTTTAGGGATTTGACTAGTTTGAACCTGGGACCTGTTGCTGGTAATGAGACGCCAGACCACACATGACATGTAGAGTTCAGAAGAGTTCAGTGAGACTAGCGATGATATAATCAAATACTTAACGATTTCAGCGTCAACTCCACTGCGCTCCCTGTAAAAGAATCTTAATACTAACTAAATTTAGTGGAAGGGGTTCAAGGCTTTCCTATTTTTAGTTAGCTGGTAAAATAACGTCGAAAAAGCAGTTAAGTTTACCATTGGAAATTTTATTCTACTCACAAAACATTGTTTATAAATTGCACTATTGATAAAAGGAAATATTTTAATACAGGATGACAAAAACCAACTGCGTTCAACAAAAATGTCAACGAATATTCCCTGAGTGGGTTTCCAAATTCTACAATGGATCGAAGGATGACCTGTGTCACATCACATCTATAATCTAGGTTTAAATTAAGTTTCACAAAAGAGAAAACTATCAGAATGGTCTACAGTGACCCTCAATTATCTTTAATTACTTATCTAACTTGTCGTAAATTACAGTGGCTGATGTGGCTTCTCAATAATTATATAACAGAAAAATCATCGCGTTTCAGATTTTAACTTACGTAGCAAATGTGAATACCATGAGGTTCAATTGACGATCGACACTAGTATTACGTAAAAAGGGGACGTAATAGATGAGACTTCTGCAGTTCTGAGTGAAGCCTTATGCGTTCAAAAATGCGGCATCGCATGCGTTCATTACCTTGGCGGTGTTCGTCAGGGGGCAGCGGGCGGCACAGCTCCACGCACCTCGCCGTCTCGGAAGCAACTTTCTCCTAACTTCTCCTTACTACAATTTACCGAAGTTGGTTTTAAAAAATTATCTGGCTGTGTTTTCATCTGACCAATCAGGGTCTCAATGTTAACCTTAAGCTCCGCCTACAAAAATTCTGTCTATCCAATGAGAAACGTTATACTTTTCGTGGTGGGGCAATGTTTTTAACGTTTGCAACGTAACAGACACGCGAAAAAGTCTCACGCTAAAAGTTGCAGCTGGTGTGGCCCTTTTATCGTAAGATCTATACTGTTCTTCTGGAGGGCTCTATCTTTTAACATGGGCTGGGGGGTGGTCCTGGTGGTTGGCTGGCGACTTGGGTGTCCGTCCCTTATCGTAGGGCCTTCTAGCTTAACACGGTTCTGCTCTCGGCTTCTGTTCTCGTTTCTTCCCTCGGAACTGCGTCTGTTTCACGGTGGGAAGATATGATATGCATTTAGGCGTCCTTGTGTTAGTCTGTGGTATTCCATTTGCTCCCTCGTTGATCGTATTACTTTGGTTAATTTAATGTCAGGATTTATTCGGAGCTATGTGACATACTGTCGGATTTGCTTATCATGTCAGGGTTTTCATGGAAGGTGTTGGATTTGCCTGACACCTTACAATGTTAAAATCATATGCTCTGTTACACGTTCTTCAACTCAAATTTATCATGGAACTTTTTCAAATTGTTCCCTACACCCACTTTGCATGACTGATAGCATCTGGCACGTAGAAAAATACACCCCAAAATGGTGCTTCCCCAAGAATGATCACAGTTAATTTAAAAAATCAGCATATTTTTTGTAGTTCCATCCATTTTTGATAGAAAGCTACTAAATTTGGTATGGAGTTTCTCGGCTCCTGTCTTGGAATTTTTTCAACAAAATTTTTACTTCTCGCACTGGTACGGTGGTACTTGGTAGCACAATTGTATTAAATACTGCAAATTGTAAAATAAAACCGTAAAAGTCTGTTTGATGGATGTAGTTTGAATCCAGTTATTTTATGCGAGTAGTGTACCACTAAATACATTACCTCCTGGTAACAAACTGGAGATGAAGACATTGTACTTACTACGACCTCTGCCTTCCCTCGGAAATGAAAGACGAATGGGGTGGCTTCGGTCGCTCCGTAAGAAGGAAGTGCTCACTCGCTCTCTTCCTCTGACCTCTAAAATAACTGATGTAATGTCGTAAGAGTGACTCTGAGACCCCGAAGGGCACATTCAGCCACTTAACTGGTAAAGTTTTTCTGTCCCTCGCGCACAATGGCACCTATCGCTCGCGAAGTGACTGGCACCTGTCGATTGCGATGTGCGAGTGTTGTGTCTTTAATTGTATCTTGGAACTGTAGGTGACTGTAATGGGTGTGTGTAGTGTCGTGTCTGGTTTATGTTGTACGATGATGACGATGATGATGATGAGGAGGAGGAGGAGGAGGAGAGAAGGGAGAGGGTGAAATCGACTACTGCTCTCAAATAACATCGAGGGCCGCAGGCTTAGTCACCATTCGACGGACGGATCGTCAACAGTGGTACATCTGTCTAGAACTATATGTAGATCTGAACCCGATCGAACACATCTGGGACGCGACTTGGCGTGATTAAATGTGGCGTCAGAGCTCATTGCTCCCCCTCAACCACCACTCCACCCCCGCTCCCTGGAATTTACAGGAATTGTGAAATTAGGTGTGTGCAGATGTGGTGCTAGCTCCCTTCAGTGGCCTATTAAGGCCTCATTGCTTCCATGCTGCGAAGCGTCGCTGCTGTTATCGGTGCCAAAGGTGGACGTACCGGCTATTGGGTAGGTGATCATAATGTTCTGGCTGGTCAGTGTATATGTTCTCTCTTTCAACTAGGGAAATGTGCTTCAAAAATTAAAATGAAATAACATAGTACTGATTTTGAGAAATGGGGGTGTAAATTGGAGGAGAGGGATAAGATGATTGTTTATCCAGGAGAACGTAAATGAACACTAGCAGTGCAATATTTTGTCACGTTTGTGTAGTTTTGCAAGCCAAAAACATCAGAACCAAGTCAGGAGCACCTGTAAAATAGCCAAGCAGATGAAGATTCCAGAAGTACGCGTAAATCACACAAAACTGCTACCGCTGACGATATTTTAAACGAATAAAATGAAACGCAGTTTTTAGTAGTCACAAAGACGGATTTCAGTTACCTTTAACAGTGACAGAATGCCAAAGATCTTGCTGAAAGCTTCGCGAGGTAACCGCCCGGTCTGAGGTGCCATGCACGGTTCGCGCGTCTCCCCCCCCCCCCCCCCCCCCCCGTCGGAGGTTCGAGTCCTCCCTCTGGCATGGGTGTGTGTGTTGTGATTAGCGTAAGTTAGTTTAAGTTAGATTAAGTAGTGTGTAAGCGTAGGGACCAATGACCTCAGCAGTTTGTTCCCATAGAACTTACCACAAATTTCCAAATTTTTTCTCGCCGAAGTATAAACCAATATTACGACTGCACAAGATAAGAAGACAGTTTCCACTGAAGGAGTTACAGTTTCATAGGCCTAAAACTGAAAGATAACAATGATGATGTTGATAATGAAACAGTTCACGTGCCTAGGCACGTCACACAAGGATGACGTGGGTAGACAGTTAAAACTAAGCCAAAGGGGAAAGAATCACACAGGAAGAAGAAACTATTAAATATGAAACTGAATCTATTCTGAGAAAACAACATAGTCACGTGTTTTATGTTGTGTGAGGTTATTGGTTGGGTAGACACATAGGCAATAGGGAAGGGGACGAAAAGAAATAGAGGCTCTTTGAAATGTAAGCTAGGAACGGTAAGTTGGACAGGAAAGTTAGGAACGGTAAGTTGGACAGGGAAACTTGAGGAAACGTTAAAGAGAACTTGTCGAAGTAAACAAATATGGTTGAAAATAACAGTAGAAAAATTAGCTGTCCAACTAGAAGACCCTTATCAAGGGATGCATTGGAAAGAATGATGAAATGAAAAGGAAGAGTAGGGAAGTAAAGGTTCAAGATGATGAAGAAAGTGAAGGTACAAATACAATTGTGTAATAATAAGTACAGTGACACAAGACAAGAAAGATGAAGAAATATACTTATTTAAAGGCATGCATGTGGCTCAGAGCGCTAAATAACAAATAATGAAAAGTAATTTTCTGTTCACTGGCTTTTCCTACTCTAATGGCAACTTTAGAAGCCTCATAAAGCTAGTTCTTGCCTATCAATAGTGGCGGCGTACTTTATGTCTAACTTTAACTAACCGAAAAGCATTCAAATTGAGAGAATTTGAACTACGAGTGTGGAATTACTTCGAGTACAGTGCTGAACCATCAGGGGCATCTGCTGGATCAATATCAGTAGCGAAAAACTCAGTGTGTCCAATAACCAGCTTGACCCCATGTAATGCATCTCAGAAGCACGTGCTTCAACGCCAAACCAGACCCTTGCCACACTGAGGACAGGTAAGCTAGGGCGATGGGCCTCCCTTCATACGGATCTCGTAATCTCTGTCATTGACAGCTAGATGTATACCAAAAATTCACTGCCTTGTACTGATGTCACTTATTAATCATCCTAATTACTGAACATTTATGCAACAATGAACTCAAGTTTCATTCAAATGCATCAATTTAATTGAACATTTCATGACGTGTTCTGCCACATGATACGTAACTGTGACACTGAGATATCATGCCGGCCACTGTGGCCGAGCGGTTCTAGGCGCTTCAGTCCGGAATCGTGCTGCTGCTACGGTCACAGGTTCGAATCCTGCCTCGGGCATGGATGTGTGTGATGTCCTTAGGCTAGTTAGGTTTAAGTAGTTCTAAGTATAGGGGACTGATGATCTCAGACCTTAAGTCACATAGTGCTTAGAGCCATTTGAACCATTTTTTTATTGAGATATCATTTAGATCTACTGTATAATGTTGTACGCGAACACATTTTTGCGTACTTGTTCTGCGAAGTAATTGTTGAAGTATCTACATATACGTGATTACTCTGCTATTCACAATAAAGTGCCTGACAGAGGGTTCATTCTTTGGTAAGAAATGTTTATCACATCAAATAGGTCATTACGGTAATGTAATATTGTGCTAAAAGGTGGATTAGTCTCTGAAAGATATTAGCCACTGAATAATTCGAGAATAATATAGAGAGATAAGGGATGGACATTGGCTCTCCGTTGAAAAAATCGTCAGGTTTGGTCCTGAGGCAGGAATGAGCACTATACTTGGAATAACGAACGGCGGCAGCCCAGTTCAGGCTTGCTCTGCACATCTACATCACGCATTCTCCGAGAGTCAGCGAGCGCTCAGTAGTCAATGCGAGCGTCAAACGTGTTTGTAGCGAGTCATTTAGTGAATTTTTATGCCATTTGTTGCGAGTTGTCATCGCTGATGGTGGTGGTAAACGAGAAATTCTACATAAGCAAGCGAGAGACACAATTTTCACAATACACGCTTTCTTCAAGCACAAAGTATATGTACGCTCAAGATCCGTACAGAAATAACGGTGGGCAATAAGCGTTCTGTGCTGCTACTGGTTGACGCCGTGACGTCACTAAGGAACAGCGACTGTCCCAGAAACAGCCATGTAACGTGTGGGACGCGCACTTACGCGATGCATTTGTAGGACGTTTTAATTTCTAATGAAATAAATTGTGAATGAATGGAGCATTCTGACTGACTGATAATGAATTTACCCACCAAATTACTGATGATGGCACTGTGGAAGCACTGTCCGCTCTTTTTTTCTGCAGACGAGACTTTCAGTGCGACAACTACACTCCTGGAAATTGAAATAAGAACACCGTGAATTCATTGTCCCAGGAAGGGGAAACTTTATTGACACATTCCTGGGGTCAGATACATCACATGATCACACTGACAGAACCACAGGCACATAGACACAGGCAACAGAGCATGCACAATGTCGGCACTAGTACAGTGTATATCCACCTTTCGCAGCAATGCAGGCTGCTATTCTCCCATGGAGACGATCGTAGAGACGCTGGATGTAGTCCTGTGGAACGGCTTGCCATGCCATTTCCACCTGGCGCCTCAGTTGGACCAGCGTTCGTGCTGACGTGCAGACCGCGTGAGACGACGCTTCATCCAGTCCCAAACATGCTCAATGGGGGACAGATCCGGAGATCTTGCTGGCCAGGGTAGTTGACTTACACCTTCTAGAGCACGTTGGGTGGCACGGGATACATGCGGACGTGCATTGTCCTGTTGGAACCGCAAGTTCCCTTGCCGGTCTAGGAATGGTAGAACGATGGGTTCGATGACGGTTTGGATGTACCGTGCACTATTCAGTGTCCCCACGACGATCACCAGTGGTGTACGGCCAGTGTAGGAGATCACTCCCCACACCATGATGCCGGGTGTTGGCCCTGTGTGCCTCGGTCGTATGCAGTCCTGATTGTGGCGCTCACCTGCACGGCGCCAAACACGCATACGACAATCATTGGCACCAAGGCAGAAGCGACTCTCATCGCTGAAGACGACACGTCTCCATTCGTCCCTCCATTCACGCCTGTCGCGACACCACTGGAGGCGGGCTGCACGATGTTGGGGCGTGAGCGGAAGACGGCCTAACGGTGTGCGGGACCGTAGCCCAGCTTCATGGAGACGGTTGCGAATGGTCCTCGCCGATACCCCAGGAGCAACAGTGTCCCTAATTTGCTGGGAAGTGGCGGTGCGGTTCCCTACAGCACTGCGTAGGATCCTACGGTCTTGGCGTGCATCCGTGCGTCGCTGCGGTCCGGTCCCAGGTCGACGGACACGTGCACCTTCCGCCGACCACTGGCGACAACATCGACCCACTATACGCCCTCGCTCAAAGTCCGTCAACTGCACATACGGTTCACGTCCACGCTGTCGCGGCATGCTACCAGTGTTAAAGACTGCGATGGAGCTCCGTATGCCACAGCAAACTGGCTGACACTGACGGCGGCGGTGCACAAATGCTGCACAGCTAGCGCCATTCGACGGCCAACACCGCGGTTCCTGGTGTGTCCGCTGTGCCGTGCGTGTGATCATTGCTTGTACAGCCCTCTCGCAGTGTCCGGAGCAAGTATGGTGGGTCTGACACACCGGTGTCAATGTGTTCTTTTTTCCATTTCCAGGAGTGTATTTTGTACAGATCGCCATATTTCACTGACACTTAAACCTTGCAAAAGTGGTCAACAGATCGTCAAATACGGCAACACACTTCCTCAATTACACTGCTCTGCCACAGATGGCAGAAGGTTGAATATTTCAGCGTGAAACCGATCTCCAACCGTGCTGTATATCAACACATACCTTTTGAATGTAGTAAACACACAATTCGTATCCTGCGCCATACAAAATCACCACTGCTGCGTCTTGCATATAGCTATCGACCGCCTGACAGTCCTACATATACGGTGAAGACAGACAGCATAAGCACATGGACCTTATATAGTCTTCACAGCACTAGATATGTACTGCGAGCTCGGTAGGTCATCCTCTGTAGCCGACGGTCACAAGTCATCTGCCTACACACACACACACACACACACACACACACACACACACACACACACCGGCCCGATGCATGACCAGAGCACCCTAAGTGGACCGAGGTCACTTTCCGAACTGGTTTAGAAATGTTGGCTGGTTGTCCTGGTCACAAAGGCATTACTGCTTCTGGCCCCAACCTGCTTACTTGCTTAGTACACACATCTCCAGACTCTGTGTGTTTTCACATGGTTTACCAAAATACACTCCTGGAAATTGAAATAAGAACACCGTGAATTCATTGTCCCAGGAAGGGGAAACTTTATTGACACATTCCTGGGGTCAGATACATCACATAATCACACTGACAGAACCACAGGCACATAGACACAGGCAACAGAGCATGCACAATGTCGGCACTAGTACAGTGTATATCCACCTTTCGCAGCAATGCAGGCTGCTATTCTCCCATGGAGACGATCGTAGAGATGCTGGATGTAGTCCTGTGGAACGGCTTGCCATGCCATTTCCACCTGGCGCCTCAGTTGGACCAGCGTTCGTGCTGGACGTGCAGACCCCGTGAGACGACGCTTCATCCAGTCCCAAACACGCTCAATGGGGGACAGATCCGGAGATCTTGCTGGCCAGGGTAGTTGACTTACACCTTCTAGAGCACGTTGGGTGGCACGGGATACATGCGGACGTGCATTGTCCTGTTGGAACAGCAAGTTCCCTTGCCGGTCTAATAATGGTAGAACGATGGGTTCGATGACGGTTTGGATGTACCGTGCACTATTCAGTGTCCCCTCGACGATCACCAGTGGTGTACGGCCAGTGTAGGAGATCGCTCCCCACACCATGATGCCGGGTGTTGGCCCTGTGTGCCTCGGTCGTATGCAGTCCTGATTGTGGCGCTCACCTGCACGGCGCCAAACACGCATACGACCATCATTGGCACCAAGGCAGAAGCGACTCTCATCGCTGAAGACGACACGTCTCCATTCGTCCCTCCATTCACGCCTGTCGCGACACCACTGGAGGCGGGCTGCACGATGTTGGGGCGTGAGCGGAAGACGGCCTAACGGTGTGCGGGAGCGTAGCCCAGCTTCATGGAGACGGTTGCGAATGGTCCTCGCCGATACCCCAGGAGCAACAGTGTCCCTAATTTGCCGGGAAGTGGCGGTGCGGTCCCCTACGGCACTGCGTAGGATCCTATGGTCTTGGCGTGCATCCGTGCGTCGCTGCGGTCCGGTCCCAGGTCGACGGGCACGTGCACCTTCCGCCGACCACTGGCGACAACATCGATGTACTGTGGAGACCTCACGCCGCACGTGTTGAGCAATTCGGCGGTACGTCCACCTGGCCTCCCGCATGCCCACTATACGCCCTCGCTCAAAGTGCGTCAACTGCACATACGGTTCACGTCCACGCTGTCGCGGCATGCTACCAGTGTTAAAGACTGCGATGGAGCTCCGTATGCCACGGCAAACTGGCTGACACTGACGGCGGCGGTGCACAAATGCTGCGCAGCTAGCGCCATTCGACGGCCAACACCGCGGTTCCTGGTGTGTCCACTGTGCCGTGCGTGTGATCATTGGTTGTACAGCCCTCTCGCAGTGTCCGGAGCAAGTATGGTGGATCTGACACACCGGTGTCAATGTGTTCTTTTTTCCATTTCCAGGAGTGTATCATACCATTTTCGCGATACTTCTCGATATGAAGCACATGGCAATATCACTTGCATAGCAGTATCGCTTGGGCAGTATAATTCCGAAGATACAGACTGGGAATTATTTCTCTAGAAACCCGAAACTTAGCGAGGTGCATCGTGCTGTAAACCACTGAGAAACTAGAAAATTATCTCATCTGCGAAGACCTTTACATAAGAACTAGAAAAAATAGAGGAAACTGATATTTCCACTCGCGAATATCTATGTCAGCGATATAACAGATTCCAAATCATCCTTATAATTTACAAAGTCAGTGTTTCCCATGTCTACAGAATCATCAAACATGTCTTACACCCGTCTTTCACCTGCTACATGCACACAACATGCACCACAATCGATGATCTCTCGCCGGCCGGTGTAGCCGTGCAGTTCTAGGCGCTTCAGTCTGGAACCGCGTGACCGCTACGGTCGCAGGTTGGAATCCTGCTTCGGGCATGGATGTGAGTGATGTCCTTAGGTTAGTTAGGTTTAAGTAGTTCTAAGTTCTAGGGGACTGATGACCACAGATGTTAAGTCCCATAGGGCTCAGAGCCATTTTTTTCGATGATCTCTCAACTAAATAAAGTTGGGAAATGTGCGAAGCTGTCAACTGGACAATTTACATGGGAGGGAATAATGGTGCAGTGCAAACACACGTCCATATTTAATCTTCTCAAATTCCCACGAGTAACACATGTGATCATGAAGGCTGTCCAACACATAGCGAGTATTCAGTCGTCTAGAGGATGACATGGTTAACCAGGTACATTCCTGTACCCCAACAGGTCTTTCCATTTAGGGAGCTCCTGCCCTTACCTGGAAACGTGAACCATTCCCCCCACAGGCCGCCGCCGTTGTGCGCCACACACCCCCAGACTGAATTGTCCTAGGAAACCGGCCACATACATATTTGATCACTATACTTACAATTAAATATTACGATTGCAGTCTCAATTGGACAACATTCAATAATGAGCAAAGTACCGGAAATACTCCCTACTGACGACTGAGTCACTGGAAATAGAAATATCTGTACCATTGCTATGACTTGACAGTCTTCCAATTAGAAAAAAATCTTTCATTTCATTCGCTTTGCAGCTGTTGCAGTATTCCACATCAAATCCATATTTTCCCTTACAACAGTAAATAATCATTTTCTTCGCACATGTCAGAACACACATACACACACACACACACACACACACACACACACACACACACATTTTATAAGCCTGATGCTCAAGGCGAACGTATCACACATGCCCTACTACAAAGTACACTCCTGGAAATTGAAATAAGAACACCG
Organism: Schistocerca cancellata; assembly: GCF_023864275.1. Taxonomy (NCBI): domain Eukaryota; kingdom Metazoa; phylum Arthropoda; class Insecta; order Orthoptera; family Acrididae; genus Schistocerca; species Schistocerca cancellata. The sequence goes on from NC_064632.1 coordinate 159,004,704, forward strand.
TGAATTCATTGTCCCAGGAAGGGGAAACTTTATTGACACATTCCTGGGGTCAGATACATCACATGATAACACTGACAGAACCACAGGCACATAGACACAGGCAACAGAGCATGCACAATGTCGGCACTAGTACAGTGTATATCCACCTTTCGCAGCAATGCAGGCTGCTATTCTCCCATGGAGACGATCGTAGAGATGCTGGATGTAGTCCTGTGGAACGGCTTGCCATGCCATTTCCACCTGGCGCCTCAGTTGGACCAGCGTTCGTGCTGGACGTGCAGACCGCGTGAGACGACGCTTCATCCAGTCCCAAACATGCTCAATGGGGGACAGATCCAGAGATCTTGCTGGCCAGGGTAGTTGACTTACACCTTCTAGAGCACGTTGGGTGGCACGGGATACATGCGGACGTGCATTGTCCTGTTGGAACAGCAAGTTCCCTTGCCGGTCTAGGAATGGTAGAACGATGGGTTCGATGACGGTTTGGATGTACCGTGCACTATTCAGTGTCCCCTCGACGATCACCAGTGGTGTTCGGCCAGTGTAGGAGATCGCTCCCCACACCATGATGCCGCGTGTTGGCCCTGTGTGCCTCGGTCGTATGCAGTCCTGATTGTGGCGCTCACCTGCACGGCGCCAAACACGCATACGACCATCATTGGAACCAAGGCAGAAGCGACTCTCATCGCTGAAGAAGACACGTCTCCATTCGTCCCTCCATTCACGCCTGTCGCGACACCACTGGAGGCGGGCTGCACGATGTTGGGGCGTGAGTGGAAGACGGCCTAACGGTGTGCGGGACCATAGCCCAGCTTCATGGAGACGGTTGCGAATGGTCCTCGCCGATACCCCAGGAGCAACAGTGTCCCTAATTTGCTGGGAAGTGGCGGTGCGGTCCCCTACGGCACTGCATAGGATCCTACGGTCTTGGCGTGCATCCGTGCGTCGCTGCTGTCCGGTCCCAGGTCGACGGGCACGTGCACCTTCCGCCGACCACTGGCGACAACATCGATGTACTGTGGAGACCTCACGCCCCACGTGTTGAGCAATTCGGCGGTACGTCCACCCGGCCTCCCGCGTGCCCTCTATACACCCTCGCTCAAAGTCCGTCAACTGCACATACGGTTCACGTCCACGCTGTCGCGGCATGCTACCAGTGTTAAAGACTGCGATGGAGCTCCGTATGCCACGGCAAACTGGCTGACACTGACGGCGGCGGTGCACAAATGCTGCGCAGCTAGCGCCATTCGACGGCCAACACCGCGGTTCCTGGTGTGTCCGCTGTGTCGTGCGTGTGGTCATTGCTTGTACAGCCCTCTCGCAGTGTCCGGAGCAAGTATGGTGGGTCTGACACACCGGTGTCAATGTGTTCTTTTTTCCATTTCCAGGAGTGTATAATACTTCATCAATAACTGATATCTGGCAATACGAAACAATATTGAGTGAAAATTAGCGACGGGTGGACATGTTTTTCCTGCGATTAGTACCACTGTGTCTTAGAAAGAGAGGCGTAATCATTTTACAGAAACGCCAGATGTTAAAAACACAAGCGCAACGACCATGTTACTATCACAATCGGTCTTGGTTCTATAGGTGTTCACAAGTATCGCTAACGATATCCTTGTTAAAAATTATACAAGCCTTCCGAATGAAGTGGTTTTTCCAGACAAATACTGGTACACTGAATATAGACAATGGTCACAGGAGTGCATATTATCAGACCAACAGTGCAGTTACACGTCGCTGACGGGTTTAATGTTGTAATAAAATCATCGAATTTAGAAATTGTTCTGTACAAGAGCGTTGCGGAAATACTTCGTCAGTTTATGTGGGAATCCTTGGAGGGAAGAAGACGAACTTTTCGTGAAACGCTATGGAGGAAATGTGGAAACTAGCGGTTGTGACTGCAGAACGATTCTGCTCGCCCAATGTTCATGTCTCTGAGGCACATCAGAACCAAACAACGGACATTAGGGCTCATGTAGAAGTATACAGTCTATTATTGTCTTCTTGCTCCATTTCTGAGCCGAACAAGAAGTAGAACAATTAGCAACTGTACAACCCACCCCTTGCCTTGCACAGTTAATGTCTGACACGTTCGAGACTGTTTCTGATCTATTTTCCTACCACTGTTGCGTAAGGATGCTCTGCGAGTGTTTTCGGAATTTAGTGTTGAATCTACAGCCTGCAAGGTAGGAAGATCACGCATGCAGAGCTCATAAGAGTGCAGCAGAACAGACAGTGTTGTAATCAGACAGTGGTCTCAATGTCGGTCTGACTACACTCCCTGTAATGGAAACGTTGTCGCTAACAGAAATTAGTGTACGGGTTCAGGCGTACTATATATTAGCAAAAACTTAAAATCTTAGATTTTCGTTATCAAGGTTTATTTTTATTCTAAGTCTGACTTCATGACATAGCGTGTTAGCAGAATTACATGAAGGGTGGTAAAATATTGATAGTGGGTGTTCACAACAGTGACGCGAAATTCCTAACTATTATAAGGTCCTTTAATGGTAAGATGGTTGATGAGCATGTCTGGGAGTCGATAAAATACGAGGGCAGTTCAATAAGTAATGCAACACATTTTTTTTCTCGGCCAGTTTTGGTTGAAAAAACCGGAAATTTCGTGTGGAATATTTTCAAACATTCCCGCTTCGTCTCGTATAGTTTCATTGACTTCCGACACGTGGCAGCGCTGTACGGAGCTGTTAAAATGGCGTCTGTAACGGATGTGCGTTGCAAACAACGGGCAGTGATCGAGTTTCTTTTGGCGGAAAACCAGGGCATCTCAGATATTCATAGGCGCTTGCAGAATGTCTACGGTGATCTGGCATTGGACAAAAGCACGGTGAGTCGTTGGGCAAAGCGTGTGTCATTATCGCCGCAAGGTCAAGCAAGACTGTCTGATCTCCCGCGTGCGGGCCGGCCGTGCACAGCTGTGACTCCTGCAATGGCGGAGCGTGCGAACACACTCGTTCGAGATGATCGACAGATCACCATCAAACAACTCAGTGCTCAACTTGACATCTCTGTTGGTAGTGCTGTCACAATTGTTCACCAGTTGGGATATTCAAAGGATTTCCATATGTTTGGCCCAATGAAGGACGCAATCCGTGGGAGGCACTACGCGGATGATGAAGAAGTTATTGATGCAGTACGACGTTGGCTCCGACATCGACCAGTGGTATGGTACCGTGCAGGCATACAGGCCCTTATTTCAAGGTGGCGTAAGGCCGTAGCATTGAATGGAGATTACGTTGAAAAATAGTGTTGTGTAGCTAAAAGATTGGGGAATAACCTGGTGTATTTCAATGCTGAATAAAACAACCCCTGTTTCAGGAAAAAAATGTGTTGCATTACTTATTGAACTGCCCTCGTACAAACAAATTAAATACAATTGAGGCCAGAGAAATCAATTACGCTAAAATGCACAATGAAAGTACTTAAAATTGAATGTGGGTCGGTAAAGAGCAATCAAAAGGAAGTACGCAATTAAAACAATTCATAACTCTACAGTGACTGATCAGTCCTTTTCGTTAATCGGATATATCGCGTTTCTGCTTCAATCAAGCCCAATAATCGTGTATATGTTTAACTACAGTTCTTGGCTGAATGTACGAAAATTAGGAGAGATGGAGACGACCGCAGTTCTGAGTGTCAATTGAATATCACTTGCTAGCATAGCGTGTGTGCTTACCTTGTATCGGTGGTAGCAGTGGCGACTGTCGGAGCGAGCTGTGAATCTGAAAATCTATTCTAAATATCTCTTGGCTGTTAAACACCAGTCTGATGCATTTACTACGTCTTTGGTGAAGCCGATACTCCTATTTATTCCCTAGCTAAGTTAATTGCCATGGTACACGCTATATATATGGAATAGCACATACGTTGTTGCCCTCAAATCGCTCGCGAGAATTAACCCTCAATGCTTGGTGTGATTCTCCGTACTCAGAGACTTCGCAGTTTAACTCTTTACGAAAGACGTGCCTGTGAACAAGCGTTCACATAATGACTCGCAATCGTCTCAGCGCGGCGCAAGTCGCCTTGCTCAAACACTCAACAATTTTCCGCAAGAGAAGATGCGAATTACTCTGTCTGCAATTTGCTTAGATCAAAGCTGGTGGCCATGCGTTTTCCTTCTGGGCAATCAGGGAGTTTGTACTTGTTATATCTCCACCTACTAGAGTTTTTGTAGCCAATCACAGGCATCGTTTCTTTCATAGGGCAGAGTTTAACTTCTGCTATGTAATACTGAGAGAAACAGCTTTTTCATTCGTGCGAGTTTTTATGCAGATGGCTACAGTGAGTCGCCATTGTTCTGAGTTGGGTTTCTCCAGACATTTCTCTGAGCTCTCCGGCTGTGTTTCTGTAGAAAGGCTTTCCGAAGGGCCTTGTTAAAAGCAGGAACAAGGGCTGCTTTTGCCAGCGGCCTAAGCAGTGTCTGCGGTATCTCATTGTGTCTGCTAGGTGCCCTGAATCGAGGGTTTTAACTGTGACACAGCGTGTCATCGTAAATTCTCCTTTCCCTCAGAACTGCGTCTCCTAGCTCGGGTCGGAGAAATTACTTGTGTGCAATTACTAGTGTGAGTGTTAGTGGTTTATATTCGTGAAATGTCGGTTTGTTTTTCGCGTTGCTTTGCCTATCAATAAAATTCATGCATTACCATGTAATTATGTCGAGTTAATCGGAATTCTTTCAGGAATTCAAAATGAGGTGTTTTATTTGTTTGACTCCTTACACATGTTCTGATGTAGATACTTTGTAACGAAAGTATCAGTTGACTAAACCGATGGCAAAAGTTAACCATTGATGATGAGAATGTGTTTGAAATAGATGTATATTTTCGAAACGGAATATCTGTTTAATGAAACAACATAGAAATACACTTCTGGAAATTGAAATAAGAACACCGTGAATTCATTGTCCCAGGAAGGGGAAACTTTATTGACACATTCCTGGGGTCAGATACATCACATGATCACACTGACAGAACCACAGGCACATAGACACAGGCAACAGAGCATGCACAATGTCGGCACTAGTACAGTGTATATCCACCTTTCGCAGCAATGCAGGCTGCTATTCTCCCATGGAGACGATCGTAGAGATGCTGGATGTAGTCCTGTGGAACGGCTTGCCATGCCATTTCCACCTGGCGCCTCAATTGGACCAGCGTTCGTGCTGGACGTGCAGACCGCGTGAGACGACGCTTCATCCAGTCCCAAACATGCTCAATGGGGGACAGATCCGGAGATCTTGCTGGCCAGAGTAGTTGACTTACACCTTCTAGAGCACGTTGGGTAGCACGGGATACATGCGAACGTGCATTGTCCTGTTGGAACAGCAAGTTCCCTTGCCGGTCTAGGAATGGTAGAACGATGGGTTCGATGACGGTTTGGATGTACCGTGCACTATTCAGTGTCCCCTCGACGATCACCAGTGGTGTACGGCCAGTGTAGGAGATCGCTCCCCACACCATGATGCCGGGTGTTGGCCGTGTGTGCCTCGGTCGTATGCAGTCCTGATTGTGGCGCTCACCTGCACGGCGCCAAACACGCATACGACCATCATTGGCACCAAGGCAGAAGCGACTCTCATCGCTGAAGACGACACGTCTCCATTCGTCCCTCCATTCACGCCTGTCGCGACACCACTGGAGGCGGGCTGCACGATGTTGGGGCGTGAGCGGAAGACGGCCTAACGGTGTGCGGGATCGTAGCCCAGCTTCATGGAGACGGTTGCGAATGGTCCTCGCCGATACCCCAGGAGCAACAGTGTCCCTAATTTGCTGGGAAGTGGCGGTGCTGTCCCCTACGGCACTGCGTAGGATCCTACGGTCTTGGCGTGCATCCGTGCGTCGCTGCGGTCCGGTCCCAGGTCGACGGGCACGTGCACCTTCCGCCGACCACTGGCGACAACATCGATGTACTGTGGAGACCTCACGCCCCACGTGTTGAGCAATTCGGCGGTACGTCCACCCGGCCTCCCGCATGCCCACTATACGCCCTCGCTCAAAGTCCGTCAACTGCACATGCGGTTCACGTCCACGCTGTCGCGGCATTCTACCAGTGTTAAAGACTGCGATGGAGCTCCGTATGCCACGGCAAACTGGCTGACACTGACGGCGGTGGTGCACCAATGCTGCGCAGCTAGCGCCATTCGACGGCCAACACCGCGGTTCCTGGTGTGTCCGCTGTGCCGTGCGTGTGATCATTGCTTGTACAGCCCTCTCGCAGTGTCCGGAGCAAGTATGGTGGGTCTGACACACCGGTGTCAATGTGTTCTTTTTTCCATTTCCAGGAGTGTACAATTTTTGTGGGTAATAACTCAGCGGACGATAAAAAACGTAACAACAATTTATTTTGTTTCAGGATTGTATACAAACATGGCGTTATCGTGAGATCGATGGAAATGGATGCTAAAGTGTTACTGGCAAACGGAGAATGTGAAGTACAATGATGTTGGACGTTGAGTTTGGAACACCACCACTAACAAGGGTAACAATTACAAGAATCCGAGATATGTTTGACATGGAAGGAATGTTGCAGGATATGAAGAAAGGACCCTGCGGAAGAAAGAAATGTGCTCAATGTAGACTGGCTGTTTGGCACAGTAACTGGGGTTGCTCAACGAGGACCGAGATCAGGTTTGTTGTATTTTGGATGGCTGTGGAAAGTGGTCAGTACTCACTTGCAGCCAAGGATTGGCTTCCAAGGCGTTGAAGAATTACTGCTTCCCTCTGCCTTCATGGTAGCGGGCTTGCCTCTTAAAGAGTTCGCACATTCCTTATTTCGGCTGCGTTGATAATGGATGGTTGTTGTCATTGTTTACTTACTACCGGACATAGGCACACCAAACAAACAAAAAAGACACCTTTTCTTTCTTAAGTGTAACTAAAAGGCTTATTGTCATTCAGAAGACCGCTAATTCACTGAGCAAAACTCGGCTTTGGTCCTCACGTATAGATGATGCCTAGCTTAGATCAGTGACAGTTATTAGGGTGGTGCATAAGTTCGTAGTGCTTTCGTTTTGCATGTTGGTAGTCCGATTGCTATGTGTTTGTTTATTTATTTATTATCATTTTCATTTGTAGTTCAGTGTTCCTATTCGAGTTTACATACACTACTGGACATTAAAATTGCTACTCCAAGAAGCAATGCAGATGATAAATGGGTATTCATTGGACAAATATATTGTACTGGAACTGACACGTGATTACATTTTCACCAAATTTGGGTGCATAGATCATGAGAAATCAGTACCCAGAACGACCACCTCTGGCCGTAATAACGGCCTTGACACGCCTGGGCAAAGAGTCAAACAGAGCTTGGATGGCGTGTACAGGTACAGCTGCCCATGCAGCTTCAACAAGATACCACAATTCATCAAGAGTAGTGACTGGCGTATTTTGACGAGCCAGCTGCTCGGCCACCATTTACCAGACGTTTTCAATTGGTGAGACATCTGGAGAACGTGCTGGCCAGGGCAGCAGTCGAACATTTTCTGTATCCAGAAAGGCCCGTACAGGACCTGCAACATGTGGTCGTGCACTATCCTGCTGAAATGTAGGATTTCGCAGGGATCGAATGAAGGATAGAGTCACGGGTCGTAACATATCTGAAATGTAGCGTACACTGTTCGAAGTGCCGTCAATGCGAACAAGAGGTGACCGAGACGTGTAACCAATGGCACCCCATACCATCACGCTGGGTGATAAGCCAGTATGGTGATGACGAATAGTCTACACGCTTCCAATGTGCATTCACCGCGATGTCGCCAACACGGATGCGACCATCATGATGTTGTAAACGGAACCTGGATTCATCCGAAAAAATGACGTTTTGCCCTTCGTGCAACCAGGTTCGTCGTTGAGTACACCATCGCAGGCGCTCCTGTCTGTGATGCAGCGTCAGGGGTAACCGCAGCCATGGTCTCCGAGCTGATAGTCCGTGCTGCTGCAAACGTCGTCGAACTGTTCGTGCAGATGGTTGTTGTCTTCCAAACGTCCCCATCTGTTGACTCAGGGATCGAGACGTGGCTGCAGGATCAGTTACAGACATACGGATAAGATGCTTGTCATCTCGACTGCTAGTGATACGAGGCCGTTGGGATCCATAATGGCGTTCCGTATTACCCTCCTGAAACCACCGATTCCATATTCTGCTAACAGTCATTAGATCTCGACCAACGCGAGCAGCAATGTCGCGATACGATAAACCGCAATCGCGATAGGCTACAGTCCGACATTTATCAAAGTCGGAAACGTGATGGAACGCATTTCTCCTCCTTACACGAGGAATCACAATAACGTTTCTCCAGGCAACGCCCGTCAACTGCTGTTTGTGTATGAGAAATCGGTTGGAAACTTTCCTCATGTCAGCACGTTGTAGGTGTCGCCACCGGCGCCAACCTCGTGTGAATGCTCTGAAAAGCTAATCATCTGCATATCACAGAATCTTCTTCCTGTCGGTTAAATTTCGCGTCTGTAGCACGTCATCTTCGTCGTGTAGCAATTTTAATGGCCAGAAGTGTATTGTCATTTTGTCATTTGGAGATAGTGAGTGGAGCTGTGTATGCTAGAAAAGGGAGTGCCAAGTGGAGAAATGGTAACATTTTCGACATATTCTTCTACTCGCATTCAGTAGAAGGCTGACAGCAACGGAGGCAGCCGAAACATTTGCTCTGTGTATGGGAATAATGTTACTGGGCAGAGCACGGCAAGACAATGGTTTTCTCGTTTCAAGGAGGATCGTTTTTGCATTAGTGACTCTCCACGTTGAGGAACGCCTTCGGGGTTTGATAAAGATCGTTTAAACACATTAATCCACAATGCTCCATGTCAGTGTACTCTACAACTGGCAAATGTGATAAACTCTGATCATTCCACCGGCGTCCTACTATTCTTCTGAGTAGGCCGGGAGGCAGCAAAGACTCCTAACCGTATTTGGACGACGCAGACATTTAATAGCGAATTGCGGACTTGCCGAAGATCCCAAGTGTGGCTGTGGAATGGAACATACCAGGACCATATTTTAAGTTCTACATCTACATCTACATCCTTACTCCGCAAGCCACTTGACGGTGTGTAGCGGAGGGTACTTTGAGTACCTCTGTCGGTTCTCCCTTCTATTCCTGTCTCGTATTGTTCGTGGAAAGAAAGACTGTTTGTATGCCTCTGTGTGGGCTCTAATCTCTCTGATTTTAATCTCTTCGCGAGATATACGTAGGAAGGAACAATATACTGCTTGACTCCTCGGTGAAGGTATGTTCTCGAAACTTCAACAAAATCCCGTACCGAGCTACTGAGCGTCTCTCCTGCAGAGTCTTCCACTGGAGTTTATCTATCACCTCCGTAACGCTTTCGCGATTACTAATTGTTCCTGTAACGAAGCGCGCTGCCCTCCGTTAGATCTTCTCTCTCTCTTCTATCAACCCTGTCTGGTAGGGATCCCATACAGGTGAGCAATATTCAAACAGTGGGCGAACAAGTGTACTTTAACCTACTTCTTTTGTTATCGGATTGCATTTCCTTAGGATTCTTCCAATGAATCTCAGTTTGTCATCTGCTTTACCGACGATCAACTTTATATGGTCATTCCATTTTAAATCACTCCTAATACCTACTCCCAGATAATTCGCAGAATTAACTGCTTCCAGTAGCTGATCTGCTATACTGTAGGTAAATGATACAGGATCTTTCTTTCTATGTATTCGCAGCACATTACACTTGTCAACATTGAGATTCAATTCCCATTCCCTGCACCATGCGTCAATTCGTTGCAGATCCTCCTGCATTTCCGTACAATTTTCCATTGTTACAATCTCTCGACATACCACAGCATCATCCGCAAAAAGCCTCAGTGAACTTCCGATGTTATCCACAAGCTCATTTATGTACACTCCTGGAAATGGAAAAAAGAACACATTGACACTGGTGTGTCAGACCCACCATACTTGCTCCGGACACTGCGAGAGGGCTGTACAAGCAATGATCACACGCACGGCACAGCGGACACACCAGGAACCGCGGTGTTGGCCGTCGAATGGCGCTAGCTGCGCAGCATTTGTGCACCGCCGCCGTCAGTGTCAGCCAGTTTGCCGTGGCATACGGAGCTCCATCGCAGACTTTAACACTGGTAGTATGCCGCGACAGCGTGGACGTGAACCGTATGTGCAGTTGACGGACTTTGAGCGAGGGCGTATAGTGGGCATGCGGGAGGCCGGGTGGACGTACCGCCGAATTGCTCAACACGTGCGGCGTGAGGTCTCCACAGTACATCGATGTTGTCGCCAGTGGTCGGCGGAAGGTGCACGTGCCCGTCGACCTGGGACCGGACCGCAGCGACGCACGGATGCACGCCAAGACCGTAGGATCCTACGCAGTGCCGTAGGGGACCGCACCGCCACTTCCCAGCAAATTAGGGACACTGTTGCTCCTGGGGTATCGGCGAGGACCATTCGCAACCGTCTCCATGAAGCTGAGCTGCGGTCCCGCACACCGTTAGGCCGTCTTCCGCTCACGCCCCAACATCGTGCAGCCCGCCTCCAGTGGTGTCGCGACAGGCGTGAATGGAGGGACGAATGGAGACGTGTCGTCTTCAGCGATGAGAGTTGCTTCTGCCTTGGTGCCAATGATGGTCGTATGCGTGTTTGGCGCCGTGCAGGTGAGCGCCACAATCAGGACTGCATACGACCGAGGCACACAGGGCCAACACCCGGCATCATGGTGTGGGGAGCGATCTTCTACACTGGCCGTACACCACTGGTGATCGTCGAGGGGACACTGAATAGTGCACGGTACATCCAAACCGTCATCGAACCCATCGTTCTACCATTCCTAGACCGGCAAGGGAACTTGCTGTTCCAACAGGACAATGCACGCCCGCATGTATCCCGTGCCACCCAACGTGCTCTAGAAGGTGTAAGTCAACTACCCTGGCCAGCAAGATCTCCGGATCTGTCCCCCATTGAGCATGTTTGGGACTGGATGAAGCGTCGTCTCACGCGGTCTGCACGTCCAGCACGAACGCTGGTCCAACTGAGGCGCCAGGTGGAAATGGCATGGCAAGCCGTTCCACAGGACTACATCCAGCATCTCTACGATCGTCTCCATGGGAGAATAGCAGCCTGCATTGCTGCGAAAGGTGGATATACACTGTACTAGTGCCGACATTGTGCATGCTCTGTTGCCTGTGTCTATGTGCCTGTGGTTCTGTCAGTGTGATCATGTGATGTATCTGACCCCAGGAATGTGTCAATAAAGTTTCCCCTTCCTGGGACAATGAAGTCACGGTGTTCTTATTTCAATTTCCAGGAGTGTGTATCGTTTTCTTAACTCTACATTTGTATTTTACCAGTCTTTTCGCTTTGTGCTGCGTCAGTTTCTGTACTCGACGATCACCACTGAAATATTGGAAGGTGTCGACACATTTGTATGGGTGTCACAAATCACAAAAGAAGCTCTCTAGCATGCGATGCCAGGTCTTACTTGTTGGCATTGTCATCATGGAGTGGTACTTTTAACCGATGATGATGGCTGTGGTTACTGCATAAAGAGTGATAGAGGTACTCCTTTGCTGTCACACCTGGGACGGTACGGCAGTTCGATGATTGGTTGACTACCGACGATCGTCACCCAATATTGTGTTGTGACGCCTTGGTACTTCACACCTGGTTCAGTATGGCAATTTTTTTATGTGGTAGGGAGAATACTGTTCATTTTGCTGAATCTATTGCTAGATAATGTTGGTTGGTACTACTTAATATTCCGTTTGCCGTTTGCTTGTATTTGTTTGACGATTCAAGATTTATTTTTGGAGAGGTAGTTGTAGTAGTTGCCATGCTTCAAAGTTCATGGAAAGACGTTTATAGCAGTTTGCTTTGCAGGGTAGGAGAGAAAGGTTTCTTGCTGTCTTCTGCGCTTCTTCATCTTGCATCTTCTGTTCTTCTCTTTTTTCTTGCATTCCTCTGTTCTTCTTGAGCTAGGAATATGTGTATTTTAGTGTAGGAGTGATATAGCATTTGTAGGATCTGACTGCCTTTCCAAATGTTACTTGATGAGTTTGTAGATCTTACTAATTTTTTGTACCTTCATTGTCGTCTCGTCGTATTATGATTCTCCCCACGCTCTTCTGTTGTGTAGCAGTGTCGTGACATATGAAATGTCCATGCTGTGCGTTGTCCTCCTGAAGTCCAACCTGGTTGCAACCTGCATTTCTAGTGTGGCGTTGGCCTTCATGTTGTTGTTATTGCCATAAGTGCTTTCTCAACATGTCTGTACCCTCTCCGTCGCTATCTCGAAGCATCTGGTGTTAAGGGAGCTGGTGATTGGAGTTGGTGGCGATGTCCCTTTTTTCGTGTAGAGAAATTTTTTACAATGATTTGTTTTATACACACAACAAGAGAATTTGACTCTATACAATGCAATGTTTATAAAAATGAAGAAAATTATTATCTATTTCTCATATGATAATTTGATTAAAGCATATATCTATCATTTTTATAGCCTACCACTTCTTCATTCTTTTAATTGTTGTGTACCATTTATTGTTTGTGTGCATGTTGTAGTGTACTTGATACTACAAGAGATTGTTAGTGTGTATTGTGTCTCTTTTTCTTTTAATTAATGTGTTATTCTGTTGATCTATTAATTTAACTTTTATTTAGTGGTTAGTATAAGATAGAGTGGACGTTAGTTTGCATAACCTCTTCCGCATTTTTCAATTCAATCTTTACGTTTTGCAGTATTTGGTGGCCTAACTTCTACTTCTGGTTTCTCTTTGCTGTGTTGTTCTTGTCTCTGTGGACCATAATTTCCTCTGTAATTATTCGCGCCCTGGTCTCGCCAGTTGCTGTTTCTAACATCGCGACCTCTTCCAAAGTACCCTTGACTGTTGGCATTTTGATTCTGAAACCCATATCCGCCACTGTATGAGGGTCCATTACCGTTCCTATTTCGGTACCAATTATTCTGGTTATCGTTTCTAACCCAATTGTCTCCATTGTGCCACTGTCCTTGTCTGTTAAATTGCTTGAAATTAGTGGTGTTAGGATTACGATTAGCCGGCCGGTGTGGCCGTGCGGTTCTAGGCGCTTCGGTCTGGAACCGCGTGACCGCTACGGTCGCAGGTTCGAATCCTGCCTCGGGCATGGATGTGTGTGATGTCCTTAGGTTAGTTAGGTTTAAGTAGTTCTAAGTTCTAGGGGACTGATAACCTCAGAAGTTAAGTCCCATAGTGCTCAGAGCCATTTGAACCATTTTTGATTACGATTATTATTATTGGAATACTCGTTCCTAGTCCTCTCCTTTTGCTGTTCCCTTTCCTTTCTTTTTTCTTTTACCTCGTCTTCTTTAAACATAAATTCAAGTTCCCTTAAAACCTCTTTGAATTCTTCGGTTTTTCATTTTTTCCTACTGTCGCTTGTTGATACTTTACCGGTAATTTCATTCTACATAGACGTATCAGCTCTCCGTTACTGTATGGTTTGTCTAGGCATTGATTGTTTTTGTCCATTGTATCAAAGAATTTTACCACGCTTTTCTCTCCTGAGTTTTCATATGGTGTCATCTGAAGTAACTCGTATTTAATTATGTTTTGCGCCTTCTTAGACCAATGTCTTTCGAGAAATGCTGTTCTGAACTGTAGGGAAGACGTACAGGTAGCCGCGATCACCGCTGCTATTGTCCCTGACGTGTGTGCACAAATGAAGTCAAGTTTGTGAGCTACGCTCCAGTGGTTTGGTAAGCCTACTTGAAACTGATCGATGAATGTGCGTGCATGAAAGCTACCGCCTTCTTCCTTGAAATGTTGAAATTTTCTAACTGTAAGGAAGTGGTCTGTATCATATCTACTCATAAATCCGGTTTGTGGCTGATTCATGGACTCAAATGATCTGCCACTGCTTGTGTCGCGCGTGTTTATTCTCTGGTATTCTACTGCCTGTCTGCCTATTCTCGATTTCCTGACTCATATCCACGTCATATCGTATCATTGGTGAACAAAAGTGTTGTTCGTGTGTTTCTACTCTCGTCGTTCGCGGTATGGTACCTGTGCTGCTATTATGTTGTGTCATTGGATTTACTGGTTCAGTTGCCTGTCTTTCGATTGGTATCGGGTGAATGTATGTGTTCCGTTTTTCTAGATACTATGCCTAGTCCTGTGGCATGTCATGTACCACTTTAATCGGGGTTTTCTGTTTCGATTTCTGTGCGAGCATTACGTCTAGCCTTAGTTCTACTTGAATTTAGTTAGACGGCGCGTGTTCGTGTACTGAATTAATGCTTGGCGTGTCAGTTGTTTCGCTACAGGTGTAAGTGGTCTCTTTCTTTTCTTCGATAGTTTTTATCAACTCTGTTCGAAGCTTTTCAAACTGATCTTTGTTTTTAAGCTCTATTTTATTGATCCGCTGATCATATTTTTTTCAGTGCAACCTTTGCGACCTTGCTTTGAATTGCTTGTTCTTCCGAAATCTGTATTGCTGTTCGAGTGGCTTTTTTCGTAAATCGTTCCACCTTTTTGTCAACGTTTACTATGTCCAATTAGACCTTGTCCACGTCAGGGCGTATTTGCTGTTGATCTTGTGTTAGTACCTGAATTCTTTCTCTAGATTCTTTCGCGTCTTTGTCCGCAGCTCGTGGTCGTGCGGTAGCGTTCTCGCTTCCCGCGCCCGGGTTCACGGGTTCGATTCCCGCCGGGGTCAGGGATTTTCTCTGCCTCGTGATGACTGGGTGTTGTGTGATGTCCTTAGGTTAGTTAGGTTTAGGTAGTTCTAAGTTCTAGGGGACTGATGACCATAGCTGTTAAGTCCCATAGTGCTCAGAGCCATTTGAACCATTTTTCTTTCGCGTCTTTGTTTATCTGAGTGATTTGACTATCTATTCTGGCGATCCCTTCTTCCATCTGGATATTAACCTGTTGGATATGTGTCTTAATAGCCTGATTGTCTTGTTGAATCTGTGTCTTCACAGCCTGATTATCCTATTTCAATTCCTGATACTGTTTTGTCATCTGTGTATTAATAGCCTGATTTGTTTCGTTATCTGTGTATTAATATCCTAATTCTGTTTCGTCATACTAGCGTTCATTTTTTGTAACATCTACATGATCGCGTCCTGTCCTGTAACACTACCTTCTGCTGAACTATATATTCTCGATCTATTGTTTTCTGCTCGGTCAGTTACGTCGTTTACTGGGCTATGCTGTGGCGTTTCTAAGTTTGATAACTGCAATAACCCGTGCTGTCTGTGTTGAGGACTTGTTGCGTTTGTCATTGAACCATTACGTGGCGCTAACAACTCCGCATTCTGCCCTCTCTCTTGTGTATGTCTTGTGTTTGCAAGTACAGTTGCGTCTGTTACGGAACCTTTTCTTGGCGCTCGTAACTCCGCAAAATTCTGTGCCTGTTGGGGCATATTTAGAATGTGTACAAGACGTTCGACATATTCTAAATGTTCCCCCTCTTCCTCGCTGTCTACTTCTCTTTTAACGTTAGCTAACTGCCGGTTCATTGACTGTATTGACGCGTATTCTGTCCCTGAATATGCGGCAAACAAGCGCGTTTCCTTTGCTCGTTTCGCTTCTAATCTTTGCCGTTTCTTACGTGGGCTGTCTATTTCCGGCTCAGAATTTGCCCTACCTGGAATTTCATATTCTGGAAATTCGATGTTCTCGTCCCTTTGATTCCCATCTGTCTGATCTGTCTCAATTTTATTCCAGTCTAACTGAGCCTGCTGATTCTGCAGCTCCCCGACTGTCCTATTCTCTGATTCACCGTCTGTCCTATTCGCAGGTTCACCTTCTGTCCTATTCTCAATAAGTTCGTTTACTTGCTGTCTATCTGGTTGATTCTCCCCCATCTTGTCTACTTGCCGTCTCTCACGTAACCTTTTGGCTTGTGCCCTCGTTAACATGGAAATTCTTTCAACACACCACAACCCTATCTACAAAACTGTACGACCACTTACCAGTTGGTTGAACCAACAACAACAACAACGTCGTGACTTCTCGGCTAATGTTCTGTCTGCTCTTCTACAGTCTCCAATCTCCACCTGTGCGCTTGCAAAGGGAGAAAAATGTTATTTCTTAATTCTAACTTATATGATGCTGCGTCACACTGCGTCTCTGCGTCACTCTGCGTCTGTGCCTATTACCTGAAAATCCTATGCCCTAACACCTACACAAAAATCGTAAAAAAATGCAAAATTTTCCAACACAATAACACGCCCTTTTCCCTACAATTCTGCTTTCTTCACTATCTGTATCTATACTGATCCCAATCTTTGCAAATAGCTGTTTAATACATGAAAGAAAGTTCTTCAAAGTGCTACTGCTGCGACCTGCTGTACCTAACTATCCTGACACTTTCCTATTCTGGTAGCTTACCTGTTTTACCTATCCTGGCAGGGTCGCCATTATCTGTGTGCGTGCTATTCTGTCATTCTGCCCAATGGATTAATCTGAGATGTACCCTTTACCCTGTGGCTCCTGCAAGATGCAATTTCCACACCCACACTACTACAGAAGTCAGACAGACGCTCCTAACGTTCTAAAGAGAAATGTCTGAAAAACTTTCAACAATAAATATCTTCTGGAGTCATCTGCTGCAAGGAAATGACACAAAAATTCACAAAATTTCGTACGTAACTAGTGGGATACTTGGGTACTGTGTAACCTCCCCCTCACTTATCGACCTTAATGACAGTGAAAAATTAAACCGTGTGTACCTAATGGAAATTTGGGAAAAGCAATCGTCACCGAAGTTAATTTGTCGGTAAAGAGGGAGGAAAGGGTTACATCTAAATGAAAGGAAAAATGCAAATAAAACTGGTGGAAATTAATTTTGAAAAGGGGTAATAATAAAGAAAGTAAATGTGCGGCCATTACGTTAACAATTAACTAGCAGTAATTAGATATTTGAGATTTGGGGGAAATTACGGTCGCCAGTCCTAAGGACAATTACTATAGTAACTGAAAAAGAAAGGTTATTACACATATAATTAGCACTAGAAGCGTGGCAACTGAAGGTTGACACGTGTAGTGTGAAAACTAAAAGTTTGTCAGAAGAAATAAAGTTTGCTACACTCTGACTTAATTTAGCAAAAGAATTAATAAAACCGGAAAATCGAAAGTTAATTTAGTGACTGAAGTTAATAATGAGCTTTCTTTCTGAAGCACATCGAAATTCAGTAAAATACGGTTAGTCTTGGACTACCTCAACAATCATTTCAAAAGCTACTTGAATCTACGCAATTTAGAAATAAGGGATTTAACTTTGAACTTGAATTAAATGATTCTGAACAATTAACAATAGTAAAATTTAGTACATACTAAGCTGAGCTGCAGTCACAGGTAAGCTAAAATACAGTAACAAAACTCGCACTCTTAATTTGTGCTTGTGTAATCTAAATATTGTAGCCAGCTATGAATACCTTAACTGAACTTTGAAATTAAAGCAGTGAAATCGAATTTCAACGACACTCGGGCTCATTCCAGAAAAGGAAGGGACCGAAAAAGGAAGGACCTGCTTGGTAATGCAATTGGAACAATGAGCAACAAACGTTCATGCTAAGTTGCTGTAATTTTGTGATGCAACATTTTTAAAAGTTTGAAAAGCTGAAGTCTGCCATACAGTTCTAAAACTTTACGTGCTTCCAGTCTTCCTTGTTGGTTGATTGAAGGTTTGAAGCCATCGATAGAGGAGGTGGCGACAGTCACTCATTGTCGGCCGTCGCTGTTGCAGAAGCTGGATGTTGGCGCGCCTTCTTCTCGACACGGTCACCAGACGAAACGGGCTCTTGATGTGCGCCAGCTAATGCTTCCCGTCTGCGACACCATGTCAGAAACTATCATCGCAAGTCGAGCGCAATTACATGCTGCCACACCCCGAAAGTGCGGCAACTCGCGGGAGCGTCACACAACACACCTGCTCCAATGCACCACCCCAGCCAGACTCCCTCTGCTCTGCCCGCGCTCCACGCGGCAGAGTTAACGCTACCAAAGATCCTAAACATTTTCGTTCTCCACACGACCTATCGATGTATTCGTTCGATAGTATAGTTTTCCCTAGGCCAGACCCAGCGTAAAAATACAAATAATATTTACCAAACAACCAATTATACATCGCCATAAATGCATAAATATATATATACAAATAGTAAAACAATTACAATATATAAAGAGAAAGAAATGTCACATCTTGAGGTAACAAAACAAGGAAAAAAAATTATAGTACAATAGATGGAAATGGGAAGATATGCATTTCCAGCGTTACAACTGGAGTAGTGCTAGTTGGTGTAAGAGAAACATGAAACTAACGAAAATTATTATTTATTTTGCAAAAATTCTGAGAAATCACAATGGCACTTTTGGTTATGAACTGAACAAGTTATTTCTGGGTTCTTTTCGGAATGTGAAGTTACCTCTTAAGGACAGGATTCGCTAATGAAATTTCTATACAAAGTTTAAGATAGTTATTGACTTGGCAGAATGGCTGAGAGCCACGCCTACTCAACTTGAATAATTATCCACTAGAATGTTTCTAGGTGCAGTCGAGGCTGTCGTGTGTGAAATGCAGTGAAGTGTACTGTTGTGGAGGAAATATGGGGTTCACAAGAGCTGTAGCCCACAATACCATAAACTACGATGACTGCTGTCTGCGCCACTTGCTGCTGACAAATAAGATGACTCTCGTTCTATCTGGATTGACCTTCACCTATCAAACTCTCCCTACGCCTTGATGAAGTCAAGGAGTCCTATTCGCCCCTAGTCTAATTATTCATGTGGTACACCGGTCAGATAACCAGTCCATCATGATGCCACTCAAAAATTCGCTCACAGGAGTTTAACTATAACTCTGTCCATTCACACCGCACAATAAGTGTGGCGGCCAACACAGTGAACAATGCTTAATCGCAAGAACTCAATATAGAGTCGCACTCCGATTCGCTCTCAACAGAGGTGCTCTCTCTCCCAGTGAAGTACTGAGGAGAGACTTATTCCTTGCTCTTTGAGTACACGTTCGAGCACACACGCTCTCGTTATGTGTTCTCACTCCAAGAGTGGCAACGGAACGGCCCCTCTCCATCCCAAACGTGAAGCGGTATATCTTTCGGTCTCTTCCATTATTCCTTCAGCTCAAGGTGTCAGGAATATCGTCTGCCAATCAGGATTGCTCTTCTAAAACTGGAGAATGACGTTTCGTTTACAGTGACCAATCTGGAAATCTGTAGCATCGGCGTTTGGCGTTTGCTGTCTCCCTATGAAAATCTCTGGAACTGTGTTCTATGTTTGTAAAGAATGCGTAGGCTGGGCGCTCCCACACAATGTAGCGGAATTTGCTTTTAAGCCGAACATGGGGTCATTCTTCCTTTCACTCGGGCAAACCTTGTCAGCTCTACGGGCGGTTGCCTCAGCGTTTGGCGTTGACTCGTCCTCTGAAGGGACCGGCCTCCTGGCGTGTGGTCTGCCTCTCCCAAACAAAAAGCTCCTGTGACTGTCATGTCTGGAAAGTGTGTGTGTACGCCAGCCTCGACTATTTCAATCTCGGTGCGAATTGCGATTTACTAGTTATTTGCATATCATTTACATGAATTCATACAACATTGACTTTATCTTATCGAGTTTGGGTTCGAATGAAGCGTCTTGATGTGCAGAATATGATTGTGAGGGCGTAATATGCAAGCAATGAAGGTCAGGAGACCACGATGTCTTACACTGTTTTTAAAGATTAATCCCTTACTTCAGTTCTGAATTTTATGTAGCATATTTGTTTATTAACAGAGTTTACGATCACATTGAAGAACTAAAATTAAACTTTTCTGCAATGTATAAGTTTAGATCTTAGCAGCCAACCATTTGTTCTTTCCTAAAATTTCTTGATTCGAAATGATTTGGTGGATCGTTTTTCTGCAGATATGATGTATTTCTTCCGTTGTGATGTCTTGAATGTCAGTCGTATGTATTTGTTATTTAGCAGCAGCTTCTCTTCTCTATTCTAACTGATGTTTGTTAATGTTCAATTCGTTTAGATCCATTTATACTTCTTTAAAAAGAATTGTTTTTTGTCTTACTATTCCAAAAGTAGTAAGAAAATTGTTTCAGGAGTCTAGTGACGAAAAAATGCGACCCTTCTGTTTCGTATTGTATCAAAAATGGATTTACTTTCTTGGTCAACCACCGAATGGAGCAAGAGTTCCCGCTGGCCATTAACGTGGTATTTTTTATTGATAATCGTTCGGAATATTCTTCTATCAACTTTCTGCAATTTATCAGTTGTTGCTTGAATGTTTAGTTTAAGCAGTATTTCACTTGCATACGTTGTCTCCAGTTTTAACGACGGAGGATTAATGCCGAAGTTTAGCTTTTATTGAAAGAGTTCGTTTTTTGTAAATTGACCACGTAGTTCTCTACGCTCACTGTAGTTTTAATGCTCTACTATCTGTTGATGCCCTTTCATTGGCATTCCAAGTAATAATCTCACCAAAATATTTAAATTTTTTTACCACCTTAATTTTGGAGCACTGTGGAGTATAATATGGGGATGTGTCAGCTGGGAATGTGGACATCATTTCTGTTTTCTCAAAAGAACTTTGTGACTCCATATTTGTCGCTGATCATTGCAGTTCTTCTGTCTTTGCTTCTTCGGTACTGTTTTCTAACACCGCCAAATCAATTGCAAATGCAAGATAGTTACGTCGATGATTTTCTCCAGTATACAGTTAAACAGTAATGGGAGATAATCCATCGCCTTGTCGAAGGGCAGTTCGAATTCCATAAGTTCGGAAAATTCGTTTCTGAATCTTAATCCAGGTTTAGTATTTCGAGGAGTGACTGCAATGAGGTTGACGAGTTTCTGATGTAAACCAAATTCGGTAATGACAGACAGGAGAGACTGATGATGAATACTGTCATAGGCCTTTTTAAAATCGACTATGGTGATCCCTGGCTTCTTGTTCCTGACCCTTTGGTGTTTCACTATGTCATTTCATTTACCTAGCGTAAATATAAAAAATTACAAAAATCCGACTGCCTTCTGGTACCCTTGTTAGCCCTTTATGTGAATCAGCATTCTGCGTTACTAGAATATGCCCAAGTGATTTTGCAGAAACTAATAACCCAAACTGTAAGTTTTATTATGTAGCGTAAGTATGTTTAAATGCCTGTGTTTCCTGTTAAAGGACCATGTGTTAAATTTCGTCGATCATTTTGGATTTTTTCCTTTTAAATTGTTACAATATTTTAATTCGAGAAAACTGTGCCGAATTATACAAATTTGTATTGTTTAGCTGAAGTCTGAAAGAGTCTTGTAAGATTTCCTGGTATGTGATTTGTGGTTATGTAGCTTAAATATTCACTCTGTAGTTGTTTTAGATGTGACCGAGCAATGTCTGAGCTAAGGTGAAGCTAGTAGCCTTATGTCAATGCTTCATTGTTTCAGCTCTTTTGTGATTTACTGTTTTGAAAATTTGGAAATTTAACATCCGTTTTCAAACTGTAAATGAAATTAAAAAAAACAACATGAGCAAAATTTAAAATTTTATTTAAATGTTTTGAGGTGCTGTTCTAACTGTCTGAATCAATAACTGTCTTATGGTGGCTATTCTAATACTTGCTGCAACTAGACAAAATGGTTATTAACAGCTTTCTGACAGACGCAGAGGCCAATAAAGACTGTTACAGGTCTTTTTCATGTTTTATTCAGCACCTTACCACTCCACCCCACCCCTCGCCACAGATCCGAGTGGGACGGAAATCTGTACATCAGCAGACAGGATGATTTATTCAAGGAAAGAGCTTCGCAAATTGAGGAAGCCAATAACAAGTTGGTCCACCTATTGCCCTCATGCAAGGAGGCATTAATTGAGATTTGTTAGGTGTTCTCCAGAGGGATATCGCGCCAAATTTTATCATTAGCCCGTTTGATCGTCAAAATCCCAAACTGGTTGGAGGCCGCTGCCCAAAATACTCCAAACGCTCTCAATTGGGGAGAGGTCTGGTGACCTTGCTGGCCAAGGTAGGGTTTGGCAAGCACAAAGACAAGCAGCAGAAACTCTTGGCATGTCAGTCGGGATAGGTTTGCCATGAAGGACAACAAAACTGGTCATAGAATATTGTCCGCATACCGCTGTAATGTAAGGGCGCTGGAAATGACAACCAAAGGGATCCTGCTATGAAATAAAGTGGCACCCAAGTCTGTCACTCCTAGCTGTTGAGCCATATGACGGGCGACAGTCAGGTTGGTATCCCACTACTGTCTGGGGCGTTTCCAGACACTGGACAGGGACTTGTCACTGAAAACGGTTCTACTCCAATCAATAATTCCAGGCAGAATGTGTGCCCGACACCAATGCAAATGGGCTTTTTGATGGACAGAGGTCAACGGTAGTTGGCCCAAGGGGGTGCTCAACCTCCTTTCTGTGAGCCGCCTGTTAATGGTCTTTGTCTTCACTGAAGCACCAGTTGCACATCAGATCGATGGTAACGATGAACCCAAGGCTCTAGATACCTCTCTGGTGATTGTTCGGTCCTCACTTTCCGTCATCTCTCTAACTCAACCATTTCCTTCTTGACGCTGTGTTCGCCAGTCTTTCACTCATTCATTGTATAGATTGTCGAATAGCAGTATCGCTCTTATTCAGATGTCGAGAGATTCATTGGCGGCTCCAAGTGGTTTCTTTAATCCCAGCTACATGTCCTCTCTCAAATGCTGACTATTCCTTACGCGCCAGTCTGCGAGACATAATTAGTACCCAACTGAGTACGAAATTCGCATTGGCTTTGTGCTCTGGTATCAACATGTCCCCTTTTTATCATTCTTGTCAGCTGCGCGGTGAAATTCCGTTGCAGTGTCACACGTTCATCTACCGGCTGCCAAAGTTTACGATTTCACAGTTTTCCTCAGTACCTGTATGAATATCAGTTTTGTGAGCAATCTGCAGAACACCTTAGTGGTGCGTAGTTTTTGTTGTCTTAGAGTGTATATTTAAAGTGTTTTGTTGTTATTACTGAGTGGGTTCTACTGGAACACACACTAAACAACAAATGGCATATCAATTTTCTTTTTCCTTCTTCATGCCGATGTTACTTACATTCTCTCAGAATGAGCTCTGTTCCTACCCTCAGGCCGAGTGGTCCTTTTTTTCTATATTGCCATCATGAACTTTATACCTAAATATTGTCCTCTCAAAGATTTCCAGCTTTAATACATAAAATTCCAAAACCTGGTTGGTTCCGTTCTTTAATATGTGAATAGAATTTTACCGAGCGTTTATTGTTGGATCAGAATAAAAGTTGGTTAACTTTTTCAGTTTCCGTATTTTCTCTTAGCTTTTATGTGCCTTATTCAGTTCATTTTCGAGCTAAGGCTTTCTTGGCTGTTTTTCGTTCTCTTTTGTGTCTTTTTTAAGATTAATCTCTAGTTTTAAATGGTTTTTCTGCAAGTTTGATGGGTATTTCCATATCTCAAAACAATATCTTCTCTGCATCTTTTCAATGCGTTCGCCTAAACATATGAACTGCGATACCCTCTTCCCGTATTTAACCTCTAGAACTTTTTATTACAGTGTTTATTTGATGCATTTATTGCTGGTGACCTTGACATATGCCAATGCCCCAGTTTTGAATTCCTCAGTAGAATGTTCCAGTAGCTGTTTTATGTCCTTGCAGCGTTTTACAAGTCAACAAACGGTAACAATTCTATACAGTATCCTCTGTATTACAAATTACACATTTGGCGAATTATTTAAACAAAATCAATGGAAGTGATAACCATAACAAGGGTGACCTGTAATTGATCTTGTTGGCGCTCTTTCGCTCCATGGACGTTGTAGGACAATTTTTCTGCTATGTAAGGGGACTTTACACTTATTATTTCCAGTGTGCAGTGTCATACATTGTATATGATGTTTCTAAAACGTTCATTTATCAGTTTCTTTGCAGTGGTTTCTTCAGTGATGAATTATTTATTTGTTTTGTTGATGTAAGCTAGGTAGTCTCTCACCATGAGCTTTAGCATGGCATGCATTAAATGATTACTTCTTTTCCTTCCTTACAAAACGAGGTTTAATTCTGATGACAGTTACATTGTTGAATGTTCTTGTAAAGATCCTTTGTCTGCGCCTACATATGCATGTATGTAGCATATGCCACAAATATGTAGCATACTGCACTACAATCAGAAACGTGCCAATGTCAGTGAACCCTGGTCTGCAAAGCAATTGCTTGTGAGGTAACTATGAATTTCTTGTTCTTAGCTCTCACCAACTTCATTGTCTGCAAACATCATACCCCTTGTTCATTAAAAGCAACTGTATTTCCATCAATATCTCCAACAGTCCAACAGATTTTCAGGCCCATTACGATTTACCTAACTAAAACCTGGAGTGGCTGTGGGAAAAAAAAAATCCTTCAGGGACATATCTTCCCTGAAATAATTTTGCTTCTAGTTTAGTTTACATTCAATTGTGCTACTGTGTCTCAGTAATTACGATACACTCTTTACACTCCACATGTCACTTCTGTAAGGTCATGCTAGAGTGTACAGTATTTGACACTCGCTTCCACATTCCATTCGGATGAGAAATGACAAAAAAATTAAAAACCCTACTGCCCATATACCTCCGTATGTGTCCTCAAATCTCCTACCATTCCCTCGTGGTACTTAAGAGTGGAATGCAATTAATGCAGCAGAACAGTCACATTCTCAAATTTAAAAAATTAGAATATTATGGTGTAACATGAAATGTATTTCTGGCAGAATAGAGAAGGAAAAAAAGAAAAAAATGGTCTCAATGGGAAAGAGTCCTGTACTAATCTATCACTCATCATCCAACCTAAAACTATTTCTGTGTGATGTCCCACAGGGTTTCCTCTTAAGAGTCCCTCCTATTTCTTGTGTATACCAATGATCTTGCATAAGTAACAGGCCAACTGGAAGATCAATGAAACTTTCACGAACATTAATATATGGTTCCTAGCAAACTCTCAGTCATTAAACTCTGAAAAGATACACGATATGAAGTTCAGAATCTGTAAATGGTTCCCCCTCCCCATTTGTTTAAAATGTGTTTAGTGTGCTTTCTGGGGACTATAACTTGACAATTAATCCAACAGGAGGAATGCATACCACAGAACTGCAGAAGCACATAAACAAATTTTTATTTGAAATGTGGATGCTGTCAGATTCAGATGATGTCATAATAAGAAAGCTAGCATACTTCACTAGCTTTCATTGCATAATTTCATGTGGTATCATTTCTACATCTACATCTACATTTATACTCCGCAAGCCACCCAATGGTGTGTGGCGGAGGGCACTTTATGTGCCACTGTCATTACCTCCCTTTCCTGTTCCAGTCGCGTATGGTTCGCGGGAAGAACGACTGTCTGAAAGCCTCCGTGCGCGCTCTAATCTCTCTAATTTTACATTCGTGATCTTCTCGGGAGGTATAAGTAGGGGGAAGCAATATATTCGATACCTCATCCAGAAACGCACCCTCTCGAAACCTGGCGAGCAAGCTACACCGCGATGCAGAGCGCCTCTCTTGCAGAGTCTGCCACTTGAGTTTGTTAAACATCTCCGTAACGCTATCACGGTTACCAAATAACCCTGTGACGAAACGCGCCGTTCTTCTTTGGATCTTCTCTATCTCCTCCGTCAACCCGATCTGGTACGGATCCCACACTGATGAGCAATACTCAAGTATAGGTCGAACGAGTGTTTTGTAAGCCACCTCCTTTGTTGATGGACTACATTTTCTAAGGACTCTCCCAATGAATCTCAACCTGGTACCCGCCTTACCAACAATTAATTTTATATGATCATTCCACTTCAAATCGTTCCGCACGCATACTCCCAGATATTTTACAGAAGTAACTGCTACCAGTGTTTGTTCCGCTATCATATAATCATACAATAAAGGATCCTTCTTTCTATGTATTCGCAATACATTACATTTGTCTATGTTAAGGGTCAGTTGCCACTCCCTGCACCAAGTGCCTATCCGCTGCAGATCTTCCTGCATTTCGCTACAATTTTCTAATGCTGCAACTTCTCTGTATACTACAGCATCATCCGCGAAAAGCCGCATGGAACTTCCGACACTATCTACTAGGTCATTTATATATATTGTGAAAAGCAATGGTCCCATAACACTCCCCTGCGGCACGCCAGAGGTTACTTTAACGTCTGTAGACGTCTCTCCGTTGATAACAACATGCTGTGTTCTGTTTGCTAAAAACTCTTCAATCCAGCCACACAGCTGGTCTGATATTCCGTAGGCTCTTACTTTGGTTATCAGGCGACAGTGCGGAACTGTATCGAACGCCTTCCGGAAATCAAGAAAAATAGCATCTACCTGGGAGCCTGTATCTAATATTTTCTGGGTCTCATGAACAAATAAAGCGAGTTGGGTCTCACACGATTGCTGTTTCCGGAATCCATGTTGATTCCTACATAGTAGATTCTGAGTTTCCAAAAACGACATGATACTCGAGCAAAAAACATGTTCTAAAATTCTACAACAGATCGACGTCAGAGATATAGGTCTATAGTTTTCCGCATCTGCTCGACGACCCTTCTTGAAGACTGGGACTATCTGTGCTCTTTTCCAATCATTTGGAACCTTCCGTTCCTCTAGAGACTTGCGGTACACGGCTGTTAGAAGGGGGGCAAGTTCTTTCGCGTACTCTGTGTAGAATCGAATTGGTATCCCGTCAGGTCCAGTGGACTTTCCTCTGTTGAGTGATTCCAGTTGCTTTTCTATTCCTTGGACACTTATTTCGATGTCAGCCATTTTTTCGTTTGTGCGAGGATTTAGAGAAGGAACTGCAGTGCGGTCTTCCTCTGTGAAACAGCTTTGGAAAAAGGTGTTTAGTATTTCAGCTTTACGCTTGTCATCCTCTGTTTCAATGCCATCATCATCCCGGAGTGTCTGGACATGCTGTTTCGAGCCCCTTACTGATTTAACGTAAGACCAGAACTTCCTAGGATTTTCTGTCAAGTCGGAACCTAGTATTTTACTTTCGAATTCACTGAACGCTTCACGCATAGCCCTCCTTACGCTAACTTTGACATCGTTTAGCTTCTGTTTGTCTGAGAGGTTTTGGCTGCGTTTAAACTTGGAGTGAAGCTCTCTTTGCTTTCGCAGTAGTTTCCTAAATTTGTTGTTGTACCACGGTGGGTTTTTCCCGTCCCTCACAGTTTTACTCGGCACGTACCTGTCTAAAACGCATTTTACGATTGCCTTGAACTTTTTCCATAAACACTCAACATTGTCAGTGTCGGAACAGAAATTTTCGTTTTGATCTGTTAGGTAGTCTGAAATCTGCCTTCTATTACTCTTGCTAAACAGATAAACCCTCCTCCCTTTTTTTTATATTCCTATTAACTTCCATATTCAGGGATGCTGCAACGGCCTCGACACTTACAGAGTCGAAAAGTTCGGGTCTATTTGTTATCAGTAGGTCCAAGATGTTATCTCCACGAGTCGGCTCTCTGTTTAATTGCTCGAGGTAATTTTCGGATAGTGCACTCAGTATAATGTCACTCGATGCTCTGTCCCTACCACCCGTCCTAAACATCTGAGTGTCCCAGTCTATATCTGGTAAATTGAAATCTCCACCTAAGACTATAACATGCTGAGAAAATTTATGTGAAATGTATTCCAAATTTTCTCTCAGTTGTTCTGCCACTAATGCTGCTGAGTCTGGGGGTCGGTAAAAGGAGCCAATTGCTAACCTAGCTCGGTTGTTGAGTGTAACCTCCACCCATAATAATTCACAGGAACTATCCACTTCTACTTCACTACAGGATAAACTACTACTAACAGCGACGAACACTCCACCACCGGTTGCATGCAATCTATCCTTTCTAAACACAGTCTGTACCTTTGTAAAAATTTCGGCAGAATTTATCTCTGGCTTCAGTCAGCTTTCTGTACCTATAACGATTTCAGCTTCGGTGCTTTCTATCAGCGCTTGAAGTTCCGGTACTTTAGCAACGCAGCTTCGACAGTTTACAATTACAATACCGATTGCTGCTTGGTCCCCGCATGTCCTGACTTTGTCCCGCACCCGTTGAGGCTGTTGCCCTTTCTGTACTTGCCCGAGGCCATCTAACCTAAAAAACCGCCCAGCCCACGCCACACAACCCCTGCTACCCGTGTAGCCGCTTGTTGCGTGTAGTGGACTCCTGACCTATCCAGCGGAACCCGAAACCCCACCACCCTATGGCGCAAGTCGAGGAATCTGCAGCCCACACGGTCGCAGAACCGTCTCAGTCTCTGATTCAGACCCTCCACTCGGTTCTGTACCAAAGGTCCGCAGTCAGTCCTGTCGACGATGCTGCAGATGGTAAGCTATGCTTTCATCCCGCTAGCGAGACTGGCAGTCTTCACCAAATCAGATAGCCGCCGGAAGCCAGAGAGGATTTCCTCCGATTCATAGCGACACACATCATTGGTGCCGACATGAGCGACCACCTGCAGATGGGTGCACCCTGTACCCTTCATGGCATCCGGAAGGACCCTTTCCACATCTGGAATGACTCCCCCCGGTATGCACACGGAGTGCACTTTGGTTTTCTTCCCCTCCCTTGCTGCCATATCCCTAAGGGGCCCCATTACGCGCCTGACGTTGGAGCTCCCAACTACCAATAAGCCCACCCTCTGCGACTGCCCGGATCTTGCAGACTGAGGGGCAACCTCTGGAACAGGACAAGCAGCCATGTCAGGCTGAAGATCAGTATCAGCCTGAGACTGAATTATTTGTGGCATGAACTCAAAAATGTCCTGCAGAGCCTCTTTCATGGTACTAGTGGATCTAAACTGCTGCTTCCCAATGTACTTAATTCCTTAATAACATTTGCCATAAATAATATAATTATTTTTTAAACCAACAGCTCAATTCATGGAATCAATCCTAGAAATAGGAATAATCTTAAAAATACTTACATTGGCCCAGAAGGGTGTCAGATATTCAGAAACACATATTTTCAGTATCTAGCCAGCAGCCGCAAAAGGTATAACTTCCAATTGAGTCCATTTTAAGAGCAGCCTAAATGATTTACTGGGCTGTGGCTACTATTCCACTGTTGTTAGAACCAGTTGGTGTATACATTAATAATAATAATAATAATAATAATAATAATAATAATAATATCAAATAAACAGTATTATGTAGAATTTGATTTCTGCCAGTTTACAGTCCAATACTGCGATCATTGTAAATAAACTGATTTTCTGTTTGAAGATTTGCGGCTGCTGTAGCCTAAGTGTGTTGTCCATTAATGTTTAGTGGCAAGTTTGTTATTACCTCTTAAATGAAAATATTGTTATAATTTGGCCTATTCTACATCTATGAATACAATTCCATTTATAATCTGTGGAACCAATTTAAAGAAAAATGTTCTTTTTTTTCTTTTTTTGTAACATTATATTATGTATTCCTGTTTTACAACTCATTTTACATGCTTGAAGAACTTATTACAAATTTAAAGAACAAAAACTAATCCATATCTAATCTAATCTAGTCTTGAATTTACTCTGCATGTTATGCAACAATTCTTAATTAAATTCACTGCCAAGCTTTGCTGTATTTTTGAATATGCTAAACTGATTTATTATGATCTACAAGTTGACCTCTGATTTCTTCTGAGGACTAGTTAGTTTGACTTGATAAGGAATCAGAACACTGCAAAAAGTTCTCTAAAATAGGTTGCACTTTATCTTGTACATATTTTTCTTGACAAATTCATCACTTTTCCTACAATTACCTCAAGACATCAGTCTTCAATTTACCCTCCTTGCTGTTGACCTCATGTGTTCATATTTGAAATAAGACAAGTCCCATAACTTCTCACTAATGCTGTACTTTGGTACTGTCAGGTTCTATTGCTTGTTGGTATTATATTAGAAGGAGCTACTACACAGTAAAAAAGATGGAAATACTGATTACCTGATTGGAATCTAGAAAATGAGCAGACGTGCAACTGCAAGATGTACCTTCAAGATGACAAAGACACCTGTTGAAATAACATGAGCAGTAAACTGAACCATCATTCCAGAATGAGACTTTCACTCTGCAGTGGTGTGTGCGCTGACATGAAACCTACTGGCAGATAAAACCTGTGTGCTGGACCTGGAAACCTCATAACATTCCTTTGATACTGCACAACTCGTTTTGCATTTCCTTACACATATCTCCCTATGACAAATTTGTGTATAGTCACTATAGAATAGCATACATCGGCACATATTTTGGCAGTTACAATGGAAATGTAGTTATTTTTATTTTCAAATTTACCCATATTGTCATCAGCTTGTAAAGCCAGTTTAGTTACATGAGCATCAATAGTGTCTGGCATTCTGTAAGGAACACTGTTTAAAATAGCAACTTATTTATGCTTTTTAATCCAGTCTCCAGCCAACAGTAATGTTACTTAAAAAACCTGTTGACTTGTAAATGATGTCTTTAGCACTATTTTTAAGAAGACTACTTAACTCACAGAGTAGTTAATACTGAGCTATCTTTCCAATGAGATGTGTCTACCATTGGAATCTGCTACATATTTAGTTTAGAAATTTTATGTTGGCAATGCATTAACTGTGTTGGCTAATGAATAATTGTGATTATTGTTTTGTTTACAAAATGAACACTTTACAGTCAGTGCTGTTATGAATTAATAGTAAACAAACTGAGTTCCAACTAACCAGCAATTTTCAAACAGTGTGCCTGTGGATATACAACATTCGACCACACAATTGAGCAGCAAGACAGACATTCATGCACTTATTACATGTCCAAAATATACTTCAACACGAAATGTGCCCAAAATTATGTTACAAATGGTCACTGTCTGCAGGATACAATGTATGTGAGAACCACAAACTGTCTTTCACATGAATATTCTTCTTTTTCTTTTGTATTTTACCCCTGCTGTTTCATACTTCTCTTTTGTGTGTGTGAACTCTTTTATTGACTTGGCTAATATATATAATTTCAATATCAGATAAAATTATTGATACAGCTAGTTGCGTAAACAACTTTTATTTATTTTTGTTTAGTAATGACAGGCTAAGTCACTCACAATAAATTCTTGTTTTGGTCTTTTTTTGTCTTAAGCTTGCTGCAAACAAAGAATACTTTTCACCAGACATGTATGACTTTTACATGTTGTTGGAGCATCTTCTGAGGCCATTCTGGATATATCGCATATGTTATGTCCTCTACATTTTGCTATTTTTAAATTAAAAACAAACACGTAGTATATATACCATATTTCCAGAATGACCACAGAAAATGTTTATAAATGAAAAAGAAATGCATCTGGTGAAAAATGTTCTAGTTGCAATAGGCTTATGATGAGAAAAAATTCTGTGTATATATAATGGTTGCTGTGTTGTATGATCATGCTAAGAAACATATCTTGTTTTAATGGAAGAAGCACTAGCATTCCAAAATTTTTCCATTGAATAGATAGATAGTTCCTTCCTGTGATAAGCATCCTTGCCGACCTTATGCAGCATTTCATCTGTTTGTTTAGGAATATGACTGTTATTCATTTTAATCTGACCAAATACACATAAGTACCTGTACCATGCAGTATGAAAGGCTTTGAATACTTTGACTGTGAACTACTGTGAAGAGACAGTGTGTAATGATTGCACAGGAGTGATAAAGGTTTATGTCTCTGTCGCTTAAGCTAACTTGCTAAGATTCATTAAAATGGGATAGGTTGAAATATTTATTAAAGTAATAAAAGTAATTTTAACTCCTTTAAACTTTATTGCAGCCCAGTAATCTCTTTACAGTCACATGTGGAGCTTTGCAGTTATTCACTTTTCTACACTATAATGAATTTAAGATCTAGCAACAATGAACTGTCACTTTCTTGAAGAAGAGTTCAACAATAGAAATTAATCTGCAAAATTGCAACACAACTCATATTCTGCTTGAATATTTTTAAGCTGATTTTCTCAAGATGTGCGTTCTGAATGTTGAAAAATTAAATGCAGATAACAGATTTTGTTTATATCAAAGTATTTACTACACTATACTAAAGACTTTATACTCTTTAAAGGTTATTACAAGATAAAAAGAGTTCTAATATTAATGATAAAGATAATTTTCCAACAGTAACATTTATAACAATGACAATATAATTCTGAGACTTTCTTCTCAGACTGGAATCAGATGTGGATACTGTAATACTAGAAGACACTGACTCAGACTATCAGCCAAGAATAAAGTTGGAAATATTAGTTTGGATGTGTTTAGGGAACACTATGCTGCGCTACAGAGCTACTATGCAAGTGCATCTGAAACAAGTGCTCAGACCAGAAATATGTAAGGATGGTGGTAACAGATACATAAGCATAAAATATGTTTCAAAAATAGTTTCTAATACTCTGACTCTAATTTATCTGTGTAACATCACAATACCTTATATTGTTAAACTTCTCGAGATCCATTTTTATACAATGTACAAAAGAACATTTCATATACACAACTGGCCAATACTTTCTCTTATAATGGCACAGTGCATAAATTTTATACATCAGACTATTTACATTTTTACAGCCTTGTAATGTTATTGACAAATATTACACATTCCAAAATTATTAAAAATAGTCTGTTTACACAATATTACAGCTTACAATGTTATAACTGAAACAGTAAAAAAACTTAAGTGACTATGTAACTGTCAGTCACATCATTATACAGGAAACAATCAAGAGAGGAACATTCTACTTGACACAGCTCCATACACATACACCAGTGTCAAAATAACAACACATATTTTTGCCTGAAATTTTAAAAAATTTATTGGAATAAACCAGAAAGCAAATAATTATGGAAGGAGAAAAGTAAAGAATTTAATAACAAGGCCTACTTAGGGTAGGCATTTTGGCACGATGAATTCACAAGGAAGACATATGTTGAAGTATTAATTTATTAGTATAAAAATAAACCATTTAGAGAATACTTTAGCAGTGATATAGCTGGTTTTCTCATTTTCAAATGGAAAATAAAGTCATGTTAAAGTATTTACACAGTAATGGAAATAAAAATTATTTTACAAGAGAAAATTCCTTCTACTATTCTTGGCACTGCTCTTTCCCACATTAAGATGCTATAATGTTGCCTCTGTGTTTTATTACACTGGGAATTCTGAAGACCTCTCAAACATTTCCAGTGTAAATACCTCCAATATGAAGAATATATTAAAAAGACATGAATAAAAATAATTTTATTTTACAACAAGCATAGTAAAACCTATTAACATGGAAGTTGTCTACATCATACTGTAAAAAAACTATTATTGATGACACACACATTTTGGCCGCAGCTACAGCAGCCTTCATAGGTGTACAACATAACGTAGTACTGTATACAGACAACTTTCATGTTAGCTGAGTGTAGCCAGAGTAGCCTATGCAGTTATACAATAAAATCTTTTCAAACATGACTCAATTGAATGACTGGTAGGTTTTTGATGGAGGTTAAAAATTTGACCTCTCTTAACTAAGGGTGTGTCTGATCTGATTACAAATTTACTACAAATAATATTGCACTTTTAACAGGTTTAAAATAATATCTTTCATTGTGCATTCAAAATACATATTGCAACAATATAAGTGACACATTACATAGAAATTAGCATCACTGTCTACAGGACATGCTAGATTAGAACATAATGAAAGCCAATGGAAGAAACTGTTTTCCTACTCAAGATAATGATTTTGCTTCAGTTTACTTCTTAAATATTTATTGTCTTTGTAGCATTTGCTTGTCTTTTTCTTATTCCCACAATAATAAACTGCATTGCACACCCCTAAAATCAATGGATTGTTAAAAATAAGTCTTGGTAAGACAGCAACAGATTGTTTCTGATTCATATCCACATTATGCTTACAACACACATTTTTGTTATATTTTAGTAACGAACTGCATAATCAGTTTTATTGAATATGGAACTATGATACCCATCGAACAGAAACATGGACCACATATTTGATAACTGCTAATTATGTCTCACATTTGGAATGTAAATTTATGATGAAAGCAACAAACAGATTGTACCAAGGTCAAGAGCAAGCTATCAGTTACTAAGGAGGCATACTAGGGGTGGGCAATTTAGGAAAATGAGATAGGAAAACAGTTTTCTTGGAAACACATAACATACTTCCTAAGTTGCCAAATAATTATTGTTACTGTACTTGTTGCTCGTGAGTGAGTGCAAAAGATAATATTCAGGCCTACAACCAATCTCGTGTCCACAGCATGCTTAAGCAACATCAAGTTGTTACCATGTCTCAGATACACAAATTATAAGCAGGAAATCACAACACAAGGATATGGCATCTGAATTTTTCCTTCGGTCTCTAACACTTCTAACACCTACAACATAAAATATTTCTCTTACCCCTCAAACAATCCATTATGTACATCAAACTCTGCTTCCTCATAGGTTCAGTCTCATGTTTCATAATATAAAGTATATCACAACAATGTTCACAAATATTAACAGAACAACCTTTTTTCACACCCACAACAGTCAGTTATGTCTCAGTCCACTGCAGGCAATTGCACATAGAGTACAAGAACCAGATTTTATCACAGTCCTATAGTTTTACGGAACTAACACATTTCCACATATAACACAAGAATGCTCGATCATGGGTTTATTGTAACAAAATCAGTTTTTCTTCTGTCCAGCACACGCATGTATAGTCCTCAAGCACCGAACTGCTTATCATCTGCTTATTTCATTACTTGAGAAATGTCCATGTTTGAAGTACTGCTGCAGTTTGGTCCACAATTTAAAAGGTATAAAATAAAACCCATTCCTGCACTCAAGCCAGGAACACACATGATAATGTAGATGGTGTTGTGATATATAGATGGGTGAAAGTATTTGTGAGGAAATTTGCTACTGGCGCTGATAACACTTCTGTTTCTTGCATATGTATTACCTCCACTAGTAAATACTATTCATAAAACCAAAGTTAATAATCATCACTCACAGTGCAGAGTAAATTCAAGCATTTTTTATATAGGAATCCCTCTTTGCCTCTAGTAAATTTCTACAGAGTAACTTGTCCAGTTGGTTCCTCTATTTCAAATTGAATACCTATGCACCTGTGGAAATTCGTGTAACTGTCTTGTGGTACTCACTGTTACCAACATAATTGAATTGTCTCACCCCAGATGACTATTCTGAATCCAGTGCTGTTTCCAGTAGTATCAGGTAATGTATCAGTGAACAGTACAGTAGTGTTTGCATGTACTCTATGTTTTCATTAACTGTTATTGCACATCTTGTAGAGTTCAAACCTGTAAGTGAGGAGGCTGATGGCCTCTTGAAACCCTTTTACCTTATTTTACTAAAATGACATTCCACATTACATTCATCTGCCCTTCTTTGTAGGTGTTCTTGACTGCAATAAGTCAAAGCAAATCAGAGCAACAAACTGAATGAATTACTCTCTAACAAGTCATAAAAGCATTCATTGCCTCAAAACAGCAGACCATCACAGTCACTTTCGAAGCAGAGATTGGATTCATGCTATAGAATGTCACATCTTTTGCCAAGTGTGCTGCATCTTCATTTAGGACTGAGGAATCTATACCTCGTTTCTGAAGATGAGTGTGATGGAGGAGGAACATTGCTTGTACATGATGTCTGAATGGTGCTGGCAAATATCTATTGAGGTTAAAGTAGCACTTTGAAGTTGTTACTTCCAACGATAACATGGAGCAATTCTAAGATGCAGGAACTAATGAGGACTCATCTAGAGATAAAATGGACAGGACCTATTGACTCAGTTGCAGGCTTCAGTAGTTGGTTCCAGAGACTGATAGTCCAGAAGAAACAAGCAAGAGAGATTACAGCCCACTTGGAGCTTATTGGAGCAGCTGCTACACTAGTTTATTACCAACTAGCTGGTCTGGACAGAGCTATCTGCTGGGCCTAATGGGACTAGCTAGGAAAGACACATGCTTGGTACAGACACAGCTCGCTGGAGAGAATGCTGTACTGGCCCCAAAGTAATTAACTGTAGCGTATACAGTGCCAATCCATATAGATATAGCTTGAGACAATAGATAACTATGAGGATGCCACAGGAGCCAGGAATACAGTCTTGTCTTCAGCACATGGCCAGTTATCCCAGGATGCACGGGTCATGCACCTGAAATTAGCTCCAGAGGCTGCAGTGCTGATCCACTTCGATTTAGCAACAGATGGCGGTTGGTTCAGCTGGACACATCTGGACATGATGCCGTGCACGAACAACCTGAGCTAGCTAGAGAGGATGCAGTGTGTGGAGGCTGCCTCACGAGCTGTCAACCTGGCCCAGTCTTTAGCAAGTGGCGTCTGGTTTCAGACACAGATGATGCAGTGCCATTCCAGGTGGATTTAGTGGGAGAGGATGCGGTGCTGGTCCAGTTGAAGCTAGCTGGAGAGGATGCAGTGTGCCAAGGCTGCCCCGCGTGCTGTCAGCTCAGCCCAGTCTTCAAGGCGTGGTGCACAGACCAGTGCCAGTTCGCCCAGTTTCCGCCGGGCCATGACGACAAATTCGCCAACACCACGGCGCGCGCCACAGTGTGCTGGCATCTGCACTGTCACCTCAGACTCATCGGAGCTATCCATGTCGACACTGTTGTCTACTGTCGAATGGCGCAGCCGCTTTGTCAGCTTGACGTGCAGCCGCGAGACCTCTGCTTCCTCATCCAGCTCCACGCCCTTGATGATGCCACGTGCCACTGAAACAGAAAAGTCTTGTCAAGCAATTGCCAACTGTATTTTGATCCAGAGCAAAGGATGTCAAGGTAGTAGTGAGTTGGGTTATGGCATGGCAAATGTGACGTGGAGTTCGAATACTTGGTGTAAAAGGAAGACCACACTTATGGATGCACTCCTGATCATTCCTAAGCTAGGTTTATAGATTTGCAGATGGTTTGATGATGATGATGATGATGTTTGGTTTGTGGGGCGCTCAACTGCGTGGTTAGCAGCGCCCGTACAATTACCCAATCGTTGCTCAGTCCAATTTCGCCACTTTCCTGGATGATGATGAAATGATGAGGACAACACAAACACCCAGTCATCTCGAGGCAGGTGAAAATCCCTGACCCCGCCGGGAATCGAACCCGGGACCCCGTGCTCGGGAAGCGAGAACGCTACCGCGAGACCACGAGCGGCAGACATGGTTTGATGGGGGGGGGGGGGGCGTGGTACATATGACTTCAAAGATCTGATTTAGAAAATGTCCATTTGATAAGATACAGGGTTCTTAGAAAGTTGGAGGTAAGAAATGTAAATTTACAGTGAAGGCTTTATTGGCTCATTCTGAGGGTTGAAAAATTAAGTCCATGAAGCCTTCACAATAGCTTATGCATGTTATTCAGAATAAATGCGTTTGGTGCTGGATAAGCTGATGAATCAGTTCTCTCAAAGGCAGTTCTTTGAGTACTTACAAAATGTACTCGTTGGCAGGCAACTGGCAATACTTTGACAGGCTATGGAGGAAGTAGAGAGAACAGAAGGGAGGACTATAGGTCAGACTCCAGAGGTATTATGAACTGTTGGGAACTTCTAAGGTGGCTTCAGTTGAAACTGATGATTTTGCACACTTTGTTGATCAATTTTATATTTTTGTATTGTCTACAATTTTTATTTGGTACTGATATCCTTGTGTGGTTGGTTTTCCATGTGGATATGAATTTAGTGCAATTCCATCTATTCTAATTTGGAGAATTTGCTTATTCAGCGGGTCACCTGATGTGACAGATGAGATCAGGAATGCCCGAGCTTTGGCACCTCACTTTGTGGTGGGCTGCTATAGTGGTTAACTATGCAACCATGCTTCAGTATCGGTACCAGTGCCATTACTAATGTCCCATTCTTATCATAGCCTAGTTTTGGGATGGGTTACATTGGTGGTTGGCTTACATCAGGGTTAGATTTCATTTTGTTGTTATCTTTGCTCATTATATGTCACTTTTCTATATTTTACAAAGAAAGACTGGAAGAGCGATGTATGACCTGCTTCAGCCTGCAGATGGTGGGACAATACATGGCGAAAAAATAAATTAAATATAAGTTGTCAACATTAATATTCCACTGTTGATACTGTTCTTCACACAGAAGGAACACAAATTTGAAGGGAAAGTAAGGCATATTTAGTAGCCAATACGCAGAGGGTGAGAGCAGACAAAATATCACAACAAGGCTACAGGTGAAGGGAAGGTGTGAGTTGCAAGCAAACTACAGAAGTCACACCATATAGTATGCTGCACTAAATAAAGTACCAGATAATGTTATGGAGAAGATGTGAGAATGTACACTGCCAGTTTGATAAGATAAATGATTAAAACCAACATGATTATGAAGGAAATGAAACAGAAATTGTGTTTCATAAATATTAATTAATAAAATATGTAGTACAGTAGAAAAATTGGTTTTGGGCAGCTAACAGCAGACATATTTCGAGAAATGCATAACACAGTGCTGTAGAATATTTCTTATTTATAACGACCAGTTTTGGTCCTTCATCCAGGTAGATATATGAAGTATAATAAAGAAAAACAATGCAAAATGAGAAAAATGGTTCAAATGGCTCTGAGCACTGTGGGACTCAACTGCTGTGGTCATAAGTCCCCTAGAAGTCAGAACTACTTAAACCTGACTAACCTAAGGACATCACACACATCCATGCCCGAGACAGGATTCGAACCTGCGACCGTAGCGGTCGTGCGGTTCCAGACTGTAGCGCCTTTAACCGCTCGGCCACTCCGGCCGGCTGCAAAATGACAAATAGCAGGAGTGTACACAAGTAACTAATCATTTTTGTGTTGCAAAATAAAAGCTTCACATGTCGTACATTAGTCCAATAAAAGAGTAACTTCCTGAGTACAGTCCACTGATAGTGGGCATCCCACAAAACGAAATTTTCGAAAATGAAACACCGTGGCCCATTTAGTGGCAGAGAAATAACTGGATGCTATGATTCTATGTGTGACCAAAACATGTGTGGAAGATACATGACCACAGAGAATACATACCAAATACATAAATATGACAGTGCTTATTTCTATGTGTTAGTTGGCAAAGTTACATCTGTGTGTTTTCTTTGGTCATGTATCTGTCACCCTTGTTTTGGTCACACCTGGAATCTTAATTGTTTGGTCCCCTCCCCAAATCAACCAACCAACCTAGAATCTTAGCATCCAGTTATTCCTCTACCATTGAATGGGGCAACATTATTCGATTTTTCGAAAATTTTGTTCTGTGTGATATACACTACACTGCACTGTACTGTACTCTAGAAGTTCCTGTTTTTGTGGAATTACATATGACATGTTAAGCTTTTATTGTATTCTTTCGTAAATAACACAAAATGGTTGGTTATTTCATGTTGTTTTCTTATCCATTGTTTCTAGATCGTGTTTTAAAAAATGGCAAAAATGGTTCAAATGGTTGAGCACTATGGGACTTAACATATGAGGTCATCAGTCCCTAGAACTTAGAACTACTTAAACCTAACTAACCTAAGGACATCACACACATCCATGCCCGAGGCAGGATTCGAACCTGCGGTCGCGCGGTTCCAGACTGAAGCGCCTAGAACCGCTCGGCCACAACGGCCGGCTAACATGTTTTATTTTATGACTATACAGATACCTGGATGAGGGTTGAGCACCAAAATCGGTTGTATAATAAGTAAGGAATACAATACAACACTGTGTTATGCATTTCTCGAAACGTGGTACAGTAGCTAACAACACAGAGGAAACTGTACAAACATTCCATGGCTTCATTAAATGTCGATATAGTTCAAGCGAAAAATAAAGCACAATATATGTAACACTAAAAGTAATGGTATTCTGATAACAAAATATTTTGCATTTTTTTTTGTTTGTTAAATGTAACAATCCCTGCGTACCAAAAAAAGTTATCATTTCGTTCCTACACTAGTCTCACGTCAAAGTAAAGGGACACCATATAACTGTGGATGCAACATTGACCTATCACAAGACGATGACATAAGACGATAAAAACCGGTTCGTGATCCAATGAACAATATTTTTCAGAACAGTGGGTAGATGTTTCATTTTTAATAACATTCACTGTAGGTCCTTGCAGGTGTTCAGTTTGTTGTGACAACGACTGGTTCGCAATTGTGTTATTATGGCTCCAGGACCACATTTTCTCGGTAGCATTAAAAATGAAAAGGAGAGATTCTACATTTCAACTTACCACTGAAAGAAATCCGATGTACACGCACACATTTGGCAAGAAATGCAAGACGTTTCTGACAGAATGATCCACGGGGAATACTACATTTTCAGTTGGCCACCTGGTAAGATGTAAATGTGCTCGCGCGCCATCTACCGCATCTAATCGGTGCAACACAGTGTGCCATTCAGTTCTGTATATAACGTCGGCCAATGCAATTTAGTATTTGGGTGGTGTAGGAGTTCTGTCTTGGGCAAAGCGTTGTGGCTGTCCAACGCGTAGTGGGTTAAAGTAGAAACCGCAATTTCCGTATCGCAAAAAGAATGACAATTTTCAGCCGGACAAAATAATGTCTAGAGGCGTATTCAGTGGCCAGTGTGAAGCAGAAGGGATCTGAAATTACAGTTCGAACGCCGGAAAGTAGCCAACAGAGGCCACAGCAATCTGTCCATCGCCATTCCAGAATATAAAAAACAAGCGACAAGTGGCTCAACAGGTAAAGCCGGGAGATCAAGTGAGAAGGTGCAATTTCTGCAGAAGATTCATGAATACTAGACGCAATTATAACAAATATTGTGATATCTGATGGGGCCAACTTCCCTCCGAATGAGTTTGTCAATAAACAAAACTTCCAACGCTACTCCGACACAAACAGGCAGGTCATTCATGAAAAGGCCCTTGGTAACCCCCCCGCCCCCTTTTTTTCCGCACAGCAGCCGTCCAGTGAGCGTCAGTTCCGAGTGGTGCGTGGCCAAGGTTAATGATTCCTTTATTCTATAGCTGCAGGGACATCCCCGTTTGCACGCATATGGTTTCAATAAGACGGGGCTAAAGTTCATACGGCTACACTGAGACAGCACTTTCCACATCGAAGAGTCTTTCGATTCGGCGACATCTCATGCACGGCGCGATCACCTGATCTTTTAGTCCCTATTTTTTTCTGTATGGTCATCTCAAATACAACGTCTTTTCACGGAACACCGACGAGTCAAAAGGTGCAATCCGGGAAAAAATAGAGTCCACGCCTCAATAAATGTTTCAGAACGTAATGAGGAGCTTTCAAGAACGTCTTCAACAACCCATCGCCCATGATAGAAGTCGTTTGTGTGATGTACTTTTTAATAGATGAACTTATATCTTGGTTTTCTTTAATGGCAACGTGCGTAGATCTGTCATCAGTACGTTATATTGTTGTAAATGTACGCTAAAGCTCACAATAACCCAATTACTTCCTGTGGGCCAACCTGCACTCCAGGGGGTGACTATAAGGACGGTTTTCAATCTGAAAGACCAGATGAATATGTTGCAGTGAAAACATCGACTCACGGACTGGCAGAAAGGTCTGCAATTCTGCATCTTAAAAAAATTCGCATACCATTCGCCAAGAGACAAATTGTGGGCAGTTGGCAGCCTCTGACGACTCTTACGTATCTTCGAGTTAACGTTTTCAAACCTACTTATAACTTTGTCAGGAAATGGATCGGTTGCTAACAGAGCGAGCTCGATAACCACATCCCAGAGTACAGTATGTATCTGCCTGTTGTGAGTCTGGGTACAGCTGAAACATATTTCTGCAACTGCACTGTTACACTATGGAAACTCTTGGCTGTGACAACTTACCAAAATCGCTGGTGCAGAACGCAGTAGTCATCTCGTCTGGGGTACAGGGCCGGCACTCTGGAAAAACAAAAACAAAAGATATAATAACAGCCTGTGTTAGCTAACTAAATGAATGGCTTATTTCAGTAGTGGTACGAGTCCATTTTTGTTCATTACAGTACATTTCTGGTATCTCAACTGCAGATTTTTCAGCGCTCATTTAACTTTAAGACTCTGTATCTCAGAACGAACAAAAAAGGACTTGTATCACTATTGAAATAAGCCCTTCAAATGTAAAGCAATATAAGAATGAGGAAAGGTACGCCAAAAAGTCGTGCATGTAAGGGGGGTCCGCAGAAATTGGTCGATTTGTCAGACGAAAGGAAACTTGAAGTCATTATCTGATCAAAGGTATCCAGACACCTGTTCGTGGACATTAATACGGGTGTGACCACCCTTCCTCTTTATGCCAACCTGAACTCTGCTGGCGACTTTTCAGTTAGATTTCTGAATGTCTCTGGAGGAATGGCAGCCCATTCTTTCTCAAGAGCCGAAACCAGAAAAGGTAGGACGTTGGACGCTGAGGTCTGGAGCGAAGTCAACGTTCTGACTCTCCCCAAATGTCTTCCATTGGGTTAAGGTCGGAACTCTGGACAAGCCAGCCCATTTCAGGAAAGTCATTGTTGACAAACCATTGCTTCACAGATGCTGCTTCATGACAGGGTGCATTGTCATGCTGATACTATCAAGCATCGTCTCTCTATTGTACTAAGTAAAATTTTAATATCCTTCCGCATTTGGCGTTTCTTGAAGTGGACTAAGGAGTCCACACCCTACACACGAGAAACATCGCCATTGCGTACACAACCTCCTCCGCACTCCACGTAATGGAAGGTATCGTAGTCCAGGCATTTGCCAAACCCAAACCATTCCATCGGATTGCCGCAGGCTGTAGCCTGGTTCATCACTCCAAATCATTCGTTTCGAGTCATCTGCTGTCCAGTGGCGTCGCTCTTTCCTCACCTCAAGCACTGGCTATAGAAATGTGTGGTTTAGGAGTCTTCTCGACCATTGTATCCCATCCAACTCCCTACGCATGATCATTGTGGTAGCACTTTGGAAGTCACGCACGATTCCTCTGGCTGATTTCATGTCTTTCCCTCAACCATCCCCGCAATGCCCGACGGTCAGTGCCGATCAGCACAGAAGGTCTGCCTGGTGTTGATTTAGCTGCTCCTTTTCTCCCCCCTTTCCACTTCACAATCACACTACCAACAATCAACTAGGACAGCTTTAGAGGGGTTGAAATTTCTACTTTTGGGAAGTTAGTTTTACACTTCTGAACATTTAAGCAAGTTGCCAATATTTTAACCACTTGGAAA
Source organism: Schistocerca cancellata (assembly GCF_023864275.1). Lineage (NCBI taxonomy): Eukaryota > Metazoa > Arthropoda > Insecta > Orthoptera > Acrididae > Schistocerca > Schistocerca cancellata. The sequence continues at coordinate 159,047,928 of NC_064632.1, forward strand.
TCTCATCAAAATCAGACTGAATACTTGTGCAGTTTCTGTCAGACAGTACTTCGTTATTAGTAACAGTATCGCCTGTGAAAAGTCTGAGGTTACTATTAATACTTTCTGCAAGGTCGTTAACATCCAGCACGAACAGCTATGGTTCTAACACACTTCCCTGGGGTACAACCGAAGTTACTTCTGCACCCGAAGTTACTTTGCACCTGTCGCTGATTCTCCATCCGAGATAACTTACGCCCTATGAGTGTAGCGGACACTGTGCTCTTTACAGTTGAACCAGAAATTTGCCTTTCGACCGGATACTCGAGCACGGCTCGCCTACACAGATCATTCTCTGCCGCTTCTACAGGAATTGACTCTCCACAGGCGCGAGGGATATTCATTGAGGGCTAGAGACACGGGAGGCACGTCGTATTGCGGGGACACAGTGCCGCTAGTCAGTGTGTTTGGGTGGCGGCAGCAGCAGGCGTCCTGTCCTGGGTAAACAGTTTACGCAGAGCGCGCTGAGTGAACGCCGTGGGAAGCGAGGCTGACTCGGGCACAGCCGTACCTACCGTATGTATGCCTGTTTGCCGCCTGTGCACCAAGTCGCGTTTTTGCCCTCGCCACAGCCACGGGCGTCTGCACTGCTGCCAGGGCCACGCAGCCGCTAGCACAGGCTTCGGGCGCGAAGCCCAGCAAATTAAGCGCGAGAATGGCGTACGTGTCTGCGGACCAACAAAATGCTGTTAATCCCGACCGATGCTGCCGTTGCCGCGACGGAGCGCAACGACCTTTCTTCCCCCTGTAACTGTTACACCTGCCTAATATCGAGCACGGCCCCGCGATGCACGCACAAGTGCCGCAACACGACGTGGCATGAACTCGACTAATGTCTAAAGTAGTGTCAAGGGAATTTACATCATTAATCCTGCAGGGCTGTCCATAAATCCGAGAGCAGTACGAAGGGGTGGAGATCTCTTATGAAGAGCACGTTGCAAGGCATCCAATATATGCTCAATAATGGTCATGTCTGGGGCGTTTGGTGGCCAGCGGAAGTGTTTAAACACAGGAGAGTGTTTCTGGAGCCACTCTGTAGCAATGTTGGATGTTTGGGGTGTCTCATTGTCCTGCTGGAATTGCCCAAGTCCGTCGGAATGCACAATGGACATGAATGGATGCAGGTGATAGAACAGGATGCTTACGTATGTGTCACCTTGTCAGAGTGTCCGCCCCGATAGCTGAGTGGCTGTAATGAAAAAAACTGAGTCAAAGGATCAACAACGAACTTGAACGGATGTCATGTGACGTCCGCAACGACCCCACACAACGATCAAGAACGGAAAAAAGTGGTCGCGTGAGGATTGCCGTCCTATGGGTGGCTGGGTCGGGGGTTTTCTCCGCTCAGGGACTTGGTGTTGTGCTATGTTCATCATAATTTCTTCCCTATTCGACGCGCATGTCGCCCAATGTGACATCGAATGTAATAAGACCTGCAACAAGGCGGCCAGACCTGTCTCGCAAGAGGCCTCCCGGCCAATGACGCCAAACGCTCATTTCCATTTACCTCTCAGGGGTCCCATATCACTTCAACTGCACACGCCCCGCACCATTACAGAGCCTCTACCAGCTCGAACAGTCCTCTGCTGACGCGCAGCGTCCACTGATTCATGAGGTTGTCTCCATACCATTACAAGTACATCTGCTCGAAACAATTTGAAACGAGACTCGTCCAACCAGACATGTTTCCCGTCATCAACAGTCCAATGTCGGTGCTGACGGGCCAAGTCGAGGCGTAAAGCTTGATGTAGTGCAGTCATTAAGGGTACAGGAGTGGGCCTTCGGCTCCAAAAACACATATCGATGTTGTTTCGTTGAATGGTTCGCACACTGACACTTGTTGATGGCCCAGCATTGAAATCTGCAGCAATTTGCGGAAGTGTTGCACTTCTGCCACTTTCTCTCTTCAGTCGTCGTTGGCCCCATTCTTGCAGGATGTTTTTCCGGCCGCTGCGATGTCTGAGATTTGATGTTTCACGGGAAACCTGATATTCACCGAATGCTAGTGAAGCGGTCGTACGGGAAAATCCCCCACTTCATCGCTACCTCTGAGATGCTGTGTCCCACCGCTCGTGCGCCGACCGTAACACCACGTTCAAATTCGCTTGAATCTTGGTAACATGGCATTGTGGCAGCAGTAACCGATCTAACAACTGCGCCAGACACGTGCCTTATACAGGCATTGCCGACCGCAGCGCCGTATTCTGCCTCTTTACATGTCTCTGTATTTAAATACTCATGCCTATACCAGTTTCTTTGGCGTTTTATTGCATATTAGTCCAGAGCCGTGATGAAGCTGTGAAATGATTTTATTCTGCTAGGCTGTTTCTTCTTCTTCTTCTTCTTCCTGCATGTATTAGGCGTTGCGTATGTTATGGCGCTACAAGTCCCTTGTAGGGGATCAGGGCAATAAGACATGTCGGCCTGCAGACGTGACACAATGGCATAAAGCAGCTGTGGTGTATGGACATCCGAATCACCACACGCTGAATAAAGTGAGAAACGCGACAGTAGTTGATTGGAGGTGTGTAGTGTAGTCCGAAAAGTGACAATGTTTCCTCTTTCCCAGTGATACAAGGCGTCGAATGCACCGACGGCCGAACGAGGGGTTTAGTTCGCAGTGTACGGAGGGAATAGTTCGGGCAGGAGGTGCTTCTGTGATGCTTGGCGGTTTTTTTTCTTACAATGACTTGGATCCACTCAGTCAGGTTACCGTGAACACGGCCCGTGATGCTTATTCCAACATTATCGATGAACCAGGGTTGGCCCTTGTTTTAAATCGTGATATAGAGTATACTGTGAATCCTGCCGCCTTCCAAGATGACAGCACTCCTGTTCTTACTCGGCTGCACGCATACGTTCTTGGCTTGGCAAAACTCAGGCACCCTCTCGCATTTCAACGGGTCCGCTGATCCACCCAATCTTGATCAGATATAAAATGTCTGGGATTATTTGGAACATCGGATGAAACCGAACAGTTAACATTCCTGCCTGTAAGTTGGTAGATCAGCGGGATCGAATCATCAATGAGTGGCTCCAATTGGAAGACACATTTAGACTCTTCCTCTTCGAGTTGATACAGTTATCTAGGCTAGAGATGGCGTCACCACGTATTAGCACCAGGCCTCCTGGAGCCGACTACCTTCATGTCATTTGTGCTAGAATCAAAATCAGTTATTAAAAATGCTATCGAGAATAAATTTCCTTTCATCACAGTAGTGAAAGATGCGCAATTTCGCAGGTCAGACACCGTCTGTTCGATTGTGCTATAGCTTTTCGGTCACAGATGGGCTAGCAGAAAGCTACTTTGTAGCTGCCTAGAAGAAAAAGAAATCGACCAAAAGATGACAGAGTTCATACGCCACGGAAACAAGCCCGTATGATGGCCTCAGTAATAGTGAAGCTGTAGGCACGGAAGCCAGGTACAGCTTACTTTCAGTCGAAACCACCAATTTGCCATTAAGGGACGCGTGCTTTCATTTTTCAGTCCTACTACGTCATGTCCGCTAGTGCGAAACAATAGCATGGATAAAGAAACTAGTAATATGCTGTGCATCATATACGGAAATTAAAATGATTTGCATTATGTAGGGGTTTTGAAGAAGATAATCTTTTATATGAATACAGATAGAAACTTACGGAGGGTTTCAACTTGAGCTTAGAGACTAAAAGCTTAGTTTGGCGCAGTTGTAAGCTGCCAGTTCAAACGCTTGCCTGTAGATGGCTCCCTGCACCACCTAACCTAGCTTGCTAGTTCATTACTACACTTGCGCCAAGTCGAGATAACACAACAACAAAAGATGTTTTGTGTTTTTCGCTTCCACAGGTGAAATTTCGTCACAGCTGTGCGCCTTGGTTTCCGACGTGAGCACGGCACTGCAGTTCCTACAGCATATGGTGCGCTCGGAACTGGCATTGCATCATTGGCCTCCAAGGCCGCCTCGTTCATTTCCGTGTCCGGCCAGCTTTTCCAGAAGGCAGTCACTCCAATGACCTTGTTATTTGCCTCGGTCACGTCCTGTGTCGTGCAAGGCTGTTCAATAGAGAAACTATGAGCAAGTAGCCCGTATTTTACATTGCTCCACACTCGCAGGACACGTTACCATCAGATGGAAGGGTGTCCCATTTTTGCATATTGGTCTGACTGATTGGTCTCCAAACAGGATAGAGTACATCATTACCTAAGACTAGCTGTTCCTTTGCAAAGATATCTGGCGGCAGCTTGTTCTTTTATTTGGTGACTCAGACTCTTAGAGCTCTTTCTGAATGTCAGAGGACAGACTAAAGCTTGATGTTCGTGCAGTACACGACTGCTCCTCAAAGACAGCGATGGCCATTCTGATAGTGGGTGAGCTACTCCAACAATGGGGTGGAAGTTGTCGACTGGTGTTGGCCTATTCAGACAGTCTCACTGACTTCAGTGTCATCCTGCTTGGTGAGAGCAGATGCAGTCCACACACGTGACGCCTTCCCAGCAGCTAGCACACACAAATGAAGGGCAGAAGTTCCCAGTTCGTGAGAACTAGCTCCTCAGGTAGCGGCTGTGGGCTTCCTCAAAACATTGTTCTTTCACCGTCCTCCAGTATGGTGTTATGACAATGTTTCTGTGATGAGTAATACTCTGATATAAAAATGTTGGAAGATGCTGAAGTCGCCTGTTTTGTCATGTGACGTCCAGTCAGCGTCCGGCTTCTCTATTCCGTATGTGAAATGTGCACATCTGGGTCTTATTGGGATTCGGCTTTAGATGAATGACCACATACTAAGGGCCAGGCGTATATAAATATGAAGTCAACTTTTCCTTTTATCTTAGGCGGCCACTGTTGTATCATCAGCGTAGATGAAATGCCTGGAGTGTTCTGTAATGGTGTGGCTGGTTTAAAGACTGAAAAGCACAGTACCGGGCATACTGCCTGGAAGCGAGCCTTTCTTTTATATGCGTCATCTGCTCTTCTTATCCTCGACAGAGACCTGAACTCTTCTATACTGCAGGAGAGTCGCTATGAGGACTGTTAATCGCTAATCACTAGCAAGGTGGTAAATTTTCTTCGGCAACTTGTAGTGGTTAACAGCGTAGTACGCAGGTGTTAAATAGACGAAGCAACTCCAGTCATTTGACCCTGTTCGAAACCACGCTCACAGAGATCGCTGATTTTCAGAATCCGACTGCACCACGATTTTCCAGATTGAAAACCAGCTTGCTGAGAAATGAACTTTCCTTCGATTATGCTGTTATGCCTGGTCTCAAAGTGTGTGAAGTTTTGTTTGTGCGTATTTCTGTGAGACTCCCATTGCGTGCCTCCTCATCCACTAACTTTGGGCTAACACCTACGTCGCGTACCGATAGCTGTAAATATAACAACTTGAGATGTGCCCGGAGAAGCACGGGACGTGTTTTACTATCACCAAGACGTCTGTCGAGGGGGCGGTGGAGGGCGCAGCGGAGGTTTGCGGAGAGCAAATCGACTCTATGATCGTAAACGTCGTTGTAAAACGTACCCCAAGGTTTTACATTCCTGAATATAAACTCGGTAAGTTCTGTTGAAAAGAAATTTTGTAGTCTACATCTACATTTATACTCCGCAAGCCACCCAACGGTGTGTGGCGGAGGGCACTCTACGTGCCACTGTCATTACCTCCCTTTCCTGTTCAAGTCGCGTATGGTTCGCGGGAAGAACGACTGTCTGAAAGCCTCCGTGCGCGCTATAATCTCTCTACTTTTACATTCGTGATCTGCTCGGGAGGTATAAGTAGGGGAAAGCAATATATTCGATACCTCATCCAGAAACGCACCCTCTCGAAACCTGGCGAGCAAGCTACACCGCGATGCAGAGCGCCTCTCTTGCAGAGTCTGCCACTTGAGTTTGTTAAACATCTCCGTAACGCTATCACGGTTACCAAATAACCCTGTGACGAAACGCGCCGCTCTTCTTTGGATCTTCTCTATCTCCTTCGTCAACCCGATCTGGTACGGATCCCACACTGATGCGCAATACTCAAGTATAGGTCGAACGAGTGTTTTGTAAGCCACCTCCTTTGTTGATGGACTACATTTTCTAAGGACTCTCCCAATGAATCTCAACCTGGTACCCGCCTTACCAACAATTAATTTTATATGATCATTCCACTTCAAATCGTTCCGCACGCATACTCCCAGATATTTTATAGAAGTAACTGCTACCAGTGTTTGTTCCGCTATCATATAATCATACAATAAAGGATCCTTCTTTCTATGTATTCGCAATACATTACATTTGTCTATGTTAAGGGTCAGCTGCCACTCCCTGCACCAAGTGCCTATCCGCTGCAGATCTTCCTGCATTTCGCTACAATTTTCTAATGCTGCAACTTCTCTGTATATTACAGCATCATCCGCGAAAAGCCGCATGGAACTTCCGACATTATCTACTAGGTCATTTATATATATTGTGAAAAGCAATGGTCCCATAACACTCCCCTGTGGCACGCCAGAGGTTACTTTAACGTCTGTAGACGTCTCTCCATTGATAACAACATGCTGTGTTCTGTTTGCTAAAAACTCTTCAGTCCAGCCACACGGCTGGTCTGATATTCCGTAGGCTCTTACTTTGTTCATCAGGCGACAGTGCGGAACTGTATCGAACGCCTTCTGGAAGTCAAGAAAAATAGCATCTACCTGGGAGCTGTATCTAATATTTTCTGGGTCTCATGAACAAATAAAGCGAGTTGGGTCTCACACGATCGCTGTTTCCGGAATCCATGTTGATTCCTACATAGTAGATTCTGGGTTTCCAAAAACGACATGATACTCGAGCAAAAAACATGTTCTAAAATTCTACAACAGATCGACGTCAGAGATATAGGTCTATAGTTTTGCGCATCTGCTCGACGTTAATATTCACCCCAACTTCCTATTACTCACTGAAGTAGGATATGCACAAGACGTGTTTGCAACGATCATTCGAAGCGAGAAGGTCAAGTAAAGATGGCGACAAAAATACATATCTGAAGAGCTATGACTGTTTCTTCATCTTCGATGAAGAACTCTTAGCCCTTTTAGAGCCCATATTTACTATAGTTTTTTGCTTCGAATGATAGGTCTTGTCACATCCCCGAATGCTGACCATTCCTTTTGGGATACCCTGTACTTGTGTCCTCAGATAAATGTTCTGAAACACTTTGTACAGGGCAGCACCCAAGGATATGTACAGTCCTTTACAAAAGCAGTATTGTGTGCATTTGTTTAAGCACGTGGTGGAGCGAAGAAGCTAGCTAAGTGGCCAGCACGGTAGAGGAGCTACTGATGCCGCTGGAGCTCGGTTCCCACAGTCGGCAGGAGTTGCATGGTGTGGCGTAGCGGCTGGACAACTTTTCCGAGCACGTCTGCCCGTCTGTATTCCCAGCACTCGTCTCCCGTCCAGCTAAGTCCCGGCTGCCCCGAGTGCCGATCTACCAGGAGTACAGAAAGATACGGCACAAGAACTGGACCCGCCAGGAATAGCGACCGGCTGCTCTTACACAATACGTGGAACTACCGCAATGGCGCGAACCGCCTCTTTTTTTTTTTTTTTTTTTTACCTGATCTACTGTCAACACAGTTCCTTCCGTCCTACCTATTCGCAATATAATTTGCGTATATAAAGTTTACGTGCCCTCAACTGCGTTGTAGTAGTATATCCCAAAACTAGAAGTTATTATCAAAAACAGCCCATAACATACTCTATTAGTAACGTGTGATAACTAATAAGCTTTGTGTGACTAATGGAACATTTTTTTTGAAAGCAGGTTGCTTTCATTCATAATTGCAAGACACCATATTAATCTCCATTCTTTTGGCTACCAAACGCTATTTTTGAACATAATCTCCGTTCAATGTCATTGCTTTACACCACCTTAGTGCGAGAGCTTGTACGCTCGCATGGTTCCACTCTAATGGTCAACATGGGAGCGAACGTCTTCCCACCGTCCACGTACAGCTTCTGGCTGGGCCCATCCTCCATTGCGCCGAACGGATGGAACTCGGAAGGTGAAAGGTCTTCGCCATAGGGTGCATAAGGAAGATCAGTAAAATGAAGTTTTGAGTTCCTCTCGGGCTAGCAGACTTTTTTTTGCGACGAACTCACTGAAGTCATTTCTCCAGATCTCTCACCAATTGAAGACGTCTGGTCAATGGTGGCCGAGCAACTGGCTCGTCACAATACGCCAGTCACTACTCTTGATGAACTGTGGTATCGTGTTGAAGCTGCATGGGCAGCAGTACCTGTAAACGCCATCCAAGCTCTGTTTGACTCAATGCCCAGGCGTATCAAGGCCGTTATTACGGCCAGAGGTGGTTGTTCTGGGTACTGATTTCTCAGGATCTGTGCACCGAAATTGCGTGAAAATGTCATCACATGTCAGTTCTAGTATAATACAGGGTGATTCAAAAAGAATACCACAACTTTAGGAATTTAAAACTCTGCAACGACAAAAGGCAGAGCTAAGCACTATCTGTCGGCGAATTAAGGGAGCTATAAAGTTTCATTTAGTTATACATTTGTTCGCTTGAGGCGCTGTAGACTAGGCGTCAGCGTCAGTTGATGCTAAGACAGAGCACTTCATCACTGGCCTCCAAGAAGCACTGATCTTACCACCTGCGATTTTTTCTTATGGGGGTATGTTAAGGATATGGTGTTTCGGCCACCTCTCCCAGCCACCATTGATGATTTGAAACGAGAAATAACAGCAGCTATCCAAACTGTTACGCCAGATATGCTACAGAGAGTGTGGAACGAGTCGGAGTATCGGGTTGATATTGCTCGAGTGTCTGGAGGGGGCCATATTGAACATCTCTGAACTTGTTCTTGAGTGAAAAAAAAAACCTTTTTAAATACTCTTTGTAATGATGTATAACAGAAGGTTATATTATGTTTCTTTCATTAAATACACATTTTTAAACTTGTGGTATTCTTTTTGAATCACCCTGTATATTTGACCAATGAATACCCGTTGATCATCTGATTTCTTCTTGGTGTAGCAAGTCGCGTGAGTTATACGTGGTTGCCTCATTCGTTGCTTCATGTCTGGGAAATAGGGTGACTTTGTGACTACCCTGTTGTTAGTGAAGAGGCGCCAGTTAGGAGAGTGGTAGGTGTGGGACTGACCTTCGAAGGGGTCGTAGGCGGCGGCGCCGCGCGGCAGCGGCTGCAGGTCGTAGACGAAGGCGGCGGCGGCGCGCGGGGGCGGCGCGCCCGGGGGCGGCGGGTCGGCCTCGACGTAGAGCGCGGCGCGGCCCCCGCGGCTGTTGAAGCAGCGCGCGGCGCGCGTCTCGCCGGGCACCAGCAGCGGCGCCAGCGCGCGCTCGCCCTCCAGGAAGACGCGCGCGCCCGCGAACTGCCGGCTCTGGTTGCGCCCGTGGTCGCGGTCGTGGTCGTGGCCCGGCTGCGCCCTGATGCAGCCGCGGAACTCGCGGCCGCCGCCGAGCCGCAGCACGACGCGCAGCGCGCCCCGCGGGTAGGACCAGCGCACGGCGCCCTCGCGGCACCGCAGGTACACCGGCGTCACCAGCCGGGAGCCGCCGCTGCCCGACAGCCCGCTGCGAACAGCACCGGACACACAGCGCGTCACTACTCGCTCATCAGCACGAGTCGATGCTAGCACGTACAGAGGGACCGCACGAATTTGCCTCATCGATTAAATTCGCACAATCGGTGTGTTGTAGGGCTGCTGACAAAATATAGATATATCGCTGCATCTACATATCGATTTTGTATACATAAGGTCATCTTAACATCGATATTTATACAAAGACGTATCGGCGTATATCGGCAATATTTTTCCCCGGTGCACCGATATCGAAATAGCAGTACTGAGTACCAATATTTTTATTTTAGATTAGTCGGCCGGGGTGGCCGTGCGGTTCTAAGCGCTGTAGTCTGGAACCGCGAGACCGCTACGGTCGCAGGTTCGAATCCTGCCTCGGGCATGGATGTGTGTGATGTCCTTAGGTTAGTTAGGTTTAACTAGTTCTAAGTTCTAGGGGACTAATGACCTCAGAAGTTGAGTCCCATAGTGCTCAGAGCCATTTGAACCATTTTTTGACTGATGACCTCAGAAGTTAAATCCCATAGTGCTCAGAGCCATTTGAACCATTTTATTTTAGATTACATTTCTTTCACAATTTTTCGGTAAATATTTGGAATTGTATTAGAGCATAATTTTACTTTCGTTGTATGGTCTTACTACTTTTTGAGTTTTCATCCAAAGTCTGTCACTTTGACTGTGTGAAGGTACCATAGGTGGCACGAAGTAGTAGTCTGGCTGCATCCTGGCAGGGGGAAGTGGGTGGGGTGGCCGTGTGATTGCAATATCAAGATTTCCAATATGAAGAAGTAGCAGCACCCCTGTTGTGTTAAAAAACAATTTTTAGCGCAGTTAGTGTGCTATTTCTTCACAATGGCATTTTTCAGAACCATTTCAAAGGGGGGGGGGGGGCGCTCTGAGCACTATGGGTCTTAACATCTGAGGTCATCAGTACCCTAGAACTTAGAACTACTTAAACCTAACTAACCTAAGGACATCACACACACCCATGCCCGAGGCAGGATTCGAACCTGCGACCGGATCGGTTGCGCGGTTCCAGACTGTAACGCCTAGAACCGCTCGGCCACCCCGGCCGGCTATCTAATAACAATAAATCGATACTTAAATATACACATCTAAAATCAGCAGTATATTTACAATGTGCAGGTGATATTTTTATAGGGCGATTCGTCGATATGCACCTACTTCTTTCGATATATCGACGGAAAATAACGATATACTTTGAAATATCGATACATCGGACTCCTTATATTTATAAAAGAATCAATGGTCCTAATATGTAGGACAAGACTAGGACTATAACATATGTGCACAAGAAGACGCAGTTCCCTGTCATTTTCATGAATATCGAATTTGAAAATTTTATGCGTGCTTATACACTATGTGTGGTCGTTTGTATGCGAGGAGTCTGCAGCCGAGCGATAAGCAATTAGTTTCAAAAGCGCGCGATCGAAGGATCGAATCTCACTGCCGATACACCTTTTTTTCCATTCTCATGTAATTCTAAGAACACTGATTTAATCGAACGTTATTGTGTATCCTTTTGTTGTTTCCGATCTCGTTACGAAAACTTCCTGTCCTTTTTTCAGGATAAATACTATAAAAATAATAAATGACTCATTAAGTATTGATAATGTCCATATACGTAATAGACTATGTCAGAATTACGTGGGAATGAAAAAGAATGCCGGACGGGATATTGGATCTGCAGACCTCGCGCTCTTTGTACTAGATGGTTACCCGCTCGGATACGAACTGCTTGAACATTTACGACCATATAAATAATATAAGCACGCGCAAAATCTTCAAACTCCAATTTCTCGAATACGGTTGAGAATTGTGTCTTCCTGTTTACATATCTGTTAGTCCTAGTCGTGCCCTACACATCCTGCCAGTATGAATCCGATTGGTGTGGGGAAGTTCCGTACGGTTCCCTGATTATAACGGAATATCCGTCTGACAAGCAGATGTAATTCACGTTTGTTCCGGCAGAGGCGCTGAAAATCGTCCTATGCTTCAGGCGATGAAAACTGCCCTAGCTTCTAGCCGGCTAGAAGAATCTCATTTAATATTTAGTCGTGGTGCAGTAGTGGTCGCATGTTTCGTTCTGCCGATTTACCCAAGAAAACGTGCTACCATTCCAGATCAACATCGCCCCAAAGGCAGATGTTCCAGTTAAGAGCAAATATTCACCCGCCTCACAGATTGAGGTTCCTGAATTCGCACTATTGCCCTTCACAGACGGATAATCCAACTTATTCTTTAAATTCTTTTAAACCCCATTTTCAGTTACCTGACTACGCTACAACGTAAATTCATACTTTATTGAGTTTGCTTAAAAGAATTTGTAGCAAATTACTTGGTTCATAAATCCACAACTTCCAAATTACTTATTTCTTAAAGGAATTTGGAAGATGATTGGGGGGATGTTTTCTGAAGACTGGCTCTGCAGTTGACTTCTGACGAAAACGATCTGCCAGTGGTAGAACACGACAGAGGTTCAGAAATACCCGAAAATGAATTGGATCGGAATATTTTGTATGAGGACAATATTGCTATTACTACCAAAGTCCATCAGCAGCGCCCAACTGAAAATGTGAGCAACCTCAATTCTGATGATGCTGATGTGCCAGATACGATAAACACGAAATGTGGCCTTCCATATTCACCACATGTTCGAAATTCGTCTGTTAGTTTATCTCAGGACTACGGAAGTAGGTCATAAAGATTTTTAATGAGTCGTAAGTAAGTCCATCATACATTTTCAACAGAAACTCATATAAAAAAAAGGCAAATGTGAGGTAATGTCAGAAAATGAGGTCAGGACTAGCCCAGGGACAACGTGGACTGAGAAAAGAGAAACAGACACACATATATGCACACAAGCGCGCGCGCGCCCTTCAGCTACTTATAAACTCCGAAAATACTGGAATATAATAGCTTTACGTGATCCGCTATGGTTCGATCGTACTTAATAATATACTGTTTTCATGTTTAAAGCCAATTTTTTTGAAACGTTTTTAGTAACCATCGATACTGAATGCACGAAGTAGCGACAACTATACCTCTGCTTTGATTTGTTATCCAGAAGAAACTTCTATGGTCGTTTACCCTTTTACATGTTTGCAATTAGCTGATTGTCATTTAGAGCTGTGCTTTCACGTCCCACACATCAACCTCCTCATTACAGGTATTTTTTAGTTCTTTTTATGTCCAGCGGTTCAGATGGGACTGTCCTAATGACATTGTCATATTGATATGGTATGACATGATACGTGAAAACTAGCAATGTTTGTTAGTATTACGTTATACCATCTCTTCTCTAAATGATTGTCCCCTGTGCATATTTGATTATTTCATACATTTTTGCTGTACAGAGATCCTGTGATGATTGCAATTAACCGCAATCGGTAGCGATGACAAAGGAAATACCGACAGCTGCATGCCATGCATTTTATATAAGTGACATTTCGTCATTCTCTCACTGAAGCAAGTGCACTGACAGAAGTATGTCAGCTGGCCTTCGTCCAGAAAATCTGTAAAAGTAGTTACGGGAGTATTATTTCTTTAACGACTATTTATAGGTTAAAAAAGTTGTGATAAGTGTAACAGAGGACAAGTATGGGTGAGCGCTAGAGGTCATCAAAGTGCAATGCTGTCGTTGTTTGTCTAAGGAATCCGCAGGGTGCGGCTCTGGAATGGGATTCTGCGACCCGTAGTGGACAGAGGGCAGAGATGTTCCACAGAGAGGTGTGGTGGCTGGTGTGTGTGTGAGAGGACAGGCGGCTCAAAGTCTGTTTGAGGACGCGTCGCCGCCGTATGTCCGCGGCTGTTTGCTCAAACAGAGTTTGAGAATGCGTCTGCTGCGACTCCGCCTTCCTCCTCTCACCAGCAGACACGCCACCGTCGACTGTCTCACGGAACGTCTGTGAGACTGTAGTCAGTGTCTCTCCTCCCCCCCCCCCTCTCTCTCTCTCTCCTCTCTCTCTCTAGCAAGCGTCTTTCCTTGATCTGGGCATTGAGAATGGGCGTCTTAGCTGCGCAACCGTGTGACCAATTACGTCATCACAATTTTCCTGGCGAAGCTCAAGGACTAAAACTTAATTCTACTTGCGTCAAGCGACAGGTTTATCTGGCGTCTATTCGCACAACATTAAATGTAGACTTAGGTTGAGGCCACAGTGACACCGAAAATGGCCAGCGAACATCATTGCCAAAGATTGGCCAAGAAGTTCGTCACATTCAGACCGATCTCCTCCGTCAGTTTCTTTTTTTTTTGGGGGGGGGGGGGGGAGGGAGACAGAAGGTGAGAGGGTGTGGGTGTTTCGGTGTCACAACACTTCTGTGCTTGGAGATGAGTCGGCTATTGCGACTTTTCATAGTAACACGACGATCAATCCCTGTGATTGAGCTGTATCTGTTTCGAGAAGAAGGTAGCGAATGCAGTATGCCCCTTCCTCAGTTACTGAAACAACCACACAATTTCTACGAATTTAAATATGACATGAAGAGAGAAACTTTGAATGACATACGGTTCTAGATGCTACAGTCTGGGGCCGCGCGACCGCTACGGTCGCAGGATCGAATCCTGCCTCGGTCATGGATGTGTGTGATGGAATCCTGCCTCGGGCATGAATGTGTGTGATGTCCTTAGGTTAGTTAGGCTTAACTAGTTCTAAGTTCTAGGGGACTGATGACATCAGAAGTTAAGTCCCATAGTGCTCAGAGCCATTTGAACCATTTTCTTGAATGAGATACTCGAGGTGAGTCTTGGTGATGTTAAAAAGGAAGATTACAAACACTGTGGACAGCTTCAAATAAATTCAGCAGAACAGACTATGGCAACTTGCAGTGACTGTCGCTTAGCGTATGTGCGAAAAGATAAATAAATTTCAAAATAAGGTACTGCGAATACCTAAGGCACTGAAAAGTAGAAACGCATAGCGTACATTGGCCAACTACCGCAAATAACAGAATTAATACCCTACTGGCATCAAGACATCAGTATGCAGGTAACAACAGTTACCACAACCCAAGACGGAAGGAAGGAAGACCGAGTTTGACGTCCCGTAGATATCAACGCATTAGAGGCGGAGGACAAGGTCGGATTGTGTGAAGGATGTGAGAAGAAAAGCGGCCGTGCGCTTTCAAATGAACCATCCCGGCATTTGCCTGGCCAGGTGCGGGTTTGAACCGTCGTCCTCCCGAATGCGAATCCATTGCGCAAACCATTGTGCTGCCTCGCTCGGTCACAACCGAAAAACGATTCACTATAGTAAATTAAAGCATCAAAATTAATGCACGCCACCTTTCTCACTTGAAGATACAATTATCTCAGATTATAATCTAAGCCTGGAGTATTCTGGCCTACGCTTTCGGCAGCACACCGATCGGCGCTAAGAAACATCGTATAGAGGGCTCTGAACTAGGCGCGCCTACGAAAAGAGAAGACCAAGACACGCCCCCAGGCTACGCGCCGTAACGCCCCCTGGGCAGTGTCCATATAGGCCACCGCCGCCGCCAACCAGTCTCAATCTCCATCTCCATCTCAGTACCCCAGTAGGTAGCATCGGGACTCAGTTCGCATTGCTCCTCAATACGTCGCACTTGCTCTAATCTTATACAGTGATATTAGTCGCCTCGGACCTTAGCCAGCTGTGAGGGAACGTTAGTCATTGTATATAGCTGTGATATGGACACGGACGAGATTCAAGAATTAGCACACGTAATTTGATTGCTGTTAACCACACAGCTTCAGCTTGGATATCATCGAAGTCAAGTATTTAGTTGGTTATTGTTAATAAAGTTTATTTTAACAACGTGTGCATTTTGTGTTGTAGTGAGAGGAAAAAGGCCACCCACCTGCCATACCACCCTCTCCTCATCCAGCTAGGAACCACAAAACATTGCAAGAGGCCACAGCCACAACAAAGTTTCTGATGAAAATTTTCCTTGGGTTGCAGATGACACGCGGCATTAAGTAGACATGAGGGTGAAATGGCTTGACAGCAACAAAACATACATATGAGGGTAATCCCAAAAGTAAGGTCTCCTATCTTTTTGTAAGTCCACAGACCTGTTTATTTATGCAATGGTTTACATCAGTTTACAGCTTGAACATTTAGTTATTTTTCGACATAATGACCATTTCTGTCGATGCATTTTTGCAGACGCTGTGGCAGTTTTTGTATGCCCATGTCATACCAGCTCGCCGCCATGCTGTTCAGAAATTTATGAACCTCTTCTTTCACTTCGTCGCCGGAGCTGAATCGCTGGGACCACAATTAACGCTGACAGGTACTGTGAGACTCTGACAAAACTCACACGGGCAATTCAGAATCGGAGAAGAGGAATGTTGAGCAAGGGCGTACACATTCTCCATGACAACGCTCACCCACACATCGCTCGGCAAACCGTTGCTCTCGTGCAACAGTTTCACTGGAACATAATCACCCACCCACCCTATAGTCCTGACCTGGCGCCCAATGACTATCACCTGTTCCCTAAGTTAAAAGAACATTTGGGCGGAAAGCGAATCAGCTCCCACAACGAGGTGTAAGAAGAGGTTCATAAATTTCTGAACAGCATGGCGGCGAGCTGGTATGACATGGGCATACAAAAACTGCCACAGCATCTACAAAAATGCATCGACAGAAATGGTCATTATGTCGAAAAATAGCTAAATGTTCAAGCTGTTAACTGATGTAAACCATTGTGGAAATAAACAGGTCTATGTACTTACTAAAAAGAAAAAAGAAAAAAAAACAGGAAACCTTACTTTTGGGGTTACCCTCTTAGTTTAATAGAAGGCACCGAACGTTGAATTAATTGTTATTAAATATTTAAGTTGTTCGGAAGTTGTCATTTTCAATAATGTACTATACATTTTGAGACCTGTCCCTGTTATATTTTTCATCCTCAAAATGCCATGAACTCTTCTTTCTAGTACTAAAACTTAAAACATTTCCCACAAACCATGTTTTGTATGTGGGAGCGTTGTCCGAGAAAAACTGAATTATTACGTCGAACGTCGTCAGTAGTCTCTATGTCCGATATATCTGATATCTGTTACATCGGAACTGCGCACGTATAAGCGTACTCGTTTTGAGAGATAGGCCGTCTTCGGCCTACGTCGTCGGCGGAACACCCAGACCTCGGTGCGCATGCCAACTAGCGGAAAGGTCAGGAACTAACATTGTTAAACGGGAATAAAACTTTACTGCATTCAATGCTGTATCAAACTTTTCTGTGATGTACTCAGCCTTTTCACAATTAAAGATTACTGTTGCGCAACTAATTTATGAACACCCTGTATATGTTCAAAGGTTGAGGAAACTGCGAGTAGTTACTTTTTTTATAATAATTTATTTGTCATTTACCTGTTTCAGGTTGATTTTTCCATCTTCAGACAAATTATGTGATAGTTTGGAAAGTGACAGCTTGGTTGCCAGTTGGCGAATCCACGGAATGCGTGAAAGCTGAAAGCTAGATGGAGTGTGTTGGGCTCCGCAGAAGTGTCACTACGTTCCACACCCGCGCAAATGCCCGTCCGCTCAACTGCCACAGACTCTTAGTATTCACCTGTGGCGGGATATCCTCAGAAGATCGGCGGCTCAGATCAGGTGTGTAGTGATTGACGGATTTGCTCGACTCGCTGCTTACGGAGCAAGAAGACGCACGGCCCACCTCAGTGCAGACCGGGATGCCCTGCCGTTAAAAGGAATATTGGCGGCGAGGAGGTCGTTACTGCAGTAAGAACTGTCGTAAAAGTGCCGGTGTGGCCCACGGCGTATCATCTTCCGCGAAACGGCGATCGGGCAAGAAGCGCCACACGGCGGGCCCTCCGCTTAACAGCTGACGCATTCTAGCGGCGGCTCCTGAGGACTCCGGGTGAAGAACAGGACAAGATGCAGCGCGGCAAATCACCACGCAGTCGGCTTCACTACAAAGGGGGGCGCCGCTGCAAGCAGCGACGGTAATCCACCGTGTCTGCCCGTCTGACTAACAGCACAGTGTTCTGCCGCCTGCTATGCCCTCACCGGCAGTTACGGCATGCACGTACAGGTCGCGGACAGAACTACGGAAATATCGTAAACGCATTACCATGACTAATAGGGAGTAGGAAAAACGTTGGCATTCAAAACAGCTTTCAGTCGACTCGAAATGGACAGAGGCAGGCCGCGCATGATTTTCAGGTAAGTTCACGCAACGATGTGAATAGCAGTAATGCACTCTTCTCTCCAAAGTCGACCACAGTGTCTCAATAATATTGAGATCTGGTGGTTGGCGTGAGCAAGGAAGAAGCGACAGCTCATCGTCGCTCTCACAAAACCAGTCCTGAATTACGCGAGCTGTGTCATATCGGGCCGTGACGTATTATAACACCGCCTCACCATTGGGGGACAAACTTTTACTACGAAATGGACCTGATCAGTCACAATGGTCACAGAATCGTCGGCAATAATGCAACCTTGCAGAGTAACCTTGGGGCCGATGGAATACCAAGATATGGATGCCCAAGTCGTCACCCAAACCGCGCCATGTTTCACTCTCGAGATGTACACTTGGCCAGAAGTTGGAAATAGTCTGCAGAGAGACTCATCCGCCCGAATGACTTCCTTCCATTGCTCCGTAGTCTAGGTTTCACGGTTTCGGCACAAGGATTTCCTTTCATGGGCATTTGCAGTACTGATGTGCGCTTTTGGAATTCCTCCTCGCTGTGCAATTCGCAGCTTATTGGTTGTCTTTCGTGTTCAAAATGGTTCAAATGGCTCTGAGCACTATGGGACTTAACATCTGAGGTCATCAGTCCCCTAGAACTTAGAACTACTTAAACATAACTAACCCAAGGACATCACACACATCCATGCACCAGGCAGGATTCGAACCTGCGACCGTAGCGGTCGCACGGTTCCAGACTGAAGCGGCTAGAACCGCTCGGCCACTACGGCTGGCTGTCCTTCGTCATGTCTTGATGTTGGTAAGTTTCGTGAGTGCGATATTCAGTTCTGTGCAGACTTTTGCAGGTGTCGCCGTCTTAGGTTTGGTCAAAATCCTCTTCAGTGGAAAAACTGTCAATGAAAAACTGTCAGTGAAAAACTGTCAAGGAAAAACTGTCAAGGAAAAACTGTCAAGGAAAAACTGTCAAGCAAACATGGGCTCTAAAATGCATAACTGAGCAGCTGTGAGTACTTGTTCATAGAGGAGAGTTTTCACACTATCTAAGATGAACAAGTGCTCATAGCTTTTAAGGTATGCGTTTTACAGCCCATGTACACTGTACACATTTCTTGTCTCGATCCGTACTACCACCTCTGATAGTTGTTTACCATACATTTTTAGTTAAGTATAGTACTGGTGCATGTACAGGGCTATTATAAATGATTGAAGCGATTTCATAAATTCACTGTAGCTCCATTCATTGACATATGGTCACGACACACTACAGATACATAGAAAAACTCATAAAGTTTTGTTCGGCTGAAGCCGCACTTCAGGTTTCTGCCGTCAGAGCGCTCGAGAGCGCAGTGAGACAAAATGGCGACAGGAGCCGAGAAAGCGTATGTCGTGCTTGAAATGCACTCACATCAGTCAGTCATAACAGTGCAACGAAAACTTCAGGACGAAGTTCAACAAAGATCCACCAACTGCTAACTCCATTCGGCGATGGTATGCGCAGTTTAAAGCTTCTGGATGCCTCTGTAAGGGGAAATCAACGGGTCGGTCTGCAGTGGGCGAAGAAACGGTGGAACGCGTGCGGGCAAGTTTCACGCGTAGCTCGCGGAAAATTGGCTCATGCCACAACCTGAGACCGACAGCGCCGACTTCATCTTTTAACAGGATGGTGCTCCACCGCACTTCCATCATGATGTTCGGCATTTCTTAAACAGGAGATTGGAAAACCGATGGATCGGTGGTGGTGGATATCATGATCAGCAATTCATGTCATGGCCTCCACGCTCTCCCGATTCAACCCGATGCGATTTCTTTCTGTGGGGTCATGTGAAAGATTCAGTGTTTAAACCTCCTCTACCAAGAAACGTGCCAGAACTGCGAGCTCGCATCAACGATGCTTTCGAACTCATTGATGGGGACATGCTGCGCCGAGTGTGGGAGGAACTTGATTATCGGCTTGATGTCTGCCGAATCACTAAAGGGGCACATATCGAACATTTGTGAATGCCTAAAAAAACTTTGAGTTTTTGTATGCGTGTGCATAGCATTGTGAAAAGATCTCAAATAATAAAGTTATTGTAGAGCTGTGAAATCGCTTCAATCATTTGTAATAACCCCGTATTTCACTGTCAGAGGTATCAGAATTATTTTCGCTTTTAACTTTCAACTCCTTTGTTTCCGAACTTGGCACCCTTACCTCAGAGTGATACATTTGTCCTCGAAAATTTGCATCATCATTACTCTGTATACACACACATTTGCAGGTGCCTGCACTTACAGCGCTGACGCTCTGTAGCGTCGTTGGTTGACGTTTCCAGACATGGGTTCCTATGTAAAACTTAATTACCAAGTGCCCTCTACAACCTCTGTAATTGTGTTACACCTTGTATACGTCGTCAGCGAGTTCAGCTCGCTTGGTGATGTGGCCTTTTCGAGTTGGCACGCCACTACACGCACAGGCAGGAGGGACCCCTTGGCAGACTGTGCCCAGCTGTGGAATGTAGAGGACACAGCCGGGCAGACCCAGAAAGGAAGAGTCTAGCCTGGCGGGGTGGGGTCTCGCCTCCTGCCCTGTGCTGGTCCGTGTCCCTCGTTAGGGGACACTGGCGTCCGCCGCTAATGAGGAGATACGGCGCTGGCAGCGGCGGCCTCCTCAAAGGGCGAGGCTGATGACCCCGGCCGGCCGGCGCACGGCGGCTGCCTGTGTCGGCGACGAGGCGGCAGTCGGCGCGTTGCTGCCCACATAGGGCAGCAAGTGCAGGGGTAGAGGGATTCGTGCCTCAGGCCGCCTGCCACAGACGTTACAGTTCCTCGAAGTGGGATCTACGTCTACTGTGAAGTGCGTGGTGGAGAGTACTTCCCACTGTGTCGCATAGGGCAGTGGTCGTCAGACTGGGGCCCACAGTTCTCGGCTCTTTATACTGCTTCTAGCAACTAATAGCAGAATCCAAAAACGTCAACTAAAGCTAAGAGCATCTTAGCACTTAGGACGGAACATCGGGCTGACAAGCTGACTGGTTTACGTTTGTTCCGCCAGAGAGGTTGAAAATAGTCTTATGGTTCCAGTCCTCTATGAGAGTCTCATTTGGTATCTAATCGTAGTGCAGTGAAGTTCACAAGCCTCGTCGTGCCAATTTACCGAGTAAAAATAGCTGTCTTTTTACACACACACCGCCGCGCTGGATTAGCCGAGCGGTCTAGGCGCTGCAGTCGTGGACTGTGCGGCTCGTCCCGGCGGAGGTTCGAGTCCTCCCTCGGGCATGGGTGTGTGTGTGTGTGTGTGTGTGTGTGTGTGTTCGTCCTCATGATAATTTAGGCTAAGTAGTGTGTAAGCTTAGGGTTCAAAATGGTTCAAATGGCTCTGAGCACTATGGGACTTAACATCTGAGGTCATCAGTCCCCTAGAACTTAGAACTACTTAAACCTAACTAACCTAAGGACATCACACACATCCATACCCGAGGCAGGATTCGAACCTGCGACCGTAGCAGTCGCGCGGTTCCGGACTGAAGCGCCTAGAACCGCTCGGCCACTAAGCTTAGGGACTGATGACCTTAGCAGGTAAGTCCCAAAAGTTTTCACACAAATTTGAACATTTTTTTTCTTTTTTACAACCACGCCGCCTGACAGGTAAGAGCAAGTATTTACCGTCTCATACACTTAAGGTTCCTGAACTCACACTATTACGCTGCAATGCAAAAGAATGGTTCAAATGCCTCTGAGCACTATAGGACTTAACATCTGAGGTCATCCCCCCCCCCCCCCCCACACACACAAAAGTATAAAGCAAAAAAGTTTGTCGCTTGCTACATTTTGGATGTTGGTTTGCTAAAACATTGGCGTCGATTGGCCAGAAACTTTGCACACGTTAGCGTCATGCACTACTGAAGTGAACTGCAAAATTATGTTGTACCACACAATTTAGGAGATATGGCGCTGCAGATATGAGAAGCGCGAAAAACCAACATTTCTTAAAACTTTAGCAAAACGTTTCACGCGGTGTCCCGGGGCCCGCATCGGACAGCGAAAGAGGTTTACTGTCTTCGGCCCGAAAAAAGCATGTTCTTGGAGAATTTTTTCTGGGGATGTGTTATAGATATCAATGTCGTATTTGGTAAAATTGTTTATTGATATTTCCTCTACAAACTGAATTTTTTCGACGCGAAATGTCGAAGAGCAAAGGCGGAAGTGTTGTCGGAACGAAGCAAAATTTCGATGTAGACCACGCGCGGCATGTCATAGGTCAGCCGGCTCGTCTGAAATCAAAATTTAGTTGACGTTAGCGAACTATATAAGATTCTTTAGGAGTTGTACCTCCCATAAGTTATTTGGACCATAGGAAACAAAATGGCGGCCATTTGAAAAAAAAAATTGGGTTTTTTTCATCGACTATTCGACTTCGTCGGCCAAGTAAAAATCATTTATAGTTGATGGATTGGAATAAAAGTGGTACAACTCCTAGACAATTTAGTTAGCATCATCGGAAACAAAGAATCATGCCAATCGGTTCAGTAGATAGTTACTATACTGCGCGATAAAAAAAAGTCATTTCGAGAAAAACGCGTTTGAAGTTTTTATTACATGTAAATGCAATATTATGCAACGTTCGTTCAATCTGCTATTCCGGGTCATAAACTAGTCCTTCCTCTTCCTCACAGAGGGCGTTCTGCTCGATCTGGGCCATCCTGCGCTGCTCCAGAGCCGCTCGTACGGCCGATGACAAGCAGTTTTCGGCCGCTTGAATCCGGTGGTCGTCGGAATGCTTAGCGAACTGCGTCGAATAAAGTCCCATGGTGACGTCCATCGTTGTCACGCTCTTCAAGATTGCTGAATACCCTTCGTTGAAGCTGCTCACTGCCAGGAAAGTCGCAATCTCCAGTGCCTTCGCACCAGAATGCAAACGCTTGGGGGGCTAACTTCTCAACATACGGGTACAAACTTCCATTTGAATTTTGTGTGTTTCCTCCCAAGCACCGGTACAATAAATCGTCCTCCGAAAGAAAAAAAAAAAAACTGGTGCGTGAAAAAGGCCGATATCAGGCAGGTGCATTTTTTTGTTGAACCGCGAATAACAAATATTTCCGTTCCGTATTCGAAAAAACCGTTTCAGGGGTGGATTCTAAATACTTTTATGGATCCAAAAACGCAATTTTAAAAAAATCGATTTTTTGATCAATTTCCGCATCTCTTAGAACGTAGCGTAACACTGCCTACTCAGTTGGCTGGTCGATTGCATATCTGTTCCCAGAATGAGATTTTCACTCTGCAGCGGAGTGTGCGCTGATATGACACTTCCTGGCACATTAAAACTGTGTGCCAGACGGAGACTCGAACTCGGGACCTTTGCCTTTCGCGGGCAAGTGCTCTACCAACTGAGCTACCCAAGCACGACTCACGCCCTGTCCTCACAGCTTTACTTCTGCCAGTACCTCGTCTCCTACCTTCCAAACTTTACAGAAGCTCTCCTGCGAACCTTGCAGAACTAGCACTCCTGAAAAGGTCCCGAGTTCGAGTCTCGGTCCGGCACACAGTTTTAATCTGCCAGGAAGTTTCATATCAGCGCACATTCCGCTGCAGAGTGAAAATCTCATTCTGGAAACATACCCCAGGCTGTGGCAAAGCCATGTCTCCGCGTTATCCTTTCTTTCAGGAGTGCTAGTTCTTCAACGTTCGCAGGAGAGCTTCTGTAAATTTGGAAGGTAGGAGACGAGGCACTGGCGGAAGTAAAGCTGTAAGTACGGGGCGTGAGTCGTGCTTGGGTAGCTCAGTCGGTAGAGGACTTTCCCGCGAAAGGCAAAGGTCCCGAGTTCGAGTCTCGGTCCGGCATACAGTTTTAATCTGCCAGGAAGTTGCATATCTGTTGTTTGCAGGCGTTGTCTACAACACAGCCTCGCAGTCAGCGCACTGACGTCGCTTGGACGCCAGACATAAAATCAGTCTCGCAACTTTTTGGAGGGACAGCGTAGTATCGTGTGATCAAACAATGCCAATGCCAGGAACGGAGACCGCCCGATGGGTACACGAACCGAGCAGCCAGAGGCGGAGGCGAGAGCCCGTGCGCGTGCCCGCGGTTAATGGCGGGCGCTGATGAGGGAAGGCCCGATCCTAAGGAGGCGATCGTGGCCGCCCCGGGTGTCGTTCAGTCCCGTTCCGTCCGGAGCTAATAGAGCACGGAGAATGGGCCGGCAGTGTGGGGGTGGGGGTCACCGCCGGACAACAGCGAGACCGGTTCCCGCAGGGAGGGGCCCGGACTACGGGCCAGAACAAAGCGGGAGGCCGCCCACGCCAAGGCTGCGGCATGGCGTCGCCCGCACGAGGAAGCGCGCGCCTCTGCTCTGCCCTGGTCTGGTCCAGTATAGGCCACGCAGCCTGTACGAAGGTACTGGAGCAGCTTACAGTTTCCCGCACAGGGAACGAGTTTGCTAGCGTTGACGTGCGGCCTCCGGGTTTTGTTCAAATGTGTGTGAAATCTTATGGGACTTAACTGCTAGGGTCATCAGTCCCTAAGCTTACACACTACGTAACCTAAATTATCCTAAAGACAAACACACACACCCATGCCCGTGGGAGGACTCGAACCTCCGCCGGGACCAGCTGCACAGTCCACGACTGCAGCGCCAAGACCGTTCGGCTAATCCCGCGCGGCCCGGGTTTTGTGACGTCACTTCCAGCTCCTCCTCGTTGAGAAGCTGTTTCGTCAAGTGAAACGCAAAGTTAGTTCTTCCACGTACAGTGGAACCAATAAGAAGCAAGAACGCTCCGTGCAGCACAACCACAAAGCAAGACGCCATACTGTATTTGTCGTGTTCAACCCATGTTTTATTTTATACGTTAAGCCGTCGGCACACAGACCGCGCTTTCGATCGTCAACGTTGAGCGTGCCGACTTAAACGCACCGCTGAACGCCCAGGAACGATGCGACCTGTCCGTACGGCACATGGGCCCCAACGTGGTATACGCGATCGCAACGGCAATTGGCTAAATCTGGATAATAAACCACACTCATTACGAAATGGACGGCATAAAACTTCTGTTCAAAATGGTTCAAATGGCTCTGAGCACTATGGGACTTAACATCTGAGGTCATCAGTCCCCTAAAACTTACAACTACTTAAACCTAACTAACCTAAGGACACCACACACATCCATGCCCGAGGCAGGATTCGAACCTGCGACTGTAGCGACCGCGCAGTTCCAGACTGAAGCGCCTAGAACCGCTCGGCTACGCCAGCCGGCTAAAATTTCTAAATTTCCTCCATTAAAACGTACATTTCCTTCCTGGTCCATCTGCTTCTGAGGTTTTTCTCTGTGTAGTCTACATAAATAAAAACTCCAATATCTGTGAACACTTTATAAGACGGAAAGGAAAGGAGATCGACTTAAAAATTCCATTACTAATAGTTATATCAGACTTTACAATAGTCCTGCGCTTGAGGTGAACATTATTTCATCATTCTCAATTTTTAGTACAACCCCAATGTCATTCTCACTTGATCGCACTTCCTATTCAGTATCAGAATCCACACAACAGATGAAACAAAAAACTTAAAACAAAAAAGGGCAAAATATCTTACTGCAAATAGTTAAAGCTGCCCTTTACATTAAAGCAATCTAACGAACTCACTCCTGAAGAAGACCGCGCTTATATTTACGTAACATCGAATATTATATTATATACTAATATTAAACTAATAAGGAAGTATCAAAATCTATTAAAAATGTGGAACATACCAAAAAAAATAAAGAAAGTAAAAAAAATAAAAATCCTAAACTGACCACCATGGTGTGATGACTACAGCATCTTACGATGTCCTGAGAGCTTCAATCGTACCTATGTTACTAACTGAAATTTAACTATGAAAACCTGATCATAGAACAATGCGTTTTTGATCGGTCCTCAATGTTCCGTTGCCTTCAAAAGGGACATACAATACGGTTCGCAAATTACAATAACTCTGACCGCGAATATGAACCGAACAGACGAGACACACAAGAAAGCGACGTAATAAAAACGTGTTAATAAATTTTTAGCGTGCCTGTGACCTACCTGTGAAGATCCTCTTAGCCCAACAAGATCCCCAGGCTCCGCAGAGATAACTCTGCAAAAGTGCCAGGCTTAAGTGCTGCAGCCCCACAGGTAACAGATATTAACAGCGGATCCTCATTTGCGATGTGGGCAGCAGCTGTTTACATCTATTTACATCTTCGTCAGTTCCCACCTTTCCTGTTCCAGTCGCGAATAGCCAACACGAAGGCGGGAAGACCAACTGTTTGCAAGCGTTAGTGAGAGCTCAAATCTCTGTAGTTTCACCTTCATGATCTTTTTTTGAGATACAAGCAGGAAAAGGAATATATTGATTGACTCTTCTAGCAACGTACGGGCTCCGAATTTTAATAGCAAACCATGCCATGAAACAAGGCTTCTTTTGAAGCATTTGCTACTGGAAATGGGTGAGCATCTCTGTAACGCTTACGCGCTGCTCTTCTTTGTATCTTCTCTACTTTATCAGTCCTATCTGGTTACAGTCCCAGACTAATTCGCAGTATACAAGTATCGGTCGAAAGAGGGTGCATTACACATTCCGAGCACTCTTCTACTGAATTTCAGTTTGGCATCTGCCTTTCCACTAATTAAACGTTGTTCGATCGTTCCACCTTAAATTGCTCCGCGCGGGCCGGCCGGAGTGGCCGAACGGTTCTAGGCGCTACAGTCTGGAACCGCGCGACCACTACGGTCGCAGGTTCGAATCCTGCCTCGGGCATGGATGTGTGTGATGTCCTTAGGTTAGTTAGGGGACTGATGACCACAGCTGTTAAGTCCCATAGTGCTCAGAGCCATTTCATTTCGACATGGTTCCTGCTATAACGCCACGGCTGGCTACGTGTTCCATTTCTATAGAAGGAGTGCGCTCGGCCAGTAGAAATTAATTTCCGACGTTAGCTGACGCCGGCACAGACCTCTGTTCCAGGGCATGTGCAGCAGACTTGCAAATTCAGAACTCGGCACTGGGCACAATCGATAGATCGTTCAGGTCATAGACACACTCATGACGTGGTTGCCTGTTGATTTACACGCAAGCAAGAATGGCGCACGCACAAGTAGTCAATTTTGACCAGAACGTCGCTCGTGCAAAGTGGGTTTTGTATTTGTGACAGCGATCTCTGTTAATGACACCCAGCGGAACAATGCCTCGTTTAGCTTTTACAAACTCGACATGGCAGCATGGAACGCAACGCAATGCGACTGATACGATAAATTTCTCCGCGTTCACCAGCGGTGGGTACAGAACGCCCAGCGGGCTGCCTATACACGCAGGCGAGTTCACTACTCCGCTCTGTTGCGCCCACTATGTCTGACTGCAAAGCTACGGCACTGAAGGCAGTCACCATCTAACTTTCCCGGCACTTCCGGAGTGATCGTGGGGGTATCAACAAGGTTTCCGGCACTGGACAACGTACCAAGAGGTACACACTAACACCTTAGCTCCAACAAGCGTATCTTGATTCACGTGCAACGCATTACCGTTTATGTAGATGTTTCCCGTTTGAACTGAGGTATCAACAAACTTTTAGAGTTGCCTATAGATCCGCGGTGTTTAACTGACCCGTCGCCGTACCGTGCTTCACAGATTCCAACGAAGGCGATCTCTTGGCGCCACCTCAGCCTAAAAATCTGGGGATTTTTGAGCTGGTGTCCTAGTTTAAAAGTTGCGCTCGGTCTGCGAAACGAATATATGAGAATGTACGCTGCAGTTCAGCACTGTATGGAAGAGAATCGTGCACTGCTGGGAAAACCGTAAAGGAGAGATTCTGTTTTTACATTTACCATTTTGTTTTGTGTATCAGAGAAAACATAAGTTTTCACTTTTAGATCTGTACGTAAGCGTGGAATAAGAGCCAGTTTGAACTTAAATTTACCAAGGAAAACAAGCAAAACCTCTAATCAGCATTATCTGTAAGAGATTACAATTTTAAAATAAATTTCTGGAGGAGATGAAATGCTAAAACGCATTTTTTTAAAAGGAAAGGCAGCCAAAACACACTTCATAAACAACGTCCGAATATACAACACAAAGTTACCTAAAGGACTCACAGTTGCGGTTAATAATGAACGGGCGAACTACAAAACCCTGTCGCATTACAATACAATGTCACAGTGTAATGATCATACGAGGAAATCGTGCGGCAAGATGTATATTTCATGATAGTAACGCCGGCCGCGGTGGTCTAGCGGTTCTGGCGCTGCAGTCCGGAACCGCGGGTCTGCTACGGTCGCAGGTTCGAATCCTGCCTCGGGCATGGGTGTGTGTGATGTCCTTAGGTTAGTTAGGTTTAAGTAGTTCTAAGTTCTAGGGGACTTATGACCTAAGATGTTGAGTCCCATAGTGCTCAGAGCCATGATAGTAACCTCTTGTCATTCTTTTGAGGTCAAGACCTCTCATCAAGGAGGGGCGCTGAATCAGTTCTTCCCACGGACTGAAGGAAAAAACGCGAAGACCCGAATGAGACAAAGTTGAATGTTTACAGGCCGGAAGTCAGTTTTCCGAACAGACTGGAGTTAATGTAAGAGGCACAGCGGCATGTTCGTGGGCCAGGATTCGCCACAGGGTGTGTCTAGTGTGTGCAGTGATGACGTGCAAAACTATTTTTATACAACAAATAACCTGGAGCAAATTGCGCATAAATAAAAGTACATGGGACCAATCGAATGAGGCAGTGCAGTTGTTAGGACACTGAAGTCGTATCCTCGAGGATAAGTTTGTTCTGTACAGCTATTCCGGTTTCAGATGCGGTGCTACAAATGGATATTGTAAATTCTGCGTCTCTGCAGAATTGGGGAGAAAGGAAATATGCGGAAAACAGTGATAACGAGAAGGGAGATGGTGATAGAACAAGTGATAAGACAGGGAATAACTTCCGTGGTACTAGAGGGACCAGTTGAGGGAAATCAGGTATTCTAATGCACACAATAAACAACAAATAAATACGCAGAGTGGAAGTGCTACACCAATATGATGAGAGATTAGCATAGCAGGAGAAACAATTACGTGCAGCATCGAACTATTAACACGATTGACTAGCAGAAAAATAAAAATGATGATGATGATGATGAAGATGATTGGTTTGGGCGGCGCTCAACTGCGCGGTTATCAGCGCCCGTACAAATTCCCAACCTTTGCTCAGCCCAAGATCGCCACTTTCATGAATGAGGATGAAATGATGAGGGCAACACAAACACCCAGTCATCTCGAGGCAGGTGGAAATCCGTGACCCCTCCGGGAATCGAACCCGGGACCCCGTGCTCGGGAAGCGAGAACGCGACAGCGAGACCGCGAGCTGCGGACAATTAAAAAAAAGCCTGCTTGCATCTGTCTACCAGGAGATACTCAGTTCAGTCACAAAAACTGGCCCGGAATACCGTAAGCTCGTATTTTGTTCACAAGGCAGCAGTGCGGAACTGTATCGAAGGAGAACCGGAAATCGAGTAACGCATTTTCAGTCCGGGTGCCTACCTGCCGTCTACCTGCCTCACAGAGCTCGTGGATGGACAGAATAAATCTAGCTTCACAGGACTGCTTGAGTGGAAATTTTCGCTGTCTAACAAGGTTTTAATACGCCTGTGTAGGAAGTGTTAAATAATTGGGCAGTGACGTCAGCAGCGTAGACGTCAACTTTTTTGCATCCGTCCAACGGCTCTCATAGATGACGGGAATGATCTGCGTCGCTTTGCAGTGAATTGGAACGCTTCGTTACTGCAGTGAGGTATGACACGCAGCTGCCAGCTAAGCAGAACGAAAACTATTAAGTTCCTGCTTACGGTAACATATGAACATTGTACAGTGTTAGTGATTTTCTGTCGTATTCCATTCGCGTATTAAGCGACGGGGAGATGAGTGGTTGTACGTCGCGTAATCTCTCTTAACTTCGCCCGTGATTCCTTCGGGGGATATACAGGGTGTCCATAAAGTCCCGTCATTTCAGATCATAACCTGCAAAATATTAGAGACAGATTGTCGTGGATTGTTCTGAAACAATTAGCAGCTCTCAAAGTTTTTTCCTCCTTTGTCCTTTCTTACAGATTTGACTCTGAGTGCTTGCAAATGGCGACAGACGAGGAGAGGGTGCAATGTGTCACGTAGTATGCAAAATCCAAATCTGTGACAACATTACAACGGAATTATTGACGCTAGTGTGGGAATACATCACCGGCAGAAACAAGAATAATGAGGCGGTTCATGAACTTTCAGAACGCAGTCATTGTCAAAGACCTCCTTCGAAGTGGATGTTCATGTACTTCAAGGCCGTGTCGACAGAACAAGCTGGTTTTTAATGCAACCGCCAGAGGTCAGTTCGTTGTGCACCAAGCGAATAAAAAAAAAAAAAAAAAAAAAAAAAAAAAGAAAAAAGGAGAGAGAGAGAGAGAGAGAAGAGTTCAAATGGCTGTGAGCACTACTGGACTCAACTTCTGAGGTCATCAGTCCCTTTTAACTTAGAACTACTTAAAGCTAACTAACCTATGGATATGACACACATCCATGCCCGAGGCAGGAGTCCAACCTGTGACCGTAGCGGTCGCGCGGCTCCAGATTAGAACCGCTCGGTCAACCTGGCCGGCCGCGCGAACACAGGAAGCAAGATTAGCTATGAAAATGTTACATGAGCTGTTACGCCTTTGTGTACGAAGGGCAAATGTTCCAAGCATTGGCGCCAAACGACCGTCCTCTGCTGTATGCATTCGCATATTCCATGCTGCCCTCCATAGATGCTGACAATGACTTCCTGAAATCGTACCGGTTTTCACAGGAAGTAACTGTCCATATTTCTGGACGCGCGAATCGCCTCAACATTATGATCTGGTGCTTCGAAAACCAGCACAACACCGTAAAGAGATCCGCGATAGCCAGAAGTGTAATGTTTCGTGTGGCCTAATGCGCGTTAGGGCGATAGGCTACTTTTTTTTTTTTTTCTTCGCACAGAAAATCAAAACGTGAAATGTTTACCTGTACATTAAACTGTACGAAATAAAATCGTCGTAATTTCTGAATGGTTTGCGTTAGGGTGCTCGAACTGCACGGTTGGTTGCGGGGCATGATGGGAATGACTATCGTTTGGTTCAGGAACGAAGCCCACTTTCATTTGGAAAAGTTCGGCAGTAAGCAAAACTGGCGCATTTTGGGGACTGAGAATCCGCATTGTGCGACCGAGAAGCCTCTCCACCCACAACTGGTGACTGTGTGGTGTGCAACGTCCAGTCACGGAATAATCGGTCCGATGTTTCTTGATGACACTGATTCCGAAAGGTACGTGAAGGTTTTGGAAGACAATTTCATCCCCATTATCCAATGTCACCTTGATTTCGACAAGATGTGGTTCATGCAAGACGGAGCTCGACCCCATCGAGGCAGTAGAGTGTTTGATGTCATGGAGGAGCATTCTGGGGCCCGCAGTCTGGCTTTCGGGTACCCACAGGCCACTGGCATGGGCCTCGATTGGTCGCCATATTCTACGCATCTGAAAACATGTAACTCATTTTTGTGAGGCTATATTAAAGATAAGGTGTATAGCAATGACCCCCAACACCATTTCTGAGCTGAAAACAGCCATTCAGGAGGTCATCGACAGCATCCACGTTCCGATACTTCAGCGCTTCATGCAGAATTTCGCAATTCGACCGCGCCACATCGTCGCCAATGATGGCAGGCACATCAAAGAAGTCGTAACCTAAATCCGAATATTTGTAGTGCCGTTTACATGTTAATGTGTGCGAGCTGTAGTTTATGAAAATAAACGAAAATTAATTACATAGTTCAATAACTACATCGCAGTAATCTGTTGTGAATTGGCAGGAGCCAATTCACGGAGTTTGGAGGAAGCCGAAAGGCACGCGATTAAGCTCACGCAGGCTGGCGTGATGTCTGGAACAGATCAGAGAAATAAGACTAGCAAAACAAGAGTAACTGGTAGAATACTTAACTTTAATCCATAATTGGAGTACATCGGTCTGATGGTTCATGCTTCATTAGATACATAGCAAAGGATAAATGGCGCCTTGCTAGGTCGTAGCAAAGGCTATGCTGAAGGCTATGCTAACATCGTCTCGGCAAATGAGAGCGTATTTGTCAGTGTAGCTTCGCTAGCAAAGTCGGCTGTACAACTGGGGCGAGTGCTAGGACGTGTCTCTAGACCTGCCGTGTGGCGGCGCTCGGTCTGCAATCACTGACAGTGGCGACACGCGGGTCCGTCGTATACTAGCGGACCGCGGCCGATTTAAAAGCTACCACCTAGCAAGTGTGGTGTCTGGCGGTGACACCACAATATCTGGTCCGACTTTCGATATGACCGATAAAACAGTACGGTAACTAGATAAAAATTGCTCGAACAGTCCACGGGTGTACTGCCGGTCCATAGTGTCCAACGGGCACAATATTTCGGCGATCAGACATGTCGCCATCGTCAGGTGCGCTGACGAACTGAGCTCCTGCGGGCGGGCGGCCGATTTAAATCCCCTCCCCCCGCGGGCCGCCCTCTTCGCCGTCCGCGCCCGCGCGCCGGCGGTCGCGAAGACGTGGGCGTCGGAATCTGTCGTAGCGTCGATGTGCTTGCTACGTCCGCCCTGGTCGCCAGTTCGTACTTCTTGCTGAGAGTCTTCTTAATTACACTCAGGAACTCAGTTAGTCAGCGCACCTGACGATGGTGACATGTCTGATCGCCGAAATACAGGATGATTCAAAAAGAATACCACAACTTTAAAAATGTGTATTTAATGAAAGAAACATAAATAACCTTCTGTTATACATCATTACAAAGAGTATTTAAAAAGGTTTTTTTCACTCAAAAACAAGTTCAGAGATGTTGAATATGGCCCCCTCCAGGCACTCGAGCAATATCAACCCGATACTCCAACTCGTTCCACACTCTCTGTAGCATATCAGGCGTAACAGTTTGCATAGCTGCTGTTATTTCTCGTTTCAAATCATCAATGGTGGCTGGGAGAGGTGGCCGAAACACCATATCCTTAACATACCCCCATAAGAAAAAATCGCAGGGGGTAAGATCAGGGCTTCTTGGAGCCAGTGATGAAGTGCTCTGTCACGGGCTGCCTGGCGGCCGATCCATCGCCTCGGGTAGTTGACGTTCAGGTAGTTACGGACAGATAAGTGCCAATGTGGTGGCGCTCCATCCTGCTGAAATATGAATTGTTGTGCTTCTTGTTCGAGCTGAGGGAACAGCCAATTCTCTAACATCTCCAGATACTGTAGTCCAGTTACAGTAGCACCTTCGAAGAAAAAGGGACCAAAAACTTTATAGGCTGAAATGGCACAGAAAACGTTCACCTTAGGCGAGTCACGTTCATACTGAGTTGTTTCCCGCGGATTCTCAGTGCCCCATACTTCGTTCGAAATGCACTGTCGATTCACTTCTGCCGTACTCAATAACACAAAAAGGTTTCTGTTGAGCGGTCGCCATCTTAGCATCAACTGACGCTGACGCCTAGTCAACAGCGCCTCAAGCGAACAAATGTACAACTAAATGAAACTTTATAGCTCCCTTAATTCGCCGACAGATAGTGCTTAGCTCTGCCTTTTGTCGTTGCAGAGTTTTAAATTCCTAAAGTTGTGGTATTCTTTTTGAATCACCCTGTATTGTGCCCGTTGGACACTATGAACCGGCAGTATACCCGTGGACTGTTCGAGCAACAAATACGCCGGGAGAAACTGAAGAATCACAGATAAAAATTACTTTAAAAACCTCAACACTTAATACTATGGTGTTCTTACTCCTTGTCATATGCACTATCTTGGAACATCCACATTTAAAGACAGCTGTCATAACACGAATCGGAAGTTTTGTACAAGTCTTCCACTGTTTCGTTACAATAATTTTTTTTACAGTTTTTCCTCGGACTCCTGCACCGCTGAGGGAGCGACGCGAAGAAGCGTCTGTACTGAGGCGGCGTGCTTGTGTGTTGTGGGCGGTGGCCGCGCATGCGCACAGAGGGCGCTTTGTGCTGTGTGGAGCTGCAGCTATGCCTGTAAGGACAGGGGTGGGCGCGCTGACGCGGCACTTATGACGTCTGGCCTGCGCTCTGCGCTCGCCGCTTTGTCTGCGAGGGTTGCCGGGTTTTCCTCTGCACCTCGATGCCTCTGCCGAAGAATTCTCAAAACAGGAAGACTTGAAACCTATTTTGAATACTTTTATATCACTATCGCGGTTACGCTGTTGGCGGTAGGTCACTGCAAACAGTAACAACACCTGGGAGTAAACTTCCGGAGCAACGCAACGTGAAGCAAATACATCAAACTAAATTCATTCGTCCGTAGTTGCTCTACAATTACTTACAGTACTGTGGGCACGACTACGCAACTACTAATGACGTACATCAATTCACTTCGTTCTAGAGACTGGGCAAACGATACTCGCGTTCGAAAGGATCCAGAATTTCCAAATAGGACTCTAATTTCCGACAAGCCGCAGCGCTCCATGCAGCCTGGAGAACCACCACCTGTCTCTAGAATGCTGGTGCCTGGCGCGTGCTGGAACAATCACGAGACAAATGACTCTCGCACAACTCAAGTGCCAGCGATGTAACAGAAATTACGAACTAAGACAGATGCGAATTACTGACACTGGCTGCGAGCGGGCGTAGATTGAAATCAATGGGGAAAGCTGAACATTTGTGCCGGACACAGTAGTCATCCCAACTGCCCGAACTACCCTAGCACGCCTCCCGTCATACCTGAATTCTCAACTTATCCAAACACTAATAACGTTGTGTCCCTTGCCCATTATCCTCATTACTCGCGGCATTTCGCCGATTCCTGTATGAGTTCGAGCCTGGTGCACATCCACACTGAAGAGACAATTGGCCGTCTTGGCCTCATATACAGGGTTATTACAAATGATTGAAGCGATTTCACAGCTCTACAATAACTTTATTATTTGAGATATTTTCACAATGCTTTGCACACACATACAAAAACTCAAAAAGTTTTTTAGGCATTCACAAATGTTCGATATGTGCCCCTTTAGTCATTCGGCAGACATCATGCCGATAATCAAGTTCCTCCCACACTCGGCGCAGCATGTCCCCATCAATGAGTTCGAAAGCATCGTTGATGCGAGCTCGCAGTTCTGGCACGTTTCTTGGTAGAGGAGGTTTAAACACTGAATCTTTCACATAACCCCACAGAAAGAAATCGCATGGGGTTAAGTCGGGAGAGCGTGGAGGCCATGACATGAATTGCTGATCATGATCTCCACCACGACCGATGCATCGGTTTTCCAATCTCCTGTTTAAGAAATGCCGAACATCATGATGGAAGTGCGGTGGAGCACCATCCTGTTGAAAGATGAAGTCGGCGCTGTCGGTCTCCAGTTGTGGCATGAGCCAATTTTCCGCGGGCTACGCGTGAAACTTGCCCGCACGCGTTCAACCTTTTCTTCACTCACTGCAGGCCGGCCCGTTGATTTCCCCTTACAGAGGCATCCTGAAGCTTTAAACTGCGCATACCATCGCCGAATGGAGTTAGCAGTTGGTGTATCTTTGTTGAACTTCGTCCTGAAGTGTCGTTGCACTGTTATGACTGACCGATGTGAGTGCATTTCAAGCACGACATACGCTTTCTCGGCTCCTGTCGCCATTTTGTCTCTGCGCTCTCGAGCGCTCTGACGGCAGAAACCTGAATGCGGCTTCAGCCGAACAAAACTTTATGAGTTTTTCTACTTATCTTTAGTGTGTCGTGACCATATGTCAATGAATGGAGCTACAGTGAATTTATGAAGTCGCTTCAATCATTTGTAATAGCCCTGTATATAATTACGAACTAGTTGGCCAACAAGTCATGGCTTTATTGATTGGCGACTCCATAGAGTGCTGTGTGCACAACGACCATATGACCCATGAAATTGGAAGGAAGTTCAGCGTTGGACGTAATTTTGATGCTTTAACATCGATTTAGCTGTTAATAAATCATAAGCGCTGACCTTCCTTCCAATTTTATTAGCCAAGGCTTTGTTTTAAAGTTCTACAATTTCCTGAAATAAGAGGCGAATCCTGAGGACGAGCGGCAGAGGAAGGGTGGGTGGTGAGGTGGTGTGTGGTTATACTATTGTAGCCCACCCTCCCTCCAGGACTATACCTGATGATTCTTCTTTACCTGTTTGCTACATACCTTTCAGACTTAACACACTCGAAAATTTTCTTGCTATTGAAGTCTGTATAATAATAAATTAAGAAAACGCATTCGCTTACTCTAGAGGATTTATTGATGGTACGGTGACTGAAAATGTCTGTGAGCTCAACCCATCCCTCCCTTCTCCCCATGCCCCACACAAAAATCCTGGATTAGACTGCGTGAAACACAGGAGTGTATTTAACAATTTGGAAATAAGAGTTCTCGTACACTATTGGTGAACATGGATACATAACCATTCACGATGATTTTTAAGTAAAGGAAACAGACAATTAGGGCGAAAATATTGTC
This sequence comes from Schistocerca cancellata, assembly GCF_023864275.1. Lineage (NCBI taxonomy): Eukaryota > Metazoa > Arthropoda > Insecta > Orthoptera > Acrididae > Schistocerca > Schistocerca cancellata. The sequence goes on from NC_064632.1 coordinate 159,084,188, forward strand.
TTCCAAAAGCTATTACTTGACTCAACCCTGTCAACACTTTACTCGTTTCCGAGAGACTGTAATCATTCACCAAACTTGTTCCAAACAAATATTTCAATCCCTGCTCACATATCCATCCGACCCGTCACTAAATTGCCGGTAGATCGAAAGATCGAGCAGAAACATATTCCTCCAGATCATCGATGTTTTAACCTAATGAAACGAGACGCGTAAGGTGAAACAGATACGCATTCTTTAAAGTGGCGCAGATAGATCCAAAATACTTCAAGCGCACCAACTTCCCCTTTCTACGAAATCTTTTTAATGATTTTTTATGGCATTTGAATATGGCGTTGATGGAAGGATCAGCAAGTGGTACTGACTACACTGCTCTTGTTTTCTGTCTCAGTTGGCGGTTAAATTTATTAGAGACTAGTTTCGATGCAATGTTCATTTTAAAATCATCGCCTTTAGTGAAGACTCCAAACTCCGTGGTTAAAAGAAGGTTGGAAAAGCAGCTGTGTGTTCAGAACTGGTCACCAAGAAATTTGAGTGTCAACACAGAATTACGACAGAAAATAAAAACAGAGAAAAAAACGTAAGTGTTTCACATTTCTGATAATACACCACTGATTTATTTATTCTCCTCTCGCTCCCTATGGGGCGATTGAATTGAGGAAAAGGAACACAGCGAACGCTTCTATTGCGCACTAGTATCACGCTTAAGGCCGTTCGCTTTATGCGTCAATTTATGTGGCTATCTTGTTAGGTTGGTCCAAGTTCCGTATAATATTGCATGACGATTCGCAAAGGAATATTTTATGTCTCATAAAATGAAATGTCTGTCAGAGTTGCAAGATTTAAGTTTGTGAGTTTATTTATTTCCGACCCAGGCGTTCATTTCAACCGGACTTTGGGGAGATTGACTGAGGTGAACTCCAGATGAAACACCTTGTTGTATTTTTTCCCTCCGCAGTCGACATCGATTCTTTTTCATTTTCATCCGCGATACGACTGTCCACGTGGGTCATTAACTTCTTTAGGGAAATATACAAGTGCTTTTTATTCCAGTCCAGCTCGTTTCAACAGACAAAAAGCGGATTCTTCCACTGATGAAGTTCAGTTTACGTTATTCCCGTCGACGGTTGTGATTTAAAACGCGGAGGGCCGTTCCGCGAAACCGGAATACTTTCATCTCCTTTTTTCCCTCCGTCTTTAATATGACGGCTGCAGCCACTTTAATTGATGTGTGACAGTATATTTTATGAGGTCGCTACAACGTAAACATGAAGTAACTATTATAGCGGCAGAGTCCGGCTGTTTTCATCAGCATTTTTCCTGTTTTTCAGAAGGAAAAACAAATTCAGTGCACAAATTGGAAAGAGAATCAATAAACATTCAAAAGCTTTTTTCCCCTTGAGTTTAAAGTACCGCATCTCTTTGTTGTGTGCTTATTAAGACATTACTATCAAATTAAAAGCTTTCATGGCCCGAAAAGATGATTTTTATAGTCAGAGCGCAGAAATATTTTCTCATTTAACTTTAATGAGTGCATTGTACAGAAACAATCGCTTCATTATTCTCTCCTTGTAAAAAGAGATATCTAGAATTACTGCGCTGTCTGGAAGTTATAGTTGTGTGTTCTAATTTTAGAATTACCACGGACACACACTGCGCTACAAGAACTGAGCTCTAAATGTATACTTTATATTTTAGTTTAGGAGATATTCAGTGGGGCAGAACAGAAGCAACATAAAATTGAAGCAGTGGTTGAAAAAGGAGTAAGACACTGCTGCAGCCTACCCCGAATTTTATTCGCTCAGTACGTTGAGCAGACGGCAAAGGAAACCTAGGAGACATTTGGAAAGAGAACTCAAGTTCAGGAACAAGAGGTAAAAAGTTTGGCGTTCGCCGTGGGTATCGTAATTTGTCGGAGACGGCAAAGGACTTAAAAGTGCTTGAATGGAATGGGGTAATGGCTCGAAAAGAGGTTGAAGATGGACGTCAACAAAAGTAACATCACACACGCAAACTCGTCGGAAATGAGCGAATTGTAATCTTCCACACCTTCTCACTCTATTTAGATAGTTATTAGAGGCCGAAAATTTAATTAGTAGCCATCGGGAATTACTTAGCTGGAGATGGAGAACATAAGTGATGGTGACCTAGGGAAGGTGAGAGGTGGAATTGTATGGCTAGTACAAATTTAAGGATCCTCTTTGGATCTTTCAATACAATTGGATAAACTGTTCATTTTAATAGATGATAGGATCGCCAAGTCTCTCTCTCTCCCTCCCTCTTCAAGCATTAATCCCCGCCCCTGATTTCTGGCGTCCCAAAGGTAGTGTTATAGGGCCTCTACTATTCCTTATTTATATAAAAGGTTTAGGAGACAATCTGAGTAGCCGTCTTATGTTGATTGCAGATGAAGATGCTGTTGTTTATCGTCTAGTAGTCATCAGAAGATGAAAACAAATTGCAAAACGATTTAGAAAAGAAACCTGTATGGTGAGAAAATTGGCAGTGAAAAGTTTGAGGTCCTCCAAATGTGTGCTAAAAGAAATGCATTAAACTTCGGTTACACGATGTATCAATCAAATCTGAAGGCCGTAAATTCAGGTAAATACCTAGGAATTGTAATTACGAGCAATTTAAGTTGAGAGAACATAATAGAAAATGTTGTAGGGAAGGCTTTCCTGGCCGAACGCTTATAAGATGCAACGCATCTACTAGAGAGACTGCCTACACTGCGCTTGTCCGTCCTCTTTTGGAGTACTGCTGCGCGGTCTGAGATCCTTTCCATATAGGATTAAAGGAGTACACCGAGAAAGTTCAAAGAAAGCAGCACGTTTTGTATTATCGAGAAATAGGGGAGAGAGTGTCACGGACATGGTACAGGAATTGGGGTGGATACCATTAAACCTAAGACGTTTCTCGTTGCGGCGAGATCTTCTTACGAAATTTCAATCACCAACTTTCTCCCCCGCTTACAACAGGATTTTGTTGATACCGCCCTACATATGGAGAAACGATGATAATAAAATGAGGTAAGTCAGAGCTCGCACAGGAAGACATAGGTGTTTTTTTTCCGCGCGCTGTTCGAGAGCGGAATAATAGAGAATTATGAAGATGGTTTGATAAAACCCTTGGCAGGCATTGATGTGTGATTTGCAGCCACGTAGACGTTTTTAAGCATGGCTGAGAAAATGTATGCTGGGAAGGTATCTCGCAGAGATGCGCTTCCTCCTTCCGATTCTCCGCCGAGAAAACGCTTCGGCTTCAACAACCCTAACGTCGACGTCGACCAGACATGCTGTGATCTCGCCCACATTAGTAACTCGTTCCTTCTGGCTGACAAGGGAACCTCCCCATCGCAGCCCCCTCAGATTTAGTTATAAGTTGGCACAGTGGATAGGCCTTGAAAAACTGAACACAGATCAGTCGAGAAAACAGGAAGAAGTTGTGTGGAACTATGAAAAAAATAAGCAAAATATACCAACTGAGTAGTCCATGCGCAAGATAGGCAACATCACGGACAGTGTGGGCTGAGGAGCGCCGTGGTCCCGTGGTTAGCGTGAGCAGCTGCGGAACGAGAGGTCTTTGGTTCAAGTCTTCCCTCCACTGAAGAGTTTAATTTTTTATTTTCAGACAATTATTATCTGTCCGTCCGTCCATGTGATGCGATCACTTTTTTGGGAGTGATAATAACATCCACAAGAAATCCTAAATCGGGCAAGGTAGAAGAATCTTTTTACCCGCCGGCCGCGGTGGTCTAGCGGTTCTAGGCGCTCAGTCCGGAACCGCGCGACTGCTGCGGTCGCAGGTTCGAATCCTGCCTCGGGCATGGATGTGTGTGATGTCCTTAGGTTAGTTAGGTTTAAGTAGTTCTAAGTTCTAGGGGACTGATCACCACAGCTGTTAAGTCCCATAGTGCTCAGAGCCATTTGAACCATCTTTTTACCCATTCGCCAAGTGTACAAGTTAGGTGGGTCGACAACATATTCCTGTCATGTGACGCACATGCCATCACCAGTGCCATATAGAATATATCAGACTTGTTTTCCTGCGGAGGAATCGGTTGACGTATGACCTTGCGATCAAATGTTTTCGGTTCCCATTGGAAAGGCACGTCCTTTCGTCTACTAATCGCACGATTTTGCGGTGCGGTCGCAAAACACAGACACTAAACTTATTACAGTGAACAGAGACGTCAATGAACGAACGGGCAGATCATAACTTTGCGAAAATAAAGAGAGTAAAGTTTTCACTCGAGGGAAGACTTGAACCTAGGACCTCTCGTTCCGCAACTGCTCACGCTAACCACGGGACCACGGCGGTCCTGAGCTCACACTATCCTTGATGTTGCCTCTCTTGCGCAAGGACTACTCAGTTTGTATATTTTTCTTATTTTTTTCGTAGTTCCAGACAACTTCTTACTGTATTCTCGATTGATCTGTGTTCAGTTTTTCAAGGCCTATCCACTGTGCCAACTTATAACTAAATCTGAGGGGGGTGCGATGGGGAGGTTCCCTTGTGAGTATCCTACACCACGGTGGAGTTCCCACCGCCGCACAGGGTTCTGCGCCGTTTGCTGCTCCCGAGTGCGATGTCTGCTGGGCCATCGTGTGTTTGGAAACGGCGACTCTATAGTCTCCCGTGGCTAGGGCAGTGCCTGGAGACAAAGAGTGGGGGAGGGTGGCTTCGGCATCTCGGCTCCGGTCCTGATAGGAGCCCCCGCGCCAACAGACGGCCTCGTAAAGGCGGTTTTACGGCGGCCTGATCTGTGCCGTGCCAGCTGGGGCGCCGGCCGAAGGTAAACAAACACGAGGCCACCACACGTGTGTTTGTGTCATCCAGGCGCCCGAGACACCACCACGCACTGCGTACAGTACACGGCTGAGCGCGCCCGCGGGGCTGTGGGAAAACGCACCGGCTCCTCCGAGGTGTGGCGGGCTGTGGCACAACCTGCAGGCCACCCACAAAACACCAGAAACGCAGACGGCTTCACCTGCTATATGGACGCGCACTACACCGGAGGCAGTTGCAACAGATACGAGGTACAATCATGTCACCCACTAAAACGTTAGTAACCAGACACTTTTCAAACGACAGAGTTTAATATTTAAATGCAAACATTTCACATTATCTTATACCGTGACTTACTCTGTATATAAAAGGCAATGTTCCGACTGAATAACTCACTGACTCATCAGCATGGAGCTCAAACCGCTAAGGATAGAAACTTGAAATCTGGTGAGGATGTAGAGTTTGTATTGTTGGTATAGTTTAGGAAGGGATTTTTTAGGGGGATGAGAGTTTTTTCTGAAAAGTAATAGTACAGAAATCTTGAACATAGACCTATGAAAATTGGTATTTTGTTTCTCGGTCAGAAATAAAGAAATACGTGTTTCATCATTTTTTGGAATTTAAACCCTATGGGGTTAAACTGTGGGAGACAGTTCTTTATTAAATAAATAATTAAGAACTACTAAGGCATTTTTAGGGTTTCTTCTATGAAAACTGGTATTTGACTTCTCGGATGAAAATAAAAAGAAATGTGTATTTCTGTGATTTTGGAAATTCAGCCCCTTAAGGGAGTGAAATAGCGGATACAAATGTTATGAAATTATTCTATTATGAAAGCCTCCTAGAAGCAAAAAAAATACGTGTTACGCTGCTTTTGTAAACTCAAACCCTAAGGGGGTGAAACAGTGCATGAAAATTTTTAAGAAAATATTTCGTTATTTTTAAAAAATTTTTAGCTAAATCTATGAAGACTGGTATTTCAGTTCACGGTTAGTTAGAAAAAAAAATGTGTGTCAGGGGATAAAAGTTTGATTGGTAATATCCCCACAAGAACGCAAAGCCATAATTAACAAAAACCTTTGATTCCAGCTACCAGAATCGCTTTTTGGTCAGAAGTTCGTTTGGAAATACCCTGCTTCAATGGCCTTTATTAGCGTGAAAAGTTTATGAAGTATTACAATTTGTAAACAATGTAAAAATTCGATTAAACAGAAGCAAAAGGAATCTGTGCGGACCACACACACCACGATAGTGAAGCAAAGGGCGCTAAGCTGGTTAGTAACACATGTGTGGCATATATTCTTTCGGATATGTCAAGAGAGAACAGACCCCACACATTCATGATTCCGCAGCTGTATATATACGTGATGAAAGAGAACGAACCGGAACTCTGATTTCACGCTTTATGCGAGCTGTCGCCGTAACGGTTTCGGCTATCCGTGCACGCTTCACGTCCAACAGCAAAGGGGGGGGGGGGGGCGCTACGGAAATAGTGTACGACATGTTGAAATCTGGACTGGATGCGAAGCGTGATCGGATAGCCGAAGCGCTTTAGGCGACCGCTCGCGTAAAGCAGGAAATTCAGTTTCGATTCCTGGTAGCTCAGATTTTTTCCCTTAATTATGGAAGTCTGGTACGGGGTCCCTTCAGCCTAGTGGGGAAAAATCAGGAGCTGCTCGAACAAAGAAGCAGCGGCATCATCCGAATTCATCTTCTGGCAACAACGGGTGGAGTGACTGGCTACATGCTAAGCTCACCTCCTACGATTATACATCGCTCCTCGTACTGCCTTTTAGGCAGCAGTCGGGCAGTCGGAATAGTCTAAGGCCTAATCGGTGAGTGGTGGTGTTCTGATGAGGAAGTCAAATGAGATACATTGTGTTTTGAGTCTCCTGACAAATGTGAAACTTGACTCTTATTAGAGCGTTCGATATTCCCACTTGTCATATGTATATTCAATCGGTAATAACGGACATAGCGGCTCAGCCACTCCAGAAGTTATCGCACCTGGACTGGTGTGTACACACCGCGCCAACGAACGACTGGATTCGGCGGAAAATTTGTCGCCAATGTGTTAGCTTTAGGCTTCTCATTCATGCCAAACGAAGGGCTTGCGACAAAGCGATTCGGCCCTGTGGGACCACAGTCGGCTCTGGTATCTTGCGTAGTTGCTCCCATTTCGTTACTGCTGTAAAACAGCGTTGCATTTAAGGTTTCATCAGCCGATGTTATGAAGGAAGAAGAGGATTTAGCAGTTCGGATATGCAGCATTTATTTTACTACAAGAAGCTCATCATCTTCATCATCATCATCATCATCATCATCATCAACTGAAGAAGCAGAAACGAAACTGGTGAACTACCTCTCTCTTAAAAAATTTGGGAGCAGTATGTTGGGACAAAATTTATGTCTGACTCAGAAGTGTATTGGAATAGGGGATATTACATAATTTTTTCCTAACACAAGCTACAGATTCCGAATTGTTCAAATGGTTCAAATGGCTCTGAGCACTATGGGACTTAACTTCTGAGATCATCAGTCGCCTAGAACTTAGAACTACTAAAACCTAACTAACCTAAGGACATCACACACATCCATGCCCGAGGCAGGATTCGAACCTGCGACCGTAGCGGTCGCGCGGTTCCAGACTGTAGCACCTAGAACCGCTCGGCCATCCCGGCCGGCTCCGAATTGTTGCTGAATATTGTAGGCCTTAATATTTCCAAAGATAACACCTCTTTTAGGAGAGCCGTACCTGCAGCATAAGGTTAATAGTCACTTCCAGTTTTGTTTGTTTCTCTTTGTCGTTCACGGCGAAAGCGTGTCAATAGAAACACAATTTTCTTTTTCAATTGGAGCATTTCACTTTGTAATAACCAAGTTATTTCCCTCCACGCGTCTAGTATTTTGAGTTTGTTTCTGTAATCGGAGTTCGTCGGGGCCCATAAACATCTCCGTCCACGACAAAACTCTTGTCAGCCTGAATGCTCTTTCCAGTATTTTTAAAGAAAATAAAAACCCATCCTCAGTGAGAGCAGGAGTTGCCTGCAGGGGAAACAGCGACTGATGAAATTAAGTTTTTCAGAACAGCTACAAGTCGCATGCAGTACGTTTTATTGACCGGTTTCTCTCTTCAATTTCGCAGACAATTACTGTCCTTTAAACGCCGGCCGGGGTGGCCGAGCGGTTCTAGGCGCTACAGTCTGGAACTGCGCGACCGCTACGGTCGTCGGTTCGAATCCTGCCTCGGGAATGGATGTGTGTGATGTCCTTAGGTTAGTTAGGTTTAATTAGTTCTAAGTTCTAGGGGACTGATGACCTCAGAAGTAAGTCCCATAGTGCTCAGAGCCATTTGAACCATTTTGTCCTTTAAACTGTAAATCCCGGTGTTTTTGATGATGCTCTTGTTCAATTAAAGATGCAAACCGGTCAATAAAACATGCTGAGGGCGACTTGTGGCTTTCCTGAAAAACTTAAATACACGTAACAAAAAGCTACTGAACCAACGAACGTATAACCCAGCGTTCACATTACAGGATGGGTCGCGAGGCCAAGCAACCGCCGACTCTTCAGTGTTGACGCCAGCAGGCCGAACCGCAACCACGGCCAAACGCCTCGTTAGCACCCATCTGCTGCCCGTACTCAGTAAGCAAATTTTGATCAACGAAGCGGTTGGCTGTTGTTCGTTGGTCGTAAGTGTGACTATTAGTCCCCCAGTGCTGTTGGTTCGTTTCTGCTTTTCTCGGACATCCATCTCAAACATCTCGTGCGCGCGCGCGCGTATGTGTGTGTGTGTGTGTGTGTGTGTGTGTGAGAGAGAGAGAGAGAGCGAGAGAGAGAGAGAGAGAGAGAGAGAGAGAGAGAGAGAGGGAGACCACTGTAATAACAGCCACTCTTGGGACTAGTTCAGAGTCCTTGTTTGGAACGTTGCTCTGGCTGAGCCGCCATCCGGTCGCCCACATCCGAAGGAAAATGAGATGAGGCAGAAGACCGTCGGCCAGAGAAGCCCCATCCCAATACCAATATAAGAGACCGCACCAAAACGCTTTTGCCAGTCTCCTACTCTCCCACCTCCCGAAATCCAATTACCGAGTCGCGCCAGGAGAGAAGGCGCGGGGACCCCTACCGGAAATCCGAAGCGAAAACAATCGCGCATGAGATGCGTAAACTTCCCGCTGCAGCGTGGGAAACGGCGGGATGGAACATCGCCTTCCATGATGGCTGCGGCGCCATTTATATATATTTTTTTCATTGTGTCCATCGCAGACGGCGCCGCAACTCTTGACTGTAGTATTTCTACAAGACACTGGGGAAAAGTATACATCTTCCGCCACAAATAGCGCCTTTATCCACGATGTATGACGCATTCTGAACTCTGGGGACTCCCAAATGTTCAAATGGCTCAGAGCACTATGGAATTTAACTTCTGAGGTCATCAGTCCCCTAGAACTTAGAACTACTTAAACCTTGGTTCAAATGGCTCTGAGTACTATGGGACTCAACTGCTGTGGTCATCAGTCCCCTACAACTTAGAACTACTAAACCTAACTAACCTAAAGACATCACACACATCCATGCCCGAGGCAGGATTCGAACCTGCGACCGTAGCGGTCGTGCGGTTCCAGACTGAAGCGCCTAGAACCGCTCGGCCACACCGGCCGGCGGGGACTCCCATTTGCAGGTTTCTATCAGTATTGGGCTGCCATTCCTATTGGATATCAAATTTTTTTGAATGTTAATCACTTGTGGCAGTGACTGTCATGAACTTGCACATAAACATCCTCTTTTGTTGTACGTCCCACTACTGAACACTTTCGATTTGTGTCAAAGAACAGGTAGTGGAACAGGTTTTATGGCACAACGTGACTCAAAGAAGGCATAGGTTGATAGGATGTATACAGCGTTGCGCAAGAAAGTTTACGGATTCATTCTGACATCAAAACACTAAAGGAGTTGATGTGAACATGGGGCCGAAGTCCTTCATTGGGTAGAAATGAACGGAACTCCCTGTAGTGGCTGCTGGCTATGTAATTTACCTCAAATCTCCTTTTTTAATCGGTTTCTTGTTTACGGTTGGTCATGGCATTTGTCTTGTTTCGCCTCATTACCGTTTCTTTTCTTTTAGACTAACTTCCATTAAAACGCATCACTGCGATGTATCCGCTGTCTGAAATAAGTTTTGCCCTAGACGTACGCTTGCGACAGACATGCTCATTTGAGAAGAGAGTTGCAGGTGGTTGCAGACCGCGCTATGTACGAACTCGTGGGCTTCAACAACGGGTTCTTCGACTGTGGATGAAACTGTATTAGCTAGTGCAACGAGCAATGAGAGGCACACAGCGATGACTGGTAATCCCATTAGTTTTTATACCTCTTTCATATCCAAATTTCGGTTATAAATAGGCATCTTCAGTTCATTTGAGTTACAATCCAACAAACTCGCGGTAGTACATGTCACCATACGATTTTACTGGTCTATGGGCAAGAGTTTCCTTCTGCCTGAACACCAAGCTACATTTACTCTGCAAATCACATATCCGTGTAATATTACCATTCACGTTGGGTAGAAATAATAAAGGTGTTGCAATGAATTGCCACCTATTTGCAGAAGATTGTGCCATGTTATCGGAAAGGACGGCAAATGAAGCAATGGAGCCGGCCGAAGTGGCCGAGCGGTTCTAGGCGCTACAGTCTGGAACCGCGCGACCGCTACGGTCGCAGGTTCGAATCCTGCCTCGGGCATGGAAGTGTGTGATGTCCTTAGGTTAGTTAGGTTTAAGTAGTTGTAAGTCCTAGGGGACTGATGACCTCGGAAGTTAAGTCCCATAGTGCTCAGAGCCATTTAAACCATTTTTGAAGCAATGGAAGTCATTTTCGACAACGAGAAATAAAATTTATGACGAAACTAGAAAAAAAAGCAAGCAAGAAAGAAAGACAGAAAGCGCTCCGAACTGTTCTTCCTCCTCCCCCAGGTCTCCTTCTGTCAGCCGCTCCACTCGTCTGAAGGCGATTCGTTTCAGTATTTCGCAACCATGCCTTATTAAACTTGTCGCTCGGCAAAATACCTGTGACAACCTAGCTCCTTTGGTAACGGAATTACTAAATTCTTCTTTTAAGTCTGGGGAATGAATACCAACAAGGTAGCCAAGATGTTTAAAGAATACATTAAAATTTATTTACCATGAAGGAACCAAGTAGTGCATTATCTTCTATATTCCGGGGAGGAGACTCGCGACTTCTCCATACGCACAAACAAGACAAATCAGTTTTCATACTGGCAGCAAACTCGTTGACAAACTTGGACGGCACGGCAAGTAGATGCTCGCTTGTTCCCGGGTTCCCAGTCGACCAGCCAAGTCACATCTCCAAATAGGGCAGACGAAGGGAGTTAATGAGCGCCGTGTTTCATATTTTTACTGCCTGTCCGGCCCTGGTCGTCGTCAGACTGACCCAGCCCAATCAGGAGCGGGGGCCGTGGAGCCACACATAAAACTGGGAGATTTACGGCGCACGGAATCACTTTCCAGGCGGCATGCAGATAAGGGGAGGAAGATTCCGAACACTCCAGAGGAGCAACAGGCTGTTCGTTGCTCAACAGCGTCCAGATGAGGGCTGGGTCATGTCCTAGATATAACATTCGGCGACATTATACCAGTCCACAACACTCTGAAATCATTAGTGGATCACCATTGTTATAACAGTCTTGTTGCCTTAGGCATGTTGTATAACCCAAACCAGAAATTATGACTGTCACAGACAGTGTTGAGTAAACGAGAACACTGAATTAAGAAGAGATTCTGGTCAAGAGGCACGAAAAAATCTGAAGTTAAGAAATTTTTTAAACCTCTCCTATCCCATAATAAATTAAAAATGGCGGCTGCAGCCCGTGTCGAAGTATGAGCTTCGTGGTGCGTCCTGGTTTCCGCGAAGCGTTGTACAACCTCTGGTATTTCACAAACCCACAAAAATAGAAAATTCCTAAATCAGAATGGATCTGAGGGGCCAGCACAATAGGGTTTTGAAAAATATCCCAAAAATGGTACCTACTTGAAAAACACGTCAATTTCTTACCATGCTTTTCTCAGTTCAAGTATTTTTTAAAATATCTGAAGACCACACACACAAAGAGGCTCTCGCTATGGCCCCCAAATTTACTTATCTTCCATTTAAAAAATTAAATGAATCGGTTAATCTGTCGAGGCCCTAGAGTGCTTCGAGCGCTGAACAAATATTTTGAGAAAAACGCATTCAAAGTTTGGAGTAAGAGAATTCGTTTTAAAACTTATGGTTAATCTGCGATTCCAGGACAACAGAGGCATCCTTCCTCATTCTCAAAAATGCTCTGATTCTGAAACTCGTGCCGTGTTTCTTCCAATCCTGATTTTTTTAAACAAACTCAGCGGCCACGAGTTTCCTGTCAGTTAACTCCGTTACGTTTTTACCGTTCGCCTCTGTGACAATTGCTAACAAATTTATGGCTATACAGAGTGAACAATAATACACTACTGGCCATTAAAATTGCTACACCACGAAGACGATGTGCTACAGACGCGAAATTTAACCGACAGGAAGAAGATGTTGTGATATGAAAATGATTAGCTTTTCAGAGCATTCACGCAAGGTTGGCGCCGGTGGCGACACCTACAACGTCCTGACATCAGGAAAGTTTCCAACTGATTTCTCATACACAAACAGCAGTTGACCGGCGTTGTGATGCCTCGTGTAAGGAGGAGAAATGCGTACCGTCACGTTCCCGACTTTGATAAAGGTCGGATTGTAGCCTACCGCGATTGCGGTTTATCGTATCGCGACATTGCTGCTCGCGTTCGTCGAGATCCAATCACTGTTAGCAGAATATGGAATCGGTGGGTTCACGAAGGTAATACGGAAAGCCATGCTGGATCCCAACGGCCTCGTATCACTAGCAGTCGGGATGACAGGCATCTTGCCCGCATGGCTGTAACGGATCGTGCAGCCACGTCTCGATCCCTGAATCAACAGATGGAGACGTTTGCAAGAGAACAACCATCAGCACGAAACAGTTCGACGACGTTTCTAGCAGCATGGATTATCAGCTCGGAGACCATGGCTGCGGTTAATCTTGACGCTGAATCACAGACTGGAGCGCCTGCGATGGTGTACTCAACGACGAACCTGGGTGCACGAATGGCTAAACGTCATGTTTTCGACTGAATTCAGGTTCTGTTTACAGCATCATGATGGTCGCATCCGTGTTTGGTGCCATCGCGGTGAACGCACAATGAAAGCGTGTATTCGTCATCGCCATACTGGCGTATCACCCGGCGTGATGGTATGGCGTGCCATTGGTTACACGTCTCGGTCACCACTTCTTCGCACTGAGGGCACTTTGAACAGTGGACGTAACATTTCAGATGTGTTACGACCCGTGGCTCTACTCTTCATTCGATCCATGCGAAACCGTACATTTCAGCAGGATAATGCACGACCGCATGTTGCAGGTCCTGCACGGGCCTTTCTGGACACAGAAAATGTTCGACTGCTGCCCTGGACAGCACATTCTCCAGATCTCTCACCAATTGAAAACGTCTGGTCAATGGTGGCCGAGCAACTGGCTCGTCACAGTACGCCAGTCACTACCCTTGATTAACTGTGGTATCGTGTTGAAGCTGCATGGGCAGCTATAACTGTACACGCCATCCAAGCTCTGTTTGACTCAATGCCTAGGCGTATCAAGACCGTTATTACGGCCAGAGGTGGTTGTTCTGGGTACTGATTTCTCAGGATCTATGCACCCAAACTGCGTGAAAATATAATCTCATGTGAGTTCTAGTACAATATATTTGTCCAATGAATACCCATTTATCATCTGCATTTGTTCTCGGTGTAGCAATTTTGATGGCCAGTAGTGTAATACATATATACTGCAGGGAAAGATTCCTCACTTGAAATCGAGAAAAACGGTCCTGTGAACATGCTTCCGGAAATGCATCTTTGCCACGTTAGATGGTGCTGACGAATGAGAGTCCCTCTGACGAAGTGCCGTGAGTTCCCTGTGTGTTGCAGGCTGTGTGACTGACGCAACGTAATGAAAGCAGCAGAATGGGCCGGTATTCGTGCCGGGAACAAGCCGAGATTGCGCTTGTGCACAGCCTAGCAGATGGAAACGGTCGGGAGGCAGCACGGCCATAACGAAACAAGTACCCACACAGACACCAACCTTATCATATATTATATCAAGCTCTTTTTGGGCGTTCGTGTGATCGTGGATCCTTTCAGACAGACGAACATACAGAGATGCGGTGGACTGTGCGTACACCAGATCTGGAAGACCGGATTCTACAGGATACTGAGCCGAACCTTAGTACATGCTCGAGGCAAGTGGCCCGCCAACATGGTATAAGCCACAGTGCAGTAATGTGTATCCTACATGACAACCGCTACTATCCCTATCATCTCCAACATACAGGGAACACACGGCACGTCGCCAGATGAACTGTCATTCGTCGGCACCATCTACCGTGGCAACGATGCATTTGCGGACACATGTTCATAGGACCGTTTTTCCTCCATTTCCATTCAGGAATCCGTCCCTGCAGTTTGCCTGTTTTATTAATGTTCATCCTGCATATGTTGCTATCGCAACAGTTCCAAGAAACTACTCCAGGCGAGTGTAAAATGAATGTGCGCAACGGAAAATAATAAACGCTAAAATGAAGATTTGGCCCTGTCTGACTACCCCCTGAAGCAGATCTTAGGACCTCTTAATGGACTTTAACATATAATTTACAATCTAAACATAAATGAATGATGAAGGCAACTAACCCTACTAAATGATAATCGTTGTTCCCGCTTATATATTTATTGTAGATTTAAAAAAAGTTTATAAAAATGGTTCAGATGGCTCTGAGCACTATGGGACTCAACTGCTGTGGTCATCAGTCCCCTAGAACTTAGAACTACTTAAACCTAACTAACCTAAGGACATCACAAACATCTATGCCCGAGGCAGGATTCGAACCTGCGACCGTAGCGGCCACGCGGTTCCAAACTGAAGCGCTTAGAACCGCACGGCCACACTGGCCGGCAAAAACCTTTATATTACAAAGTTTACATTTCCTAAGTAAAATTACGTACTAATCAGTAGCCCAACTCTGCCCCTTACTATGACTGCGCGATCTAATATCAATAACGCGCAATGACTGACGTCATCTATGTACCAAACACTAGAAAACACTACTTTCAAAGATGATCTACGGTGGTGTGGAACCTCAGTGGAAATAAACTAACGTGATCACAGCTGTTTAGCTTTTTAACCCTGATAAGCCGAAGCAGTTTGCGGTATCACCGTATGTACTGCATCCGGTGAGTCGAAGTGATGGTTCTCGTACTCGTATGCGACGATGGAAGAACTCCAGCCACAAATAAACTCTTTCAAACACTAGGACGGCAGGAGCTGGTCCTCTGACTAATATACTCTAATACTGTCTTCTCCCAGCCACAAAGACGGAGTTCAGATAACGTCTCAACGAAAGTTAGGCAGAGGAAGTGCTCTCAATTGCTGAAAGCTGCGTACTCACCGACAACTTCCAACCCGGAGGTGAAGTCCAGAATCGTATAGGTTCGCAACAGTACAGTGCCTAAATGTTCTAACTATAAACTCCCCGGAGAGCAAAGACAGCAAGTCCGTCCGCACCAACAAAGCTGATACCGAGCGACCGTCACACACGGGCGCTCACAACGGAAGACCTCGTCTCTCCACCGCTGGCTTCCTAGCAAGGCTCAGCTCCCCACCATCGTAATTCCGAAAACGAATCACACTCCCAGAACCACGGAATATTCTCCCTCTCTACAGATTCTTCCGAACACCGACCAACCATATTTTAGTCTTTTTATGTCCAGCGCGGAAAGTTTGAGAATAAAAACCTATATTCGTACAATGGTACGCTTCTGAGTAAAAATCCTGCGTGGTGCCCCTTCTTCGTTCCCCTCACCTGTGTCCAAGATCTGCAGAGGGTTCGAAAGTATTATCCGGTTATCCTTCCGGTCCTACTACAATAGCGGCCGAATCGCCCGGTCGCCCCTGTATTGTGTATTTGCACTCAGGTGTCCAGACTGTCCGTCCTGGCACTTCATGTGTGGGCCTTCCACCCAGGGCTTGAATTCCGCCTCCCACTTCATTTCCACTGTCGTTCCAACCTCTACTAGTATAGGCAATCACTCATTCCGCCGTTCTGATAATACACACACTCCGTCACCTTTCATGCAATAAGCGTTAACAATTATTTACAAGGTGTACGTGACAATGTCAGTCTCCTTTATGTATTCATATATATGATATACAACCTATCACATGATACCTAATTGTGTTTGTAGATCACGGAAAAATATGTGGATGGGTGCTTGTAAGGTGCAAAATTATAGCCACCTTACACAGTGTTTCGGTACCACTTTCCAAATGCACACACATATATATCGCGTATTGGCACCGGTGCATCTTTTAAGTATACATTCACTGGACAGACATCCGTACAATGGACGAATCTTTTCTTGAACTAGTTCACCGAGCTGCTACAGCTGCCTACATTTCGATCGGCGCTTGGTTTCAATCAAACCGTGTAACTTCTTAACACTTTCACAACCAAGAAATCCTTTTGCAGCTACAATCTGTAGACTTCAGGGAGAATATTATATAAAAAAAATCCATCTTTTCCTAGGTCTCCATCAGAACCTCCCCTATCGCAGGCGTAGTGTGGCGGATGTGTCGTCCCTAGTCAGGCTGTAGAACAGGCCTCTTCACGCAGACAGCTCTTTCTTGACAGCGGTCCTCCCCAGGGCAGTGGAGAGCGGAGCGGAGAACGCTGGGCTGTGTCGCCCCCCGCAGTAACCGGACCCGCCACGTGCTCACGCGCACACACACACACACACACACACACACACACACACACACACACACACACACGCACGCACGCACGCACGCACACACACCGATATATGGGGGCGCATTCTGTGCGCCGTCTCTGGCCGTAATACACGAGAAAGAGCTCGCCCCCGTACAAAATCCGCTCTTCCTGTTACTCGGAATCACTTGGCTCTAGTAAGGAAGATTTACCGGCCTGTCGCTTTACTTATCGACGAGAGAGATAAGTTACGTGACTAGTAAATCTCTCTTCAGCATAAAACTTTACGTAGTAAGGAAAAAAAACATATAAAGTAAGATTTAGTTCAGCTGTCCGTGGTGAGAAGATGGTAAAAATCTTATGTTAACATTACATCGCACACATCGCAACCCGGCAAGAAAAGTGACAAGACAAAGAAAGGCAATTTTTAGTTATGTCGAAGAAAATTACGTATTAAGGACCCCGATGTGCACAGAAAATGCCACACCTCTATCTCGCGTTATGTCAGCTTCAGGGAAGTTGTGTCAGTTTCGTTGTGGTCATTCAAGAACAGAGGCACTTTCTGTGCTGTGAAGTTTCATGTGTAAGGTAAGCTGAATGTAATTTTTAATATGACTAATTATTAGGACGTCTGTGTTTATGCAGTGTCTGGATTCAGACATGCATGCATGCATGTCTAAAGGAAAAGAAAAGACTGTTTGGACGATTGCAGCTGTTTTAGATATTACGAAGTTTCGTACTTGGCAGTGTACAGGAAAACAATGGAAATTTCTTCTATGATGAAAGTTCGTACTGAATACTTTTTCTTTGCGAAACTTATTCCTACGCTGTATAAGCCCATATACGATTCTATGTCTTCATAAGTTGGGTTCCTTAAATTGTACCTAACTGATGTTGCTTATTCAACTGTATTAATTTCCATAAATTATAATTTTGCATAAACAGTTTAGACAAGAAGAGACAAAGCTTTTGAAATGTGGTGCTCCAGAAGAATGCTACCCATCTAGAGTAGATCACATAACTAAGGAGGAGGTACTGAATAGAACTGGCGAGAAGAGAAATTTGTGGCACAACCTGACTAGGAGGGATCGGCTGGTACGACACATTCTGAGGCAACTAAGGATCACGAGTTTAGTACTGGAAGGAAGCGTGTGGGGTCAAAATCGTAGAGGGATACCAAGAGATGAATACAATAAGCAGATTCAAAAGGATGTAGGTTGCAGTAGTTAGAGATTAAAAGGCTCGCACAGATGGAGCAGTATGGAGAGCTGCATCAAACCAGTCTTTGGACTCAAGACCACTACCACCACAATAACAACATTTTTTCTAATAAAGCAATTTCAACTTTTTTCTCGGTTTTTATTCTAATTTAAATACGATTTTGCCTGATGGAGCTTCGAGTGTTATATTGTTTTACAGCAAGAGAAAACAATAATATTCGGCGCGGAAAAGTTGTAGAAGTATTAGATTAGGGGTCGTGACAAAAAGAAAAATGTTTTTAGAAAAGGAAAAAAAAGTGAAAATTCAAAGAACTAATTAATAATTACCTTATAACACTTCACATACAAGAACAGAACTACATGTCCTTATTACTGTTGTATAGAATGTAATGAAATTTACTGCAGAAAATACTTTCTTGAAATTGAAACGAGGCATACTATTTCAACATAAGTTTTACTGAATTGTGTAACTCGATATTTCTCACGTACTGCGTTTTTGAGTTTTGTTACTTCTCTTGTCGGGATGCAATATGCTAAGGATCTTCTGATAAACAATGCACTAACGTCTGACCATGGTTAACTCACACTGCACTTCGTTACAGTCCCGTAGCTATTCGGCCTCTCTCGAAACTGCTGCGCCGCTCGTTAACTGCCTCAAAGAACCAAAAACACTGCCTGGCAGGACAGGTCCGCGCGTCGTACAAAGCAGCTTCCTATCGCACGCAGAACTCCTTTTTCGCCACCTACGGCGAGTCCCTGTTAAGAACGAAGTAGAGTGTGGAAAGTACCGGAGACTTCCCGGATGTCGAAGAACATGGTAATTTAATAAACGCTTCACGGAGTTCTTGCCGCGTCAGATTCGTATTCAGTCAGCTCTCCACGATTTCCTCCCTACTGATCGTCAGGCGATGTCAGGAGCCGTTAGATACATTAGTTAGTTGGCCTAATTATGTCACAGACTTCGCGGAGTAACAGGACTTCGATATGCCACTATAGATTATACCGACATCGACGATGGAGTATCATAGGTAGCGATAGTGATTTCGTTGGATGGTGGATGCTTCAGCTGATTTCTCGGTTGCCTTTCGGCACCAAGCGTCCATTTCCATCCGCCAATAAGCGTATAGCTACTGTCTCGGTTAAAGCACTTGTCACACATCTGATATGAACAGATCTTTGTTGACAGAACCCCCACTAGGTAGATGCATGGAATAGTATTTAGTTTTCATCTAAACTAATCATATGTTTGTCCAAGAGGCTGTGTTCGGTAACAGCAGATTCGTCGAAATAGCGATATTTAATGTGGTTTCGGTGATCTGTACAGTGTCCTCAAACCTTTCGTATTGACTGACGAACTTAATGACCTGCTCCCAGATTTGCAAGGTATTTTATAACGTCTAGCAATGTCGAGATTGAGGCTATTTTGTACTGGCCGCAGTATTTACATAATTCTGTTGGGTGATCGGAAAATGGATGGAAAACGTATCTGCCGAGGACACTGCCTATTTCGTTTGTTGTAGCTCCGAAGAAAGAAATGAATTCTACAGGCTAATCAGTTTTTTTATGTGTGTCTCTGAGTTTTTGTTTCTTGCAAATGTGAAACTTCCTCTTAGAAAAATTGCCATATGAAACTTCCCCTTAGAAAATTTGTACAGGACTGTGCTTAAACTGACATAGAATATTTTTAGCGCAGCGCAATCTGACTTTCAAAAATCCCTACAAAAGAATGGCCCTGACTAACATTAACCTATACCTTTCACAAATCACTTACCTCACAAAAATCTTCGTTACTCAAGCTACAGGAATACAGCGAGCGCCACTACTGCCAGCTAAATAACAGATTCAAACTACGGACGGCACTAACTACTAGTAGGCATAGTTAGCAAATGAAAGATTTTAATAGAGAACAAACAATGTATTTACCTTAATAGTCATCAAAAGTCATAATATATACAGCAGTTCATGACATCCATTTTTACAAATTTCAAAACTCCGCCATTTCTCTCCCCACATCCACCACTGCTGGCGGCTCACCTCCAACTGCCCAACACTACAATGGCAGACAACAATGCAAACTAGCCACAGACTGCACACAGCACAGCCAGTGATTTTCACACAGAGCGCTACGTAACGTTGCCAATAAGAAAACATAAACAGCCTACTTACAAATGGGTAGCACAGTTTTTCGACTGCTGAAGCCGTTCTTCCGGAACACGTTTCGCAATACAATTCTGTGATTCTTTTCTCCAGGAATGTCGTCGCGGAAAACTACGTCGTCGTAACAAGATATTAACCTACAATTCAGTCGTCTGGAGTTTTTGAACGTGGACGCAAATCGCAAAACCGATAGAAGGTGACTATGCACGATTGGTTGCAATCGATGTTTCTTACAAGGAGCGACTATACGGTAATGAATCTCGACGGCGTTAGAACTGAGGAACACGTTAGCTTTCAACGAGCAACAGATGCGGCTGATCACCGTGGTGCCACGCAGCCGTGAAAGCTTCACGGCGCGATGGAAATGGCGGCCATTACGGTTAACTCTTAAACGAGAAGAAGAGGACAGCTAACGCTTACTGCTGTTGGTACCGTAACACTCGCTGCCACAGCACAGCGTTCACTCTTAGTGGCGGCGGCAAGCTCTGAGTTTCCAGCAAACGACGACAAGGTTCGCGTTAAACTCCGCATTTGATGGCTGCCTTGGCACCGAAGGAGCAAGTCTCTCGTGTAGTTGCCGTCTCTGGTTTAACGGCACAGTTGCTAGATCTGGCTATGGCTATTAACACTGAGTGAAGCGGAAGTACAAATTGTGGAAGTTTCGCCAAAGCGGATGATTAACATTTCCTGACCAAATGTAGGTGACAAACTCAAACAGATGGGACGCCCAACAAAACGGTAGTGTGGCCCGTGAAAATGGAGTTGTAGCTACGAAAGGCATTAGATTAGAAAAAAGAAAGGGCAATATTGTAACTGAGCAAATCACCCTGTTCCAACAGGCAGGGGGAAAGGCTGGATTACAATATTCTTTCGAATACTCGTAGCGAATATTGAAAATTCTTCAAAATTTCTAAGCGTATGATACTGTAGAATTAGCAGAGTGGATAAATTTGTACATAGGGAAAATAATGCAGCCAAACGTTCTAGTTAAAGAAGCAAACAGAAATAGAGCCCACAAAATGGAAATGGTTTATCAACTGACGACGGACGTTTACAATAAAGAAATCATTCTCGATAAGAACAAAAATCGAACAATAGAACATTGTCATACAACCGCAGTTCCTTTATGCAACGGAATGCTTAGTCCTCTACACGCATGGAGAAACTGGAGAGTTGGAGACAGAGCAAAGGAAGGTACTACGGAAAATACTCTATCCCACGAAGCTTGGCAGTACATATATGAGAAGAAGTAATGAAGAAATGTACA
This sequence comes from Schistocerca cancellata, assembly GCF_023864275.1. Lineage (NCBI taxonomy): Eukaryota > Metazoa > Arthropoda > Insecta > Orthoptera > Acrididae > Schistocerca > Schistocerca cancellata. The sequence continues at coordinate 159,105,496 of NC_064632.1, forward strand.
CCAAAACTGCAAACTTATATGATTCTCTCAGGGAAAGTAGAATATCGTTTTATGGTCACTTGATCCGAATGAACCTGCGAAGACTGACTAACAAAATATTTCACCGTTTCGACAAAAATCCTAAATCGCGAATCAGCTGGTTCAGGGGAGTAAAAGGACCTACCACGAATCAGCGTTACAAGAGGGGATACCCAAAAGGCCAACTTTTCGAAACATGCTTAGAATTTTCGGAGGGGGGATGGGGGGGAGGGTGTTGGGTGGTGAGTTCACGAGAGGTTCATAAAGCTTTTGACTGTAACGACAGATGAAACAAGAAAAGAACACTTAATCGTGAGTGAACGACGTCAAGGGATCGATAAATGGCGAAAATTTAAGAACGGAGATCATGACTGATGAGGGGTACTGCTAACGGAAGTTTTCCCTCGCTGTATTTTCGAGTGGAACAACAAAGAAAACTATACTAGTGGTACTCAGTACCCTGCGCCACACGCCGTACGGTGTCTTGCGGAGTATGTATGTGGATGTAGAATTAAGGGAAAGCTATATACAAAATGGATGGAGATGGGCATTTTTTCTTTGAGTGCAATAATTATGAAATTCAATGTTCATGAACGGTGGTCATTAACAAACATCATAAATTTTGTTGTTTTGTGTTTGGTCAACCCAGAAGTACTGAATAAAATGCAGATATATGCTCAAACTCGAAAAACCGTGGGAAGTTGTCAGGAGACGGTAAGCAGTCTCCCGACGTGCCACTGTTTATCTTAATGAAACCATTCTTACGACAGGCGCACAGACATCAAACTCGACGTAATTAGCAATTTGCTAACTACGGGAAGTTGTGTCGCCAGTACGAGATGAAGAAGCGGAGGCAGTAAATGGCTTCTGTATACATTCCAGAGCTTAGTTTGGCGTGTGTGAAAGTAAACGGAAATCTGGCTAGAAGATTTACTACAGATAAATTGTCCTTTAATATACCTAACAAATGAAAGCCGTTTGCACTACATATGCTGTCAACCAAACTGTCTAGTGGAAAACTGTACGCATTTCGAATAAACACGAGGACCAGTCGTTCCAAACTCAAACTGAATTCCCTGAAAATGTTAAAAATGGATCAAGTACAAATATTGTTATAAGGAAGGTTAGAACTGAACGTCTCGTCGGCGCCGAAGTTGTTGGCGACAAAGCTGTAAGCTGACACTGAGGAAGGAAATCGGCCGTGTCCTTCCAAAGGAACCCGTCTGGCAGTCGCTGTGAGTGATTCAGGGCAATTACAGGAAACCTAAATCTGAATATGAATGGCAGCACGGGGATCTAATCCGCCGTTCTCCCGGATACGGATCAAGTTTCTTGCCAGTGCGCCAATTCGCGCGGTGAAAGCTCAGTAAGAATTAGGGGAAAACACAACAGCGGTTTGAAAGGAATAGTGGTGTTAGTAATTTTGTCAGATTTACTTTACTTTTGTGTTTCATCAACACTGTTTTCACTGAGAGAGAGAGAGACGGGGGGGGGCGGGAGAGGGAGGGAGGGAGGGAGGGAGGGAGGGAGTGGGGGAGAGAGAGAGAGAGAGAGGGGGGGGGGGAGGAAGACACACTGTAGCAAAGTAACTCATGTAACAGAGTCACACTTCAACCTCTGATCTGAAGACTATGGAAGAGTCTGTCAATTACCGCTATTTCCTTAAGATGCGGAGCCTGTGAGGAAAAAAAATTACCAGTTAATGTTTCGATAACAGATATCATCATCATGCCACTTCCGCGATAGCCAGCTTACCACAAGGGGTATCAGCGGAAGTAGCCGGAGCTGTGGGCTCGAGATTCCGGCCGCAGAGGGCGCCTAGAGAGACCGATAAACAGAGTCACGAGTGACTCGGGAGAGCTCCGACATCCGCACGATGACCATTCATACACAGCTGGCTGATTTGGGAAACCTTGAGGAACAGGGACCCCAATTACACTCACGGAAGAATCGACCAGCTAGGAAAGGCAGCATGCGTTTGTTACAAACCCTTCAATCGACGCATTATAAATTTTTCCACTCACATGGTATATTTATCAGCTTGCACTTTTCCACATGCTATACTGCGAACTATGGATGAAGGCAAATTGGCAGATTCCATATTCCTAGACTTCCGGAAAGTGTCTGACACGGTGCCCCATGGCAGGCTGTTAAAGCACGAGCATATCGAATAGGTTCACAGATATGCAAGTTGTTCGACTATTTGGCGAGTTATAAATCCAGTATGTTGTCTTGGACGGCAAATGTCCATCAGAGACAAGTTTATCATTACGATGTGCCCTAGCAGAGTGCCATGGGACCGTTATTGTTCTCTACATAAATAAATAATTTGGCGGACAGGGTGACCAGCAATATGTGGTTGTTTGCTGATGATGATGTTGTGCACGGTAAGGTAACGAAGGTGAGTCAGCATAGGAGGATACAAGATGACTTAAACATAATTTCTACACTCCTGGAAATTGAAATAAGAACACCGTGAATTCATTGTCCCAGGAAGGGGAAACTTTATTGACACATTCCTGGGTTCAGATACATCACATGATCACACTGACAGAACCACAGGCACATAGACACAGGCAACAGAGCATCCACAATGTCGGCACTAGTACAGTGTATATCCACCTTTCGCAGCAATGCAGGCTGCTATTCTCCCATGGAGACGATCGTAGAGATGCTGGATGTAGTCCTGTGGAACGGCTTGCCATGCCATTTCCACCTGGCGCCTCAGTTGGACCAGCGTTCGTGCTGGACGTGCAGACCGCGTGAGACGACGCTTCATCCAGTCCCAAACATGCTCAGTGGGGGACAGATCCGGAGATCTTGCTGGCCAGGGTAGTTGACTTACACCTTCTACAGCACGTTGGGTGGCACGGGATACATGCGGACGTGCATTGTCCTGTTGGAACAGCAAGTTCCCTTGCCGGTCTAGGAATGGTAGAACGATGGGTTCGATGACGGTTTGGATGTACCGTGCACTATTCAGTGTCCCCTCGACGATCACCAGTGGTGTACGGCCAGTGTAGGAGATCGCTCCCCACACCATGATGCCGGGTGTTGGCCCTGTGTGCCTCGGTCGTATGCAGTCCTGATTGTGGCGCTCACCTGCACGGCGCCAAACACGCATACGACCATCATTGGCACCAAGGCAGAAGCGACTCTCATCGCTGAAGACGACACGTCTCCATTCGTCCCTCCATTCACGCCTGTCGCGACACCACTGGAGGCGGGCTGCACGATGTTGGGGCGTGAGAGGAAGACGGCCTAAAGGTGTGCGGGACCGTAGCCCAGCTTCATGGAGACGGTTGCGAATGGTCCTCGCCGATAGCCCAGGAGCAACAGTGTCCCTAATTTGCTGGGAAGTGGCGGTGCGGTCCCCTACGGCACTGCGTAGGATCCTACGGTCTTGGCGTGCATCCGTGCGTCGCTGCGGTCCGGTCCCAGGTCGACGGGCACGTGCACCTTCCGCCGACCACTGGCGACAACATCGATGTACTGTGGAGACCTCACGCCCCACGTGTTGAGCAATTCGGCGGTACGTCCACCCGGCCTCCCGCATGCCCACTATACGCCCTCGCTCAAAGTCCGTCAACTGCACATACGGTTCACGTCCACGCTGTCGCGGCATGCTACCAGTGTTAAAGACTGCGATGGAGCTCCGTATGCCACGGCAAACTGGCTGACACTGACGGCGGTGGTGCACAAATGCTGCGCAGCTAGCGCCATTCGACGGCCAACACCGCGGTTCCTGGTGTGTCCGCTGTGCCGTGCGTGTGATCATTGCTTGTACAGCCCTCTCGCAGTGTCCGGAGCAAGTATGGTGGGTCTGACACACCGGTGTTAATGTGTTCTTTTTTCCATTTCCAGGAGTGTATATGGCGTGATAAATGGCAGCAAGCTCTAAATGTCAAAAAATGTAAATTATTTTGTATGAGTAGGAAAAACAAAACCGTAATGTTTGAAAACAGCATTAGTAGTGTGTCCTGCTTCACACAGTGAGATCTTTTTAAATATCTGGGCGTAGCGGTGCAAAGCGATGAAGCGAGCATCTGAGGATTGCGGTAGGAAGGGTCAATGATCGACTTCCGTTTACTTGGAGAATTGTAGGAAAGTGTGGTTCGTCTGTAAAGGAGACCGCATGGAGGTCGCTAGTATGACCTTTTCTTGAGTAATGCTGTAGTATTTGGGATCCATACAAGGTCGGATTGAAGGAAGACGTCGAGGAAATTCACAGGCGGACAGCAAGATTTGTTACTGGTGGGTTAGAACAACACATAGGTCTTACAACGAAGCTACGTGAACTCAACTGGGAATCCCCAGAGGAAAGGCGACATTCTTTTCGAAGAACGGATATGATGTGCGATTTAGGGTGACAACATCGAAACACTCTTCTCACGAAATTTCAATCGTCAACTTTCTCCTCCGAATGCGCAGATATTCTGCTGATGCCGACCAACACAGGAAGAAACGATCCTCATCATAAAATAATGGAAATCAGAGCTGACACGAAATGATACATGTGTTATAGGTGTTATTTTTTCCCGTGCGCTGTTCGACAGTTGAAAAACAGGTGGTTCGACGAACACTGTGCCAGACACTTGCGTGTGACCTGCAGAGTAGCCATGTAGATGTAAATGCGTCGCTGCGGATGGAATTTTTCAACCAGTAAACTCAGGAGTTGGTAATAAAAATGTGTTTGTACTTTGCGTTACCGGTGGTGCCAAGTGCGAAGTAACAGCCGCATCGTTGTTTCGCTAGATTTTATGCCAGCACACGCCACTCGGCACATATGGGCTTCCGATGTACACACAAAACGTTTATTTTCCACCGGCCGAGGAGTCAACGGCCGCAGCTAGTGTTTGTGTTGTTTGTGCCGGTATGTGTGTGTGAGTGAGCGCGAGGCCTGATTTGCATACCCGCCGGCAGAGGCAGCACTATCAGTCAGCGTCGACAAACAAGAGCTGCTTTATGCTTTCATGGCGACCCTGTGACGCACGAACGCCTCTTGTCTGGCGCACAGAAAAGAGAGAGACTGTGACTGCTGCGCTGCGCTGCTTCGTTATTTTCCTTTTCCGTCAGCGCCGGGCGCCGAAAGAGTAAACAGACGATAGTGGCGTCTGGGCTGCAAGGTCCGGCCAGCGCATTCCTCACAGCCAGGTGGTAAGGGCAGTCGCCGGCGAACGGTACGTTCACTGGGGTTACCGATCGATTTCGACGTCAGGGAATCACACAACGTCTCAAGGCCATTTTGGACGTTTATGTGATCATGAGTCCTTTCAGATAGACGAAAGTGCAGGGAGGCGGCAACCTGTGCGTACACAAGATTTGGGTGATCGGGTTCTACAGGTGATACGAACACTAGTACAAGTTTCTGGCAAGAGACCCACGAACATGGCGTAGGATGAAGTACGATTACGTGTATCCTGAATGGCAACCACTACCATCCCTACCAACCGCAACAAGTGCAATGATTGTCAGCAGCGGGTTTCCCTCTACGGGAAGGATTTTGTTGATGGTTTTTGCACCAGACCATCAAAATTATAGGAGTTCTGTCATCGGCCCTCTACACCAACGAAGCCACCTTTAGCAGAACTGGTATCATCCATTGTAATCTGGGGGCTACAGACAATCAACGGGGAATGGCTGAGGCGTCGCATCAGCATCGGTTCAGCGTCAATGTAGGGGCAGGGATTCTTGGCAACGACACACACAGACCAATTATTATTTGTAAGTGTGTGTGTGTGTGTGTGTGTGTGTGTGTGTGTGTGTGTGTGTATGCGCGCGCGCGCGTCACGGTAGTGGATCGAAATGGCGTGACGTACACGCTCATGGCGATGCAGAACGCCGTGCTCTCGGAAAACACCCCTGCATTTGTCCAGACTCCATATCTGTCTCTCGCCAAATAATACGAAATGCAGGGAGACCTACGGAGGTTGGATGACCGGGCAGGGCTAGCAGTTAACACTGAACGTGAATAAACGTATTGGCACACATAGGCGAACAGATCCACTACGGTTCGATTACACTACTGTCAAATAACAGAACAGCAAGTAGCGCAAAATATCTAGAAGTGAGTATCCGGAGCAACCTAAAGCGGAATGACCACGTCAAACAAACAGTAGGAAAAACAATATGCAATTCACTGGTAGAGTCTTAAGGTAATGCAATTCGCCCAGGAAAGGAGTAGATTTCAGAACACTCGATCTATTGATTCTCGAGCATTGCTCATCGGTCTGGATGTCTTAACCAACTTGGATTAATATGAGAGACAGACAAGTTCCAATGGGAAATGACGCTTCTGGTCGCGGGATCGCAAACTACAATGGCAGACGCTGGAAGATAGGTGCTGTGCTTCACTGAAACGTTGACTGTCAATCCGAGAGCGTACATTCCAGGAAAAGTTGGGCAACGTATTTCCTCCCACATACGTCTCGCTAAATGACCACGACACGAAAACTGGACAACTTAGAGCTTATATGGTGGCTAATCGACAATCATTCTACGCAGTTTGTCAATTGCTGCAACAAGTAGTCGTCTTGTTAAAATGTTGCTTTTTTTGCTATATACATGTTTATAACTTTTTATTACCGTTCCTGGGAATCCAATAACGTCGAAATATCTGTAACGTTTGATCATTTGATCATATTCCTCGCAGACTTCTTTTGGTGGACTATTAAATAGAAATGTAATAATGAACTGAGGCGGGCGGAGTGACCGAGCGGTTCTAGGCACTACAGCCTGGAACCGCGAGACCGTTACGGTCGCAGGTTCAGGTTCGAACCCTGCCTCGGGCATGGATGTGTGTGATGTCCTTAGGTTAGTTAGGTTTAAGTAGTTGTAAGTCTAGGGGACTGATGACCTCATAAGTCCCATAGCGCTCAGAGCCATTTGAACCATTTTTAATGAACTGAACAGAGCCCACCCTCTTACAAGAACACGATTTCTTGTTTTGTTTAAACCCCTACCGTATTTCACCACAACTGTGGCACTTTCAGTAGGTTTTCTTTCTTTTCTTCTTTTACATTGTGTGTGCCCTATGCCTGCCAAGAGAAAGAAACGAAAAAACCACCGGAAATGTCACAACTGTGAAGAAATATGTTTAAGGATTTTTTTAAAAAAAAAATTGTGTTCTTGCATGAAGTAGGGCCTTTTATAGTTCATTGTTACTTTGTGCAAGCACAGTAATGTAACCAACTACTCCATTACGATAAGAAGAAATACAATAATTCAGCGAAACTTTTACTCCAGAAGTCGCAGCAATAATGCAGCTGAACTAAACATCGGGACTGCCACTTGACCACGGAACAAATAGTCAGAAACGCGTCGTAAATTAAACAAAACTTACAGTTTAGTGACTGGCTACGTCGTGTTTCTGTTTGTATTTTAAATAGATGGTCACGGAAGCAGCCTGACGGTGGTTTGTTGTTCAGCCACATGGATCCTGGCTTTGGTGTCTTCTTCTCTATGTTGCGAGCTAACGTCGCAGGCGTGTTTTACAACGAGAAAGTCTTCCATTCTGACATCAATGGTAGGTATCCTGTGCGGCGCAGTTTGTACAGCCTGACTGACTTTCTTACCCGTGGCCACGATGGCCTCGATGGAGAGCTTAGGTGTGCCGACACATGCTGCCGCTAGCCAATCAATATCTGACATGTTAACGAAGACCCTCTCCACCAGGGCTCGGGCATAAACACAAGACATCTCTCAATTATCGCCTCCCGGATTAAGGCGCGGACCCCAGAACACTTCAGCTAATACCTAGCGGTACTTGCCCACTCACTGCGGCTCTCTCGGTCACGTCAGAGACGTGTCCGCCGTTAAGATAGCTCTGTTTTAATTACGGAGGCTCGTAACGGGACGAAGTGCTCATCCGTCCTGATAGACAAATAAAGCGAGATTACACAGGAATGTCGCCGCTTCCGTGCCGGCGTACAAGTTAACACAACCCCGCCGATCTCCTACGGGCTAAGTCTCTGGTTTATGTGCGTGCTGGGACTCAGTGAGCGGTTGTTATAAGCCTCAACTGCGTCCTCAAATTACGAGGCGTTTGAATTTATCGAGTAACAGGAGTAGTGAACTAACAGCAAAATTCAGGGTAAGACGTAACAAAAAAAGATTACACAGAAACTAAGTTATTTCAATAAGAAATTAATGATTACCATTGGCAGTACATTTTTTATACCGAGGTCTTTACTGTTACTCTTGGCAAGGATAGCGCCATGTTGAACCAAATGGGAAGCCTTCGTAGTTTAAAGCTTAAGTGGCTCTTAATGCACATCAGAAAAGTCGACACATTTACGGGGTCAAAATTCAAATATTTCTGGAACACTGAATGTACTGAACACACGTTTTTATGAGTCATATCGCGCAAAAGATGTCTGCATAGTGGTTCATACATCTTTCATTCAGGACTGTCTCGAGTCCACTGAATGGACTTCAGACAGCTGACTGGTTTCAAACTTTTAAGCTTCCCATCGTATCACTAATCTTACTTCGTATTAATTGTAGTTTCACAGTAGTACAATCACGAACATTACTCCAATCACATGCTACGCTGGTATAACAACAACAGCAACAAAGTGACAAATTTAAACGTTTTCCTAGCAACAAGGTACACGACGCAGACTGAACACGTCCGCCAACGCCGTGGCCACTGGCGAAGTGATGTTGCATCCGCCGCCAGTAGTCTGGGAATGCAAGCCCCCATTGTTAAGGGAAGCCGTGCTGTACCAACCTGTGGTTCCAGCAATTTCAACGCTCAACGATAACAGGCGCAATTCCATAACAAACCCAGAAGAGACTGCGGTTTCCACCCAACGTCTTTAGAGTCATCATCAGAATCAGTATCCTGCCACGATAGTAACACGTCATGCATCTAGGGCCCGTCTTTGTCCCTAGAAATAAATTTGTGTTGGTTTCAAGTGACCAAGATGGGCTTATCTGCGATCAAGGCCACTGTGAACAGGAAGTCTTTTTCAAAATAAATCGTATCATCCAATTTGACAACACGAAATTTAATCGGTACTGAGTTACGGTCAACCGTCTCGTTGTGTCTCTGCCGCAAAATGAAGCAACTGTCAAGTGAAAGTATGTTCTTTAACGGCATTCGATGTGAGAGTGTTGCAAAAGTTACAAATCTCAGAATTTGCAGCGATATATTTCGTTGGAAAGGGGTATGGAATATTGGAAATCTGATGCTGTACAAATCGTGGGTTGAGTGGCTATAGGTGAACACCTGCCTGCCCCTCCTCTTCTTGCCGATTTTTATGTATGAGGTATAGTTTGTGAACTACTGCCTTCGTTTGTTATAAACTGAACAATTTTGTACTCAATAAGAACTAAATGAAAAAATTACAAGTTATTTAAAAATAATGTTTTCACAAAATTTTACAACATTTATGTAGAATTATTTTAATTAATATAGCAACCAGCCACTTTGCAACGTGTTTTTATTGAAGCAGTCTTCAGTTACCGTAATATATATTTAAGTCTTCAATCATAGTTACAACATTGATAGCAAACTCGAGGTTGTAGCTGCCCTGTGCAAAATAACAATTTTGTTTAGCTACTATACTTTACGAGTTGGAAATTTACGATGTACTGATTTCGATGTCTTACATATGTACGGACTGAAGACTCAAAAAATTGCGCTAACTGAAGATGTATGAAAGCCCGAAACGCTTATTAGCTTAAACAGATAAGCTTGACAGAGTGGCTGGTTGCTGTAACTATTAAAATAATATAACCCACCGCCACAGAGCTGAACAGCCAATAAAATAGACAAATTGTTATTTATGTAAAAACTTGTGTAAAGTAAATCTAAATACCCTACTTCCGTCTGCAGCTACATGAACGCCTAGACTGTCTGCTTATAAATTCAATGTCTGTTGCTCTACAACACAATTGGCGTGAAGACTTACATTAACGAGTCGTGGAGTGTGTTGTGAGGGGTGGTGGTGGGTAGTGTTTAACGTCCCGTCGACAACGAGGTCATTAGAGACGGAGCGCAAGGTCGGGTTAGGGAAGGATTGGGAAGGAAATCGGCCGTGCCCTTTCAAAGGAACCATCCCGGCATTTGCCTGAAACGATTTAGGGAAATCACGGAAAACCTAAATCAGGATGGCTGGAGACGGGATTGAACCGTCGTCCTCCCGAATGCGAGTCCAGTGTGCTAACCACTGCGCCACCTCGCTCGGTGGAGTGTGTTGTGAAAGAGGGTCATGTTTGCGCTATCGTAGGGAGTTTTATTTCTGTGGAAATTGGTGAATAACTATAAAATAGTTGCTTGTTCACTGTGAAAAAATACAGAGGACAAAAACATACGGTAACTTGTATTATTTAGAAGAAAAAGCTACCTAGATAATCCACACTAAAGGTTGCATGAAATTTCTGCTACTGAAAGCTTGGGCCAACAATCATATCTGAAGAATACAATAAACTAAACTAAAACTAAACTCCTCCCGAACAGGCCATGAAAGCCCAACGGTACTGACTGGCTGCCGTGTCATCCTCAGCTCACAGGCGTCACTGGATGCGGGTATGGAGTGGTATGTGGTCAGTACACCACTCTCCCGGCCGTATGTCAGTTTCCGCGACCGAAGCCGCTACTTCTCAATCAAGTAGCTCCTGAGTTTGCTCCCCACGTGCCAACAGCGCTCGGCAGACAGGATGGTCACCCATCCAAGTGCTAGCCCAGCCCGACAGCTCTTAACTTCGGTGATCTGACGGGAACCGGTGTTACCACTGCGGCAAAGCCGTTGGCACTAAGAACACAACGAAGCAACCAAACAACATGTTAAGCACCCGATTTTATAATTTATTAGTGCAGACATGACTACTTTCATTACTTTAAGCAAAAGGACAAATCTGTAAAGTTCGTACATCACTGGAATAATAACCCCCACTGAAAGAGCACGTCTGTACGACAGGGAGGAAGGATGGAAGGAAGATTGTGGTTTAACGTCCCGTCGAACATCAAGGTGATTAGAGACTGAGTACGAGCTCTAAATGTTTCAAGGATGGGGAAAGAAATCGGTCGTCCCATTTGAAAGGAACCATCCTGGCATTTTATTGTGTACATAGTTCCGCGTAGTCAGCGCGTACACAACTTTCCCACTAGAGCGCACCCCGCTAAGCACAACAGCGCAGGTGCAGCGCTCGTCCATCTCCGCACTGCGAGATGGCGCTGCCTTAGAGACGGACCAAATTGTGCTTCCGCCGATCCGCGTATTAATATGTAATGCAGCCAATGAGATTGCTGCAAACGTAGAACCTTTTCTTCTCGCGGATCACACTCGCGCAGTGATACCTGAACGCGCGAGGCATTAAACGAGTGTAGAGACCTCCGATTAGTCAGTCTGCATTAGTCTGCATTTGTCTGCACCAGTCTGTACAAGTCTGCATTTGTCTGCACTAGTCTATAGTCAAGTTTCAGTCTGCGCCTAATAAGATTATCACATTCCTGTACATAGCCATGAAGATAAATGTATAGACACTTTTGTCAAGTATCAGAGATATGTGCGAATAAGATTAACATACCAATACCAAGGGAACTTCAGATTGTCAATTGTAAATAGCATCCAGAACCAAGTTAAGTAATTTTTATGCTTGTTATTATTTTAATAAATGTGTGTGAAAATTAACCAAGTTCTGTTTAAAGTTGTTCACCGTCAATCTGCTACTCTAAGCGTGCAAGTGGCATTTCTATCGTCTGACCTAACGGCAGAAGATAAACACGCCACGATAAGACCACGAGACACATTGCTGACACTCACCTACTTCGTTAGAGCGATAACTCAAATAATCTGATGGTGTGTGTACTGAAGGTCTTACAGTAGGCACACCACACATTTGCTAGAGCAATTAAGGAAAATCACGGTAAACTCTAAACAGGAAGGCCGGACACGGATTTAAACCATCGTCCTCCCGAATTCGAGTCCAGCGGGGTAACCAATGCGCCACTTTGTTCGTCCCGCTCAATTGGCTGAATTCCTTTATTTGCTCTCCTTTCCAGTGATGCATTTTAATGAGTTCTGACACCTTCCTTGCTTAGACTACTGAGTGCAATCGTATCTCCTACTGAGGAGAATTGTCTCTTCTTGCAGTACAACCTTACAGAAAGCTACTGAACACGGTGAATCACTGGAATTCAAGTGCCCCGAAGGACGGCGAAAATCAGAAACAGGGCCGGAGAACGCTTCCGTAACGGCTGGGAGGTCCCGCGCGTTACGGATGTGGAGAGAGAGATCCAGGCGGCCGTGTTGTTGGTTGCTTCTCGGCGGGATACGGACTGGAAGCCCTCGGGTGCTCCTCAGTCCCCGCTATCTGCTGCCCGCCATCGGCCTGCGCCGTCGATACGCTATCGGCGCCATCCATCACCGCCGTAATTGCAGCGAGAACAACAGGTGAGGCATCGCAATTGGGTGCTCGTGTGCGCGCGCAGCGGCCGGCCCCCAGGGTGGGGGAAATACTCCAGAAGGTGGCTGGCAGCGTGGCACGAGCTGGAATCTCGAAACCGGCTCCTGGCTACAGCCGTCCATGGTCGTCATGCCAATTACGCGCAACGGTACAAGGCAGCGTCCAGTGTGGAAACGTGGAAAATGAGCCACGACTACTCTGAGATGGGGTGGCGTTGGCGAGGAGAGGACGCGCGAAGTGAAGGAGTCACGACAAGCCTTTCATCTGCTGCAAACCGGTGCTTCGCGTCAGTGCTTAGTCAGACCTGACGTGGCAGTCCATTATTCGTATTACCATTTAAATATACGACAGTAAATAGGTAAATAAAATAAAGGCATCCATGCATATTATGAAAATGTATATATGTATATTCCACATCTCCTCCTAAACCACTGGACCGATTTCACCCAAACTTTGTGTTGTGTACATAGTTCCGCGTAGTCAGCGCGTACACAACTTTCCTACTAGAGCGCGCCCCGCTAAGCACAACAGGGCAGGCGCAGCGCTCGTCCGTCTCCGCACTACGAGATGGCGCTGCCATAGAGACGGACCAAATTCTGCTTCCGCCGAACCGCGTATTAATATGTAACGCAGCCAATGAGATTGCTGCTAACGTAGAACCTTTTCTCCTCGCGGATCACACTCGCGCAGTGATACCTGAACATGTGAGGTATTATAACGAGTGTACAGACCTCCAATTAGTCAGTCTGCATTAGTCTGTAGTCAAGTTTCAGTCTGCACCTAACAAGATTATCATATTCCTGTACATAGCTAAGAAGAGAAATGTATAGACACTTAGTCAAGTATCAGAGATATGTGAGGATAAGATTAACGTACCAAGACCAAAGGAACTTCAGATTGTCAGTTGTAAACAGCATCCAGAATCAAGTTACATAATATCTATGATTTTTATTATTTTAATAAATGTGTGTGAAAATTAATTAAGTTCTGTTTAAAGTTGTTCACCGTCAATCTGCTACTCTAAGCGTGCAAGTGGCATTTCTATCATCTGACCTAACGGCAGAAGATAAACACGCCACGATAAGACCACGAGACATATTGCTGACACTCGCCTACTTCGTTAGAGCGACAAGTCAAGTAATCTGATGGTGTGTGTACCGAAGGTCTTACAGTACGCACACCACACTTTGTACAAAATGGCTCTGAGCACTATGCGACTTAACTTCTGAGGTCGTCAGTCGCCTAGAACTTGGAACTAATTAAACCTAACTAACCTAAGAACATCACACACATCCATGCCCGAGGCAGGATTCGAACCTGCGACCGTAGCGGTCGCTCGGTTCCAGACTGTAGCGCCTAGAATCGCACGGCCACTCCGGCCGGCACACTTTGTACACATATATATATACCTTACTGTCAGCCGACAATCGCTGTGGGGTAAGAACGCCTATCTAACGAAGAGGATGGGAGGAGACGCGTGAATTCCCACACTTACTTCATCCAGTATTTGAGACTGAAAGCACTTAGCGACTTTCTACAAACTTTACGCATACACTACGTGATCAAAAGTATCCGTGCACCTGGCTGAAAATGACTTACAAGGTCGTGGTGCCCTCAGTCGGGGATGCTGGAATTCAGTATGGTGTTAGCCAACCCTTAGTCTTGATGAGAACTTCCACTCTCGCAGGTATACGTTCAATCAGGTGCTGAACTCCGTTTCTTGGGGAATGGCAGCCCGTTCTTTACGGAGTGCTGCACGGAGGAGAGATATCGATGTCGGTCGGCGAGGCCTGCCACGAAGGCTGCGTTCCAAAACATCCCAAAGGTGTTGTGTAGGATTCAGGTCAGGACTCAGTGGAGGGCAGTCCATTACAGGGATGTTATTGTCGTGTAACCACTCCGCCACAGGCCGTGCACTATGAACAGGTGTTCGATCGTGTTGGAAGATGCAACCGCCATCCCCGAATTAATCTTCAACAGTGGGAAGCAAGAAGATGCTTAAAATATCTATGTTGGCCTGTGCTGTGGCAGTGCCACGCAAAACAAGGGGTGCAAGCACCTCCATGAAAAACACGACCACACCAGAGTACCACCGCCTCCGAATTTTACTGGGGGCGCTACACACGCTGGCAGATGACGTTCACCCGGCATTCGCCATACCCGCACCCTGCCATCGGATCGCCACTTTGTGTAATGTCATTCGTCACTGCACACAACGTTTTTCCACTGTTCAATCGTCCAATGTTTACGCTAGTTACAGCAAACGAGACGTCGTTTGGCATTTACTGGCGTGATGTGTGGCTTGTGAGTAGCCGCTCGACCATGAAATCCAAGTTTTCTTACCTCCTGTCTTAACTACCAGAGTACTTGCAGTGGATCCTGATCCAGTTTGAAATTCCTGTGTGATGGTCTGGATAGTTGTCTGCCTATTACACATTACGACCCTCTTCAACTGTCGGCGGTCTCTGTCAGTCAACAGACGAGGTCGGCCTGTACGCTTTCGTAATGTGCGTGTCCCTTCACGTTTGCACTTCACTATCACATCGGAAACAGGGACCTAGGGATGTTTAGGAGTGTGGAAATCTCGCGTACAGACGTATGACACGAGTGACAGCCAATCATCTGCCCACGTTCGAAGTCCTCGAGTTCCGCGGAGCGCCCCATTCTCCTCTCTCACAATGTCTAACGACTACTGAGGTCGCTGATATGGAGTACCTGGCAATAGGTGGGAGCAAAATGCAACTAATATGAAAAACGTCTGTATTTGAGGGTATCAGGATACTTTTGATCACATAGTTTAATTTCTAATCTTTAGGGAAATTTCTAGCCTTTAGGGACATTTTTTTCTCGCTGACGACCCCTACAAAATGATGAAAGGAAAAATCTTTATCGCTTACTTTTCCGCTGTTCATGCAGTAAAAGTATCGCACGTGGCCTAACGTTGTAATTTATTACTACTTTAACACTGACCATCCAGGTATACTGAGTAATTTGAATAGAGAAACTTATCAGTCGGACTACATTATGATACAATAAAGGTTTAGGAACTGTCTGAAGAATCCCAGAACTTTCACAGGAGCAGAAACAAAATTCAGACCACAACCTCGTAGTGGGAGAAATACACGTGAAGTTGAAGTAACTGTCGAGAGGTAAGACAAAATAATAATTAAATGTGGAGATACTCAAGAAGAGAGGTAAGGTTTCAAGAGATGGAAGCCAGGTTTATGGAAAAAATGGGAGAGAGCTAGAAAGAAAGAATGACTAAATGAAAAATGGATAAAAATGAGGGAAGGACTCATGGACTCTGCCAAAGCTGTGCTATGAATTAAAGTGTCCAAAAGTATGAAGAAAGAATCGGTAATGGAAAACACTTTGAAAAGGATGGAAGAAAGGAGAAAGTGGAAATTTTGGAAAATAAAGAATGCAAAAAGAGAAACAAGAAAGTGAATAATGAATTAAGAAGAGAAACTGAAGAACCAAGAGAAAGATGGATGGATGGGAAATGCGAGGAAACAAAATGAAAACAGAGGGAAAGTATGAAATGATGTACAGGTAAGCTAGGGAGATTGTCCGCTTTCTTTTACTTCCAAAAACTAACACGGAAATGGAAAGAGTGGGCCGCGCGACAGCTGTGGAACCACAGGAAATTTTGAGCAGATGGCAAGGAAATTTAGAATGTATGTATAAGATGGATTAAATACTAAGTGAAATCAAGCCTGCAGAGGAGGAATGTGCGCCGGAAGATGGAAACGGGTGCAGCATCATTCAAGTAGAAGTAGAAAAGGCTCAGAAAGAGATGAGGAATCTGAAGGCGACGAAGGGGAATGGCATGACGACTTTCTTGCAACGGTAATGATAGCAACTGAGAAAAAGAGAAACACCAAAAAATGTGAGGAGCGTAGTACTATTAGCCTAATTTCTCATGCAACTAAAGCATTGCCGAGAGTGCTGAAAAGACGGTTATATGGTAAGTTGGATAGATGGGGTTGAGAGATACAGTTCAGATTTTGAAGACGAAAGCGAACAAGAGACGCTATTGGCCAGTTAAGAATCATACGGGAAAGGTATATCGAGAAACGTTGAGAAATTTATGTAATTTTTGTTGATCTGAAAAAAGTATCTTTCGAAATGGTACCATGCAACGAGCTGATGGATATCTTGAGGAGGAGGGGGGAGTAGACTGGAAAGAAAGGTGACTAGTACAGAGCCTATATTCACAACAGAAAGGAAGAATAAGGATTGGAAATGAAATGTCTGTAGGATAGTGCACTGGAAGGGGCATTCGACAAGGTGTTTACCTCTCCCCTTTATTGTTCAACTTTTACCTAGAAGAGGGGACAGGTCTGCAATTGTAACATTTACTTAAATTGCATTCTTGTGTCATAGGAAATTATGAACTGTAAAGACTGTTTAGTCAAATTTGTGAACAAGAAAATCTCTAAATACGGATATATACGTTAAGAAATAATGACGAAAAATTTGCACTGCAGCTGGTTTCTGAAACTAGTAAGCTGGTACTACTGAAGCCACATCTTCAATTAGCTTGTACACTCCAGACTGCCAAAAAACATCGTCCCCACGTGAAAGCATTTTAGTATCTTCGCGAAAATCGCGGTGTACTGCGTTTACGACCAAAATGTTGCCCCAAGTTGCCTCTCGCAGCTTGTTTCGGTAGAACCCTACCTGCAGTTTTCAATTACGAGACAGCGCCTCAGTAGGAGAGAACCGCCCCGTCTGAAATTACACCACGGCTAATTTATTTTGTCCCCTTTCCCAATTTTCGAGCCACTCCTTTTTAGGACCAGCAGCGGCAAGGAACTGTCCCCCGTCCCCCTCCCCCAGGCGCTGTCCCGAGGACACAAAATGTAACCTGAGACGAGGAGGTGGACAGGCGTATGAGGTGATCAAATTTTAGGGCCTTATCTGCATTTAAATGGACGCCCAACTTTCGAGGCGTTCCTTTTGCTGCCGCCTAGAAGGCATGGGACGGTAAACCGGGTCAGTAATGAGGAACTGCCGAAGGTTTATTACGGCGGTCCCAAGGTAAGAAAGATCCGGCGGCGAAAAAACGAGAGTCGCTACGGCGTTGCGCGCATGAGTGACACACACACATACACATATACACACACACACACACACACACACACACACACACACACACACACACCGCAAGAGAATACATTTCGAGTGCTCACACGTAAGTGTGAAAACTTCGAGTAACACGCAACGAAGGCTAATTCTTGCGCGCGTGAATTGAGAGCAATTGCATCACTCTATGGAGGAGAGACTCACGTAATAAACAGATGTTTTACGGAAGAAGCAGTTGCATCGGTTTTTCGTGGTGGTTTCATCTGATGGATTTACAGTGTTTTCGCCCAACATTTATGGGGTATAGCAACAGTGAAAAAATATACGTGCGTTAAACAATTATGTCAATTACTGTAGCATGTGTGTGAGAGTTTAAGAAGTGGAAATAAAATGTACTTTTTGATCATATTGAAGCACCAGACACGGGTTCCCAGGTAGATGCCGTGCTTCTTGACTTCCGCAAGGCTTTAGATACAGCTCCCCACAGTCGTTTAATGAACAAAGTAAGAGCTTTTTGACTATCAGACCAATTGCATGATTGGGTTGAAGAGTTCCTAGATAACAGAACGCAGCATGTCATTCTCAATGGAGAGAAGTCTTCCGAAGTAAGAGTGATTTCAGGTGTGCCGCAGGGGAGTGTCATAGGACCGTTGCTATTCACAATATACATAAATGACCTGGTGGATGACATCGGAAGTTCACTGAGGCTTTTTGCAGATGATGCTGTGGTGTACCGAAAGGTTGTAACAATGGAAAGTTGTACTGAAATGCAGGAGGATCTGCAGCGAATTGACGCATGGTGCAGGGAATGGCAATTGAATCTCAATGTAGACAAGTGTAATGTGCTGCGAATATACAGAAAGATAGATCCTTTATCATTTAGCTACAAAATAGCAGGTCAGCAACTGGAAGCAGTTAATACCATAAATTATCTGGGAGTACGCATTAGGAGTGATTTAAAATGGAATGATCATATAATGTTGATCGTCGGTAAAGCAGATGCCAGACTGAGATTCATTGGAAGAATCCTAAGGAAATGCAATCCGAAAACAAAGGAAGTAGGTTACAGTACGCTTGTTCGCCCACTGCTTGAATACTGCTCAGCAGTGTGGGATCCGTACCAGATAGGGTTGATAGAAGAGATAGAGAAGATCCAACGGAGAGCAGCGCGCTTCGTTACAGGATCATTTAGTAATCGCGAAAGCGTTACGGAGATGATAGATAAACTCCAGTGGAAGACTCTGCAGGAGAGACGCTCAGTAGCTCGGTACGGGCTTTTATTGAAGTTTCGAGAACATACCTACACCGAAGAGTCAAGCAGTATATTGCTCCCTCCTACGTATATCTCGCGAAGAGACCATGAGGATAAAATCAGAGAGATTAGAACCCACACAGAGGCTTACCGACAATCCTTCTTTCCACGAACAATACGAGACTGGAATAGAAGGGAGAACCAATAGAGGTACTGAAGGTACCCTCCGCCACACACCGTCAGGTGGCTTGCGGAGTATGGATGTAGGTGTAGATGTAGATGTAGCAATCAAGTGTAGAGTTTAATATATCGTCTACGTCGTCATTACTATAAGCAGAATAATGACGCCATCTGGCAGTGATGGGGCAAAGAGCATATCGAAGAAACCTTCTGGAGTGGTTTTGGCAAACCACAGGGAAGAAATGTGTGTGAATATCTAAGGAAACAAACTGCTGAGGCCATCGTTCCCTAGACTTACACACTACTTAAACTAACTTATGCTAAGAGTAACACACACACACCCATGCCCGAGGGAGGACTAACCTCCGGTGGACGGGGCCGCGCAATCCGTGACATAGCGCCTCTGACCGCACGGCCACTCTGCGCGGTAAAACCACAGGGAACCTTAGTGGGTGTATTAGCTGTTGTATGGACGGGGTTGCTTCAGAATACTAGGCCGAAGATTCATTCTGTTTGCCACATAACTCAGTATACAGTTACGAGCCCATACCGAACGAAATCTTCTAGAATTAAGTATAGGTTTCGATGCATAACCTGAAGCGCGATCTTCACATACGAAAGGAATGAAGATTAGGAGTCTAAGGTCCCATCTACATCGAGGTTATCAGAGACGAAGCACAAGCTGGGATTAAGGAAGGATAGATAACAAAATCGGTCATATCTTACGAAGGAACTGTCCTGGACTGCCGGACTGGGATTTGAACCGTTCTCCTCCCGAATGTGAATCCGATCACATACGGTATCGTCAAGTGAACACAATACCGAGCAGCACTGCATCCACCTCACAACACATGTCCGAAGTGACTTACGTGGGATTGTAGGCGATTCGTATGGTTGAATTTTCTCATTTTGTGAGAACTGAATGGCGATCTGTTAAACTGTTAACCATTCAACAGCCAAGATTGCATAAAATATTTATTTATTTAAGACAACAGGTTTCAACAGACTATGCTGTCATCTTCAGATCACAAAATCTTTTGTAAATTCATTTTACGCTGACCTCACGCACAAGATCTCAAGTGGATAAAAATAGCACACTATAAAAGGCTTGTCATCGCTAAAATATTTAAAAACAGAGTACCTTTTGCAACAGAGAAAGTCTACATACATATTACACATAGCTGCTTCTTGCATCATACAAACACAGTACAGAATAGCACAACTGTTTACAAATTCTGGAGACATTCTAAACAGTGCGAATCCACCTTGAAAGATTTATTTGCAATGCCTCTGCGATGAGTAATGCTTTGTCCAGTAGGCTCGAAATTAATTGACAGCATGCTAGAGAAGCTTAGGCAGTACATGGATGAAAGTACGTAACATTTGCCGGTATAATATTACATTTTTAACTAGTTGTATAAATAAATGGCCGAAGTGGGAAAGGCAGACTCCTTCGGAACGCACTTCATATCATTCTGCTATCGCTAAGAAGATACAGTTTAGTTGGGTAGAGGTACGCCATCTGCTCGATCTTTGCGTGGCATGGAGTAAATCTCTGTCTGTGATCATCCCCGGTCAGTATTCTGTACTGACAGCTACTGACAAAGTGCTGTCTTGCAGCGTAAAACACACTGTGTGGAACAGATCAGAACGTATTTACGAGGTCTGGTGTAACAGATAATTAAAGCTCAACTTCTCTCTTCAAATTCTTAGTGACACGAACATAAGTACAGGAGGAAATTTTTTTTCCGCATAGGGAAGGAGGAAGTCGTACGCGAAGGCCGTATCGGCCAAGGAAAAACACAAGAAAGTAACCATCTGAAAAACACGCAACTGTCGTCTGCTGCAATTTAATCGACAGTCGATACTCCACGCGTTGCAGGCTACCTCCAATCAGAGATCTCGGCGTCACGCCCGAATCATTCGCCGCTGCCAAACTGCCACAACAACTGGTCAAGTCAATTCCAATTCCTTGTCCGGCTTACTTTTTCGTTGTCTTTGGATCCCCAATCACGGGTCTGGCACATGCATTTCGTATTTCATCACACGTGATAACCCCCCCCCCCCCCCCACACACACACATGAAATTCACACAAATTCACACATTTCACATGCAGCACTAACCAGACACTACTGGGTACGTCCGCAAAAAACGCGATACAGTGTCACATGTACAGTTATCATAATCATAGCGATCGGCTTACAATAGGTAAGCTTCGCACGGCATTGCGTGAGGCAGAATTTTTAAAGGCTGCAATTCATCATTGCGACTGTCTTATCACAGTCATAAGTTCGCGTCACACTGTTGTCTTGTAGCGTGTAGGTTAGGGTATAACCCTGACAGATGAAAGGTCACAAGATCGACTGCTGCGAAATGTTTTTGTTCCAAAAGTTTGATTATTTTTGCTGAGTTATTTGGTTTGAATGAAATTTCTTTGCCGCGTCATTTATCATCATCTTACTGACTTTTTTATTTGCTCTTACTTTTTTATCATTCCTTTTCGTTTGGAAACTGGCTGCGTCGCCTGTAATATGCAACCAAGTGCAAACCAGGACTGCTTATCGGTAGGTAAAGCTGCAGCTCGTGTGTCAGTATGAGGATAGTTTCAGGCAACTAAGTGAGTGATTACAGTTTGCTTTTAGCACTGGAATTGAATTTTTTCTGTCTTGAGTTTGCTCGTGGAGGTTAGCTTTAATCGTCGTGAACAAAGCGATCGTGATTTTAGTTCAAAAATGGTTCAAATAGCTCTGAGCACTATGGGACTTAACATCTGTGGCCATCAGTCCCCTAGAACTTAGAACTAGTTAAACCTAACTAACCTAAGGACATCACACACATCCATGCCCGAGGCAGGATTCGAACCTGCGACCGTAGCGGTAACGCGGTTCCAGACTAAAGCGCCTAGAACCGCACGGCCACACCGGCCGGCCGTGATTTTAGTTCCGTCATTGATTGTCGACTGCCGTTTTCTCGGATACACTGCACATCACGTGGTTGTGGTTAGCTTAGGACGTACGTTTAAATTAACAGCTACAAAACATGTTTGTCTGTCGCAGTTCAGCCATTGGTCACTTAAACTCAGCTGTATACATATCATCTCGCACTTCCGACATACTTCAAGGCTGCTGCTTACAATATTGCTTCACGCCACACATCAAGAGCATTTTGTTTTTGTATCACCTATAACGCAGCAGAAGCCGTCAGCCCACGTGGCAATACTGTAGCGGCAAGTGGCATTCGTCAATTGCCAAGTAATTTTAATCGAACTTTAGTGAAATATTCTGCGAGGTAACGTGTCGAGAAAAAGAGTTCCTTTCTCTTGTCAGCTGTAGCAACCCGAAAAAAAGTTAATTTTATGGTAAATGTGAAGGGATTAGATAGCAAGGCCTTAGTGTGTCGTAATGAAAAGAATGCCGCAGAGAAAGCAAGTAGGCCAAGTTCCGATAGGCCAGAAAGGTGGGCTGACGTAACAGTCGTTGGCTAGGCGTTCCAGACGGCAATGGAAACCACCTCGTCACTGGCGTAGTCACTTAAGGGCCAGGGATGGTGGGGGGTCTTATTGCTGCAACCTCTCTCTTCTTAGCACTGCTCCCTTCATTTATGGATCATTTTAAGTTTTTACAAGTTATAGAATATCTTGTGACTACGTACGCTTTCCTGGCATAATAAGTCTAGAAAGTCTCTTCGGGCTTGCTGCCGGATCCTAAAATCAACCTGACTCAATATTTCGGCGATCCAACTGGTCGCCACATTCAGGAGAACGCTGCATCTGCTGATGAGTGCCACATTCTCCTGAAGATGGCGACCAGTTTGATCGCCGAAATATCGAGTCAAGTTGATTTTAGAATCCGGCCGCAAACCCGAAAAGACTTTATAGAATATCTTATTATCCTCTGATTTCATCACTTCGCATGTTTTGACACACTTTTTCTCTCTCTGTACCACATACTAGTCACAACACTTTTTTTTCACTTTATTTCATCAAACCTTCACTGAATGTCTTTGAATGAATCTGAACTTCGCAGACAAAATCTCTGAGGTTGTTCAACGATACCCTCTGATTGTATTGATACCAGGAGCCTCTGATCTTCAGTGGCACGTCCGAGAGTAATTGCATTTCATTTGATTTCTGAAAAAAATCAGTAAAACTGAACACGAAAGCCCCCGTAGACGATCAAACAACTCGTAAAAGTGCACGAGTTTGTCAGTTTATGTGGCAGTGTGTCGCTTTTTACGACGTGGTTGTCAAACTCGGACTCTGTTTAACGCGTCTGAAAGAAATTTCGGTTGACATCTGACGTGACAAACAAGCTTGGCCGTTTACGCATGCGTTTGTCAACCAATAAGCAGTTGCTTGCCGGAGTATTATAGCTTTGAGGTACCTGCAGGTAGAGTATATTTCGAAGATATGAAATTTATATCCTGCGTTGTACTTCGTGCGTTCCCCTCGGATGCCAAAATACTTCGCTGCACAATGCGCACAGCTTGACAGTTTCTACAAACGTGAGGTTAAATTTGACAAAAGTCGTTGGTCAGTCTGCGCACTAGCTTGACAAACACCGAATTTGACGAACAGGTTTGATGGTTTTCAGGGGCTTTTAACGTGTAAGTGGCGGAAATGAGGATGCTGAGGTGGATGCGTGGGGTAAGAAGGAAGGACACAATTAGAAATGAATCTGTTAGAGGAGCTGTGAAAGTGGGACCCATGGGGATAAAGATACAAGAGAACAGACTAAGGTGGTACGGCCACTTACAGAGAAAAGGGGAAGAGTGTATCGGAAACAGAGTAGAAGATATAAAGATTGAAGGAGCGAGAAGGAGAGGAAGACCGAAGATGAGGTGGGAGGATAAGATATCCGGGGACCTAAGGGAGAAAGGATGGAAGAAGGAAGAGGCAATGGATAGAGAACTATGGAGGAGAAGGATCCAGAAGAGCAACGCCGACCGTACGTGACGTGGGACAAGGCGACGATAAAGAAAAAGAAGAAAAAGAAGAAGAAGAAGAAGAAGAAGAAGAGCGGCTTTTAACGAATCACAATAGCGTCCGTCGTAAATGACTAATGCCGGCTGGAGTGACCGAGCGGTTCTAGGCGCTTTAGTCTGGAACCGTGCGACAGTGACGGTCGCAGGTTCGAATCCTGCCTAGGGGATGGATGTGTGTGATGTCCTTAGGTTAGTTAGGTTTAAGTAGTTCTAAGTTCTAGGGGACTGATGACCTCAGATGTTAAGTCCCATAGTGCTCAGAGCCATAAATGACTAATGTAGTTGGGGTAGAATAGCGGAACGGCCACGGTGAGGAGAACAGACGACGAAACTGGTTACCTGTTGCTCTGGTAACTGTCCTCTAAACAAGTAGGCATTCATCACTTTTTTTTTATCTTGGTATGGTTAGAAAATATGACGTAGGCCCTCCAGTCACAGATTGACTTGAAGGGAACGTCCACCGGAGATTTTTTTTTTTGTAAGTGAATGGATGAAATTACGTGTTCTATCATCTCTGGCGTCATAACACTCGTCAACCTCGGTTTATTCCAACAAGGAACTGTATTATGGAGGTGTGCTCGTTTAATTGGATACGCCAGAGTAGCTTCGCGCGAGAAAAGCAGGATTTCTGACCCACATCAGCTGTTCATTGTTCGGAGAATAGCCCAGAGGAGTACCGGGCCGCGATGACTTGAGACTACAGTGGGCGCCTGGCCGCATAGCCCGTAAATCTGGCGGCAGGCGGCAGAGGCGGCGGCAGCACGTGGAGCGCGTCCTCTCGCCTGCCCTGTCCGCCCTTTACGACACGATCCTAAATTAGGGCCGGCACCTCGGTAAATTACCGACCCCCGCTGCCCCCTCTACACTTCCTGTGCACTTTCACCGGCACTGGCCGCTCCAGCGGCGAGCGCAAGGCCGCGTCCTCCATACTGCGTATGACAAGGCGGTAGAAGGGAACTCCCTACTGTAGCTGACCACCGCAGGCCGCAGTCACATTCAGAACTATGTAACCGCCTCTGCACTACCCCGCTGCTAGTTCTACACTACTGGCCATTAAAATTGCTACACCAATAAGAAAAGCAGATGATAAACGGGTACTCATTGGTCAAATAGAACTGACATGTGATTACATTTTCACCCAATTTGGGTGCATAGATCCTGATAAATCAATACCCAGAAAAACCACCTACGGCCGTAATAACGGCCTTGATACGCCTGAGCACAGAGTCAAACAGAGCTTGGATGGCGTGTACAGCTACAGCTGCCCATGCAGCTTCAACACCATACCACAGTTCATCAAGAGTAGTGACTGGCGTATTGTGAAGAGCCAATTGCTCGGCCACCATCGACCAGACGTTTTCAATTGGTGAGACATCTGGGGAATGTGCTGGACAGGACAGCAGTCGAACATTTTCTGTATCCAGAAAGGCCCCTGCAACTTGCGGTCGTGCATTATGCTGCTGAAATGTAGGGTTTCGCAGGGATCGAATAAAGAGTAGAGCCACGCGTCGTAACACGACTGAAATGTAACGTCCACTGTTCAAAGTGCCGTCAATGCGAACAAGAGGTGACCGAGACGTGGAAGCAATGGCACCCCGTACCATCACGCCTGGTGATACGCCAGTATGGTGATGACGAATACACGCTTCGAATGTGCGTTCACAGCGATATCGCCTAACACGGATGCGACCATCATGATGCTGTAAAAAGAACCCGGATTCATCCGAAAAAAATGACGTTTTGCCATTCGTGCACGCAGGTTCGTCGTTGAGTACACCATCGCAGGCGCTGCTGTCTGATGCAGCCTCAAGGGTAACTGCAGCCATGGTCTCCGAGCTGATGGTCAATGCTGCTGCAAACGTCGACGAACTGTTGGTGCAGATGGTTGTCGTCTTGCACACGTTCCATGACTCAGGGATCTAGACGTGGCTGCACGATCCGTTACAGCCATGCGGATAAGATGCCTGTCATCTCGACTGCTACTGATGTCAGGTCGCTGGGATCCATCATGGGGTTCCGTATTACCCCCCTGAACCCACCGATTCCATATTCTGCTAACAGTCATTGGATCTCGACCAACGCGAGAAGCAATGTCGCGATACGATAAACCGCAATCGCGGTAGGCTACAATCCGACCTTTATCAAAGTCGGAAACGTGACGGTACGCATTTCTCCTCCTTACACGAGGCATCACAGCAACGTTTCACCAGGCAACGCCCGTCAAGTGCTGTTTGTGTATGAGAAATCGGTTGGAAACTTTCCTCATGTCAGCACGTTGTAGGTGCGGCCACCGGCGCCAGCCTTGTGTGAATGCTCTGAAAAGCTAATCATTTGCATATCACAGCATCTTCTTCCTGTCGGTTGAATTTCCGCCTGTCGCACGTCATCTTCGTGGAGTAGCAATTTTAAAGGCCAGTAGTGTATAAGGTTTCAGATGTAGTCCAAATGTCAGGTCAGGAGTTCAAATACAGGCTGAGGCCAAAATTATAAAACACACCTCGAACACAAAACATTGACATGCCTGGTACACTGAAGGAAAACCGTTTGCATTCGAAACAGCTTCCAGTCGTTTAGGGATGGATGAATACAGATCCTGGATGGAATTGCGAAGGATTTTATACTTTTTTTCCTGTAAAACTGCGAAAATATCAAATAACGATGAAGCAGTTGGACAATGATCGTGCAGGCTTCTCTCCAAAGTAGACCACAAGGATTCGATAATACTGAGATGTAGTGACTGTGGTCGCCAGAGAAGATGCGAAAGCTCACTCTTGTGCCCAAAAAACCAGTTCTGGACGATATGAGCTGTGGTAACAGGGGCTCTGTCGTCTTTGAACTCATCACCACCACTGGGGAACATACACTGCACATGGGATGGACCCGATCACCCAAAATGGTCACATTACCCTTGGCAGTAATGTGACCATGCAGATTAACCAAGCGGCCTACAAAATACCATAATCACATAAATAGCTACTCAAAATATCACAACCGAACCTACACCATATTTCACTCTCGGGACGTAAACTCGGCCAGAAGTCGAAAACACTATGAAATAAAACTCATCCGCCCAAATAACTTTCTTCCACCGCTCTGTAGTCCAGGTTTTGCGGCTTCGGCACCGCATTTTCCTCTGACGGGCATCTGCATTACTGATGAGTGGTTTTGGAGCTCCGGCTCGCCCAGCTTTTCCGAGCTTACGGAAGTTTCTTGGTGTTATGGTTCGCGGGTGCGACACTCAATTCTGCAGTGACTGTAGCAGCTGCCCTCTTCTTTGCCGTCACCATCCTCTTCAATGACCGACCGTCACGCTCACTCGACATAATTGTTGGTAAGGCGGGTGCCAGGTTGAGATTCATTGGGAGAGTCCTTAGAAAATGTGGTCCATCAACAAAGGAGGTGGCTTACAAAACACTCGTTCGACCTATACTCGAGTGTTGCTCATCAGTGTGGAATCCGTACCAGGTCGGGTTGACAGAGGAGATAGAGATGATCCAAAGAAGAGCGGCGCGTTTCGTCACAGGGTTATTTGGTAAGCGTGATAGCGTTACGGAGACGTTCAGCAAACTCCAGTAGCAGACTCTGCAAGAGAGGCGCTCTGCATCGTGGTGTAGGTTGCTGTCCAGGTTTCGAGAGGGTGCGTTTCTGGATGAGGTATCGAATATATTGCTTCCCCCTACTTATACCTCCCGAGGAGATCACGAATGTAAAATTAGAGAGATTAGAGCGCGCACGGAGGCTTTCCGGGAGTCGTTCTTCCCGCGAACCATACGCGACTGGAACAGGAAAGGGAGGTAATGACAGTGGCACGTTAAGTGCCCTCCGCCACACGCCATTGGGTGGCTTGCGGAGTATAAATGTAGATGTAGATACACTTTCGTCCGCTTTGTGGTTTAGCGCTTTCCCTGTATGCCGTATAAATCTGTGGTGCGGTGCCTTTTGGAACGCCATACACTTCTGCTCCCTTGCTTGCGGAAGCACGCATCATACGAGCACCAACAATTTGGCGACATTCGAATACTCTTAGCCCCTACATAATGCATTCCCAGCTACACAGAACGCTGTTCTGATCACAACTGACTCTTGCAACGTGTTGAGGACGTTATCGCACAGGTGACATTCGAGACCAAATACAACAGCACAACCTGCAGGCTTGGAAAGCATCTGCATTTACCTTCAAGCATTCATTTCTTGCCGTGTCCATGTATTTGTCAGACCCTTATGTAACGCGTTCGCATCGAAATTAAGAGATATCCAACAGAATCTCTCTGGCATAAAATATTTGTCCTCTCAGTTTGAAGCACTATTAACAGATGCAGAAGGGATCACTTAATAACTGCTGTTGTTGTCTTATGTCGAATGATTAGTTTCATGGAGTCCTCCACGCTCATGTACCCTGTGCATGTTAATACCGCTGCATAAACTACTACAACCTCCATTCATTTGTATCTGCAGACTGTATTCAGGCAACAAACTGACCGTAATGTCTGAAGGTACGTCGTATCAACAGACCTTTTCACGCTGTGCGAAAAATTTCTTTTCTCCCAAATTCGATTCAGTAGCTCCCCATTATTTACGCAACCTACCCATCAAATATCCAGCAGTCTTCTGAGCCACCTTATTTCAAAAGTATCTATTCTCTTCTTGTATGGACAGTTTATAATCCACTTTCCAAATGTACTTACGGCTGCTCCCGGCGGAGGTTCGAATCCTCCCTTGGGCATGGGTGTGTGTGTTTGTCCTTAGGATAATTTAGGTTAAGTAGTGTGTAAGCTTAGGGACTGATGACCTTAGCAGTTAAGTCCCATAAGATTTCACACACATTTTAAAAAATAAAAAAATGTACTTAAGGCTACACTGCTAACAAATACTCTCAAAAATACTAAATTCATATTCAGTGTTAACAAATTCCCCTTTCTCATAAACTCTTGTTATTGCCAGTCTATATTTTATATCCTTTCTACTGAGGCTACTGTCAGCTACTTAATTGACCAAACAGAAAATTCATCTACTTTTAGTGTCTTATTCCCTAATGTATTCCATAAAAATCATCTGATTAAATTTATACTGCAATCTGTTACTCTTATTTTAATTCTGTTGATGCTCACTTTACAGTCTCTCTTCAAGACTATCCACCCCGTTCAGCCAATCTTCCAAGTCCTTTGCCATCTCTGACAGAATTACAACGCCATCAGGAAAGTCAAAGGCTTCCTTGTTTCCTCTCGATCTAAGAAACCACTGTCTACATTTCACGGCAAACAGAAGTCTTATTACATGTCGGTACTCGTTATGTACAATTAATAATGTTCTCTATTTCGGGATCTTGCAATTGCCTGTTCACGCTACTGGAGCTGCACTTGACAGTCGACTTCTACAAAATATTTTTCCTCGGTTCCTACCCTTTCATCTTCCATCAGTTGTACCACAGCGAGCGGAGTGAGGTCTTCCAAAGCGAGACAGCCCGCGCACTTCTTCAGGAGCTGGCCTCCCTTGGTACAGCGTCCTAACTGTTCCGTCGCCGTAAAATGAGAACAAATAAGGATGTCGAAGCGCGGCAACATACATTACCAGACTTCAAGGCGTTCTGCGGTGGCGGTCCTCACCTGCAATAGAAAGACAGTATGTAGAGCGACGCACATTTAACGGTGACGCGAGAAGAATGATTAATGCTACACTTACAATTACAAGACACAAGAGAAGCTTACAAAACTACTTGGATAGCAGTCTCGCTCAAACTCAACAAAGCGTGTAATATGTTATATGAAGCACATCTAATAGTTTGAACGCACCGCAATCAGGAGCAAAGAGAGTACTTGATGGATTTTAAGGGAAGAATAAATTGGGCAGATACTGCTTGGAAGATGATGATAATAAATGAAATAACAGCTCGATAAAAAATTCCCCTGACAAGCGGGATGAGCCATACGAAATTTTGTTAAAGGAACTGTTGCAATGCATTATTATTATTATTATTATTATTATTATTATTATTACCATCGCATCAAAAACCATAAAATTCAGTTATTTACGAATTTTGAACGTATCTACAAAATGCTTGCAACGTACACAGGATATCTTCACATCATACGGATTCTGAGACCCAGAATCAGCAATCTTTGATCTCTCTGGCATGTGCTGAAACTGGGTCATTCATTGTGCAAGTTACAAGGAAGCTACTTCGTCGAAGATCCGTCTGCTTGCAACATGATATCACAGAGGATTGGGCGTTCCCTGGGGAATGGCAGAATCTTTAACCACTAGAAAAAAAGGGCCAAACTGATTGTTTCAAGGCCAGATATGACTGTAACCTGCACTTTAGACGAACCAAGCTGAGTATCCAATCTCATCTGCTTGGTTTTTCTGGCTTCCAAGATCTAAATTTTTTACTAAACTATAATAATGACAATATATGATAGTATACCTAGTACCCAGTGAGAGCATAGTAATTTGAGATTCATAAATGAGTTTAGTCCCATTTCATTTCATTACCCATTACATATTGCTTGCCAACATAGTTGCAGTGATATAATTAGTAACTCAGAAAACGGAAGTATGAATTATTGTTAATTGAAAAGGTTCATACAGTACGACCTTACATATTTAGTGAGCGGTAGGAGACATCATTTTAAAGTACATATTTCCAAATTTTTCCAAAGGTATCTAAAATGTCGCAAACTAATCATCTTCAGAATTAATTAACATTTTAGACCACTGCTAACTTCAATTAAAAAGTATGTCAGAATTACTGTTAGATTATGTACTTCGGCGTTATAATTTTGTTGATATATTTTTGAAAGTTCAATATTTTGAGGGTCATAGAATATTTTATCTAAAATGGATGCCGTCAATAATGAGTAGTGTGAAACATGTTGTTCATTGGTGAAACTATATGTAGATGTAGCACCTATGACGTTAGGCAGTCTGGTGCTGAGAGTAAAGCGAGCAGCACCTATGTGTCTTGTCGTGAGCTATATGCCGTATTCCGGTAATTAACACTCTGAAATATTCTCATATACTGCGTATATGGTAGTTCATTTTCTTCAATCGTTGGTTTAATTCATGACTTCTGTGACAGTAATTACTAATTAATTCTGAGTGAGAACTTATTGGAGAAGAACAGTGATTATTGACTTCTGTGAACAATGACTGGTTAGGATGGCAGTGTTGACGGACTTTTTGATTATTTTTGTGCACTATCTCAATTTTAACGAGTTCATTAAACGTGATATGGTGAACTGATACGTTAAAATTTCGCCACATGTGAATCGTTTTGAACCACTGGACTGTGTTGTGATTGCTGCAGGAGGACAATTTATTGACCTATGAACTAGTGTAGAGGTAACAACCTGCTTTCCCTTAATTCGAACTACATGTGAGATCCGAATCTGCTCACATAAGTGAACACTTTACACCAAGGGTACAATAAAAGTGTTTTATATCTGCCTCTTCTGTCGACGTCATATTGCAATACTCTTAGAGCATCAGGAGAACTAACATCTTTCAGTCAGTTTTGGAGCCAGCGCAGCTGCCTAGAATAACAGAAGAGCCTTATGCAGAAGAAATCAGGTTTTTTCCTACACACTGCACTGCTGGTACGGAAGAAATAACGCTGAATTTTTTGTTACGCTGTGTGTCTTACTGTTGGCATCCGCCTCCGAATGTTAGTGGCTGACAGAGATGGTTGGTTGGTTGTTTGGAGGAAGAGACCAAACATCGAGGTCATCGGTCTCATCGGATTAGGGAAGGACGGGGAAGGAAGTCGGCCGTGTCCTTTGAGAGGAACCATCCCGGTATGTACCTGGAGCGATTTAGGGAAATCACGGAAAACCTAAATCAGGATGGTCGGACGCGGGACTGAACCGTCGTCCTCCCGAACGCGAGTCCAATGTGCTAACCACTACGCCACCTCGCTCGGTGGCTGACAGAGATTTTATGTTGGTGAGAGGATTGAAACGGCGTGCACTCAGCCTCGTGATGCCAGCTGAGGAACTATTTGAGTGAGAAATAACATCTCCAAGATCAGGCTCCCACGCCCCTCCATATCGCATGCAATGACACCAGTGGGCAGAGGATGACACGGCGGTCGGACGGTCTGTCTCGATGGGAAGCTTTGCATGTCTTAGCCGTAATCAAATCCTGGCAGCCACAGGGATTTGAATCTGGGATGTTCAGATATCTGTCGGCGTCAGCTTGCGAGTACAGCACTTCGTGAGATTATAGTAACCTATGGGCGTGGGCCAGATGCGGAAAGGGTTGAGTTAGCTGTGATCTGTTTGCACACTGGGTTCGCCAGACACTGTCCATACACACGCCAGCGCCGCCCACGCACGGGTTTTGTAGTCTCCTGTTCCATATACGCTGCACCCCGCTGTTTACCCTTACCGCACTCTGTACGTAAACAAGGGGAAGCGGATAGGCTGAATGCTGCGCTATTAAAGCACAGAGCAGCCTGCAGGGAAGCCAAACAAAAATAATAAAAAAAAAGAGAAAGCACTCCAGGGGCCGAGCGCCATCTAGGGTGTCTGTCTCTCTGGCGATGTGTGACGTCATAAGAGGGGGGAAAGACTACCAGACAGATTCCATTCCACGCCACACGGCCTTCAGGGGGCGCCGACATGCGTGCTGTACCTCCAACCCCAGTACACAGCGGCTTGATCGCATTACCGTGAACCTCCTAACAGTTCTCATGATCCTCATTTCATACCTCCGCTGCATTTCTGCGACGATATTAATCACCTATGGTGACTTGACGCGTTAAAAGTGGGTGACTCATAAATATTTTATTTACTGATGAAACCTCACTGATTCCGCCTTCAGATGGCTAGACCTTTTTTTGTCAGATCCGATAGGTAAAGAGGAGAAAAATTTCTTAGAAAGCCAACTGCGTGACATATCACGAGAAGTTGACTATATATATATATATATATATATATATATATATATATATATATATATATATATATATATATATATATTCTCCCTGGCGAGATACAAGGGAGATTTTTTTTTTTTTTTATTTGCTAGCATAGACTTTTGATTCGCTGTCTAGATACTGCAGCAGGTCATGTAATAACTATTACTAGCATGTTCAGTTTGATAGTATTGTGTTCAACTAAGGGATGAAATTATCCAGCTAAGCGATTTTACTGAGTTTGTAGACTACAATTACGTGTCTTATGGAACTATGATAGCAAATTATCGGTAAATCAGCGATTCTTTCAAGAATGGAACTGCGATATGTAAAGCGGCTTCAAAGGTCTGATTACTTTAAAAATGAGTTACTATGTTATAAATTTGTAGTAAACGAGAATAATTTTAGAAACGGTTTGAAATTATGTTTCAAGTTTATTCGAAGTTACTAAGTGCTCTCATTCTGAAATACTGTATGAATAAAGTAAGGGTGTTTGCGCGCCCTCAATTACACTGCCTCAAGACCAACACAAAGTTTGTAACTGTAGCACCTGTCTTATTGTGTTGAACTTTTAACGTAGGATTATACGTCTTAATTAGTTGATTACGGCAGCATTTTAAATTTCAGTCAATAATTAGGCGAAAAATTAAAAATCGAATTCCCCTGCAACTGGCAAATGATGTAAAAAATGTTGTAAACGCTTTAATTTCTTCGTAATGTCACCATATGGGCCAGTTTCAACTTCATCGAGAGAAATGTTCCCTTCTTTCCAGAGGTCTATCTACGCGGTTTTGCCATTTGCTTTTTGTAATTCCAGTCCACAGCCTAACGTTAGGTTCCATAACCGGTTCCGTCGTGATCTCATACTTTTTCCCAAGTCTCAACTTGTCTGACAAACGCTCGACTGGAAAAAGACACACTCCGACCCGCTTACTGCCACTGTCTGCATAGTTATAAAACGAAGCCGCGTGAATGGTCACCTTCCGTATATTTATATCAGCTGGCAGCGCCCCCTGTTTCTTGGTTTATCAGCTGAATAGTACACGGAAACGCTTGAAAAATTAAAGACTGTTCAAGTATGTGATTGAACTGTTGCTATGCTTTTATTTACCACATTAATATCGCATCTAGGGTCAGAAACTGGTAAGTTGTGATTATCTATAAACTATTATTGTTGATAAAAAGTTTCCAATTACAATGGATCTCACAATCTTAGCTCAAAACAATTTTGTAATTCCGATTGTGCTACAGAATGCACATTGTTTCTTTACCAAAAGTTGGGTATTGGAAGGCAGATTATACAAACAATATTTGTTTCGCGAGCACTAATTTAAAAATGAGCTTCAAAATCTATATCTACATCCACACCCCGCAAGCCACCTGACGGTGTGTGGCGGAGGGTACCTTGAGTACCTCTATTGGTTCTCCCATCTATTCCAGTCTCGTATTGTTCGAGGAAAGAAATATTTGTCGGTACGCCTCTGTGTGGGCTCTAATCTCTCTGATTTTATCCTCATGGTCTCTTCGCGAGATATACGTTGGAGGGAGCAATATACTCCTTGACTCCTCGGTGTAGGTATGTTCTCGAAACCTCAACAAAAGCCCGTACCGAGCTACTGAGCGTCTGTTCTGCAGAGTCTCCCACTGGAGTTTATCTATCATCTCCGTAACGCTTTCGCGATTACTAAATGATCTTGTACCGAAGCGCGCTGCTCTCCGTTAGATCTTCTCTATCTCTTCTATCAACCCTATTTGGTACGGATCCCACACTTGTTAGCAGTATTCAAGCAGTGGGCGAACAAGTGTACTGTAACCTACTTCCTTTGTTTTCGGATTGCATTTCCTTAGGATTCTTCCAATGAATCTCAGTCTGGCATCTGATTTACCGACGATCAACTTTATATGATCATTCCATTTTAAATCATTCCTAATGCCTACTCCCAGATAATTTATGGAATTAACTGCTTCCAGTTGCTACCTGCTATATTGTAGCTAAATGATAAAGGATCTTTCCTTCTATGTATTGGCAGCACATTACACTTGTCTACATTGAGATTCAATTGCCATTCCCTGGACCATACGTCAATTCGTTGCAGATCCTCCTGCATTTCAGTACAATTTTCCATTGTTACAACCTCCCGCTATACTACAGCATCATCCGCAAAAAGCCTCAGTGAACTTCCGATGTTATCCACTAGGTCATTTATGTATATTGTGAATAGCAACGGTCCTACGACAGTCCCCTGCGGCACACATGAAACCACTCTTACTTCGGAAGACTTCTCTCCATTGAGAATGACATGCTAAGTTCTGTTATCTAGGAACTCTTCAACCCAATCACACAATTGGTCTGATAGTCGATAAGCTCTTACTTTGTTCATTAAACGACTGTGGGGAACTGTATCGAAAGCCTTGCGGAAGTCAAGAAACACGGCATCTACCTGGGAACCCGTGTCTGGTGCTTCAATATGATCAAAAAGTACATTTTATTTCCACTTCTTAAACTCTCACACACATGCTGCAGTAACTGACATAATTGTTTAACGCACGTATATTTTTTCACTCTTGCTATACGCCATAAATGTTGGGCGAAAACACTGTAAATCCATCAGATGATGGGTACCCGAGTGACAACTGCAACAATAACAGTAATACAAAGGAATTTTCCCAAACAAACTTGCCTGCTTGAGGATTACTTCAACAACCCTTAAAAGGAGACTGCCTGTTGATGGAACTGAATCCAAGCAGCTTACGTAATGCCTGCTGTCTGGGACTGATGCGGTGATAAGGAAATGTGCTGTTTTATCTGCCTGTGGCGGTGAGAGCCTCAACTTGAAGGAGAGACG
Source organism: Schistocerca cancellata (assembly GCF_023864275.1). Taxonomy (NCBI): domain Eukaryota; kingdom Metazoa; phylum Arthropoda; class Insecta; order Orthoptera; family Acrididae; genus Schistocerca; species Schistocerca cancellata. The sequence goes on from NC_064632.1 coordinate 159,141,189, forward strand.
AGAGGTAGCGAGTCTCCAGGGCAGTGTGTGTGTGTGTGTGTGTGTGTGTGTGTGTGAGACGTAGCGCAGACCCCGGGCTGTGTCCCTTCTGTCTTCGGGCCTCGCCCCGCCACGGGTTGGGGAAGGCAGCCCTGAGTTGCCACAGGCCGAGCCCGCTTATCGCACCAGCTCAGCTCTGCTCAGTTCAAGGGTCACGTGGCAGGCAAAGTCTCCTCCGTCCGCCTGATAGCCTCTGTTATTACTCCCACACACTCCCGCCGACAGATACACAAGGAGGGGGTGTAAACCACACTGCAGCAGGGAAGGCATTTCAGTGAAACATTTGGAGCAAAGCGAACAACAAGTGTAAAAGCACTTCAAGTGGTGGCAGGGTCGACCACACGACACGCTAAAGCTCATCGCCTCTCAGATAACTTAAAATTACTCTGCTGATCGCGAAATCTTTATTGCCATCCAGTCTAAACGTGGTTATATGCTTCAAAATTCCAGTTTTGTTAAATTTTCTTTCAAAAACTATGTGGTAACCTTTTGTCACTAACACTAGGTCCCAATGATTTTTTTTTTTTTTCGAATTAAAGGACATAAAAATCTCTGTTATCATCTTGAAAGTATAGCAACAGAAGAAACTGCTAGAATGAGAACAGCGAGCATGTGAAATAGGAATATAACAGGAATGTCTAAGAGAGAAAAAAAGGCAAAACCGTCGTTAGCATGTAAGTAGGCTGTTTAGGTTTTTACGTTGGTAACGCCACATAGTGGTCTATATGAAAATCACTGACTGTGCTGTGTGAAGTCTGTGGCTGGTTCGCATTGTTGGAATATTTGTTATTGTAGTGTTGGGCAGTTGGATGTGAACAGCGCGTAGCGTTGCGCAGTTGGAGGTGAGCCGCCAGCAGTGGTGGATGTGGGGAGAGACATGGCAGAATTTTGAGAGCGGACGATCTGGACGTCTGCCCATCAGAAAGAGTAAATTTGTAGCATTGGATATCATGAACTGATATATATATATATATATATATATATATATATATATATATATATATATATATATGAGGTAAATACATTGTTTGTCCCCTATCAAAATCTTTCATTTGTTAACTATGAATATCAGTAGTTAGTGGCTTCAGTAGTCAGAATCTTTTATTCAGCTGGTGGTATTGGCGCACGTTGTATTGCAGTTGTCTGAGTAACAAAGATTTTTGTGAGGTAAGTGATTCATGAAAGGTATAGGTTATTGTTAGTCAGGGCCATTCTTTTGTAGGGATTATTGAAAGTTTGCGTTGCGCTACAAAAATGGCTCTGAGCGCTATGGGACTTAACAGCTGAGGTCATCAGTCCCCTAGAACTTGGAACTACGTAAACCTAACTAGCCTAAGGACAACACACACATCCATGCCCGAGGCAGGATTCGAACCTGAGACCGTAGCGGTCGCGCGGTTCCAGACTGAAGCGCCTAGAACCGCTCGGCCACCCCAGCCGGCTGCGCTACAAATTTTGTGTGTCAGTTTAGTGTTGGTCAGAATAAGTAAAGCGAGAAAAGTCTGAGTACGTTCAGTTCAGCTGAGCTGTTTGAAAATCAAATAACGTAAGAGGTTTATCAGGACAGTAATTCATAAATTTTTCTAAGGGGAGGTTTCAAGTACTTTGACACTGTGTCACAAAAAGCTCAGCAATAACAATGGTTACTTAAGAACTACTTCATACAATCGAAATGGGTCTGCTCTATCAGGCAAGACGCGGCTGTCCACTAAATCGTGTCATTAATGTCATTATTCAGGAGAGGTATCTCATACCTCCTGACAACATTTCCACTGTTGCCACAGCTGGACGTAACCTAGAAACCAATGTGGGATTAAAGGGACCAGACTGCTACGGTCATCGGTCAGAAACCAATGGCGGGCCGGCCGCGGTGGTCTAGCGGTTCTGGCGCTGCAGTCCGGAACCGCGGGACTGCTACGGTCGCAGGTTCGAATCCTGCCTCGGGCATGGGTGTGTGTGATGTCCTTAGGTTAGTTAGGTTTAAGTAGTTCTAAGTTCTAGGGGACTTATGACCTCAGATGTTAAGTCCCATAGTGCTCAGAGCCATTTGAACCAATGGCGGGAGGCTATATGGACAGAGATGGCGATACGACATTAACGACTGCGTGAAATTTGTTGGTCTCATCTCAAAAGACACAACAATAAGATGAAGGTGGCGTTCGAAGGTCTAAAGAAACGAAAACAGCTATGACGATTATTGTAATGAAGAAAAAAGGGGAGGAGAATTAGCCAAAAAATGAAAATGAGAAAGAAGAGGTGATTGCAACAAGGCAAAGAGAGGGAGGAAAGAGAATGATGAGTGAACGAAAAACAGCAAGATGAAGAATAACGGGAAGCTGAGAAATAAGAAGTGGGCGAATAAAAGATGGGGACTTTTGCAAACCCTCGTCGCCACTTTTGTAAAGGCTTCCTCGCTACGGTTGTGGAGGTCGAGTTGCCGCTGTTTTAACGGAAGGACGAGTTTGGCAGTTCGTGATACGGTTTCTGGTGCAATAAAGCGCTAAGACAATTTCTCCCCACTACTATCACACAGTAACAGCATAGGAGAACGAAGGTCACATAAAGTCACACAAATGAGCTAAAAAGATTTACTTGTCTTTGTGACTTGTCGGACACTGAGGTCTGCAGCATTGCATGTAATATAACGCAAAAAAGTTCTTCAATCGATAAGTGCAAATAATCGTGGGTAAACCAAGTGCAAATAATCGTCGGTAAACTTCACAGTACATAGCAAACGCAATTCACAACAACTGTGTGTTGTTCACTTTTAAGAGTTCGTTAAAGGTCGTTTCCTGTCTAAGCCTGGACGATGATCTATAACCAAGTGGGCGACGGCTGCTCTTCTATCTCCAGGTAGGCTTCCGTCCGTTGTCGTCCGGCCATTGGCGGACTGAACTCGGCCGGCAGTTGCCCGAGGCGCCGCACGTGGCGCTAGTGGAGTTCGCGCAAGTGCCGAGTCTCTATGCCACTCGCACCAGCTCGCATCTTTGCGCCTGTGGGGCTTTTGCCCTGGCTGTGCCTTGGCTCAAATGGTTCAAATGGCTCTGAGCACTATGCGACTTAACTTCTGAGGTAATCAATCGCCTAGAACTTAGAACTAATTAAACCTAATTAACCTAAGGACATCACACACATCCATGCCCGGGGCAGGATTCGAACCTGCGACCGTAGCGGTCGCTCGGTTCCAGACTGTAGCGCCTAGAACCGCACGGCCACTGCGGCCTGCGCTGTGCCTTGTTCGGACGAGAAAACAGACAGGAAACAAGCAGAATAAGCTAAGGAAGAGGACAAATGATAGGTGGTACAGGGAGAATAAGAAGCACATTCGAAAGAGGACGAGGAAATAGAATAGTTAGGCCAGGTGAATAGACTCTTACTTCAATGTTACTAGAACGTTGCTGCTCTCAGATGTGGCTTCAGCAGTACACGACCGCCAGCAAAATCATCTACATCTACGACTGCATCGTTACTCTGCAATTCACAGTTAAGTGCCTGGCAGAAGGTTCATCGAACCATTTTCATACTACTTCTGTACCATTTCACTCTCGAATGGCGCGTGGGAAAAAGGAACACCTAAATCTTTCCTTTCGAGCTCTGATTTATTTTATTATGATGGTCATTTCTCTCGAAGTAGGTGGGTGTCAAAATATTTTCGCTTTCGGAAGAGAAAGTTGGTGATTGAAATTTCGTAAATAAATCTCGCCGCAGAGAAAACAGCCTTTGTTTCAGTGACTGCCACCCCAACTCGCGTATCATATCAATGACACTCTCACCCCTATTGTGCGATAACAAGAAACGAGCTGCCCTTCTTTGCACTTTTTCGATGTCCTCCGTCAATCCTATCTGGTAAGGATCCCATACCGCGCAGCAATATTCCAGCATGGGACGGACAAGTGTAATGCAGGCCGTCTCTTTAGTGGGGTTGTCGCATCTTCTAACTGTTCTTCCAACTAAGCGCAGTCTTTGTTTCGCCTTCCCACTGTGGTCTTTACAATTTAAGTTGCTCGTAATTGTAATTCATAGGTATTTAGTCGAACTGACAGCCCTTAGATTTGTGCGATATATCGTATACCCAAAATTTATCGGATTTCTTTTAATACCATGTGGATGATCTCGTACTTTTCTTTGTTTAGTACTAATTGCCACTTTTCGCGCCATACAGAAATTCTCTCTAGATCATTTTGTAATTGGAACTGATCGTCTGATGATTTTACTAGACGGTAAATTACAGCATCATCTGCAAACAGTGTAAGGGGCCTGCACAGATTATCAGCCATATCATTTATGTAAATCAGGAACAGCAGAGGCGCTATCACACTACCTTGCGGAATGCCACATATCACTTCTGTTCTACTCGATGATTTATCGTCTATCACTACGAACTGTGGCCTCTCGGAGAGGAAATCACGAATCCAGTCACACAACTGAGACGATACTCCATATGCACGCAATTTGATTGACAGTCGCTTGTGAGGAACGATATGAAAAGCCTTCTGGAAATCTAGGAATATGAAATCGATCTGAGATCCCTTTTCGACAGCACTCATTACTTCATGGCAATAAAGAGCTAGCTGTGTTGAATAAGAACGATATTTTCTGAATCCGTGTTGGCTATGTATCAGTAAGTATTTTCTTCAAGGTGATTCATAATGTTGGAGTACAGTACATGCTCAAAAATCCTACTGCAACTTGAGGTCAGTGATATGAGTCTGTAATTCAATGGGTTCCAGTGTCCAGATTTTCTAGTCAATCGTGACTTTTCACAGTTAGTTCCTCCACCCCTACCCTCCCCCCTCCTTCCTTTAGGCCGGTATTACACTATCAAATTTCTTTGTCAAAGATTTGATCAAAGATGTGATCCAATATTCCGTCCAATATATTTGACAAAGATCTTTGACGTAGCGCTAGAGGGGGTATTACACTTCATCAAATTTTTCGTCAAAGTTCAAGATGGCTGACAACAACTTGGTATTAACCGCAGCAGTTCTACGTACTCCAATTGCATCGTGTGCACATGCGGAAAAGACGTGGGGGGAAAAATGGAACCATACATACGAGGTTGAAAGTCTTAAAAGTCCTGGGGTTACAACTTGATAATAAATTCAGTTGGGAGGAGCACACCACAGAACTGCAGAAAGGCCTTAACAAATCTGTATTTGCAATTCGAGTGTTAGCAGACATAGGCAACATAAAAATGAAAAAGCTTGCATACTTTCATTCCATAATGTCATATGGGATAATATTTTGGGGTAAATCTTGAAGTCAAACAAGTTGTCAAGGTCCAAAAGCGTGTAATACATATTATTTGTGGAGTAAATTCACGGACCTCCTGCAGAAACCTCTTCAAAGAACTGGGTATACTAACTACTGCCTCTCAGTATATTTACTTCTTAATGAAATTTGTCGTAAATAATACATCTCTTTTTCCAACAAACAACTCAGTTCACACATACAATACCAGGAACAAAAATGATCTGCACAAGGACTTAAAAGCACTTACTTTAGTTCAAAAAGGGGTCCACTACTCAGGAACACTCATCTTCAATAATTTGCCAGGAAACATAAAAAATTTAGTTAGAAATAAAGATCAGTTTAAAAGGAGCCTGAAAGACTTAGTACTGGCTAACTCCTTCTACTCCATTGGCGAAATTTTTAATAGAAACAAATGATGTATTTATTCATACTATTAGTATTGTTATTTCAGCTTAAAAAAATCGACATGTTCCACATCCACGAGGCTCTCCTCAGCACGGAACTATGGAACGAAAAAGTAATCTAATCTGGGTGAAGCCGTGGGTTTTACGACGACACGATGAAAGCATTCAACAAAACTTGTTACGTGAGCTTACAGTGGAAGACGTCAAGTCATACACCAATTACTTAAGAATGGATGAGCATACATTTCTGTATGTGCTCAATGAAGTGTATCCTCATATCACAAAGCACAATATTCACTTAAGAACTCCTACATCTTCAGAAGACAGGCTCACTGTAACACTCCAATTCCTTGCTACAGGAGAGGGTTATGTTAGGTTAGGTTAGGTTAGGTCGGGTCAGGTCAGGTCAGGTCTCCAATCTCCTTAATCTATTTTTGTATTCAGGGTGCCTCACGTTGTAAAGCTCCCCACCAGCTTCATACATCTCTATTAATTTTGTAGTTGTCGGCACACATCAATTGTATTAACCGCCAATGTTTATAAAAACACTACAGACGACACAACGCTGCAGCGATGCTAGCGCTCCATGTGGTAACATGTCACATTGCAGTGAACAGAAGACAAGCGGTTTCTTTGATCAAATATACAGCGAGGCCCTAGATTTGATCAAATATTGGACGACATTTGACAAAGTCCCTATTACACTATCAAATATCTTTGACAAAGATATTGGACAAAGATATTGGACAAAGAAATTTGATAGTGTAATACCGGCCTTACCAACAGTTCTCCCGTTAACGCGTCACGCAGTGTGGCGTGCTGTGCGCACAAAGGCGGGGCAGTCGAGTCTCCCATCTGAATTGCCCCGCTAGCTGTAAACGAGGAGCTACCGCCTTGGGCTAGGCTGTTTTTATTGGTGCCATAAGCGATGCCCGTTTCTAACTTGGGCCCGTCCCTACCGCGTCTCAACAAAAACGCAGGTTTATCGGTGAGCTGCCTGCCGAAACGTTTCTGCTGTTCCACTGACCGCCTCAGCGCAACTGTCGACACAGGAACCCACTTTGCAGCGGCGCTATGCTCGCTCATGGCTTTGCCTTCGCACCTCCAGCCAGGAAAGCGACGCCAAGGGAAAGACTGTACCTTACAACTTGCAGGAAAGCTCATTTAATCCTAATATTTTTGTTTTCTCTCAGTTTTATAAGGTACTCTTTATACAAACGGAAGTGTTGATGTTAACTGTCTTCAAATGGCTCTGAGCACTATGGGACTTAACATCTGAGGTCATCAGTCCCCCAGAACTTAGAACTACTTGAACCTAACTAATCTAGGGCATCACACACATCCATGCCCGAGGCAGGATTCGAACCTGCGACAGTAGCGGTAGCGCGGTTCCAGACTGAAGCGTCTAGGGCCGCTCGGCCACTCCGGCCGGCTAACTGTCTTCCCTTGAACGAACATATAGGAGACAGATAAATGAAATCCGAACACCTGCCACAATGGAACCATGGAATGGCTACCTTCAAAAGTAATCACCACACGCGTTAACATACGTATCATCCTGCGAGACTGGACGATCAGTTCCTGTTTCGTAGAATGCGGTAGGCCGGTGAAAAATACACAACCGCACCCACTCTTCCATCTTCTCGTCAGACTGAAACCGGAGTCCACGCATGTCTTTTTTCAGGTAGCAAAAGATGTACTCAGCTAAGCAGGAGGACAGAAATGTAATAACGCTATGACTGAGACGTACACACGGTAAGGTCGTTTGAGAGGTATATAACACACTGAGGTGACAGAAGTCATGGGATAGCGATATGTACACATACAGACGGCGGTAGTATAACGTACACAAGGTATGAAAGTGCATTGCATTGGAGGGTTCGTCATTTGTACCTAGGTGCTTTATGTGAAAACGTTTCCGCACGATGGGAATTAAACTTTGAATGCGGGAAGAGTGTTTCAGCTGGACTCGTCGGAGATTCCCTTGCGGAAATATTTAGGGATTCGGTACTCCGATATCCACAGTGTCAAGAGCGTGCCGAGAATACCGTATTTCAGGCATTATCTCTCACCACGGACAACGCAGTGGCTGACGGCCTTCACTTAACGACCGAAAGCGGTGTTTGCATATAGTTTGTCAGTGCTAACAGGCAAGCAACACGGTGTGAAATAAACGCAAAAAACAAAGTGGGACGTACGACGAACGTCTCTATTAGGGCAATTCGTCGAAATTTTACGTTAATGGGCTATGGCAGACGACCTGGACTCGTGACCATATCGGTTGGACCCAGGACGACTGGAAAACTGTGGCCTGATCAGATGAGTCCCGATTTCAGTTGCTAAGGCCTGACAGGAGAGTGTAGTGCAGACCCCAAGAAGCCATGGACCCAAGTTGCCAACAAGGCACTGTGCAAGCTGATGGTAGCTCGATAAAGGTGCGGGCTGTGTTTACATTGAATGGACTGGATCCTCTGGTCCAACTGAACCGGTCACTGACTGGTAATGAACATGTTCAAAAATGGTTCTGAGCACTATGCGACTTAACTTCTGAGGTCATCAGTCGCCTAGAACTTACAACTAATTAAACCTAACTAACCTAAGGACATCACACACATCCATGCCCGAGGCAGGATTCGAACCTGCGACCGTAGTTCGAATCCTGCCTCGGGCATGGATGTGTGTGATGTCCTTAGGTTAGATAGGTTTAAGTAGGGGACTGATGACCTCAGATGTTAAGTCCCATAGTGCTCAGAGCCATTTGAACCATTTCTGCAGTGGACCTCCAACGAGTTGTTGAGTCCATACCAAGTCGACTGACTACACTAAACCGGTCAAAAGGAGCTCCAACACGATATTAGGAGGTGGCCTTCGTCACCTCAGCGTGTAGTCTATTCGTGCTTCCACCCGGCCTACGACAAGTAACGACTTTGTCCTTCTTTGCTCAGTCGTTAACATGCAATCACATGGAATTAATGGTGTCACTGGCAGTTCTCAACTGTCCATCGTGGCCGCCAATGACGCCGGTAGCGTACCCGTGTGCCTTAACCGACCAGAAGCTGAGGAAGGCTCGTTGCGTGCTTGATAGTTCCCTGGTGAAGTGCCACCGGGATTGGGGCGCCGGTTCCCAACGTGAATGGGGATCCCGAACAAACAGCGGTTAGCATTTCTCTTAATTAGAAGACCTAATATTTGCCGTGGCGCCACAGAGAGAATGGAGCGCCCGCGTGGAGGGCTCTGCAAACAGGCGCTTATGGCTCGGTTAGCGGAGCGGTGGCACACACACACACACACACACACACACACACACACACACACACCGCCTGGCCTCACCTCAGACTGGTAGGTTACCTACGGTCAGGCACACGCTCCTCACGCAAGAGCGGCTGACCGTGTCCCCATCCTTCAGGCTCACAAGCCAGATATAGAACATAGGCGGTAGGAACTGCGAATGTCGATGTATTTACAAAATATCCGTAGCTCCATGTATCGATATTTAGAAACGTATCGTTTTCGCGCATGGACATATCGCAAAAAGGTTATCGATATATCGGTGGGAGCTATCGATATACAGGACAGAAGAAAGATCGGCTATACATTGTACAGCCAGTTTTAGAACTATACTTTTAAGAAGAGAAATTTGTTAACATCGAGTATAGATTTAAGTGTCAGGAAGTCGTTTCTGAAAGTATTTGTATGGAGTGTAGCCATGTATGGAAGTGAAACGTGGACGATAAATAGTTTGGACAAGAGGAGAATAGAAGATTTCGAAATGTGGTGCTGCAGAAATATGCTGAAGATTAGATAGGTAGGTCACATAACTAATGAGGAGGTATTGAATAGACTTGGGGAGGAGCTTGTGGCACAAATTGACAAGAAGAAGGGACCGGTTGGTAGGACATGTTCTGAGGAATAAAGGGATCAGAAATTTACCGTTAGAGGGCAGCGTGATCCCCCTTAGAGCAAGAATTGAAAGGAAAACGATAGAACGATACACGTTCCCACTTAGCGATAACTACTTTGCTAACAATGATAACTGCAGGTAACTGGCACAATAAAAGGTGACCGATGAGTCGGTCGGTCGGTTTCGTCACATATCGGAATTGTCTGGAATGCTTCACGTCGACTTCCCCGCTTTTTCATTTCTGCAAACGTCCGCCCTTGGTAGCTGAGGCCGGCCGGGGTGGCCTAGCGGTTCTAGGCGCTACAGTCTGGAACTGCGCGACCACTACGGTTGCAGTTTCGAATCCTGCCTCGGGCATGGATGTGTGTGATGTCCTTAGGTTAGTTAGGTTTAAGTAGTTCTAAGTTCTAGGGGACTGATGACCTCAGCAGTTAAATCCCATAGTGCTCAGAGCCATTTGAACCATTTTTTAGACTTTTGTTCACCAGTTTTAGCAACTGTTTTTGAGGAATGCCAATTTGTCGTTTACCCATCACCATGAGCGATGACAACTCGCAGCAAATTGAATAAAAACCACACATTATTTTTCAACTCAGCCTACCTTTTTCTGAACAAATATCGTACAGGGATGAATAAGGTATCGTTAGAAAGGTATTTTTAACCAGTTCCTGACACTACATGCCGATTTCGCGCAAGAACTATATTTTGAGATAAAACAAAATTTTAACCATCATAGGCAAAAAGCTCATATGTTGACAGTGAACTGTAGTGATCCAAGTGAGATTTTTTTTTTTTTTTTTAGCTTTTCGCATTGACGCATGGGACAAAACAAATTTTCATGCCACATTCATCCAACTACAAAAACCACTGTTTTCTGCTAGAACGTCTCACCCCCATTTTAAAATTGTTACTGAAAACTATATCCCCCCATACTGATCCAAGTGAGAAATGAACGAAGTGCAAAATATTATTATGATTGTGACTTATAGTTCGAAGTTCGTCTAACATGTCATATTAAAGTGAAAATAAGTGCTTACTTTTGTAGAATTACGTCTGCACAAATATTTCACACAACTGATTATTGAGTAATTTTTTACTTATAGCAGAAAATATTACTTATGTCCAAGTCAGCTGTCTCACGTCCGGTTTTTATTCCTTCTTCTTCTTCAGTTTCGACAGTGTTTACATTCTCTTCGGGTTCGACAAAACAGTAAAATATAAACCAACTGATCTGAAACCTAGCGAATCAGATTTGCAGGAACTTCTGTGAAGCCTCCGAAGTTACATACCTGCACAAGCGAGGGTAGCAAAACCAATAGCATACAAAATGATGCAGGACATTAAAAAAAATGTTAAATTTGTTCCACCAGTTCATCATCCGTTCTATCAATTCTGCGTGAACCCGGAAGATCGAGTGATGAAGCCCAGGACGATGAAAACATGCTACCCTCCGGCTTCCGAGTTGAGTAAGTCTGATTACGTCCTTAGATCTCCAGTGCTCGACGTAACGTAGCTGCAATTTCATTATTTTTTGTGCCAAAGTGATCCAAGTGAATTGTTTAATGCAGAAACCATACTTTTTGACCTTCCAATCAAAAGATTTCAGTACCTTTTTAGAAATTTATTGTCATATTAGTCAACATTTTATTGCTCAAATGTGTGTGAAATCTTATGGGACGTAAGTGTTAAGGTCATCAGTCCCTAAACTTACACACTACTTAACCTAAATTATCCTAAGGACAAACACACACACACACACACACACACACACACACACACATGCCCGAGGGAGGACTCGAACCTCCGCCGTCATCAGCCGCACAGTAGATGACTGCAGCGCCTCAGACCGTTCGGCAACATTTTATTAAAGATGAAAACATAAAAATGACCCGTTTCCTTAAAACAAACACTAACGCGTTCCCTAGTTTTATCGAAATGTTGAGAATGGCACTTCCATCAGTATGGCTCTAACATCGCCAAGTAATACTATTACCTACAGCTCGGACACGGACTGCAGTGAACCTATTGCCCGTTGGTAGAACATCACTCTCTGCCTTCAAATTACCGGAACCCGTCCTCGAAACCTCAGTGTAATCTATGAGACGAACACTGTATGCCACCAGATACTGTCTCAGGCGCCTGCAATGTCAACCGTGGTTGCAACTGCGTATTTCTGGACGTAGTTGTTGACCAGGCTGAGCGCCTGATTGATGGCCCGTTTCCAAATCCGATCCAGCACTTGTTAGCGCGTCACTGCTGCAGCAGTGCGTGCGTGTTGCCTGAGCAGGAAGGGAATGCGTTGCCAACAGCTCTGGCTGGAAGTCGCTGGCGCGCTGTCAAACGCGGCCGCGAGCCCGCAAGGTCGCCCGTCTCCACCACACCTGCCCGCACTCGTCTGCTGCTGAAGCCGTCGGCACACGGACCGTGCTGTCGAACGTCAACGTTGAGCGTGCCGAGTTCAACGTGCTGCTGAACGCTCAGACATGATACGACTTGTGCATACGGTGTGCGTGGGCCCCAACGTGGTATACGCGATCACAACGCGCTCCAGCGGCAGTTGCGGGATGTTTCCCGTCCGTAAGTCACACCGTTTACTAAACGGGCGCGCGCTAAATTCCCACGTTAGCTCTATTAAAACGCACATTTCCTCCATCGCCCACGAAAAGTGAAGTACAATGTCCAATCAATAAGGGCACAGGCTTATAAAAGTTCCATTACAAACAGTGCTTTACAAATGTCCAATACTTCTCCACAAGTGACACCAAGTCTATGACGAAATTGACTGCGTTCACAAGAAACCCACAATTGCGACAAGAAACAGCTAGATGCCAGTAATACCGGGGTGAGAGACCTGCGGGACCACAGCTGTCAACATATTGAAAATCATGAAGAGCGTGAGTGGTTCCGAAATTATAATTGTGATACTGCTGGCACAGAACTCGACAGGAGACTGTGGGTCAAACTGAACAGAGATCGCAGTAGGCATGGACGATGCGCAGACTATTTACAAATGCGATGCTGCAGAGTCTCCAGTTTGTGACTGTGGGGCTCCGAACCAGACAATAAAGCACATTACAAGTGAATGCCCCCTGAGTTCCTACCAGGGGATTTGGAGCGACCTCATGAAAGCTGATGATACGCTCTTATATGGATGAGGTTCAAATGGTTCAAATGGCTCAAATGGCTCTGAGCACTATGGGACGTAACTTCTGAGGTCATCTGTCCCCTAGAATTGAGAACTACTTAAACCTAACTAACCTAAGGACATCACACACATCCATGTCCGAGGCAGGATTCAAACCTGCGACCGTAGCGGTCACGCGGTACCAGACTGTAGCGCGTAGAACCGCTCGACCACCCCGGCCGGCTATGTGGATGAGGAACTTATGTTATCATTTATTTAGTTTCATACGAAAGTTGGAACTTAAATAGTGGCAACTGTTTATTCACTACCGATACAAAGGAGTTACATCTTTGCATGGCCGACCACGGTGGCCACGCGGTTTAGGCGCTTCAGTCCGGAACCGCGCTACTGCTACGGTCGCAGGTTCGAATCCTCCCTCGGGCATGGATGTGTGTGATGTCCTTAGGTTAGTTAGGTTTAAGTAGTTCTAAGTTCTAGGGGACTGATGACCTCAGATGTTAAGTCCCATAGTGCTCAGAGCCATTTGAACCATCTTTGCATGTGTTACTGTCCTTCAAAGTAGTCGCCAGCGATGTGTAGAACGCGTTGCCAGTGATGTGGAAGGCATAGTATACCGTTAGCAAAGCCTGTTCTGTTGACGGTGCGAATGGAGCTGCCTACGGCCTGTCGAATCTCTGGAACAGTTCTGAAGCGAATGCCACGAAGTGGTTCCTTCATCTTCGGAATCAAATCAAAGTCACAAGACTTAAGTCCGGGGAGTATGGTGGATGGCACAGTACTTGCCAGTCCCATCGACCGAACTGGGCAGCCACAGTTTGCGCTGTATGCGCCCGGGCATTGTCGTGCAAAATGATGCGTCGGTTGCGCAGAAAGTGTCGCCGCTTCTTTCGCAAAGCTTGTCGCAGATGGTGCTCCAAAAACGAACAAAAACGATCAATCTTGATCCAGCACCGTTGTTTCTGTTTCTAAAACATAGTGACACCGTTACGTTGGACCGTTTGCTCACAAGTGACTGTTTCCCACGATTGCGCGCACGCCCGTGACGTGGGACGGTCGAGTCCATTTGCTCGGAGGTAAGGTAGGTATGTCTACAATGTGCGCTATCAGCGACAATAGCAGATTCCATTGCATAGTGTCTCCACAGCTATATTGCCACTATTTAAGTTCCAACTACGTATGTAGTTTTGTATTTTCATATTCCTGTTATGTATAGTACTACTAATGTTGAAACGTCCCCTTTGAACATTTATACAAGACTGTGCTTAAACTGACACACAATATTTTTTAGCGCAACGCAATCTGACTTTCAGAAATCCCTAAAAATGAATGGCCCTGACTAACATTAACCTGTACCTTTCACAAATCACTTACCTCACCAAAAATCTTCGTTACTCGAATTACTGCAATACAGCGAGCGCCACTACTGCCAGCTAAATAAAAGATTCAAACTACTGAAGGCACTAACTACTGATAGGCATAGTTAGTAAATGAAAGATCTTAATAGAGAACAAACAATGTATTTACCTTAATAATCATAATATATATGCCATCCAGTATTACAAATTTCAAGTCTCCGCCATTTCTCTCCCCACATCCACCACTGCTGGCGGTTCACCTCTAACTACGCAACGCTACGCGCTGTTCACATCCAGCTGCCGCTGCCCAACACTACAATGGCAGACAACAATGCAAACTAGCTACTGCACACAGCACAGCCAGTGATTTTCATACCGAGCGCTACGTAACGTTGCCGATAAGAAAACATAAACAGCCTACTTACAATGTTATATACCTGTATTATTAAACTGAACGCACGTGAACCATGCGAATAAATAAATAAAAAGGTAACAGCATGGTGTGGTGTAGCTGCGTGTGTGGCGAGCGTCGGCTCACAAGGATAATAGTGACCGTGCGGGGCTGTTAGAGGGCTTTTTAAGGAAACGACCTGGCGAGTCGAGAGGAGCTGGTCACTATTTATCAAAGTCGGGCGGACAGTAGAGGACCGCGCCTCACGCGCCTTGCCCTGGCACGGGCTGCTCGCGGAACAATGGGACCGCGGCTTATTCAAATGGACAGAGGCCTGAAAATAAAAAGGCCAGGGCGGGCACTCCACAAACAAAATCCAGGCGCACTAGCACGGCCCAGAGCGTCAGGGGCTGCCTCTGTGTGTGTGTGTGTGTGTGTGTGTGTGTGTGTGCAGGGGGAGGAAGGGGGTGTGCTTGTAGTGCTCGGCGATGTGAGCTGCGCCTTTGTGTTGAATATGTATGCGGGTGGCCGCGAACGCGTGGGGGGTGGGGGGTGACCATGAATTATGTATCGGGGGTGGCGGCCCCGTTGTTATTGAGACATGATGATGCAGCGGGCGCGCAGGAATTCGGGACACGCTCGCCTCGCCTCGGAATCGCGATGCCGTCTACCTGTGACCACCCGTCGCTTAATTTACTCCTCCACTTCACGTTATTTCCTTTGGCTCGCCATAAAATATACCTTTTTTTGGCAACAGGTTGCACGTACCTGAACGTGACACAGTGGCTTCAAGGGTGTCGCACTGGAAGTTCCCGCATGGTATTCTACAATGGATGGAGGCAACAGGCAGATTCCCAATGCCTAGATTTCCGGTAAGCGTTTGACACGGTGACCCACTGCAGCCGGCTGACGAAGGTGCGAGCATACGGAATAGGTTTCCACATATGTCAGTAGCTGAAGAACTGCTGAATTAATGCAACCCATTACGTTACCTAAATAAAATCATCTCGCTTTTCAGGCCGCGTCAATTCGAATAAAATTTCTGAGTTTTTAATGTCCAGTTCCGCCATTGTCCATCAGGAGTAAAACTATTGATTGCGGGGGCTGGCACGATTTCCCTCTTATATAGCTACAGTTACGGCCACTGGCACCAGTCAGAGAGGGCCGAAATGACGCGTGCTCGAAAGGTCAGTTGGGCAGCTCATAGCAGCTCCGGCCCGTCGCCACCTTTGAAACAGTCGCTCCTGCCTCCCTACAAGCGTTAAGCGTCCATCGTTGTTTCCTTTCGACATCCAAAGCCAACCCTCGCGCCCTACTCAGTGTGTAGCCCTGGTCTGTTGAAATTATTATTGTTTATTCTAATCTCGGCCTCCCTCTGTGTTGACGCATGAGCCAAAACTCTCGTGTTCTCAAACACTATTTTTGTTTCCGTTTTCAGGCGGTGCTCAGCTACGACCGACTTGTCGATCTCCCTTTGCTTAATATTTGTCTTATGCTCGATACAACGCTCTGCGAATTGTCTGGCTCATTCAGATGCTGCCGCACTCCCAAGGGAAACCGTGCTTACCGCGCACAGGAAGAGCTACAGCGTCTTTAACAGGGCGCAACGTATCCCGTATCCTGTAGGGGGCGGGGGGGTCGCAACACTGGCCTCAATCCACGTCTCTGCAGCACACGTCGTAAGTTGCTGCTCGTCGCCCCGCAGTACGGCAGGAAAGCCGCCGGCTTGGCTTCTTCTGACAGAAGGATATCGTTAGGAGTTCCCCAGAGAAGTGTGATAGGACAGCTGTTCTCTATGTACAGAAATTATGTGACAGATTGGATGGGCGGTATTCTGCGGGTGTTCGCTGATGATGTCGTGGTGTACGGAATGTCATCGTTGAGTGACTGCAGGAGTATACAAGATGACTTGAAACGTCCCCTTAGAAAAATTTATACAAGACTGTGCTTAAACTGACACACAATATTTTTAGCGCAACGCAATCTGACTTTCAAAAATCCCTACAAAAGAATGGCCTTGACTAACATTAACCTATACGTTTCACAAATCACTTACCTCACCAAAATCTTGGTTACTCAAGCTACAGCAATACAGCGAGCGCCACTACTGCCAGCTAAATAACAGATTCAAAATACGGAAGGCACTAACTACTAGTTGGCATAGTTAGCAAATGAAAGATTTTAATAGGGAACAAACAATGTATTTGCCTTAATAATCATAATATATATAGCAGTTAATGCCATCCAGTATTACAAATTTCAAAACTCCGCCATCTCTCTCCCCACATCCACCACTGCTGGCGGCTCACCTCCAACTGCGCAACGCTACACGCTGTTCACATCCAGCTGCCGCTGCCCAACACTACAATGGCAGACAACAATGCAAACTAGCCACAGACTGCACACAGCACAGCCAGTGATTTTCATACAGAGCGCTACGTAACGTTGCCAATAAGAAAACATGAACAGCCTACTTACAGACTTAAACAAAATTTCTCGTTTGTGTTATGAATGCCAGGTTTCTTTAAACGCAGAAAAATGTGACTTAATTCTGATGAGTACGAAAAACATTCCTTTAACGTTCGAATACAGCATTCGTCCGATGCAGCTTTACACAGTCACATGGATTGTACATCTAGGCGTTACGTTGCAAAGCGATATGAAATGTAATGACCACATCAGGTTGGTGGCGGGAAGGCGAATGATCTAGTCAGTCTTACTGGAGAATTTGGAGAAAGTGTAGCTCATCCATAAAGGAGACGGCGAACAGAACGGTAGTGCGAGCCATTCTTGAGTACTGTTAGAGTGTTTGTGATCCCCACCAGGTCGGATTGGAAGATGACATCGAAGTAATGATAGGCGTGTTGCTACATTTGTTACCAGTGCGTTCGACCAGCACACAACTATTACGCAGATGTTTCGTGAACTCAATGGGAATTCCTGGAGGGAAGACGACGATCTTTTGGCGAGGAACTGTTGCGTAAATTTAGAGAATCGGATTTAAGGCCGACTGCAAAACGACTCTGCTGCCGCCAACGTACGTTTCGCGTAAGGGCAATGACAATAAGATACGAGAAATAGGGCTCGTACTGTAGCTTTTGGACAGTCGTTTTTCTCTCGCTCGATTTACGAATGGAACAGGAAAGGAAGTGACTACTGGGGTACGGTGCACCATCCGGCATCCACCGTACCTTGGTTTGCTGACAGTGAGTGAGTGAGTGAGTGAGTGAGAGTGTGTATGTAGAGAGAGCGGAAGATTTCCTTCTGGCACCCATGTCCGACAATGAATTTTGTGTTTGAAAATATCAGCGTCATCTCGCCGAAATGTGGCACTCATACCGTAAAATTATATTGATGATTTACGTTGGACAATAAAAACCGCAAAGAGCCGAACTGGTAAAAGCAGTGAAAGCTGTACATTCAGGAGATCATAACCGCCCAGTATCAGAATTATAGCTCAAATTTTCGCACGGGACCGATTGCTGGAGCTCATATATTAAATTTTTTTTATTCTTCAAAATATGAGGGTGTACACACACACTATATATATATATATATATATATATATATATATATATATATATATACTTCACACATAGGCCTAGCCATAGCATTTTCCAGTCGCAAAATTTTGAAGTAAGTAACTTTTCTACATCAAGTTCTTCATGGTTACACACGTGAAACTGTGAGAAAAAAGTGCAATAAAAAAACATAAAAACTCAGCAAAATCACAGCATGGGATAAAACGGTACCTCACAAAACTTTGTTTTCCATATTTGTAAATACCGTCTCAAAAACTTAAACTTTATATGTGTACAAGTAGAGAAGAGCATTCTTCTTGTTTAACAGAAAGAAAATATAAAAAATCACCGATGATGCTGAATCTTCAGCGAAACATGTCTGGGAAATAGCAGAAACTATAAAACTGTTTTTCTCAAGGCGGACCACCTCCAGAAACTAATCTCCTTTTTATAGATGTCCATGTTACTGCATGGACAAGGACCTCAGCTGATGATATATGTGAGAAGAAGTACCATCACAGATTTATCTTGAAAATGTCTTTATTCTATCACACGGCTAGTTTCGGCCGCACATTACCGCCATCCTCAAGCCCCACCACTCTCAAAATGGTATTTGATTTCCTTGGCGTGTTAACAGTGGGATACTTGTTGGAGACAACGCTGTGTAGGGTATAGACTCTTTATGAAAGGTAGCCCACGTTTGTTAGTAACATGGATCCCACAGTAAATGTGCTAAGTAAATCAAATACTCTTTTGGGAGTGGTAGGGCATGAGGATGGCGGTAATGTGCTGCCGAAACTTGTCGTGTGATATAATAAAGACACAGCTGTGCTGGTACTTTGTCTCAAATGTATTTCTCTTGCTACTGTCAGCCTGCATTGTGCATCATCTACTCCAGTTACTTGGCTCATGAAATAGAAAAACTGATATACGAGTACTATTAATGTATTGGCTCCTAATCTAATTCCTTCAGCATCACCTGATTCAATTCGATTGCATTCTATTACCCTGATTTTGATTTTGTGGATATTCATGTTATAATCTCTCTCCAAAACATTACCCATTCCGTTCAATTGATCTTCCAAAGCCTTTGCAGTATCTGACAGAAGTCTACTATCATCGGCAAACCTCGAAGGTTTCAGTTGGTTGGTTGGTTGTTTCGGGGAAGGAGACCAGACAGCGAGGTCATCGGTCTCATCGGATGAGGGAAGGACGGGGAAGGAAGTCGGCCGTGCCCTTTGAAAGGAACCATCCCGGCATTTGCCTGGAGCGATTTAGGGAAATCACGAAGGTTTCAGTTCAAGTAGCGAAATTTCTATTCACTTAGTAGTTGTGGCACCTGTGTAAGGGGAAACGAGGCATGTGGTATTTGATCCAGTACCGGGAACATTTCTTAGGAGTTCTACATCTACATCTACATTTATACTCCGCAAGCCACCCAACGGTGTGTGGCGGAGGGCACTTTACGTGCCACTGTCATTATCTCCCTTTCCTGTTCCAGTCGCGTATGGTTCGCGGGAAGAACGACTGTCTGAAAGCCTCCGTGCGCGCTCTAATCTCTCTAATTTTACATTCGTGATCTCCTCGGGAGGTATAAGTAGGGGGAAGCAATATATTCGATACCTCATCCAGAAACGCACCCTCACGAAACCTGGCGAGCAAGCTACACCGCGATGCAGAGCGCCTCTCTTGCAGAGTCTGCCACTTGAGTTTGTTAAACATCTCCTTAACGCTATCACGGTTACCAAATAACCCTGTGACGAAACGCGCCGCTCTTCTTTGGATCTTCTCTATCTCCTCCGTCAACCCGATCTGGTACGGATCCCACACTGATGAGCAATACTCAAGTATAGGTCGAACGAGTGTTTTGTAAGCCACCTCCTTTGTTGATGGACTACATTTTCTAAGGACTCTCCCAATGAATCTCAACCTGGTACCCGCCTTACCAACAATTAATTTTATATGATCATTCCACTTCAAATCGTTCCGCACGCATACTCCCAGATATTTTACAGAAGTAACTGCTACCAGTGTTTGTTCCGCTATCATATAATCATACAATAAAGGATCCTTCTTTCTATGTATTCGCAATACATTACATTTGTCTATATTAAGGGTCAGTTGCCACTCCCTGCACCAAGTGCCTATCCGCTGCAGATCTTCCTGCATTTCGCTACAATTTTCTAATGCTGCAACTTCTCTGTATACTACAGCATCATCCGCGAAAAGCCGCATGGAACTTCCGACACTATCTACTAGGTCATTTATATATATTGTGAAAAGCAATGGTCCCATAACACTCCCCTGTGGCACGCCAGAGGTTACTTTAATGTCTGTAGACGTCTCTCCCGATCGTCGGAAACTCTTCAAATTTTCAAATGTGTGTGAAATCTTATGGGAGTTAACTGCTAAGGTCGTCAGTCCCTAAGCTTACACACTACTTAACCTAAATTACCCTAAGGACAAACACATACACCCATGCCCGAGGGAGGACTCGAACCTCCGCTGGGACCAGCCGCGCTGCAGCACCTTTAGACCGATCCCGCACGGGGAAAGCCCTTCGGTATGGGCGCCAGCAGGAAACGAAGTTCCGGGTTTCTGAACTCCAAAGCAGAGTGGAGACAGCGGGACGAATGTTTCGCGTATCGGCGCCACCTTCCCAAAACTCGCCGCTCTGAGAAGCGGCATGCGATGAGACCGCTAAGATGCCCTCCGCCACGCACCGCCAGCCGCGCAGCCGGCGTGGCGCTGAGAACGGATCCGCTGTTCAGTTCCGGAGAGCAGTGGTCAGCTTCAAAGCGGAAGCGGTCGCCGAGTCACCGCGAGCCAAGCGTCCGAGGCGAGCTCGAATGCCCGCTCCGCTGGACCTGTGTGGCGACGCCGGCGTCCACAAGTTTCCGCGCTGTTTGTGGAGCTTGTATTTGTAGGCGCGGTGTAAGCGCAGCCTAGCAGAGCGCTTTATTTGACTGCGAACAGCGCGCGACATCTCAGATCCATTGTGTGTATACCGCGTGTACAGGTACAGGGATCCACAAAAATGGTTCAAATGGCTCTGAGCACTATGGGACTTAACATCTATGGTCATCAGTCCCCTAGAACTTAAAACTACTTAAACCTAACTAACCTAAGGACAGCACACAACACCCAGCCATCACGAGGCAGAGAAAATCCCTGACCCCGCCGGGAATCGAACCCGGGAACCCGGGCGTGGGAAGCGAGAACGCTACCGCACGACCACGAGATGCGGGCAGGGATCCACATCGCCATTCATAAAGAATAGTACACGGAACCGAGGAAACAAACTCTTCCTTTTTGTGAGCCTCGTAACTTTCATCTAAAAAGTAGGAAGTGTGGCCAGTTTCCTCTCTGTCGGACAGTAAAGCAAATGCTCATATCTTCTCCAAATTAGCTTCTCTCTCTTTCCGTTTCTCAATTACTTACGCGACTTACTTCATCCCCTTCCTTCATTTACTGTCGTCTGTTACATATCTGATTGTTTGCCTCTCCTACCTCTACGCTCATTGTCGCCGGTACCCACACTTTAAAATGTTCAAATGCGTGTGAAATGTTATGGAACTTAACTGCTAAGGTCATCAGTCCCTAGTCCGCCCCCGGTAGCTGAGTGGTCAGCGCGACAGACTGTGAATCCTAAGGGCCCGGGTTCGATTCCCGGCTGGGTCGGGAATTTTCTCCGCTCAGGGACTGGGCGTTGTCCTAATGATCATCATTTCATCCCCACCGACGCGCAAGTCACCGAAGTGGCGTCAAATCGAAAGACGGGAGGCCCTCGTCACACGACAGTAATTAACCAGTCCCTAAGCTTACACACTACTTAACCTAAATTATCCTAAGGACAAACACACACACACCCATGCCCGAGGGAGGACTCGAACCTCCGCCGGGACCAGCCGCATAGTCCATGACTGCAGCGCCTTAACCACACTTTACATCTTATGTATCTGTAATCTGTCTTTATCGTTGTTCTTTTCATGGACTGATATGAAATGTTTCTTTTCCTGCTGCAGCTGTTTCCACTGGTTATGTATTGTTATTTACAAGTGTAGTTCCGCCACAATTCGCCGCCTGCCCTGTTTAACAAACGTCCGACATCTGTAATGAGGGGTGGCCGGCCTACCCCACGACGTCTGGACGTGGTTTAACCCTCATCTGTCCACGTGACGAAGACACTCACCACAGCACTCCTCGAACACCCGATGGATCAGTGAAATGCTCGTGTCGAGCTTCCGGGCCATCACAATATGCCCTCGGTCAAATCCAGACAGATCGCGCGCCTTCTCCGGCCTACACACGGACAGCACGCTCAATTATACAGGGTGATTCAAAAAGAATACCACAACTTTAGGAATTTAAAACTCTGTAACGACAAAAGGCAGAGCTAAGCACTATCTGTCGGCGAATTAAGGGAGCTATAAAGTTTCATTTAGTTGTACATTTGTTCGCTTGAGGCGCTGTTGACTAGGCGTCAGCGTCAGTTGATGCTAAGATGGCGACCGCTCAACAGAAAGCTTTTTGTGTTATTGAGTACGGCAGAAGTGAATCGACGACAGTTGTTCAGCGTGCATTTCGAACGAAGTATGGTGTTAAACCTCCTGATAGGTGGTGTATTAAACGTTGGTATAAACAGTTTACAGAGAATGGGTGCTTGTGCAAAGGGACGGCCGAGAACGAGTGATGAAAATGTAGCACGCATCCAGCAAGCATTTGTTCGCAGCCCAGGAAAATCGACTCGCAGAGCTAGCAGAGAGCTGCAAATTCCACAATCAACTGTATGGAGTCAAATACCCGAGGCGATGGATCGGCCGCCAGGCAGCCTGTGACAGAGCACTTCATCACTGGCCTCCAAGAAGCCCTGATCTTAGCCCCTGCGATTTTTTCTTATGGGGGTATGTTAAGGATATGGTGTTTCGGCCACCTCTCCCAGCCACGATTGATGATTTGAAACGAGAAATAACAGCAGCTATCCAAACTGTTACGCCTGATATGCTACAGAGAGTGTGGAACGAGTTGGAGTATAGGGTTGATATTGCTCGATTGTCTGGAGGGGGCCATATTGAACATCTCTGAACTTGTTTTTGATTGAAAAAAAACCTTTTTAAATACTCTTTGTAATGATGAATAACAGAAGGTTATATTATGTTTCTTTCATTAAATACACATTTTTAAAGTTGTGGTATTCTTTTTGAATCACCCTGTACTACACGCACCGCACGTGTGTCTGACTCACAGGCATTCTTCGCCAGGTGACGCTGCTATCAGCTGGACGGGTTTGTATCGATAGTGTTCTTTTTTCCTAGTGAAGCTGTTCCCAGTGTTATAGTTATTTACAAGTGTTTCAAGAAGACTTGCCCTCAAACAGAATACAACACGTGTGTCGTTATCAAAGTAAAATACGTGCAATGCCTGGTTAGAGGTGCGAGAGGGGTTCAGACTAATCTTGCCTGGCTAGGTAAGTAAATAAAACCTTACGCCAGTTGAGTATGTGGCGGATTTGAGAAATCTGCTCTCGCTATACGGATGCTCTGCGAAAGAATTATCGTTCTTTCTTTCTTTACTTCTAGCTGCTGCTGTTTTTCATCCAGTAGTGAGCTGTAACTGCCGCAAATATAAAGAGTCGTTAATTTTTAAGGTTCGTGACAAAATAAATAATATTTTATGTTCAACATCAAAAAAGGGTTTTTTATTTCATACAATTATAATAGTTTCTCTTTAACATTTTGGGTATATGCTTTTTCAATAAGACTAAAATAATGTTCAACCAAGACATCGAAGAGAAAATTGTTCAAATCGACAACTAAGCCAGAAACGATTGGCGAGTTTCTTTCGTATACAGGACACTTAGGCTGTATGAGCAACGAAACAAAGAACACAAGTGTAGAAAAGGTTTGGCGTGCTTTCGGTAAACTGAACAGGATTTTTAAAATTCGAACTTAAGATGTATCAGAGAAGAAAAATTGACAATCAGACACTCTTATTTCCGGCAAGGAGAAGTCAAATGGATCAGTGAACAGCCTTGAATAACACACTCAACTATGCCTGTACTTATTAGAAAACTGTGGTGGGCGCGACACCTGGCCAGGCGAATAGATGATGGATGAACCAAGGAGGGTGTCTGTTGGATTCCGATAAAGAAGAAACAATGACAACGACGCCGTAACGGAACCTCGGCAAATAATTTTAGGAAACGTACAGGACGAAATGGCTGCTTACAGACTTTAATCGTCGGAAAAAAAATCAGGGCGAGGGCTTCATTCAAAAGAGCACGTCAAATGGCTGACAGTAACAAGACAGAAATGTTTCCATGACGTCACGGAATACCCTTGATTAATAGTGGGACATTCCACTGAAGTGTCCCCTCTGCGCTCAAAGCTTTCTGGAGCACGACAATATGCCGGGGACTGTGGTGAATATCCCTTCCTCTCCCCTCCCCTTCCCTTCCCGGGCTGCGATTAGTAACAGCTCGCTGACAGTGCCGGGCGATTTTTGCACTCGTCCCAAGGAATATGTTTTTCCCAGATTGACTGATCGATTGATTGATCGGTTGCTTTGGACGAGGGGACCAAACAGTTCTATCGTTGGTTCCATCGGATTAGGGAAGGATAGGGAACGGATGTCGGCCGTGCATTTTTGAAGGAACCATCCATGAACCATGCCTGAAAAAAATTAGGGAAATCTCGGAAAATATAAATCAGGATGGCCGGAAGCGGGTCTGAAGCGTCCTCCTCTCGAATCCCAGTCCAGTGAGTTTGCCATTGCGCAACCTCGCTCGGTATGATTTTCACAGACCGACAATTCTGAGCACCTGAAATCCTTCTCGACGCTGAAATAGCGGTCGAATAACTGACACCCAGACGACTGGACTGGTCAACGCGAAACTGTCAGACACACTACGGCAAATGGAACACATTGAAACGGCAAGAGGGGGATTTACATATGGTAATCCCATCCTTCGAAAATCTCCCTCCTTCATATCTCCTTTTGTGTTACCATGGATGACATATATTGATCTCATTTGTGCTAAGACTGCACTATTATGCTACATGCCTCATCGCTTCGACCTCAATGGAACGCGAAGTTCCAAATAATGTTCACCAACCTGCAGTTTTCTATTAGCAATTGTCCCCTGCGCAGCAAACAGCACGTAGATCGTGAGTCAGTTATCTTGAGGCTGTAATGAAATGTTAGCGAGAAAGTAGTATCGTAAAGGATTTAAATTTTTGAGTTTGTTTAAGAGTGATGCCATTCGCGTTTTTTTAGCACAACACGTGAAACTGCACAATCATAGCCCACTTTACCAATCACAAATAATTTCCATTCTTCACACTTTGACAAAGAACAAAATAATTAACTGTGGTTCTGCGTAATTATTGTCAAACTAGATCTCAACTACATGTCCAAAAAGTCAGAGGCTGCTAACTAAGTTCTTAACCAATACAGACGCCGGGAGACAACGAATGTGTCCTCCGATACTGCCGAACCAGCTTTGCCCTTACAGCCAAACCACTTCGCCCTCCATCCAACTTAGGCGCGATCGAAACATCTCCGAAGTGCTTCTTCTGCCTTTCGTTTAGCAATTCTTTATTATTCTGCCGGTAATAAACACTCTCACAGATGAAACTACCTGGCAGATTAAAACTGTGTGCCGGACCGAGACTCGAACTCAAGACCTTTGCCTTTCGCGGTCAAGTGCTCAACCAACAGAGCTACCCAAGCACGACTCACGCCCCGTCCTCACAACTTTACTTCTGCCACTACCTCGTCTCCTACCTTCCAAACTTAATCTGCCAGGAAGTTTCATATCAGCGCACACTCCGCTGCAGAGTGAAAATCTCATGCTCTCAGAGATGCTTTTACAAGAAATGCAAGTAAATTCACTGTTTAGTTTTCCTAATTAAAAAAAATGGTTCAAATGACTCTGAGCACTATGGGACTTAACATCTGTGGTCATCAGTCCCCTAGAACTTAGAACTACTTAAACCTAACTAACCTAAAGACATCCCACACATCCATGCCCGAGGCAGGATTCTAACCTGCGACCGTAGCAGTCGCGCGGTTCCGGACTGAGCGCCTAGAACCGCGAGACCACCGCGGCCGGCCTAATTTAACAGTAGAAGCTTATCATTTTGGTCGCTGTTCCCGAACACAGTAGACAACCGCAGAGAACGATTACAATTTAGGCTGTCTTTCTCCCTGTGCTTGTACCAAATAAACCATCTTTCATCGGTACCTCACATCACATTACGTCATTCTCCCACAGATGCCCTCTCGAGTGCTACAAGAAGAACTGTGGTGTGCGTACTGTAAGACCTTCGGTACACACACCATTAGATTATTTGACTTGTCGCTCTAACTTAGTAAGCGAGTGTCAGCAATATGTCTCGCGGTCTTATTGTGGCGTGTTTATCTTCTGCCGTTAGGTCAGACGATAGAAATGCCACTTGCACGCTTAGAGTAGCAGATTGACGGTGACCAACTTTAAACAGAACTTGATTAATTTTCACACACATTTATTAAAATAATAAATAACATAGACATTACGTAACTTGATTCTGGATGCTGTTTACAATTGACAATCTGAAGTTCCTTTGGTCTTGGTACGGTAATCTTATTCTCACATATCTCTGATACTTGACAAAGTGTCTATACATTTCTCTTCATGGCTATGTACAGGAATGTGGTAAGCTTATTAGGCGCAGAATGAAACTTGTCTACAGACTAATGCAGACTGACTAATCGGAGGTCTGTACACTCGTTATAATACCTCGTGCGTTCAGATATCACTGCGCGAGTGTGATCCGCGAGGACAAAAGGTTCTACGTTAGCAGCAATCTCACTGGCTGCGTTACATATTAATACGCGGATCGGCGGAAGCAGAATTTGGTCCGTCTCTAAGACAGCGCCATCTCGTGCGGAGACGGACGAGCGCTGCGCCTGCGCTGTTGTGCTTAGCGGGGCGCGCTCTTGTGGGAAAGTTGTGTACGCGCAGACTACGCGGAACTATGTACACAACAAGCTGAATACGTTGGCTGTCAAGTTAGAAGTATTACAACAGGCTACGGAGAGGCCACTCCGGTAGACACAGGGCGCGCGTGTCGAGTCGGAGCAGTGGCCGGTCCTCGCTCCAGATGGGCGGACGCATTCCTCGGCGGCGGCCTTCGGAGCATTCGTAAGGCGGCTGGCGCCAGCCCGTGCATGCAAATCGCGCTGTCGCCAGTGCTGCAACCGTTCCAGCTGGCCGAGCGCGACGGCACGCGGTGTCTGGTGGACTGGCGCTCGCAGCGCCACGCGACTCGCATGCGCTTACGCCTAACAGACCACCGACCGACCGAACGTCGCTCTCCACCTGTAGCGTACACGCGTCTTACTGCGACCGCACCCACTCGCGTGTTAGGGCCCAATTCAGGAGGTGAGGCCTGACATCCTCGTGCAGGCAGCTGGAGCGATTTACATTACATTGATCAGCCAGAACGTTGTGACCACTTACCTAATAATCCGTCCGCCTTCGGCACGGGTAACAGCGGCGACGCGTCGTGGCATAGAACAATGTGGCCTTAGTAGCCTGTGTTGAGAACGGCAATACATACAAATAATAGAAAATATAATTCTAAATTTTCCACCCGCCGCCCCACGAAGTCACCTAATTCCTTTAAATTTAGGGGAAACGCGCGATGAGCTCTGAATCCACGATCTGACGCATCCCAGATGTGTTCGATCGGGTTCAGATGCGGCGAGTTGACGGACCAGCGCAACAATTGGAGGGAGTGGGCACCACTTGTGCACACCAAGCTGTAGGGAAGCAGCCTACTCACGTCATATAAAATTCATATGCTTTCCATTGTGTGCCAGCCTGCTCCGTTGTAACCAGCTATGACGTCACAAATGTTGCGCAATAAATAAATTAAATAATCGGAAATGTTAATAGCATGTCAGGAGTGATGCAAAAATAATTACGTATTAAGTTTCAGTTTAGTAACTTTGACAGTTTTAGAAATTTGGACATTTTACGTAAAAATCACCGGCGCAACAGGAAGGAGCTAAAAACTTCAAAATTTATATTCAGATTCCTTTTTCATTGTAATTTAATGCTAACAGCATGCTGGTTCTCACAAAGTAATATTTTGGTTGAAATTCATGATTTTCTGTTTTTTTGCCCTAAAAGTTCGGAAGCAAGATATATTAACTAAGTGGTTAGATAAAGCTAGGATGTTTAGACCTACGTAGGCTGGAGATATGCTATAATAACAAAGATGTGAGAACTTTCAAAAAGGTAGCTACAAAACTATAGCATCTCTCGAAAGAGCAAGTTCAGAGCTCATCTATTGCGTGCAGTACAACTAAAATAATTGTCTCGCCAAAAATATTTAACCTAGCCACATTAGAATATTATTATAGACACTTATCTGTGTGCTGATTGCACAATTAAATCGAGAGCTTTATTGGCCTTCAGCGAGTGAAGAAATTGATTATTTAGTAACTTGATGTGGTGTTCTGCTAGCCCAGCGGCTAGTGGGTAAGGCAAATGTTGTCGGCTGCTCCCTTGGCGGTTCGCACCGCGGCTATATAAATAAGAGCGTACTAGCTAGAGTAATGCCCCAGTTCTCTTCTAGATTCGTATCAGTGCGCACTCCGTGTCGGAAGCCGCATCGCGTTTGTGCATTTGCAATCAACAGCATTGGATGCAGTACTATGTAACTCGGTATGCACGTTATAATGAGTTCGCATTGGGGTAAAGATTTAATAACGGAACGACTCCAGTGGTTTATTCTCAGTTTGCGTATGTCATATTTTCAAGTGTAGTCGCAGGACAGACTTTCTACCATTACTAGCGTGGCGTTTGATGAGTATTAACATCAAATTTTGGCGAGCATTCACTTTGAACATTTAAATCGATAACGATTATTGAACAGTTTCGTTATCTAGGGATAATAGGGTCCGCGCAAGAGACTCTGAACAGCTCTGGTAGTATAATAGTTGATATGAGTCACCATTTGTCTGGAATTTTACGCTTTATCGTTTTCAGAATATAGAGAAAATGGTTACAGTAAACTGCATTTTCTACGAATCCCAGACATCCTAAATCCTCAGAGTAATGAACTTCAATAATAAATAATTTTTATTCTCCATCAGAGTGGGCACAGTGAACTCTAATTACAGGCACCACGTTATTGCTAATCACTTTTTGGTTGCCAACATTGTAGTTAGAGAGCCTGTGTTGAGAACGGAAATACATACAAATAATAATAATAATAATCATCATCATCATCATTTAAGACTGATTATGCCTTTCAGCGTTCAGTCTGGAGCATAGCCCCCCTTATACAGTTCCTCCATGAGCCCCTATTCAGTGCTAACATTGGTGTGATGTTAAGCCTATTACTTCAAAATCATTCTTAACCGAATCCAGGTACATTCTCCTCGGTCTGCCCCGACTCCTCCTACCCTCTACTGCTGAATCCATGAGTCTCTTGGGTAACCTTGCTTCTCCCATGCGTGTAACATGACCCCACCATCTAAGCCTGTTCGCCCTGACTGCTACATCTATAGAGTTCATTCCCAGTTTTTCTTTGATTTCCTCATTGTGGACACCCTCCTGCCATTGTTCCCATCTACTAGTACCTGCAATCATCCTAGCTACTTTCATATCCGTAACCTCAACCTTGTTGATAAGGTAACCTGAATCCACCCAGCTTTCGCTCCCATACAACAAAGTTGGTCGAAAGATTGAACGGTGCACAGATAACTTAGTCTTGGTACTGACTTCCTTCTTGCAGAAGAGAGTAGATCGTAGCTGAGCGCTCACTGCATTAGCTTTGCTACACCTCGCTTCCAGTTCTTACATACAAATAATAGAAAATATAATTCTAAATTTTCCACCCGCCGCCCCACGAAGTCACCTAAATTCCTTTAAATTTAGGGGAAACGCGCGATGAGCTCTGAATCCACGTTCTTACGCATCCCAGATGTGTTCGATAGGGTTCAGATGTGGCGAGTTGACGGACCAGCTCAACAACTGGAAATCACCGCTGTATATCTCGAACAGTTCCATCACACTCGCCGCCTTGTGACATGGTCCATTATCTTACTGAAAAATGCCATTGCCTTCCGGAAACTTGATCTTCGTGAAAGTGTGTACGTGGTCTGCAACGATATGAAACTTCCTGGCAGATTAAAACCTGTAAGTAGGCTGTTTAGGTTTTTATGTTGGTAACGCCACGTAGCGCTCTGTATGAAAATCACTGACTGTGCTGCGTGCGGCCTGTGGCTGGTTTGCATCATTGTTGGAATTTGCTATTGTAGTGTTGGGCAGTTGGCTGCCAACAGCGCGTAGCGATGGGCAGTTGGAGGTGAGTCGCCAGCAGTGATGGATGTGGGGAGAGAGATGGTAGAATTTTAAGAGCGCACGATCTGGACGTGTGTCCATCAGAGACAGTAAATTTATGAGACTGGATGTCATGAACTTATATATATATATATGAGGTAAATACATTGTTTGTCCTCTATCAAAATCTTTGATTTGTTAACTATGAATATCAGTAGTTAGTGCCTTCAGTAGTTAGAATCTTTTATTTAGCTGGCAGTAGTGGCGCTCGCTGTATTACAGTAGTTCGAGTAACGAAGATTTTTGTGAGGTAAGTGATTCATGGAAGGTATAGGTTAATGTTAGTCAGGGCCATTCTTTTGTAGGGATTTTTGAAAGTCAGATTGCGCTGCGCTAAAAATATTGTGTGTCAGTTTAGTGTTGATCAGAATAAGTAAAGAGAGAAATGTCCGAGTACGTTCAGTTCTGCTCAGCTGTTTGAAGATCAAATGATGTAAGAGGTTTATCAGCACAGTCATTCATAAATTTTTCTAAGGGGACGTTTCAAACCGTGTACGGGACCTTCGCCTTTCGCGGGCAAGTGGCCTACCATCTGCGCTACCCAAGCACGACTCACGGCCCGCCCCACGGCTTCATATCTGCCAGTACTTTGTCTACTACCTTTCAAACTTCCTGAGTCGTGCTGGGTAACTTAGACGGTAGGGCACTTGCCCACGAAAGGCAAAGGTCCCGAGATCGAGTCTCGGTCCGGCACACGGTTTTAATCTGCCAGGAAGTTTGATATCAGCGCACACTCCGCTGCAGAGTGAAAATCCCATTCCAGTGTACGATACTTTTTGACAGCTCCACAGCACCCACGGATCCCCGTGTGAATGTTCCCCAGAGCATAACGGAGCCGCCGCCAGCTGATCTCCGTCCCGTAGTACAGGTGTCAACGAGCTGTTCCCCTAGAAGACTATGGATTAGCGCCCTCGTATCAGCAAGATGATGACGGTATGCGGATTCATCAATCACAGAACGCTCTGCCACTGCACCAACGTCTAGTACCTGTGGCCTCGTGCTCATTCCCGTTGTAGCTGCCGATGTCACGGAGTTAACATGGATCGTCGGATGCGGAGGCCCATCGTTAGAGCTGTTCTGTGCACTGTGTGTTCAGACGCACTTGTACTGTGCCCAGCATTTAAATCTCATGCTAGTTTCGCCACTGTTCGCCGCCTGTCCTTTTTTACCAGTCTGTCCAGCCTACCTCGTCCGACATTGCCCAAACCCACGGTGTCTGGGCGCGGTTTCACCCTGGTTTCGCCACTTGCTGAAGACACCAACCACAGCGCTCCTCGAACACCGACAAGTCTTTCAGTTTCCGGAATGCTCGTGCCAAGTCCCAGGGCTATCACTATCTGCCTTGCATCAAGCTCCGATAGATCACGCGCCTTCCCCATACTACACAGGGACAACACGCAGCACTGACACCACTCCCCTCTGAAATGATGCACAGGGCTCGATATACGCTCGTCAGCCAGAACATTATGACGTACTATCGACATAAACCCGTCTAGGCGATAGGTGCGTGACCTGGCGAAGGAGCACGGAGAGCTGTGGTGGGTGCCTGCCGACTTCACAACTTCGGACCTTAAACGTCGGGTGCCAAATGATTTAAACGAGAATATGGGTAGACTCCCCCCCCATGAACCATGGACCTTGCCGTTGGTGGGGAGGCTTGCGTGCCTCAGCGATACAGATGGCCGTACCGTAGGTGCAACCACAACGGAGGGGTATCTGTTGAGAGGCCAGACAAACGTGTGGTTCCTGAAGAGGGGCAGCAGCCTTTTCAGTAGTTGCAGGGGCAACAGTCTGGATGATTGACTGATCTGGCCTTGTAACATTAACCAAAACGGCCTTGCTGTGCTGGTACTGCGAACGGCTGAAAGCAAGGGGAAACTACAGCCGTAATTTTTCCCGAGGACATGCAGCTCTACTGTATGATTAAATGATGATGGCGTCCTCTTGGGTAAAATATTCCGGAGGTAAAATAGTCCCCCATTCGGATCTCCGGGCGGGGACTACTCAAGAGGACGTCGTTATCAGGAGAAAGAAAACTGGCGTTCTACGGATCGGAGCGTGGAATGTCAGATCACTTAATCGGGCAGGTAGGTTAGAAAATTTAAAAAGGGAGATGGATAGGTTAAAGTTAGATATAGTGGGAATTAGTGAAGTTCGGTGGCAGGAGGAACAAGACTTTTGGTCAGGTGATTACAGGGTTATAAATACAAAATCAAATAGGGGTAATGCAGGAGTAGGTTTAATAATGAATAAAAAAATAGGAGTGCGGGTTAGCTACTACAAACAGCATAGTGAACGCATTATTGTGGCCAAGATAGACACAAAGCCCATGCCTACTACAGTAGTACAAGCTTATATGCCAACTAGCTCTGCAGATGATGAAGAAATAGATGAAATGTATGACGAGATAAAAGAAATTATTCAGGTAGTGAAGGGAGACGAGAATTTAATAGTCATGGGTGACTGGAATTCGTCAGTAGGAAAAGGGAGAGAAGGAAACATAGTAGGTGAATATGGATTGGGGGGAAGGAATGAAAGAGGAAGCCGCCTTGTAGAATTTTGCACAGAGCATAACTTAATCATAGCTAACACTTGGTTCAAGAA
Organism: Schistocerca cancellata; assembly: GCF_023864275.1. Taxonomy (NCBI): domain Eukaryota; kingdom Metazoa; phylum Arthropoda; class Insecta; order Orthoptera; family Acrididae; genus Schistocerca; species Schistocerca cancellata. The sequence goes on from NC_064632.1 coordinate 159,174,199, forward strand.
TCATGAAAGGAGGCTGTATACATGGAAGAAGCCTGGAGATACTGACAGGTTTCAGATAGATTATATAATGGTAAGACAGAGATTTAGGAACCAGGTTTTAAATTGTAAGACATTTCCTGGGGCAGATGTAGATTCTGACCACAATCTATTGGTTATGAACTGCAGATTGAAACTGAAGAAACTGCAAAAAGGTGGGAATTTAAGGAGATGGGACCTGGATAAACTGAAAGAACCAGAGGTTGTAGAGAGTTTCAGGGAAAGCATTAGGGAACAATTGACAGGAATGGGGGAAAGAAATACAGTAGAAGAAGAATGGGTAGCTCTGAGGGATGAAGTAGTGAAGGCAGCAGAGGATCAAGTAGGTAAAAAGACGAGGGCTAATAGAAATCCTTGGGTAACAGAAGAAATATTGAATTTAATTGATGAAAGGAGAAAATATAAAAATGCAGTAAATGAAGCAGGCAAAAAGGAATACAAACGTCTCAAAAATGAAATTGACAGGAAGTGCAAAATGGCTAAGCAGGGATGGCTAGAGGACAAATGTAAGGATGTAGAGGCTTGTCTCACTAGGGGTAAGATAGATACTGCCTACAGGAAAATTAAAGAGACCTTTGGAGAGAAGAGAACCACTTGTATGAATATCAAGAGCTCAGATGGCAACCCAGTTCTAAGCAAAGAAGGGAAAGCAGAAAGGTGGAAGGAGTATATAGAGGGTTTATACAAGGGCGATGTACTTGAGGACACTATTATGGAAATGGAAGAGGATGTAGATGAAGATGAAATGGGAGATAAGATACTGCGTGAAGAGTTTGACAGAGCACTGAAAGACCTGAGTCAAAACAAGGCCCCGGGAGTAGACAACATTCCATTAGAACTACTGATGGCCTCGGGAGAGCCTGTCATGACAAAACTCTACCATCTGGTGAGCACGATGTATGAGACAGGCGAAGTACCCTCAGACTTTAAGAAGAATATAATAATTCCAATCCCAAAGAAAGCAGGTGTTGACAGATGTGAAAGTTACCGAACTATCAGTTTAATAAGTCACAGCTGCAAAATACTAACGCGAATTCTTTACAGACGAATGGAAAAACTGGTAGAAGCCGACCTCGGGGAAGATCAGTTTGGATTCCGTAGAAATGTTGGAACACGTGAGGCAATACTGACCTTACGACTTATCTTGGAAGAAAGATTAAGAAAAGGCAAACCTACGTTTCTAGCATTTGTAGACTTAGAGAAAGCTTTTGACAATGTTGACTGGAATACTCTCTTTCAAATTCTGAAGGTGGCAGGGGTAAAATACAGGGAGCGAAAGGCTATTTACAATTTGTACAGAAACCAGATGGCAGTTATAAGAGTCGAGGGGCATGAAAGGGAAGCAGTGGTTGGGAAAGGAGTGAGACAGGGTTGTAGCCTCTCCCCGATGTTATTCAATCTGTATATTGAGCAAGCAGTAAAGGAAACAAAAGAAAAATTCGGAGTAGGTATTAAAATTCATGGAGAAGAAGTAAAAACTTTGAGGTTCGCCGATGACATTGTAATTCTATCAGAGACAGCAAAGGACTTGGAAGAGCAGTTGAACGGAATGGACAGTGTCTTGAAAGGAGGATATAAGATGAACATCAACAAAAGCAAAACGAGGATAATGGAATGTAGTCAAATTAAGTCGGGTGATGCTGAGGGAATTAGATTAGGAAATGAGACACTAAAAGTAGTAATGGAGTTTTGCTATTTAGGGAGTAAAATAACCGATGATGGTCGAAGTAGAGAGGATATAAAATGTAGACTGGCAATGGCAAGGAAAGCGTTTCTCAAGAAGAGAAATTTGTTAACATCGAATATAGATTTAGGTGTCAGGAAGTCGTTTCTGAAAGTATTTGTATGGAGTGTAGCCATGTATGGAAGTGAGACATGGACGATAACTAGTTTAGACAAGAAGAGAATAGAAGCTTTTGAAATGTGGTGCTACAGAAGAATGCTGAAGATAAGGTGGGTAGATCACGTAACTAATGAGGAGGTATTGAATAGGATTGGGGAGAAGAGAAGTTTGTGGCACAACTTGACTAGAAGAAGGGATCGGTTGGTAGGACATGTTCTGAGGCATCGAGGGATCACAAATTTAGCATTGGAGGGCAGCGTGGAGGGCAAAAATCGTAGAGGGAGACCAAGAGATCAATACACCAAGCAGATTCAGAAGGATGTAGGTTGCAGTAGGTACTGGGAGATGAAGAAGCTTGCACAGGATAGAGTAGCATGGAGAGCTGCATCAAACCAGTCTCAGGACTGAAGACCACAACAACAACAACATGGGTAGACTGGCAAGATGCGATGGTGCTCGGGGCTAGGTCGGGTTCCCAGTTTCGACCGCAAGCGGGGACAAAACGCGCCTAACCGCAACCAGGTGGCATTCCTGTGGTCAGTCGGGGGAGGGCCAGACCACAGCACGTGCATTCTCTCTCTCTCTCTCTCTCTCTCTCTCTCTCTCTCTCTCTCTCTCTGTGTGTGTGTGTGTCGTGTGTGTGTGTGGGGGGGGGCGGAGGAAGGGGGGGGATGGATATGTAGCGTCTGACAGTTCTTTGTAGCAAGAGAATAACTTTAACGAAACACACAGATAACCATAAAAACCAGAGCATACTGTAACAAAGTGTTTATACACTGATAAAATGGTTCAAATGCCTCTAAGCACTATGGGACTTAACATCTGAGGTCATCAGTCCCCTAGACTTAGACCTACTTAAACCTAACTAACCCGAGGACATCACACACACCCATGCCCGAGGCAGGATTCGAACCTGCGACCGTAGCAGCAGCTCGGTTCCGCACTGAAGCGCCTAGAACCGCTCGGTCACTGCGGCCTGGCTACACTGATCAGCCTAATCGTTATGACCACCTACCTAATAGCCAGTCCTCTGTTTTCCAATTCGTGGAGCCGGCCGCGGTGGTCTCGCGGTTCTAGGTGCGCAGTCCGGAACCGTGTGACTGCTACGGTCGCAGGTTCGAATCCTGCCTCGGGCATGGATGTGTGTGATGTCCTTAGGTTTAAGTATTTCTAAGTTCTAGGGGACTGATGACCACAGCTGTTAAGTCCCATAGTCCTCAGAGCCTCCAATTCGTGAATAATTTCTTGAAGAGAGAAATTTATGTATGTACCTATAGTAGGGGCAATTTTTCCATTAGTAAATAGAAATAAAATTAAACATCCCCTGACGATGCTGTAACTTCAGCGAAATATATGTGGATAAAAGGTTGTTTGCTCAAGGCGAATCACATCCTATAACAAATTTTTACAACGTGTAACAGGAACACGTGCTTGTATTTTTATATGTGGTACATTTATGCACACATCAGTGTTATGGTTATTTTTTCTCAGCGTCTTCCCGCAAACACCTCACATAATTTACTAACTGATGCCGGCCGGTGTGGCCGTGCGGTTCTAGGCGCTTCAGTCCGGAACCGCTCTGCTGCTACGGTCGCAGTTTCGCTTCCTGCTTCGGTCATGGATGTGTGTGATGTCCTTAGGTTGGTTAGGTCTAAGTAGTTCCAAGTTCTAGGGGACTGATGACCTCAGAAGTTAAAGTTCCATAGTGCTCAGAGCCATTTGAACCACTTTTTTACTACCTGCTGTTTTCTGCGCGGTCGTAACTACACCACTAGCTGGACTACCCCCGTCAGTACAGGGTGAACAGTAATAAAACCGACGAATTGCAGGGGCGGATTCCTGACTGGAAATGGAGAAAATGAAGGCCCTATGAACAAGTGTCTGGAAATGCATCATTGCCACGGTAGAGGGCGCTGACCAAGTGGCGTGCGTTTCTTGTATGTTGCAGGCTGTGTGAGTGATGCAGAGTGCTACGAGCGGCAGAGTGGTATGGTGTTCATGTCGGGAAAAAGTCGAGATGGTGTTTGTGTACGGCCAAGCAGATGGAAACGGTCGAGAGACAACACGGCTATACCAAACTAAGTACCCTCGCAAACACCAACCACACCACACATATTTCAAGCCCTTTTTTGCGTCTGTATGATCATGGGTATTTTCAGATGGTGGACTCTACGTACACCAGATATGGAGGACTAGGTTCTACAGTATATTGGTTCGATGGTTCAAATGGCTCTGAGCACTATGGGACTTAACTGCTACGGTCATCAGTCCCCTAGAACTTAGAACTACTTAAACCTAACTAACCTAAGGACAGCACACAGTATATTGAGACGAACCCTAGTACAAGCCGCAAACAGCATCTCGGCCTGTTCTCGACATGAATTTCAGACCACTCTGCTACTTACAGAACGCTGCAACAATCTCTCAGCCTGCAACACACAAGGAACACACGGCACTAGTTCAACAAACTCTGATTAGTCAGCGGCATCTACCGTGGCAACGACGCATTTCTGGACACGTCTTCATAGGACATTTTCCCCCTCTACTTCCAGTCAGAAATCTGTCCCTGCAGTATGTCAGTTTTATTAAAGTTCACCCTATATATTCTAATCAACCATTTTGCGTCCACACTTCAACACCTCACCAGCTGCCCGGGGGAAAGTAAGCATTAATGGCTAGTACATTACTAGCTATTAAAATTTCTACACCAAGAAGAAATGCAGATGATAAACGGGTATTCATTGGACAAATATATTACACTAGAACTGACATGTGATTATATTTTCACGCAATTTGAATGCATAGATCCTGAAAAATCAGTACCCAGAACAACCACCTCAAGCGGTAATAACGGCCTTGATACGCCAAGGCATTGAGTCAAACAGAGCTTGGATGGCGTGTACAGGTTCAGCTGCCCACGCAGCTTCAACACGATACCACAGTTCATCAAGAGTAGTGACTGGCGTATTGTGACGAGACAGTTGCTCGTCCACCACTGACCAGAGGTTTTCAATTGGTGAGAGATCTGGAGAACGTGCTGGCCAGGGCAGCAGTCGAACATTTTCTGTATCCAGAAAGGCCTGTACAGGACCTGCAACATGCGGTCATGCATTATCCTGCTGAAATGTAGGGTTTCGCAGGGATCGAATAAAGGGTAGAGCCACGGGTCGTAACACATCTGAAATGTAACGTCCAATGTTCAAAGAGCCATCAATGCCAACAAGAGGTGACCGAGACGTGCACCCCATACCATCACGCCGGGCGATACGCCAGTATGGCGATGATGCTGTAAACAGAACTTGCATTCATTCAAAAAAATGACTTTTGCCATTCGTGCACCCAGGTTCGTCGTTGAGTACACCATAGCAAGCGCTCCTGTCTGTGATGCAGCGTCAAGGGTAACCGCAGCCACGGTCTCCGAGCTGACAGTTCATGCTGCTGCAAACGTCGTCGAAGTGTTCGTGCAGATGGTTGTTGTCTTGCAAACGTCCCCATCTGTTGACTCAGGGATCGAGACGTGGCTGAGCGACCGTTACAGCCATGCGGATAAGATGCCTGTCATCTCGACTGCTAGTAATACGAGGCCGTTGGGATCCAGCACGGCGTTCCGTATTACCCTCCTGAACCCAGCGATTCCATATTCTGCTAACAGTCATTGGATCTCGACCAACGCGAGCAGCAATGTCGCGATACGATAAACCGCAATCGCGATAGGCTGCAATCCGACCTTTATCAAAGTCGGAAACGTGCTGGTACGCATTTCTCCTCTTTACAAGAGGCATCACAACAACGTTTCACCAGGCAACGCCGGTCAACTGCTGTTTGTGTATGAGAAATCGGTTGGAAACTTTCCTCATGTCAGCACGTTGTAGGCGTCGCCACCGGCGCCAACCGTGTGTGAATGCTCTGAAAAGCTAATCATTTGCATATCACAGCATCTTCTTCGTGTCGGTTAAATTTCGTGTCTGTAGCACATCTTCGTGGTGTAGCACTTTTAATGGCCAGTAGTATACTTTGAAGTACGACCGAACCTGAAAACGTACGACTCGTAATAGAATTATTACCCTGTAAATGTTGATGCAATGTTGTTCAGTACACGATCCTCCGTCACCAATAGAAATATCCACTCTCATATCCGTTACACCTTGCATGTAGAGAAACACGGAGAAGAGCTTCAACCTGAACAAGGTCAAGAACTCAAAAAATGGTTCAAATGGCTCTGAGCACTATGGGACTTAACATCTTAGGTCATCAGTCCCCTAGAACTTAGAACTACTTAAACCTAACTAATCTAAGGACATCACACACATCCATGCCCGAGGCAGGATTCGAACCTGCGATCGTAGCAGTCGCGCGGCTCCGGACTGAGCGCCTAGAACCGCTAGACCACCGCGGCCGGCGGTCAAGAACTGTCTGACACTAATAACCCCCTCTCTCTCCTTCCATTCCCCCCCCCCCCCCCATACACACACAAGTAGTAATAATAATATGATTTTCCTGTGACCTTGGACCTGTACTCGTCAAGTCGAGTGTTACAAATAATACCCCGTATCCTCTACGCTTGCAGTTTGACGTGTCGTAGCTGCGCCGTGGTCGAACTGCGTTGCCAGCCAGTCGGCAAGCAGAAGCAGTCACTTATTCAGACGATCGTTCGCTGCGTTTCTTTGGAGACGCGTCCGCGTGCGGACGGCCTTTATACTGTCCGGTGGAGCGACGCGCGCGGTTCGCTGACGCATCGTCGCGCCACAGCAGACCGAGGCGAGACGCGACCGCTCGGCCGCGCGCGGATAAAGGCGTGCCCGTCATTAGCCGCCGGGTCTGCGCCTCGGAGCGATACACACTCAGCGCCTGCCTGCTTTTAGTTTCGTTTCTCGCCGCGCTGCGTTCTCCCTTTATGCGGGGGCGTCGGTCGGAGGGACTCGGCAGGTCCGAAGTGAATTGATTAGTGCGGGGGAGGGAGGCCGCACCGGCTCACGGCCGCCAGAGCTGAACACGCGCCGTCGCAGCGCCACGCCGCGCCCAACACGGCAGAACGGGGCAGAACACGGGGCCACAAAAACGACCGTACGGCCCCGAGCAGAGAAGGGAACGGACGAGGAGGATGGCGGGGGCGGGGAGGGGGCGGAGGAGGGAAAGGAAAGGAAACGGCGACCTGGAGGCGAGGTCTGGCCCCTCACAGACACAAACACAGACGGCCGCAGGCGCCGCCGCCGTCGTCATTAGCCCCGCTGCACCGACACTGGCTGGTATCGCACACCGGGTCCAGTAAGTTCTGCTCGCAGCAGCGACATCTATCAAGTTCTGTACTCTAGAGATGGGAAAACTGAAACACGTAACTGTTCGGAAACAAATGAAACAGTACATTGTAATATTCCGATATCCTGTTTCGAAACAGTGAAACAGTTTGTATTTTGTAATCTAATAGACCTACACACTTTATCGTCTTGAACGTCTACTGTATAAGTATGCTCATATAAACACAATTGAGGCGCGAGAGCGCTAATCATATCGCAGAAAGTATGAAACTATCACTTAGGCGTCTTGGTAGTTTCGTATTTCCTGCAGCAAATGCGCTGCTTTCGTGTCGTGTGACTTTCATACTTTTCAATTGGCTGAGGACAGCCATAGCTGAAGACAGAAGAACCACCACGAACGGAACTGGAGGTGAGAGCAAACTGCAGAAACAACGGATATTCTACTGGCATTCCCACATTCCGTTAGTATGGGTAATATACCCACCCTGCTAATTTCCATCTACACAAAGACAATCATTGTGGACAATAGGCACAGTGACTACAGACTCACAAATAACGCCAAATACATAAAAGGGAAGCAGTGGTAGAGAAGTGAGTGGGACTGTGTTACAGCCTATACCCGGAGGTTATTCTATCTGCACATTTAACAAGCAGTAAAGGATACCAAAGAAAAATATGGAGAAGGAATTAAAGTTCAGGGAGAAGGAATTTAAAAAAATTACGTTCGCCGATTACACTTATTCCGTCAGAGCAGAAAAGTATCTTGGAAGGAGAATATAAGATGATTAACAGAAGGAAAACTAGGGTAACGGAATGTAGTGCCATTAAATCAGGCGATGCTCAGGGAATTAGATTAGGAAGTGAGACAATCGAAGTAGTGGATGAGTTTTGCTATTTAGTCAGAAAAATAACCGATGCTGACTGGAGTAAAGAAGATATAAAATTTAGTCTGGAAGAGAAATTTGCTAACAGCTATTATAGATTTAAGCGTTAGGAAGTCTTTTCTGAAGTTATTTATCCGACGTGCAGCCATGTCTGGAAGTGGAACATGGACAATGAACAGTGTAGACAAGGAGAGAATAGAAGCTTTGGAAATGTGGTGCTACAGGGGAGTGCTGAAGATCAGATGAGTGGAATATGCAACTAGTGAGGTATCGAACAGAATTGGGGAGGAAAAGAAATTTGTGAAAAAAATTTGACTAAACTTAAGCACTGGTTGATAGGATACGTTTTGAGACCTCAAGAGATCACCAGTTTGTTATTTTGAGGGAAGCGCGATTGTTAAAATTGTAGAGGGAGACCAAGTGATGAACACAGCTAGCAGATTCAGAGATGTTGGTTGCAGTAGTTATTCGGAGATGAAGGGCCTCCATTGATAGCTGCAGCATACCACTCTTCTGACTGAAGACTGGGACAACTTGCACAAATGTTGATAGCGCTACTCCTGTCTACTGTGAACAGTTGTGCTGACGTAACAATCATTATGCAAATCTTAGCATGCAGTATACTTTGTGACAATATGACGCGTTGCTGCTGTCTTCATGGCGTTCTAATATCAGAGACCGTCAATGTTAGACACGTGAACTGATTTAAGTCCACATTTAAGATCTTCTGACAGTGGGCCTGCCGGCCGGTGTGGTCGTGCGGTTCTAGGCGCTTCAGTCCGGAACCGCGTAACTGCTACGGTCGCAGGTTCGAATCCTGCCTCGGGCATGGATGTGTGTGATGTCCTTAGGTTAGTTAGGTTTGAGTAGTCCTAAGTCTAGGGGACTGATGACCTAAGATGTTAAGTCCCGTAGTGCTCAGAGCCCTTTTTGAACAGTGGGCCTGTGCCTACTTCTGTCTGAACTCGCCCAGGCTTCTGTGACTTTGTTATACTTTTGCGGATATCGAAAGTGTTGACGATTCTGCGGAACCCAAGACACTTTAGTTAGTTTTTCTTTTACATTCGTCCGTTTCGTGAACTCACAACCGAAATGTAACATTCCAACCCAACCTGTAACTCTGGATAAGCTATTGATTAGTCAGTTACAGCAACAAGGGTTATTTCATTTTCGTTGGATTCGCCAAACTCAAACTATCGTCTTTCAACCCAAAGTAGACCTCGGGCTGTCATCGCAACCACCTGCTAAAAGCCCCGTATCCCAGCCTGAGTCACCGGCTCCACAGAAACGTGTCACCGCAGAAGTGTTCCAATGCAGCTCGCGGGATTCTACCGGGAATAGACCAGCCACCGAAGGGTCACCAAGAAAGATCAGATCGTCTGCTACAGTGTAACTGCACGCCGAAGGCTGCAGGAAGACGACCAGGCAAGCGCCTGGGAGCAAATGAGAACATTTGCAGCGGGGTTGTCGGGGCCGGTACGGCTGGTTTTTGTGGGGGTGTCAGGGTCGCATGTATCAGACGGCGCCCACCCTCACCCCCACTCCATCTCCCCTCCCCTCCCCTCCTCTCACTACACACACGTGCAACCCGACTCCCCGCAGAAATCCCTCCGCCCGCCGCCTCGTGACAAATGTGTGTGGCGCTGGCGTGTAACTCAGCGGGGTGTCTGCCAGCATTCTTCCCCCGGTACGTTTATGATAATTGTGTAATAGGGAAACGGCGCTGCCTGCTGCGAGATGAACCCCTCTCCTCCTCCATATATAAAGAGGGTGAGCATCGCAGAATTCCGCGTCGGCCCACGTTGCCTGCTGGTGTTACAGCTGAAATGCTCGCTGCTTAAATTCATTGGGAAAATAGCACATTGTGCCTCTAATCTAACCAAGGTTAGAACCGGTACCGGTATTTTATTTTATTTTTTATTTATTTATTGTTCTGTGGGACCAAATTAAGGAGAAGTCTCCATGGTCATGGAACGAGTCAATACATGAAATTGCAACACGATAATAGAAACAGATAAAACGAAATATAAGTAACATATTCAGGCGACAATTCGTAAGTTTAAATAAAGAAAATCAACAATGTAACACTGGAATTTGCTTAATTTTTCAGCTCTTCCAGGAGCTCCTCGACAGAATAGAAAGAGTGAGCCATGAGGAAACTCTTCAGTTTAGATTCCACATGCAGATTTGATTTGTGCCTAGTATTAACTGAGTGAAAGCTGCTAACTCTTGGGAATAAGCTAATATTGCTAACAACAAACGTCATTAAAGAAAATATATACTGTGAGGGCAATGTCAGAATTCCCAGGCTATTGAACAGGGGCCGACAAGAGGTTCTCGAACTTACACCACACACAGCTCGAACAGCCCGTTTTTGAGCCAAAAATACCCCAAAAAATAATACCATATGACATAAGCGTATGAAAATATGCGAAGTAGACTACTTTTCGTGTTGAACAGTCACTTATTTCAGATACTGTTCTAATGGTAAATAAACCAGCATTTACTTTCTGAACAAGATCTGAATATGGGCTTTCCACAACAGCTTACTATCTATCCGAACGCCTAGGAACTTTAACTGTGCCGTCTCGCTTATAATAGGCCCATTCTGTCTGATCAAAATATCGGTTCTTGTTGAATTTTGAGTTAGAAACTGTAAAAACTGAGTCTTACTGTGATTTAGCATCTTATTATTTTCCACAAGCCACGAACTTATTTCATGAACTACATTATTTGATACTGTTTCAATATTACACCCAAGATCCTTCACTACCAAGCTGGTGTCATCAGCAAACAGAAATATTTTTGAATCACCTGTAATACTAGAAGGCGTATCATTTATATAAATAAGAAACAGCAGTGGCCCCAGCACCGACCCTTGGGGAACGCCCCACTTAACAGTGCCCCATTGGGACTGAACATCACTATCACTCTCAATATTGCGGAGAATTACCTTCTGCTTTCTGTTCTTACAGTAAATTCTGAATAACAGGTATTTGTCGGTATTTGTTTGGTCTCAGTTACAACAGGTCTCTTTAATTTTTTACTAACAACCGGTTAAAAAACAGGAATATCAACTTGCCATAGCAGCAGTACTAAAAGTTTTGTTTTTTAAATAAAACGTTTCCATAAAACTAGAAAAATTTCTGTTCTTTGTAACACTGTATTATTGTTGAAATTGGGAAACGTGATCAGCACTAATTTAGTAACAACAACTATCGTTAGAAACAACGAACAAACGTATGACAAAGAATCGGTACAGCATTGCAGAGACAATAACGTACCTGCTACGGTGTGGTGTGTCCCATTAGACGGCATGCGTGAACGTTCCGTCTGCAACACTTCCCTCAACCTGGGATGACCAGCCCTAGCCTCGATACGATAATTCGGGTGCTATCGGCCAAGCGAAGATCATGCAGCGATTGTGCGGTGCCTGCTGCACTTCTAGGGTGTTCGCAGCAATCGACCAATGATATTACTCAGTTTGTCGAAACTTTAACACTGAAGTAAACACTGCGCTATGTATTCCTCTGTGTTTCTCGTTACTCCAATGGAACGTAAATGACGCCCTGTCGAGTAGACTAGCGCGCCTACGAGTATTACGGTGCGTTTGCCCATTTTTCACAGCTCACAAATGGCCTTACTTGGCCAATGAAATGCATAATAGCGACAGTAAATCAAACGGAAACTTGCATTCTGCTTATTTAGTGCCTAGACAAGACCGAAGGGGCACACGAAAATTATTAGGAAACAAACTATTTGTCATCTTCAGTACGAATACTTGCATCCCGTGCAAGCTTCCATCTCCTAATAACTACTGCAAACTACATCCTTCTGAACCCGCTTACTGTATTCATCTCTTGGTCTCCCTCTACGATTTTAACCCCCCCCCCCCCCCCCCCACACACACACACACTGAAACCGGTGATCGCTTGATGTCTCAGAATGTGTCCTATCAACCGTGCCACGAGTTTCTGTCCACAGTTCTATTCAATATTTCCTCATTAGTTACGTGATCTACCCACCCAATCTTCAGCGTTCTTCTGTAGCACCACATTTTAAAAGTTTCTTTTCTCTTCTTGTCCGAACTGTATATCGTCAATGTTTCATTTTCGTACAGGGCTACACTGTTAGGCAAGCACCTTCACTAGTCTCCCGAACACACAGATTTATATACTTATATGGATATGGTGTCTGTTCTTTCGCATGACCTCCTTCTTCTTTGTAGATGCTCACATATTCCTCGAACTCTTACGAGACTAGGTAAGAATGTCTTCCACAAGTAATGAGTGTGTTGGGGTGGGACACTACGAATGTAGTGTGTGTCCACAAGATGAGAATGTGAGTCTCGCGGGAGGCATGCGCGAGATAGTCCTGCAGTCGCGCTATCCTCTGCGCCCTCGGTGGCTCAGATGGACAGAGCGTCTGCCATGTAAGCAGGAGATCCCGGGTTGAAGTCCCAGTCGGGGCATACTTTTTCACCTGTCCCCGTTGATATCAACGCCCTTCAGCAGCTGAACGTATTAATATGTAACTCTAATGTCACACAGATTTATATTCAATGCTAACAAATTTGTCCATTTCGCAAACGCAATTCTTGCTACTGCTATTCTAGTCTTTTACTTAGACCTTACTGCCCAAATAGTAAAACTGATCTACTTACGGTGTCTCATTTCCTAATCTAATTCCGTCAGCATCGCCTCATTTAATTCGGCTACATTCCATTCCCTGTTTTCAGTTTTTTTTTTTTTAAATCTTGTAATCTCTTTTCAGAGCGCCCTCCATTTCGTTCAACTGCTCTTCCACCTTTGCCATCTCTGACTGAGTAACATGTCATCGGCAAACCTCAGACTTTTCATTTTTTCCTTCTTCCTTACCTGTAATCTCCCTGCCCCCTCTCATGTGTCTCCTTGGTCTCCTTTACTATGTGATCAATGTACAGACTAAAGAACAACCCTGTCCAGATAATGACAAGAAGTTCAAAATGGGTAAGTAAGAATTGCTAGGTTGTAAAAACATGTGTAACTAGGGGCAAGATGAGTGCTGCCTAGAGGAAAATTAAAGAGATCTTACTAGAAATGAGAAGCTACTGTACGAACATCAATACCAAGCCTGTGCTAAGCAAAGAAGCGAAAGGTTATAGGCGGAAGGAGTATATATGAGGGCTATACAACGGAATATAAAAGTAAAGGCTATATTTGTAAGTAGTACTATAACGTTGGCTAGCCACGCAGTCTAACACGCTGCTTCCCAAGCGGGAAGGCGTGCCGGTCCTCGGCACGAATCCGTCCGGCCGATTAGTGTCCCTGTGGATGGTTTTTAAGGCGGTTTTCCATCTGTCACGGCGAATGCGGGTGGACTGGGTACCCTTATTCAGCCTCAGTTATACTATGTCGGCGACTGCTGCGCAAACACTGTCTCTACGCACGCGTACACTATAAGTACTCCACCACGCAAACACTGGGGTTACACTCGTCAGGTAAGAAACGTTCCCGGGATGGGGGGGAGGGGGTCCACTCGGGGCCGAACTGCACAATAACCCTGGGTTTGGTGTGGGGCGGCGGTGGGTTGTGTGCACTGCTGTGGCCTGTTCTGGGGTTGTGAACCACTGACGGATACAAAGGCAGGACGAAGCTTCTCCGTCGTTTCTAGCTCCCCGCTTTAAATACAGAATACGTTATTGTGCTGCCAGGAAAAACGGTATGTCCCGTAACAAAATGCGTGTAACTAAACAGTTTTCTCTTACTTTATAGGCGACTATGTGAAACATTATTGATTGCAAAAAACATTCAGTTAGGTATTCTTTTTATTCTTATGCACACAACAAATATAATCAACGTAGCATCTGAAGAAGAATGGCACGAATAACAACAATATGGAAACAAATAAAACAGGAAGAAATGACAACAGTTTTTTCTCATTCACACAATGACGATCTCTACAAATACAGCTGGGCAAACAACTGCATTCCATCCCTCCGTTAAATTTCGAGTCAGGCAATATCGAATGGTCTGTTTATATTGACCCGATTTTATCGCACGAGTGTGCCGCGTGCCTGCATTAATTTACTTTTGAAGGTATCGGTGCGTGCCATTGCGTGACGACACGCCCGGAAGAACCAGCCTCGCGTGTTGGAAGCCGCGCCACCAACTCCGTGCACATTTTTGCACTCGGCCGCTCACTGGTGTGATCACGGGAGCGTTAAGTGATGTCGCGCTTCTTTTCCTTTCAACTCTTACACAGAAAAAAAATTATGATTAACTAGCGGCAGGGCAACGAAGTGATTGACGGATGTGCATAGGGGTCGCCAGGGAACGTATTGCCGGTTCGCCGTTCCCGCACTTTTACTGTTACGGTGGCAACAATACCTGTGATATTGCCTCCTGGCATAGTTCACACATTCCGGGTCAGCACTGTAATGAACTTGTCTTGCACGATCCTAATGGCATCGACACTTTATTGCGTATATTCACTGCTAGCTTGATTCAACACTCAGCTGCATGAGCGCTAATCACATAACCAGTTGTTATCGCAGAGGCTATGTTACAATTCTCGTCCGCAACCGACTATCGTGATCCTCACCTGAGACAGCAGATCGATACTACAACAGCGAGCTCAACGCACAGCGTGTTAAGTACATTCTCAGTTTGTTGGCGTGGTATGTTGTAAAGTAATGCATCCTTCGCCGTGTAACCTGATACTAATCATAGATTCGCATCTTCATGTCTGAATTTCTTGCTCCAACACTTGTGGCAGGGTCCTCCCGATAATAGTCCCATCTCTAACTGCTACGCTTACATCTGTACTCCCACAAGCCACCACTACGCGTGTGGAAGAGGATACTGTGGTGTCACCGCCAGACACCACACTTGCTAGGTGGTAGCCTTTAAATCGGCCGCGGTCCGCTAGTATACGTCGGACCCGCGTGTCGCCACTGTCAGTGATTGCAGACCGAGCGCCGCCACACGGCAGGTCTAGTGAGACGTCCTAGCACTCGCCCCAGTTGTACAGCAGACTTGCTAGCGAAGCTACACTGACAAATACGCTCTCATTTGCCGAGACAATAGTTAGCATAGCTTTCAGCTACGTCATTTGCTACGACCTAGCAAGGCGCCATGACCAGTTTATATTGAGATTATATAATGTATCAACAAGAGCGATGTTCACCAATTGTGGATTAAAGTTAAGTATTCTACCAGTTACTCTTGTTTGGCTAGTCATATTTCTCTGACCTGTTCCAGACCTCACGCCAGCCTGCGTGAGCTTAAACGCGTGCTATTCGGCTACAAGTCATAGTGGATTGGCTGTCGGGTCAGTCCACTACAGATACTTATAGCACCTCTTGCTTTTCCCTCTTCCCTGCCCCATTCACGGGTTGGTACATGAGAACAACTGCCGATAAAGCTCTGTATAAGATCTAATTGCCAGCCGCTGTCGCCCAGCGGTTCTAGGCGCTTCAGTCCGCTGCTGCTTCGGTCGCAGGTTTCAATCCTGCCTCTGGCATGGATGTGTATGTGATGTCCTTAGGTTAGTTAGGTTTAAGTAGTTGTAAATCTACGGGACTGATGACCTCGGATGTTAAGTTCCACAATGCTTAGACCCATTTGAACCAAGGTCTAATTTCTGATATCGTTTTCTATTTCCGTTCACGTCATTTCGTGACGCGTATGCAAGAATAAGTAGTAAGTTGCCCGACTCTACTGGGGACACACGGTCTCCGAATTCCAACAGTAACGCCGATTTGCGATCCACCCTGAAAACGTGGCGCTCATCGACGAAACTCTCTCTCTCTCTCTCTCTCTCTCTCTCTCTCTCTCTCTCTCTCTCTCTCTCTCTGTGTGTGTGTGTGTGTGTGTGTGTGTGTGTGTCAACTCAACCCAATAAGCGTCCCAGACTGACGAACGATACTCAAGGATTGGTGGAGCAAATGCTTGTTAAGGCACTTCTTTCGCGGATTTGTCCGCCCCCGGTAGCTGAATGGTGAGCGTGACGGACTGTCAGTCCTCTGGGCCTGAGTTCGATTCCTAGCTGGGCTTCCCTACAGTTTGTTCTATGTTGTCGTTTAACTTTTGGTCATTCCGGGCGGTTTGCTCATCGGTATTTTTTACGGTGGTTATTATTTCCAGTGATTTGTCGACGACAGTGAAATTAACGGTACTGGGTCCCTTCGCCTATTTACACGCAGTATGTTACATTCGTTTACGTACAGTCTCAACTGACAATTCTAGCACGAATCGGCAATCCTTTGTGTGTCTTTTTGCATTTCGATGCAGTCTCCTGGACTTGGAACCTTCCCTCACAGAACAGCATTGTCCCCGATTAACCTCTCGGAGCCTCAACGTTGTTGCCTAAATCAGGAGTATAACCTGTACGCAGTAACTGCCCTTCAGTGCTCCCGAAATTACCTTTATGTATCTCTATTTCGGCTGCCTTGTACCAGCCCTACGGACACATCGCGCCCCGAAGCTCACAGTCTCTCTTAGCGAGTGGGAGCTTGTTATAGTTGTTTCGGACATAACCCTCCCTCTCGCTGGAAACTTAAGTTCACACTGTTTTGTAGACGTCCGTTTCTAGTGGTCGCAGCAGGTAAAACACATTTAATCTTGTCCAGCTGCCTAAGGTACATCGCCAGGTTGGAGAGATGCGGATATTACTAACGACGATCGGAATGTTAGCTAGCAAATTTTCTTAATCTAGTTTCACTTATTAGTAGCACTTAAAAAGGCATGCTGAAAAGTAATTCCTCCAAATTTTTTATGTGAAAACTCTTAGAGCTTTTTAAATAATATTTTATTCTTCACGTCATCCGCCCCGAGAGCTGAGTGGTCAGTGTGACGGATTGCCATCCAAGGGGACCGGATTCGATTCCCGGCCGGGTCGGAGATTTTTTCCGCTCAGGGACTGGGTTTTGTGTTGTCTTCGACATCATTTCATCCCCATCCGGCGCGCAGGTCACACAACGTGGCATCGAATGTAGTAAGACCTGCACCAAGGCAGCCGGATCTGCCCCGCAAGGGGCCTCCCGTACAATGACGCCAAACGCTCATTTCCATTTCGTCTTTTTTTTTTTTTAATTCTTCATGTCTACGTATTTGCATCCCACTGCCGCTAGAAGGCTGCGAACAGAAGCGTCTAACATGGCGGTGTTTAACGTAACTATGTCGGTGAGTGAGAAACGTGGCCGGCCGAAGTGGCCGTGCGGTTAAAGGCGCTGCAGTCTGGAACCGCAAGACCGCTACGGTCGCAGGTTCGAATCCTGCCTCGGGCATGGATGTTTGTGATGTCCTTAGGTTAGTTAGGTTTAACTAGTTCTAAGTTCTAGGGGACTAATGACCTCAGCAGTTAAGTCCCATAGTGCTCAGAGCCATTTTTGAGAAACGTGTTGTAATCGAGCTTCTAACTGGTGAAGAGTTCTTCGGCACATGGAGCCCCGTCTCCTCTCCTGCAGCGTGACAATTCCAAACCACGCATCAACGCAGAGACATCTGCAAAATCCGATGCCTTGGGTTCACTGTCATCGATCACCATACATCTAGCCCCGACTTGACCGCATCCGATTTTCACCAGTTTCCAAAACTTAAAGACACCTTCGATGACTTCACTTTGACAGTGATGAAGCGGTGCAAGAAGAGGCGAGGTTATGGCTCCGCCAACGAAGTCGAACACTGTACAGCGACGGTATCAAACTAGTCTCTCGTTGGGAGAAATGTGTTCGTGGCCAGGATGAATAAGTTGAGAAATAAATATGTAGAAATGAAAAAGATAAAACTAGTTTTATTTAAAATCGTTACGACTTTCAACACGAATAATTCGGAATCCTCACTATTCAACACGGCCTCGTAGTAAAATAAACGTTCACGTATCATAAAAAAAGCGCACTACGTCCTGTTACAGTGAGTCTTAAAAATTACTTCTGTGTTCCCAGAATGAAGTTTTCACTCTGCAGCGGAAGTAAAATTGTGAGAACGGGTCGTGAGTCGTGCTTGGGTAGCTCAGTTGGTGGTGCATTTGCCCGCGAAAGGCAAAGGCCCCGACTTCGACTCTCGGTCCGGCACATAATTTTAATCTGCCAGGAAGTTACTTCTGTTCTGCACCATTTCATCTTAACGTGATCGACACGCTTCCTCTCGATGCAGAAGTGACCGGGTGTGTGCGTGTGCGAGTATACGTGTGTGTGTGTGTGTGTGTGTGTGTGTGTGTGTGTGTGTACGCACGCGCGCTCAGTCCAAACAGTTCTAGTACAGCGGGGCGCAGTTGTGCGCAACGAACACAGCTGAACTGAATGTAATAATGTAAACTCATGCGAACAACTGACAATGAACAATAATCAACTAACGTGCGGTAGCGTTCTCGCTTCCCGCGCCTGGGTTCGATTCCCGGCGGGGTCAGGGATTTTCTCTGCCTCGTGATGACTGGGTGTTGTGTGACGTCCTTAGGTTAGTTAGGTTTAAGTAGTTCTAAGTTATAGGGAACTGATGACCTCAGATGTTGAGTCCCATGGTGCTCAGAGTCATTTGAACCATTTTGCTCAGAGCCATTTGAACCATTTTTTGAATGATCAACTAAACATCTAAGACATGTCAAGGAAATATACCTCACAAGCTATCGCCTCGTTTCGGGTGGACGGGGGTTCAAATGGTTCCAATGGCTCTGAGCACTATGGGACTTAACTTCTGAGGTCATCAGTCCCCTAGAACTTAGAACTACTTAAACCTAGCTAACCTAAGGACATCACACACATCCATGCCCGAGGCAGCATTCGAACCTGCGACCACAGCGGTCACGCGGTTCCAAACTGAAGCGCTTAGAACCGCACGGCGGTGGACGGGAGCGAAGAGTTGATGCGAAAACACCACGACACTCATTCCATAACAACAGTTTAAAAATTAGATAAAAAATCCTGTACCGCTTCTCTAAAGTGAAGCGTATCGTTGTTCCTCTAAATGACCTCAGAAATGTTTCCAAGTTAACACTTTGCCTACCGCACGTCTCCTACAAATTTATTCGCTTGTCGCCGGCAGCGCTAATTCGGATTATTTGGCTTGTCGCCGGCTGTCTTTGACATTATCAGGAGATTATAAATTGTTACGTTTTACGTATCTCATCGTTAGTTCTCATAAGTTTTCAACCCTATTCCCCTACTTTCATGTAATTTCGAAGATATATATACGTAAATACAAAATTTGTTTCATATATTTGATTATTTGCATTGTCTTTGGTACTTGGTATTTCTCTTCCATATGATATGCAGCAAAATAGTCTCCAAGATGTAACGCAACGCCACGAGAGTTGCATATTAAGTTTGTTGTTGCTTTTGGAACATACGTGGCAGTTTCTTCGTTTTCTTTTATTCCTTTCGGAAATACGTAGGCCTATTAGTTGGTGTTGCTTTTTGTGACCGGAAAGTCTGTCAGCCGAATCATGATGAGATGTACGCGATGTAGTGGCAACCTCCAAGTTTTGCTCCGCGCATTCATCGTAAATAATCGTATCGTCTCTTTCGTCTCCCATGATGAAAGGGCGCAAGTGCTTATAAAAACGCCGGCCGGAGTGGCCAAGCGGTTAAAGGCGCTACAGTCTGGAATCGCGCGACCGCTACGGTCGCAGGTTCGAATCCTGCCTCGGGCATGGATGTGTGTGATGTCCTTGGGTTAGTTAGGTTTAAGTAGTTCTAAGTTCTAGGGGACTTATGACCACAACAGTTGAGTCCCATAGTGCTCAGAGCCATTTGGACTTATAAAAACAAAAACAAAAAATGTTGACGTGTGTAACTTATTGTTACCTAAACAAAACAACAGAATGCAAAAGATACTAAAGTGCTGTCGCCGGTCACTGTGCGATACTATGCTGACGAAACCACTGTGGTGTCGCCGGACGGCACAGTGCTAACTAGCAAGAAGGTCGTTGTGGATCTGTTGCTCTGCAGCACTTCCGCGTGTGGAAGGCAATGCAGCGGCGCGCACTTCCGCCCGGAATGCACCGCCGAGCTCTGGTTGAAGGCTGCCGCGCCCTCAGGAATGCGACAGCTTCACTGCGCATGCGCGAGCTGGCAACAGGCACGAGACCTCGATACGGCCTTTGTTGCGACCGCACATAGCGTTCGTATTTCTGGCGAGAGTGCGTTAGTGCAACACACTGCGGAGCGCCGAACTTGATTATTACAGCAGCTGCAATTCAGAATATCCAAGGATGCCTTTATGGGTACAAAGTAGCTAACCAAACTTTGACGTAACTTCAGCGACGTCAGCGCAAGGTCGTTGCTACTCACAGAACTACGATGGCTCATCTACATCTATACACCGCAAGACACCATATGGTGGGTGCCGGAGGGTACTTTAGTATTTTCCCTCATCCTCTGTGCCCTTAGTCTAATTTCTACATGTTTCTAGTCGTTTTCATTTCGCGAGACGTGTGTGGCTGTCAATAAAATGTCCGTGTCCAGTAAAGACTGCACTGATCAACTTTCGGGTTGGCAACAACGTGACTCGTCTGTGGTTTCTGACACGGATATTAACACTTTAAAAAAATGCTTAATGCTATGCTAGTAGAGACCCCATTTCTACTAGAGTGGTTGTCACGAAAATTAGTCACCTAAAGATCACAACCGCTTGCTGCAGTCCTCCGACGCCAAGTGCTTTGATTCGCCCGCTTCATAGCTTTGTTGCCGCTGTGTTTCCGTGCGATATACAGTGTTCATGTGCGGTTTCAGTGTTCCGTGGAAAGGTACAATGGCCTGTGTTTGGCAGTGAGCGAAATGCAGGATCAATGGACTACATACACTGCAACTTCAGTCCTGTGGGCGTAAACGGCCGAAAGACATTCGAAAACAATCTCGGCGACAAAGCATTCGAACACAAAGTAAAATTGTCGTGTCGAACTTACTGAAGACTTTTTTACTGATCTGGCCAACAGTGTAGAAGCCACGAATAATATAAATTTTACGCAAGTTTATAAAATGACGACGCAACTGTATCCCGTATTAATCGACAGAATCTCTAGATATGAGCACGTGTTTTGATCCTCCAAGAAAGGCACATGTATGAAATCGTTAAGTAAGGAATTTGGCGATTTGTCAAAAAGTTACTGCGTAAAACTTTACTTCGATATTACGACAGAGGACAGCATCCGACGTCTTTAAAAACACAGAGTAATCCCCGTGAAAAAATAATTATTCTGGTTTAGAGACCGCAGTTCTTTGCCTTCTGACTTCATTTTGTTCTTGATTCAAAAAGTATAACGATTGCATTCCATTAAAATTTTTCGTTTCTCAGAGACACTGAAGCTGCAAAGAGGAAGTTTTATGTAAAACGTTCTTACTGCAAACTGAGGACAAAAGTGCAGTAGTATACTTCGATAAAACATGCATTTCACAAAACCACAAGCAAAAACATATATCGCCGGCCGGAGTGGTCGAGCTGTTCTAGGCGCTACAGTCTGGAACCGCGTGACCGCTACGGTCGCAGGTTCGAATCCTGCCTCGGGCATGGATGTGTGTGATGTCCTTAGGTTAGTTAGGTTTAAGTAGTTCTAAGTTGTAGGTGACTGATGACCTCAGATGTTAAGTGCCATAGTGCTCAGAGCCAGAGCCAAAAACACATCGCTCGTCTTCAATGGAAGTACCTATAGTTACTTTTGTACCGCGTGTATCGGCGGTGACGAAAGGTCAGCAACAGTTGCAATAAAAAACCTTTTAAGGAGGTACTGCATATTCTCGCTCGTATGAAGGCGAGCCGTCGGGACTAAAATCCTGTCGGCGGAATGTAAGTAATCGCGGGCCGTCGGGCTCAGAGTGTCTTTAAAACTAAAGGGGTCCATACGTGACATAATTCAGTAATGATGTCTGAGATGTTAATAAAACTGTGCAGTTAATTTGGTAACAACTTTCTCACTGAACGTTTCTACAGGGTCCACCAGAACGCAGACTCATCAGCGACTACATTTTTCGTTATACAGGCGGATCAGTTTCACACCCCTGATTCTTTTTAGTTTTCATGATAAAATATGTATCACAAGCATCTATAAACTTTGATATTGTTCAAATATTATATTCAGCCCAATATGTCAGTGATTCAGTTTTCTTCATTGGCTGAAGTAAAAAAAAATGTATATATTTTTTTTTAATTTTTTAAGTTCTCATTTTCTTCGTAGCAGCTGGAAAAAATTTTCTTTTGAAAAATGGAGAAACCTTTTTTTTCTGAATTTTTCTAACATTTGAAAAAAAATACGACGCTGTAGGACGATGAGATGACTTTGAGGTGACTATTTTCATGACGGCTGCTGAAGTAGAGATCCCGTTTCGACGTCTGTAGTTTGTTCCAGTGTCTTACGACAAATGATTTCGAGGGCTGGAGCTGTTCGGTTTGTCCTCAGAAGGCGCCAGATTCCATTCGCCAGCAGGGTGGCTGAGGCAGAATGGGGGTGGGGAGAGAGACCACCCCGTCGCGCCGGACTGCGGCAACAGGAAGAAAGACACAGGGGGTGGCGAGCGGCCAGGCACAAAAACCACGGCCCAGCGGCTGGGACACATCTGTGGAGGTGCGGGGTGGGGGTAGTTCCACAGGTCTGCCACACTGGTCCGCTCTCCCCTCTCCAAATCGCAGCAACAACAAAAAGATGATTAAAATCACTCCGCAACAGCCTGCCGCCACCATAAAACACGCTCTCTCTCTTCGGCGTGTGTCATTATAAACGGCGCAAAATTTCAGGTGGACGATGATTAGCTGGCCGACTGGAAGGGAGGAAGGGAGCCGGGGAACGAGGTTTCGCAGCGTTATCTCAGATACTTTCGAAGTAACTAAGAACGAAATCAACACGCTCTCCCGAGAAGTGACTTCAGTGCCCCGCCCATACTGAAAAATACAGCTGCAGTGATTGTCATATGGCTCACAAAACTTAGCAGTGTTGTCAAGTTTCATCCAACGTTTTCTGCCCACCTGCTTTACGTACATCGTAAACGAGAACCACAGCAAGTTCACTCAGATGACGAACGTGGCATTACAAGTTAACTTCTGCCAAATCAACTAATAATAAATCGCCCCGCGGGATGGCCGCGCTTCGCCGGAGATTCGAGTCCTCCCTCTGGCGCGTGTGTGTGTGTTCTTAGTATTAGTTAGCTTAAGTAAAGTCTAAGGGACCGATCACCTCAGCAGTTTAGTGCCTTAGGGATTCACGCACATTTGAACAATAAATTGTGACTAGTATTTGTCAGTGTGTAGTATTAGCCCACTTTAATTACTTTTTACATGTGTTCCAGTGTAAAAGTAACTACTCTGAAAACAACCTAATGCTGCTCCTTTAAAAGTAACCAGTTTTTACCTACTGCTGTACACACAAGTCGATGTATAGTAACTTCACTGATTTCAGATAACCCTATCGCCCATATATACAGGGTGTCCCAGGAGGAATGATCAGTATTCAGGGATATTACACGAAACTTGATATGGACATATGCCCTATTCCGAATGGTTTCCAAGATAAAACACATTTTCTGTACTTTTATTTTTGGGTCTGTGGTACGCATGTATCTGTCTTATCCACCCAGCCTCTTCGACGTTTTATTCTAACCAAACGTACCTCGTTGTTTTCAACCTTTTGCTGAGGATCTCCTTCTGCCATTAAGCTAGACAGTTGAACGCGCAGTTATCCATGGCGTTTGAGAAAAGTAGTACGAGGGACTGGAACTGCATCCCTTAACTGTGTTTGTACACGCGTCGGCTAAAATGTCACACATCCACACTAATGCAGAATATGCAGATATGGTGTATGTTTACGGTTCCTGCTAATCTGCTATGTTTAAGAATACTGTTGGCGCTTTCCGACAGGTGGGATTCCTGATCGTTGTGTGTTTACCAGAGTTTTCAGCACACTGCGTGAGACAGGTATTCTTCCAAATTTCAATTTTTCTTCTGAACGTGTTATTCAACAACGTGTGCAGGAACAGCAACACTTTATTGAAATGGTGCAGCGTAGTCCTGCCACCAGCATACGGCGAATTTCTGCATATATCAATGTTTACAAGAGTGTACATCACGAATGCGTATTTTACAATTGGTACTTTGTAAAACGCATGTTGTACATTATTACGTGTTTGTTTTTGTATTATTCAACACTGCGGCCGGCCGCGGTGGTCTAGCGGTTCTGGCGCTGCAGTCCGGAACCGCGGGTCTGCTACGGTCGCAGGTTCGAATCCCGCCTCGGGCATGGGTGTGTGTGATGTCCTTAGGTTGGTTAGGTTTAAGTAGTTCTAAGTTCTAGGGGACTTATGACCTCAGATGTTGAGTCCCATAGTGCTCAGAGCCATTTGAACCAACACTGCGTCATGTTTGAACAACATTACATTACAGAAATCTTTCGGAATACGGCAATTGTCCATATGAACCTTTCTGCTTCAGATGATCTTTCCTGTCACGTCCCTGAATACTGGGTTTTCTTCCTGGGACACCCTGTATACTGCCAAAGTTAAAAGTCTGTATAATGTGAAAGTTAGTGTTAGCCCAAACTGACATCTCCAAGTCCATTTAGTCCATGTAAATCAGGTGATGCTGAGGGAATTACATTAGGAAATAAGAGACTAATAATAGTACCATTTTGCTATTTTTGTAGCAAAGTAACTAATGATGGACGGAGTAGAGGGTATAGAACGCAGACCGGATACAGCAGCGAAAGCATTTCTGAAAAATGTTAAAATGGAAAATAAATTTAATCTATAAGAATATTTAGGCACCAAGGAATCTTGGTCAATTTGATATTGGAAGAATGTGTAGAGAACGAAAATTGTAAAGGGAGTCCGAAGGTTCAATACAGTAAGCAGATTAAAACTGACATAGGTTGTGGCAATTACTGGACTATGAGGCGACCTGCACAGAACATACTGACGTGGACACCTTCGGTAAATTAGTCTGTGGGTTGAACAACAACAGCGTGTGCAGAAGAGGGAACATTGTGAAGAAGGCAACACCGGTAGAAGGCACGCAGACAGCTGAAGCGTCCCGTAAAATCCCTGTAGTCTTCAGCAAGCGCGTTTTCGAAATTCTTCCTGCCACGCCTAGCCATCAGCCGCCCACGTCTAGACAGAGGCTGAATGGTCCCTGGAGGACCACAGAGAGGCCGCACAGAAGCCAGCAGCAGCGGGAGGGGCAGCCAGAGAGGGAGGGAGGGAGGGGAGGAGGAAGAAGCGATCACTCCCTCCGCTACCGTCCCTTCCTGTTCTGCATTGTGCTGCGCCGTCCAACACAATGGCGGCGTGTCGGACGCTGCATTCCACGACCCGTGTCAGAGCTGCCCACAGGACTCACCGAAGGACTCTTTCCATCCACTTGTCGTGTCCACAATGTCTCAAGGGGACGCGTTCCGCGTTCTTCGTCGGTGCCTTTTTCCATCCAAATACGATTTTGTCGTTTTCCTGTGTGCATCATCAGTACTCTGTCTTTTATAGTTGAAAGTTCGTGAACAATCACGGGCTTTTCTTAGCGGATCTCCATTGTTCCCGGTCTTCTGCATCTTAAAGTAGCCGGCTCTACCATCGCCTCGGTGGTATTCCCTCCAATCTGTTTCCTTCAACTTTGTCTTGGATGGTCACCTTGTCCAAGTTATCTTCTTTTCGTCGAACTTTGTTACTACCCACTGCAGCATTCGCAGAAAAAAGAAATATTGGACAAATCTTCTCCACCCTGAATTCTTGAAGGATTGATTTGTTGCTTCGTTTGCCCGTCCATGACATTCTCGGAAACCACCTGTACATCTACATCTCGAAAGCATAAACTCTTTTGCGGTTCCCTTCTGTTACTGTCCAAGTTTCAGGCCCCCATAAAAAACTGGCAACACCACAAATTTCAGCACTATTAATGCAGCAAGTCTGGTTATGAGTAGTCTTCTCCAAATCCCTGTCAGATTCGATGCAGGATCCCTACCCACAACAATTCTACGCCTTATTAACCGGCAGATGTAATACAGAAATGTGGCTCTACCTTGTGCAAACGCAATCCTTGTTTTAATACCTGTACATGTTTTGTAGAAGTCTCATTTATTCTCTTACTATTGCACACTGATGTTCAAGTGGCTGTCTGACATTTTCAGTGCAACTGAAATTTTCTCCAGTTTGTTATTTTTCGCAAATTTCGATTTTTCAAGTTTCTTCGGGGTGGTTGAGCCGATCTGCACAACACACATTGTTTTTCTGTGTAGATTCACAGACTTTCTAAAGCCCTGAAAGCAGGAACACAGAAGTGATCGAATTCGTCATAGTCTGATAGTACGTCAGTAGCTGGCGGACACTCACCTCCGTCAGCTGTCATGATCTTGGTCTTTTTCTAAGTCACTGAAACCCAAGTTTCACACTTTCTCTCTCGACTCTTTCTTTCATTTCCACCTGTGATTCTGCGCACGGCGTGGTGTCATCAGAGTATCTTAAATGATTCTTGGTTCTCTAATTCGGACACCACCCTCCCAGACATGAAGACTTCTTCTGATAACATATTCTCTATACATGTTAATAAAAGCTAGTGATAGAATGCACCACTTTCGAAATCCTTTTTAGGTCAAAAGATTGAAGTTGCTTACTGTCTTGTTGTCAGGGTAGAGTTACTGATAAAGGTAATAAGATGATAAGGAACACTCATTTCTGCTAGTACATTCTAACAGCCTTTACTGATAGCACATTCCACAGGCGTTTCCCTGCAACAAAGTCGAAATTATTAATAGAAACCAGGAACAAACGGGGTACTGAATTCTCTAGATTTTCTCAATTACCTATCTGATCTCAAAAAGTGGTCAAATGTGTGTGAAATCTTATGGGACTTAACTGCTAACGTCATCAGTCCCTAAGCTTACACACTACTTAACCTAAATTATCCTAAGGACAAACACACACATCCATGCCCGAGGGAGGACTCGAACCTCCGCCGGGACCAGCCGCATAACTGATAATCTGCTCCCGTATTCCTTTATTATACACAAATATAATAATGTTCTGCATTCTAGGCGGTGTCTGTAAGACTGGAATTTAGGACTGCCTATTTCATCTACAAAATAAAATAGTCACTGTACTGAACTACTTCGTAACGGTGATTGAGGACGACCACCAGGGTGTACTCAAATTATACTTCCGAATTTACGTAATATCAAAGCCCACTAAAGAAAATAGTTTCGTACTTACAAGTCGAGTATTTCAGTATGGCTTAATGATGATATCTTCTTGGGTAAAATATTTCCGTAGGAATATTCAGATGTCTGGCCGAGGACCATTTGGGGAGGTGGTCTCAGAAAAAGAATCTAGAGCTCTGAAATTCAGTGCGTTCGATTAAAAGAAGGCATTGGTTTACAAGACACATCTTAAGCACGGATGAGTAAATTTAGAGTAATGATATTCGAGAGTGGCTCTTCAGTAGTCGTAGAAGTAGTAGTAGCAATAGTAGTACTGTTGGCTCCAACACAGAGCTAGCGTAGGGTTAGAAAGAGCGGGTACGGAACACCTGACACTGCCATGAAATATGCTCTTCCAGCTAATGAACAGTAACTTGCAGGGTAAATTGCATAGTGCCAACACTCTAAGACCACGGGCCTGTAATGAATTCCGACACCCAGTGAAGTACAGAGGCAGGATAACAAGGTAGTTAGCTACTGTTTCAGCACAAGGTAATGAACAAGGATGGCCAGCCAGCAGTTTATAGCCGGCTGCCGGCAGGCTGAGACTGCCAGCCACGCGGTTTTTCTTTCCACAAAGGCCGTCCCCGGACAATGGGCTCTCGCTCACTCAGCTGTGCTAGCTACCTGCCGGACACGTGCGCCAGCCGAAGCGGAGGCGGGAAGGCGGGAAGCACGTCTGCCGGCCGCATATGGAGCTGGCTGGCTCCACGGCCGCCCAGAGGCGGCAGCCAGAGGAAATGTTCCATTCCTCTGTACGTGAACCAACTCTCAATTCGATCCTTCCGATGCGTCATGCTTCACGGTAATGTCAGCGTGAAGTCCGTTCCGAAGTTGACAACGGTATAGACACTTATGATCGGTTCACAGCAGTTACAGTATTTCCACAACATTACAGTCCTGCAACGTCTTTGCCATTTCTTTATGGGTGAATCAGAGCAAAGTACACTACTGGCCATTAAAATTGCTACACCACGTGCTACAGACGCGAAATTTAACCGACAGGGAGAAGGTGATATGCAAATGATAAGCTTTTCAGAGCATTCACACAAGGTTGGCGCCGGTGACGACACCTACAACGTGCTAACATAAGGAAAGTTTCCAACCGATTTCTCATACACAAACAGCAGTTGACCGGCGTTGCCTGGTAAAACGTTGTGACGCCTCGTGTAAGGAGGACAAATGCGTACCATCTCGTTTCCGACTTTGATAAAGGTCGGATTGTAGCCTGTCGCGATTGCAGTTTATCGTATCGCGACATTGCTGCTCGCGTTGGTTGAGATCCAATGACTGTTAGCAGAATATGGAATCGGTGGTTTTAGGAGGGTAATACGGAACGCCGTGCTGGATCCCAACGGCCTCGTATCACTACTAGCAGTCGAGATGACAGGCATCTTATCCGCGTGGCTGTAACGGATCGTGCAGCCACGTCTCGATCCTTGAGTCAACAGATGGGGACATTTGCAAGACAACAACCATCTGCACGAACACTTCCACGAGGTTTGCAGCAGCATGGATTATCAGCTCGAAGACCATGGCTGCGGTTATCTTTGACGCTGCATCACAGACAGGAGCGTCTGCGATGGTGTACTCAACGACGAA
The DNA here is from genome assembly GCF_023864275.1 of Schistocerca cancellata. Taxonomy (NCBI): domain Eukaryota; kingdom Metazoa; phylum Arthropoda; class Insecta; order Orthoptera; family Acrididae; genus Schistocerca; species Schistocerca cancellata. Next base: position 159,202,959 of record NC_064632.1, read on the forward strand.
CCTGGGTGCACGAATGGCAAAACGTCATTTTTTCGGATGAATCCAGGTTATGTTTACAGCATCATGATGGTCGCATCCGTGTTTGGCGACATCGCGGTGAACGCACATTGGAAGTGTGTATTCGTCATCGCCATACTGGCGTATCACCCGGCGTGATGGTATGGGGTGCCAGTGGTTACACGTCTTGGTCACCTCTTGTTCGCATTGACGGCGAACAGTGGACGTTACATTTCAGATGTGTTACGACCCGTGGCTCTACCCTTCATTCGATCCCTTGCGAAACCCTATATATCTGCAGGATAACGCACGACCGCATGTTTCAGGTCCTGTATGGGCCTTTCTGGATACAGAAAATGTTCTACTGCTGTCCTTATCCAGCACATTCTCCAGATATCTCACCAATTGAAAACGTCTGGTCAATGGTGGCCGAGCAACTGGCTCGTCACAATACGCCAGTAACTACTCTTGATGAACTGTGGTATCGCGTTGAAGCTACACGGCCAGCTGTACTTGTACACGCCGTCCAAGCTCTGTTTGACTCAATGCCCAGGCGTATCAAGGCCGTTATTACGGCCAGAGGTGGTTGTTCTTGGTACTGATTTCTCAGGATCTATGCACTCAAATTGCGTGAAGATGGTATCACATGTCAGTTCTAGTATAATATATCTGTCCAATGAATACCCGTTTATCATCTGCATTTCTTCTTGGCGTAGCAATTTTAATGGCCAGTAGTGTAGTAAAAAACGGCAGTGTTCATTATGGACTGTCCATCGCAGACCTCTGTTCACCCTCGTGCTGCTGGTGAAAGAGAAGGAAGTACAGAGCTAATGGAAAACCCGTAATGGTTTTCAGAGGTTCGTGGCTGGTTAGACAAAACAGTTTTCTGCTTCTGGCTGGTACGCGTTGGGTGATCACAGTATCGACACAGCCACGGTCGTCGTCATCAACCGTACTTCATTCTGTATGGAAAGGGTTTTCAGAAACTGCTACATGTTACGAAATTTGTCAAGAACTTAAATTATTAAATGAAGCAAAATGTTTCGTGGTTCTCTTCAGGCTACAGGGGCAATAGAAAAAACAAGATGCAATGAGCCATAGCAATAGAGTAAACTGGACATACGACAAGAAGGCAGTTATTTTATATGAAGAAATATCACCGACATAATAGACCAAGACCGATCAGATCAACGGTAATATCTACGTCTACTTCTGTTAAATGCTTTTGACTTGCCACTGTAGCTTGACGATGTCTGCATATCGACACATACGTCGCTTCCTTAAATAACAGAAGTGGCCAACAAACTTTCCGACTGATAGCGGCCTTTGAAATAAGCTTTTAAATTTTTGAAACAATCACGATCGCTAACCGTCAACATGGCCTGAAATTTTACTTCACTCTGTTTGGATCTTAAATCGGTTTTGAGGCACGCACATATGATATGCCTCTTAGCGGACGGTGGTTTTGTGTCGTCTTACACTAGTACCGGAAAGTTTATGTCAATTAAAGCACTGACAAATATTTAGAAAATTTCTATATATTTGTATAGGCTATGCGTGATGACAGCATACAGCAAGCTAATTATATTCATTTTCGTAAAGAAGAGAAGTGTATTTGTATGCCTTTCGTTATCCGCGACAGGGTTTTCAGCGATGTGTTCCAACAGTGCACAAGATAAACGTGGTACTTACTGACGAAAGTCAGCTGGGCATACGTGATGTAACTCTAACGTCCATGCAAAGACGCGGAGGCAAAGTATCTGAACACGTGAAGGGGGCAAATAAAAGGTCTTCGGAATAAAACAAAAATGTTTCTAATAGGGTAAGACGCCACTTTACCAGCGCTACGTCACTGACCGTTTAGAACAGGATGGAATATTTGAAGAACACGTTGATCTAAGATAATAAGACAGCAATAGAATGGACGTTATAGTGACATACGAAGCCCAGTGCTAGCGTTGCTGCTAATGTCGCAGTACCAAGTTGCGTGTCAGTAACCACTGAAGTGTCATTGGAAAATGCAGAAATGTATTCTTTTCAGCCATTTAAAACTTTTGCTTTGAACAACTCCAATTTTATGGACTGAACACTGTTTGGAGCATCTTTGCCAGAATTAGTTATCTTCAAAATACAAATAGAAGAGAAAGCTACAGAGTGCATCGCTTCAGGTAATGCTTCAGTTCACAGTGTAGGCGAAGAAACAGAAAAAAAGTCGTGGGCTGTCTTGTACAGACAAGGCGAAAAGGGCGAAAACGATTCTGACTGCGGAATTGGTATGGCGATCTTCGTATTCGCCTGAAATGCTTTTGGGGAAAAGCAAGGGTGTGTGGATGGCTTCCCCAGTCAAATACGTATCCGTTCATTTGCCCGACAAGCTGTTTAGTGCTACGAATAATTAAGTAACGGGGATTTTCAAGTTTCTGTATTTCCCTGGGAGACGTGAACTAGGCTGCTGCTAGTTGGTTATTGAGCCTCGGACTGTGGTTTCCCTAGCTGCTGGACCCGCGCGCCAAGCGGAAGAGGCCGCTGCTATGTACTCGACGGATGAAGAGCCAGCCCCCCACCCCTCCACGGCCTGTCGACCGACCGGGTCCAGGCGAGTATAGTTTGCCGCCGCGGGCGAGGTCTGCGAGCACCGCTGTATACGGCTCTGGTCCTGGCCCGCTTCTACCTGCTGCAGGAATGCCCGAGCCTCTCCACAACAACAAACACGTAGTGTGGCGCGCCCCGGTTTGAGCGGCCACAACAGCCGCTCTCCTAACCTGTCCACACGACTTTTCTTGGTCGAACGTCACTTGACGCCCACTTACGTACGTACCGACATACCGAGCTGGGATAACAACATTACTCCTAGGTACCACGATTTGTGTCGTAGCGTGCTTTATTGGTCTTTCATCTACAATTGTGTGCGATTTCCAGGAGATCCAGTTCATTATCTGACTGCCGCTATGGCTGTTGCTCATATACCAATACCCAGGAGGCATGTGTAGCTTAGAGAATGCTACGGATGTGAAGGCTGTTCTTCAAAGAACATCTTCTGAACTGACAAACTGAAGACTCGTAGCAACACCCTCCATACGTTATGAGGAACCACCTGGGTATCCTCAGTAACCACACTTCGTTCTTCAGCACTGACTTTGGTGTACAGAAGTAACGAATACCGTGCACCTGTCTGGATGAAGAGACACTAGACAAAACTTGCCGACACAGAACTCAATACTAGCATGTGCATAGTATCGTGGTCTATCAGATCTACCCCAGTTCATTGGTTTCTCGTGTTAAGCGGTATTATGCCACCTGATTTGCACAGATATACGGCCCTTGACGGAATTCTACAAGACGTGTAGGAATCCTGATCTAGTCACGACAAAGGAGCCGCCACTTTTAAAATCTTCGATAACGCCGTCTGACTCTGCGTGACCTGAGACATGGCTACCAGAGGTTCTTGACTCCTTGAAAAAAAATAGGAAGCTCGGTGGGAAACAGTAACATATGAGCGTCTGCAGATCATTATTTCAGTTGCTAAGCTGTCTAGTGGGTCTCACAGTAAAGGGACATCCTCCTTTAGCACTAGTTTTCCTCAACAGTAGTAGTCGATACCAGTAATCGTGGTCTGGAAAGACTTTAGGACAATGGACAGTAGCAACAACAAGGAAGGAGGGATCTCCTATCACGCATAAGACCAGGAATGTCCTGAATCGAACGCTAAAGGGCCATGGCATATTAAACGATGCAATACAGATGGTGACTCCACTGCAGACTATACATCACATTGCCAGCGACTGTCGGATTCGAGCATATCAGTAGTGAAGAAAATTTCATGCTGGCAAAACCAGAGGCTATACACTAGATTGAAGAACTGGACAGTCAGCTAACCAGTCTTCAAGGACTACAACACCACAAATGTATCTCAGTAACAAGCTTTAAATCTCTACTGGTATTGGTCACATATTGGCCACTTTAAAAACCACAAACCTTAAGTAGCAGATTGTCGACAAAAATGGTTCAAATGGCTCTGAGCACTATGGGACTCAACATCTTAGGTCATAAGTCCCCTAGAACGTAGAACTACTTAAACCTAACTAACCTAAGGACATCACACACACCCATACCCGAAGCAGGATTCGAACCTGCGACCCTAGCAGTCCCGCGGTTCCAGACTGCAGCGCCAGAACCGCACGGCCACCGCGGCCGGCGATTGTCGACAGAGTGTATATAATTTGTGCTGTCACCAAGCCGGTGAAGAAATAAAGATAACTGTATAATGCTGTAAGACTTGTCAGTCAGTTTCCTCCATAAAGATTGTCATAGTAGTTCCACCCCTGCTTCACTCAACGATCAATGCTAGGTAGTGTTATGCCAGTCAAAGGGAACGATTGTCAAAACAGGACTGATCTTAGAAATCCCACGGAATGATTTTGTTCGTCTACATTTTTTCTTCAATTTGCGTAATTTCACACTGACGCGGTGGGGCCTGGGGGGAACGAAAACTAAATTGTATCGCGAAGGAATAATCTATCGTAGCGTGTTAGTGCGAGACAGGTTTTCAGCTTTTATTTCCTTACGCTGCGACAGTTTTCCATCTGGTGCATCACCTCAGTTCAGCTGCAGTGCCTGAGCATTTCACTACGACAGGCGTGATTTTTAAGCTCCGCAGGAATATTGGAACGATATGCAGTAGCTGCACAGTGGCACGGGAAACCGTGTCGAAACGTTACTAGCAGCGGAAGGAAAGAACGCATATTTTTCTAGGCTCAAAGGTGTCGTACTATGAAGGTGGACTCACTAACAGATATCTGCGAGCTCAGTCGTTTCTTATCTTCAGCGGCCGTACACTCCAACTGACAAGAACGAGTCTAGCTTTTAAGTGTATTACACGGTACACATGTCTTTCTCTCTCAGTCCCTGACAGTAGACTTCCTACGACACAGCGAGGCTCCGAGTCGTGAACCTATCACGATCGTATAAGAGGCGTGCAGCGGAGAAGCCTGTGTCAGCCAGAGACTGGTTCTATTCAGATACGGGTCAGGGCGCTGGCGGACGCTCATTAAGGTTTCTCTCTGGACCAGGGCGTGGTCGTGGTCGGTGAAAGCGGGCAGTGGTTTCATTGCTGGCCGAGCAGTGTGCACTTCCTGAGTGGGCGTTTGCAGCCGAGCACGTCCCCTCGCTGCAGTCTGGCCCCGTGCACTGTGCTACCACCACCCAGCTCTCTACTGAGGCTCCAACTAGAGCAAGCTAAAATATGGAACAGTGGGGAGGTATCGGATAATTGAACAGCAGGTCAAGACCAACTACTCAGAACATTTAAGGTTTCTTATAAAGGTTCCAAGAAAATGCAATGCATCAGAAAGGCACGACCATGTGTCCAGAACATAAATCGCTCGTCCCAAAAACATATACAGGGCTATTACAAATGATTGAAGCGATTTAATAAATTCACTGTAGCTCCATTCATTGACATATGGTCACGACACACTACAGATACGTAGAAAAACTCAAAGTTTCGTTCGGCTGAAGCCGCACTTCAGGTTTCTGCCGCCAGAGCGCTCGAGAGCGCAGTGAGACAAAGTGGCGACAGGAGCCGAGAAAGCGTATGTCGTGCTTGAAATGCACTCACATCAGTCAGTCATAACAGTGCAACGACACTTCAGGACGAAGTTCAACAAAGATCCACCAACTGCTAACTCCATTCGGCGATGGTATGCGCAGTTTAAAGCTTCTGCATGCCTCTGTAAGGGGAAATCAACGGGTCGGCCTGCAGTGAGCGAAGAAACGGTTGAACGCGTGCGGGCAAGTTTCACGCGTAGCCCGCGGAAAATTGGCTCATGCAAGAACTGGAGACCCACAGCGCCGACTTCATCTTTCAACAGGATGGTGCTCCACCGCACTTCCATCATGATGTTCGGCATTTCTTAAACAGGAGATTGGAAAACCGATTGTTCGGTCGTGGTGGAGATCATGATCAGCAATTCATGTCATGGCCTCCACGCTCTCCCGACTTAACCCCATGCGATTTCTTTCTGTGGGGTTATGTGAAAGATTCAGTGTTTAAACCTCCTCTGCCAAGAAACGTGCCTGAACTGCGAGCTCGCATCAACGATGCTTTCGAACTCATTGATGGGGACATGCTGCGCCGAGTGTGGGAGGAACTTGATTATCGGCTTGATGTCTGACGAATCACTAAAGGGGGACATATCGAACATTTGTCAATGCCTAAAAAAACTTTTTGAGTTTTTGTATGTGTGTGCAAAGCATTGTGAAAATATCTCAAATAATAAAGTTATTGTGGAGCTGTGAAATCGCTTCAATCATTTGTAATAACCCTGTATATGAGCCACGGCATGCAAAACTGCGCCTCTTACCAAAAGAGACATGCTGAAATGATGAACTTTCCTTTTGGCTTTTCACAATGTTATCATACAACATCAACGATCATTATAATTTAGAGCTTATTTTGCCTAAAAAAATTCACATCAAGAGGTCAGCAATATTTTGTTTCTTCAAGTTACCAAAGCTCCTGTCGTACACCTTGAATAGGTGATTATTCAGATGTCTCTCGTGGTAAAACGAGCAGTGTTCCCTTGCGCGAATGACTTAACCCACGGTTTTTGGGACCGATGATTTATAATATAAGCACATTCTCGTGCGGTTCCAAGTTTTCGGGGTCACGCACTGCCCTGTGCGTGTACATGAAGTTAACGCGGTTTCAGAACTGATTCTGAACGGTCATCTACGCATATTTTTTTCAGTTTAAAGTGTTCATGAAGATCTGTTTGCCACAAATTGTTCAACGGAATCAACACGAGTGTGGCGTAGATGTAAGAGAGAACCTGATGGATATCTCCCAGCAACCGTCAAGTTAACTCTCAAGTTCGGAAAAAAGCAACTCCAGTACGGTCGTCGTTAGCAGTAGAGCGATGTGATGTTCTGTGTAACCTTCCTGTGCGGGCATCATAACCTATATGATGAACAGGATGGACAATGTATTCAGAGCTTGAGAGATTTAAGTGTGAGATAAAGGAGCAAATGGTTTCAGCGCCTTCAACGTACACTCAATGTCTGATAATGAAACTAACGTACATTTATGGCTATGACAGATGATGTAATACGGGTCGTTACCATAGACGTATGATTCATCCATCCCTCGGTAGAAATGCACCAAGTACACTGATGAGCTAAAACGGTATGACCGCCTAATTAATAGCTTGTCTGTCCGTCTTTGGAACGAAATACATCAATGATTCTACGGGTCCTACAGTTTGTTGGTAGGTTTGCGAAGGTACGTGGCACATGTTGTGGGGAAGGCTAACCAAAGACTGCATTTTATTGGCAGGACACTTAGAAAATGTAACAGACGTACTAAGGAGACTACCTACACTGCGCTTGTCCGTCCTCTTTTAGAATACTGCTGCGCGGTGTGGGATCCTTACCAGACAGGACTGACTGAGTACATCGAAAAAGTTCAAAGAAAGGCAGCACGTTTTGTATTATCGCGAAATATGGGAGAGAGTGTCACAGAACTAATACAGGATTTGGGCTGGACATCATTAAAAGAAACGCGTTTTTCGTTGCGACGGAAACTTCTCACGAAATGCCAATCACCAACTTTCTCCTCCGAATGCGAAAATATTTTTGATGACACCGACTTACATAGGGAGAAACGATCACCAAGATAAAATAAGGGAGATCAGAGCTCGTGCGGAAAGATACAGGTGTTCATTCTTCCCGCGCGCTATACTAGATTGGAATAATAGAGAATTGTGAAGGTGGTTAGATGAACCCTCTGCCAGGCACTTGAATGTGATTTGCAGAGTAGCTGTGAAGATGTAGATGTAGGGGATGGTCTGCTGCTGAGCTCCATGTTCAACACGATGCCGACTACAGTAGCACGTGAATATTCGACCTGCTTTGCCGTTTTCGAAACACTCGTTTACAGGCTCTGCGTAGTAATAATTTGCCCTTTGTGAAAGTTTTCAACGGAGTTCCTCATTTCCAAACCATATCTTCTCTAGGGTGTTCCCGTCTCCCTGTCTGCTCCGCTTAAACACTTTTGTTAGCGCGTCACGTGCCTGCAACGCCACGAGGCGGCATCCAATGTCGCAGTCATAATGTTTTGACGTATCAGTGCATTATGTTGATGTGATAATAGTTGAAAGAGTCACGAACATTTGCAGAACCTGTAAAGCCTTTTGCAGACTCATTCATTCACCTGGTGACTCTCTTTATGGCCAAGACGTAATTCAGCCACTGCGTGAGACAACTTCTACACAGAGAAGTTATACGACTAGAGTCGCTTTCCATTCTGCCGCGCTGTTTTTGTATCTCAGACGCTTTGTAGTTATACAATATCTATCTCCAGTTTTTGAGAGTGGACAATTCCCCACTTTCGTCACTTTGCGCACAATTCTCTCTCCATCTCACTGCACTAGCAGACCTCGCCCACGGAGTGCTACTGTCGCTGCACGCCGTACAGCATGGCACGCTCCCCCTTCACCACCGCTCTGCTTACACAATCACCAGCCGAGCATTAACTGCCTGCCCGGCCGGCCCGTTGGCGGTCACTACTTTCACTCCAGCGCTTTAACGCTCCAGATATCTCCACGCGTCTAAATTGCCTCCCGGTCGTTATGGACACCGGCGCTGGGACCACAGCAGCACGTTTCTCTCCCCTTTCCCCGTGTAGCAACACCCATTTTATATATTTTTTTCGATACGACAGCCGTGAAAGCTGACAACTTTTGCACTGAACGACCAACTAACCCTTATGCGCAGTCAACATCTCCTGCTTTCTCATCTCACGCTGCACTGACTGACCTTCATTCACCCATGTCTTCTTATCATCCGTGGAGACTGCTGTGTGACGGCACGAGATGGAGTTTTCCTCTGTTTCTCCTGCGCTATTTGAAGATAGTTCAGGTTGATACTGTATGCCTCGTAAAAGATAAATTTTTTCCTCAAACCGAGGGTTAGTTGAACACTACAGCGCTTTGCTACACTGATCGTACTGAAGGTGCTATATCCTTGTCTCCCACTGAGCTGTAATTCATTTACCAGGCGGTCATTAGGGAAGGCACAGTTCAACGTGGTCCCTCAACTACGATGCAGTTGGGCGGTTTTTACATGTACAAATCGTTATCAGAAGTCAAATAAGCTGAACATTCGTCAATGAGGCGTTAAGGCATACAACGCATGTTGATATCTCCGCGCTTGTCTGCACACAGCCAGAAGAGGTGCCAGTAAAATCTGGGAATGTGATGAAAATTACAAACTTCATCGATGTATATTGCAGTAGGCGGACATTATTTACTAGTTTCGAATCCCGTGAGCTTCCCTGAGACAACTATCAGGATAACACTTAGTTAACAATTTTGAGTAAAAGCAGTTTTAGAACTTTCTTTCAGATACAAATGAAAGAGTGTTTGCAATTTGTAGCTGTGTATTCGGCATAGTTCAGGTATTCGTCTAATGCTATTCCTACACGAAGATCAGAAATCTGCCCCATGTGAAGACTAAAGACAGGAATCATTCCCAAAATTTAGAGACGAGAAGTCTAGAACCATCAGCCAAAATAGCTTGTGTTTTTTTGGATAAAGTGAACTTTTACCCCTGTATTTTTTACACACTGCCATAAAATACACCGAGCGAGGTGGCGCAGTCGTTAGGACACTGGTCTCGCATTCTATAGGATGACGGTTCAAATCCTCGTCTGGCCATCCTGATTTAGGTTTTCCGTGATTTTCTCAAATTGCTTCAGGCAAATGCCGGGATGTTTCCTTTGAAAGAGCACCCCCGACTTCCTTCCCCATCCTTCCCTAATCCGATGGGACCGATGACTTCACTGTTTGGTCCCCTTCTCCGAATCAATCAATCAACCAACTAACCATAATGCACACGCGTCAGCAATGATATTCTCGCTAAATCTTAAGTTAACTGGTTTCGTACTGAACTGCAATCGGAGGTCGTTAACATACATGTGATATGACGGATTTGCTCTTCCTGTCTATTTTCGCTCCGATGTAAACACGCAACCCTTTCTGAAACGTGCATGGGTTGTCAGCTTCCATCTTTTTTCCAATATTTTGGGCTAATCTGGAGGGAACTGCTTTTTGTGCAGCGAAAGTTAAAGAGGTGAAGGAAAATTTTAGATTGAGAAGAAATAACCATCATGCTCACTAAATCAGATATCTGACTTCCGGAGGCCATTCGTGTAAAGCAACTGACGATCGGAATGCCGATATTTGACCTGTGTAGCGAAACCGATTCAGGCCTTAACGTGTAATCACGACAGCGAAAAACGATTTCGGAACTTCGGTGTCCGCCTTCCAAAAGTCGTGTCGCGTGTAAACACAGCAAGTGGTGCGGTAGACACGACGGGCGACAGAACTGGTGTGGGTTGGGGGTGGCGTCTGCTACCTCGGCGCCGGCCCATAGTGCGTGTCTGCCTGAGCCCTGCAGGTGCGCCTTTACCTGTTCGGGCCTTCCCCCCACACAAGGCGGGCAACCTTACCTGTCTGTGGATGCGAGCGCGCCAAAACCGCTGCCCGCCGGTCTTTTGTGCTCACACAGGACAAACAACGCCGCACTTTGGCCTCTTGTATTTCAACCCGGACTCCCCTCACACCGCGGTAACGAGATAAATCCCAAGGGTTCCTTTGACTGGAGGTCTCTTAGCACTTACCTGAGTTTATAACAAGCGTCACACAAAGCACTGTCATTAACGTAGGATGAAATACCGCAGCTTATTTCTGACAGCAGAGCTTTACAGAAAAAAAAAATGACCACTTCTAAATGTATCGCCGGATCTCTCTTTGTTTCCAGCCAACTCTCCTCCCTGCGCCTAACTACTCAGTAGACTGGGACACAAAACTCCTGTGAATTTATTTACGCTTGTGTTGTTGTCATTTGTTTTTCCAACATTGCAGGTCCACAGCTTCAAATAATCTTTGACGTGATTTAACGTGTTTGGAAAACAAACAAAAATATCTCTAATGTTTATCATTCCTCACCACAAAATGAAGGCCTTCTGTCCCGTTTCAACACGGCGTATACAGTGTTGCCACCGTACTAATTATTATCAAATATCTGAAACTGCCGTCACTGGCCTAAATCACAGGACTGTCGACATTCAGTTGAGGCGGATTCTTTTGTTATGGCGGGTTCTGACGTCATTCCTGTGCCGTCAAACAAGGCCTTCGTCAGAGAACAAGGTATCTTAAAAATCAAATGAATATTTCTACACTTTTCCAATGATGCTGAGGGCCAATTTTCCGTATGATTCACTGGATCAAAACAGTATTTACGGACTCTCACAGATTGTTCTCCTTGCACGCATCAGAGCTGACACGCAGATAGACGAGCTAAACATAAAAAAACGAACATCACTATAAAAATGTCAATATTAAAACTAAACAATACTTTATCTATATGTACAGTATGTCAGATGATAGCATTTACACCACAGATTGCAAATGGACTTAGATTTTTCTAACTCTTAAAAATGGATGAATTTTTATCAATGATTTCATAAATATTTCATTTGGATGGACAAAATTATCTGCGTGAAGGTATTCCGACCTTTTACATGCACTGTTGTACTTAAGTGACTTCAGAATGGTCTTCGAAGGAAGTGTCGAAAAGTAGGTTGGAAGAAAAAATGCCAAATACGAAAACTTGAATCACGCGAAGAAAGCCGACGGAAACCAGGAGTATCTGTATATATGCATGGAGACAGCCGCACAATTTCAAGCAACTTCATGTGGTACACGAAAGTGTGGTGTGTTGCATCAGAACCGACTTTCATAGCGAGAAAGTTTAGGTAATGATGAACAGTCGGGGCTCACTACTGAAACAGCCAGCCAGGAACAGGCCCAGCGCTCTTTTTTCTCGCAATGATACGAGAAGAGCCACCGCTATGGTATCCATGCGCGAGCACAGCAGGATGCGACACATTTAACTCAAATTCTCTCGTGTTTGTTATCTCCTGCAGAGTTCCGGTCTGGGGCAATGAAAATGTGAAGTATCCTTTAGCTTTCGTTCTCATAATGCTTTCATCTAAATTCAATAGCAGGAAAGTTTTCAGCACGTCGGCAATCCGGTAACGTCGTCAGAAAACGCATTCCGCAAACTTCCCGTACATCTTTTTCAGTATCTGTTGCTGCAAATGAAACTGAAATGAGAACATAGTGCAGTTCCTCGAGATTACACTCATGCCAGTTCCATCTCTGCGCATAGAATACTTTGCCGGTTTCAGAGAGATGGATGAAACGTAAAGATTACGAAGTGTGTTCTGTGCGGGACGTGGTAACGTCTCCACGTGTTTCCACTGAAGTGTCAATCCTGACGCGGGCAGGAGAGAAGATGCACTTTCCGTTTTCATACTTGCTGGTATGTGGTAACACCGATCTCTTAACAGCGAGTTAATAGTTGCAGAGCAGAGGTCTGCTGCAAACTCTATAGAAATTGTGAGCATATTCGGAAGTTATAGGGGGGGGAACTTTCTCAACGAGTGGCCGAGATAAGTATCTGAAATTTCACGAACATAGTGCAAAATTGTTATATAATGGGTAAGCAAAGGAATTAACGAAAAACAAAGATCCATACGACAGATAAATGAAAATGGTGTGTGTAATGTTTAGCGCTAGTCAGACCTTTTGTTCCTTTTTCTTTTAGACCAGAAAGGTGAGCGTCTTCTTCAGGTCCGCCTTAAGACAGTTGATGTATGAAACAAGTAAGAAAGAAGACGCAGACTTAAAATTAGTATCAATTTAGTGTGAGTCAATATCGCCCTCATAGTGCTTGCAGGTTAAATACATCATGCCTAATAACTATAATCGAATAACGAATCGAGATGCTTCTATTGAAGATGATTGGAGCAGTGTGGCCAACGCTGTAATGCCTCAGAGGAATTCAGTGAAGACGAACGTGCAGAGTCTCAGGAACTTTAATTCTAAAATCCAACTCGAAGGCGACTAGTCATGGTTTGTACTGTGCAAAAGGTGGTTGCACGAAAATTGTTCAGGTTACAACAAAATGTATGCCCTTTGTGAAAGAAACAAAAAGAAAATACAGCAAAAAGTACAGTTATACGAAAGTAGAACAACACTTCATATCTTGTAATTCCTTGGTTTGTTTATTTACCTGTTTATGAACAAATGGTTCAAATGGCTCTGAGCACTATGGGACTTAACTTCTGAGGTCATCAGTCCCCTAGAACTTAGAACTACTTAAACCTAACTAACCTAAGGGCATCACACACATCCATGCCCGAGGCAGGATTCGAACCTGCGACCGTAGCGGTCCCGCGGTTCCAGACTGTAGCGCCTTTAACCGCATGGCCACCCCGGCCGGCGTTTATGAACAACTTCATTTAGTACCGTGATGTGATCTAATTCACTTCAACTCTCCGATCTTTTTGCAAACCAAAGATCGATTGCGAGCAGTCGATGTATTCCTATACGATAAAGCGAGAAGAGATGTCGCATACTTCGAAAACACTGTCGAAAGCCTGTAAAAAGAAGTTTGGCACGCATTTCTCGTCTTCGGGAAAAAGACCACTACTGCAAATACATCAATGCCATTGGAATTTTAAACAGTTTGTAGAAAGACTGTAGTTTTCCAACTGTGCTCTTGAGGTAGAGAAGATGGTGCACCATGGGTAGGAGAGTTGTCACATGATCGTACTCTGGAACTTCGTGGATCACATCACGATATGATGCGTTTATACAAACTGCGTGTTATTCTGACCCGTTCGATGTTTCGAGTAGCTTGAAATTGTATTAAAAGCTTCTTAAGCCAGTTCCAAACCAGTAGGCTAGATTTACGAGGGTGAGTCAAATGAAAACCTTAAACTTTTCAACATAATCTCCCCCACGCTCAATGCAAGTCCTCCAGCGCTTACAAAGTGCATAAATTCCTTTAGAAAAAAATTCTTTTGGATGTCCGCGCAGCCACTCACGCACCGCGTGGCCTACCTCTTCATCGGAACGGAACTTCTTTCCTCCCATTGCGTCATTCAGTGCCACTCGGTGGTTTTCCTTCACTACGGCTTCAACAGCTGCAATGTTGTATGGAGTTACAACTCGTTGTGCCTGACCTGGACGAGGAGCGTCTTCCACTGAAGTCACACCATTTGCGGACTTCCTACTCCATTCGTAGACTTGCTGCTGTGACAAACATGCATCACCGTACTGAACCTTCATTCGTCGATGAATTTCAATAGGTTTCTCACCTTCACTACGCAAAACCCGAATAACAGAACGCTTTTCTTCCCTGGTGCAAGTCGCAAGTGGGGCGGCCTCCTTTATAGTGATAATACGACGGTATGTGTGCATCTGCACTATGCTGCCACCTACAGGCCATTCTGCACAGAGTTTTTAGCACGCTTACCAACTTACAGGATAACGGCGCGAAATTTCGATTTGTTATTACAAATATAAGGTTTTCATTTGACTCAACCTCGTATAATTAAATGAACCAGTTCCAAAGAACGATCATGAGGCAACTCTCCTACCCATGGTGCGCCATCTTACCTACCCCAAAAGGACAGTTGGAAAAACACAGTCTTTCTACAAACTGTTTAAAGTTCCAATGTCACTCATGTATTTACAAAAGAAAATCCTTTTCCCGAAAACGAGAAATGTGTACCAAAATATATATATATATACACTCCTGGAAATGGAAAAAAGAACACATTGACACCGGTATGTCAGACCCACCATACTTGCTCCGGACACTGCGAGAGGGCTGTACAAGCAATGATTACACGCACGGCACAAGCGGACACATCAGGAACCGCGGTGTTGGCCGTCGAATGGCGCTAGCTGCGCAGCATTTGTGCACCGCCGCCGTCAGTGTCAGCCAGTTTGCCGTGGCATACGGAGCTCCATCGCAGTCTTTAACACTGGTAGCATGCCGCGACAGCGTGGACGTGAACCGTATGTGCAGTTGACGGACTTTGAGCGAGGGCGTATAGTGGGCATGCGGGAGGCCGGGTGGACGTACCGCCGAATTGCTCAACACGTGGGGCGTGAGGTCTCCACAGTACATCGATGTTGTCGCCAGTGGTCGGCGGAAGGTGCACGTGCCCGTCGACCTGGGACCGGACCGCAGCGACGCACGGATGCACGCCAAGACCGTAGGATCCTACGCAGTGCCGTAGGGGACCGCACCGCCACTTCCCAGCAAATTAGGGACACTGTTGCTCCTGGGGTATCGGCGAGGACCATTCTCAACCGTCTCCATGAAGCTGGGCTACGGTCCCGCACACCGTTAGGCCGTCTTCCGCTCACGCCCCAACATCGTGCAGCCCGCCTCCAGTGGTGTCGCGACAGGCGTGAATGGAGGGACGAATGGAGACGTGTCGTCTTCAGCGATGAGAGTCGCTTCTGCCTTGGTGCCAATGATGGTCGTATGCGTGTTTGGCGCCGTGCAGGTGAGCGCCACAATGAGGACTGCATACGACCGAGGCACACAGGGCCAACACCCGGCATCATGGTGTGGGGAGCGATCTCCTACACTGGCCGTACACCACTGGTGATCGTCGAGGGGACACTGAATAGTGCACGGTACAACCAAACCGTCATCGAACCCATCGTTCTACCATTCCTAGACCGGCAAGGGAACTTGCTGTTCCAACAGGACAATGAACGTCCGCATGTATCCCGTGCCACCCAACGTGCTCTAGAAGGTGTAAGTCAACTACCCTGGCCAGCAAGATCTCCGGATCTGTCCCCCATTGAGCATGTTTGGGACTGGATGAAGCGTCGTCTCACGCGGTCTGCACGTCCAGCACGAACGCTGGTCCAACTGAGGCGCCAGGTGGAAATGGCATGGCAAGCCGTTCCACAGGACTACATCCAGCATCTCTACGATCGTCTCCATGGGAGAATAGCAGCCTGCATTGTTGCGAAAGGTGGATATACACTGTACTAGTGCCGACATTGTGCATGCTCTGTTGCCTGTGTCTATGTGCCTGTGGTTCTGTCAGTGTGATCATGTGATGTATCTGACCCCAGGAATGTGTCAATAAAGTTTCCCCTTCCTGGGACAATGAATTCACGGTGTTCTTATTTCAATTTCCAGGAGTGTATATATTACGGGATTTAGACAATGTTTTGGAAGTACGCGTCATCTCTTCTCGCTTTGTCCTATAGTAACATATCGACTGCTCGCAATCAAACTTTGGTTTACAATCAGATCCGAGACTTGAAGTTCATTAGATCGCATCACGGCAGCGCCACAGGTGTCGTAGTGTTATCGACAGACGACATGGAGATGTCTCCAGCCTCGCGCGTTGTTACGAAACGCTTGACGTCGCGCCTGGCTGTTGGGTTGGCGCTCAGCGTGGCGCGTCCCACCCGGGCATAATTCAGGCGGTTAAGCCCTAATAGGGCAGCCGAGCTGACGAAGCGGACGCCGTCTCCGGTGACACCACAGCGGCAGCAGCAGCAGCCGTCCAAACACACGGCACGGCTCGAGCCGTAGCCACGCCAAACACGTCCCACTGCACGCGTCGCTCTCTGAGCTACTAACACACGCACTACACAGACACTCACACTCGGAGCGTGAGCAGCGTACGAAACCCATCTCACTCTGTTCGTGTACGAGACCTAGAGGACAGTACGCATCGGTGCCGTACAGCTCGCTCGGCTGAAGGTCCATGCCTAAGGTCACACCAGTGTTCAGGAAAGGAAGTAGGAGTAATCCGAGGAATTATGAACTCATATCACTGACGCTGATTTGCAGTAGGATTTTGGAATGTAAGCTGTGTTCAAAAACTATGAATTACCTTCAGGAATACTATCCGTTGATACACAGTCAGCACGGATTCAGAAGATATTGTTCTTGTGACACACACCTAGCTCCTTGTTCTCACGAAATAATCTGTACTTTAGACAGGACATCTAAAAATGATTCCGTATTTCTAGATTTCCAGAAGCGTTCTGATACGGTTCCTCACAAGCGATTTCTATCAAATTCCGTGCCTATGGACTGTCGTGTCAGTTGTGCGACTGGTTGCTCGATTTCCTGCCAGACAGAGCACTGTTCGTAAACATTGACGGAAAGTCATCGAGTAAACCGGAAGCGACATCTGACATTCTCCAAGATAGTGTTATAGGCCCTCTGCTGTTTCTGATCTACATAAGCCATTTAGGAGATAATCCGAACAGCTGTCTTATATTCTTTGCGAATGATGCTGCCCTTTGTCGTCTAGTGAAGTCATCAGATGATCAAACCCAGATGCAAAATGATTTAGACAGGATTCTGTATGATCCGAAAAGTGGAAACTGAACCTAAATAATAAAGTGTGTGAGGTTATCCACACTAGTACTAAAAGGAATCTGTTTAATTTCGGTTACACGATGAATCACACAAATCTAAAGGGTGTCAGTTCAGCCAAATACCTAGGAATTACAATTAAGAAGAACGTGAATTGGAAGAATCATATTCAAAACACTGTACTGAAAGCAAATGAAAAACTGCCGGCCGGCCGCTGTGACCGAGCGCTTCTGGGCGCATTAGTCTGGAACCGCGCGACCGCTACGGTCGCAGGTTCGAATCCTGCCTCGGGCATGGATGTGTGTGATGTCGCTAGGTTAGTTCGCTTTAAGTATTTCTAAGTTCTAGGGGACTGATGAGCTCAGATGTTAAGTTTCATAGTGCTCAGACCCATTTGAACCATCTAAAAGACTGCGAACGTTGGCACAACATTTAGAAGACGCGATAGGTGTACTAAAGAGAGTGACAACACTACGCTTTTCCGTCCTCTGGTAGGACATACAAGGGCCATCAACAGATCTGGAAGACACGAAAATGCCGCGTATTTGTCAGAGACAGCGACATCAGCAAGTGGATCCTTACTAGATAGGAATGAAGGAGGACAACGAAGAAGTTGGAAGTAGAGAAGTTCGTTTTGTATTATAGGGAAACAGTGGAGAGAGTGTTACGGATATACACGCGAGTTGGTGTGGCTGTCATTAAAACAAAGGCCTTTTTTCGTTGCGGTTATAGTTTAAATGCACCTACTATAGAGGCCCGGCGAGGACTGTAATTATTTTAAGGCAGTGAAACTTGGTAGATACTGTGATGCTGTACTGCGGAACTGATTGATGCTCAAAAAACAAAAAAATTAGATTGAAGTATGGACGTTAGGTGCAAATCTGGTGTTGTTTATGGAAGAAAGACGTACAGAAATGTTTCTGTATGTCATGGTTTGGGAACATGGCGTGGCAAGAAAATGTCAAGTAAGTGAGAAAGGCTTGGTGGTGTTGATATGATTATTAACCGTGACTTACACAGTTTGTTAAATATGAGCACCTGTAACGTCGACAGGATGATGTACAGCGCCAGATTTGCACCTGGTGGCCAATATTGTAACGTATTTTTTTCAGCGTAAATCTGTTCCGCATTAATGTATTAGAATATCTATCAAGTTCGCTGCCCTGCGATAACAGCAGCCCATGCTAAACCTCCACTAATAGTTGTACTTTGCCGGCCGGTGTGGCCGTGCGGTTGTAGGTGCTTCAGTCTGGAACCGCGTAACCGCTACGGTCGCAGGTTCGAATCCTGCCTCGGGCATGGATGTGTGTGATGTCCTTAGGTTAGTTAGGTTTAAGTAGTTCTAAGTTCTAGGGGACTGATGACCACAGATGTTAAGTCCAATATTGCTCAGAGCCATTTGAATAGTTGTACTTTAATTATAACCACCTGGTACCAGTCTTTAGTTTGCAACCCATTAGAAGACGAAGTTATAACAGAAAAACCAGACTTGCAACTATCGCATCACACCGCCGCCACCAACACCACCACATTTCTTACTGTCTTAATTAAACATTCGGTTAAAGGCTTTTCCTATTATCAGAACCATCACACTTCCGACACTAGTATGTCACAAAAAGTCATTGATATCGGACATTTATTTTTGGTACTGATGGAACGAAAACAGCCAAATTCAAATATTCCTCCTATTTTTCTATCCACTATTCCCAAATCTGCGTGTGCGCCGTTGCTGCATATTGTATCCACAGATAATTCTGTCATTAAAGACAAAGATTCTAAACGCACAGCTATCTCGACATACTTTCCCTTACCCAATTTCTTTGGCTACCGTACGTTCTCTCTCTCTCTCTCTCTCTCTCTCTCTTTCTCCCCCCCCCCCCCTTTCACGTTTCTGCTTTTTGTGTTCCATTTGCAATTCGCACCTAGATTCTGGCTACCCAAGTCGGACTTCTGAAGTAAATCGCAAACGGTCCTGGAACTTTTTAACAAAGAAAGCCTGAATTCCAGAGGTATGAAACAAGAAATTAATTATTTTTCGGCCCTCGCGCTGGACAGAGGGCCGGACCCATTCCGACGGGCCTCGTTAACGAATAATTAAATTACACGTCGAAACAATTACCATACGTAGTCGTCCACTTACTGCGTTCTACACCTGCCTCTTCTTCGGAGAAGCACAAATGAATTTACTCTTATTTTTCGACATATATTATGAAATAAGTTTTACCTTAAAGGGCGATTCAGTTACTTAATACTTTTATTAGAAGTTATAAAGAGGGGGGAGAATGGGGGATCTAACCAGCTTAGGCGAGGCTGGCGCCGACATGCGGAGCTCCAATTACCTCATTAAAGGCAGCGGGTCCCGACTTTTCTATGCAGCCTCTTTAAGAGGCTAATGAGGGAGGAGGTGGAGGCATCTCGTGCCCAAGGGAGCCCTTGTTAGCGAAGGCAAAGTACGCAGGTCAGTTAACAGGGTCCACGGTGCTGCAAGCGTCGCGTGGCCATGACTAAAGAACTGCACGAATTCAGAGGGAGGAGGTCGTGCTGAAGGTACGTCTCGCCTGTTGTAAGACGTAAACAATTAGGTGCTGATACTATGCACTGTGCGCAGTCAAATTTTTAGTCCACCCCGGAAAAAAGTTACTAAGTTAACTTTTTGTTTGTGTGGTAGTAAATGTCTTCAAGTTCTGGCACAAATTGAAACCGCATTACCGTAGCACACTACTGGAAGCGCCACAACAGAATGAAGCAGTCTCCTGAAAAAGTTGAGATGGCCATTGTGTTTTGAATTCTCTAGCGGCGTGCTACGGTACTTCGGTTTCAGTTTGTACCAGAACTGCACATGTATATCTGCAAACAAACAATTTTATTTAATAATAATTTTTGTGATACGATAATTAAAACTGTATGACTACTTATCGTAAACGATGTTGAGTGTAGTGTACGAATTTCTTCAACAAAAGGAGGCATATATTTTCTTATAAGCGCCACGTGTGTTCAATTCAGTATTGTGCCACCTTTGACGCACCTATTTTCATTTAATTTGAGCCATGGTGTGTCTTCATAAATAGCACTCCCCCCCGACCCCGGAAAAAAAAAAATGAGGACTGGTGTACGGTTACCAGACGCCTGGAAATTCCCGGACATGTCTTACATTTTAAGCATCTGTTCGGCACATGGGGGGGGGGGGGAATTTCTGAAGTCACTAATGTCTTCCTTTTTCAGAAACAAGCAATGACCGTTAGAAAATGGATTCGCAACTGGGAGAACAGGAATAAATAATAGGTTATAAGCTGCAACAGCAGCTCGCTATGAGAACATGGCTTCAGTCAAAGAGTGCATTAGTAACACTGAACGAGAGATGTGGCAACGCAACATTTGTACTCAGAAACAAAGCAAAGCAATGCTTTACTCTCAGTCTTCGACTTGCATTTTGGTTATAGATGGATAAACACGTAAGAAGTTATCGGTTAAATCACAGTAGAGCTGTTAAAAACATGTTGTACTCTTCAGTCCTGAGACTGGTTTGATGCAGCTCTCCATGCTACTCTATCCTGTGCAAGCTGCTTCATCTCCCAGTACCTACTCCAACCTACATCCTTCTGAATCTGTTTAGCGTATTCATCTCTTGGTCTCCCTCTAAGATTTTTATCCTCCATGCTGCCCTCCAATACTAAATTGGTGATCCCTTGATGCCTCAGAACATGTCCTACCAACCGATTCCTCCTTCTAGTCAAGTTGTGCCACAAACTCATACCGAAACGAAAATGCAAATTCAGTGATGCATTGTCATTGAAGTGTACCTGTTTCAAGGCAGGAAGAAGTGAAAATGAAGCACAATGCTTTCTTAATTGTCCCCAAGCAACCTCTTTGCTGCACTTAAGTGCAAGATCATAATATTGCTACATTATTTCTGTATTGAACGAAAATGTCTTACACTTTTGTAAGATGTCCTACATTTTTCACCGCTGTGTCCTACATTTCTGTGAAATAATCTGGTACCCCTAAACTAGTGTATCTTCTTCTACGGAGTAAAATTACATCAAATGGAAGATCAATTGAGGATACTGAAAGCCGAATATACCAGGCAAAGACTGCTTTCAACAAGAGAAAAAACCTTTTCACATCTAACTGTACAGAGAAACATTCCAGGGAAAGCTCTCACAAAGGACGTTTGTTTTGAGTTTTATGCTGTACGAAAGTGGAACACGCACATTCGCCGGGTCTGACAGCTCCTGTTGGATGCGTCTGATTTTCTCCAGCGCACCCCATTACCTGAAACACCGCACGTCCAGCAAATTAAGGCGTCGTTAGTGTATTGTATGGGCGGTGTAAATGGAATGCTGTAAAGACGCCATCACGTGCTGGCCACTGAGAAATAATAGCCTTCGAGATGCGGTGCTATCGCAGAATGCTAAAAATTCCCTGGGTAGCCAAGATATTAAATGCGACGGCGTGACAAGACGTCTCGGCCAACGACTCACCGTGCTTTTGTTCACTGCCAGGTCTCCGTAAACGTTCTGCAAGCGCCTATGAATAACTGCGAGGCTCTGGTTTCCCACTAAAAGAAACGATGACAGCTCTCTGCTTGGAACAGATCTTTGTTACTGACGCCATTTTGAAGACCAGGAATAGTGCCACCATCTATCGGAACTTCATGAAACTATAGGCGCTGAAGCGGGAATGTTTGTAACATCCACGTGATAAATTTTACCTACAGTGCGACGAGAGTAAATTATGCCTCTAACAGTTACAAACTGTTATCTATCCGACGTATGAAAAAAACAGTGAAATAAAACGATAATAAATATTAATTATTTGTATAATATTTTATGATGCAATTGGACATATCGATGTGTACCATACAAAGACAATGATAATTGTAAATTCCTTTTATGATCTGCGTTTGTCTTCCTTTATTTTTACCTTTTGTTGGTTGCCTTTTGTATGTTGCGGACGCAAGACACATATCAGACTGAGGTCTGTTAAGAAATTGTAATTATTTGTTAATTTTACTTGAGAATAGAGTTCATTATTATTATAAATATGAGTGAATAATTATTTGTAAGTTTAATTCCTCTCTCAATAAGCATTATCTGTGTTAATTATTTCTTTCCGCTGCAAGGGGCGCAGCCATTGATGATAGCGATTTGTATCGCGATTTTATTTGTGTTTCTTACGAAAGTATCAAAGGTTTGCTTGATGAAAATTAGTCTAAATAATGCACAATATGAAAGTGAAGTTTAATAAGCATTTCAAATACTTATCCTGTTAAAAGGAAATTTACTCTAACAATGGAAAGTCTCTAACAGTTGTCTGCCGCCATCTTAACAATTATCTCAGCGGCAAATTCAAATTACCCAACTCAGCAGACATAAATGCCGAAGGTAATAAAAATGTGCACCGGTCGTCCCGAACTCATTTTAATGACAATAATTCGAATCAGACTGGTTCTTTAAAAATAGTGCTCATAGCACGATCCATGTATCTTTTTTTGCTAATGTATGGAGCCGAAATTAATTACGCACGAGTTGCGAAGAATGTTATTTCAGGTAACATATGTCAGTGTTGTGCGCGGCTGGTATTCGGTGATTTTAATGATCATTTTGCTGAAGACAACTGTTTCCATCATAATCAATAGTTGTACGGCATCTGTTGTATGAACTGTGATTCAGTGACACTTACGCAACTTACAGACAACAGAATGTGATTTTCATTCTGCAGCGGAGTGTGCGCTGATATGAAACTTCCTGGCAGATTAAAACTGTGTGCCGGGCCGAGACTCGAACTCGGGACCTTTGCCTTTCGCGGGCAAGTGCTCTACGAACTGAGCTACCCAAGCACGACTCACGCCCCGTCCTCACAGCTTTACTTCTGCCTGTACCTCGCCTCCTACCTTCCAAACTTGAGGACGGGGCCTGAGTGATGCTTGGGTAGCTCAGTTGGTAGAGCACTTGCCCGCGAAAGGCAAAGGTCCCGAGTTCGAGTCTCGGCCCGGCACACAGTTTTAATCTGCCAGGAAGTTTCATATCAGCGCACACTCCGCTGCAGAGTGAAAATCTCATTCTGGAAACATCCCCCAGGCTGTGGCTAAGCCATGTCTCCGCAGTATGCCGGCCGCGGTGGTCTCGCGGTTCTAGGCGCGCAGTCCGGAGCCGCGCGACTGCTACAGTCGCAGGTTCGAATCCTGTCTCGGGCATGGATGTGTGTGATGTCCTTAGGTTAGTTAGGTTTAAGTAGTTCTCAGTTCTAGGGGACTGATGACCACAGCTGTTAAGTCCCATAGTGCTCAGAGCCATTTGAACCATTTTTGAATCTCCGCAGTATCCTTTCTTTCAGGAGTGCTAGTTCTGCATGGTTCGCAGGAGAGCTTCTGTAAAGTTTGGAAGGTAGGAGGCGAGGTACTGGTAAAGCTGTGATGACGGCGCGTGAGTCGTGCTTGGGTAGCTCAGTTGGTAGAGCACTTGCCCGCGAAAGGCAAAGGTCCCGAGTTCGATTCTCGGCCCGGCACACAGTTTTAATCTGCCAGGGAGTTTTATTACAGACAACACTTTAACACAACGTTAACTTGGAGTTCTTTAGCAACTTGACCAAATTTTTAGCCGGCAGAAGAAAAAATTATTTAGTAGTTACTCACTGTAATGAAATAAGATTATCATTTTCCATTTACAAATTAATTAAATACCAAACCACTGAATAACACAGCGAGCGCCACATGTTCCACTACGTCCCACAACAAATTCCGCATTTTTTTCAACAGAAACTGACCACGGAAAAAAATGTGTTGCATTACTTATCGAACGCCCTTCGTACTTTCTCGGTGGCCAGCATGCGACGGCGTTATTTACAGCGTTTCACTAACACCATCCACATAACACGCTAACTACGCCTCAACTAGTTGGACGCGCGGTGTTTTCAGGTAATGGGGCGCGCTCGAGAAAATGAGACGCGGCCAACAGGTGCTGTCAGCAGCGGGCGACAAGCAGAGACTCGATAATTGGCCGCTGCGCGGCGCTGGCATCGGCCTAACGAGACTCGGCCGCAGTGGGCGTCGGCTCGTTACGGCGCTGCTCGCTGCTACGGTAGGGACACGCCGCAGCACGGCGCTCGGGCCGCTACCGGGTCGGCCGGCCGGGCAGCGGCGACGTTTTTCTGTCGCCCAGCCAGGCGAGCCGGGCGGGGGCGAGGACGAGGCGCGATCTCGGCCGGCGATACCGGCTCGTTACACACCGCGCTGGCCGCAGCTTTCCCCCGGCACGGCACGTGTGTCGCTGCCCGGCTGGCACCGCCTGCCGCCGCTGATCACACGGCGCGAGCGAAAGCGCCGGTCACCAAACACTGTGCGACCACTTCCAAAAAGATCGCGACCGCCGAATGGTAACACACGCTGTCTGACGACGCAAGCATCCGGACACCCCTATATAATGCGGAACCGTGTGAATACATTTACCAGTCAGTTGTACACAACAAAAATAACATTGGTAATTACTGCGCAAACAGCTCTGTCCATGACCATGCAACAAGAGATAGACTCGACTTAAATTTACCGAGAAAAAATAAACAAGACTCAAAACAGCATTTTCTACCAAGGAATAAAACTGTGCAATAAATTACCAAAAGAGATTAAAGAAATTGCCAAAATACACTTATTTAAAAAGGCAGCTGAAAAGTACCTGTTATGCAATACATTTTATACGTTGAAGGATTACGTAGCTAAAACAGAGTAGGGGTTTGATAAAAAATGTTATACAAATAAATAATAATGATTGTAAAATATCCACCATTCTACATAACAGCTTCACTTTATGTTTTTTCCTTCTTTCTCCTTTCTAGAAATACTTACCCCCAAGCTATGCATAGCACAATACTAACACCTCTTCCTCTTTCTGAGCTCAACATCTCACTCATTATGGACGGATGCTGACTCATTTTTTCAGGATAGCAAACGGGAAGTTGCGGTACAGAAAATGCTCCAGAGATCACCAGTGTGTGTGTGTGTGTGTGTGTGTGTGTGTGTGTGTGTGTGTAGTGATTGTAGTGTTATGAAACAATGTGTGTATAGTGTGTGCAGTGACTTATAGTGAGATACGAGTGAACAATGTGGCATTACATTATTTAATAAGTTATTTGTAAAAAAAGTATTGTACACCAGGAGTAAATCTAATGATTGTCTCTAACTAGAAGTCTGTAAATATATGTGTATACGAATTAGCTTATTTTAAATTGATCTAAATCTGTAAATACTTTGACATGTCCTATATCCTTGTAAAAAGATATGTACGGATGAATAAAACTACTACTACTACTACTACTATTAGACCCTCGTATTTGAATTTTTTGGCCAGTGTTGTGTATGTTTAGCGTTAAATGAGAAATGTTACGGATGGGAAGAACCGACTACTTAAAACTGTACCGGTATTTTAGTGGTGAATAAACAGTATTTTTCGGTATTCGTTTCGTCTCGGTTCTAACAGGTGTCTCTTTATTTTTTACTAGCAAAGCCGGCAATGATTCCCTATTGCTTAGTTTGCATGGAAATTGCCCATCTTCTCAGGCTCTCTCTCTCCCCATGCATATCCCCCCTTCTCTCTCTCTGTCCATCTCCTTCCACCTCTCTCTCTCTCTCTCTCTCTCTCTCTCTATAGCCATTTCCGTGTGAATGTGAAGTAGCTCCTCCTCCCCTCTCTCTGATGTTTGTTTTATCACTATGACAATGCTCTCTCTCGCAGAGCAGTTTTTGTGAGGCGATGGTTTGTAGACAACAGTATTTATGAAATGGATTAGTCTGCGTGGAGACTCGATCTGGATACAACTTTATACCTTTGTGATGAGTAAGGACTTCGACCCGGACCTTGTCTGGCTTCGGCTCTTTCAGAATCTGCCGCGATTTCTCCACAGACACTAATATACTGCCTTGTAAGTGTCCCCAGCAGAATTCAAGGTAACAAAGGTGGAGGATCAACACATCCCATATTTATGTCCATTAACAG
The DNA here is from genome assembly GCF_023864275.1 of Schistocerca cancellata. NCBI lineage: Eukaryota > Metazoa > Arthropoda > Insecta > Orthoptera > Acrididae > Schistocerca > Schistocerca cancellata. The sequence continues at coordinate 159,229,220 of NC_064632.1, forward strand.
ATGTTCGGACACTATCAGACAGTGTACATACTCCGTAAGCTACCACACGAAGCCTGGGTCGAGGACACCTTGTTCTATTACTAGTTTTTCCTTTTCCTGTTACATACTAAATGGGAACGAAGGGAAACGACTGTCTATACGCTTCCGCACGAGCACTGACTTCCTTTATCTTCGCTGTTCGTTAGTGGCGGTAGGCAGACTCACCAGTTGTTGCAAATGTTCTCGCTCCAAAATTTCTCAACACATTTTCGCGAAGAGAACGCCACCTTCCTTCCAGGGATTCGCATTTCCGTTCACAAAGTATTTCAATTAACACCCGCGCGTTGATCTAGCCAACAAGTAGCAAATCTAGCAGCACGCCTCTGAATTGCTTCAATGTCTTCCTTTAATCGGAATTTGAGGGATCCAAAACCCTACAGCAGTACGTTACAACCCTCCCAACAAATCGAAGTCTACTATTCGTCTTCCATACAACCGACCTTGCGTGTTCGTTCCACTTTGCAGTGTTACGCATACATATTTAAGCGATGTGACCCGTACTTGATTCAAACATTACGAGGTTGTTTTTGTTTCTCCTCTGCATTAACTTACGTTTTCCTACATTCAGAGCAAGCTGCCATTCATCACACCAAACAAAAATTCTGTCCTATCACATTTTGTCCTCCTACTGTCACTCAATGACGACACTTTCTCCATAGACTGCAGCAGGAGCATCAGCAGATTGCCGCTCACACCATCAGTCGGTTCATTTATTTGTATGGAGAACAAGAACCGTCCTACCGAACTTGCCTGTCGGCGGTATCCTCGTGTACGGTAACACTCACCGTTCATGACGATCTATCTGATTATAGTGCTTAAACGGTATTCCAGCAAATCGCATATCTCAGAACCTATTCCGCATTCTCGGATCTTCGTCAAGAGTTTGAAGTGTGGCACCGAGTCGAATGCTTTCCGGAAATACGAGAATATGGAATCTGACTCTTGCCCTTCATCCATGGTTCGTTGGATATCATGCGACAAAATGGGAAGCTTCGTTTCTCATGAGCGATGCTTCAATATGTATCCTCATCACACAGCCTCTAGCTTTGTTCCAGAAGTTCCACACATTCTTCGCGAGACTGGACTCGAGCAATTTAGCGGACTGGTCCAGATGAGACAGGATGCCAGGCTGTTCGTCAGACCAGGAACGCAAGCGTGTAGCTATGTGGTCACCACCTCAGTTACCTTTGAAGACGGAGGGCCCATTTATCTAACAGACTGACCCGAATAAGTGTGGCTTCCTGCGCAAACTGTGGGCTTTCACGTCCCATCCCAGGTGAAGCTGACAAGAAGAGCATCTGGCTAAAGAAATACAAAAAAAAGGAAAATTCTGAAAAAGAAGCTACTGATCCATCATCTGAAGCCATCTCGAAGAACGCACGTATCAGTACTACACACTGTTCTTTATCAAGAATAAACCTGATGTAAACATTACATCATGTGATCTTCGGCGTTTGTCTGATCTCATGGATTTCATTTCACGTGGAGCGGAAACCAACCTGTGTCCAGTATAGTCAAGTACGATCATTATGATACCTTTTATACTGTGCCACATGGACACAGACTGAGCGATAGTACGGGACAAGCTTTAGCGGCGCATTGAACTTTAACAACACTGGCCAGCCAGCTGTTCAACTAACCTGCGATGATGTGAGCAGTTGCACTTCAGACGTAGAAAGAGACGGACAGAGAAACAGTACAGCTTCGAATGTCATTTAATTTTTAAAGAGAATGTAATAATATTCAGCAAAACTCCAGCACTACAGCACGATTCTTAGGTGACGAGACGGAACGCACAAAGTGCTTTCGTTCTCACCTAACATAGTATTCTAATTACAAGCAAGAGTGATGACAGTCCTTAACTTAAACACAGGGTAATTTTCCTGAACGAGCTATGTGTGATGCAAAAGCATACTGCAGTATGTTTACTACTGAAACCATTGAAGGTATTAATTGCAGTTGGTCGTCTGTCGATCTCTTAGCTCCTTTCTTATCCAAATCCGAGAAATATATATAAGTTCGTTATAGAGTCGATCGCCGGCCGCTGTGGCCGAGCGGTTCTAGGTGCTTCAATCCGGAACCGCGCGACCGCTACGGTCGCAGGTTCGACTCCTGTCTCGGGCATGGATGTGTGTGATGTCCTTAGGTTGGTTAGGTTTAAGTAGTTCTAAGTTCTAGGGGACTGAAGACTACAGTCATAGTGCTCAGAGCCATTTGAACCATTTGAAGATAAGTAGAACCTACTTCCAAGAGCGTAACAACTACTAGTGTACTAGTGTACGTGTGCTACTGCTTCTGACCAATCATCGCGTTCGTTTTTATTTACACCAGGTTGGTTCAAATGGCTCTGAGCACTATGGGACTCAACTGCTGTGGTCATAAGTTCCCTAGAACTTAGAACTACTTAAACCTAACTAACCTAAGGACATCAAACACATCCATGCCCGAGACAGGATTCGAACCTGCGACCGTAGCGGTCGTGCGGTTCCAGACTGTAGCGCCTTTAACCGCTCGGCCACTCCGGCCGGCATTTACACCAGGTTTATTCTTAAGATGAACAGAGTACAGTTCCCATTAGTTTCCAACACAGTTGTCGGAAAATGGAAAACGATTTTTAGTTGACTGTTCTTTTTAACAATTCCCTTTCCGCCGTCGCAACTCCACCCCCCACCTGCAGGAAATTAGATCTCAATTCCTTGCAGGTGCTGCGTTTGAAAAGTCGTGGAATATTTCTCGGGTCGTCGCTCTAGCAGGAAGTGCGCGCGTTAGCATGGACTAATACGCACGCGCACACGCACAGACACACACACACACACACACACACACACACACACACACACACACAAACGCGCGCGCAATGGATAGGCGTGCATGACGAATTAAAAGGTAAGTCAAATGTTGGCGCACACACACACACACACACACACACACACACACACACAAACACGCGCGCAGTGGATAGGCGTGCATGATGAATTAAAAGGTAAGTCAAATGTTGGCGCACACAAACACACACACACACACACACACACACACACACACACACACATACACACAAACACGCGCGCAGTGGATAGGCGTGCATGACGAATTAAAAGGTAAGTCAAATGTTGGCGCCTTGTTCGCAGCAGTATCACAAGAGCGCCGTGAAGACAATAGGGCTTCGCTTGCAGCAGTCAGCTCTCACTTTAGACAATCGCTTTGCTGAGGCGCAATGTTGCACTGCGTGCTGTGCTGAGGTTCGTTATCCGCTGCAGGTTAACGACTCTCAGCACCAAAGTACGTCCGACCGTCTGAAAACTGCTGCTCATTTCGCACGGAACGGTGTCAGCGGGGTTACCGACACTGTCCGTATGTATCGCTAAATACTTAGTGGCAATGACCTACAACCGCCAGCAGCTGCAGTAGAGAACGTTTGAATGCTAGGGACCGTACCGAACAGCTCTATCAATATCTGCTATTTCACTTTTCCGTAGCTACAGTAGTGTCTTCTTGATTGACAAACAATTTCGGTCTGGCTTACGCAACCGTAGCTTTTAATATTGACACGAATGTGTTCCTCCCGATCTGAAGCAAGTGCTTGCTGTTCGCCAAAAGGTAAAGATACCGGAGGTACATTACTGATCCACGAGGACGAACGAGCGAAGCGGAGAGACCATTGTAGAATTTGAGGACCTAGAGAAAGCCTCGAGCAGCGAAAGAAGCTGTTCTAAATCTTTAGACGAGAGCTAAAACTAACAAACAGTCTTCTGTCACCACGAAAGCCACGTGGAAATTAAGAAGTAAAAATCAAAAGGGAAAGAGCGTGTAAATGAGGGCAGATTTGTGGCTCACCGTCACTACGGCTAAACTTGAAGGAAAAAACTGAAAGGACGGAAAAACAAAACATTAGAAACGCAGACAGGAAGATAACTCAGTAATAAACTAAGATTCGAAGAGTCCTTCCGAGAGAAAGACAGAACGCGAGGAAGAAATGGTTCAAATGGCTCTGAGCACTATGGGACTCAACTGCTGTGGTCATAAGTCCCCTAGAACTTAGAACTACTTAAACCTAACTAACCTAAGGACATCACACACATCCATGCCCGAGGCAGGATTCGAACCTGCGACCGTAGCGGCCGTGCGGTTCCAGACTGTAGCGCCTTTAACCGCTCGGCCACTCCAGCCGGCAACGCGAGGAAGATTTCGTATACCTTTCAAACGATATATACAGGATTAATCGCATGTAAATACTGGTTTACAATGAATGAAGTTTAAAAAAAGCTTCATTTATCAGAAATCAGAACAGATTCTTGCCAGATACGAAAACTGGGATGTAAATATTAGCAGACGCAGTGAGAAAGCCGGCCGAACGGTTCTAGGCGCTACAGTCTGGAACCGCGCGACCACTACGGTCGCAGGTTCGAATCCTGCCTAGGGCACAGATGTGTGTGATGTCCTTAGATTAGTTAGGTTTAAGTAGTTCTAAGTTCTAGAGGACTGATGACCTCAGAAGTCCCATAGTGCTCAGAGCCATTTGAACCATTTTGAAGTGAGAAAGCTTCTCGATTTAATAAGACACATTGCTTAAGATATTTGTGGAAGGACGACGAAACATCTTTACGTCCGTCAACCAGTGCTAAAGTGGGACCTACACTTTATGTTTAACTCCGAAACGGAGCTCAATTCGCCAATTTTCATACTCATAACGTTCACAGATGTGAAACGAAAAATAACTATTACTGAACAAACTTAAAAAATCTAAAATACCATAATCTATTCTACGACTCTACTAGGCACTAATCACTGAAGTTTCGATATTTTGGCTTCAGCCCTCACGTGCTATAACACGAAAATGTATCTATTTGTTACACTCAGGTTAAATGAGTGACCCAGTGATGTTGCTGTTCTCAATGTTTGGCTACGTTTTTCGTCATAGGGTGCCAGATTTTTAAGCTGAAATAAAATATAACAAATCAATGCAGGGACGTATTGCAGTGAAATTTACAATATTGAGTCACTCAGGTTGGTTTATTATTTGAACAAGTAGTTTATTTTTCTTCAGTATATTCACTGAACACTTAAAATGCAGTCTAAGGGCCTCTTACGTAAGGGCGACCATTAGTAACTGATGCTACAGCTCTTCACCATAAAATTCGTATGTCGCGATCACGGTACTCGACAGTCTGTTCACAATTCACAAAATACACTCTTGTCTGCTGTCCTAAACCACTATACTGCGCTCCACTTGATCGGTTTCGAACTTCGCTACACGCATACTTGTACCCTAACGTGGCTACCAACCCACTGCCCCAGATGCTTGGCACGTCTTGCTCTTAGCGTCGCTCAGAACCACCTCCCTGTCAACGAAGATGGCCGCCCTATGCACCCTCGAAACGACTTCGTAGCTCAAAACAATGCTTGACAAAAATTACGAATATTCTAAAACTAAACACAAAAACATATATAACATAGAAAAATATGGAACTTTTCCGGGCAATAATAATTTAAAAGTCCAATTTTTTTTATCTGCCAACGTTTCTTCACAAATAATGTTTTTGTGGCGTGATTTTTCATACTAAACATAAATAAACAAATAAAAATACATACTTGATTACTCATCTATCTCTTTAAACTTTAGAATGCTGCCGCTTGATTCGTCTCTTTAAATTTATTTATTACCAAAAACACATTTTCTCTCAGTCGAATCCCATATTCCGACCTCTCATTCAAAAATAGTGCACACTATGCTAAATCGGTTATGATTTCTGGATGCAGCTCTAATAGCCGAATCCGTAGACACTTTGTTTATATTAATCGGCCAAAGCATTGCCGCGATATTAGCCTTTGAACACTCATAAATTTACAATTTTTAAGACAACAATAACTTTTAAACTATTGTATATTTTTGTGGCGCGTCTAGATAATTTAGCTTTACTTATTTTTCTGTCCATTAGTGCCAACTCGCATCTCCGTGTCACTCCTAGTTTTTGTTTTTATCAATTTTTCTCTGGCACATAAAATTTCTCCCAGCGTGCAAAAACACGGTCACATGCGCCCCCGCCCAGCGTCCGCTCGGGTTTTTCCGAGGCCGCTCGCGACGGCCCCGTAGCAACCGGCAGCCACGAGCTCGGCGGCGGGAAACTGCCGCTCCAATCTCACCTCACAGCTCTCTGCGCTCACACTTCACTAAGAGGTATAATACATTAAAAGCTTAACATAATAAGTCAAATATAAAATTAGAAGTGGATTTGTCTTGAGACATCATGACTCACAGCGCGCAAATTACACTACTGGGTTATTACAAATGATTGAAGCGATTTCACAGCTCTACAATAACTTTATTATTTCAGATATTTTCAAAATGCTTTGCACACACATATAAAAACTCAAAAAGTTTTTTTAGGCATTGACAAATGTTCGATATGTGCCCCTTTAGTGATTCGGCAGACATCAAGCCGATAATCAAGTTTCTCCCACACTCGGCGCAGCATGTCCCCATCAATGAGTTCGAAAGCATCGTTGATGCGAGCTCGAAGTTCTGTCACGTTTCTTGGTAGAGGAGGTTTAAACACTGAATCTTTCACATAACCCCACAGAAAGAAATCGCATTGGGTTAAGTCGGGAGAGCGTGGAGGCCATGACATGAATTGCTGATCATGATCTCCACCACGACCGATCCATCGGTTTTCCAATCTCCTGTTTAAGAAATGCCGAACATCATGATGGAAGTGCGGTGGAACACCACCCTGTTGAAAGATGAAGTCGGCGCTGTCGGTCTCCAGTTGTGGCATGAGCCAATTTTCCGCGGGCTGCGCGTGAAACTTGCCCGCACGCGTTCAACCGTTTCTTCGCTCACTGCAGGCCGATCCGTTGATTTCCCTTTACAGAGGCATCCAGAAGCTTTAAGCTGCGCATACCATCGCCGAATGGAGTTAGCAGTTGGTGGATCTTTGTTGAACTTGGTCGTGAAGTGTCGTTGCACTGTTATGACTGACTGATGTGAGTGCATTTCAAGCACGACATACGCTTTCTCGGCTCCTGTCGCCATTTTGTCTCACTGCGCTCTCGAGCGCTCTGACGGCAGAAACCTGAAGTGCGGCTTCAGCCGAACGAAACTTTATGAGTTTTTCTACGTATCTGTAGTGTGTCGTGACCATATGTCAATGAATGGAGCTACAGTGAATTTATCAAATCGCTTCAATCATTTGTAATAGCCCTGTATATTCACATAATTTTTGAGAATGACAGCACTTAGTGACTTCAAAAAAACTTTACACATAATTTCAGAATGTTTAGAATTTTTTTTTCTGCCACATCCTACAAAATAATGAATGGAAAAAGTTTTATCGTTTACTACATTTTCGCTGTTGATGTGGTGTAAGTTTAGCATCAGGCACGATTTTTATTTACTAACACTATTCGCACCACTTTCTGTCGAGAGCATCCAAGTATACCACAGAGTGTACCTACAGAATGACATCCTTGTACGGCTTGTAGCTCAAGGAATATGACATCATAAATACAATTACGGCTTTGCGTCTTCAGCCGTAAAGGTTTTACAAGCTTGACGTGAAATATTTAACACACTAATTCACTTGTATAGCAATCAGATGTTTGTAGATGTTTTGTACATGGTAATTCTATTCTTTAAAGAGCAGGGGATGAGCCACCCAACCACTACTTCAGTAACAACTGATTAGCAAATGAGGAGGAAGTACTCAAAAATGGTTCAAATGGCTCTGAGCACTATGGGACTTAACTTCTGAGGTCATCAGTCCCCTAGAACTTAGAACTACTTAAACCTAACTGACCTAAGGACATCACACACATGCATGCCCGAGTCAGGATTCGAACCTGCGACCGTAGCAGTCGCGCGGTTCCAGACTGTAGAGCCTAGTACCGCACGGCCACTACGGCCGGCGGAAGTACTCTGAAGTGAAATGTGGAGCACAGAAAATGCTGTGAAAGCGATGCTGGGAGCATTTCCAGTGAAGTTCTGATGAAACATGTTAGTTATCGAGTTGGCAGGTAAAGCAAAAAAAGACATACTAGAAAGAAGAAAGGCGACTGTGGACAATTTCTTATTGGGGCTGTGGCATTATTGACGACTATATAATTTTTGAAACAGGATGTCACATTAATAAGGTAAAAACTGCTAACTACATTGATTGCTCTTCAGCAAAATCTTTCTTTTGCTAACCATATGCCTCCTAGTAGTTAGAGCCTATAGTAGTTACAATCTTTTTTTGTTTAGCTGGCTGTAATTGTTGTAGTTCGTGTTATGAAGATTTTCTGCGAGGTAAGTAACTTATGAAAAGGTTTGAGTTATTGTTAGGATTTCTTCCAATTCAGGGCCATTCTTCTGAGTTAATTATTTGAAGTCATGTTGTGACTGTAGAGCAATCAGACTGCGTCGGGTTTGTATATTGCGGGTTATAAACAAATAGGTTAAGTTTGAGTTGTCATTATCAGGGAAAATTCCGTAGGTCAGTGTTGAAATGATAAAAATAAGTAGAGAGACACTAGCAGAAGTTTCACTCGGCAGTTTAAGTAAACGCTAAGAAGTTTCACCCACTCAGTTATTCCAGTGATCAAACACAAAGAAGTTTCAAAATTGGTGGCAGCCATCTACCAGTGGCTCCTCACCACTGCTTCAGCCACTTTGCCCATGGAGGACAATGCGAGTCGTATCGCCAGATGGCGTATCTCTAGCGGCGGAGTGCACTTCCACGAACGCTACGTCAGCGCGCCGCGAGCGAATGCGTCAGCAAAACGCATTGTTCCTGCATCACTGCAGGCGAACTTACGGAGCCTGTTTCATAGACACGAACGAGCTGTAGCGCGCATCACCTTGTGCTGGTGTTTTTCTATTTCAAGCTGACCTAGAAAATGTGTCGGTGCTTGCTTGTCGCTCCAATAGCGTCCGGTAAAATAGTGGATCGCCACCGGCTAGAAATTCTGTGTAACCAAAGATCTTGAAAACTGGCTATATTTTAGTAAGAACTTCGATGGAAGGTAACGCCTCGAAAGCCAATAAATAAACAAAATAAAATTAAAATGCAAGGAGAATCGCTCCTCTGATCCTATGCATTTCATAATGCCTATAAAACAACATAACTAATGAGGAAGTATTGAATAGGATTGGGGAGAAGTTTGTGGCACAACTTGACCAGAAGAAGGGATCGGTTGGTAGGACATGTTCTGAGGCATCAAGGGATCACCAATTTAGTGTTGGAGGGCAGCGTGGAGGGTAAAAATCGTAGGGGGAGACCAAGAGATGAATACACTAAGCAGATTCAGAAGGATGTAGATTGCAGTAGGTAGTGGGAGATGAAGAAGCTTGCACAGGATAGAGTAGCATGGAAAGCTGCATCAAACTAGTCTCAGGACTGAAGACCACAACAACAACAACATAAAACTTACATTCTTATGAAAATGTGTACATTGATTTTTCATGCCACCTGCCTTGTAAGAAAACTTGTGCGATTCGGACCTCAGTGGCAACTTTGTTCGAATTCGCCATTTCTGTTATCTATGAGTTTCAAGTGGCTGTGAAGTAGGAATGACTGTATTGTATTTCCGGAAGTGTTTCTTCGTTTCACTTGAACTAATAAATAAGGTGGCGTCTCTTTTTTTTCTTAATACAAAGACTTCGAACCTTATTGTACTGACAGCAGTAGCAATCCCAAAAGCCACACAGAATTTCTCTAGTTGAAATAACATGTCCGAAGCCACGGCCTACGGAGAAGAATTCCAATAGGGACAACGACACAGTGGTAGCAGATATACGGTAAACATGCCTCTTCTCGAGCGAGGAGTAAAATGCAGAGTGCCGGCTGAATTTATTTACTCTTGCACTTCTCCAATGCAGCCCTCCATATGCAACCTCACGTAATGGGCAACTTACTGTGTTGGCGTATTTAGATGCAGTAATTGTGCTCGAAACAGCTTCTTATGAATCTTTTTCCGGCTGCTACGACTGAATGTTTGGACGTTTCCTATGGTTTCTTTTTATATAAAGCCCCTTCGCCTTTCTGCAATCATTGCTGCCACAGGGTGTGGAAGATAAAGAACTGGCCAAGAATATATTTTACGCGCTTTAAGGTACGCAAGCCAACTTACATGATCAGCCCTCCGTAAGGATGATTCAAGATAGGTAGCTTAAAATATCTACCGGCCCAATTTTATTTTTTCTGTACCGTACGTCTTTCTTGAATCTGTTTTTCTTCCTGGGTAGCAAGGTTCGTTCACCTTAGTTTAGTTTTTTGAGTGTTTCGTGGTCGCGTTAACTCGCCGCGAGGTGCAACTTGTCAGTAGATTATCACGCAACATGTATTTTCTGTGTGAAAATATGACCATACGCTGGTCATTTACATTTATGGATTTTTATCTGTTAATCTGTAACAAAATTCTGTAAATGTAACGCCATCACATACGTACCATTTACTTCAACAAACTATTCTCGAAGTTCAAAGTGTAGCCATTCACATCTACTGCGCACAGGATCAGCTTTGTTATTACGTATTTATTTTCATATTATGGTCATCAAGCTAGCACACACAAAATTTCGTTTAACATCCACTTCACTGGCTCTTCCCTTTCGGCGACCACTGATAAGTCGTCAGCGAACCACACTATGCCGACTTTCTATCCATGACAATTCCATCATGGACATAATCCTTCATTTCCTATCGCTGTCTCTTCTACATACAAAGTAAATATCACGTTGGAATAATAAACGACCCTGTCTGACATTTTTATTTGCTTTGCGTTGTGTGCTAAGGCAAGGTAGCAGGTTAACTGTAAGAGAAACAGACTAGCAGAACAAGAACGCCACATTGAAAATGTCTCATCTTCATCGAAGGAGCCGCGGTGGTAGTCTCCCAATGACAGGGCTGTTGGCCGGGAAGAAGCCATGATGCGGATGCCCTGTTTCGTGAGACGTCGATCCATTAGGAGTAAGGACATCAGAAAGTGCGCAATGAGTGAGTGACTTTCGTGTCATTCGAAAGGCTCGTGCCTGCGGAAAGCAACAATTTGCGACTAGAAAAACAGCGCAGTCTCGCTTCGACAGAGCCAATAATTGCAGCGGTTAAGAACTGGAAACGACCTGCTCTGTATAACGGTCCGAGCGCTGTAATAATATGTCCCAAGCCAGGAAACTACCACCTCCCACTGCTTTCTCGCCAGACTGCAGAAATGTGGCAGTTACAGCTTTTCTCCTAGCCGTACAAACATACAGGCCTTCGCGAGAAAAATAACTCTTCCGGAAAAATGGCCAAGTGACCTGCTTGCAAATATTAAGACGTTTCTTCTATCACTGCCCTTCCTGTCGTCTTTAGTGCATTTACATATCTGTCTTCCTAAGAACTGCTTTAAAATGTAGCACTGTTAACTACCTCCCTGACCTTGCAGCTGTGAATTTAAAAGCTATCTCCAGGTAAATACGATAGGGTTTTAATTTGAACAATTATATATGCAAAACTAGATGTATATATATGGTACAGTGGAAATATGCCAATGTCTCATCAGTCTGCTGTCTGCCTGCGCGCGCGCGTTTGTGTGTGTGTGTGTATGTGTGTGTGTGAGAGAGAGAGAGAGAGAGAGAGAGAGAGAGAGAGAGAAAGAGAGAAAGAGAGAGGGGGGGAGTAGGGCGTGGCAGTAGTTACCAAGAAGCAAATTTTCTAGTAACCGCGTTTCTGTAATACGTCTGAACACAAAAACAGCTTTATTTGCTTTACGTAACGTGATACGATTGAAGACTTAACTGTACGTATTACGCATAGCGTATTACGATAATGAAACGTGGAAAAACTCTGGATCAGAAATCGACTTTGTTGATGGTGGTGGTGGTGATGATGATGATGTAAGTTATGAGAATTGACTAGAAAGAATAAGCGAGGAGAGGAGTTTTTTGTGTTTTACGGATATATGTCTGACATCGTACTTCAAGGAAAGAGTGACACTGTCGACCGAACGTGTAGAATGAGAGGAAAGAACTGACGAGTATAATAGGATGTCGAATGTGGGATGAGATACAATTCTTAATTACCACATGGAATTAAGGGAAGCACGACGACATGAAAGCAGGTGATCCGTAAATTTCTTTCCTCCCCCATTCAATTCAGTAGGTCTTCATTACTTGCCCGATCTAGCGACATAATCTTCGGAATTGTTCTGTAGCACCACACTTCAAAAGCTATTATCTTCTTAATAGTTACTATTAAAATCAGTCTTGATCACAAATCTATTTGTTCTGGCAACCGGTTTCGACCACGCCTGTGGTCATCTTCGGACCAAAATACTGTATGAGCAGGAGCCTCCTTCTGGTGGTACATGAGATATTCCAGATCTTCACGGTCACGAAAAATACAAAGGCAAGCCAGTAATGCCGAGAAAAAAGTCTTCTGTGTCCTTCAAATTTTAAATCCGTAGACCTTTCGCTAATGTATCTCGCCCCGTTGTAATTACGGTGAGTTAAAACTCTTAGGTGTTTTATGGAAGTGACTGCTTCCGGTGATAGTCCTACAGTCAAGGAATAATACAATAATGGGACCTTCAAACAGTGTTAGCTATATGTTACATTTATTTATGTTTTCCGTTCGACTGCTACTCCTAGTTATTTGCCGCTTTTCACAATATGAAACATATCTTTTTGATCTTTGGTGCTTAAAGTAGAGCGGACGCCAGATAAACATTATGAGGTATCATGAACAGAATGACTTTCTCCATGCCAAAAAAATGGTTCAAATGGCTCTGAGCACTATGGGACTTAACTTCTGAGGTCGTCAGTCCCCTAGAACTTAGAACTAAGTAAACCTAACTAACCTAAGGACATCACACACATCTATGCCCGAGGCAGGAGTCGAACCTGCGACTGTAGCGGTCGCGCGGTTCCAGACTGTAGCGCCTAGAACCGCTCGGCCACCCCGGCCGGCGGTGCAAAGAATGACAACTTGCTTTAAATGGTCAAAAATATAAAATTATGCACATCACAAGACGACAAAACGTAGTATCCTTTGACTATAATATCAATGAGCACTGTTGGAATTGGTGATCTCATACAAATACCTGGGTGTGATACTTTGTAGGGATATGAAATGGATTTATCATATAGGCTCAGTCGTAGTCAAAGCAGGTGCTAGACTTCGGTAGATCGGTGGAATATTTGTGAAGTACAATAAGTCTACAAAGGAGATTGCTTCTAAATCACTCGTGCGACCTGTTCTAGAATACTGCTGAAGTGTGTGGGACCCATACGAAATAGGACTAACAGGGGATATTGAATGTACACGGAGTAGGTCAATATGAATGGTCACAGGTTTGTTTGAACCGTGGGAGAATGTCGCAGAGTTGCTGAAGGACCAGAACTGGTTGATTCTTGAAGATAAGACGCAAACTATCGAAAGTAAGTCTGTTAACAAAATTTCAAGAACTGGCTTTGACTGACGAGTCTAGGAATATACGACGAGCCTCATTGTATCGCTCACATAGGGATCGTGAGATAAAACAATAGTTACTGCACGCTCAGAGGCATTCGAACAATCATTCTTCACGCGCTCCATACGTGAACGAAACCGCAATAATTGGTACAATGGGACGTACCGTCTACCGTGCACTTCACGGTGGATTACAGAGTATGGGTGTAGATGTAGATGAAAGAGGGTACAAACGGAAGGAGGCGAGCAGTTGGAAGTCGCGGCGAACTGGGGAACCGTTTCGTGTGTTACGTTTAACGAGCGGTCATCAATCAGGGCACTCCTCGTTTCGGGCGCCCATCTCCGACTGCCGAACCGTCGGTCGGTCGCGCAGCGAGATCGATGGTCTGGTCGGCATTCCACGATACGTGTGTGTGTGTGTGTGTGTGTGTGTGTGTGTGTGTGTGTGTGTGTGTATGTCTATGTGTGAGTGAGCGCGCGCGCCCGCGTTCTCCACTGTTCGTCTCTCGTCCCCCGAGGCTGCCAGACTTATGACGTGAGGGGTGCAGTCAGGCAGGGAGAGCCAATCAGCGGTCAGCCCCGGGCGCTGGCCTCCTCAGCGGTCTAATTGGGCCGTTTAGGGGGCCCTCTGTCCGACCGACCCGCCGCCCCTTACTACAGACTCGGCTAGATTACACAGGCGTTACTGCGGACAGCGAGCAAGGTATGTCGGCATCCCCTGGGCCACGAATTAATGACCCGGAGCTGGTCGCCGCTCAGTGGCCTTCCATGCTTCTCGACAGAATGGCTCCGGCAGCGTGTCGGCAGCTCTGGTGGTTTTTAAGGCGCGTTTCTACAGGTACGAATTAGTAACACGTGGATCCCCCACCAGTCCCTCACACGCAAGTTAGCGTTTCCACACGCCGCGCTTGGAAACGCTACTTATCTAACTTTGAAGATGCCGACAAATGTAGTTACTCGTACGGGACTAAAGCACCTTCTAGCCGATATGTTTGCAATGACGTCGACATGGAAAAAACGGACCCACAGGTGGGTATGTAGCAGGAATCGTTTGAGGCCATCCCAGACGCTAAAAAGAGAGCTATCTGCCGATGACGTCGAAACGACGATGGAAAACAATTTTCGAACGGGTAAACATTTTTAAATCCTTTTACTTGTAGCATCTTTCTCCTCCGGTAATCACGGAGTGTAAGCCACACTATAGGTCTCCTACAACTGACTGGCTAAATCCGAGGATATAACATCTTGCTTGCTTAATAAAGCATAGTTGTGCCAAAAACAAAATTTCGAGGGGAGAACAGATTTACCTTCTGGACAAATACTACTATGTTTTATTGCCGAGTCAGTTTTGTGTATTATCTCCATACTTCGTCGATTTTCTTCCGGGAGGTGGGGAGGGAGGGGACAGGGGAGGGGACAGGAGGGGGAGAGGGGGAGGGAGGGAGAGAGAGAGAGAGAGAGATATCCGTGGCGCGTGCTGCGATGGGGTCAGCATGCATCTGACGGACACATCTGCGACGTGTCGTGGTGTGGATGGCCACCCACCGTGGCGTGGCTTCTCTGATCCCACACATACCCCCTCCCACGTGTGACACGAGCCACTGCCCATGCAGGCAGGCGGTGCGTCGGAGCTGGTTGCTGCAGTCGTCGACACTGGACAATAAACAACATGTGTGGACAGTAATTTAACTCGATCACGCGGCAGCTACACGCCAATAAGCAGGCGTGTCTCCCTGAACAACGACCTTGTGGATCTATTTTCAGGTGTACACCGTTCTTTAACGATTAACTTAGATGTTCCATAAAGTTAGATTGCAGCCAGATGACGTCGACTTCGTGCCACGATATTTTCGGCTAGCAACCATTCAGCAGTTTTCAGGTGAAAGTTTTAGACTGAAGATTACTACTCCACGTTCCTACCTTTATATAAAAAAAAGTCGGAGGGCTGGAATCTAGAGAATACCTTGCTAGTGTGCCGAAGCCTACATTGATCAGAGCACACACACACACACACACACACACACACACACACACACACACACATTACGTGATACATGCGTTGAACATTATCTCCACAAACGCTTTTAGCAGCTTAGTAAGTTAACAATTGCCGAGCATTGTTTTTCCAGACGACATCCTATGGGTAAGTCGGTCACGGAAATCTTGGCCCCTGATAGATCCTTCTGTGATGCGGTTGTTATGGAATTAGTGGAGATATGTTAGGCTGAAGATCTTATTAATCGTGATGGCGTCTTTCAGCTGGATAAGGCGTGAGACATGGTGATTTCTTTGGTATCTTCAAAAAGAAAACATTCCGTCCCTAGTGTCACGTCAGAGGAGAATTAACTTTCCTAATCTGACATCTTAATTTTAACTGTACGAGTTCCCTTTCCGATGCAGGGCGTGCATTTAGTGTCATCATTACATATGCACGAGCGCGCTCGCTCTCTGTGGAACCGACCGAGCTGGTGCAGTGCGAGGTCACTGGATTCGCGTTTGGGAGGACAATGCTTCAAACACGCGTTCGGCCATCGCGATTTAAGTTTGCGTGATTTCACTAAATCGCTTCATGCAAATGCCGGGATGGTTCCTTTGAAAGGGCACGGCCAACTTCCTTCTCCATCCTTCACTAATCCAAGCTTGTGCTTCGTCTCTAGTGACCTCGTTGTCGACGGGACGTTAAAACTAATTTCCTTCTCCTCTACAGATGGAGCAGTCTTCGAAGATGGGACTAAAGTCGATAGAGGTCGCTCATGTAGCAGCTCTCCATGCCCATGCGCCTCAGTGCCTATTATGGTATAAAGTTAACGACGTAAGCTAGCGATCTCCAGTCTAAAACACCTGAAGATGGCTAAATGGTTGTGACCCGGAAGTACTGTGGCAAGGAGTCGACATAATCCCACTGCAATCCCGGAACTTTGTGGAACACTCTTCACGCCGGAAAAACATTATGAATCAACTTACATGCTGGGAGGCAAGATCGTACAACTGAGCACAGATGGAAGATGTTGTTGTTGTTGTTGTTGTTGTGGTCTTCAGTCCTGACACTGGTTTGATGCAGCTCTCCATGCTTCTCTATCCTGTGCAAGCTTCTTCATCTCCCAGTACCTACTGCATCCTACATCCTTCTGAATCTGCTTAGTGTATTCATCTCTTGGTCTCCCCCTACGATTTTTACCCTCCACGCTGCCCTCCAATACTAAATTGGTGACCCCTTGATGCCTCAGAACATGTCCTACCAACCGATCCCTTCTTCTGGTCAAGTTGTGCCACAAACTTCTCTTCTCCCCAATCCTACTCAATACTTCCTCATTAGTTATGTGATCTACCCATCTAATCTTCAGCATTCTTCTGTAGCACCACATTTCAAAAGCTTCTATTCTCTTCTTGTCCAAACTATTTACCGTCCATGTTTCACTTCCATACGTGGCTACGCTCCATACAAATACTTTCAGAAATGACTTCTTGACACTTAAATCTATACTCGATGTTAACAAATTTCTTTTCTTCAGAAACGCTTTCCTTGCCATTGCCAGTCTACATTTTATATCCTCTCTACTTCGACCATCATCAGTTATTTTGCTCCCCAAATAGCAAAACTCCTTTACTACTTTAAGTGTCTCATTTCCTAATCTAATACCCTCAACATCACCCGACTTAGTTCGACTACATTCCATTATCCTCGTTTTGCTTTTGTTTACGTTCATCTTATATCCTCCCTTCAAGACACCATCCATTCCGCTTTACAGGATCCCATGTGACACAGTAAAACACATGTTTTTCGACTGTTTCGACATGTTCGCTAAAAAAACGTGTAGTACAGTAGCAGTTAAATTAACACTACTGTAACCTAAAACAATTTTACGATTTACTGCGAATCTAAAACTAATATTCAATTGGGTGGGAGGAGTTACTCAGCAAAGTTTCAAAAACAATGGTCAGTTATAAAAAGGAATAATATAATAAGCCTCAAAATATGTCCTCCTGAGCTCGATAACGGATTTTGTGGTGTGTTGCATCGGGTCACACACGTATCCTATTAATCGGTAACCAACGTAAGTTACGAGCTCCTAACGGACTACACATAGCAAGGAAAGGGTAAGCTGTCCGCGGCCCCCCTAAGTACTGATCGTTAAAAAGTCGATACCATTCGGAAATTTCGTATCGACCGTTCTCCGTTTCACACTGCTGCCACCCACAGCGACCCCGAAGTTGTGAAACTGTAACTGGCTGATGAAATGATGTTGTGGTATCTGTGCGAGTGGATGACTAACTGATGAACAATAGTAACTGAACTTATATTTAAATGCGTTCTGAAACACGAAGTACGTTCGCAAATGTTTACTAAACGTTTTGAAAGTCTTCTCTTCTACTCATTGCATTGAATTACAACAGCCTTAATTTAGTTTCATATTATTTGCTACAAAAATATGCAGCATTTGAAAATGTCCGTCTTCGAAATGCGTATTCCTGAAGCCATGTTACTTCCGTGTCAAAATTTACATCTTAGCAGCAGACCGGTATAAGTGATGTACGCACATGAAATGTCAGTACCGGAATGCAAGCAACTGAACATTCACCCCTCTCACATTCTCTAACCCGGCAGCGCGCTATTTACCCCTCTGCCCCTGACGTAAGCAAGCAACTTTACTTAGCTAACGGCCGAATTCAGCAACGTCATTTAAAATCGAAATATTGCCGTCGCTAAGAATTTTTTTATATTATTGAGGAGGAAAAGGCATTTTTAAGAAGTTGTTAATGTTAGTCGTGCATTTTGGTTTACACTGTTAGTTGTTAGATGCATGTGTTGTTGTTGTTGTTGTTGTCTTCAGTCCGAAGACTTGTTTGATGCAGCTCTCCATGCTACTCTATTCTGTCCGAGCCTCTTCATCTCCTTATAACAATTACAACCTACGTCCTTCTGAATCTGCTTACTGTATTCATCTCATCGTCCCCCTCTAGAATTTTTACCCCCACACTCCCCCCCCCCCCCCCCCCCAGCACTAAATCGGTGATCCTTTCATGTTTCAGAATGTGTCCTATGAACAGATCCCTCCTTTTGGTCAAGTCGTGCCACAAATTTCTTGTCTCTCCAATTCTGACCAGTACCTCCTCATTAGTTACATGATATACTCATCTGATCTTCAGCATTCTTTCAAAAGCTTCTATTCTCTTCTTGTCGAAACTGTTTATCGTCCATGTTTCACTTCCATACATGGCCTACGCTCCACACAAATATCTTCAGGAAAGACTTATATTCGATGTTAATAAATTTCTCTTCTTCGGAAATGCTTTTCTTGCCATTGCCAATCTACATTTTACATCATCTCTGGTTCGGCCGTGATCAGTCATATTGCTACCCAAATAACAAAACTATTCTACTTCTTTAAAGTTTCTCGTTTCCTAATATAATTTTCCCAGCGTCACCTGATTCAATTCTATTATATTACATTATTCTTGTTTTGCTTTTGATGAATTTCATCTTATATATTCCTTTCAAGACGCTGTCAATTCCGTTCAACTGCATATGTTTATAAAATACGGCTGACAACCGTGGGCGGGGACTGGGTACATGTCGTCGTCGTCATCGTCATCATCATCATCATCATCATCATCATCATCATCATCATCATCATAACCGCGGGCCGCACCAACACTTGACTCGGCCCGCATGCGGCACGTGGACCACAGTTCGGCGACCAATGCATTAAATGACTAACTTTGGAGCACTGTGATCTAATCAGGAAATGTACGCAACCTCAAAAGTGTGAAATGTTATGGGACTTAACTGCTAAGGTCACCAGTCCCTAAGCTTACACACTATTTAAGCTCAATTATCCTAAGGACAAACACACACACCCATGCCCGAGGGAGGACTCGAACCTCGGCCAGGACCAGCCGCACAGTCCATGACTGCAGCGCCTGAGACCGCTCGGCTAATCCCGCGCGGCACGCAACCTCCACTGCTGCGCAATTCTTGTGATTAAATGTCTTCCCTCGTCTGGTTTGGAACTGGCGACCACTGCGCTTTCAACGTGTATCAGCGACCCCGGTTACCGAGGGGGGAATTGTAAAGGCAATGGCGGAAACCTGTATAAGATATTGTCCATCGAGTATACGAGACGAAACGCGGTAAAATAATGGAACTGCAAAGGCAGCAGACAAGACAGGGAGAGGGAAAAATGTACTGCCTTCCGTGGCCATAAATGACCCCCTGAAACAAGATGAAAAAAAACAGAGGCTCTTTTTCCCCTTACGCGGAATGAACAAATAGCCGCTGGATGCGACGACAAAATTGCATTCTGCACTCGATGCTGCCTCTTGTCCGCGGAGTCCACAAGTCAAGTGCCCCACAGTATTACCAAACAATGACAGCTTAAAGGCACGAGTCCCCGCTAACAAATAGGGCCGGTGGACGCGAACGCGCAGAAAAACGGAAAAGTTAAATAAGTAGGCGAGTTTCGGCGTATTGTTTTGGGGGCCCCGTTCTTTGTTTTTCCCTGATGCCAGAGGCCCGTCTGTCCCCCACGGATGGGACTGCGCCCGCATGCGGGATGACCGGCGAGCATTGTGTAGGAGTGTAGAGTGTAGGAGTGTGGTGTCGCCGCTTCCTGCGGCCGCCATTGTGCCATTGTGGGGGCCGCGTGAGGCGCATGCGCGCCCGTGCGCTAATGACGCGCCGGCTGGCATTCCTCTCTCCCCACAGCACGTGCCCTTCATCCGCCCGGAATATGCCTACAGGTACGTCCTCGACCACTTCCTTCCAGACGAGACTCATCCTGTGAGGGAAAATGACCCATCTCTTGCGTAATCACCACTACCATCGTTGCAAGTCCAGCACTACCATTCAACCGTGGTAATACAGTAAATTCGAGTGTGTCACGTTAATCGAAGCTGTGCTGACACGCTACTGCAATAAATTGAACAGAATCATTCCGTTTAGATGGGGCTCCGAAAATCGGATTTCGTAAACAGTTCATGATCGATTCTGGAAATCCGTTTCTAGTCGCCGGTTTTTCAATTTCGCAATGAATTTTCGCTCCCACGTGAAGGAGGAGGAGGAGGAGGAGGAGATTAGTGTTTAACGTCCCGTCGACAACGAGGTAATTAGAGACGGAGCGCAAGCTCGGGTGAGGGAAGGATGGGGAAGGAAATCGGCCGTGCCCTTTCAAAGGAACCATCCCGGCATTTGCCTGAAGCGATTTAGGGAAATCACGGAAAACCTAAATCAGGATGGCCGGAGACGGGATTGAACCGTCGTCCTCCCGAATGCGAGTCCAGTGTGCTAACCACTGCGCCACCTCGCTCGGTACACGTGAAGGCAACCGGTTTTGAAACGTGCTTGGGCTGTCAGGTCTCTTTTTGCTTTTTTAAAATTTTCGACTAATATGAACGCAGAGGCTTTTTGTACAGTGAAGGATACGCAGAAATATTGGTTAAAAACAGTCTTTGTTGCAATGTTAGTTTTTTTGTTTTTCAACTAGGCATTTCACCTTATTTAGGCATCTTCAGGTTGATCTTCATTTGATATTTCTTAGAACGATCCTTTAGACAGTGTAGCCAAAGGGCATCGTCGAATACATCAGACCAACATCGCCTTCGTTGAACTCAGTAAAAACTTTTCTAGATGGTCGCGAGTGACTCCAAGACCTGCATAACGCGTTCCCGTTCACAGGGACGAGTAACAGAATAAGATGGGGCTCAGGTAGTACAAAGTCTTATGACTATGTACTGTAGTACTAACATTTTAAGTTTGATAATGCCAATATCTGGCATGTTTTAGTTTTATATTGTGGCATTTCTGGAGAAGGCTACATTATTATAGCTGAAACCTAGGTAAAGTTTCTTTACTTATGCAACTGGAGGCTGTATTTTAGTTGTGAGGGCATTTTACTAGCGCGGAAGAATGGGAAGAAGTCGAATTAGACGCTTTATGGCAACAGAAGAATGGCTTGAAAGAAAACAATTTTAAAAATTATCGAAGATTCTTCGAGAAGAAAGGCAAACCTACTTTTACACCATTTGTAGTTTTAGAGCAAGTTTTTGTCTCGAAATTCTGAGGATAGCTGGGATATAATCAAGGTAGCGAATTATTAGTTGCAACGTGTACAGAAACTACACTGCAGTTTCAAGAGTTGACGAGCGTGAAAAGGAAGTAGTAGTTAAGTCAGGATTGTAACCTATCCCAATGTTATGGAATATGTAGATTTAGCAAGCAGTAAACGGCACTACGAAAAAATTTGTAATGGATATTAAAGTTCAGCGAGAAGAAGTATGAGGAATATCAACGAAAGAGTAATGGAATATAGTCGAATTAAATCGGATGATGCTGTGGGAATTCGATCACAAGAAAGTGGTGGATGAATTATGTCATCAGGGCAGCAGGATGTCTGAAGTACAGAAAATATAAAATGAGACTGGTAATATTAAGAACATTTATGATAATGAGATATTAATTAACATCGGATGCAATTTTTAGTGATAGGAACTCTTTTTTTGAAGGTGTGTATGTGGATTGTAGCTTTGTAAGGTAAAACGTAGATGATCAGTAAAGAAAAGAACAGGATCGATATTTCTGAAATGAGACCCGACAGAAAGATTCTGAAGATTAGATGGGGAGATCATATAACTAATGTGCTGGTACTTAATCTAACTAGGGGAAAAGAAATTTATGACACAACTTGAGTAAAAACAAGGACGTGTTTCGTGGGACGCTCTTGACACATCACGCATTCGTCTATTCGTAACAGAGGCAAGTGTGAGCGGTAAAATTTTTAGAGAGAGATCAAGGCTGGACTAAAATAAACAGTTTTAAATGGATGTAGGTTGCCGTACTTACGCAGAGCTGAGTTTTCGGACTAAAAATCAGAACTACATACTGTTACTGTGCCATAAACATACATAATTTATAACGTGCTTGAGTTGCTGGTGATGCACGAACGTAGATGCAAAGCGTATTGCGAGAAACAAAACGTGCCTCCTGGTGATTCTTTCTGTTTTGATCTCAAACAATCAATTCCTCATAAGAATGGCGGAACGCGTGGTGTGTCATGCAGTACAGATTTGTGATGGTACCAAATAGCGCACAGTGTGGGCTGCCCAAGCTTTGGTGTTCTATCCACACAGTCTCGACGAAACCGGGATTTGTCGGTAAGGTTGAACCACAGAGGCGCCATCGGATTTTGCCGAGGCTGCTGCGTCGGGTTTTGGTTCCCAACGACCTCTAAATTGGACTAGTGGACAGGACCGGCTCGGCGGTCGTAAATCAGAGACCAATTCCCACACTGTGCCAGCAACAGCAGACACGGAGAGAGGAAGGGGGGGGGGGGGGAGAGAGAGAGAGAGAGAGAAAGAGTTAAAAAGAAAAGAGTGGAAAGTCGCTGTGTACTCAGACAGGGCAGACAGAAAGAGCAAATCTAGTGGGCAGTGCAAGGTTCCAGACGTTTATCGACGCGGTTCTGTGCGACTGCGCGATATTTAACGTCGCTATAATGTCCGCCCCTGTAATAATCCATAGCGACTCTCGACAGCTTCGTTTTGTACCGAAGCACAAGTCCTGGGGTGAGCATTCATCATGCTACCAGCTCGTTACCAGTCGATGAGCACAAGCGAAAGGGAAAAAGGAGAGCGAGTGGGCGAGAGGGAAAAGCAAAGCGGAAAAAATAAAGAAAAGGAGTTCACGAAGAATCAGGGACAGCCTCCGGCGCCGACTACAGAACCGGACTAGACGGACGCGGCGTGCTGACAACACGGCCTGCTGGCGAAGCGAAGCAAAGCAACAAAAGCCAGCCAGTTTTCTACGCTGGACTGAATAAGAACAGTGATTTTAATCAGCTGCCTTCTAGGTTGCAACACAGATGTAGTCTCTCACTCACACACTGCAGAAATTTCTAATCACAGCTCTACATCTACATATACGTAATCCTAAACTCTGTCCACATGTCCTTACTTCATATAGGGAGGCAATCATTGCAGCCGGCCGGAGTGGCCGTGCGTTTCTAGGCCCTACAGTCTGGAGCCGAGCGACCGCTCCGGTCGCAGATTCGAATCCTGTCTCGGGCATGGATGTGTGTGATTTCCTTAGGTTAGTTAGGTTTAATTAGTTCTAAGTTCTAGGCGACTGATGACCTCAGAAGTTAAGTCGCATAGTGCTCAGAGCGATTTGAATCAATTATTGCACTATATAAAAAGAAACCTAAATTAGTTACAAACTAAGGCGTGTACACACTTTATTCAGCATGTAAACATCACTACAGATATTCGGATTTAGGTTGTGACATGTTCGATACGCCTGCCATCATTGGCGATGATGTGGCGCAGACGAATAGCGGAATTCTGCATGACCCGCTGAAGCGTCGGAACGTCGATGCTGTCCATGACCTCCAGAATGGCTGTTTTCAGCTCAGCAAGGGTTTTGGGGTTATTGCTGTACACTTTGTCTTTGATATAGCCCCACAAAAAGGAGTTGCACGTGTTCATATCTGGAGAATATGGCGGCCAATCGAGGCCCAGTTCAGAGGCCTCTGGGTACGCCGGTGCCAGAATGCGGTTCCAAATGTGTCCCCTCCAGGACATCAAACACACTCCTGCTTCGATGGGGTCGAGCTCCGTCTTGGGTGAACCTCGTCTTGTCGAAATCAAGGTCACTTTGGATAACGGGGATGACATTATCTTCGAAGACCTTCACATACGATTCTATAGTCACCGTACCATCAAGGAATATCGCGCCGATTAGTCCGCGACTGGACACTGCCACCAGTTGAGGGTGAAGAGACTTCTCGATCGCGAAATGCGGTTTCTCAGTCCCCCGAGTGACCCAAATTTGCTTAGTGACGAACCCACCCGAATGAAAGTGGGCTTCGTCGCTAAACCAAACCACATTCACATCCAAGTCATGTTCGTCTATTCCGCGGACAATTGTGTTGGTGAAACAACCGCTGTTCCGTGACCCTGGGGCTTAATAGCTGATGATTTTCAATTTTGAATGGGAAGTGATGCAGGTCTTCAACTACAATTTGTCGCAATGTCTCCCGGTTGATTCCACCTGTTGTGCAGCTCGTCTGATCAATTTCCTGGGGCTGGTTTGAAACACAGCGTCTCCTCGATGTTTACAGGCGTTTTCACCCTTTCTGGACGACCACCATTGCCAACACTGTCATCACTAACACTATCCGTTCTCTCAAACTTGCGAATCAAATTCTTGATCGTTAGCACACTTGGACCGGTTGTCTTCAGCTTGAACTCGGTATCAAACTCCCTTTGAGGCGCAGTTGAGGTGTTACTGCTCCCCTAGTAGGTCTTCACGAGAGCTATACGCTCAGGCACGCTGGGCCGTGACACTTTCACGTGGAAATGGCTAACAAGAAGGTGCGTGCGCATGCGCATACTAATTTCCATCATGTCCCGCGGCCAACCGCTCAGTTTGAACGTCCTAACGCAAACCGTTCAGAAGTTATGACGATTTTATTTCATATAGTTCAATGATTGTCACCCTGTATTCTGAAAGGTGGTGCTATGGAGCCTCATGCTTCATTCTTGTCACTGAATTATTCTTCGCAAACAGCTAAACACTTAACATTTTGCTACCTTGCAACTTTTTACCCTAAACCCCACTGGATTTTATTTTTATTTTGCGAGTTGATTACAGCTCTTTAGGTAGTTTCATATCCAGGCATTTCGATCCTTGCATAAAGCTTCTTTAAAATTTCTTCATTGCATATCCTCCTCCACTTGCTTTTTCCATTCTCACAGGGTATTCCTCTTTTTATCTTCTATGGAGGTTGTCAACATAGTACTTTTCCGATCATTGTTCATTCTCTCATCTGATCACATCACGTGCGCATACCATTTTACACGCCGTTTTCCCACCTCTTCGGCAGTGTACGTTTGCTTCCTGATTTGTTTATTTGGGACCCCTCTCCTGTCTTAAAACCCTACAACTCCTTCTCGAAAAATTCATTTGCATGGTTTTTGCCTTTTTTTGCTACTTCCAGAATTCCACCCCATGTAAAGAAATGCTTGTATTACTGATTTATATAACACTCTTTTCGTCTTTTTCTTAATTTTATCTTCATCCCGTCTAAACCCGCAAAGAACCTTAAAGTAAGCATCGAGCTTACTTAGCGTAAATACTCAGCAACTAATGCTTGAGCGGAACCAAATATGTGTAATGTGTACGTTGAGAATTAGCCTATTAAATTAGTTTCACGAAAGAAATTTCGAGGTGTGTGTGTGTGTGTGTGTGTGTGTGTGTGTGTGTGTGTGTGTTGGGTGCGGGGGTTGGGGGGGGGGGGGAAGGGGGATGTTAAAGGCAAGATACATTACTTGCTGTCGCGGATGCTCCAATAAGTGGAAATACCGCTTCTGTTCTAGACGTACATTCTACGAAATTAATATAAACTGAGAGAAACAGAAGTGAACCAAGGCCAATGTTGCAACATGCCAGTTTTTAGTTCGCAGTTTCCCGCGGCACGTTTTCGAAAGAAGAGCTGGGATTTAGCGACACACGGACAAGGTGGGCCCCACACACGGAGACACATCTGATTGTAGCCCCAGAGCACATCTCTTGTTGTATGCGGTTGCCCTCTCGTCCGCATTCTTTTTGCAACGCGTTATTAACTTGCTGTAGACGTGCACAGCTAGATATTGTTCCCACACTAAGAAGACTACAGGTGGCGTTTATGACATCTGGTGCGCTAAGTGCGAGGGAGGGGAGAGGGTTGGTCTGTTGTTCGGTGTGGGAACCTTTGTAAACGTATTGCGTGATGGGTAGCAAGGGGCAAACGCCGTATTTTAGAAGCCAATGATACCGCGGTTTATTAATTATTTATAACATGAGACAGTAATTAGACTGATCGAATAATGTGAATATGAACAACAATTTTTTATGTATTTTGACAGTGCAGCAGACAATATACCTATATACGATGTGTGAGATATTAGACAATATACGTATCTTCTCTGTATCCGCTGACCGCAGTCGAATGACCACAAATGGCAGGATACAGCAGAGAGAATGATGTATATCATCGAATTGTAACAGTACTGATTAATCTGTGTCATCAGTCACCCAACTGGTGTCTTGCACCCCACCACGACTGCTTTCCTCTGGCGTCAACCTCGTCTGACATCTTCCGTTATTTGTCAGATGTGTTCCAGTGTGTCTTTGCCTAGTGTCTGCCTTTCCATATAGTTCCGACATGGTTTGATATGTTGTAGGATTTTTGCCAGTTAACTTGTCGCATTTTTCACCTCTGGCAATCATTTGTTGAGCTGATGTTAAAACTATAGGCACTCAATAACTAGCCGATTAAATCCGAGCGTGGTGGCGGCGTTTAACATCTTGTTTGCTTAATAAACCGCTGCGAAGATGAAACCAATTTTTGAGGTGAGCGCAGATTTACCTTTTGGATAAATACTACACAGATTTATTTCACCGTCAGTTTTGAATACAATGTCACTATTTCGTCTATTCTCGTCAAGAGTTATCCGTAGGCTGCGTAGTTCTTTCGCATGTATTTTGCCTAATTGTATAATGGAGACGTCGCGAAGGCATATGCTGCCGGAGACTATGCCGATGTCGATGATGCAGAAACAATAGTAGCGATGTTGATTTCTTTCGATGATAGGTAACTCAGCTTTTTTGTGCGAGTGAACGTTTCTATAAACGACAAAGAGTGTCCTGGTTAAAGTATTTGTTGCACATTCTAATCTCCACAACTTCTTTGATAGGATAAGAAGGTGCGTGGCAGAAGATTTCCGTTCCATCATGCATAGTTGTATGTTTGTTCAGTGTGTTTAATGAAACCGATATTTTGAACTTTTAGTGATGCATGGGCACGTACTCTTTTGGTGAAAGGCTACTGATGAATAATCTGTGTTATCCACCACCTAACGAAATCAACATAGCCACCAATGTTCCTCCGATATGCACATCGACATAATTTCTGGTAGCATACAGAAGTTCAAGGATTTCTGTCATGGCTCCTAAATGTATCACACGACCTATACACAATAACTCTTTACGACAGAGGAACTCATCGAGAGCTTGAGAATAAATATAAATCTGAAAGTCTTGTATGATGGCTGTTTTATAATGGGAATATTGTTGGTCGTAATTTATGATACTCAAAGATTTCACACCTGGTAGGCACGTTATTTGCGGTGACCTGCACAGTATGTGAGACTGATGACGGATTGTATCCCCGAATACGCGTGTGGTAAATAAATACTTTTGAAATAACAGCTCGTGGTGCAACAAGATGGTATTGATCAAGAACGTATAAATCTGACGCGACAAGAAATACGTGAAGTATTCATCCAAAGATGCGCTGGGCGAAAAACTACATTCTCTGATTTATCTGTTGTTAAGTTGGTTTGTTTACAGGCCCTTTTGACCAAGACAGCTCGTCCGAAGTCGCCTTACAATCCGTGTCGCCCCCTTCTGGAAGGAGAAAACTACGCTTCGTCGGCTGCAACTGTTCCTCACACATCTCTCCGTCCAATCAAGAGAGACTTGGTCGCGCCCTAAGCAGTAAATAGAAACGACCAACTGTGTGTGTGTGTGTGTGTGTGTGTGTGTGTGTGCGTGCGTGTGTGTGTGTGTGTGTGTGTGTGTGGAACGAGTTCTCGAGAAGGGCAGTGTTACGTTTAGAAGAGCCAGTAAAGGAATTGGTGCGCTGCCCTCATTACTGGCAGCGGAATTGGTTTGTTAGGGACGGTGGTGATCGGAACGAGATGAGGAAGTGTCCGGTAGCGAGGTGTGGGGGCAGCAAGGTCGTAATCTCGCTAGAGGCAGCAGCCCCATTGTACAGGGAGGAGCCCAGAAGCGGCGGCTGCAGGCTGTGTGTGTGTGTGTGTGTGTGTGTGTGTGCGCGCGGGGTGGGGGAGCGAACAAACGGAGCAACGCGGCGACAATCAGCTCGGAATGTGGGCGCTGCGTCGGATCGTGCTCGGCGGCTAACGAACTGCCAACGGGGACGAATCGACTCTAAATTCACTCGCCGCCTACGCCCAGTTTCTCAGTAACTGGTACTGGTGACCCGGTACAGCGATTTGCTCAGGTCGGTGTAACATGCCAACGGCTTCAATGGATTACATGCGTTTGTGCGAGCGCGTGCACCCTTTAATGGCCACTTTTCTACAGAAGCGAACACGAGCGAACGTAAAACGGCGTATGAAAAGGCCTCGACTCTAGTGTCAACGATGGCGCACCTACGTAAACAGCACTCGGTCGCACGTGGTTCCCGTTACCAGGCGTTCGCTCGTGTTCAGCTGGTTGTGGGTTTTTCCGCGAACCATCAAAC
This sequence comes from Schistocerca cancellata, assembly GCF_023864275.1. NCBI lineage: Eukaryota > Metazoa > Arthropoda > Insecta > Orthoptera > Acrididae > Schistocerca > Schistocerca cancellata. The sequence continues at coordinate 159,257,985 of NC_064632.1, forward strand.
GAAGTTCGCGTCCTCTCCCACTTCGGCAATACCGGTGCAGACAGCTTTCGTCTACTTTTGTCGTTCTTGGGATTGGATGGTTGTATGGGCACATCCCGGAAGCCAATGAAACTAAAAAAAGGTTTCGTGATCGTTGTTCAAATGGCTCTGAGCACTATGGGACTTAACATTTGAGGTCATCAGTCCCCTATGCTTAGAATTACTTAAACCTAACTAACCTAAGTACATCACATACTTAGAACTAGTTACGCCTAACTAACCTAAGGATACCACACACATCCATGCACGAGGCAGGATTCGAACCTGCGACCGTAGCAGCAGCGCGGTTCCGGACTGAAGGGCCTAGAACCGCTCGGCCACAAAGGCCGGCCGTGATTGTTGTCATGAATTGCGTAAACGATGCAGTGGTCTGAAAAGAATGTTATGTTGCTGATGAAAGAGCATAGGTATCATACGTGCTTGTGAGCTCGAAGAGATCCACGGCGCAGATGCCCAAGGGAAAGAAATATAACTGGTGGAACACTAAGCACTGAAAGGTACTACAGGGGACGTGAGAAAGACGATAAATTCGTTAGATGTTTCCATCAGCCGGGAACGGAGTCAATAAGTTTCTTAATTCCTTTTATTTAAAAAAGGTACAATGAATTTCCCTGGAAGTAAACATCTGTGGATATGTGTATTATGCTGACTAAAATTAAAAATTTATGGGGAACCTAATCATTCTCGTTGCTTACGTTCATGGTATCTGGAATTACACCGATGAGCTAACATCGATTGTTACTGATCTTTTATGATAAAAATAGGTTACTCGCGATGACGCTACATGCTCTTTAAGTGTTCATTGACATCTACGCACATACTCCTCAAGCCATCATATGGTGCGTGACAGGGTACCTTGTAGTACTGGTAGTCACTCCCATTCCTGTTTCACTCGCAAATGAAGCGAGGGATATGAAACAAATGCTTCAACGCCTCCGTACAAACCCTGGATTCTGGTGTCTTCGTAGTCCTTATGACAAGAGTAATTTCGCGGCAGTTGGATCACTCTACAGTCAGCCGCAGATGCCCGTTCTCTGAAGTTTCTCGACAGCCCTTGGCGGAAAGGACGTAGTCTTTCCTATAGAGAATCCTAGTCACGAAACACCTCCGTAACACTTGCGTGTTAATTGAAGTTACCAGTACAAATCTAGCAGCTAACCTCTCACGTGCTTCGATGTCTTCGTATAATTTGCCGACGTTATGTACTCGTTCCATTCCATGTCGCTTGGACATCGATCAGTTGTACAATGGAATGACGACAATGAAAATTTGTGCTAGACAAGGACTCTTAAAACGTATTTCCCCACATATCGCGTGTGAGAAATCAGGGTTCGAGTCGCGGTCCGGCACACATTTTTACTGTCGTCATTCCATTATACAACTGATGGTTGTCCATACTCGCAAGTGGAAATACATTTCTTGTATTTCATAACGGCTATAGTCGTCGCAGTGCCTCTCCGACGGATCGCACATCTGAACAGAGGCACCGAAATTTCTTTTCCTATCCATCTGGATTCACTTAAATTTTTCTACGTTTGCGGCAAGGTTCTAATCATCACACCAAATAAAAATTTTGTCGAAGCCATCCTGTATCGCCCCCACAACCGCTCAACGAACGAAAATGGTTCAAATTTTGTCGAAGCCATCCTGTATCGCCCCCACAACCGCTCAACGAACGAAAATGGTTCAAATGGCTCTGAGCACTATGGGACTTAACATCTTAGGTCATTAGTCCCCTAGAACTTAGAAATAATTAAACCGAACTAACCTAAGTACATCACACACATCCATGTCCTAGGCAGGATTCGAACCTACGACAAACTTTCCTGCACACTGCAGCGTCATCAGCAAACAGCCGCAGAGATTGCTGCTCACCCTTTCCGTGACATCGTTTACGAACACTTATCAGCCAAAAGATTTTAACAACCGACGTACTATCGATATAAGCCCGTCCGGCGATAGCAGGGTCAAAAAAATGGTTCAAATGGCTCTGAGCACTATGGGACTCAACATCTTAGGTCATAAGTCCCCTAGAACTTGTTGTTGTTGTGGTCTTCAGTCCTGAGACTGGTTTGATGCAGCTCTCCATGCTACTCTATCCTGTGCAAGCTTCTTCATCTCCCAGTACCTACTGCAACATACATCCTTCTGAATCTGCTTAGTGTATTCATCTCTTGGTCTCCCCCTACGATTTTTACCCTCCACGCTGCCCTCCAATACTAAATTGGTGATCCCTTGATGCCTCAGAACATGTCCTACTAACCGATCCCTTCTTCTGGTCAAGTTGTGCCACAAACTTCTCTTCTCCCCAATCCTATTCAATACTTCCTCATTAGTTATGTGATCTACCCATCTAATCTTCAGCATTCTTCTGTAGCACCACATTTCGAAAGCTTCTATTCTCTTCTTGTCCAAACTATTTACCGTCCAGGTTTCACTTCCATACATGGCTACACTCCATACAAATACTTTCAGAAATGACTTCCTGACACTTAAATCTATACTCGATGTTAACAAATTTCTCTTCTTCAGAAACGCTTTCCTTGCCATTGCCAGTGTACATTTTATGTCCTCTCTACTTCGACCATCATCAGTTATTTTGCTCCCCAAATAGCAAAACTCCTTTACTACTTTAAGTGTCTCATTTCCTAATCTAATTCCCTCAGCATCACCCGACTTAATTCGTCTACATTCCATTATCCTCGTTTTGCTTTTGTTGATGTTCATCTTATATCCTCCTTTCAAGACACTGTCCATTCCGTTCAACTGCACTTCCAGGTCCTTTGCTGTCTGACAGAATTAGAACTACTTAAACCTAACTAACCTAAGGACATCACACACACCCATGCCCGAGGCAGGATTTGAACCTGCGACCGTAGCAGTCCCGCGGTTCCGGACTGCAGCGCCAGAACCGCTAGACCACCGCGGCCGGCTAGCAGGGTCACCTGGCGAGTATCAGTGAGCGGTGCGGTCCGTGTGTAGAATGGAAGAGCGCACGGTCCGAGTTCGACCGAGAGCAGATAGTCACAACACGGAGGCTCGACACTAGCATTTCAGAAACTGCGCGACTTGTAGGGTGTTCGAGGAGTGTTGTGGCGAGTGTCTAGAGCGCGTGGCGAAACCGAGGTGAAAACACGTCCAGAAGTCATGAGGTTGCTCGGCCACCCCTCATTACAGAAATCGGACGTCGTACGCTGAGCAGACTGGTAAAACAGGTCAGACGGCGAACTATGGCGGAAATAACATCAGAATTTAATGTTGGGCGTAGTACAAGTGTGTCTTAACACACAGTGCACCGACCACGTAAGCCCCTTCAATGACAATGTTTTCCGATGGCAGTGGTATTTTTCGATAAGATAATGCGCCTTGTCACAGGAGTGTGATGTAGTAGTTCGAGGGACACTGTGGCGAGTTCCAACTGATGTGCTGCACCCCCCCCCCCTTTCCAATTCGCCAGATCTGAACCGGATCGAACACTTCTTGGATATGATTCAGTGTGGCCTCAGAGCTCATCGCCCTCCTCCCCGAAAATTAGGCGGCTTGTGTGCGCGCAGATGTGGTACCAATTCCCTCCAGCGGCTTACCAAAGCCCCACTGCTTCCACGCCACGACGCGTCACCGCTGTTATCCGTGCCAGAGGTGGGCTTACCGGCTATTAGGTAGGTGGCATAATATTTTGGCTGATCAGTGTAATAAGAGCGGTTCTATCACCCTTCCCTACGGCACTCCTGACGACTTCCTTGCCTCCGATGCGGAGGTGTACGAGACGCGTGTGCCAGCAAGACGGAGTCAAAGGAAGGCCTCGGCGCTTGTTGGTGACGTCACGTCAGTTACGCACGGCGAACGTCAGGTCTGTTGCAGGCAGAAACGCCTGGGCGTGGTTATCACTACAAATCTCTTATTTTTGGAGAAACTGTTTGGTATTGTTTTGGATTCTGCAGTTTTATTTAGATGAAAGATTTTCTTAGTATCGTAAAGCTACAAATGAAGATCATAGTTCTGTATTACTGAATCCTGCCGAAACAAACTTAAATCAATATCAGAAGATGCTTTGCCCCATTGCAAGCTTGGGAAATTTTACATTCAAGTAACTATACTTACTTCATCCACTTTGCTATCGAAACTTACCCCAACCCCCTTACAATGAAATCGTTTCTTTTGTTTATTTATTCATTTATTTATTTTCGTTGGACATTGTCACTAGAAATGTGAACTAATTTACATGTGTAAATGTTCGACTGTTGCCAGTCATTAGATTACAGTCGTTTTCAACGAAAGGAATTCTTAACAGGAAACAAAATAGCTTCATACATCGAAAATACTGCTGAGCTTAAACTTTTTTAAACATGCACATTAGAAAACATAAATATTCCCCTCTTGCAACTGAAAGGAGAAACTTTATAAGATAAAAAAATTTATATGATAAAACAAGTATCTCTCTTTTGCCTCTTCTTCTGTCCCCCACCCCCTCGCCCAACGTGTACAATCGCAAGATATTTCATTAACATTCAGTGCTCCTCACCCCATAGTCAACCAAGATACCTAAAGAAGAGCACCAACATGTTCACAGTTTCTTGTAAAAGCAACCCAGTACAAACGTAACTTCCTCAGATTTACAAATAAGGTAAAGAAGCACGAATTCTGTTGCTGCTGGACCATGAAGTTGTTTTTGTATGTCAATCCTTAAAAGAGGTGGAAATTTAAGTTCAGGAGTACACTATTTGTTAAGAAGTGTAATGAATTGCACAATTATTTGATTGCAGAAATCTCTCAGAACAATGTGTGTTGGTCAACTACCGCCAATAGTTCCACATTTTCCTGTGTCAGAGAGGGAGACACCACCATTACGAGTATGCTTGCAACAGACCTGGCGTTCGCCGTGCCTATCTGACGTGACGTCACCAACACGCGCCGAGGCCTTCCTTAGAGTCGGTGTTGGTGCCGGCCGCCACCCGTACCCCTGGACGGCGTAGTTTTCCGGTGCGGCTAGCTGGACGCCGCCAGGTGTGCTCGGTATTGGCGATCCGCGCGCAGCACCCGCCGCCACGCACCGCCGCCGGCCTTGGGTCGGCCTCGCGGCGCCCGTGGCACGTGCCACTGCCCGCTATCCAGTCACCTCCCCTCCCTCCCTCCACACAGGATATACGTCACAGCGTGTCGTGCGCCACTGCCGTCCGGTAAGGCCCGCGGGGTTCCTGCCGCGCCAAACACGACAGGTTCACTACATGCGCACCCTACCAACATCGTTTTACACGAGCGACATTCCGGGCAAAAATCGCCTGCTCGTTGCATCTGCGCGTCACGCACTTGCGCATAGCTCGGTAGCCAATCAAGCCGCGAGTGCCAATCACCTCACGACACGATGTTTTTCTGGAGATACAGGGGTGGCTCATTTCTGACAGACATTTGAAACTGTTACGACCAGGTGAAACTATAATCGTGACGCAATGACTGTGGGTTCTTCCATTTGCAGTATCATTGCCACAGATACTACTACAACGCCGCACCAACACAAGGTGTCCGCCGCTCGTGGTCTCGCGGTAGCGTTCTCGCTTCCCGAGCACGGGGTCCCGGGTTCGATTCCCGGCGGGGTCAGGGATTTTCACCTGCCTCGAGATGACTGGGTGTTTGTGTTGTCCTCATCATTTCATCATCATCCAGGAAAGTGGCGAAATTGGACTGAGCAAAGATTGGGTAATTGTACGGGCGTTGATAACCACGCAGTTGAGCACCCCACAAACCAAACATCATCATCACACCAACACAAGGTTGGCAGCCCGTCGTCTGCCGAGCACACAGAGCATAGAATGATCCTTCTATGCTCTGTGGCCGAGCACAGCGCACTCTAGTGGGCTGTGCAGCTCGACGGAACTGGAGTGTGCCTCGTTCACTTCTTTGCTAGATTTCAACCTAGGCAGACGCACTTTCATACTCGGTTCAAAACTGGTTCAAATGGCTCTGAGCACTATGGGACTTAACTTCTGAGGTCATCAGTCCCCTAGAACTTAGAACTACTTAAACCTAACTAACCTAAGGACATCACTCACATCCATGCCCGAGGCAGGATTCGAACCTGCGACCGTAGCGGTTGCGCGGTTCCAGACTGTAGCGCCTAGAACCGCTCGGCCACTCCGGCCGGCTTCCTAATCGGCCCTCAGCCAGTTCTGTGATGTTTGCATTGATTCTCTGAGGAGGGCCCATCAGGCTTAGTCCCTGAGAATATGTTGTATTAGTTCATGGTATTCCATGTAACAAGACTGTCTGTTCATAGCCGCAGCTGCAGTCCTACAAACTACTGAAGATAAGTAATTTCATTGTACTATGTGTTTCTTGAGTAATAATCCTTCTCTCTAACAGTGTGCTGTACCGCATATTATTGCAATCTGGACTTCTTCAGCTGCTATCAACTCGGCCTCCTACTTATTTGCATTTAGTAACGAGCTGAAAACACCCACGCGTTTTGTGCCTCTAAACAGTGAGGGACAATGTCATTGTTCTGGGAGATGGCTTATCTGAACTAGAACAAAAAGAAACATGGGTTCACTTAATTCATGAGTGAGAAAAATATTTACTTAACTTTATACAATCCATTGCCACACGAGGCTTGATAATTTAAAACTGTCTCTAACTATTATATCATCACCTTAAGGAAGGAAGATTGGATGTAACGTCCCTTCGACATCGAATTCATTAGAGACGGATCACAAACTAATATTGTGCCAAGGATGGGGAAGAAAATCGGCCGTGCCCTTTCAAATTAACCATACCGCCATTTGCCTGGAGCGATTCCGGGAAATCACGAGAAACTGAAATATGGATGACCGGACCCGGGTTTGAATCGTCGTCTTCCCGAATGCGAGTCTAGTGTGCTAACTGCGCCATCTCGCTCAGTGAAACGATTATTTACACTAATTAACAAACTGTTCTCTTGAAGTACAATGTTCAACATTTACACAAGTATATTACTGTCTCAGATTTGACTCCAATCCTACTCGATTATGCTAACCGCTTCAGCTGAAGTCACGAACTGGGGGCAGGGCGCTTCCAAGCTTGACTCTATATTGACGTCTATGCGAGGGCGCTGCTACGCACAGAGAGGGGGCGTATCTTCTTTAGCCTGTCCCATTCGTCGTGGCGGAATGCAGTGAGACGTCGCTAATGACTGTGGTGGGGAACTGCGACCTTTGGGTAACATCTCAGCAACGACCTTCGAAATACCTCTGCTGCACTGGCACTGGATAATGCAGACTGTGGCTGCTACAACGACGAGGAAAAACAAGTTTACAGTTTTAGAAGGACATATTGTACGAAGATATCTTTTCCACAGTGCGAGGACTTATCCCTTGGCTACAGTATCCTACTACTGGGTGTTAAAAGCAATCTAACAGTAGTAGCAGCAGTAGTAGTAGTAGTGCGTTGCAGTTCCCCACGTATTTTGCTTGCCACCCAACCTCTCCAATCTGCATCCCGCAACACGTCTTAATCCTTTCTTTGAAATTCTCGTCCACTTTCTGCAGCCACTGAACAACACAGAGTCGAATTCATGCACTACCATCCTGTCTGGGCGTCTGTCTACCTCTATCGTAGTATAAGAAACTCCCTTCTTGTGATGGTTCTATGTCCCACACAGGACATAAGACGACAGTCCGTGGTACGGTTGTCTTGTTGATTTCACCGTAAGGAAGTACTGGTCTTGCTCACATCAAAGCACATTATTGTGAGTGATTTGATGTCGTATTGTTTCAGTTAATGTAAGCTGGTATTAATAATGCACTATGTAAATAACCAGATCAGTTACGATGAATAAATCGTCACGGGACTCCGAAGTCCAATTTGCGTTTCGTACAAAAATTAAAACAAATACATGAATTATAGTGCACTACTCTGTCTTTAATTGTTTTGGTAATATTCCCCCTAAATGTTATATTCTTCGAGACAGCTTTTCACAGTATCGGTAGAAAAAGCTTCAGCAATCAGATCGAGGCGTGTTCTTTCGATTTTTTTCCTTCCTTCCCTTTAATTACATATTGCGCGACGATTCGTGTTATAAAATGTGCCTAACCATTCCCTGTCATTTATTTATTATTCAATTTTTCTCGTGAACTTGTTGCAGGACTACATTAGTAACAGTGCTGATCAAGAATGTCCTGTAAAACTACGTTTTAAAGGCTTCTAATCTTTCATTTCTGTGTCGCCCACTGTTCGTGTTTCATACCTTTATAGAACTGTGGTGCAAACGTTAATTTTTCCATGAATCTTTTTTCGAACTTCTAGATTGTTCTTTCTGGCAGCAGTTTCTTTTTATGCTAAATTGCACTGGCCTTTGCAATCCTTACTACTGTGTTTTTGTCATTTACTCTTAGGTGACTCGCCCTTTGCATGTTTCAACTATACGTCCGCTTTTGGAGCCATCACAAGTGGAAAGACGTCACTCTGACTTTCTGGGAACAGCGAGACGTCTGGAGACGAACGACGTTTTTATTTACTGATGGAGCGTTATATCAATATCTCAAGTTACGGAGAAAACTATCTGGTCGAAGAAGCAATGCCGCGAGTCAAAATGGTTCAAATGGCTCTGAGCACTATGGGACTTAACATCCATGGTCATCAGTCCCCTAGAACTTAGAACTACTTAAACCTAACTAACCTAAGGACAGCACACAACACCCAGCCATCACGAGGCAGAGAAAATCTCTGACCCCGCCGGGAATCGAACCCGGAAACCCGGGCGTGGGAAGCGAGAACGCTACCGCACGACCACGAGATGCGGGCGCCGCGAGTCACCTCACCAAGAATTTCCTGTAGCAAGAACACTGCTTGACCCCAGTACGTATCCTATACAGCAAACCAGAACGCCTTCCCATTCGCCCTAGACACCGTTGCCATAAGTATCACTGGAGCTCACAGTAGACACAAGAAGCTGTGGCAGATGATTAGCCTGTCACATGAGTAGCAGCAGAGCTGTGAGGGAAGTGCCGCTGCGAGCAGAAAAACGAGAGCGAGGCCGGCGAAAGGAGCAAGTGTCTGGAGAACCGGGACCAGCATCCGCTGAAAGGTGTCCAGGCCCTGGAGAAAGGCTCCAGTTTCCGACAGGGACGCTGCCGCTGCAGAACCCGCCAAGTGCTGCACGGACAATTTCTGCTGGGGGCTCATTCGTGACTACGGCAGCCATTCTGGCGTCGCCTACGCGAGAACAACAGGTGTTCTGACGCGGTGCAGGTGCAAAGCAAATACAGGTGCTCGCTAGGCGGACGTCTCGCGGCCTCCAACGAGTGTCGGCTGCCTTACGTCATCAGCTCGTGCTAATACGAGGAAGCTATTCAGCCACTGTCCTTTCCTCTTGTCAGGCTGACGTTTGGGATAAGAATAAAGTAGCCAGGTGACACTCCCCACGATAAAAAAAAGGCAACGCGAGTACATCTTACGCTGTCAGCGCTCAGGTGCTGTGTGAAGCCTTCTCCCATAACCTCCCAGGGACGTCCGTCCCTCGTTGGCCACATCGCTCCTCGAAAAGTTTTCAGTGAGTCCTCCGAAATCGCATTTTTTGCGCTCTCGATCCTTTTGAATCAAGGTCCTTTCATTATGTTGGAAATTTGCTGTATTTGATATCTTTTCTTCTCATGGCCATTTTAATTTGAGAGCATTTACATTTGTTCATTTTGTTAATGACATTTCTTTTACGTCTTTGTAAAGCAAGGCTTAGAAGCCAACCACAAAAATTCCACGTACGTCGAAGTAATGCACTCTGGGCCTTAAGAACAGATACTTTCAGAACCTGAAATAATTCGAGACAGCCACTCAAAATTTCTGGACACTGACTGAATAGTTGCGGGAAAGAAGGCTGCTATCTCCCCGTGCACAACCCACACTGTGCTGTTCACTTAAATGATGTACCAAAAGTGCTACTGTCGACGACTGCGAAAATTACTGAAACGACCTTCACTAGGTTGCGTAGTAACTAGTAGCCTATTGTTAATACTGTATGTGCTAGATAGACATCACCGATTTCTTTGTTACGTGTTTTAACGTATTATTGTGTTTTGTATTACCACTAATCCACTTAATTTCTCTCGTGGTGTTGGATTCTTTGTTTCACAGTACACCAGACGGCTGTAGTCAACAGCTCTGAAATATTAACATTAGGAAATGGAATTTTAATCCGAAACTTACTTGGAGTAAAAGAAATTGTCGAATATAGACTAATAAGTGTTTTCTCTTGTCTAATATTTCTTAAATTTGGAAGTCGATATTTCTTTCTTCGATTTATATCAGCAAGCTTCTTTTCCAGTCTTCGGTTACCCCTTTTTCTCTCTATTTGTTTGTGTAAAACCAAGGGATGCCACGGCAGGAACGACACAGGAGTGATATTTCTTTTTCCTTTAACGCAGAGAGGTATATCAGCCTCCAGGGAAAATCCTACTCTCTAATACAGTACTTTATTGTCACACCTAGTTTATAAGGAGTAAGAACACTGAACCAATGCCCTAAAATCCACTGCATACATTGCCCTTTACAGACACCCCCAACATTGAGATTTTCACTCTGCAGCGGAGTGTGCGCTGATATGAAACTTCCTGGCAGATTAAAACTGTGTGCCGGAACGAGACTCGAACTCGGGACCTTTGCCTTTCGCGGGCTGTAGCCCAAGGCTGTGCAATGTTCATGCCCTGTTTATTTCTTTCTACGCCTAAACTTCCTACTTCTTTGCAGATTAGCAGCCAAGTCTTTTGTTTGAGACGATAAACCAGTCATTTTTCTCGCAAAATGCGATTTCTTATTCCAGAGTCCAACATTTAATTTTCTGTCATGCACACGTTCGTTCACCGCATTTTCACACAGGTTCAGTGCTCAGGTTTACAGTTTCACTTTCGTCATACACTGATGTTGAACTTCCTAGCTTTTCACTCGCACACGAATTAATGACAGTTTTTGGTTTTTTAGATGCAGGAGACCAAGTAAAATGGTTTGTTGGTTTTCTGCTCATCTCTCACCTCCAACTTAACTTTCAACTTACAACGAAAGACAGGACACACTGTAAACTTTCACACAACCGACAAGAACGGAACAGCAAATGCAAACGAATAAAGAACAACAAAACAAAGATGGCAAGGATCATGGTAGCTGGACCGTAGAGACATCTATCGTTAGTTTGACGTTTTAGCGTACGCATATCTGTTTAGCATTACCGTCGCCCACTATTAGCGGACAAGGGCACTACACGCTTGTCGAACTAGCTGCCAGCGATTCAGTTGTCGAGAACGGTTGCCGCAGCTTCGAAATGCTTGAAACAGTCAATGACATCGCTTTTCCCACCAATAACTGCACTGGCATCGTTCGTACTGCAATTACCAACACGAAAAAATGAAATAAAAAATTTACGTCCGTGAATAAATCTTTGGCGCTCTTCCAAGTTCTCAGTCGACGAAAAAGTTTAGGGGTACGCATCCCCCAGCGTTCCCCCAGAAAAACAGCACTGGGGATGAGGGCGAAACGGTGCTGACAGGGCGGCTCAGCAGTGGCAGATTCCGGTACGGTTCCTCGCATACATGCTTGCCTACCTGCTGCCCGACACTCAGATATAATATATAGTGACGCGGAAGTGGCTGGACTTCCCAGGTGCTACAAAAAGCGGCCCCGTCAGGATATCGCGCCGTCATCAGAGCGGCTAATGGCGGCCCTGACTGACGCCCGGACCAGATAGCGTGACGTCACGGCACGCTGGCCGGCCGGAGCGGTCCATTAGCAGCGGCCCCGCCTACCTCAGCTCCCGACTTCAGCCGGGACGTTCAGGAGGCAGATAGGTGAGTCCACTCCACTCCACTCCACTCAGCCACTCTGCCGGGGGTCACGGAGGAAGGCCGCTGCCTTCTGGAGCGCAGGCAACATCCGGCCCCAGCTACCTACCAGGTCGTAGGGTACAGGTAGTGGCCGTACGCCCACCTGAGAACACCCAGGGCCCCATCCCCACGCCAATGTCGCGGCGCGCTTGCCTCTGCAGATCGGAGCACTGGTGCACGCGAGCGGTCATGAACTAGCTAGCGGCATTCACAAATGTCGTCGATCTGCTTACAGGCAGACATGTGCCATTCGTAAACTTCAAAGGTCGCAAGACCGTCCTCTGTGGCACAGGGGATACTCCCTTTGTCAGACAAGTTCCAGGACAGGATTTTTTATTTCTGAGTTTGCAATGCTAAAGCGAAACAAATGTTTTTACGGTACCTCGTATGTGTGCGTCCTTGAAATGACATTGGCCATGTTTCCGCTTAAACTCACTTGGTGGCAGGGCTGTGATAGCAACACACTGGGTTCTAGGTGCATTAGTTAAGGTGAAATAATGGAAGTTGATTGCAAGCGAAGAATGGACGTTACGCTCTGCGTACCTAACTAGGTCTACTTTGAGTCTTAGGGTCGATTCCACAATGCCACGTCTTGAAGGCAATAACATCTCGATCGGCGAAGGATTCCAGTCCAGGGAGGGACGCGTTTTCACAACGAACAATAGTTAGGGTAAACCAACCACTACCATTATTTCCAGTAGCGAAGTCCAGGGTGGAATTAACTCTGAAGCACCGGAAAAATATAGGTCCATTTAAGATTACTGCTTGAGCTGTTCCATTGCCTCCAAGTTTATTCTCGAGGCTAATAATATGTTTGTAGACAGGCATGCGGTGGCTGCAGGGTTAATTTTACACGTGATGTCGCTACTGGAAATTCTGGTAGTGGTTGGTTTACCGTAGCCAATGTGCGATGTGAAAATGCTTCACTTCCTGGACTTGAATCTTTCGCCGATCGAGATGTCTTCGCCTACATGACCTGGCATTGCGGAATTGATCCGAAGACGCAAAGTAGACGTAGTTATGTAAATGAAATGTGGACAGTGATTAAGCGGGCGTATGCAGGCGAGGCACTTTCATGAAGTCACTTTTTCGAGTGGCACAAAACGTTTTTCGTGAAGGAAGAGAATCAGCGCAAGACGATCCCAGAGCTGGTCGTCCGTCTACAGTAGATACCGACGCAAACGTGGAGCGCCATTGCAAGAACACAGTCATGTAACTGTGTATGCGATATCGGAAGATCTTAATTCGATTTGTGATGTATCTCACAAGATTTTACGCGAGGATTTAGAGAAACGGAAACTTAACGCAAAACTTGTCCCTGACAACAAGCGAACAGAGGGAGGAAGGACAACGAATTTCTGCCTAACTATAGTATAGAGCCAGACGTGATCCCATATTTCTTTCAAAGATTACTGCAGGGGACGGAAGTTAGTGCTACCAGATGTCCCTCACACGAAGCGTCAAAAGTGATGAATGGCGGAGTCAAGGATCACCAGCCTCGAAGAAAGTTCAAATGGTTCAAATGGCTCTGAGCACTACGGGACTTAACATCTGAGGTCATCAATCCCCTATAACTTAGAACTACTTAAACCTAACTAACCTAAGGACATCACACACATCCATGGCCGAGGCAGGATTCGAACCTGCGACAGTAGCGGTTGCGCGGTTCCGGACTGTAACGCCTAGAACCGCTCGGCCATCTCGAAGAAAGTCAAACGACAACTTTCGAGAACAAAGAGAATGTTCCTCCATGTCAAACATTGAACCAAACTCTCTACACTGAAGTATTGAAATGTTTACGACTAGTTATTCGACGTCGCCGCCCTGGTTTGTGGTATTCTCAGGACTGATTCATATTGCATGACAATGCAAGACCCCCTAACGCTTTATCTGTTTCTAGTATTTGGCCGAACATTCTCTTACTGCTAACCCACAACCGCCATACTTGCCCGACATCTTTCCTTGCGACAGTTTGTTTCATTCTCCAATGAAAAGGCGGCTGAAAGAAAAGCATCAGGATACCGCAGGCATCCAACGGGCTTTCGCGAAAGAGCTTACAAGCATCACAGTTGAAAATTCCCCTGTTTAGTCCCAAGACCTCCAGAAACAATGGCAACTGTGTATATATAGTCAAGGGGGCTTCTTCGATAGGAACTTGGATCATTACTTAGTTAAGTTTTCTATTTTTTCTAAAACCTATCCTGGGACTTTTCTGACAAAGGGAGCGTTAACGTCAGTGTCTGCAGCTTCCTCACCATTCAGGACAGCGCGCTCCGTCCTGTCAATGAGTTGATGTTTTTCGTTGCGCACTATTCGTGAACACAGCTGGCGAACGTCTTCCATGTCAGGGGAGAGACTTCTGCTCCAGCCCAGGCACCCTCTGCACTGGCAGACAGAAATACGAGTTTTTTTTTTTAGGAATTTGAAAGCAGTTATTCGTTATATGGCTCTAGCCACCTTTTTGGAAGATCTATGAAATAATTTTTATTATCAAATTATGCGCCTCTTTTACATTATCAGGATCACTGTAGATAAATTTTCGGTTATCCACACAGCTAAACATTACCGATCCCATCTTTTTTGCGTACTGCCACTTCATAAAATCTTTGTTTTACTACCTAAGCCGCTTAAGCAGTATTAAGACTATATAAATTATATTCTGCGTCCTCGGTTAAACGACTGTTACCGCTCTTTCAGACAGTTGTCTATTCAAAAACCAGTTTCTCCCTTACGCACAGCTCTTGGCCTCACAAGAACGGAAACTGTTCAACAGTTTACACGGTACGTTACCATAGCAGCGTCAGTGCCCAACTTGCCTTCTCTCTTGTCCTCCTACGATTAAATTAGCATACCTGAAAGAGAAAGAAATACATATTAATTTTCCGGCAAATTAAACACAGTGTGCAGATAATATAGTTTGTGTTCTAAAGTTTATTTGAGAATAACTTCACTTCTATTTCAGCATCACATAAAAATAAACAGAATTGTGTTCATACTGCACATGTTGATTTCCTTTTAGTAGTTCAGTAGCACAAACCTCTTTGTTATTCATTTCCTTTGCAATATAAATCAAATAATGAAATGTAACCTTTTTCCTTGACAACTTTTCGTATGTGAATCATTAATATATGAGTAAGCCGCAAGCCAGTTTAA
The DNA here is from genome assembly GCF_023864275.1 of Schistocerca cancellata. Lineage (NCBI taxonomy): Eukaryota > Metazoa > Arthropoda > Insecta > Orthoptera > Acrididae > Schistocerca > Schistocerca cancellata. The sequence continues at coordinate 159,273,014 of NC_064632.1, forward strand.
CTTCGGTGCTGACATTCATCTGACAATTGCATATGGAGCCGAAAACCTGCATCTGCTTAAATAATAATTGCAGAACATTCGTAAAGTGTTTCCTTTTGCTTTTATTGTCATGTTTTAAAAATCCTAGGCTGATAGTAATATCGCTCGAATCAATTTGGAAAAGTGACTATGTCCATTTATGAATCGTTCGATGTCGCCGGCCGCGGTGGTCTAGCGGTTCTGGCGCTGCAGTCCGGAACCGCGGGACTGCTACGGTCGCAGGTTCGAATCCTGCCTCGGGCATGGGTGTGTGTGATGTCCTTAGGTTAGTTAGGTTTAAGTAGTTCTAAGTTCTAGGGGACTTATGACCTAAGATGTTGCGTCCCATAGTGCTCAGAGCCATTTTTTTCGTTCGATGTCACATTTGGTCGTTTCTGCGAGGTTCGCGGTTTTCGCAGCGGAGCTTTCTTTGTAATCGCATTTACCGTTATTACTGTTTTTTATCCTTTTCGATAATTGTGAGACCATTCGGTACGCTTTTTATGCAAAAATATATGTGCTACGGAAAACTAGATATCCTGATACCTATTACGATCAATTCAAATAAAAATAAATAACCTGATGTATCTTGTGAAGTGAAAATAATTAAATGAAACTACTGCATTAATAAAAAGTTTCACCGTTGCACCGAACAGTTATCTGAATTTAAGTATCCCTGTTTGGTGTTGTTGACGCGTCGTTACGGCGTGTAAGGAAAATTAGAAATTTTTGCTAAGTTCTATGGGCCCAAAGTGCTGAGATTTCGGTCCCTAAGCTTACACACCGCTCAATCTAACAAACTAACTTAGCTAAGGACAAAACACACACACACACACACACACACACACACATGCCCGAGGGAGGGCTCTAACCTGCGACGGGGCGAACTGCGCGAACTGTGACAAGGCGCCTTACACCGCGTCGCTACAACCGCACGGCGGCATGTAAGGAAGCAGTTTTATGTTTCTGCTGTTTAAAGTGTCACACATATTTAACCCAGACTGTTCGAAGTTTGAACTGTTGCAAACATCTGAGAACGAAAAGTGTGGTTTGTGAAGAAATAATTGTTTTTGCAAGTGTCTGATTGGATGTCAGTACTATAAATGAACCAGATAAAAACGAAAAATGCATTTAAGTCGTAACTGAAAAACAGGGGTCCGTCGTTTTAGAAAGTATAGATTCTTTATTTCAGACCCTGCTAAGTGGAGACTGACATTTTATATAACTTCTACCCAATTGGAGTTTCTTGCGCTGAGAAGTGATTCATTAAAATTTCATGCTGTAAATGGTCTGAACTGTTGGTACTACAGAGACCAAACTACGAGGTCCAATCTATATGCGTGAAGCCGGCAAGAGTTCTCAGAGAGGAAGGGCATACGAGACAAAACCTGGTGAACGCGACTGCAATCGAGAATCAGTAAAACTACTAGACAGAAGGAAGTAAAAGTGAGAGAGGGATAAGAGGGTGAAGGTGGTTTTTTTGTTGGTGCTTTAGGGTTCAAAAAAGTTGAGGTCATAAGAGCCCGTGTCGTAACAAAATGGTCAACTACAATATGAATCTGAAGTACTCAGAGCCTAAACGATTTGAGTAGAGAGATAGCTAAAAACGATCACTTCCCCTTTTTGTTCCCATGTAGAGAAGACCAGTGTTAATGCCACAGTCACACAATGTTCCTATGTCCACCAACACAGCGAACATCTGAAGGACAAAACAGCTAAGAAGCCTAGGTGGTCGGGACTGCAGCCTTGTCAGCAGCATCGGTAGCTTCATTCCCCGATACTCAGATGTGACCAGAGACCCACATGAACATAACGTTGGTTCCATCATCGGCGAAATGGCTCTTAGCACTATGAGACTTAACACCTGAGGTCATCAGTCCCCTAGAACTTAGAACTACTTAAACCTAACTAACCTGAGGGCATCACACACATCCGTGCCCGAGGCAGCATTCGAACCTGCAACCGTAGCAGTCGCGCGGTTCCGGACTGAAGCGCCTAGAACCGCTCGCCCACCGTGGCCGGCCATCATCGGCGAGCGAGTGGAGACATTCTTGGATTTGTTGTATTAAGGGCTGGTTTGTGTACGCCACACACAGGCTATGGAGGAACATAATACACAACTGAGAAGCCTGTGACGTCGGATGTACTGGGTGGCCAGGCAAAAATCGAGCCCTGTTTTAATAGCAGTTATCTGAAATGTTCGTTGCCAACGACAAAGACGCACCCCACACCATGGTCGGTCATAGAGACATCAGTGTAGACGAAGGTGCTGTCGCCGGCCGGAGTGGCCGTGCGGTTCTGCGCGCTGCAGTCTGGAGCCGAGCGACCGCTACGGTCGCAGGTTCGAATCCTGCCTCGGGCATGGATGTGTGTGATGTCCTTACGTTAGTTAGGTTAAATTAGTTGTAAGTTCTAGGCGACTGATGACCTCAGAAGTTGAGTCGCATAGTGCTCAGAACCATTTGAACCATTTTGAAGGTGCTGTCTCCGAGATGCCCGCAAAGTTCGAGAAACTTATAGCGATGGGTCGAACCAAGAGCAGTGTCCAAGTCCAGGATGAACGTGGATCTCTACTCGAAGCCAAAGTGCTGAAGGGATCTCGCACACCGGGAACAAGGCAGGTAAAATTAGGTTAAGCTTCCGATGCCGCATACGAAAGCGAAGTTTGAGAGGCAACAAAGAAGTTGCGGTTGCCTCGTACTAGTATCAACGGAGTCGTCAAAAAATACGCAGTGGATAGATGGACGGACATAGAACAATCGGCCCGCGTGAAGGTGGGTGAGTTACTGTAATTTTAGTCGATCATTGTTAATAATAGAATTGTGTGGAATAGTTATAATTTACTGCCAGAGAATTCATCTTGTGTTGAACACTTTCTGGGAGCTTTAAGTGGGGTAGGACGTCAAACGGGACGACTTGGAGCAGGAGAGACACCATAGGAATTTTTAATTTCCACTGTCTATACTTTTAAAAATAAATTCATACAACTTTGTCAGAAGGACCACTTATAGTGGTGGAAGTTCAAAAATATAAGAAAATAATTTATTTTTTTACATTTGTATTTCACCTTTTTTTCACTTACCATTGGCTGCTTTTGTTGCTATAGGTACACTTTCCTTCGTAAGGGAGATTCTTCGATGAATTTTGCACAGCATAGAAAGCATACTTAGAGGTGTATGAAACTCTATAATTTTCCATCTCTATTAAAAACTGTGGTAAAAATTGAGATAATTAACTATTAAATTTGAGTTTTTTCTAAACATGAAGTTTAAAATGTAACAGCACATTCATTTTTTCATAAATTAAATAATTTCTAGAGTTTCAGACACCTGTAAGTATGGTTTGTATGCTGTGCAAAATTCATCGAAGAATCTCTCTTACTTATGAAGAAACGTGGACCAATAGTCACAAACGCAGCCAATAGAAGTGAAAAAATGATGAACTTTCACATGTAAAAAAAATTATTTTGTTTTTTTTTTTTTACTTCCACTGCTATGATTGTGAATCCTGAATCCTCCCTGGTCATGTTGACAAAGTTTTATGAATTTATTCGTAAAAGTATAGACAGTGGAAATTAAAATGTCCTGTGGTGTCTCTCCTGCTACGGAGACGGCCCGTTTGACGTGCTACCCCCCTTAAACCATTTTGCTGGGCTTCGTCTCCACTGGGCAAATGGGATACCTGCCGAGTGTGGCCTCTTACGCCGCGGCCTCACAGCTGGAAGAGGAACGGAAGGGAAGCCTCAGGAGTGGCCTCAGGCGGCAGGCAGAAGGACTCCTGAAGAGTGTGACGGATGCGCGACCACGCGCGGTGCCGAGCCGCGTCTGGAATTAATACACTGGAGGACAGAGCCACAGGGCCACCCGGCAGACCGCGCGTCTCGCAAACAGGTGTGGCGCGCCGCGCCGAGCGCTGGCCAAGAGCCGTCCTTCACCGTCCGCGGCATTTTTATTTAAATGAGCAGCCGGGACGAGACACGACAGCTCCCGCCGTCCTCTAGACACGGCGCTGCCGGACCTTCAGCCAAAGCCGCCACCGTCGCTTCTGACAGGCAGGCTCTTTTCGTTCCGGAAGCACAAAGAGCGGGACCCGTGAGTCCTACCATCCGGAAAGTCTTACATACTGACTGCTGGCCTTGAAAAATTTGCAATTCAGTGGGGGAAGCACGCAGTTTCAGGCAAGGAGGCACAAAATTAGAGGCTAGTTGCCTCATACTGCAATCAAATGTACAACATACTTAGATAGTTATTTCCGTACGATATCAGCTCGAACGCGTAGAGCAGTTAAGAGTAACGCCATTTACGTGCTGTACTTTGTCTGAATGTGGTTCTGTGGAACACTCAAGTGAGAACTGCACAGTGGCCACGTGGATGTGGTTGCACACTACCTGACCACGAGCACCCGGACACAACTACACTACTGGCCATTAAAATTGCTGCAACACGAAGATGACGTGCTACAGACGCGAAATTTAACCGACAGGAAGAAGATGCTGTGATATGCAAATGATTAGCTTTGCGGACCATTCACACAAGGCTGGCGCCGGTGGCGACACCTACAACTTGCTGACATGAGGAAACTTTCCAACCGATTTCTCATACACAAACAGCATTTGACCGGCGTTGCCTGGTGAAACGTTGTTGTGATGCCTCGTGCAAGGAGAAGAAATGCGTACCATCACGTTTCCGACTTTGATAATGGTCGGGATCCAATGACTGGAATCGGTGGGTTCAGGAGGGTAATACGAAACGCCGTGCTGGATCCCAACGGCCTAGTATCACTAACAGTCGAGACGACAGGCATCTTATCCGCATGGCTGTAAGGGATCGTGCAGCCACGTCTCGATCCCCGAGTCAGCAGATGGGGACGTTTGCAAGAGAACAACCATCTGCACGAACAGTTCGACGATGTTTCCAGCAGCACGGACAATCAGCTCGGAGACCACGGCTGCGGTTAACCTTGACGCTGCATCACAGACAAGAGCCCCTGCGATGTTGTATTCAACGACGAACCTGTGTGCACGAATGGCAAAACGTCATTATTTGGGATGAATCCAGGTTCTGTTTACAGCATCATGATGGTCGCATCCGTGTTTGGCGACATCGCGGTGAACGCACATTGGAAGCGTGTATTCGTCATCGCCATACTGGCGTATCACCCGGCGTGATGGTATGACGTGCCAGTGGTTACACGTCTCGGTCACCTCTTGTTAGCATTGACGGCACTTTGAACAGTGGACGTTACATTTCAGATGTGTTACAACCCGTGGCTCTACCCTTCATTCGATCCCTGCGAAACCCTACATTTCAGCAGGATAATGCACGACCGCATGTTTCAGGTCCTGTACAGGCCTTTCTGGATACAGAAAATGTTCGACTGCTGCCCTGGCCAGCACATTCTCCAGATCTCTCACCAACTGAAAACGTCTGGTCAATGGTGGCCGAGCAACTGGCTCGTCACAATACGCCAGTCACTACTCTTGATGAACTGTGGTATCGTGTTGAAGCTGCATGGGCAGCTGTACCTGTACATGCCATGCAAGCTCTGTTTGACTCAATGCCCAGGCGTATCAAGGCCGTTATTACGGCCAGAGGTGGTTGTTCTGGGTACTGATTTCTCAGGATGTGTGGACTCAAATTGCGTGAAAATGTAATCGCATGTCAGTTCTAGTATAATATATTTGTCCAACTAATACTCATTTATCATCTGCATTTCTTCTTGGTGTAGCAATTTTAAAGGCCAGTAGTGTATGTAGTGAGGAATTGACCGTTAGGTGTCATGAGAGGTTGACCCGCCAGTACATATGGAAGCAGGCAATGTGTTGTGTTCAGTTGAGAATAGGGAAGATGTAACAGGAGAATGGGTCGGTCAGTAGCGCCCTGTGATTTCGATCGTGTGCTAGTTACTGGATGTCAGCAGAGGAACAGCCGGCCGTTGTGGCCAAGCGGTTATAGGCGCTACAGTTTGGAACCGCTACGGTCGCAGGTTCGAATCCTGCCTCGGTCATGGATGTGTGTGATGTCCTTAGGTTAGTTAGGTTTAAGTAGTTCTAAGTTCTAGGGGACTGATGACCATAGACGTTAAGTCTCACAGTGCTCAGAGCCATTTGAACCATTTTTGTCTGTGAGGAAATTGGCTGTAGACAGTAACGTTAAAGAAATAAACACTAGCCTATCCAGAGCCCGACCGGAACCCATTGAAACGCCTTTCAGATGAGCTAGAACGTCGGGTTCGCACCAGATCACAATGTCCAACATCACTACCTTCTTTTGAGAAAGATCGTGCTACCATTCGTCCACAGATATTCAGACCTTATTCAGCGTTTTCCTTGAACACCAAGCCGTCAGTGGCGAAGGGTTGACACACGCCACACTAATGTGCACTAATAGGATATAATTTTCATCAGAGAATGTAGCTGCATATACCGAAGGATTACGCAGTGTGTCTCTAATTCAGGAATCGCATTTGAATGTTGACAGTTTGTGAGAAGATCATGTTATGCCTCGTCTAGGAGAAGGAACAACGGCATCGTGGTGACCTGTGGAGACTCCGGGTCACCGTTATACGACATTGCAGCTAGCATTGGTTGAGATCCCACGACTATCATGCTAATATGGTAGGCGATACTGACATGTAGGATCTCAACGGCACCACGCGACTAGTGCCCGAGAGAACAAACAAATTATTCGCTCGCCTTGTGGATCGGACTGCCACGTCACGTACCTTAGAACCAGGTAATACCATCACGGCGAACTTTATTGCGGCTTCCCTTGATGCGACTGCAACAGACAGAGGGGCGCAGCGACAGCATTGTGTCCAACGACAATACTGGATGTTTAGTCTTCATAGAGTTCATTATTAACAACACTGCGCTCTTCAGTGGAACATACCGGCTATGCCACTGCAGTGATCTTATTGCATTACAGCCCATTGTCTAGACAAATTAATGCCATTATGATGCTTTTAACGTAGTTACCGTAAACGTAAGCACCTCTCACGGATGAGGTCTTTGACCAATTTAGACTGGCCGACTGCTACTTGACAGGGAGTACGAGGAGCGATCTAAGATAGTGGGATGTGTGGTCTGCATGTAGCCAATCCCTACAGCTGCTGCCTGTATATGAATTCGGATGATGCCGCTGCTTCTTTATTCAAGTAGCTCCTCATTTGGCCTCAGGTGTCGTCTACATACGTTAAAGTAACCTCTGGCGTGACACAGGGGAGTGTTATGGGACCATTGCTTTTCACAATATATATAAATGACCTAGTAGATAGTGTCGGAAGTTCCATGCGGCTTTTCGCGGATGATGCTGTAGTATACAGAGAAGTTGCAGCATTATAAAATTGCAGCGAAATGCACGAAGATCTGCAGCGGATAGGCACTTGGTGCAGGGAGTGGCAACTGACCCTTAACATAGACAAATGTAATGTATTGCGAATACATAGAAAGAAGGATCCTTTATTGTATGATTATATGATAGCGGAACAAACACTGATAGCAGTTACTTCTGTAGAATATCTGGGAGTATGCGTACGGAACGATTTGAAGTGGAATGATCATATAAAATTAATTGTTGGTAAGGCGGGTACCAGGTTGAGATTCATTGGGAGAGTCCTTAGAAAATGTAGTCCATCAACAAAGGAGGTGGCTTACAAAACACTCGTTCGACCTTTAGTTGAGTATTGCTCGTCAGTGTGGGATCCGTACCAGGTCGGGTTGATAGAGGAGGTAGAGAAGGTCCAAAGAAGAGCGGCGCGTTTCGTCACAGGGTTATTTGATAAGCATGATAGCGTTACGGAGATGTTTAGCAAACTCAAGTGGCAGACTCTGCAAGAGAGGCGCTCTGCATCGCGGTGTAGCTTGCTGTCCAGGTTTCGAGAGGGTGCGTTTCTGGATGAGGTATCGAATATATTGCTTCCTCCTACTTATACCTCCTGCGGAGATCACGAATGTAAAATTAGAGAGATTCGAGCGCGCACGGAGGCTTTCCGGCAGTCGTTCTTCCCGCGAACCATACGCGACTGGAACAGGTAACGGAGGTAATGACAGTGGCACGGTAAGTGCCCTCCGCCACACACCGTTGGGTGGCTTGCGGAGTATAAATGTAGACGTAGATGTAGAGGTTGTAACCTCCCCACAAAAATTTTGAAAAGGAACAATAATTAAATATTAATGGGAATCGTGTTAAACGGAACCTCCCAGCAAATTCTTACAAGACAATACAAATATTAATGTGAACAGAGCCAACTGTGATTTCCCAGCAAAAATTAAAAAGAAAAGTCTATGTGAAATATGGAGTTTCAGTCTTCGATCGCTATTCTTTATTTTCAATTACCGGTTGAAATTTACTTTACTTATGACAGTGAACAGTGTGTTCTGTACGGACAAGTTACTCTGTAACTACAACATATGATCTGAAGATGGGCAGCTAGCCCGAAACCGGTAATTGAAAATAAAGAATAGCGATCGAAGACTGAAACTCCATATTTCACTTATTGAACGATCGCGGAATTCCCAGTGAGACAACTATGTCTAGTTTTGAGAAAAGTCTATGATAATGAAAACGTGCCAAAAGTTATTTCCCCACATGATTACTGAATAATGATGACCCAAATGTTGTTGAGCTCCCACAAAACACCGTTAAATTGAAATAAAAGCGACTGTACCTTCGCTACAAAAATATTGAAAAATAATGGCCCAATGTAAACTCGACACAAAAATTGAGAAATGAACATTCAATTGTAATGATTTTTTTTCTTTTTAATAACGATTGTTTTGAAAACAGAATTATTATTGGGGCATTTCTTGAACAAATTGATTATAATTACAATACATTATTAGCTGAGCACAATGCTGCTTCATTACCTTATTTAACAATATACCTCGTCCTGAATCGTGACCAGAGACCCATGTCGACCGCCGCCGACTCCGACCGAGTACATCTCGCAACTGCTAACTCGCAACTAAACTACATGCTCTCGCGAGTCGCTACGTACCACACTGCGTCCAACTCGGAACTGCACACTCGCGCGGTTAAGCGCAGACTAGCAACGATAAATAACTCTCTGGTCAGAGCTCCTGTCATGCCTCGCCATCGCTGTACTGAATACATACGTGTTTCAAGGTTGAGCGCAATCCGATCCAGACCTCGTTACCTGAGAAAAAATTGAGGAGTTACTGGGAATCGAACCCGTGTCACTTCCGCACCAAAGGCACTGGCGCTAACCATTCCGAGTACGAAGGCGGTGTTGCTCGTTAACATCACAGAAAATATGTTTCAAATGTGGCCAGGCATGGATAAGGATTAAAGGTTTTACGTGGGATAAAGTAAGTTTAAATACAGACAATTGCACATATTCGTAGCTTGTTGGCGAAAATCCACATCAGCGCACTTCCGACTTCGAGGTATTTGAAGAATGTTGGTCTATTCCAAGTCGCCTACCATGCTCTGTGAGAGAGTATCAACTTGTTTTTCGCCCGCCTACGAAATATGTGATGTCTGAAGCCGCAGCAGAGTCGTCCACCTGACGGTCGCTGGTTCCTGACAAAACCAACCCCACCCCCCACCCCACCCCCACTTCCGCCCTGCCGCTCTCCTCCTGCGCGCTAATTTAATTTGACGCCAATTTTCCGGCCCGCCGCGTATGCAAATTTTAATGGCCGGCAGCCCGGGTGAAGAAAGTGAGCAGGCAGACAGGCCGCTCTGCTGTCTTCTGCGGGCTTTCGCTACCTGTGCTGTCGAAGGGCGTGGAGCACAGCACAAAGCTACGGACGCCTTTCGCCCGAAACGGCCGAGCAGAACGGTTGCGAAACGGGCGCCGCAACTATTTCTGGCGCCCACTTAGCCTCTTTCCAGCACCAGAAGCCAGTGCTGCACACCACCACCACCATGCGCACCCTGTGCAGGCAGCCGAGAAATACAGAAGCTAGCTCATTAAGCAGTTTACAACACGTTCAGAGACATCAAGGAATCCCAACTTCAGGCGGTTCACAGAGAGAGTCTTCGACTAGTGCTCCAGTCTGACCACGTGTACTCACTAAGAATGAATATTTTATATTGTTAAAATTAAGTTGACGTATTGGCCAGCCTCGGGAAACGTTTCCGAAGGCAGTCTCCGACTAGCGAATAAGTTTCCGTGTCAACGTAGTTTGTGTGTGCAACTTCGAACTGTCACTAAATTCGTGGGGAGTTAATGGCTCAATCTTGAAATATTGCTCGATAGATGAGGACTAGAATCTGCGGACTTGCATTCAAGTATTGCGGATAGATTGTTAATGAGTGCTGTTCTTCCTTTTACTTTCCGATTAAAAATAAGATGTCACTATCTCAAGAGTTTCATTTAAAGTCACATTTTCTCGCTTGGCATTACATAATTCGCAGTCGATTGTATGCTTGTACGAAGCTACGACTTACACGACGTACTTTAATCTGCTTGTAGTCCTTTCAAACGGACAAACTGACAGGAAAACTACAGTTTTTCAACCTCAATTTTCATCCTTTAGCACTGGCTATTCGTAACGTCCAAATAATGGTATGATCCTCGACACAACATGATTTTTCGGCAGAGTTTCAAAAAATTTCAATCAATGGAAGAATATAGGCGATTTTTCGTAGTAGTCCACTACTTACCACATTTCGAGAAAGCAGCAAATTGGCTGGCCGGAGTGGCCCAGCGGTTCTAGGCGCTTCAGACTAGAACCGCGCGACCGCTACGGTCGCAGGTTCGAATCCTGCATCGGGCATGGATGTGTGTGCCGTCCTTAGGTTAGTTAGGTTTAAGTAGTTCTAAGTTCTAGGGGACTGATGACCTCAGAAGTTAAGTCCCATAATGCTCAGAGCCATTTGAACCAATTGAGCAGCAAATTGTGGACGCCCTGATTTTTCTTTTATTTGCTTATTTTATTTAATATTTCGAGTCTCCGTACCTTGAAACTGACAGAATGTTTCACTCTTTGTTTAATTTATAATTTTTACTAGAGGAATAAAAATCGAATGACTGGAACACTCTTGATAATTCTGAAGGTGGCAGGGATAAAATATAGAGAGAGAAGAGCTGTTTGGGAATGAGACAAGGTTGTTGCCTATTGCCGCCGTTAATCGATCTGTACATTGAGGAACCAAAGAAAAAATTGGAGGAGGGATTTAAGTTTGGGAAGAAGAAAAAAAATTGCGAATTTGCCGATGACACTGTCAGAGACAGCAAAGGACTTGGAAGAGTAGTTGAACGAAACGGATGGTGTCTTGAAAGGAGGATAAGAAATGAACATAAACGAAAGCAAAACGAGGATCATGGAATGCAGTGAAATTAAATCAGGTGATCCTGAGGGAATCTGATTATGACAGGAGACACTTAAAGCACTAGATGACTTTTGCTAGTAGGGCAGTAGAATAAGGGATGGTGGCCGAAGTAGAGGGGATAAAAATGTAGACTGCAAATGGCAAGAAAAATGGAGTGGAGCCACGTACGGAAGTGAAACATGGACGAAAGACAGTTTAGATAACATGAGTCTTTGGGATCTGGTGCTACAGAAGAATCCTGAAGATTAGACGGTTACATCACGTATTTAATGTACAGGTAGTGAACAGAAGAGGAATTTGTGGCACAACGTGATCAGAAGAAGGGACCGCATGATAGGATACATTCTGAGACTTCAAGGGATTACCAACTTAGTATTGGAGGGAAGTGTGGGTGCTAAATATCGTGGAGGGAGACCAAGGGATGAATACAGTAAGCAAATTCAGAAGAGATTAAGTTGCAGAAGTATTCGGAGATCCGACTTGCGCAGGATAGCATTGAGAGCTGCATTAAACCAGCCTTCGGCCAAAAAAAATCTATTATTTTGAGCGGTTTTCACGGTCCGTTATTTCAGAAACAGGTTATTTTGAGCGGTTTTAACAATCCGGTTAAACTGGCGAACCCCTGAAACAGAAAAATTGTTCGTTTCAGCGACAACCATCATGCATACCTTGCAATAGCGTAAAATGCGATGAGAGAGTAAGACAACGTAAATCTGTTACTCGTCTCTCTCTCTCTCTCTCTCTCTCTCTCTCTCTCTCTCTCTCACTCTCTCTCTCGTGCGTGTGTTTGCTTCTGTAGGCTGGTGCTGTTGCAGCGAGACCTCCACCGGGGGCCGGTTTCGCAAGCGATCAATGGCAGTGAGTGCGGGCGGGCGGAGACTGTTCATTCCGTGAGCGACTGGCTGGCCACGGCACGGCAGACGCCGCTTGCCGTTAGGTTACGGCCGCGCGTGAGGTCGGCAGGGTCACGCCAGGTCGCGGTCGTGCTCGCGTGTTGTTATTACTGCCCACAACACAGCTGGCCGCTCCGGCAACCTTACCTCAGACTACGTTCCGTCCCGGCTCTCTGGCAGCTCTGCGGCGTTCCGCCTCCAATTCTATAGGCACCGCGCTTACGTAATACACCGCGCAACAGAATTCAAGGATTACTTTTTCGAAAGCCATAACAGTTTCCGTCCAACGCGTAAGTTGGAAATTTGACTCAAAGGTGCCTACAGCCTTCCCCTGTAATGGTGCAAAAGCTCGGCGCCCTGCGACGTCACTCTCGGACAAAGTGTCAACGCCTGCGAAAAAGAAAATGCCCGAGGTCGAAAATTCACGTGGCGTGTAATGTGGGTTAATGATGTCATATTGGCACCAAATTTGACCACAATTCGGCACGACACCACCGCAGACGCGTCACACCACAGGTTGTCAATAACGCCGTCCTATTGCTCATCACACTGCGAACTGTCGTTTTCGAGGAGGAGGAAGAGGGAGTGGAGGACATTAGTGCTTAACGTCCCTTCGGCAATGTGGTCATAAGAGACGCAACACAAGCTCTGACTACTACAAGGATGGGGGGATTACGTCAAGGATGGGGGGGATTATGTCAAGGATGGGGTTCACATGGCTCTGAGCACTATGGGACTTAACATCTGTGGTCACCAGTCCCCTAGAACTTAGAACTACTTAAACCTAACTAACCTGAGGACATCACACACATCCATGCCCGAGGCAGGATTCGAAACTGCGACCGTAGCGGTCACGCGGTTCGAGACTGAAGCGCCTAGAACCGCACGGCCACATCGGCCGGCTCAAGGATGGGTGGGGATTATGTCAAGGAGGGGGGGATTATGTCAAGGACGGGGGGATTATGTCAAGGATGAGAGGATTATGTCAAGGATGGGGAAGGAAATAGGCCGTCCCCTTTCAAACGGAACCATTCCGGCATTTGTCTGAAGAGATTCAGGGAAGTCACGGAAAACCTAAATCAGGATGGCCTGACGTGGGTTTGAACTGCCATCCTTCCGAATGCGACTCCAGTGTGCTTACCACACCGCCACATCGCTCGGTTGTCGTTTTCGACCGAAAAATGTGTGGGAATCTACGGTCAAGGGGAAAGGGTTGTTTCATTACGCCCTTTACGCCACCTCATTAAGGCTCTTGGTTTCGATTCAGAGCAGAGGTGTGTCTGCGTATGGAAGGAGTGAAATATGCGTAAGATGGATTGTGACTCGCGACGACCTTCCATTTGGCGACACTAAAGAGGGACGGGTGACAACACTTTATGAATCCAACTAAAAGAACAGCTGTTTTATAGACACTAGTTGCTTCGAAAAAATGACGCCTGGCTTTCTTATGTTTGAAAATCGGTTGAGGTCTAAAACGCAAACGTGAAAACGGCTTTCAAAATCCGATAATCGTGTTCAGTAGTGTCGAGTGCAAATGTGACACGTGTGTGTGTGTGTGTGTGTGTGTGTGTGTGTGTGTGTGTGTGTGTGTTCGGGCGCTGGCGGATGGGTTGGGGTGTGGTGGGGGGGAAGGGGGGCGAGAAGGGGCAGACAACACCAGACTTGCCCGCACAGCAAACGCGGGAGAACGGTCCCAGTTTTTATAGACTCGCTGTTCAGTCCCCGTCGGTTTGAGCCACGGACAGCGCAGGTGTGAGCAGGCTGCAGCGACTGGGCGATGCGGCCACCCTCCCTGCAGCGATAACAGCCCTGAAAAAAACACGCCGGACCGGCACCGAAACGTCGTGTTTCGAATCAGTTAATGTCGCCCGGCGGAACTGGACGAGGGGGATTACGTTCCATTACATTAGCGTCGCTGGCACGTACGAGTGAACCAAAGGCGGGCGGGAATTTAATTTCATAATGACAAAACACAGTCCGGAAAAAAACGTCCGGACACTGTAGAGGCTAAGCTGCATACCAGAGCAGTCTTGCACCGACAGAAAGCAGCACCGGAGCGCTACCCGCTAGCCATTGACTTAGCCACACACAGTCATATCTGCTGTCAAAGTGTGTAAACATATATAACATGTAACACACACACACACACACACACACACACACTTCTTGACAGATGTCAATCATTGGAATTTTGTTTTTTATAATACGTTTTGGAGCTCCATATAAAAGACAGAATCTGGCTGAACGCGAGAATCTACGCATCATTAGACTGTCGTATAAAAATACTACCTCGCACTTTGCGAGTCATACAAGCAATGTCGGCAGCGGCCCACATCATGGTGTACGGTAGGGCTTAGGTGGATGTCTTCCTACTGGACATAAGTCCGAAACTGGCCGCCATTTAAATAGAAACAAACTTCTGTACAACTTTGACGGTTTTGTAATTTGATTGCATATTACTGAATTTCTATTGTCGTGTGAGGCTGAAAAACATTAACTCTAACCAATTAAATTTTATAACGGGTAACCTATAATTAACCATCTGAGTACCAGTGGTTTCTGCCTGTAACCATCATTTTATCATTTTAATGACTAGTGCTTTTCGTATGAAACTACCGATGCTATTGCAAGACAGAGACATTTCTCATACAATGAGGTACTCTCACGAATGTAATGCACTGTAGCGGTCACCTTAAGTTCAAAGCAAGAGCAGGAGCGGAGATCGTGTACGTGACTATAGGAGATCGTGACTTTTTTGTAGTCATCATATAGATGAGATAATTGGCAGTGAAGGTAAGTATGTCGTACTGTAAATTCAAGTTTGTAGGGCTACTTTGTGGGTGGCATCGGAATGAAACCATTGGAGCAGTATGTACTTTTATTTGAAAATAGCGAACCTGGCAATGCTTGTCAAATGGTAAATATGTATGGGAATTGGATGTACATCCCAAAATTCCTTGGCCCCTCTCTCTCTCTCTCTGCCCATCTTCTCAATGCACCCCCTCTCTCTCTCTCTCTCTCTCTCTCTCTCTCTCTGTACATCACCTCCTCCCCGTCCCTGTTTCCACCGGAACGGACAGTAGCTCCGTGCATTAGCTTCTGCGCTCATCTCTCTGTGCACCACCTCCCTCTGTCTATATTCATTTTCTCCTCAGTGATCAGTGAACTCTCGTGTAAAGATTTGAAGTAAATAGTCCTGACAACTACAAACGCAACAAAGATAAAATCAACCAAATCTGTCGAGCCATTCTTAATTGCTCATGCTTCATACATGAGGCAACTGATGTTATTCCGACTTTCTGCTGGATCTTCAAAAAAAAAAAAAAAATCCTATCATACGAACTTGGTCCTGACGATAACGAAAATAACAACAAAAATCAACCAAATCGGTCAAGCCGTTCTCAGGTTGTGATCCTCCATACAAGCGGGAATTTATTTTTATTTATAAACGTTTATTAAATTATAGTCCCATATTTGCTTGTTGTTTAGGTCTATAATTTGTTTTAGACGTTATGGGTTCACCGAAGTTCCGAGAAGAGGGATTGTATCTAGGAAAAATGCGGAAGTGTTTTCAAATATATCTCATGAAACGGTGAGTGGTTAGAAACTTTATGTTCCCGCGGCTCCTCCTTCAAACAATTGATTGTTTACTTACTACCAATTTCTTCTTGTATTTGTTGCTTATTATTATGATAATGGTCAATTTTGTGATTTTTTTATGTTGTTAAAATGCTAAGCTAATTCCGGTTCAAATCAATATTTAGTGAAAATGAAAGCAAATGTGATGCGCCCTGTTTACATAGTGGGCTTCCGTAACTCAGTGTTTACAATGTCTGGCTGTTACGCGGACGACTGGTATTCGATTCCCGGCACTGCCAGGGATTTTTCGTTGGTGGGGGGATTGGAAAGGGGTACACTCAACCTCATGATGCCAATTGGGGAGCAAGTTGAGAGGTGGCTGCTCCCAGTTCAAGGAAGCCAAGAGAGCGGTATTTGACTCCACACTCCTCCATACCGTATCCGAATGGCGCCCATGCCAGAAGATGGCCAGTCGGTTAGTCCGTCCTGGTTGTCCCATCTGGAGTAGAACGCGGAGTTTTGCTTGCTTTTTCTTTGCTATTTACACTGCTGCTACTACCAGAGGTACCAACAAACTTAACAATTCAATGCACATCTTCAATTTTCGTTGCAGGCTTTACGCAGAATCTCTCGGTGATTTGTAAAAAAAAATGATTCAAGAATTTTTTCCCCGTTAGAGGCTCTCACAATTGAGTGAATCTTTCCGAGTTCCCCAACTTTGCCAGTCAACTCAATTCCCTTGACAATTTTCCAATTTTTCTGAGTTTTCCGAACGAGCCGCCAATTTGCTGGCGTCTTTACTGATGGCATGTTTCGATGCATGCTGAGATACGACCTCCGCACGATACAAGATACCAAAGAAGAAAATGTAACAGAACCTATATGTGACAAAAACTCGATGCGACCGTGTGTGTAGTATAATGTACAAGGCGCTAAGCCGAATCACACTTCGAGGGCAGACCCTCCGCTGACGACAGTTGGTATTTATTCCCTCCCTTCCTCTACTCCTTGTCCGCTGAGTGCCGTCCATTTGCATTCCGGTGCGGCGATAACTGCCGTCATATCACACGCCCCTCCTGAGTGCCTCATCGACTCGTCGCGCCTCACTTTCACGAGGTACGACCGTGCTCGCGCCGCACGGCGACACACCACACCACCACTACTTTAAGGGGCTTCGGAAAGGCTCAAAATCATGAAAAGTTCAATTTTTACTTTTTTGCGTTTTCTGAATCTGCAGACTATTACCTTTTAATAGATATATAATTTATTCAATTCCGAAGACTACAACTATTTTTAAAATTTTTTTGAAATGTGTTCTACATGGGCGTGACCCACTGTGGCGCTGTTAAACTGCTGTCAAATGGTGTTATTATTAACGTCCGTGTTCATCAGGTACATTTTAGTGATGTGAGATAAAGTATGTGTTGTGGCTAACCTGTGATGGTTCAATATATATCGCTGGTGTGATTGTCGATTGTTTCATGTTTATTTACTCTGTCGTTATCTCGAAAATATTCGTAATTAATTCTGTTTCTTGAGTCTCTGTTTTGTTGAAGTATAATAATGAGTAAAAGTAAAGTTGCTGTTGCGACTTTCAATGATGGCAACACTGTAAGGTGCAAGGTATTTAGAAATATGGGAATGAAGATAGGTTCTAACATGGTACGAGCGATGCTTGCTTTAGACAAGGAACGCCTTCGGGCTGCAGACAGGGCTGTAAAGAGTCTAGAAATACAAGCAAGAGTAAACAGGAGGAGGAACAAGAGGAAGCTGGAGGAGGAGTTTGCAGAGGATGAAGATAATCCATCCTATGGACCTGGAATGCACTAAAAAGTTAATCCAATCTTTGTCGCTCGATTCCCAAAACTTTTATTTTCTCATACTAATTACATGTTTTCTAAGGATCTTCCAAACATATTTGTTTCAAACTTTCAGTAAATGTTACACAGTACCTTCTGCATAATTTAACACAGCCTTTTTCCAAAAAACTGTATATTTTTGAATATATAAATAAAAAATTGCAAAAAAATGTTGTGAATTTTCATTACAATTGAAAAAAAATCATCTTTAATAACTGAACTAAAATTTTGTAAAATCCCTGTGTTAAGTTGTAGCCCATATTCCAATAAATAATCTGTAAAAAGTTCAACTTCCTACCTCAAATACTTTGTGAGAAAAGATGTAATTTATAAGCGTTATTTTAACATTGCAAGTATAGGGCGTTCCGGAGCCCCTTAAGGGCCAGAATCACTTCCAGATTTAATGTCTGCCTCAACACCGTTCGAGAAGCGGCGGGATCTGCCAAGGGTCCATATCTATAGCGACGTAAAACACACCTTCGCTCTGGAAAGGAGAGCCGAGTTGCTCACAAAAAACTGGAGCTCTGATCTTCAACCAACGGCAGAGACGCCTCTGCTCTGTGGACGATACTGCAACTATTTCAGAATATAATGTAAGCGACTGCCACATATCTAGTCTGAAAACTTGCAATACTGTAGGCGCTATGTAATGCAGCTGTCTTCAGAAGTTGCTGTGTTTGTTTACGAAACTTGTTTTTCTCTATGCACTTACACATGAACCGTGCAGCAACGCAGCTTGTGTTAGAATTCAAATGACACGAAATAAGGTAACTGTATGGTGTGAAACTTGGCAACGGACCCTGAATAATGAGAAGCGTGAGGTCATCCACATGAGTGTTAAAAGGAATCCGCTAAACTTCAGCTACAAGATAAAATCGATCAAATCTAAAGGCAAATGGATCAAATGGCTTTAAGCACTATGGGATATAACATCTGAGGTCATCAGTCCCCTAGACTTAGAACTAGTTACGCCTAACTAACCTAAGGATACCACACACATCCATGCACGAGGCAGGATTCGAACCTGCGACCGTAGCAGCAGCGCAGTTCCGGACTGAAGCGCCTAGAACCGCTCGGCCACAATGGCCGGCATCTAAAGGCAGTAAATGCAATTAAATACATAGGAATTATATCTACGAAAAACTCAAATTGGAAAGAACACATGGTAAATGTCGTGGGGAAGACTAACCAGGGACAGCGTTTTATTGGCAGGGCACTTAGAAGATGCAGCTGGTCTGCTTAAGACAATGCCTACTCTACGCTTGTCCGTCCTCTTGCAGTACCGCTGCGCAGTGTGGGATCTTTCTCAGATAGTATTAACGGAATACATCGAGAAAGTTCAAAGAAGGCCAGCACGTTTTGTATCATCGAGAAATAGGGGAGAGTGACAGGGACATGATACGGGAGCTCGGATGGAATTCATTTAAAAAAATGCATTTCTCGTTATGGCGGGATCTCCTCAGGAAACTTCAATCACCAACTTTATCCTCCGAATGCGAAAATATTTTGTCGACGCCGACCTATATCGGGAGAAACGAGCGTCATAATAAAACAAAATAAAACAAAAACAAAAAAAAGGGGGGGGGGTAATCTGATCTCGCACGGAAAGCTATAGGTGTTCGTTTCTTCCCTCGTTGTTCGAGAGTGGAGTGACAGAATTATTGTCAAGGTGGTCCCATGAACCCTCTGACAGGCAATTAAGTGTGATTTGGAGAGTAGCCCTGTAGATGCATATGTGCTTAACATCAACTGAAGCCCGCATCTCGTGGTCGTGCGGTAGCGTTCTCGATTCCCGGCGGGGTCAGGGATTTTCTCTGCCTCGTGATGGCTGGGTGTTGTGTGCTGTCCTTAGGTTGGTTAGGTTTAAGTAGTTCTAAGTTCTAGGGGACTTATGACCACAGCAGTTGAGTCCCATAGTGCTCAGAGCCATTTGAACCATGAACTGAATTCGTCAACGGTTCTTGAACAATACAGAACACGGTGGCGAGACAAAGCATAGCAGGAACTTGCCCGACTTTCATATGGATACAGTTTGTGAGAACTGCCAGACACCAATTTCGAAGCCGTTGCGTTGCGTGTTACCGGATCAAGGGTTTCACTCACAAAATGCTCGCCCTTTCCCAGGATCGCCGTTAAGAGCACACGCGTGTATATGTGTGTTTCCCTGTGAGCGGAGGGGGGAGGAGAGGCTGACAGTAAATCAATTAACCTGCCACACCTGGGAAAACCTATCTGGGAACCGCTCTCAAGCGGGAAAAAGCCGAATGAAACTCACGCCTCCATTTGCCGTAAGGCCGACGCACGGAATACTTGGCGCCAGCCGTATAGGCAACTCAGCAGCGCGCTGTTTTTGCGATGACGTAAGGAGAAGAAACCTGCGGCACGCTCTCCGTTTTCTGATAGGCGGAACACTGTCTGCCTACTCGATATCCGTGTAGACTAGATCCTTTGATCGAAGTAAAGGACGCATTTTCACTATATGGAACAAGCTAAGCTCGATTTTTGTTTGTCTGACATACATGGGCTGGATAACAAGTAACAGCAACACTGTTAGAGTTCACACCAGACTTTATTGACAGCTGTTCACCGTATTAGATGCCCTCCATATAATCTCCCCCGCACCTCAATCACCTTCCCCAACACAGGTGGAAGGCGTCTTATACCATCAGCGCGTTCACCTCTGTCAGTGCCTCGTAAGGGTGGCCCTATGGCATGGATGATATCCTCATGTGTTTTAGTGTATGCCACGAGGAGGGTCCTCAATTTTAGAGAACATTTCGTAATCGGACGGACTCATATCGCGCGAAGACGGCGGATGTTCCAGTATGCCCCACCCTCCAAAAAATGGTTCAAATGGCTCTGAGCACTATGGGACTTAACATCTATGGTCATCAGTCCCCGAGAACTTAGAACTACTTAAACCTAACTAACCTAAGGACAGCACACAAGACCCAGTCATCACGAGACAGAGAAAATCCCTGACCCCGCCGAGAATCGAACCCGGGAACCCGGGCGCGGGAAGCGAGAACGCTACCGCACGACCACGAGCTGCGGACGCAGAACTAACACATGGATATCTTAAGACACAAAAACCATCACTTCGGACCCCAGTATTTGTCCTAATTCTCCGAAGCCTAAGTAACGGCTATCCATGTGAGGTCTACCAGTGTTGACCGTTCGATGCCAAGGGAAGTCGGAATGAAGATAATTAATCCATTTTAAAAACAGTTTGAAAATAACCGGATATGTGACCATTTAATCCCAACGTATCCTCCAAGCGAATTCCCCTCGCGGCCTGAAAAAGGGTGTTATGCCTAGGTCCCAAAGCTCACATGAATATGGGTCGCTTCAGGCTAGTTATTTAGTCAAGTGGTACGCGAGTTTGTAACGAAATATGTGTGGATAACATTGTTTAGCCAAGAAGCTTAGTAAATGGTGTCCGTTAAGTCCCGCTGTTATTTCAAAAAATCATAACCTGGAATCTTAAATACCGTGGTTTGTTGTAAAATGTTCAGCAGCTCTAAAAGTTTCTCTCTTTTGTCCTTCGTAGCATATTCGATTTTGAGTGCATCATAATGACGAGAGATCAGGAGGAGACAGAGTGTGTCATATGGGACGCAGAATCCAAATGTCTATCAACGGTACTGCAGAAAATGCTGAACTACCGACGCAAGTATGAGAGGGCATCACCGCAAAAACAAGCGTAATGACGTGTCTCAAAAACTTCAGAGAGACTGTCAGCGTCCCTTCGCATGGTCCCCGGGCCATTACACTTCTTTCTACAAGGTTGCTTCAAACATTATGTGTACACAACACCAGTCAATGACATTTCTACCCTTCGTTCAGGAAGCAATGAAACTGTTGTGTCTAGACAAGACAGCCTAGACACAATGAGAGGAAGCCGAAAGGCACGCACTTAAACTCACACAGGCTGGCGTGAGGTCTGAAACAGGATACGTAATGAATGCTATAAAGAAAAGTACGTAGCTTCTGGAATACTGAACTTTAATTCACATTTGTCGAACATCGCTCTTCATGATACATTAATAGAATCTCAATATCAATTGAATATGGCGCCTTGCTAAGTCGCAGCAAATGTAGCTGAAGGCTATGCTAACTATCGTCTCGGCAAATGAGAGCGTAATTCTCAGTGAACCATGGCTAGCAACGTCGGCTGTACAACTGGGACGAGTGCTAGTACGTCTCTCTAGACCTGACGTGTGGCGGCGCTCGGTCTGCCATCACTGACAGTGGCGACACGCGGGTCCGTCGTATATTAGCGGACCGCGGCCGATTTTAAAGGCTACCACCTAGCAAGTGTGGTGTCTGGCGGTGACACCACAGAAACAATCAGGATTATTGATGCTGCAGTGCTGACCAGTACATAGACACAACTTGTAATATCGTCTTGATGTTCTACGAGCCTCGAGTGGGAACATGCACTGACATTGTGGTGAAAAAAACAGAGCCGCTACACGTTTCAGAGTTATTTTCTGAAATGATAGCGGTATTTTATGGACATCCTTTATAATGGTTTAGGCGTCCAAACCAATTAAGTCGGAGAGTGGCTAGTCAAGCTGCTTTCCCCATCGCTACTCAACACGGGACTGGTGTGAAGATATCTATAGTAGATTGCATTAGTGGTCCGTTCTCTCCATTCAGTCACCTCTTTCTTGTTGGATCGGTAACATAATTTGTTGACTTGATAACAGAACATTCAGGTTCTGTTACTGCTTACACAAAATGCTTGAGGAACGTTGCTTGTGAAAAAATTTCCACAATCATTGAGCTCGAAAGGGCGGTGGGAAAACTGGTGTTTGAGGATTATAAAACCAAAACCATAAATTTGGAAATACAAAACCACATTATGTCCTTATTCGAAGTAAGTGTGTGAGTGTCCACAGACTGAACTCTGTAACAAAACGGTACAACACCGCCAGTATTTTTGTTACTATAGTTGTTGTTCTCTTAGACCAATATCGGTACTCACTTTTTTTTTCCAACAGAAAAATAACCCAAATTTCTGACCGTATTCTTTTTGTCTTCAACTGCGGTTTCTCTTAGACCAATATCGGTACTCACTTTTTTTTCCCAACAGAAAAATAACCCAAATTTCTGACCGTATTCTTTTTGTCTTCAACTGCGGTTTCTCTAGAAAGCTCATCTTCATATGCATCAGTACTTCTGAAATTCACACGTAAGTGCTTGAGCGAGGGTTCATCGATCCGCCTTCAGACTGTTTGTCTATATTTCTACTCTCTAACAGCACGAGGCGAAAGCTAACGCTTAAATCGTTGCGTGAAAGCTCAGATTTATTTTATCAGAATGATCATTTCTTCCTGTGTACGTGGGCATCATCAAAATTATTTCGCATTTGGCGGAGAAAGTTGGGGATTGAAATTTCGTGAAAAGATTTCAACGAAAGAAAAAATGTCTTTGCTTTAATGAGTGTCACTCCAACCTGCGTATGGCATCTGTAACAGCTTTTCCCTGTTTTCGGGTACTGGACAATGGGGTGCGCAAGCGTAGTGCTTTTACTAGATCTGTTTCATTTTCTAACTGTTCTTCCAATAAAACGCAGTCTTTGGTTCGCCTTCTGCATCACATTTTCCATGTGATATTCCAATTAAAGTTTTTCATTATTGTAACCCGTAGGTATTTGCTTATACTGACAACCTTTAAATTTTTGTGATTCATTGTGTAACCAAAATTTTACGGAATTCTTTTTGTACGCATGTGATTGACGTCAGATTTCTTGTTTAAAGTCAATTACCACTTTATGCACCATACAAATATCTTCTCTAAATCATTTTGCAATTGGTTTCGATTGTCTGATGACTTTTACTAGCCCATAAACGACAGCATCATCTGCAAAAATTCTAAGACTGTCTACAGATTACGAACAGCAGTGGGCCTCTACACTTCCTTGGGGAAAATCCAGATATTATTTTCGTCTTACTCAACAACGTCCCAATAGTTTGTACGTACTGTGACCGTTCTGATAGGAAATTACGAACCCAGTCGCACAACTGCGACGATACTCCACAGGGAAACAACATGATTAGAAGCCGCTTGTGAGGAACGATAAGAAAAGTCTTCTGGATATCTCCAAATATGGAATCAATGTGAGCTCGCCGGCCGGAGTGTCCGACCGGTTAAAGGCGCTCCAGTCTGGAACCGCACGACCGCTACGGTCGCAGGTTCGCATCCTGCAAGTAGTTCTAAGTTCTAGGGGACTTAACGACCACAGCAGTAGTTGAGTCCCATAGTGCTCAGAGCCATTTGAACCATTTTTGAATGTGAGCTCCCCTGTCAATAGCATTCATTACTGCGTGTGAATTAAAAACCAGTTGCGTTTCACAAGAACAATATCCTGAAACGATGCTCACTGTCAGTCGAACGTTTTCTTCGAAGTAATTCATAATGTTCGAACACAGTATATGTATCAAAATCCTACTTCAAATCTACGTCAGCGATATGGGTCTGTTGTCTTATTTCCTTTTTTTAGTATGTGTACCTGTCCAATCCTCAGTTAATGTATCTTACGTGCCGGCCGCGGTGGTCTAGCGGTTCTAGGCGCTCAGTCCTGAACCGCGCGACTACTACGGTCGCAGGTTCGAATCCTGCCTCGGGCATGGATGTGTGTGATGCCCTTAGGTTATTTAGGTTTAAGTAGTTCTAAGTTCTAGGGGACTGATGACCTCAGATGTTAAGTCCCATAGTGCTCAGAGCCATTTGAACCATTTTTTTTTTTGTTTTAATCTTTCGTCGAGTGAGCAACTGTACATGATAAATAAGCACGGAGCTACTCTATCAGCGCAATCTAAAAAATTGGCTCTGAGCAGTATGGGACTTAACTTCTGAGGTCATCAGTCCCTTAGAACTTAGAAATACTTAAACCTAACTAACCTAAGGACATCACGCACATCCACACCCGAGGCAGGATTCGAACCTGCGACGTAGCGGTCGCGCGGTTCCATATTGGCGCCTAGAAACGCTCGGCCACTCTGGTCGGCCGTAATCTAAAAGGAACGTAATTAGTATGCAATCTCGTCTTTATTAACTGACGTAATCTGTTTCGCTACACAGGGAGTTAAGTAGTTACTGATGGTATCAGCCGTTCTTGATTCGAGTTATGGAATACCAACTTCGTCTCCTTTGGCACTGAATGATCGATCTAAATCTTCGACTAATCCAGTTTCGCACCAATTCTCTCTTCTTGACGGTTTTAATCACTTCTAGGATAGGTTCTGCTTGACAGTTTTAATCACTTCTAGGATAGGTTCTGCAACTCGACTTGTTGCCCCAACAGCAAGGCAGACAAGCAGCTACCACCAGGGAATCACGTCACTGGCACAGCACGTGGAACGTGCCTTCTGTCGCTGACCGTGGTCCACGTACGCAGCATGGATGCTGGCTGCATCTGCGGAGCAGTCAGCGAGCGTAATCAGAGCCTCGCGCCGTGGGCAGTGTACAGCTACGCACATTCTGGCACGCGCCAAGCTGTGCGATCACCTTGCACGTGCGCCACGCGTGTCCTCAGCGAGTCGGCGCACACGCCCACACGTGGCCGCTACCAGCGTTCCTAATCTTGCCTCCTCCCACACAGTTACTCCTATACAGTCCTACGACGCAGCTGACTAGCTGTGTTGTTTGTGGTCTTCAACTCTCCCCGCTACACTATCCTGAGCAAGCCTTTCTCCATGTAACTACACTGCAACTTACATCCATTCGAACTTGTCTAGTGTATTCAAGCCTTGCACTCTCCCCCCCTCCCCCTCTCTTCCCACAACTTTTACCCCCATCTCACTCTCCCATCATTGCCTAACTGACGATTCCTTGATGCCTCAGGATTTGTGTGTCCTGTTGACGGATGCTTTTCCGTAGAGTTGTGCCGTAAACTTCATTTCTCCCCAGTTCAGTTAGGTACCTCCTCAATTATCCCATATACCCATCTAGTTCTCATCATTCTACTGTAGCACCCCATCTGAACAGCTAAAAGCTGCATTTCGTCTACAATTTTTGTGCCTGATGTCAATCTAATTCTCTCAGCACCACAATTTAATTCAACTACATTCCATTACCCTTGTTTTTTTGTTGATATTCATCTTATAACATCTCTTCAAGATACTATGCATTCCCTTCAGCTGACCATCCAGGTCCACCTCCACCTCCAGCAGAACTACACTGTCATCGGCAAACATCAACGTGTTTATTTCTTCGTCTTCAATATTAATTCTCTCTGCAAAATTATTATTAGTTACCTCTACTCCTGGCTCAAGGTTTATATTGAATTACATCGGGGATTGGCTACAACCCTGTTTCACTCTTCCCTCCTTTCAACTACTGCTTCCTTTTGTGTCCTAATCTTTCTAACAGTGGTCTGGTTTTTGTCCATAGTGCAGATAAGCTTTCGGGCTCCCTGTGTTTTATCTGTGTTACCCTCAGAATTTCACAGAATGTATTCTACTCAACATTATCTAAAGCTTCCTCTGAGACTGCAAATGTAGATTTGCCTTGTATCACTTATTACTACAACAGGTCATGCTTGGCAAAACTAGAAGAAAAGTTTCCTCTAATGATTTGTCCGGAAACCAACACCTGTAGAGATTTAGGACAATCTGTCCTCTCAATCCTGCCCCTCTGTTACATGGAAGTAGACGCCATAAGAGCAGTGTTTCTTTTGGTTACCACGCATTCTGACATATCCTTCAGCCCTCCTTCGCAACGAATCACGCTCTCTCAAATATACCTCGCTCCATTCTGACAAGGTCACACGCTCCTATAATGCCTTCACATTGTCCATGGATTGGGCACACATTAATGGTTTTAAATGTCCTCCCAAGTCAGAAACCCGAGTTGAGTTCCTGTTAACGGGCAGGTCATGCTACCGAACCAGTCCATAATGAAATCACTGATGATCTGGTAACGTAAATCGCGGTCAGCACAACCTCAGCTGACTGATGTAGCGGATCGTTGCACTGCTATGACTGGTTTCACCGCTGTCTTAAATATCCAGCGAACTATAACCATTCGACGATGCACAGTGAACTGCAGCAGTAGAACGGACCACATCACGGAACACTGTATCACTCGTCACAAGTAAAACGACCCATATCTCAACAAATGGTTCAAATGGCTCAGAGCACTATCGGACTTAACATCTGACGTCATCAGTCGCCTAGACTTAGAACTACTGAAACCTAACTAACCTAAGGACATCGCACACATCCATGCCCGAGGCAGGATTCGATCTTGCGACCGTAGCAGCAGCGCGGTTCCAGACTGAAGCGTCTAAAACCGCTCGGCCACAGCGGCCGGCTATACCTCAGCAGGCGCTGGTTTCCAAGTATATGATTAAAGCAACTTTGCTTCTAGTTTTCACCAATAGTACCTCCTATAGGAATATGTGCCTCTCTACTGCCTTGGGCTCTCCAAACCAAGGCGTACAGTGGCATGGCGGCATTGTGCGCGGTCGCGAAGTCAACAGGCGAGTGTTGGCGGCTGGTGGCTTGGCTGCCAGTTATCTCATCTGTGCGGGAAGTGGCGCCGTTTCCGCTCGCATCTGTTCAGCTCCGTTCCGTTCGGTCACGTTGCGTTCCCACAGTGCGGGCGCAGCAGCTGTCGCCACAACAATTGGCTCTGGTTCAATTGGCTCTGAGCACTATGGGACTCAACTGCTGTGGTCATCAGTACCCTAGAACTGAGAACTAATTAAACCTAACTAACCTAAGGACATCACACACATCCATGCCCGAGGCAGGATTCGAACCTGCGACCGTAGCAGCAGCGCGGCTCCGGACTGGAGCGCCTAGAACCGCACGACCACCGCGGCCGGCTGTCGCCACAACACTCACTTCACTACTGATACTTCGCGGCTGCCATGGGGTGTTGACAATTCCCCGTTCAAAACGCCGAAGGGAGTTAGATCGAAATTAATTAGCTGAATGCAAATAATTTTGCGTCAGCTGTATTAGGTACAGGTGTTCTACCTGATGGTGACCTGTGAAAATTTGTGCCGGACCAGGATTCGAAATGGGGTGTGCCGCTCATTACGAGCGTCGACTAAATCGTCCGTTTGCTTCCCGTTACAAGGAAAGTGATTTTTAAATCGGAATTTTACTTTCGCTCTTGATAGAGCGGTCTCAAATTAGTGCAGTACGATATACGTTTTATCGCTGTGTATTGACAGACAATAAACCACGAAGAATAACCAATACCCCAGAAGCGACACCATTGCCCTGGCTCGTGTTGACTGCTGCCACCATACAGGAACGCTACACATTCGCTGCTGCAGTGCTGTTTATTCTTCCTAATTTAATGTCCGTGTTAACACATATCGATAAAACTGATATTGCACTGAACTAGTTTGGGACCGTTATGTCGAATGTGCACGTAAAATTCCGTTTTGAAATTAGATCTGTTTGTAACGGGGAACAAACCGACGCTTTTCGTCTAAGATGGTCGTCGCATGAGAGACGTAATGAGCAGCGTCTTTAGCTACACATTGCAAGAACAAAATTGGAAGCATCTGCCGAAACACCAGAGAGAATGCGCCAAAGGATCCACAGGACATACACCCGAATTATGTTATGCGCGCGCTTTGTTTGTGTGTGTGTGTGTGTGTGTGTGTGTGTGTGTGAGAGAGAGAGAGAGAGAGAGAGAGAGAGAGAGAGAGATTTGGGGGCGCGGGGGTTATGAATGAAACACACATAAAGGGTGGTCAGAAACAGTATGGGAAGCTTGTAAGGGTGTTCCACGAGAGGTTGTGCTCAGAAATAACTGCTGAGAGAAAGATTTGATACGTTGCGCCGTTTCCGAGTTGTTCAGGATAGAAGTTAGCCAATGAAGTCATCACCCGCTAAAAATTCAAGCAGCCTGCTGGAGGCGGTGTCGCAAAACGTGTGCCTCGTTTGGTTTCCTCAAACCGAGGAAACGAAGCTTTTGCCTGCCAGGCTTAAATTTATCACTTCCGAGAAAGGCACGTTTTAACTGTTAATGAGAGTTTCAAGACGTGCTAACTCTCATACCCACAGAAATCCGTACGTTGTGGCATTTTAGCGCGTGCAAGCGCTTGAATTTTCTCGTGCAACGACCTGACTGGCTCACGTCAACGCTACATAATCCGGACACGGCGCAACATATAGAATTTTTTTTCTTAATTATTTCTCAGCAAAAGCTTCACTGCAACACTCTTACAAGCTTTTCGGCCTGCTTCTGACCACACTTTATATATAAGGTGATTCCGCTGCCCCTACCATTGGGTTTTATGCAACCCGCAGCGGCTTCAAAATCCACACGCGAGATTTTCATATTATCTCGCTCGCTCTGGGTAAACTACTGGTCCTACACAAAAAAAAGGACAGAACTTTTCTGTAGGATATTATACATAGTTAAATTCTGAAATGGCTTACATTTTCGCAAGAGGCCGTAGTTTTCGAATTATTCAAGAAAAACGCACAAACGTGACCTTCAATAGCGATTTTGTTGAATAACTGTAAAACCATGGCATCCAATGAAAACTTATTCCAGTGCAAAATTTGACCACATTAAACTTCCTACACGGTGGCTACTCAAACTTCATTTTAAAACAATCACAATTCCAGCTATGGGTAACAAGATGGCATTATGAGAAATTGAAGAGTGCTTTGGGGAGGGGGGGGGGGGCAGCATCTTACAATAACGAGTTTTCCTTCCTCTTGGCTGAGATTGCAGTTTTTGAACATCGATACTTGATATGGAATAATATTCCTGTAGTTAAAATATTAAGTATTTTAAAATTTGGGATTTGTAAAACCAAAATTAATCTCCAACGCTAGGTTAAAGACACAGAATTCCCTGAGATTTTTATAAAATTCCACCACATTTCCCTTATTTTTTTCAGGGAAAATGTAATTTCTTGAGAATTCCAGGTTTTTCAGAACAGTCGCCTTCCTGTTCTATAAAAAGGTGGTGATTTTTGCTGTGTAAGGAATAGTTTACGCGTAGTGAGCGAGAGAACATGAAAATGTCGCTCGTGGTTTTTGAAGGTGTTGTGGGTTGCATAAAACCCAGAGGTAGGAGCACCGCAATGACACTTCGTATGTACACACTTGACCACATCTGCACGTGCGCCAACTTTTCCACCATACTTTATTAAACTGGCGACTGTGTACTGTGGAGTAGAGCTAGCGAGCAGTGATATGGGACCCTCCAGTGCGGCCGTGAGCGCGTGCTGTTTGTCGACGCTGGAGTCCAGCCGCGGCCGGTCGCCGGAGCAGAGCAGAGGCCTGGAGCGTGAGCGAGTAGTAGGGAGGGGGCGTGTAATTGGCGGCACGTCTCGGCCCGGCCGGGCGCTGCGCCCAGGAACCGGTTGGCGGCCGGCGGTCGCCGGCGCTGTGGGCACGGGCACGCCCTGCTCCTGCTCTGCCGTGCTCAGCCTTCGCCTCGCCTTTCTCACGGCGCCCGCGCACACGTGCCACAGCTGCGGCCACAGGCCCGCCGGCAAGTGGTCGTGGCGGGAGGTGCTGGTCGCGAACGTCACCCCAGCCAGATTCGAGTTAAAGGGGTCAAACTGCTACGTCATCAGTCGCTTCATCCTATACGCCTCGAACCAGGAATAATCCTCGGTAGAAGGGTTGTTGTTGTTGTGGTCTTCAGTCCTGAGACGGGTTTGATGCAGCTCTCCATGCTACTCTATCCTGTGCAAGCTTCTTCATCTCCCAGTACCTACTGCAACCTACATCCTTCTGAATCTGCTTAGTGTATTCATCTCTTGGTCTCCCCCTACGATTTTTACCCTCCACGCTGCCCTCCAATACTAAATTGGTGATCCCTTGATGCCTCAGAACATGTCCTACCAACCGATCCCTTCTTCTGGTCAAGTTGTGCCACAAACTTCTCTTCTCCCCAATCCTATTCAATACTTCCTCATTAGTTATGTGATCTACCCATCTAATCTTCAGCATTCTTCGGTAGCACCACTTTTCGAAAGCTTCTATTCTCTTCTTGTCCAAACTACTTACCGTCCATGTTTCACTTCCATACATGGCTACACTCCATACAAATACTTTCAGAAATGACTTCCTGACACTTAAATCTATACTCGATGTTAACAAATTTCTCTTCTTCAGAAACGCTTTCCTTTCCATTGCCAGTCTACATTTTATATCCTCTCTACTTCGACCGTCATCAGTTATTTTGCTCCCCAAATAGCAAAACTCCTTTACTACTTTAAGTGTCTCATTTACTAATCTAATTCCCTCAGCATCATCCGACTTAATTCGACTACATTCCATTATTCTCGTTTTGTTTTTGTTGATGTTCATCTTATATCTTCCCTTCAAGACACCATCCATTCCGTTCAACTGCTCTTCCAATTACTTTGCTGTCTGAAAGAATTATAATGTCATCGGCGAATCTCAAAGTTTTTATTTCTTCTCCATGGATTTTAATACCTACCCCGAATTTTTCTTTTGTTTCCTTTACTGCTTGCTCAATATACAGATTGAATAACATCGGGGAGAGGCTACAACCCTGTCTCACTCCCTTCCCAACCACTGCTTCCCTTTCATGTCACTCGACTCTTATAACTGCCATCTGGTTTCTGTATAAAGTGTAAATAGCCTTTCGTTCCCTGTATTTTACCCCTGCCACCTTTAGAATTTGAAAGAGAGTATTCCAGTCAACATTGTCAAAAGCTTTCTCTAAGTCTACAAATGCTAGAAGGGTATAAAATGCAAATCCTGGGAAGCCCGATTGCAAACAAGATACAATGAGACAGACAAAATGAAGGAGAAGTACGAGGGGAGTGAGAGGCGGTAAGGTGAGCGAGCGCTCTACCCAGTGTCTCGACCTGAACCCAGTTCGGACTGTCCTGACCAGAGGGCCCAACTGAACCCAATGCAACACCTCTGGGACGAGTTAGAAAGTTGGTTTCGCTCCAGACTCCATCGTTAAACATAACTACCGTCTCCAGTTTCGGCTCTTGAGGAAGAATGGGCTGCTATCCTCCACATACCTTCAGATACCTTATAAAAGTGTCCTGAGCAGAGTCCAATCCGTCATGAACGCCAAGAATGCACACCCTGCTTTTTAATATCCATTGATAGGTGTCTAGATACTACTGATCAGGTATTTATGTAGAGTATGTGGGGGACAATGAAGATATTTCCGAAACTATCCGTCACTAGTCACGTTTTCGTATGTTGTTACTGACCTCCGTTCCTCCGTTGTGCACTGCAGTGGTTGTACAGTGGCTGCTGTCGTGGCTGTGGAGAAATGAGTATTTCAGGTGGTCGCCATCACACCGTGGTGCTCACCAGGACATCTGTGCCTTCCACATCAGATTGTTCTATAGGGTTGCCGTACTTTTACCGATATCCTATAATGTCAGTATATCTTTTCGAATGTTCAGTACATATTGAAACAGCAAGTACCGCATTGATCCGTAGGCCAGCATAATCGCTTTCACAACTGAGTTACATGACGTAGTAACGGCAGGGGAACAAATAATCAAAAACAATAATCCGTTTATAGTGACGAAGTGCGTAAACAACGAATGTTTGTGTGAGCGATCAGTGTGACCAGCAAAAAATGACTTATCTGAAGAAAGAAATCGGCAAGAAAAAATATCTACATCCATTGATACAATAATTAACCAACACGAAAACTAACTTCCCATCAGAAATCCCAAATTCTTTCAAGTGATCAAGCAAGAAAGTTTCCGGACATCACAGACTGGACATATTAACCGGAAAAGAAGAAGGCACGGCAGCGTTCATACCACGATTTCAACTAAACTTACTATTCACATTCGAAAGGCGCCGCATTCCGTTAAGATAGCATATTGTACATTCCAGTGTTATGGAGAGAATTTAAAAGAATTGTTTGTGGCGCGGACAACTATACGTAGCGTGTCCGCGTGTTGGACAACCACAAAACTTAACTGCTCAGTTAAACACATATTACTACACAATTAGGACTATATACTGCATTACTAATATCTGCTGCTACTTGCCGCCTTGAAATAGAGTAAGATGCGACGACAGACTAATGCAACGTAAATGGTCAAATCTCTCTCTCTCTCTCTCTCTCTCTCTCTCTCTCTCTCTCTCCGACAGATAGCTCGCCGGAGGTCAACAACACTCGCGCCTCGCCGGTCTTATCGGCTCCCGTGGTGATAGCGACCGACACAATGCCGCTACAGCAAGTGCTTCCAAACCTGAAACCAACAACTGACCGGGTGTAGGTGTGCCCGCTACTGCTTCAAACGGACACAGTTTCCTATCCAACATTTGCATCGTTAGAAGAGATTCTCAGCTGCTATCCTTTGTAACACGTCATGGTCAAGACAAGAAATCAATGCGACGTACGGTGACAGCACTATCAGCCATAAGTCTTTACAACCACAACTGTTCAGGGAACTGCTACTTGATTGCGAATAGTACCGGAAACCAATAGTACGGATCCTTCATCGCTACTGAATAGTAATTTTACACCATGTAGAAACAGTACCATTACACCAAATCTTTGTTGTGTGTGTGTGTGTGTGTGTGTGTGTGTTGTCCTTAGCGTAAGTTAGTTTAAGTTACATTAAGTAGTGCGTAAGCCTAGAGACCGATGACATCAGCAATTTGGTCCCATAGTCCTTACCACAAATTTCCAATTTTCGAAATGAAACCACTGCTGCAGTATGTTTTTGCTTGTTATTTGGGACTTATTTGTTTTAGCAGTATAAGTTCGCGGAGGTTTCGAAATGTGCCAATGTCCCTGGGAAAAATGAAAAATTTGGTTTCATACGTATGTCATGAAATGATGAGCGGTTGAAAACTGTGTATCCCAGTGCTTCCAAAGTGAAACCACCTCCTTAAATTAATTGTTTACTTTATGCCACTGTCTCCCTATATTAGTTGCTTACTATGAAGGTAAAGGTCAATATTGTGAATATTTTAAACAATTTTTTTGTATTATTGAGACTCAAAGAGTTAAGCAAATGAGGTTCCAGGACAAATCAACAAGAAAAATGACTACAGCCCTCTGGATAATGGAGAGGAAGGAACACCACTGCCATAGGATCCGCAACTACTAACACAACTGACTAACACAATAGCTGAATGTCGTGGTATTTAATTGACCTATACGAAACTAGAATAGAAAACTTCAAATTTCGGATCCTTTAATTTTCCTCTTATGTAAAAAAAATACTAATAAAAAATCGGAAGTTCAGTGTAATCCAGAATACATACTTAAACGTCTGACAGAAATTATATTGCTGTGCATTGAATAGGTTTTGCATACAGGAGGAAATTTGGTGTAGAATTAACACGGGAGTCGTACCCATCACGCACCGGTTCCTTGAATTTCAGCGTCCACTCACCTCACGTAATACTGACAATTCCGCGAGCTTCCGACTACGCCATATCTGCACGTCGCGGACGCCGGCTAAAACGTGGGGAGATTCGTGTCTCGCCTTTTGTACAGACACGTGTTAACGGCGCAAAATGTTGCGGCAGCGCCCGGTTTGCGGAAAGAAAACAATCTGGTCTGGTCGGGTCCACGAAAAACACGAACCGGAAACCGCGAGACCGGCGGCCGGCAGTTGGGTCCAAACAGCAGGCGGGAGCCGAAAAAGCAAACACTGGCGCAGCCTCTCGTTCCGGGAATGTCGTAGCGGACTCGCCGAGCGCCCGCTACTGACGGCTGAGGAACGACTCTCTGGTCTCGCACTCGCTACCAAAGCGACGGAAATCTGGACTGCGGCGCTACTGTCGTGGGCACTGCACACCACTACTTGTGAGACAAGTGGCTCTACATCTGCGCTCCTCAAGTTACTTTACGGTGTGCGGAGGAGGGAATTTTACCTTCGTGGTCTCTTCGCAGGTATACTTTCGAGGAAATAGTACAATGCTCGACTGTTCTATGATTTCGCAATATGAACAGTAAAGCACACCCTACGGAGAACGGCAGCTTCTGTCGCTAGAGACTGATGAACATCTGCATGACGCTACCACCTACTGGACGAACATATAACGAAACGTGCTGCTCGCCTTACGGTCTTCTCTATACGGGGTGCCCAAGGATGAATGATCAACATTGTGATATGACAAGAACTACCATATGAAGCAAAAACCTTCGTATGAACATATGCCCTATTCCGAATATCCGAGACCGAACAATTTAACGTACATTGATATCTATTTTGTATATTATTCAGTTCATTACCAGGTTTAAATGCGCAGAACAGTACACGTTACAACATGCGTTTTACAAAGTATCAATTGATAAGTACGTATTTTTATTACAATCACATCTAACCATTGTCGTGCAAGCCACATTAAAAACGTTGTGCAGTTCACAATCAATGTTCGAATATTCGACTGGCAACTTCAATTTCGTTTCAGCAATCTTGGGAGAACATGTGTCGCTCGTCTGGGTGCCTCTGCAAGTTTCCTAATGAGGGCAGCAGCGTCCAAGATGCGACCAAGCAGTTCATCTCGCGTATTTGTGTTTGTGAAATTTTATGGGACTTAACTACTAAGGTCATTAGTCCCTAAGCTTACACACTACTTAACCTAAATTATCCTAAGGACAAACACACACCCACGCCCGAGGGAGGACTCTAACCTCCGCCGGGACCAGCCGCACAGTCCACGACTGTAGCGCCTTTGACCGCTCGGCTAATCCCGCGCGGCTCGCGTATTCGGCTATTGTTTGTACACCTAGATTTCATCCAGTCCCACCAACAAAAATCTAATGGTGCAAGGTCTGGGGATCTTGGTGGTCAATTAGTTATAGAACCACGACAAATCCAGCGATAAGGGCTAGTGCGGTTGACATGTTCTCTCACACGTCTCGTAAAATATGGAAGGGGTCCGTCAGGCTGTAAGTACATTTGCAGTCCGTGTGGCCAAAGGGAAACGTAGTCAAATTGCTCAAACAAATGTAAAAAAGAAGTATGGCTCTTCTAAAATACAACCTATCAACACGCTCAAAAACCAATGAAAATTTAGTTTCAAATGAGCATTTCTGTCACATATCTGAATATTGAGCATCCGTTGCTGGGACACCACGTACATAATTCTGTCACACAGCAAAGGACTTGGGAAAAAAAAAAAAAAAGTTCAAATGGCTCTGAGCACTATGGGACTTAACATCTTAGGTCATCAGTCCCCTAGAACTTAGAACCTTAAACCTATCTAACCTAAGGACATCACACACACCCATGCCCGAGGCAGGATTCGAACCTGCGACCGTAGCGGTCGCGCGGTTACAGGCTGAAACGCCTTAGAACCGCTCGGCCACACCGGCCGGCTTTTGCAAGAGCAATTGGAATGGCGTGGATAGTGTCTTGAAATGAGGCTGTAACGTGAACATCGACAAGACTAAAAAAGTGTAATGGAATGTGATCTGAGTACATCTTGCGTTTCTGAGGGAATTATGTTAAGGAAGTGAGACGCAAGACTAGTAGATGAGTTTTGTTACTCTGTGAGCAAAGTAATTGAAGTTAGTCAAAGCAGAGAGGATAGATAGGCAATGGCAAGAAAATCGAAATAAATGGTTGTAGCTCCATCATAAATTGCACTGACAATCATTTATTTCAGTTACAAAACGAGTTGCAGGCCGATTTTTCACCTGCAGCTTGCTGCAAGTTCGTAAGCAAGGAAATCACTTTTAAAAAGAGGATGCTGTTAACCAAAGCAAAGTACAGCTCTACCGTCTGGTCTCTGACGTGCAAATCGGGTGCGACCGACCGCCGTGTCATCCTAAACAGTTCTCCCGTCCGTTGTCGGCCGTTGAATCTGCTAATTTCTCAATCATGTAGCTCCTCGACTGGCATCACGGGGCTGAGAGACCCCATACCAGTCCTTCCACCAAGAAAAGGATGGCAATGATGATGATGAGCGTTTGGCGTCATTGGCCGGGAGGCCCCTCGCGGGGCAGGTCCGGCCGCCTTGGCGCAGGTCTTATTACATTCGGCGCCACATTGGGCGACCTGCACGCCGGATGGGGATGAAATGATGA
Organism: Schistocerca cancellata; assembly: GCF_023864275.1. Classification (NCBI taxonomy): domain Eukaryota; kingdom Metazoa; phylum Arthropoda; class Insecta; order Orthoptera; family Acrididae; genus Schistocerca; species Schistocerca cancellata. Next base: position 159,309,665 of record NC_064632.1, read on the forward strand.
TGAACACAACACAACACCCAGTCCCTGAGCGGAGAAAATCTCCGACCCAGCCGGGAATCGAACCCGGGCCCGGAGGACGGCAATCCGTCACGCTGACCACTCAGCTACTGGGGCGGACATAGGATGGCAATGAACCACGCTCACTACTCAGCTACGGAGGCGGAGAATATGTCTAACAGAAAGTCTTTTCTGAGTGTATTTGTCTAGAGTGTAGCCTTGCACAGAGGTTAAACGTAGACGGTAATCTGTTCAGGCAAGAGAGAGAATGTAAGTTTTCAGATGTGGCGCTGGAAAAAAAAAGAACCTCGAGATTATATGAGCAAATCGTGTAACGAAATGCGGCAGCAAGTTGGTGGAAGAAGACATTTACCACACAATATGAATAAAATAAGAGTTTGTCGATCGGGCACATCCTGAGGCTTCGAGGGTTTGTATGGTAATGTATGAAAGTGTGGAGGGTAAAAATTTTAGTAGAGCAGCTAGTCTTTGACACAGTAAGCTGTTCAAATGAATGCGGATTGCGGTAAGTCTGCGGATATGGGAAAGGTTTCTTGAGGATAGACTAGCGTGTAGGGCTGCAGCATATCTTTCGAAGTGAAGACCACAATAACACGAAAATGGCTGTTAACACAACAGTCATTCTACCCTCAGATATTAGAATCGACGGTAAGGGTTACTCGCACGATCCTGTAAACCAGCATTCTTTTGTGTAAGATTTTTTTATTTCTCTTTCTACAATTTGTAATTGTTGTCGAAAGGCGCATTGTCTCTTCACAGCAATGTTCGGTTTCACGGTTAAGGTTTTGTCTAGTAGTAATTACTTCAAGTTAATGAGCAACGCTTTTACCTGTAAAGTATCATCAAATACTTTACGGGTGATTCCTTCTTGGGCACAAATATTACTCTCATTATTAGGTTGATTAGTGCATCCTAAATCACCGACGGAACACAAGTCTTCAACTTATAATCCGTAGATATATGCAACACTTCACTTTCTAAATCCCTTTTATAATCCGAATCAATAAAATATACTAAGCAGACACGTGCATTCCAACTGAAAACGAAACCTTTACAGGCGTTAGTCCGTTTTCGTTTCGCCTCATCGTTTTTAGGAAATATAGGAAGCTTAATTCCCAACACACTCACTTGTCTGCTTTGGATAGTCAACTGACGACCGCGCAGCAAACTAATATTTTTCAGTTAAAATCTTACTCTAAAAAAATCCCTCAGTACACTGATAACTACGGCGTAACTCTGTAATATATCGCAAGTCATTAATAAATTTTCATACTGCTGTAAAAAGCCTCGTTTTCGCCCGCAAATGCAATTATGACAATGTTTTATGGCAAATGCGTGGTACTCAGCGCTGGTTGTGCTCACTGTGACGTCAGCGGCACGGCTTGCTACTGTGCAAACACCTCGTGATCCCTACCGTGTATTCTAGTATCCGTGGTTCTAAGAATCGTGCTATTCTTTACACATTCCGGCAAGAGAGCACAATGGGCATTGCACGGTCGCAAAAATATGATTTAAGCCGTTCAGAGGCGAAGGTCCAGAGTAGGTGGCCAGCGCGTGAAATGCGCTGAGGGGATCACGGGCGAATGGTAAAATGAAACGAAAGGTTACCCCAGACCGGGAACGCATAGGATGTCTACAGAACCCTTGTGATAGCGACGACACGAGCAAATCCCAAAATTGGGAAGCAAACAAGATGTGCGCGCGACATAGGGCTTGGGATGAGCATCGGCGACCCCTGATCTCACACACACACACACACACACACACACACACACACACACAGCCAGCCTACGCGCCCATTACGAACGCGGCGGCTCGGTGCAAAGTCCGCAAAGGATTGCGAGGCACCATACCCTCAACATTGTGTCCTGCACCGGACAAAGGGCAGCCGAAGGCCGCCAGGGAGGCCAAACCCTGCCCTGCAAGGGCGGGGGCCACGGTTTGCTTTGTGTTCTTTGGCGCGCTGCAGATAAGATAGCGCGCAAGCCGAAGCTCGTCTGGCGCAAACAGAAACGCCTCACTCCTTTCCGCAAAACGGGTTCCTCCTCTTCCTGTGTGTGCTTTGCCGTTTTTTGCGATACCCGCCCGTCAAGAACGACATTACAACGCCCACTGCCGCCTTTTACTCACTGAAAGGTCCCACATCACGTCGGCAAAACTATGCTAACAACGAATGTCAGTTTTACTGCGCGAAATTACTCAGACGGAAACCCCATAGGCCCGTAAAACAGAATCCACCTGCATATAAACCTACACAAAATAAGCTAATTTTTCTGTCTGTCGCTTGCTGTTTCCTTTACTTCAAAATTACCCGTTTCGGACAACGTCGCACATGATCTGAAGATGGGCGGTATTGGCCGAAACTCATAATTTTTTATTAAAGAAACAGATCGACAGACAAAAGTAAATCTATTATTTCAGTAAATAATCAGTCGTAAATGATGATGATGATGATGATGATGATGAAGAAGCAACCAGCTACTTTGTTATGCACTTTTACCCAAGCGAAAGCGTTTCGGACTTTCACCTGTCTGCAATTGGCGTAATACATTTGTGACTCTTCATTCAGTAGATAGTTACAACATCGACAGCAAACTGGATGCTGCAGCTGCTTGTGCAGAATAATTTTGTTTATCCACTACACTTCACGATTATTTCGCACAGGGCAGCTGCAGCATCCAGTTTGCTGTCGATGTTTTAACTATGTACTGACTGAAGACTCAAATATGTATTATGCTAACTGAAGATGGCTGAATGCTCGAAACGTGTTTTAGCTTAAATAAAAATACATAGAAAGGTAGCCGGTTGCTGTATTTACTAGAATAATATACCCCACAGCCCCAGAGCTCAACAGCGAGTAAAATGGATAAATTAAAATATACCTGTTTTGTATGAAGAAGCATCGCGGATAATTCCACTGTGACGAATAGTCCAGTTTTTATAAACCGAAGTTTTATGAACTGAGATTTTTTAAGTGTGCAATGTACACAGAGACAATCAAACATCGCAACAGAACTCAGACATATGAAGTTGACGGATCCCATTCCTAGGCACGGCAATGAAGTGGTAGTCTTCTCCAGGTTTTCCTACAGCTGCAACCATTAGAAGAGCACGGCATATTCTGATACGTTAATATTGCCAGATCGTCGTCTTCTAAGGAAGCCACATTTCAATGAGGTATCTAAACAAAGTTTGACACTGTACCGAAGATTTCCTGTCAGTCTGGACGCGGTGTGTTTCCCTGGATGGACAGTCGTCTACGGACGAATATTTGGTATGACTCGGCAGATAATAGGGAAGTGGTTCATGTTGTAAGTAAATGACTTCGGGGACAGTACCTATACTGTTCGCAGAAGAGCTTCTGTGAAGTTTGGAAGGTAGGAGACGAGGTACTGGCAGAACTGAAGCTGTGAGGACAGGTCGTGAGTCGTGCTTGGAAAGCTCAGATGGTAGAGCACTTGTCCGAGAAAGGCAAAGGTCCCGATTTCGAGTCTCGTTCCGGCACACAGTTTTAATCTGCCAGGAAGTTTCACCTACACTGTTGTGGTTTGATGCAGCTCTTCTTGCTACTCCATCCTGCACAAGCCTCATCATCTCCGAACCGAATAACTACTGAGCTTACATTTTTCTCAACTTGCTTACATTTGACAAATCTTGGTCGTCCTCTTACACCCCCTCCCCCCCCCCCCCCCCCCACACACACACTTCCCTCCAGTACTCGACTGGCGAACCCTTGATAACTCATGATGTAACCTATCAACCGAGCCCTTGCTTTAGTCAAATTGTGCTACAAATTTTTCTTCTCACTTCTGTTCAGTACCTCCTCATTCGTTACGCGATCTACACATCTGATTGCAGCATTCTTCTACAGATTTTAAAAGCTTCTATTCTCTGAATTGTTTATCTTCCACATTTCACGTCCATACAAGACTACACTGCAGACTGGAAAGACTTGCTAACGCTTAAATCCATATTTTATGTTAACAGATTTCTCTTCTTCAGAAACGTTTGCGTTTCATTGGAAGTCTGTACTTCGGCAATCAGTTATTTTGCACCGCAAATAGCAAAACAAATCCATTACTTTTAGTATCTCATTTTCTTATCTGATTACCTCAGCACCCACTGATTTAAATTGACTATATTCCATTACCCTAGATTTGCGTTTGTTAACGTTTATCTTATATCCTCCTTTCAACACACTGTGCATTCAGTTCAGCTGCTCTGACAACCGAATGGTATTCGTTTAGTTATTGATGTATTTCACGTTTTTCGCTGGTTGTTATATAAGGTTAAAATTGCAACAGTACCCAGTTAGATTTCGCAAAAACCCCAGCCTGTTACAGAGACTGGGAATCATTACTGTACAGAAACCCAGATACGTGCAGTTCACGAAAAGTAAAAAGCATGTTGAGTCACGCTTGTCATACAAACAAATGTTAGTAAGAATGAGTATAGATAGGAAACTTTACGACCAAATACTATCGGTTATACGTAAAGCAACCGGGGGCTACAGGATTCATTGCTAGCGTAGTGGGAACTGCAGTTTATCTACAAGAATGATTGCATGCGTAACAGGTACAGCTTATTCTTTAATACTATTGAGTGGACCTACATCAGGTCAGACGAACCGAGGGCTTTGGGCATGCACAACAGAGGGCGAAGCGACTGGCCACAGGCTTGACGGGTTGGCAAGCGAGTAAACAGGAATGTTGAAAAAACTTAAAATGACGACCCTGGAAGTACAATGTCGTAAATATGACGAGAATCTGTTTCAAAATTTCAGCATCCTGGCTTAAAATTAGGCAAATTACAGCTCGCAGAGGCGCGAATAAAGAGTCTTTCTTCCTCTGTTCCATTAATGAATCGAACTGTAACAAATCTCAATGAATCGTACACTCCGCCATGCACTTCATATAGTGGATCGCGGAGGATAGAAGTAGGTGTACAGTGATTTCAATAGGCAGCGCTGCACGCGCCGTGTTAACTGTTGCTTGGTCTATGAATTGGAGAGCCACACAATTTCTTACCGACTGAACGCCTCTTGACCATATACCGCGACACACGACCGGCGAATAAAAAGCTGTGGAGGCAGTGTTGGCTCCGCTACGGAAACCTGCAGACGCGTCTTCCCCGTACGGAGTTGGCACATCGCTGTCTGCCGATGCTACTTTTAAGGGTCTGTCGATACTCGCCTCTCGTATAGATCCGCAATAATCTTATAGAGCCGGCCGGGGTGGCCGAGCCGTTCTAGGGGCTTCAGTCTGGAACCGCGCGACCGCTACGGTCGCAGGTTCGAATCCTGCCTCGGGCATGGATGTGTGTGATGTGTTTAGGTTAGTTAGGTTTAAGTAGTTATAAGTTCTAGGGGACTGATGACCTCAGAAGTTACGTCCCTTAGTGCTCAGAGCCATTTGAACCAATCTTATAGATGCAGGGTAACAACGCCACGAGGAGTGTTGGCACGTAGCACCGACAGGCGAGAGCTAAACCGCGATCTTACTCGATGGCACGGCAGGCTGACTGTTCAAATGTGTCTCTGCATACTACGATCAGTTTTGTCTTTTCTTTGTGGACCGGACGGCAGCGATACGCACGAGACTGTAGCGTATTCCCAGATTCCTCGCACAATACAGATTCTCAAAATCTTTCGCGCGATCTTACTACGGCTCAAATTTCACTCCCGACTTTCTTGCTGGTCCACGTTTACTGGAACGTTCGTGCTTCCAGTGTCGTATAGTTGGACCTGTGGCAGTTTTGACTATTAATTATGAAACACTTGAATGCTTTTATAAATCATATCTCCCTGCATGCACTGCGCTGTGGCTTACAGTGTGTAGATGTAGATAAATGGAGCACACTATAATAATGTGCGCTACTGACGGTATGTCCATGAATTATGTGAGCTGAAAAAAAAAATGGTTCAAATGGCTCTGAGCACTATGGGACTTAACATCTGAGGTCATCAGTCCCCTAGAACTTAGAACTACTTAAACCTAACTAACCTAAGAACATGACATACATCCATGCCCGAGGCAGGATTCGAACCTGCGACCGTAGCAGCCGCGCGGTTCCGGACTGAAGCGCCTAGAACCGCTTGGCCACCGCAGCCGGCTATGTGAGCTGAGAATAGGGGGGAGGTGCCTGGCAAAATCTCACTAAATCTTATTTAAATGGGGCCAATGAAATCTCTCGCCAACGGCCTTGCCACAGTGGTAACACCGGCTCCCGTCAGATCACCGAAGTTAAGCGCTGTCTGGCTGGGCTAGCACTTGGATGGGTGACCATCCGGTCTGCCGAGCGCTGTTGGCAAGCGGGGTACACTCAGCCCTTGTGAGGCAAACTGAGGAGCTACTTGATTGAGAAGTAGCATCTCCGGTATCGGAAACCGACATACGGCCGGGAGAGCGGTGTGCTGACCACATGCCCTTCTATATCCGCATCCAGTGACGCCTGTGGGCTGAGGATGACACGGCGGCCGGTCGGTTCCGTTCGGCCTTCATGACCTGTTCGGGAGGGGTTTAGTTTTAGTTTAATGAAATCTCGTGTTAATTTTTTAGTTCAGAGAATATACGTTATAACAACAGATGAAGTTTTGTCTTATATAATTAATACCAAGCATACACAATATTAAAGTGCGCACCAATGTCTATGGCCTCTCTGAACTGAACTGAATTCTTTACATATACGTATGCCCAGGATGCTCGGACTAGATTTCGTTTGGGGAGTTCTCTGCCGAGCCGGTAGGAATCAAGCATTTCAGTGATTCATTAGTGGTATTCTATGTTAAGCGACATACCTAAGAGAAAGCACGCATTCGAGAAATAAGTTAAACGTTTGTGGAAGAAAGCTTATCTAAAGTTCACCGACAATAATTCTCTTGGCGATTATGTTAATCAAGAGCTTGATTCGTACGGTTGAAGGAAAGTACAAACAATTATGTCTTTCATCTGCGAAGTAATAAAGTTTAAATTGCATTTAATGTGTAAAATGTATCATATAAAGGTCTTTTTGAGGTATTAGTGAAAACGGATTAACAGTTTCTGTGGAGCCATTTTGTGCACCTTTCTCCGTTCTGTCCGTCGGAATACTACTCAAGGTAGACTTAAAAAAAAAAAGTCAATTTTAAACACGTATTGAAACGATGTTAGGTTGGTTTAAAAGAGGGGGAAAGGGAGCAGACTATGAGGTCATCAGTCGCTTGTTCCCAATAAAACAATGCCGCAAGTGTGAGAATAAAATAGACGAGACATATAACACAAAACGGAAAGAAAGGAAAGACCACTAGAACGAAGGAAAGGCAACGAACACTAAAAGGAACAAAAAGAGGAAAAGATAACAACAGAGAGATGCAAGAAACAGTGAAACGATGTTTATTACACTTTATAAATAAAACTATTATTTAAGTGTTTTAATCGATATTTAACACAAATAAAAATTATTTAATTTTTGTTTATATCTCACTACGGGGTAACCATCACGTGATGGAGGGGGGTCCGACCACATGTCACTAAATCTCACCACCAACGTGCGGAGGGAAGGGGTGGGGCCCAGATTACAAAAGAACTCACATAATTAATGGACGTCCCCTGATAAAAAGCAGCGCCACAGCTTCAATCAAGTTGGAGCAGATTGTTTATGAATGACTGCGCGATTCATTTTTGCGTCGTCGTCGTCGTCTTTGCTGCTATTTAGTAACTGGCTGGCGTGTTGCAGGTTGTGTGATGGCGGTGCGGTGACCGTACCGGAAGCAACTGGACTGAGCGTTGCCCCGGAAAGCTGCAGTTGGCCGCATTAGACGCAGCGGCTAGGCTAATGAGGAAGTGGCCGGTACAGCACCACCGCCACACGACCACAGCAGTAGACGCCACGTCGGTCTTTGCATCGCGAGTGGAAACGCCGCCGTAGCGCAGAACCAAGTCTCGCCCGCAAACGCAGCGCGACACCTGGTTCGGCGCTGCTAGCTGCGGGAGAGGTAGCTGTGTTTTAATACGAGTCGAACTGTCCGAACAACGTACGTCACAGTTCGGAAAATCTCGCGTCTTGTTCCGTCTTTTGATCGGCCTGCGATCTAGTAACTACTGTTGGTACTATCACAACGCTCTACCTTAACGTTTTTAATGCGCTATGGATTTTAATACAAAAACTATTTGTGAAACGCGGATAGAGTCATGCGTAACAACGGCAACTAATAATAATAAAAAAAAGATTGCAATCACTATTCTGTTCAATTCCCCAACTTCCGCTCGTCTCGCCGTCTAGTGACATGTGATAGTACTATCTCCACGACGGGTCTCGTTGCTACAATTCGATCTCGCGATAGAAGTTACCATCACTTTATTGCGATATATTTTGTCTGCTCGGCATTTAATTCTTGTCTAATTACCTTAACTGTTTTGTGCTGAATGTTGGCGTCTTACGTTCAAACTGATTAAAACCTGGTAACGTTTTTTATCTATTACCTTCATGAGTGAACAGGGGACTAAATTATTCATTTGCATCCTCTGATCGACAAATAAAAAATTATACTCGTTTCAGTTAAGTAATATTTTTTGGAGGACAACGTTTTAGTCTTTCTTTCACCGCTTAAAAATTAGCACAAATTTCCATATATCCATACATACTGGTACTGTATGATAAGCCATAAATTTGTTCAAACCAGTAGTTTTTGGTAGGGCTTAAATGCTATTCTCTCCGGTGTTTCGCGAAATTATCGAATTTTAAACAGACCATAGCTTTTTGTTGTGCCTATTTTGTATCTCCCTTGCACTCGCGCCGCGCGAGTCAAATTTCATGTGATAGTTCGAACAAGTCGGATATTGTGTCGAACGCTGTGCCGTATCGCTTAATTTCGAACCTGTTCGGACGCAAGTATAGTCTGCCCAGCCCTAGTTGACGGGAAGTCCTGTTAGACGGAGCTAAAACTGTCATACGTGGGATAGTATGTCTTCCCCGTTACACATAATTGGAAAATAGACAACGCTTTTTTTTTACTTTCTTTAAAAACAGCAAGCAAAAAGTTATCTGCTACTTGTCCAGAAACCAAACTGCAGTTGCAACAGTCTGAGGTCCTGAAAGGGAAGCAGCAGGCGAGAAGGCAACAAGGCAGGGTTATAGCCTCTACACGGTATAATTCAAACTGGACATTAGTAAAGTGTAAAGGAAGCCTGCGAGATATTCGGAAAGGGAATTAAACATCTGGGAAATGAAACAAACTTTCAGGTTTGCTGGTAACTCTCTAATTCTAACAGAGTAAACAACTTTGAAAGCCTGTTGAAGACAATGGATACCGTCCTGAAACGCGGTTATGCGCAGAACATGAACTAAAGTAAAACACGAGTAACAGAAGATAGTCTAATTAAATCACGCGACTCTGTTCCAGTTTATAGTTACTAGATGGCTAAGAGAGCCAACCTGTTGGAGTTACAGATTGCATAACTGATTCCACGGCAACAAAAATATTATTTCCAGTATTATTTTCATATGATTATCATCAAATTTAGAAATTTAAATGCTGTCATAACCTGCACATGAAGAGGTATAATCTTACCGAAACGTGTAGCGTAATAAGTGAAGTAACAATCTTAGAGGCCGGCCGGTGTGATGGAGCGGTTCTAGGCGCTTCAGTCTGGAACCGCGCGACCGCTAAGGTCGGAGGTTCGAGTCCTGTCTCGGGCATGGATGTGTGTGATGTCCTTAGGTTAGTTAGGTTTAAGTAGTTCTAAGTTCTAGGGGACTGATGACCTCAGCAGTTAGGTCCCATAGTGCTCAGAGCCATTTGATCAATCATAGAAATTGTGTATGTGTCTTGAGGCAAGATAATTCATTCCCTATCTGATAAAGCGATAACACAGCAACTTCTAATAAACTTTATACGAAGTTTCAAAGTTTCTCTCGCTAGTATCTCCTACGAAACAAAGAAAGAAACAAAGTTAATCGTCTGCAACATTTTCGCTCTTCACACAGTAAACCTTCATCAGGCATGACGTTTTAATTCACTATTTTCTTAAAACTAACTCATGGCGGAAACGGAGAAGATGTGTAATGCAGACTGGCAATAGCAGGAAAAATGGTTCTGAAAAAGAAGTATTTGTTAACCTCGAATGTAAATTTTATGTGTTTTTTGTACTATTTATTTGGAGTGTAGCCTTTCATGCAAGTGAAACTTCGACAAAACAATTCCGAGGAGAAGAGAAAGGAAGCTTCTGAAGAGTGGTGCTACAGAAGAATCCTATAGATTAGATGGGTAGTTCGAAGGACAAATGAGGGAGGTACTGAACCCATTGTGGCAGAAAATCTAAGGCAAAAGACTAGAGGGTTTGAAGCTATTTTCAATCGCCCTGAAGTGCTGCATAGGATAGTTGTCGCGAAAAAGTCGCCGCAACTTAAGACTTTAAACGCCAGGTGCCAATTAATGTAAATGAGATTGTAGTCGGCAGCAGTTTTAGTGTGCGAGCGGCGGTCATTGTGTCGGAGGCCACGTTCGTTCAAGGTCCGCAGTTGCCGGCGGTCGCCTGCTTGCCTTTCACGGAAACCGGCGGCCCCTTCTTCGCCTTTTCTTGCCGGCGGCACTTGCAACTGCCTTCTAGGCTGACGCGCCTGCAAAACCCGCGTCCGCGCTGTCTGCTGTTCTCCGCCGTTCTGGGAGCCTCGGACGCCCGTGATTCACCCGCTGTCCGCCAGGTGTCCCTGCAGGTGGCCGGGGGTCGAGACCACGCAACGCTTCTGCGTTGACTCACGCTCTGCGTGCCGGCACGCACTCGTTTCCTCACAATGGCCACATTGTCACGCTCCCGGCGACCAGTTCCGACACGTTTCTCCCCGCTTGTGGAAATACGTCTGCCGAACGCGATAAGCGCAGGAGTGTTATCTGCAAATATTTAGTTTTGCGCTCGATTGCGTGGGCCAGGGTTGCGAGCCTACAGGTTCACTATTGATATGGTAAATATTAACTCAATAGTTACAGATAACCTGCCAGTAAACTACTTCTACACTTTGTAAATAAAAAACTAGCCACAGTTCCATTAGAGATGGAATGTATTTCCATTCCTCCCCTTTTGAACTGAGATACGACACTGAACGAACCCGCCAGGGTAGTCGAGAGTGCTAACGCGCTGCTTCCTGGACTCGGGTAGGCGCGCTGGCCCGGATCGAATCCGCCCGGATGATTAACGACGAGGTCCGATGTGCCGGCCAGCCTGGATGTGGTTTTTAGGCGGTTTTCCACATCCTGCTAGGTGAATACCGGGCTAGTCCCCATGTTCCGCCTCAGTTCCACGGCTTGCAGACATCTGAACACATTCGCACTATTCCATGGATTGCACTCGACGCAGACAGTTGGGGTACACTAATTACGTACCGGGGGGGGGGGGGGGGGGGGTACAGGGTGGCGGCAGGAAAGGCATCCGGCCACCCCTTAAACATTAACATGCCAAATCCGAGTAACAATGGCTGACCCTGCATAGCTGCGGGACAAGGCTCAAGCGATAGATAGATATAACACTGAACAACGGTCGAATTTCGTGTACCTAACACGATCACGTCATTGTGCAATGTGAAAAAAAGAGAAATAAAACGGTTACTGACAAAAATCGTGATCCACTGTGCCACACTATGAAGTCTCATTCTGACTTACTAACTAGGCATATGTTTATTGCCACAGTGGTCTACGATTACTTTGCAAAGAATGTATTACCAAAAAAAATGGTTCAAATGGCTCTGAGCACTATGGGACTTAACATCGTTGGTCATCAGTCCCCTAGAACTTAGAACTATTTAAACCTAACTAACCTAAGGACAGCACACAACACCCAGCCATCACGAGGCAGAGAAAATCCCTTACCCCGCCGGGAATCGAACCCGGGAACCCGGGCGTGGGAAGCGAGAACGCTACCGCACGACCACGAGATGCTATTACCATTTTGATGTTCGTTATTAAAGTCTGCCATTTTCAGTGCACCCGCAGTAGTTCAACCTTGAGAATAAACCAGCTGGATCGGAAAATTTGGAAATCTGTGGTAAATTTCTATGGGACCGAACTACTGAGGTCATCGGTCCCTAGGCTTACACACTATTTAATCTAACTAACTTACGCTAAGCACAACACACACAACCATGCCGGAGGGAGGACTCGAACCTCCGACAGGGGGAGTCACGCGCATCGTGAAAGACACCTCAGACCGCAGGGCTATCCAGCACGGCAGCTGGTTCGGAACCAGCCGCCGAACATATGTACTGCAACTGTGACGCATTTGTTAATAAACGTCTCGTGAATATAGTAAACTGTTACTGGTCCTGTATCAACAAAATGTTGGAACTCAAAACATATATAAATAAAAAAATTAGATTGCACTTTGAGCTTTCCTGATGTTTCGGCTCTTAGGAACACGCTTTTTCTTTTTCTGCATCTGAGTTGTTTTTTGCACTTCAGTCTTATAAAAATTTCACACATTATTGAGATTTTACAGTGACTCCTCATTCAGCGGCGTTCTTTTGCTTGTTTGGGTTGTGAGCGGTGACAACCGTGTCAATATATTGTCTCACTGTTTTAAGTACGCTTTACGAGTGTCTCAGAACGGGGGGAGAGGGCAGAGAATGTTTCTGCAATTCAGGCGTTCCCATAACCCACTTCCACGTCCTCCCACTGCTCTTGCCATAATCTCGTCTCCCTCTGCAGCCCCCTCCACGTCAAACAGCCCTCACTCACCCTCAGTAACTGCCCCATTCACATCTCCTACAATAAACACACACAAAATGCAGTCAGCGTGCAAACGGGACCGCTTACAAAACAACTGCGGGTTCCTCAGCTAGAGCCAGCCGCTGTGGAGGAACAGTTCTAGGCACGTCAGTCCGGAACCGCGCTGCTGCTACGGTCGCAGGTTCGAATCCTGCGACGAGAATGGATGTGTGTGATGTCCTTAGGTTAGTTAGGTTTAAATAGTTCCAAGTCTAGGGGACTGATGATGTCAGATGTTAAGTTCCATACTGCTAATAGACATTTGAACCTCTGCTGGAGTATTGCTGACGTGTGTAGGACTCATATTAGACGGGACTAGTGGAGGGCATCGAACGTAATCAAAGGAGAGAGGAAGAGTCACAGGTTTTACTCACAACACACCGTCACCGAAATTGTGAGAAACCCGAACTGTCAGATGCTTGAAGAACGTCGCTCCGAAAGCCAGCTAGCAATGTTTAAGGAACCAACATTAAGCAAAGGATCTGGAGTACACTTCAACCGTCTATGTGTCGTTCCCGTGGTCTGCGAAGGCCGGATTAGGCCAACTGCTGCTCGTACAGAGACATCCAAGTAGAGTTGCGATCTACGCTAACTACGGTTCGGTCGCTTTGGAACGATACACAATTGACTTAGTAAATGGTAGGATTACATGTCGTGTTGGTAGGCAGAGAATCATAAATGAATGTGTGAGACAGAAACTTGGAGCTCGCGACTTCTCTTCGTTTTTTGTTTTACACGTAATTTGAACCTCACATCGTTCAGTGTGTTAGGCTACTGTGATTCTATACTCTTACAAAATGTATATCGCATTTTTATATGTAATAATAATAAACAGCGCTTTTACATAAACGAAAGCAATTATTTTTGATGCAGGTACAGTTAATATACACAACATAAAAACCTATATTGTTACTACTGTTGTTATTTTTTGTACTGAACAGAAGATTCATCATCGTAACCAGAGGCAAGAGTCTTCTGTCATTATTGAAAAGTGCGAAAGTGTTATGAATAACAGAAACATGTAAGAAAGTATCTAAGTGACGTCTATTAGGGCTTTTGTTTTGTGTTTCTTATTATTTTACCTTTTTTGAGTAAAATGCTATGTCTAGTACTACGATAAATCTGATTTTTTTATTTTTACTACAGTATGCCCCTGTTTCATGTTACAAGTCAAAAATTTTCAATTAAAACCTGTATTGACAGTTTCAACACTTTATTTCTAAGTAATCGACAGGAGGTTAACTATGTAGAACAAAAATGTTCTCTACGTTATGTTATCTTTCATACATCCTCACTCAGTTTCTAGACGGCTCACCGCTTCTGTTTTCTAGGGGACTCTAGTACAACACTGATTGCATACGTAAACAAAGCGACAGAAATTAGGTGCGCCCGACAGGTATGCAACACGCCTAACATACGTGTAACGCGGTCACAATCTGAACTGGCCAAAGCTACTAGGAAAACTGCGGCATTCTACTTTTGATGGTCTACGGTAGTTTTACAACTCTACATAGAAGCAATCATTCTTCAGCGGCTGCATACGCGACTGGAACGGGAGGAACACTTAGCATGTGGTATAATGGTGTGTACCCTAAGGCGCGCACTTAAGTGGCGCATATTGATGTAGAATTTAACGATGCAACGAACATTAAGACGTGTAGTAAAGAGACCAGCTGCATGCAGTAAGCGCGGCCACGGTCAGCCACAACTCCGAGCGTCCGCTGGAGCTGGTCCTAGCCAAGCGTTTCAGCGACAGGAGGGGGCTGCTTTCAGCGCCGGAAGGTAGGAGTGCATTCGGGCGATACGAGGGCGCGGGCATTGCGGGTGCACCGCGCGACGGGGCGGAGATAAGCAGAGCTCGGTAAACAGGTGTCCGCCACAGACCTGACAACGCCGCAGCAGCAGCGCATATAAGGAAGTGGAGCAGCCAGTCTTGCTCGCTCATGACGACGCGGCCGCCGCTTAAGGACGAAACGAGCCGCCGAACGGCGTACACACGCGCCGGCCGCTGTTAACGCTCACACAAAGGAAGCGTCCGTCTCTCGCAGCCTATAAGGCGCTCACCAGCACCCCTTTTCTCAAAAACAGATCGTCTTACGTGTTGACAAACAAGACAGGGTATAAAAAGAAAAAGTATTCCGTATTTTCAGAGGTGGTAGTACGCACCAGAATAATAAATGTTTAGTAAAAATGGGCTCTGAAACGTGAACCTGCAGAACTATGAGCACTTGTTCGATTGAGGATGTGTGTTTCACAGTAGCGTAGATGAACAACTGGTCCATGACTCCTCAGGTACCCATGTTAAAGCCTGTGTTTACCGAATACTTTTTCCTTGTTTTGGTCCATACTACCACCTCTGGAAGTTGCCTATCCTACAGTACTAGCAACAACAGTACCATTACATGTATTCCACTGTCAAAGGCATCAGAAGAGTTTTCGCTTATAATTTTCGACTATTTCGTTTCCCGTGCAGGGAGCCATACCTGAAATTGATACATTTATCCTTCTCCATGACCATATAAAGATTGTATCATCATCACGGAATCATACTGTAGATATATACGCGATCTGTAGCATCGTTGGTTGACGTTTCCGGACATGGGTGCCTATGCAAAACTTGATCCACTAAGGCCACTCTAAAACCTCTAGATGTATGTAACATGAATTTTGGAACATTATGTATATGTCGTATAAGACATTTCGACCATACACGATTTAGGGATCATCAATTATCTAGTGAACAGGTTACCAAGATTGTTAAGTGTTAAAATATTAACTACATTTTACCGGTGATCCTCAAACGACGATAAATGAGATCAATCGGAGAAACAGGTACATGCAAGGAAATTAGAGCTGTTCTCAATCCTACGGATGGAACCTCGAACATTTGTGTTGGTAGTTGGGCAGTTACTAACGTACCCACAGTAATATAACAGTATCTTTGTGAAACAACTGAATATGGCTCCATACCTACGTATAAGCCTACGAATCCAAAGGATCTAGGCGGTTTGTCACTTAATGCTTGTTTCTCGCCCGGCAATGATGATGCATATGTGAAAAATACCAAGCACCACCATTTTTTGGCGCCCACATAAGTTGTACGTATCCCTGCAAATGGTTCAGGTAAGCAAGGGAACATCCCCTACAACAACACGTAGAAGTCCATTCTCACTTTCAAAACAGTCTTTATGTGAAGCATGAAAACGCTCCTCTCTTGAGAGGTAGAGAATGTTTTTATATTCACGCAAAACAGTAGAACGACATGAAGTCAGGAAAGAGTTTAGCAGTAGTAAAATATTTTTTTTCGTGTATGATTTTGAATTTGAAGTAAAATTAGCAGTGTATATTTGCGTTTTAAAGCATTCGGTTCCGCAACGACAAATTACGGAAAGGAATCTGGTAGTTTCTGTTGCGATTCTACGTAGTCGTGCGGCTGGCGTCGAGAGTTGACCTGAGAACGAAACACACCTGGAACAACTTTGCACCAATGCCGCAACGCACAAGTCACCCCTATAAACATTTTAATCTTTGCACTATGCTGTATCAGTCTTAAGGTTACACTTAGTTATTAAAAAAAAAGCTTCAATGTAACTGGACTCACATTCGGGAGAACGACGGTTCAATCCCGCGTCCGGCCATCCTGATTTAGGTTTTCCGTGATTTCCCTAAATCGCTCCAGGCAAATGCCGGGATGGTTCCTTTCAAAGGGCACGGCCGACTTCGTTCCCCGTCCTTCCCTAATCCGATGAGACCGATGACGTCGCTGTCTGGTCTCCTTCCCCAAAATAACCACCCTTCAATGTAAATAATACCGACACGAAAACGACGCTTCATTTCTTCTGGCACAAAATTTCCAGAATTAAATACTGGTTTCAATCAGCGGAAACGGTGACACCCCAACGAGTACTGAAGCCATATCAGACGTACCCAGTCGGCGCATACGTCTCACTTGTATCCTATTCTCGTGACCCTATTAGGCAATCTTCAGATAGTACGAATAAAGAACTAACGCATGCGACACACCTTCGTTTCAACTTAAAAAAATATGAGATTAAAATTGTGAAAATACCTGGGGAGGAATTTTGTGAAACATTTTTAACTTGTGACCATAATCTTATACCTCTTGTTTTTGTTATAAAAATACTTTCTTGCTCAATCTTCAGTCTGGTTCGATGTGGTGCGACATAATTTCCTCTCCTGCTACTAGTTCGCCTCACATTACTTCAATTTTTTTGTTCTATATATTTTAATCTCTGCTTTTCCTACAATAATTACCGTCTTCGGGTCCCCCTAGTACCTCTGCATGCGCCTTTATTCTATCTCTTCTTCTATTCACCGTTTTCCACATCTTTTTTGTGAACGATATTGCTTATCAACCCACGAAATTTTCAATATCCTTCTGTAACGTCACCTGTCTAGCTCTTCTATTCTTCCTCGCTTTATCCGGCAACAAATCTTACGCAAGTACAATAAATTCTAGGCAGCGGACGTAACGCCTCATCGAAAATTGCTTAGGAAAGGCACTGGTTTCAATCGGTCTGACGTACGTACATATGTTTACCCTGTAGGTAATTTGAAAGCGATTCGGTACTAAGTGGGTGGCAGTATAGAAGGAAGCCCCGAGCGTCGGAGATCCAATTCCGCTCCCCGCGGGGTATCTCCACGAGCGCTGCTCCGGTCGATGGCCCTGGAGATAAAAGTAGCAATCAGTTCCAGCGCTGGCTGGACAGGCCCTCTCGCCGACACGACAATGCCGGTGCTTCCAGACGCAGTTACCCGATCCAGCCCAACTGCCTACGTCGACGGTTCCAGATCGCTGACCCCCTCCTACCACATCCCCCTCCTCAATCGTTGAGAACAGCAAACCACCACCTGTGCACGTGTGAGTTATGGTAATCTAGGCACCGTGATTGCCCTGTTGTCCTGCCGGCGAACCACCTGCTGTATCTGAAATACACTGCTATGACGTCATCGCCACTCCTCCCTCTCCCTTCTCCCGCCGTACGAAGCCATAAACATTGTAATCGAACTGCTTCACGACTGGATTTAAGACTTCCTTGTGAGCAGTACTTCTTACGACGTTCTCAAACGGAGATAAGTCTCAAAAGATGGCTGTAACGTCGGAAATTCCTCAAGCAACTCCCAGTTACTGTTGTAGCCAGAGAAGTGACGAATCTACAAAATTGCAGCAGAGTGCAAGAACACATGCAGAGGTTCTACATTTCTTCAAGGACCGCTGCATAAAACAATAGTAGCGAACACTCGGAAATGTGTGAAAAGATCCATTATTGTTAGATTACACCAGTAACAGCCCGGAAGAATCTCAAATGAATCTGTCTCCTAAGCGTTTCAAGCTAAAGCTGCCACGGAAGTGGTAGTGAGGAGATTTACAGGAAGAATCCGTAAGTTACTACGAACGCGGTAGCTTACAAAACTCTCCTCAGACTCTGTTCTGGATGTCGCTCGTCAGTGGAATAGCGTTACCGGGTAGGATTAATAGGTGGGAATAGCGTTACCGGGTAGGATTAATAGGTGGGACAGGAACTCTGTAACGCGGGTAGGTATACAGATGGCTTGAGGACAGAAGTATAACAGGAAACACTGCACCGAATAACACTTCTTTCTGATATATATGAAGATAGTAACTGTTCTCGAAGGAACAAATACCATTGATGACCGTGCAGCATCTCTAGAATAAATGATAATTAATTGAAACCCTCAGCTGCCGACAGGTGTTGTTGATATACCTCGATGGGGACAGTTGAAAATGTGTGCCACGATCGGGACTCGAACCGGGGATCTCCTGCTTGCATGGCAGACGCTCTATCCATCTGAGCCACCGAGGACACAGATGAATAGCGCGGACTGCAGGGACTTTTCCCTTGCACGCTTACCGTGAGACCCACATTCCCAACTGTCCACAATTCTACATATGTAATGTACCTAACAGATATTTGCACATCCAGTCATTACTCGCGCACACTTTAGAGATCCTGGGTTCGAGTCCCGGTCGGGGCACACATTTTCAGCTGTCCCCATCGAGGTATGTCAACAACACCTCTCAGCAACTGAGGGTTTCTATTAATTATCATTTATTCTAGAGAAACTACGCGGTCATAATGGTATCTGTTCTTTCGAGAACAGTTACTATCTTCATATATGTAGTTAAAGGATACCCAGCCACTGACCTTCGTCTGTGCGAATGCGCACAGGTTGGCCGAACTCTTACGGGAATCGCTAAAGTGTGTGCGAGTAATGAGTGGATGGGCAGATATTTATTACGTACATTACATTTGTAGAACTGTGGACAGTTGGGAACGTGAGTCTTACGGGAAGCGTGAAGGGATAAGTCCTTGCAGTCGCGCTATTCATCTGTGTCCTCGGTGGCTCAGATGGATAGAGCATCTGTCATAAGCAGGAGATCCCGTGTTCGAGTCCCGGTCGGGACACACATTTTCAGCTGTCCCCATCAAGGTAGATCAACAACACCTGCCGGCAGCTAAGGGTTTCAATTAATTACCACACTTCTTTCTGAAGCAAAAACTTTTTTTCTGTAAATAATTATTGTTTAATCGATCTTCAGGAGAAGTAAAGAATCAGAGTTAGTTTGAAAAATTTTCGGGAAGGAGTTAGCTTATAAACCCCTCATTCGACTAATACTGGTCGTCAGTTTGGAATCCGTGTCAGATAAAACTGGCAGAGGAAACAGAATATCTCAAGAAGAGCAACGTGTTTAGGTACATGGTCAGTTCGCAAACGCCAATGCGTCATGGAGATGCCTATTAACCAACTGCAGAGGCAGACGCTACAAGAGAAGCGCTGTGCACCACGGTGTGGCTTAGTGTTAAAATTTAGAGATCACGCGTTCCTTTAAGAGTCGACCAATATATTCCTGTCTTCAACGTATGTCTCGCGGGAAGACCATGAAGGCAAAATCAGGCAAAAACTGAAATGATCGTACGGCATTACATCTACATCCATACTCAGCAAGCCACCTGACGGTGTGTGGCGGAAGGTACCTTGAGTACCTCTATCGGTTCTCCCTTCTATTCCAGTCTTGTATTGATCGTGGAAAGAAGGATTGTCGGTATGCCTCTGTGTGGGCTCTAATCTCTCTGATTTTATCCTCATGGTCTCTTAGCGACATATACGTATGAGGGAGCAATATACTGCTTGACTCTTCGGTGAAGGTATGTTCTCGAAACTTCAACAAAAGCCCGTACCGAGCTACTGAGCGTATCTCCTGCAGAGTCTTCCACTGGAGTTTATCTATCATCTCCGTAACGCTTTCGCGATTACTAAATGATCCTGTAACGAAGCGCGCTGCTCTCCGTTGGATCTTCTCTATCTCTTCTATCAAACCTATCTGGTACGGATCCCACACTGCTGAGCAGTATTCAAGCAGTGAGCGAACAAGCGTACTGTAACCTACTTCCTTTGTTTTCGGACTGCATTGCCTTAGGATTCTTCCAATGAATCTCAGTCTGGCATCTGCTTTACCAACGATCAACTTTATATGATCATTCCATTTTAAATCACTCCTAATGCGTACTCCCAGATAATTTATGGAATTAACTGCTTCCAGTTGCTGACCTGCTATTTTGTAGCTAAATGATAAATGATCTATCTTTCTATGTATTCGCAGCACATTACACTTGTCTACATTGAGATTCAATTGCCATTCCCTGCACCATGCGTCAATTCGCTGCATTACTGAGCGGAAGACCCTCATCTAGGGTAGCAGGATTGGAGGCTTTTAATAACAGAGAGATTACTGCTTATCGCACCTCTCAAGTACGCGAGGTGTACAACCGAGACATGTGTCGTTCGTACTACACGTCTAATATGCCATTTGTATTGAGGACCTGGAGTCACAGTAAATTATCGATTAGAAATGACACGGAAACTTGCCGACGAACTTCCTTCCGGCGGTCCATTCGCGACCGCAACAAGAAATGTGGAAGTGACAGTGACACAGGAAGTACTCTACAGATGATTCAAATGGCTCTGAGCATTATGGGACTTATCATCTGAGGTCATCACTCCCCCAGACTTAGAACTACTTAAACCTTATTAACCTAAGGACATCACATACATCCATGCCCGAGGCAGGATTCCAACCTGCTCGGCCACAGCGGCCGGCGGAAGTACTCTCGGCCACACACCGCAAGATGGCTTGTGGAGTGTAGATGCAGATGAGGTCTTCACTTCCGATCGACGACGTGGTCTTTAAGAGGCGGAGCACAAACTAGGATTCAAAAAGAAAATCGACCGTGATCTTTTGCAAATTAACTGTCCTGTTATTGTCAGAGCATTTTGAGGAGACGACGAGCAAACTAAACCCGGTTGGCGGGACTGCAGTCCGAACGGTGGGCCTTCCTGTTGAGTCCGCTGCGCCAAATAGCCGCACCGTCAGTTCGACAGAAACAGGGCGGTGTGAAACTTGCGATAATCGATAACGAAGGGCACATCGCAATATGTAACTCTCAAAACGCACCTACCTGCAGGAATAATTATTTTGCTGATAGAAGGGTACGGCGGTGCGGATATGAACGGGCATATCTGCGAATGTCCGTAGTAACGATTATTTTGTGTCTAAAAGCTAGAAGACAATGTGAGAATTACGATTTTCGTCTGCTTTTCGATTGCAATCTATTGATAATAATGATTGTTTTTAAAAAGGAAAACGGTTCGTAATGTTCAGCAAAATTGTATTTATTTGGTCACGAACCGACTTTCCACTTGTCAGGCCATCTTCAGGTGTCAACTGACTGTCGCAAACAGAGGTGAACATGATGTGCGACGTACACAGATGTTATTGTACAGTAGATACAAAAATGACAGACTATATAGTAAAGTATTGTATTAGCTGGAGAAAGGGGGGGAAACAAGGTTGTTATATCGAGACACATACACTGTAGAGGCAAAGAAACTGGTACAGCAGGCCGCGGTGGCCGAGCGGTGCTAGGCGCTTCAGTCTGGAACCGCGCGTCTGCTACGGTCGCAGGTTCGAATCCTGCCTCGGGCATGGATGTGTGTGATGTCCTTAGGTTAGTTAGGTTTAAGTAGTTCTAAGTTCTAGGGGACTGATGTTCTCAGCAGCTAAATCCCATAGTGCTTACAGCCATTTGAGCCATATTGAAACTGGTACACCTGCCTAAGATCGTACAGGGCCCCAGCAAGCACGAAGAAGTGTCGCAACACGACGTGGCACTGACCCCAATAATGTCTGACGTAATGCTGGGGGATACTGACACCGTGAATCCCGAGGGGCTGTGTATAAATTCGTACGAGTACGAGCGGGTGGGCATCTCTTCTGAACATCACGTTACAACGCATCCCAGATACGTTCAATGATGTTAATGTTTGGGGAGTCTGGTGGGAAGCGGAAGTGTTTACACTCAGAAGAGTGTTCCTAGAGTCTCATTCCGTAACAATTCTGGACGTGTACGGTGTCGCATTGTCCTGCTCGTATTGCCCAAGTTCGTCGGAATGCACAATGGACATGAATGGATGCAGGTGATCAGACAGGATGCTTACGTACCTGTCACCTGTCAGATGCGTATCTAGACGTATCAGGTGTCCCATATCACTCGACTGCATACGCCCTACACGATTACAGAGCCTCCACCAGCTGGCCGGCCGCGGTGGCCGAGCGGTTCTAGGCGCTCAGTCGGGAACCGCGCGACTGCTACGGTCCCAGGTTCGAATCCTGCCTCGGGCATGGATGTGTGTAATGTCCTTAGGTTCGTTAGGTTTAAGTAGTTCTAAGTTCTAGGGGACTGATGACCGCAGATGTTAAGTCCCATAGTGCTCAGAGCCATTTTCCACCAGCTTGAACAGTCCACTGCTGAAATAAGGGTCCATGGATTCATGAGGTTGTCTCCATACCCGCACAAGTCCATCCGCTCGATACAATTGTAAACGGGACTCGTCCGACAAGGCAACATGTTTCCAGTCAACAATCCAATGTCTGAGTTGATGCGACAAGGCGAGGCGTAAAGCTTTGGGTCGTGCAGTCATCAAGGGCACACGAGTGGGCCTTCGGCTGCGAAATCCCACATCGATGATGTTTCGTTGAATGTTCCAAACGCTGACACTTGTTGATGGCCCAGCTTCGAAATTTGCAGAAATTTGCGGAAGGGTTGCACTTCCGTCACGTAGAAAGATCTCCTCAGTTGACATTGGTCCCGTTCCTGTAGTATCTTTTTCCGGCCGCGTCGATGTCGGAGATTTGACGTTTTACCGGATTCCTAATATTCACGGTACATTCGTGAAATGGTCGTACGGTAAAATCCCCACTTCACTGCTTCTTCGGGGATACTGTGTCCCATTGCTCGTGATCTCTTCAATCTTGATAACCTGCCATTGTAGCAGCTGTAACCGATCTCATAACTGCACTAGACATGTTGTCTTATACCGGGTGGTCCACTGATCGTGACCGGGCCAAATATTTCACCAAATAAGCGTCAAACGAAAAAACTACAAAGAACGAAACTTGTCTAGCTTGAAGGGGGAAACCAGATGGCGCTATGGTTGGCCCGCTAGATGGCGCTGCCATAGGTCAGACGGATATCAGCTGCGTTTTTTAAAAATAGGAACCCCCATTTTTTATTACATACTCATGTAGTACGTAAAGAAATATGGATGTTTTAGTTGGACCACCTTTTTCGCTTTGTGATAGATGGCTCTAATAGTCACAAACAACTGGATCACAATTTTAGAGGAACAGCTGGTAACAGGTAGTTTGTTAAATTAAAATACACATCGTAGGTACGTTTGAACATTTTCTTTAGGTTGTTCCAATGTGATACATGTACCTTTGTGAACTTATTTCTGAGAACGCATACTGTTACAGCGTGATTTCCTGTAAATACCACATTAATGCAATAGCTGCTCAAAATGATGTCCGTCAACCTCAATGCATTTGGCAATACGTGTAACGACAACAACGAGTAGTTCGCCTTCCGTAATATTCGCACATGCATTGACAATGCGCTGACGCATGTTGTCAGGCGTTGTCGGTGGATCACGATAGCAAACATCCTTCAACTTTCCCCACAGACAGAAATCCGGGGACGTCAGATCCGGTGAACGTGCGGGCCGTGGTATGGTGCTTCGACGACCAGTCCAGCTGTCATGAAGTATGCTATTCAGTACCGTTTCAACCGCACGCGAGCTATGTGACGGACATCCATCATGGTCGAAGTATATCGCCATTTTCTCATGCAGTGAAACATCTTGTAGTAACATCGGTAGAACATTACGTAGGAAATGAGCATACATTGCACCATTTAGATTGCCATCGATAAGATGGGGGCCAATTAACCTTCCTCCCATAATGCCGTACCATACAATAACGCGCCAAGGTCGCTCATGTTCCACTTGTCGCAGCCATCGTGGATTTTCCGTTGCTCAATAGTGCATATTATGCCGGTTTACGTTATCGCTGTTGGTGAATGACGCTTCGTCGCTAAATAGAACGCGTGCAAAAAATCTGTCATCGTCCCGTAATTACTCTTGTGCCCAGTGGCAGAACTGTACACGACGTTCAAAGTTGTCGCTATGCAATTCCTGGTGCATAGAAATATGGTTGATTGATTCTCAACACCGACGTTTTTGAGATTCTCGTGCAATTTGTCTGCTACTGATGTGCGGATTAGCCGCGACAGCAGCTAAAACATCTTTGGCATCATCATTTTTTGCAGGTCGTGGGTGACGTTTCAAATGTGGTTGAACACTTCCTGTTTCCTTAAATAACGTAACCATCCGGCGAACGGTCCGGTCACTTGGATGATGTCGTGCAGGATACCGAGCAGCATACATAGCACACGCCCGTTGGGCATTTTGATCACAGTAGCCATACATCAACACGATATCGACCTTTTCCGCAATTGGTAGACGGTCCATTTTAACACGGGTAATGTATCACGAAGCAAATACCTTCCGCACTGGCGGAATGTTACGTGATGCCACGTATTTATACGTTTGTGACTATTACAGCGCCATCTATCGCAAAGCGAAAAAGTGGTCCAACTAAAAGACTCATATTTCTTTACGTTCTACACGAATATGTAGTAAAAATGGGGGTTCCTCTTTAAAAAAAACGCAGCTGGTATCCGTCTGACCTATGGCAGCGCCGTCTAGCGGGCCAATCAACGCGCCATCTTGTTTCCCCCTTCAAGCTAGACAAGTTTCGTACTTTGTAGTTTTTTCGTTTGACGCTTATTTGGTGAGATATTTGGCCCGGTCACGATCAATGGACCACCCTGTATAGGCGTTGGCTACCCCAGCGCCATATTCTGCCTGTTAACATATCCCTGCATTTGAATGCACATGTGTAGACCTGTTTTTTTTCGCGCTTCTGTGTATAACACATGATGAGAAATGTAACCACAGCCATGGTCTCCGAATTGATAGTCCATGCTGCTGCAAACGTCGTCAAACTGTCCGTGCAGATGGTTGTTGTCTTGCAAACGTCCCCATCTGCTGACTCAGGGATCGAGACATGGCTGCACGATCCGTTACAACCATGCGGATAAGACGCCTGTCATCTCGACTGCTAGCGATACGAGGCCGTTGGGATCCAGTACGGCGTTCCGTTTTACCCTCCTGAACTCACCGATTCCATATTCTGCTAAGAGTCATTGGATCTCGACCGACGCGAGCAGCAGTGTCGCGATACGATAAACCGCAATCGCGATAGGTTACAATCCGACCTTTATCAAAGTCGGAAACGTGATGGTACGCATTTCTCCTCCTTACACGAGGCATCACAACAACGTTACACCAGGCAACGCCGGTCAACTGCTCTTTGTGTATAAGCAATCGGTTGAAAACTTTCCTCATGTCAACACGTTATAGGTGTCGCCACCGGCGCCATAGTGTGTGTGATTCAGCCTGTTGAGACCGAGACAGGCAAGCAGGCAGCCCGGCGTGGACTGTCGCCGCTGGCGCTGCTTTTAAGAGCGGCCTCAGCCCGAACCGTGGTGGCTTTCTTGTGCTTCGCGGGACCACCGGCGGGGCGCGTTCCGCGAAAGCCCGCCAGAGCGCCGCCCGGTCGGGCGCAGCGAACGCAATCAACGCTGCGGCTGCGGCGGCGGCGGCGACCTTGCCCCGGCGCTCATAATGGACTGTGCTGCTCCGAACGCGCCACGGCGCGACGGCAAATTGACTTCCAGTCCCGGCGGCGGGCCGCGAGGTCCTCTCTACTGTCTCGTCCCGGCTTTTGTGGCTCATCCCTCACTCCTCCTCCCCACCACAACGCCTTCTGCGCCGTCACCCTGCCCCGGACTCCGTCGTATCGGCTGCACGCGATGCGTCCAAGCCACCGTGTCGCACTGCATTGACGCGGTTCGTCCGGCCACTTCTCGGCTTCTTGTTTCACTCCCGACAACTGTAGCACCCAAATGTCCAGCGACGCAAAAAAAAAAAAGCTACAAATCCGTCCTCCCGCGGGACGTGAAAGCGAACGTGAAGCCGGTCGCCTGTTTCACTCTCCTCTCTAATCCACTACCAGTATATCTACATCATCAATCTGCTATTCACAATAAAGTGCCTGGCAGAGGGTTCAATGAACCACTTTCAAGCTATCTCTCTACCGTTCCACTCTCGAACGGCACGCGGGAAAAACGAACACTTAAATCTTTCTGAGCGAGCCCTGATTTCTCTTATTTTATCGTGATAATCATTTCTCCCTATGTAGGTGGGTGCCAACAGAATGTTTTCGCAATCGGAGGAGAAAACTGGTGATTGAAATTTCATGACAAGATCCCGTCGCAACGAAAAACGCCTTTGTTTTAATTATTGCCACTCCAATTCACGTATCGTGTCTGTGACACTATCTCCCCTATTTCGCGATAATACAGTTCATTCCCTGGCTCTACAATGCGTCGGATCTTTCACCACATCGCTTCATGTAAATAGTGAAAAAACTCCAAAACTTGCACTTTTAGTTACGTTGTCTCTAAGGAAACGTGTGTGTCAGGTATGCTCAAACCTTCTTAGGCTTGAAATCTACTACATGTAATTTAGTCCATTTAGAGTCTTTTGTTTTTTATATCATCAGTCTGCTGACTAGTTTGATGTCGCCCGCCATGAACTCCTCCCTGTTCCAACCTCTTCATCTCACCGCTACGGTCGCAGGCTCGAATCCTGCCACGCGCATGGATGTGTGTGATGTCCTTAGGTTAGTTAGGTTTAAGTAGTTTTGAGTTCTAGGGGACTGATAACCTCAGAAGTTAAGTCCCATAGTGCTCAGAGCCATTTGAACCTTGCGTATATATCTAATGCCACATACGGCACGCAATCCTACCAACAAACTGTCGGACCCCTGATACGCAGATTCAGTGATGTATTTGAGCTATATATTTACGCTGCATTACGGTGATAAATCAAATCCTGTATCACTTTGAGGTGATCCATGGATGAATAAATAAGTCAATGTGGATGTGTACAGCTCAATAGAGTAATGCCTAACGAAGTCTTGTGTTTTTCCGGCAATGCATGGCAAATGGGTGAAGATGAGCAGGTTAAGACTACGTTCACCCTGTTTAGAAACGAATGGGCAGCAGGCTATTTATATGCAGCATCTTGTTCACAAATTGAAACATGTGCCATATAAAAAACTTGGAAAATACTATGGGCCAACATAAAAATTTCTGTTTCAGTGTGCCTTACCAGACATATCGGAAATGTTCAAAATATCATACACTGCACTTTTTTAAAGAGTTACCTACTAACAAATAACTAGTGTCGTTGATTTTGTAAACATGTAAAAATGATAACTTTGTCCACCAACATTAGACCAACTTACGTGAAGAAGTAATGGGTGTAGTAAAAATTAAACAGCGAATACATGAGAGTTAACAAATTATTAAGAGTAATACAGTGTATACAACTCTGTAACCAATCGGAAATGCTGCCCCTGTTGCCAGCAACAGAGCTTACCATATGCCAACATAATTGATAAATGATTCAGGTTAGGCCAAGAATAATTGAGACAAGTCAGTTACAAATTTCTGCGGCGTTACTTCGAATCAATTCATGCCTGAAAAATTCAGGGTAACTGAAATTTATAGGTAACTGTCCGTTATATACAACTGCAACGTAGCCCACCGACAACGCTCCAACGTGCTAGATTTTCGACTCCCTGTAATCTAATAAATATTGAATTACACGAACTTTCTGGGCGAGGTGAATTTAAAGAATCGCCGAACTTCAGTATAAGTGACAACACTGGCATAACCATTACAAACAGGAAAACAAAGCCTCCTCCGTTTATATCAACACGCTGGAATGAGGCACGAGCTGTGATCGTTCGATGATCATAAATTGGAATAAAATGGCCGTCTATCTCTCGTCACAGTTTCAAAATATATACCATGGTATGTTTACCTAACGAGGGCGCCTAAACAAGAGCATGAACACAGGCAGCTCGTTGCCCAATACGTTCATAAGCAACTTGAAAATCAGAATAAAAATAGTGGAATACAGTTTTGGAATCGAAGCGAATGACACAGTTGCTCACTTATTACTCCTTTTCCTAGCATAAGCAAACTGCTCACGTGAACCTGGTTCCTCGAACGTGAGTCACTGTAATGACAGATGTGCTCGCCTGATGACCGGAATCAATTGAGCACAGATTATAAACAGAACGAGGGGGCAGAGGGACTGCGCACATTAAAATTCCGAACCCTATTGCGTACCGCGCCGGACCGTAAAAAAACCTCTAGGAGCGTCGTCACCAACAGGAAATGGCCTTCATTTCTTTTATTAGCGTTTTCAGCTCTCCACGACGAACTGACCATGAAGAGAAAACAAATGGACCCGTACTTCCTGCTGCCTCGTTTCAGTATCATTTCAAGGAACGGTTGTCTGTTTCTGATGCAGAGCGCTGCAGGACAGTCATGAAACTAAACGCCGTACAATTAGAGACTATCACGCCCGAGTAAACATATGACTATCATAAAAGCGGGAAAGGCTGAACAGGGCTACCTTGACGGTTGCTAACGAGACTACAAAACCACCAAGGAAAGGTGGTGAGAACCGATGACAGGCTGGCAACAGACGACACTAGGCGCGGGATGTTGTCAGGTGCAGAAACGTAGACAGGGTACACCAAGTTTACAAATGCATATGCTTGGTATATTTTCATGACTGCTCGTTTAAGATAAGCATAAAACCGGAACTAAGTATTTCGGGGCTTTGCTGCATGATCAGATAGCCAGTACAATGTCGAAACATCTCCATCACTGCCCAACTTCCGCGAGAACGTTACACCCGAACTCAATGCACTCAGATACAACATCTCTGTGAAAGATGTAACCGCTGAAAGTCTTCACCTAAAATTCAGTGCTCCTGGGTCTTTAACGCTGCCTCCCCAGGAGCAGTGACTCCTAATACCGCCAAAAATAAACTAATTTAATGACCACTTAAATTGTGTTCTTTTTTATAACTCAAAGGTCACTTTGCAACGCGCATTAATGGAAGTACTCAAACATCACGAAGTACGAAGGCAAGCGTAACGTTGCTTTTATCTGCATAAAAGAAAAGTAAAAAGTGACAGGAATTAAGAGCCTGCGTCAAATGTTGTACGATGGTCTACTGAAACATTATCTTTGATCAGGGCACGCCTATGAAAAGGTTAAAACTTACGTGGTGGCACCCTCTTGCTATTTCTTTGTGATTTATGTACACAATATGCATCCAGATACTCACTGGGAGACTTCTGCGTTACCTGTTATAGGCTTTCTGAATTTATCTAAATAGTTGAGAGGAGTTGTAACGGAGATCGTTAAATATGGCGGTAACGTAAATATTATACTACGCCACGGATCAGTCTGTTACCGCGATCATCATTTGGTATTAACATCCGTTGACTTCGCCAATTCACCTGATTCTCGCCTTCCAACCTAATCTAGACCATTGGCCTACGCTTCTAATCAGTCTGCCCCCACAACCATGATTTCATGGGGTGGCGGAGGGAGGCGCGAGTGATTTAACATCATACTCTAGCCCATTACACAACTAGCGGACTCTGGCACTGTTCCATAAAGTCCAATTTAACTGGTGACAAATCTCATGCAAAGCACGATTGTCCACTTCGCCTTCAAACAAACCGTGCACGTCGGTGGCATGTCCTGATGTGTATCTCAGGTTCGCAGTAGTATCAAGAAACAAATCACACACACGCGGTGGACGTACCACTGCCAGAGATGCACTTTTTTTCCATGCAGTGTCGAAGCTCGTAGCCCCACGCGAAGAACGCGCCCTGCCGAGAAATCGCGCCGCTACACTGGTTGGGTTGAGGACTCCCGAGCGCCAGGTAAACAAACACGGCCACGGAAGCAGGCGCACGTGGTTCCTTGGAGCGCGACGCACCTACCTTCCAGTCCAGTCGCACTGCTCCCCCATGACGGTGGTGGGCGCGCCGATGCCGCCCGATGTGAACATCAGCAGCAGTGCCAGAGCGGCTGTCGCCGCGGCGGACGACGGCGATGACGACCAGACCGTCGACGCGGCGCGCTGGCGTCCCCGTCCCGCGCCTCTACCACGGGGCAGAATCCGCATGGTGTCCGCGCCGGCGGTGCATGACTCGTTCGCACCGGCGCGCAGCAGCAACCCCTCACCACGCACGCACACGGCGCCAGACACTTCGCGCGAAGCTAACCGTGACGCACTGAGAGACGCCCCGCATCTACAACCCGCGCCCGTTCTATCCGCAGGTCGGACAGCGACTGGCGCGACACGCAGCCTCGCGGCCCGGCTCGGGCGGGAGTCGCGGAGGTGCTGCCGCCGCGCGGCGCCCCGCGGGAACTCCCCTATCTGCCCGGGGTCCGAGTTCATTGGTCACAAACAGCCTCAGTTAAGCATACAGCTCGACCGCTGCCGGAGCCGACTCAGCGCCGTCACAAATATTTGTCTTGTCGGCGGTAGCAAGTGCTCACTGGAAACTGCTGCGTTCTTTTTTACTCCAAAGGTTAAGTTTTCAGCTGTACGTGCAGTTACATCCACTCTCGATGTGAGAGACCTTGTCGGTTCCGGGAATTGGAAAGTTGCTGGCCGGCCGCGGTGGTCTAGCGGTTCTAGGCGCTCAGTTCGGAACCGCGCGACTGCTACGGTCGCAGGTTCGAATCCTGCCTCGGGCATGGATGTGTCTGATGTCCTTATGTTAGTTAGGTTTAAGTAGTTCTAAGTTCTAGGGGACTGATGACCACAGATTTTAAGTCCCATAGTGCTCAGAGCCATTTGAACCATTTTTTGGAAGTTGCTGTTCTGTGGGTGTAGGACCCCTCATGGACTTTATTTATTATGGACCGCGGCCGGCATAAACTTTACAAAATTTACATAATTGTGCCGTATTCAATTCGAATGTAAGAACCAATCCACAAAATACATTTACGTATAAGTTATTTTGTATGATGTTACCGTCTTACAAATGATGGATACCCACCAGTATCAGACAGTTCATTGTGTTCGTTAGGTTCCATTACATCACATTGGTCCTCTAACGAGTCAGACCATAGTTAACGGAATGCTGATTAGAAAGTTAAAAACAAGGGCATTAAGCAATTAGCAAAACACGGAAAAATTTTTGGTCAGTAAGTAATATAGAGAGAACTGGCGTGCAAAATAGAAAGTGTATGCCACAAGGAAACTTTTCAACTTGGGTTTGGAAACTTGACGTTTATCTCTTAGTTTCTTCACTCCTGCTATATGCCTACTGGAAATTAAAGCTGCTGAATGGTGCACGCCTTTCTGCACAATATTTGCGAAAGTTTAATATAGAAAGGAATTATAGACCTTGGCTGTGAGTGGGTGTTGATTGAAATCAATGAAGAAAATTGAAAATTTGGACTGGACTGAGAATCAAACCCAGGTCTCATGGTGACTATGACTTTTGTTTTTGTTTTAGCAGGCCGCGATGTCTCAGTTATTTTTTAACAAAAAATTGATCTGCCTTTTCCATGACTCGTCTCCGAAAAAAAGAAGACAATATTACACTTGTGAACAGATCCATCAGGCGTTGATACTCCGCGGACGCCGCCGTCTCATCTTCATGGCATGTCTTCCCGTAATACCGTGTAGGTGCCGTTATCTATTCATCTCCTACATGAGAATGTATCAGATTTATCCTCTGCCATGTATAATGCAGCTACGGGGCGGAACGCGGAAGACACTCCACAAGAAGTTCGAAAAGTACTAGCTGTACTTACGGTTCTTCACAACTGCACAATGAAGATTGTTCAGATAGTTCCAAAAATCCGTGAGTCGTATGACTGAACCTCCAAACAAACAATGAATCGCGTGGACCTCTGATCCACGTGACAGTGTCGTGTTTCGTCCTCGGGTAACAAACAGCGTCTGGGTAGAGGACAGTGTGTGAATCGGCATAAGCGAGCGACATCCTTAAAAGGAGAGCCAAAATTTGACGCACAAACTACTAGATCTCTTCCGCCGGCCCACAACGTAGCCAGTGTCCGTCTGTATCCCGAAAGTTGCAGTTCACGCATAGAGGTGAATCTGCAATATGGATCCTATGGAGTTTCTCTCGAGAAATCTGTTTTCTGTTCACCGTCATGTAGCACGTCGAATGTACGTCTGAATATAGCGTTACCGCGTTGGCAGTGCGCCATACTACGTTCTAATGCACGGTGGGATATGTCAGTTCGACGATATTAGGTGACTGGCGGCGAAGTAGCGTGCGATAGTTGTCACTGGTCGTTGGCATCCGAGAGACAGGAAGAACGTCCCGCAGGTATCTATACTCCAGATAAAACCTCCAAAAGTAGGAAAATGGCGTCGGTGTCTCAGTAAGCACCACGGGATGATGGTGCCAGAGCCTCCATCAGTAAGCCCGTGAGGATGGTCGGACATCGCCGCAAAAGCTTCATGTGGATACTAACGTATAGACACACGACTCCATCACGAACACAGACAAAGCCTGTTCAACAGCTGTGTGTGAAAAACGCGTTCTCTTTTTAATTTCATTCTTATAAGCCAATAAATTTTTTGATAATAACATTTTGGATACCATGGATTTTATCAGAACTGCGATGTAATTTCACATGTTAATGTCCCTACGCAGATTTTGAACAAAAAAGAAAATAAGTTGTAAGTAGGCTGTTTAGGTTTCCTTATTGGTAACGCCACGTAGCGCTCTGTATGAAAATCACTGGCTGTGCTGTGTGCAGTCTGTGGCTGGTTTGCATTGTTGTCTACCATTGTAGCGTTGGGCAGTTGGCTGTTAACAGCGCGTAGCGTTGCGCAGTTGGAGGTTAACCGCCAGCAGTGGTGGATGTGGGGAGAGAAATGGCGGAGTTTTGAAATTTGTAAGACTGGATGTCATGAACTGCTATATATATTATGACTTTTGAACACTATTAAGGTAAATACATTGTTTGTTCTCTATCAAAATCTTTCATTTGCTAACTATGCCTATCAGTAGTTAGTGCCTTTAGTAGTTTGAATCTTTTATTTAGCTGGCAGTAGTGGCGCTCGCTGTATTGCAGTAGTTCGAGTAACGAAGATTTTTGTGAGGTAAGTGATTTGTGAAAGGTATAGGTTTATGTTAGTCAGGGCCATTCTTTTGTAGGGATTTTTGAAAGTCAGATTGCGTTGCGCCAAAAATATTGTGTGTCAGTTTAAGCACAGTCATGTATAATTTTTCTAAGGGGAGGTTTCAAAGTCTTTAGCAAAAGTAATAAGTAGTAGTGAGGTCTTACGTCAAAGCGGTAGGTGGATCAAAACAAAATGTCCAGACACTCTGTGACCAAAAGGTACTGAAACAGAGGATGACAGACTAAAGGCCGAAATACTAAATGTCTTTTCCCAAAGCTGTTTCACAGAAGAAGACTGCACTGTAGTTCCTTCTCTAGATTGTCGCACAGATGACAAAATGGTAGATATAGAAATAGATGACAGAGGGATAGAAAAACAATTAAAAACGCGCAAAAGAGGGAAGGCCGCTGGACCTGATCGAAAGATTGGAAAAGGGCACATGTCATCCCCGTTTTCAGGAGGGGACGTCGAATAGATGTGCAGAACTGTAGACCTATATCTCTAACGTCGATCAATTGTAGAATTTTGGAATACGTATTATGTTCGGGTATAATGACATTTCTGGAGACTAGAAATCTACTCTGTAGGAATCAGCATGGGTTTCTAAAAAGACGATCGTGTGAAACCCAGCTCGCACTATTCGTCCACGAGACTCAGAGGGCCATAGACACGGGTTTCCAGGTAGATGCCGGGTTCCTTGACTTCCGCAAGGCGTTCTATACAGTTCCCCACAGTCGTTTAATGAACAAAGTAAGAGCATATGGACTATCAGACCAGTTGTGTTATTGGATTGAAGAGTTCCTAGATAACAGGACGTAGCATGTCATTCTCAATGGAGAGAAGTCTTCCGGAGAAGTCTTCCGAAGTAAGAGTGATTTCAGGTGTGCCGCAGAGGAGTGTCGTAGGACCGTTGCTACTCACAATATACATAAATGACCTTGTGGATGACATCGGAAGTTCACTGAGGCTTTTTGCGGATGATGCTGTAGTATATCGAGATGTTGTAACAATGGAAAATTGCAATGAAATGCAGGAGGATGTGCAACGAACTGACGCATGGTGCAGGGAATGGCAATTGAATCTCAATGTAGACAAGTGTAATGTGC
This sequence comes from Schistocerca cancellata, assembly GCF_023864275.1. Classification (NCBI taxonomy): domain Eukaryota; kingdom Metazoa; phylum Arthropoda; class Insecta; order Orthoptera; family Acrididae; genus Schistocerca; species Schistocerca cancellata. Next base: position 159,344,084 of record NC_064632.1, read on the forward strand.
TGCGAATACATAGAAAGAAAGATCCTTTATCATTTAGCTACAATATAGCAGGTCAGCAACTGGAAGCAGTTAATTCCATAAATTATCTGGGAGTACACATTAGGAGTGATTTAAAATGGAATGATCATATAAAGTTGATCGTTGGTAAAGCAGATGCCAGACTGAGATTCATTGGAAGAATCCTAAGAAAACGCAATCCGAAAACAAAGGAAGTAGGTTACAGTACACTTGTTCGCCCACTGCTTGAATACTGCTCGCCAGTGTGGGATCCGTACCAGATAGGGTTGATAGAAGAGATGGAGAAGATCCACGGAGAGCAGCGCGCTTCGTTATAGGATCATTTAGTAATCCCAAAAGCGTTGCTGAGATGATAGATAAACTCCAGTGGAAGAGTCTGCAAGAGAGACGCTCAGTAGCTTGGTACGGGCTTTTGTTGAAGTTTCGAGAACATACCTTCACCGAGGAGTCAAGCAGTATATTTCTCCCTCCTACGTATATCTCGCGAAGAGACTATGAGGATAAAATCAGAGAGATTAGAGCCCACGCAGAGGCGTACCGACAATCCTTCTTTCCACGAACAATACGAGACTGGAATAGAAGGGAGAACCGATAGAGGTACTCAAGGTACACTTTGCCACACACCGTCAGGTGGCTTGCGGAGTATGGGTGTAGATGTAGATGTAGATGAGGCCGCCGTGAAGTATTGCATTAGGAGGCGCAGGCCGGCAGCGAAAGGGTGGCGACGTTTGGATCGCAATAACATTAAGGGGATTGCGAGACGACTATTTCACATGGGGGCCAACGAGCTTCCTCTCACCGATTTGATTCATATTGATAGGGTGTGTAGGGCACTAGCACTTCAACATACGTAAACAGCTAGATGCAACTCTCAACTGTTTTCGAGAGAATCGAGTTTGGAAATTTTAGGCTTATTTATACGCTTTGTATGATCATTCGGATGCCTAGACTACGCTGCCGATCTTGTAAACACTTAGTTTAATAATCGTGGGATCTCTGGATCAAGTCCCGTTGCGGGTGCTTTTTTTGTTTTTTTTTTCATTACCACGTAATTTTAAAAAAAGATTTACACTGATCAGCCAGAACATTATGACCACCGACCTACTATCGGCATAAACCTGCCCAGGCGTTACCAGAGTCATCTGGCGAGGAATAATTGCTAGTCAGATACACACACGTTGCATGTTATATCAGTGAGCGTGCTGTCCGTGTGTAGAATGGGGAAGGCGCGCGATCTATCTGAGTTTGGCAAAGGGCAGATTGTGGTGGTTCGGAGGCTCGGCCGAGCATTTCGCAAACTGAACGACTTGTCGGGTGTTCGAGGCGTCCTGTGGTGAGTGTCTTCCAACAAGTGACGAAACCAATGTGAGACCACGTCCAGACGTCACGGGGTTGGGCGGGCACCATCATTACAGAAGTCGGACGTCGTTGGCTGGGCAGACTGGTAAAACAGGGCAGGCGGCCAACTGTGGTGGAACTAACGTCAGACTTTAACGTTGGGCAGAGTACACGTGTGTCTCAACACACAGTGCACCGAACCAACACCGACTCAAAGGAAGGCCTCGGCGCTTGTTGGTGACGTCACGTCAGCTAGGCACGGCGAACGCCAGGTCTGTTGCAGGCAGAAACGCCTGGGCGTGCTTATCACTATAAATCTCTTATTTTTGGACAAAATGTTTGGTATTGTTTTGGATTCTGCAGTTTTATCTAGATGAAAGATTTTCTTACTATCGTAAAGCTACAAATGAAGATCATAGTTCTTTATTACTGAATCCTGTGAAAACAAACGTAGATCAATATGAGAAGATGCTTTGCCCCATTGCAAGATTCGGAAATTTTACATTCAAGTAACTATATTTACTTAATCCATTTTGTTATCGAAACTTAGCCCAATCCCCTTAAATTAACTCGTTTCTTTTATTTATTTATTTATTTTCGTTTGATATCGTCACTGGAAATGTTAACTAATTTACATGTGTAAATGTTCAACTGTTGCCAGTCATTAGATTACAGTCGTTTTCAACGAAAGGAGTTCTAAACAGGAAACAAAATAGCTTCATACATCGAAAATACTGCTGAGCTTAAACTTTTTTAAACATGCACAATAGAAAAGATAAATATTCCTCTCTTGCAACTGAAAGGAGAAACTTTATAAGATAAAAAATTTTTATATGATACAACAAGTATCTCTCTTTTGCCTCGGTCGCAGGTTCGAATCCTGCCTCGGGCATGGGTGTGTGTGATGTCCTTAGGTTAGTTAGGTTTAAGTAGTTCTAAGTTCTAGGGGACTTATGACCTAAGATGTTGAGTCCCATAGTGCTCAGAGCCATTTGAACCATTTTTTTTCTTTTGCCTCTTCTTCTGTCCCCCACCCCCTCTCCCAAAGTGTACAATCGCAAGATATTTCATTAACATTCAGTGCTCCTCACCCCATAGTCAACCAAGATACCTAAGGAAGAGCACCAATATGTTCACAGTTTTTTGTAAAAGCAACCCAGTACAAACGTAATTTCCTCAGATTTACAAATAAGGTAAAGAAGCACGAATTCTGTTGCCGCTGGACCATGAAGTTGTTTTTGTATGTCAATCCTTAAAACAGGTGGAAATTTAAGTTCAGGAGTACACTATTTGTTAAGAAGTGTAATGAACTGCACAATTAATTGATTGCAGAAATCTCTCAGAACAATGTGTGTTGGTCAACTACCGCCAATAGTTTCATATTTTCCTGTGTCAGAGAGGGAGACACCTCCATTATGAGTATGCCTGCAACAGACCTGGCGTTCGCCGTGCCTAGCTGACGTGACGTCGCCAACAAGCGCCGAGACCTTCCTTTGAGTCGGTGTTGACCGAACACTCGGAGCCGTGGCTACTGGCGCTAGTTATGCTCCACTTGCGTCGCTGATGTCGACACTCGGTCTTGTATCTCAGACTGTTCGGCCTTGGATTTTCCGGCTTGGCGTGTGGCCGGCTCTCTCTCCGGTCGGCGTTCAACGAGGCAACTTGTTTTGAAGGCAGACCCTCGTCTCTATCCGCTGTGCTTCGGCCTCGCCGTCCTCGCCGTTTTGCCGCGCGCCGGGCGTACGGTGTTGATTAGTTGACGCGCTTACGTGCAAAACGATGGCGCGTCCGTCATTCTCATGCTGGACACCTCCTCGTCGCGCAACTGCAAGCATTAAGTTACACATGATTCATATTTTGCTTTTAACCTGTGACGATTTGTGAAACTTACGGTGGCATGTTGCATCTGCCGGAGATCAGTTAAGGATGGTTCTGAATAAGAGAGTGTTATACTGAAGCTACCAAGCCTAAGGCTTTGATGTGTTGTTTCTGCGGAGCGGAGTCTAATTATTTTGACAAATGCAAAAGGGAATAGAGTTTTACTGCTTGTTTTAAAGGTTTCTTGCAGTGTAATTTTAATTGTTCTTTTATTCGGTAATTGTCTCAGTTTGATTTTCAGTTATGTTACAGATAGTCGCGTATTTAGTAAGCCGTGCATGGTCTTGAAAAAGGCGAATCACGAGTTGAATTTCTCTGCCGCGTGAATTATTTGCTGTTACGGAAGTGGTCTGGCATGTGGGGCAGATGGGGTTTGTCGCCTTGGCGGGCAGGCTGAGATCGTGTGTGCGTTCGGTGTGTTTACTGCCTTGGCTTGCAGCCTGATCATCTTCTCAATTGTTCGGCAGTTGCTTTCTACTCGTTTGTTCGGAGTACCACCGTCTATAAACCGCACTTCCATCCTTTAGTTAAATATCCGGCCTGTCCGCTGGGACGGACGAGATCTTTTCATAAGTAACTCAAGGTGAACCATTAGTGTTGTGTAAATTTTGGTTACTTAAGCATGAACTTAATAGTGTGCTTACGGTGGTGACTGTCTGTGATCAGATGGTTCAAATGGCTCTGAGCACTATGGGACTTAATAATATCTGAGGTCATCAATCCCCTAGACTTAGAACTAGTTAAACCTAACTTCAGGACAGCACACACATCCATGCCCGAGGCAGGATTCGAACCTGCGACCGTTGCAGCAGCACGGTTCCGGACGGAAGCGCCTAGAACCGCTCGGTCGCAGCTGTCTGTGATTCTTTGCAATCAGATCTAATTATTATTTTTAAAATGCTGTTTGTTATATTAATTCATCATCCAGTCACATAGTTTTCTAAGTTTGGTGAAGGACAAGCGCCCGAAATTTAAAGACTTGATTTTTGGTAAGTCCATTTTGTATTTTGTATTTTTGTTTATGAGGACAAGGGTCCGAATTTTTATATTGTTATTCTGCTTCTGTAATTCTGTAATAATGAAATTTGTTCATTAGTTGAAATTAATATTATGTACCAACCACGAGTGTGTCCATCAGCAAAGATCCGTAGTTTGTAACCTCCCCACGTAAAATTTGTTCACCACAACCTCTCAACAGAAAAAGTGAACATAAATATATTCACGCCAAGTGTAACCTCCCCACTGAAATATTAATTAAATGAATTTTAAATATTGTAACCTCTGAACAAAATTGGTTCCCATTTATAGTCTCCGTGCAGAAATGCATTCACATTTAATGTAACCACAAAATTCAGTTCCTCAACACGGAAATAATAAAAAAAATCAGTAACCTGGTAAATTTTATGACGGCAGCAACGCTGCGCCACGGCCCTGTACTCTGAATAAAAAAGCAAAAAATTCTTACCTCAATAAAAACTGCGAATATATCTGCTCTTACATAAAAAATTTCCGGCACAGCTCCGTGCAATGCTGGCCTATGCTTTGTGATTCATGAAAGGAAAGATGATCCACTGGATAAAATCTTTAAATTGAAATGAATGCTTCTTTTTTTTAAAAAAAAAAATACTTTATACACTCCTGGAAATTGAAATAAGAACACCGTGAATTCATTGTCCCAGGAAGGGGAAACTTTATTGACACATTCCTGGGGTCAGATACATCACATGATCACACTGACAGAACCACAGGCACATAGACACAGGCAACAGAGCATGCACAATGTCGGCACTAGTACAGTGTATATCCACCTTTTGCAGCAATGCAGGCTGCTATTCTCCCATGGAGACGATCGTAGAGATGCTGGATGTAGTCCTGTGGAACGGCTTGCCATGCCATTTCCACCTGGCGCCTCAGTTGGACCAGCGTTCGTGCTGGACGTGCAGACCGCGTGAGACGACGCTTCATCCAGTCCCAAACATGCTCAATGGGGGACAGATCCGGAGATCTTGCTGGCCAGGGTAGTTGACTTACACCTTCTAGAGCACGTTGGGTGGCACGGGATACATGCGGACGTGCATTGTCCTGTTGGAACAGCAAGTTCCCTTGCCGGTCTAGGAATGGTAGAACGATGGGTTCGATGACGGTTTGGATGTACCGTGCACTATTCAGTGTCCCCTCGACGATCACCAGTGGTGTACGGCCAGTGTAGGAGATCGCTCCCCACACCATGATGGCGGGTGTTGGCCCTGTGTGCCTCGGTCGTATGCAGTCCTGATTGTGGCGCTCACCTGCACGGCGCCAAACACGCATACGACCATCATTGGCACCAAGGCAGAAGCGACTCTCATCGCTGAAGACGACACGTCTCCATTCGTCCCTCCATTCACGCCTGTCGCGACACCACTGGAGGCGGGCTGCACGATGCTGGGGCGTGAGCGGAAGACGGCCTAACGGTGTGCGGGACCGTAGCCCAGCTTCATGGAGACGATTGCGAATGGTCCTCGCCGATACCCCAGGAGAAACAGTGTCCCTAATTTGCTGGGAAGTGGCGGTGCGGTCCCCTACGGCACTGCGTAGGATCCTACGGTGTTGGCGTGCATCTGTGCGTCGCTGCGGTCCGGTCCCAGGTCGACGGGCACGTGCACCTTCCGCCGACCACTGGCAACAACATCGATGTACTGTGGAGACCTCACGCCCCACGTGTTGAGCAATTCGGCGGTACGTCCACCCGGCCTCCCGCATGCCCACTATACGCCCTCGCTCAAAGTCCGTCAACTGCACATACGGTTCACGTCCACGCTGTCGCGGCATGCTACCAGTGTTAAAGACTGCGATGGAGCTCCGTATGCCACGGCAAACTGGCTGACACTGACGGCGGCGGTGCACAAATGCTGCGCAGCTAGCGCCATTCGACGGCCAACACCGCGGTTCCTGGTGTGTCCGCTGTGCCGTGCGTGTGATCATTGCTTGTACAGCCCTCTCGCAGTGTCCGGAGCAAGTATGGTGGGTCTGACACACCGGTGTCAATGTGTTCTTTTTTCCATTTCCAGGAGTGTATTATAAAAATTATTATTGGGGCATTTTTTTAAAGAAATTGGATGACAGTTAACATACATTACTAGATATGCGCAAGGCTGCTTCTTTACCTTCTACAATAATACTCATCGTCCAGAGTCCCGACCAGAGCAGACTGCCGACACGCGCAGACTACCGTCGACTACTGCCGACTAGCGACAAGCAACAACTAACGACATATTGCTCTCTGGTCAGAGACTCTCCTAAGTCTTGCCTGTTGCAGGCAGCGCATACATCGCATGCCTCTTACAAGTTCCTGTCTCCTTTGAGTAGATGTGGTTAAATTGCAATTTTGGTTTCTCTAGCACGTAACCTGAGCAGTCACACAGCTCACTCCTAACGATGAGCCTCCACACACTCATGCATGTCAATGTCAACACCACGACATTGAAATTACGACTTGAACGGGCATTTGACCATCGGCACTGGACACAGGCGCAGTGGCAGAGCGTTACATGGTCTGATGAATCCACATGCCGTCTTCATCATGAGAGTGCGAATCCGTCGTCTTCTAGGGGAACAGCACCTTGACATCTGTACTGTGGTACGGAGACAAGCTGGCAACGGCTCCATTATGCTCTAGGGAACATTCACGAGGGCATCCATGGGTCCAGTGGATGGAGCTCGTGCAAGGCACCACGACAACCAAGGGGTATTGTACATTGGTTGCAGACAACGTGCACTTTTTCATGACGATCACGCTTCCCGACATCAGTGGCATTTTTCATCAAGATAATGCAACGTATCACAAGGCAAGGATTGTAATGCAGTCGTTCGAGGAACACAGTGGTGAGTTCCAATTGATGTGTCGGCCCCCGATCGAACACATCTGGCATGTGATTGCACGTGGCGTCAGAGCTCATCACACCCTGCCCGGAATTTACGGGAATTAGGTGACTTTTGTGTGCAGACGTGGTGCCAACTCCCTGCAGCGACCTACGGAGGCCTTAATGCTTGCTTGCCACGACGCGTCGCCGTTGTTATCCGTGGCAAATGTGGACATCCGGCTATTAGGTAGGTGGTCATAATGTACTCGCTGATTAGTGTATTATGACTGTGCATTTTACCAGCACCTGTTGTTGTCGTGGTCTTCAGTTCAGAGACTGGTTTGATGCAGCTCTCCATGCTTCTCTATCCTGTACAAGCTTCTTCATCTCCCAGTACTTCTGAATTTGCTTAGTGTATTCATCTCTTGGTCTCCCTCTACGATTTTTAACCTCCACGCTGCCCTCCATTACTAAAATGGTGATCCCTTGATGCCTCAGAACATGTTCCTCTAACCGATCCCATCTTCTAGTCAAGTAGTGCCACAAAATTCCTTCTCCCCCAATTCTATTCAATACCTCCTCATTACTTACGTGATCTACCCATCTAACCTTCAGCATTCTTCTGTAGCACCACATTTCGAAAGCTTCTATTCTCTTTTTGTCTAAACTATTTATCGTCCACGTTTCACTTCCATACATGGCTACACTCCATACAAATACTTTCAGAAACGACTTCCTAACACTTAAATCAATACTCGATGTTAACAAATATCTCTTCCTCAGAAACGCTTTCCTTGCCATTGCCAGTCTACATTTTATATCCTCTCTACTTCGACCATTATCAGTTATTTTGCTCCCCAAATAGCAAAACTCCTTTACTACTTTAAGTGTCTCATTTCCTAATCTAATCCCCTCAGCATCACCCGACTTAATTCGACTACATTTCATTATCCTCGTTTTGCTTTTTTTGATGTTCATCTTATATCCTCCTTTCAAGACACTGTCCATTCAGTTCAACTGCTCTTACAAGCCCTTTGCTGTTTCTGACAGAATTACAATGTCATCGGCGAATCTCAGAGATTTTATTTCTTCTCCATGAATTTTAATACCTACTCCGAACTTTTCTTTTGTTTCCTTTACTGCTTGCTCAATATACAGATTGAATAGCATCGGGGAGAGGCTACACCTCTGTCTCACTCCCTTCTCAACCACTGCTTCCCTTTCATGCCCCTCGACTCTTACAACTGCCATCTGGTTTCTGTACAAATTGTAAGTAGCCTTTCGCTCCCTGTATTTGAGCCCTGCCACCTTCAGGATTTGAAAGAGTGTATTCAAGTCAACATTGTCAAAAGCTTTCTCTAAGTCTACAAATGCTAGAAACGTAGGTTTACCTTTCCTTAATCTACCTTCTCAGATGAGTCGTAGGGTCAGTAGGTCGGCTTCTACCAGTTTTTCCATTCGTCTGTACAGAATGATAGTTCGGTATTTTTCACATCTGTCAACGCCTGCTTTCTTTGGGATTGGAATTATTATATTCTTCTTGAAGTCTGAGAGTATTTCGCCTATCTGACACATCTCACCAGACGATAGAATTCAGGGCTGGCTCTCCCAAGGCTATCAATAGTTCTAATGGAATGTTGTCTACCCCGGGGCCTTGTTTCGACTTAGGTCTTTTAGTGCTCTGTCAAACTTCCATCTCATCTACGTCCTCTTCCATTTCCATAATATTGTCCTCAAGTGCATCACCCTTGTATAGATCCTCTATATACTCCTTGCACCTTTCTGCTTTCCCTTCATTGCTTATAACTAGGTTTCCATCTGAGCTCTTGATATTCATACAAGTGGTTTTCTTTTCTCCAAAGGTCTCTTTAATTTTACTGTAGGCAGTATCTATCTTATCCCTAGTGATATATGCCTCTACATCCTTACATTTGTCCTCTAGCCACCCCTGCTTAGCCATTTTGCACTTCCTGTCGATATCATTTTTGAGACGTTTTTATTCCTTTTTGCCTGTTTCATAACCAGCATCTAATGAATCATTTATTATTTTCATAACCTTCATCCCGAAAAAAAGAGGAAAACAATGTTTTCATAAGGAGATACATGAGAACTTTCAATCAAATCAGTGCAGTCATTTTATTTAGATTACCGTAACTTCATTTGTTACCAGTATAGCCTGTAATCTATGGAGCACTGCACGAATCAGCAACATAGTGATCGCAGAAAAATGGTAAACAATAATTATTGCATTATCGACATATGTAGTGAACGCCGGATTTTTGCATGTGCATAGTCTTTTCTATCGCGAAGAAAACTTGGTTTATAACCATAAACAGTTCTTGGTTAGTACATAATTCGCAGCATACTATGCATATCGAAGCCTTTCACCAAATACGGCTTCAGACAGATGATGGTTACGATTGATTGAATTTTACACAACCTTTTTAGGTTCTTACAATGCGTATAAAGTAACGAGTAAACGTAGCAAGACTTCCCAGCGCAGTGCATTTTGGAGGAACTGCTTTAATACTACATTTGGCAGAAGATCTCCATATTGAAAAGTTCCTTGCGTTGTGAGAGCTGTCTGCTGTTCAGTTTGTCATCTTAACGGTGAAACTGACTTTGTCAGGAACTATCCTTTTCACGAAAAATGAAAAAACAGTTTCAAAATATTGGAAGAAGCAATGATAATAGAGTTTATCAACGTCCACAGTAGAATTCATAGTGGAAGTTCTTGTCAAAGGTCGGGTGGTGAATTCGTTACACTCCTGAGATATGAAAGAATACGAAAAGTGTCATCCAAACATTTCAGAACACCTCAGTATACATTTGCTCGACGAAATCAAACGATTTCCAGACACTTCAGAACACATCGGTATACATTTGCTCGAGGAAATCAAACGATTTCGAGACATTTCAGAACACGTCGATATACATTTGCTCGAGGAAATCAAACAATTTTCAGAAGAGCGTCTTTTTATTTATCCTTCATATCATGTTTTGTTGCTAAGAGCAAAATAAGATCGATTTTTTTTTTCAAATAACTCTCACCCTTCTACGATTGAAATAATTTTCATTAGAACACTTCATGTATTTACTTTCTTGTTTCTGGCTAGTGTAGACTTTTCTTTATTACATGTAAACATCTTTTTTGTTTCATAAACTTCGTCTGTCTTGTAAGAGGACACTAGTAGGAAAAAATATCAAAACCTTGTGTAATTTTTCGAAGGGCCACGAAAATAAAGCAAACAACTCAAAGATTTAGAGGACACGAAAGTACAAAATGCATTCCATAATAGAAGAGATTTAACTGCTCTTCTTCTGAAAATTGAGTTAAATTATTATGACTGAATAACGTGTAGTTACCTGAATGGAAACTTTTGGGCGAGAGAAGTAGTTTTCCCAACATTTTTTCACAATTATCTCTCACTCTTCCAGGTATAAAATTAATTACTCCACCTGGAATAAAATCTCTGTGGCTCTGCAGAATTCCTGGTATCGTTGACTCTGAAAATTCTTAAAACAATCAGAGGCACAACCGTACGCTGTGGGGAAGCCGTCTTGGATGCTATGACGTACTCACTCTGCAGCATGGGAATTAGTGTCCAAGTTGTGTATCAATTTCGATATGGTCCACAGTTTAATCCAGGCTGTTCCAACTCGCCGGCTCCGTTGTGAGCCGCGGAGCGCTCCCTGCTCCAGGGAGTCGTGTCGCTCGCTGTGACCATTCAAGTGGGCCGCCACGTGGCACGGCTGGCTGAGGCAGGCGGCAAGGCAAGCGTTTTCATGTGCCAGCTGCGTCTTACAAGATCGACAACCTCATACTCTTAGCTGCTAAGACGTGGTGACATGCTACACCAGGAAATACGATGTTCGGGAAATAAATAAGAAACAACTGTTTTACAAGAAATTGCATACTAAATTTATTGGCCTCTGTAGCTTGACATTTTATTTTCATTACAAGATCGGAAATATCAGGCGTCAAAGTGTTCGCAGCGTTAATGCGGAGGATGGGCTTCATTGTTGCAGCCTGAAGAAACGATCGTTCCTTACTATTTACTCTTTTCATTGCTGAGAAAACCTGCTCACAACAATACGTAGATCCAAAAAGACACATGATCTGAGAGGCATTGTTGTAAAGCTTGGAAAATGTTCTTTGCTGTAAGGAACGATACCATCGTGACAGATCCAACGTGTTGTAGTACCTCTCTTTCAACAAAGTTGAACTTTGCAAATCAATAATCTCTAATTGAAGTGACGATGACAAGCATCGGGAGAAACTGAGAAACGAGTGCTGAACACCTTAAGTTCCATTTCCAAACTAGTGAGGTCTCGGAATCGTGTTTCAAACGACGTGATGAGCTGCTTTAACTTTGCTTGGTAATCGCCGAAAGTAGTAACTTCCGGTATTTTTAAAGAAGCAAGACGATTGAAGAACGTTAAATGTTCATTACTCATGTGCCTCTCAAATAAACGTAAATTTTCCATGAACGCTTTGATCTGGTCGTGCATGTCAACGATTAGCTGCCCTTTGCCCTGCAATGACAGATTTAATTTATTCAGATGCATAGTTCAGCTAGGCACGCCAGGTCTGATATCCATTTTATATCTTTCAGACAACGCATTTCTTCCCCTTTCATTTCGAGAAAACGGGATATTTCCTCACGAATGGCGAAGAAAACATCAAGAACTTTTCCCCGACTCAGAAAACGAACTGCACTGTGGTAAGGTATATCCCCATACTCCGCTTCCATATCTTTCAGGAATCCATGATTCATACCGTGACGCCGCACAAAATTCACGCACTTCACGACATCTTTCATTAGCCACCTAGCTCTACTGTTTCAGCACACAGTGCCTCTTGGTGAATAAAAAAATGAAGAGTCAAAATGTCTTTCCCGAATTCGTCCCTGAGTTTATTTTTCAAACGAGAAGCAAATCCTTGGTGACGCCCGATCATTTGTGGTGCACCGTATGTAGCTACAGAATGGAGCTTATCCCACGTAAAATTCATATTGTCCACTGCTTCACAAACAGCTTCAAAAATGTCACGTCCTGTTGCGGTGTAATCGAGTTGTACCTCATCCAAGAGTTCTTCAGCTAAGCACAGTCCTATATATCGGTGCTTTCTTCAAGCGCTAGCGAAAATGCAACAAAGCTCTCCGCCTTTTTCCTGATCTGTGTTTCTGAATCCGCTGCCATGTTCAGGATTCGACGAGACATTGTCTGCTTCGATAGGCAAACCCCTACAATTGCCTGCACCTCCCTTGGAAACAAACATTCTGCAACTGCTACCATGCACGATTTTACGAGTGGTCCCACCGAAAACGGCTTGCCACTCGTCGCAATTATGTGAGCGACCCTGCAGCTTGCTCGAACTGCGGATTCAGTAGTGTTTTCTCCGCTCTCATTCACCTGAAAATTATAAACGCATTACAGAACACGAACTATGTTGCATATTTTGATACCCTCCGTATTACGAAACCGTTTTTAAACTTACGTCTCCTGGTATGTCGTTCTTAAGCCTGGCTACCAATTCTCTGCGTGCAACGCCTTCTACCTGATCGTAGACGCGTATAATGTCGTCGTATATTGTACCTCTTCGCAGAATTAAATACTTTATGACATACAAGACAGTGAGGACGACCATCCCTCTCAATGAATATAAAGGTATCTTCCAATAGAGGTACAGGGCTCCCGCGGCTAGTCATAGCTGTCATTGAACACGGATTATTGCGTCAGTTGCGGCTGCATGCGGCCAGGGGGCAGTGAGTTCGCTTTCCCCCTCCACGCGGGCTCCGAGCTGCCGCAGTGAGCGCTCTGGAGCGCTCCGGCTCCCTGGAGCTCGGTTGGAACAGCCTGGCTTAATCTCTTAAAATAGGTAGAGCATAATTGACCCTGGTGCAGGCTCTACTGATTTCCCAGGATACAAAGTTCCTACGAGTTACGACGCACCAAATAATGTTCCGAGCCACAAAGAAGAGAGAATTTTAAATAACCAGGGAACTGAACGTGGCTTTCCTATTCATGAAACCATAACTTTCCATAGACGATTTTCCTAGTTACATTGCAGTATACATCATACTCTTGTATGAGGTGAAATCTTATAATAATTCACTAAATTACATTCGGTATTCAAGATGGCAGTTTACAACAATGCCTTTAATTACAATTCCACTGCTTTGCCACTCTTTGAAATTCTCAATCAGAAGTAGTCAGTCGACATGTAATGTTCCGCATTCTATCCACAGAGTTTCTACATCACGAATCATAGATGATCTGTCTGTCGCAGTCCCAAGGAGTCTTTGAGCCATATAAACGACTTCCTCGGTTATACATGAACATTTGAGCTACATGATGAGAAATGAAGGATCAGAGGTGATACTACAGGGAGCTCGGCGAGGAAAGATTTAGCGCATGCCGCCACAGTCACCTGATTCTGCGCATGTGCAGTGCGCAGCATAATCGGATATTTAGAATCCCACTTTCGGTGCAGTCTGTAGATCGTTGACATAATAGACATACTGGCGTCGCGCTTGGTTGCTGATTGACATACAGGCACGGAAGGTGCATGCGCTTTCAGTAGTAGAATTTGCTCGGAAAACCGCTTGTTTACAACGGGATTTATAGGTGACGTGACTAGCTGCCGGGTTCTAGTGAAAGAAATGCGCACCAGAGACGTATAAATAAGAATGAATTTTGAGGAAGGGGGCACCTCTCGTCGCCGGAGTCTAGAAGCACCACTACGGAGCCATGCCTGGGCTGGGCAGCGGGGCAACTGGGCTCCGCCAGTTGCATGCACGGGCTCAGGCCTTCGCTGCACGAGCCGCCACCGGCACAAATTCCTTCACAGGGTTTGGTGCCAGAATAGGGCAACCTGTCGTCCTTGCCTGCTGATGCTAACGCTGACTTCCTAGTCCACTTGATGCCTTAAGCCGTCGGCACACGGGCCGTGCTGTCGAACGTTAACGTTGAGCATGCCAAGTTCAACGTGCTGTTGAACGCTCAGGAACGATGCGACTTGTGCATACGGTACGTTGGCCCCAACGTGGTATACCCGATCGCAACGCACTCCAGCGGCAGTTGAGGGATGCTTCTAGCTCGTAAATCACACTGTTTACTCAACAGGCGCCCTTAAAAGTCCCACGTTAGCTCCATTAGAACGCACATTTCCTCCATCGTCCACGAAAAGGAAAGTACAAATTCCAATGAATAAGGGCACAGGCTTATAAAAGTTCCATTACAAACAGTGCATTACAAATTTGGAATACTTCTCCGCATGAGATAAACATTACTTCATCATTCCCACATTTTAGCAAAACCCCAAGGTCAGTCTTACTTGATCACTGTTCCTACCCAGTAGCAGAATCTTTGCAACGCGTGAATTACGAAGCGTAAAAGAAAAAGGAGCAAAATAGCTTTACCTAAGTAGCGCAAGGTGTCCTGTAGATCAAGCCAATCGAACAAAGTCATCCCTAAAAAAAAAGGTGAACTTGTATTTACATAACATCAAATATTATAGTCTATACTTATATTAAACTAATAATAAAGTATCAGAACCTAATAAAAACGCGAATGTTACGAAAAAAAATTGGTTGTGCCAGGACGCGAACCACCGCCCCAACAAAAAACTCATTATAAGGCAGCGACGCTATTCATTACGCTAAACCAACATCACGGCCTGTATGGAAAATCGTAGTATTTTACCATTTGCTATAAACCTTTATCGTAGTTATGTTACTAACTGAAATTTAATTATAACAAATTGTACCAAGAACAATGAGTTTCGGGTTGATCTTCAGTGTGTCGCTGCCTTCAAATAGCCTACTCTCATTATACGCAAGTTACAATAATTCTTTTGCCACGAATATGATGTTTCTCGTTATTTTATTGGAACGAATCACACAGTTAACAACGGGTTTTGCAGGATTTTCAATTTTCTGGTGCTCGAAACGGTATATATACATATAGGCTTGAAATGCCTATGGCCAATATGGCCAATATGGCTCCTCACAACTCTGTACTGAAGGGAGACGGCGTGCGTGTGACGTAGGTGGCGTTGCGCCATCTCATTGGTCAACGCTCAGACGCACGCTCAGAATATCTGACATGCCAGATATTGCTCTGCACGTTCGGAAAAACTCCCGAACGTGCTACTCCACGCTATGACGTCAGAAACTCGGCACGCTCAACGCTCAACGTTCGGATGCACGGTCCGTGTGCCGACGGCTTTAGCACCAGCCGTCGCGCAGCTTATGTCAAAGGGCAGTGAGTCGAATCCTGCGCACAGTCCCCTTCACAGAAGAAATTTAAATTCATTTGCTTGAATGGGACTAAAAATAATAATGTGCTCGTTAATGTTAACACTAAGCATGTATACATATGCAGTGAACTGACTCGTTCCTCATACGAAGCCAAAGAAACCGGTTCAACTGCCTAATACCGTATAGAAGTGCCGCAACGCGACGTGATATGGACTCAACTAATGTCTGAAGTAGTGCGGAAGGGAACTAACACCATGAGTCCTGCAGGGCTGTCCATAAATCCGTAACAGTACGAAGGGGTGGAGATCCCATTCGAACAGCACGTTGCAAGGCATCCTAGATATGGTCAATAATGTTCATGTCTGGGGAGTTTAGTGGCCAGCGGAAGTGTTTAAACTCAGAAGTGTGTTGCTGAAGCCACTCTGTAGCAAGTAGCAATTCTGGACGTGTGGAGTGTCACATTGTATTGCTGCAATTGCCCAAGTCCGTCGGAATGCACAATGTACATGAATGTATGCAGGTGATCAAAGAGGATGCCACCTGTCAGAGGTCAGCTTCGTATCTAGACGTATCAGGGGTCCCATATCGTTCCAACTGCACATGCCCTACACCATTATAGAGCCTTCTCCAGCTCGAACAATCCCCTGCTGACATGCAGGGTCCATGTATTCATGAGGTTGTCTCCGTAACCGTACACGTCCATCCGCTCGATAGAATTTGAAACGAGACTCGTCCGACCAGGCAACATATCTCCAGTCAATAGTCCAATGTCGGTGTTGACGGGCCCAGGCGAGGCGTAAAAGCTTTGTTCCGTGCAGTCATAAGGGTACACGAGTGGGCCTTGGACTCCGAAAGCCCACATCGATGATGTTTTGTTGAATGGTTCGCACGCTGACATTTGTTGATGACCCAGCATTGAAATCTGCAGCAATTTGAGGAAGGGTTGCACTTCTCTCAGGCTGAACGGTTCTCTTCAGTCGTCTTTGGTTTCATTCTTGCAGGATCTTTTTCGGGCCGCAGCGATGTCGGAGATTTGGTGTTTAAGCGGATTCCTGATATTCACGGTACACTCGTGAAATTGTCGTACGGAAAAATCCCCACTTCGTCGCTGCCTTGGAGATGCTGTGCCCCATCGTTCGTGGGTCGACTATAACAACACGTTCAAACTCACTTAAATCTTGATAACCTGTCTTTGTGACAGCAGTAACCGATCTAACAACTGCGCCACACATTTGTTGTCCTATATAGACGTTGCCGGCCGCAGCGCCTGTTTACATATCTCTGTATTTTAATACGCATGACAGTACCATTTTCTTTGACGCTTCAGTGTAATTTACATACAAGAATCATTCAAATGATGTATGGAACATGTAACTAGCTAACTAGTTTTATTTTGTATAGAGTCATCTGTCTAATTTGAGCCTTGTTGTTTGATTATTTGGCAACCCAGTGAGCTGATTTGTTGCTGTAGGTGAGTGCGCCCTATTTGTTTTTTTTTTTTTTTTATAATGCTTCTTGTTCAGATGTTTTGCGTCTGTTTGTGTTCTGCGTTTTTAGTTGTATCTGTATTTGTACCACATACATGACTGAGCTTACACTAAAGCGAGATGAAGCCTTTTTCTGTTACAGAATGTACAATATTTTTTATTCACATCAAGAGTGTTGTGTAGGTACGTCTTCCAACTCTGTGATTTGCAAATAACAATTCAGTGCTCAGTTTCCAGTAGCGATGGCCCTGCTCACATGTAGTCTCTTTCTTTATACAGGTCTAATTAACTGATGTTAAGATCCTAATGGAAACTGATCTTTGATCTGGATGAAGAAGGTAAATGCGCCCCATACCTTTATCCCTGAAGGATTTCCAATATCTAACTGCCAGGATACGTGAATAAATTTAAAATATAGTGTAGAAAGTTTGCAGCACCTACAGCAGAATTCGAAATTGCCGACCAGAAGACATAAAACAAGGTGGAGGAACAGGGGAATATTTGATAAAGGGTGGCACTGTGCGTTTTATAAAGCAAAATTTACACACTTTACAGAGGTATCAAAAAGCGGAATGAACAAAACTAAATAACTCAATTTACATACACAGTCCTCCTTCCCCATCCGCCCGACATACGTGATCATCGTTTACCCATAATATTTTCGGAAACTGTTCGTTAAATATAACTAAACGATAGAATAAAATAACAAATCGGTGTTGACAGCAGAATGTAAGATAATGAAAGTACTGCAATATAAATATAACATCAGGAAAGCGGAAAAAAGCAATAGTTTCATTTCCCGTCTATCATTTTCGAGCGCATATGACACGAGTTGTTATAGCGCCCTGAAACAAAACAAACAAGCGTCTATCATTTTGATAAATATATGTAGCATAATACTGAAAAATTATGCATAACTGCAGATGACAAACTAGAGTAAAATATCAGCTCTACTGCAAATATCAGATAGCCCAACTTGTATTTATCGCGAATCTCCCTCCCAGCGCAAAGTCCCAAGCGACTGGAAAAAAGCGCGGGTGACTACTGTCTATAAGAAGAGCAAGAGACCGGCCAGAAAAATTGCAGGCAAATATCCCTAACTTCTGTTTGCTACACATTCCTTGAACATATTCTCAGTTCGAATACAATAAATTTTTTGAGACCAAGAAGCTTATGTCCACCAATCAGCACGGTTTTAGGAAGCATCGCTCGTGCGAAACTCTGCTTGCCATTTTCTCACGTGATATACTGCGGACTATGCACGAAGGGCAGGCAACGGCCTTGCCGCAGTGGATACACCGGTTCCCGTCAGATTACCGAAGTTCAGCGCTGGTTGACCATCTGGGCCGCCATGCACTGTTGCCATTTGTCGGGGTGCACTCAGCCTCGTGATGCCAATTGAGGAGCTACTCGACCGATTGTAGCGGCTCCGGTCAAAGAAAACCATCATGACAACCGAGAGAGCGGTGTGCTGACCACACGCCCCTCCTATCCACATCCTCAACTGAGGATGACACGGCGGTCGGATGGTCCCGACGGGCCACTTGTGGCCTGCAGACGGAGTGCTGTTGCTGCATGGATGAAGGGCAACAGGCAGATTGCATAGTTCTAGGTTTCCGGAAAGCATTTGACACGGTGCCCTGCTGCAGTCTGTTAAAGAAGGTACGAGCAAATGGAATAGTTTCACAGATTTGTGAGTGGCTCGAAGACTTCTATAAGAACCCAGTATGTTCTCCGCGACGGCGAACGTTCATCAGAGACAAAGGAATCGTCAGAAGTACCCCACGGAAGTGTGATAGGACTGCTATTATTATCTACATACATAAAAGATTTGGCGGACAGGACGGGTTGCAATCTACGGTTGTCTGCTGATGATTCTGCAGTGTACGGTAAGGTGTCGAAGTTGAGTGAGTATAGGAGGATACGTGACAACTTAGACAAAATTTCTAGTTGGTGTGATGCATGGCAGCTTAAGCGTAAATGATGAAAAATGTAAGTTAATGCGGATGAGTGCGAAAAACAAACGCGCGATGTTCGGATACAGTATTACTAGTGTCCTGTTTGACACAGTCAAATCGTTTAAATTGTAAGTAGGCTGTTTAGGTTCTTACATTGATAACGCCGCCGCCACTTAGCACACTCTGTACGAAAATCACTGGCTCTGCTGTGTGCACTCTGTGGCTAGTTTGCATTGTTGTCTGCCATTGTAGTGTTGGGCAGCTGGACGTGAACAGCGCGTAGCGTTGCGCAGTTGGAGGTGAGCTGCCAGCAGTAGTGGATGTGGGGAGAGAAATGGCGCAGATTTGAAATTTGTAAGACTGGATGGCATGAACTGCTATATATATATTATGATTATTAAGCTGGCAGTAGTGGCGCTCGCTGTATTGCAGTAGTTCGTGTAACGAAGATTTTTGGTGAGGTAAGTGATTTGTGAAAGGTATAGGTTAATGTTAGTCAGGGCCATTCTTTTGTAGGGATTTTGGAAGTCAAATTGCGTTGCGCTAAAAATATTGTGTGTCAGTTTAAGCACAGTCATGTATAATTGTTCATAAGGGGACGTTTCAAAATATCTGGGCGTAATGTCGCAGAGCGGTATGAAATGGAACGAGCATGTGAGAACTGTGGTAATAGAGGCGAATGGTAGACTTCGGTTCATTGGGAGAGTTTTAGGAAAGTGTGGTTCACCTGTGAAGGAGACTAGGAGGACGGTAGTGCGACCTAGTCTCGAGTACTGCTCGAGTGTTTGGAATCCGTACCAGGTCGGATTAAAGGAAGACATCGAAGCAGTTCAAAGCGAGCTGCTAGATTTGTTACTGGGAGGTTCGAAGAACACGCAGGTGTTGCGGATATGGTTCGGGAACGCAAATGGGAATTCCTCGAGGGAAGGAGACATTCTTTTCAAGGAACACTGCTGAGAAAATTTAGAGAAGCGGCATTTGAAGCCGATTGCAGAACGGTTCTACTGCCGCCGACAAACATTTCGCGTAAGGACAATGAAGATGAGATACGAGAAATTAGAGCCCATAAGGAGGCATGTAGATAGTCGTTTTTCACTCGCACTGTTTATTAGTGGCTCAGGAAAGGAAACGCCTAGTAGTGGTACGGGGTACCATCCGCACACTCCTACGGTGGACTGTGCAGTATCTACAGGGGACAGGCAAAATAATGTAAACAGTGGTAGTAATGGGATGGTTGTGTTTGACGGTCAACAACGCAAGTAAGGCACGTGTCGCGCTGGACTGTGCGTGTTCAGTACGGACTGGGCATCAGAGCAGGTTGTTTACGAGTAGTTGCATTCAGAGGCCGAGGTCGACGTGCAATGAAAGACCTAACAGAGTTAGAAATGGGGCAGATTGTGGGGGCCCGATTAGACTGAGCATCAGTAACCAAGACAGCCAGTTTCAGCAACAACTGTTTCAACAGTCATGACAGCCTGCACAAAACATGGAAAGACATCATCGTGTAAACGTAATAGCGATCGCAAATCAAAACTAAATGACACAGATCGTCGTACGTTAACACGAATTGTGTCAAAACAAAACTACGGCGGCTAAAGTGACTGCAGAGCTCAATAACCATCTTCGAGACCCCGTATCTATCGACACTGTCTGCCGAGAACTCCACAAAGCGAATATTCATGGACGAGCTGCTATACCGAAACCATTAGTGAATACAACCAACGCAAAGAAGCGTGGAATATGGTTGAGCATAAATCCTGGACGGCTGATCAGTGGAAACACGTCATATGGTCCGACGAGGGAACGTTTTCGTTATTTCCAACTTGGGGCTGGGTTTACGTCTGGAGAACGCCAAAAGAAGCCTACAATCCAATTGATCCCAGCCGTTAAGCATTGAGGTGGAAGTGTGATGGTGTGGGCAGCCATATCATGATATTTTGCTCGTCTCATCACTACGTTTTAGGTGATCAAATGCACTCCATGATTCAAATGTTGTTCCCCAACAATAATGCCATATTTCAGGACGATAATATACCCATTCATACAGCCAAGACAGTACACTCGTGGTATGAGGAGCATGCAACTGAGCTGCAGCGTCTTTCCTGGCCAACTCAGTCCCCGGGACTTCAACATTGTTGAAACCTTGTGGGCGGTATTGCAGCGCCGACTCCGGAATAGGTTTCCGCTTCCCTTGTCACTACAAGAGTTAGAAGATGTTCTGACCGAACAGTGGCATAACATTCCCCTGGAGATTATACAATCATTATATGACAGTATTCCAAGATCAATCGCAGTTGTATTATGGACAAATGGGGGTCCAACCCCGTATTAATACACCATCCCCGAATAAGTACAGGTGATCTCATTATTTTGCCTATCTCCTGTATGTAGATGTAGCTGTAGACATCTGTGTTGTTCCTCGGAACCGTTTTCAGACTTTGGCCTGTAGCCAGCCCTGTAATAGAAGTTTTATATAGTTCTCTGTTCCTAATCATCTTGTGATGCAGTTCTTCTTGTTGTCTCCGTTCTTGCTAAGAAAATGGGATGAGAAGTTCCGCCTTATGCAAGACACCTTTTTCCTTTTGTTTCACCAGTACATGTTTCAGCACTTTTGTTCTATCGTCAGTGGGTTCTATTTTTTATTTTTAACTGTAAATTTGTTGTTAACATATTAACATTTGTGTTGTTTACAACATTATGTAAAAGTTGCGTTTATAGCTTAATTGGCGAAAAGTGGGTGTAAGCATAAGTAACATACCTTACATGATGTTATTGTCCATTTATTTTGGTAGCTGTTCTGCTACACACTATACAACTTGTCATCTGCGAACAGCAAAAAGTAATTTATTTTCTGCTTGTTATGCATTTACGAACGGAAATAAGACTGTATCACGTTTTCTTTCTGTAACTTACAGCTTTGAAGTTGTGGTGCGTTCTCCTGTGTTGTTGGAGAAGTAAATAGGCTTACTTCTTTGCCAGTGTTCGCGTGGCAATGCACTTTTTCCGATTACTCAAAACATAGGCGGAGTTTTCGCTGCCATTACGTGTTGTTGTGGCTGTGTGGCGTTCATTTGTTTCGTAGCGTGTTCTGCTGGGTGAGGCGCGCGGGTTTGAATTGTATTTGGTGTTAGTGGTGTGTGGTTTGTGTGGGTTTACGTGTGTGTGATGTGCGTGTGTTGAGTACTAGGGCAGAGAGAGAGAGAGAGAGAGGGGGGGGAGTTTTTTTTTTTTTGTGGTGTGGGTGCTACTTGTATAGTTCTTCTATTGTGGCGAAGAGGGTTTGTTGCACAGTGATGTGGATTCATTGAGTACTTTCTTTCCTTGGGCTATTGATTTTTGGATGTGGTAGTTTTCTTCTATAGTTAATTTTTGGTATAGGTTGCTGCTAGTTTTTAGGATGTGAAGGTCAGTTTCAATGTTTGTTGGGTGGTGGTTGTGTGCTACCAGGTGGTCTGCAAATGTTGAGTGTGTGCTATTGCTTTTCAGTGCTCTGAGGTGTTCATTATATCTGGTTCTGAAGGTCCTACATGTTTGGCCTGCATATACAGATTGACAGCAGTTGCAAGTAAGTTGGTAGATGCCGGACTGGCTGTATTTGTCAGTGTTCTCTATTCCATTTTAAAATGATAACATTAATGTGTGCTGCAGTCTGCTTCTGGAATTACAGAAGTTGCTCCGGAGAAGTAAGTTTTTCTAAATGAAAAACTGTTCCATGCTACGATGTGGACATGCACATATTCAGTTAAGACTGAAAAGTGTTGCAATCGAGGAAATTTTGCCAGTGTGTATTTAATAGTCTACGTGTTACATTATTACTCTACCACTTACCGATAATCAGTAGGTGAAATCAAATAAAGAAGTATTTCCAAGAAACAATTACAAGTTAAAAACTTTTTGAAATAGAATCGACTGGCAGCTAACACAAATTTCCATTTTAGAAACAGGGAAAATTGTTAAGACATTAAAGAAACTCAGTTCATTAGCAAATATAACGTGTTCCATGATAAAGGGTCCTACTTTTTGAAGGTACAACTTGGTACACGATTGATAAAGTACAGCTTTGCTGCCCACAAGTTAGGCAACTAGTTTTAAAAATATACAGAATTTTACTCACTATAAATCTCTGTAACTGATGAATTGATGATATTCTCAAAATAACTTTAGTGTATCATAGAGTAGTTAAATATGTAGAAATCTTAAGATTTACAAACGTTGCGCAAAACACAACCTCATATCTCACAACAGAAAAAAGTATAAAACGCCAAAAACTGCTTATGGCGGTCTCTAGTGCGCATTCAACCACTAGACTGAAGCACCGACCAGAAAACGTCATGTGTTCTTAGGTACACTAATCTTGAGGTAGAATATTCTCAACTTTTGATACTACGGTATGTATTCTTTCTGTTAATAATTTTGTAAATTTAAGTACCATAATTTCAAAACTGTGCTCATTGTCATGCAAAAGTTCTTTATATGTTAATTAACAGAAAATACATGAACGCACTGACGATGGTGAAACTTCATCGAAGAATGTTGAGTGTTAAACAAAAAGAATTTGTGTTTCTCAAGGCAGAACCGTACTTTCACAATTTTGTGTTAGGAAACAAACGCGGACAAAATGTGAGCTGTAACCATAGAATGAATATTTAGTGACTTGGATGATTACAGACCTAAATCACATTACAAATTCAATTATAAAATTCTAAGCTAGAATCATGGAACCAAATTCGAGTATTTTAAACCAAGCAACGAAGATTGCCCCGTCGATGACGATGTCATTAGAGACGGAGTACAAGCTCGGATTGGGGAAGGATGGGGAGGGAAATCGGTCGTACTCTTTCAGAGGAACAACACCAGCATTCGCCTTAAGCGATTTAGGGAAAACCATGGAATATTTAAATGTGGATGGTCTGGCGGGGATATGAACCGCCATTCTCTCGCTTACGAGACGATTGTGCTAACCACTGCATGTATTTTCAAGAAAAAATAAATTACTTAAGGAACCACATAAAAGGAACTTAAAAAAGTGAGGCAGGAAAAAGAAATCAGAAAAATTAGGATTTGTTTCGAAAGATAATAGTAAACTGAGAGAAGATAGTTCCAAAAATGTAGATACTTTCAGTAACGTTTTTATGTAAGTATCCTTGATGGATAGATTACAGGTCGCTAGAAAAAATACAAAACAAGTTTAATACATTTCAACTCATGTTTTTTCCGAATATTAATCATCTTATGCAGTTTTGACAAACAGAGCAGATACTTTTACAAGACAGAACTCTCCGACATAGTACTGTTTGACACAATGATTGAAATCTCTAGGCAAATCGCTCGTTTGTAGCAGGATAGATAAATGTGACAGATTTTCTGATGATATTGCTCTCTAGATTGCCAACGATATATCGCTGGTGTTTGTGGAGCTTAAAGAATTCGTCATCGACTAGACTGCTTGCTGTCTGAACTCAGGGGTAACACAACGACCCTCTACAAATAATACAAATTACTTATCACCGGCATGAAACACAGCATTATACACTGAGGACCATATAGTTCGATCGGTAAAGCTGGCCGGCCGTTGTGGCCGAGCGGTTCCAGGCGCTTCAGTCCGGAACTGCGCTGCTGCTACGGTCGCAGGTTCGAATCCTGCCTCGAGCATGGATGTGTGTGATGTCCTTAGGTTAGTTAGGTTTAAGTAGTTCTAAGTTCTAGTGGACTGATGACCTCAGATGCTAAGTCCCATAGTGCTTAGAGCCATTTGAACCATTTTTGATGAAGCTGGCAGCGAGGGGATTGAAAACATTAACAATACGAATTCCAGTGACCTCTATCGATTCAGAATTACGGGTACGAGATGCCACGAAAAAGTGGGCGTACTGTACAGAGAAAGAGGATGCTAAGTCCACTGCCACAAACTCGATAGCGCTAACGCACCTTGATTAATTATACGTAAATTGCCTTTCGTGCCGCTAATAGATGCCTGATAAATAATATGCGGGTTAATTTTCTGACAAAAATACACTTTCTTGCATACTATAAAGCATCAGAAATTCTTAAAGAAACGTTCCATTTCTTATGATACGGGCATCGAAAACGTGTGTTTCAGGACACCATGGCGATACACTCAAATTTCCTAAGATTATCTGCCGACCGCTGTGGCCGAGCGGTTCTAGGCGCTTCCGTCTGGAACCGCGCTACCGATATGTTTGTAGGTTCGAATCCTGCCTCGAGCATGGATGTGTTTGATGTCCGTAGGTTAGTTAGGTTTAAGTAGTTCTAAGTTCTAGGGGACTGATGACCTCAGATGTTAAGTCCCATAGTGCTCAGAGCCACTAGAACCATTTTAAGATTAGCTACACAAGCCAGTTACAGTTACAGTTGGCACGACAAAGCTATACGGGAATGTAAAATTTGTAATATTCCGATTTCGTTGCAATTACAAGAGCCGTAAGTTCGTGCTTCTCTGACACAGACTGCCCCAGACTCACCGGGATTAACAGTCTCGATGAGTTGTTTATAAAATCATCTTCATATTAATTACACATACAGGACAGTGAGACTTTATATTTGCGTACGCAGAAAAATGTAGTCGATTTATATTCTAGGTGCTACGTATTGGTATAATTCAGACGCTTGTCGACGGCTTACCTTCTGATGGCTGTCGTTGCTCTGTGTTCTTGCTACATAAGATAATGGTGAAACGAAACGTCGTGTGGCTAGGGCTTTTGAGTTGGCGCCACTTCGGTGACTTGCTTGTCGATAGGGATGATATGATGAAGAAGACAACACAACACCCAGTCCCTGAGCGGAGAAAATCTCCGACCCAGCCGGGAATCGAACCCGGGCCCCTTTGCACAGCATTCGGCCGAGCTGACCACACAGCCATCGGGGCGGACAAGATTATGGTGATCTGGCGACGGAAAAACACGTGCTGTTCGTTAATTGTCTCGTCTTTAATCTTGCTAAGCAACTGCATGCGTCGCTGCAGGGACCCCTGTATTGTTGAGAATGACGTCACATCGTGATTTGTCGTTGAAGAAATTATCGAGCTGTAACAGCAACGGCGCAGCTAACCTGGAGTGACCGTGAAAATGCCAACGAGGATAAGGCGACCCTCTCGACCGAAAAAAAGAAAGGAAAAATTAAGCGTAAAATAGAAAAAAAAAGTAAAATCCAACGATTAAGAGATTTCTTTCGCTATGTTAAAATAATCAAAGACTGTTTTGGAAATTATTCTGAGGCAAAGATATGCGATTCATTTAGCTCTTTTACCCAGATCAAATATCACTCTACTTTAGGACTCTGATAGGAACTGAATCTATACAACGGAGGGGCCTAGACGTGAGTAAATGTTTCGAACAAGACCATGACGGAGTATCTGTTGCGAGTGACGTATACACTGGCGAACAAAATAGAATCAATTCACAATTTAAATCCAGTCTTTCGAGGTGCTGTAGTGGCTAACAGGCCAATCAAGAAGCAGCCCTGTGTTCAGAAACATCAGAAAACTTCTACTGATTTTTCGCTTACACCCCTACTACAATGGTAGAATTCTAAAACTTATCTCATGAGTAATTCCAAGGTAACGCTAAAGGCACTAGATCCAACATGTTGGGTTGCCAGATACGATACCATCTACACACCTAAAGAGAGATTCACTGATATTCTTAAAGCCCTAACAAACATAATTATTATGAGTAAGAAATGTAACGAACCATACATATTAAAATCATAACAGAATACTGCAGCGTTGTTACCCTTTTACCATTCATTGTACACTGATGAGCCAAAACATTATTGATGACTCTCGATCTTACACCTTAGTCGAGTCCATCAACATGAGGTGGCAAAGATGAGGTAGCCAAGGAGGTGGAAACGTGGGTTCTACTATGACAAGACTGCTTGGTAGCTACAACAGGAAAACTCAGTTAGTAGGAGTACAAATACACTCCTGGAAATGGAAAAAAGAACACATTGACACCGGTGTGTCAGACCCACCATACTTGCTCCGGACACTGCGAGAGGGCTGTACAAGCAATGATCACACGCACGGCACAGCGGACATACCAGGAACCGCGGTGTTGGCCGTCGAATGGCGCTAGCTGCGCAGCATTTGTGCACCGCCGCCGTCAGTGTCAGCCAGTTTGCCGTGGCATACGGAGCTCCATCGCAGTCTTTAACACTGGTAGCATGCCGCGACAGCGTGGACGTGAACCGTATGTGCAGTTGACGGACTTTGAGCGAGGGCGTATAGTGGGCATGCGGGAGGCCGGGTGGACGTACCGCCGAATTGCTCAACACGTGGGGCGTGAGGTCTCCACAGTACATCGATGTTGTCGCCAGTGGTCGGCGGAAGGTGCACGTGCCCGTCGACCTGGGACCGGACCGCAGCGACGCACGGATGCACGCCAAGACCGTAGGATCCTACGCAGTGCCGTAGGGGACCGCACCGCCACTTCCCAGCAAATTAGGGACACTGTTGCTCCTGGGGTATCGGCGAGGACCATTCGCAACCGTCTCCATGAAGCTGGGCTACGGTCCCGCACACCGTTAGGCCGTCTTCCGCTCACGCCCCAACATCGTGCAGCCCGCCTCCAGTGGTGTCGCGACAGGCGTGAATGGAGGGACGAATGGAGACGTGTCGTCTTCAGCGATGAGAGTCGCTTCTGCCTTGGTGCCAATGATGGTCGTATGCGTGTTTGGCGCCGTGCAGGTGAGCGCCACAATCAGGACTGCATACGACCGAGGCACACAGGGCCAACACCCGGCATCATGGTGTGGGGAGCGATCTCCTACACTGGCCGTACACCACTGGTGATCGTCGAGGGGACACTGAATAGTGCACGGTACATCCAAACCGTCATCGAACCCATCGTTCTACCATTCCTAGACCGGCAAGGGAACTTGCTGTTCCAACAGGACAATGCACGTCCGCATGTACCCCGGTCACCCAACGTGCTCTAGAAGGTGTAAGTCAACTACCCTGGCCAGCAAGATCTCCGGATCTGTCCCCCATTGAGCATGTTTGGGACTGGATGAAGCGTCGTCTCACGCGGTCTGCACGTCCAGCACGAACGCTGGTCCAACTGAGGCGCCAGGTGGAAATGGCATGGCAAGCCGTTCCACAGGACTACATCCAGCATCTCTACGATCGTCTCCATGGGAGAATAGCAGCCTGCATTGCTGCGAAAGGTGGATATACACTGTACTAGTGCCGACATTGTGCATGTTCTGTTGCCTGTGTCTATGTGCCTGTGGTTCTGTCAGTGTGTTCATGTGATGTATCTGACCCCAGTAATGTGTCAATAAAGTTTCCCCTTCCTGGGACAATGAATTCACGGTGTTCTTATTTCAATTTCCAGGAGTGTATAAGAAAGTATTTATTACTTAACTTTGGTGTAGTACATGATCAGTTGGTTGACAATTATAGAAGACGCGACTAGACTAAGCGTCTGTAGAATGACATAATTTACAAGTCACAGTTCTTACAGTGACGAATTAATCTCTCGTAATCTTGAACGTCGAATCCGGTGAATTTGAAGACTAACTTGGAACGGAGCTACAAAGACGTGACGGCAGCAATGACTGAACTGTAGACGATGACTAACATCGGCGCTGTCTGACCACTGAGCGCGGCCACGAACTGTAGACTGGCACAACTGCACTACTCTCCCGCTGCACATGAAGTGGCCTTGTTGCACCTCGCTGCATGCGTACGTACTGCGACTGGCTGTGCACTCTTTGTCTAAAACTGCAGTTCTTCTGTTCCGTTTATCGAGAGAATCGCAGCAGGTGGATCGATCTCTCAGACGGCGGTGTGGTCGTATGACTGACGACATCACAATTATGACCACCTGTTTCATATCGTGTTGTCCAACTTTCGAACACAGTACAGCAGCGATTGTGCGTGACTTGGGGTCGACAAGTCTTTAATAGGTTTCCGAAGGTATATGGTAGCATATGTCAACGCACAGATCATGCAGTTCCAGTATATTACAGGCTGGTGATTTTTCGGTGCAGAGTTGACGCATCCCAGATTTTTTATTTTGGTTTCATATTGTCACGTAGAAGAAGGTGTAAGTAGATGAATGACGAATACTGACTTCACTTAACGAAGGTTTATTCAGCACTTGCACATACAAGAGTGCGGAGCGAACTGCCTCCAGCCAGAACACATACAGTATATATACAGCTACAGAACATTCCACTACAATGATTCTTGATATTTGTGGATACTTCTAGAATGTACTCGAACCAAATATAGAAATTAAAATTTTACAGTCCAGGTGAGTTTTGAACTCACGACACTGCATGCAATAGTTTAGTATCATAACCACTACACCACACTGCTACTCACCGAATTTTGCGAGAATACCAAGTGAACTTGATGCTCAAGACATCAGCTTGCGTTCACTGTCATGCTGCTCAGATCACTTCAGCACGATTCTGACCGTGTGATACGGACAGTCAAGTTCCTGGAAGATACCAACGTCATTGTGGAAGACATCATCCTTTAAGGACGGAGGTAGCTGCGGTACTGTTTGTGTAGTCCACAGCTGTCAGGATGCCTTCGATAACTACCACAGGTCTCATGGACGTCCACGTAACTTTCCTTCCTAGCGCTACTCTGCTCCCGACGATCTGTAACCCTGGCGCGACATATGTATCGTATAGCCTTTCGCCTGGATGAAGACGTATCTGAACACGACCACCGTTCTGTTGTTTATATGAAAAGTGATTTTTCTCACCAAGCGACACTTTTCATTGGTTTGTGGTCGAGAATCGATTATCCCGCGTTTACTGCAATCGTGATTGATTTTATACCTGGGTCAACTTGACAAAACGTAGAGGTCGTCTGCTGCAGAGCCCCTTGTTCAACAATGTGCCCTGAACGGTGAGCTCCAAAACACTTACGCCTGCAGTGAAATTGTAAGATGTCTTCAGAACTCCCATAGATAGCTGCCAATCCCACTTTACAGAGCGGACAAGCCTCCGAGCTCTAAGATTCGTGATGAGGCATGGACGTTCCACACCTACTTATACATCTACCTTGATACTCTGCAAATCACACTTAAGTACCTGGCAGAGGATTTGTTGAACCACCTTCACAATAATTCTCTATTATTCCGATCTCGACCAGCGCGTGGAAAAAACGAAGACCTATATCTTTCCGTGCGAGCTCTGATTTCCCTTATTTTATTATGATGATTGTTTCTCCCTATGTAAGCTGGCGTCAACAGAATATTTTCCCATTCGGAGGAGAAATTAGTGATTGAAATTTCGTGACAAGATTCCGCCGCAACGAAAAACGCCTTTATTTTAATGATGTCCGCACCAAATGCCACATCACGTCAGTGACACTCTCTCTCTTTTTCCGCGATAAAACTAAACGTGCCGCTCTTCTTTGAACATTCTCGATGCACTCCTTTAATCTTACCTGATAAGGATCCCGGACCGCACAGCAGTACTCCAAAAGAAGACGGACAAGCGTAGTGTAGGCAATCTCTTTAGTAGATCTGTTACATTTTCTAAGTGTACTGCCAATAAAAATGCAGTCCTTGGTTTGCCATCCCCACAACATTTTCTATGCATTCTTTCCAATTTAAGTTCTTCGTAATTGTAATTCCTTGATATTTAGTTGAATTTACGGTCATTATTTTCGACTGATTTATAGTGTAACCGAAGTTTAACGGATTGCTTTTAGTACCCGTGTGGATGATTTCACACTTTTCATTTTTTAGGATCAACTGACAATTTTCGCACCGTACAGATATCTTTTCTAAATGGTTTTGCAATTTCTTCTGATCTTCTGATGATTTTAGCAGACGATAATCGACAGCATCGTTTGCAAACAACCTAAGACGGCTGCTCAGAAATTATCGTAAATCGTTTATATAGATAAGGAACAACGGAGGGCATATAAAACTACCTTGGTGAGTGCCAGAACGGTTGTATGTGATTGTTAAGAATGGAGCTATTCCATCAGCATACTCTACCTTATTGCATACTCTACCCTATTGCATACTCTACCCCATTGCATTCCAGGACAAGCAACTCTGAGACTTTTTTCTTTCCCTCAGCAGACGTGGACGCGTTACACACCTGTATTGAAATATTAGTAGAAAGAAAACGGTACGTTTCCGGACATGGGTTTCCATTCAAAATATTAACTACTAACTCCCCTTTACAAATCCTAGAAGTTTGAAAAAAGAATTTCTGAACACCCTGTATATTACCTCTTGTTTGTCATTCTTCATTTGTTTTCCTGCTCAAATAGCAAAATTCATATACTATTTGTAATGACTCATTTCCTAAGCATTACGTTCTTTGCCTAAACTAAATTCCATTACCCCTCTTTTATTTTTCTTGATGTTCATCGTATAACCTTTCTTCAAGACACTACCCATTCTTTTCAATTACTCATCCTCGTTCTTTACCGTCTCTGAGAGAATTATGATTTCACAGAAAAAAATCAAAGTTTTTTGAAACTTCCTGGCAGATTGAAACTGTGCGCCACAGCGAGATTGGAACTCGGGATCTTTGCCTTTTACAGGAAACTGCTGTACCAAATTCTTTTTTTGTATTTTTTTAGGGATCTTCCTGGTGCCCAAGGGAGTGGTGGGAGCAAAGTGGGCAGGAGTTCGCAATCCGAGTCCTGGCTACCATGTCCCGTTCCCACACTCCAGGAACCAACGAAAGCGTAGGGAACATGGAGTAGTGGTAAAATGAACATCAATGGTTCATTTATTTATTTTACTTTTTTGCTAAATGAACTTTAATACCACCGAGAATAGCAGGAAACCGGCATCTCGAGGAGGAGAGCGTAGCAAGACTCAGGCTCATTGAGGCTATCGGCGTATAGTTTTTCCGAGAAGAACATTGCGATGACCAGAGAATACATCAGTTGTAAGTGTGGAAGAGGTAGGGATGAACTCTTCATGACAGGAATACCCCGGTTCTGTGACAGGTTAAGGTGGACACTCAAAAACAAACCGGCGAAAAACTGTCTGTGTTTTGGATTGCGGACAAATGCACAATGGCGTTCGTTAAGGAACTGCCAAAAATCAAGGATACCTTCCTCGCCATCAGCAAACAAGTAGTGTACTGCCTGTCCACAAATCAACATATCTGATGAGGAGTCTTACGGGTAATTAGGCACAACATCTGATGCGCCCAATAACCCAACACCTCTTGCCGATCTGTACAATAAACGATTCTCGTCTCGTCTGTATCCAAAACATCACAGGCGACACACAGCGGGGTGTCTGTGAGGTGAATCCCCTGAAGGCGTGACCGTCATACTTATTTCCCATTGACGTAAGGTACCATGCAGACTGTCCGTCAGTGTAAAGATAACGAACACACACACACCGTCAAATGGCACGCCAGTCGACTTGGGGATGCTTCGACTCAACCACATTCGGTGAGAGGATGAGGGTCTCGCACTTTAACAGCAAGCCCTGCCCAAAAAATGAACCCAATGCCGCTAGCATGCTGCGGGCCATGGATGACGGAATAGGAAATGTCTGTGCCACGTGGGGGATACGTGACGCAAAATATACAGTTACATATTGTGTCCCCTGCGGAAGGCCGAGTGTTCGTAAACGGTGATCTAAGACCCAAGCTCGTAATTGGGAAAGTAGGCGCAGACAATTGAGGGCAGTCTTGCGCCATATATTACTTGTGAAATCGAGGCCTAAACTTAGGACAGTATCAGCTACACACAAAGGAGCAGCGCTGTCAGCAGGAAGACCCGCACCTGTAGCCATGGCGCTCGATTTGCGGACGTTAAGGCAGCTACCAGAAGCTTCGCTGTGACTCCCTGACCCCAGCACCGCAACGAAGAACGATGACGAGATCGTCTGCATAAGCAGTGCAGCTGAGTAAGCGGTCATCACCGAGAGACATCCCAGAGAGGCGTTGACGGAGGCCAGAGAGGCGTTGACGGAGACCGCAGAGCAACGGTTCCAAGACGAAAGAATACAACATGCAGAGAGCGGGCAGCCTTGAAGCACTGATCGACGAGTCGAGATGGGGGGAGTGAAACGGCCATTGTAGAGTATACGAGACGTAGCTCCACGAAGGAGATGCATTACGACATCGACGGTAGAATAAGGGTAGCCCGTATCGTGGAGCAACCGTTGCAGGTAGTCGTGTTCGACCCGATCGAACGACTGGCTGAAGTCAAGACCTGCCAAACGTCCAGGCATACGACCACGCGGTCTACATCTACATCTACATCTACATTTATACTTCGCAAGCCACCCAACGGTGTGCGGCGGAGGGCACTTTACGTGCCATTGTCATTACCTCCCTTTTCTGTTCCAGTAGCGTATCGTTCGCGGGAAGAACGACTGCCGGAAAGCCTCCGTGCGCGCTCGAGTCTCTCTAATTTTACGTTCGTGATCTCCTTGGGAGGTATAAGTAGGGGGAAGCAATATATTCGATACCTCACCGAGAAACGCACCCTTTCGAAACCTGGACAGCAAGCTACACCGCGATGCAGAGCGCCTTTCTTGCAGAGTCTGCCACTTGAGTTTGTTAAACATCTCCGTAACGCTATCACTGTTACCAAATAACCCTGTGACGAATCGCGCCGCTCTTCTTTGGATCTTCTCTATCTCCTCCGTCAACCCGATCTGGTACGGAAGCCACACTGATTAGCAATACTCAAGTATAGGTCGAACGAGTGTTTTGTAAGCCACCTCCTTTGTTGATGGACTACATTTTCTAAGGACTCTCCCAATGAATCTCAACCTGGTACCCGCCTTACCAACAGTTAATTGTATATGATCATTCCACTTCAAATCGTTCCGCACGCATACTCCCAAATATTTTACAAAAGTAACTGCTACCGGTGTTTGTTCCGCTATCATATAATCATACAATAAAGGATCCTTCTTTCTATGTATTCGCAATACATTACATTTGTCTATGTTAAGGGTCAGTTGCCACTCCCTGCAGCCTGCTACAATTTTCTAATGCTGCAACTTCTCTGTATACTACAGCATCATCCGTCCATACTGGCGCCAGAAGGGGACGAAATGTCCGGTAAAACACCAGTGGGAGGCCTTTAGGGCCAGGCGACCTGTACGTAGAACCTGCCCGGATTGCATCATGCACTTTATCCTCTGTGCCGTTAGCAAGCAGCATACAGCATATCATGGACTAAGCCAGTTTGCGGCCTACGCGAATAGCATTGACAATGGCTGTGGCTATGCGATAATTCTGCAAATCTGCCATCGCCAGGAGAATGGGCGAGTCAGACACGGGTGAAGTGCGGGGAACTCCCTGTTAAGCCCCCGTGGAAGGGCACGCCATTATGCCGGGGAGGGAGCCCACCCCACCATGGGGGTTCCCTCGCTCTGTGCACCTTCAGAAAGTCCATCCTCAGCCCAGGAGACAGACGTCTCATTGGACCGGTTCAATGGAACGCTATCAGAGGTGCAGCGACAGGTAGCGTCAGACACAGCAAGGGAGGAAACCGCATTAGAAGAAGGTGGAGGGAGGTCGGTGTCCGAAGGTGGACGCTGACTGGAGATTGGGGCGGGGGAGGACGTCGCATTGTCAGATGTCAGGGCGTCAGAGGACAGCGCACCATCAGTAGCGGGGTCGTCATCCTGTGTACACCTCCGATGGAGGCAGTCATCAGAAAGAGTACGGCGTTCTCTATTCCGTTTCCTCGTCGACCGTTGCTTCCTGACATCTGTTCTGCGCCGGATTGAGGGCGGCTATCGTCCGATATGTGGCAGACGGGAGAAAAGTAGAGGTCAGTACAGCTTCATGATCACCAAACATGGCGTCGGGACAAACAGCCTGTGGCTGCTGACAGTCATCTTTTATTTGTATTGCCTCCAGGAAGGGGTGTAGGAGAGGCAGGCGAAACGTCCATCGCGTCGTCGAGAGGAGTTGATTCCAGTACCAACTGATTCAGAGGGGTCGCAGTAGGCAGCATCGCCGCAGGCGCATAAGACAGATGTAACACAATGGGCGCCGCAGGAAGAACGACCTCTTGTAACCTCCCCCTCACTTATCGACCTTAATGACAGTGAAAAATTAAACCGCGTGTACCTAATGGAAATTTGGGAAAAGCAATCGTCACCGAGGTTAATTTGCCAGTAAAGAGGGAGGAAAGGGTTACATCTAAATGAAAGGAAAAATGCTAATGAATCTGGTGGAAATTAATTTTGGAAAAGGGGTAAAGTTAATAAAGAAAGTAAATGTGCGGCCGTTACGTTAACAATCAACTAGCGGTAATTAGATATTTGAGATTTGGGGGAAATTACGGTCGCCAGTCCTAAGGAAAATTACTATAGTAACTGAAAAAGAAACATTATTACACATATAATTAGCACTAGAAGCGTGGCAACTGAAGGTTGACAAGTGTAGTGTGAAAACTGAAAGTTTGTCAGAAGTAATAAATTTCGCTACACTCTGACTTAATTTAGCAAAAGAATTAATAAAACAGGAAAATCGAAAGTTAATTTAGTGACTGAAGTTAATAGTGAGCTTTCTTTCTGAAGCACATTGAAATTCAGTAAAATACGGTTAGTCTTGGACTACCTCAACAATCATTTCAAAAGCTACTTGAATCTACGCAATTTAGAAATAAGAGATTTAATTTTGAACTTGAATTAAATGATTCTGAACAATTAACAATAGTAAAATTTAGTACGTACCAAGCTGAGCTGCAGTCACAGGGAAGCTAAAATACGGTAACAAAACTCGCACTCTTAATTCGTGCTTGTGTAATCTAAATATTGTAGCCAGCTATGAATACTTTAACTGAACTTTGAAATTAAAGCAGTGAAATGCTATAATATTACTTTAATGCTGGCGTTTGAATTTCAACGACACTCGGGTTCATTCCGGAAAAGGAAGGGACCCTGCTTGGTAATGCAATTGGGACAATGAGCAACAAAAGTTCATGCTAAGTAGCTGTAATTTTGTGATGCAACAATTTTAAAACTTGGAAGAGCTGAGGTCTGCCATACAGTTCTAAAACTTTACGTGCTTCCAGTCTTCCTTGTTGGTTGATTGAAGGTTTGAAGCCGTCGATCGAGGAGGTGGCGACAGTCACTCATTGTTGGCCGTCGCTGTTGCAGAAGCTGGATGTTGGCGCGCCTTCTTCTCGACACGGTCACCAGACGAAACGGGCTCTTGATGTGCGCCAGCTAATGCTTCCCGTCCGCGACACCATGTCAGAAACTATCATCGCAAGTCGAGCGCAATTACATGCTGCCAAACCTTTGAAAGCGCGGCAACTCGCGGGAGCTTCACACAACACTCCTGCTCCACTCGCTACTCCAGCCAGACTCCCCCTCTGCCCGCGCTCCACGCGACAGAGTTAACACTACCAAAGATCCTAAACACTCTGGTTCTCCATACGACCTATCGACGTATTCGTTCGATAGCAGTTTTCCCTAGGCAAGACCCAGCGTAAAAATACAAATAATATTTACGAAACAAACAAACATAAATGCATAAATATATATATATATATATACAAACAGTAAAACAATTACAATATATAAAGAGACAGAAATGCCATATCTTGAGGTAACAAAGTAAGGGAAAAAAAATTATAGTACAATAGATGGAAATAGGAGGATATACATTTCCGGCGTTACACTCTCCGATTGGCATCTGAACGAGTCGACTTCGGAGGCATTCAGAACGGACATGGCCTTCCCGGGCGCAACCTGATCACGTCCCCAGCTGGCCATCGCACATCACGACAGTCCTGCAGTCGGCAATAACCGAGTAGGAAGGCACGTGTTTCCGTAGTTCAGTTTTTATCTGACGGACACCATTGATGACACAGTATGTCTCGAACGTTTTCCACGTTTCGGCAACGTGACTGACGACATTGCCGTAAGGTTAAAGGCAGCCACCACAATGTCCGACGACACCTAAAACGGGAGTTCGAAAAACCGCTACTTTCAGAGGCCAAAACCAGCTTGATCAACCACGACAGTCCCTTTGTGCCCGTCAGAGTATCGGAACTTGAGAGTATTAGCTTGGCACCGCACAATTTCGGCGCACGGTTCCTCATTCGCCAGCTGTATGTACGCAGTAGTACTGAGGATCGAAAAATGAATTCCGAGAACATCTTGTGGCGAGAAACGCATTTCAGCCCGCATAAAACGTTCTACTTCACACGCCTTCGCTCGTCAGTGATCTAATGGAAAAGTTAATTTAATTGTGACTTGGCGGTAAGAAAACGCCATGATGGTCGCTGAAGTCGGACTCTGAGACAACCGCTACGCGGAAATAAACAAACGCGCGCTCGCTCGCAAGCAGGGCAACAGGCGACACGCAAACAATGCGTGCGCGCCTCACCGCTGCCGAAGGCAGACCGCCAACCGAGCTACTCACCGCTTTACATCCGCCAGTACCTCGTCTCCTACCTTCCAAACTTCACAGAAGTTCTGTAGCAGAATCTGCGGGACTGGCGCTCCTGGAAGAAAAGGATGTTGCTTAGCCACAGCCTGGGGAACGTTTCTATGGTACCGGCCGCTATGCGATAGGCCGCACTTTCTAAAACCAGTTACACCCCCGCGTTTCCTACAGCCGCCACCTCGGCAGAGGACGCTGCCACGAACGATTATGCGGCTGCCAATGAGATGCAAGCATCCGCTCTCCGGAGCTCCAGCGTTGGGCATAACTTAACTCGAACATTCATGCTCTGAGCCCTTTTCGCGTGTTTGCCTGTTGAATAACATTTACAGACTTTTATAGCGGCCAGAGCTCAATATCTTCTGAATAGTTATTGTATTGAAGACAGACTGATTTGTAAAGCTGCCGTGTCTGTATGTCTCAACATTCAAAGCTACTATTATTGGCCGACGCTGTAAATACAGCAACAAAGTTGTGTGTTATTTTTACTGTTTTATGTTAGATGTAGAATAAATTAATACGTGAATTCTATTTTCATGAACAGCATCTGTTTCCTCGCTCATGTATCCACTAAAGCACCGCACAGCACGCATGGAAGCTATAACAGTTTCCTGACTGAATTTTTCAGTCGAAAGCGGAGTAGGTGCTGATATTAAACTAGCTGCCAGACTGAAATTGTGTACCGAACCGAGACTCGCACTCAGGACGTTACACTCTCGCTGGAAAGTGCTCTTCGAGCTGAGCTAACCAAGCAAGTTCAGAGGGAAAAATTTATTCTGGAAACATGCCCCAGGCTGTAGATAAGGCATGTCTCTGCAATATCCTTTTTTTCCATGGGTGCTAGTTTCGCAAGTACCGCTGTACATCTTCCGTGAAGTTTGGAAAGTAGGAGTACAGGTCCTGAGTCGTGCCTGGGTAGCTCAGCACTGAGTGAATGGACCAACGAAGAGCCTGAACGGGTGTCATCGGTCGTCCGCCCCGAACGAATTCAACGAAAAATATACAACAAAAAAGAGATAAAAAAGTTCTGTAGAGCAAGGCGAAAACAACTAGATGTAGTACTTGCACGTTGAATGAGAAGGTCCCAAACAAGTTTCAAGGACTTATTCCCCTGGAAGACGACGAATTCGCTCCGTCCTATCGGCATGACGAAGAAGGTATCGGGATTCCTCAGTCCGATGTTAGTTCCGCCATTGTTCGCCGCCTGTCCTGTTTTACCAGTCTGCCCAGCATACGAGTGGCAACGGCCTTGCCGCAGTGGATACACCTGTTCCCGTGAGATCACCGAAGTTAAGCACTGTCGGGCGTGGCCGGCGCTTGGATGGGTGACCATCCAACCGCCATGCGCTGTTGCCATTTTTCGGGGGTGCACTCAGCCTCGTGGTGCCAATTGAGGAGCTACTCGACCGAATAGTAGCGGCTCCGGTCAAAGAAAACCATCATACCGACCGGGAGAGCGGTGTGCTGACCACACGCCCCTCCTATCCGCATCCTCATCTGAGGATTTTACGGCGGTCGGATGGTCCCGATGGGCCACTTGTGGCCTGAAGACGGAGTGCTGCCAGCATACGACATCCGATATCTGTAATGAGGGATGGCAACCCAACACAACGACGTCTGGACGTAGTTTGACCTTGGTTTCACCACGTGTTGAAGACATACAGCACAGCACTCCTGGAATATCCGATTAGTAGAGCAAATTCCGTAATGTTCACGCCGAGCCTCCGGGCCATCGCAGTGCGCCCTCGGTCAAACTCTGATAGATCACGCGCTTTCCCCATTCTACACACGGACAACATGCTCACTGATACTACATGCATCGTGCGTGTGTCTGACTACACTCATGCTCAAAGATTAAGGATAATGCTGATACATGGTGAAACAACGCTCTGGTGGGCGGTTTGCGGGTTTAAATCACCTCAGGGGTATGACCATACGGTGCATTTGACCTGCGGTCGTCGCACGGTGGCGCTGGCAGCATTCAACATAAGCAGAGGTGTGTTGGTGCATGTCAGACTACGGTGCAGCGAGTAAGTGTGCAGACGTTTTCAGAGGTGCTAACGGTGATTGTGTGTTGAAAATGGCTCAAAGAACACATATTGATGACGTTATGAGTGGTAGAATACTAGGGCGACTGGAGGCTGGTCAAACACAGCAGGTTGTAGCAC
This sequence comes from Schistocerca cancellata, assembly GCF_023864275.1. Classification (NCBI taxonomy): domain Eukaryota; kingdom Metazoa; phylum Arthropoda; class Insecta; order Orthoptera; family Acrididae; genus Schistocerca; species Schistocerca cancellata. Next base: position 159,383,430 of record NC_064632.1, read on the forward strand.
GGGCCCACCGTCTGCCACAAAGTGTGATCTCAAGATTATGGCAACGATTCCAGCAGACAGGAAACGTGTCCAGGCGCTACAGTATGTGACATCCACAGTGTACGACACCACAAGAAGACCGATATCTCACCATCAGTGCACGCAGACGGCCACGGAGTACTGCAGGTAGCCTTGCTCGGGACCTTACTGCAGCTACTGCAACAGTTTTCTCCACATACACAGTCTACAGACGACTGAACAGACATGGTTCATTCGCCTGGAGACCTGCAAGGTGCATTCCACTGACCCCTGGTCACAGGGGAGCCCGTAAAGCCTGGTGTCAAGAACACAGTACATGGTCTTTGGAACAGTGGTCCCAGGTTATGTTTATGGACGAGTCCATGTATAGTCTGAACAGTGGTTTTCATCTGGCGTGAACCAGGAACCATATACGAAGCCCTTAATGTCCTTGAAAGGGACATGTATTGAGGTCGTGGTGTGATGGTGTGGGGTGGGATAAGGATTGGTGCACGTACACTCCTGCATGTCATTGACAGAAGAACTGTAACAGGTCAAGTGTATCGGGACGTCATTTTGCACCAGTATGTCCGCCTTTTCAGGGGTGCAATGGGTTCCACCTTCCTCCTGATGGGTGATAACGCACGGCCCCACAGAGTTGCCATCGTGGAGGAGTACCTTGAAACAGAAGATATCAGGCGAATGGAGTGGCCTGCCTGTTTTCCAGACTTAAACCCCATAGAGAACGTCTGGGATGCTCTCCTCCGACGTATGGCTGCATGTCTTCCAACCCCTACGACACTTCAGGAGCTCCGACTGGCACTGGTGCAAGAATGGGAGGCTATACCCCAGCAGCTGCTCGACCACCTGATCCAGAGTATGCCAACCCGTTGTGCGGTCCGTGTACAAGTGCATGGTGATCATATCCCATATTGATGTCGGGGTACATGCGCAGGAAACAGTGGCGTTTTGTAGCACATGTGTTTCGGGACGGTTTTCTCAACTTAACACCAATACCGTGGACTTACAGATCTGTGTCGTGTGTGTTCCCTGTGTGCCTATGCTCTTAGCCCCAATTTTGTGCAGTGCCACGTTGTGTGGCACCACATTCTGCAGTTATCCTTATTTTATGAGCATGAATGTGGCAGTCATTCCCTGCCAGGTGACATTGCTATCGCCTGGACAGGTTTACATCGAGACCCTCCGCCTCTCACTTTAAGGTGGCCTGCTCTCTACAGTTGTAGATATAGAAAACTATTTTACCTTCTTTTCCTATTCCGCTTTATACTTGCCGTCTGTCTGGTTCTGGTCTCAAGACTTCTCCACTGCGTCACTGCTTACGGCGTTGAGGCCACAGAAGCTGTAAAACTCAGGGCCGGCCAGCTATATGGCTCCTATACGCCTGGCCCCGCTGCTGCTGGTCGGCTTTTAACGCGCAGAAGGGGAGACGTTGTTTACGGGAGAGGAGACATAAAACTGTGCGTGCCGCGCCACCCGCCAGGCGTCTCGTGTTGGGAACACAGCACGGCTGCGCAGGTAACGGCGTGACGCGCGTAAACCTATTAGTGCTTTTCTCTGGCGCCAGCTGTATCTGCGTTCACCTCGCTGCTATCGTTTCCCGCCTGGTTTATTGTTTTACTTTACTAACGTGGCGTCTAAGGCTGACAAAAAAAGTGACGCACCCAAGAGGAGAAGAGGAAACGGAATGAAACTTCACGGGTTGTGATGGTATCTGATGTTATTTCAGTTATTACAGAATCGAGTCAAATTTACATAAAAATTTGCAGTAAAAGCTCACTTACCAGTATGATGTTACACGTCCTCCAACCTGAATACATGCACTGATTCGTGTCACAAACCCGTTGTGACGTCTACTGAGAACAGCTGGGGCTGGGGCTTGACGGACTTCACGTCCAAGCTTGTCGCGCACATCCTGACAGGTTCGATGCCTTTTTCTTTTTTTGCATGTTGCCTCTCATTTTCATCAAATGTATTAATGAATTATATCAATTCGCGTTGCGGACGGGCCGAATAAGGTTATTCTGATGAGAGTATTTGTACTGAGAGCTCAAATTCCTTTTCACTTCATTGCTATGCATGTTGGGAACTACACTACTGGCCATTAAAATTGCTACACCACGAAGATGACGTGCTACAGACGCTAAATTTAACCGACAGGAAGAAGATGCTGTGATTTGCAAATGATTAGCTTTTCAGAGCATTCACACAACGTTGGCGCCGGTGGCGACACCTACAACGTGCTGACATGAGGAAAGTTTCCAACCGATTTCTCATGCACAAATAGCAGTTGACCGGCGTTGCCTGGTGAAACGTTATTGTGATGTCTCGTGTAAGGAGGAGAAATGCGTACCACAACGTTTTCGACTTTGATAAGGGTCGGATTGTAGCCTATCGCGATTGCGGTTTATCGTATCGCGACATTGCTGCTCGGGTTGGTCGAGATCCAATGACTGTTACCAGAATATGGAATCGGTGGGTTCAGGAGGGTAATACGGAACGCCGTGCTGAATCCCAACGGCCTCGTATCACTAGCAGTCGAGATGACAGGCATCTTATCCGCATGGCTGTAACGGATCGTGCAGCCACGTCTCGATCCCTGAGTCAACAGATGGGGACGTTTGCAAGACAACAACCATCTGCACGAGCAGTTCGACGACGTTTCAAATGGTTCAAATGGCTCTGAGCACTATGGCACTCAACATCTTAGGTCATAAGTCCCCTAGAACTTAGAACTACTTAAACCTAACCAACCTAAGGACATCACACACACCCATGCCCGAGGCAGGATTCGAACTTGCGACCGTAGCAGTCCCGCGGTTCCGGACCGCAGCGCCAGAACCGCTAGACCACCGCGGCCGGCTCGACGACGTTTGCAGCAGCATGGACTATCAGCTCGGAGACCATGGCTGCAGTTACCCTTGACGCTGCATCACAGATAGGAGCGCCTGCGATGGTGTACTCAACGACGAACCTGGGTGCACGAATGGCAAAACGTCATTTTTTCGGATGAATCCAGGTTCTGTTTACAGCATCATGATGGTCGCATCCGTGTTTCGTGACATTGCGGTGAACGCACACTGGAAGCGTGTTTTCGTCATCGCCATACTGGCGTATCACCGGCGTGATGGTATGGGATGCCATTGGTTACTCGTCCCGGTCACCTCTTGTTCGCATTGACGGCACTTTGAACAGTGGACGTTACATTTCAGATGTGTTACGACCCGTGGCTCTACGAAACCTTACATTTCAGCAGGATAATGCACAACCGAACGTTGCAGGTCCTGTACGGGCCTTTCTGGATACAGAAAATGTTCGACTGCTGCCCTGGCCAGCACATTCTCCGTATCTCTCACCAACTGAAAACGTCTGGTCAATGGTGGCCGAGCAACTGGCTCGTCACAATACGCCAGTCACTACTCTTGATGAATTATGGTATCGTGTTGAAGCTGCACGTGCAGCTGTACCTGTACACGCCATCCAAGCTCTGTTTGACTCAATGCCCAGGCGATTAGCCGGCCGAAGTGGCCGTGCGGTTAAAGGCGCTGCAGTCTGGAACCGCAAGACCGCTACGGTCGCAGGTTCGAATTCTGCCTCGGGCATGGATGTTTGTGATGTCCTTAGGTTAGTTAGGTTTAACTAGTTCTATGTTCTAGGGGACTAATGACCTCAGAAGTTGAGTCCCATAGTGCTCAGAGCCATTTGAGCCAATGCCCAGGCGTATGAAGGCCGTTATTAAGGCCCGAGGTGGTTGTTGTGGGTACTGATTCCTCAGGATCTATGCACTCAAATTGCGTGAAAATGTAATCACATGTCAGTTCTAGTATAATATATTTGTCCAATGAATACCCGTTTATCATCTGCATTTCTTCTTGGTGTAGCAATTTTAATGGCCAGTAGTGTATGTGTGGCCTTGCTTTTAGTTTTCTCTGTTACTTCCCTGTGTGGCTTGTTGCGAGATGAGCTCCGGAGGACGCGACACAACGCATTTTCGTGGGGTCTGCTCTTCCGTGAACAGGGAGAGGGTCGGACACAATGGGCTCTGTCGAGTTTCGCCTGTTGTACGGAGGACGAAACGACCTGCGAGCCATCTTAGAGTCGCTGCAGTTAATGTGTATATCGTACCGGCGCGTCTGGAACGCAGACTGCTGGCGCCGACAGACTGTATTGTCTTCATGAATCTGAGAATAGTTGTGGAGGGTGCACTGCTGGGTGCGACTGTCTGGCGCTGGATGGCTGGTGGTCTTGGCATGGTGTTTTTGTAGGCGGTGAAACGGCATGTTCAGTGACCCCAGGTAAATAGCAGAGGGATGATTGGTCAACTTACACTGGCGCCAGTTGACGTCATGAAGCCCTCCTCGAAATTGCAGGGAACAGTCGCTATTGATGCGAATTATGTCCTGAGATAGTGTGGGGGAGTTCTGGAATCAGCACTGAATGCTGATTTGCGGCTTTTCGAAGGTAGTGAGGATCTGAATAACGTTGACTTCGCTCTTGTGTTGCGCGTCCACATGGCATTTGGGATCTGATCTTGGTCGGAATTGGACGGTCTTGTGAATCAGTCGCACTTTTTCAGAATCGTTGTGGAGCATGACTTCGGTCATACTCCAGCTTCATTCTGCGACTTAAGACCCAGATTCCTACTCTGGGTTTTCGCACCCGTACTGACAGGGCGAGTTTAAGTGGTTTTGCTGTGTCTCTTCCTGGAGATGCATCCTCGTGCATCCAGGAGCTTCTCTGCTTTGGCCACGCGAGCAGAACGTAGGATTCTCAGACAGCATTCGAGGCCACGGTTTGAAACAGAGTTGCTGCACAGCAGGAGTCGGCGCCTACATCATCAAAACGCTGCCTACCGACGGCGTGCTTCAGGTTTCAGGACTGGTAAAGTATTTTGCCGTCCCGGCATTGTAGGACCTATCATTTTTAAACTGAATTAGACAGCAGCATGTGCGCTCGCTTTGGTACAAGTCCACTTTCTTTGTTTCTCCATGTGTTCCCATTTGAACTCTCACTACTAATCGCGATACTGCATTATGGTCGGGGGAGTAATATTTGATTCATTAGGACCTCCAGTCATTATCGTCAATCTATTGTACTGGAGAAGAGAAAGGGCCCATTGTTCTCCAGCCAACTCGTATTCTCATAATAGTTCAGAATACCCTATCCTTTAGCCTACTGTTTGTATCGACAGTCAAATACCTTTGTGTTCCGATTTATAATAAATCTCATTGTAATATTTAATCCACATATCATTTCGTAGATAGATGCAGAATCCCGTTTCCTATCGTTTATTGCGATAAAATTCCTTTTTTTACTGAGTTGGTTACGATATTTATTAAATTATTGTGAGTGTGCACTCCTTATTTTACCATCTAGAAGAGTCCACCATCAATTCCTTTCTTTACCGTTGCGCACATAATGAATTAGGTGGTAGATAAGGAGGGGGTCGAGGGAATGTCTAGTTCTCGTGCAAATTTCGCCAGAATTAAAGATGTACAAATTCTTCTCCACTGTGGCACCTTCTAATCTATCGGAGACAGATCTGGGGATCTTGGTGGCCACGGAAGTATCTCAGCGTCTCGCAGATAGTTCATAGAGAAACGAGCCGTGTAAGGACGAGCATTGTCCTGTTGAAAAATGGCACCATGACACTGCTGCATGAGAGGTAGCATATGAGGACGCAGAATGTCCCTTCATCAATACTAGCCGCGATCTGAAGTCATACTCGATGGATCCCCATGCCTCGATTCCAAGACTAACACCGGAGTGCCTTTCCAAAACATTGGAGGGATGGGACTCTACCAAGGTTGTGATGTTAAGACAGCTTCTGCATGTGACGGTAATTCCCTTGTTTGGCTTCGGCTGGTCTCCGAGCACTGGCACGGGAAGACACGGAATGTCGCAGGGAGCTTATTTCTTGTTCTCAGATGGCACTCGCAGATGTAAAGGGGCTACGATGTGCTTGTCAACAGAACAGTGATCCTCCCTGGTAGAGGACAGACGTGGTCAACCAGAATCTCGACGAAGAGTGTACTTACTCTAACTTTCGCTTGTTTCCAATATCTGCATCTACATCTACATCCACATGGTTACTTTGAAAATCACATTTAAGTGCCTGGCAGAGGGTTCATCGAACCACCTTCACAATTCTCTATTATTTCAATCTCGTATAGCGCGCGGAAAGAACGAACGCCTATATCTTTCCGTATGAGCTCTAATTTCCCTTATTTTATCGTGGTGGTCGTTTCTCCCTATGTAGGTCGGTGTCAACAAAATATTTTCGCATTCGGAGGAGAAAGCTGGTGATTGGAATTTCGGGAGAAGATTCTGTCGCAACGAAAAACGCCTTTCTTTTAATGATGTCCAACCCAAATCCTGTATCATTTCAGTGACACTCTCTCCCATATTTCGCGATAATACAAATCGCGCTGCCCTTCTTTGAACTTTTTTCGGTGTACTCCGTCAACCCTATCTCGTAAGGATCCCAAATCGCACAGCAGTATTCTAAAATAGCACGGACAAGCGTAGTGTAGGCAGTCTCCTTAGCAGATCTGTAACATTTTCTAAGTGTCCTACCAGTAAAACGCATTCTTTGGTTAGCCTTCCCCACAACATTTTCTATGTGTTCCTTCCACTTTAAACTGTTCGTAATTGTAATTCCTAGGTGTTTAGTTGAATTCACGGCCTTTAGATTTCACTGATATTATAGCGTAACCAAAGTTTAACGGATTGCTTTCAGCACTTGTGTGGATGATCACGCATTTTTCATTATTTAGGGTCAACTGCTAAGTTTTGCACTTTACAGATATCTTTTCTAAATCGTTTTGCAATTTGTTTTGATCTTCTGATGACTTTATTAGTGTGGTGTGCGTACTGTAAGACCTACGGTACACACACCATCAGATTATTTGATTTGTCGCTCTAGCGAAGTAGGAGGGTGTCAGCAATATGTCTCATGGTCTTATCGTGGCGTGTTTATCTTCTGCCGTTAGGTCAGACGATAGAAATGCCACTTGTACGCTTAGAATAGCAGATTGACGATGACCAACTTTAAACAGAACTTGATTAATTTTCACACACATTTATTAAAATAATAACAATCATAAACCTTACTTAACTCGATTCTGGATGCTATTTACAATTGACAATCTGTAGTTGCTTTGGTCTTGGTACGTTAAACTTATTCTCACATATCTCTGATACTTGACAAAGTGTCTATACATTTCTCTTCATGGCTATGTACAGGAATATGATAATCTTATTAGGCGCAGACTCAAACTTGACTGCAGACAAATGCAGACAAACGTAGACTGACTAATCGGAGGTCTGTACACTCGTTATAATACCTCGAGCGTTCAGGTATCACTGCGCGAGTGTGATCCGCGAGGAGAAAAGATTCTACGTTAGCAGCAATCTCATTGGCTGCATTACATATTAATACGCGGATCGGCGGAAGCAGAATTTGGTCCGTTTCTGGCAACGCCATCTCGTAGTGCGCAGATGGACGAGCGTTGCGCCTGCGCTGTTGTGCTTAGCGGGGCGCGCTCTAGTTGGAAAGGTGTGTACGCGCTGACTACGCGGGACTATGTACACAACAATTAGTCGATAAACGACAGCGTCATCTGCAAACAACCTAAGACGGCTGTTCAGATTGTCTCCCAAATCGTTTATATAGATAAGGAGCAGCAAAGGGCCCATAACACTACCTTTGGGAACGCCATAAAGCACCTCTGTTTTACTCGATGACTTTCCGTCAGTTATTACGAACTGTGACCTCTCTGACAGGAAATCACAAATCCAGTCACATAACTGAGACGATATTCCATAGACATGCAATTTCACTACAAGCCGCTTGTGTGGTGAGGATCAAAAGCCTTCCAGAAACCCAGAAATATGGAATCAATCTGAAATACCTTGTCAATAGCACTCAACACTTCATGCGAATAAAGAGCTAGTTGTGTTTCACAGGAACGATGTTTTATAAATCCATGTTGACTGTGTGTCAATAGACTGTTTTCTTCGAGGGAATTCATGTCCACGTAAATGATATGGGCCTGTAATTTAGTGGATTACTCTTACTATATTTTATGAATAATGGTGTGACCTGTGCAATCTTCCAGTCTTTGGGTACTGGTGTTTCGTCGTGCGAACGGTTGGATATGATTGTTAAGTGTGGAGCTATTGCATCAACATACTATGAAAGGAACCTAATTGGTATACAGTCTGGACCAAAACACTTGCTTATATTAAGTGATTTAATTTCCTTCACTACTCCGAGGTTATTTACTTGTATGTTACTCATGTTGGCAGCTATTCTTGATTCGAATTCCAACCTGTTGCGCCAAGGAAGGGCGCGCGTGACTGGCAGCTGCTTGTCATTTACGATGTCCTTTTTATTTTTTCCAGTTGTACTCTTCATTCTCTCTCTCTCTCTCTCTCTCTCCCCTTCTCTCTCTTTCTCTGTCCCTACGTCATCTCTTTGTAATAATACGTACGTTATAATCTGTGTCAAATCTTTGAATATTACTGAAGAGTGATTATTGATAGCAAAATTATTACTAAATGTATGAAACACTTAGCATGTGTTTCTCGATAATAAGTGTCTTTTTAAATGATAAACCGTTTTCAGTGAAAAGAACGTTTTATTGTCATATGTAATGAAATTTGAGACCGACTGTAGTTTTCTATTCTGCTCCTTTCTTTATATACTTTCGCATGACTGCATTGCTATGAAGAAAAAACAAGAACACTAACGTAAAAAGGTTGAATTAAAAGGAATCAATGCCGAAGACGCTGGAATCGTTAGATTCCGTTACTAGTCGAATCCTAGAAAATCGGAGATTCTTGAACTCGTTGAATCAAATTCGGCACATGAGTCATCCTTAATTAAAATCATTATGGATAAACTTTTTCAAATATAATATTTTTGCAGTCGTATAGTATAAGTAAAAATACTACCTACAGGCTACCTACTAAATATAAACTACACTTTATTTCAAGATTTACTTTTAAACCTGAGGTTTTTTTTTGTCGAACAAGGAAGTGCCGTATCATCATTACTGTCTGTAACAGTAATGGACAAGATCATAAAATCTATCAAGAAAACATACAAAATGCCCAGGTTTTTGCTGATGATTTGGTAGTATGGGGAGAGACAAGCACAATCACAGAAGAAACTTAATGATTGGAACAACACATTCAAAAATTTCGTACTAAAAATAAGTGGAACAAAGACAGCATAAATGGCCATCATCAGACAAGGGACAACCTCAAATATATTTCTAGAAGGAGAGACAGTAGAATCTGTGAAGCATGACCTCGAAATACTGCGCTATTATGCAGGAAATACTCAGGAGGACAGAGAAAGCATTCAGTTTTTACACTCAACTTAGAAATCTCCTCTGGGATGATAGAATTCCACGAAAAGCAAAAGCGACCATGTACCACACCTATTTTGTACCAGTCCTTACACATCGTTTATAAACATGTACCCTACTGAACAAGGACATCAGAAGAATTCAGGCAACAAAAATGACATCCATTAGATCTATGAACCAAACAACTAGAAAGGACTAAATCAGGAATGAGATGAACGAAAAAGTAGCTGGTATTGAGGTTCCTGTTACCATTGTCATAAAGAAACGCAGGCTTCAGTGGTATGGTCACATAATGAGAACGAAGAGACAAAGACCTGCCAAAAGGTAAGTCAGCCTCAGCCTCGTAGGGAGAAGACTACGGGGAAGACCAAGAAAACTTTGGATAGGGGCGGTAAGATCAGATGTGGAGCAGAAAGGACACAAATGGGAAGCTGTCCTGGAACAGAAGGTGTATGAAGACGGAAGGAGATGGGAGTGCATGTACACCACACAAGGGAAACTGGAGTTGGAAAACGTAATAGTGATGATGTACTACCCCAAAAATTGACCTCAATAAAATGTATAGTTACCTTACAGTTCAATTTATTACGCCTAATAACTCTTCCCTAACTCTCAAGCAGCTTTTTCAAATTGGTTACCCAACCACTCCAGAAGCAGAGTTGCAAAACTCCTTTTCCAATGTAAAATATCAGTTTAAACTTTTTTATAGGTGCCGCTTATCAACTAACCTTTAAAATGCATAAATGCTCGGCCATTTATGAATTTTGGGCATTTGCTCAGGCATTTATTTGCATATTTTCCCCAACTTATAAATTCCCAGTCATTTTACATCAGTAGTGACAACATCAACACATTGATCTTTCGTTGGGAGAAATGTGTTCATTGCCAGGATGACAATATGAGAAATAAATATGTTGATATGATGGGAGATGTAGAATATTAATAACATTTGTTTTACTTAAAAACTTCAAGAATGTTCATATTAAAAATTCGGAGGCTTACTTTTCCGCACGCCCTTATATACAGGGCGGACATTAATAAAACCGAGAAAGTGCAGGGGCAGGTTCCTGACTGGAAATGGAAGGAGAAGGGCCCTGTGAACATGTGACTGGAAATGCATCGTTGCCACGGTAGACGGTGCTGACGAATGACAGTTCCTCTGACCACATACCGTAAGTTCCCTGTGTGTTGCAGTAGCGATTGTCATAATCATACTTTGGATTACACCATGTTGGCAGGCCACTTACCTGGAACTTGTATTAGGGGTTGTCTCGATATCCTGTAGAACCTGGTCCTTCTAACAACCCTACCACAACAAAGGTCAAAATTTAATAATGATTGTGGTGTTGCTCACGCTGCTAAATACTGCATTGTCGGGCAACAACAATGTTATTATGTGGCAGGTGTCATTAGAGCACAGTTAATAAAGTCATTTCACGTAATAATGAATAAACTAGGCACTCATCTTTTCGTGTTTCCCACGCTGGTCTCATTGTAAAATCATTGCTCAATCGTCGAAAATCTAGGTGGTGATGATTCCAAGCTCGGATGCAAAGAGGCCTAGGTTTTATTCTGCTATATTCAAAAGTTTTGTAGATGCGCTTCACAGACGATTCTTGAAGATTAAACCTTTCAAAGTTAGCACAATGGTGGTGTAAAAAAAATAATCAGCAGTCTAAATTTAAGTTACACTTCCTTTTAATTGCTTTTATTGCAATATCACAAACCATCACTTCACAATACAAAACATACTTGAAAACATCTACCTCACAGTCACTGTTAAAGTTCACATTTTATAAGCTGACTACAATATGCGTCTTTCCAACATGACGTCCAAGACTTGACTTTTTCAAGGTCTGACTCTCTGACAACTAATAATCGCTTACGCGCCCAAAAATCGAGAGTTACAAGTACGTCAAAGATCATAGTGACAAAAGAACGAATACACATAAGAATAATATCATTGCAACATAAACATATCGATGTGTCAAAGTACCTCTACATTAATGAAATCAAATCTGAATGTTGTCTCAGAAACATGTTAACTACTTTACAGAAACACAGTAGAATATTGCTGGTATCGAGAGGTTCAAGTGAGCTGCCGTAATGGTTACGTAATTCAAGTGCCATTACATCCTCCCTATCTGGTGTACACACAGTCCGCTGCCTCCCTGCAAGTTCGTCTGTCTGAAAGGACCCATGATCACACAAACGTCTGTAAAGGGCTTGAAATGTTGTGTGGTGTCTGTGAGGGTACTGGTTTTGGTATAGCCGCGCTGTCTCTCGACCGTTTCAGTCTGCTAGGCCGTACACAAACACCATCTCTCTGTACACCAACACCACCTCAGCTTGTTCCCGACATGAATACCGGACCATTCTGCTGCTTACAGTACGCTGCGTCAATCAGACTGCCTGCAACACAGGCACGCTACGTGGTCAGAGGGACTGTCGTTCGTCAGCTCCATCTACTGTGGCAATTATGCCTTTCCAGATAAATGTTCATGGGATCCTTTTTCCTCTATTTCCGTCCCTGCAGTTTGTTGGTTTTATTAATGTTCCCTTTGTATATGTGAGGCACAGAGGCGCTGGCTAGCCTTCTCAGATAGGAGCGAATCAAGTACACATCGACAGCTCATGACAGTACTTCCCCTCGACTGCGTCCGCAGCTCGTGGTTGTGCGGTAGCGTTCTCGCTTCCCACGCCCGGGTTCCCGGGTTCGATTCCCGGCGGGGTCAGGGATTTTCTCTGCCTCGTGATGACTGGGTGTTGTGTGATGTCCCTAGGTTAGTTAGGTTTAAGTAGTTCTAAGTTCTAGGGGACTGATGACCATAGATGTTAAGTCCCATAGTGCTCAGAGCCATTTGAACCGTCGACTGGCTCTGTGATTACCTGTTGGCATGCGTCTGGCTGTGGTATCGATAGATCCCGGGCGACGGGACAGTGGCGTTCCACAGCGTGATTCATGTGGACCGAAGAAGTTATTAAATTTGAGGCTCCAACTCACATATTTTTAAGTTTGTGTTAAATATAGTGCTTGTCTATGCTGTTCCCATCTTATGCCAGTGAGTGTAATTATTTCACAGTGTAAATTCAGCAACGTGTTATGAATAGATTTTTTCGTCATTATTTACAAGTGCACTATAATACCATAATATCATACTCCTATAAAGCAATATTACGAGGTGCATTCAAGTTCTAAGGCCTCCGATTTTTTTTCTCCAGACTGGAAAGAGATAGAAACATGCACATTATTTTAAAATGAGGCCGCGTTCATTGTCAATACGTCCCAGAGATGGCAGCACCGTACGGCAGATGGAATTTTACCGCCAGCGGCGAGAATGAGAACTGTTTTAAATACTTAAAATGGCGACGTTTTCCTTACTTGAACAGCGTGCAATCATTCGTTTTCTGAATTTGCGTGGTGTGAAACCAGTTGAAATTCATCGACAGTTGAAGGAGACATGTGGTGATGGAGTTATGGATGTGTCGAAAGTGCGTTCGTGGGTGCGACAGTTTAATGAAGGCAGAACATCATGTGACAACAAACCGAAACAACCTCGGGCTCGCACAAGCCGGTCTGACGACATGATCGGGAAAGTGGAGAGAATTGTTTTGGGAGATCGCCGAATGACTGTTGAACAGATCGCCTCCAGAGTTGGCATTTCTGTGGGTTCTGTGCACACAATCCTGCATGACGACCTGAAAATGCGAAAAGTGTCATCCAGGTGGGTGCCACGAATGCTGACAGACGACCACATTGCTGCCCGTGTGGCGTGTTGCCAAGCAATGTTGACGCGCAACGACAGCATGAATGGGACTTTCTTTTCATCGGTTGTGACAATGGATGAGACGTGGATGCCATTTTTCAATCCAGAAACAAAGCGCCAGTCAGCTCAATGGAAGCACACAGATTCACCGCCACCAAAAAAATTTCGGGTAACTGCCAGTGCTGAAAAAATGATGGTGTCCATGTTCTGGGACAGCGAGGGCGTAATCCTTAACCATTGCGTTCCAAAGGGCACTACGGTAACAGGTGCATCCTACGAAAATGTTTTGAAGAACAAATTCCTTCCTGCACTGCAACAAAAACGTCCGGGAAGGGCTGCGCGCGTGCTGTTTCACCAAGACAACTCACCCGCACATCGAGCTAACGTTACGCAACAGTTTCTTCGTGATAACAACTTTGAAGTGATTCCTCATGCTTCCTACTCACCTGACCTGGCTCCTAGTGACTTTTGGCTTTTTCCAACAATGAAAGAAACTCTCCGTGGCCGCATATTCACCAGCCGTGCTGCTATTGCCTCAGCGATTTTCCAGTGGTCAAAACAGACTCCTAAAGAAGCCTTCACCGCTGCCATGGAATCATGGCGTAAGGGTTGTGAAAAATGTGTACGTCTGCAGGGCGATTACGTCGAGAAGTAACGCCAGTTTCATCGATTTCGGGTGAGTAGTTAATTAGCAAAAAAATCGGAGGCCTAAGAACTTGAATGCACCTCGTATAGTGACGTCATACGCTAATAGTGCAGCGACTATTCCTTCGTACACATGATATATATTTGTTGCACTATGATTATATGTTTAACGTGGGATTGGATGTATTTATTTAAACACCACATTGTGCTAAATGTTCATATAAAAACGGCGTAATGAATGATTGCCTATACTAGTAGAGGTTGGAACGCCAGTGGAGATGAAACGGCAGGCAGAACTCAAGCTCTGGGTGGAAGGCCCGCACAGGTGTTGGTCCTGCTTAAAAACAGGAAGTAGCTCGACGGACGTCGTGGCACCTGAGCTCTGGAGCACAAAAGGGTGACGGCCCGCCGCTATTGTAGTAGGGGCCAGAAGGATAACTGTATAATACTTCCGAACGCTGAAAGTCTTGGACGCAGGTGAGAGGCACGAAGAAGCGGCACCTCTGAAACCACGCAGACTGGGTTATTTCCAAAGATTTTTACTCAGAAGCGTACGATTGTGCGAGTATAGGTTTTTCCGCGCAAACTTTCCGCGCTGGACGACTAAAGACTAAAATATGGTCGGTGGGTGTTCGGAAGAATCTGCAGAGAGGGACAATATCCCGTGGTTTCGGGAATATGATTCGTTTTCGGAATTACGATGGTGGGGAGCCGAGCCTTGCTGGGAAGCCAGCGCTGGAGAGACGTGGTCTTCCGTTGTGAGCGCCCGTGTGTGACGGTCGCTCGATATCAGCTTTCGTTGGCACAGACGGACTTGCTGGCTTTGCTCTCAGGACAGTTCATAGTTAGAACAATTAGGCACTGTACTGTACGATTCTGGGCTTCACCTCTGGATTGGAAGTCGTCGCTGAGTATGCAGCGTTCAGTAATTGAGAGCACTTCCTTTGCCTATACTTACGTTGAGACGTTATCTGAACTCCGTCCTTGTGGCTGGGAGATCGCGTTTCTCGCCTGTAGAACGCAGAGAGGAGAAGACAGTATTAGAGTATATTAGTCAGAGGACCGCCTTCTACCGTCGTAGTGTTTGAAAGAGTTTATTTGTGGCTGTAGTTCTTCCGTCGTTGCAGACGAGTACGAGAACCATCACTTCGACTCACCGGATGCAGTACATACGGTAATACCGCAAACTGCTTCGGCTTATTAGGGCTTTAAAAGCTAAACAGCTATGATAACGTTAATTTATTTCCACTGAGGTTCCACACCACCGTAGATCATTTTTAAAAGTAGTGTCTTCTAGAGCTTGGTATGTAGATGATGTCAGTCATTTTGCATTATTGATATTAGACCGCGCACTCATAATAAGGGGCAGAGTTGGACAATTGATTAGTATATTACTTAGGAAGTGGAAACTTTGTAATATAAAGGTTTTCCGTTGCGCACATTCATTTTACACCCACCTGGAGTAGCATCTTAGAGTGTCTTTGGTTGACTAGCTTGAAAAGTGGGAAAAAAATGTACAAGATTGTATCGAATGGTAAATAGCGTTACAGGGATGGATGTGTTCACACGTTACATTGTTTGCAGAAGATATGTATCAGGAGTGTATTTGTTGTTAAATAATAGCAATGTATTTGATTAAATATCACACCGTGCTAATTGTTTAATGTGGGATATCTATGTATCTGTCTGAATATCGTTGTGTGCTAACTGTTTGTTTTTTAAAATCAGTTATTTACGTGTAGCTTGGAATAGGAACATGGGTATTTGGAGAAAAGCAGTGAAAAATTATAAATATCAATGGGAAGTGCATATCTGTAGGAGTGCTTACATAAATGTCAAGTTGTAATTAATTTATAGTAATCCAGCAGTGCCCCAATCACACAGTGTAGTGTCAAAGCCTGTCAGCTCATAAAGTTTGTTAATGTTTTCCTGCTGTTCTCCACGACAGGCTATGACATCATAAAATTACAACAATTCAGCTGCACCGCAATGACACATCTTGATTACAAAGTGTTTTACCCCATAAATTATGGTAATATATCCCGCCATTTTCTGAAGTAGTATAACTACAGTGTTGACGATCATTCCACTATCGTGCGCGCAGCACAAATAACGAAACACACACAACTAGAATAATAATAAAATGGGGGTGGAGGGAGAATTTGATTTAAATCTTCCTGTTGGTTTGGAGAGAGAGAGAGAGAGAGAGAGAGAGAGAGAGAGAGAGAGAGAGAGAGATAGAGAAGGGCGAGGGGAGGGGGGAGGGTGGCCTTCCCTTAGAACACTATCTGTGACTGAACTGGCACAGTGATAGTTGACCGTCATTTTCCTGCATTTTTAATCTCACACAGTTGCCCGAGAGCTGTAGGCAGTGTGTCGCATTGAATGTACCAAACAAGTGCCCTAAAAGCGTGGGTGGGCCACAAAGAGAAGTGACAGGTATCAGGTTACACAGTGCTCTTGAAAGTACCTAGCACATTTGCCCAAGATTCGTGGATAGAGCAGTGAGAGTTCCCAGAACTGTGGGCGTGACCTTGAGATGAAAGCGTTATCTGGGCTCTTACCGGCACAACTGCACTGAAGCGCCAAAGAAACTGTTATGGGCATACATATTCAGATACAGAGACATGTAAACAGGCAGAATACGGTGCTGCGGTCGGCAGCGCCTGTAGAAGACAAATGCCTCGCGCAGTTGTTAGATCGGTTACTGCTGCTACAATGGCAGGTTATGAAGATTTAAGTGAGTTTGAACGTGGTGTTATAGTCGGCGCATGAGCGATGGGACACAGCATCTCTGGGGTAGCGATGACGTGGGAATTTTCCCGTTCGACCATTTGACGAGTGTACTGTAAATATCAGGAATCCGGTAAAACGTCAAATATCCGACATCGGTGCGGCCGGAAAAAGATCCTGCAAGAACGGGACCAACGACGACTGAAGAGAATCGTTCAGCGTAACAGAAGTGCAACCCTTCCGCAAATTGCTGCAGATTTCAGTGCTGGGTCATCAACAAGTGTCAGCGTGCGAACCATTCACCGGAACATAATCGAAATCGGCTTTCGGAGCCGAAGGCCCACTCGTGAACCCTTGACGCCTCGGCCAGCTGGTGTGGCCGAGCAGTTCTAGGCGCTACAGTCTGGAACCGCACGACCGCTAAGGTCGCAGGTTAGAATCCTGCCTCTGGCATGTTTGTGTGTGATGTCCTTAGGTTAGTTAGGTTTAAGTAGTTCTAAGTGCTAGGGGACTGATGACCTGAGAAGTTAAGTCCCATAGTGCTCAGAGCCATTTGAACCGTTTTACGCCTCGCCTAAGCCCGTCAACACCGGCATTGGACTGCTGATGACTGGAAACATGCTGCCTAGTCAGATGAGTCTCTGATGCGACTCTAGATACGACTCTGACAGATGACACGTACATAGGCGTCCTGTTTGATCACCTGCATCCATTCATACCCCTTGTGCATTCCGGTGGAGTGGGCAATTCCACCGGGACAATGCGATACCCCACACGTCCAGAATTGCTACAGTGGGCTTCAGGAACACTTTTTTGAGTTCAAACATTTTTGATGGCCACCAAACTTCCCAGACATGAACATTACTGAGGATATCTGGTATGCCTTGCAACGTGCTGTTCAGAGGAGATCTCTACTCTCTCGTACTCTTACGGATTAGCGAACATCCCTGCAGGATTCATGGTGTCACTTCCCTCCAGCTGTACTTCAGACATCAGTCGAGTCCATGCCACGTGATGTTGCGGCACTTCTGAGTACTGGCGGGGGTTCTACCCGAATTATGCAGGTGTACCAGTTTCTTTGATTCTTCAGTGTGTATTAATTTTCAAATCAGATTTTACAACGTGGCATCAAAAGTTGATTTTATGTAGGCGAATGGATTTAGTACTCATCACCAATATGAAGATGAGATTCTTACATTCCATAACTGGCATCAGTTAGAGGTACAGAGCAAGAAGCGAATAAATGCATAAACAAGGTCATGAAGAAGAAACGATACAAATGTACCATCTAAATGACAACAGTACATTATTGAAAAGGAGGAACGGGGTGCCAAGTATTGGCTCTGAGCACTATGGGACGTAACATCTTAGGTCATCAGTCCCCTAGAACTTAGAACTACTTAAACCTATCTGACCTAAGGACATCACACAACACCCAGCCATCACGAGGCAGAGAAAATCCCCGGCCCCGCCGGGAATCGAACCCGGGAACCCGGGTGTGGGAAGCGAGAACGCTACCGCACGACCACGAGATGCGGGTTGCCAAGTAACGTACGACAGTATCAAATCCAAGAAAGGAAAGGGTTTAGGATGATTTCATTGTCGACGGATTGAACACATCATCGTCTACAACAGAGTATATTTGCCGTATCTCGTTTATTTCGTTACCCTTAGTATAAGGAGGGGTGTCACAGAACGTTAGCGCTCGTAAATTTTTGGAATGTCAGGCAATGTTGAAGGGAAGTAGATGGTACAGTGTAAGCAAGCCAGCCGCTGATAATGACGTTGTTCAGTCAACACAAAGAATGTCTAAGCTCAGTTTCTGAGACGAAATTTTGGACGCTTAGGCATAGTCTATCATTTTATCAGACAGAGACAGAGAAGGAATTTTCCAAGTCATCATGAACTGCTAGAGTCTGTGCGAAGTTTCCAGAGGCTTCGCTGGTGTCGTGTGCGTACATGGGCACACGTCACAATTAAGAGAGGGGGCCTCACGGCTACAGAAGATTAAGGGATCAGTGATCAGCTAGATGGTGGGTTCAACGAGAATCTGGACTCAGAGGAGTACAGACTAGAGATGGGAAAAGTCGTTCAACCTTGGGAACCAGTTCACTGGAGATCGCTCTTTTTTGGGAACCGTTCATTTTTACTCGTTCACCGTTCATTGTGCTTGGTATATGGTTCTTATGAAAAATTGAAAAGTAGTAGCATAGGTGACTGAAGACGGAATGCGCCAAGAGGGAGCACTTGCCTCCCCCCTGAAGTACGAGTTTTTATTCAGAACAGAATTCTCACATACTTGTAATTTTTGTGATTCTGCAAAACATCTCGTTTAGCCAGCTGCAGCGTTATGTGGCTGATCGCAGTGAAATAATATAAGATGGCACAAACTGATCGCCAATTACGCACGATTTGTTGACCGCTACGAGCAAAACAGATAAAATGTAATAATTAGGCAGTGAAGAACTAACAAATAAGCTAATGCAAGTAACATCGAAACAATAGATGATGATTGGTAAGCGACAATGAGCAATCTGGTGCTCGGGGCCGATTTTTCGTGCGCCACGCTGTACCACTGTAATAATATTGCAGAAGTTATCATACTCTCTTTGCAAAATGTGACACCATACATTCGATTACGAAGCGCGGGCTTCATTCGGTTGTAAGTCGGTCTGCCTTCCACAACAATGAACATGCTCTTTCACCTTGGATAAAAAAAAAGGACGGAAAATGGCCACTCGTGTGTGCTGTGCCGACGTCCTTTACATGTGCAATAACAAAAAATCTTACCTTTTTACAAGTATGTCTTCTGCTGTTTATCGAAATAGTGAAGTAAGCTGATACGTCGTTTTGTTACCTGAAAAGATGTCTGTGTTACATACCACGTAATTTTTATGTAATTTACGTAATTATAAAATACATTTTAATTACCGGTCGTGGACGCTGAATAGAATACGAAAAGAACCGGACGTTCAGAGTTCAAAAAAGTTTTAAAACAGATCTAGAATGGGCGTGCGAAGCGAACGAAACGAGCAACAACAACTCGATACTGAACTATGAGCAGTCGGCAGCGGAACTGCGACGAGTGGCGACGCGACGAAGCACGAGTGCGAGACCGAGACCGAGACAGACGGGAACGGGACCGAGGCTGGAACGAGACCGGCCGACGTTCCCTTTGCGGGAACGAGACCGACTGCTTCCCGTTCCCGGCAACTATAGGTAGAAAGCTGCGTCCGAAGTGAACTATGAAAGACCGTTCCTTAGAATTCGTTCCTCGCTCATTCCGTTTATCTTGGTGAACCGTTCCTTGGGACCCGTTAGTTCGCGAACGACCCATCTCTAGTACAGACAGGATCAGACAGAGACAAAATGCAACAGCGTTGCGACAACTACTGAGCAGTCTCGTTTGGATATAGCAGCATCGATGGCAGGATGCTGTGGTAAATTGACTGAATCTCTGAATTATTTGCTGTTTGTTCTGTGTTATAAGCAGTTAGTCAGCGAAGTTGTATCCATAAGAAACAGTTAACAAGTGGAATTGTCTCCTACGCTAGAGATAAAAGGGTTTTTCTGGACGCCCCCCCCCTCACCCCACTTCAAATGTAACTTCATATCAGTTAGAGTCACGTATTAGCTATACAGGGTGGTCCATTGATCGTGACCGGGCCAAATACCTCACGAAATAAGCGTCAAATGAAAAAACTACAAAGAACGAAATTTGCCTAGCTTGAAGGGGCAAACCAGATGGTGGTATGTTTGGCCAGCTAGATGGCGCTGCCATAGGTCAAACGGATATCAACTGCGTTTTTAAAAATAGGAACCCTCTTTTTTTATTACATATTCGTGTAGTACGTAAAGAAATATGAATGTTTTAGTCGGACCACTTTTTTTTGCTTTTTGATAGATGGCGCTGTAATAGTCACAAACCTATGGCTCTCAATTTTAGACGAACAGTTAGTAACAGGTAGGTTTTTTAAATTTTAAATAAAAATTTCACATGTGGCTGAACACTTCCTATTTCCTTAAATAACCTAACTATCCGGCAAACGGTCCGGACCCTTGGATTATGTCGTCCAGCATACCGAGCAGCATACATAGCACACGCCCGTTGGACATTTTGATCACAATAGCCATACATCAACACGATATTGACCTTTTCCGCAATTGGTAAACGGTCCATTTTAACACGGGTAATGTATCACGAAGTAGGTACAGTCCGCACTGGCGGAATGTTACGTGATACCACGTACTTATACGTTTGTGACTATTACAGCGCCATCTATCATAAAGCGAAAAAAGTGGTCCAACTAAAACATTCATATTTCTTTACGTACTACACGAAAATGTAATAAAAAATGGGGGTTCCTATTTAAAAAAGCGCAGTTGATATCCGTTTGACCTATGACAGCGCCATCTAGCGGGTCAACCATAGCGCCATCTGGTTTCTCCCTTCAAGCTAGACGAGTTTCGTTCTTTGTAGTTTTTTTTCGTTTGATGCTTATTTCGTGAGATATTTGGCCCGGTCACTATCAATGGACCACCCTGTATATACCTAATTGACATCCATCCGATCTAACACTCATCCCACCGCTCACAAACATCCGCCTTCACCTCCGTCGTGATTAGAAGGAATCACCCCCTGTCGCCTTCAGTAGGCTCCGACAGTATCAACAGCTGCCTTCCAGGTCCTAATTGTAATCAGTAAGGCAGATAATCGTCAATCCACTAGACAGTGGAGCAGGGGAGATAAACTTCAGACTAATCAGTCTGCGCGCTAGAAAATCAAGTCTGTGGGTCAGAAGATACCCAGTGCTGCTAATGAATGATGCGATCGTTTCATTGTAGCGATATCTTTTGAGGCGCCTCCTTTCTACTTATCTAATGGAATAATACAGTAGACGTGCTGCAGTGAAAGTGAATAGCACCTGGGCCACAACCTACTGTACATGTACCTACGGCTGGCGGCATGGCACGTGATTGCTTCCACTACACCGCAGTCCGTAACAGCTCGCTCGACTGGTTCCAGTTTTTGCCACCGACAGAGACATATCAAACGGACAATAGCCTAATACTTCTCGTGTGCACCTCACGTCAGTCGTAATGAGCAGTGCAGTGGCAAAACGGCAGTCACAGTACTTGTAATAATACGGAAGTCTGCACGTACTTTGCAATCCGCACTGTGACCAGTTACAGCAAAGTGATGCTGTTGGCTGGTGCGCTGTGATGTCTGTACCACCTGAATGATGGACAACAATGGTCTTGAGGCACAAACTAAACAATCGCTGCCTCCAAATTCTTGTCTTCTGCATCGTCCGCAACGTTGTAGTAAAGCAAAAAGTTTCGACTGATCTGTACGTGATTAAGGGTTACTCTGTTATTTTTCAGAACGTACAATACAGTCGCTGAAAATTACAGCCATGAATAAAATTGTTATTTACTTATTTCTGGTTATAAACCTTCAGTCACTTACTGTGTCGGTTTCTGAAACAGGGAGTTGTCAGACCACCAAAGATTTTATTATTTCATTTGAAGACGCCTGCATAAGAAGCGTAATACCATTCTTCACAGTATCCTCCTACATAAATTCAAGTTTTGAGGGATTAACAGCCATAGCAAACCAATGGACAGTGTCATATCTAACCGAAAGAATGCAAGAACTTCTACTTACCAATTCATCGAGTACATTCCGGGACGTAATTCTTACTGGAGAGAAATCAAGTATGGGGGTTCCCAACGCTCAGTCTTAGGTCCACTGTTGTTCCTCATACCTGTAAATGATTTTCCGTCTAATAAAGAACATGCGGGGCTGGTTCGTTTTGCAGGTGACACTAGTACTGAATCAACCCACACATGGGGAAGAAATAATAAATAGGGTGCAAACTTTAAAATTCCTACGTAAGAAACGAGAATTTAAACTGGAAAAGCTCATTTTGGAGCTCCTAAAAAATTGGTTCAGTCGCATTTGCACATAGAATTATTGCAAATCTTGAGAAGACACGAATCAGTAAGTTCACATATTTTGCCTATTTTCGTTCAACAGTGTCATATGGAATAATGTTCTGGGATAACTCATATTTAAGAAAGAAATTCTTTATTTCTCAAAAACATGCTGTAAGAATAATATGTGGTGCTGACCCGCAATCATCTTGTAGACATCTGTTTACGGTGTTGTGCATTCTCAATTCTGCTTCACAGTATATCTGTTCCCTCATGAAGCTTGTTGTAAATAATCCACTACAGTTCTAAAGGATCAATAATGTATTTAATGATAATATCAGAAGGAAAAATGACATTCATTACTCCACATTAATGTTGAATTTAGCACAAAATGGACTGCACAGTGTTGAACTAAAATTTTTGATCACTTACTCAGTGATATACAGTTTCTAACAGATAGCGAAGTCAAATTTGGAAAAATACTGAAAAAGTTCCTCCTAGAAAAATCCTTCTATTACGCAGGCAAATTCCTGTTATTGTAAAGTGTAGAAGATGGTGGATAGAAATTTCTAACGCACATCTGTATCATAACATGTAAGCTTTCACGGCCGGCGCCTTCATTAATTAAAATTTCCGGGCTGAATTGCCGTGGTCCACATATGAAACTGCTTCTCCTTCCTGACGTTTCGTTGCCTACTGCGGGCAACATCTGAGGTGAGTCTGCGACTGGCTGCGAGGCGCTGGAGTTCCCGCTTGTATAGAGTGCTTAGATGGCGCCACCACTCGTCACGTGCTTTCGACTTTAAAACTATCTCTGGCTAGTGCCACCTCCCTCGATTATAGGTAATCGATAGTCACTTCGTTGGTATAGAGTCGACCGCCATATCTTGTCTAGTTTTAATCCTTCTTCTTTTTTATTAAAATTATTTTCGTGCTTGTAGATCTCTATAGCTTCTCTATACATGCAGGTATAATAATGTGAAGTCCTAGCTATCACGTTTGTCTCACTAAATTTTATTTCGTGATCACCGTCTTTGAAAACGTGTTCCGCTACAGCTGGTTTGTCAATTTGTCCCAATCTACAGTTCCTTTTCCTTTTGTGTTCCGTTAGGCGGGTATTAACACTCCTTTTAGTTGTTCCAATATAAACCATGCCACAGCTACACGGAATTTTATACACACCTGGGGTAGCTAAGGGGTGTCGTGCGTCTTTCACCAATCTTAAACTTTCGCCAATTTTCTTGGTATATCGAAAGATTGTCTCTACTTGAAATTTGGCCAAAACTTTCCCAATACGGTCCGTGTTGTTATGAATAAATGGAAGAAAAACTTTTCCAGCCGACGGTTCTTGCTGTCGTGTATTTTCGGACACTTTTGTTCTAGGATGGAGTGCTCGATCTGTTTCGTTGTCAGTGTACCCATTTCTCTTGAAAGCCGTTCGCAAATGGCTTAATTCCTCTTGCAAATAAATTGGCTCACAGATGTTATTAGCCCTGTCCACTAAAGTTTTTATGACTCCTCTCTTCTGCCTAGGATGATGACTCGAATTCTTATGTAGGTAACGATCGGTGTGTGTGTCTTTCCTATAAACCTTGTGCCCTAAAGTCCCACCTGCCCGTTTAATAACCAATACATCCAAAAAATTTAGTTGCCCATTACTCACTTTCTCCATACGGAATTGTATCTTTGGATTGAAACTGTTTACGTGCACCAAAAAAATCACTCAATTCCTCTTCGGCATGATTCCATATCACAAAGGTGTCATCCACGTATCGATAACATTTCAAAGGGATTTTTTTTGGCCCACTGCAGCACTTGTTGTTCGAAAAATTCCACAAATAGATTAGCAATAGCAGGGCTCACAGGGCTACCCATGGCCACCCAGTCAATTTGTTCATAAAAATCGTTGTTATATTGAAAATAAGTCGAGGATAGACAATGTCGAAACAAAGCTATTATATCAGTAGGAAACATATCAGCTATGTAAGAAAGAGCTTCGTCAACGGGGACCTTGGTGAACAGGGATACTACATCGCAACTGACAAGGATGTCACTTGGACTAACTGTGATCTCCCTCAGTTTTTCGAAAAAATGCATGGAATTTTTGATATGAGTGTCAGTTTTACCTATATACGGTTGCAACAAAGAAGCAAGATATCTAGACAGCTCTTGAGTAGGAGCCCCAATGGCGCTTACTATCGGTCTCAATCGGACATTGGGCTTGTGTATCTTAGGTAACCCATACAGTCTAGGAGGGTGAGCTTCCGTTTTGCAAAGGTATTTTTTATCTTCTGTAGGAATGGAAGAGCTTTTTATTAATCGCTGGGCAGCACTTAACACTTTCGTTGTAGGGTCCTTTTTCAGTTTTTTGTAGGTGGTAGTATCCAAGAGGTCACTGATCTTTCTATGATAATCCTCACTCTTCGGCACGACAGTAGCATTACCCTCATCGGCAGTAAGTACAATAACATTCCAATAATATTCATGTCCTTATTGATCTCCCTTAATGCCTTCCTTTCTCCTAGGGATAAGTTACTGCTGGGTGGCTTGGCTTTACGTAATATGCTGGCTGTTTCCATCCTGATTTCATCGGCAGAATGACGAATCCCTGCTTCTTTATTGGCAACAATATCTTCCGTGGGAATCTGTGATGGAGTGATAGCAAAATTTCCCCCCTTCGAGAGAAAAGAGACTTGCTCCTTGGATAGTTCTTTGCCAGACAAGTTGATAACTGTATGGGAATTGTCTGTAGTCAATGTTTCCGGTTTTTCTAAATGCTCAAACTTCTTCTTATGCCTATTAGAAGACACTTCTACGCTAAGTTCCATAGATCTAAATGTTAATCTATCCACCTTATTCCAGTCACCCAACCGCATAGTATTGCTAATACGTAAATGAAAATTTAACAGTTGACTACTAGTTACCGCGAGTCCTCGACGTGTTTGATAGATCTGCTCCCGCAGCATCGCCAATTCCATGCGTAAATAAATACGGTTCGCTTGCGCTGTATGAACATTCTTTTCGCCTTCAAAAACTTCGGAACTGTCCCAGTGTCAAGACAACTTAGCAATAAAGTGAGTGAACAAAGTTGTTAATAAAAAAGAAGAAGGATTGAAACTAGACAAGAAATGGCGGTCGACTCTGTACCAACGAAGTGACTATCGATTACCTATAATAGAGAGAGGTGGCACTAGCCAGAGATAGTTTTAAAGTCGAAAGCACGTGACGAGTGGTGGCGCCATCTAAGCGCTCTATATACACGTAAGTGGGACCTCCAGCGCCTAGCAGCCAGTCGCCGACTCACCTCAGAAGATGTTGCCCGCAGTAGGCAACGAAACGTCAGGAGGAGAAGAAGTTTTATATGTGGACCACGGCAATTCAACCCCGAAGTTTTAATTAATGCACATCTGTATGTTAAAAAAAAGGGAGAGAATGTGTTGTGAATGTAAAATGAGTAGTTCCATATCATTACGATTTATCGTGCAAAAGATCCATGGAAGATGAAACTAACTAAATTCGCATAAGATTCCTTGTTTACAGTCTTTCTTGTGGTTTCGTTTTTGTAAACCGTTAATAAATCGAATTATTTCGTGTGCCTAACATTTCTACCACTGTAACATATTATCATTTCGGACCGCGCTTGTTTTTCGTCGTTTCTGTGGCTGTTGTGTACGCCAGAGAAAGAGGCTTTCTCCAGGCTCCAAATAATGGGCAGGCTTTCCCCTAAACCTTCTAAATAGGTAGCGTTCTGGACAAAGGCAGGCCGTCTCAGGGTCGAGTGATTTTCCGGTGACGGCCAGTGTTTTCCGACATCCGTTGCAAAGAAATTTCTAAAAGTCCTGCCACTCGGGATAGCAGCGTGGTCCTGGACGCCTTACCACGGTTAGCGCGCCTTCCCCTTATAGCATTCCCAGTGAAATACTAAGAAAAGACTTACAAAAACAGTATTTATAAAGAAGAGACATTTAAAAATTGAATAATAAGTGGACACCAGCCGCTCAGGCGAACATACATTTTTCTCATATGGCCGTATTATAATAATTTCTCTGTGTAAGTTTCGAGGGGAAAGAAATACAACAAAATGATCTAAAGAGACGACAAGATGCGCTCTTTTGTTAATTTTTTTAGTCGTCTTCACTTGTCTTGGTTGCGTGTAGACGGACATCTTGCGACTGCTGGCAAATGTAAGCATATTTGTACTAATTAAGTAGATCATATATTAATTTAATATTATTGTTCACTTTTAATTTGTGAGAGGTGATCCCGATTTCATGTCCGCCTACCTTGAATTAGCCTGCATTCGAGTAATTTAGAGTGCAACAATCGCAGCGGCCGATGCAGCCAACGACGGCATTACGTGGCGATATTAACTTATAAAAATTAGCGGAAGCGAAAAACTCGCCCGCCATTAACATAATATACATTTTTCTCCACAGCCGCCCGGTGTTGCAGAAAATACGTATCTTTAAGATTCTTATTTTCAGTTCCACAGCCGAGAGCCAGAGCCAGGACTCCCACTACAATGCAATGGTTAACGAAGGTAAGACAAAATACACTGGCACGTGTGTGGGCCGCAGTTGTAATTAATAACTAAAGATTTTTTTGCTTTAAAGTGAACTGACTAGCCGAGGAAATTAATATGAAAAGTTTATTCCACTGTTCAACTTATATGCTCATGTTTTACGATTCAGCGAGTCTAACGTTCATTAACGTAACAAATAATTTGCACTGAAGATTAATATTGTCAAAAAAGTGAACTTCACAAAAACATTTAATTGTAAATCAAACATGGTTGAAATATCATTTTGATTAAGGCCCACCACGTAAGTCGGCAACAATCACCATTACCAATCAATTTCCGTAGTAAATACAGGGCTATTACAAATGATTGAAGCGATTTCATAAATTCACTGTAGCTCCATTCATTGACATATGGTCACGACACACTACAGATACGTAGAAAAACTCATAAAGTTTCGTTCGGCTGAAGCCGCACTTCAGGTTTCTGCCGCCAGAGCGCTCGAGAGCGCAGTGAGACAAAATGGCGACAGAAGCCGAGAAAGCGTATGTCGCGCATGAAATGCACTCACATCAGTCAGCCATAACAGTGCAACGACACTTCAGGACGAAGTTCAACAAAGATCCACCAACTGCTAACTTCATTCGGCGATGGTATGCGCAGTTTAAAGCTTCTGGATGCCTCTGTAAGGGGAAATCATGGGGTCGGCCTGCAGTGAGCGAAGAAACGGTTGAACACGTGCGGGCAAGTTTCACGCGTAGCCCGCGGAAAATTGGCTCATGCCACAACTGGAGACCGACAGCGCCGACTTCATCTTTCAACAGGATGGTGCTCCACCGCACTTCCATCATGATGTTCGGCATTTCTTAAACAGGAGATTCGAAAACCGATGGATCGGTCGCGGTGGAGATCATGATCAGCAATTTATGTCATGGCTTCCACGCTCTCCCGACTTAACCCCATGCGATTTCTTTCTGTGGGGTTATGTGAAAGATTCAGTGTTTAAACCTCCTATACCAAGAAACGTGCCAGAACTGCGAGCTCGCATCAACGATGCTTTCGAACTCATTGATGGGGACATGCTGCGCCGAGTGTGGGAGGAACTTGATTATCGGCTTGATGTCTGCCGAATCACTAAAGGGGCACATATCGAACATTTGTGAATGCCTAAAAAAACTTTTTGAGTTTTTGTACGTGTGTGCAAAGCATTTTGAAAATATCTCAAATAATAAAGTTATTGTAGAGCTGTGAAATCGTTTCAATCATTTGTAATAACCCTGTAATAAATTAAATTACGATGGCCGACGGGCGCGAGCCTGCCGCTCGGGGTAGCAGCGCGGTCTTGGACGCCTTGTCACGGTTCGCGCGCCTTCCCCTGTCGGAGGTTCGAGTCCTCCCTCGGGCACGGTTGTGTGTATTGTCCTTAGCGTAAGTTAGTTTAAGTTAGATTAAGTAGTGTGTAATCTTAGGGAGCGATGACCTCAGCAGTTTCGTCCCATACAACTTACCTCAAGTTTCCAAATTTCTAAAAGTCCTTCCGTTAAGCAGCACCTTACACAAGCACTATATGCGAGAGCAGAAAGTGGCCAAAGTGAGTACTCCAATTCCGACCCAGATTCTGGCTGGCTGGAAGGCAGGAATCTTAAATACAGACCCTAGTACAAATGGTTCAAATGGCTCTAAGCACTATGGGATACCTGGTAATATCGTGTCGGACCTCCTTTTGTCCAGAAACGCGACGTAGCATGGACTCAAAAAATCGCTGGAAATCCCCTGCAGAAATATTGAGTCATGCTGCCTCTACAGCTGTCCACAATCGCGAAAGTGTTGCCGCTGCAGGATTTTGTGCTCGAACTGACCTGTCGATTATGTACCACAAATGTTCGATGGGATTCATCTGGGGCGATTTGGGTTGCCAGACCATCGGCTCGAATTATCCCGACCGTTCTTCGAACCAATCACGAACAACTGTGGTCTGGTAAGGCGACGCATTGTCGTCCATAAAAATTCTACCAACATTTGGAAACACGAAGCCCATGAATGGCTGAAAATGGTCCCCATGTAGCCTAACATAACCAATTCCAGTCAATAACAGTCTCGGAGCAGAGGGCCCAGTCTATTCCATATACACTCCTGGAAATGGAAAATAGAACACATTGACACCGGTGTGTCAGACCCACCATACTTGCTCCGGACACTGCGAGAGGGCTGTACAAGCAATGATCACACGCACGGCACAGCGGACACACCAGGAACCGCGGTGTTGGCCGTCGAATGGCGCTAGCTGCGCAGCATTTGTGCACCGCCGCCGTCAGTGTCAGCCAGTTTGCCGTGGCATACGGAGCTCCATCGCAGTCTTTAACACTGGTAGCATGCCGCGACAGCGTGGACGTGAACCGTATGTGCAGTTGACGGACTTTGAGCGAGGGCGTATAGTGGGCATGCGGGAGGCCGGGTGGACGTACCGCCGAATTGCTCAACACGTGGGGCGTGAGGTCTCCACAGTACATCGATGTTGTCGCCAGTGGTCGGCGGAAGGTGCACGTGCCCGTCGACCTGGGACCGGACCGCAGCGACGCACGGATGCACGCCAAGACCGTAGGATCCTACGCAGTGCCGTAGGGGACCGCACCGCCACTTCCCAGCAAATTAGGGACACTGTTGCTCCTGGGGTATCGGCGAGGACCATTCGCAACCGTCTCCATGAAGCTGGGCTACGGTCCCGCACACCGTTAGGCCGTCTTCCGCTCACGCCCCAACATCGTGCAGCCCGCCTCCAGTGGTGTCGCGACAGGCGTGAATGGAGGGACGAATGGAGACGTGTCGTCTTCAGCGATGAGAGTCGCTTCTGCCTTGGTGCCAATGATGGTCGTATGCGTGTTTGGCGCCGTGCAGGTGAGCGCCACAATCAGGTCTGCATACGACCGAGGCACACAGGGCCAACACCCGGCATCATGGTGTGGGGAGCGATCTCCTACACTGGCCGTACACCACTTGTGATCGTCGAGGGGGCACTGAATAGTGCACGGTACATCCAAATCGTCATCGAACCCATCGTTCTACCATTCCTAGACCGGCAAGGGAACTTGCTGTTCCAACAGGACAATGCACGTCCGCATGTATCCCGTGCCACCCAACGTGCTCTAGAAGGTGTAAGTCAACTACCCTGGCCAGCAAGATCTCCGGATCTGTTCCCCATTGAGCATGTTTGGGACTGGATGAAGCGTCGTCTCACGCGGTCTGCACGTCCAGCACGAACGCTGGTCCAACTGAGGCGCCAGGTGGAATAGGCATGGCAAGCCGTTCCACAGGACTACATCCAGCATCTCTACGATCGTCTCCATGGGAGAATAGCAGCCTGCATTGCTGCGAAAGGTGGATATACACTGTACTAGTGCCGACATTGTGCATGCTCTGTTGCCTGTGTCTATGTGCCTGTGGTTCTGTCAGTGTGATCATGTGATGTATCTGACCCCAGGAATGTGTCAATAAAGTTTCCCCTGCCTGGGACAATGAATTCACGGTGTTCTTATTTCAATTTCCAGGAGTGTAGACACTGCCCACACAATTATTGGGCCATTGCCAGCTTGCACAGTGCCTTGTTTACAACTAGGGTCCATGCCTTCGTGGGGTCGCGCGACTGTTATGTTCAAATGGCTCTGAGCACTATGGGACTCAACTGCTGAGGTCATCAGTCCCCTAGAACTTAGAACTACTTAAACCTAACTAACCTAAGGACATCACAAACATCCATGCCCGAGGCACGATTCGAACCTGCGACCGTAGCGGTCTTGCGGTTCCAGACTGCAGCGCCTTTAACCGCACGGCCACTTCGGCCGGCGACTGTTATGTCTGTTTATGACAATATCACCTGAAACTTTGTCACTGGAGCAAAATTGTCATGTTTTTATTCTTTATAAACTTTCTGGTAGACGTTGCCGGAAATGTGACCTATTCCTAAAAAAGACTTTATATGCACAATAAAAATACGTTTTTCTACACTACAATATCTGGATTCGTGAGCAAATTGTTGTAAAATTCACTTTAAAGCACAGGAAAAAAAATAACTTGTCATTAAACGCCGGACCCTAGTCATGAAAAAATTTCATTAACTGATGAAATTTCATATTTTTTCTTCTGATACATACATTTACCAGAAGCAGAACTGTACGACCTAGGCGTTTAAATTCCATTCAGGTGGCAGAAGGGTAGTCAGGACGTGTGAGTATTCTGGAAAATCACGGAGGAAAGACAGTGGATGTGAGGGATAAAATGGTATACTTTCTGCAGTTGCGAGTACAGTGGGGGCGCCCCAGGTTAATGGACCATCACTCATTTAGGAGGGCCTTGGGGCAGATCGGTGATGGGCCGGAATCCGGAAATCATTAGAAAGAGAGAGAGATTAGGAAATTGCAAGCCCAAGACAGGAGAGTGGTTTTGTTATTTGGGCGAAAAAATAAGTGACACCCATAGACAGAGGACATAAAAAGCAGACTGGAAACTGCAGTTACAGATTTTCTGAAAAAGATTAATTTTTAATATCCAGCATATATTTAAGAAATAGGAAGTTATTGCTGAAAATCATCAGTGTGACATGGAAGTGAAATACGAATGGTAAACAGTACAGACGAGAAGACAAGGGAATATTTTGAAATGTGGTGCTATAGAAGAATTCTGAAGATTAGAATGGATAACTAATGAACAGACACTGAATCGAAGAGCGGAAAAATAATTTGTAGCGAAATTTGACTAAAAGAGGAAACAGGTTTATAGGACACGGAGTAGAATTTAGTCGATGTGTGTGGGGCCCTAAAAATTCAAGAGCCAGACCAAGACCCTAGTACAAATGGTTCAAATGGCTCTAAGCACTATGGGATTTAACATCTGAGGTCATCAGTCCCCCTAGACTTAGAACTACTTAAACCTAACTAAGGACAGCACACACATCCATGCCCGAGGCAGGATTCGAAACTGCGACCATAGCAGCAGCGCGGTTCCGGACAGAAGCGCCTAGAACCGCTCCGCCACAGCGACCGGCAATCCTAATAGTCGAGCACGTTAAAATAGGTGTACGTTGTAGTAGTTATGCAGAGATCAATGGGTTTACAAGGGATAGATTAGTGTGGAGAATTGTATCAATCAGTCTTCGGATTGCAGAGTGCAGCAAGAACACCTTCGTCGTTGCCTGATGCATGTAATCCAAAGTTGTTCACAGTTGTTATGCTGCAGGACTACGTTTCAGTAGAATTCTTGTGGTGAAAATTACGGTTCGGTGGTTTTGATACACTGCATAAATGACCTAGTAAATGCTATGATTACCGGTAGTACTGGTAGTATCAGTAAGGAAAGATACATAAATGAATGTGTAAGTGAGAAACTGGGAACTGCCAACTTCCCTTTTCACATTATTCAGTGATAGTTCAACATGCCACATTGGTCATGATGAAAAATGTTCTCTTGAGTACAAACAATATATATATATATATATATATATATATATATATATATATATATATATATATATACAATTTTTGTTGTTACTTGTTCTCTTGAGATGTATATATATATATATATATATATTTATATTTATATTTATATTTGTTGTTACTTTGTACTCAAGAGAACATTTTTCATCATGACAAAGGCAAGAGTTTCTTGTCATTACTGATAAATGCGGAAGTTGTTTATGAATAACAGAAAATAAGTTCAACGAAGTATCAGGGCAATGTCCGATATATTTGTGTTTTGCCTTTTTTAAAATTTTTATCTTTTTGTTGAGAAAATTGCGTTTTGTAGTACTACATGATAAATCAACGTTGTTTTTTTAAATTTTTGCTGCAATATCCCTCTGTTTCATGTTACAAACCAACCAATTTTCGAATAAAACTGGAAGTAAACATTGACAATTTCAGTTTTACTATTTATTTTTAAGTAATAGACAGGATGATGACTTTCTAGAGCAAAAATGGTCTGTAGGTTAGCCAGTTCTTTGTACATCCCCACTCAGTTTCTAGATGGTACACCGCTATGGGTTTTTAGGGGAGTAAGACACTGACTGCATACGTAAAGAAGAGATCGTTACCAGGTAGTGCCTGACAGCTATGCAGCACACCTAACATATGGGTAACACAGGTATGGCCTTAACTTACCAAAGCTTCTAGTAAAACTACCGTAGTCTTGTGATAATCTGCAACAGACTATAGTAGTTTAGCAATTGCAGTTATCAGTCAGCATGAGCAGTCCTGTGGGTACTCCCACATAAGTTTGTTCAAAACATCAGTGTTAGCAGATAATGTTTTTTACTTTTTGTTGTTAGAAACCGTTCAAATACTCTTTCTCTAAGTGATGTGGTAACTTTTCCGTCAATAATAACGTTGTATGTTTCAACAGCATGCTTGTAATCCATACGTGGTCTCCTCCCACACTGAACGAAAAATGAAAATAAAAAGAAAATGCGAAGCTAGACAAATGGTAGAGGTCCAGTGATAGCACCTGTATGCTGTTGTGGTAGATGATTTCTTCTCACATAGTTCAGCGGGCAAGCAATAAATATTTATTGTGCATCGCTTTGAATGCAAGACCTAGACTGTTACCACTACAATCCCTCACTACGCAAACTCTATGAGAGGCTAAAGGTCGTGGCGAGCCAATGCATGTGATGTCAGTCGTTGGCAAATTAAAACGTAAGAGATTTTCTTATTCCTTATGCCACAAACTTCAACAATATAATTTATAGTGCTTTAGTACTGTATGTTTTAACCATGTACTACGTTCAGTATTGCCCATTGCATAAAAATGTTATGGTAGCATAACGATATATCCTGTAATAATGTAAGATATTGCATTATGTATAATACTGTCCGTTGCCTAAAGTTGTAGCGTAACATGAGCGAAAAGTACTCAGTTTAACAGTCTTTCAAAAACTCCATTTAACCGCCATCCTGATTTAGGTTTTCCGTGATTTCCGTAAATCGCTCCAGGCAAATGCCGGGATGGTTCCTTTGAAAGGACACGGCCGGCTTCCTTCCCCGTCCTTCCCTAATCCGATGAGACCGATGACCTCGCAGTTTGGTCTCTTCCCCCAAAACAACCCCAACCCAACCCCTCCATTTAACCGATAATATTGTGTAGTTTAGTTACTTATTGTGCTTAACATTGTACACTGTGTAAAGTGTAATTTCAACATTAACCAAAAAAGTCTGGTGCACAACATTCTAGGCAAGTGATTCTATCTTCGCCTATAATGTTTGGTTAGCTGCGAACTAGTGTCCCTTCCAGGCACTAGTCAATTGTTTCCCGAAGATGGCCTAATAAACAGAAAACTAGTTTGAAATAAACAAAAATCAGTGGAACAAGATCAGTGTACTTGTTACTGAACCTTAAATATGGAACTGTCTTGCCAAAAAGTAACAGAAGAATCCATAAATAAGCTTTCATAGTTTCTACGGCAAATAGTAAAGGAGTTTTGCTATTTGGGGAGCAAAATAACTGATGATGGTCGAAGTAGAGAGGATATAAAATGTAGACTGGCAATGGCAAGGAAAGAGTTTCTGAATAAGAGAAATTTGTTAACATCGAGTATAGATTTAAGTGTCAGGAAGTCATTTTTGAAAGTATTTGTATGGAGTGTAGCCATGTATGGAAGTGAAACACGGACGATAAATAGTTTGGACAAGAAGAGAATAGAAGCTTTTGAAATGTGGTGCTACAGAAGAATGCTGAAGATTAGATGGGTAGATCACATAACTAATGAGGAAGTATTGAATAGGATTGGGGAGAAGAGAAGTTTGTGGCACAACTTGACTAGAAGAAGGGATCGGTTGGTAGGACATGTTCTGAGGCATCAAGGGATCACCAATTTAGTATTGTAGGGCAGCGTGGAGGGTAAATATCATAGAGGGATACCAAGAGATGAATACACTAAGCAGATTCAGAAGGATGTAGATTGTGGTAGGTACTGGGAGATGAAGAAGCTTGCACAGGATAGAGTAGCATGGAGAGCTGCATCAAACCAGTCTCAGGACTGAAGACCACAACAACGACGGCAAGCTGTATTTTGTCACTTGTCCATATATCATTCACGTGGAAAAATACCCTTTCACTAGCAGAATCAGTACGAAGTAGGCAGAAAAGAATCTCCACTAACTTGAGTAAATTTGAGAATGACACATAATTCTGGCTGAAATCGGAAATCATTTCAACCCATCTTTGACCTGGCAAACTGTTGTTAGCAGTCCACTCACTGATTTTTTCGCTGGTTACAAACTATTTGACAATGACATACTCTTCAAACATTTCACTGTCTACAAACTGAACACATGGCACGGTTTTGATAACTAGAGAAGTGGTTCTTTCACTGTTGTCCCATAAAGGTGTTTGATTTAATGTAAGCCAACTGCAGGACTCCAAGTTCTGGAAACTTTTTTCAGTTCCTTTCTCTAGCAGTTTCATAAAAAGGATAATACAGCGGTATGAAAACTGTTTACCTCTGCAGGAAGCAGACCTATTTCTGTTTCCAGAGTTTCAAGAATTGTTGGAAGAAAGTAGTCTTCAATTTTGGACTGCAAAATCGTTTTCAACTTACTAACACAATCACTCACTTCAAAAAGAATAACTGTCTGTTCTTCAAATTTTTTAACTGCTGCATTAAATGATGAAGGTTGACTGTGAACAAAGTATAATCGCACTTCATAAAAATTGTTTTGTAAGAAGTTTTGAGGCAACATTAGAACGGTGCCGCCAAACTGCAGCACTAACTACTGACTGCAACGTTCAAATGGCTCTGAGCACTATGGGACTTAACTGCTGTGGTCATAAGTCCCCTAGAACTTAGAACTACTTAAACCTAACTAACCTAAGGACAGCACACAACACCCAGCCATCACGAGGCAGAGAAAATCCCTGACCCCGCCGGGAATCGAACCCGGGAACCCGGGCGTGGGAAGCGAGAACGCTACCGCACGACCACGAGGTGCGGGCTGACTGCAACGTGTTCAGTTGGATATTTGCACATGAGTGTACGATGGATTCTCGAAGTTCGTCCAATGTGCGTGGCTTTTGTTGATAAACGACGTCCTTTAGTGTTCCCCACAGGTAAAAGTCCAGAGGAGTTAGGTCTGGGGAACGTGGTGGATACTCCACAGCACCTCTACGGCCTATACAACTTCCTGGTAGATTTTCGTCGAGATACGCCTTAACACGATTTTGGTAGTGAACTGGGGCACCATCGTATTGAAAGTAAAATCTTCCGTCTCCATGCAAGTCTAGGATTGCAGGTAAAATGGATGTCTGAAGCTTCTGAAGGTACACCTCATCGGCAATTGTGCCGTCAAAGAAGAATGGCCCAATCAAGACCCGGTAAGACAGCCCATATCACACATTTACTCTTGACATATTCACAGCTTTGTCTACATGGACGTTCGGATTTTCGGCGCCCCAGTAAATGCAATTGTGGTGATTTACTGTACCACTGAGTTGAACTGTGCCTCATCAGACCACACAATATTCTCTGCAAACTCTTCATCGTTGCGCACCATGTTAGTAAACCACTCGGAGTACTCCATTCCACGATCTGGGTCGTCCTCGTTCATTGCGTGTAGCAATCGTGGGATGTAGCACTTCCACTTTGCTGTATTCAAAATTCGCCGAACACTTGAGCGACTCACTCGAGTTTCACAGGCACACTGTCTCACAGACTTTTGTGGTGAGCGAGTGAATTGTTGTAACACACGACGGGAGTTAGCTGGATTTGTTACTATTACAGGTCGTCCAGATCGTTGTTTGTGTACATCTTTAACGCAGCCTTCGGCTTCAAATTTGTCTCGAATGCGACGAAACGTTAAACGTGTCGGTGGCTCTGTATGACACTCATTTCGCCATTGCCGTTGAACCTCATTAATGTTTTCGCACTTAAAATACCACTTCAAAACTGACTTCCTTTCATCGAATGTAAGCCTTGTGCCAGACCTGTTTACTCGAGTAACTAGATGCAAGTAAGAATAAAACACTGACTATCTGGCGACTGTCATCTGACAAAACAAAACAATGCAATACAACGCTTGTGTGGCGATTGCCGGAACTACAAACTATTACACTACCAAAGATGAGACAACTCCGTCAATTAGTTTGCCAGTTATGGACTTTTAAACAGTGGATACATTTTTGGACTCCTCTCTATGTTACCTAGACAAATGTACTCCCGAAATTGCATTAGTCTACATTAATTATTTTTTAGTGTTGCGATTTTTTCCCGTCAGTGTGCTATAAGCCCATGCGTGTTGCACCAGCAACCAACCCACGTTCAAAGGTGGTCAAGTAACAATGTGCTGACTATACACATGTGTCTGACTGACTGCCCAGATATCATAAATACACTCGCCCTATACCCAGTATCTATCCGTAATGATCTGCCATCGCACACGGTTCTTATTCAAGTGGGGCAGGCCATCCTGTGACATTTGGCCTCACAGTTTACTGTGCCTGCGTTCTGACACACACACAGCACATTGTACCTTTTCATTGTCCTTTCTTCGGGTGTACTACGAGAGTACTAAAATGGCTGAAAGACGACGAGTTTGCATGGTTGCAGGAAATTTACTGACAGATACACTACTGGCCATTAAGACTGCTACACCACGAAGATGACGTGCTACAGACGCGAAATTTAACCGACAGGAAGAAGATGCTATGATATGCAAATGATTAGCTTTTCAGAGCATTCACAGAAGGTTGGCGCCGGTGGCAACACATACAACGTGCTGTCATGAGGAAAGTTTCCAACCGATTTCTCATACACAAACAGCAGTTGACCGGCGTTGCCTGGTGAAACGTTGTTGTGATGCCTCTTGTAAGGAGGAGAAATGCGTACCATCACGTTTCCGACTTTGATAAAGGTCGGATTGTAGCCTATCGCGATTGCGGATTATCATATTGCGACATTGCTGTTCGCGTTGGTCGAGATCCAGTGACTGTTAGCAGAATATGGAATCGGTGGGTTCAGGAGGGTAATACGGAACGCCGTGCTGGATCCCAACGGCCTCGTATCACTAGTAGTTGAGATGACAGGCATCTTATCCGCATGGCTGTAACGGATCGTGCAGCCACGTCTCGATCCCTGAGTCAACGGATGGGGACGTTTGCAAGACAACAACCATCTGCACGAGCAGTTCGACGACGTTTTCAGCAGCATGGACTATCAGCTCGGAAACCATGGCTGCAGTTACCCTTAACGCTGCATCTCAGACAGGAGCGCCTGCGATGGTGTACTCAACGACGAACCTGGGTGCACGAATGGCAAAACGTCTTTTTTTTCGGATGAATCCATGTTCTGTTTACAGCATCATGATGGTCGCATCCTTATTTGGCGACATCGCTGTGAACGCACATTGGAAGCGTGTATTCGTCATCGCCATACTGCCGTATCAGCCGGCGTGATGATATGGGGAGCTATTGGTTACACGTCTCGGTCACCTCTTGTTCGCATTGACTGCGGACGTTAAATTTCAGATGTGTTACGACCCGTGGCTCTACGCTTCACTCGATCCCTGCGAAACCCTGCATTTCAGCAGGATAATGCACGACCGCATGTTGCAGGTCCTGTACGGGCCTTTCTGGATACAGAAAATGTTCGACTGCTGCCCTGGCCAGCACATTCTCCAGCTCTCTCATCAACTGAAAACGTCTGGTCAATGATGGCCGAGCAACTGGCTCGTCACAATACGCCAGTCACTACTCTTGATGAACTGTGGTATCGTGTTGAAGCTGCACGGGCAGGTGTACCTGTACACGCCATCCAAGCTCTGTTTGATTCAATGCCCAGGCGTACGAAGGGCGTTATTACGGCCCGAGGTGGTTGTTGTGGGTACTGATTCCTCAGGATCTATGCCCCCAAATTGCGTGAAAATGTAATCACATGTCAGTTCTAGCATAATATATTTGTCCAACGAACAACCGTTTATCATCTGCATTTCTTCTTGGTGTAGCAATTTCAATAGCCAGTAGTGTATGAACAAAGTAGTAGGGTAGAGTAGCGTCTCGTATATTCTGTTTCAGAGTTAACAGGAAGTTGCGCCTCGTTAGGCGCCGTCCGTGGTGAAGCCGATGTCCATGTGGTGGTCCTCGATCAGCCCCGCCACGGACCTTTTCGGGGGCCCTGACAAGGGCCCGGACTTGCCGTGGCTGTGCGCCAGCAGTCCAGCCAGAGACGTGGTTGGGGGCCCCGCCCACTGGGGCTCATCCCCGCGTTGTTCCTTCGCCAGCTCCTCTGCCGACTCCTTTGGGGGCGCCGTGCAGGGACAGATCTGGTCCTGGCAGCCGCAGAGGTTGCGCTCGTCCGGCAGGCAGTCGATCATCGCCAGGAACTCGTTCAGCAGCCGCCTGTATCTGCAGAGAAGAAGAAAACGCTGTGCGCTGTACGCAACCAACAGTGTACTTCTATCGGCCGTCACGAAAATAGGCACCTCGAAGTCACCTCGCCGTCCTACAGCATTGCCAATTCATGACAATTTCAAATATTAGCAGAATTTCCGAAAAGATACTGGACATCGCTGTTGTTAGTCTAGAATATAATGGCATATTTTCCAAAACAAAATTAGTGCCTTGAGGGTATATTTGTTCTGTCATCGCAACTACAAAAATGCGTGTTTTTTTCACCAGACGCGTTCCGCTTTATTGAGGTAAAGCATCATCAGGGGTCTGTAATTAAATTATTTACTTTTTGATTTGCTTTTATATCGAAAAACAGTCCGTTAAGAATATGTTGATTTGTACTTACGAACTATTTTTCGATCTAAAAACAAATCGATATATAAATAATTTAATTACAGACCACTGATGATGCTTTACCTCAATAAAGCGAAACGCGTCTCGTGAAAAAAAAAATCACGCATTTTTGTAGCTGCAATGACAGAACAAAAATACCCTTAAGAGTTGTAAAGGAGCTACGCACTATGGCCACACAAATGAAGAATTTAAAATTAATGTTATCTACTATGGAAAACAAAGAACTAACATTTTCACCAAAAATATATCTATTCAAAAAAAGCAGATAAAAATTCGCTTGACTTCTTGCTGAGTGACAATGTCCACTCCTTCCAGATTAACAATGTAAGTGTAGATCAGATATGCCTTGAATTCAAAGGAATAGTATCGATAGCAGTTGAGTGGTTTGTACCAAATAAGTTAACAAATGACAGAGCT
Source organism: Schistocerca cancellata (assembly GCF_023864275.1). Classification (NCBI taxonomy): domain Eukaryota; kingdom Metazoa; phylum Arthropoda; class Insecta; order Orthoptera; family Acrididae; genus Schistocerca; species Schistocerca cancellata. The sequence goes on from NC_064632.1 coordinate 159,423,620, forward strand.
GATCCCCCGTGGTATACAAAACAGGACATAACACTGTTGCTGAAACAACGAAAAAGGCGTGCCAAATTTAAACGAACACAAGATTCTCAAGATTGGTCATAATTTACATAAGGTCGAAATTTAGTGCGGCCTTCAATGAGAGATGCTTGTAATGGTTTCTGCAACGAAGCTTTGGCGCCGAACCTTGAAAAAAATCCGAAGAGATTCTGGTCGCGCGTAACGAATGCTAGCGGCAAGACACAAACAATGCCTTGTCTGCGTGACAGCAATGAAATACTGCCGATGACAGTGCTGCTGAAGCACAGCCTTCCGAAGTTCCTTCAGAAAAGTAGACGAAGTAAATATTCTAGAATTCGAATCAAGAACAGCTGCCAATATGAGCAACTTATAGTCCGTTGAAAATTAGTTGCGACTTTTGACGTTTTGCTCACCGGAGGGCACATGACGCCGTTGCCTAGGTAACACCAATGGCGAGCCAGCTTTCCCTACCACGCCGCGAGCAGTTCGGTTGGTAAAGCACCCTGTTGCCACGCCGTGGATGTCGTGCCGCGCTTAGATGCCCTACGTATATTAGCTCTCGTTGTAAAGTGATATTGTTTGGTGCTGAAGTGTTCTGCAGTAATCACGTATTGAACTAGTGTCTTGTGTTTACGTCTCATTAATAAAAACAGTGTAGCACATTTGAACACGAGATTCAGAATAAAATTGGCCGTCCGAGCATGTTCATCGGGTATGAAGATAATGCTGTTCTGCGTAATATTCCTCTGAATTCTCATTCGAATGAGCATTGCGCCGTACCACTCCGATGTGATAGATAAAGCTTCAACAATGGAGGAAAGCGATTATTTTGCTCTGGATACAAAGAAATGTTCCGTTGGATAAAGGTGAACATACTTTGCGTAACCCGGAATTAACGGAAGTTTTGTAAAAGATAAAAACTCTACGCTGCTAGGTCGACGAACTGGATGACCCCAAAGGGCACAGTTTAATCAGGCTCATTTAAATCTGACTGAGAATATATAAGCCTAGATTAAAAGTAATGTGGCTGAGGAGACCTGTATTCACGAAGGATTATGACAGGTTTTGATTAATACTAACTTCTCTTGTGCCATATCTAAACACATCAGAGCTTACAAATATTCATCTCACTACCATTGTAATGCAGTTGAAATTGTTACAGAGTCCTAAAACAGTGTGTTATTAAACTAACAACTGAGTGTAAGACAGGTCATTAGGTACGAGAAAGCCCATTCTCGTTATTAAACTAAACTTGTAATTTCTTCACTTATATTGTTGCACAGCCCACAGCAAACCTCGTGTCACCAGCTATTGATAGTCCTTAAATGTTATATTATTTCATCCAAAAAACTGTAGTTGCTTGAATATCGCGTTAAGTATGGTCAAACGACGATTCTCCAGAGTGAACTACTTTTTTAAATGCCAAATGTAAAACTTCGGCTTTACTTTTGCAATCTTCTACTGCCACAACAGTCTCGTCAACGAGTGACTGGATAGAAGCGTTAGACGCACTTAGCGATTTTACGTAGGACCAGATTTTTCTAGGGATTTCAGGCAGATCTTCTGCCAAGGTATGACTGTGGTAGCTGTTGTATGCTTCCCGCATCAATCTTTTTATAGACACACGAATTTCTAATAAGTTTTGCCTGTCGTCATTTGCGCGTTCTCTTTTGAACCAAGAGTGCGACAGCTTTTGCTTCCTCAGCATGTTTCGAACTTCGTTGTTAAAATACGGTAGAACTTTTCCTTCGTTAATCCGCTTACTCTGCGCATACTTCTCCAGAACATCTTTTTAAACTTTAACCATAATTCCTCTACGCTTATCGTACTGGAGCTAAATGATGTCAGTTCATTGTATAAGTGGGATGATAACAACTGTCTAGCTGCTCTTTCCAGCAGACGTATTCTCCCAGCCTTCTTGATTGATTTATTAACTTTAGTAACCAAAGTAGTATGATGACATCATGGTCAATAATCCATGTCTCTATACTGATGACGTCGATCAGGTCAGGCCAGTTTGTAGCTACAAGATCTAAAATATTTCAATTGTCGGTAGCCTGTCGAACTAGCTGCTCGATACAGTTTTCGGAATACGTTGAAAGATCTCTGTTAGATTCCTTTCATGCTATTTTCCTCGATCTATTGTTGTTTATGTCATACATCCCACCACTAAATTTACTGTTCAAAATGGTTCAAATGGCTCTGAGCACTATGGGACTTAACATCTGAGGTCATCAGTCCCCTAGAACTTAGAACTACTTAAAGCTAACTAACCTAAGGACATCATACACATCCATGCCCGAGGCAGCATTCGAACCTGCGACCGTAGCAGCAGCGCGGTTCCAGACTGAAGCACCTAGAACCGCTCGACCACACAAATTTACTGTGGTATTTCTAAATTTATCTGGAAGGAGACTGAGCAGTGGAATATGTTACATTCACACATAAACACGAACAACTTGTCGTACAACACTTTCAAACACATTTTTATATGTAATTCCTGTCATACAGTTTCATATGGAACTCACAGCCATCCCCTTTACATAGTGTATAAGATGTCTTAAGATATTGTCATCTCCTTCCCTTCTGGTGTGAAAGGACGAATGAGTGAGTGTATTTGTAGTTGCATGCTCGGCGGTAACAGAGAAATCTGTCTGTTAGAGAACAATAGGACCAACGTATGAGTAGGTAGCTACGATTTCTAATGCAAAGAGGTTTATCTCCTTGGTGTGGTCCTGTCCGTCCCTTGTCAAGTTGGTACAGGAAGCTGCCTCTCTAGTCGCTTCCTATGGTATCTGTGGGACACCCTCGGAAGGGGCCCACGCTACTGAGACTGCGGCCAGTTTCTGAAGTGGTAAGATTGCCGGCTAAGCGCGTGTCTAGTCAATCCGAAGGACAATGGAATTCTTAAGTTCAGCCTAACTGAAAAAATAATCACTTTTGTTACAAGCCAACATCGAAAATGTTTTTATATTATTTTAAATCGAGACGCACTGCAGTTTCAGTGTTAGTTTCAGAATGTATTGCGGTAGTGGCTTTGTCCCCGCTCGAATAAAGGAAAGTGTAAGAACGTGGAGACGAGGAGTAATTGTAATTAAGATCATCGCTCTTTAGTGTGAACGTGCTTGTGATTGTAAGCTTTCCTCTCGATAAAATTTTTCGAATTACTAAGTTTTCTTTATCTTCAACCCACACGTGGTGCGTGCTTTGTGGTACCAGTATCACGTGCTCGTAAAATTGTTTGACCCATCAAGTCAGTACTATGGCGTTAGTAACGCAGTTCCGAAGTTTCTCTTGTAACTAATGTTTCGATTTAATTTTTTTATTATTAAAAATATTGTGGAATTACACATTTCTGTAAATCTAGTTGACCACGTGGGGCATGTGGTGTAGTAACAAAACTGGCCCTCAGCTACTCTTTTGGATAATATTTCGGGTATTCAAACGTAATTAATCGGTACGACGAGCATTTCTTCCTGTTTCACATTCTTTTTGAAAGATTTCGTAGACCATTTGGTAAGGTTGTGGATATATCGAATCACGTTTTCTTTGTATAAACTTACTATACCAGTCTGTGGTTATCCATTAGGAACAGGCCTACGGTACGAGCGGAATTTGTCTCAAATAGTATATATTGGTTGTGGTTCTTTTCCTTTTGTGTACCCTTCAACGATCTTTGAGTGTTAGTTTTGAATGCGATATTGCACCCTGTTTCCTATTCTTTGTTTCTTACTATTTTTTTGTTTCCTGTTCTCAGAAAGTCACGTTTTCCTAACAGTAAATAAGGCACCAACTTTGAGTCAGGCTAAGCATGCTGTATGTTTCGTTGAACACTAATAAACTTTAAAATAAATATCAAAGTTTGAACGTCCTTTATTTTTCTTTAATTTAATTTTCCCTATCGTCTGTTTAGTTAAAATTACAATTAAAATTTTATAAAAATGAGCTGATAGTATGCGTGACTATTCCGTAAACTGTAAATTCATAACAGTACTAAAAATTTGTCAGTCACGCACGGATACTTTCCACACTAGGTGCAAAGGGTTTTTACAAACACTAGGCTCATTATAAAGTGTTCAAAAGACTGTCTGTCTGTACCCCCTGTAATGAAACCATACACGTCCCAGTACATGTTCGGCAGGTTCAAGCTGTCTCCCATTAATATTGCATCATCTGGGTGTTTCGGCGCTACTGACCGTAGACTTTCTTTCAATGACTCTACAATTATGAACGGTTGTGTAATCTGTGCGTGTAACACAAGTAGTTTGATCACGTGAGTCCTTCCTGCGCTCTGTGAGGGTGTACGCGGCTGTACAGGCGATGTGGCTTTCACAGGCACTGCTTACGTAATCCGTTTCTTAGTCACTGGAGTCCCCAATAATTCTCCTGACATATCGAACGCCTTCATCTTTCCATAACTGCGATACAACATTAAATACGTCTATCATCTTGAGCGTACTTTCGCATACCACTAAATCTTTCTCCATCTTCTTGTTCATTCGCGCCTTATGACTTGCATCTTATACAAAACTACTCTGCATTCAAGAGGAGATTAAATCTTTACCTGGTATCATCGGAATTGCTTACCTCTCGCTATCACACAGATTTATTTCTGTCTGTTTCAGGTAACCAATATCTACGTCACATTGTAAAGTAACCATGCTTTTCTCGTCTCTTTCTCTTTTCTTCCTTCTGTTTCATCTGCTAATCTTACACTATTATTTCTTGCTCTTCCTCTGACCAGTTAACTCTCCTCCACACTCATTTCTTCTATACTGTTGCCACATATTCTATTAGAGACGTTCCACACATTCGAGAAGAACATAAAGAAGGGACTGGTTAATAAAATGTTAATAAGAGTAACATTTGGTAATTTTGAGTGTTATTGTTACCATTATGTACTGCTCCTACACTACACAAATTGTAATGTTGAGCTCACTCAGGATCTCTGTTAAGATGCGAGAGAGGGTCTGTGAGCCCCAACATTTCCACGTGAAATAAATAAAGAAATGAATAAAACAGGAGAAATTGAAAATTCTCTGTCAAAATATCAACTCTCAAAATAACTCTTTCTTCCACGTATTGTGAATCGTAAGCAGATAGCAAAGATATTCTGTACCAAATGAACGATTACTGGATGCACCACAGTCTTTGACTTGCTGAGAAAGTGTGTCTGACAAGAGATACTTTGGGAACAGAGGTGCGAGCCAGTAGTAAGCCAATGCGGCCGCGTGGTCTCATCGTTGTGTCCCGTCTGAACTACACAACGCGGTCTGGTCTGTTCCTCCCTGCCTTTCTGCCTGGTCTTCCATGAATGGGTCTGTCAGTTAGTCCACTTTTTTGTTCTGGACAATTGATGTAGTGACCTGCTTTTAAGTTCCTTTATGTTATTCATTGTCATGTAACGAGTTATAAAGGTATGGTGAGATTTCAGCTACCACTTTGGTAACTTACCGTGGCACTTGCTTGCAGCATTTACAGGTCTTTAATGTACCTTTACATGTGTTTAAACTTAACGTTCCTTTCAGTGAAGTAATTAGTTTTCGATCAACACAGTACAGAAACGCGTTTTCTGTAATTCGTCTGAATAGTAGACGTTCTGAATTTCTATATTTTACTTCTTGACCTTTTAAATATTATTTCTTAAATTAAGTTTTAATTTATTTTCTTTTGTTTGCAGCTGTTGGTATGTAGATTTTCGCATGCAGACTACACATAATGGACTTTTCAAGTTTTAATTACTTAAATAGATGTCCAAAATAGTGTGTGATGGTATCACAACGAATAAATAGAAAATACTGTAAGCTGTAAGACACGTAGCACAATGTTTCGTACGAGAGCCATTTGTAGTGGATACCATATTTTTTGAGTGTAATCCGTAATTAGATATGTAAGTCAGAGACTATGTTCGATCATGACGTTTGAATTTTAAACAAAGTTTCGTAGGACAGGCCTTAAGTGCGTTTGAAATTGGATTAGAGTGTCTAGTTAGTAAATATGTCAGGCCATGATATTTGTGTTGCCCCCCCATGAACCATGGACCTTGCCGTTGATGGGGAGGCTTGCGTGCCTCAACGATACAGATAGCCGTACCGTAGGTGCAACCACAACGGAGGGGTATCTGTTGAGAGGCCAGACAAACGTGTGGTTCCTGAAGAGGGGCAGCAGTCTTTTCAGTAGTTGCAGGGACAACAGTCTGGATGATTGACTGATCTGGCCTTGTAACACTAACCAAAATGGCCTTGCTGTTCTGGTACTGCGAACGGCTGAAACCAAGGGGAAATTACAGCCGTAATTTTTCCCGAGGGCATGCAGCTTTACTGTATGATTAAATGATCTCTTGGGTAAAATATTCCGGAGGTAAAATAGTCCCCGATTCGGATCTCCGGACGGGTACTACTCAAGAGGACGTTGTTATCAGGAGAAAGAAAACTGGCGTTCTACGGATCGGAGCGTGGAATGTCAGATCCCTTAATCGGGCAGGTAGGTTAGAAAATTTAAAAAGGGAAATGGATAGGTTAAAGTCAGATATAGTGGGAATTAGTGAAGTTCGGTGGCAGGAGGAACAAGACTTTTGGTCAGGTGAATGCAGGGTTATAAATACAAAATCAAATAGGGGTAATGTAGAAGTAGGTTTAATAATGAATAAAAAAATAGGAGTACGGCTAAGCTATTACAAACAGCATAGTGAACGCATTATTGGGGCCAAGATAGACACGAAGTCCACGCCTACTACAGTAGTACAAGTTTATATGCCAAGTACCTCTGCAGATGACGAAGAAATTGATGAAATGTGTGATGAGATAAAAGAAATTATTCAGGTAGTGAAGGGAGACGAAAATTTAATAGTCATGGGTGACTGGAATTCAAGAGTAGGAAAAGGGAGAGAAGGAAACATAGTAGGTGAATATGGATTGGGGCTAAGAAATGAAAGAGGAAGCCGTCTGGTAGAATTTGGCACAGAGCATAACTTAATCATAGGTAACACCTGGTTCAAGAATCATGAAAGAAGGTTGTATACATGGAAGAACCCTGGAGATACTAAAAGGTATCAGATAGATTATATAATGGTAAGACAGAGATTTAGGAACGAGGTTTTAAATTGTACGACATTTCCAGGGGCAGATGTGGACTCTGACCACAATGTAGTGGTTACGAACTGTAGATTAAAACTGAAGAAACTGCAAAAAGGTGGGAATTTAAGGAGATGGGACCTGGATAAACTGACTAAACCATAGGTTGTACAGAGTTTCAGGGAGAGCATAAGGGAACAATTGACAGGAATGGGGGAAAGAAATACAGTAGAAGAAGAATGGGTAGCTTTGCGGGATGAAATAGTGAAGGCAGCAGAGGATCAAGTAGGTAAAAAGATGAGGGCTAGTAGAAACCCTTGGGTAACAGAAGAAATATTGAAATTAATTGATGAAAGGAGAAAATATAAAAATGCAGTAAATGAAGCAGGCAAAAAGGAATACAAAAGTCTCAAAAATGAGATCGACAAGAAGTGCAAAATGGCTAAGCATGGATGGATAGAGGACAAATGTAAGGATGTAGATGCGTATCTCACTAGGGGTAAGATAGATACTGCCTATAGGAAAATTAAAGAGACCTGTGGAGAAAGGAGAACCACTTGCATGAATATCAAGAGCTTTGATGGAAACAATGTTCTAAGCAAAGAAGGGAAAGCAGAAAGTTGGAAGGAGTATATAGAGGGTCTATACAAAGGCGATGTACTTGAGGACAATATTATGGAAATGGAAGAGGATGTAGGTGAAGATGAAATGGGAGATATGATACTGCGTGAAAAGTTTGACACAGCACTGAAAGACCTGAGTCGAAACAAGGCCCCCGGAGTGGACAACATTCCATTAGAACTACTGACAGCCTCGGGAGAGCCAGTCCTGACAAAACTGTACCATCTGGTGAGCAAGATGTATGAGAGAGGCGAAATACCCTCAGACTTCAAGAAGAATATAATAATTCCAAAAAAATAAAGACCCTATTTGTCGTTCGTGCGGGCCGCCATTTGCCTTGCCTTGCACCGAGCTGCCCTGCCGGCACACCTACGCACGCAAAATTTTAAAGAATGGAACATATCTCCGTTACCTTTCGCTCGCCATATTATTGACGATATTCTCTGAATAGTAAATTTTGACTAAGCGATGGGTATCCTTGTGGTCTTTTAAAGTTGTTGCACCTAATGAAATGGAAATGAGCGTTTGGCTTCATTGGCCGGGAGGCCCCTTGCGCGGCAGGTCCGGCCGCCTTGGTGCAGGTCTCACTACATTCGACGCAACACTGGGCGACCTGCACGCCGGGTAGGGATGAAATGATGATGAAGACAACACAACACCCAGTCCCTGAGTGGAGAAAATCTCCGGCCCAGCAGGGAGTCGAACCCGGGCCCGTAGGACGTCCATTCGTCACGCTGATCACTCAGCTATCGGGGCGGACGTTGCACCAAATGACGCGGCTTTAGGCCGCGAGACGGGTTGTGCTTTAATAAAAAACAATTTTACAATCTGTCAGCAAAGTTCTTCCTAACATCATGCCTTTCAACAGCTGCGCTTGTTCGGAATATAAAATAGTTGGTCTCCTATTTTAATTAGATGCCCTCATTGGCCATACATGCGCACTTTACCATGAAATGCCTGTGTTACGTTGAAATACGTAACGGGTACAAGCGATACTAGAATTTGTATTTGTGTAATACTTGTACATTTTTGTTGTCATTCACTGTATTGATTCAGGTTTACTAAATGTACTTAGACTCATCCATATTTAAAACGCGGCACACCCATTGGCTGTGGACGTGAGCTTGTACTACGTCTGTTCAAAAAATTTCGGAACATTCGTAATTTCATGCCAGTTGTGGGTTGGTGCGAAATGTAACCGGCAACACATCTGTGTTTAATGCGTAACTGCCGGAAGTTTCATTGTTGTATGTCTGTCAGTTATTGTTCAGTGCTGTATTGAGAAGCAAGTTGTGTCGCACAGGTTGTGAATTTCGAGATGGCAGAGTCAGAGGAGCAATGCGTCTGCATTATATTTTGTGTGAAACTGAAGAAAACCTCTACAGAGACACACAAAATGACGCAGGAAGCCTACGGTGATGAATGCTTAATCTGTAATCGGTGTTACGAATGGTTCACACGGTTTAACAACGGCCGGACGGAAGTTAAAGATGACCCTCCTTCAGGGTGCCCTTCGACGCCTACCGACCACACTCACTTCAGGAACATCTACAGGGCTATTACAAATGATTGAAGCGATTTCATAAATTCACTGTAGCTCCATTCATTGACATAAGGTCACGACACACTACATATACGTAGAAAAACTCATAAAGTTTTGTTCGGCTGAAGCCGCACTTCAGGTTTCTGCCGTCAGAGCTCTCGAGAGCGCAGTGAGACAAAATGGCGACAGGAGCCGAGAAAGCGTATGTCGTGCTTGAAATGCACTCACATCAGTCAGTCATAACAGTGCAACGACACTTCAGGACGAAGTTCAACAAAGATCCACCAACTGCTAACTCTATTCGGCGATGGTATGCGTAGTTTAAAGCTTCTGGATGCCTCTGTAAGGGGAAATCAACGGGTTGGCCTGCAGTGAGCGAAGAAACGGTTGAACGCGTGCGGGCAAGTTTCACGCGTAGCCCGCGGAAAATTGGCTCATGCCAGAACTGGAGACCGACAGCGCCGACTTCATCTTTCAACAGGATGGTGCTCCACCGCACTTCCATCATGATGTTCGGTATTTCTTAAACAGGAGATTGGAAAACCGATGGATCGGTCGTGGTGGAGATCATGATCAGCAATTCATGTCATGGCCTCCACGCTCTCCCGACTTAACCCCATGCGATTTCTTTCTGTGGGGTTATGTGAAAGATTCAGTGTTTAAACCTCCCCTACCAGGAAACGTGCCAGAACTGCGAGCTCGCATCAACGATGCTTTCGAACTCATCGGTGGGGACATGCTGCGCCGAGTGTGGGAGGAACTTGATTTTCGGCTTGATGTCTGCCGAATCACTAAAGGGGCACATATCGAACATTTGTGAATGCCTAAAAAAACTTTTTGAGTTTTTGTATGTGTGTCCAAAGCATTGTGAAAATATCTCAAATAATAAAGTTATTGTAGAGCTGTGAAATCGCTTCAGTCATTTGTAATAACCCTGTACTAAATTATGCGTGCCGATTGAAGACTGACTGTCCGAGATATTGCAGAAGAATGTAACGTTTCAGTTGGTTCAATTCTTGCCATGCCAAAACAGTAGATGCCGCTCTTAATGATACTTGTCGTATCATCACCGGGTGCCTGAAGCCTACTCTTCTGGATAAACTGTACAGCCTCGCGGGAATTGCACCCCCCGACATCCGCTGATAGGTAGAAGCAAAAAGTGAGAAGAAAAAAATGAGAAACTTCTGAAGCTCACCCCCTATATTGCTATCAACCAGCAAACCCACGACTAAAAGCCAGAAAGAGCTTCCTCAGATCTACCGGGGCTCTAGTTGAGACACCACAGCAATGCCGAATTGAACTATGGCGTGCAAGGCTTACCAGTACTGTGGGATGGATTACACCGAGCGAAAGACTACCACCCGGCTACACAGAGAATTGGAGTACATGGAGATCCCTCAACAGACTACGCTCGGGTGTCACGAAATGTAAGAGCAATTTGACTAAATGGGTTTTCCTAGAGCAGCCGCCACTCTGAGAGTGTGCACACGACCTTCCACCTGCTCCAGTGTACCCAATGTCCAGCAACATGCACAGCAGAAGACCTGCTATATGCAACGCCAGATGCAATAGAGGTCGCTAACGTCTGGGCGGCAAAAGTGTAAATAATTATGTTGTAAATATATACACACATGACGTGTAAATATGGCTCTGAGCACTATGGGACTATGGTCATCAGTCCCCTAGAACTTAGAACTACTTAAACCTAACTAACCTAAGGACAGCACACAACACCCAGCCATCACGAGGCAGAGAAAATCCCTGACCCCGCCGGGAATCGAACCCGGGAACCCGGGCGTGGGAAGTGAGAACGCTACCGCACGACCACGAGATGCGGGCTGACGTGTAAATATTGTACATTATTTTATACATCGTAAATGCTTCTGACACGAATAAATAAATAAATGTCATGAACTCCTGGCACAGTATCTTGCAATGCATCGTATCGCTGCCAAGTTCGTTCCACGGCTCATGAGTCAGTACTAGAAAGAACTTTGCCTAGCAATCTGTAAAACATTTTTGATCGCGCAAGTGAGAACGAGATGTTTCTTAAGAGAATCGTAACTGGTGATGAGACGTGGGTCTACGATTATGATGTTGAGACCAAGTTCAGTCTCCGCAAAGGGTCGAATGGTTCAAATGGCTCTGAGCACTATGGGACTTAACATCTATGGTCATCAGTCCCCTAGAACTTAGAACTACTTAAACCTAACTAACCTAAGGACATCACACACATCCATGCCCGAGGCAGGATTCAAACCTGCGACCGTATCAGTCGCGCAGTTCCGGACTGAGCGCCTAGAACCGCTAGACAACCGCGGCCGGCGCAAAGGGTCGGGAAAGGTTCTCAATGACTAAAAAAAGCTCGTCAGGTGAGGTCAAACGTTAAAACCATGCTGATAATTTTCTTTGACTTCGAAGGATTGGTTCACCATGAATTCATGCCACAGGGACAAACTGTTAATCAATGGTACTACTGGGATGTGTTGCGACGCCTGCAAGAAAATGTGATAAGGAAGCGACCTGCAATGTGGCGAGATAATTCACGGCTCTTGCATCACGATAACGCATCCGCACATCCATCCCTGTTTATAAGTGACTATTGCGCAATAAACGACATCACTGTCCTGCCTCATCCTCCGTACGCTCCTGACTTGGCTGTTGTGGACCTTTTTCTTATTTCCAAAGTGGAAAACCGCATTGAGAGGACAAATTTGCAACTTCAGACGAGACGAAGGAAAATTCGCAGACGGCGCTTCGCGCGATCCAGAAAAAGATGTTCCAAGACTGCTTCCGGAAGTGGAAACGGCGTTGGGAGCGAAGTTTCAATTGTGAGGGAGAGTATTTCGAAGGAGACCATGCACAATAACTAAAAGAAAAACGTAGAAAAATTTTTTGGACGAACTTCCTGAATTTTTCGAACAGACCTGGTACCATGGCGCGACGCTAGCGCCATCGAAAGTTTCGTGGTGCTGTTGGATATGTGTACCTCCAGTAAGATTTTGAATTGGTAACGGCCATGTGTGGATTGTGGCATACATTCTGCAACCATTTATTAAGCATGAGTTGCCACTTTGATATTTAGTATTGAGATCAGGCACAGTCAGTACAGGTATATGAGAACGAAATCTTTCGCGACGGCACTGATATGTAAAACATTCTCGATTTTCTTGACGCAGCAAGTAAACCGAGAATGTTTTACATATCAGTGAATTTATGTTTGTATTTAAATAATTACTCTGTTACATTTGAACTTATTGCTGTTCCGGTTTTGTATTCTCTGTCCACTGACAACAATGTACTGCTTTTTTGTAGTCTCAGTTGGCCTGGCATGAAAATGAACCTGTAAGGTTCGAAACCAGTTGCCTAACATAAATAGTGCAACCGTTGACAGAATCGTATGGATTCTTAAAGGTTTTGAATACATCACACTCTCGTTTATTAAAATTGATCTCGAATTCTTCATTGTTCAATACTGTCTCATGTGGTAGCCCTGTATTCCTCATGGAGCAGGTGTGGACAACTGTGCTCTTTCTTGTTTCAAAGGTTATACTAGAGATAATTGCAAACTGAACTGAAGCTTCAATGATTTATTGCATTTCCATGTCAGTGATCAAATGGCTCTGAGCACTATGGGACTCAACATCTTAGGCCATAAGTCCCCTAGAACTTAGAACTACTTAAACCTAACTAACCTAAGGACATCACACACACCCATGCCCGAGGCAGGATTCGAACCTGCGACCGTAGCAGTCTCGCGGTTCCGGACTGCAGCGCCAGAACCGCTAGACCACCGCGGCCGGCGGCATGTCAGTGATGAATTCGTGTTTAAAAATATGGCTACTTACGTGGCACTGTATACTTTTTGTACTCTGCGGTTAACTCTCATTCGTATTCTACCTTCAGTAGGAACCTTAGTCGATGCGAGGCACAACTGCAATCACTTTTAGTTTTTTTTTAGAACTGCTATCAGCCGAAACCTTTCGTTGTGCTTTGCGTGCGTTTTACAGTAGATTAGAAGGTGAGTGACGGAGTGGAGATTCTGAGACTGCTTGTTATTTATCATGTAATATTGGACGAGACTGCCTTAGAACTTTATATTACAGGTTTTGTACAGAAAGATGTTAGGTTGTCAGACGCATGCCCACTAGAAACGATGACCTCCAAGGTGGATCATACATACATTCTCCGTAATCAAATTGCGATTGTAGCAATGATCATAAAATTCTTTCAGATATTCATTTATGCCCACAGTTCTTTCCGTTGCGCAAATTAACCGGTAACTACTTCTGAATATGTTCTTGAAATGCGGCCACTTTGCATTGTAAATCATTCTTGGGTCAGAACTTTATGTAGATAGGGGTAATTACTCTCGGTATTTTTCTGAAGATATATTTTCGTGTACTGACAGGAATACGCCAAGTGTAGTTGGCTTACAACTTTGAGCGTATAGGAAAAAACAAATGGACTGCGAATGGCCGCTTGTTTGAAAATTTTAAATGTGAGACGCTCGAGGAAAGACGCGGGACACCTCACGAGGATTGCCCTAGAAAACTGCAGGAACCCTCTTTTGAGACTTAAACTAACGAATAACCCTCGGATTTCTACATATCTATCCCGTAGAGACAGATGAAATTAGGCGAGTAACAACTTCAACACATGCGTGATACCACCTGCTCTTCCTGTGGTCCATTGGTGAATGAAATGAGAAGAAAGCTAAGTGTATCGTACATTAAAATGTAACCCTGCTGAGGACTTGATAGTGATTTACAGTGTATAGATATAGATGTTGAACTTCAAAACACTTGTGTTCTTCTGAGAAGGTAACGTGGAACCTGTACATCACCGCAACTGATTGACTTCCAATGAAGATGTAGGCAGTACAATTGGATATACGTGACAGACTGGCAATTACAATCGTTTCCAGCTGGAAACCTTTTAAATGTGACAGTACGATCCATACAGCCAATTATACACTGTCCAGTCACATTAATGTGACCGCCTGTCAAAATTCCGAATAGCCACTTTTCAGGGTGGATCGTTGCGAGTTAGAGGTAGAGAGTCAATGAGGTTTCGGAAGGTACCGACAGGGATAATGAGCCATGCCGACTCCAGTCCCATGACCATCCGGGATAGGTTTCTGGGTTTGGTTTAAATCCGCAGAAATTGGAAATTTGAGGTAAGGTCTTAAGGGACCAAACTGCTGAGGACATCGGTCCATAAGCCTACACACTACTACCTAATCTAACTCAAACCAACGTACGCTAAGGATGACACACACAGCCATTCCCGAGGGAGGACTCGCACCTCCGACGGGAGGATAAATCAGGAAAGTTTGTTTGCCAAGGAAGTACAGTAAACCCATCCTGGTGGTCTCTGAACCATGCTGGTACACTGCGAGCTGTGTGACACATTGCGTTGTCCTGCTGGTAGATGCCATCGCTCCGAGGAAAAAACAAACTTCATGGAGGAGTGGACATGGTCGCCAAGGATAGATGCATAGTTATGTTGATCCATAGTGCTTCCCAGAATGAGGACATCATCGAGGGAATGCCACGAAAACATTCTCCAACACAGGTGCATGAACCAGTTGCCTGCTGCGGAGGCGTATACGCTGCAACGTTCGCTCAACGGTCGTTGAGGAGGCAGTGTTGGTTATCCTTTGGTTCATCTAGGCGGTCAGCTGCTCAACGGTTGGACGTCTATTCGGCTGTAGACTACTCCGCAGCCGTCATCCACCTGTCATCTATGGTCCGTGGTGCACCATTATTACCTCGGTGCCGGTTTTGGATAGCGCCAATATTTCATCCACGGTATGATTCAACCAAGGCGGTACGTGAACAGTTTGAAAACTTAGCCGTTTCGGAAATCTTTCCCGATCCATTTTTTGTTCCTACAAGTAAGGGGCGATGTAACATCGCAATAGGTGTCGTTAAATGATTAAAAATTAGTGCCAAAACAAATCTTCATTCTATCTGATGTACAAAAATCAAAATTAAATCAATCTTTTATGCAACTAATTAATCTCAGCCCCAACAACCGCCAGCCTGTAGAAACAATACGGGTTGACATATTTCTTTTTTCATTCTTACGTGCACGTCCTGTGTGCTTATTTCCGTTTTTCACCCTTCCTGAAAGTGTGTGGTCAAGTGTGAGTGATTTGAATTTAGTAACAGTTTCAAAACTGAGCAGTGACCACGTGTTCCCCTGATCTCCCCCCCCCCCCCCCCCCACTGGACTCTGCACATTAAGGCCAACGTGAGAAACACATAGGATCGTTTATATATCATGAATGTTTTGTTCATCTGTTAAATACAAAAATAATACTGCCATCATGCTAAAGATTAGTCAAAATAGAGATTTTGTCATTTGAAGCTAACTTCCGTTATCGTTAATTTATTTCTCGACATGTCGGAAAAGAGTGTCATATTAGTAGCATTTAATTGATACGCTCCCCAAATCTAAAGTTCTTGGCACAAGATTAGTTCACAGCACGTAGTTTTCTCTGACTGCCCAAAGAATATCACAGGGTTATCCGTTGCGAACTTAATGAATACATTCAGTAACGGGATGGGCCTAAACCTTAATCAAACAACGGGCAAAATAATCAGAGAAGGTTACGTCTCAGAAGAGAGATAAGAATGTGCACAAGATATTCTATCACAGCAGGCTGGAACAAAAAGAAATAATAAAAAAGAAGTTCCTGCTAGAAAAACTAAGCAACCGGCCCGAAAGCCAATGATTATGCCTTTTCGACACCAGATATATCTCTCCGTTTCCACATAACGACAACGACTGCACTGTTATCCCCATACCCTGCCCCCGCGGCCCGCTTTACATACCGTCCACTGCCAGTGTTGCCACCGAATGGTTATTGCATGTTGACTTCGAACACAGGCGGTGGTCACTTTAATGTGTATGTAGGAGAGGTGATTGGTAGCAGAAGATTCAATGATTACCAGAAAAATAAGCCAACTGCGGAATAAGGGAAAAGGAATGTCATTGAGGATTGAGCGATCTTGCAGAAAATCTTCCGTACCTAGTTCCCACATTCTCCATTACACACCATGTCAGTGTGTTAAGAGTCACACGAGGCAATTACTATATGTGCGCAGTCTTAGTGGTTAAGAAGTTAAGCATAATATTCCTATTGATACGTGTGCTTACGCTTCATCCACGAATGTATCCATGGTGATGAGTCCGTCTTCGGTGGTGGGAGGATGCCTGTCGTATTCGCCGAGGTTCAGCATTTTCATACCTGTGGACAGACAATCATGGACGTGTCTGGTTATCATTCATTGCAGGCGAGAAATTTTAGAAATGAAATTCTCCTTAGAAAATTACTCGATGGGCTCTAAATATCAACAACTTTCATTTCAATGTATTTTATTAAAAAAAAGTAGGTATCACAACTAACAAAGATATGTTTTCAGAGTCAATATCATAGATGCATTACTGTCTGTATCTCAGAGCGCGTCCAGGTGACTCCACAGATACACCAGAACCTTGTAGGACACTGTGGGAAAATCTGTTTCGTTTCAGTAGCAGGTTTGATTCGATAGCTGTTACCAGTACAAACACGATTAGCATTGTCAGTACACTGAAGTTATCGGAAAGCATCGATACCAACGATATCGCAAGTAATTGATTGCTTACTGCATACATTTTAATTTTCACGAAGCTAACAGCAAAAGATTATTACTTCCCCCGTCGCAAACCGATTCTGCCGATATCAATACTTATTTCTTATGAGACCACGAAATTCAGTTAGTATCAAAACAAAAGTATCGGTACTTACTAGTAATGATAACATTGGAACGTCTCTACCTGCAATATTCGACGTTATTTTCCTCTCCTGAACAGACAAAGTGCTTCTATCAACGTTGCTAACATGTACTGTGGACAGCATGTAGAGAGAACTATTATGCAGTAATAGGTTATATGTCGTGCTTCAGCGATTTAAAATTTATTATGTAATTGAAATTGCATGTTGTGAAGCAATAGATAGCTTTGTTATGAAATAGGGTTTCTATTAAACACGGTAAATGACGATTTTCGGGAGAAACCGTTTGTTATCTTATCTTTGTGGTCTTTCCGCGAAATGTAAGTTGTCGGTAGTAAAATTGTACTGCAGTCAGCCTCAAATGCTGGTTTTCTAAATTTACTCAGTAGCGATTCACGAAAAGAACGCCTCCTTTCCTCCAGAGACTCTCACCCGAGTTCCTGAAGCACTTCCGTAACACTCGCGTGATGATCAAACCTACCAGTAACAAATCTAGCAGCCCGCCTCTGAATTGCTTCTATGACCTCCCTCAATCCGACCTGATAGGGATCCCAAACGCTCGAGCAATACTCAAGAATATGTGGTATTAGTGTTTTATAAGCGGTGCCCTTTACAGATGAACCACATCTTCCCAAAATTCTACCAATGAACCGAAGACGACTATCCGCCTTCCCCACAACTGCCATTACATGCTTGTCCCACCTCATATCGCTCTGTAATGTTACGCCCAAATATTTAATCGACGTGACTGTGTCAAGCACTACACTACTAATGGAGTATTCAAACATTATAGGATTCTTTTTCCTATTCATCTGCATTAATTTACACTTATCTATATTCAGAGTTAGCTGCTATTCTTTACACCAATCACAAATCCTGTCCAAGTCATCTTGTATCCTCCTACAGTCACTCAACGACGACACCTTCCCGTACACCACAGCATCATCAGCAAACAGCCACACATTGCTATCCACCCTATCCAAAAGATCATTTATGTAGATAGAAAACAACAGCGGACCTACCACACTTCCCTGGGGCACTCCAGATGATACCCTCACTTCCGATGAACACTCACCATCGAGGACAACGTACTGGGTTCTATTACTTAAGAAGTCTTCGAGCCACTCACATACTTTGGAACCAATCCCATATGCTCGTACCTTAGGTAGGAGTCTGCAGTGGGGCACCGAGTCAAACGCTTTCCGGAAGTGAAGGAATTTTCAACCAGGTGTCCGGATACTTTTGATCATGGAGATTTGCTTCTGTACACGCATTCAAGATTTACTTGTACAGGTGTAAGAACGCAGATACGGTTGCCTGTTTGTATACGGACGAGTGTGACTGACCTACGTGGTACTGGCTGATGGAGATGACCTCTGCCTGCTGGGGGTCGAGCGCCCTGAAGACGGCCACGACGTGGCAGCGGTCCCAGAGCAGGCGTGGCTGCAGGTGCTCACTGGGCAGCGACGCGCGGTACTCCACCAGGTGCTCCATCAGCTCCACCAGGAACTCGCGGGGGTACACTGCGGGCAGCCACAGGAGACCGCGTCAGTAGCTATCCTCCAGCGGCCGAACCTAGCGTACAACGTTCAGACACTGATGCCAAAGTGTCGCGTTAAACTTGATCCTGACAAAATCCAAGCTATACTATACTGAGAAACAGACCTTACACTGAGGTGACAAAAGTCGTGGGATAGCAATATGCACATATGCAGATGATGGTAATATCGCATACACAAAGTACACTACTGGCCATTCAAATAGCTACACCACGAAGATGGCGAGCAACAGACGTGAAATTTAACCGACAGGAAGAAGATACTGTGACATGCAAATGATTAGTTTTTCAGAGCATTCACACAAGGTTGGCGCCGGTGGCGTCACCTACAACGTGCTGACATGAAGAAAGTTTCCAACCGATTTCTCGTACACAAACAGCAGTTGACCACCGTTGACCACAGTTGCCTGGTGAAACGTTGTTGTAATGCCTCGTGTAAGGAGAAGAAATGCGTTCCATCACGCTTCCGACTTTGATAAAGGTCGGATTGTAGCCTATCGCGATTGCGGTTTATCGTATCGCGACTTTGCTGCTCGCGTTGGTAGAGATCCAATGACTGTTGGCAGAATATGGAATCGTTGGGTTCAGGAGGGTAATACGGAACGCCGTGCTGGATCCCAACGGCCTCGTATAACTAGCAGTCGAGATCACAGGCATCTTATCCGCATGGCTGTAACGGATCGTGCAGCCACGTCTCGATCCCTGAGTCAGCAGATGGGGACATTTGCAAGACAACAACCATCTGCACGAACAGTTCGACGACGTTTGCAGCAGCATGGACTATCAGCTCGGAGACCATGGTTGCGGTTACCCTTGACGCTGCATTACAGACAGGAGCGCCTGCGATGGTGTACTCCACGACGAACCTGAGTACACGATTGACAAAACGTCATTTTTTCGGATGAATCCAGTTCTGTTTACAGCATGATGATGGTCGCATCCTTGTTTGGCGACATCGCGGTGAACGCACATTCGAAGCGTGTATTCGTCATCGCCATACTGACGTATCACCCGGCGTGGTGGTATGGGGTGCCATTGGTTACACGTCTGGGGCACCTCTTGTGCGCATTGACGGCACTTTGAAGTGTGGACGTTACATTTCAGATGTGTTACGACCCGTGGCTCTACCCTTCATTCGATCCCTGTGAAACCGTACATTTCAGCAGGATAATGCACGACCGCATGTTGCAGGTCGTGTACGGGCCTTTCTGGATACAGAAAATGTTCGACTGCTGCCCTGACCAGCACATTCTCCAGGTGTCTCACCAACTGAAAACGTCTGGTCAGTGGTGGCCGAGCAACTGGCTCGTCACAATACGCCACTCACTACTCCTGATGGACTGTGGTATCATGTTCAGGCTGCATGGGCAGCTGTACCTGAGCACGTTACCCAAGCTCTGTTTAATTCAATGCCCAGGCGTATGAAGGCCGTTATTACGGCCAGAGGTGGTTGTTCTGGGTAGTGATTTCTCAGGATCTATGCACCCAAGCTGCGTGAAATGTAATCATATGTCAGTTTTAGTATAATATATTTGTGCAATGAATACACGTTTATCATCTGCATTTCTTCTCGGTGTAGCAGTTTTAATGGCCAGTAGTGTATAAAGGGCACCGCATTGGTGGAGCTGTCATTTTTTTCAGGTGATTCGCGTGAAAATGTTTCCGACTTGATTATACCGCACGTCAGGAATCAAAAAGTTCTGAACGCCGTATTGTAGTTGGAGCTAGACGCATGGGATATTCAGTTTCGGAAATCGTTAGGGAATTCAATATTCCGAGATCCACAGGCTCAAGAGTGTGCTGAGAATGTCAAATTTCAGGCATTATCCATCATCGCAGACAACGCAGTGGCTGACGGCCTTCACATAACGACCGAGAGCAGCTGCCTTTGCGTAGAGTCGTCAGTGCTAATAGATAAGCATCAGTGCGTGAAAAAACAGCAGAAATCAATGTGGGACGTACGACGAACGCAACCGTTAAGACAGCGCGACGAAACATGATCGATAATGGGCTGTGGCAGCAGACGACCTAAGTGAGTGTCTTTGCCAGCAGCACATCACTTCCTACGGGCCTCTCCTGGGCTCGTGACCATATCGGTTGGACCCTAGACGACCTGATCAGGTGATTCCCGATTTCAGATGGTATGGTTGCATTGCGTTGCAGACCCCTCGAAGCCATGGACCCAAATTGTCAACAAGGCACGGTGCAGTCTGGTGGTGGCTCTATAACGATGTGGACTGTGTTTATAAGAACGGAAATAGGTTCTCTGGTCCCATTGAACTATCGTTGACTGAAAATGGCTATGTTCGGCTATTTGAAGACCATTTACAGGTATTTATGGACTTCATTTTTATGGACGACAATGCGCCACGTCACAGGACCTCAGGGGTTCGCTATTGGTTTCCCTACCTGATAATAATATTCCAGAAAATGAATCTTATACACTTAACTTGATATTTTTTATTTATTCTGTCACACTTAGTTTCGAAACTACAGTCACACAATTAAATACTCATCATCATACAGTTATAATAGTTGCAAACAGACCATAAAATATGGAAATGCAGGACAACCATACGAAATGCTCTAGCGAAAGATTTATATTTTTACTTCAATAACAGTTAACTGGCCATAAGATATGAACAGGAATGACCGTATTTTTGATAGGCAAAGGAAAGAAGGAAGGCTACGATTTATCTTCCTATCAACAAGGAGGTTATTGAACCTATTTCGAAAGGCCACAAAAAGGAAGTCGGCCTTGTGCTTAAAATTAAAAAAATATTTTAAAAAAATATTATATTCGCTTTAAGAGGTTTAGAGAAGCCACGGAGAATGATGTTACCACTCAGCCACCTCGTTCGCTAAAACGATCAATTTTGGTGTACGTATAAAATAGCGATGACCTAGGCACGCCGGGCAATAAAAATTGCCACGCCGAAGATATCGCGCTAATACTGTGTAACGCTGCACTTAGGCTCCATAATGGTCTCATTTCAACTGGGAATAGAACCTACAAATTTCTTGGGGTTCTAGATATCCAACTGAAGCCACTAATTGCTGGTTAGATTCCAGAGGCCGGCCGGTGTGGCCGAGCGGTTCTAGGCGCTTCAGTCTGGAACCGCGCGACCGCTACGGTCGCACGTTCGAATCCTGCCTCGGGCATGGATGTGTGTGATGTCCTTAGGTTAGTTAGTTTAAGTAGTTCTAAGTTCCAGGGGACTGATGACCTCAGATGTTACGTCCTATGGTATTCAGAGCCATTTGAGCCATTTTTTAGATTCCAGAGAGTTGCCAATCTGGGGGATGATGAGTGCTATGTTTCCAAATAGCCCCAGACGTTTTCGATGAGATTAGAAAACGGTGATTTAGTCTACGTGCAGCTGCGTAGCTGACTGCTCTTAAAAGCTGAAACGGGTGCTTGCAATGCTGTGAACACAACTATCGTCATCTTGGAAAACGGGAGCGTCCACAGCGAACTGATCATGAAGCTGCACAAGAAAGGACAATACATGGCCAGCGAGAATGTTGCAGTGATCATCCTGTTTCGCGTTCACTGTAACCTGAGTAAGTGGGTCTAAGTCATGGTAGGAAAAGAATCCCCAGCATGTAACAGAACCACCTCCAGTTGAAGTATACCCTCCACACATTGTGTGATAAACGCCGGGTAGGACCGTCGATACACTAGAGTCGTTGCATAATTTAAAAAGATACAAATTTACAATCCTGAAGTCAGCTCATGTTGAGTTTCTCATTTGTATGGGTAGCCCAGTGAAGGTGTGCAGTGTGATGTGCCACTATGAACACTGGCGTTTTGTGAGGTGCCCAACACAAAATGTCCATCGCTTGCGACTTGCTTGGATACTAGTCTGAGACGAATCTGCATTCAGTGACAGCAGCAGTTCCTTGTCGGGCTCGGAACCGATTGTCATTGACCAACTGGTGACACTCGTCTCCAGTCCTGGTCATTTAGAATCTTGTTAACGACCACCTTTATTATATCATGTTACACTGCTGCGAATGGTACACTATTCCCTGTAAACACGTAGGACACACCGTGTTGAGACACCAACAAATCGGGCAACTTCGTTGAAGGCACGGTCGTGGGCACGTCCAACCACGTCTTTCATGTTATTGTGTCACATCTCTACGTCGACCCATCTTACAACATTGATTTCTTACAACCAACGCCGTTACTTAGGTCATCAACGGAGGTTAACATGACCGAGTGGTACCATTTTGCACCATCTAGAACGATCCAAAGCGGCTTCCACTTGCATCAGTCTCCAAAAATGCCTTTATTTTTGGAAGAGCTTGCAGCATTTGGAAAATAACAGTAATGATATCGTCTCAAAACAACAAGGTGTCTGTCTCAGTGCAGTTCTGGGAAGGAAGGCTGTACGGCTTAATATAACCCTCCGCCCGAAACCCCAGGTTGCCGACGACATGAATTACTGCCCAGTTCGTACTGCGCTGTTGGTCACGAAACTGAAGGATCAAGGATAGGAAATAACTTTACATCTCACCTGTAGACAGTACAGTGGGAAGGAAACGACGTTAAATTTGGAGTACATAGGTGCAGAGTTTAGTAGAAGGAGTTGTTACCTCTGGCAGCAACATTGGCTCTAACACGGCTAAAACTGACCTTCGATGAACATATGACCACGCCATTCCTTGTTGATTTAATTCTGTATCAGATTTCGTTTATCGTAGTGCCTGGTAACTGGTGGTATGCCAGAGCATACGTTACGGTAGAATTATACCACTTGCATTTAGGGCCAGAGGTTAGTATACCGCACGGTAGCGACGTCAAAATGACGTGCCGCTTGATGCAGCAGACGGCATATTGATTTTGGTGTATTTAGCTGTTTTCCACTATAACTTGCTGGATGCCATTTCAAGGTGACGGCGCATTGAAGATTTATCACAAGCACATTATCCTTATAACTAAATATCAGTTAATGACGCTCCCATGATGTAAGTCTTCAAGAGATACTATGATTGCCGACACATAACACGCAAACCGCATGTTTTCAGCCTACTGCAGTGGATTACAAGAGTCGAAAAAAGTAGGTTCGCGTCCTGCTGCATACTAATTTTTCGTCTTATCGTTTCTAATACATTCTGGGACTTCCTTATACAGAGGGGTCCAAAAAAATGTATCCACTGTTAAAAGTCCATAACTGGCAAACTAATTGACGGAGTTGTCTCATCTTTGGTAGTGTAATAGTTTGTAGTGCCGGCAATCGCCACACAAACATTGTATTGCTTTGTTTTGTTTTGTCAAAACACAGTCGCCAGATAGTCAGTGTTTTGTTCTTAATTGCACCTAGTTACTCGAGTAAACATGGCTGGCGCAAGGCTTACATTCGATGAAAGGAAGTCAGTTTTGAAGTGGTATTTTAAGGACGAAAACATTAATGAGGTTCAACGGCAATGGTGAAATGAGTATCAAACAGAGCCACTGACACGTTTAACGATTCGTCGCATTCGAGACAAATTTGGAGCCAAAGGCTGTGTTAAAGATGTACACAAACAACGACCTGGACGACCTGTAACAGTAACAAGTCCAGCTAACTCCCGTCGTGTGTTACAACAATTCACTCGCTCACCACAGAAATCTGTGAGACAGTGTGCCCGTGAAACTGGAGTGAGTAGCTCAAGTGTTCGGCGAATTTTGAAGACAGCAAAGTGGAAGTGCTACATCCCACGATTCCTACACGCAATGAACGAGGACGACCCAGATTGTAGAATGGAGTACTGCGAGTGGTTTACCAACATGGTGCGCAACGATGAAGTGTTTTCAGAGATGATTGTGTGGTCTGATGAGGCACAGTTCAAACTCAGTGGTACAGTAAATCACCACAATTGCATCTACTGGGTCCGCAGCTCGTGGTCGTGCGGTAGCGTTCTCGCTTCCCACGCCCGGGTTCCCGGGTTCGATTCCCGGCGGGGTCAGGGATTTTCTCTGCCTCGTGATGACTGGGTGTTGTGTGACGTCCTTAGGTTAATTAGGTTTAAGTAGTTCTAAGTTCTAGGGGACTGATGACCATAGATGTTAAGTCCCATTGTGCTCAGAGCCATTTGAACCATTTTTTTGCATCTACTGGGCCGCCGAAAATCCGAACGCCCAACTAGACAAAGCCGTGAATTTGCCAGGAGTAAATGTGTGGTGTGGGTTGTCTTACCGGGGCTTGATTGCGCCATTCTTCTTTGACGGCACAATTGCCGATGAGGTGTACCTTCAGAAGCTTCAGACTTCCATTTTACCTGCCATCCGAGATTTGTATGGAGACGGAAGAGTTTACTTTCAACAAGATGGTGCCCCAGCCCACTACCAAAATCGTGTTAGGGCGTATCTCGACGAAAATCTAGCAGTAAGATGGATAGGCCGTAGAGGTGCTGTGGAGTATCCACAACGCTGCCCAGACCTAACTCCTCTGGACTTTTATCTGTGGGGGACACTAAAGGACGTCGTTTATCGACAAAAGCCACGCGCATTGGATGAACTTCGAGAATCCATCGTACGTTCATGTGCAAATATCCAACTGAACACGTTGCAGTCAGTAGCTCGTGCTGCAGTCCGGCGTCGTCGTTTATGTGTGGATGTTAATGGTGACCATTTCGAACACCTACAGTGATATTTTTAAGTTGGACTTTAAGCTACACTTCACCAAAAATGAGACAACTCCGTCAATTAGTTTACAAGTTATGGACTTTTAAACAGTGGATACATTTTTTTTGGACACCTCTGTATATCCGAGTATGTTCTGCAATGTTCGATGTTACTTACATGTAAGTGCGTGCTTTCTGACAAATAAGTTTCTTCGTTATGTCTGATTAGAAAACTAAAGATAATAGAAATGTTTAGTTGTTATTTCCGAATATGTGCAGAGGCCCATCGTTAGAGTGTTCCGTGCACTGTATGTTCACACACACCTGTATTCTGTCCAAAATGTGAGTCTGATGTTAGTTCCGCCACAATTCGTCGCGTGCCCTGTTTAGCCAGTCTACCCAGCCTACGACGTCCGACATCTACAATGAGGGGTGGCCGCCACACCCCACGACGTATGGATGTGGTTTCACCTTGGTTTCGCCAAGTGTTGAAGATTTTTGCCACAGCACTCGTAGAACTGCTGACACGTCGTGCTGTTTCCTAAATGCTCGTGCCAAGTTTAAGGGCCTTTACTCAGATAGATCGCGTGCCTTCCCCATTCTACACATGGACAGTACACTCACTGATACTACATTCGCCGTGAGAGTGTCTGACTAGCAGTCATTCCTCACCAGTTTACGCTGCTATCGCCAGGACGGGTTTATATGGACAGTAGGTAAGTGGCCATAATCTTCTGGCTGTTCAGCGTTTAGAAAGCAGATGGCGTTACTGTTACCTACTTTTTGTGTGGTTGCGTCCAAAAGTTGATCATTTGGGTATCCAAGTACTTCTCACCAATTTATTGAATTATGCGATGATCGTACTGCAGTTTTAATGGCCATCAGTATATTACAGCTATGATCGTTGAGACTAGACAGGGGATACAAGTGTAACGACTTTACGAACTTAACTATCAGAGGAACACTGCTGCTGTTTGATCCAATGTTGGTGATTGCCCCTTTTTGTGTTTTAAACAAATCGTGTGCAGAATGCATACCACAGTAAAATACCACAGTAAAATACAAAAGCGCTGCAGCTCACCAGGTTTCTTGACGAGTGTCTGCATGAGGAGGTAGCGCAGTAGTTCCCAGATGTGCTTCCGTCTCAAGTAGGTCCGCAAATCCTCGCTCGCTGCATCCAGGCTCTGGAAACAGTGATATGCCACCCGCATCAATACCATTCTACAACAGTCTGAAATTTCCAAGCGACTATTGACAAAACTAATTCTACAGTGGCATATTTTCACCATATTACCCATTTTACTCCACATTCTCGAAAACGGTTTATTTAATCATCATTCATTTACAGATTTACTTTGTGTAGGCTTTTTATGATCTGTTCTGGAGTTTCATAGGCGTATCTGATACGGTACCAGATATCTATCAGAGGGTTGGATCACACACTGTATTAATCTGTATCTGAGGTAACTGTATTCAAACATGAGTTTGCATCAAGAACTACGTGAGACGTTCTTCCAATCAATGGGCACCGTTTTTCACCAAAAAACCATTTATAAATGGATTTATAGTGAAAAACAAAAAGAGAAACGGTGACCATTAGTTCGAAGGACATTCCACGTGATTCTTGATACATACACATGTTGGAATACAGCTGCCTAAGCTATAGGTTAATATACACACAACAAAAAAGTTTTGCATTACCCAGAATCCCAGAACTCCTGAAGATGACTGTGGATATTGTATCAAAGACACAGTCCTTTTGAATGTTAAGAGATGTCACTAAACCAGCCCAAAGATGTAAACAACCATGCCTGAGCAGCGCCTATTAGACGGAGGGGGTCCGACAGCCGATAAGTTCCAGTCATTCCACCAGGAAGGAGGTACACGGCTCGTGTTATCTGTAGTTCAACCATGGCTAGACGGTCAATACCGCGGTTCGACCGCGTCCGCATTGTTACTTTGCACCAGGAAGTGCTCTCAGCGTGGTAAGTGTCCAGGCGTCTCGGAGTGAACCAAAGCGATGTTGTTCGGACATGGATGAGGTACAGAGAGACATGAACTGTCGATGACATGCTCCGTTCAGGGCGTCCAAGGGCTACTACTACAGTGGTTGACCGCTACCTACGGATTATGGAACCCTGACAGCAAGGCCACTATGTTGAATAATGCAGCCACAGAACGTCATGTCATGACTGTGCGCAGTTGGCTGCATGATGCGCAACGTCACTCCCGACGTTCATAGCGAGGTCCATCTTTACAACCACGACACCATGCAGCGCGGTACAGATGAGCCTAACAACATGCCGAATGGACCGCCCAGGATTGGCATTACATTCTCTTCACCGATGAGTGTCGCATATGCCTTCAACCAAACAATCGTCAGAGACTTGTTTGGAGGCAACCCAGTCAGGCTGAACGCAATAGACACACTGTCCAGCGTGTGCAGCAAGGTGGAGGTGCCCTGCTGTTTTTGGGGCCGAGTACGCCGCTGGTGGTCATGGAAGGCGTCGTAACGGCTGTATGATACGTGAATGCCATCCTCCGACTGATAGTGCAACCATATCGGCAGCATATTGGCGAGCTATTCGTTTTCATGGACGACATTCGCGACCCCATCGTGCACATCTTGTGAATGACTTCCTTCAGGATAATGACATCGCTCGACTAGAGTGTCCAGCATTTTCTCCAGACATGAACCCTATCTAATATGCCTGGGATGGATTGAAAAGGTCAGTTTATGGACGATGTGACTCACCAACCCTTCTGAGGGATCTACGCCGAATCGCCGTTGAGAAGTGGGACAATCTGGACCAACAGTGCCTTGATGAACTTGTGGATAGTATGCCACGACGAATACAGGCATGCATCAGTGCAAGAGGACGTGCTACTGGGTATTAAAGGTACCGGTGTGTACCGAAATCTGGACCACCACCTCTGATGATCTCGCTGTGTGGTGGTACAACAGGCAATGTGTGATTTTTCAGGAGCCATAAAAAGGGCGGAAATGATGTTTATGTTGATCTCTATTCCAATTTTCCGCACAGGTTCCGGAACTCTCGAAACCTAGGTGATGCAAAAATTTTTTTGATGTGTGAATATATTATCCCACAGCTTAGTGAAGCAATCAAATCTTGGATATCTCATATTCCAAAGCATATTTCTACCATAGTTTCGTATTAAAATGTGCTGTTGAATAGAGGACCAACGGCCTTACTGCATGGTGATACCGGTTCATGTCAGATCACCGAAGTTAAGTGTTGTCAAGCTTGGTTAGCTCTTGGATGGGTGACCGTCCCGTTCTGCCGAGCGCTGTTGGCAAGTAGGGCGCACTCAGGCTTTCTCACGCCAGTTGAGGAGCTGCTTGGCTGAGAAGTAGCGGCTCCGGTCACGAAAACTGACACGAACTGGGAGGGCGGTGTGCTGACCACATGCCCCTTCGTATCCGCATTCAGAAACTCATATCGTCTCAGGATGACACGGCGGTTGGTCGGTACCGGCGGGACTTTCTACGGTAATGCGGACGGAGTTTAGTTTAGCTGAGTAGAGGAATAAAATGTTTCCATGTAATGGGAGGTCTTTTTTACCTTTCTTGTTCTTCCTTTACATAGATGTGAAAGTTAATAATGTAAAGTAAAAATATGCACATACTGGATACTTTGTAGTTGAGCGGTATGTAAATGAACGAACAGCATCTGAAAGCAATGTCAACGAAAAAAAATTTTCACGTTATTCTGTAACCTTGACAAATCTTCATCCAAAAATTCGCTCCCATATCTTTTTTATGCTTCATTATTGGTTGATGGTGAAACTTATATTCCTCCAAAAAATCTATCGAGATGACTTGTGGTACGTTAAGGACATTATTTACTTACTCATTTAATGCTTAGTAACGGTCAATAGTCATTTGATTTTGGATTTGTCATTAATAGTTTCCAGCTGGCGCTGTTTTCATTTGTTGCAATTTTTCGTAAGTTAGTAAGTGATGGCACTTCACTAACGGGCTTTCTTATTACATAAAGATACATGGGCGATGGATACCCAACAGTTCCGTAGTAGCACTCAGAAAGGCAATCGTAATCTGCAATTAGTGATGCTCTGTTTCGTTTCATGGATAGTGCTACAGCAATTGCAGGAAAGAAACGAAGTATTATTTCACTGGATACTACCTCATGTTGAAATTTATGGTAATTATGTGGCGTATGTATTCACAGAGCTAGGTCTCTCACTACAACGACGAGAAATATACAACACTGTCACACTGCTCTACAAAAGCACTAATAAATGACAATTTCCGGAAATATCGAATAAATATCTTACACTGTAGACTGAAACTAAAAGTAAAAAAAAAGGTGAAAATTACAGATCAATACAGTAATTTTCGTTGGTTGAAAGATCGTGAAACTGAACATCACAGTGGTTCATTTTGCCGCCAATTCTACAGGATTCTGCGGCTGTGCAGTTGCAGCCACTCAACTTCAAGATGGTGAATGACTAACAGTACTGAAATGAAGTGGTTCTCAATGAAAATTTTAGTGAACTTGTGCAAACTGCGCTCACCGGTCATCAGCCAGATTTTAAACAGCTTGCAGCAAAAATTAACACCTGAAAAAGCACGTCACAAAAGTAACTTCACATTCTTTGTTGTCTTTCCTGTTCTTTGGCCTCTCTTCCGCAGTCGCAATTTTTCAAGTAATATGAGATACATATCGTCTTTCGCGACTGTAATAAAAATCTTATTTAGACCAGATGCTTTTCGCCTGATTTTAAAGCATCTTCAGGGTACACTGTAAAAACCACCGCTGAAGATTCTTCAAAATAAAGCGAAATTGTATAGTCTAAGTAAGACTTTTATTGCAATCGCAAAAGAGTGTTGTGTGATGAAATGTTGTTCAGTGATGTTACTTTCAAAATAAAAAAATAAATGTTTCTGCGCTAAACCAAACAAAATACTAGTCTCTAACCATGCGCCGTTCTTCGTATCAGTCTCATAGGTCTGCAGTTCGTATAGCTAACGTCGGTGGTCACGCTTGATCTATAGAGACTTGCTGCGGGGATCGTAAAATATTGGTATAGCCCACAAAAATTTATAATGGGTGTGTCCCGTAAGTTTAAAAAGGAATATTTACTAGACACAGAAGGCATGTCTTAAATACCCGTTAGACAGATGTAGAGATAACGTGTTCTGCGCCGACCTGGCGACTCTCTCTTTTCGTATACAAGGTGCTGAGGTTGACGCCGTGACCCTTGATTTGATACTGTTCCATATTTTTCTATACTTAACAAAATACGGGCTTACCAAGTATTGGACCAGATTAGTGAATAAGCTAACTTCGAGGGAGCCCCAAGCGAGTGCTATAGAGCCACTACTACTGACAATTTATATGAATGATGTAAAGGATAACATTGGAGGCTATTGTCTGTAGGACGGTTACAACGCCAGAAGACTTTAGAGAAATGCCCTACATCGGTGAAGTTGTACAGAAACTCGAAATTTCGCGCGAACTTCAATGCGAGATGTTTTCAGTAGTTTCGACAAAGAAATCCTGTCTAGAGATCTGGCAGAAAACCCATAGAGATCCTAGCCATATGTAAAGTACACCAGCGGCAAGGCGCAATCAATAACTTCACTGCGCGATAACAATGGCGATGTCACGGATGACAAGGCTACTAAGCAGCGTCACTAAACACATTTTTCTGAAATTGCTCAACCAAGGTAGACGAAGTAAAGCAATTCGTATGAAGAACAGTTACCAACATGAGAAACTTAGAAGTGGATATCTTCGGTGTAGCAAAGCAACTTAAATCACTTAATAAAGGCAAGGCCTCTTGTGCAGATTGTACACCAGTCAGGTGCCTTTCAGGCTATGCTGATGCAATAGCTCCACACTTAACAAGCACATACAACCACTAGCTCGTCGAAAAACCCGTACCTAAAGACTGGAAAGTTGCACCGATGACACCAATACCCTTGAAAGGAAATAGGAGCAATCCGCTGAATTACAGACCCTTATCTCTAATGTCGATTTGCAGTAGGATCCTGGAACATACACTGTGTTCGAACATTATAAATTACCTCGAAGAAAACAATTTATTGAGTCAGCATGGATTCAGAAAATAATCTTGTGAAACAAAACTCTCTCTTCATTCTCACGAAGTAATGATTGATATCGACCGGGGATGTCAAACTGATTTAATATTTTTAGATTTCTAGAAGGCTTTTGACACCGTTCCTCACAAGCGACATCTAATCAAATTGCGTTCCTGTGGAGTATCGGCTCAGTGCTGCGACTAGATTCGTGAGATCGTGTCTGGAACGTCACAATTCGTAGTAATTGACGGAATGTCATCGAGTAAAACAAAAGTAATGTCTGGCGTTTCCTAAAGAAGTTTTATAGGCCTTCTGCTGTTCCTGATCTATATAAACGATTTCGGAGACAATGTGGGCAGCCCTCTTAGATTTCTTGCAGAGGATGCTGTCATTTACCGTATTGTAAGGTCATCAAATGATCAAAATCAATTGAAAAATGATTTAGGCTGTGTAATTACTGCCATTCTAATATGGTATGATTGCGCAGTACGACACCTATTACAGTCAACTTGGGACGAATACACAAAGAAAATACGGAAAAACTAATTCCTCCTTATTAGGATTCTCAAAATCAAAGAAGCCGCTCCGAAATACGCATATAACAAGCACAGAGTTGAATGAAACACTTGCCGTGAATTGAATGCACTAAATTCGCAACATAGCGGAGAAATTATAATTTACAAGCTAAGTTCGAAAGTAAGGACAATAAAAACTGTAACACATACTGCAGTTTGGTTGTGGCAAAAGATACTCATTTATTTTCACTTTTATGACATTGTCAGTATAAGTGTACTTTTCCTGCATAATTTGCAGCGTAAAGGGAACGGTTTGATTCGTTATCATTTGCGGTTCGTTCCTCCAAATGGGATTACAAAGTTCCCAAGGAAGAACTGTGAGCGGCTGTTGTTTCTTTCAGCTAGTATGGAATTTCGAGTAAACAAAAGTATACGTCATCACTCTCCCCTAGTATTATTTTTAAGCGGCCACTAGACCGCCAATAACACTGCACGGTAATATTGTGCAATGTTGCTGACATTATTCCAACACTGCTCAATAATATTGTGGTTCGGAATGATGATAAAGACACTGCTGTTGTGATAATTGCTCTCCTTTGTTCCAAGTAGAAAAAAAGGTGATAAAAAATTGGGTCAAGGAGCGTCAAAGACCACTCACGAAAACTTATTGAGAAAATTGAGGTTAAAGAAGAAGGAAAAAAAAAAAGGTTTTGTGTGTTGATTGTCCAACATGTGATACAGTACTGGAAATGATTGTGGACATACATAGGCGTCCAAATACATAGACGCTTGCTTTCCTCTCCCCACCTCCCCATCTTGAAATCTGGATTACGGTGTTTCTATCCATTACAAAATTGTTATAAACATCTAGAAGTTATTTCCCGCGTATCCGCTAAATCTCTCGTTTAGCCAAATGTAGCACTGCAGTGAGACAATACTGTGCCTATAGCAGCTGCTGTTTGTTATTTCAAGTACGGTATCGAAGTAATGCACGCGTTAACAAATACCGAGGGGATAAACATCATTTCTCTTGGATATGGTTTTTGTATTACCTATAAAATTTAGTTCTTGAGGTATGATACGTCTCAAAACTGACCAACTCATTTATATCAAAAACAGAAATTTAAGCCTTGCATCCCCCTCACAGCCCACACACCCCCGGTTATACATCTGCAGACGCTCAATTTCCATAAATAAAAAGCAATATACGTAATTCCACAAAGTCATCGTTTACCTATTACGCTACAATACCTTGGAGTCTTTAAATTTACAGGTACGTAATTAGGGAAAAGAGTCACGCAATAACACGTGCACTAAACCATTATTCGGGTATGTAATATACACATAGGCCTACACATAAATGCCTGTATACACTTTTATTCATAGTTTTGCATTAATTATGTTTTTAAATGTCGTCCTTCGTGGCGCCGTGTTTTCTGAGCAACAAATAATACGATTCATTCTTAACGTTTTTGTTCTTGTAGTCACCAGCCGTAATATCCCACAATGCTAGCAGTTATTTATTTATACATTTCGGTGCACTTTAATCGTAACGCCCCTCTGTATTGTATTGAACTCACTTTCAACACCATAACAACTAACAGTGAACACAATGATATCCACAACCTGTAGCACGCAAGACACTGTCAACGATATTGTCAATCCTGCCCATAGACGGTACAATATTTTAGGGCAGCGCAAAATATTCAAATGCTTTTGATGTTGTCAATATTATTGCGCAACATCTCAATCTCGCGCCTAGACGTTCAATATTATTATTATTACACTTCAGGAAAAATCATGCAATATTATTGACCGCCTGGGGGCACTTCAGGACCTACGCTCTATTACCGACCACATTTGCTTTATGTCCATATAAGTAATTAATTTTCTTACCTCTGGGTCCTTAATTAATGGATCAACCATTTTAGAGCGCACTTAGTTAAGAAATACCACTATAAACGTCAATTTCACAGTTATACTATATGTTTCACGAAAAAAACGCGTTTGCAAAGGAACGAATATTACCGGTGCAATACAAATGTAGTAATGTTCTTTGCTGTTGACAAAAAAACTTTCTTTATTCCTTGAAATTTAACATCGAACACTTCCATGTCACCAATTTTCGGAGGTCGAAAAACACTTTTTGAGATATTTTTCAGTCCTAGAAGTGACTACGTTGTCAGATTTATTTCTTTTAACTTGTGGAATTCATATACAACGGATTCTGGTACAGTACGCCTTCTTTACTTTTTCATACCATATAGAGGAAATTTGCAACCATTTTATTGCTTAGTCAGTTCTGGATATCAATTATGGGATTTATCCTCTATGTAAATGTGATGTCGTAGTGATGTTCACGACAAAGACAGGCTTAATGTATCTGTCCGCGCTATAGGTCCTGTGCACGTCTCTTTACATGTGCGTAACTACTATAAACTATATATATTTGGATCTGCTTTCTGCAAACTCTCAGGTTTTCTCGGTGTGATAGGATAATGATGTAGCTTCAGGTTTTCAGATGAGTTGTTTATTTCACTTTTCCACGGAAAAATGGAATCAACAACTCGGATGAACACTCGAAAGCACACCATTAATCTTCTTACTGCAATCAAGCTTTTCCCTCTACATTTTTTTCCGATACCAAAACGATTATTTCTTCATGTCATGACGTTACCTTTCAACCGATCCCTTCTTTTAGTCAACTTTTGTAATACAATTCTTTCCTCCCCACTTTTATTCAGTACTTTTCATTAATTACATGATTTACCCATCTAATCTCCAGCTTCTTCTGCGGTGCAATGTTTCTGACGATTGTATTCCCCTCCTATCTCCAGTGTTTATCGGCCACTTTTCGCTTCTGTACATGGCTACATGTCAGACAAATACTTTCCGAAAGAACACATATATTTACCTATGATAGTGAATGCAGGCCGAAACAATGTATTAAAATTTTAATTAATTACTGTGGCCTGTATTCATTGCCATAGATAAGGTAGAGACTCTGGAACATAATTTCGTATGACTAATTTTTACACTGAATAGCAAAAAACGGATTTTTTTTCTTCAGAAAAGCTTCTCTTGCAAGTCTGTGTTAATATTCTATTTGCGTTTGCCATGATCAGTTATTTTGCTGAAAAACCAGAAATACTCTTCTTGTACTTTCGGTATATCATTTCCGAATCCAATTCCCTCAGTGTCGCCTTATTTAATACGACAACGCTCCATTACCCTTACTTTATTTTGGGTTGATGTTCATCTTATAAAGATGTAGACATGGTAATGTCGCACGTGAGTTTCCTTGGCAACCAACCGACGAACCGCGATGTATTTCCGGAAAGATCGAAGTAAATAACAGTAACATGTAGATTATATGACATTTTGAGAAAACGGGACTTCTGCCGGATGTTCGCGTCGTTCTCGCATGATATTTCGACGGCGTAACACGCTGTCTTCTACAGGTGCTACCCGAGAAAGGT
Organism: Schistocerca cancellata; assembly: GCF_023864275.1. Classification (NCBI taxonomy): domain Eukaryota; kingdom Metazoa; phylum Arthropoda; class Insecta; order Orthoptera; family Acrididae; genus Schistocerca; species Schistocerca cancellata. The sequence continues at coordinate 159,458,910 of NC_064632.1, forward strand.
CCTTGGGCGAATAGAGTCCAATATTTATGCCTGTAAGATACTGGGCACTCCCTAGTCGGTCCGCGCCGCGTCGGTGCTCCCATCCACGGTCTGCGCCGGCCAGACGGGTCTCCCATGTCCCTCTCTGGTCGCTGGTTTTCCCACTGTCGTCAGCGCCGGACTCGCTCGGCCGCTCTCTGGGGTCGCGGTCACCATCTGTAGTGTCTGGTGCTCTGTATCCTGACTGTTTCCTTGGTCTCCACTTCTATTTCTTGCTGGGCGCTTCGTAGCTGGTCCACGCCGCGTCCAGTGTCTCGTTCGCGGTCCGCGCCCGCTTGGCCCGTCTCCCATGGTCCCCTCTGGTCGCTGGTGTTCCGAACGCCGTCCGCGCCCGACTTGGACGTCCTCTAAGGTCGTGGTAGTCATCTCGAGAGTGTCAGGACAAATCTGTAGTGTCTGGTGCTCTGTCTCGTGACTGTTTTCTCGATCCCCACTCCTGTTCCTGGTGATATTTCGATGTGTTTTGCGTTGAGCTTTCAGAAGTTCAAGAGCTAGATCCCATGCCTTGCTCACCTGGTATCCAGCGTCACGGTTGATGAGATTCTCCGTGATCTTAATCTCGATGGACTCTTTTATGACTCTGTCCCAATATTTAGGGGTCTGTGTGACAATCTTGGTGTCATTGTGGTTCATCGAGTGACCGAGCTCAAGACAGTGTTATGCTGTGGCTGATTTAGTTGCGTGTCTGATTCTGGTGTACCGCTGATGTTCTTTACACCTGATGTCCACAGTCCTGGTGGTCTGGCCGATGTATGACATCCCACACTCGCATAGTATGTTGTAAATGCCTGGCTTCTGTAACCCCAGGTCATCCTTTACGTTCCCTAACCTTTTCCCAATCTCAGTGGGTGGGCAAAATACACTCTTGATGTCATGTTTCATTAGAATTCTGCTGATCTTAGCAGAGATAGGGCCTGCATGTGGCAAGTATGCCACCCTCTTCGTCTCTTTTGGTTCTTCTACTGGATCCTGTGATTCACTGGAAGGTCGAAGTGCCTTCTGGATGTCTCTAGATGAGAATCCATTCTTGCTGAACACCGACTGTAAGTGTTCTATTTCCATTGCCAAACTGTCGGCGTCTGACAGAGTACGTGCTCTGTGGACTAGAGTTCTGAGCACTCCGTTCTTCTGTGCCAGATGGTGGCAGCTGTTGGTTTGCAAGTATAATTCAGAGTGTGTCGGTTTGCGGTAAACACTGTCCCTAAATGTGCCATCAGACTTCCTCTTGACTAATACATCCAGGAATGGGAGTTGTTCATCCTTCTCCAGTGCCATTGTGAATGTTGTATTCGGGTGGCGTGAATTTAGATGTTCCAGAAAATCATCTAGCTTCTCCCTGCCATGGGTCCAAATGACAAAGGTGTCATCCACATATCTAAAAAAAAGCACTTAGGTTGACATGTGACCGATGTAAGTGCCTCCTCTTCAAATCTTTCCACGAATATGTTGGTAAACACTGGTGATAGAGGGCTGCCCATTGTCACCCTTTCTATTTGCTCATAGAATTGACCCCCATATAGGAAGTACGTTGAGGTTAGTACATGCCTGATCGAACCTCTCCAATAAGATTGAGTGAGTCATTCAGTGGTACTCGTGTGAAGAGAGACACCACATCGAAACTGATTATTTTGACAGAGTTGACTATGCGAAGTTGCCTCAGCCGTTGTAGGAAGTCCTCTGAATTCCGAATGTGGTGCACATATTTGCCCACATGTGGTGTCAGCATCTTCGTTTGGTATTTTGCAGTAGGATAGGTGACAGCGCGGATATTGCTGAGAATAGGTCGAAGAGGAACCCCATTCTTGTGAACTTTGGGGAGTCCAAACAGCCTAAGTGGGACTGGTGCTTTGGAACGCAGCTGTTTGATGACTAGTTCAGGCAGGCCCGTCTCCTTCAGCAGAGCCCCGGTCTTTTTGTCCACTTTGTCCGTGAGGTCACTTCCGATTGGTTTGTTTGTAGGATCCTCCAGAAGTTGTTGCACTTTTCTGTTATGATCTGTCTTCTTTAGGATGACTATGAAATTCCCCTAGTCTGCTGGCATCACCACAATGCTGTCACCCTCAAGAAGTTGCCTGAGTGCCAACCTTTCATCGGTTGAGATGTTGGCTCTGGGTGGCTTGATCTTGTTGAGCACCCTGCACGTCTCTCTACAGATCTCTTCAGCCACACTGGATGGTAGCGTGTTGGTTGCTTGCTCAACTGCACTCATGAAAGCTGCGACAGGCACGTTCCTGGGTGTCACTGAAAAGTTGAGGCCCTTGCTGAGTACTTGTAATGTGGTCTTATCGAGCTGCTTGTTATTCATGTTGACCACTGCACGCTTGTCCCCATTCTGTTGCTCCTTGTTGTTGAGGCGCTCAAACTTGGCTAATTGGCATGCCATTGACTTCTTCCTGATGCATTCTGCTAGAGACTAGGAGGTGCCATCAACCTGGTCACAATCTTGATTGGTCAGGGAAACTGCTGTGGAAAGATGGAGATACAGCAGCTAACTGGACGTCACATCTAGTCGGTGGCGCATGTCATGCACTCTCTCCCTTAGCAGCGCGAGGCTAGCTCGGTGTTTGATCTTGTTTCCCGTTCTGCGAATAACATGGTGCTTGAACCTGGCGGATACTGGAAGCACCCTCTCCCCCCCCCCACCCCCACCCCTCTCGGCATCTCAGCAGGAAACTGGGAGAACTCAGCATTCTCCATTTCCATTGTCGAAGCTAGTCAAGCTTCTTGATGTTTTTTTCTGTTTCTGATGAAGCGTAGAAGCGATGCAACTGTGAATTACATGTAGGTTACTGATATTCCATCTTTTTGCAGACGTTTGCAAAGATGTAGACGTAATTGTAGTTGTAGACATTCATTTCATGAAGCTTACGGGTGTATTCTAACTAAAGATGTTGACCATTACGGAAAATTTCGCAGCTTTGTTGGGGAAAAACGTCTGCGAAGGGAATGCCATTTCCTTTTGCGAAGAGAAAATTTTGGTAGCGTGAAACTGAATATAAGGTTCGTGGAGCTGCAAACCGGTTTTCTCTTGTAATTCTCGTTGTGAAAAGTTCATTAAAATGTTAATAAGTCCATTACACGCTAATTTGTTTGTTTCTTGACCGCACGCTTTGATCTGCAACTTGGTAATTCCGAAAAATTGCACGGACAACCTTATTTTTAAACATACCGTATGAAGGCACTCTGTTTCACAAGAACTGAGACGTCACAAAGCCCTTTTAAAGAAAAATTTAGGGATGAAGCAGATGGAACCAGTGAAAGTCCTAGTTTTGGTAATAAGTAGAAAAAGAGAGCTATGTGACGCTTTGGTTTTATGACCTCACACCGACTAGTTACCTTGTGGGGTGCACCAAAGAATTTGTACGAAAATATTGTCCCTTCGGGTAAACTACAAGTTGCGGCAAAAAAGGGCTGTTTTAAGTAGACTACCTAAGTAGAATGGTATTACTGGCAACAATGAATGTTTGTCACATGTTTCAGGCAGGTACATCATTTGCTGAGATGAAGTGCTGTAGTGGGCCTGAACATGCTGTCACAGTGAAAGCCTTTGACAAAAACGGTGATTGTGTTGCTGCAGCTGGACGGTAATACTACCGTCATTTCAGCCTTAGACTGAATGATCCTGTGTCATCGGCACATGAAATCAGGTTATGGGTGAAAAACTTTGAAGCAACAGAAAGACCCCTAAAGCTGAAACAGCCAGAAAGTCCCAGTAGCTGACGCTTAGAACAGCGAGTAGAGAAGGTGCAAAATGTTGTAACCCACAGTGCAAAGTGTTCTGTGAAACACCTTGTGTCAGTAGTGGGAATGTCCAGTCGTATTGTGCACAGAATTTTATGGAATGATTTAAGGGGGGTAGAGCGTCAAACGGGCCGACTTGGAGCTGGAGAGGCACCACGCGACATTTCAATTTCCACTGACTATACTTTTACAAATAAATTCATAAAACTTTGTCAGCATGACCAGGAAGGATTCAGAATTTACACTCATAGCAGTGGAAGTTCTAAAACATAACGAAGTAATTTTTTTACGTGTGAAATTTCATCATTTTTTCACTTACTAATGGCAGCATTTGTTGCTATATGTACACATTTCTTCATAAGTAAGAGAGATTGTACGATGAATTTTACACAGCATACAAACCATACTGAAAGGTGTATGAAACTCTGAAATTTTCCGAATATATTAAAAACTGTGGTAAAAATTGAGGTAATTAACTATAAAATTTGTGATTTTTCTAAACATTAAGTTTAAAATATAACAGTTCATTCGTTTTTTCATAAATTAAATAAATTCTAGAGTTTCATACACCTGTGAGTATGGTATGTATACTGTGCAAAATTCATCGAAGAATATCTCTAACTTACGAAGAAAAGTGTACCTATAGCAACAAATGGAGCCATTAGTAAGTGAAAAAATGATGAAATTTCGCACGTAAAAAAGAAATTATTTTGTTATGTTTTCGAACTTCCACTGCAATGAGTGTGAATCCTGAATCCTTTCTGGTGATGCTGACAAAGTTTTATGAATTTATTTGTAAAAGTATAGACAGTGGAAATTAAAATGTCCTGAGATGCCTCTCCTGCTCCAAGTCGGCCCGTTTGACGTCCTACCCCCATTAACGTTGCAACAGCTCAAGATACAAGTAAATGAAAGTGACTGTGAAAAGCGAGTGACTCTGTCTGTTGAACTGTTGACTAAAATTAGCGATAATGAAGGCTTCTTAAATTTTCTACGGGTGAGTAGCGAGACACATTTACATATCAGAGGTGACGTCAACAAATGAAACTGCCGTTGCTGGTGCGAGCACACAAACTTCATCAACGCCACTTACACAGCCAGAATCTCACAGCGTAATGCGCTGTCTCTTAAATGGGGCTAATCGGCCTTTTCTTTTTTTCTTTTTTTGAGGATGATCACGGACGAGGAAACACAGTCACCTCTGAGCGGTTGACACATTCCTCGAACTTGAAGTTGAGCAGTTTCCTCCAAATGGGTATTGGTTTCAGCAAGATTGTGCTACGTCTCATTCAGCTCAAATTTCAGTGGAAGGAGTCCTCGTAGCATTTGGTAACCACATCATTACAAGGAATGAGGACATTTTGTGGCCTCGCAGATCTCCCGACTTATCGGCCTGTGATTACTTTCTTTGGGGGTTCCTGAAACATTGGGTTTATGCTACATATCTACACACAACTGCGGAACAGAAAGGCACCATTCGTGCAGAAATCAGAAACATTCGTATACAAATACTTGAACGTGTCGTGTTCCTGTGAAACGACTTCCTTTTTGTTATTAATCCTGGTATGCAACGTACTAACACTGCTCCAAAGAAGAACTGAGCTTTCTGCATTAACAAATCTGATATGGGCAAGTTCGTTAGATAAATAGGCTGACGGTTATCATCTCATACGAGGAAATTAATAATTTGTGCACGTTATGGCACAAAATCAGAGTTACTGACGAGTAAAAACTAAGTTGGCGTGAACTCGCTACAATCATTTTGTTCAACTTAAAATATATTTGTAAAGGCTCTCTCTCTCTCTCTCTCTATTCGTTTAGTCGGTTCCGACTCTTCGTGACCCCATGAACCAAATCACGCCACTTTTTCCTGTCTTGCACTTTCTCCCGTAGGTCTTCCAGGTTGGAACACATTGCTTCTGTGATACCATCGATCCATCTCATCCTCTGACGTCCTCTTCTTCTAGTTCCTTCAATCTTCCCCAGCATTAATGTTTTTTCCAGCGAGGCATGCCTTCGCATTGTGTGTCCAAAGTAGGTCAGCTTTTGTTTTAACATTAGACCTTCCAGGGAGAAAACTGGTTTTATTTGCTCCAATACTGATCTGTTGGTTCAATATTGGAGCAAATAAAACCAGTTTTCTCCCTGGAAGGTCTAATGTTAAAACAAAAGCTGACCTACTAGTCAGTAGTAGTTGTGTTCGTGGTCATGATCGTGGTAGTAAATCGTAATACAACAGGAACTGCAGTTTGACTGCTATAAACTTGAAACTTCCGGGCAGATTAAAACTGTGTGCCGGACCGTCACTCGAACTCGGTACCTTTGCCTTTCGCGGGCAAGTGCTCTACCAACTGAGCTATCCAAGCAGGATTCATGCCCAGTCCTCACAGCTTTCCTTCTGCCAGTATCTCGTCTCATACCTTCCAAACTTCACAGAGGCTCAAACCTTCGCAGGAGAGCTAAGCTGGTCGCAGGTTGTGTTCCAAAAATGAACAACATAGAGACAGAAGTGATGACACTTTCTGCAGGACCTGACCATCATTTTGCAGGACAATGCTCAAGCACGTACAGTGCAAGCTGTTACTGATTTGTTTGACTGATGGGACTACTAAGTGCTATACCACCTACTGCACACCCCTGGCTTAAGCCTTCTAAACTGAAGGAAACACTTCATGGCATTCGCTTCAGAACTGCTACAAATTCGTCGGGCAATAGACCGCGCCGCTCGAACTGCCAACACAACTGGCACTGCTAAGAGTATCCTACGACTTCCACATCGCTGGCGACGGGTTATACACAGTGCTGGTGACTACTCTGAAGGTCAATAAAACTTTGAAACACGTATCTATTTTGTAGGAGCTGTAAATAAATAATTGCCTCCCCTCGTACTTATGACTACAAATACCTTATCTATAATTAAAACGTTTCCACTAACAACATTGCTAAGGTGGGGCGTCACGAGGTTAAAATCAGTTAGACTAGTAAACATACAAACGCACTGAAGGTACAGTATAAGGTTGGCGTAAGCTCTTCATAGCAGCACCCTTCGCTGACGCGGTTTACTTGAACGGCTCTTCAGTCATCGCCTGTACTTCGGCTGTGATTGCGTGTTTTACTGTAAGGGGAAAGACGGCCAAAGTGACCATTACGGGCACAGCTGCCATATGAATTTGTGAATTCGTGCAGTGCTGCAATCGTCGTAAACGCACGTAGGTGTCACTCGAATCCGTCACACTTTACGCTTAGTCATTTGAACCACCCAGCATATCGCGTCGTCTCGCAGTCAGTTTTTATACGATTTGCAGACCCTCAGATACAAGGTAAGTTATTATGTGCACGATTGCTTTACTAGAGGCCGCCAGCAACTAAAAACAACTTTTGTAGGCGACAAACTGCCTATTGGCTTCAGTCTCGGGTTTTTCGGCCGACGTTCATCTATTAGATGAACGTCGGCCGAAGAACCCGAGACTGAAGCCAACAGGAAGTTTGTCAACAAGTGGCCACGAAAGAATTAACAATTTTGTTTTGTAGGCGAGTTCAATCACCAGCCCATGGCCAGTATACCTGTCTTGAATTAAATTTTTTTCCTTCCATTTTCATTCTTATTTATGTGAAGAAATATTGAATACTGGCAAAAAGAGGGTATCTGGAGGCTTTCAGTCATATTTACCTCAAAACAAGAAAGGAAATTTAGGACCATCTACTGTTGGTGAAACAATTTTTCGGCATGACAGTTAAGACGATGCGATGTGCAGCATTTGAACTGTCCGAAAGGAATAATCTAACGCATAATTTTAATAAGAAGTTCACAAGTGTTGAAAATTGGTGAACTGCTGGTTTCGGGAAAAAGTTTCCTATTTTGCCCAGGATATGTAATATGGGTCCACAAACTGTGTGTGGCTATTGCTGAGGACGAAAATGACTGACTGTGCGAAAGCTGTGATTCAGGTTTTATGAATCACTTTAATTCAGTAATGATGAATTTTTCTTAAATAATAAATAAAAGGTATATTACCCTAATTATTTTTTACTCTCAACATGTAATTTATAATTCAATGAGTTCTTGTTGATCTCCATGGACTTCTTCAAGCGAAAAACTGGTTGTCATAATTTATGCAGCCGTTTTCAGCTGCGAGGCCATTATGAACTGTCCAGTTGGGCACAACGCCAAATCGGAAATTTTTCAGATTATTGATTATTTTTTCCTTTTGTCCAGTGGGAATGGAAATTGGAGGCAATTGGAAAGCTAGTCTGACTATACAGTCAGTGATTTTGCAGTCTCTAGATCTACTGAAACTTAACCAAAAAAATAAATAAATAAAAGGTTGCCAAATCTTAGGGTGGCCATATCCCCGTCCTTCCACTGTACGTGATTTTTAATTTCATGGCGGACCAGCATATGCATGCTGTTAGTTTGAACGTTCTAGTTTTATATATGGCATCTGCAGTCGTAAGTACTGTAAGTGGCATCCTTCACATATAAGGCGAAGAACAGATCATTGTGACCGTATCTGTTGTCGCAGAGTTTTTATGACCAAATACAAATATTACATACAAAATGCAGAAAAAGTTCCTCCTATTAAGGTCTGAGTATGGTAGACGACGTCTAATGGAACAAAATTTTCCATATAACTACAGATCAGATATACACCGTTGTGGAGCTACTGCCGTAAAAGAACTGCTAATAACCAACAAGAGTGGCGGAAGTGTGTCCGGCCAATGACCGTGTTTTGAGGACGCGACAATCATTCGCACCATACCAGGAATTCTTGGAACGGTGCTCATGTCATTTCCTCGACGATATCAACTTTGTAACGATGTTGGCGGGAGGAATTTCGAGTATTTCGTATAAATAATGAGTTTAAAAACTAATTAAAATTTAATTTCTGTTTTCTTCTCATTATTGTCGTAGTTCACACGTAATGATTTACGGTACTGGTGATCTGCCACTCTCTGTAGAACGGTAAAAAAATTACGACACGTTGCCTTTAAAATTCATCATTAATAACTCCTCATCTTTCAGAACCGCATGTCGACTACCTTACTGCAGTGGCTGTTTTTGCACTACACATTACTATCTCAACAAATTAAAGGCATTACGGTACTTTAGCTGAAGCTGGTCTGGCAGTCAAGCTTTACCCAGTAAACATGAGAGTGTATTGGCGTCGAACGCAGCCACTCATTGGATACGAATGTAAAGTTTTCCTAGACGTAACTGATGAGCTGATATAATTATCTTCAGCCAGTTTAATCGGTAACTGCGTTCTTCACCATAACAGATACTACCTGCGGTAAATGAGTTCCACAGCAGCCCCTTCGCACAATCCTCGCTGATTGAGTGTTGTCCCGACCTAGGGATGCCTGGAAAATTTTGTTCGTTCCATGTTCCCTTAACAGCAAGTGGTTTTATTCTTTCACACTGTGTAGCGTAATTTATGTTCTGTTCAGCCGCTGCTTTCACTTTTAATTGCAGACGATGTACTGAAGATCTAATATTGTTTTCGTAAAAAAAAGCTTGTTAATATTGTACTTGAGCTGGTGTAGAAAAAATAGTCAGAGAGCGAAACACTAAGATCCATAATGGAATCCAAATAGGAACAAAAGACAAAGGCATTAAAGTCAATTGTCTAGCCTCTGCAGATGATATGGTCCCACTAGCCGAGACCTGGGAAGAAGCCAAGAAACAGGCTCCCGAACTACAAAAAGAAGCTGAAAAAGGGGGTGTCAAAATCTCTTTTGGAAAGACCAAGATAATCACGAACTAAATAAAATCCTCTAGAACATTTTAAAGCGTGAGAACAAAAAATATAAATCGTCAAACGATTTAACATCTTGGAGAATGGACCATCTGGAACGCCCTCGAGAAAAAGGTAGTGGAATATACACTGAAGCGTCAAAGAAACTGGTACAGGCATGCATATTCAAGTACAGATATACGTCAACAGGCAGTTTACGGCGGTGCGGTCGGCAACGCCTGTGTAAGAAAAGTTTCTGCTGCAGTTGTTAGATCGGTTACTGTTGCTACAATGTCAGATTATCAAGATTTAAGTCAGTTTGGACGTGGTGTTATAATCAGCGCACGAGCGATGAGACATAGCATCCCCGAGGTAGCGATGAAGTGGGGATTTCCAGTACGATCATTTCACGAGTGTACCGTGAATATCAGGAATCCGCTAAAACATCAAATCTCCGACGTCGCTGCTGCCGGAAAAGACCCAACGACGACTGAAGAGAATCGTTCAACGTGACAGAAGTGCAACCGTTCCGCAAATTGCTGCAAATTTCAGTGCTGGGCCACCAACAAGTATCAGTTTGTGAACCACTCGCGTACCCTTAATGATTGCACGACACAAAGCTTTACGCCTCGCCTGGGCCTTTCAGTACCGACATTGGACTGTTGATGACTGGAAACATGTCGCCTGGTCGGATGAGTCTCGTTTCAAATTGTATGAGTGGACGGACGTGTACGGGTACGGAATCAACCTCACGAATCCATGGATCCTGCATGGCAGCGGGGGATAGTTCAAGCTGATGGAGGCTCTGTAATGGTGTGAGGCGTGTGCAGTTGGAGTGATATGGGACCGCTGATACGTCTAGATACGACTCTGACAGGTGACACGTACAAAAGCATCCTGTCTGATCACCTGCATCCTTTCATGTCCATCGTGCACTCCGACGGGCTTGGGCAATTCCAGCAGGACAATGCGACACCCCACACGTCCGGAACTGCTACAGAGTGGCTCCAGGAACACTCTTCTGAGTGTAAACACTTCCGCTGGACACCAAACACCGTAGACATGAACATTACTGCGCATATCTGGGATGCCTTGCAATGCGCTGTTCAGAAGAGATCTCCAACCCCTCACACCCTTACGGTTTTATGGAGAGCCGTCCAGCTTTCATGGTGTCAGTTCCCTCCAGCACTACTTCAGACGTTAGTCGAGTCCATGACACGTAGTGTTGCGAAACTTCTGCTTGCTTGCGGGGGTCGTTTACGATATTAGGTAGATGTACCAGTTCCTTTGGATCTTCGGTGTAGAAGAAGTAAGGTTCAACTGTCCTTCCAACTCACTAGAAACACATGTAACGAAAAGTTCCGCTCATGGAATGCAAAAATAAGAAATTACAATAATCAAGCAGGAAGCCCTTTATGCAGCCGAAACACTGTCCACCACCTACCATGATCCAGTTGAAAGGCTGGAGCTCAAAGAAAGAAAGATATTAAGAAAAAATACTTGGACCCAGATTGCACAAAAAAATCTAGTAAAGAATGAAAACTTTTACCTAGCTACTGAAAAACTGCTAGACACAATGAGGAAAAGAAGAATTGATTTTTATGGACGTATCCACGGAATGAACCGAAATAGATTAACAAAAAAATATTTGAGCACTTCGCAAAAAAAAAAAAAAAAAAAAAAATTGGCTTACGGAAACAGAGAAGGACTTACGAGAACTCCAAATCAGAGAAAGTTTGCTTACAGGTAAATGTCCCCCCAAAAATAACCAATGACAAGAAAGAGAGGTTCCAAGTCAAAATGAAAACCAAACGAAAAATCGAAATCTCTGAAGAAGAAAGTAAAGCAAAATCAGAGAGAATGAAACAATTTTGGGCAAATAGAAAGGTATAGAACATTAAAAATTGATTGATTTAACGTACCCCAAAGTAGGGCGAAACGAAAGAAGAAAAAGTGTACTCGGGAATATCTTAAAGTAATAGTGCGAAAATAAAATAATAATTTACAGCTATAGGTGGTATGGAGTAATTTGAAAAATCGTTACAGCCATGGAGAGGATTCGAGTTAAATTGTAGAACAAGTTTACTAAAGCAACAGAGGATTTCGTAGGTGTGGGATGAACGCTAGGATTAAGAAACAAATGAATCGCGAGTAAAACGCGTGCTCCTACAAGCGGGGCTAGGAGCGCGGCTGCAGTCGGCGCGCCGCGTGACGTCACAGAGTGGCGGTCAGCGGCCTTGCTCGGCGCGCTGGCTGACCCCGGCGCTCCGCGATTCGGCACAAGCGGCGCCGGGCGGCCATTACCCATCCGCCACGAGCCGCGGGCAGCCGGAACAGCGCCGCGCGGCGTGCGTGGCCTGCCGGGCTAAACACTGGCCGGACGCAGGACGACTTCCCCGGGACGAGCCGGTTCTAAGCACGCCGGACAAAAACCCAGTCGGCGAATTCTCTGCTGCTTTCATCTCGGGATATTCGGCCTTCGGTGCCGTCCGAAGAACGAGTTACCGCGACAAAGTTGGCACCCTACGACGGAACCAGAAGTAAGCGCAGTCCCTGCCAGGCGCAGCAACGAATGAGAGACGTCAGCATAGACATATGTTCACTAGTTTCCATACGCCACCGCTGCTGAAAACTGGCTTACGTGAGAGCGGAGTGCCAGTCAACCCCTCTCTGCAGTCATCAGCAAAGGCGACGGCACCGAGCGGGGTGGCGCAGTGGTTAGACACTGGACTCGCATTCGGGAGGACGACGGTTCAATCCCGCGTCCGGCCATCCTGATTTAGGTTTTCCGTGATTTCACTAAATTACTTCAGGCAAATGCCGGGATGGTTCCTCTGAAAGGGCACGGCCGACTTCCTTCCCCATCCTTCCCTAATCCGATGAGACCGATGACCACGCTGTCTGGTCTCCTTCCCCAAAACCAACCAACCAACCAAAGGCGACAGCCGGCAGTGCGCGAATTGTGTTAGACAGAACTATTTATGAAATTTATAGTCAATTGTACAATGAGAGAAGCGGTTGTTGTGCTGTACTGGATCAAGTGTTACCTTTGTTAATCAACTGTAAACTACAAAAATTTTAAAATTTTTCTATAAAACTTTTTAAAACTTTAAAATTTTTCTATATAGTGTCTCACTCGCACTTAACAATAAAAATTATGTACGAAGATGCTGAACCAATGCTGATGGACAGCTCAACCATTCCCGGTTGAGCCCACAGACGACGATTATGCAGACTGATGTTGCCAGTTCTGGTAAAGGTTGCTTCGTTGGTAAAGAGAGATGATGACAGAAATCCCATACTTGTGATGGTCTGGTGCAAAGACCATCCACAAAATCCTTTCCGTAGAGGAAATCCGCTGCTGATAATCGTTGCACTTGTTCAGGTGACAGGGATATGGTTCAAATGGCTCTGAGCACTGTGGGACTTAACATCTGAGGTCATCAGTCCCCTAGAACTTAGAACTATTTAAACCTAACTAACCTAAGGACATCACACACATCCATGCCTGAGGCAGGATTCGAACCTGCGACTGTAGCGTGATACGGATAGTAACAGGTGTCATGCAGGACTCATATAATCGTACTTTGCCTACACCATGATGACAAGTCATTTGCCTGGAAGTTGTACTAGGATTGGTCTCAATATCCTGTAGAACCCAGTCCTCCAGATCTGGTATACACACAGTCTGCCCCCTCCTTGCACATTGGTACGATTACACAAATTCCCAAAACAGGCTACAAATGTCTGATGTGGGTGTTGTCTGTGAGGGTACTTGTTTTGAGGTAACCATGAGTGAAGCACCTATGAATACTACTCATTCTAGACGCAAGTGTGCAGTCTCACAGTCACCAGCTTCGAGGAGGTACACACCAGTCTCTGAGTCTAGTTGATCAACCAGCGGCCACCCAAAGACTGTGCCAATGGCAGCTGCAAGCCTGCCCCCTGTGCTGATCCTGATGCTGCTGCCGTAGCGCCCACCAGTTGGTAGGCCACCTGCGAGCCTACTTCAGACACTGCTGGCCTTTTATCCTGGTGGTCTACAGTTCGAGCCTGGAGACATGCAGTATCTCCTTGCTGTCCCCTCCGCTTGTGTGGGTAGGCAAGGCTGCTGTGAGCTGTCTAATCCATGATGGGTCTGCAGCTTGATTCTGTGCACTTTGGCATGCCCCATCCTGCCCGCCCACACTGTTGCACACGCACTCTGTTAGAGACCTTGCTGGGTCACTGGCCTCATCGTTTCTCTGGGCGAGTTGCCAGTGCCAACAGCCTGTTTGACAACAGCACGTTTTCACTGGCTGTGGGCGGACTGTGCCTTGGAGGTGTTGGCCTCTTTAACTTTCTTCACGACTACCGTAGTTTTCCTGACCAATCCAAAAATGACGATGCGTAGGCCTTAAAACAGACATTTACCCACCATCCATTGCCACCCCACCCAGGGTGGTGAACTGCTGCCTTCCTTACCTCTGACCACCTAGTACCGCCACCCACTGTAGAGGCCAAACACTCCCAGCCTCTACAGGGTGAACATTAATAAAATCGACAAACTGCAGGAACGGCTTCCTGATTGGGAATGGAGAAAAAAGTCCTATGAAAATGAGTCTAGAAATGCTTCGTTGCAACGGCAGGTGGAGCTGACGAATGAAATTTCCTCTGACAAGGTATAGCACAGTACAGGCTGTGTGATTGACACGCATTCTGTAAACAGCAGAATGGTCTGATATTCATGTACGGAAGAAGCCGAGATAGTGTTTGTGTACGGTCGAGAGGCAGCACGACTATACCAAAACAAGTAGTCTCACAGACACCATCCACATCTCACAACATTTATAGACCTTTTTTGGTTTTTATGTGATCCTTACAGACAAACAAACATGCAGGGAGGTGGCGAACTGTGCATACGCCAGATCTGAAGGATCGGGTTCTACAGGATAGTGAGACGAACCCTAGTACAAGCTCCAGGCAAGTGTCCCGCCAACATGGTGTAAACCAAAGTACAATTATGTGTATCCTGCATGACAACCGCTACTATCCCTATCTCCTGCAATGAGTACAAGCATTATCAGCAGCGGATTTCCCTCTACGGGAAGGACTACGTCGATGGTTTCTGTAGCAGACCAGCACAATCACGGGATATGTGTCATCAATCCTCTTCACCGACAAAGCAACCTTCACCAGAACTGGCGTCATCAGTCTGCATAATCGTCATCTGTGGGCTAAAGACATGCTCGGTGAAATGTTGAGGTGTCTCATTATCAGTTCAGCATTGATGTGTGGGCAGGGATTCTTGGCGGCTAAGTACTTGGACCGGTGTTGGAGGTGTTGGCCCCTTTAACTTTCTTCACGACTACCGTAGTTTTCCTGAGCAATCCATAAGTGATTTAACAATGCTGTTTTCGTGACGATGCATAGGTCTTGAAACAGACATTTACGCACCATCCATTGCCACCCCACCCAGGGTGGTGAACTGCTGCCTTCCTTACCTCTGACACCCTAGTACCAACACCCACTGTAGAGGCCAAACTCCCCCAGCCTCTATAGGGTGAACAGTAATAAAAGCAACAAACTGCAGGAACGGATTCTTGACTGGGAATGGAGAAAAAAGGTCCTATGAACATGAGTCTGGAAATGCTTCGTTGTCACGGTAGGTGGCGCAGAAAAATGATAGTTCCTCTGACAATGTATAGCACGGTGCAGGCTGTGTGCTTGACGCGCATACTGTAAACAGCGGAATGGTCTGGTATTCATGTAGGGAAGAAGCCGAGATAGTGTTTCCGTATCGTCGAGAGGCAGCATGGCTATACCAAAACAAGTAGCCTCACAGACACCATCCACATCACACAACATTTATAGCCCCTTTTTGGGTTTTTGTGTGATCATGGGTCCTTGCACACAGACAAACGTGCAGGGAGGTGGCGAACTGTGCGTACATCAGATTTGGAGGGTCAGGTTCTACAGGATAGTGAGACGAACTCTCGTACAAGCTCCAGGCAAGTGTCCCGCCAACATGGTGTAAACCAAAGTACGATTATGTGTATCCTGCATGACAACCGCTACTATCCCTATCTCCTGCAATGAGTACAAGCATTATCAGCAGCGGATTTCCCTCTATAGGAAGGATTTTGTCGTTTATTTTTGAAATAGACCATCACAATCACGGGATATGTGTCATCAATTCTCTTCACCGACAAAGCAACCTTCACCAGAACTTCCGTCATCAGTCTGCATAGTCGTCATCTGTGGGCTAAAGGCAATGCTCGGTGAAATGTTGAGGTGTCTCGACATTATCAGTTCAGCATCGGTGTGTGGGCAGGTATTCTTGGCGACTACGTACTTGGACCGGTTATTATCCACAACGCCTTGACAGAGGAACATATCTGGACATCCTGTGGAATACTCTGTCTGGGCTGTTTGAGAATGTGCCTTTCGCAATACGATAGGTTTTATGGTGTCTGCAGGACGGAGCATCACTCCGTTTCCGCATTTCAGTTTGCTGACACATCAACAGCATCTTCCCTGGGCGTTGGCCAGTATGTGCAGACCATGTAGCATGGCCTGCTAGATCACCACACTTAAACCCCCAGCATTTTTATCTCGGGGAGCATCTGAAAGCGTTGTGTATGCTGAGCCAGTTCCTGAGGTGCAGACCCTTCAACAACTTGTTCATGACGCCTTGGACGATATTTGGAGAGAGGCCGGAAAGTGCGAATGAGTGCGGCAACACATGATATAAAGTGTGAATGCGTCCGTTGCCTCCCATGGAGGCCACTCTGAATATCTGTTGTGATGTGGATGCGATACAGTTCCTTGCTGTGCTCTGGGACGATTTGACGTCATTGCATGTACGTCGTCTGTTTCCAGAGGACCTTTTTTCCTCCACTTGCAGTCAGGAAACCGTCCCTGCAGTTTGTCAGTTTCATTACTGTTTACCCTGTGTGATAAATTTCATCTGAATCTGCGGATTGCTGTATTGCATCTTCATGGGTTACAATTATGATGACCAGTAATATACTTACGGTAGTTGAAAACAATGACTAAATGTATAGCGAATGATATAAATTTATGTTATGTGGTATCGTCCAAAGAACGAGCTACCAAAGCAAGGTTTGCACCTCACACAGAAACCACAGAAGAGTATAGTCGTTGCAAGCTGCAGCGACGAATGAGAAACGCCGGTGTAACCACGCCTCCAAGAGCTTCGCTACGTCACTGCAATCGATGGTCTAGTTACGACTGAGCAGAGGAATGCTCGGCTCAGTTTGCAGTCAACGATCAAGATGACAGCATCGCCTAAGGTAGGCCGCCAGTGTATTAAATGTCTTAGGCAGAACTTTAATGTGAACATTTTGTAAATTATACTCCAAATTCCCCTGGAAATGTATTATACCAAGTTAACTAAATCTTCGTGTCTATAATAAAGTGAAATAATTTTTTATGTGCTATATTTCCACTCAATCTCCTGCCGGAGCAAAGCGAGTATGTTTTCGTCGGGCACAACATGGTGCAAGTAGGCTGTAGTGGTTTCGGTAAAAATAATAAGCTTTTCTAAACCAAGTTCCTGTCGTCACACCAGGCACCTCTGACCCCTTTGTTCCCGTTAACATAGCCATACCTACCGTAGCTGCTCGAGGAGAAAGTACGAGGGAAGATCTGAAAGTAACACACAATAATTTTATTACCAAAAAGTTTAATAGGTAACAAAACAAAAAAAAAATCACAAATGAACTACACCTTTTGCCTACTTTGCTACATAGTCACCAACGTTCTCAACATGTTTCTCCAATCGCGGTACCAGTTTCAAAATGCCTCTTTCGTAGAAATCCGTTTCCTTGGGGTATCGCCATCTACGGACTGCTGAATTCACTTCCGCATCTATCGTAAAGCGTTGATCGGCCAGAAATTTCTTCAAGGGACCAAACAGATGAAATTCCGGTTGTGCAAGGTCTGGGCTGTATGGTGGATGCTGGAGCACCTCCCACACAATCTTGGTGTTTTACTCATTAAGAGGAGCAGCAACACGGGGGCGAGCATTGTAATGAAGAAGTTTGACATCGTCAGAATTAATGTTGTGGTGTTTGCCACGAAGGGCACAATGCAACTTAGCTAGAGTTTTAATGTAGGCTGCAGCACTCACAGTGATCCAATGTGCAGCAAAGTCCACCAAAAACACACCATGCATATCCTAAAACACAGTCACAAGCACATTTGTAGCAGACTGAGTCACTTTGAATTTCTTTTGTGCTGGGTAACCAGCACTTTTCCATTCCATTGAGATCTGTTTGGTTTCGGGCGTGTTGTGATACGCCCACAACTCATCACCAGTGATGATTCATTTAAGAAACTCGTGCCCTTCTGCAGCTTAACACGTTAATTGATCCAAGCTTGTCATCATTCTCTGGTCCCTGTGGTTGTCTGTCACGTTCTTACGCATCCAGCGAGCGCTAATTTTAAGAAATTTCTATGTGTCATGAACAATATTGTACACTGCACCATAGGAAATGTTGAACTGCTGCGATAAGGTTCGCAGCTGCACACGCTGGTCAATCAAAATTGCTGCGCTGATGGCTCCGACATTCTGCAGGGTTGGAGCCGTTACCGGCCACTCGGAAGTTGCGAATCACTAACGGTCACACGGCCTTCTTGGAAGAATGCACACCACCCGGACACATCGCTACGATCCGTACAATCGCCCCCATAAACGCCATGCATGTACCTGTGAGTTTCACTCGGTTTATGCTCTTTGGCCCACAAATAACGAACTACACTTCACTGGTCTTCACAAGTTTGCTCCGTAGTTCTACATCTACATCTACATCTACATCCATACTCCGCAAGCCACCTGACGGTGTGTGGCGGAGGGTACCTTCAGTACCTCTATCGGTTCTCCCTTCTATTCCAGTCTCGCATTGTTCGTGGAAATAAGGATTGTCGGTATGCCTCTGTGTGGGCTCTAATCTCTCTGATTTTATCCTCATGGTCTCTTCGCGAGATATACGTAGAAGGGAGCAATATACTGCTTGACTCTTCGGTGAAGGTATGTTCTCGAAACTTTATCAAAAGCCCGTACCGAGCTACTGAGCGTCTCTCCTGCAGAGTCTTCCACTGGAGTTTATCTATCATCTCCGTAACGCTTTCGCGATTACTAAATGATCCTGTAACGAAGCGCGCTGCTCTCCGTTGGATCTTCTCTATGTCTTGTATCAACCCTATCTGGTACGGATCCCACACTGCTGAGCAGTATTCAAGCGGTGGGCGAACAAGCGTACTGTAACCTACTTCCTTTGTTTTCGGATTGCATTTCCTGAGGATTCTTCCAATGAATCTCAGTCTGGCATCTGCTTTACCGACAATCAACATTATATGATCATTCCATTTTAAATCACTCCTAATGCGTACTCCCAGATAATTTATGGTATTAACTGCTTCCAGTTGCTGACCTGCTATTTTGTAGCTAAATGATAAAGGATCTATCTTTCTGTGTATTCGCAGCACATTACACTTGTCTACATTGAGATTCAGTTGCCATTCCCTGCACCATGCGTCAATTCGCTGCAGCTCCTCCTGCATTTCAGTACAATTTTCCATTGTTACAACCTCTCGATACACCACAGCATCATCTGCAAAAAGCCTCAGTGAACTTCCGATGTCATCCACCAGGTCATTTATGTATATTGTGAATAGCAACGGTCCTATGACACTCCCCTGCGGCACACCTGAAATCACTCTTACTTCGGAAGACTTCTCTCCATTGAGAATGACATGCTGCGTCCTGTTATCTAGGAACTCCTCAAGCCAATCACACAATTGGTCTGATAGTCCATATGCTCTTACTTTGTTCATTAAACGACTGTGGGGAACTGTATCGAACGCCTTGCGGAAGTCAAGAAACACGGCATCTACCTGGGAACCCGTGTCTATGGCCCTCTGAGTCTCGTGGACGAATAGCGCAAGCTGGGTTTCACATGACCGTCTTTTTCGAAACCCATGCTGATTCCTACAGAGTAGATTTCTAGTCTCCAGAAAAGTCATTATACTCGAACACAATACGTGTTCCAAAATTCTACAACTGATCGACGTTAGAGATATAGGTCTATAGTTCATGCCTCTCTCGCCAGAGCGGCACATGAAAACAAAATTTCCTCTGTGGGGCAAACTTCAAACTTCACTCATGCTCAAAAATTAAGGATAACTGCAGAATGTGGTGCCACACAAAGTGGCACTACACAAAACTGGTGCTAATAGCATAGGCACATATGGAACACACATGACACATATCTGTTAGTCCACAGTATTGGTGATAAGTTGAGAAAACCGTACCGAAACACATGTGCTACAAACTGTCACTGTTTGCTGCGCATGTACCCTGACATCAATATGGGCATGATCAGCATGCACACGTACTCAGGCCGCACAAGGCGTTGGCATACTCTGGATCAGGTGGCCGAGTAGCTGCAGGGGTATAGCCTCCCAGTGCCTGTCGGAGCTCCTGAAGTGTCCTAGGGGTTTAAAGACGTGCAGCAATACGTCGATCGAGAGCATCCCAGACGTGCTCGATGGGGTTTAGGTCTGGAGAACAGATAGGCCACTCCATTCGACCGATATCTTCTCTTTTAAGGTACTCCTCCACAATGGCACCTCGGTGGGGCCGAGCGTTATCATCCATCAGGAGGAAGGTGGGCCCACTGCACCCCTGGAAAGGCGGACATACTGATGCAAAATGATGTACCGATACAACTGACCTGTTACGGTTCCTCTGTCACAGACATGCAGGGGTGTATGTGGACCAATCACAATCCCACCCCACACCATCAAACCACGACCTCCAAACAGGTCCCTTTCAAGGACATTAAGGGGTTGGTATCTGGTTTCTGGTTCACGCCAGATGAAAACCCGGCGGGAATCACTGTTCAGATTGTGATTTCCCTAAATCACTCCAGGCAAATTCCGGGATGGTTCCTCTGAAAGGGCACGGCCGACTTCCTTCCCAATTCTTCCCTAATCCGATGAGACCGATGACCACGCTGTCTGGTCTCCTTCCCCAAACGAACCAACCAACGACTGTTCAGATTATACCTGGACGTCCTCGAACATAATCTGGGACCACTGTTCCAATGACCATGTGCTGTGTTCTTGACACGGTGCTTTATGGGCTCTCCTGAGACCAGGGGTCAATGGAATGCACTTTGCAGGTCCCCAGGCGAATAAACCATCTCTATTCAGTCATCTGCAGACTGTGTGTCTGGAGACAACAGTTCCAGTGGCTGCAGTAAGGTCCCGAGCAAGGCTACCTGCAGTATTACGTGGCCGTCTGCGGGCACTGATGGTGAGATATCGGTCTTCTTGTGGTGTTGTACACTGTGGACCTCCCGTACTGTAGCGCCTGGACCCGTTTCCTGTCTGCTGGAACAGCTGTCATAACCTTGAGATCACACTTTGTGGCACACGGAGGGCCCGTGCTACGACCTGCTGTGTCTGACAAGCCTCCTGTCACCCTAGCATTCTACCCCTCACAACGTCGTCAGTATGTGTTCTTTGAGCCCTTTTCAACACACAGTCACCATTAGCATGTCTGAAAACGTCTGCACACTTACTCGCTGCACCGTACTCTGATATGCACCAACACACGTCTGCATATGTGAACTGCTGCCAGCGCCACCGTACGGCGACCGCAGGTGAAATGCACCGCATGGTCATACCCCGAGATGATTTAAACCTGCAAACCGCCCAGCAGAGCTTTATTTCATCATGTATCAGCACTATCCTTAATTTATGAGCATGAGTGTATTTCGTCGTAAAGATACAATATTCCAGCTGCAACACCAGAGGAGAAAGAAATTATGATGTGGTACTTTCCTATCCTCTCTCGTAAAAACATTGGGGCCGGGAGACAGTTAAGTCAATAAAATGAAAATACAGGAAAATAAAGCGAAAATGACGTGCGGTAGGACTTGGCACAAAGCGCTAATTCCTTTTTCAACAAATTTTCAGTGAAATTTTAATTGTTATAGTTGTCAGGTTTCATGTTTTGTCCACACGTGTACTGTGTTTGAGAATGCAAATGACGCTATGAGCACGATGTTACTAACGCTATGCAGAGCCCTACCTGGCGCTTTGTGAGCTCAGTGTTTCTTGCCGCGCTTCTCCTCCGGGTAGAGCAGCTTCTCGTTCATGATGCGCGCGCCCGTCGCGCTGACGCCGTCCTGGTACTCCGTCCTGCCCGTCACGACGCGAGCCGGCAGCTCTGACGCACACAAGCAAACACATGCCATGACGTTAGGCACAAAAACACTGTGTTGGCGGCACTTTGGTGTACCGCACTAAGCAGAAGTAATTTGTTTGGAGTTGCATTTAAAGGATATTCAGCTCGAGGAGATAATGTGATTATACGAGGTGATTTTTTCCACTGTCTACAAACTTTAGGAATTGATCGATGAGAGGGTACGGAAAAAAAGGTCTAATGAACATATCCGGAAATGTATGGTTTCCATGCTAAAGACGATTTATTCACTCATACTTTGTTACAAAATGTTGTTGTTGTTGTGGTCTTCAGTCCTGAGACTGGTTTGATGCAGCTCTCCATGCTACTCTATCCTGTGCAAGCTTCTTCATCTCCCAGTACCTACTGCAACCTACATCCTTCTGAATCTGCTTAGTGTATTGATCTCTTGGTCTCCCTCTACGATTTTTACCCTCCACGCTGCCCTCCAATGCTAAATTTGTGATCCCTCGATGCCTCAGAACATGTCCTACCAACCGATCCCTTCTTCTAGTCAAGTTGTGCCACAAACTTCTCTTCTCCCCAATCCTATTCAATACCTCCTCATTAGTTACGTGATCTACCCACCTTATCTTCAGCATTCTTCTGTAGCACCACATTTCGAAAGCTTCTATTCTCTTCTTGTCCAAACTAGTTATCGTCCATGTCTCACTTCCATACATGGCTACACTCCATACAAATACTTTCAGAAATGACTTCCTGACACCTAAATCTATATTCGATGTTAAAAAATTTCTCTTCTTGAGAAACGCTTTCCTTGCCATTGCCAGTCTACATTTTATATCCTCTCTACTTCGACCATCATCGGTTATTTTACTCCCTAAATAGCAAAACTCCTTTACTACTTTAAGTGTCTCATTTCCTAATCTAATTCCCTCAGCATCACCCGACTTAATTTGACTACATTCCATTATCCTCGTTTTGCTTTTGTTGATGTTCATCTTATATCCTCCTTTCAAGATACTGTACATTCCGTTCAACTGCTCTTCCAAGTCCTTTGCTGTCTCTGACAGAATTACAATGTCATCGGCGAACCTCAAAGTTTTTACTTCTTCTCCATGAATTTTAATACCTACTCCGAATTTTTCTTTTGTTTCCTTCACTGCTTGCTCAATATACAGATTGAATAACATCGGGGAGAGGCTACAACCCTGTCTCACTCCTTTCCCAACCACTGCTTCCCTTTCATGCCCCTCGACTCTTATAACTGCCATCTGGTTTCTGTACAAATTGTAAATAGCCTTTCGCTCCCTGTATTTTACCCCTGACACCTTCAGAATTTGAAAGAGAGTATTCCAGTCAACATTGTCAAAAGCTTTCTCTAAGTCTACAAATGCTAGAAACGTAGGTTTGCCTTTTCTTAATCTTTCTTCCAAGATAAGTCGTAAGGTCAGTATTGCCTCACGTGTTCCAACATTTCTACGGAATCCAAACTGATCTTCCCCGAGGTCGGCTTCTACCTTTTTCCATTCGTCTGTAAAGAATTCGCGTTAGTATTTTGCAGCTGTGACTTATTAAACTGATAGTTCGGTAACTTTCACATCTGTCAACACCTGCTTTCTTTGGGATTGGAATTATTATATTCTTCTTAAAGTCTGAGGGTATTTCGCCTGTCTCATACATCTTGCTCACCAGATGGTAGAGTTTTGTCATGACTGGCTCTCCTGAGGCCATCAGTAGTTCTAACGGAATGTTGTCTACTCCCGGGGCCTTGTTTTGACTCAGGTCTTTCAGTGCTCTGTCAAACTCTTCACGCAGTATCTTATCTCCCATTTCATCTTCATCTACATCCTCTTCCATTTCCATAATATTGTCCTCAAGTACATCGCCCTTGTATAAACCCTCTATATACTCCTTCCACGTTTCTGCTTTCCCTTCTTTGCTTAGAACTGGGTTGCCATCTGAGCTCTTGATATTCATACAAGTGGTTCTCTTCTCTCCAAAGGTCTCTTTAATTTTCCTGTACGCAGTATCTATCTTACCCCTAGTGAGACAAGCCTCTACATCCTTACATTTGTCCTCTAGCCATCCCTGCTTAGCCATTTTGCACTTCCTGTCGATTTCATTTTTGAGACGTTTATATTCCTTTTTGCCTGCTTCATTTACTGCATTTTTATATTTTCTCCTTTCATCAATTAAATTCAATATTTCTTCTGTTACCCAAGGATTTCTATTAGCCCACGTCTTTTTACCTACTTGATCGTCTGCTGCCTTCACCACTACATCCCTCAGAGCTACCCATTCTTCTTCTACTGTATTTCTTTCCCCCATTCCTGTCAATTGTTCCCTAATGCTCTCCCTGAAACTCTCTACAACCTCTGGTTCTTTCAGTTTATCCAGGTCCCATCTCCTTAAATTCCCACCTTTTTGCAGTTTCTTCAGTTTCAATCTGCAGTTCATAACCAATAGATTGTGGTCAGAATCTACATCTGCCCCAGGAAATGTCTTACAATTTAATACCTGGTTCCTAAATCTCTGTCTTACCATTATATAATCTATCTGAAACCTGTCAGTATCTCCAGGCTTCTTCCATGTATACAGCCTCCTTTCATGATTCTTGAACCAAGTGTTAGCTATGATTAAGTTATGCTCTGTGCAAAATTCTACAAGGTGGCTTCCTCTTTCATTCCTTCCCCCCAATCCATATTCACCTACTATGTTTCCTTCTCTCCCTTTTCCTACTGACGAATTCCAGTCACCCATCACTATTAAATTTTCGTCTCCCTTCACTACCTGAATAATTTCTTTTATCTCGTCATACATTTCATCTATTTCTTCATCATCTGCAGAGCTAGTTGGCATATAAACTTGTACTACTGTAGTAGGCATGGGCTTTGTGTCTATCTTGGCCACAATAATGCGTTCACTATGCTGTTTGTAGTAGCTAACCCGCACTCCTATTTTTTATTCATTATTAAACCTACTCCTGCATTACCCCTATTTGATTTTGTATTTATAACCCTGTAATCACCTGACCAAAAGTCTTGTTCCTCCTGCCAACGAACTTCACTAATTCCCACTATATCTAACTTTAACCTATCCATCTCCCTTTTTAAATTTTCTAACCTACCTGCCCGATTAAGGGATCTGACATTCCACGCTCCGATCCGTAGAACGCCAGTTTTCTTTCTCCTGATAACGACGTCCTCTTGAGTAGTCCCCGCCCGGAGATCCGAATGGGGGACTATTTTACCTCCGGAATATTTTACCCAAGAGGACGCCATCATCATTTAATCATACAGTAGAGCTGCATGTCCTCGGGAAAAATTACGGCTGTAGTTTCCCCTTGCTTTCAGCCGTTCGCAGTACCAGCACAGCAAGGCCGTTTTGGTAAATGTTACAAGGCCAGATCAGTCAATCATCCAGACTGTTGCCCCTGCAACTACTGAAAAGGCTGCTGCCCCTCTTCAGGAACCACATGTTTGTCTGGCCTCTCAACAGATACCCCTCCGTTGTGGTTGCACCTACGGTACGGCCATCTGTATCGCTGAGGCACGCAAGCCTCCCCACCAACGGCAAGGTCCATGGTTCATGGGGGGGTGTTACAAAATACTAACGCGAATTCTTTACACACGAATGGAAAAACTAGTAGAAGCCGACCTTGGGGAAGATCAGTTTAGATTCCGTAGAAATATTGGAACACGTGAGGCAATACTGACCCTACGGCTTATCTTAGAAGCTAAATTAAGGAAAGGCAAACCTACTTTTCTAGCATTTGTAGACTTAGATAAAGCTTTTGACAATGTTGACTGGAATATTCTCTTTCAAATTCTAAAGGTGGCAGGGGTAAAATAAAGGTAGCGAAAGGTTATTTACAATTTGTATAGAAACCAAATGGCAGTTATAAGAGTTGAGGGGCATGAAAGGGAAGCATTGTTTGGGAAGGGAGTGAGACAGGGTTGTAGCCTCTCCCGATGTTATTCAATCTGTATATTGAGCAAGCAGTGAAGGAAACAAAAGAAAAATTCGGAGTAGGTATTAAAATCCATGGAGAAGAAATAAAGCTTTGAGGTTCGCCGATGACATTGTAATTCTGTCAGAGACAGCAAAGGACTTGGAAGAGCAGTTGAACGGAATGGATAGTGTCTTGAAGGGAAGATATAAGATCAACATCAACAAAAGCAAAACGAGGATAATGGAATGTAGTCGAATTAAGTCGGGTGATGTTGAGGGTATTAGATTGGGAAATGAGGCACTTAAAGTAGTAAAGGAGTTTTGCTATTTGGGGAGCAAAATAACTGATCATGGTCGAAATAGAGAGGATATAAAATGTAGACTGGCAATGGGAAGGAAAGCGTTTCTCAAGAAGAGAAATTTGTTAACATCGACTATAGATTTAAGTGTCAGGAAGTCGTTTCTGAAAGTATTTGTATGGAGTGTAGCCATGTATGGAAGTGAAACATGGGCGATAAATAGTTTAGACAAGAAGAGTATAGAAGCTTTCGAAATATGGTACTACAGAAGAATGCTGAAGATTAGATGGGTAGAACACATAACTAATGAGGAGGTGTTGAATAGGATTGGGGAAAAAAATGGTTCAAATGGCTCTGAGCACTATGGGACTTAACATCTATGGTCATCAGTCCCCTAGAACTTAGAACTACTTAAACCTAACTAACCTAAGGACAGTACACAACACCCAGCCATCACGAGGCAGAGGAAATCCCTGACCCCGCCGGGAATCGATCCCGGGAACCCGGGCGTGGGAAGCGAGAACGCTACAGCACGACCACGAGATGCGGGCAGGGATTGGGGAGAAGAGAAGTTTGTGGCACAACTTGACCAGAAGATGGGATCGGTTGGTAGAACATGATCTGAGGCATCAAGGGATTACCAATTTAGTACTGGAGGGCAGCGTGGAGGGTAAAAATCGTAGAGAGAGACCAAGAGATGAATACACCAAGCAGATTCAGAAGGATGTAGGTTACAGTAGGTACTGGGAGATAAAGAATCTTGCACAGGATAGAGTTCATGGAGAGCTGCATCAAACCGGTCTGAGGACTGAAGACCACAACAACAACAACTTTGTTACAGAGACTGTGGTCTAATACGCGCTGTTACAGTATGCATGGTGTCCGCTCCCGGTATCTGTGTGGTCAGCGCGACAGAGTGTCAATCCTAAGGGCCCAGGTTCGATTTCCGGCTGGGTCGGAGATTTTCTCCGCTCGGGGATTGGATGTTGTGTTGCCCTAATGATCATCGTTTCATCCCCATCGACGAGCAAGTCGCCTAAGTGGCGTCAAATCGAAAGACCTGCGCCTGGCGAACAGTCTCCCCGACGGGAGGCCCAAGTCACGCGACATTTACATTTTGTATACATGGTTTCCTCCTAGAGGGTGCTATGGCTACAGCGAATCATCAGTATCGGTGCAGCCGGAATGTGTGGGCCAGGATAACTGGCGATAGTATTTTGGGACCAGTCTCCTTTCCACGTTGCCTAACAGGGTTCTTGCCGGTGACTTTGCCATTGATGATTCGAAGGGTTATGTGGCTGCTACATGATAGTGCTCCAACACACTTCGACCTCAACATCCGGGTGCATCTCAATCGTGTCTTCCCTGGTCGATGTATGTGATGAAATGGTACAGTTGCATAGCATGCTCGTTCACCGGATCTCAATTCGTAAGATTTCTGGTTATGGGGCCATCTCGAAAGTATCGTGTTTGCAGAGCCCATTCCAAATTTGGAGACACTGCCTCTCACCCGTCACGGTAGCAGTATTGCTGTGCAGCGCCATCTGTCGGACATTTTGTGAACTTTGTTGTTTTTTTGTTGTAATAAAACTTCATGTCATTGCAAGCACGTGTGTCAATTTTTACCTCTCTATCTACATTATTCCGTGGTTTATTAAGTTTTCAAATTTACACTGACATTTTGATCACCCGGTACTTGCAACGCCACCTTCGTCCAGCGCTCAGCCGAAAGCGGCGACATTTCATGGAACAGCAGCCCATCGTCCTGCATGAAAATGCACGATGCAGAATCGCTCGGAGATACCGGTCTACAAAATATTAAAAGGGGCCGATATAAAGTATAGAGGATGTCGTTAAATATGAATGGATGTGTAGTAGTTACCGACGAGGAGTCTGAGGATAGGTGAGAGTTTTGACCAGGGTAGTATGTGCTTTGAGCTCGCTGCTGTCAAGCAGAGCAGGTAGTGTGCAGTGTCGACTCACAAGACGCGTGGGCAGAGAGCGAGGGCGTGCCGCGGTCGGCAGTGAAGGTCAGGCGGCAAGCAGGGCGCCGAGTCAGCCGGATTCCACGGCAGTGTCACGCTGAGGTCAACAGGCCAGCCACCGAACACGAGCACCACAGCCAGTACGTTACATATGGCGGGCGTGGCCGCTCTAGTAATGAAACATAGCCATCACTGTCTAACACAACACCACTTAAACACTATACATGTATATAGTTTTCCATTTTTGTTAGCCGGCCGCTGTGGCCGAGCGGTTCTAGGCGATTCAGTCCGGAACTGCGCTGCTGCTACGGTCGCAGGTTCGAATCCTGCCTCGGGCGTGGATATGTGTGATGTCCTTGGGTTAGTTAGGTTTTAGTAAATGAATCGAGTTCATTTACTTCCGGTACGATGGACGTGGAAGAATTATGGGTAAATTTTAAACACATCGTAAATCACGCATTGGACAAATATGTGCCGAAAAATTGGGTTGCGGACGGAAAAGACCCACCGTGGTTTAACAGCGCAATTCGGAGAATGCTCAGGAAGCAAAAGCAGTTGCACTCGCGGTACAAGAGAGATCGGGAGAATGAGGACAGGAAAAAGTTAGTAGAGATTCGTACTGCTGTAAAAAGAGCGATGCTCGAAGCATACAACCACTACCACCGTCATACCTTAGCAAAAGATCTTGCTGAAAACCCAAGGAAATTCTGGTCTTATGTAAAATCGATAAGCGGGTCGAAAGCTTCCATCCAGTCACTCACTGATCAGTCTGGCCTGGCAACGGAAGACAGTAAAAAGAAAGCTGAAATTTTAAATTTAGCATTTGAGAAATCTTTCACGCAGGAGGATCGTACAAACATACCGCCGTTTGAGTCTCGTACAGATTCCCGTATGGAGGACATAGTGATAGACATCCCTGGGGTTGTGAAGCAGCTGAATGGGTTGAAAATAATTAAATCTCCAGCTCCTGATGGGATTCGAATTCGGTTTTACAGAGAGTACTCTACTGCATTGGCTACTTACTTAGCTTGCATTTATCGCGGATCTCTTTCCCAAACGTTAAGTCCCGGGCGACTGGATAAAAGCGCAGGTGACGTCTGTATATAAGAAGGGTAGACGGACGGACCCTCAAAATTACCGACCAATATCCGTAACATCGGTTTGTTGATGGATTCTCGAACATATTCTCAGTTCGAATATAATGAATTTCCTTGAGACAGAGAAGTTGCTGTCCATGCATCAGCACGGCTTTAGAAAGCATCGCTCCTGCGAAACGCAACTCACCCTTTTTTCACATGATATGTTGCAAACCATGAATGAAGAGTATCAGACGGATGCCATATTCCTTGACTTCCGGAAAGCGTTTGATTCGGTGCCCCACTGCAGACTCCTAACTAAGGTACGAGGATATGGGATTGGTTCCCAAGTATGTGAGTGGCTCGAAGACTTCTTAAGTAATAGAACCCAGTACGTTGTCCTCGATGGTAAGTGTTCATCGGAGGTGAGGGTATCATCTGGAGTGCCCCACGGAAGTGTGGTAGGTCCGCTGTTGTTTTCTATCTACATAAATGATCTTTTGGATAGGGTGGATAGCAATGTGCGGCTGTTTGCTGATGATGCTGTGGTGTACGGAAAGGTGTCGTCGTTGAGTGATTGTAGGAGGATACAAGATGACTTGGACAGGATTTGTGATTGGTGTAAAGAATGGCAGCTAACTCTAAATATAGATAAATGTAAATTAATGCAGATAAATGGGAAAAAGAATCCTGTAATGTTTGAATACTCCATTAGTAGTGTAGCGCTTGACACAGTCACATATTTGGGCGTTGTAGTGCGAAATGAAGTGGGACAAGCATATAATGGCAGGTGTGGGGAAGGCGGATGTTCGTCTTCGGTTCATTGGTAGAATTTTGGGAAGATGTGGTTCATCTGTAAATGAGACCGCGTATAGAACGCTGGTGCGACCTATTCTTGAGTACTGTTCTAGCGTTTGGGATCCCTATCAGGTCAGATTGATGGAGGACATAGAAGCAATTCAGAGGCGGGCTGCTAGATTTGTTACTGGTAGGTTTGATCATCACGCGAGTGTTACGGAAGTGCTTCAGGAACTCGGGTGGGAGTCTCAAGAGGAAAAGAGGCGTTCTTTTCGTGAATCGCTACTGAGGAAATTTAGAGAACTAGCATTTGAGGCTGACTGCAGTACAGTTTTACTGCCGCCAACTTACATTTCGTGGAAAGACCACAAAGATAAGAGAGATTAGGGCGCGTACAGAGGCATATAGGCAGTCATTTTTCCCTCATTCTGTTTGGGAGTGGAACAGGGAGAGAAGGTGCTAGTTGTGGAACGAGGTACCCTCCGCCACGCACCGTATGGTGATTGCGGAGTATGTATGTAGATGTAGATGTAGATGTAGAAGTAGTTCTAAGTCAAGGGGACTGATGACCTCAGATGTTAAGTTCCATAGTGTTTAGAGCCATTTCAACCATATTTTCTTTTTTGTTTTGCTTTGTTTCGACTGGTACTTCAAGAAGAAGCAGTAAATGGTCATTCCGAGTCTGCTCCGTCTACACATTTTTATGACTGCTTCACGTGCCTGCAACGCCAACAGACGGCATCCAACGTCGCGGTGAGCTGTGGCCGTAATGTCTTGGTTTACCGCTGTACAAACACCGACATATAGGCAACGGAGTCAGGTGGCATTCGAGTCTCCTCAACATTTGTGCAGAAAATGTGGGGACTTGGACTATGTCGACATTATTACGACATGCTTCCAAAATGGACCAACGTCCTCTTAATCTTTTCTTGGTTGTCGAAGGACAAACACCGGTAGACATCCATCGGGGAATGACGCTACACCGAGGGTATCCACTTGGGACATGCCCTACTTTACTTTCTTTTCTGTGGAACATTTGTCGTCCAGTATAAAGTACTGGGTTCGATTAGTCAAATATTCCTCGAGACAATCAGCACAGCCATTCTCCGACATTAACCTAAATTCAATTATTATAAAATGCTATAAAATATAAATAGACTAGAAAACATTACAATTTAAATAGTGCAAGATAAGATTAAAAAAAATGTAAATGTCGTGGGACTAGGGTCTCCCGTCAGGTTGACCGTTCACCAGGTGCAAGTCTTTCGCTTTGACGCCACGTCGGCGACTTCCGCGTCGATGGGGATGAAATGATGAAAATTAGGACAACACAACACCTAGTCCCTGAGCGGAGAAAATCTCCGCCCCAACCGTGAATAGAACCCGGGCCCTTTGGATTGACGTTCTATCGTGCTGACCACTCTGCTAACTGGGGCATCCGATTGACAACGATTTTCAGAAGTTACGAGTGCTATAGGCCATAGCCAGCGGCGGAGAGAGAAGTGTTTGCTCATAAGAAATGGACATCAGGGAAAGGAAAGGTGCATCAAACCTCAAGAGTCAAGTGAAAGGAAACTTGCAGCCAGATTCGGCATGAAAGTGTCACCCCTGATGTAGACAGACAAACAGCAAAAAGCTAAAGAGACTAGCGTAGCAACAAGCAGGAATGGTTGTTCAACATCTCCCTGCATGAATTATCCTAATCTCCCTAATTGCAATGTATATCGTAAGTCATGCATTAAACAACTCCAGGAATAAATGTCACAGCAACAGCTTTATTAGTGATGCTCTGCATTGCCGTAATAATCCATTATTATTCAGTGGCTGACTGACATGTATATTCGCCCACCTTGCTGCGCTGCTGAATACATTTTAGATGAGATAATTATTTTCTCCGTATCGTCACTCTTACTGGCACTTGAACATTAAGAGTTGCCACAGATTCTGCAGCACTTTTTAAATTACATTAGTCAGTTAAAGGGCTGCTGTTTTTTAGGTATTGCAACAGTTAATTAAGCAAAGAGCAACGTGTTTTCGTCCTTGTGGGAATTATTTAATTATTCGCACTACTTTAAAATTGGTATGCTTTATTGTATTTTATATCAATTACATTTAACGTCACAGTCAAATGGTTATTTCGTTTCTTCTTATTGTGTAAATATTGCGTAAGGGAAGCTATTGTAACTAGTTGTGAAAACAGTAAATTAATGGACAGCGACAGAGGTCGAGGAACTCATCATTTCTTATTCTGTGGCGGCCAGAAACCATCAGCACCCCTCCCTTAAGATACAGAAGACTCCATGAGATTTTTAAAGACGTTTTGGTGTTGTGGACGACCAATGTTTGGAAATATCGTCGGTAATCTACGTTTAGCAAAGTGGTTGCCATTGGAATTCTTACACTACCACTGGAGTGTCTACCCAGATTGAAGCTATGTACAAGTGATTTTTTTTTTTTTTTGGTAGAGCTAATTGACTAGAAAATCATCGAAAGCACACTGCACTTTGCAGTTTCTCACAGTCTCCAGAAAATGTAATTCTTGACTATAAAAAACGATACGGCCAGTGATAATGTTAATTTGTATTTAGTGAAATGTTTCCAATTTCAGAATGTTGTAGTCAGAAAGTGTGGATTGCAAGAAGCTGTAGTGTCGTGGAATCAACTGCCACAGTGGAAACGCTACTGACGTGCTGCCCTACACCCAAAGAATCCGGCAGACAATGCCTATTGGCTGGGGTAGTTTAAGGGCAAGTCCAGCAGCAGAAGCAACATTCTGTTGTTTAGATGTGTTTCTTGCGCAAGAAAACGATTAACCTAATAAACGAACACAAAGAGAAGTTTGCCGACGAAGCAGAAGTACCAACATGAGTTGCTTGGGCATTCCCGAGGGACTAGTCATAGAAATGGTTGGCGAGACGTCAAGATGTCGTTTTGAAATCCCCACAATATTTTATCGGCACAGATGAGCGACATGTTCACGTTCGACGGACACACTGATGAGCTACAAATGAAGCCTCCCTTTCATGCCTGTCTAATAAGCACGCATGGGTCGACAGCAGCCCGCTCTTATTCCGAACTTTATGAAACTAATTCAGGTCTTCCTATACCCGTACGGGGAGGAGATGGTGAAAGAAGTGAATACTTTCAATAAATTTCGGAATAAGACGAGCAGACTGCACTATTCACTTAGATATCGGTCAGCTGCGCCGATGAAATATTGTGGGGGTTTCATGATGATATGCGTCGTCTCGCTGGTGAACCATTTCTATAATAGTACTAATGGTTGAATGACTGGCTATGGTGTCAGAAGTGGTCTTGTAGGGCAGAAAGTAGTTTTCTTTTTTCTATTTCCTTGTTGTGATATTAGGTTTTATTCATTGTAGTACTATCATAAGATCAATGACTTTCATTGCAATTTTTAAAGTGTCAGGTAATAAGAATTATTATACAATCGTTTTTATTAGATTATCATCTAAGGCTAAATCCCAAAAACACGAAGGCGGGCGCATTTTACTTAAGGAACATTTACATCTACATCTACATGGCTACTCTGCAATTCACACGTAAGTGCCTGGCAGAGGGTTCATCGAACCATTTCCATACTACTACTCTATCATTCCACTTTCGAAAGGCGCGTGGGAAAAAGGAACACCTAAATCTTTCCGTTAGAGCTCTGGGTGGGTGACAACAAAATATTTTCGCATTCGGAAGAAGAAAGTTGGTGATTGAAATTTCGTAAATAGATCTCGCCGCAAAGATAACCGCCTTTGCTTCAGTGACTGCCACCCCAACTCGCGTATCATATCATATCAGTGACACTCTCACCCCTATTGCGCGATAACAAGAAACGAGTTGCCCTTCTTTGCACTTTTTCGATGTCCTCCGTCAATCCTACCTGGTAACGATCCCATACCGCGCAGCAACATTCCACCAGAGGCCGGACAATAATGTAGGCTGTCTCTTTAGTGGGTATGTCGCATCTTCTAAGTGTTCTGCCAACAAAGCGCAATCTTTGTTTCGCCTTCCCCACAATATTATCTATGTGGTCTTTCGAATTTAAGTTGCTCGTAATTGTAATTCCTAGGTATTTAGTCGAATTCACAGCTCTTAGATGTGTGCGATTTATCGTATACCCAAAATTTATCGGATTTCTTTTAATACCCATGTGGATGACCTCGCACTTTTTTTGGTTTAGTGACAATTGCCACTCTCCAAGAGGAAATCACGAATCCAGCCACACAACTGGGACGATAGTCCATATGCACGCAATTTGGTTAATAGTCGCTTGTGAGAAACGGTATCAAAAGCCTTCTGGAAATCTAGGAACATGGAATCGATCTGAGATCCCTTGTCGACAGCACTCATTACTTCATGGGAATAACGAGCTAGCTGTGTTGCACAAGAACGATATTTTCTGAATCTGTGTTGGTTACGTATTAATAAGTCATTTTCTTCAAGGTAATTCATGATGTTAGAGTACAGTATATGTTCCAAAATCCTACTGCAAATTGATGTCAGTGATATGAGTCTGTAATTCAATCGGCTACTCCTATTTCCTTTCTTGAATATTGATGTGACAACGGAGAAGCTCGGTAGGAACTGGACGTCACGTGGCAAGACAAAAGGCTTCAACGTTGCGCAACACTTGTGTGTATGCGAATTACTCTTGACCGTACACTGTCCTTCAAGAAACATTCCCATAATACCAGGCAGAATATCAATGCAAGGGTCAATATTTTGAGGAAGCTAACAGACATCACCTGGGGAGCTAAACCTCACAGCCTCACAACTTCTGCTCTTGCATTGAGAGTTTCCGCTGCAGATTACGCCTCGTGTGCGTGGAATGTATCTACAGACACCAAGCAGGCTGTCACTGCAGTCATTGAGACAGTCGCTATGCAAGAATCCAACTGTAGTCGACAAGTCCTTCCACATTCCGTCACTGCCGATGCAGAGAGGGCAAAGCACACCAATGATCCCTGTTGTCCACTACACGATCATCATGCTGTAGATTGCTGACTGAAATCCAGAAAGAACTTTATCTCTAGGACTGGAGGTAACACGGGCGTCCAACCAGACGTAAACCCGTCGGCACACGGACCGTGCCTCCGAACGTTGAGCGTTGAGCGTGCCGAGTTTCTGACGTCATAGCGTGGAATAGCACGCTCGGGAGTCTTTCCGAACGTGCAGAGCAGTATCTGGCGTGTCAGATATTCTGAGCCCGCGTCTGAGCGTTGACCAATGAGATAGCACAACGCCACCTACGTCACAAGCACGCCGTCTCCCTTCAGTACAGAGTTGTGAGGCGCCATATTGGCATTCGTTTCAAGCCTGTATGTATATATGCTGTTTCTGAGCACCAGCAAATCGAAAATCACTGAAAACCCGTTGTTAAGTGTGTGATTCGTTCCAATAAAATAATGAGGAACATCATATTCGCGGCAAAAGAATTATTGTAACTTCCGTCTTATGAGAGTAAGAGTATTTGAAGACAGCGAGACACTAAAGATCCACCCAAAACGCATTGGTGCAATTTGTTATAATTAAATTTAAATTAGTAACATATCTACGATTAAGGTTTTCAGCAACACGTAACACAATTTGATTAGATACAGCAGGTACGATGTTTGTTTAGCGAAGTAGCCGGCACGGTAGCTCAGCGTGTTCGGTCAGAGGGTAATGTGCCCTCTGTAATAAAAAAAAAGAAAAAAAACTGAGTTAACAGATCAACAACGAACTTAAATGGATATCTTACGACGTCCGCCCCGAGCAGATGCAACGAACAAAAGCGAACAAAATGAAAATTTAAAAAAAAATTAAAAAAAGGGAGTAGCGTCACTGTCCCGTATGAAGTTGTTTGTTGGGGCGGTGGTTCGCGTCTTGACACTTCGAAATTTTTTTCCTAACATTCGCGTTTTTATTAGGTTCTGATACTTTATTATTAGTTTAATATAAGTATATACTATAATATTTGATGTTATGTAAACCTTTTTTGAGGGGTGACTTTGTTCGATTGGCTTAATCTACAGGACAGCTTCCGCTACTTGTATAAAGATATTTTTCTCCTTTTTCTTTTACGCATTTACAAACATTCTGCTACTGGGGAGGAACAGTGATCAAGTAAGAATGACCTTGGGGTTTTACCAAAAAGGAGGAAATCATGGTTCAAAAATGGTTCAAATGGCTCTGAGCACTATGGGACTTAACAGCTATGGTCATCAGTCCCCTTAGAACTTAGAACTACTTAAACCTAACTAACCTAAGGACATCACACAACACCCAGTCATCACGAGGCAGAGAAAATCCCTGACCCCGCCGGGAATCGAACCCGGGAACCCGGGCGTGGGAAGCGAGGAAATCATGAAAAAATGTTTATCTTATGCGGAGAAGTACTCCAAATTTGTAACACTCTGTTTGCAATGCAACTTTTATAAGCCTGTGTCCTTATTTATTGGACTGGTACTTCCCTTTTCGTGAACGATGGAATAAATGTGCGTTTTAATAGAGCTAACGTGGGAATTTTACGCGCACCCGTTGAGTAAACAGTGTGATTTACGAGCTAGAAACATCCCTCAACTGCCGCTGGAGTGCGTTGCGATCGCGTATATCACGTTGTACCGTATGCACAAGTCGCATCGTTCCTGAGCGTTCAGCAGCACGTTGAACTTTGCACAGTCAACCTTAACGTTCGACAGCACGGTCCGTGTACCGACAGCTTAAGAGTAAGCTGCCGCCAGATATCCCTGCAGATGAAGCTGTAGCCCCAAAAACGAGCTGCTCTATCCTGTTTGGAGATCACTCAGACGTCTTAGGTGGCGTGCCCAGCTGTAAGACCAACATCAAAAATGATGCACTCTTCCAGCTGATGAAGACATGTCCTGCGAGTGCGGGACCACAGAAGATGCGGGCCACTTGCTCGTGCTATTGGAACAATCACGCACGACAGAGAAAAATAACGGGACCATCAGATTTAGTACGTGCTCGAAATGCTAACCGGTCAGGGAAGAATTGAATTAGGCAGTGAAATGTCGGTCGTGCTCCCCGCCCGCTGCCGCGCCTGTATTCCCACGTCCCACCCGGTCTCCATCTCTCCACCCTCCTTACCCTCTCCCGAGGTGGCTTCCGCCAGCTCCCCCTCCCTGATGATGTCCTCCTCCCTTCCATTTACCCCTCCTATCAACTTTGATCCTCCCCCCCATTCCCTGTTTCCTTTCCTTTAGGCACCGTCCCTCCCTTCTCTTTCCTTTTTCCCCCGTCCCCCGTCCTCCACCCCTCTTCCCCCGGGCTTCCCCTCCCCCTTCCTCCCTCCCCCACTCTCCCCTGCCCATGGCATCTCTGCTCTCCCCTCTCCCTCTCCCACTCCCCTTCCTCCTCCTCCTCTCTTGGCAGGTCCCCGGACTCGCACACACTCAGTGAACATTCGCGCGCCGGAGGTCATCGCCATTAGTGTCTCGTGTGTGTGCCTTCGTTTGTGTTTAGTGTTTGTTCGCCGAAACGCCGCCACTGTTCACGTGTACCGTCGCCATCATCCCTGTTTTGTGCGCCGTGTCCACTAGTGTCAGTGATGTTTTCTCGTCAGGCGTGAACGGCTCCGTGTTTTTTTGTTTTTTGGTGTCTACATTGTTTTGCCCACCATTTTTGATTGTATTCTCTGTGTCCCCTCTATTTATTACTTTTTGTAAATCTCAAGGCTGAAGAGCGGCGTACTCAGTTGCTGACAGCCCGCCTTGTGAAAGGTGATAAAAATTACAATAAAGAAAAAAAAAAAGTCGGCCGTGCGACATGTGTCGGCTTCCTTACCGCCACCCTCCTTCTTCTCCGTGGTGTGCGGCTGCTTGGAGACGGTGGCGGCGCGCGCCGCGAGGCACGAGGGCGCCTTCATGCGGGGGCGGCACTCGTCGCCGGGCAGCGACGCGCCCTGCGCGGCCGGCGGCGCCACGCCCCCCGCGGCGGGGGCGGCGGCCACCACGGCCGCGTACTGCTCCGGAGGCAGGTCGCCGTCGCGGCAGTAGTCGGCCTGGTAGGTGGTGCGCAGCCGGTCGCGGTACACGCGTGCGATCAGGTCCTCCGGCGGCAGCCGCTCCAGCACTTGGAACAGGAACGGGTACTTCTCCTGCAGCTGTGGGCACACCGCGACACAACCGCGCAGCGTCACTCAGGGGCAGAGAACACACTGATTAGCTAGAACATTATCACCTGCTATCAGTATAAACCAAGTAGGGACTGCAGCGACAAAACCTACTTGGCCAGCCCAGTGCAACGGGCACGCTCACTACGATTAGCTCGGTGAGCAGGCCACAACAGTAGGTTTATATATGAACTGGCACAACTGTAATCACTGCAGAGTAGATTAGATTAGAATTAGAATAGATTAATAAAATAGATTAACCTTGCTCATAGTTATGCCAGTTTAAGAAAATTATTGTAACAATGCTTCTGTTTCATGTTGTATCATATATAGACCCACTAATTAGTAAAGGTGATGGGTTTTGTTGTGTCATTATATTGTATTGTATTGTGTTAATAAAGATTTTTTTCTTTTTTTCTTTACCCCTAAGGTAAGTCTTTCCGCTCCCGGGATTGGAATGACTCCTTACCCTCTCCCTTAAAACCCACATCCTTTCGTCTTTCCCTCTCCTTCCCTCTTTCCTGACGAAGCAACCGTTTGTTGCGAAAGCTTGAATTTTGTGTGTATGTTTGTGTTTGTTTGTGTGTCTACCGACCTGCCAGCGCTTTTGTTTGGTAAGTCTCATCATCTTTCTTTTTAGATATATTTTTCCCACGTGGAATGTTTCCCTCTATAATATTCATATATATATATATATATATATATATATATATATATATATATATATATATATATATATATATATGGACTCGCATTCAGGAGAGCGACGGTTCAAATCCGCCATCCTAATTTAGGTTTCCCGTGATTTCCCTAATTCCTTCAGGCAAATGCCGGGATGGTTCCTTTGAAAGAGCACGGACGATTTCCTTCGCCATCCTTTCCTAATCTGATGGGACAGATGATTTCGCTGTTTGCGCCACTCCCGCAAACCAGCCAAAATCTGTACTGCGCCGCGGAGAAAGGCTGGCGGCAGCTCCATTATACTCTGTGGAACACGGATATGCACATCCATGGGTCCATAACAGCTCGTACAAGTCACCATGATGCCCAAGTAGTATCGTATACTTGTTGCAGACCACGACACCCCTTCATGACGATCAAGTTTCACAATGGCAGTGGCATTTTTCAACAAGGTAAAGCACCATGACACAAGACCAGGAGTGTGATGCAGTGATTCGAGGAACACACTGGCTGGTTCAAATTGACGTGGCCAGATCTGAACCCAGTCGAGCACATCTGGGGTGGGACTGAACTTGGCTTCAGAGCTCATTGCCTCCTTCCCGGAATTTATGAGAATTAGGTGACTTGTGCGTCCAGATGTGATGACAACTCCCTCCAGCGACCTACCAAGGGCCTCATTGCTTCAGTGCCACGAGGCGTCGCCACTGTTACTCGTGCCAGAGGTGGACATACCGGCCATTAGATATGTGGCTATAATGTTCTGGCTGATTAGGCTGATTAGTGTATACACACAGGGTGATTCTTATTAACGTGTAAAAACCTCTGAAGCAACGAAGATGACTCTGAGACAAGTAATTCAATAAACGACACATGGGGCCTTAGTTGGTAGGAAATAACCAAAATGTGGGTAAGAAATGTTGAAGATGTGACGTACAGCGGTGGAGCTTGTCAACATGTTGCATCTGGTCATCCCAATCTAAGCCAAGTATTCATGTCGTAGTGGCTCCGGGCCTAAGTGCGCGGCAATAGCGCGTGGGGCTCAGGGTTCGAGTCTGGCGGGCAGTATTTTTTTCGCTCAGTTGGACAATTAAGCGTTTGCATTGAGGTAAGATTTAATATTCTATTTATCGTCTCGCAGACTCCGTTGGTTTATTGCAATGTACTGTGCAATAAAAATCTACAGTACTGCGTCACAAGTAAGTGAGTGTAAGCTTCCGAAATGCGTTGTTACCAGTAAATGACCTATGTTTTCTTTACTAAATAATGTCTGCAAACAAAAAATAGAAGGGACAAAAGGAAAGAAATACAAAGCAAGAGTAGCTTTTCCTTGGTCACACCAAGGAAACAATGTCGTAACTTCTATCTTCACAACACATCGGCGTTGAAATCTGCACCATTTGTCCGAATGAAAGTACTCCATCGCTCAATCATCCCCTTCATGCGCAAGCCCAACCGCTGCATTTGCGGCCAAGTACGTTATCTGCTGAAGTCACGTGTGTAACATTTCTCATCCACTTTTGCGGTATTTCCCGACGTTTGCGGCCCAATGTGACTCATATTAAATTACTTGTCTTAGCAATATCTGTGTCGCTTCAGAGGTTTTTAAACGTTCATAAGAATCACAATGTATAATTACATATAATGGCAATATATAGAAAAATGCATCGATGTTTCCTAAACATCGATTGTTCCTTGCAAATGACATTGTTTCCGAAAGAAACTTTTTACACTGTCTATAGTATCACCAACATCGAGTCACTGAACTCAATAATAGACTGGAAAGATTTTGTAGACGAAACCAAACCATGACTCGTGATGACACGACAGCCATGTTAAGTCGGGGCATGCTTCTGGGAAGAGCTAGTTTCACTCTCGGCTTACTGTTAAGTGACATCAGAACGATGTTTCCAGAATGAGATTTTCACTCTGCAGCGGAGTGTGCGCTGATATGAAACTTCCTGGCAGATTAAAACTGTGTGCCGGACCGAGACTCGAACTCGGGATCTTTGCCATTTGCGGGCAAGTGCTCTACCAACTGAGCTACCCAAGCACGACTCCCGCCCCGTCCTCACAGCTTTACTTCCGCCAGTACCTCGTCTCGTACCTTCCAAACTTTACAGAAGCTCACCTGCGAACCTTGCAGAACTAGCACTCCTGAAAGAAAGGATATTGCGGAGACATGGCTTAGCCACAGCCTGGGGGATGTTTCCAGAATGAGATTTTCACTCTGCAGCGAAGTGTGCGCTAAGGCCGTGGCTAAGCCATGTCTCCGCAATATCCTTTCTTTCAGGAGTGCTAGTTCTGCAAGGTTCGCAGTTCGAGTCTCGGTCCAGCACACAGTTTTAATCTGCCAGGAAGTTTCATCAGAACGATGTGTCACTAGATTCACTCTGTCACTAGACCTTGTGAATCGTGACATATTCGGAAATAAATGTCCAAATAATTGTGAGAAGCAACCATACAAATGTCACTGCTGCTCATCTCACTTACGGAAATGTAATACACTCCTGGAAATGGAAAAAAGAACACATTGACACCGGTGTGTCAGACCCACCATACTTGCTCCGGACACTGCGAGAGGGCTGTACAAGCAATGATCACACGCACGGCACAGCGGACACACCAGGAACCGCGGTGTTGGCCGTCGAATGGCGCTAGCTGCGCAGCATTTGTGCACCGCCGCCGTCAGTGTCAGCCAGTTTGCCGTGGCATACGGAGCTCCATCGCAGTCTTTAACACTGGTAGCATGCCGCGACAGCGTGGACGTGAACCGTATGTGCAGTTGACGGACTTTGAGCGAGGGCGTATAGTGGGCATGCGGGAGGCCGGGTGGACGTACCGCCGAATTGCTCAACACGTGGGGCGTGAGGTCTCCACAGTACATCGATGTTGTCGCCAGTGGTCGGCGGAAGGTGCACGTGCCCGTCGACCTGGGACCGGACCGCAGCGACGCACGGATGCACGCCAAGACCGTAGGATCCTACGCAGTGCCGTAGGGGACCGCACCGCCACTTCCCAGCAAATTAGGGACACTGTTGCTCCTGGGCTATCGGCGAGGACCATTCGCAACCGTCTCCATGAAGCTGGCCTACGGTCCCCCACACCGTTAGGCCGTCTTCCGCTCACGCCCCAACATCGTGCAGCCCGCCTCCAGTGGTGTCGCGACAGGCGTGAATGGAGGGACGAATGGAGACGTGTCGTCTTCAGCGATGAGAGTTGCTTCTGCCTTGGTGCCAATGATGGTCGTATGCGTGTTTGGCGCCGTGCAGGTGAGCGCCACAATCAGGACTGCATACGACCGAGGCACACAGGGCCAACACCCGGCATCGTGGTGTGGGGAGCGATCTCCTACACTGGCCGTACACCACTGGTGATCGTCGAGGGGACACTGAATAGTGCACGGTACATCCAAACCGTCATCGAACCTATCGTTCTACCGTTCCTAGACCGGCAAGGGAACTTGCTGTTCCAACAGGACAATGCACGTCCGCATGTATCCCGTGCCACCCAACGTGCTCTAGAAGGTGTAAGTCAACTACCCTGGCCAGCAAGATCTCCGGATCTGTCCCCCATTGAGCATGTTTGGGACTGGATGAAGCGTCGTCTCACGCGGTCTGCACGTCCAGCACGAACGCTGGTCCAACTGAGGCGCCAGGTGGAAATGGCATGGCAAGCCGTTCCACAGGACTACATCCAGCATCTCTACGATTGTCTCCATGGGAGAATAGCAGCCTGCATTGCTGCGAAAGGTGGATATACACTGTACTAGTGCCGACATTGTGCATGCTCTGTTGCCTGTGTCTATGTGCCTGTGGTTCTGTCAGTGTGATCATGTGATGTATCTGACCCCAGGAATGTGTCAATAAAGTTTCCCCTTCCTGGGACAATGAATTCACGGTGTTCTTATTTCAATTTCCAGGAGTGTATATCGTTTTTTTTATCAGATGGAAGTCACAAAATTGAACAATCTCAGTCCTGAGAAAAGAGCGCTCTTATGTATAAGTAACATCGAATATTGGTAAACAATTTGTATATTGTGTATTAAATAGGGGACCTACAAACGACGGAGCGGCTTCGTCCCAGCATAACCCTCAGTGGTTCACAACCCCTCAACAGGCCACAGCAGTACACCCCACCCTATCGCCGCCGCACACCAAACCCAGGGTTATTGTGCGGTTCGGCCCCCAGTGGACCCCCCTCTCATACCAGGCGAGCGTAGCCCCAAATGTTTGCGTGTAGAGTAATTATGGTGTACACACATGTGGAGACAGTGTTTGCGCAGCAATCGCCGACATAGTGTAACTGAGGCGGAATCAGGGGAACCAGCCCGCATTCACCGAGGTAGATAGAAAAGTGCCTTAAAAACCATCCACAGACTGGCCGGCACACCGGACCTCGACACTAATACGCCGGGCGGATTCGTGCTGGGGACCGGCACGCCTTCCCGCTGGGGAAGCAGCACGTTAGACCGCGCGGCTAGCCGGGCGGGCTTTTCCAAACATACTTCTATTGC
This sequence comes from Schistocerca cancellata, assembly GCF_023864275.1. Classification (NCBI taxonomy): domain Eukaryota; kingdom Metazoa; phylum Arthropoda; class Insecta; order Orthoptera; family Acrididae; genus Schistocerca; species Schistocerca cancellata. Next base: position 159,502,076 of record NC_064632.1, read on the forward strand.
ATTAATAAGAAAGCTTCAAAATGTTATACAAATGCAAAAGTATACAAAAAAAGTATTATAACACAGCACGGCGCAAACCTACTTCTTACACTTCTGTAACTCCCCGTCTCTAACCATTTTTTTTCTTCTTTTTCTTTATTGGAATCCAATTTCCTCCACCCCCAGAGGGGTGTGGCGGGCTGGCAGCAGCGTAATATGCTGCTCTACAGCCTACAGAAATATTAAAAAATATAATGAGAATAGGAACAAACAAGAAAAACAGGCGATAAAATGGTGACATAGTAAAAAACTGTGAAATGGTAGATAGTTGTGGAATTTAAAATATAAAAACACTGCGATGACGATGCGGTTGAAGACACACAAGTAGTAGACAGGCAAAATTAAAAAAAAAAAAACATGGCGACAGTCTAGTTTCTGTTCGCACGAGATAAAAAACACAACTAGCGACATTATGGCAGCTGTTCGCAACACTGGCAGGGGACGCACATCACTAAACACTCATTCATACCAGCACTACATAGGTGACACGGCGGCAGACGGGGGGGGGGGGGGGAGGACCTGGACCTATGAAGGGGAAAAAGGGGGGAGGAAAGGGAAAACCAAAAAGGGGAAGCTGATGGAGGGAGGGGACATAGAAAAGGGGGGGCTGGGCGGACACGAGAAGGAGTGGGAAAAGCAGTGGAGGGGAGAGAGAAAAGACTCGACAGAGAGAAGGGAGGCAGAAGGAGGGTAGGCAGGGAAAAAACGGGATGGATGGGGGAGAAGAGGGAGCCTGGAAAGGACAGAGGATAGGACGGGGAGATGAGGATCCGAGTTGATAGGAGGGATAAATGGAGGGAGAGAGAGCGCATCATCCAGGAGGGGGAGTCGATTGAAGCCACCTTGGAAAAGGAGATGAAGGGTGTAGAGGTGAAGGGTACGGGAGGCACAACAGTGAGGGGGCGGCAGAGGGCGGGGGTTGGAGCAACTAGGGGATGAGGGGGATCAAGGCGACGGGAGGTGTAGAGGATTCGGATATGTTCGAGGAAAAGGAGCAGATGGGGGAAAGGAATCAGGTTGTACAGGATCCACGTGGAGGACGGGAGGTGTATACAGAAGGTGAGGCAGAGTGCATGGACCCATAGGATCTGGAGGGACTTATAGAATTTGGGGGGGGGCGGATATCCAGGTGGGACTGGCATAACAGAGGATAGGACGGATTAAGGATTTGTAGGTGTGGAGGATGGTAGAGGGGTTCAACCACCATGTCCGGCCAGAGATATGTTTGAGGAGTCGGAGGAAGTTATGGGCTTTGGAATGGATAGTGCGGAGATGAGGGATCCAGGTGAGGTGATGGCCGATAGTGAGGCCAAGGTAGGTGAGGGTGGGGGATAGGCGGACAGGACGGGTGCAGATGGTAAGGGAGAAATCCAGGAGCCGGAAGGAGCGAATGGTACGACCTACGATGATTTCCGGGGTCTCGGAAGGATTGATTTCCAGGAGCCACTGATTACACCATGCGGCAAAAAGGTCAAGGTGATGCTGGAGAATGTGTCAAGACCGTTGAAAGGTAGGAGCGAGGGCAAGGAAGGTGGTGTCATAGGCATACTGCAGGAGGTGTACTGGAGGGGGTGTTGGGGCATATCTGCTGTGTACAGGAAGTAATGGAGAGGGGAGAGGACAGAGCCCTGGGGCACACCTGTGGAGGGATAGCTCTAACCATACGACTTTCAGCAACAGTGTATTTCATATTAGGATCTGCTGAAAGCTTTTACTGCCAATTGGTCATTATCTGACATTTAATTATAACAAATCGTATTGTCGTATCACGTATCGATACCGTGCCATGGGCGTCTTACTTTGGTGACGGAATGGCAAAGATTATTTTCGACACTGACTAATCGCGCGGGGTCGGGCAGACCCAATGGTGCACACCCGATAAGCCACACCTCCAGCGGCTCCGTACCACAAGCGCCTCCTGCTGCCACTATATAGGACCGTCGGCGGCAGCCGCTCCACTCACTTGCACCATTACGCTACGACACTTTCGTTTGTGATTAGGACAGCGAGTCTCTTCCTAGTTTCTATGGTATGATCTAGAATCCAGTTCGTGCTAATTATTTGTAATGAATCATCGTTCACTTGGAGAAACACAAGTTACATAATTCTTTTGTTTGTTGTGTTATCTTGTTCGCTAATCGTTTCTGCTCCTGTTCAGCGTTCCTACGACAACTGCTTGCACTCTGCAGCCCACCTCTCCTTACCCTTGTGAACTAAGTCGAAAACAACATGTACCAAACAAAGGAAGTAGGTTACAGTACGCTTGTTCGCCCACTGCTTGAATACTGCTCGCCGGTGTGGGATCCGTACCAGATAGGGTTGATAGCAGAGATAGAGAAGATCCAACGGAGAGCAGCGCGCTTCGTTACACGATCATTCAGTAATCGCGAAAGCGTTACGGAGATGATAGATAAACTCCAGTGGAAGACTCTGCAGGAGAGACACTCAGTAGCTCGGTACGGGTTGTAAGTAGGCTGTTTATGTTTTCTTTATGTAAGTAGGCTGTTTATGTTTTCTTATTGGCAACGTTACGTAGCGCTCTATATGAAAATCACTGGCTGTGCTGTGTGCAGTCTGTGGCTAGTTTGCATTGTTGTCTGCCATTGTAGTGTTGGGCAGCGGCAGCTGGATGTGAACAGCGCATAGCGTTGCGCAGTTGGAGGTGAGCCGCCAGCAGTGGTGGATGTGGGGAGAGAAATGGCGGAGTTTTGATATTTGTAAGAATGGATGTTATGAACTGCTATATATATTATGACTATTAAGGTAAATACAATGTTTGTTCTCTATTAAAATCTTTCATTTGCTAACTATGCCTACTAGTAGTTAGTGCTTTCCGTAGTTTGAATCTGTTATTTAGCTGGCAGTAGTGGCGCTCGCTGTATTGCAGTAGTTCGAGTAACGGAGATTTTTGGTGAGGTAAGTGATTTGTGAAAGGTATAGATTAATGTTAGTCAGGGCCATTCTTTTGTAGGGATTTTTGAAAGTCAGATTGCGTTGCGCTAAAAAAAAAATATTGTGTGTCTGTTTAAGCACAGTCTTGTATAATTGTTGAAAGGGGACGTTTCATATGTCGACCCTTAGCGGAGGATACCTCACTGGAATCTTCTGATTTTTTCTTGTAGTTTGTGTAATTAGTGTAGATTTTGTTTATTGCTAGCATGTAATTGTAGAGAGAATTTCCTTTGTAGTTGTAGTTTTTCATTCTTGTACATTAAAACAGTTGTGTCATGCATGTAGATTTGCACCAAGTATTTCGCAGCTGCGCTTGCAATTAATTAGATATTATTTTCAGTGCTATGTTAATGTGTTCCCCTATTTTGGCTCTTCAAATTGTGTTTTTCTGTGTTGTCGTGTGAAATATTGTGACAATAATGGCGTAATACTAGGCTCCAAAGTAAACTGAGAAATGACAGTGAAGACGAAAGCAGTGTGTTAGCGCCACCGTGTAATGAATTAACTAATGTTCAACATAGTAATTTGGTAATTGTGCATAGGGAAATGGAGCAGGCGGCAAACAATGGCGTAGGCAGTGAAACAATTAGTGAACAGGGAAGCATTATCGATCGATCGCTCGGCAACAGCTCGCCTCAGGAATCCGAAATGACAGGACACAGTTTTACAAATACTGTAGATTCAGGTTTTGCGTCCTCACCGTTTTCTCAAATAAGTCAAGACACATTTTCTGCTTCTCAAAATGTGAATGCTGCTGGTGCAAATGCACTGCCGAAAAGCGTAGAGGAACAGATTCCAGACACTAATGCATTGTTATTACAATTAATGCAACAAATGGGAAAAAGTCTTCAAAAGTTAGACACAATGGAACAAAATCAGAGACAAACACAGCAAAAGCTCCAAAAGTTAGACACAATGGAACAAAATCTTCAAAAGTTAGACACAATGGAACAAAATCTTCGGAAGTTAGACACCACACTTGAACAAACACGTGAAGATTTAACTACTGAGTTACATAACATTGAATCGAAATGTCAAAAAGTCTGTAATGACGTAAAAACACAAATTTGTGAGCATTTTCAACCTATTTTTTCGCGGCATGAAAATGCATTACAGAATCACGAAGCACCCATAAAAGAACTGCAAACCATTGTTCATGAGAATCATGAGACCTTGTGGGCTAAAATTGACTCAGTTGCATCTACCGACTGGTTACGCAACTTGCAAAAACTCATGAAAACTTAAAGGACACAGTAGATTCGATTTCAACACAAATGGACACATTGAAACTTGGTTCAGAAAAACACACTGAGGAAATGTGTTCACTATCGGAGAAAGTAGCCGAACTTTCGGATCAGGTCACTAACTTATCTACAAAGGTATATGATGATCTGAATGACACAAGACCTGTAGCCATCACTGACACAGCAGAGTGCGAACAAATTAGGAAATTCAAACAAAATCAGAATCAAATTAATACGCAACACCAAAGAGAAATCCGGGAAGTAGAAGATCAGCTGACACAGGTAATACAAGAATTACGTATTTCAGAGGCCACTCGCGCTCCAATACGGGAAGAGGGACATAGAAATACGGAACAGCCACAAAATAATAACTCAGGGCACTTTGGAAATTATGAAAGAAATTGGCAAGGTACACCGAATTTTGAGATGGAACCGCCGACACGACGTAACAATGACCGATATGCTACTCGCCGACACGATGATTTTGACTATAAGCTGTTGATTACTACACGTAAATTTAAAACGTTTAAGAATTCTGGCAACGACATTCATCCACAAGCGTGGCTCCATCAATTCTCTCATTGTTTTCCTCCCAACTGGTCATTAGAGCACAGATTAGAATTTATGTGTGGCTACATGGAGAATGAACCAGCTGTAAGAATGCGATCGGTCATTCACGATTGTCACAGTGAAGGAGAATTTTACCATGCGTTCCTCTCAGCATATTGGTCTCAAGCTACACAAGACCGAGTAAAACATAGCATCATACTGATGAAACATTTCGAACAATCTGAATTTTCCAGTCTTGTGAAATATTTTGAAGACATGTTGCACAAGAATCAGTACCTGTCAAACCCATACAGCCCCTCAGAACTCATCCGCATTTGCTTAATCAAACTGCCTGAACATTTACGACATATTATTATAGCAGGACGTTGGAAAGACGACATTGAAGCTTTTCAGGGACTGTTACAAGAACTGGAAATTGACACTGACAATCGCGGAACGCAAAAACAGAAGCACAACAATTACAGATCACATCCGTCACAATTCCGTGACGACAGAAACAATAACTGGACACGACAATTCTATTCTTACAACGTAAATCGTGACCAAAAGAGACACCACCCGTATGACAACCACTGGCAGAGTAATAGTTACAGAGAGAGATCGCATTTCCGTAGTAATGAATATGACAGAAACACTCATAGAAACAGACAATTTGGCAACCAGAACAATTATTATCACAGGAGACAGAATAACTTCAGATGCAATGGTCCACCGTGCAGTGATAATTCAGGGAGAAATTCTCCACCACTTAACCGACAAGAAAGAAACTACAGGAACTACCGACATGACGACAGACGATGTGATCGTAACGACAGACGTGAATTTCATCAGAACTGGCGGGATTTAAACAGGGCTGGGCCCTCTCGGCAAGGCGAATTTGTAGAAGTTAGGTCTCCTAATCCCAATAATGACGCGCGCCAACAAAGAAACAGACAATGACTCGCACCGCAGACAGCCACTTGCGCCTGCTGGCTCAGGGAAAAATAACATTGACGCTAACCTTGAGCAAAATTCCAGTATTCTTTACGTACGAATACTGCATGATAATTGCATTCAAGTTGAAACTCTGCGTACTGAGAAGAGCAAAGGGTTACACCACATCTCACATGTAAAACCGTTTATTGAAAGATAATCTGCTTTTTACCTTTGTCTTTGCCATAAAACGTTTCACTTCACGTTACTAGTATGCTTTAGAAACTGTTACCTTGCAACAATGTTTGAAGTATCCAGTCAAGAACCAAGAGAACTTATTTAAACAGAAATTATGAATGCATTGTTATTGCGAACAGCCGACACAGTGTTATTGTGTGTGTACATTCTCGCTTGTTAGTTGCACGATTACGTAACGACTATTAGGCTCATATACTTAGAACATTTACCAGTACTGCTAATGAGATTTTAATGCAACATTTTGGTTTACTTGAAAATACATTCTGGATTTAAGGTACTTTCTGTGAGATACCAGATGACACAGTGGTTAGTTTATGTGACAGCTACATGATTTTATCACAACACTACTAATGAGTGACAATTTACAATGTTGCTTTTGCGGTGTATCTGTTTTATATCTGCACAGTTTTTCTGAATTATTCTGGAAAGTAAAGCATGTTTTAGTAGTAACTTTTGTGGTATAGCTACAATGAGACATCCTTTTCAGTAGCACAACAATACGTTACATCACAGTCATCACAGAGATAAGCGTAATAAGTAAGATATCTATACGCAAAGAATTTCACTTTTGTTTATCATGAGGTAAGTACATTGGCTTCTGCAGAATTAGCTTTCGGAGGAAAATAACTACGACACTTCCACAGAGATTATCTTACAGCAAGACGTACATTTAGCGCTACAGGACACGTATTTGAGTGATTAATTTTGTACTTAAATCATTTATTTTTAAAGATATTTGAAGTACAATGATACAAAGGTTTTCCGTGATACATTTCATTCCATTGCTGTAATCTGTAACACCTGAGGGTATAATTACATTAATCCTCAGGGGGGTACACGCTTACTTTGTGTACCATGTGTTTGGCAAGCACAAGGAGCCCTAGCTAATATGGTATTTGCTTATACAACTTTACACATCGGTACCATATTTCTCCAACACATAATTACACAGCCATCTGATTATTTAACAGAGAAACAAACATTTTTTTTACTACATCAGTGACACATGTTTACGCAATTACACAGTTGGGTAACTTCACACTTACGAAATTGTATTTTGTCTGTACTTTGTGAACTGTTCATATTTTTTCGGACCCATTGTGATATTATGAGAGCTTTGAATGATATACACTCCTGGAAATTGAAATAAGAACACCGTGAATTCATTGTCCCAGGAAGGGGAAACTTTATTGACACATTCCTGGGGTCAGATACATCACATGATCCCACTGACAGAACCACAGGCACATAGACACAGGCAACAGAGCATGCACAATGTCGGCACTAGTACAGTGTATATCCACCTTTCGCAGCAATGCAGGCTGCTATTCTCCCATGGAGACGATCGTACAGATGCTGGATGTAGTCCTGTGGAACGGCTTGCCATGCCATTTCCACCTGGCGCCTCAGTTGGACCAGCGTTCGTGCTGGACGTGCAGACCGCGTGAGACGACGCTTCATCCAGTCCCAAACATGCTCAATGGGGGACAGATCCGGAGATCTTGCTGGCCAGGGTAGTTGACTTACACCTTCTAGAGCACGTTGGGTGGCATGGGGTACATGCGGACGTGCATTGTCCTGTTGGAACAGCAAGTTCCCTTGCCGGTCTAGGAATGGTAGAACGATGGGTTCGATGACGGTTTGGATGTACCGTGCACTATTCAGTGTCCCCTCGACGATCACCAGTGGTGTACGGCCAGTGTAGGAGATCGCTCCCCACACCATGATGCCGGGTGTTGGCCCTGTGTGCCTCGGTCGTATGCAGTCCTGATTGTGGCGCTCACCTGCACGGCGCCAAACACGCATACGACCATCATTGGCACCAAGGCAGAAGCGACTCTCATCGCTGAAGACGACACGTCTCCATTCGTCCCTCCATTCACGCCTGTCGCGACACCACTGGAGGCGGGCTGCACAATGTTGGGGCGTGAGCGGAAGACGGCCTAACGGTGTGCGGGACCGTAGGCCAGCTTCATGGAGACGGTTGCGAATGGTCCTCGCCGATACCCCAGGAGCAACAGTGTCCCTAATTTGCTGGTAAGTGGCGGTGCGGTCCCCTACGGCACTGCGTAGGATCCTACGGTCTTGGCGTGCATCCGTGTGTCGCTGCGGTCCGGTCCCAGGTCGACGGGCACGTGCACCTTCCGCCAACCACTGGCGACAACATCGATGTACTGTGGAGACCTCACGCCCCACGTGTTGAGCAATTCGGCGGTACGTCCACCCGGCCTCCCGCATGCCCACTATGCGCCCTCGCTCAAAGTCCGTCAACTGCACATACGGTTCACGTACACGCTGTCGCGGCATGCTACCAGTGTTAAAGACTGCGATGGAGCTCCGTATGCCACGGCAAACTGGCTGACACTGACGGCGGCGGTGCACAAATGCTGCGCAGCTAGCGCCATTCGACGGCCAACACCGCAGTTCCTAGTGTGTCCGCTGTGCCGTGCATGTGATCATTGCTTGTACAGTCCTCTCGCAGTGTCCGGAGCAAGTATGGTGGGTCTGACACACCGGTGTCAATGTGTTCTTTTTTCCATTTCCAGGAGTGTATTTGGTATGGGATCACGATTTTTAAAGTACATTTGAGGCAGATGACACTTTTGACATGAACAGAGAATTTTTTTAATTATTGGAGGAAGCTACAACGATTGTGAGAGTTGACTGAGGTGTTATGATGTTATTATTTCGATGACTATGTGTATTATGCTGTTGCGGTATGTTTATGATCAATAAGCTGATGCTATATGAGTTATTTGATTAAGCTACGTATCTGTTATGATGAAATATTGAAGAAGTGTCAACGAATAAGGTAAGGAATAATGAGGAGTGTTTAGGGACTCTGACTTGTGAAAAAGGTTGTTGGAAACCAAGAATCGTACTTTAAGAGTTATGAAATGTGTGTAAATGCGTGAATGTATCACAATGCCGGCGAAAATTTTTTGGACACTGTTATATTTATAGGATTTTGTTTCTACAGATTTGTAACGCAAATTCTTGACCGGTGAAATATTTTTATATGAGACTGTCACTGTAGTGGAAACTGCTGTCGTAAATATTTCCGTAAGAAAGTTAAGTGACCACCTGCACGTAATGCGTCGTGGGCATCCAGCTGTGTCAGACGCCTGGAGAAAAAGCCATTAGAGTGTGCCTTTCCAGAGCCTCAGGTAGAAAAAAAAGGGAGGCCATTATCCTCGCTGTTGACATTCCTTTGTAGAAAGCATCGTAAATACGACACCCTCAAACTTGAAAACATGATAACACTGTGGAGCTCTTAATTTATGATATTTACTGCAATGCCTAATGAAATGACGAGAAATATTTTTATGTCTATACACCTGATTATGACTACTGTCTTTCTAGTTGAGAGAAATGCCATATGGCTTGCTTTATGTATTTATTTGCTCATTTTCTTTAATATCTAGTTTCGAGCTGCACTGCAGCATTGTTTAAAATACAATTTTATGAATGTACTAATATAGATATTTTATGCCTACAGATCCAGTAAAGAATAACTTTAAAAAAAAAATCGAAGGAGCACAAAAAGACATTTCCCTTCACAGGACTTGCATACATAATTTTCTTTTCAACTACTTGGTAATATTTTTCGTAGAATAAGTTGTGGTGCACCACTTTAATTGCATAGACATTAAGATGTGAATATACATTTCCCTTATCTGCATTGTTGTTTTTACTGTAATATTTTTTCTGCTTGAGATATGTCATGTTTAGGTATAAGTTATAGCATTTGCTACGGCTGTTTGCCAGGCAGAGTGCTACTAAATTTCACTTTGTATTACTCTGTTAAGCTAGTTTTACTACTGATTTATTTTTCTTGTTTGCTGCTCATTGCATATTAGTTGTAATATTGTTGCTTACTTTGCCAATTTGAATTTTTTGTCATTGCTGTTCGTGTTAATTGTTTTGTGCTGCTGCATTGCCTCGTCCCTTAGTTTAGCATCTGAGCTCAGTACATTTAAGTTAGCTTAAGAAGGGGTAGACTATATAAGAGAATGAGTTGCGATGAATTTGAAGAAATGCACTGAGAGGTTATACGAGAAAAATACAGAAAGCATGCTTGGATAGGATTTTTTTGGTGGAAGCAAAGGTTGAAATAAGACGAAAGATCTATGGAATGAAGTTTTGGGTTGGACTGCAGTATCAAATGTTACACTGAAAACAAACCCTGTCCTTTCCTTTTGGTGTTATCCCACTATGTGTTTGTGTACCCTCGTGTATTTGTTTTCTTCCTGTCTCTGTGTAGTTTCATAGAATTTTTTCTTCTTCTAATACTAAGCTACATTCACTATGATGAGGAATACTGTTATCCTCAAATATAATTGGCATTAATAGTATGTTATTTACCTTGTAAATATGCTTAGACATTATTTATTCTGTTTTGTTTTAATGCTCATGTGTGAAGTTGATGTTTCAATAATTATTCTGATCTTTTATGTATTTACTTATGTCATAATTCCTGTAACACTGATGTATATGTCTATTTCTGTTCTTTTGTAAAGCCTGTATTACTACAAATGTTATCTGTATTGTTATGTTTTTAATGATGTATTTTGTACCTTTGTTATTGTATTCTTATGTTATAAAATTGTAATTGACACCAGTTCATCAAATTAAGTAACTTGTAAGTTACATTTCACTGCACACCTTTCTGTTGGTCATAGTATATGGACAATATGTGAGAAGTTGGGGCTCTTAGTGTTTACATGTGTGTTAATAATTCAGCAAGGGACTGGATAACAGCATTGCTGGTTCGAAGGACAATTCCAAAACCTTTGTGAGTGCACAAGTGGTGGTTTATGGACTTGCTATATTCTCTGCAAGACTCTTCGATGGTGATTGTGCACCTGCACAGTCTCAACAGATGGCTGCTGGCCGTCTCTATAAGGACTACAGTGGGTCTGCGTCTTTGATGACCCACCAATACCATTATTTCTACAAGGACTACAAGGACTACAGTGGGTCTGCTCCTCTGGTGGCCCACCAATACCACAATCTCTACCACGACTACAGTGGGTCTGCTCTGTGATGACCTACCTACCAATCTTCTTCAAAACGTCGAATGACTCTGCTGTGGGTTTGCTCTGTTGTGGCCCATTACCTGTCAGCATGTCAAGACTCAGCACTGTCTTTCAGTTGGAAGGACAACACTTACTTCTTCAAGACTGCATGGAAATCCACTACTTCCGTGTGCATTGTCTTTTACTGCTCAGACTTTGAAAAAAAAAAAACACTGAAATTTTACTGTGATGAACAATCTGGACTGTCTTTATGGACTGTGAGAAAATTTTAGCTTTTGACCAACATTGTATAAATAAGTGTGTGCATTTGATATCTTTGTTATTGTAATTATGAAAAATTTTTTCAAATCATTATTGGCCACTGCCCAAAACAATTTGTAAACTTTTTTGTGGGGAGCATGGGGGCTATGTAAGTAGGCTGTTTATGTTTTCTTTATGTAAGTAGGCTGTTTATGTTTTCTTATTGGCAACGTTACGTAGCGCTCTATATGAAAATCACTGGCTGTGCTGTGTGCAGTCTGTGGCTAGTTTGCATTGTTGTCTGCCATTGCAGTGTTGGGCAGCGGCAGCTGGATGTGAACAGCGCATAGCGTTGCGCAGTTGGAGGTGAGCCGCCAGCAGTGGTGGATGTGGGGAGAGAAATGGCGGAGTTTTGATATTTGTAAGAATGGATGTTATGAACTGCTATATATATTATGACTATTAAGGTAAATACAATGTTTGTTCTCTATTAAAATCTTTCATTTGCTAACTATGCCTACTAGTAGTTAGTGCCTTCCGTAGTTTGAATCTGTTATTTAGCTGGCAGTAGTGGCGCTCGCTGTATTGCAGTAGTTCGAGTAACAGAGATTTTTGGTGAGGTAAGTGATTTGTGAAAGGTATAGATTAATGTTAGTCAGGGCCATTCTTTTGTAGGGATTTTTGAAAGTCAGATTGCGTTGCGCTAAAAAAAAATATTGTGTGTCAGTTTAAGCACAGTCGTGTATAATTGTTCTAAGGGGACGTTTCATAGGGTTTTTGTTAAAGTTTCGAGAACATACCTTCACCGAAGAGTCAAGCAATATATTGCTCCCTCCTACGTATATCTCGCGAGGAGACCATGAGGACAAAATCAGAGAGATTAGAGCCCACACAGAAGCATACCGACAATCCTTCTTTCCACGAACAATACGAGACTGGAATAGAAGGGAGAACCGATAGAGGTACTCAAGGTACCCTCCGCCTCACACCGTCAGGTGGCTTGCGGAGTATGGATGTAGATGTAGATGTACCAAGAGTGGCATGTTTATGATAATTCTTCAATGAGCCGTTTGCTTGCATCGGCATACTGTTCTAATCCGCAAGATATAAGGCGAAAACGACGAAATACGACAGGATTCAATATGACATCTACAAAGTTCATGATTCGTCGACTGATATCGAGTTCTGTGGTCGCACTGAGTGACGCGTCTCTATGATGTCATGATAATCTGGGAGTGACATTAGCTTCTCCCACACTGCCAAATTGTTCTTTTATACCGAACAGATACATTCACCATTTATTGATACTATGGGACCGAGTTTGTGTGTAGTTTCAATTTCACTGTTAATAGTGCTTTGCATCTGCTAATGCGTCTTTGCAAGATCAACCTCGCAATTATTCTCCTTTGTTTGCATTTGCAATTTTTACACGTCACCTTTAAACACGGTCGCAAATGATACTTCTCAGAAATCTTACTTTTGTACTAGAGATTTTTGCTTTCACTTTCACATTTAATTTGCTGAATGGCAAGAGCACATAGCGACACAAAATAAGCCACGCAGTAGCATGAGAATTTTTAAAGCACAGTTATATGGCCTTAAGTTTAGCAAATATTTGGGCAATAACTCGTTTGAAGTAAAATACTTCCATCTTTACACCTGACGAAAAAGAGATCTGTACATGTCGTAAGACAACAAAACTGCTAAAAACTATTGCTTTTTTCCTTATTCCAGGTATTAAACTCCGCACGAACAGAAGAAAATAGCTTTAACATTTCTACGAACCATTTAACAGATTAAGTCATGTTAACAAATCACAGAAAGGAATTTTCCGAAGGGAAGGAGGGTGTCAAATTAAAGACATGTGAAAAGTACATATACAGGGCTATTACAAATGATTGAAGCGATTTCATAAATTCACTGTAGCTCCATTCATTGACATATGGTCACGACACACTACAGATACGTAGAAAAACTCATAAAGTTTTGTTCGGCTGAAGCCGCACTTCAGGTTTCTGCCGCCAGGCCAGGAAGTGGGAGAATACAAGGTCTACCTGTCAGGAGTCAAAGCAGGAATAGCACAATGATGTGTAGGGCTTTACATGGCCTCCACGCTTTCCCGACTTAACCCCATGCGATTTCTTTCTGTGGGGTTATGTGAAAGATTCAGTGTTTAAACCTCCTCTACCAAGAACTGCGAGCTCGCATCAACGATGCTTTCGAACTCATTGATGGGGACATGCTGCGCCGAGTGTGGGAGGAACTTGATTATCGGCTTGATGTCTGCCGAATCACTAAAGCAGCACATATCGAACATTTGTGAATGCCTAAAAAAACTTTTTGAGTTTTTGTATGTGTGTGCAAAGCATTGTGAAAATATCTCAAATAATAAAGTTATTGTAGAGCTGTGAAATCGCTTCAATCATTTGTAATAACCCTGTAGTTTGTATCTATTATTTTGTTTCATTCAGCATACACTCACAACATTTCATACACAGGCAAATGTAATTAGTTTGTTTAATCTTTGCCTCATACCACAATAATTTTTCCGTGTAGCAGCTGTTACTTCCTCTATATGCGCTTTTAATCTAAAACGAATGTATATAGTACCGATAGTCATATTGACTGTGATTCGTGTATGTCTTCACAGTTAACAGCAGAGACTAGCGTATGTAGTTTAACAAATGCACTGGTTTGCTCACCAAAGAAAGAACACAATTAACAAGTATGTCATAATAATGTTTTGAGTTCAAGGTGAATGTCACTAGAGCAGAAGGAAAGTGTTTTTCTGTGCCCTACATAGTTCTAAAGATTGCTACTGATGGGGTAGCGAACCGTCTGCCTCAGTCTTGGTAGTAAAGACAGCTGGCTTTACCACTGGTATCTTACAGTGTTCGTTGTCGTCTGTGCGTGTACATGTAAGATACACCATCATCATCATCATCAGCCAATTCAATCATTAGATGATGTGGCCTCTTCGAGTCGTGGATTCAGGTAGGCTTTCAGCAGTCTTCTCCAAGTGGGACGGTCTTGGGCAGTTCTCTGCCACGTGTTACCAGCGATCTTCTTGATGTCTTTGTCCCATCTGTCTGGTGGTCTTCCTCTAGGCCTCCGGTGCTCTCTCGGACTCCACTCCAGTACTAGCTTCGTCCATCTGTTGTCTTTTCTTCTTGCGACGTGGCCAGCCCACTGCCATTTCAAGGAACCTACTCTCTCTAAGATGTCATTAACCTTCCTCACAGACCGGATGTCATCTGCCCATTTCCTGTCCTTTCTTGTATAGCCCAGCATTGATCTCTCCATGGCTCTCTGTGCTGTCCTAAGTTTCCCTTTTGTGAATGAGTTCAGTGTCCATGTCTCGCATCCGTACGTCATCACAGGAAGAATACATTGATCAAATACTGCTTTCTTCAGATTTACTGGCATTTTTGATCTGAATACTTTTGAATTCTTCCCAAATGCTTGCCAACCAAGCTTGATGCGTCGATAGATTTCTGGTCTTATGTCTCCCTTCATATTTATAATCTGGCCAAGGTAGACATATTCACTGACCTCTTCATTCATCAACACACAGTGAATATTAGTAATTACTGATTATGTAGCCAACGGCCTTGCCGCAGTGGTAACACCGGTTCTCGTCAGACAACCGAATTAAGCATTATGAAGATACACCACGACAGAGTAATAACTTCTTTGCAATTTCAACATCTTAACATCATCAGAAGAATCTACGATCTGAGGCTTTCCCGGCGTGTATGATGCTTCTAAGATTCTCTGATGTATTGCCGAGTGCAGTCGTCGAAGGTACACGATATTTAGGCGAACAGAGGTTTTGCCATCATCAGATACTAGCATCAGTACTACCTGATGATGGCGGAACGGTTGTTGGCCGAAACATCGTGGACCCACGACGATTGCATCCGGCAGTACACCAGAGAACTTTGGAAGCATTAGAAGAGATCTGTACATGTCGTAAGGCAACAAAACTGCTAAAAACTATTGCTTTTTTCCTTATTCCAGGTATTAAACTTAGCACGAACAGAAGAAAATAGCTGACACATAATAAATAGCTGACACATAATAAATAATAAAAACCAAACTAAACACCGTCAGAACAGGCCCCGGAAGGCCCAACTGTCCCCACCGACCACCGTGTCATCCTCAGCAGATAAGCGTCACTGGACGCGTATATGGAGGGGCATGTGGTCACAACTCCACTCTCCCGCTCGTTGTCAGTTTTCGTGATCGGAGCCGCTCCTTCTCAAGCAAGTAGCTTCTCAACTGGTCACAAGGACAGAGTGCACATCGCTTGCCAACAATACTCGGTGGACCCACACGGTCATCCATCCAAATGATAACCAAGCCCAATAGCATTTAAATTCGGTTGTCTGACGAGAACCGGTGTTACCACTGCGGCAAGGCCGTTGGCTACATAATCAGTAATTACTAATATTCACTGTGTGTTGATGAATGAAGAACCTCGAAATAATTAATACCTTCGCTACTATAACTGTACTCATCACTGTGCCTCAGAGCAAATGAATTCACTAACACAGAAAGAGCTCATATTCTCAATATCATCTACATTGCTCTTATCACTCACATTAACATTGTTCTTGAGCAACACTATTTCTGGAGGAGACTGAAACTATAACATGTGTGGGTTATTGTTCCAAGCAAAGCTTGAGCTGGTCCAACTGGTGGTGTAATCCGAACAAGTTGCCTTCGCTAATCTATTTTCACTAGCAAATGGACAAGAAAACTCAATCCACTAGTTTCAGCGTCGTCTCTCAGAAGCTCTAATAATGCAATTTTGCGTATGATGACATTATTGGAGACCGTGGCTGTTATTTGAATACAAAATGTTGATGGTGTTGAAACAGCAACCAGCCACAAATTTACTATCAGTTTCTTTATTCAAAAGGTGCCGTTACCGGTTTCGAATCATTACGATTCATCTTCCGACGGTTTTCAGGCTTTCATTAGAACATGTGGTGCGCTTTTTACAGATTAACTGTCGTGAAATGGAGGTTTAGAGTCTTTGTTTTCATAATTTTCGTCCAACAGATGCGAATACATTCCCACTGTACTGTTATCGTTGCACACGTAAATTCTTGTATGTATCAAAACATGTGGTGCATGTTAGAAATCTATTCTGTGACAAATCTAAAGTGCTCAGTGAGAAAAATTTACGTGTGCAACAATAAGAATGCAGTGGGAATGTATTCACATCTTTAAAAAAACGCACCACATGTTCTAATGAAAGCATGAAAACCGCCTGAAGATGAATCGTAATGATTTTAAACCGGTAACGTAGGTTTGGAATAAAGAAACTGAAAATAAATTTGTGGCTGGTTACTGTGTCAACACCATCAGCTCTATATTAACTCCGGACCGACACATGTAGCTGTCCTTTGTAAAATGATCCCTGCAAATGACGCTATATGTCGACGGATTCCAGTATTGCCTTCGTATTGCATGTACAGTTTCTAGGCGTGAGTGACGAAACCTAAAAAGATTTTATATATCTTCATAGATTTATTTGAATATCTATAACAAGATTTTATTTCCATTATATTCAAGTATATGTAACTTATTTTTAGAACTAAATTTCACTTCCTGTCGTCAATCAATTACTGGATTAGTATACAACACAACCATTTTTTCAGTCTGACGGTGTTTCTTGCCTGGTTGTATCGATAGAGTTTTACTGTATATTACACCCGTTTTACAAAGTATACTGAAGGGCATCTGTAGAATTATCATTTGTGTGTTACTGATCGTTTTTACTAAAACAAGGGCTACGTTGATAAGACAGATCCTCAGCCGTCATGAAATTTGACAATGGAGGGAAGTATGGGAGTTGAAAACTGCAGCGGCAACCAAGGCATGAATAGAATAAGCAGCTTCAAATGAATGTAGGTCTCAGTAGTTTTGCAGAGACGTAGAGGCATGCACAGGATAGGCTAGCACTGACACCTGCATCATCTGGATCACGACAACGCAACTACAACAAAACTAACGTAACAATTACTACTACTCCCAGTATATGTCTAAAGTATGATGAAGACCGGATAGAAGAGTTTCTGGTACGACTGGCCCCACGCAAGGGGAGTGACGACTGAGCGCGGGATTTTCCGCAGAGGGTCTTCGCAGGCGTAGCTGAGGCGGTTAGGGAAGACAAATGGCGGCTACAGTGAACGAAATATAAGGAGGAAATCGCATTTTCAGGGAAACTCCGTAACAGACCTTAAAACATGACACAATAAAACCAAATACACTATGAAACAGCGGCGATAAGACGAGTTATTTGCAAGCGCGATTCTACGACAAGTAACATATTAAGAAAGTTACTTTTACTTTTAATTATGGACATTACACAACAGAAAATTGAAATCAACAACAATTAAACAACTTGAGCCATTACATCATATGAAGCATCAAACGAAAGCTGAGGACATAAAGAAACACTGCTACAGGCTACATTTCAAAACCTGCATGTACTTCGAAAGTTGCTGATGTATTTATAAAATATAGATAGTCAAATGTGCCGGAGACATGAATACTCCACAAGCTACAGCAGTATGAAGATCACATGAGTTATCTACTTAACGACTAGCTACAGTTAACCATTAAAGATACTTTAATGATTATACTAGTATATGTAAACGACCATAATAAAAGTTATGTTGGATCGCTACAGAAGTGAATAATAAAAACGACGCATGTGCCCTGTAGCCGTTTGTTCTTTTGCAGCCACGTGCTCTACCGATTGAAGTATCCAAGTAGGACTCGTAATTTCCCCTCACAGCTTCACTTCCGCCAGAACCTAATCTCCTACTTTCCAAACTTCAAATAGTTCTCCTGGACACCTGCAGGACAATCGTTCCTGGAAGAAAGGATACTGCAGAGAAGTTTGGAAGGTAGTAGAAGAGGTACTGGTAGAAGAGAAGCTGTGAGGTTAAGTCGTGTGTCGTGCTCGGATAGCTCAATTGCTGCAGCACTTACCCAGGAAAGTCAAAGTTTCTAGGTTCGTGTCCCGGTCCAGCAGGCGGTATTAATGTGTCAGGAAGGGGCTTCTTATTTACTGTAAAACAATCTATTTGAAACTGAATGGACGGAGACTCACAAGGGGAACACGGCAGGGTTCCATAGACCTAATACCCAGAAACTTCGCTCAGTGGAAGAGGAGCCAAAATGAGCGGACACGTGTCTCGGCTTATCCGTAGTTGCTCGACCATTTCTTAGGAAACGACAGTCAAAGTTTTCGAAAGCTTTGTGTGTTTTTGAGCGAGTAAATAGCTAAGCCAACGCGGTGGCATAGTGCCTAGCGTTGCGGTTTCTCACTATTTGCGTCCGTTTACGAAACGGTAGTATTGTTTTTTTTTTCATTTTTCTACTCATGTCCGTAGAGGATTACTACACGAATGTTTCTTATCAAGTTAGAGGATACAAGTGCGTTATATTAAGGGTAAAATTTCATCTGGGTTCACAATACCTGTCATACATTTATTGTATGATACGTGTGTGCGTATCGTATTTTCAAAGGTTCACATTCTTGTATTTCATTATTATATCAATTCTTAATTCTAATATGAAATTCTGATGTTTATTCTTCAGGAAGATTGTGTGCATTTGGATTATACGGATCGTAAAAACATTCGAAACTTTTAAATTCGGAACAGAATGAGCATCGCGCGAAGGCAGGTTTGCCACAGCGACATTTCGTCGCAAAGTCTCGCACGGGAAAGAAACGTCGTTAACGTTGCGATTCTTGAAGTTTTTCCGGCGCACTGAATATTCTATGAGGTTTCGGAATTGTAGCCGGATCATATTAACTTCTTGCCACAATATTTCAGCCGGCAATCGTCCAGCCATCTTCAGGTGAGTATCCGCAATACTCACCTAAAGATGGCTGAACGGTTGCCAGTCGAAATATTGTCGTAAGAAGTTAATATGATCCGGCTGAAATCTCGAAACCTCATACAACGTCGTTAACGTTGCTGAAGAAGTCGCGCGTTGGTAATAATTTCGCGGCAAAGCACACATAAAGGATAACTTTACCAAGAACTGGCACTTTCAATCGATTACGAATGAAGACAAACTACAGGAATTTTACCGAAAATAATTTCGAGTAATGTTTTCTTTCATTTATTATTTTTTTAAATTCATTCACCAGACATACTATAAGTAGTCCAATAACGACAACGTTATTTCAGCACACATTGGAAGACATTCGCGTAGTAACTTTTTGCGGACATGGATAAATAAACGAAAAATAAAAATACTAATCGTATTTCGAACACGGGAAGGTGGAAGGGGTGGGGGGGGGGGGCGCAAAAGTGTGAACCCACGACTCTAGACACTAATCCACTGCTTCGCATGAACTATCTGCTCGTTCAAAGATACGCAACGTAACTCGAAAACTTTGACTGTCGTTTTTTCAGAAACAGTCGCGGCATACGGATAAGCCGAGATATATGTTTCCTTATTTTGGTCTCTCTTCCACTAGCGAGGTTTCTGGGAAATCGGGTTAGTTCTTTGAGGGCCAAGTAAACGCTATAAAAATTTGTCCTAGAGCGGGATGGACAATAATTTACGTATTTCATATATGATTGACTTGTAACACTTTATTTTTATTATTGTGATATGTTCTCTACGGCATGTTTGTAAGAATTCACCTTAACAACAACAAAATATTAGCATTAAATGTGGTCACCGGAGCTAAACACAGTCCCAGTACGGTATACAAGTTCGACAGTTGGTGGTTCAACTTTGGTATAACTTTCTTTAAGTTTTCGTGGAATCTCTTGAAACAGTTTTTGCATTCTCTCAGGCGCAAAGGTACTTTGCACACTGAATACACCCACACAATTTGGACCGGGATTTTTCTTGAGCCGAAAACTGCACATCTTCTATTGGAGAACTGTTCCACTTCAATCTCCTTGTGCACAATCAATGCATTTGCTACACAGCAGTCTACAATGTGAAAGAACAATCTCATCTACCATTTCTTGTTTTTTCTGTCTGTATCATTGTCTGACTTCAGTATATCAAAATTTTCGACGTAGTTCATGCTGCAATTGTAATCTTCCAACACAAGAAGGCAAGTGATATTCGATATTGTTCCATCTTCCATCTTGCCACTTACTGTGGAGACATATTATGGTGTATGGCATGTGGAAATCATTCTGGCTGCCTTGTTATCACTGCATCTATAGATAACTTCTCCAGAATTGCTAATTCTGTAATCAAATTTCCCTCTCTCAAATTCCTTTTCATCCTCGAGTTTTGGCATTTTTTCCACTTCTGGGATTTATTATTCCACAAATGTGCAGACGATTGAACTTGACATTCTGAAACGGATCACATGATATAAAATAACTATCCATAAAAATAATTGTTTACATGAAGGTCACTGATTAAATTTAGAACCACTTGCCATCCAAAGCCTCCTATTGGAGATTGTGAAACATTTCCTGTATAAATATGAAATTTCAAGTTGTATGACGATTCATCACATAACATACACACTTTGTATCCTCTCTTTACAGGTTTGTCTCTCATGTACTGTTTGAGAGATGATTTGCCTTTGAATTTAATCACTGCTTCATGAATAGCGAGATTCTGATGTGGCGTATAGCAGTCTTGGAATTTGCTGTTCAAATGATCTAGCCACGGATGTAGTTTGAATAGTTTGTCATAATTGTAACGGTTACTGCCGGGAGGCACAGAATTATCACTGAGGTGCAATTTACTCAATAACCAACTAAATCTTTTTACTGGCATTAGCTTCTATATAAAACTTTCACCAACGTCTAGATCAGTGCCGCAGTATTCTCTGTTGGGTTTTTCAGTGATTCACATGTAAAGATGTATTCCGACAAAAGTTTTTATTTCGTGTACGTTGGTGGGGACGAAAAATTTGCTTGTCTGCGTTGCATACAAACTGGTTTGATACGCTATGTGGTTTACAAATGTTTCATCAAAACACTCCCAAAATAAGAAAGCTGGCTTTGACTCAGTTTGTTCTTATTTCTGAAACCACACCACCTTTTGCAGTAAACAATGGCACTTATTTCCTAGCTCCAGCTCATCGTGACTGTTGATGGAACAGCGAGCAGCACTGAATTGTTTTGACTTGTCTCGTCACTTTCACAGTTATTCTCTCAAGGGAAACTCCCCATCGCACACCCTTCAGATTTAGTAGTAACATGGCGTAATGGGTAGCCCGTCAAAACCTGAACACAGATCAAACACGGAAACAGGAAGAAGGTGTACTGAACTATGAAAAAAAAAGCAAAATAGAAGCAGTGAACGGTCCAAGCACAAGATGTGGAACATCAGGCGCATCGCCAAAACTCCCAACGCCGTGGTTATGTGGCCACGGTGCTGAAATACGAAGGGGGACATCCGTGTTCAGATCTCCTTTATGCCCTATAAATTATTGTGACAAAATTATGAACTGTATGTATGGTCACTGTGTCTGTTCGCTGTGTTCAGATTTGTGTCTGTATCGTGGTGTAACGCCCATTTGCAACAGCGAAGTGTACGTACACACTTCCTATTCGTTCTCAAAAGTACCGCATGTTATGACTCTTGTGTTCCGTCTGGGAAGTTTTGACTCTTCCTTTGTTGTAACATAGTTCACACCTGTTTATTTGTTGTTTTCGTTTTTGTGAGAGTTGTATGCGGCATCTCGCTTTCTCTCAGTATTCATCACATTTACTTGCGACGGTAATGTATTCTTACCACAGCACTCATATTCTACAAGCAGTGTATAGTATGACAATTGCTAAGACGACAGAAGGAGAACAGACACGTCAGTGACCGGACGGACAGTTCATACTTTTGTGAAAAAAAAGGGATACGATGAAAATTTGAACACGGATTTCTCGCTTCGTAGTCCAACACCGTGACCACACAACCATCAACCCGTGAGATTTGCAATATACTCGGTGTTGCACATCTTGAGCTTGGACTGAAATTTCCTGGCAGATTAAAAGTGTGTCAGGCCGAGACTCGAACTCGGGACCTTTGCCTTTCGCGGGCAAATGCTCTACCAACTGGGCTAGCCAAGCACGACTCACGACCCGTCCTCACAGCTTTACTTCTGCCAGTACCTCGTCTCCTACCTTCCAAACTTCACAAAAGCTCTCCTGCGAACCTTCCAGAACTAGCACTCCTGAACATGTCGTGAGTCCTTCTTGGGTAGCTCAGCTGATAGAGCACCTGCCCGCGAAAGGTAAAGGTCCCCTGTTCGAGTCTCGGTACGGCTCAGGTTTTCAATCAGCCAGGAATTTTCATATCAGCGCACACTCCAATGCAGAGTGAAAATCTCATTCTTGAGCTTGGACTGGTCACTGTTTCTATTTTGCGTCTTTTTCACAGTTAAGTACACCTTCTTCCTCTTTTCATGCTTGATCTGCGTTTAGTTTTTGACGTGCTATCCACTAGGCCATCTAACCACTAAATCTGAGGGAGCTGCGATGGTGAGTTCCTCTTGTCAGAATCACTATTGCTCGACGGACGACTGTAAATAACATTAGACGTTGCTCAATGTGAAGTGAATGTCGCATCATTGTCATCACTTTCATCACTGCCAGCGTGTTGTCACTAGAAGGAATTTCATCAAATAATATTCGGTAACATTCTTCCTCTGTTATTATTTTGTGGCGAGACATACTGGATAGAGAAGAAGGGCGGTGGTTCGCGCCATTAACCATACAGAGATCCATTGTGAAGTACAGATAATTCTGTTTGAATAAAAAGTACTATAGCCCGCCCGGCTAGCCGCACTCTCTAACGCGCAACTTCCCGAGCGGGAAGGCGTGTAGGTCCACGGCACGAATCCGTCCAGTGGATTAGTATCGAGGTCCGGTGTGGCGGCCAGCTTGTGGATGGTTTTTAAGGCGGTTTCTCATCTACCCCAGCGAATGCGGGCTGGTTCCCCTTATTCGGTCACAGTTACACTATGTCGGCTATTGCTGTGCAAACACTGTCTCCACATAGGCGTACACCATAATTACTCTACCACACAAACATTTGGCGTTACACTCGTCTGGTATGAGACTTTCCCGGGGGGGGGGGGGGGGGGCGGGAAGAGGGAGGAGTAGGTTGGGGGGGCCGGACGTGGGGGGGGGGGGGTTCCACTGGAGGCCGAACCACACAGTAACCGTGGGTTCGGTGTGGGGTGGCGGTGGGGTGGGTGGGCTGCTGTGGCCTGTTGTAGGGTTGTGAACCACTAAGGGCTACGGCGGGACGAAGCCTTTCCATCGTTTCTAGGTCCCCGGTTTAATACACAATACACAAACAGAAAGTAATATTAGTTGTAGAGTTATGAAAGGTCAGCACATAAATGTAATCAATTACTTATCAAAAATAGCCGTATAGAGAAGAGCTACAGAGAGAAAAGCAAGACTCATCCACGAACTACTCCAACAATGTATGAAATACCAGTTGGTGTAGTAAATACGGGGCAAAATTGTTGCACTGTGATTTTCCTGGCATCTGGTGAAACTTCATTCAACAATTAGTTGTTCAATTGAGAGAACTACCGCCGCTGAGCGCTAAACTGAGAAAGTTAATGTGGTTAGTGATGTGAAGGTCGATGGAAGCATGTCATGACCTCACACAAATGCAGGATGCTTTTCGATCGGTACCTCTGGGATTTGCAGTGGGACGATAGAGGCTAGCACGAGTGGGGTGCTTGTAGGAATCTGGAACATTCTATAATAATTAGTATTGGAATACTTAAGTAAATAACTTTTACTTAACTTTGTCCTGCTACTGCATTCCACGAACATAACTAATAACCACTACCTTTCTTGAATACAAATGACCAATTAACAAACATTAACTGGATTATACAAAAAGCAAGATAGCACAGTTCTGGTATTACGTGCGTAATACATGCGCGGACTAGAGGCTGCGAACCTAGCAAGCTGAAGGCTATTCTAATCTGACTTCGCTCTCGATCTGTAGCTGACTTGGTCGGTGCGATCTGCAAGTCCCTGTCCGTGCCATACGGCGGCGCTGCAAGCGCCAGCGAGTCCAGAGAGGTTGCAAGTGCTGGACCGCTATCGATTATCGCAACCTCTAGCGTGGCGTCTAACGTTGACTATATATGACGGTAGTACCTGTTCCCGAAAGAACAGTTACCGTGGATGGCCATGCAGCTTTGCTAGAAATGAAATGATAATTAAATGGACACCCTAGCTGCAAGCAGGCGTTGATATACTTCAGTGGGGACATGTTGAAAACGTGTGCCCCGACCGGGACTCGAACCCGGGATCTCCTGCTTACATGGCAGACGCTCTATCATCTGAGCCACCGCGGGCACAGAGGATAGTGCGTCTGCAGGGACTTATCCCTTGCACGCTCCCCGTAAGATCCACATTCCCAACATGTCCACACCACTACATTCGTAGTACGCCTTATAGATGTTTGCCCATCATACTCATTACTCGTGGCAGATTAATCTACCAAGTCCCGTACGAGTTCGGGCATAGCGTGTGCGTTCGCACAAGAAGGTCAATGACCGGGAAGCCATATTTTTAACTATATATGACGGGGAGCGTGCAAGGGATAAGTCCCTGCAGACGCACTATCCTCTGTGCCCGCGGTGGCTCAGATGGGTAGAGCGTCTGCCATGTAAGCAGGAGATCCCGGGTTCGAGTCCCGGTCGGGGCACACATTTTCAACATGTCCCCAATGAAGTACATCAACGCCTGCTTGCAGCTAGGGTGTCCATTTAATTATCATTTCATGTCTAACGTTGACACCACAGCCACAGTGGCCACCGCGTCTACGTATGTAGTAGGTTAGAGTGATGCCCGCCCTCCAGAGAGTTGAGGCGCCTGGCGTGTTCTCCTCGTGGCAGGCAGCCAGCTGGTGCGGGACCGACCTTGCGCAGGTAGTGGCAGGGCTGGTCGTAGAGCGAGGTGTCGGCCACGGGCGGCGCGCAGAGGCTGCCCGTGACGCCGGGGAAGCCGGTCATGCCCTTGCAGCCGCACTGCGGACACGGCTGCGACGCGGGGTCCACCGTGCCGGGCCCGCCCCTGCAACAGCGCCGTCACACGCACCGCGTCTACTCTGCAGACGAGGCACAAGGCTACGGGAGACGCTAGATTCACCTCGGTAAGATGTCACCGTGACGACACTGTTACGTGTACCGAAGCCCACGAGAAAGGCAGGCCGCGGTGCGTACGTCACGAGGGTAGCCCCGAGCGCGTTGCTCGCTCAGCTCAGCAGACAAACCACGTTTCTACACCTGTTAACTCGCGACTAGGTGTTTACGTACTTACGAGAATTACATCTTCTACTGAAATCTGCTATTACAGTCTGTGGTGTGGGGTTGATCTGTTATTCTGTTATTCTGCGCAACGGATTAATCTGAGATGTACCCTTTACCCTGTGGCTCCTGCAAGGTGCAACTTCCACCCCCACAATACTACAGAAGTCAGACAGACGCTCCTAACGTTCTAAAGAGAAATGCCTGAGAAACTTTCAGCAATAAATATCTTCTGGAGTCGTCTGCTATAAGGAAATGACACAAAAATTCACAAAATTTCTTACGTAACTAGTGGGATACTTGGGTACTGGAGTAGTGCTAGTTAGTGTAACCAAAACATGAAACTAGCTAAAGTTATTATTTATTTCGCAAAAATTCTGAGAAATCACAATGGCACTTTTAGTTATGAATTGAAGAAGTTATATCCTGGTTCTTTTCGGAATGTGAAGTTACCTCTTAAGGATAGGATTTGCTAATGAAATTTCTATACAAAGTTTAAGATGGTTGTTTACTTGGCAGAATGGCTGAGAGGCGCGCCTACTCAACTTGAATAATTGTCCTTTAGGATGTTGCTAGGTACGGTCGAGGCTGTCGCGTGTGAAATGCAGTGAAGTGTACTGTTGTGGAGGAAATATGGGGCTCGCAATAGCTGTAGCGCACAAGACCGTAAGCTGCGATGACTGCTGCCTGCGCCGCTCGCTGCTGACAAATAAGATAATTCTCGTTCTATCTGGAGTGACCTTGGCCAATCAAACTCTTCCTACGCCTTGATGAAGTCAAGGATTCCTATTCGCCCCTAGTCTAACTAATGGCGTGGTACACCGGTCAGATAACCAGTCCACCGCGATGCCACTCAAAATTCGCTCGCAGGTGTTTAACTATAACACTGTCCGTTCACACCGCACAATAAGTGTGTCGGCCAACACAGTGAACAACGCTTAATCGCAAGGACTCAATATACAGTCGCCCTTCGATTTGCTCTCGACAGAGGTGCTCTCCCAGTGAAGTACTGAGGAGAGACTTGTTCCTCGCTCCAAGAGCAGCAATGGAACGGCGGCCCACCACGCCAGACGTGAAGGGGTACATCTTTCAGTCTCTTCCATTATTCCTTCAGCTCAAGGCGTCAGAAATATCGTCTGCCAATCAGCATTGCTCTTCTAAAACGGGAGAATGGCGTTTCGTTTAAGGCGACCAATCCGGAAACCTGTAGCATTGGCGTTTGGCGTTTGCTGTCTCCAGGTGAAAATCTCTGAAACTGCGTGCTATGTGTAAAGAATGCGTAGGCTTGCCACTCCCACACAATGTAGCGGAATTTGCTTTTAAGCCGAACACAGGGTCATTCCCCCCTTTTCACTCGGGCGTACACTGTCTGCTACATGGGCGGTCACCGGCTGACATAGGCTGGGTCGTCCTCTGAAGGGACTGGCGTCCCGTTGTGCGGTTTCTCTCCTGAACTAAAAGCTTCTGTGACCGTTGTGTCTGGAATGTATGTGTGTACGCCAGCCTCGAGTATTTCAACCGCGGTGCGCTTACTTGTTAATTGCATATCGTATGCATGAATTCATACAACATTGACTTTATCTTATCGAGTTTGGGTTCGAGTGAAGCGTCTTGATGTGCGGAATATGATTGTGAGGGCGGGATATGAAAGCAATGAAGGTCAGGGGTCCACGACATCTTACAACAGAGACTTACTTATTACTAGTAATACACGCATCAAACAAAGTTTTGCATCAGTTCGGTTCCGAGAGTTCTGGAACCTGTAGAAAAAATTGCAATAGAGATCAACATAAACATCACTTCCGCCCTTTTTATTTCTCATGAAACATTGCATGTTGTACGACGATACAGCGAGGTCTTCAGAGGTGGTAATCCAGATTGCTGTACACACCGGCACCTTTAATAGCCAGTAGCACGTCCTCTTGCATCGATGCATGCCTCTTTTCATCGTGGCATACTATCCGCAAGTTCATCAAGGCACTGTTGTCCCACTCCTCAACGGCGATTCGGCGTAGATTCCTCAAAGTGATTGGTGGGTCACACCGTCCATAAACAGCCCTTTTCAATCTATCCCCAGGCATGTTCGATAGGGTTCATGTCTGGAGAACACGCTGGCCACTCTAGTCGAGCGATGTCGTTATCCTGAAGGAAGTCATTCACAAGATGTGCACGATGGGGGCGCGAATTGTCGTCCACAAAGACATATGCCTCGCCAATATGCTTCCGATATGGTTGCACTATCGGTCGGAGGATGTCGTCCACGTATCGCAAAGCTGTCAGGCCGCCTTCTATGACCACCTGCGGCGTACGTCGGTCCCACATAATGCCACCCCAAAACAGCAGGGAACCTCCACCTTGCTGCATTCGCTGGACAGTGTGTCTAAGGCGTTCAGCCTGACCGGGTTGCCTCCAAACACGTCCGACGATTGTTTGGTTGAAGGCATATGCGGCACTCATCGGTGAAGAGAACGTTATGCCAATCCTGAGCGGTCCATTGCGCATGTTATTGGGCTCATCTGTACCGCGCTGCATGGTGTCGTGGTTTCAAAGGTGGACCTCGCCATGGACGTCGGGAGTGAAGTTGCGCATCACGCAGCCTATTGTGCACAGTTTGAGTCGTAAAACGACGTCCTGTGGCTGCACGAAAAGCATTATTCAACATGGCGGTGTTGCTGTTAGGGTTCCTCCGAGCCATAATCCGTAGGTAGCAGTTATCCACTGCAGTAGTAGCGCTTGGGCGGCCTGAGCGAGGTATGTCATCGACAATTCCTGTCTCTCTGTATCTCCTCCATATCCGAACAACATCGCTTTGGTTCACTCAGAGCCGCCTGGACACTTCCCTTGTTGAGAGCCATTCCTGGCATAAAGTACCAATGCGGACGCAATCAAACTGTGGTATTTACCGTCTAGGCATGGTTGAACTGCCGACAACACGAGCCGTGTACGTCTTTCCTGGTGGAATGACTGGAACTGATCGGTTGTCGGACCCCCTGCGTCTAATAGGCGTCGCTCATGCATGGTTGTTTACATCCTTGGGCGGGGTTAGTGACATATCTGAAGAGTGAAAGGGGCTGTGTCTGTGATACAATATCCACAGTCAACGTCTCTCTTCAGGAGTTTTGGGAACCAGGGTGATGCGAAACTTTTTTTGATGTGTCTATAATAAAATACCCAACTTTGCACTATGCTTTAATTCGAGATCAATGCTCGACAGGAATGGTATAACGGCTTGTTTACAGCAGTTACTCTCTTCTGCTTAACAGTCCTCATTTCATACAAGACGTGATGCCTCATGCAACCAATAATCCTAATGGTACAATTTTAATTTTGTTGTACCGCAGTGCAGCCGTAACAAATTGTTGGTTGGTCCATGGACTTCCTATCGTTGAAGGTCAAATAAACAGTAAGACTCCATAATAGTGGATTTCAGTAGTTGTACGTAAACACTAGCTACGAGTTAAGAAGTGTAGAAACTTATTTTTTCTGCTGAGCTGAGCGAGCGGACTCGGGCCACCTTCGTGACGTACCCGCCGCGGCTCGTCTTTCTCGTGGGCCTCGTACGTGTACATGCCTCGTTGCGACCATCTGGGAATGTCTACTGACTTTCGTGGTCGTATCAAGTTCTGAGAAGTGGGAGAAGTCGTATTTGATAGTTTTTAAACTAGTATGTTCTATGAATATATGCAGCCTTAAATATTGACAATATATCGTAAACGCGTCGTTGTTGTTACGATTTGTTATAGCTAAACGTAAGGTAAAAACATAACGGCAGTTTATCTCTTCATGGTGTTTAAAGGTAAAACCGAGATCCAAGTTGCAAGTGTCCACAGTGGCTTAGTGGTTATCGAAAACGCGTCGTTGTTGTTACGATTTTGTTACAGTTAAATGTAAGGTACAAACATAATGGCAGTTTATTTCTTCATGGCGTTTAAAGGTAAAACCGAGGGCCCAGTTGCAAGTGTACACAATGGCGTAGTGGTTAGACTGTTGAGTTATGAAAATGTGTGTAGCTGGTGCATCTGTTTGAGTACCGTTATTTTTAATTTTTTTTTCGATTATCTAAAAGATTCTGGGACCTTATTAAGGAAAGTATGTTCTGCTATATTCGATGTTATATACATGCAGGGTATTCGGAAATTCCCGTTACAAACTGAATAGATAACCTTTTGAATTGGAATCCACGTCGGGAAACGTATCATTTCCGTGCTACAACCATTTGAAGACATCTTGGTAACGCGACAGTTTTTGCAAGTAATTAATTAGGCGTGACCCAGTACATCACTTGCTTAGCAATTCCACTCCTTAATAATCAAAGAAACAAAAAGGAAACTTAATCAGTTTCCACAAACGCTGTTGTGTGCGGCATGTCCTTATAGAACCACCGTCACGCCTGCTGACGATGAAGGTACTCCTTCTCGAAGCTGTTGCGTAACTGTGGCGAAAAGGGTATTCGATGGACTCGGACGTTGTGCACAACGATCTTCATAAAGATGATAAGCCACGAGCTTCGGCATACAGAAGGACCATGCCGGTGTATTCTGCAAACATGTACACAACCATGACGCTCTAACACTCACAGACATGTGAATGAGACTTGACTTCAGTCGATCCGACGTAGGTGCCTCCACCATGACTATCCAGCCGCGTGGAGTGGCCGCTTGGTTTGAGGCGCCGTGGCACGGATTGCGCGGCCCCTCCCGCCCGAGGTTTGAGTCCTCCCTCGGGCATATGTGTGTGTGTTGTTGTTAGTATAAGTTAGTTTAATCTAGGGACCGATGACCTCAACAGTTTGTTCCCTTAGGAATTTACACACATTTGAACATGACTATCCTATTGCATTCTTACCCAGCAAACATATTTTCAAACGGCTGTAGTACGGAAATGGTACGATTCGGACGTGGGTTCCTATTCAAAATATTAAGTACTCACTCCACTCTGAAAGGCTACAAGAGCGTAAAGGGAATTTCAGAACACCCTGTATAAAAGCGCTCTCTCCCAGCAGTGAGTTGTCAGTATCAGTGATTTACAAATCAAGCATGAAACACACATATACCGTAAACGTTCAAAATACGTTCATCATCTGGTAAAACAAAGTACCATTCAAAATAAAAGCACAGAAAAGACTGATACAGTTGAAAAATAATTAATAGGTTATTTAGTCGCAGCCGTGTACTGATTTTCCATACAAGAAAACCCTTTACCTATGCAGACGAAGTGTATTCTGGTGCTGGTACAAGAATGACCTGCTGTTGTTCTTTTCTCATTGCTTCAGTTACTTTCAAGAGCAAAGGAAGAAGTTCATTTTCCTTGCAGTGAATTGTAATTTTTCGCAGAAACTGGAACATACTTCACACAGTCACCACACTTTTATCACTGAGGAAGCTTACTGTTAAGTACTTTTTGTAACAGATAATTGCGGTATGTAAGTAACGGGTATGAAGTTGGTAGGTTCTCACTTTCAAAGAAAGAAAAGATAAGAATCGTTTCCAAACCTGCAGTGAATGTACCAATTGAAGATATGAGTTGTGCTTTAATTCGTGAGCATGAATGGCTACCACAGTCACAACGGTACTCCTTATTTACAACCTTCTGACGATTTCAAAAGAATTTCATGGCAATACTACATTTAATATTCTGGTGTGCAAAGCACGTATAATTCTGAATATTAAACTAGGTAAAATTACGCTACATATGTGGCCCTCAATTAAACAAAAAGATCAATTAAAATGAAGTCAATAAACAGGTCAAATAATAATAGCGATGCACACACAATGGCTGGGTGTTTGCAGACTATTTCTGTAAAGAACATAGCCGTGTTATCCACACAACACTCTCAAGCTCGGCAATAATTAGATAATCAAACCAGGAACCAGTACATTTTTTCACATCGATGAATTGCTATTACCATAACATTCCCTACGTAGTGACATGTATTATCACGATGATGGTGCCAACTCCCAAGTGATACTGTAGGCCCATCGCGATGTTATCTCTCCGTAACCACAAGATGAATGACCGTTCCACAGGAGGCTCTTCGCAGTCGGACTCCATTCGACCACGAAAGTTAATAAACGTACCCGACGGTCGAAACTGGGAATGTATAGGTCATAATAACGTCACGGAGAAGTGTTACCATTGTGAATCCCACCCTACTGGCTCCCAACAGCGTGAGAACCTCTCATTTACATCGCTGACGTTAAGGACAGCAAGTAACGAAATATTACTTACAGTGCATATATTGTGTACTAGGAAGAAAACATGATAAAATTTATATTTTGAGTTTATACAAAGTGCAAAGGATGGTACACCGCTGTGTCACCTCAAGCAGCATTATCATCTCAAACCCAAATGGGCATCGAGTGCAACTGAGCGTGGATCACAGATACGATTCATCCGTTCCAGTGCTGACAAGAAACTCTCTCGGAAACCCATGCCCAGATGTTTCAATGTGTGAGACATCATAAGAATGTCCTGTCAGAGCAACTGTCGGACGCTTACTTTATCGAGGTATGTCACGACAGCAGGGAAATTTACTGTCTTGCGTTATCTTGTTGAAAGATAACGCCGCAGAGACCCCAAAGACACAGCAAAGCCAGAAGCCGTAACACCTCAGATATAAAATGCCTGCTGTCCAACTGCCGGGTACGCGAGCCACAGGGGACCGTGTTCTGTAACACATAAGCCATCACCCGCTTTTGTTCCCACGCGTTAGCGATAGCGCATGAGGAAAGGCGCATCGTGCTGACACGCCTTATCTTTAGGCGTGCTTAGCGTTTCCATCCGTCCAATTTTTGGCGGGACTGTCCAAGAAATCGAAGTACTTTCCACGAACATGGGTGCAGCGACTCGGGACACACTTTTATCCCGTCTTGTGCCGAATTTGCGAATCATGCGAACGAAGAGAACGAATGATGTGTGAATTCCCCCCCCCTCCCCCAAATCATTATACATGGTTCAATATGCGCATTTCCCTCTTAAATTAGTTAAGTATCCAACAGGCTATACGTCCAGTCTGAGTATTTTAGAATTAGAAAGGACCGGCGTTCAGAGAAAATAAGTTTCGTCCTTCCACTATTCATGAAGACAGTTCGTCAAGTTAGTATGTTCCGAAGAAGAAAGTTAAAAGACGTACGGCTTTCAACAAAGACTGCCTAGAAAACAAAGATATTTCCACATGACTGATGACGAAAAACGACTTGACAACGGAGTTGTGATTTGCCCAGCCACGTTTTCGTTAAAATTTGAAAGAGGTAAAGCTATAATGGATCATCAGGAAACAACTATGACACTACAGCAGTGTCGTAAAACTAAAACAATTTGCAATTTTCTTTTTGAAGAAACATACATTTGAAGAAGATGCCATCATACATGCTGCAGTTGCATCTGTTTATCACAGTGTAAAATATGACCTTAGCTACAAATCATTGGAATGTCAAATGAAGTTGGATCATTCATTGTTTCCAGACAGTAATATTGCAATTAAAATTTCGTGGAAGAACTAGGGCAACGGTTATCTCGGAAAATATTCTTGGCCAATACAGTTAAGATGAAGCCGTAAGCGAGCTTCATAAAGCTTTTTATTTTTGTGTCCTCAGATGCTTCAAACTGAGGAAATATAAAAACTTTTCTATATGTAATTCAGTACTTTGATGTTAAATAAAGAATACGCCAGAGATTGCTAGATTTTTATGAAAACTCCGAAGAAATCCACAAAGACATTTTTCATACAATAAAGAACATTACAAAAGATATTGGCTTTCATTTGAATTGAGTGAGTGCATACAGTGCCAACATTGCTACAGTGAACTATGGAAAAAAGCTCGATTTTTTTCTTACTGAAAAACGAAAATACATTCATTTTGAGAGCTAACTGCAGATTTCATAAATAATACCGAGAAACATAGTGTTAAGACATTTCATTACGTTGTAGGGGCATTATTTCTACATTTAATTTAATCCCTCTACATTAAATGTTCAGTCACTGAGAAGATTTTCAGACTTTGTGGAAATAGAATTTAAGGAAATATTACGACACGTCCGTACAAGATGGCTCTCACTATTTCCTGGAGTTGACAGAATTGTATACTGCTGGCCTTCTATCAAGTCAAATTTTAATTTAAAGAGAGGAAGATTGTTCAGTATTGATTTGGCAGTTTGTGAGGTCAAGAACGTGGAGCAACTGAACATGTACGTTTTCAGTAGCGTGTTTTGCCCCAGATTGAAACTTCTGCTAGAAAACTGGAAAACAGCACAGTTACTTCTGATGAGTCGGAAAGAATAATACGTGACATTAAGAGCAAGTTAAATAAATTCTTAGGAAAGAAAATTCATGTAATCCTTGAAGAAATACGAACAACATTAGAGGCAGAGTTTTGAAAATGATGCACAATCTTTCTTGTCACGTTGCAGTGGTTATTTGTACCAAAACTATATGTTTTTCAGAACAATATAATCAGTCTACTTACAAGTTTTTCTCTTAAAGAATAAGAATATTTTCGTCTGCAGGGGCAGTATGTTTTAAAGGTTTCCAACAAATTGAATCTCAGTCTGGATGGACATCAGTTATAACACGAATCCTGTGATTTCCGCAATGCATATGCTGGACTTGATGAAAGTAAACCTGAATATCAGATCTGGATAGATTTCTTTAAGCAGCAGACCATAATTGACATTTCCCATTCTCACCTGTTTAGGCTTATATCACACATATTTTCAATTCTTACCCATAACTCATTTAATGAAAGAAACATCAGTAGGATGAAGACCAGTGCTCAGAAGACAGAAATCGGATGTCTATGGCATTAGCGAAAGACAAAATGGTTCAAATGGCTCTGAGCACTATGGGACTCAACATCTTAGGTCATAAGTCCCCTAGAACTTAGAACTACTTAAACCTAACTAACCTAAGAACAACACACACACCCATTCCCGAGGCAGGATTCGAACCTGCGACCGTAGCAGTCCCGCGGATCCGGACTGCAGCGCCAGAACCGCACGGCCACCGCGGCCGGCAGCGAAAGACAACTTCAAATAAAAGTGGGATATTCTGAAAGTTGTGGTGAACTTTTTAATTTTCGGAAAGAGATGAGGGACAGTGAAGGACTACTGAAAGCAGCAAGGAGCAACATAAAATATGTATTCAAAAATAGCAAACAGTGACCACCTTGACGAAATAAATCTTGGGTGAACAGCCCGGCGTAAGTGTACAAACGGCACAATATTTCGGCAATCGACAATGTTGCCATTTTCAATTGTGCTGATGTATTGCCAAGGGACGGCAGGCGTGAGGTATACATCAGATATATACCTGTCCGACCTCGTAAGACATTGATAACCAGCGACTTTTTTTGCATTGTATTAGCTCCCAGGTCAAGTCAAGGTAGGTGAACGGGTTATGTTCTGCCGATTGCTGTTGGTTACATATCGTGCGGATGGATTTCGCTCACATTATTTTTATGCTACTTGAAAGTGACATTCATGACTTATTTGTTGAGGGAGGTGGTTTACATATTACGGTTGAAAGACAGGAAACAACCTCATTTGCACCACTGTATCCTGTGATGAGAAAGATAACACACGTTCAGTTTCATTCAGTGTCCTGTACGAATCAGCATATAGTGTGAAATATTAAAGTACAAGCTATACAGGCGTCAATTATTTTCCGTTGCGCTGTATTTTGAAAGTATGTGAGGGTGTGTGGCTGTTTCTATTCAACTTCACGAGACAGGTAGCACTTGGATGTGAATCTCGAGACAGTTTGGGTGTGTATCTCAGTGAGGTCTGTACATCGAAAGGTGTCCAAGCGGTTCTAGGCGCTTCAGTCTCGAACCGCGCAACCGCTACGATCGCAGGTTCGACTCCTACCTGGGGCATGGTGGTGTCCTTAGGTTAGTTAGGTTTAAGTAGTTCTAAGTTCTAGGGGACTGATGACCTTAGATGTTAAGTCCCAAAGTGCTCAGAGCCATTTTTTGTGCATCGAAAGCGGGTAAAGCATTGGATGGAGGAGTAAACACGATGCAGCGAACTGCATGGAACTGTACTACAATGGTAGGATCTGTTAATCGATTTGACCTAGGCAATCCTTTCATATTATTGAAATTCTTCTTAGGAGCAGTGGGAACGTCCGAGAACCACGTGCGGGTGCATTCGCCTCGCTGAAGCACGCAGTTCGCACATTCCGGCCTCAGCAGAGTCCGCATAGAGTTCGCTGCCTGCTGATTAAAGGGCTTGCTCTGCGGGAACCAAGCAGAGAATTACAAGTGGAACGTTAGAGGCTCTGTCCGTTCGTCCGCGTAATTTACCTTCCTGCGCTTTATACGAGAATGTAACGGGAAAAAACAGTAATTCGTGTTACAATAGGAAGTGCTTTCTGCCATGACTTCAAAGCGCTTTGCAGAGCATATATGTAGATCTAGACATACGGGAGTTGGATAAAAATATGGAAACATCAAAAACTGAACGCATTACCAGGCCTAATACGGGGTGTTCAAAAAGTCTCTCCGCAGTGCCGTATGATTGTTCGCCTGCCTGGGTTACTTCCCTTAAAGTGGACTCCCCCAACATTCCACTGTTTCGTTTATCTCAGCCAGTGTCATTTTTAGTCGAACAAGTGTTCAAAGCTGGCGGTAAATGCACACTTTCAGTTCGTCAAACATTTGATTCAGTTTTCCCCAAATCGCGATGCTGCGCGAGATATGATTAACAAATTTCGAAGTCCGCGTTCAGTGACAGATGCACCGAGAAGTGGTCGTCCTAGCGTTTTGTCTGACGATACACTTCTCGATATTTCCGATAAAATGTCCATGAGTCCGAACAAGTCAATAGGAAAACTCTCCCAGGTAATCGATGTTAGTGTCAGAACGGCCCACACAGCTGTAAGGAAAAAATTAGAACTTTTCCCATACAAAGTGAAGTCTTGCAAGAACTGAAAAATACTGATCACGGCAAGACACTGCATTATTGTCAATGTTTCAAAAATTCCGTTCAACGAAATGGAGGGGTTTACTCTTAATGAAACGTTTTTCACTGATGAGGCGTGGTTTCATTTATCGAGGTACATGAAATCGCATAATTCTCGTATGTGGAGTACCTCATATCCATTGTGTATTCACGAGGAACCACTTCATTCTGTGAAAATAGGAGTTTGGATTGCAATTTCTAGACGTCGAATTGTGGGTCCCATATTTTTCAACGAAACAATAAACGCACAACGATACTGCAGTGATATTCTGTACCTATTCATAGGAGAACTTGTGTTAAGTGAAATACTGAACGGTTATTTTCAGCAAGATGGTACAACCGCTCATACTGGTCGCGTTTCAATGTCACTGCTTGCTAATGTTTTTGGTGATCACATAATTTCACAGGGACTTTGGCCTCCACGATCGCCTGACCTAACACCACCTGACTTTTTCTTCTGGGGTGCAGCGAATGCAACTGTCAATAAAAACCGTCCAAAATACAGCGATGAATTGTTAACTGCAATATCCACTTTCGCTGCCTCTGTTACAAAGAAATGTTACAGCTTGTGTTTGGAAACACGATTAGACGAATTGAATTGTGTATTCGACAGCAGGGGGAACACTTTCAACATTTAATGTGAAAATTTGTAGGTAAAAATGAATATCAAATAAATTAATAACTTGTATTTCACTGAGTTTCATTTCGGTATATTCAATGCGGCATACGGCACGCGCGGCTAACAACCATACGGCACTGCAGAGAGACTTTTCGAACGCCCCGTATATTGTTGTTGTTGTGGTCTTCAGTCCTGAGACTGGTTTGATGTAGCTCTCCATGCTACTCTATCCTGTGCAAGCTTCTTCATCTCCCAGTACCTACTGCAACCTACATCCTTCTGAATCTGCTTAGTGCATTCATCTCTTGGTCTCCCTCTACGATTTTTACCCTCTAAGCTGCCCTCCAATACTAAAGTGGTGATCCCTTGGTGTCTCAGAACATGTCCTACCAACCGATCCCTTCCTCTAGTCAAGTTGTGCCACAAGCTCCTCTTCTCCCCAATTCTATTCAATACCTCCTCATTAGTTATGTGATCTACCCATCTAATCTTGAGCATTCTTCTCTAGACCACATTTCGAAAGCTTCTATTCTTTTCTTGTCTGAACTATTTATCGTCCACGTTTCACTTCCATACATGGCTACACTCCATACAAATACTTTCTGAAACGACTTCCTAACATTTAAATCTATACTCGACGTTAACAAATTTTTCATCTTCAGAAACGCTTTCCTTGCCATTGCCAGTCTACATTTTATATCCTCTCTACTTCGACCGTCATCAGTTATTTTGCTCCCCAAATAGCAAAACTCCTTTACTACTGTAAGTGTCTCATTTCCTAATCTAATTCCCTCAGCATCACCCGACTTAATTCGACTACATTCCATTATCCTCGTTTCGCTTTTGTTGATGTTCATCTTATATCCTCCTGTCAAGATACTATTCATTCCGTTCAACTGTTCTTCCAAGTCCTTTGCTGTCTCTGACAGAATTACAATGTCATCGGCGAACCTCAAAGTTTTTATTTCTTCTCTATGGATTTTAATGTATTGTAAAAAAAACTCGTTGGCATTAGAAGCCTTCTCTGAATGGATAAATACACGTCCTGTGTGGTTTTCAAGGAATCTTGTACCATTCTTCGCGCAAAACAGTGACAAGTTCAGGCGACGAAGATGGAGATGGTTGGTGGTCCCGCAACCTTCTCTCCAAGTAGAGCATAAAGGCTCAATAATATTGAGATCTGCTGACCCTGTTGGCCAGGGAAGAAGCTACAATTCATCCTCGTGCTCACAAAGCCATTCTCGACAGCGCGAGTTGTGTGAACAGGTGCCCTGTCGCCTTGGAACACGGAATCACCATAGAGGAACAAATATTGTAACACTGGATGGGCCTGGTTAGCCAAATCATACGATCTTTGACAGTAATGCTACCTTGCAGAGTA
Organism: Schistocerca cancellata; assembly: GCF_023864275.1. Classification (NCBI taxonomy): domain Eukaryota; kingdom Metazoa; phylum Arthropoda; class Insecta; order Orthoptera; family Acrididae; genus Schistocerca; species Schistocerca cancellata. Next base: position 159,540,582 of record NC_064632.1, read on the forward strand.
ACCGTGGGGCCCATGGAACAGCACGACATAGCTGTTGAATTTTCACTGAACCGCCGCCACGTTTTACTTTTGGAACGTAGCCTCGCCCCGGGGCTGGAAACAATGTGCAGCAGGACTTACGCGACAAAATGACATTCTTCCATTTCTGTATAGTCCATGATTTATGGTTACGGCAGCACATTTTCTTGTAACGGGCAATTGAATCACTGATGTGTGGTTTTGGAATTCCAACTCGCACGGCAGTTGCCTACTTGTGGAACTCCTTTCTTGTTGTTTTCGTGAGGACAGGGTTTGCTAGAGCGACATTCAGTTCTGCAGTGACTTTTGCAATTTCCGCCATCTTATTTTCGGTCACATTCGAATTCAATGAACGTCTGTCACGATGACTCGACATACACAACTGGCAATTAAAATTGCTACACCACGAAGATGACGTGCTACAGAAGCAAAATTTAACCGACAGCAAGAAGATGCTGTGATGTGCAAATGATTAGCTTTTCAGAGCATTCACACAAGGTTGGCGCCGGTGGCGACACCTACAACGAGCTGACATGAGGAAAGTTTCCAACCGATTTCTCATACACAAACAGCAGTTGACCGGCGTTGCCTGGAGAAACGTTATTGTGATGCCTCGTTTAAGGAGGAGAAATGCGTACCATCACGTTTCCGACATTGATAAAGATCGGATTGTAGCCTATCGCGATTGCGGTTTATCGTATCGCGACATTGCTGCTCGCGTTGGTCGAGATCCAATGACTGTTAGTAGAATATGGAATCGGTGGCTTCAGAAGGGTAATACGGAAAACCGTGCTGGATCCCAACGGCCTCGTATCACTAGCAGCCGAGATGACAGGCATCTTATCCGCATGGCTGTAACGGATCGTGCAGCCACGTCTCGATCCCGGAGTGAACAGATTGGGACGTTTGCAAGACAACAACCATCTGCACGAACAGTTCGATGACGTTTGCAGCAGCATGGACTATCAGCTCGGAGAACATGGCTGCGGTTACTCTTGACGCTGCATCACAGACAGGAGCGTCTGCGATGGTGTACTCAACGACGAACCTGGGTGCACGAATGGCAAAACGCCATTTTTTTCGGATGAATCCAGATTCTGTTTACAGCATCATGATGGTCGCATCCGTGTTTGGCGACATCGCGGTGAACGCAAGTTGGAAGAGCGTATTCGTCATCGCCATACTGGCGTATCACCCGGCGTGATGGTATGGGATGCCATTGGCTACACGTCTCGGTCACCTCTTGTTCGCATTGACGGCACTTTCAACAGTGGACGTTACATTTCAGATGTGTTACGACCCGTGGCTCTACCCTTCATTCGATCCCTGCGAAACCCTACATTTCAGCAGGATAATGCACGACCGCATGTTGCAGGTCATGTACGGGCCTTTCTGGATGTAGAAAATGTTCGACTGCCGCCCTGAGATGCACAGTCTCCAGATCTCTCACCAATTGAAAACGTCTGATCAATGGTGGCCGAGCACCTGGCTCGTCACTATATGCCAGTCACTACTCTCGGTGAACTGTGGTACCGTGTTGAAGTTGCATGGGCAGCCAGCTGTACATGTACACTCCATCCAAGCTCTGTTTGACTCAATGCCCAGGCGTATCAAGGCCGTTATTACGGCCAGAGGTGGTTGTTGTGGGTACTTATTTCTCAGGATCTATGCACCCAAACTGCGTGAAAATGTAATCAATAGTCAGTTCTAGTATAATATATTTGTCGCATGAATACCCGTTTATCATCTGCATTTCTTCTTGGTGTAGCAATTTTAATGACCAGTAGTGTACTTTCGCCCACGTTGTGACTTATCGGATGATGTTCTTCCGCTTTCCCTGTATGTTGTGTGAATATTCGATACTATGCGTCTTGAAACACAGAACACTTCGGCTCCTTTTCTTACGGAAGCACCTATCATCCGAGCACCAACAGTTTGCCCACGTTCGAATTCATTTAGCTCCGACATAATGTAGTCACACCCGCACAGAACACTGCTCCGACCACGGCTGATTCGTGCAACGTAGAGAAGCCACTGTATATCCGTCGTCCGAAGTCAACCACAACACTGCACATCCAGGTTTGGCTAGCATCTTCATGTATGTTCAAGCATGCACTTCTGCCGGCGTCTCCATATTTTTGTCCAGCTCCTGTATGTTTCGGTCATAGAGAGGTACCCTCTCTACCGAGGTTGACGAACAGACAGAACATGCAGAGCGATTCAAATATACAAAGCAGATTTCAATTGTTTATTACAGACGAACTATGAAAGATTGAAACATATTGCTCATGTCACTGCATAGAGAAAGGTTCGAAGTTTTCTGTTCGCAGACACACTATTGCACTCACTTAACATGAGCACCATGCGTTATAATGTATTTGTGCCTTCCCTTCACGTGTTTAAGCCAATCTATGCGATCAGGAATGCTCAGTAGCAGCCCGGCTAAATGTACATTTAACAATTAAACATCAGCAAAGAGCATTAGTGGTGAAATCATAGGAGGCAGTGTTGTGCAACCTTAGGGACAAGATCCGACTATTTGGGAGTAGGATCTTACAAGCTCAGACAGTGTTCCGAGACAAACTTCCGTCACAATGTCAGCAAACGTGACGTCAGATCCGCCTAGCAACAGCGATCTGAACGCCCATTGGCATATACAGGGCTATTATAAATGATAGAAGCGATTTCATAAATTCAATGTAGCTCCATTCATTGACATATGGTCACGACACACTACAGATACGTAGAAAAACTCATCAAGTTTTGTTCGGTTGAAGCCGCACTTCAGGTTTCTGCCGCCAGAGCGCTCGAGAGCGCAGTGAGACAAAATGGCGACAGGAGCCGAGAAAGCGTATGTCGTGCTTGAAATGCAGTCACATCAATCAGTCATAGCAGTGCAACGACACTTCAGGACGAAGTTCAACAAAGATCCACCAACTGCTAACTCCATTCGGCGATGGTATGCGCAGTTTAAAGCTTCTGGATGCCTCTGTAAGGGGAAATCAACGGGTCGGCCTGCAGTGAGCGAAGAAACGGTGGAACGCGTGCGGGCAAGTTTCACGCGTAGCCCGCGAAAAATTGGCTCATGCCACAACTGGAGACCGACAGCGCCGACTTCATCTTTCAACAGGATGGTGCTCCACCGCACTTCCATCATGATGTTCGGCATTTCTTAAACAGGAGATTGGAAAACCGATGGATCGGTCGTGGTGGAGATCATGATCAGCAATTCATGTCATGGCCTCCACGCTCTCCCGACTTAACGCCATGCGATTTCTTTCTGTGGGGTTATGTAAAAGATTCAGTGTTTAAACCTCCTCTACCAAGAAACGTGCCAGAACTGCGAGCTCGCATCAATGATGCTTTCGAGTGGGAGGAACTTGATTATCGGCTTGATGTCTGCCGAATCACTAAAGGGGCACATATCGAACATTTGTGAATGCCTAAAAAATTTTTTTGAGTTTTTGTATGTGTGTGCAAAGCATTTTGAAAATATCTCAAATAATAAAGTTATTGTAGAGCTGTGAAATCGCTCCAATCATTTGTAATAACCCTGTATATATATATATATATATATATATATATATATATATATATATATATATATATATATATGTGTGTGTGTGTGTGTGTGTGTGTGTGTTTGTAGGAAACGAGAGAAGTGTCCCTGTTGGCTGAGGGAGAAAGGCGGGGTCTCCCTTGTCCTTCGGGAAGACAGGGCGAGTCAGTCACGAGGAGCCACACAAAACGCACGGTCGAGTAACCGGGGCGGCTCTAAAAGAACGGTCAGGAGTGCATATTTCAGATGTTAAGCAAGATATAATGTGGAGTTATTAGTTATAAGTACGCCACGTGTCGTGGGTAGTGTCTATCATTATGTAAAGTCAGAAAACTGTGTTAATGTGTGTAAAGGGTTCAATATAACGGCCGCCATATTGCAAATACTGATCCTGTATTAAAACAAGTGTAGTTCAAACGTTGTTGACAATTAACAACTGGTATCCCTAAACACTCCACTTCAGTAGGATCACCACCTACATAGAACCTGGCGACTGAGCGCTACTACTGTGCTACGAGGGGCTTACCGAAGCAGCAAGACAGCAGGTTAGTGATACCGCCCAGAGAAGTACTTTCTTCTCACTACAATGCCACTGAGGGTGTTGTAGCGTTGCTCGAGAAACATCGAAACAGTAGTCCATTTCATTCCATACACGAATCAACAGGTCCCTGTTTATTAACCGACAGCTTCAACAATTCGATTTCTCAGTTCTTGAAGAGTTGCTGCCATAGGTGGGACCACGACCCCACAGGAAATGATCGCAAGGTGTGAGGTCTGATGGCCTGGGAGGCCAAAAGCAATGAACAAGCTCTTGTTATCGACCTCTTCCAGTCCACTGTTGTGGGATGATGATGTTAAGACCACGTCGCACCTCAAGGTGAAATCATTGGAATCTTTGTGGAGTTGAAGAAACAACCAGTTTTGCAGCCTATCCAGGTATGACATCCCTGTAACAGTTTACTCCTACAGAAATGAAGGACCATAAACTTTGTGAACAGAAACGACTCAAAGCACATTCAGTTTCGGTGAGTCTCTTTCATGTTTTACGACGACGCCGGGATTCTGTGACCTCGGAATTCTTACACTGTGACGGTTTTCTTCACCCGATAGATGACACGTCGATTCTTCGGAAAAGTTGAGTCGTTTGTAAAATGTGTCCCCTGCCATATCCTGGAGAAATGAAATGCAAAATTCGCACCTTCTGTTACGGTCAGTGGGACGCAACTGCTGCAGTAACTGCAACTTGTAAGACCTCATATGCAGGGCGTCGTTTCACGACATGCCACATCGTTGTTTGAGGAAACTGGAGCTCCTGACCTGCCCGTCTTGTGGACTTACGGGGGCTCCGTGTGAACTCATCTCCAATACGGTTGACATTTTCATTTTTGGAAATTTGTGGTAAGTTCCTATGGGACCAAACTCCTGAGGTTATCGGTCCCTAGGCTTACACACTACTTAAACTACCTTAACGCTATGGACCACACTCACACCCATACTGGAAGGAGAACTGGAACCTCCGACGGGGGAAGACGCGTGAACCGTGACAAGCCGCCATAGACCGGGCGGGGACTGCGCAGCTACCCCGCACGGCGACGTTTTCATCAGATGGGTGTGGTCGAACAGTGCTCCTCCGTTTGTACATGCAACCTACTTCCAAGAATTTTGTATGCCAGTCATAAATCTCTTGTGCAGACGTGGCTTCTTGCTGAATCGGCAGGGGATTACACATTTCACTTGAATAATGGATTGACTTCCTGCAAATTCCGACAGGCAGAATGACTTCCCTTGTGCTGTAGTCGGCATGTTGCTACAAACAAACAACAACGAAGCTGTGTCAACGGTATGAACTTTCCTTTATCCAGTGAAATGCGCAATGTTTTTTTCTATCTTTTATAGTTGGTCTGTAATGAACAATTGAAATCTGTTGTTTCTTTTTTATCAACCATTATAATGTGCAGCTATTACCTCTCTGCTTGAAATCTGTTCATTCTTTTTTATCGATCGCTGTAATGTGCAGCTATTAACTCTCTGCTTGGTAACCACTCAGCTAGTCTTTAAATCAGCGGCCAACGACCTCTTTGTAGCACTTTCGCACTGGAAAAACATTTCGTTGTTTGGTGCGTTTCCTTGCAAAGCGTTTTATGGTGGCGATAACGTGGAAACTTTACAACCTATTGGCGGCTAACCTACGTCTACATCTACGTCTACACCTTGCAAACGACTCTGAAGAGTGTGGCAGAGGACACATTTCACAGTGTCACATGCTTGCGTTTATGTGCATTACACTCGTGTACGGAGCGCAGGCTGGTACACTGGTTAAACGCTTCTGCGCTCGCATTAATTTGTCTGATCATCTCCACGACGTCCTTATCGGAAATGGAAACGATCGTATGCCGTCAGTGCCCGGGAGTTCCCAGACGGGAAGTTCGGCCGCCAAGTGCAGGTCTTATTGAGTGTGACGCCACATTGGGCGACCTGCGCGTCGACAGTGAGGATCAAGGACAGCACAACACCCTGACCCCGAGGGGCGAAAATCTCCCTCCCCAGCCGGGAATCGAACCCAACCCCCGGTGCGTAGCAATCCAACGCGCTGACCATTCAGCTAATGGGGCAACACGTAGAAGGAACTACATCTCTAGATAACCCGTGTAATAACAATTCTTGAGACTTTTTAATCAGCCTATCACTAGGTAGCTGACGTCTGTATTCAGGTGTCTGCCAGTCAGGTGTCACAGCAACGCTTTGGAATCGGACAAACAATCCTGTGTCCAATCGTGCTGCCATTCTAATAAGGACAATTCCAAAGACTTTGTGCGTGCACAATTGGTGGTTTATGGACTTGCTATCTTCTCTGCAAGACTCTTCGATGGTGATTGTGCACCTGCACAGTCGCAGCAGATGGCTGCTGGCCATCTCTACAAGGACTACAGTGGGTCTGCATCTTTGCTGACTCACCAATACCATTATTTCTAAAAGGACTACAGTGGGTCTACACCTTTGATGACTCACCATTACCATTATTTCTACAAGGACTGCAGTGGGTCTGCAGCTCTGGTGGCCCACCAATACCATAATCTCTACCAGGACTACAGTGGGTCTGCTCTGTGATGACCTACCTACCAATCTTCTTCAAAACTTCGAATGACTCTGCTGTGGGTTTACTCTGTTGTGGCCCATTACCTGTCAGCATGTCAAGAGTCAGCACTGTCTTTCCGTTGGAAGGACAACACTACTTCTTCAAGACTGCATGGAAATCCACTACTTCTGTGTGCAATTTCTTTTACTAATGAGACTTTGTGAAAAAAAAACCGTAATTACTATTATGGTAAATGATTAGGACTATCTTTATGGACTGTGAGAAAATTTTAGCTTTTGACCAACATTGTATCAATAAGTGTGTGCATTTGATATCTTTGTTATTGTAATTATGAAAAAATTTTTCAAATCATTATTGGCCACTGCCCAAAACAATTTGTAAAATTGTGGGGAGCATGGGGGCTATGTAAGTAGACTGTATAGGTTTTTTAATTGGTAACGCCACATAGCGCTCTGTATGAAAATCACTGGCTGTGCTGTGTGCAGTCTGTGGATAGTTTGCATTGTTGTCTGCCATTGTAGTGTTGGGCAGCTGGATGTGAACAGCGCGGAGCGCTGTGCAGTTGGAGATGAGCCGCCAGCAGTGGTGGATGTGGGGAGAGAGATGGCGGAGTTTTGAAATTTGTAATACTGGATGGCATGAACTGCTATATATATTATGATTATTAAGGTAAATACATTGTTTGTTCTCTATTAAAATCTTTCATCTGCTAACTATGCCTATCAGTAGTTAGTGCCTTCAGTAGTTTGAATCTTTTATTTAGCTGGCAGTAGTGGCGCTCGCTGTATTGCAGTAGTTCGAGTAACGAAGATTTTTGGTGAGGTAAGTGATTTGTGAAAGGTATAGGTTAATGTTAGTCAGGGCCATTCTTTTGTAGGGATTTTTGAAAGTCAGATTGCGTTGCGCTAAAAATATTGTGTGTCAGTTTAAGAACAGTCGTATATAATTGTTCTAAGGGGACGTTTCAACTGACTACTAGTTCCCATTATCCCGTCAATGACTCGAAGTCTGCACGCAGCTTTACCTCTACGACATCCGCACTTCATATCTCCACAAACTGCTACACCCATGTATTTCTATGAGTTGACTGATTTCAGATTTGACACATCCGTATTTTTGGTCATAGGATTTTACGTTTCAGCGATTTGCCAAGTGTCTAATTTTATGTTTTTAAACACTTAAAGAAATTTGTCGAAGTTTGTACCATATAGAAGTCTTATCAAGATGTGACTGAGTTGTTGTGGAGCTCTTTTCAGACAGTGTCCACCTCCGTAGCTGAGTGGTGAGAGCGGCAGAATGCCATGCGGGGGAGTGGCCCGGGTTCGATTCACAGCCGCGTCGGAGATTTTATCCGCTCCGGACTGAGCGCTGTATTTCCCTCTTCATCTCGTCATCACTTCATCCTCATCGACATGCAAGCCGTCGCAGTGGTGTCAGCAAAAAAACTAGCACCAGGTGACCTGTCCACCCGACGGCAGCCCCTAGCCACACGCACATTCCATTTCATTATACATAATAGCATCATCTAAAAAAATCTGATGTTAGTATTGATTTTTTCTGCCAGAATATTAATAATCAACGTGAACAAGAAGGTCCCGAAAACAGTCTCTAAGGTCCCGATAACAGTCTCTCGGTGATGACCAGCTGAACGGTTCTTGTTTGGGATAGGGAGCACACTAGTGTGTTCGCTAGTGCCAGTTCTCTTGTAGACGTCATACTGATGCAGTTAAAACTAAGTCAGGAACATGAGTAAACTAGAGGAATATAATACTATTAATTATAATAGTGCCCAAAACTGAAAAATATTTCGCATTTGGAGGGTTAAATTTGGCATGTTCAGAGAAGCGGAACGTAAAAGCGTTAACTAGAGGGAGATACGGTTCATACAACAATTTAGGTGCTCACGAACCTGATCTCGTAATCGCTACAAGCTAGCAGGTTCTTGCTAGAGGGTCATCGCTCCTGGAAAATTTGCAGAACTCTTGATATCGGAATGTCAGGTGTGAAGAATATCAGCTTTCGTAGTTCATGGATCATTGTCATCAACGCCACTGCCGCAAAGTTTTACACTCAGAAAATGCAGGTACATTACAATCACCGGAAGTCGACATGGGAGCAGTAAGACGGCAGTATGTGGACGAGATGCTACCGAGACTTACTTGCTTGTGTGGTACTCCGAACAACTTACCCAGTGTCTCTTGGTGGTTGCTTGGGCCATACGTAGTCCTTCATGTAGGTTGACATGAAGGCGTCCATGATGAAATATACCTGCAACAAAGTCAGGTTCCATCTGTACGTCACGCTTACACAAAGTGCGTAGCACAATCACTTTCTCAATAAAACAAAATTTTCGTGTAATTTTTCTTTGCATCTTCCGTTAGTTCCATGTTACATGGTTCGCTTTGCACGATATTGCATAATGAAACAAAATACATCAGTTTACAGAATGTTAAATTAACTGGAATTTAAACATAGCCGAATGCTGGCCTTTTACAAATGGGGTAGCATAATAGGAAACAATATTTAATGTAATATTTTTTCACAAGTATGCATGTAGCACTTTCACGTTAAATAAGATACAAATTTCTAAAAAAAAGAAATTGTTCTGTGAAATAGATAAGGGTGCTCACAAGGAATTTTTCAGATTTATTTATCTTCACTGTCTGTCAGGCTTTTAATATCATTGGATTAGTGATAAAAATTGAGGAAGCAGCGATATTAACTCTTTTCTGAGCTGAAATCAATTTTAATGAAAACTAATGATGGTCGTGTTTTCTTCTAATATTGTAACTATGGATATCATTATTTGTGCTGAATTCTAATGGCTTATAGTCAGTTCCGTAACAAAGTCTACGCCGTTATTTGTACGAAATAAAAGACACTATTATAAATATGTTTACACGAAAATACATGTTAATACTAATTGCACAGTTACCTAATAGTTAATCCAATCGCCTCCATTATCGGTTATATCTTGGCACCTTAGCCCTCTCTCTAATAAATCATCCACGTTTCCAACCTCTAAATATCGTCTGATCCACTTCGCAAAGAATGTCTTTCACTTTCTAAGAATTTTAGCAGCAGCTCCATATGAAAGCTTTGGTCTCTTTGGATGATTTACAAGGAACACTGCCTCGTGACGCTTCAGATATTTTGCACTCATTTTAAACTGTAACCGGCAAAACAAAGCATTCGACTCTCACACTATTTATCTATACACTGTGCACAAGAGCATTGATTATAGATTCGAGACCCCTACCACAGATGACGCTGCGAATGTTACATTTAAAATTATGGCGTACACTTTCCTGTGGAAGTGACTGTATTCGAGACAAATTTAATGAAATAAAATATGAACGACTCAATTAAGTTGTCTTTAACAACTTATTTTTAATTTAAATTTCATCACTATGTACACCCAATACCGTCTACGATTCTGCTTTTCCCAATAATTCTTGCCCTTGTGTAATATTTATCACTAGTGTTATACTCCTTGATGTATGGAACTGAATATGCTGCGTTTTGATAAAAAAGGTTGAGAATATTTTTAGCAAACGAATCAATAATCTTTCTACAACATTAATTAAACAGATTTTGACTCAATAGTAATACTGACAGTTAATGTAGGCTCATCTAAACTCAAGATATTTAGTCGTTGAGTGATGAGTCGCCGTACATATTTTCCACAAAAAGCCAGTGAACAACCACGAAGAGTAAGAGATTTGTGGTAGCATATTCCTGAGGTAAAAGAGCCTCCCATTCGGATCTCCGAGTGGGAATTACGCCTCAGTAGCTACCATAATAAATGAGGACGTTACGTAGTGTGCGCGTGGAATATTAGAACACAAATGCAGTGTGGCGTACTAGAAAATCTAAAAGTAAAAACGAAAAGGATGCAGGTAGGTATTTTAGGAATCAGTGAATGCGACGGAGAGAAGAGGAGGAGTTTGTGGTGGGGATCAAAGGAAACTGGTTACAGACAAAGGGTTGACTGCGCTAGAGTCAAAAAGAACGTTGATGGTGAAACTGAATGGGTTTCGTAAACACACAGGTATGCACGTCAACAACAGATGTAGGCGATGGTGACGTTAAAGCAGTACGAGATAAAATTAATGAAAAAATGTCAGAGGGCATGAGAATAATCATAATGGGAGACTGGAGAGTGGAATGCAGTCGTTGGCGTTTACAGGGAAGAGAAAATAACGGGAGAGTTGGATCTCGTCAATCGAAGTAAGGGGGCAGAAACATTAATAGAACTCAGCGTTGGACACAATTGTTGCGAATACACTTTTCGCATAAATTTGGTAAAGACCGTTTGCGTAGAAGAAGCAAAGGGATATAACAATCTGTTTGACTATATTTTGGTAAAACAAAGATTTGGTAGTGAAGTTAATAACTCCAAGAGATACTCAGGTGCTAATGCTTATAGCGACCATAACCTAGTACAAGTTCGACAGAAAGAAACAATTGCTAACATTCAGATATATACACCTTTGGACCAGAACAAGATTCATGGAAAGCTATATTTAGAGTACTGCTCTGCATGACTAGGCGTTCTGTATGATAAGACAGAAATGAAACGATTAGAAGCCCTTGAAATGAGATGTTGCGGGACGCTGTTTAAAATCAAATGTATTGACCGAGTAGAACCCCCTGTAACGAGTCAATGAGGAGATAATCGCTAATACAGAACACAGTGAATCGAAGGAAGACTGGTCGGGAACGTCTAACGCAACGAGCCGGGTGCTGAAAACTGCAGCTGAACGGATGGTAGAAAAAAAGAATCGCAGAGCCACACCTAAGCATACGGTAGAAAGTGGATTGCGCAGGATGTAGCAGCGAGGATAGCCAGCGAGGGACAGGAATGGAGACTACTTCAAACGATCCATAAAAAGAACAAATCTGCTGTTACCAATAACAGTCTATTTAATTTCCACTGCGCGCTTCAGAGGTTTAAACTTTCAGCATCAGGTGAATTTATGTGAATTAATACGAGTTGCAGGTGTCGTGTTACGAGTGGCATTGTCGAGTAGCAGCTCACAAAAAGAAAGCACTATTTCAGTATTTGGCTCATAGTTTTTTCTGCGTGTTATAAAAGGAAAATTAGAAATAAATGTAAAAGTAAAAATAAATGTAAAAGTAAAAATCCCTACAGTGGCCACGGGATCATTTTTCTGTCGTGTTGCATCACATGCATTTTGTAGGTAACAAAATAATCAATGATGACGTCTACAATGTCATCAGTGCAAATAATTCACAAAATAATATGGTTATCAACATTGGCAAAAACAAAACACTATTTTGCAGCCAGTCTCAAAGAACTACGAAGGTCTTTGGTTGGAAATGTAAACAGAAGTACAACGTAAATGTCTCCAGTAAACAAAGAGTCTTTTCCCGAAGACTCTGCATAACATATATGTTGTATACATTTCAGTAAGCAAGGACGGCGTGTTAGAAAAATTAAGCGTAAAGATCATATAAAGTAATTGTGTAGTGTGTAACCAATAGTTGAAAATTTATCGCTTATTATGTTACATCGGTAATGTGTGGGTGTTTGTGTGGTTTTCATATGTCTACGTCTGAAGGGTGAAGGTTGAGAGATAGAGGGCGAAATGGAGAGGATGAGAGGGACAGGGAGAGAGAGAGAGAGAGAGAGAGAGAGAGAGAGCTGTTTTGATTACGGCAGAGCTGTAGGCTGTTAAGCTTACATATTCTGCATTCTGTATCTAAGAAACGGCTGAGGTAGCACATTGGTATGTTTTAAATAATATCGAAAGATAGATACACTCTTAAGCTGATATCGGGGAAAAGCAGTTAGTGTGTGAATGGAACTGTTGGATTTTGTGAGTCAGGTCAGTCAACTGCTTATTTAAAAACTGTAATGAAACCACGAAAATAAGTATCTAGCTAATTCTTGATAAATCAGGGGGGGGGGGGGGAAGAAGTTTATGCCTATTCGTCTCTGTGTGCGAGCGCGCGCGAGCTTATGTGTGTGTGTGTGTGTGTGTGTGTGTGTGTGTGTGTGTGTGTGTGCGTTCTTGGGTATAAGTGTTCATAAACGCATATTTAATAATGTAGGCTACTGTTAAAAACAGAGAAATGTTGTCATTTTTGGCATTTAGGATTTTCGCATTTAAAGTATATCAAACCAGTACAGATGATGATGTTATGTGTAGGGAAGTCGCAGTACAAGCTCAGTGCAGTGAGATATATGATCAACTCTTGTGCAGGGTTCAGTCGTGCTCAACATAAACGAGTGTAACGGATTATGTACAGAAAATCAAAAAAATCTTTATTGTTCTCCCATTATACAATTGGTGATCTATCACTAGGAACAACAACAACCGTAAAATTCCTGACTATGTGTCCGACCTGACATAAAGTCGAACGACCACAAAAAACTAACTGTAGGAAAAGTAGATGCCCAATTGGTATTCATTGGAAGAATCCTAAGAAATGTAATTCACTCACAACTAAGGCAGCCTATAAAATCTTCATTTGACTGCTCTTTTCAGCATTGCTCCTTAGGGTGTCGCCTGCTCTAACTCTGCGTGCTGTTGTTGGCAGTTCGTTTCTGTTGGTCGTACCCAATCGGGTGACAGTTTGCAGTAGCCAGTGACAGTTGCTCAATCTATTGTATTCTTTCGGCGGAAAATACTTTTATTTCTGACACAGATAGCGCGGGACTGACGATTATTGGTCTGGCTACCGTGGATTATAAAATTGGTTACTGGTTTTCGTATGTACTTCTTGTACTACAAGTTTCTCGGAATTTGGCAGGAATTCTTCGGATACCATTTCGTATTCGACTGTTATAGTTTGCTTAAGAGTTGGGGAAGACAAAAATGCGGTTGGAGGAAAACTGGGAACGGACTGATCTGTAGCGAAACCCGAAGTCTAGGTTAGGTTGACATACTACAGTTTAGTTGTGAGTTTGCAAAGCCACAGAATGTGAGTGTAAGAAAACTGGTTGTGGTGACAGACTGTTCTGTAGCGTATCCCAATAATGATTTCGAAAACTTTTTTTTTTCTTCGAGACGTCCGGATTTCCGATGTTGGGATTACGCAGGAACCTAAGAGTGCAAGGAAGGAGGCAGGAAGTCCCGTCTACATTGAGGTCATTAGAGATGGAGCACAAGCTCATTTCGTGTCAAGTATGGGGAAAAAAGTCGGCCTTGCTCTTTCAAAGGAACCATCCCGGCATTTGCGCGGAGCGAGTGAGGGAAATAGTGGAAAACCTAAATCTGGATGGCCGAAGGCGGCTTTGAACCGTCGTCCTCCCAAATGGGAGTCCACTGTGCTAAAAACTACGCCACCTCTCTCGGTCCTAAGAGTACACTTTAAGCGTTACGGAAGTCTGTTTTACACGACAACATTCTTTGCAATGTACGACAACATTCTTTGCAATGTATTGCATTATACCTCCACGTAATTTCATACCCTCCGCGTCATGATGACCTTTACCGAGCACTATTTTGCTATTGGTCCCGCCATCTCATATAATCATCACAGCACGAAGAATTACCAACTACATCACCGTAAGTGCACTTTTAGCGTGCGTCAGTTTAAGAACCTCACCAGATAATATTAACAGAGAAGACAGAAAATACCCAAATAAGAATAACATTTTTCTGTTTAGCTAGCGCGGAAACGATACGGAGATGGCCATCAAAATCCAATAACAGACACTATAAAGGGGCGCTTCGTGTCATGGAGTAGTTTACTGTCAAATATCAGAGTATGCACGTTGCAAGAGAAGTCAAGCAGCGAATCACTTCCTCGACATGTCTCATGAAATGATCTTGACAAATCGAGGCTTAACAGGCTTCATTTTTCCCGTGCAATGTACACGAAAAGAACAGAAACGAATTGAAACCTAGCGTTGCCCAAAGAATTCTCTGCTACAGATCGTAATGTCTGCATCTAACAAATGTTTTTTATTCCAGTCTTGGATCACAATATCAATTCTTTTTCCAATGACCGGTTTCAGTCAGTAATGATCGTCCTCAGATCTACAATATAAAAATATATACACCTAGTGAGCAGTGTGCCTTTCAACACAATACAGCATTACGGATCACAATATACTATCATACAACCAGGGAAATGAACAGATAAAAAACGGTAAAACGTACCTTTTCTACCCCATGTCCTAAATCGATAAGACCGTAATGGCATCGTCAAAACATATAAATATACTCGTCATATAGAACACCTTATTTTAGGTCTATATGACGATGCTGTGTTGAGTATTTTATATGTTTTGACGATGCCATTGCAGCCTTATCAATTTAGGACATGATGTAGAAAAGGTACGTTTTACCGCATTTTATGTGTACATTTCCCTGGTTGTACGATAGTATGTTGTGATACCTAATGCTGTACTGTGTTGAAAGGCACACTGCTGACTAAGTGTATATATTTTTATATTGGAGATCTGGGGATGGTCATTACTGACTGAAACCGGTCATCGTCAAAAGAATTGATATTGTGATCAACGACTGGAATAAAAAGATTTGACAGTATTGGATCACTGTTCATATAGGCGACTATGTCGCAGCTGGTAAAAGCATCTAAACTTATGCAACCAAAAGTAAGCCTTCTAAAATACACCTAAAAATCTGACTTCTTCACTGGCGTCTAACGCTTACAAAAAAAGTCAAATGGCAGTTGGTTGATTGATATCAGCATCCACCTTACGTTATCATCAGTATTTGAATGAATGAAATGAATATACAGCGGAAAGAGAGAACAAGAGAAAAAATAAGGACATGGCTTTACTGTTGTAGACAATTTTTCTCGCCCTTCCCGGTGATAACAATGAATTATAAAAAATGCGGATCCATCGGTAGCTGTTAATGTCTGAAAACTATATCGAATATTTGTGGGTGTGAGAGAAATATGAACTTACGGTACTCATCACATTATCGCTGAATCACAGGAAACAAGTAATAGTAACTAAGCAGAAATCGTCGTGGATTAACAAGGTTTTGTATTTTTAGCTAATACGCGTTATCAGCAAGTTATGCGCGTCGATTTCCGAAACTTCTCACTGCACAAATGACTTTTCCAACAAGTTAGCAACAGGACAACATAATATAATTTTCTGAAATTGTTTTGAGACTCTGAATAGCGTGACACAAACAGTCTCTCTTACAAGACTAAAAGCCAAACAGTATACTTCATTTCTATTCCCAGATGTTTTCATTAAACATGTCATTATCTTAGTAACTGCGAAATTGTTGTTAAAATTATATGACGCAAAGCCAACTGCAGTACCAACACTTACTTGTAAATTTGGAAGTTCCTGGGCCGAAAAGATGAGGAGATGGATGTAGGCAAGTTTCGCGCTACTGTATTAGAGAATCTCTGGAAAAGAGTTACATCAGAGATAACACATGACATGGAGTAGACATTTGGTGTCGTTGCAGAATGATGCACTACGAGCTTATGAACATACAGCAATTAAAAAGGAGGAAAACTTTGTATTTTATCGAGCATTAATTCTGAATATTATGATAACTGATCTTATCTTTGATTATTCTTAGCGAGTAAGGATTTTACTATGGAGAAAATCGAACTTATTGTTGTTTCCAACACTTAAATATTCCAGGACAATAGAACGCAGCCCAAAAGCTAACTGTGTTTATATGCTCGCCAAAAAGAAATCGTATGACTCCATTGGATCCCAATCCGAATTTGGGTCTCATTTTCTCTCGGTGTTGCCTGATTATCGACGTAAACGAAACATTCGGCGACCCATTGTTTCTGTAAAATGTATTTCGTATTTAGTATTTTCCCAAACACTTGAACTTCGTCTGCTCTACTCTAAAAAGTACATGTTGTTATTAACAAATAATCAAAGTTTTCATTATAAACATAAAAAATTTCTTTCTCCCCATTGAAGATAAATGAAGGCACTTCTGTTACAACAAATAATGAATTTCGCTATACTACACAGACACGTTCTTGTTTCATGCCCGGTAATACCACTAAGGAATACGAACTGTGGCGGAGTCGAAAAATTTGAGAGAAACGATTATCCCGATTCGTCTCCATTACACAGAGTTGTAGACAGCTGTTCAGCCAACTTTTATAATTATTGCCGAAAAAAACGAAAACGAAAGAGTCATTGATTAACTTGTCACTGGAATACTTGTAGCTCATGTATTACATTATCGATAGGTTTTAGGCTAACCACTACAACTTAGAAAAAGAACATAACCGTTATAAGTATTTCGAAGCGCAATAAATAAGTAAATAAATGTATAAGGCAATGAAATTCAGATGTGGAACTGGATGCCTATACATTGGTAACAAACTGCAAAAAAATGTCTCTGAGCACTATGGGACTTAACTTCTGAGGTCATCAGTCCCCTACAACTTAGAACTACTTAAACCTAACTAACCTAAGGACATCACACACATCCATGGCCGAGGCAGGATTCGAACCTGTGACCGTAGCGGTCGCGCGTCGGCCGCTGGTGGGCGAGCGGTTCTAGTCGCTTCAGTCTGGAGCCGCGCGACCGCTACAGTCGCAGGTTCGAATCCTGCCTCGGGCATGGATGTTTGTGATGTCCTTAGGTTAGTTAGGTTTTGAGTAGTTCTAAGTTCTAGGGGACTGATGACCTGAGATGTTAAGTCCCATAGTGCTCAGAGCCATTTGAACCCATCGTAGCGGTCACGCGGTTCCAGACTGTAGCGCCTAGAACCACTCGGACACTCCGGCCGGCAACAAACTGCAATCGTTAACGGCCGTTCTAACAGTAAGACATTAACATATTACTTAAATGTGTTTATTATTGTTGTTTGGGTGCCGTGAAATATACTCGACTGATACGTCGACGTTTGATAATTCTGTACCTACTTAGCCAGAAGTTCGAAATATAAATTATAACAGATTTTATGAATGACACGCAACGACCTATTTCTAGTTAACATTACGCCAGAATGAGAATGGAAAGTGGCAAAGCGTGCGGTTCTAGGCGCTTCAGTCTGGAACCGTGTGACCGCTACGGTAGCAGGTTCGAATCCTGCCTCGGGCATGGATGTTTGTGATGTCCTTAGGTTAGTTAGGTTTAAGTAGTTCTAAGTTCTAGGGGACTTATGACCATAGATCCCACAGTGCTCAGAGCCATTTTGAAAGTGGCAAAGCAACGAGACTGCAAAGAAGTTCGCTAAACAGCTCTTGCTTTTTCTGTAACCACATCCACTCCAATGTCTTTCCTTCATCGTGACATAGCTCAGTTCTTCTGCTGAACCCCTGTCAGCGGTTTCACTTAGACCAGCAGTTGCTGTAATTTGTTTTTCAGTAAATCTAGTTCTCCCTTTTTGGCATGCTCTTGATAGTTGTTTTTCTTCACATTATATCCTATTTTGCCTAACAGTAATTTTATCGATTTACCCTGTCAGTTATTGCTCAGATCGTGTAATCTAACAGCATTCCAGAAGGGAAGCTCTCAGTAAAGTAATCTAGCGAGCAGAATGAGGCGGCATCCAGATGAAACCGTAATTATACGGTGCGCTGGTGATTAATGGCGGAACCACCGCAGGGCGACAACTACCACGCCACCAGGTTTGCCTGACGCATTGATTAGCACGGTGCTTGCGTCGGTGCGTGTGCGTGCATGTACGTACTTGATGTGTGTTTGTGTGTGTGTGTGTGTGTGTGTGTGTGTGTTTGTGTGTGTGTGTGAGACACCAACCGATTTGCCGGCAGTCGTGCTTCAAGATTGAGTATCCACCCTAAACAGTCTGGGAGAACATTATTCCGATTCTCAATGCAAATTATAGTTTGTTGTTGTTGTTGTTGTGGTCTTCATCCGAAACCTTATTTGCTGCAGTTCTCAACGCTGCTCTACCTGTACAAACCTCTTCATCTCCGAATAACTTCTGCAACCTACACCGTTTGCGACTCCTTACTATGTTTATGTCTTGGTTTGCCTCTGCAAATTTAACCACCCACACCTTCGTAAATTCCTAAATTGATGATTTCTTGATGTCTTAGAATGTGCAACCGATCCTTTTTTTTTAGTTAAGCTGTACCACAAATTTAGTCTCTCCCAAACTCTATTCAGCACCTTCTCATTAATTACGTGATCTACCCATATAATTTCGAGTATTCTACCGTAGCGTCAAATTTCAAGGGATTGTATTATCTTGTCTGAAGTATCTATCGTCCACTTTTCATTTCTGTACAGGTCTAAAATTCCAGACAAAATCTCCAGAAAAGAATTCGTACACTTAAATGTATATTCGATGTTAATAAATTCCGCTTTTTCGGAAATGTTTGCCTTCCTAGAGCCAGTCTGCGTTTCGTATTCTCTCTGCTTCGGCTATCATCAGTTATTTCGCTGCCCAAATAGATAAACTCAACTACTAATTTCAGTGTCTCATATCCTTATCTAATCTCC
The DNA here is from genome assembly GCF_023864275.1 of Schistocerca cancellata. Taxonomy (NCBI): domain Eukaryota; kingdom Metazoa; phylum Arthropoda; class Insecta; order Orthoptera; family Acrididae; genus Schistocerca; species Schistocerca cancellata. Next base: position 159,559,669 of record NC_064632.1, read on the forward strand.
TCAGCATCCTCTGATTTAGTTCGATTTAATTCCATCGCCATTGTCTTACTTTTGTCGATTCTGAATTTCTTTTCAAGACACTATCCATTCCATTCATCTGATTCCAAGTCCTTTGCTGTCTCTGACACAATTCCAATGTCGTTGGCAACCTTGCCTAAACATTCGTTCCTGCTCCAAATTTTTCTTTGGTTTCCTTTGCTACCTGATAATGTAGGGATTGAACAAGATCGGTGATGGATTACAACCCTGTCTCACTCCCTTGTCAGTCACTGCTTTCCTTTCATATCCTTCGGTTCTTCTACCTTCACTTTATTGAAGATAATCTTTCGCTCCCTTTATGTTATACAAGGTGTTCCACATAAAACCGGTATGCCTTTCACCCGAGATCCAAGTAACAAAAAATGAGTAACAGTAACGTTAAAAAACATGTAGTTACGCATTTATAAGAGATACGTACTGGAAGTGATGGCCATGGGCATCCAGGCATCGCTAACTTGTGTGTTGACGTCACCAGCATCGTGCTGTAATTCTGCGCGCTTGATGTTGTTGATTTCTCTAGTAATGCTCTCATTGTTAGAGGATTGTCAGCATACACTTTGATTTCTTTGTGCCCTATCAATGAAAATCACACGGTTTACGTCCGGGGACCTTGAGGTCCAAAGGCCTCTACTAACAAGACTGTTTTCAGGGAACATGTTGGTGATGTGGCCCATACTGTGGTTGGATGTGTGAGCGGTTGCTCCGTCTTGTTGGAATATTGCATGTAGTTCCTCTGCATCTGTTAATTATGCATAGAGTGAGTCAAAGATCTCTAGATATCTGACATTGTTTAAGATGTAATTGAAACATATGGGACCAATAATGCACATGCCGGATAATGACGTAAAACTTCTATCTTCTCTGAGTGGAGAGGTTCTTTATGCAGAACATGTGGGTTGTCCTGCGACCAGTATCTGCCATTCTGGTAGTTTACGTAACCTGAAAAATGAAACCAAGCCTCAGCTGACATGAATTAAAGCAAGGGTCCAACTAATCGTTGGTAGCCTATGTTCACAGCCAGTCACAATACTGAGATCTCTTTTCCTGACCCTGAAATTTCAACTCTTGCACCACACTCACACAACAGGCATTTAATTTCAAATCTTGTAGTACACGATGACACGACGTACGAGATGGACCAACCTGCTGCGATAACGTTCTTACCGACTAGCGGGGACTTCTCGCAATGACCATGCGAATTCTATCTATAGTGTCATGGGTCCTCACTGTCGAACGCCTATTTCTCCGCACATTCTGAACGGAGCGTACAGCCCTCCTTCCTTGTAGAAATCTGGAATAGTGCTGATCGTGGGGAGTTTCCTACCAGGATACTTCACATGAACCATTTCTTTACACTCCTTGATGGAGCCCCTCATTATGTAACACTACGCGATGTCAATTCGCTGTTCTAATGCATCTGCCCAATTTCTGTAACATCTCAACAATACGAGCTTCTCACAACAACTGACGCTCGAACACGCAGCTGTACTCAACTTTCCGACAAAATGCAGTGTAGCCAACTTTCGAGACAGTGTAGCCACTACACAAGCAGTTCGTCTATAGATGATTAACAGGTACTTGAGGCGTACCTGTTTTATGTGGGACACCCTGCACCTATCAACTTCACTAATCTGAAAGTGTGTTCCGGTTAACATTGGCAAAAGCCTTCTTTAAGTCTACAAGTACTATGAACGTAAGTTTACTTTCTTCAACCTATGTTCTGCTGTGCTTGCAAGGGGAATTTTCTTCGACATGCTGGTCTTGTAATCCGAGAAGAGTTTGAACTTCCATTTATTTGAGAGACAATCACATTGTATAAGACAATCTTGACCGGTTTCTTCCTACACAGCCCATCATCAGATGCTGCAGTAGGAAAACAGAAAAAAACACATGTTAATATCTTTGTCTGCTTGTGAGTTAAGCAAATTGAAATTTAAATCCTTGTCGCTCTTACCTAATATTTATTACATGCGTCACAGAACTAGGTGCAGTAACAAAAATTAGGAAGTTAGGCGTGTGTAGTACAGCCAAGCGGGTCACGTCCCTGACTCTTTGTGCTATGTCCGCGCATCCTCTATAGGGAGAGGATGTTATTCACTTCGGCATAGGTTTACTTCAGGTAGTCTTCTAGTTCCGCGTTATTTTGTGTGGTTTTCCATTTAACATTTACATCTACATCTACGTGATTACTCTGCTATTCACAATAAAGTGCCCGGCAGAGGGTCCAATGAACCACCTTCAAGCTGTCTCTCTACCGTTCCATTCTCGAACGGCACGCGGGAAAAACGAGCACTTAAATTTTTCTGTGCACGCCCTGATTTCTCTTATTTTATCATGATGATCATTTCTCCCTATGTAGGTGGGTGCCAATAGAATGTTTTCGGAATCGGAGGAGAAAACTGGTGATTGAAATTGCATGAGAAGATCCCGTCGCAACGAAAAACGCCTTTGTTTTAATGATTGCCACTCCAATTCACGTATCATGTCTGTGGCACTATCCCCCCTACTTCGCGATATAACAAAACGAGTTGCCCTTCTTTGTACTTAAATTTCGCAAAAAAAAAAAAAAAAAAAAAAACAAGCGAAGAAGTCTGGCGAACGAGGGCGGTCATAAACCGTTGTTTGTTTGTTGCGCGTTCTTCAGTGAAGGCAACATGAGTGCTGGACAGTGACTGAGGTGCTACATGTTCTCCATCTTCCTGAAAAAAGCATAACTGCCTTTCATACTAGTTTCACTGAAACTAGAAGTTCACGAAACTTTGAACAGCAACATCTCTGTTTGAGTATGGTTTCACAGAAAATCGGTCCAATAATCTGACTACCAAATGTGTGTGTGAAACCTTATGGGACTTAACTGCTAAGGTCATCAGTCCCTAAGCTAACACACTACTTAACCTAAATTATCCTAAGAACAAACACACACACCCATGCCCGGAGGAGGACTCGAACCTCCGCCGGGAGCAGCCAATCTGACTACCAAGAACAGCGAACCAAACTACTTTCTTTCTTTTTTCGACTGTCTTTGCTTTATCAGATGGAAGTAATTTCCGAACACACGAGCCGCCGCTCGGTTTCAGGTGTAAAATCTTAAATGCTACAATATGTACAACACCTGTCTGTCTCGAAAGTTGCCAAAATTTTTTTTCCGGCTAGCACAAATTTTCTGCTGGGCAGCCATTTTCTGATCAGCTTCTGAACACTACTTTTTGCAGGAATACTGGAGTTCACGAATTATCCAAGTAAAATTTCACAAGTATTCTTAACTGAATCAGCACAGAAAATGGTTCAAATGGCTCTGAGCACTATGGGACTCAACTTCTGAGGTCATCAGTCCCCTAGAACTTAGAAATATTTAAACATAACTAACCTAAGGATATCACACACATCCATGCCCGTGCAGGATTCGAACCTGCGACCGTAGCGGTCTCGTGGTTCCAGACTGTAGCGCCTAGAACCGCTCGGCCACTACAGCCAGCCCTGAATCAGCACAGATGTGACCTTCAACTACACACACTTCCATTTAGATCTATATTTTGTTCTATACTAACAGTAGATATGTGAAACCGTCGTGTTTGCTGAACTCACTAATCTCCAAAAGTGATAGAATTTTCATAGGGTTTTCAGAGGTAACTTGAGCGCAGCTTCGAACAAGGTATTTCAGTTAAATCGTTTCACTGAAAAAAATTTATAGTGATTTAAGGCTTTACCTAAATCTGTTGTGTCTCTGTTTTTTGTCTGAACACTGTAATCTCCAGAACTACCAAACGAGTTTTCACAAATTCAAATGGCTCTGAGCACTATGGGACTCAACATCTTAGGTCATAAGTCCCCTAGAACTTAGAACTGCTTAAACCTAACTAACCTAAGGACATCACACACACCCATGCCCGAGGCAGGATTCGAACCTGCGACCGTAGCAGCCTCGCGGTTCCGGACTGCAGCGCCAGAACTGCACGGCCACCGCGGCCGGCCGAGTTTTCACAGAGTTTTTACAGATAACTTGAGTATAGCATCGGATATTGTATAGACTTTATTTGCTCAAAATCAGATAACGGAAAAAATATATCATGACTTAAAGTTTTTCCTAAAACCGTCGTGTGTGTGTGTGTATGTTGTTATCTCCAAAACTACCGGACGCATTTTCACCGACTTTTTAAGGTAACTTCAGCGTCGCTTAGGGCAATGTACAGGCTTTATTTCATCAAAATCGGGTAACCGAAAGAACACATCGTGATTTAAAGTTTTATCTAAAACCGTCATGTCTGTTTGTTTGAACACACTAATCTCAATAACTGCTTGACGAATTTTCATGGCCTTTTCACAGATAACTTGAGCGTAGCTTCGGGCGACGTATAGGTTTTATTTCGTCAAAATCTGGTAAAGGAGAAAAAAAGACGTCGTATAAATGCGGAACTAAATCTGTCTGTTACATTTTCACGACTAAACTGCGGAACCGATTTCGATGAAGTATTATGTGGAAAGAGGCTGAACCATAAGAGAAAACTGGCTGTTTTACAAATTAAAAAATCGCTCTAAGAGGGTGAAGTATGGAGTGGAATATCTTTTTCTACATTAGTGAACATAAACCACGGTAAAAAATTATTAAATTTGTTGCAAAATGTATATGTTGTATGATGTATAGCTTCTCCAATAGCACGATGGATAGATGCACGCTCGTGTTCATGCCTCTCTCCTCACACAAACGCACCTCGTTTATTATACGTTGAGGCAATTGCGGGGCTGGGAACACACGTCACAGGCTATGCTGACCCGAACAGGCAGAGATGTGAGGGCAGCTCACGTTATTGCACTTACAGCTGCTTACTTACTGACCATCACTCATGACAACAAATCTACTAACATGCGAGCACACCCCCGGGTAACTGCTAGTTAATAGCATATGTGTGTACGGCCACCACAGACGACTTATTTAGCCATGTATATTACTGTGACCGCGTGACAAAGAAGCAAAGTAAGCAGTGGAAAAATGTGGATTTACCACCACCCACAATGGCGAAGACCAGCCATTGTTAGGCGAGGAGACGCTGAATGCTTTTTGGGATTGGCATGCTGTGGTGCTGTTATATTTTCCTTGTAAGGCGTATATCTTCACAGGAACATTCTAAGAAAATGTCCTGAAGAGATTACGGGAGCCTGTCGGTATTTACGGTTCACATTTCCCCAGCACGTTCTGCACAGTATTCAGTCGATAAGCTGCTTCTCTGGGCTGCCAAATTCTACCTCAGCTCTCGTATTCTCTCGAAATGCCACTCATTGACTTCTACCACTCCCTTCAGATGAACAGATCGTTACATCCAAGGCATTTCCAAAACGACTACGAGGAGAATTAGGAGGCGAACTTTTTCTGAACAGCTGAAATGTAGACTTCTACAACCGACATTACCGTCAAGCCACCTGTCGCTATGAAAGATGTGTCGCGTGGAAGGCTGAATAACAGAGGAGGCCTAACAACATCACCGAGCTTCATGGTCGTTGCTTGACGTTTCGAAGATGATAATTAAAATTTATGACTTGGTGTCGTAGATATGGTTTCTTGTGTGTTCAGTACCACGGCAGTTATTATCTTTTAGATGAACGGTATTACACTATTGGCCATTAAAATTGCTACATCAAGAAGAAATGCAGATGATAAACGGGTATTCATTGGACAAATATGTTATACTAGAACTGACATGTGCTAACATTTTCACGCAATTTGGATGCATAGACCCTGAGAAATCAGTACCCAAAACAACCACCTCTGGCCATAATAACGGCCTTGATACGCCTGGGCATTGAGTCAAACAGAGCTTGGATGGCGTGCACAGGTACAGCTGCCCATGCAGCTTCAACACAATACCACAGTTCATCAAGAGTTGTGACGAGCCAGTTGCTCGTCCACCACTGACCAGACGTTTTCAATTGGTGAGACATCTGGAGAATGTGCTGGCCAGGGCAGGACCTGCAACATGTGGGCGTGCATTATCCTGCTGAAATGTAGGGTTTCGCAGAGATCGAATGAAGGGTAGAGCCACGGGTCGTAACACATCTGGAATGTAACGTCCACAGTCCAAAGTGCCGTCAATGCGAACAAGAGGTGACCGAGACGTGTAGCCAATGGCATCCCATACCATCACGCCGGGTGATACGCCAGTATGGCGATGACGAATACACGCTTCCAATGTGCGTTAACCGCGATGTCACCAAACACGGATGCGACCATTATGATGCTGTAAACAGAACCTGGATTCATTCAAAAAAATGACGTTTTGCCATTCGTGCACCCAGGTTCGTCGTTGAGTACACCATTGCAGGCGCTCCTGTCTGTGATACAGCGTCAAGGGCGAGGCCGTTGGGATCCAGCACGGTTTCCGTATTACCCTCCTGAACCCACCGATTCCATATTCTGCTAACAGTCATTGGATCTCGACCAACGCCAGCAGCAATGTCGCGATACGGTAAACTGCAATCGCGATAGGCTACAATCCGGCCTTTATCAAAGTCGGAAACGTGATGGTACGCATTTCTCCTTCTTACACGAGGCATCACAACAACGTTTCACCAGGCTACGCCGGTCGACTGCTGTTTGTCTATGAGAAATTGGTTGGAAACTTTCCTCATGTCAGCACGTTGTAGGTGTCGTCAGCGGCGCCAAACTTGTGTGAATGCTCTGAAAAGCTAATCATTTGCATATCACAGCATCTTCTTCCTGTTGGTTAAATTTCGCGTCTGTAGCACGTCATCTTCGTGGTGTAGCAATTTTAATGGCCAGTAGTGTACGTTATAATTAAAACTAAAAATATGAAAAAAATCTGTGTGTTCAGTAGCGGTCCGGGCAGTAGATTTTTGGTGGTATGATAACAAGTGTTTCGTATTAGTATGTGATATAATTATTAATCTGTTTAATACCAAGATGAAAAAGAATAGTATGGTGGTTGCAGATAATTCATAAGTTTGGACTGTCGCTGGACGTTATACACTGATTAGGCAGAACAATGTGACCACCTACTTAATAGCTGGTATGTCCATCTGTGTCACGGATAACAGCGGCGACGCGCTGTAGGATGGAAGCAATGAGGTCTCGGTAGGTCGATGGAGAGAGTTGGCACCACATCTGCGCACACAAGTCACATAATTCCCGTAAATTTCGGTGAGCGGCGCGATGAGCTCTGACGCCATGTTCAGTCACATCCCAGATGTGTTCAATGGGGTTCAGATCTGCCGAGTTGGGAGACCAGCACATCAATAGGAACCCGCCTCTTGTGTTCCTCGAACTGCTCCATCAGACTCCCGGCCTTCTGACGTGGCGCACTATTTTGTTGAAAATTGCCACTGCCGTCGGGAAACATGATCTTCACGAAGGGTGTACGTGGTCTGCAACCAGTGTACGATACTCCCTTGCCGACATTGTGCTCTGCACGACCTCCACTGAACCCATGGATGCCCACGTGAATGTTCCGCAGAGCATAAGGGAGCCGCAGCACGGGTCTCCCTGGAAGACGGCGGATTCGCGCCCTCCCATCGCCATGATGAAGAGGATATCGGGATTCATCAGACCATGCTACGCTCTGACGCGGCGCCAACGTCCAGTGCCGACGGTCACATGCCCATTTCAGCCGTAGCTGTCGATGTGGTGGTGTTAAGATTGGCACATCCATGGGTGGTCGGCTGCGGAGTGTTTGGTGCATTGTATGTTCAGACACACTTGTACTCTACCAGGCGTCTAGGCCTGACGTTAGTTCCACCACAGTTCACAGGTTGTCCTGTTTCACCATTCTGCCCAGTCCTCGACGTCCGACATATGCAATAATGTGCGGCCGCCCAATCCCACGACTTCTGGACATGATTTACCTTGGTTTCATCATGTCTTGAAGATACTCACCACAGCACTCCTCGAACAACCGACACGTTTTGCAGTTTCTGAAAATGCTGGTGCGAAGCCTACGGGCCATCACAATCTGCCCTTGATCAGACTCGGAAAAATCGCGCGCCTTCCCCATTGTATTGTATGTTAACCGGGGACCTAGAAACGACGGAGAAGCTCCATCCCCACTGCAGCCGCAGTGGTCCACAACCCCACAACGACTATCGCAGTCCACTTCACCCCTCCACCGCCCCACACTGAACCCAGGGTTATTGTGCCGTTCGGCCCCCGGTGGACCCCCCAGGGAACGTCTCACACCAGACGAGTGTAACCCCTATGTTTGCGTGGTAGAGTAATTAATGGTGGTGTACGCGTTCGTAGAGAACTTGTATGCGCAGCAATCGCCGACATAGTTTAACTGAGGCGGAATAAGGGGAACCAGCCCGCATTCGCCCAGGCAGATGGAAAACCGCCTAAAATCCATCCACAGACTGACTGGGTGACCGGACCTCGACACAAATCCGCCGGGCGCTCCTTCCCGCCCGGAAAGCCGTGCGTTAGACCGCACGGCCAACCGGGCCGGCGCGCCTTCCCCACTCTACACACGATCTGCACGCTGACTGATATTACATGCACCATGCGTTTGTCTGACTGGTGGTCATTTCTCGCAAGGTGACGCTGCTATCGCCTGGACGGTTTATACCGATAGTGGGTTGGTGGTCGTAATATTCTGGCTCATCAGTGCTCTGCGCCTTTGTTTCATTTCTTTTTCGACACTGGCGTAGCCCCCGGATTCGCTCGGTATTGGACTTTTAGGATTCTTAGATCCGTTTCGACGAAAGCTTCCCTCAGACATGAGATTCCTGTAACAGAGTATGAGTGATATTTTGTAATTTCCAGCGTAATACGGATTTTAATTTTTTTTGGCGAATATTTTTATCTGTATGCGCTGCAACTGTTCGCTGCACATTTTTGACATGGTTTTCGCGTCTTCGGAAATACCATTTTCGACTGGTTTTCCTTTGTCCTGGTTAACGTAAATTGCTGACCCGCAGCTGTTCGACGACGTTTGCAGCAGCATGGACTATCAGCTCGGAGACCATGGCTACGGTTACCCTTGACGCTAAATCACAGACAGGGCCGCCTGCGATGGTGTACTCAAAGACGAACCTGGGTGCACGAATGGCAAAACGCCATTTTTTCGAATGAATCCAGGTTCTGTTTACGGCATCATGATGGTCCCATCCGTGTTTGGTGACATCGCGGTGAACGCACATTGGATGTGTGTATTCGTCATCGCCATACTGGCGTATCACCCGGCGTGATGGTATGGGGTGCCGTTGGTTACACGTCTCGGTCACCTCTTGTTCACATTGACGGCACTTTGAACTGTGGTTGATACATTTCAGATGAGTTACGACCCGTGGCTCTACCCTTCATTCGATCCCTGCGAGTTCCTACATTTCAGCAGGATAATGCACGACCGCATGTTGCAGGTCCTGTACGGGCCTTTCTGGATACAGAAAATGTTCGACTGCTGCCATGGCCAGCACATTCTCCAGATCTCTCACCGATTGAGAACGTCTGGTCAATGGTGGCCGAGCAACTGGCTCGTCACAATACGCCAGTCACTACTCGTGATGAACTGTGGTATCGTGTTGAAGCTGCTTGGGCAGATGTACTTGTACACACCATCCAAGCTCTGTTTGGCTCAATATCCAGGCGTATCAAGGCCGCTATTACGGCCAGAGGTGGTTGTTCTGGGTACTGATTTCTCAGGTTCTAAGCACCCAAATTGCGTGAAAATGCAATCACATGTCAGTTCTAGTATAATATATTTGTCCAATGAATACCCGTTTATCATCTGCATTTCTTCTTGGTGTAGCAATTTTAATGGCCAGTAATGTACACCTTCGACAATGGAAATTAAATTTTTTTGATTATTGTAAGGCTTTCTGCCAGACTAAATTTTGGAACTTACTAGAAAATTCTGAAAGAATTTTGAAACATTGTGAGAGATTTAAACTATAGTTTTCAAACTTTTAACTGTACAACTCTATTAACAGTTTTTTTAATAATTAAAATTATTAATAATTATTGAAATTATTGATAACTAGCTTAGTGCCCGCTGCTTCGCTCTCGTTTGCGTAGTATTTACAACAGAAATAATTTTATAAACATTATTAGGCCTACTGAACGATTAATTTATTAAAGAGTCGTTTCTTTTTCTATGCAGTTCTGACAAGTCCGATTTGTCATGGTGACTGTAATAGCTTTCTTTGATTTAGTTCACAAATTGCGAAACCTTGTAAAATTTTCACGCTAATTAAGGCTATAGAAGCATGGTCTTTTCCGAATGTACTTCTCACCACAATGTGATTCTAAACTGGAGTCGAAGGTTTTTGTTAACACTGCCTTTTGAGTTCTTGTGGTGATACTTCTATAGAAAGTTTCATCAAAAAATGGCTCTGAGCACTATGCGACTTAACTTCTGAGGTCATCAGTCGCCTAGAACTTAGAACTAATTAAACCTAACTAACCTAAGGACATCACACACATCCATGCCCGAGGCAGGATTCGAACCTGCGACCGTAGCGGTCGGTCGGCTCCAGACTGCAGCGCCTAGAACCGCACAGCCACTCCGGCCGGCTAAAGTTTCATCCCCCAAGATACAATTCTTTATTTCTTACCGAGAAGTCAGACATCAACTTCATAAATTTATCTCGAAAAATGTTTTAATATACCGCTAACGAAATACTGTCATAAAAATTTTCATCCTCTAATTCAACTCTTAGGTGTTGAATTTCCGAAACTACTGACACTTTTTATTTCTTACCGAAAAGTCAAAGACATATTTTCACACATTTAACTTGAAAATACTTTCATAATAAAACATTTCCATTAAAACCTATACCCCTTACTTCATGTAGTTAGGTGTTGAATTTCCAAAAACACTGAAACACGTATTTTTTTTTTGTTTCCAACACAGAAGCCAAATGCAAATTTTCATAGAGTTAGATTCAAACATGCTTTCATAATGAAATATTTCGATAAAAACTTTTCATCCCCTCTATCATCCCGTTAGGGGCTGAATTTCCAAAAACACTAAAAGATACATTTTTTAAGTTCCTAACCGTGAAGCAAATACCATACCTCTTAGAGGTAGCTTTAAAAATACTTTATCAATTCTTTAGTAATTCATTTTCAGAATAACCTTTCACCCACAATTTAACCTCCTAGGGGTAGAATATCCAAAAATGCTGAAACACGTTTTTTTTTCGGTTTTGACCGAGAAACCAAATGCTACTTGTCAATAGTTTCAGCTACAAAATACCTTAATTGGGAAATATTTTCAGAGTAACCTTTCATCACTTATTTCATCCCCTTAGGGGTGGAATTTCGAAAAATCCCTTCTTAAACGGTGCCTACATTATAAACTCAACACTTTCTCCAAATTTCAAGTTTTTGTTCTTAGCGCTTTCCCGGCCGGTGTGGCCGTGCGGTCTTGGCGCTTCAGTCTGGAACCGCGTGACCGCTCCGGTCGCAGGTTCGAATCCTGCCTCGGGCATGGATGTGTGTGACGTCCTTAGGTTAGTTAGGTTTAAGTAGTTCTAAGTTCTAGGGGACTGATGACCACAGATGTTAAGTCCCATAGTGCTCAGAGCCATTTGAACCATTTGAACCTTAGCGCTTTGGGATTGGCGGTGATGAGTCAGTCAGTTAGGATATTTCCTTTTGTATGTAGAGAAAACGTTATTTTAGACGCTGTCTTTCATATGGACGTGTTCTAAAGATAAGTATTTGTTATTAAAGTGTTTTACTGAAACTGATCTAATGATATTTGCATGTTTTAAAACCATAGAATTGTCGGCTAGGCTTGCTACGATATATGAAACTGGGAGCCGAAAGAAACCGTTGCTCTGTCACGGAAATGCAGAGACTGCCACGAACCACGGCCCCGTCAAAAAACTGGCACTAGCCGCTGCTCGGCGCAGAGGGGTCGGCGAAGCGTGGAAAAATTGGCCTGCCGAGGGTTTCTCTGGGGAACGCCCACGCATAGTCTTCGAAGAAAACTCGGCCGCGCAACGACGCAACGGAAAGGAAGTGTCGGCAGCTGGGAGGCGTCGTACAACTTTGCGACGTCTCCGCGAGCCACGAGGCCGAACGGCGGGAATTCAGGCGTCAATCGTCTGCGATTAATGGTTCTCTAAACAGACTGTGTAATAGAAAAACTTTCCTCCACTGCGAATCCAATTCCTCCTTCTGCAGAACTTCTATTTGCAGGAGTACTACAAAGAATCCCCACCGTTTCTCCGAACTGAAGGCGAAAAATGGAAATAGCTATGACTTTTATAAGATAATCCGAAAATGAAACAGCTAAGGCTGTAAAGAGTATAAGTTTCCACCCTAACTCCGTGGATATATTTCAAGGACATTGTCGGTCGGTAATTTTACTGGGGGAGTCAAAATTTGTTTAGTTGGGGCACAGGGGGGGAGCTTACTCATAAAGAAGCACGGTAACGATGTGCGTAACATTCCTCCCACGTTCTTCTGTAGATTTAATTATATTCTAATCATCATTCATTTTCAGTTGATGTGGTATATAGTAGGAGTTTGTAACGGCCATAATGCAACCATAAAAGTAAATGGTGAACACATGAAGTTTTTCTATTAAACATACAGAGTCAGACAAGGTTGCTTACTGTCAGCTCTACAACACAGGTGTATAGCTCGTCATCAGCGACGCATGGATAGCTGGAAGGTCGAATCTGAAGTGACTGCAGCAAAATATACTATCTACTCTTTGCTGATGGCACTATCCTCAGTGCAGGAAGTGAGAAAGAGCTTAATCATCACTTCTCCAGAGTGAAGACTATTGGTTTAAATTTCAATCTAGAGATTAACAAGTAAATGACCAAACTAATCGTCGTTAATTGACAAGATTTAGATTAAATCCAACCTACAACTTGCTTAAAGGTTATGAAGGTAGAGATTTTGTGTATGTCTAGGATATCTGACCAATTATACAGGAAATTTCGATTAAAAACATAAATAAAACGACAAATCGTCGTTGGCAGAGCATCCATGGTTAAACTCACCAATATCTGGCAGAAACGGGCCAAATCCAAAACAACGAAGATGCGTTTGGTGGAATCGTTGTTGTTCTCCGTGTTCTTTTATGGCTGCGCGTTCTGGACCGAGAAAGCTGTTCAAAGGAGCCGAATTGATGGCTTCCAGGTACAGTGTTCGAAGAATGTGTTACGCTTACCATGGACAGAAAGAAGAACCAATGGCCGGCCGTTGTGGCCGAGCGGATCTAGGCGCTTCAGACTGGAAGTGCGCGACCGCTACAATCGCAGGTTCGACTCCTGCCTCGGGCTTGGATGTGTGTGATGTCCTCAGGTTAGTTAGGTTAAGTAGTTCTACGTTCTAGGGGACTGATGACCTCAAATGTTAAGTCCCATAGTGCTCAGAGCCATATGAACCATATAAGAACCAATGCTTCCACCATAGAAGAGCTTAGCATCACAAGAAGTCTTTTTTCCCGGACAGTCAAAGACGTCCCGTTTCTAAGGCAATTTTGAAAAGGGGATAAAGTACCATTGTCCATGCTAAAATAGAACTCAGAAGACCAAGACGAAAAGCAACAAGTATATATTTGCATTAAATGGAGAAGATTACAGTCCTACCTCTTCACCTTATGTTAAGAAAAGCTGAGCAATGCTGTCGATGGATAACGTCTAGTCGAAGACTCAGTTACATGAAAACTGAACGTGAAATGATATCACAACACTCAGCAGTCAATAAACCGACTAATGACGATGAGTCTGTAGTATGAGAATGGACTGTATTGTATAATTCAGTATCAGCAAAATACGTACCTAAGTACTGATTATCTGAATAGCATTCCAACCCCGACATGTCAAGTTCGCATTAGCATTCAACACTGTCATTACCATCTTCACTATGGTTAATGACATTCTGGATTCTTCCCCATAAGAAGATACTTGAAATATAAGACAAATACTGCTCGTTATTGTTCATACGCAGTTGTTACTTTTAACCACTTGAGTCACTCTTAATCAGATCATTACTTCTTTAATAGCTCCCTATCAACAACCTCGTCACCCATACTGCTAATTAACACCCTTCTTCTCACCATGTTTTCTGTACGTTACTCACCAAGTACAGCTAGGACCCAGTCGTCTTCATAGCCAAACTTTCTAAATTGTGTGTTTGGAATGCCGGAAATGTAAAGATGGAAGAACAGCGGGGCAAGAACTGAGCCCTGTGTTAGTCTATTGATGAGTACCTTGAGGCCACTGAAGACATCCTGTGCACCGATCTCAAATCGCTGAATGTCTATTTTCGCAAGTGGAGACTGCTGCCGAGCCGAAACAAGACTGAAGTATCACGCTTCCATCTTTGCAACCGCTCAGCAAGAAGAGAGCTCAAAGTTATCTTTGAAAGGAAACGCCTTAACCATAACAACTACCTCAAATATCTAGGAGTTACATGGGACAGGACGCTCTCTTACAAGGAGCACCTGACAAAGACTGCAGGCAAAAACAGGACAGTAAAAAACATCATCCATAAACTGTGCGGCAGTACTTGGGGCTCCGCAGCAAACGTACTACGCTCATAAGCAATTGGGCTTGTCTACTCAGTGGCACAATACTGCGCTCCAGTATGAATTAATAGCCGGTACGCAAACAGGACTGATGTGGTACTAAACGACACCATGCACATCAGTGGCACAATAAACTCTACCCCTACTGTGTGGCTGCCAACGCTGAGGCATACACCACCACCAGAGATACGGCGGAAAACTGCTCTCCTCATGGTGATTAACAACCCTCAGCTGTCCATACATAATGACATAGCTGTCCTGGAGCGCAGCAGACTTAAATCGAGAAGACCGCTACTACTCACCACTAAAAAGATGATGACCTCCAACTCTGACATCCATAATCTCTGGAAAAAAACACTGCCAGGAACACTACTGACCAAAATCCCAAAGACTGATGATAAATGAGAAAACGCCCGGCTTCAATCAGTCACGCAAAGTGTGGACAACTCTAAATCGTATACGCACTGGCCACAGGAGAAGTGCTGACGCCCTCTAGAAATGGAGAGAGATATCAACTCCAAACTGCGACTATGGTGCTGAAAAACAATCAGTCCAGCACATAGTGAAAGAATGCCCATTTCGAGCTTACAAGGGAACCTTCACCGACTTCCCAGCTGCAGCACAGGAAGCTATTGATTATACAGGGTGATTCAAAAAGAATACCACAACTTTAGGAATTTAAAACTCTGCAACGACAAAAGGCAGAGCTAAGCACTATCTGTCGGCGAATTAAGGGAGCTATAAAGTTTCATTTAGTTGTACATTTGTTCGCTTGAGGCGCTGTTGACTAGGCGTCAGCGTCAGTTGATGCTAAGATGGCGACCGCTCAACAGAAAGCTTTTTGTGTTATTGAGTACGGCAGAAGTGAATCGACGACAGTTGTTCAGCGTGCATTTCGAACGAAGTATGGTGTTAAACCTCCTGATAGGTGGTGTATTAAACGTTGGTATAAACAGTTTACAGAGTTTTTGGTCCCTTTTTCTTCGAAGGTGCTACTGTAACTGGACTACAGTATCTGGAGATGTTAGAGAATTGGCTGTTCCCTCAGCTCGAACAAGAAGCACAACAATTCATATTTCAGCAGGATGGAGCGCCACCACATTGGCACTTATCTTTCCGTAACTACCTGAATGTCAACTACCCGAGGCGATGGATCGGCCGCCAGGCAACCCGTGACAGAGCACTTCATCACTGGCCTCCAAGAAGCTCTGATCTTACCCCCTGCGATTTTTTCTTATGGGGGTATGTTAAGGATATGGTGTTTCGGCCACCTCTCCCAGCCACCATTGATGATTTGAAACGAGAAATAACAGCAGCTATCCAAACTGTTACGCCTGATATGCTACAGAGAGTGTGGAACGAGTTGGAGTATCGGGTTGATATTGCTCGAGTGTCTGGAGGGGGCCATATTGAACATCTCTGAACTTGTTTTTGAGTGAAAAAAAAAACCTTTTTAAATACCTGATGTATAACAGAAGGTTATATTATGTTTCTTTCATTAAATACACATTTTTAAAGTTGTGGTATTCTTTTTGAATCACCCTGTATTCAGTGTCTGGATGTCAGTTTTTAATTAAAGTGTATATAAAGTGTACAAGAGTAGCGATGTATGCCGTACTATAAATAAATTAAATAAATCATCATGTACATTAATCTCATTTTTCATATTGATTACTGTTCCTAGTAACTCTGAACAACTCAGACCTCTGATTACCTCCACCGTAGTAAACGACCCACTACTTGCACAAAACTGCTTGGGCACTCCGGAAGGAAAGAGAAAAAAAAAAACACGCATTGTGTGTGTTATAGTGACCAACGGCGGCCTTTCGGGTCGCCAGTGAACGTGGTCTCTCTAAGGTGAGTACAAATATCGTTGGAACCGAATGAACTGATCTCAATCCACATAGGAATTAAAATTTGCCATGTTGGCACTGTGGTCCACGATTTTTGCTACAAAATGCAATTAAGCCTCCTGAGGACATCAGCATAATACACTCCTGGAATGGAAAAAAGAACACATTGACACCGGTGTGTCAGACCCACCATACTTGCTCCGGACACTGCGAGATAGTGATGGGGAGCTCGTGAATGAGTCGTTCAAATGAACGCTTCACTCCTGTGAAGTGTGAACTAATCACTCAATTTCAATGAACTGGTACTTCAAACTCTTCACAGATGGCACACTCCACACTTTTTTCTAGTTCACTCACTCTCTTCCCCTCTCCCTCCCCCACGTCACTCATTCTCCCTTCACTTCAGTCCTCCCTGTGCTGCCTGTCGACGAATCGCGCGGTGTTTGTGGGGAACGATAGGTTTAGGAGTGGCGGGGGATGTGAGGGGCAAGGAGAAGACAGCGTCAGCTGCTACCTGCAGTGCTGACATCATTACCCGTGACTATTTGTGCAGTTAAACTTCGCGTCTAAGGGTAGCCTACCGTTGGCAGCGCTTGAAGACAAATGAATATTAAAGATGGAAACGAAGAGGCTATCTGTGTGATCACGCACAGCCAACATGAAAATAAAAGGTTTGTTAATAACACTGAAAGAGGGATTTTACCTGAAATCGTACCAATGACTACACGTGACAGTTTACGTTTTGAATCTAGTGGGTTATTATTGTCAACAAAATAAAATCTACAGGAAAACTTCTGAATAATTACTTAACGTAGGTATATAGACTTTGTGACAGTGTTAAACATACTCATTCTATTTTGGATTAAATTTTAAAAGGAACATAAAATTGGACCGCATTTCGTTGGTAGCCCTATTTTTCAGTCCATGAATACAACAAATAATGTTTCATTTAGCAGATAAAGACTTTTTTGGGCGCTTCACGAGAAAATGTCGAGCAAGATTAAATGTAGTACCTTCTTTATACGTGACAGCCTTCTCTGTTTGTCTTTCCTTTGTCCCCTTCGACCATGCTCTATTTAAGATAACTCAGACGCTGTAAGAGCGTAAAACGTTGCGTGCACGTTACTCCATAGTTCCGTCATCTGTTGGTAAATTTGTGAAGTATTACGAAGCTTTATTGTACGAGCGAGGCGAAGCGAAGCGAGCGTAGCAGCGGCGGACTGGGCAACTTCGCTAGGCTTCCGTACTTCACGAATGAACTACTTCATTTGAACGCTTCACGGCAAAGAGTGAAATGAATGAAGTAGTTCACGGGAATGAACGAGTCCGACCCACCTCTACTGCGAGAGGGCTGTACAAGCAATGTTCACACGCACGGCACAGCGGACACACGAGGAACCGCGGTGTTGGCCGTCGAATGGCGCTAGCTGCGCAGCATTTGTGCACCGCCGCCGTCAGTGTCAGCCAGTTTGCCGTGGCATACGGAGCTCCATCGCAGTCTTTAACACTGGTACCATGCCGCGACAGCGTGGACGTGAACCGTATGTGCAGTTGACGGACTTTGAGCGAGGACGTATAGTGGGCATGCGGGAGGCCGGGTGGACGTACCGCCGAATTGCTCAACACGTGGGGCGTGAGGTCTCCACAGTACATCGATGTTGTCGCCAGTGGTCGGCGGAAGGTGCACGTGCCCGTCGACCTGGGACTGGACCGCAGCGACGCACGGATGCACGCCAAGACCGTAGGATCCTACGCAGTGCCGTAGGGGACCGCACCGCCACTTCCCAGCAAATTAGGGACACTGTTGCTCCTGGGGTATCGGCGAGGACCATTCGCAACCGTCTCCATGAAGCTGGGCTACGGTCCCGCACACCGTTAGGCCGTCTTCCGCTCACGCCCCAACATCGTGCAGCCCGCCTCCAGTGGTGTCGCGACAGGCGTGAATGGAGGGACGAATGGAGACGTGTCGTCTTCAGCGATGAGAGTCGCTTCTGCCTTGGTGCCAATGATGGTCGTATGCGTGTTTGGCGCCGTGCAGGTGAGGGTCACAATCAGGACTGCATACGACCGAGGCACACAGGGCCAACACCCGGCATCATGGTGTGGGGAGCGAACTCCTACACTGGCCGTACACCACTGGTGATCGTCGAGGGGACACTGAATAGTGCACGGTACATCCAAACCGTCATCGAACTCATCGTTCTACCATTCCTAGACCGGCAAGGGAACTTGCTGTTCCAACAGGACAATGCACGTCCGCATGTATCCCGTGCCACCCAACGTGCTCTAGAAGGTGTAAGTCAACTACCCTGGCCAGCAAGATCTCCGGATCTGTCCCCCATTGAGCATGTTTGGGACTGGATGAAGCGTCGTCTCACGCGGTCTGCACGTCCAGCACGAACGCTGGTCCAACTGAGGCGCCAGGTGGAAATGGCATGGCAAGCCGTGCCACAGGACTACATCCAGCATCTCTACGATCGTCTCCATGGGAGAATAGCAGCCTGCATTACTGCGAAAGGTGGATATACACTGTACTAGTGCCGACATTGTGCATGCTTTGTTGCCTGTGTCTATGTGCCTGTGGTTCTGTCAGTGTGATCATGTGATTGTATCTGACCCCAGGAATGTGTCAATAAAGTTTCCCCTTCCTGAGACAATGAATTTCAATTTCCAGGAGTGTATAACGACTGGAAAAATGACTTTAATGTAGAAAAATGCGTAGGTGTGCATTTCATGAAAGGCAAACGCTTGAAAGCAGCCTGTGTCGCAATGACAACCTTCAAAACTATTCTTTCTTGTACGTATTCTGGATCGAAAACATACTGTATAGATTTCTGTATCAAGCGATTGATTACTGGACGTATCAGTCTTTGACTATCTGAAAAGGGATGTCTGAAGTGAGATACTTTGACGAGTTGGAGCAGTAGCACATGATAAGCCATGGTTTTCCGCTTGGTCTCGCCATGCGTGTCCGTTTGAGCCACACAAAGCAATCTAGTCGGTTCCTGTCGGCTTTTTCAGGTGGTTGCCTGCTGCAAGCGGTCTTGGCTGATGCTCCCATATTTTTGCTGTGGAGGAGATTGCAATGATCTGCTTTTAAGGTGCTTTCTGGCGCTCATTCTCATGCGATAAGTTGCAGAAAGTATGGTGAGCCTGCAACTCGCGTCATGCAGCTTGGTGTAATATTGGTTGGAGCATTTGCAGATTTATGACTTTCCTTTACTTGTGGACAACTTAAAGACTATTGCTCAGTGGTTAGTTTCTGATGCATATCGTACAGAATCGAATTTTCATTAATCCATCCGAATAAGAGTCACGTTGAGTACATCACACTCTCGTTTATTTAAATGTATTCATTCTTGTATCGAGGATTACGAAATAATTACCAACCGAACTGAAGCTTCTGCGATTTACTCACATTCCCGTGCTACTGGTGAATCCATGTTTACAGATTCTTCCTTACGTGGTGTTGTGAGAATTTCGTTTTCTGCATTTCACTTAAAGCGCAAAAATATTCATGCGTTCTCTGCCTTCAGCAGGAATGCTAGTCACAGCGAGGCACAATTACAAAACGAAAAAACTTCATTAAGAACCGTAATTAGCACGAAGCCCGCATGCTTTTCAGGTTAATAGGTATAAAACGGCGTTAAGATTCTGTTATTGCTAGCTGTTCATCATTTCTGGTTCCAGATTGAAAAGTGTCAGGCTATCGGGCTAAACAATGTTTGTTCATTGTATATAACTCGCTTATGAGGTGGGTTATCTACACGTTATCACGTGCAGATAATGAAACAGCTAGACCACGATAAAAAAAATCCACTGAAATATTCATTTACGTCCTCAGTTCCTTCTGTTGCGAAAAGTAAGCATTAACCTTAAATATGTTCCTTTGAATGTTGTCAGACTTGGTTATGCATTATTTCTTCAGTCTAAACTTTAAGTAGAAAGGGGCATTTATTCAGGGCATTTTTCTGAAGAAAGCTTTATATCCTTTGACAACAGCAGTAATAGACTACAGTCACATTCAGCCTTGGCGTTCATATACTGGGTGTCCCTCGTGCGAGTCGTCAGGCGAATTTGATCTGTGTTTTGGCATATGTTTGAAATTTAATTTTTGCAGCGTCTAGCCCACGAAGACAAGAGTCGGTTTGTTTCCCTTTACAAATGGCTCTGAGCACTATGGGACTTAACTTCTGAGGTCATCAGTCCTCTAGAACTTAGAACTACTTAAACCTAACTAACCTAAGGACATCACACACATTCATGCCCCAGACAGGATTCGAACCTGCGACCGTAGCGGAAGCGCGGTTCCAGACTGCAGCGCCTAGAACCGTCCCTTTACACACAATGATTTTGAAAGCGGTGTTTTACGTGTCCATTCGTTAGAGCGGTGTTTTACGTGTCCATTCGTTAGAGCGGTCTCAGATTAATTTTACTTCTCGTGGGCCTGAAGTGTTGTAAATCTATTGTTGAGACATTAAATAATTTTAGCCAATAACGCTGCTATAACAGTAGGAATATTTAATTCAGTTCTTCTTGTACATATGAGCTTATTTCGACATCATGGTCATTTTCAAGAACACACAAAAAATAGCAATATTTTCTTTTGTTTACCTCACATCAAAACAGAAAATCATAATGTAAGCCACACAGAACTCGCTATAGAAATATTGCTAATAACACCAAAGGGTCCGAAACTAAATTTTCTGGAAGGAATCGAAATTAACCCTCATAGGCGCAGTTACCCGAACAATATCTTAAATGAACAAACTGAATGAAAACATAAAAATTACATCGACAGCTTTATTGAAATCATCGAATACGATCATGCATAAATAATTTAGGTAAGCGTAGTACCACCGATAAAAATCGAGGATAATAACATCACACAAATCTATGGATTAATCATGTAGGTAAAAATAGAAGGGATGTGGCATTACGTCACAAACTTGAAGCCGATTTCCGTCATCTTAACTAGCCCCAAACATTAGGTTCACCGCATTTACACACCGGTAGTTCATCGCTGTGACACTTCCCCGTGGCGTGACTCTGACTGTGTCGTATTACTAGAGCAAATACACATTCAAAAACAGAAAAACGTTCCAAATTGCCTTCCTGCCACTATGACATTCATGTAAGCTCTATAATTTTTAGCGTTTAAAACAGCTATTGCGCGCACATGACAGAAATAATGAACAGGAAGCACTCTTAACAGTAGTCTGCCAGTGTTCTGGGCTACTTAAAATGTCGGCAGGCTCCATCCACTCTGGCTTCAAAACAACGTACAGCATAAGTCTTCTTTTTACCTCGGAGGGATTAGGAAACGAGAGATGTAACCATAGTATATCGATCATGGAGATAAAAAAAAGAAGGGTGTTGTCGTTTTGTCACAGACTTGGAGCCTACATCCGCCATCTTACATAGCCCAAAATATTAGATGCACCTCATTTATACCTTCATGGTTCACTGCGGTGATACTCTCCGTGACGTCACTCTGACGTGCCTGTGATCAATTTCGACCGTTGGGGATGTCTATTGACTTTTGTGGCCGTATCCTCAATAGCGTCTGGGGCTTTGGTCGTGCGGAGACGTAGCTGTTTCATCAAAAATGCCAGGCTGCATCATTTACGGGTGTACTAATCGATCCTATTGTAATCTAAAGTTTAAAGGAATCGCATTTCATTTGTAAGTGGAGTTGTTTAAGCAATATTTTCTTTTGTTTACATGAATTAGGGCTTCGCTGTTTTCTTTTATTCTTTCCTGTATTTTTCATTGCCTTCCATTCCGCAAATGCTTCGACATCGGTCTCGTCCCCATTCAGCACGTGGCTACGTCACCGCACTGATTGTTGGTTTTGTGTTAGCTAAAGAGCCAACACCGTGTTACGAGTGGAGGCCGAAATGCACGCGTTTTAGCTCACGCAGGCTGGCGTGAGGAGGGAAGAACTATACTGACGTGAGGTCTGGAACATGACAACGAATGAGAATTCAGAAAGTGGACGTAATTAGTTTGATACTTAACTTTAATCCATTAATGATGAACGTCACTCTTGACGGTACATGATTCACAATATTATCTGTTCAGAATACATTCTTGAAGTCATTGTAGTAACTGAACATGGCGCCTTGCTAGGTCGTAGGAAATGACGTAGCTGAAGGCTATGCTAAACTGTCGTCTCTACAAATGAGAGTGCATGTAGACAGTGAAACATCGCCAGCAATGTCGGTTGTTCAACTGGGCGAATGCTAGGGAGTCTCTCTAGACTAGACCTGCCGTGTGGCGGCGCGCGGTCTGCAATCATTGATAGTGGCGACACGCGGGTCCGACGTATACTAACGGACCGCGGCCGATTGAAAGGCTACCACCTAGCAAGTGTGGTGTCTGGCGGTGACACCACAGTTGGTGCAGCTCTAAATTCCTCTCGACGATAATTATTCATTGTTCACATTTCCTCCCTCTTTAAAAAAGATTTTGTCTAGAACACCCGGAGACAGTCGTCACTTGTATGTGTGTGTGTGTGCTTTGCTTCTTTTCTGAAGAAGACTTTGGGCGAAAACGTACTGAATAGTCTTTTCGTAGTGCCTGCGTGCTATTTCACAGTATAGTTATTCCCTCATGAAGTTTGTTGTAAATAAGCGACTGCACTTCAACGGGAACAATGATGTACATAATTACAATACCAAAGAAGAAAGTGACGTTCGTTATGCCAAATTAAGGTTGCCTGTAGCACAAACAGGGGTGTACAATGCTGCAACCATACATTTTGATCACTCACCGATTGCTAGAAAATGCCTTACAGACAGCAAAATAAAATCTGAAACTAAACTCAAAACTTTTCTCTTTGACAACTCCTCCTAATCCGCAGTAGACTATTTATTACTGTGTGTAAATTGTGATGGGTAAGAATTACTGACTAACATCATTCTGTCTTTGATTAAAAAACAAAAGAAAATAAGTGATCAGCATGGAGGCATGTACACAAAAAAATGATGTTAATATAAAATGACTCGTTCCATATCAATACAACTTATGGTGCAAATGATACGTGGAACTAGCTAACTAGCTATTGGTATATCACAGAGCATGGTATAAAATTATATACTTTGCAAATCTCAAAATAAAATTCATATAAAAATGAAGTAGATGATCCAATTGTGATATTTTCGTTTATTCCTGAAAAACTGACAGAGTTATTTTCGAGAAATATTCCGGGAAAAGAAGCAAATAGGCCACTGTAGGAAAGGTAGGCCTATTGTTACACAGGTTATCATTACTAAAAATGACTTACAGCAAAACGTTCATTTCTACGCATTTGATACAATTCCCTTAATCGCATTTACAGTATTGCACAATGCTGAAATGTTTCATAAATTGTATTTTTCTTTATTCTGTAGTCCGCAGCTCGTGGTTTTGCGGTAGCGTTCTCGCTTCCCGCGCCCGGGTTCCCGGGTTCGATTCCCGGCGGGGTCAGGGATTTTCTTTGCCTCGTGATGACTGGGTGTTGTGTGATGTCCTTAGGTTAGTTAGGTTTAAGTAGTTCTAAGTTCTAGGGGACTGATGACCATAGATGTCAAGTCCCATAGTGCTCAGAGCCATTTGAACCATTTTTACTCTGTAAACTGCTATTATTCGTTACACACTGAATGACGCTTCATAGGTAAGATTTCAAAGTGAGAAGATGTGTAAACTACAGTGAAACTAATTCACTGGCAATCTAGTAAAACAGGAACTGTGTTGTGCGCTGAGGTATACCTCTGTGCACACATTTATGGGCTAGCAAAGAACACGTACGTAATTTTTTTGCAAATGTGAACATTAAGAACGTTGTGCATATGAACTGAAAGCTGAAAATGTAACAAACATGAAGCAGTACCAATAAGCAAACAAGCATTACGAGAGGTGTAATAACGCGACACATTTTTTTTCTGAAAGCAGGTTTGTTCTATTAAGGATCCCAATACACCATATTACACTCCTGGAAATGGAAAAAAGAACACATTGACACCGGTGTGTCAGACCCACCATACTTGCTCCGGACACTGCGAGAGGGCTGTACAAGCAATGATCACACGCACGGCACAGCGGACACACCAGGAACCGCGGTGTTGGCCGTCGAATGGCGCTAGCTGCGCAGCATTTGTGCACCGCCGCCGTCAGTGTCAGCCAGTTTGCCGTGGCATACGGAGCTCCATCGCAGTCTTTAACACTGGTAGCATGCCACGACAGCGTGGACGTGAACCGTATGTGCAGTTGACGGACTTTGAGCGAGGGCGTATAGTGGGCATGCGGGAGGCCGGGTGGACGTACCGCCGAATTGCTCAACACGTGGGGCGTGAGGTCTCCACAGTACATCGATGTTGTCGCCAGTGGTCGGCGGAAGGTGCACGTGCCCGTCGACCTGGGACCGGACCGCAGCGACGCACGGATGCACGCCAAGACCGTAGGATCGTACGCAGTGCCGTAGGGGACCGCACCGCCACTTCCCAGCAAATTGGGGACACTGTTGCTCCTGGGGTATCGGCGAGGACCATTCGCAACCGTCTCCATGAAGCTGGGCTACGGTCCCGCACACCGTTAGGCCGTCTTCCGCTCACGCCCCAACATCGTGCAGCCCGCCTCCAGTGGTGTCGCGACAGGCGTGAATGGAGGGACGAATGGAGACGTGTCGTCTTCAGCGATGAGAGTCGCTTCTGCCTTGGTGCCAATGATGGTCGTATGCGTGTTTGGCGCCGTGCAGGTGAGCGCCACAATCAGGACTGCATACGACCGAGGCACACAAGGCCAACACCCGGCATCATGGTGTGGGGAGCGATCTCCTACACTGGCCGTACACCACTGGTGATCGTCGAGGGGACACTGAATAGTGCACAGTACATCCAAACCGTCATCGAACCCATCGTTCTACCATTCCTAGACCGGCAAGGGAACTTGCTGTTCCAACAGGACAATGCACGTCCGCATGTATCCCGTGCCACCCAACGTGCTCTAGAAGGTGTAAGTCAACTACCCTGGCCAGCAAGATCTCCGGATCTGTCCCCCATTGAGCATGTTTGGGACTGGATGAAGCGTCGTCTCACGCGGTCTGCACGTCCAGCACGAACGCTGGTCCAACTGAGGCGCCAGGTGGAAATGGCATGGCAAGCCGTTCCACAGGACTACATCCAGCATCTCTACGATCGTCTCCATGGGAGAATAGCAGCCTGCATTGCTGCGAAAGGTGGATATACACTGTACTAGTGCCGACATTGTGCATGCTCTGTTGCCTGTGTCTATGTGCCTGTGGTTCTGTCAGTGTAATCATGTGATGTATCTGACCACAGGAATGTGTCAATAAAGTTTCCCCTTCCTGGGACAATGAATTCACGGTGTTCTTATTTCAATTTCCTGGAGTGTATTTCCACTCTTTTGGCTACAAAACCCTATTTTTCTACATAATCGCCGTTCAATGCGACGGCCTCTGGGAGGCCTTGTATGTCCACATTGTACCACTCTACTAGTCAACGTCGGAGACAGTATCTTGCCGCATCAGTAACCTCCCCATCATCCGCGTACTGCTTCCCACAGAGTGCATTCCTCATCGGGCCAAACACATCGAATTCGGAAGATGTGAGAGCCAAGCTGTAGGGTGGAGGAGGAAGAACAGTCTAATGGAGTACTGTGATCTGCTCTCGGGTGCGCAGAGTTTGTGAGGCCTTGCGTTGTCATGGAGAAGGAGAAGTTCGTTTGCATTTTTGTGGCCACGAATAAACTGAAGTCGTTCCTTCAGTTTCACAGCTGTGTGCAGCTGGCCGGCGCGCGGGGATCGGACAGGTCTACGCCACCTTCTTGCGATAGTGACAGATGCCTCGTCCATCGACTCGTCATGTTTTTGTTAACTGTGAGGTCTCCGTAGACATTCTGCAAGCCCCTATGAATATTTGAGACCTCTGGTTTTCCGCCAAAGAAACTCAGTGACAGGTCTCTGCCTGGAACACACTTCCGTTACGGACACCGTTTTGAAGACTACATATAGCGCCACCAACTATCGGAACTTCACGGAACTGCATGGGCTGAAGCGGGAGTATACCACGATGTCCCACAATAGATTCCACATTTTTTCAACCGAAATTTTCCAAGAGAAAATATGTGTTGCATTACTTATTGTACGCCCGTGGTTCAAAAAACTTAAGAAGTAACTCACAAGGGGACCCTCCATGCTGTAAATCGCGGATCTTGATGCGCATCAAATATGTTGTAGAGGCATTGTAAGTAGGCTGTTTATGTTTTCTTATTGGCAACGTTACGTAGCGCTCTGTACGAAAATCACTGGCTGTGCTGTGTGCAGTCTGTGGCTAGTTTGCATTGTTGTCTGCCATTGTAGTGTTGGGCAGCGGCAGCTCGATGTGAACAGCGCGTAGCGTTTTCAGTTGGAGGTGAGCCGCCAGCAGTGGTGGATGTGGGAAATGAGATGGCGGATTTTTGAGTACAGAATGGATGTCATGAACTGATATATATATTATGACTATTAAGGTAAATACATTGTTTGTTCAAGCGTGGTGTCTAACTTTTGAAGATTTTGTTCCATTGCGTCTAACTGTTGCTGTGTTTGTCTCTGGTGTTGTTCCATTGTGTCTAACTTTTGAAGATTTTGTTCCATTGTGTCTAACTGTTGCTGTGTTTGTCTCTGGTGTTGTTCCATTGTGTCTAACTTTTGAAGCTTTTGTCCCATTTGTTGCATTAATTGTAATAACAATGCACTGGTGTCTGAAACATGTTCCTCAGTGCTTTCCGGTAGTGAATTTGCACCGGCAACATTCACATTTTGACAAGCAGAAAATGTGTCTTGACTTATTTGAGAAAACGATGAGGACCCAAAACCTGAATCTACAGTATTTGCGAGATTGTGTCCTGTCATTTCGGATTCCTGAGGCAAGCTGTTGCCGACCGATCGATAGATAATGCTTACCTGTTCACTAATTGTTTCACTGTCTACGCCATTATTTGCCGCCCGCTCCATTTCCCTATGCACAATTACCAAATTACTACTTTGAACATTAGTTACTTCATTACATGGTGGCGCTAACACACTGCTTTCGTCTTCACTGTCATTTCTCAGTTTACTTTGGAGCCTAGTATTACGTTTTTCACACGCCATTATTGTCACAATATTTCACACGACAACACAGAAAAGCACAATTTGAAGAGCAAAAATAAGAGAACACATTAACATAGTACTGAAAATAATATCTAGTTAATTGCAGCTGCAAAATACTTGGTGCAAATCTACATGCATGCCACAACTGTTTTACTGTACAACAATGAAAGACTGCAACTACAAAGGAGATTTTCTCTGCAATTATGCGCTAGCAATAAACAAAATCTACACTAATTACACAAACTACAAGAAAAAATCAGAAGATTCCAGTGAGGTATCCTGGCAGGGTCGCCATATGAATCGTCCCCTTTGAACAATTATACAAGACTGTGCTTAAACTGACACACAATATTTCTAGCGCAATGCAATCTGACTATCAAAGATCCCTGCAAAAGAATGGCCCTGAGTAACATTAAACTATACCTTTCAGAAATCACTTACCTCACAAAAATCTTCATTACTCGAACTACTGCAATACAGCGAGCGCCATTACTGCCAGCTAAATAAAAGATTCAAACTACGGAAGGCACTAACTACTGATAGGGATAGTTAGCAAATGAAAGATATTAATAGAGAACAAACAATGTATTTACCTTAATAGTCATAATAAATATATCAGTTCATGACATCCATTCTGTACTCAAAAATCCGCCATCTCATTTCCCACATCCACCACTGCTGGCAGCTCACCTCCAACTGCCAACGCTACGCGCTGTTCACATCGAGCTGCCGCTGCCCAACACTACAATGGCAGACAACAATGCAAACTAGCCACAGACTGCACACAGCACAGCCAGTGATTTTCGTACAGAGCGCTACGTAACGTTGCCAATAAGAAAACATAAACAGCCTACTTACAGCATTTACGCTGAGTACCTGGCTATCCGGTTTTTTAGCGTCGGGCCTTGGTTTTTGAGAAAATCAATTTTTAAGTTCATTGCGCGCTTTGTATACCCGTAACATTACACACACACATCGAGGAAGTCAGCGGAGCGCAGCAGTAAAGCGTCACGGCTTCCGCCGTGGAAGTACCGTGTTCGAGTGCTGGCCGTGTACTTTTTTTTCCAAATTCGACCGAATTTTTCAATTTTATTTCAAAGAATATCCACAAACAATGTAAGGCGTGCGAAATTATAAAGCTATATTCAGTTATTAATTTTTCAAATATTCATTCCGTTTGTGGTTAGCATCATATTCTCCCAGTTCATCTTCTTCCTTTCAAACCTATCAATTCATCATCAATAATGATCTGTCTTTCGGCCAAGAGATCCTGTATTGCGATACATATCTCATCGCCAATTGCAACGGAATTGGCAGAGATCACGCTAGGCGGTGTATTCGTTACGAGATTCAAATCGCGGAGTAGATTTTCGGCGTATTTAATGGCATTTGTGATTCCGCCTTTTGATTCTTCGTTCAACTCCTCTACTTGTCGATCTTCTTCTGGCTGCACTACTGCAGAAACACTTCGTTCTTCCATTTCACAGAATTTTTCTAACACACAGCACTAGAGACGCTTTGCGAGCAACTGACGCTGTAGTTAGATGCGAACGTAAAGGAATGCAACTCGCATCCTCATTGGCCTAGGAGCTGGGGTTCCCGTTACGGCTAACGGTAATCACGGGAGAGGGGACGATAATGGGCAGAGATCGATTTCAGGTAATACAAGAAGCGACTGTTGTACGAACATTTGGAACTCCAACTGCGAACCACAAACGGAATGAATATTTGAAAAAAATAATTACTGAATCTATCTTTAAAATTTCGCACACGTTACACTGTTTGTTGATGTTCTCTGAAATGAAATTGAAAAATTCGGTCGATTTTGAAAAAAGAAAAAGAAAATACACGATCAGGATTCGAACACGGAACCTGCAGCGCGGTAGCCGTGAACCTCAGCCCTGCGCTACTGTGACTTGCTCGAAATATATGTAATGTTCCGGGTATACAAAGCACACAACGAACAAAAAATCGATTTTCTCAAGAACTATGACCCGCTGCTAAAAAACCGAATAGCCAGGTACTCAGGTTAAGCGCCTCTACAACACATTTGAAGCGCTTCAAAATCCGTGATTTACAGTATGAAGGGTGCCCTTGTCAGTGTTCATTGCATTTGGGCTATACTGACTTTTTCCACCACTGTCTCCCATATGTACATCTTCCATATATACGTATTACAGCCACGAGATATTTATTACTGTGAAGATAGGTCTGGCTGCTAGATCATTGTTGCTCGTTTGGCACCATCGAGAGGTCGTGTGTAGAATTTTTTAAGATGACACCTATGGATGTAAGCAACTGCCAGCGCACAACAATAACTGATTAACTGATGATCTCAATAAACCCCACAAATATTTCACCTTGTGATGACTCATACTCAATCTTTCTAAAACCGAAATCAGCAGTTCACACTTAAATCATCAACTCAGCAGACTATGTACTGAAGGTCCGCATGAACGACACTGTGATTCCTTACCAGAGTCACCCAAATTATCTTGAAATGACTCTTGGCAGGACACTTTCAGGAATCATCTCGAAAAACCTTCTTGGACATCAAGCGCACGAAGAACCTCTCCCTATTTAGTACAGCTGAATTTTGTGCTCCATTGTGGTTGAACTGCCCTCACTTAAATCAGTGAGAAGTATCTCTGGGTACATAAGAACTGCTTCACTGTACTGGCTTCCAATACAGCCACATAGCTCCTCATCTGTCAAGAAGACCTGAAGCCGTTTTGGAAGAATATTGGAAAAGAATGAATAGTTTTTACATTTCCTTCCATGAATATGTTCCCAGGTTGACAACAAACCAACTTCGATCCAGAAAACCATTCCTGCAGCTCGCCAGTAGCTAACTGGTAGCAACTTCATCACTAACAGCAAATTACATGAAACTTGGACAACGAAAGCTCCATCTCAAGTGCGACATCTTATTGACCATTCATAGAGCACCAAGAGCTTCGAACTCCCACGGAATGAGTGGAAGAATATAAATCGTATCCAACAGAACACGGAGTGGGTGCATACAACCTACTGTCCAGCCCAGGCCCCGAATGTAGAAAACCGAACAGACCATACGGCACATTGCGGAGAAGCGTAAACTGAGAGCCTACCTGCGTTATCCAAACGACTTTTTCATGGCTACACCATCAACTCATTGGCTGGGGAAGGAGACAGGGCATTAGCATATCTAAATCTCCATCTACATCTACACCTCGTAAGTCAGCTTACTGTGTTGCGGAGGGTACTTTGTGTACTCCTGTTACTTCCCTGCTTTCCTCTTCCAGACGCGAATGGTTCGCGGGAAGAATGATTGCCAATAAGCTTCCGTGTATGATCGAATCTCTCTGATTTTATCTTCATCGTCTTCTCGTAAGATATACGTAGGAGGAACACTGTTTGACTCATCTAGGAAAGGAAGTTTAACACTAAACTATACCGTAATGCGAAACGTCTCTCTTACAGCGTCTGCCACTCCAGTTGGTTGATCATTTCAATGACACTTTTATGATTACTAAATGAACATGTAACGAAACACGCTGCCCTTCTTTGGATCTTCACTATTACCTCTATCAATCCTGTCTGGTAAGGTCCCACACCGATGAGCAACATTCAAGTAACGATTGAACGAGCGTTTTGCAAGCAACTGCTTTTATTGACGAACTGCATTTTCTGAGGATTCATGCAATGAATCTTATTCTAGCATCCGCGTTTCCTGCGATTAGTTTCATGTGCTCGTTCGACTTCAAATCGCTCCGTACGCATATTTACTGGATATTTTATGGAAGTAACTGCGTCCAGTGATTTTTCTGCAATTATGTAATCATACAGTCTTACGGTAATTGGCCTTTCTGTGTACGTATACGCAAACTTTGCATTTGTTTATGTTGGGAATCAGTTGTCACCACCTGCACCAAGTATCGATCCTCTGTTTCTTAATTTAATATATCATTTGTATTTCTGTCTTGAATTTTTTCCTCGCATTTTGGATTGTATTGGGTCGGTCCGTAAGTTCGTAGAGTTTTCACGTGAACGCCTTTTCAGTTGGAATAGAAGTTCCTTGAAAGTTGTTTGATAGCAAAAAAGGAGAAAATCTGAGGGCAGAGATCAGGTGGGTAAGGCGGCTGCGGAGTGACTTCCCAACTCGACTCGTTTACTGTATTTCTTGCCAGTCTAGCAGAATGCGAGCGGGCTTTATCGTGGCTAGCATCGCTTCACGCGCTCTTCCTGGACGTTGTTTCTGGATTTCGTCTGCAAGACGTCTCAGTTGTCGACAATAAATGTCAGCAGTGATGGTTACACCGTGGGGAAGCAATTCGTAGCCCGCCACACCGCCGTTTTTCCACCAAAGGCATAACATTATCTTTTGTGAATATGCGCAGGTCTTTGTGATGTTAGTTGCTGCTTTATTGGGGCTCAGCCATTCCACTCTTTTCCTTACGTTAGTATAAAGACACCATTCCTCGTCAGCAGCATACAGGACAGCAATGGCCGCAGCTGTTCACGAATCAACTCATGACGAGCAAACAGAGGTGCACATATGGTCACTCGCTGGTTTTTGTGATTTTGGTTTAGAGCATGCGGTACCCATAAACCCTATTTTATAACCTTCCCCATTGCATGCAAACGTCACACTATAGTGGAATGATCACAGTTCTTTTATCAGTTCTCGTGAACACTGACGATCTTCGATCCTGCCTCGGGCTTGGGTGTGTGTGGTGTCCTTAGGTTAGTTAGGTTTAAGGGGCTCCGGAACGCCCTATACTTGCAATGTTAAAATAACGCTTATAAATTACATCTTTCCTCACAAAGTATTTGAGGTAGGAAGTTGAACTTTTTACAGATTATTTATTGGAACATGGGCTACAACTTAACACAGGGATTTTACAAAATTTTAGTTCAGTTATTAAAGATGATTTTTTTTCAATTGTAATGAAAATTCACAACATTTTTTTGCAATTTTTTATTTATATATTCAAAAATATACAGTTTTTTGGAAAAAAGGCTGTGTTAAATTATGCAGAAGGTACTGTGTAACATTTACTGAAAGTTTGAAACAAATATGTTTGGAAGATCCTTAGAAAACATGTAATTAGTATGAGAAAATAAAAGTTTTGGGAACCGAGCGACAAAGATTGGATTAACTTTTTAGTGCATTCCAGGTCCATAGGATGGATTATCTTCATCCTCTGCAAAATCCTCCTCCAGCTTCCTCTTGTTCCTCCTCCTGTTTACTCTTGCTTGTATTTCTAGACTCTTTACAGCCCTGTCTGCAGCCCGAAGGCGTTCCTTGTCTAAAGCAAGCATCGCTCGTACCATGTTAGAATGTTATTATTTACAGTAATAACACATACCTTTGGCTTTCCAACATTTCTCCTTTTCTTAAAAGCCTTCAGAGGATTTCTAATAACTTTACTTTTACTCATTATTATACTTCAACAAAACAGAGACTCACTCAAGAAACAGAATTAATTACGAATATTTTCGAGATAACGACAGAGTAAATAAACATGAAACAATCGACAATCACACCAGCGATATATATTGAACCATCACAGGTTAGCCACAACACATACTTTATCTCACATCACTAAAATGTACCTGATGAACACGGACGTTAATAATAACACCATTTGACAGCAGTTTAACAGCGCCACAGTGGGTCACGGCCCATGTAGAACACATTTCAGAAAAAATTTAAAAATAGTTGTAGTCTTCGGAATTGAATAAATTACATATCTATTAAAAGGTAATAGACTTCAGATTCAGAAAACGCAAAAAAGTACAAATTGAACTTTTCATGAATTTGAGCCTTTCCGAAGCCCCTTAAGTATTTCTAAGTATAGAGGACTGATGACCTCAGATGTTAAGTCTCATAGCGTTTAGAGCCATTTTTCGACCATCTTCGTCAGAACCCGAAGGCCTTCCTGAACGTGGACAGTCACTAGTGTGGAAACGATACCGCTTAAAACGAGAAAATCATTTTGCCGCCGTGCCGCCTTCAATATTATCCCCACATACGTTGCAAATGTTTCTGGCTGACTCCACTGCTGGCATCCCTCTACTTAACTCAAACAGAAGAATATGCCGTAAATATTCCGATTTCTCCACCTGGCCCTCCATTTTCTATCTCCATTTTCTATTTCCAAATGACAAAACGAGAAAATGTTAACTCAAATATCAACAGTGAACTGGTAAAGAAAAAATGACAACTGATAAGTAAACCCATAGCAACCGAAATATCAACATGCAAAACAAAAACGATACGAACTTATGCACCAGCCTAAAATGTCTAGTGGACAGAACCAATAATAAGTGCCATGTAAGAGAAAGGATACCCAAGAACTCTAGAAAATACAGAGGCATGGAGCTAGAAAAACCAACCTTTCAAAATATTCACAAAAATAGTAACGGAAAGAATAAAGCTAACAATCGACGAACACCTCCCCGGAAGCGAAATGGGATTCAGAAAAGGAAGATCAACTCTGACCCCAATAGAGCTCCTGATAAAGAACGTGTGGGAAGAACGTGAAGAGATGGAAAAGTTTTACGTAGTATTTACAGACCTCACAGAAGCCTTTGCCTTTATTAACAGCAAACTAGTGACGAAAAAATAATGGAAACCCTAAGTGAAAAAAACATAAGAACACGGATCATAAGTGCAATACTGCGATGGAACGAAATGAGGATCTCAGATAACTTCTCACTATCACGAACGGAGTCCTTCAGGGAGACTGAGTCCTTTGTTATTTACCCTTGCAACAGAAGCAGTTGTAAGAACACCCCAAAGGGAGGGTTTAATCTCATGCACATATGCAGACGATATTGTAAAAGGCCAAAGGACACCTCATAGCTCGGTTCTAGGCGCTGCAGTCTGGAACCGCGAGACCACTACGGTCGCGGGTTCGAATCCTGCCTCGGGCATGGATGTGTGTGATGTCCTTAGGTTAGTTAGGTTTATCTAGTTCTAAGTTCTAGGGGACTGATGACCTCAGAAGTTGAGTCCCATAGTGCTCAGAGCCATTTGAACCATTTGAACACCGCATAGCTACAAGAAACAAGAAACGATACGGAAGACTGGTGAGTTGAACACGTCTTCGAAAGAAATGTGGCAAAAATAAAAATGATGGTGCTCAGAAATGGAAAAAGTGGACCTGCATCAGCAGAGATCTGCATACGGGAGAGAACACTGAAACTCGTACCAGAATTCAACTGCACAGAGTTCACGATACAGACAAATGCAAAATGTTTCACAAAACTTATCACAGAGAAAGGAATGCATGTAATAGTGGTTATCCATGAAACGCAACACACGAGATCCCTCAGCCTAGAGACAACAATGGCAGTATTCAGAGCCAAAATCTCGCCATTACTGACGTACGGCATAGAAATCATCGGACGACATCTCACAGTGAGAAACCTAACGACACTAGAAAGAGTAAAGGGATTTCTATAAAGAAAGCGATCGGAGTTTCGAAATAACGCGATCTTGACTTATATTACTACTGGCGAGGAAATTTTTCTTCATGGAAGACTTACGGACAAATTTCATGCTACCCAACCCCAGCGCTTCAGAACTTCTACTAAAAACATTGGGGAACAAGAGGGGGGCCATACCTCCAGAATTTTAAAACACAGGCGCCATGGTTGACCGAACGTGGACAGAGGAAAACTTCGAGATGAGACACGTGTTCACGAGAATGGAAGTCCACTGTTTCCAGCACCTTATTCGCAGCGATACGTCATTTCAGGAACCATACGCATTTTGTAAGTGTAAATTGTTTCATCGAATGTGCAAACGCTACCATAAATAATTCTGTACCATGGACACGGTCAGAAAATGACTATGCAATTCACAATACGTAAAATTTCTAATTTTGTGTATTGTTATAAAAATGGTTGAAATGGTTCTGAGCACTATCGGACTTAACTTCTGAGGTCATCAGTCCCCCAGAACTTAGAACTACTTAAACCTAACTAACCTAAGGACATCACACTCATTCATACCCGAGGCAGATTCGAACCTGCGACCGTAGCGGTCTCGCGGTTCCAGACTGTAGCGCCTAGAACCGTGTATTGTTATAATTGAACGTTAATCTTATATGGCTATTTGGCTGCAGTAAAAGTATTATTAATATGTCGCTGGCCACTGTGGCCGAGCGGTGCCAGGCGCTTCAGTCCAGAACCGCGCGACTGCTACGGTCGCAGGTTCGAATCCTGCCTCGGGCACGGTTAGTTAGGTTTAAGTAGTTGTAAGTTGTAGGGGACTGATGGTCTCAGATGTTAAGTCCCATAATGCTCAGAGCCATTTGAACCGTTAATATGTCAACTGTGGTGCCAAGTAAATAAAGCACTGTGTTGATTTGGCTGTGATCACAATCTCGTGCCTTTCAACAGCAACATATTTTACACAGCACAAACCACCACAGAGTACAGGGCTATTACAAATGATTGAAGCGATTTCATAAATTCACTGTAGCTCCATTCATTGACATATGGTCACGACACACTACAGATACGTAGAAAAACTGATAAAGTTTTGTTCGGCTGAAACCGCACTTCAGGTTTCTGCCGTCAGAGCGCTCGAGAGCGCAGTGAGACAAAATGGCGAAAGGAGCCGAGAAAGCGTATGTCGTGCTTGAAATGCACTCACATCAGTCACTCATAACAGTGCAACGACACTTCAGGACGAAGTTCAAAAAAGATCCACCAACTGCTAACTCCATTCGGCGATGGTATGCGCACTTTAAAGCTTCTGGATGCCTCTGTAAGGGGAAATCAACGGGTCGGCCTGCAGTGAGTGAAGAAACGGTTGAACGCGTGCGGGCAAGTTTCACGCGTAGCCCGCGGAAAATTGGCTCATGCCACAACTGGAGACCGACAGCGCCGACTTCGTCTTTCAACAGGATGGTGCTCCACCACACTTCCGTCATGATGTTCGGCATTTCTTAAACAGGAGATTGGAAAACCGATGGATCGGTCGTGGTGGAGATCATGATCAGCAATTCATGTCATGGCCTCCACGCTCTCCCGACTTAACCCCATGCGATTTCTTTCTGTGGGGTTATGTGAAAGATTCAGTGTTTAAACCTCCTCTACCATGAAACGTGCCAGAACTGCGAGCTCGCATCAACGATGCTTTCGAACTCATTGATGGGGCTATGCTGCGCCGAGTGTGGGAGGAACTTGATTATCGGCTTGATGTCTGCCGAATCACTAAAGGGGCACATATCGAACATTTGTGAATGCCTAAAAAAACTTTTTGAGTTTTTGCATGCGTGTGCAAAGCATTGTGAAAATATCTCAAATAATAAAGTTATTGTAGAGCTGTGAAATCGCTTCAATCATTTGTAATAACCCTGTACTATTTCCAAGATGGTGCACCAGCCTCAAGCAGAGCAACGCCGCTGTCTCGTTTCGCCACGTCCGGGTACCGGCATTATTTAGACTGCGCAGTGGCCGCCGGAGGCCAGGTCTAAGCCGTCTGTTTGTGAGTCTGCAGTGGAACTGTAAGAGACGCGACCCAGCCTCCATCCCGGCGTAATGTCCGCTTTTACGTGCTAATGACCAACTTTCCCTCGGTGGGGACTCGGTAACAGGGCCGCGGATTGTGACGCCAAGACTTCGGCCTAATGCCAGCCAGTTCGCGCTGGAGAGAGGCAGCGAGTGAACCAGCGGGAGGGATCGGTTCAGCTCTGGCCCCGCAATGACATCCGACCAAACAGTTTGCGCGCCCCGGGCTGCCTCCGTGTGCGTCTAGGGCTGGCTGGCTGCTATTACCGCGGCGGTATCACTGCGCTTCCCGCCCGCGGCACAACACCTGCGCGTAATTTTGCTCCCCTCCCCCCCTCACTCACTGTCTCTCTCTCTCTTTCTCTCTATGCTACTCGTCCACTGCCAGCGAGCGCTCACCGGAGGGGGCAAAAATTATCCTGCAGCCCGGATCCTGCGACTGCCTTCAGCTGTCATTAACGCGGCAGGTTTCTCATGTGCAGCTAGTTGCAGCAGAATCCTAGCACGTGTTACAAAACGAAGACACACTCTGGGACGCATGCGATGCAGCGTAGAGGAGTTTCGCATTTATACAGCGTGTCCGAGGTACAGGCATACAAAAACATTTGTTCATGCATTGCCAGGAGGGAGGTTCAAATGGCTCTGAGCACTATGGGACTCAACTGCTGAGATCATTAGTCCCCTAGAACTTAGAACTAGTTAAACCTAACTAACCTAAGGACATCACAAACATCCATGCCCGAGGCAGGATTCGAACCTGCGACCGTAGCGGTCTTGCGGTTCCAGACTGCAGCGCCTTTAACCGCACGGCCACTTCGGCCGGCGTATTGCCACTTGCCAGGAAAAAACTTAGTACACCCTGAAACACGACGTCGATTTTGATCTGACGACGGCATATGCCACCTGGGGGATAGTAAATGTACTGACAATGGTTTCAATGTCGCCCTCCAAAGGACAGCGTAGCGGGATAGCTGCCAGAGCGCCATCTGTGTCTACCCTTTAACAGGGAATGCTCACAGCCAGAAGAATCAGAGTGGTGGGAATGTGTGAAGCAAACAGCCGACCA
Source organism: Schistocerca cancellata (assembly GCF_023864275.1). Classification (NCBI taxonomy): domain Eukaryota; kingdom Metazoa; phylum Arthropoda; class Insecta; order Orthoptera; family Acrididae; genus Schistocerca; species Schistocerca cancellata. The sequence continues at coordinate 159,597,766 of NC_064632.1, forward strand.
TGGCACAGAGACGCACACGTAGTTTCTACAGCCAACAGGACGAGTCTGAAAGGGGTCAAACTGTGGCCTTCCGAGTGGCGGGATGGTACTTTCGAAAACTGGCATACAAGTTGGAAGTGCTGCGTCAGTTGTGCAACGATGCTGGACTCAGTGGTCACGTGAACATTCTCACACCTGTAGGTGAGATTCTGGACGTCCACGCAGCCAGACACCCGCCAGGATCGTCGCGTTGTAGGGGCAGCAGTGGCAGACCGTACAGCTGCCACAGCACAGATAAGAGGGTTTGTCAGCCCAGGCGTGTTAACACGTTAACACTAGCCATTGCGAACCGTTTATTAGCAATGGAACTACGGGTAAGCACTCCTCTAGCCCGTCTTCGACTCACACCACAGCATCGACATGGTGTCGTCAGAGGATCCCTTGGAAGAAGGCATGGCGGGCCATGTCCGTCAGCGATGAACGACGTTTCCTCTGCACGCAAGTGTTGGGCGTTTCTGCGTACGACTTAGACCTGGTGACCGAGCGAGGTGGCGTAGTGGTTAGACACTGGTCTCGCATTCGGAAGGACGACGGTTCAATCCCGCGTCCGGCCATCCTGATTTAGGTTTTCCGTGATTTCCCTAAATCACTCCAGGCGAATGCCGGGATGGTTCCTCTGAAAGGGCACGGACGACTTCCTTCCCCATCCTTCCCTAATCCGATGAGACCGATGACCACACTGTCTGGTCTGCTTCCCCAAACCAACCAACCAACTTAGACCTGGTGACTGCTCCCTCGTAGAGTACATTCGTTCTACACATACTATGATGTGATAACCTACAACTCACGTTCACCTTTGGTGTTTCTGGAGTGGAGCTAACCATCAGTCGATAGGTGCAGAATGTGGTTAGACCCCTTGAAAGGTGGCTACACTGAGCCACAGCGCCAAAGATCGCGCCAGAGAGTATTGTTCCGCTGCCTCCACTGGCAGTGCTTATTGAGACGTAGCGGCAGGCAGTGCTTGCCGGGAAGTTGTGGTGGACACTGCTTGTCGTGAACTCAGAGTGAGATGTGGTAGTGGAAAAGGTGGCTACACTGAGCCACAGCGCCAAAGATCGCGCCAGAGAGTATTGTTCCGCCGCCTCCACTGGCAGTGATTATTGAAAAGTAGCGGCAGGCAGTGGTTGCCGGGAAGTTGTGGTGGACACTGCTTGTCGTGAACTCAGAGTGAGATGTGGTAGTGGAGAGTGTTGTTCCATGTTTTATGCAGTGGTTTGATGGGAGAGATAGCAGATGTTGTTCTAATGGAGATATTGTAATGGTCAGAGTGCATTTCGTCAATATATATGGAGGTATTTTCTTTTATTCTTTTATTCTTTCAGTGACCTGAATAATGTGTCATTACAGGTTCAGTCAACAAAGCATCTGGCGTGTGTTCTTGTATTAGAGTGTAATTTTGGTTTTCTTGCACAATTATAGTATTTGTAATTTTCTTTTATCACGTCAGTATAATTGGTATTTAAAACTTCTTGTCTTGTTGAAGAAGAACCGTGCCAGATGTGCGTTGAGTCATACTACCACATACAGAACAGCTACACTTGTGCTTTGTTGGTTTCGTAGGTTTTATAGTTGCTGGGGACTTAATTAATTAACAGTGTTAACGAAAATTTTCTTACATTCTTTGTTGTCATTCTAAGCAGTCAGATTGCGTACTAATACTAGTCAGGGCCAGCCGTTTACGAGACTTGCGTAATCGGACTTACAGCTACTAAAAATATTTGCATTATTTATATAAAATAAGCCCCCATGCACGTGGCGACCGCTGCTTCGGATCGTCCCTTGGAATCTTCTGATTGTAAAAATAGTAGACCGTAGCATTGTTGTAGTAATTTGTAGTTTAGTAATTGTAGTCTATTTTGCATGTGTAGATTTGGTAATTGTCATTCTTCTAATGGTATTTTCTTTTTTTTTAGAATTTGATTTGTTGTCTTGTATACGCGTTTGACGCTTTTGTGCAATTATTTTAATTGTTCGTTAATCGTGTTTGAGGGAAACATTTCGTGTGAATGGTATTGTTGGAGAGAAGGAGTCATTGCGTGTAATTTTCGTACAGTGACGAGCTTTGTATGTTTTGTAAATGATTACGCGATCTATGAAAAAGGCAAAAATGATGGATAGTGAGAATGACGAAATTGTTAACATGGTGAACTCGCCAACAGAGGAAAACAGTATCATGAATAATGAAGTGGAAAACAATTTAAGACGTCGGGAAAATAGTCCGGAACCATTTCAAAATTTTTCTCAATCAGAAAATTCACAGAATACGAGATTAACGATAGAAGATTCTGAAATAGTATCGAACACAGATAGCTTTATGGCTATGCAGAAGGAAGTTAGTTTTGCGGGAAATGTTAGGGGCGAAAATAATTTCGTACAAGTTAACATGGAGCAGTTGATGAGTGCAATATTAAATTTACGATCTGAATTAAAAACAAATAGGGAAACAATGGCAACACGGTTAGACTCACAAAGGGAAACAATGGAATCACGGATAGACTCACTGGGATTGCAGTTAGGATCTGAATTAAAACCAGAGATAGGAACAATTAAAACAGAGATAGGAACAATTAAAACCGAGATGGGAACTTTGGGATCTGAATTAAAAACTGATATGGGAACTTTGGAAACACGGTTAGATTCACGAATAGGGACATGTTTCAAAAATATGAAAGATGAATTAAAGAAAGAAATTCGAGAAGAAGTACAACCGATTTTGAATGCTCACAATAATAGATTGGTTGCAGTAGAGATTAGACAAAGGGAACAGGATAGAGAACAGGAAGAAAGAGATCGCGTGATAGTACAGAAATTTTCAGAGTTAAATTTGCAACGTGCACACGATAAGAAAGAAATATTTGAGAGAATCGAGGAATCCGTACGAAATGACAGAATAGATAACCTAACACAACAGTATGAACAGTTAACTACTAAATGTGTTAATACTGAAACTCGAGTCGCGACACTTACGGAAGACGTAAATAAACAGAAAGAACAAATAGGTGATTTATCGGAAAGAGTTGAGGAAATTTCAGACAAATTGACAAATCTTAGTTTAAATGGGGACAGAGATTCAGATGATACAGCACCATTGCCATTTGCAGAAACCGAAAAGTACCAGAACATAAATAAGCATGTTGAAAATCAGGGAAAATTTAATGAACGCGTTAAAAGGGAAGTTGAGGCGTTACGAAAGCAAGTCAAGCAAATTGAAGGCGAAATCGTAGGAAAAGATAGCAGAAGAAATTTAGAATCACAGGTAGCAGAGGGGTTTGAAGAAAGTAATTTGTTTCGTGTACGGGATGCAACAAGAGAGCGCCAGGCGCGTGAATTTAACAATAATCGACATTCGGACTGGGACAGACGCGGTAGGTCTTTGTCGCCACGAGGCGAAAACTTTGACTATAAACATTTTTTGACTGTTCGGAAATTTAAGATCTTCCGCAATTCTAAGAATGACATACATCCATGTGCATGGTTAGATCAATTTATGTACGCACTCCCACCAAATTGGCCACTAAGTCACAAACTGGAATTTATGTGTGGATATTTAGAAAACGAACCGGCGACGCGGATGCGCGCACTCATTAGAGATTGTAATAATCTGAATGATTTTTATCATGCATTTCTATCGGCATATTGGTCCGAAAACACGCAAGATAGAGTCAAACATAGTCTGATTATGCAGCGTAATTTCAAACAGTCTGAGTTCCGCACGCCGGCAGAATATTTTGAAGACATGATTCGAAAGAATCAGTTCCTTTCCAACCCTTATAGCCCGACTTAATTAATTCGCATTTGTTTAACTAAGCTGCCACAATCCATAAGACAAATTGCTTTAGCCGGAAGATGTAAAGATGACATTGAGACTTTTAAGACTTTGTTGCAAGAACTTGAGTATGACAACGACGACGGGACTTCTTGTAACTTTTTCAGTAACAGTAATTGCAATAGATTTTCATAGAAAAGGGATAGTGATCGGAACGGGCGTTATATGGGTAACTTTGAGAATGACAGACGTAACAGACAGGACAATAGATACCAGCCTTATGACAATAACAGACGTTCTAACAGAAATTACACAGACAATTATAATAACGGTAATTCCTACCGGAATGATCAATCATACGGAAACAGTAATCGGTATTATCAAGACAGAAATTATTCAAACAGTAATAGAAATTCTTACTACAGAAATAATCAGGGTAGTAGATACAACAATAATTTCAGAAGTGACAGTCGAAATTACACAAGAAGTAGCTATGCAGAGAGACAGGAAAACAGAAATTTTAATAACAGACACAACCAAGAATTTGTATCTAACAGACAGGAGGGACCTAATTGGCATCCTCCACGTGACAGAACTTCAGAGAGACAAGTGCAAATCGTAGAAATGGATCCGCGAAATGACGCGAATAATCAAAGACGTGACGCAAACAATCGACAATGACTAGCAGCTTCGGCTTCTGGCAGCAATATAGACGGTTCAGAAAGTAATGACACTACGACTTTACACTACGTACGCCTGGAAGACATGAGAGACATTTTGTTAGACGAAAAGGAAAATAATATAGACGCATTTTTACATCCTGTTATTGAAGTATGTGTGGGGAAGAATAAGTTCACTGCAGTTTTAGATTCTGGGAGCCCATTGAACGTCATTAGTGAATCAGTTTTTCGCGTATGTGAAAGGACTATTGCCTGTCCTGTGTTACCTATTTCTAAAACTACAATTCGAGGAGCGATTTCTGGAAAAAGTGTAGAAGTTAAACAACAGACCAACTTAAATTTCATTTGTCAAGGATACGAATTTTCTGCTAATTTTTTATTGTTCCATTACTCAGTACACAAATTATATTAGGTATGGAGTTTCTTAACGCACATAAGGCAATTTTGAACTTCAAAGAAGGAAGTGTGAATTTGACTGTTGCCGGAATGCCGATATGTTTGAAATTTTTCGAGTGTTTAGCAAGATCTGAATCAGATACAAAATGTTTAAGGTTTCTTACTTCTGATGTTTTCGTTGAGCATTATGACGACAGTGTGTTTATTCATGACAATGACAATAGATACAGAGACGCGATGGATGATATAATTAATAGCGAAGAATTAATTAATGAAAAGGTTAAGAAAGCTGAAGTGCCAGTTGACGTTGCAAGAGAAGAGCTGCACCACATTTTGACTTCACATGCTACAGTATTTAGACATCACACAGGAACTATACAAGGCTTACAATATTTATTTAAGGTAAAAGAACACACACCATTTCGGGGGAAAACGTACGCTATTCCTTTGGCTTACAGAGAAAAGGTTAAGAATGAACTTCAGTACATGTTAGATCAGGGCATTATTGAGCCTGCAGTCAGTCCTTATACTAGCCCATTACACGTTGTTCTTAAAAAGGATGGATCAATTCGTTTGGTTCTGGATTCCAGACAGATAAATAATATCATCATTCCTGAAACTGACCGTCCACAAAATTTAGATGAACTTCTTCAACATTTTCATGGAATTAAAGTTTTATCCACGATTGATATGCGCGCAAGTTTTTGGCAAATAGAACTCCACCATGATTGTAGAAAATATACTGCCTTCTTAGCCTTTGGTAACTGTTACCAGTTTCGGAAATTACCGTTTGGACTTACTGTATCTTCAGCAGCATTCATTCGTAGTTTAAATGAAATTTTACCTGTTTATCTTCGTGACAATATTACGTCTTATGTCGACGACATACTTATTGCTAAACATTCTTGGAGTGAGCACAACAAAATTTTGGATTCACTATTACGTATTTTTGCAAGAGTTGGCATTACAGTGAACTTAGAAAAATCTGAATTTGGTCGTTCTCAGGTGAGATTTCTCGGTCACATTATTTCTACAGAAGGTATTCTTCCTGATCCAGAAAAATTAGACGCTATTCGTAACTATGCTGTTCCTACTACAAAACGTGATGTTCGTAGTTTTCTTGGTGTCTGTAAATTTCTTAGACGCTTTGTTAGATTGGACAATTTGGCCACACCTCGTTTATGTGAACTCTCTGGAAAGAAATCTAATTGGTGTTGGGATGAGGAAGCTCAGTCAGAATTTGAACAACTTCGTGATGCTTTAGTTGCTGCTCCACTTCAATCACACGCGGATTTATCTAAAGATTTTTGTTTGGCGACGGACTCATCATACAAAGGCCTAGGTGCACATTTATTTCAAGAGATAGAAGAAGACGGCGTTGTAGTCCAGAAAACTATTGCATTTGGAAGCCGTGTTCTCTCTAAATCTGAAAAAAATTATTCGATTACGGAACTTGAAGCTTTGGGTGTTGTTTGGGCTTTTACAAAATTTCGCACATTTTTGTTTGGCAGACATACTAAGGTTTACACCGATCATCGAGCTCTGGAATTTCTTATGTCGACAAAATTAACTCATGGCAGATTGTCACGATGGGCGTTGTACCTACAGGAATTTGACTTTAGTATTGTTTACATACAGGGTTCTTCATATATTGTTGCTGATGCTTTATCACGTGCACCTATGGGTTTGAAACAAAGTGCTGAAGAGGACTGCAAGGAAAACAATTATTGTTTGATGTATATTCAAGGTGTTGCGTTTGAGAACTTTATTTCGTCTTCGCTCCAGGACATCGCTAAGGAGCAAAATAAGGATCCAATCTGGAAGGACATTAAGGAGAAGTGGAGGAGAAAGGAAAGCGTAGCGATTAGACAGCATTATTTAGTTCGCAATGACATTCTTTTTAAACGAAAATCGGTCGACAACTCTGTTTGGTTAGTTTGTATTCCTGATGAGTGGGTTAATAAGTTGATTTGGTATACGCATTTCAGTTATGCACACTTTGGTCCCAGAAAATGCTTTCATAAATTACGAGAAAATTGCTACTTCAATAATATGGAAAAACGTATTCGATTTGTTCTTGCCAAATGCAAATTATGTCAAAAGGCTAAGCCGCCAACAGTTACTCACAGAGCACCGTTGTTTCCTATCATTCCAGCGAAATTAAAGGACATGGCTGCAGTTGATTTGTTCGGTCCAGTGGTTCGATCTACTAATGGTTTTGCGTACATTTTCGTAGCAGTGGAATTGACATCAAAATATGTGTGTTTTACACCGTTACGCAAAGCAACAGCTCGTTCAGTATCTAACGCTTTCATCAAACATTTTCTTAAAGAAGTTGGTCAAGTTGATAAGGTTATATCAGATAATGGATCACAGTTTCGTTCTAAAATTTGGCTTCGTACTCTACGGCGTCGTAAAATTAAACCAATCTTCATTTCACTTTTTCACCCTCAATCTAACGCTTCAGAGAGATGGATGAAGGAAATCAATAAATTGTGTCGTCTTTATTGTCATCAGAATCACAGAACGTGGGATCAGTATCTTCATATTTTTCAAAACATTCTGAATGAACTCCCTAATGATTCAACTTCTTTACCGCCTATACTGATATTAAAAAACAAAGCACCGACAAATCGCATATCTGAAATCGTTCCTTTTCCGCCTTCACGGAAACTGCGGCATTCTGAAATTGTCAACCTGGCTCTACGAAATATTACATCTGCGGCTGCTAGAAGAGAGAAATCAGCTAAGTGTCCTGGTCGTTTAAAAATCTTGTCAGTTGGTCAGAAAGTGTTAATTAAGTCTCATCGTTTGTCTCACAAAGGAAAAGGCTTGTGTCGCAAATTTTTTCTGCTTTATAACGGCCCATATAGAATTCGCAAAATTATTCATGATAACACTGTCGAAGCAGAAACTCTGAAATCACGATGCTCTAAAGGAATACATATATCTAACGTTAAAATTTTTGTGGAATGACATACTTTCGGGAAACCAACAGTTTACGTAAACATGCAGAGAGTACAAGGATACCGCGCTGTGTTTTGGCGGCGGCAGATACTCAAAGCAACAGTCAAGTCTGCGCGCCGCACAAGGCAGTCGTTGACCGCAAACAATCACTTCCTACGTCACGCGCCTACAGCTGATCGAGCGCTCAGTGCGAATGCACTGACAGCCGTAAACAAATACACAGTCTTTCTCCGAATAAAATCAGTATAAAGCTATAATGACTTGATGAATTATGTTATTAACATTCAGTATTTTTCAGGATACGGTTCTATAAGATATTTAAGAACTTCAGGTAAATTCTGTGTGTCTCTGACGTTAAGACGACTTGCTATCGAGAAATTTTCAGGAAGAATGTAATTTCCAAGAAGAAACTAATAAACTAAAAAAAAGGTAACTATTAATGAGTTTATTTTTTAGGTAACATATTTCCACTTAGGTACGTACTTTAGATATAATTTGCTGCTCGCGATTACGTGATTCATACTTTGTACTAATTTCATGTTCTATGAATTTACTTGTGAAGCGACGTGCTTGCGTACGTTAACTGATTTTGACAATGATTATTAATGAACTGGGTTGTAACTTGTGTATATTATGCATCGCTTGACTGCACTGCTTTTTCACTGATGTCATATTTTTTTAATTATGTGCCTGCTGTGCTTATTTATTTAAATTATAATTGTCACCTGATTAATTGTGCTGATGTGGTTAGGTATGTAAGTTATACTTTGTGATTTATCTGCTTGCGCCTTCATGTTTATTTATTAAGATTACATATGAACATTCATTTGCTTACACTGATATGATGCTACTGACCTGTTTATTACGTAAGATATATGTTTACTGCTATGCGTATGAATTGCATATTTATACATTTCTGTTTGTTGTCACAACTACTCTTTAATTTGGTGTATAGAAATGCTGTTGTACTGTGTATGAACATAGAGTTTAGGTTACACTATGGTATTAGTTACAGATTGTTCGCTTGGCAGAGCCTCGTTGTAAGAATTGTGCTGCATCCCCTTGTTGACATTCTGTTCACCACTGGTATATTTACTCGCTATTGCTTGCTTTGCTTACGCTCAGTGCCTTATATTTTTAAGATAAGAAAATGAACTGCTATAATTCGACGAACGACATTAGTACAAGAAACTTCATAGAAGTCACATGAGCTGGAGGTTTTATGAAAGCTGTATAAATGTATGCCAATAGGAAGTAAGCTAACGACATGACATACCAACACAGTTATTACACTGCATTTTTCGTGAGCAATTGAAATAGGAAGTGACACTTGACACAAGAAATACTCCACATGTTTGCTTCTGTTTGCCATAATTCTTGAAGTGGTGTACACACTGTGAAATATTAGCATCATTCACACTCCGTAATCGTACTTAATTACTGAGAGTTATTCGAACTAAGTCTGTTAGAGGTCATGTATGCATTCTTTGTTTATAATTCATAATGAGTAGAAGATTTTGGTCAGATGGATTACACAGAGGTTGTGTGTTGACAGTGTGTCTTCGGATTGTATGGGATGATGAGGTTTGCATTAGGATTTTATCTGTACTTATTCGAGGAGACTGACTAGAGGAAAGAGTTGTTATGGAAGTGAAATGATACTGGCAATAAGGTTTATATGTATCGACGTATTGAAGAGGTATTATTGAGGTATTGAGATTATATGAAGTTGATTGGAGTTTTGGTGTATAAGAGGTAAAGTAAGTGAGGTGCATATTTTTTTTTGTTGTTGTTGGTCTATATGGAACAAGGAGGATGAAGATAGCAGACTAGAACACTAAAATGGAAGGAAGATTGTCTACACACACTTTGTTAAATCACTAAGCAGTATGTACTTTTTTTTTTGGAGAGAGGAAGTTGCATATCTTGGCACACTGACAGTTGTTCAGTAACAGTACATTTGATCTGGCTTGGCAAACATTGGTCTTGACATGATGACTATGACGTTGACTTAACTATTATTGACTGTTATACATTGCTGCCACTACCACTTGATACACATGATGAACATCAAATTTTGACAGAATTGCAATTACACAGTTAACACTATTCAATTACACAGTAGTACTTAATGTGGATGAAAGATGAGTGAGTGTGTTTTGTGTGTTTTCCTTTCCTAATCCTACCCACCTATCTCCTAAATATTATTTTATTTGTTTGTAGTGGCTTGCACTAACACCCATAAATATTATAGGTTTACTGATGTTTATGTACTTGTAATAGTTAATATGACAATTATCTGACATCATTTGTGTGTTTGTTATGATTTGTATGTTTAGTGTAAAAGCATTTGTATGTGTATTCAAACTATTATTCATGCTTGAGCTGTCTGAGTAGTGATGGTGAATATTATGAACTGTTACCTGCACTTTTCAACATGATGTGTGACACTTAGAAATGTTTAATTTCTGTTGATGAACAGTGAGATCAGTGATAGTGAATATTATGGACTGTTACTTGTACCTTTTCTACATGATTGGTGCCAATAGGACATGTTTAATTTCTGCTTATAAACTCGGATGAACAGTGTGATCAGTGATAGTGAATATGATGGACTGCCCTCTGCACCTGCTCATCATTGCTGGGTGCAACTGATGGAACTGCCTTTATTGAAATGATGTCACTTGTTGCTCTCTGCACCTACTCAACAATACTGGGTGCACAGATGGAGCTACTTCTATGGAAATGATGTCATTTGTCGGTGTCTGCACCTACTCAACATTGCTGGGTACCACAAATGGAACTGCTTCTACTGAAATGATGATACTTCTTGCTGTCTGCACCTACTCAACATTGCTGGGTGCCACTGATGGACTGCTTCTACTGAAATGATGTCACCTGATGGTGTCTGCACCTACTCGACATTGCTGGGTGCCACTGATGGACTGCTTCTACTGAAATGATGTCACCTGATGGTTTCTGCACCTACTCGACATTGCTGGGTGCCACTGATGGACTGCTTCTACTGAAATGATGTCACCTGATGGTGTCTGCACCTACTCAACATTGCTGGGTGCCACTGATGGACTGCTTCCACTGAAATGATGTCACCTGATGGTGTCTGCACCTACTCGACATTGCTGGGTGCCATTGATGGACTGCTTCTACTGAAATGATGTCACCTGATGGTGTCTGCACCTACTCAACATTGCTGGGTGCCACTGATGGACTGCTTCTACTGAAATGATGTCACCTGATGGTGTCTGCACCTACTCGACATTGCTGGGTGCCACTGATGGACTGCTTCTACTGAAATGATATCACCTGTTGGAGTCTGCACCTACTCGACATTGCTGGGTGCCACTGATGGACTGCTTCTACTGAAATGATGTCACCTGTTGGAGTCTGCACCTGTTCCACAATGCTGGGTGCTACTGCTGGAACTGTCAACTACCTGTTATGAAAGCATTTTATGTGAATATTTGTATAAACTGATTTTTTGTGTATTACTGTTTGTGAAAAGTTATAAGACTCTTACCTGCTCATATTCGTCATTGTTGACGCTATCGATTGAATTGTTTAACCACATAATACTTGTGTAAACTATTATGTAAAGTCACATGTATGAAAGAATTTGTATTGCTTAGTGTATTTTATATATTAGGCTAGTGAAAGGTCAGTGCAAAGCCAAAATTTTATCTAGTTATATGATATTTACGTATTAATATTATCTTTTATTTTTGTCTGTATTTTTTTGACGAATTTGGTGGTATTTTCACCATCAACGCTGGCAAAAATACTATCAAATTCTAGCCCGTGGAGGAAGGGCATATGAAAGGTGGCTACACTGAGCCACAGCGCCAAAGATCGCGCCAGAGAGTATTGTTCTGCCGCCTCCACTGGCAGTGCTTATTGAGACGTAGCGGCAGGCAGTGCTTGCCGGGAAGTTGTGGTGGACACTGCTTGTCGTGAACTCAGAGTGAGATGTGGTAGTGGAGAGTGTTGTTCCATGTTTTATGCAGTGGTTTGATGGGAGAGATAGCAGATGTTGTTCTAATGGAGATATTGTAATGGTCAGAGTGCATTTCGTCAATATATATGGAGGTATTTTCTTTTATTCTTTTATTCTTTCAGTGACCTGAATAATGTGTCATTACAGGTTCAGTCAACAAAGCATCTGGCGTGTGTTCTTGTATTAGAGTGTAATTTTGGTTTTCTTGCACAATTATAGTATTTGTAATTTTCTTTTATCACGTCAGTATAATTGGTATTTAAAAATTCTTGTCTTGTTGAAGAAGAACCGTGCCAGATGTGCGTTGAGTCATACTACCACATACAGAACAGCTACACTTGTGCTTTGTTGGTTTCGTAGGTTTTATAGTTGCTGGGGACTTAATTAATTAACAGTGTTAACGAAAATTTTCTTACATTCTTTGTTGTCATTCTAAGCAGTCAGATTGCGTACTAATACTAGTCAGGGCCAGCCGTTTACGAGACTTGCGTAATCGGACTTACAGCTACTAAAAATATTTGCATTATTTATATAAAATAAGCCCCCATGCACCCTTTATCTGCCATTCCAACGAATAATGTTCGCCCACACACTTCCTGTGAAGCTCAACGTGCTCTGCAAGACGTGCACCAACTTCCTGGCCGGCACGATCTCCAAACTTGTCTCCAGTCGAGCACGTGTGGGATATTATGGGGCGCAAAGCGACTCGTGCGACTCGCAACTGACAACTCTTCCATAACTAAGCAAACAGGTCTAGCAGGCGTGGCATAACGTATCCCAGGACAGTATTCGCCATCTCTACGATCGACTGGATGCCAGAGTCAACACCTGCTTTGCTACCCGTGGACGCTACACCTCGTATTAATATGGGTGTTTCAACATAGTCGATACAAGGTATCTCAGAACCGCTTGTGCAGTTGATCTGTAAATGGTTGTTTGGTTGATTTGGGGGAGGGGATCAAACAGTGAGGTCATGGGTCCAATCGGGTTAGATAAGGATGGGGAAGGAAATCGGCCTTGTTCTTTCAAAGGAACCATCTCAGCATTCCCCCGAAGCGATTTGGGAAAATCATGGGAAACCTAAATCAGGATGGCCGGAAGCGGGTTTGAACCGTCGTCCTCCCGAATGCGAGTCTAGTGTGGTAAGCAAGGCGCCACCTCGCTCGATGATCTGTAAATGTAACCATTTCAAGTACTCCATATGCACTGTTGTAACAATAAATATTGACTTAATTGCAAATCTCTAAAAGGGTGTACTGATTTGTTTGCAGCAGCGTATTTCAATAACCATTAAGTTTTATAACATTATTTATCCAACATTATACACAGGAGCTCAAACATTTGTACACATTTTGGTACAGTTCAGTGTGGAACCGTCTGTATCTCAACAGATACCGAAACGGCACTCCACGGCCGGCCGTTGTGGCCGAGTGGTTCTAGGCGCTTCAGTCTGGGACCGCGCGACCACTACGGTCGCAGGTTCGAATCCTGCATCGGGCATGGATGTGTCTGATGTCCTTAGGTTACTTAGGTTTAAGCAGTTCTAAGTTCGAGGGGACTGATGACCTCAGATGTTAAGTCTCATAGTGGTCAGAGCCATTTGAACCGGCACTCCACTTCTCGCCACATGTTCGTAAGCATAAAAGATGTTATAGTCTATACTGTGGTGTAGATTCGTCGCCTCAAATCTTCCAGATCTTGAACGTTTGTTCTGCAAACAACGTCCTTGATAAACCCCCATGCACTGAAATCCAGGGAGTCAGATCGGGAGATCGAGGGGACCAGGCAATGGTCCCTCCATTCCGATCCAACACTCAGGAGACTTCTCGTGGGGAAATGTGGTAACATCCCTATGATAGTGGGATGGGCCATTGTCATGCTGGAAAATGACGCCGGGTGGCACAGTTTGCCAACATGTCGTGATAGGTGCGCCCTGTCACTGTAGACTCTCATGGATCAATCACACAATGTTTATGTAATCCCCACTGTACATTAACTTTTGGTATGTCGCTTTCGCATTCAGTCACTTCTCCTGGAGTCTCACTTCCCCATATTCGACATCTACGTCTGCTAATTTCGCAAGAGACGTGGAAGGTCCATTCATCACTGAACAGCAATGCGTTGAGTTAGTCGTTGTTTTCATCAATACGATACAACATTTCAATAGCAAAATCACATCATATGCGGTGATCCTCAGGCTTAATGTAATGCAAAACTTGGAGTTTGTATGCGAAAGTTGATGTTTGTAAGCACATCCGAAGAGACTTGTGAACAATATCGCGCACCGTCGAACTGGAAACGGCTAGCCCCCTTCTAGCTTGTCTAATGAATGGGATTCGAGCGAATGCTTCGCGTACACATTCCACGATCTCTTCATTCGCATGCGTCTTAGAATCTCGTTTTCGAAGAGTTCTGTTCCACTGATAAATGGATTTTCTTGTGAGAGGATCCACGTTTCATTAACTTTTTGCACACCGCTCATGACGTGTTACAGATATTAACTCTACTAACCATAACATACACTGCAATTTTCTTTGTGGTGTTCAAATGTTGACTGTCAGGAGAACGTGTGCCTGCTTCACAGCAAACAGTTGTGGGCATGCGCGCACCTGCGCCATGCGACTCAGCGCTGTTCATGAAATGGTGAGGGTGACATCTTGGAGAGTGTCTCTATCGACCCCGTATATACCCAACAACAAAAAATGTCAGGTTCTTACATTCAAAGTAATTATTTGTGTATACCTCTAGCGTGGATATCCTGTAGATGATAGCTGAACAGAACTCGCTAGACAACACTTGGTGACGAATTCTGGGATGGGCTGGACGCAGCATGCGATTAGGTCCACATATTGCTCATATTCTTAATTCATATTCATTCATTTAAAATTCTGTGACCCTTGTTGCAAAAAGCTCGACTCATTTGAATTCAAACCACAGTGAGCTCGTTTACCGAAACCTGATCTTGATTTATAGGTTTCATATTCATGCGACACCATGGCGTGTCTATTTCCTTTGTGTTCGTTTCGCTAATGTACTATTCCAGGCGATACATTACGACAAGGCAAATAAAGCTTGAAAAGGTTATCAAAAATATTTCAAATGTCTCTAAGCACTATAGGACTTAACATCTAAGGTCATCAGTCCCCTAGACTTAGAACTACTTAAACCTAACTAACCTAAGGACATCATACACATCCATGCCCGCCGCAGGATCCGAACCTGTGACCATATCAGCCGCGTGGTTTCGGACTGAAACGCCTAGAACCGAAATGGTTATAACCCAACAACATATACATCTACATCCACACCACATTCTGCAAGTCACCTAAAGGCCTGTGGCGGGGGGTACTTTTTGTACCACTAACTGAGCCCTCCAACCACTTGAACTGAAGGCTGACACAGTAAGTGCGTCATAGGCTTAATCGTGTACAATATTCACTACTTTCATTTATACGAAATTCGTAATAGTATAACTGGAAAAGATTTCAAATGATGTTGATATTTCGCATCCAGGAATATGTGATGCTAAGAGCTTTGCCTTACTTCGTAATTAGTGCAGTCGTTTTCTTCTATGTATATTTGTTTCATATAATTCACGCACTAACTGTGTCAGCTTTCAGTTCAAGTGGTTATCAAGTTAGGCCAATGAACACGTTTTTCTGATTACCGCATTTCAACAAACATTGAAGACGTCTAATTATTATCGTATCTGTGTTCTGCAATACATGTTTAAAAAGAGAATTTCAGTTTCTTCACGCTACCTTTACCGTTGATATCGCCGTTCCCAACTTCCAAAGTCCCTACGTCGATTATGTCGTACTCTTTCTTTATTTAACACTATACATGTGACAATGTCTATGTGCATTTCAGCTGACTGGTAAATGCATTACGGAATATAGAAGCAGCCATTACAGAGCTGAGATGCAGTCAAATCTGTTGCGCAACTGTGTTGTGACAGGAATGTCGTTCCTGGACATGGTGCGAAACTGGACGTTTCCAGTGATATCATTTTCATGCATGATGCCACGCCTCATTTTCACCTTGAGGTGTGGCGTTGTCTTAACACCACCATCCCACAGCGTTGGAGAGGAAGAGGTGAACAACCAGATCTTGTTTATTGCTTTTGGCCTCCCAGGACACCAAACATGACAACTTCCGATTTTTTTGCTGTGCGGGTACGTAAGAGACGGAGTCTTTGTCTCTACTTGGGCAGCTACTCTTCAAAATCTGAGAAATCGAGTTGCTGAAACTGTTGATTCAATAGACGCAGATATGTTCATACGTGTATGGAATGCAATAGACTACGTTTTCGGTTCCTCGAGCAGTGCGTGGTGGTCATATTGAGTGTACGGCATAGTAGAGTTTGCGAACATAGAACTTTGATCTCGCTTCTATACAGAGACATTTAGGGTAAGTGGAGCTAAAAGTACACATGGGGCAAGAGACAACAAAGGACTTGGAAGAGCAGTTGAACGGAATGGATAGTGTCTTGAAAGGAGGATATAGGATGAACATCAACAAAAGCAAAACGAAGATCATAGAATGTAGTCGAGTTAACTCGGGTGATGCTGAAGGAATTAGACTAGGAAGTGAGACGCTTAAAGCAGTAAAGGAGTTTTGCTATTTGGGGAGCAAAATAACTGATGATGGTCGAAGTAGAGAGGATATAAAATGTAGACTGGCAATCGCAAGGAAAGCGTTTCTGAAGAAGATAAATTTGTTAACATCGAGTATAGATTTAAATGTCAGGAAGTCGTTTCTGAGAGTATTTGTATGGAGTGCAGCCATGTATGGAAGTGGAACAAGGACGATAAATAGTTCGGACAAAAGAGAATAGAAGCTTTCGAAGTATGGTGCTACAGAAGAATGCTGAAGATTAGATGGGTACATCACAAAACTAATGAGGAGGTATTGAATAGAATTGGGGAGAAGAGGATTTTGTGGAACAACTTGACTAGAAGAAGGGATGGGATGGTAGGACATGTTGAGAGGCGTCAAGGGATCGCCAGTTTAGTATTGGAGGGCAGCGTGGAGGGTAAAAATCGTAGAGGTAGACCAAGAGATGAATACACTAAGCAGATTCAGAAGGATGTAGGCTGCAGTACGTACTGGGAGTTGAAGCAGCTTGCACAGGATAGAGTAGCATGGAGGGCTGCATCAAACCAGTCTCAGGACTGAAGACCACAACAGGAACAACAGTAATTGGATGAAAATGAAAAAAAAAAAAATGTGTGAAATCTTATGGGACTTAACTGCTAAGGTCATCAGTCCCTAAGCTTACACACTATTTAACCTAAATTATCCTAAGGACAAACACAAACACCCATGCCCGAGGGAGGACACGAACCTCCGCCGAGACCAGCCGCACAGTCCATGACTGTAGCGCCCGAGACCGCTCGACTAATCCCGCGCGGCGATGAAAATGAAACCTTCTCACTGTTTTACTAATACGTCAAACTAGATGTTGCATGTATAACTGATATAGTATTGCTGCAAGTCCTTTTAAAAATATTTAATGAAACCAAAACTTTTTACCTCCACTTACCCTACAATGTGTTCCTGTCTTTCATAGTTTGTCTGTAATAAACAGTTTAAATCTGTTCTTTCTTTTCGAATCGCCCTGTTTATTATTTAAAATGTGTTCAAATGGTTCAAATGGCTCTGAGCACTATGGGACTCAACTTCTGTGGTCATAAGTCCCCTAGAACTTAGAACAAACCTAACTAACCTAAGGACATCACACACATCCATGCCCGAGGTAGGATTCGAACCTGCGACCGTAGCGGTCGTGCGGTTCCAGACTGTAGCACCTTTAACCGCTCGGCCACTCCGGCCGGCCACTTAAAATGTGTGCCACCACGTACTTTTCACTTTTAATCATGTAAAGCTTATCGATGTTTAGTAAAATATTAAATACAACTCTTCTACAAAACGAAATGTTATAAATGTTAAATGTCTCAAATGCCTGTTGCTGGAAATATGCTACATACCCAGATACACGTGACAGGTATAACACATCTTAGATATGGCTGTATGTACTCTATAACAACTTATTAACGATTACAAAATATGAGTTTAGATTTTTCTTTCAAGCAGAAATATATTCAGGCATTACGGAGCCAGCCTGGCCTTCCCGTAGTTTTCTATCTCTGCCCCTATCTCCCTGTCCGGTCGAGTTCCGCTCGGCCGCCCCCGTAGCTCCGCGTCGCAGTGTGTGTGTGTGTGTGTGTGTGTGTGTGTGTGTGTGTGTTTGTGTATGTGTGAGTGAGTGAGTCGCCGCGGGCGGGTCGTGTGTGCGGACACGGTCGGGGGAACGCGCCTCGTCTGCGCTCCACACTGAACGGCGATAAGGCGCGCCCAGCCGTGACTGCCGATAGCTCACCAGCCGGCATGGGGGCCGACGTATTTCATTGCAAGTCCTCAAACGGGGATCCTGTCTCTACGTCTGCACCTATACTCTGAAAGTCACCTTATGGTTTGTAAGGGGTACTCAAATGAAAACCGAACACCGGCCACAACAGGACCGTGGAATGGTTCCATTCAAAAGTAATCACCACACGTGTTAAGACATTTATCCCTCTGCGAGACGAGACGATCAATCCCTGTTTCTTAGAACGCGGTCGGCCACTCACGGGTCTTCAGTCGCACCCACTCTTGCATTTCCTCGTCCGACTGAAACTGACGTCCATACATGTCTTCCTCTAGGTTGCCAAAGACGCGAAAATCACACAGTGAAAGATCCCAACTAACTAAATGGTTGAAATGGCTCCGAGCACTATGAGACTTAACATCTGAGGTCATTAGGCCCCTAGACTTACAACTACTTAAACCTAACTAACCTAAGGACATCACACACATCCATGCCCAAGGCAGGATTCGAACCTGCGACCCTAGCAGTAGCGCGGTTCTGGACTGAAGCGCCTAGAACCGCTCAGCCACAACGGCTGGCTAACCAACTAAATCGCTGAAGTATATCCTTCATACAATTGACAACGTGAGGGTGAATGTTATCGTGCAAGAGGATGCTTCCGTGTGGCGGGTGTTTGGTTTTCAACTGTTCTCATGTTATTGGTCCAGCTGTCATTACATCGCTAGTCCTCTGTCCTGTCCTGTTTGTGACTGTTCTGTGGGAAGAATGTCTGATGATAAGTCACCATGCAAACGCCGAATTACTCTGATTTTCTCATACTGGGCATTTCGTGAGCTGTACACCATCTTTCCAGAAAGTTCTGAAACTGAACCTATTCCTGGAGAATAAGCGACGTCTGTGCAGCAACTACTGAGGCAGTTTGAACTAACAACTGTAAACAGCAAATGCGCATTTGAACGGACAGTGAACATGCGATCGTGGAGTGGAGCAATATATGTAAATCATTTATTTGAAATAGAGATTGGAATAAGAAGGGGGAGGGATGGGCGGGAATTCAAATGTTCAAATGTGTGTGATTTCTTATGGGACTTAACTGCTAAGGTCATCAGTCCCTAAGCTTACACACTACTTAACCTAAATTATCCTAGGGACAAACACACACTCCCATGCCCGAGGGAGTACTCGAACCTACGCCAGCATCAGCTTCACAGTCCATGACTGCGGCGCCTAAGACCGCTCGGCTAATCCCGCGCGGCTGGGAATTAGTGACTACCAGCTGCACAGGGCGTTGTGGTAATGCAATGGCGGAAGTTGAAAATTTGTATCACACTGAGACTAGACCCCATATTTACTGTTTCTCATGAGCATTTGCCATAATCGCTTCAGCCATTCGAACACTGTCCCTGATCGGCTCAAATTTCCAACTTATCGCACGCCCCATCGTCATGAGCGTTGTCCCTCATTGGAGATGCCCGACATAACAGACACCACTCAAATGTATACATATCTCTAAATCAAGTGCCGAAAACATTCTCCAGAATGTTTTGAAGAAGAGAACATGGTGTGCAAAGATTATCCCGCACATCTTGACTCCCGAACTAAAACTAGGATTGGGCGCATGCTGCGACTTGATTGAAATGCAAAATACTGTTCTGTGGTGGTTTTTTCCAGAAAAGAAAACTGCAGAAATTCACATGAAGTGTCGTCACTTTGATGACATATCCGCGTCTCTTCAACATTTACTGTTTCTGTATCCCACTTCATTGCGTATTGATTCTCTTAAACTTCAGCCTACTCTTCATCACTATTAAATTGTTACCTGAGTCTATATCTGTTCCTGGGAACCCATGAAATTCAGTATCTGATTTCGGAGTCTCTGTCTGCCCATGTTGTAATCTAACTGAAATCTTTCCGTTACGCCCAGGCATTTCCATGTATATCTCCTCCTCTTGTGATTCTTGAACAGAGTATTCGCTATCACTGTCTGAGATTTATTACAGAACTCAGTCCGTTTTTCTCCTTCTCATTCCTTGTCCCAAGCCCATATTCACCTGTAACCATTTCTTCTGTTCCTTCCCCTACAACTGCATTCCAGTCTCCCATAACTATCAGATTGTCATTTCTCTTTACGTACTGTATTACCCTTTCAATATTCTCATGTACTTCCTCTATGTCTTCCGCTTGCGACGTCGGCATATATATACCTGAACTGTTGACTGTCGTCGGAGTTAGTGTGCGCGTGAGTTGAACAACATCCAAAGAAGGACCTTTCTGACAGTCTCATGCTGTTTTGTGAACATCTTACGCACTGTACTGTGGGGGTGCGGCAGGAGAGCGGGGAGGGGGGGGGGGGGGTTTGACCACCTGAAGCATTAATATCTTCATCTAAACTTTACTGTATTTTTAGGGTTCTGTGCCTCAATCTGTAAAAACGGAGCCCTTACAGTATCGCTTTGCTGTCGGTATGTGTGCTTACCTATCAATCTGTCTGTCGACTGTTTAAGAATGTTTTTTCTCAGTATCCAGTGGACCTATCAATGTCAAATTTATGCACACATCAAGGTCTAGGATCACTTAGTGGTGTAAAAATTTAAGGTTTCTAAGTTAGTTCAATCAAAAGAGACGGCTATTTATGTCAAATTATTGATAATCGAAAACGCACTCATCAAAACCTAAAGGGTACTTCCCGTTGATCTAGAATCATGGAATTCGACAATAAGCAAGGTTTCACAGTACTAGTAAAGGAAAAAATTCGACAATTGTTAATTTGTAATAACATAATAAGAAAAAATCTTTTTTGTCATTTTTTCCCGTATGTCCGTCTGTCCGTCTGTTAAGACCGATTTTCTCAGGAAGGAGTGAAAGTTTCTAGTTGAAATTTGCCGGCCAGAGTGGCCGTGCGGTTCTAGTCGCTACAGTCTGGAGCCGAGCGACCGCTACGGTCGTAGGTTCGAATCCTGCCTCGGGCATGGGTGTGTGTGATGTCCTTAGGTCAGTTAGATTTAATTAGTTCTAAGTTCTAGGCGACTGATGACCTCAGAAGTTAAGTCGCATAGTGCTCAGAGCCATTTGAACCATTTTTTGAAATTTACGTCACTTGTTTTGATATTCTAAAACTCACCAACTTTTCGTTGGCCTAGAATCACGAAATTTGACAAAAGGCAACGTTTCACACTACAAGAAAAGAAAACCTCCTAGAATTGTTAATTTGTACGTATATCACACATAAAATATTGCTTTTTGTCATTTTTTATGCATCTGTCAGTCTGTTCCTCTGTAACCGGTTGGCGTATTAAGTTCAGATTTATGTCATACTAAAGTCTATGGCCCCCTGAAGGTATAAAAAATGCGAGGTTATAACTCAATGCGATGAAAAGATTTGTCCATTTATATCACATATTTTGAAACTAGCAAACTTAGTCATCAAAACCTGTAGAGTACTGTAGAGTACTCCCTGTTCACATAGAATTGAAATTTGTTAAGAAGCAAGGTTTCACAGTATAAGTAAAGTAAAAAACATAGTATAAGTAAAGTAAAAAAATCTCAAACTTGTAAAATTGCAACTGCATCACATAAAAGTATCTTTTTGCCAGAATGTGATTTTCACTCTGCAGCGGAGTGTGCGCTGATACGAAACTTCCTGGCAGATTAAAGCTGTTTGCCGGACCGAGACTCGAACTCGGGACCTTTGCCTTTCGCGGGCAAGTGCTCTACCAACTGAGCTACCCAAGCACGACTCACGCGCCGTCCTCACAGCTTTACTTCTGCCAGTACCTCGTCTCCTACCTCCCAAACTTTACAGAAGCTCTCCTGCGTACCTTGCAGAACTAGCACTCCTTAAAGAAAGGATATAGCGGAGACAGGGCTTAGCCACAGCCTGGGGGATGTTTCTAGAATGAGATTTTCACTCTGCAGCGGAGTGTGCGCTGATATGAAACTTCCTGGCAGATTAAAACTGTGTGCCGGACCGAGACTCGAACTCGGTAGGAGACGAGGTACTGGCAGAAGTAAAGCTGTGAGGACGGGGTGTGAGTCGTGCTTGGGTAGTTCAGTTGGTAGAGCACATGCCCGCGAAAGGCAAGGGCCCCGAGTTCGAGTCTCGGTCTGGCACACAGTTTTAATCTGCCAGGAAGTTTCATATCAGCGCACACTCCGCTACAGAGTGAAAATCTCATTCTGGAAACATGCCCCCAGGCTGTGGCTAAGCCATGTCTCCGCAGTATCCTTTCTTTCAGGAGTGCTAGTTCTGCAAGGTTCGTAGGACAGCTTCTGTAAAGTTTGGAAGGTAGGAGACGAGGTACTGGCAGAAGTAAAGCTGTGAGGACGGGGCGTGAGTCGTGCTTGGGTAGCTCAGTTTGTAGAGCACTTGCCCGCGAAAGGCAAAGGTCCCGAGTTCGAGTCTCGGTCTGGCAGACAGTTTTAATCTGCCAGGAAGTTTCATCTTTTTGCCATTTTAACAGAACTGCATTCTTTATCCGTCAAAACCATAATAGATGAACATTACTACATACAAATATTAAATATAAATAGTAGTCAACTTTTAGCACGTAAATAATAATGTTTTATTAAATATTCTCTGTAACTGAAGTCTTCTGCTCGCGTTTTTTGTATGTCCGGTCTAGTCTGAGGACCTACTGCAGAGATTTTTTTATACCGTCTTGGAATTACCGGGAGAAACATCTTGCCAGTGCCTATAAAGATAAAAGGTAAAAACTGTTGACACTCTAGACTCCGGGGTAATGAACATAATTTTGTACGGGCCCTCCAGTGCGCGAGTCCTATTCGCACTTGGCCAATTTTCTTTTATTTATGGAGTCTAGGTACTTTCTGGACTGGTGAGGTGTAAGGGGAAAATTATATGTTGTCTTCCCCTACTAGGAACGGGAGCTCTCGGAATTTCAGCAGTAAACTTCTGCATGGTCTACAATCCCCCCGCTGTAGCATATGCCACTGGAGTTTTGATACGTCTAACGCTCTCTTGCTTTCTAAGCGAAGCTGTGACAAAAAGTGCCATTCCTCATTGTTTCTCCTATTAATCCCCCTCCCTTCTCTCCGTCCACCGCCACACTCCCTGTAAGGCACCTGACTGATCAGAAGTACTCAAACTACTCGAGACTCAATTCCATCCACCACCAGAACTCACAGCAGCTTGTACACACTTCAACAGCTCTTAATGCTACAGTCTCATCTGCCAGCATCGACAACTTACCACTCTAACTTTGAGATGGCTGATCTTTGCCGCTGGGACTTAACTATTCGTACAGTACATGCGCAGAGGCCGTTTTCTCCATGCGTCTCCCACCCCTCCGACAGTGGACTTCTCGCGGTGCGATCTTAATAAAGAGCTTCTTTGTTGAATTAAATTTTCTTTGATTTCTTCCAGTGTATCGCAGCTTGACATCTTCTTTTCCTACAACTGGTCCATGTCGACATTCCGATTTAGATCCCTACAAATGGTCACTCCTAGTTGTATTACAGATTTTACTGTTACCAACAGTTTGTCACCAATAGCGTAATCATACAGTAATGTTCTGTCGCTGGTGGAAGGCTAGAGCAAGAGGGCCTGGACGAGCAATTTGCTTTCGAAAGCGGTTTGATCCAGGGGGAACAATGATCACATAGGCTACCCAGCAGTGGCTTCGTGTCTTAAAATTTGGCACTTCAGATTACGGCAAGTTTCACTTACTATGTTAGTGACAGTTATGCCTCGTTGCCACCATGAAACAACAGGTAAGCAACGACGAATTTTTTGAATTGTGTACGAACTTGTAACACTCCCCACTTTTTTTAAAACGATAACTTCGCTAGTCGGACGTAGGAGATGGGTCGTTCACAGTGTAAGTAGGCTGTTTAGGTTTTTATGTTGGTAACGCCACGTAGCGCTCTGTATGAAAATTACTGGCAGTGATGTGTGCATTGTTGGAATTTTTGCTATTGTAGTGTTGGGCAGTTGGCTGTTAACAACGCGTAGCGTTGCGCAGTTGGAGGTGAGCCGCCAGCAGTGGTGGATGTGTGGAGAGAGATGGCGGAGTTTTGAGAGCGGACGATCTGGACGTGTGTCCATCAGAAAAACGAAATCTGTAAGACTGGATGTCATGAACTGACATAGACACAGAAGGCATATGCGCTTACAGCCTGCCAGCTCTCAGGGGCATATCCAAAGCAAAGGGACGCATAGTGCGGCTGGGAAGCTTCAGCCCAGATTTCGTCTCTAACAAAAGTTGTTATCCATGAAGTGATCTATCATCCTTACTGATGAGCCCGCTTAATAGCTTGTTAGTCCGTCTTTGGAACGAAATACATCAGTGATTCTGCGTATCAGGGATCTGACAGTTTGTTAATAGGTTTGTGGAGGCATGTGGCGTTAGATACCTACGCACAGGTCAAAGTTTCAAATGGCTCTGAGCACTATGGGACTTAACACCTGAGGTCATCAGTCCCCTAGAACTTAGAATTATTTAAACCTAACTAACCTAAGGACATCACACAATCCATGCCCGAGGCAGGATTCGAAACTGCGACAGTAGCGGTCGCGCGGTTCCCGACTGAAGCGCCAAGAACCTCTCGGCCACAACGGCCGGCCGCATAGGTCATACAATTCGCATAAATGACGGGCTACTGATCTGCGTAACCGGCGATGGCGCCCGATCCGCCAAGGCATCAACGTGAGTTCACTACAATGCTCCTCGAACGACTGTAGCACGTTTCTGGCACGAGAGACTGACAGTTATACTGCCCAAAGATGACACTGTCGTCAGGGAAGACATCAAACATCAAGGGGTGCGAGTGGCTCGCAGCTGTCAGCATGTCTTCGATTTCTACGACAGGTCCCAGGCAAGCGCAGGAGAATGTCTCCCACAGCATAACACTGCTCGCACCAGCCTGCTTGCGTGGCGTGCTGCACGTTTCGAGCCGCCGTTCACCTCTATGACGGCGTTTGTGGAGACGAGCAGCGACCTAGTGTAGCAAAAATGTGATTCACCCGAAGTGCCGACATGTTTCCATTAATCCACGGTCGAATTACGATGGTCCCGTGCCCACTGCAATCGTAACTGACGATGTCGTTAGGTCAACATGTGAAAACACAGGAGTTCATTGTTCAACAATTTACGATGAACGGAGTGCTCCGAAACAATTGTGCGTGCAGCAGCATTATGCTGTTTTGGCAGAGATGCCACAGACGACCATTTACAGAGCAGACAAACCTCAAAATCCTACGTTCTGTGAAGAGTCGTGTACGTCCAACCACTTAGGGCCTAGTAGTAGTTTCACTGCCCGTCTACCTCTTTCCGTAGATAGCACGTGAACATTCGACCAGATTCGTCGTTTTGGAAATACTCGTTCACGCTGTAATGTCTGTTGCAGCGGTCTCTCCGCGATATTTTCAGAAATTTTATAAATTATATAACTCAATACATATCTCGAAATATCTCTTCTTATCTTACCGATTCCTAAACTTTAATATACGATGATTATCAATGCAAAGTAGTTTCAAGCCCTATTATTCCTTGGAGTGTCCATTTACTTCATGGAATAGCTTCTCTGCTATCTGTTTTCTCTTATGAAAAGAAGGAAGGAATGCTTGCCGATTAGCCGTGAAAGAAGGAGGATGTATATGTAGGTATTGTTGAGCTAGTCGCCATCTTGATGAGATTCTGTATAACAAGGAATTTAATACATGAACTAAACTAAAGTAAGTGTGTTCCCGTATTATTTAACTGATTATTATTGACAGTGTCTGCTTACTACGCTGTGTTGCACGGGATCAGTGGGGAACGTCTGATTTACACTGGACGAACCTGCCGTTTTGTATGCTCAAGATATCCAGTTACTTCAAATAAATAGGCTAACACGGTCTTACCAGCAGATCTCCGGTCTTCCCTGTGGTGTCACCGCCAGACACCACACTTGCTAGGTGGTAGCTTTAAATCGGCCGCGGTCCATTAGTACATGTCGGACCCGCGTGTCGCCACTGGCAGTAATTGCAGACCGAGCGCCACCACACGGCAGGTCTAGAGAGACGGACTAGCACTCGCCCAGTTGTACGACGACTTTGCTAGCGACCACGCTGACGAAGCCTTTCTCTCATTTGCCGAGAGACAGTTAGAATAGCCTTCAGCTAAGTCCAGGGCTACGACCTAGCAAGGCGCCATTAACCATTTCTAGAGAGAGTCTCACTTGTATCATCAAGAATGCTGTAAACAAATGATGGATTAAAGTTAAGTATTCCAGGAGCTACGTACTTTTCTTTATAGCATTCATTACGTATCCTGTTTCAGACCTAAGCACCTGCGTGAGTTGACGCGTGCATTTCGGCCTCCTCTTGCAACACAGTGTTGGCTCTTCTGCCAACACTACATTCCCCATGTGATCACCGAAAGTTAATAATTATTACAAATGTTTTCAGGAGATCGACTGACAATTTTCGTCGCACCGAGACTTCGAAATTGCCTTATGGAATTTAAGTTAAGCTCAATTTAATCAGGATAGAACAGTATTGAACTGTGCGAATGTGATAAGCCTGCTTTGTGAATGAAAATTCCCTTAATATACGCATGTTTTTTTACTATCCTGATCTGTGAAGCTAAATCAGGCCGGTGTGAGAGCGGTTTTTAAATTTTAGATCCCACAAAAAATATTAAAACGCACTACGCGTAATAGTAATCTGGCCTTTGTCAAAGTCACTTATCTCAATGGATTTCCCCATTTGCAGCCCATATCTTCGCCATGGTGGTCCCCCGTCCGTGTCTGCTCCACTTCATACTTTTGCTACCGTGTCACGTGCCCACAATGCCACCAGGTGGTATCCAACGTCGCAGAGGGTAGCGGTCATAATGTTTTGACTAATCAGTGAAATCTATATATATATAATATTATTATTGTTATTTATCGCTAAACAATATTGTTTCCTTTTCTCCCACTACTTGGTGGTTATTTTATGTAGAGCACTGGATATATGGGCTTGACAAGAAGGCTTTGCGTTTTTCGCGCCGAGAAGGTGCACTCCGGGTGTGGTCTCTAGGTCCTGTTGTTGGCAGAAGGCAGTCCGTGATTCTCATTAGGAAAAGCGAACCTCCCCAGGGAGACAGGTGGTTTTCACGGAAGTGAGACTGCAGCCTGCTTTGAGCTTTTGTGAACATTGCTGGCTCCTGATCTAGATGAGGGCAGAGGATGCCGGGGCACCACTGCCGTCCCTGGAGAATAAGTGAGTCTGACGTTTTTGCCTTTTCATTATGAACATCAAACGTCAGGCCGCTGTGCCGCTGGGCCACTGTGAGAAAAACGGCTGCTTGTTCTCCAAAATTTTTGGCAACCGATCGAAATGAATCATCCCACTACCGTGCTTGGTGTGAAGAAGCCGGCCAATAGAGGAGACACTGATACAACCTGGTACCAAAAAGTGTTTGTTAATGTGTATCTTGTACAACCAGAGCGGAAAATTTTTGCTGCATTCTCCTGTTTTTTCATGAAATTTGGGATATTCTCGTCCTTCACATTGTAAATAGCAATGGGTCATTCCTCCATTTAGTATTTTCTGAAGTTGGGCAGTCGATGGTCATGAACTAAGATTCTGAGCTATTTTGCTCCAGGCCGCTGTACTAGGCGTTTGTAGCATCTGATGCTGACCGGAGCAAGCTAGCTGTTGTCAGGGTAACCTGAGTGTCGCAATTATAGTAGCGCGATCAACATTCTGAACATCTCGTTACTTGCTTACTTTGAGATGGAGACTGTTGTTTAATTTGGTTACAATTTGTGGCTTTTGTTGTGTCATATCATTTTGTGAGTTGCCTAGATGATCAGATCTTGTTACGCTTTCTCCATACAATCTTTCACAGCCGGCTGCTGTGGCCGAGCGGTTCTAGGCGCTTCAGTCGGGAACCACGCGACCGCTACGGTCACAGGTTCGAATCCTGCCTCTGGCATGGATGTGTGTGATATCCTTAGGTTAGTTAGGTTTAAGTAGTTTTAAGTTCTAGGGGTCAGATGACCTCAGATGTTAAGTCCCATAGTGCTCAGAGCCATTTCAACCATTTGAAGTCTTCGACACTTTACTTACCTACAGCGTTAGTGCCATTTAGAGATGTTCTTTCTCTGTTTAATTTTATTATGTTTTATGCCAGTCATTAGAGCGAATAAACACCTGTTAATCTGTCTTGATTTAGATTTGAAGATCCTCCAAATCGTTCTACAACTTTTCCATGGTTTAGAAGCCCCATTAATAACAAATACAACCTCGTGCACACCTAAGCTTGTTCTTCTCAATGTGACGGTGGTGTCGTCGTGTACAGCTGCCAAACCCAAGAGACAGGGGGCTGTAGACAATTTCATGGACATTTCGCTAGTATTTGTATGTCATAAACGCGTAAGCGCCGCTTGTACCGTTTAAAATTATAAGCGCGCCGTACCATCAGAGTTGCTGTTTCGCCTAGAGCTTGCCTGGACCATCTGTTTTGCAAAATGCGCGGGAGATGATGTTCACTGTTAATCGTGAGATGATGAGACACAATAGCCGGCAGTGGTGTGACATGAGTATTAGTGCGGCATAGGCCGGAGTCGTGCGGTTGCAGTTATATTCGGGGGAAGTGGAACATGTTGGTTTACTGATTATTTGAGATGAGGAAAGAGACTGAAACATTTTGAGGAGAATGTTTATCATGATTAATTTTATGAGTAATAGAAGAGGATTTAATTTAAGGTAATTGATTTCAGATTTTGTACTTCATTGCGGCAGCTCGTAGACGCACATTGGTTCAGACATCCAGAGACTTGAGCATAGGGAAAGATAAACAGCCATGCATAATTTTCAATGTAAAGTTGGGGGTATGAATAACTGTTGAATATTTAATGTCATTTTTACGAGTTGCGTTTTTGGAAAGATCTCATTTGATGTTAAAGATAATTTACGTTTGTCCACTCATGAACTGTAATTTTTTGTGTATCAATGTTCGTGGAGCAAAGAAGGAGATAATTTTCAGTGTAGGGCTTTCCTAATCAGGAAACTATATTTTATGTTATAATTCATCCAATCACTTTTATTTATACAGGTTTCTTATGAACCAAGTATGTGTTGCCTGTTTTCCTTTTTAAAAAAAAAAAAAAAAAAAAGAGAGAGCGGATAGCATCAGGCGCATCTCCGTAATTAGTTGTAGCCCAGCAAATACGACGCGCATTGAAGACCAATGTTGCAGTGTTCCCAGTGTGCAACAGGTAAGCCAAAACTGAATAGCAAAAAAAGGGAACATCGAGTTTTTCAAGGGTCAATTTATCTGTTTAAAAGTTTAATGATTCACAGTGTTGAATTCAGACAGTATTCTTGCCATTACGAATGTTTAAACAGACAGGTAACCAGAGAGACACATGCAAGTTACTTTCTCGCAGTCAGATATTGCAACACATTGTCGCAGTCGAATTCTTAAAAAGCACCTCCAAAGTGAATTGCAGTGACGCAGTCACTGCCCTGTGGATAAATTTACTGCCTCACCAACACAGTTAGACCGCAATAGACCGGTGATGCTGTCTTGTAACATATCAGAAAAAAAAGCAGCTTCATGACTGGAAATCATGCTTCATTGTTCGACAGAAGCATGCTCCTGTCTACATCCACATCTTCGTGGAAATTGTGCTAATCACATTTCAGTGTTCCGCAGAAGCATGTTGGGTGCTTTCTCAAACTCCAGCTACATCCGCACCTTCGTGGAAGCTGTGCAAATCACATTTCCCTGGAAGCTGTGCAAATCACGTTTCCGTATCGGCAGAAGCATGCTCCTGTGTACACCCGCATCTTCCTGGAAACTTTGCAAATCGCATTGCATTGTTCGGTAGAAGCATGTTGGGTGCTTTCACAAACTCAAATTCCACTGACGCTAAGCCAAAAGCCTAATGCATTATAATTTAATCACTTATATTGAAGCTAAACCCTTAATGCATTACAATTTACGTTGAATGCTTTCACAAACCCCACTGACACCAAGCTAAACCCCAAATGAATTAGAATTTTATTATTTATATTGAAGTAACTTTCAAACGCTCATTCTGTTATTATTCAGCGAAAGTAATGTGCATTGCACTCGCTCGTCTTGTTTGATCATAAATCTGTTTATTGACTAGAGAGAGCCGTGTGGATTTCTCCTAGAATTATAATCTTGCTGTGTGTCACATTGTCATTTGGCTAACTACCTTGCAGTACTGAAGCATTATAAGCAGTAATACTGCATACAAACGTCCATCATTATATCGGCTTGTACCCGACAAGAGCCTCAAGTGACGCCTTTTCAGTTAGATGGGAACCGGTGGAGAGTTCCAGTCGAATCTGCAAGCGCACGTACGCGACGAGTTCGCAATGGCATCATAGGAGCCGCTAGCGATTTTAAAGCAAATATATAGATCTGTTTCTGATTGCTGACTGTCACACGTTTTCGCCTAGTGCACCTGTTTGTCATGAAATACGACACTGTAGGCTTTGTAATGTAACTGTATACTTGCATTAAGTAAAGTTCTTACGTACGTTCTTTTGAATTTTTATTGAAATATGTCTATAGGAAATTGCACAAGGGGATCAGCGTATATATTCATTGACAACTTGGTTTCCAAGGTGGTGGGGTATGAACCACTGCATATGTCTTATCGGGGCCAACGAGATATACGGGCCCCACAATTCGTGAACGCTCGGTTCCGTACAGAGCCCACGGGAAATCAATATTTAATTGAAAAGGCACCTACTAAAGATCTTAATTTTTTAATGAGTGATCGAGAGCTTGCATGCACTTACACACTCAGTCAAAGGTTATTTAAGTCGTCTGAAATAGTTACTCGTTCCTTGCAAGAGGCGGCTTCTGATACTCGCAAGACCTGCAGCGTCACGTGCTGTGACGTACCCGCCACAGCCTGTCTGTCTCGTGGGCCTCGCTGTCTTATGGTATGACGTCACTTTATTTCACTGTATTTTAATTTTGAAGTAATCTGGATAACTCGTCTTGTAGCTTTTCAACTTACATGTTGGTATGAGGATGAGCAGTGAGCGCCGAAACCTTTCATTTAGTTTTAAACAGGTTGCGGATCTACTAGACAGTAAATTATTTTTAAAACGAGCAATCACTGTGTGTCGCCAGTTCGACTGAAATGTCGCTCTTTCCGGAATATACTTTCTGTGTTTTGCAGTTATAACTAGCGTTGGTGTGACCTTTTTTTGTGTGTTGTGTTCCAGACTGCGGCCCAGTAAAGAAATCACGCAGCAATTAAAAACAAAGAAGCAAACCAAGATGTAGAGAGATTGTGACGGTGTTAATGACCTCGATGCGGGCTTTGATGGCATGCAGGCAGTTAAAATCTATCTGGATCCGCTCCGTACGCTGCGCCGTATCGAGAACACGGTACAAGTGCTCCGGGAAAAACGCGGGCGGCACGGACGGCCGCATTTGGCGTTATCGGGCTCGTTAAGGGGAACAGAACGCGTTAACGAGGCGGCGATACCAGGTAGGGTTTTCCGCATCGGCAGCCGAGTCTGGTGATCAGTACGACGTCTGAGAGGGAGCGGTCCTCGATAACAGGGCTGGAAACACGACGGTGGCTGCACCTTCAAAGACTTTGAGGCACAGAACATGAAACCACTCAATTTCAGACGTAAATTGATAAATAAAATCAAAAATACAACAAGGAAATGAAAATGACAGTATATTAATATTTTCGTACATTTGCATACAAATTAGGAGATGGCTTCATTTGAAGCCACTGTGGAATAGATCAAAATTACTAATTATAGTAAGGAATAAAAAAGTTCCTATCAGATGACGTGCATAAGCCTACATCACACGTTTTACGACTCCATCTGGAGCTATGAGGGGTCTTTTTCGCACTATAGTGTACACAACGTTTTAGAGGCACGTGCTCCAGCATATAGGTACGTCATCATCATTGCCAGAACTATCATCAAAATCGGTTTAAGTCTGAGAATTTATTAGGTTTCCTGCGATTTTGAGTGGTGGCGTCCCCTTCAGAACAGGATCAGAATTGGCACCAAAGTCACTTTCATCACTTTCAAATTCGGGTCCAGATGTTACTCTGTCCAAGAGTTCGAATATTTCTTTCCAGATAGCGATTTCCTAGACATTGTGTTTTGGAGGGGAAGAAATACAGGTTAGATTTAGACACAGATGGTGAGGCACAGTGGTCCCTTATGAAGCCAATATATCTACATCTACATGGATACTCTGCAAATCACTTTTAAGTGCCTGGCAGAGGTTTCATCGAACCACCTTCACAATTCTCTTTTATTCCAATCTCGTACAGCGTGCGGAAAGAACGAACACCTATATCTTTCCGTAAGAGCTCCAATTTCCCTTATTTTATCGTAGTGATCGTTTCTCCCTATGTAGGTCGGTGTCAACAAAATATTTTCGCATTCGGAGAAGAAATCTGGTAATTGGAATTTCGGGAGAAGATTCTGTAGTAATGAAAAACGCCTTTCTTTTAATGGTGTCCAGCCTAAATCCTCTAACATTTCTGTGACACTCTCTCCCATATTTTGCGATATTATAAAACGTGCTGCCTTTCTTTGAACTTTTTCAATGT
Organism: Schistocerca cancellata; assembly: GCF_023864275.1. Taxonomy (NCBI): domain Eukaryota; kingdom Metazoa; phylum Arthropoda; class Insecta; order Orthoptera; family Acrididae; genus Schistocerca; species Schistocerca cancellata. The sequence continues at coordinate 159,630,564 of NC_064632.1, forward strand.
ACTCCGTCAGTCCTATCTGGTAAGGATCCCACACCGCGCAGCAGTATTCTAAAAGAGGACGGACAAGCGTAGTGTAGGCAGTCTCCTTAGTAGGTCAGTTACATTTTCTAAGTGTCCTGCCAATAAAACGCAGTCTTTGGTTTGCCTTTCCCACAACATTTTCTATGTGTTCCTTTCACTTTAAGTTGTTCGTAAGTGTAATACCTACGTATTAAGTTGAATATACGGCTATTACACTAGCCTGATTTATCGTGGAACCGAAGTTTAACGAATTCCTTTTAACACCCATGTGGATGACATCACACTTTTCGTTATTTACGGTCAACTGCCAATTTTCGCACCATCCAGATATCTTTTCTAAATAGTTTTGCAATTTGTTTTGATCTCCTGATGACTTTATTAGTCGATAAACGAAAGCGTCATCTGCAAACAACCTAAGACGGCTGCTCAGATTTTCTCCCAAATCCTTTATATAGATAAGGAACAGCAAAGGGCCTATAACACCACCTTGGGGAACGACAGAAATCTCTTCTGTTTTACTCGATGACTTTCCGTCAATTACTACGAACCGTGACCCCTCACAGGAAATCACAAATCCAGTCACTTAAATGAGACGATATTCCATAAGCACGCAATTTCACTACGAGCCGCTTGTGTGGTACAGTGTGAAAAGCCTTCCGGAAATCCAGAAATAGGGAATCGATCTGAAATCCCTTGTCAATAGCACTCAACATTTAATATGAATAAAGTGCTAGTTGTGTTTTAGGAACGATGTTTTCTAAACCCATGTTGACTGTGTGTCAATAGACAATTTTCATCTAGGTAATTCATAATGTTTGAACACAATACATGTTCCAGAATCCTGCTGCGTATCAACGTTAACGATATGGGCCTGTAATTTAGTGGCTTATTGCGCAAATTGTGCTTCCTACATATTTTTTCACATATTAACATATTACATATTACATTTACAACATTTTCAAATGTAAACATCTAAAAACAAACCTTATATATGAACAAGAAATTTTTGCTTCAGTAAATTGAAAAGCAACCACTATAACTGAAGTAAACACTGTCATTAGATATCTCCTTAAGACAACGAAAGAGGCTCTGGTCCACATCCGCAGCTCGTGGTCGTGCGGTAGCGTTCTCGCTTCCCACGCCCGGGTTCGATTCCCGGCGGGGTCAGGGATTTTCTCTGCCTCGTGATGACTGGGTGTTGTGTGATGTCCTTAGGTTAGTTAGGTTTAAGTTCAAAAATGGTTCAAATGGCTCTGAGCACTATGGGACTTAACATCTGAGGTCACCAGTCCCCTAGAACTTAGAACTACTTAAACCTAACTAACCTAAGGACATCACACACACCCATGCCCGAGGCAGGATTCGAACCTGCAACCTTAGCGGTCGCGCGGTTGGCCACAGCGACCGGCACACATGAGAAATGCTGAGGCACAGGTCGCACCAGCTTCCTATACGCGATCTCCTTTACAGGCGAACCACTCTTTCCTAAAATTCTCCCAATAAACCGAAGTCGACCAATCGCCTTCCCTACCACAGTTCTCACATGCTCGTTCCATCTCATTTCGCTTTGTAACGTCAAGCCCAGATATCTAAACGACTTGATTGAGTCAAGCAGGACACTAGTAATGCTATATCCGAACATTACGGGTTTGATCTTGCTACTCATCCGCATTAACTTATATTTTTCCACATTTAGGGCTAGCTGTCATTCATCATACCAACGAGAAATTTTGTCTAAATTGTCTTGTCTCTCCCTACAGTCACTCAACTTCGACACCTTCCCGTACACCACGGCATCATCAGCAAACAACCGCAGATTGCTGCTCACCCAGTCCGCCTAACCATTTTTGTATATACACTCCTGGAAATGGAAAAAAGAACACATTGACACCGGTGTGTCAGACCCACCATACTTGCTCCGGACACTGCGAGAGGGCTGTACAAGCAATGATCACACGCACGGCACAGCGGACACACCAGGAACCGCGGTGTTGGCCGTCGAATGGCGCTAGCTGCGCAGCATTTGTGCACCGCCGCCGTCAGTGTCAGCCAGTTTGCCGTGGCATACGGAGCTCCATCGCAGTCTTTAACACTGGTAGCATGCCGCGACAGCGTGGACGTGAACCGTATGTGCAGTTGACGGACTTTGAGCGAGGGCGTATAGTGGGCATGCGGGAGGCCGGGTGGACGTACCGCCGAATTGCTCAACACGTGGGGCGTGAGGTCTCCACAGTACATCGATGTTGTCGCCAGTGGTCGGCGGAAGGTGCACGTGCCCGTCGACCTGGGACCGGACCGCAGCGACGCACGGATGCACGCCAAGACCGTAGGATCCTACGCAGTGCCGTAGGGGACCGCACCGCCACTTCCCAGCAAATTAGGGACACTGTTGCTCCTGGGGTGTCGGCGAGGACCATTCGCAACCGTCTCCATGAAGCTGGGCTACGGTCCCGCACACCGTTAGGCCGTCTTCCGCTCATGCCCCAACATCGTGCAGCCCGCCTCCAGTGGTGTCGCGACAGGCGTGAATGGAGGGACGAATGGAGACGTGTCGTCTTCAGCGATGAGAGTCGCTTCTTCCTTGGTGCCAATGATGGTCGTATGCATGTTTGGCGCCGTGCAGGTTAGCGCCACAATCAGGACTGCATACGACTGAGGCACACAGGGCCAACACCCAGCATCATGGTGTGGGGAGCGATCTCCTACACTGGCCGTACACCACTGGTGATCGTCGAGGGGACACTGAATAGTGCACGGTACATCCAAACCGTCATCGAACCCATCGTTCTACCATTACTAGACCGGCAAGGGAACTTGCTGTTCCAACAGGACAATGCACGTCCGCATGTATCCCGTGCCACCCAACGTGCTCTAGAAGGTGTAAGTCAACTACCCTGGCCAGCAAGATCTCCGGATCTGTCCCCCATTGAGCATGTTTGGGACTGGATGAAGCGTCGTCTCACGCGGTCTGCACGTCCAGCACGAACGCTGGTCCAACTGAGGCGCCAGGTGGAAATGGCATGGCAAGCCGTTCCACAGGACTACATCCAGCATCTCTACGATCGTCTCCATGGGAGAATAGCAGCCTGCATTGCTGCGAAAGGTGGATATACACTGTACTAGTACCGACATTGTGCATGCTCTGTTGCCTGTGTCTATGTGCCTATGGTTCTGTCAGTGTGATCATGTGATGTATCTGACCACAGGAATGTGTCAATAAATTTTCCCCTTCCTGGGACAATGAATTCACGGTGTTCTTATTTCAATTTCCAGGAGTGTAGATAACAACAGCTGCTCTATCACACTGGGGCACTCCTGACCATAACCTTGTCTCTGATGAACCCTCGCCGTCGAGGACAACATACTGGGCTCTTATTTAAGAAGTCTTCGAGCCACTAATATCTCTATGAACTTTTTCGATATGCTCGTACCTTCGTTAACAGCCTTCAATGCGGTATAGTGTCAAATGCTTTCCGGAAATCTAGAAATAGGGAATCTGCCTTTTGCCCTCGATCCATAGTTCTCAGTGTATCGTGTGAGAAAAGGACAAGCTGAGTTCCGCACGAGCGATGCTTTCTAAAATCATGCTGATTCGTGGACGTAAGCTTCTCAGTCTCACGAAAGTTCATTATATTTGAACTGAGAATATGTTCTAGGATTCTGCAGCAAACAGAAGTTAGGGATATTGGTATGTAGTTTTGCGGGTCGGTAATTTTTCTCTTCTTATATACCGGAGTCACCTGCGGTTTTTTCCAGTCGCTTGGGACTTCGTGCAGGGCGTGATATTCACGATAAATACAAGGTAGGTAAGGGGCCAATGCCATAGAGTAATCTTTCTAAAATCAAACTGGGATTCCATCTGGACCTGGTGATTTGTTTGCTTTAAAATCACAGTTGTCTCTCTACGCCAGGAATCTTTGTTTGTCGTCGGTGCGGGAGATTGTCCGATGGTCGAATGACGGTATGTTTGTACGATTTTCCAGTGTGAACGATTTCTTGAACGTGAAATTTAAAACTGGGATATGTGGTATGCAGTGCACTCTTCAGTGTGAGAAACGCTATGTGTTTTTGGAACTGTTAACCTGACTCAGAAAATTAATCACGAGACAGCCACACCTTTAACACCCAAGCTGAATTTGTGTGCAAACAGATTGACTTAGGCAATAAAATGTTAAGGCCCTAGTTGTGGATCCTAAAGTGCTGAACTTCATAATACTGAAAATGAGATTAGTTGAAGGTGTCAAAAGTTTTAAATGAACACATTAATTTATTCAGATAGACACAAACGTGAAATACATCTGACTATCTGAAAAAACTAAGTTAAAATTACAAAACTGCAATATACAGGGTGAACATTAATAAAACCGACCAACTGCAAGAACGGGGTCCTGACTGGAGTTATACGAAAAATTTAAATATTATTTATGTGTAGAAGTGGTACAAAACTGTATCACTTTTCAACATATTCTCCCCCACGTTCAATGCAAGTCCTCCAGCGCTTACAAAGTGCATAAATTCCTTTAGAAAAAAAATTCTTTTGGAAGCCCGCGCAACCACTCATGCACCACGTGGCGTATCTGTTCATCAGAACGGAACTTCTTTCCTCCCATTGAGTCTTTGAGTGGTCCAAAGATATGGAAATCACTTGGGGCAAGTTCTGGTGAGGATCGTGGATAAGGAAGACACTCAAAATGCAGGTGTGTGATTGTTGCAACTGTTGTACGGGCAGTGTGGGGCCTTGCATTGTCATGTTGAAAAAGGACACCTGCTGACAGCAAACCACGTCGCTTTGATTTGATTGCAGGCCGCAGATGATTTTTTAGGAGATCTGTTTATGAAGCACTGGTGACAGAGATCCCTCTAGGCACGTAATGCTCCAAAATGACGCCTTTTCCGTCCCAAAAGATAGTCAGCATAACCTTCCCTGTTGATGGTTCTGTTCCAAACTTCTTTGGTTTTGGTGATGAGGAATAGCACCATTCCTTGCTCGCTCTCTTCGTTTCTGGTTGGTGGAAGTGAACCCAGGTTTCGTCCCCAGTAACTATTCTTGCAAGGAAGCCATCACCTTCTCGTTCAAAGCGCCGAAGAAGTTCTTCACAAGCATCAACACGTCGTTCTTTCATTTCTGAGTCAGCTGCCGTGGCACCCATCTTGCAGACATTTTGTGAAACTGGAGCACATCACGCACAGAGTGGTGTGCTGACCCATGACTTATCTGTAAACATGCTGCAATGTCATTCAGCATCTTCCGCCGAAGTCACACCTTTTGCGAACTTCCTATTCCATTCGTAGACTTGCTGCTGTGACAAACATGCATCACCGTACTGAACCTTCATTCGTCGATGAATTTCAAAAATGGTTCAAATGGCTCTGAGCACTATGGGACTCAAATGCTGTGGTCATAAGTCCCCTAGAACTTAGAACTACTTAAACCTAACTAACCTAAGGACATCACACACATCCATGCCCGAGGCAGGATTCGAACCTGCGACCGTAGCGGTCGTGCGGTTCCAGACTGTAGCGCCTTTAACCGCTCGGCCACTCCGGCCGGCTGATGAAATTTCAATAGGTTTCACACCTTCACTACGCAAAAACCGAATAACAGAACGCTGTTTTTCCTGGTGCAAGTCGCAAGTGGGGCGGCCATCTTCATACTGATACTGCTACGGTATGTGTGCATCTGCATTATGCTGCCACTTACAGGCCATTCTGCACGCTGTTTGTAGCATGCTTACCAACTTACAGGATAACGGCGTCAAATTTCGATTTGTTATTACAAATTTAAGGTTTTCATTTGACTCACCCTCGTATTAACATGTGTCCGAAATCGCGTAGTTGCCACAGTAGATGGCGCTGAAGAATGATAGTTCCTCTGACCACTTGCCTTGTGTTCCTTGAGTGTTGCAGGTTGTGTACTGTAAGCAGCAGAAGGGTCCGATATTCATGTCGGGAACAAGTCGAGATAGTGTTTGTGTACGGCCAAGCAGATGGAAACAGTGATGAGGCAGCATGGCTGTACCAAAATAAGTACCCTCACAGACACGAACCACATCACACAACATCTGAAGCCCTTTTTGGGCGTTTGTGTGATCACGGGTCCTTCCAGACAGACGAACTTGCATGGAGGCGGCGGAGTATGCGTACACCAGATATGAAATTAACGGTTCTACAGGATATTGAAACGAATCCTAGTGTGTGTGTGTGTGTGTTGGGGTTTATGGGCGCTCGACATCGAGGTCATCAGCGCCCTGACACACATTAAAAGGAAAGAATGTGGACAGACCTAAGAAAACTGAAGCACACACGCAAAGAAAGCAGGAAAAGAAAGAAAACGCTACATAAGGAAGTAAAACCGAAGGAAAGGGAAAACATAGCAACACGAATCCTAGTACAAGAGACAGGCAAGTGTCCCGGCAACACTGTGTAAGCCAAAGTACGGTTATGTGTATCCTGCATGACAACCGTTACTATCCCTATCACCTGCGGCAAACAAGGAACACACGATGTCCGTGCCATCTACAGTGGCGACGATGCATTTCCGGACCCATCTTCATATGATGTTTTTTTCCCTCCATTTCCAGTAAATAATCCGTTCTTGTCGTTTGTCGGTTTTATTAATACTCACCTTGTATAGTTCATACTAAGTGAAGCTGCTGCTTTCCAGAGTTACTGGAAAGGTTTGAGAATGTGTCCTATAGACACAACTGGCATTCTAAAACTACACCCAAGATTCTAACTAAATAATACAGTGGCTGTTTTCTTAACTGCTAGACTGAGAAACGCTTGCGTCTACCGGTGCACTGCTGGACGTGGGACAGATAACTTCAATGATCTTACTAAATTCTGATCAAGAGCTGTTCTAAGACGCGAGTGTTCACTTTAAACTATCAGCACGAGACGAGCAGAGTGCTGCCATCGCAACTCGCTCTCTGGAGTACTGGGCAAGGGTCGTGCCTCCGCAGAGGCGAACTCTGGACCCCCAGGCAGCTGCTCGAGTGGATATCGCAGCCCACAGAGATCTGTTCAGCGCCAAGACCTGCCTCGAGCTCCTAACTTTCTACCTGAATCGCATAGCCAGATGTTTCCTTTCTGCCAAGAAAAACATGACCGTCAATCGTTGCTTAAGAACTGTCAGTCCAGTCTGCCAATTGCGTAATTGCTTCTTCCGCAAAAATCATGCCAAGAAAAATACATCGCGTTAAAACTCCAAGGACTGTTCGATCCACCCCTCTTTTCCAAAAAAAATTTCGTTGGAATATTTACCAGTTGCGCCTTTGCACGCCTAGCAGCAAGCCTCACATCTTAGGTTCTGATTTTGCAGCATCCCGTGTTTCTTTTGGAAACCACGAAATTATCTGCTGAAGGCACTATTCTGCACACGGCAGAGTACCCATCTCTCATGGATAAAAATTCCTTCTCTCAGCACTGCACGGCTGCTGGAGACGTGTCATAAGCGAACAGTCGCACCAGTCCCCCGGGGACATGACCAGCAATGCATCTTTCACGCTGACAATTTTTTGAAATTTGTGGTACGTTCCTATGGGACCAAACTGCTAAGGTCATCGGTCCCTAGCCTTACACGCTGCTTAATCTAACTTACGCTAAAGACAATACATGCACCCATAACCTAGGGACGACTCGAACCTCCCACGCGGGGTAGCCGCGTGAACCGTGGCAAGGCGCCACAGACCATGCGGCTACCCGGCGCGGCCACACTGGAAGCATTTCACGTTACCTACCCTGTTTTCTGCGAATGCCAGAGTCACTGCTGGCTACTAGGGCCCTCTTTCTTCTTATTTACTTCGGTCGCTGCTTTGCCTGTTGCAACACCAGAGTGCACCCCATTCCCAAGCACTCTCAGAACGCAAAAAAAAAAAAAAAAAGAAGAAGACACACATCATGTTAAATGTTGTTGAGGCATGAAGTTACAGGTCAGTATGTACAGTCACTGCAGTCCAGTTTGCTTTTCTGAGCTGTTATTGTAATATTCCATCTCCTCATTGGGTCAAATGGCTCTGAGCACTATAGGACTTAACATCTGAGGTCATCAGTCCCCTAGAACTTATGGTTAGAACTACTTAAACCTAACTAACCTAAAAAACATCACACATATCCATGCCCGAGGCAGGATTCGAACCTGCGACCGTAGCGGTCACGCGGCTCCAGACTGAAGCGCCTAGAACCGCTCGGCCACAACAGCCGGCCCACCTCCTCATTATCCTCGTAGTTGAATGTAATACTCATATTAAATGAAAAGGGACACGCCAGATGGGTTTCCACTTTTCAAGTAGACACTGCTACTACAGTGAAATCTCATCACTGCGGGGCCACAGAATACTAAAGGATGCTTCACTGGGAAGTGTCAGAGAACGTTTTGTCTCTAACAAAAGTTGCTCCTCATGACGTGATCTATTATCCCTATACATTTGATGCAAATACTTTGAAACACCGGCCGGCCACTGTGGCGCTTCATTCCGGCACCACGCTGCTACTAAGGTAGCGAGACCGCTACGGTCGCAGGTTCGAATCCTGCCTTGGGCATGGATGTGTGTGATGTCCTAAGGTTAGTTAGGTTTAAGTAGTTCTAAGTTATAGGGGACTGATGACCTCAGATGTTAAGTCCCATAGTGCTCAGAGCCATTTGAACCATTTTTTGAAACACCATCTATTTAATTCGCAGGTCGCTATGCAGTGGTTCTTCGTACCAATATTATTGATTTTCTGTCGTCATCTAGAACCAAGTTCTAACAATATCCTCAAAATTATCCACCAGAGATTATTTAAGAAGTACGAGTCTGTTCTCAGTGATTCACAAATTGGCTTTAGACGAAGGATGGGCACAAGAGAGGCTATAGATGCGACATAGTTGCTGGTACTAAATTGCTCTGAACACAGAGTAAACGCACGTTTGTGTTTTATTGTTTACGAAAAATAAGATAAACTGAATGTTACAGTGGTATCATAAACTTTATTCCTTCCTCCTTATCGTGCATGACACGTATTGCCTCATTCTAGGTCGGAAGAAAACTGTAATTCAAGCAAAAAGACAACCAACGGGCTACTATTTAAGATATTGTCTCTGTCAACAGGTGTTCATATTATTTCGTTCTGCCACTGCGTAGACGCTTGCAGTAGCAACGGACATGCTTTCTACCCTCGTTTACGCAATTTGAGGACAAATCACGAAAACAGCTTCTAAATACCAGCATGCTATGAGAGATGTGAAATACTGCCTATGGTTTCCAGGAGGACCCTCTGCAGACACATGAGTAGCAACACGTCTGGTGATCAACATATCTGTAATCGGCGTGTGAAGTCAGCTCGCTGCAACTACATGTCCCGATCACATTAACCCTTTCAGACATGAATTTATCCTGAAGGAAGGTGATCCTCTTAGGGGATCTTTTTAATGGTTTTAGGTACAAGATTTTTACAAAAATATGTGCCCATTTTCGAAACATATTTTGTACACTTGGCTTCATTTTATAGACTAAAATAACTAATTACGAAATATGCTATATTTTCACAAATGGAGTAAAATAATCATTTAATAATTAACATTCAAAATGACAGTAACAATATTCAATTATACTATAGTGGCAACTTCTGCCACTGAATGTGTCAGGATGACCAAATGCAGCTGGAAGAGGTAGAAGGCACCGTATTAAGATTTGTCTGAGCTTTCCAAGTGATTTATTGTTTCCGACTACAGTGCAGCGTTCCCTTTGGTCTGTGTCACAGGGCCCCGCAATGCTGAGGAAGCACCCCAGTGGCCCGTGCAATGCAATGCTGTGTTGAGCTGGCCTTGGCCAGCTGCGGAGTTCAGATGGCGTCAGGATGCACCAGCTCCGACTCAACTTTCCCCATCCTCGTTGCCTCAGCGCTGTTCCAAGGAGCCGCCGAGTGGACCACTGGCAACTGCAAGATGGTCTACGTCGTGTTCCCTTGCCGGCGTGGCTTAGGACGTGGCGACAACAAGCGCCCACGATCCACAGCTGAATCTGTGACCCTCGCAGCAGATGTCACCGGAGGGTGTTGGAGCCCGTGGTAGTGAGCTGAAGAGTGGCTGGCTGGCTGCCTACAGACCCTGCGTCAGCATCAGAGGGTCGAGCCAACGACCCACCGTGGACTGGGATGCTGGCGCCCCATCTGCTGCTGTGTGTAGCTGGTGGTGTGACACGCCCCGCCGTATAGGAGAGCTGCCACATTTGAAAGAATCTCGTTAGAAACCCGCACCTATTTATAGGTGGCAGTGCACCTCTGTTTTGCCATACGGACTGCTTCGCATCACGTACTCATAACACACTAGGTTGGCCAGAGGACCCCTTCTACCTGTAACTTGCGACATGCAAAACCGCTACGTATACTCTTTCAGCAATTTGACAGCCCTGTGGCCTCTATTCTACTTTGCAACTGTTGGTATGTGTAACTCACAGCAATCTGGCCCACACATGGCTGTAACTTGTGCTCAGAATATTGCACAAAACTAACTTTCCCTACCCCAAACGGTGGTACCGCTACAATACAGTGGAATATAGTGAACCAACCACATCTATGTATTCTGGTGGTCACGAGCTCCTGTGCACTGCTATATTGACTCGCTGATATTTTCACACTGAAGTTCAACAGTTGGGAGCACTTATCAAAGGTTGAACATTCAAAACTGTGTACGTCAGGCTTCCATTGGGAAAAAATATTTCTGTTGCAGATAAGACACATTAAATGTTATTGTACACAATTGTAGCCAGAGGGTTCTGGAAGCGTTAATATGAGAACACAACCGTGTATTTTCGATGTCAGTGTGTAGTAACCACTCACAGATGGCAGATGGAAGCACCAGCATGGTATATAAAGTGTGCCAGGTGAAGCAGGAAACAGTGTAATCGTTGTCGTCACGCATAAAATGAGCAGTTTGTCTGATGTCCAAAAGGGTATGACAGTTGGCTTTCAGACCAAGGGAGGAAGCACATTGGCACAATCCAAAACCGACGCAGAAGCAACTGTGGTGCACCACAGGCCATAGATGACAGGGGTGAACAACGGAGTTGGAGATGTGAACGTGTAAATAGACGTCCAAGTACTGACCACCCAGATGAACCAAGAGACTACCAACAGTGTCTCCTTTACGACTGTTCAGCGAACGTTGCTGCTTATAAGCCCTGCAGCAGATGTGTGGTTGAGACACCCATCCTGACTGTTGTTCATCTAGTACCTCCCGCCTCGGAAGTCGAACACGCGCCGGAACAAATGGACGTGGCCAGCCCATAGAGGGCTCCGCGTTCGCGGCGGCTCTTCCGCGCAGCGACTCTCGCGCAGTGAGGGCGCCACCGCTACGCCACGTGCAGACAACGGCCAATAGCCGCTCCCTCCGGTTTCGTATATAGGGACCCACTCTGCCATAGTCCAGTTCCAAACCTTCGCCCTTCCCATTAACTACGTCCGTCTGATCGGCTCCTTTCTCTCCCGCCGTCCTTCCTATGTCACCATCCATAACACAGATTCCTACATCTTTTTCCCCTCTGCCGGTGTGCCCCAAGGCTCCGTCCTCTCCCCCCTTCTGTACCTTTTGTACACGGCGGACATGCCGCCGCCGTCACCCCCCATCCACCTTCTCCAGTTTGCCGATGACACCGCCAACCTTGCCCTTGCTCCCACCCTGCAGCGCTCCCAACTCCTTCTCCAATCCCATCTTGACCGGTTCACCGCTTGGTGCACCCAGTGGTTGTTCAAGGTCAATCCCTCCAAAACCCAGGCGATCATTGTAGGCAAAACCACCCCTTCCTTCCACCTCCTTGATTTCTATCTCACCATCTATGGCCGTCCTATCGCCCTCACTCCCACCCTTAAGTACCTTGGCGTCACCCTCGACTGTCGCCTCTCCTGGACTCCCCACCTCCGGACAATCCAAGCCAAGGCACGCTCCCGACTCAGTCTCCTCAAGCTCCTCTCTGGCCGTATGTGGGGTCTGGACCCCTCCACCATCCTCCACACCTATAAATCCCTCATCCGCCCTATCCTTTGTTATGTCCATCCGGCTTGGATCTCCGCCCCCCTACCTTTTATAAATCCCTCCAAATCCTTGAACGCCAAGCTCTCCGCCTCACCTATCACATCCGTCTCCCCTCCCCCACACGGATCCTGTTCGATCTCATCCCCTTCCCCCACCTCCTCCTTTTCCTTGAAAGGATACGGATCCTGTACACCTCCCGTAAACTCGATCCTCCTCACCCGCTAGTCTCCCTGATCCTCTCCCACCCCCGCCCGCTGCCGCGCCTGTATTCCCACGTCCCACCCGGTCTCCATCTCTCCACCCTCCTTACCCTCTCCCAAGGTGGCTTCCACCAGCTCCCCCTCCCTGATGATGTCCTCCTCCCCTCCATCTACCCCTCCTATCAACTTTGACCCAGCCCCACCCTCCACTTCCGGTGTCCTTTCCTTTAGGCACCCTCCCTCTCTTCTCTTCCCTTCCCTTCTCTTTCCATTTCCCCCGTCCCCTCCCTCCACCCCTCTTCCCCCGGGCTTCTCCCTCTCCCTATCTCCATTCCCCGTGGCATCTCTGCTCTCCCCTCTCGCTCTCCCACTCCCCTTCCTCCTCCTCCTCTCTTTGCAGGTCCCCGGACTCGCACACGCACAGTGAACATTCGCGCGCCAGAGGTCATCGCCATCAGTGTCTCGTGTGTGTGCCTTCGTTTGTGTTTAGTGTTTGTTCGCCGTCACGCAGCCACTATTCACGTGTACCGTCGCCATCATCCATGTTCTGCGCGCCGTGTCAACTAGTGTCAGTGATGTTTTCTCGTCCAGCGTGAACGGCTCCATTTTTTTTGTTTTTTAGTGTCTACATTGTTTTGCCCGCCGTTTTGATTGTATTCTCTGTGCCCCCTCTATGTATTACTTATTGTAAACCTCAAGGCTGAAGAGCGGCGTACTCAGCTGCTGACAGCCCGCCTTGTGTAAGGTGATAAAAATCACAATAAAGAAAAAAAAACCATAGTCCAGTCACTCTGGTACTCGCTCTGGATTGCGTCTCTGTCTCGGCGGTACTGCGTTCTGGTCGTTGCTCGTTGTTGACATTTGCCTGGCTCTGGTTCCGAGTAGATTTACTGTTGGTGTTTGGTGTTGTGGTTCTACAAGCCTCCGTTGTTTATCTCTTCCTTGTTGTGTCGGTCATAGTCGGTCGTTGTCGGTTGTTGTCGGTTGTCGTTGGTATGTTGTCTGACTCGTCCTTGTGTTTACCGGTGGTGCGTGCTCCACCGCCGGAGGCTTCCCCGCCTGGCGGCTCCGATCCGCAGCCCAAGGCGTTCCCGCGGCTGGTTTTGGTTGCTACAGTTCATCGGGCTGGAATCTGCAAGCCAGTACCGCACCTGGACGTCCACTGAGTGGCGATAGGTTACCTCTTCAGATGAATCACGCTTCGTGCTCCATCAGACAAATAGCCACTGGCGTGTACTGCGTGAAATGTCTGAAAGCAAACAAGGAGGGAGTGTTACGGTCTGGGCAATGTCTTCGTCGCATTCTTTGAGTAATCTCATCATTATGGAAGGCACAATGGATCAACACATACATGCATCTATCATTGGGGACCGCGTCCACCCCTAATTGAGTTTGGCTTTCCTCAGCACGATGTCATCGACCATCAGGATAACACGACGTCGCACGCAGCTCGCAGTATACGTGCGTGGTTCGAAGATCACCAGTATGAGTTTACTGTACTCCCCTGGCCACCAACAACCCCCTCCCCCCACCCACCGTATTTAAAACCAATCGAATATCTATGGGACCACGACGATCGGGCTGTTCTCGCCATGGAGTAATCCACTAAATTTCTGACCCATATCGTTAACGTCGATATGCAGCAGGATTTTGGAACATATATTGTGTTCAAACGTTATGAATTACTTCGAAGAAAACTGTCTATACGCGACTGCTACGGTCGCAGGTACGAATCCTGCCTCAGCCATGGATGTGACTGATGTCCTTAGGTTAGATAGGTTTAAGTAGTTCTTAGTTCTAGGGGACTGATGACCTCAGATGTTAGCCGGCCGAAGTGGCCGTGCGGTTAAAGGCGCTGCAGCCTGGAACCGCAAGACCGCTACGGTCGCAGGTTCGAATCCTGCCTCGGGCATGGATGTTTGTGATGTCCTTAGGTTAGTTAGGTTTAACTAGTTCTAAGTTCTAGGGGACTAATGACCTCGGCAGTTGAGTCCCATAGTGCTCAGAGCCAACCTCAGATGTTAAGTCCCATTGTGTTCAGAGCCATTTGATCATTTGAAAACTGTCTATTGACACACAGTCAACATGGCTTTAGAAAACATCGTTCCTGTGGAACACAACTAGCTCTTTATGCACATGAAGTGTTGAGTGCTATCGACAAGGGATTTCAGATCGATTCCCTATTTCTGGATTTCCGGAAGGCTCTTGACACTGTACCACACAAGCGGCTTGTAGTTAAATTGCGTGCTTATGGAATATTGTCTCAGTTATGTGACTGGATTTGTGATTTCCTGTCAGAGGTCCCAGTTCGTGGTAATTGACGGAAAGTCATAGAGCAAAACAGAACTGATTTCTGGCAATCCCCAAGGTAGTGTTATAGGCCCTTTGCTGTTCCTTATCTACATAAACGATTTGGGAGACAATCTGAGCAGCTGTCTTAGGTTGTTTGCAGGTGACGCTGTCGTTTATCGACTAATAGTCATCAGAAGGTCAAAACAAATTGCAAAACGATTTAGAAAAGATATCTGAATGGTGCGAGAATTGGCAGTTGTCCCTAAATAACGAAAAGTGTGACGTCATCCACATGAGTGCTAAAAGGAATCCGTTTAACGTGGGTTACACGATAAATCAGCCTAATCTAAAAGCCGTAAATTCAACTAAATACCTAGATATTACAATTAGGAACAACTTAAATTGGAAGGAACACACAGAAAATGCTGTGGGGAAGGCTAACCAAAGACCGTTTTGTTGGCAGGTCACTTTGAACATGAAACAGATCTACTAAGAAGAATGCCCACACTACGCTTGTCCGTCCTCTTTTAGAATACTGCTGCGCGGTGTGGGATCCTTACCAGATATGACTGACGGAGTACATCGAAAAAGTTCAGAGAAGGGCAGCACGTTTTGTATTGTCGCTAAATGTGGGAGAGAGTGTCACAGAAATGATGCAGGATTTGGGCTGGACATCATTAAAAGAAAGGCGTTTTTTGATGCGACGGAACTCTTCACGAAATTCCAATCACCAACTTTCTCCTCCGAATGCGAAAATATTTTGTTGACACCGACCTTCATAGGGAGAAACGATTCACCACGATAAAATAAGGGAAATAAGAGCTCGTACCAAAAGATATAGGTATTCGTTCTTTCCGCGCGCTGTACGAGATTGGAATAATAGAGCATTGTGAAGGTGATTTGCAGAGTATCCATGTAGATGTACACGGATCCTTAACCAAGGAAACTAGCGCTGCTGGCCACGAAACCGGAATCGGCATGGCTACACATCCCTTTCGGTACCTTCCAGAACATCACTGAGTCTCTTACTGTACTTGAGCGATGCAAAAGGTGATTATCCAGGCTTTAGCCTGCCCGGCTAGGCGCGCGGTCTAACGCACTGCTTCCCGGGCGGGAAGGCGTGCCGGTCCCCGGCACGAATCCGCCCGGCGGATTAGTGTCGAGGTCCGGTGTGCCGACCAGCCTGTGGATGGTTTTCAAGGCGGTTTTCTATCTGCCTCGGCGAATGAGGGCTCGTTCCCCTTATTCTTCCTCAGTTACACTATGTCAGCGATTGCTGCGCAAACACTGTCCCCACGTAAGCTTACAGCATAATTACTCTACCATGCAAACATTCGGGGCTTCACTCGTCTGGTATGGGACGTTCCAAGGGGGGAGAGGGGGGCGGGTGTCCACTGGGGGCCGAACCGCACAATAACCCTGGATCTGGATTCGGTATGGCGCGGCGTTGGGGTGGGTGGACTGCTGTGGCTGTGGCCTGATGTAGGGTTGTGTATCACTGAGGGCTACGGTGGGACGTCGTTTCTAGGTCCCCAGTTTAATACACAATCCAGGCTTTTGACAGGTGGTCTCATTAATGTGACTGGACCGTGTAGAAACAAAGAGAAAGTCTAGAAACAAAGATAAAGTCGTGAATGGCAAGAGAAAAGATAATTCATAAGCAAACCCATTAAGTATTGTAAGGTACGACTTGTTACATGTTTTCCTGTTATTTCAGTACATGTTGCTCCTTTTGTGTGACTGTTAGAAGAGTATGGGATGATGAACTCCTGCAGCCCAAAGTAAATACCAAGATAATTTACAATGTTTGACTCGTTACCCACTGTCTGTCGCCTCGTCCCGAACATAAATGCTGTTCACTGTTTCTGTTACACTCGAGTTCCAGGCGCCACGGTAGTTAACCTGATTTATTTTTTCTGGTTATGTACGAGATAGGCTTAGAGTATATAGGCGCTGTCAACTTCCTTACTTTAACCTGAAATTTGCAGACTCATTATCTTTGTCAAGATTTTAAGTTTTGGGTTGGTGCATAAGTCCGTAGTGTTCTTACATAAGTTCAATAAACACAACACATATACATAATAGAGACTTTAGTCATCAATAATGTATTCTCCCCCACTATTTACAACAATCTGCCAACGCTGGAGCAACTTTTCGATTCCGTGACTGTAGAAATCACGTGGTTTTGAAGCGAAGAACTCGTCGAGTCGTGTTCAGAGCGAATTTTCAAAAAAATGGTTCAAATGGCTCTGAGCACTATGGGACTCAACTGCTGAGGTCATCAGTCCCCTAGAACTTAGAACTACTTAAACCTAACTAACCTAAGGACATCACACACACACCCATGCCCGAGGCAGGATTCGAACCTGCGACCGTAGCAGCAGCGCGGCTCCGGACTGGAGCGCCTAGAACCGCACGGCCACCGCGGCCGGCTAGTAATTTTCATCCGGAAAGGAAGTTCCTTGAAGATCGTTCGACAGAGAGCCGAAAAGGAGAAAATCTGAAGACGGGATATGAGGTAAAAAAGGTAGGAGCGGAATGACTTCCCAAACCAACTCTCGTATAGTGTTTTTCTCAGTCCAGCAGACTGCGGGTGGGCGTTATTGTGGACTAGCATCATTTCAAGCAGTCTTCCTGGTCGTTGTTCTTGGATTGTGTCTGCAAGACATCTGAGTTGTTGACAATAAATACCACACTGATGGTTACACCTCGAGGAAGCAATTCGTAGTACAGCACACCGTCGCTCTTCCACCAGATGCATAACTTTATCTTTTGTGGGTGCGCTCAGGTCTCCGTAGCGAGGTTGCTGTTTTGTTTGGGCTCATTATTCTATTCTTTTCCTTATGTTATCATAAAGACACCATTTCTACTCATCATCAATGACACGGGATAAGAATGGTGTTGTTCCCGAGCCATGTGATGACGACCAAGCAGAGATGCACTTATGGCCACTCACTGATTTTTGTGATTTTGGCTTAGAGCATGTGGTACACATGCACCCGATTTTTTAACCTTCCCCGCAGCCTGAAAATGTCGCAAGATGATGGAATGATCACAGTTCATCGCATCTGGCAGTTTCTGAGAACAGTGACGTGAATCATAGTGAATCAATGCATTTAAACTATCTTCATCTAACCCCGAAGCTCTTCCTGGAAGTGAAAAGTCACGAATGTCAAAACGATCCTTGAAACGGGAAAACCATTTTCTTACCGTGTGTTATTCCCATACATGGCGCAAATATTTCTGGTTGTCTCCGCTGTTGTCAGCCGTCTATCGAACTGAAACAGAACAATATGTCGGAAATGTTCCAATTTTTCCACATGGCACACCATTTTCTAGCGTCCATAGCGACCCACTATCTGCAAATAACGAAAAGACAATATGTAAACTCAAACACCAACAGTGGTCTACAAATAAAAATGACAATCGATAAATAAACTCATAGCAGCCGGAATACCAACATGCAAAACAAAAACGCTACGAACTTATCCACCAACTTAATAATTAAATTGCTGTGTAGCTCGGATATTGTTATCGCCTGCTAACTTAACCCTAGAACGCCAAAGTGCGAAAAATATTATGTTACTACTAAACCATCGTAAGGGATACTACTACACATATTTTATAGGTTATACATTAGTTAATTACCATTACTCGATCTCTGTATTTCTCTATCACCTTCCATGTGTAATACCTCTTCAAACTAATCTTCAGTGCTTTCCTCAGATAGAAATTTTATTTTACTGGGATTCTAAATTTAACTTAAATCGTTATACAGGGTGTTACAAAAAGGTACGGCCAAACTTTCAGGAAACATTCCTCACACACAAATAAAGAAAAGATGTTATGTGGACATGTGTCTGGAAACGCTTAATTTCCATGTTAGAGCTCATTTTAGTTTCGTCAGTATGTACTGTACTTCCTTGATCACCACCATGATTTCATATGGGATAATCTACCTGTGCTGCTAGAACATGTGCCTTTACAAGTACGACACAACATGCGGTTCATGCACGATGGAGCTCCTGCACATTTCTGTCGAAGTGTTCGTACCCTTTGTAACCTCCCCCTCACTTACCGACCTTAATGACAGTGAAAAATGAAACCGCGTGTACCTAATGGGAGTTTTGGAAAAGCAATCGTCACCGAAGTTAACCTGTCGGAAAAGAGGGAGGAAAGGGTTACATCTAAATGAAAGGAACTGTGCTAATGAAACTGGTGGAAATTAATTTTGAAAAGGGGTAAAGTTAATAAAGAAAGTAAATGTGCAGCCGTTACGTTAACAATTAACTAGCGGTAATTAGGTATTTGAGATTTGGGGGAAATCACGGTTGCCAGTCCTAAGGACAATTACTATAGTAACTGAAAAAGAAAGGTTATTACACATATAATTAGCACTAGAAGCGTGGCAACTGAAGGTTGACGCGTGTAGTGTGAAAACTGAAAGTTTGTCAGAAGTAATAAATTTCGCTACACCCTGACTTAATTTAGCAAAAGAATTAATAAAACCGGAAAATCGAAAGTTAATTTAGTGACTGAAGTTAATAGTGAGCTTTCTTTCTGAAGCACATCGAAATTCAGTAAAATACGGTTAGTCTTGGACTACCTCAACAATCATTTCAAAAGCTACTTGAATCTACGCAATTTAGAAAGAAGAGATTTAACTTTGAGCCTGAATTAAATGATTCTGAACAATTAACAATAGTAAAATTTAGTACATACCAAGCTGAGCTGCAGTCACAGGTAAGCTAAAATATGGTAACAAAACTCGCACTCTTAATTTGTGCATGTGTAATCTGAATATTGTAGCCAGCTAACTGAACTTTGAAATTAAAGCAGTGAAATAGAATTAGCTATATTACTTTAGTGCTGGCGTTTAAATTTCAACGACACTCGGGTTCATTTCGGAAAAGGAAGGGACTCTGCTTGGTAATGCAATTGGGACAATGAGCAACAAACGTTCATGCTAAGTTGCTGTAATTATAGTGACGAAAATGGAACAAGATTAAAAGCTGAGGTCTGCCATACAGCTCTAAAACTTTACGTGCGTCCAGTCTTCCTCGTCGGTTGATTGAAGGTTTGAAGCCGTCGGTCGAGGAGGTGGCGACAGTCACTCATTGTCGGCCGTCGCTGTTGCAGAAGCTGGATGTTGGCGCGCCTTCTTCTCGACACGGTCACCAGACGAAACGGGCTCTTGATGTGCGCTAGTTAATGTTTCCCGTCCGCGACACCATGTCAGAAACTATCATCGCAAGTCGAGCGCAATTACATGCTGCCAAACCCCGAAAGCGTGGCAACTCGCGGGAGCGTCACACAACACACCTGCTCCACTCGCTACTCCAGCCAGACTCTTTCTCTCAGCCCGCGCTCCACGCGGCAGAGTTAACACTACCAAAGATCCTACACACTTTGATTCTTCACACGACCTATCGACGTAATCGTTCGATAGCAGTTTTCCCTAGGCAAGACCCAGCGTAAAAATACAAATAATATTTACGAAACAAACCAATTATACATCGACATAAATGCATAAATATACAAATAGTAAAACAATTACAATATACAAAGAGACAGAAATGTCATATCTTGAGGTAGCAAAGCAAGGAAAAAAAATAGTACAATAGATGGAAATAGGAGGATATGCATTTCCGGCGTTACACCTTCTCAACAACAGCTTCGGTGACCGATGGATTGGTAGAGGCGGACCAATTCCATGGCCTCCACGCTCTCCTGACCTCAACCCTCTTGACTTTCATTTATAGGGGCATTTGAAAGCTCTTGTCTACGCAACCCCGGTACCAAATGTAGAGACTCTATATTGTATTGTGGACGGCAGTGATACAATACGCCATTCCCCAGGGCTGCATCAGCACATCAGGGATTCCATGCGACGGAGGGTGGATGCATGTATCCTCGCTAACGGAGGACATTTTGACATTTCCTGTAACAAAGTGTTTGAAGTCACGCTGGTACGTTCTGTTGCTGTGTGTTTCCATTCCATGATTAATATGATTTGAAGAGAAGTAATAAAATGAGCTCTAACATGGAAAGTAAGCGTTTCCGGACACATGTCCACATAACATATTTTCTTTCTTTGTGTGTGAGGAATGTTTCCTGAAAGTTTGGCCGTGCCTTTTTGTAACACCCTGTATATGCAATGATTCTTCGAGTTTAGTGTTAACATTTGCCTGGGTTGTTGGCTTTACATTTGTTTACTGTTTAACATTTCTGACTTGATTACCACTGCACTGCCAAAGATGACGTTTACTCTGTGTTCCTGCCTCTCTTTTGACGTGTAATATCTTTTTCATCGTTGCCCACGAGTAATATACCATTGACGACGATAGCCAGTTAAAGACCTCGTGCCGGCCGCGGTGACCGTGCGGTTCTGGCGCTGCAGTCCGGAACCGCGAGGTTGCTACGGTCGCTGGTTCGAATCCTGCCTCGGGCATGGGTGTGTGTGATGTCCTTAGGTTAGTTCGGTTTAAGTAGTTCTACGTTCTAGGGGACTTATGACCTAAGATCTTGCGTCCCATAGTGCTCAGAGCCATTTAAACTATTTAAAGACCTCGTAAGCCGAAAACCGGCTGCAGAATATACACGATATTGTTCTTTTCATTTGCAAGCGTGGCTGTTCATTAGTCTTTGAGCTACTACCAAGATACGTATGAGTGTAGTATCCACGAGAATGTTCACCCATTCGTGAAATTTTATTATTTAGCATACACTCACACGAAAGCACGTGCTCATGTCTCCCGAAAACCGCCTCGGTGTGGGTCAAATATTTGGAAATTTTTAGTAAGGTTGTTGTGGTGTCACCGCCAGACACCACACTTGCTAGGTGGTAGCCTTTAAATCGGCCGCGGTCCGTTAGTATACGTCGGACCCGCGTGTCGCCACTATCAGTGATTGCAGACCGAGCGCCGCCACACGGCAGGTCTAGAGAGACTTCCTAGCACTCGCCCCAGTTGTACAGCCGACTTTGCAAGCGATGGTTCACTGACAAATTACGCTCTCATTTGCCGAGACGATAGTTAGCATAGCCTTCAGCTACGTCATTTGCTACGACCTAGCAAGGCGCCATTACCAATTACTATTGATGCTGTAAAACATGTACCGTCAAGAGCGATGTTCACCAATTATGGATTAAAGTTACGTATTCCAGCAGCTACGTACTATTTTTGCTAGTCTCATTTCCCTGACCTGTTCCAGACCTCACGCCAGCCTGCGTGAGCTTAAACGCGTGCCTTTCGGCTTCCTTCATAGTGGATTGGCTGTCTTGCCAGTCCACAACAGTTGTGTGGGACCAAAGTGCTGAGGTCAACGGTCCCTAGGCTTACCCACTAATTAATCTAACTTAAACTAACTTACGCTAAGGACAACACATACACTCATGACCGAGGGAGGACTCGAACCTGCGACGGAGGGAGCCGAGAGAACCGTGGCAAGACGCCCTAGACCACGCTCCTACCACGCGCGGCTGCGAGTGATTCCTGACCTCCATGAAACTGCACACGTACTCGATAGCATTAATATTTATACTCTGATGAGCCAAAATATTATGACCACCTGCTTAATAGCTTGTTTGCCCGTCTTTGGAACGAAATACATAATCGATTTTGCGTGTCAGCGATTCGACAGTTTACTCGTAAGTTTGCGGTGGTATGTGGGATTTGATGTCTACGCAGGAGTCATGTAATTCGCGTAAATAACGGGCAGTTGATTAGCGACGCCGCGATGCCGCCCGATAGCGACCAAGATGGGTTCCATAGAATTTACATCAGGTGAATATGGTCACCGAGATATCAACATCTACATCTACATCCATACTTCGCAAGCCACCTGACGGTGTATGGCGGAGGGCACCTTCAGTACCTCTATCGGTTCTCCCTTCTATTCCAGTCTCGTATTGTTCGTGGAAAGAAGGATTGTCGGTATGCCTCTGTGTGGGCTCTAATCTCTCTGATTTTATCCTCATGGTCTCTTCGCGAGATATACGTAGGAAGGAGCAATATACTGCTTGACTCTTCGGTGAAGGTATGTTCTCGAAACTTTGACAAAAGCCCGTACCGAGCTACTGAGCGTCTCTCCTGCAGAGTCTTCCACTGGAGTTTATCTATCATCTCCGTAACGCTTTCGCGATTACTAAATGATCCTGTAACGAAGCGCGCTGCTCTCCGTTGGATATTCTCTATGTCTTGTATCAACCTTATCTGGTACGGATCCCACACTGCTGAGCAGTATTCAAGCAGTGGGCGAACAAGCGTACTGTAACCTACTTCCTTTGTTTTCGGATTGCATTTCCTTAGGATTCTTCCAATGAATCTCAGTCTGGCATCTGCTTTATCGACGATCAACATTATATGATCATTCCATTTTAAATCACTCCTAATGCGTACTCCCAGATAATTTATGGTATTAACTGTTTCCAGTTGCTGACCTGCTATTTTGTAGCTAAATGATAAAGGATCTATCTTTCTATGTATTCACAGCACATTACACTTGTCTACATTGAGATTCAATTGCCATTCCCTGCACCATGCGTCAATTCGCTGCAGATCCTCCTGCATTTCAGTACAATTTTCCATTGTTACAACCTCTCGATACACCACAGCATCATCTGCAAAAAGCCTCAGTGAACTTCCGATGTCATCCACCAGGTCATTTATGTATATTGTGAATAGCAACGGTCCTATGACACTCCCCTGCGGCACACCTGAAATCACTCTTACTTCGGAAGACTTCTCTCCATTGAGAATAACATGCTGCCTCCTGTTATCTAAGAACTCCTCAATCCAATCACACAATTGGTCTGATAGTCCATATGCTCTTACTTTGTTCATTAAACGACTGTGGGGAACTGTATCGAACGCCTTGCGGAAGTCAAGCACGGTTCTGTCTCTGAGATACGGACGATTATACTGTTGAAAGACGACATCGCCGTCGGGGAAGACATCGAGCCTGAAGCGATTCACGTCGTTCGCAGCTTTTGCTTGTTTTCGATTACGTCCAGAGGTCCCATACGAACGTAAGAGAATGTTTCCCGTAGCACAATACTGCTCCCACCAGCCAGCGTCCGCGCCGCGCTGCACGTGTCGAGCCGCCGTTCACCTCTATGACGGCATTTGTGGAGACGACCATCGACCTAATGTAGTAAAAATTTGATTCACTCGAAGAGCCGACACTTTTCCGTCTATCGGCTATCGAGTTCCGATGGTCCCGCGCCCATCGCAATCATAACTGACGATGTCGTTCACTGCGCATGTAAACACATAGGAGTGGCCTGCCGTGGAGCTCCGTGTTCGACAATGTACGACGAACAGTGAGTTCCGAAACATTTGTGCGTGCACCAGCATCGGCAGAGGTGACACATATCACCAACTATCCAACTTTACAGAGCAAACAAGTCTCCGAACCCCATATTCTGTGAAGAATCGTGGACGTCCTTGCCTAGTGGAAGTTTCACTGTCCTTCTACCTCTTTCCGTAAGTGCTCACGACAGTAGCACGTCAGCATTCGACCAGCTGCGCCGTTTTCGAGATACTCGTTCACGGGCTATATGTAATAATAATCTGCCCTTTGTCAAAGTGAACGAGATGGTTGGTAACGGCAGACGTCAACATGCTCTATATCTAAAGCCTCCGAAAACGCCATTAGCAGAAGTGCATCGAAAAATTACACAATCATCTTAACGCTTTGTGCAATGCCACT
Organism: Schistocerca cancellata; assembly: GCF_023864275.1. Lineage (NCBI taxonomy): Eukaryota > Metazoa > Arthropoda > Insecta > Orthoptera > Acrididae > Schistocerca > Schistocerca cancellata. The sequence goes on from NC_064632.1 coordinate 159,654,798, forward strand.
GAACGTATAATGCTAACAGAAATAATTGAAAGTTTTTCAGGACTAACCCTGAGTAAGCTTTGCATTACAAGCTAGAATAGTTTTCGATCCGACATGAGGTTGGGTAATTACTTAAAGCTCTGAAATGGAAAATTTTCGTAAGAGACACTGAGTTTGAGCATATAAATGAGTTCATAATATTGTAGCACACTGGCAACTTTCTATTGAGAAAATATTAGGAGGAAATTGGAGCCTTTTTCCGCCTTTCTACACGAAAGTGAGGATATACAACTGCTGCAGCGTTGCCTTATCCACGGTTGCTGTTCGTGACCAACGGAAGCTTACAGTGGGCTACAGACATATAGAACCCGATGAAATGTCTAATAAATCGGGTGACGAGATCCAATTGAAGTTGGTATATAAAAAAGAAATTTTTTTATTCTGAATAAGATTTGGAAGATGAAGGTCATGTGGAATCACAACAAAGTTATTCACAGGAAAAAAGAGCAGAACTGCCAGTTTTTCAGTTTTTTTTTGTTACGACAACCGTGATTTGAGAATCTTATGTTATTATTCTGAAATAAAGACGTTTTCAAGACATACAACACACCGCTAACATTTTTCGATTGTGTGGAATGTATCTGTATTTATTTGACAAGTCTTCCAAAATCAAACAAACTTCGTTATGAGATGTTTGAAAAAGGAATTGCTCCGAAAACTAATTTAAAACCAACAAATGGTCATCACAAGAAACTTGTTAACAGAAGACACATTTGCTTGAAAAATGAGAAAGAATTGGAGCAGAATATGTCAGGATTTCGAATTTATCTTCTTCCTTCTTCGATTTCCACTGTCTATAGATCACGTGAAGCAACTTCCTCTTGATTTTGTTTTGTTTCCTTGTTTCCAGTCTTTCCACTATTTCTTTATTCTTTCACTGTATTCTTTATTGTTTCATCTGTCCATAATGCGATGCGCCTTCTGACCTATTTCTGAAAACCCCACGAACTTCCTAATCTTGTTTAGAAAAGTTAGCCTGTCTAGAATTTCTGCTTTCGTGACGTTAACTTCTGATAAGTCTTTCTCGACTTCCCAGAACTAATCGTTTTTCGTTTTCAGATATCTGTTTAACTCATCAAATATTTTACTAACCGGTCTTTCCTGATCCATTCGAACCCAGTGATCACAAAAAGGAATTCTGCTTTTCCTGCAAGCATCAGATAGCTTTTCATTTTGAATGTAAATTTCTTCGCTGCTTCTACTCATCCACGTACTCTCAACATTTCTTAGTCCGAGTATTTCCCGTTAGTACTTTCATTTCCTTTTTTCTTTGAGTTTCTCCGTTTCTCCTGATGACTAAATATTCTGAAGCATAAAGGCGCTCCGGTTTTATGACAATGTAGTGTTGAATTTTTGTCTCTACTGAGTGTGATTTTTTTTGCAAATGTCCCTTCTCGCCGGCCAGAGTGGTCGTCCGGTTCTAGGCGCTACAGTCTGGAGTCAAGCGACAGCTGCGGTCGCAGGTTCGAATCCTGCCTCGGGCATGGGATGTGTATGATGTCCTTAGGTTAGTTAGGTTTAAGTAGTTCTAATTTCTAGGGGACTGATGACCACAGCAGTTCAGTCCCATAGTGCTCAGAGCCATTTGAACCATTTGTCCCTTCTCAATTGATAAGCCATTCCCAGGGTTTCTGAGTTCTATATAGGATGTTCGGAAATCTTGGTTACAAACTTGTGGGACTTGCAGAGGCAAGTGCGTTCATAATATTTTGAATAGGAACCACGTCCTGAAACGTATCGTTCGCGTTCTATGACGGTTTCGGTTGAGATGTTGAACTCAACCACTTCTGTTTGAGGGTGTGTGTCAGGCGTGGCCGCGCGGGATTAGCCGAGCGGTCTCAGGCGCTGCAGTCACGGACTGTGCGGCTGGTCCCGGCGGAGGTTCGAGTCCTCCCTCGCGCATGGGTATGTGTGTTTGTCCTTAGGATGATTTATGTTAAGTTGTGTGTAAGCTTAGGGACTGATGGCCTTAGCAGTCAAGTCCCATAACATTTCACACACATTTTTTTGTTAGGCGGACGCAGTACAGTTATTAAGTAAGAATTCGAAAAGAAACATGACGAACATCCACTATAACATAACCACATTTGTTTTTATTAACACTTAAACAATACGTCTTTACATTATTCCAAAACATAAATCGACCCAGCATGCTGTACGTACAGAACAGTACTCACGCATTGCACCAGCGGATCGATGTGGCGACCACTACCGTTATTACCGACATCGTACCTACAAAGCATGTTCTGGTACACACTCTGCATTCCACCTGGTGTCTTTTCAGCTAGTGTAGCGGCCACAACTCGTGCCAGCAGATTTTACTCTGTCTCTAAAGGAGTCTCGTAGCAGTGCAGACGTTAAGTGACAACAGGTGACCGTGTGACGTGGTATATATAGTCCTGTCTACCCTGTTGAATACCAGGACAAGCAATTCTCAGACTTTGCTCTTTCCCTCAGCACACGTGGACGCCTTACACATCTGAAATGAAGCAGTCATAGAGTGGAAAAGGTACGTTTCTGGACATGGGTTCCTATTCAAAATACAGAGCGTATGAAAAAGTGTTGTGTCGGCAGATTAGCCAACACAACGCACACTAATTGAGAGAGGAGGCCGAAATGCACGCGTCAACTCACGCAGGCTGGCGTTAGGTCTGAAACAGGATACGTAATGAATGCTATAAAGAAAAGTACGTAGCTGCTGGAATACTTAACTTTAATCCATCATTTGTATACAGCGTTCTTGATGATACAAGTGAGACTCTCTCTAGAAATGGTTAATGTCGTCTTGCTAGGTCGTAGCCATGGACTTAGCTGAAGGCTATTCTAACTATCTCTCGGCAAATGAGAGAAAGGCTTCGTCAGTGTAGTCGCTAGCAAAGTCGTCCGTACAACTGGGCGAGTGCTAGTCAGTCTCTCAAGACCTGCCGTGTGGTGGCGCTCGGTCTGCGATCACTGACAGTGGCGACACGCGGGTCCGACATGTACTAATGGACCGCGGCCGATTTAAAGCTACCACCTAGCAAGTGTGGTGTCTGGCGGTGACACCACAAAAAGAATCATCCGATTTTTAAAAAATCGTAAGTATTATGTTATTTGAGATATGGGTGTGAAGAACCTACTGTTGGAAAGAGCAAACTCTCGTGTTTTACATGGTTCCCGCTAAGTAGCAGCAGTGTTCGTCCACTTCAGTTCTACTAAAAATGGTTTCGGGATAAAAGAAAGCGCTTTGTGTCTACGTTTTGCGCAGTGCAGGTCGGTAACAACGGTGCAGCGTGACATTAGATGATGCCATGAGCAGTTTCGAGAAACAGATTGTTTGTGTACATGCAAATCGCCGGGCCGTCCGCCAGTGTCTGACAGACGCATCCGTCATAGTTTCACAAGGAGTCCGCAGAAATCCGTTTGCCGTGCAGCTCGACAGCTTAACATGCCCCCGATGTCAGTCTGGCATGTGTTGCGTCGACGTTGGCACATGAAAACATATACAAAATTCAGCTACTGCAAGCTCTTCGTGAAGGTGACAAACAACAACGTGTGGACTTCTGTAATTTCGTTCTTGGCAAGATGGACGATGGCAGTTTTCTTCCACGCTTAGTGTTTAGTGACAAGGCAACATTCCATCTAAATGCAAAGGTGAACCGTCATAACGTGGGAATATGGGGTACGGAACAACCGCATGGAGTTGTACAACATGAGAGACTCTCTCCAAAATTGAAAGTGTTTTGTGCAAAACAAAAAAAAAAAAAAGAAAAAACGCTTCAAATGGCTCTGAGCACAATGGTACTTAACATCTGAGGTCATCAGTGCCATAGAACTTAGAACTACTTAAACCTAACTAACCTAAGGACATCACACACATCCATGCCCGAGGCAGGATTCGAACCTGCGACCGTAGCGGTCGCGCGGTTCCAGACTCAAGCGCCTAGAACCGCTCGGCCACAACGGCCGGCTGTTTTGTGGAGTTTCACGGGAAAAGGTGTAGGCTCATTTTTCTTTGCCGAGAACACTGTTACAGGAAGCACATAACTCGATATGCTTGAGAACTTTCTTTTCCCACATTTAGAGACTGATTCGAACGACTTCATTTACCAACAGGATGGGGCACCGCCACACCGACATATGGAAGTGCGGGAATTTTTAAATCCGGACCTGACTGTATGTGAGTGTTTCTTGTGGGGGTTTATAAAAGACTTCGTTTACGTGCCAATGTTACCAATAACAATGAATGAACTGAGACATCGCATAACAGCAGCTGTGGAAGCTGTAACTCAAGACATGCTCGCTGCAGTGGGGGAACAATTTGAACATCGCATTGATATACGCTGTGCATCTCAAGGGGGGATATTGAACACCTATGAAAAGGTATGAAAAAAAAAGTTTTTGAGTTTGCCATTAATAAAAAAAACAAATTCACTGCATGTGTTTATTAGTTTAACAAATATAGACGTGCCAAATCGGATGATTCTTTTTGATACACCTTGTATTATATTCTCAATCCCCTCTTGAAGTCCTAGAAGTTTGCAACGGGAATTTCCGAACACCCTGTATTTGTTTACTTGTTTTAGACCGTTTTGCTGCATTATTTCCCTACAGTAGTTAAATTTATTGAGGTTTTGATTCTACAGTTCCTAGTGCTTAGGAATTACGGAGCGTTTAGTTTTCTTCGTCATAAATTCTGTCTTCTTGAAAGAAATCTGGACGAAGTGATCAGGCAGTGGAGAGCAATAAACGAGGAAATGGGAATACCAAAGACCCATGTAGGGGACAAAAAGGACAACAGGGCTCAAGTGGACTGCCTAGCCTTTGCAGACGACGTAGAAATAATAAGTGAGACAGAAGAAGACGCAAAACACAACTCGACAACTTAAGTAAGGTAGCCAGAAAGGTGGGACTGAGGATCGCCTATAACAAGACAAAGACATTAAATACCACTGCAGACTGGGAAACACCGGAAGGCACTGGACAAATTTAAATATCTGAGAGAATTTATAACAGGAAGGAACAGGAGCAAGGAGGGAATAACAGAGAGGATAAAGAAGGCGAGGTCAGCCTTCTGCATGACGAGAGACATATACAATAAAAATAATATATCCACAGAGGCAAAGATACGCCACTACAAGGCAACGGTGAGGAATGCAGTATTATATGCTGCTGAGACGATGACACTAGGAAGAAATGGGGCAGAACAACTAAAGAAAGAAGAGAGAAAAATACTGAGAAAAGTACTAGGTCCCAAAAGAGGTGGAGAGAGGTGGATGCGAAGACCTAGGGAAGAATTGTACCGGAACATGAGAACAATATCTGGGGAAATCCGACTCAAAAGGGCAAGGTTTGCTGGGCATGTAGTTAGGATGAGTATGGGCAGAATGACGAAGAGAGTGTGGGAAACGACAGGGAGAACAAGGGGAAAGACAGGAACCAAGTGGCTTGTTGAACTTCGGAAGGACTGGTTGGAATTGGGGATCAAGGTCGAAGGAAAGGAAAATTGGAGGAACAAATATACACCGACCAATATGCCGGAGATCACTGACTGAGAAGAATACAGGAAAAGATTAGAGTGTCACCAGTGGAGCCGACAGGAGAAACGGAAACAAGATCTCGGAAGAAGAGCGGGAGAGAAGAAGAGAAAGAATGAAGAAGTTCTTGGAGAAGGAGAGAAAAATGCAGTCCACGAAGGGGCTACCCGTGATCCTACACAGGCCGTAACGCAAGAAGGAGAAGAAGAAACCTTCTCTATTCACAGATGTTGGGTAATGAACAGTTTCGAATGAATATTTTTGCTATCCATGATTAATGAAGAATAATTTTTGCTTGCAGGCGTTATTCGTCATTCGAATAGTTTTTGCCTGAACTGGATATCGACATGTCTGTACGCTTACATTATGAAGTCCGTGATGCGTGGAAAAACCTTGAGAAGGCTTTTATCTAACATAAGATTTTAGATGTCTGACGATGCTCATGATGAATGATCACACCGCCACATTTAATGCAATTAAGTGTGAGTACGGGCCGGACGATGCAGAGGGAGCGACTGTCGTGTTTCTCCAGTGCCTAGACGGCGCCGAAATTACTCCCCTGGGCAGAAGCCGTTCGCTTCTGGCCGGCAACCTCTTGTACAATGATGTAGCGCTTTCCTTTATATTAAGAGCACGTGTCAAAGCGACCCCCCTGGAGCTGGTTATTAACAAACACCTGCGAACCAATCAGACGGGGCCCTTTCGGGCAGCAGAGAGAGAGCGACGCGGCTTCCCGGGCGCTGATTAGTACGGCATGAGTACGCACGTACGTCTGGCCCCAGTGTCGAGCTGGAAGTGCCGCCGGCGCTTTGGGGAAAACGAACTAAAGATCTCCGAGGCCCTTCCCATTCGTGTGATCAATTAACTATTACCCCTAATGACGACCAGTCTGTGCACTTTTTCGGCTTTTTACGGCAGAGCTGCGGTCATTAGATTAACCAGGCAGCTGGTGCGTCATATTTCCATTGCTGTTGCTCTGTTTGCGGACACTCGTCTGTAATTGGTCGCCGCAGGATCACGTCACGGGCTAATCACGTGACTGATTGGACGGCTGCGGGGCTCATTATAAGTGGACCTGGGGAAGGGGGGAGAGGGGGAAGAGGGAGACGGAGAATGGAAGGGAGGGGAGAATACGGACGCACCCTTGGCTATGATACTTGGCTCGCTCTCCCCCGTGGTGATCATTAATGTCCTGACGTCGACACATTCCTGGAGGCGGCCTAATTTAGGTCGGCATGTCCCTAACTGGGGGAACGGCGGGAGGGAGGAGTGTTTCGGGCCGCTCTCTCGTTTGTGGCCAATGCTTGGGGCAGTCTGAATCGCTGGGCGAACACGAAATTAGCGGACGGGGAAGAAAAAAATCCTTTGCCGTGCACTAAATTGGTGGTCCGTTGTTCGAATACATTTACAGCGGAACAGACGTCCCGTGTCCGTAATCATACGTGGAGGAAAATGGCATCAAACAAGAAACAACAAATCAAAGAAAAAGGAGACCGATAAAGCAGCAGGACGCAGGACAGGAGTGAATTAAGTTGAATGCTCCTAAGCGGAAAAAAACCAGCCGTCTGGCGCACCAGACCAGGCGGTAATAAGCATAAATACTGCAGTCGGAGATAGACTGAAAAAGGTCAAACCGACATTTACATCGTTTGTAGATTAAGAAATCGCTTTTGACGATGTTGACTGATATTCGGAAGTTACCAGGGATAAATAAAGGGAGCGAAAGGTCACAATTTAACTTGGACAGAAACAAGAGTGCAGTTACAAGTGCCGAAGGGCATGAAGTAGACGCAGTAGTTAAGAAGTAATGCATCCCCTACCCTTTCACCACTACAAAAAAAGAAAAAAATCCTTAAAAATTCATATGTTTTTTATATTTATAGATTCCAAATTCTAAGGGAATTAGATTAGTAAATGAGACACTAAAAGAAGCTCGTGACATTTGTTATATGGGCAGCAAATAAATAAATAAATAAAGCTGATGATGGCCGCAGCAAACAGGATATAATATGCAGACTGGCTATAACAAGAAAAGCATTTCTGAAAATAAGGAATTTGTTAGCATTTACTGTCAATATAAGAGGCAGGAGGTCTTTTCAGAACGAATTACCCTGGAGTGTAGCCTTGTACAGCAGTGAAACCTGGACGATATATAATTCAGACAAGAAGAAAACAGAAATTTTGGAAGTGTTGCGCTGCACAAGAATGTTCAAGTAAGCTGGTTGAATTGTATGTGCGTTGCAGTAGTTATTCTGAGATGAAGAGGCTTGTCCAGGATAAGCTAGCGTGGAGAGCTGCTTCAGACCAATCTTCGAACTGAAGGCTAAACAACAGCAATAAATTCATAATTTCTTAGTTTTCATAAACTAAAATAGCGTGAAAATTTAAGAGTCCCGAAAAGGGGAAGGAATTCTAAAAACTACAAGCAACTTTTAACGCATGATACTACGCTGCTGTAGAGGTTACAAACTGTTCTTAACCCAGGATACCCTATTTTTGTTTACGTGAGGACCCAGATGAGCTTGTGGCCTGACCTTATCGAGAAAACGTTGCAGCCAGGCAAAGACACTTGCTGTCAACAACAAATCCAACACGGTTAGTGACTCCACACGTAGAACTGTCATACTACGTGAAGATGAGTGAACGACAGAAAGGGAAACTCCCTACACTCAGAAGATGATAACGCAAAACAGTTGTCGCCAACATAGACAGAAACGACCGAAAGAAAAATCACACCACCTCCTCTCCACCATTTACACCCATTCGTTACCACACAAACCGACTCCTCTCCGCAGTCGCTGTGGTAAACGAAACAGTGTTACTAGTAAGTGCACAGTATGATTTTATAATGGAGAAAACATGCTATTATCGTAATTCTGAGAGTTCGTTGTCATTATACAATGGCGTGCTGAAAAATAAAGCTTCCGAATTTTTCAATTTTTTAAAATAAATCAAACGTTATTAACATTCTATGTCTTTGTTCTTCATGCCCGCATATTTGCAGCCATCTGCCGCTAGAGGGATCCAAATTGTAGCACGTAATATTGCGGCGTGTAATGTAACTATGTCAGCCGGTCTCTGTGGCCGAGCGGTTCTAGGCGCTTCTGTCCGGAACCGCGCGTCTGCTACGGTCGCAGGTTCGAATCCTGCCTCGGGCATGGATGTGTGTGATGTCCTTAGGTTAGTTAGGTTTAAGTAGTTTTAAGTCTAGGGGACTGATGCGCTCAAATATGAAGTCCCATAGTGGTTAGAGCCATTTGAACCATTTGTAGCTATGTCGGTGAATGAGAAACAGCGTGCTGTAATCGAGTTTGGAATTCTGAGAGTTCGTTCACACCTGGAGCGCCCTGTCCTTCAGCGTGATAATACCAGACGATACACGAGCGCTGCGACACCTACTACAGTTCGACGTAAGGCGACCAACATTTGATCATGGTTTTAAAGGAGATGACCAATATCTGATCATGATTTTAAGGGAGGTTTAAGGGAGATTTGGTCGCAATAAATTTCAGCTGCACAACTACGTCCCTTTTTCTTGGAATGAATGGAGACATGAATATTAATAACTGGTATATTTGACTTGCTTTTCCTGCATTATGTCATACGGTATCATTCTGAGAGAATGTTGTTAGAGTGCAAACTGAAAAAGCGTATGATAAGCGTATGTCAAGACACATTTATGGCAACACTGACCCTACGACTTATCTTAGAAGAAAGATCAAGGAAAGGCAAAGCTACGTTTCTAGCATTTGTAGACTTAGAGAAAGCTTTTGACAATGTTGATTGGAATACTCTCTTTCAAATTCTGAAGGTGGCAGAGATAAAATACAGGGAGCGAAAGGCTATTTACAATTTGTACAGAAACCAGATGGCAGTTATAAGAGTCGAGGGATATGAAAGGGAAGCAGTGGTTGGGAAGAGATGAGACAGGGTTGTAGCCTATCCCCGATGTTATTCAATCTGTATATTGAGCAAGCAATAAAGGAAACAAAAGAAAAGTTCGGAGTAGGTATTAAAATCCATGGAGAGGAAATAAAAACTTTGAGGCTCACCGATGACATTGTAATTCTGTCAGAGACAGCAAAGGACTTGGAACAGCAGTTGAACGGAATGGACAGTGTCTTAAAGGGAGGGTATAAGATGAACATCAACAAAAGCAAAACGAGGATAATGGAATGTAGTCGAATTAAATCGGGTGATGATGCGGGAATTAGATTAGGAAATGAGGCTCTTAAAGTAGTAAATGAGTTTTGCTATATGGGGAGCAAAATAACTGATGATTGTCGAAGTAGAGAGGATATAAAATGTAGACTGGCAATGGCAAGGAAAGCGTTTCTGAAGAAGAGAAATTTGTTAACATCGAGTGTAGATTTAAGTGTCAGGAAGTCGTTTCTGAAAGCATTTGTACGGAGTGTAGCCATGTACGGAAGTGAAATGTGGACGATAAATAGTTTAGACAAGAAGAGAATAGAAGCTTTCGAAATGTGGTGCTATAGAAGAATGCTGAAGATTAGATGGGTAGATCACATTAAATAGAATTGGGGAGAAGAGGAGCTTGTGGCACAACTTGACTAGAAGAAGGGATCGGTTGGTAGGACATGTTCTGAGACATCGAGAGATCACCAATTTAGTATTGGAGGGCAGCGTGGAGGGGAAAAATTGTAGAGGGAGACCAAGAGATGAATACACTAAGCAGATTCAGAAGGATGTAGGCTGCAGTAGGTATTGGGAGATGAAGAAGCTTGCACAGGATAGAGTAGCATGGAGAGCTGCATGAAACCGGTCTCAGGACTGAAGACCACAACGACAACAACATGGTGTAAATTCAGAAATGAATGTTACACTCAAGCATTCTAAATACGTTATGTTTTCTGACATGTTCCTCACCTACAAGAATCCTCTGATTTTTGTCTCTATGGAATGAAAAACAAATCTAATCTAAAGAAATCTGCTTATTTGTTCATCGCATGTAACACACAAACATAGTTATAATAAACTTGGACCCTACAATTTATAGAAACTGTATAACTCTGCAATTATTTATTTTCCTACGCAAATTAAAAAAAAATTCTATGCACTTATAATCAAAATTGATTTCAGTCAGAAGCTCGGACTTAATCAGTTCTAAGCTGCTGCTGCTTCTCTGATCATTACACTTATAAGAGAAAAAACTCTTTCAAAGCGTTGCGAAATTATGTTGGGTGAGTCAGTTGAGGAATAAATGATGTTATGAGCGTGTTTGAATGTGAACGTCTGTATAATTCTCTTTCGCGATTTCTCGTTACTTCCGCGTGTTATCTGTACTACAGTTGCTGACTGATACGAGGCGAGCACATCCGTGGGTTGCCAGTACAGTAATGGTCGAGAAAAAAGTAAACATTACCCCTCTCACGATCCATTTAAACGCGCACGCTACGTTATTCCTTCCACTCTTCTCGCATTCCTTTGAGCCAAACCGCCTTCTTTCAGTAGAAGCACGAACATTAAACAGACTATATGTCGACAATAGTACTGATTATGATACGAAAACTTTTCGAGATATGTCGGTCTTGAAACTTGAACTATCGATAGTACTTCGCGGGATTTATATTTGCAACAGTGAATACTGACAAAATATACGGGATAAACAGGTGGACAATAAGGGAGCCGGGAGCATTAAAAAAATAATGCTATAATATGGGAGATCCCGGAAAATACGGGAATGTTGGTCACCTTTATCCGACTCCTTGGGTCCACTGTCATGGTTCATACCCCATACACTCCCTACTTGGCCTCATACGATTTTCATTTGTTTCCAAAACTTAAATAACACGTTTGGGGACTTCACTTTGATAGTGAAGAGGCGGTGCAAGCAGAGGTGAGGTTGTGACTCCGTTAACAATGTCAAATTTTCTACAGTATCAACAAGCTGATCTCTTGATGCGAGAAATGTGTTAGTCGTCAGGGTGACTACGTTGAGAAATGAGTATGTAGATTTGAAAAATAAAGATGTGAATATTAGTGACGTTTGTTTTGTTTATAAAGCCTTAAAATATTTTACATAAAAATTCGAATGTGTTACTTTCCAGCATGCCCCCGTAGTTCTTACATCAACTGCATATCACATACACTTCTAAAACGTTGTGGAGGAACACCAAGGATTGAGTACGGTAAACAGCTTCAAAGGGATGTAGGTTGTGGTCGTCATACAGCGGTTCAGATACTTGTACGGGATCAACTATTTCAAAGAGCTTCATCAAATCAGTATTCGAAGGACACAAGAACAGATCGGTAAAATTTCGGGTTTACAAACTGAGTAGTTTCAGTGCAAAATATAGAGTTTTCGGTGACGTATTCTGGCTACATACTGTGTAACATTTTCACCTACACAGACTCGATAACTCACAGAAGAGAGATGACAGTAAGAACCTTTCTAAGAGCAACATGATATTAAAATGTTGAACTTATAACAGAAAGTACACTACTGGCCATTAAAATTGCTACACCACGAAGATGACGTGCTACAGACGCGAAATTTAACAGACAGGAAGAAAATGCTGTGATATGCAAATGATTAGCTTTTCAGAGCATTCACACAAGGTTGGCGCCGGTGGCGACACCTACAACGTGCTGACATGAGGAAAATTTCCAACCGATTTCTCATACACAAACAGCACTTGACCGGCGTTGCCTGGTGAAACATTGTTGTGATGGCTCGTGTAAGGAGGAGAAATGCGTACCATCACGTTTCAGACTTTGATAAAGGTCGGATTGTAGCCTATCGCGATTGCGGGTTATCGTATCGCGACATTGCTGCTCGCGTTCGTCGAGATCCAATCACTGTTAGCAGAATATGGAATCGGTGGGATCAGGAGGGTAATACGGAACGCCGTGCTGGATCCCAACGGCCTCGTATCACTAGCAGTCGAGATGACAGGTATCTTATCCGCATGGCTGTAACGGATCGTGCAGCCACGTCTCGATCCCTGAGTCTTCAGATGGGGACGTTTGTGAGACAACAACCATCTGCACGAACAGTTCGACGACGTATGCAGCAGCAGGAACTATCAGCTCGGAGGCCATGGCTGCGGTAACGCTTGCCACTGTGTAAGTAGGCTGTTTAGGTTGTTATATTGTTACCGCCACGTAGCGCTCTGTATGAAAATCACTGGCTGTGCTGTGTGCAGTCTGTGGCTGTGTGGCATTGTTGGAATACTCGCTATTGTAGTGTTGGGCTGCTGGATGTTAACAGCGCGTAGCGTTGCGCCGTTGGAGCTGAGCCGCCAGCAGTGGTGGATGTGGGGAGAGAAATGGCGGAGTTTTGAGAGCGGATGATCTGGACGTGTGTCCATCAGAGACAGTAAATTTGTAAGACTGGATGTTATGAACTGCTATATATATATTATGACTTTTGAACACTATTAACGTAAATACATTGTTCGTTCTCTATCAAAATCTTTCATTTGGTAACTGTGCCTATCAGTAGTTAGTGCCTTCAGTAGTTTGAATCTTTTATTTAGCTGACAGTAGTGGCGCTCCCTGTATTGCAGTAGTTCGAGTAACGAAGATTTTTGTGAGGTAAGTGATTTGTGAAAGGTATAGTTTAATGTTAGTCAGGGCCATTCTTTTGTAGGGATTATTGAAAGTCAGATTGCGTTGCGCTAAAAATATTGTGTGTCAGTTTACTATTGATCAGAATAGGTAAAGAGCGAAATGTTTGAGTACGTTCAGTTCTGCTCAGCTATTAGAAAATCAAATAATGTAACTAATTTTTCTAAGGGGACGTTTCAACTGCATCACAGACAGGAGCGTCTGCGATGGCGTACTCGACGACGAACCAGGGTGCACGAATAGCAAAACGCCAATTTTTCGGATGAATACAGGTTCTGTTTACAACATCATGATGGTCGCATCCGTGTTTGGCGACATCGCGGTGAACGCACATTGGAAGCGTGTATTCGTCATAGCCATACTGGTGTATCACCCGGCATGATGGTATGGGGTGCCACTGGTTACACGTCTCGGTCACCCCTTGTTCGCATTGATGGCACTTTGAACAGTGGGCGTTACATTTCAGATGTGTTACGACCCGTGGCTCTACCCTTCATTCTATCCCTGCGAAACTCTACATTTCAGCAGGATAATGCACGACCGCATCTTGCAGGTCCTGTACGGGACTTTCTGGATACAAAAAATGTTCAACTACTGCCCTGGCCAGCACATTGTCCAGATCTTTCACCAATTGGAAACGTGTGGGCAATGGTGGCCGAGCAACTGGCTCGTCACAATACGCGAGTCACTACTCTTGATGAACTGTGGTATCGTGTTGAAGCTGCATGGGCAGCTGTACCTGTACACGCCATCCAAGTTCTGTTTGCTCAATGCCCAGGCGTATTAAGGCCGTTATTACGGCCAGAGGTGGTTGTTCTGGGTACTGATTTCTCAGGATCTATGCACCCAAATTGCGTGAAAATGTAATCAAATGTCAGTTCTAAAAAAATGGTTCAAATGGCTCTGAGCACTATGGGACTTATCATCTGAGGTCTTTAGTCCTCTAGAACTTAGAACTACTTAAACCTAACTAACATAAGGACATCACTCACATCCACGCTCGAGGCAGGATTCGTACCTGCGACTGTAGCGGTCGCGCGGTTCCAGACTGAAGCGTGTAGAACCGCTCGGCTACATGTCAGTTCTAATATAATATATTTGTCCAATGAATACCCGTTTATCATCTGCATTTCTTCTTGTTGTGGCAACTTTACCCCCAATACTCGAGAAGCAAGCACTTTCATCTGAATTTTCATCCCAGCTGAGATGTTACAATAATGTGGTATGGATCGGACTGTAGCTCAATGGACAATGGAAAGACTCTGAGATATTCCAGTTTCAACTTTAATTTGACGTGTCCTATGTGTCGCCAAGTCTGCACTGAGGTGACAAAAGTCATGGGATACAGGTGGTAGTAGTATAGCGTACACAAGTTATAAAAGGGCAGTGCATTGGTGTAGCTGTCATTTGCACTCAGGTGATTCATGTGAAAAGGTTCCCGATATTTTTATGGCCCCACGACGGGAATTAACAGGCTTTAAGCGTAGAACGGTAGTTGAAGCTAGACGCATGGGGCATTCCATTTCGGAAATCGTTAGGGAATTTAACATTCAGAGATCCACAGTGTCGTGAGTGTGCCGAGAATACCAAATTACAAGCATTACCTCTCACCACGGACAATGCAGTGTCCGACGGCCTTGACTTAATGACCAAAGGCAGCGGCGTTTGTGTGGGGTCGTCAGTGTTAACAAACAACGCTGCGTGAGATAACCACAGAAATCAATGTGGGACGTACGACTAACGTATCCGTTAGGATAATGCGGGGAAATTTGGATTTAATGGGGTATGGCAGCAGACGACCGATTTGGGCTCGTGCCCGTATCGGTTGGACCCTAGATGATTGGAAAACAGGTCCCCAGTAAGGTGAGTTCCTATTTCAGGTGGTTGACGGTAGGGTTCGAGTGTGGCGCAGACCCCACGAAGCCAAGTTGTTACCAAGGCACTGTGCAAGCTGGTGGCAGCTGAATGATGGTGCGGACTGCCCTTACACGGAAAGGGTTGAGCCCTATGGTCCAACTGAACCGATCACTGCCTGGAAATAGTTATGGTTGGCTACTTGGAGATCATCTACAACAGTTCATGGATTTCATGTTCCAAAACGACGATGGAATTTTTATGGGTGACAATGTGCCATGTCACTGGGCCACGTCGTTCGCGATTTCTTTGAAGAACATTCTGGACAATTCGAGCGAATGATGTGGCCACCCAGATCGCCTGACATCAGTCCTATCGAACATGTTGTTGTTGTTGTGGTCTTCAGTCCTGAGACTGGTTTGATGCAGCTCTCCATGCTACTCTATCCTGTGCAAGCTTCTTCATCTCCCAGTACCTACTGCAACCTACATCCTTCTGAATCTGCTTAGTGTATTCATCTCTTGGTCTCCCCCTACGATTTTTACCCTCCACGCTGCCCTCCAATACTAAATTGGTGATCCCTTGATGCCTCAGAACATGTCCTACCAACCGATCCCTTCTTCTGGTCAAGTTGTGCCACAAACTCCTCTTCTCCCCAATTCTATTCAATACTTCCTCATTAGTTATGTGATCTACCCATCTAATCTTCAGCTTTCTTCTGTAGCACCACATTTCGAAAGCTTCTATTCTCTTCTTGTCCAAACTATTTACCGTCCATGTTTCACTTCCATACATGGCTACACTCCATACAAATACTTTCAGAAATGACTTCCTGACACTTAAATCAATACTCGATGTTAACAAATTTCTCTTCTTCAGAAACGCCTTCCTTGCCATTGCCAGTCTACATTTTATATCCTCTCTACTTCGACCATCATCAGTTATTTTGCTCCCCAAATAGCAAAACTCCTTTACTACTTTAAGTGTCTCATTTCCCAATCTAATACCCTCAACATCACCCGACTTAATTCGACTACATTCCATTATCCTCGTTTTGCTTTTGTTGATGTTCATCTTCCCTTCAAGACACCATCCATTCCGTTCAACTGCTGTTCCAAGTCCTTTGCTGTCTCTGACAGAATTACAATGTCATCGGTGAACCTCACAGTTTTTATTTCTTCTCCATGGATTTTAATACCTACTCCAAATTTTTCTTTTGTTTCCTTTACTTCTTGCTCAATATACAGATTGAATAACATCGGGGAGAGGCTACAACCCTGTCTTACTCCCTTCTCAACCACTGCTTCCCTTTCATGTCCTTCGACTCTTATACCTGCCATCTGGTTTCTGTACAAATTGTAAATAGCCTTTCGCTCCCTGTATTTTACCCCTGCCACCTTTAGAATATGAAAGAGAGTATTCCAGGCAACATTGTCAAAAGCTTTCTCTAAGTCTACAAATGCTAGAAACGTAGGTTTGCCTTTCCTTAATCTTTCTTCTAAGATAAGTCGTAATGTCAGTATTGCCTCACGTGTATGGGACATAATCGAGAGGTCAATTCGTGCGCAAAATCCTGCACCGGCAACATTTTCACCATAATGGACGGCTATAGAGGCAGCATGGCTCAGCATTTCTGTAGGGGACTTCCAACGACTTGTTGAATCCGTGGCACGTCGAGCTGCTGCACTACACGGGGAAAAAAGAGGTCAGACATGATATTAGGAGGTATCCCTTGACTTTCATCACCTCAGTGTGTATTACACTGCCGTCGTACAATGCTACGTAATGAAATAAGTAGGCCTTGCGGACCTCCTCATTTCATTTTAGTAACAAGGCTCCTCTTCAGAAATCAGACTGAAATACTCGTTCCCACAAGTGCAAATCCCTTTCAATACCGCTCCCTGACTCACAGCAGTTTTTTCGAAATTCTAGTACGAAAACCTAAGTCTATTACGGTCTCCTCCAATACCTTGCTCCTTCCGCCAATACAGTAACTGCTCCACCTAGTATCATCATATCGATCTGTGGCGTTGTCACGTATGAAGTTTGCTCCACTACATTTTCCACATTACAGTCTCTCCTCTAACAGTCTGCCTTTTCTTTCTTAACAGTCACTATCAGTGGAAGGCACCACCGTGTATAAGGGATTCCTCCTTTATGACGCAATATATTTACAAGATGGAATTAATGATGCTATTCAGCTCAGGGAGATTCTCGTTTAGATAGTAGTATTGCTTTTGGCACCCCTAAGGCCCCAGAAATTCAGAGTGACAAACCATACCAAACGATTCGGATTTTACGAAACAACTCTATAGGATTTGCTTTATTTCATCCCAATTAGTTATAAGTATTTTGTGATGTGTGCCTTATAGCGAATGACCGGGACTCTTTTCCTTCCAGGCACACACAATGAGAACAGCGTCCAGATTCTACATATTAATAAATGAAAAGCACTATTTTGCTATGTGTTTTGTGTATTGAACCGGGGACCTAGGAACGACTGAGAGGCTTCGTCCTGCCGTCGCCCTCCGTGGTTCACAACCCCACAACAGACCACGGCAGTCCACTCACGCCATCGCTGCCCTACACCGAACACCCAGGGTTATTGTGCAGTTCGACCTCCAGTGGACACGCCCTTCCCCCGCGCCCCACCCCAACCCCCGCCCCCGGGAACGCCTCATACCAGACGAGGGTAATCACAATTGTTGGCTTGGTAGAGTAATTTTGGTGTACGCATACGTGGAGCCAGTGTCTGCACAGCAATCACCGACATAGTGTAACTAAGGCAGAATAAGGAGAACCAGCCCGCATTCGTAGACGCAGATGTAAAACCGCTGTAAAAACCACCCACAGGCTGGCCGGCACACCGGACCCCGGCACGAATCCGCCGGACGGATTTGTGCCGGGGACCCGCACGCCTTCCTGCTCGGGAAGCAGCGCGTTAGACTGCGCGCCTAGCTGGGTGGGCAGTTTGCTTTTGTTCTGCAATATTACTTGTATTCTGTTAACAGGCTTTCGACTTACAAGGCCATCTTGAGACATTTTTACTGAGTATTGTCACCAAAGAATTTACAATGTTCGTAAACAACACTGGAAGAGAATTTACACGTCTTGATTTAAGCAGAAACATACAGTAAGTAACATCTTTGACAGCATGGTGGTAATGCAATGAAAAAGTAAAAAAATGAACAGTAATCAAATAAAAACGGTGTAGACAGGAAAAACTTTAACACAAAATAGGAACAGCATGCTTACATAACAGTTTCATTTAATAAGCAAAACTAATAAAATAAAATAAAATTAGTACTTGACAAGGCTACTTCAGGAGATATAAAACATGGATAGTGGTACATAAACCAATTAAAAGAAGAAAGAATTATCAACGTAACAACAGAATACGTAAGAAACTTAAATAATATCAGACAGATAGAAATGAATAAATGCAGCAAAATGGAGGAGTGTGGGGGAACATACAGTAAAAGCAATCTTTGTGAGCGCGGTACTACTGAACAATAAACAAATACAAAAGGAGCAAAGAGGAAAAACATTAACATTATACTCAAAGCTGTGGCTGTGTAACTGTTTGCATTAAATACACTCCTGGAAATTGAAATAAGAACACCGTGAATTCATTGTCCCAGGAAGGGGAAACTTTATTGACACATTCCTGGGGTCAGATACATCACACGATCACACTGACAGAACCACAGGCACATAGACACAGGCAACAGAGCATGCACAATGTCGGCACTAGTACAGTGTATATCCACCTTTCGCAGCAATGCAGGCTGCTATTCTCCCATGGAGACGATCGTAGAGATGCTGGATGTAGTCCTGTGGAACGGCTTGCCATGCCATTTCCACCTGGCGCCTCAGTTGGACCAGCGTTCGTGCTGGACGTGCAGACCGCGTGAGACGACGCTTCATCCAGTCCCAAACATGCTCAATGGGGGACAGATCCGGAGATCTTGCTGGCCAGGGTACTTGACTTACACCTTCTAGAGCACGTTGGGTGGCACGGGATACATGCGGACGTGCATTGTCCTGTTGGAACAGCAAGTTCCCTTGCCGGTCTAGGAATGGTAGAACGATGGGTTCGATGACGGTTTGGATGTACCGTGCACTATTCAGTGTCCCCTCGACGATCACCAGTGGTGTACGGCCAGTGTAGGAGATCGCTCCCCACACCATGATGCCGGGTGTTGGCCCTGTGTGCCTCGGTCGTATGCAGTCCTGATTGTGGCGCTCACCTGCACGGCGCCAAACACGCATACGACCATCATTGGCACCAAGGCAGAAGCGACTCTCATCGCTGAAGACGACACGTCTCCATTCGTCCCTCCATTCACGCCTGTCGCGACACCACTGGAGGCGGGCTGCACGATGTTGGGGCGTGAGCGGAAGACGGCCTAACGGTGTGCGGGACCGTAGCCCAGCTTCATGGAGACGGTTGCGAATGGTCCTCGCAGATACCCCAGGAGCAACAGTGTCCCTAATTTGCTGGGAAGTGGCGGTGCGGTCCCCTACGGCACTGCGTAGGATCCTACGGTCTTGGCGTGCATCCGTGCGTCGCTGCGGTCCGGTCCCAGGTCGACGGGCACGTGCACCTTCCGCCGACCACTGGCGACAACATCGATGTACTGTGGAGACCTCATGCCCCATGTGTTGAGCAATTCGGCGGTACGTCCACCCGGGCTCCCGCATGCACACTATACGCCCTCGCTCAAAGTCCGTCAACTGCACATACGGTTCACGTCCACGCTGTCGCGGCATGCTACCAGTGTTAAAGACTGCGATGGAGCTCCGTATGCCACGGCAAACTGGCTGACACTGACGGCGGCGGTGCACAAATGCTGCGCAGCTAGCGCCATTCGACGGCCAACACCGCGGTTCCTGGTGTGTCCTCTGTGCCGTGCGTGTGATCATTGCTTCTACAGCCCTCTCGCAGTGTCCGGAGCAAGTATGGTGGGTCTGACACACCGGTGTCAATGTGTTGTTTTTTCCATTTCCAGGAGTGTAAATGAACCAAGTAAAATAACAACAATATTTGATGAGACAACTACAAGAGGTATTAAACATGGAAAGTAATACAAGTAACAGCTAAAAGAAAGCTTTAACAATTGAATCTACAGTCTATATGGATTACATAAACAACTTCAATAAAATAAAAGAACTTAATGAAAACAGGAAAATGGGAATATGTAGGAACAGACGTGTGGGAAGTAATGAAAAACAGAGATGATTGTATGAAGTTTAGGAGAGGGGAAGTGTTGGTCTGTGTCTGGCCATTTAGGATTACATCTGAACAGTGAGCTAGATTTTTGTTAATTTCCAGGGCTTCCAGCAGGTTGAGTTTATGGCCTTTGTTTGCTATGTGAAGGACATGGGACGCTGGCTGGTAGTTTTGACCCTCACTCAGTACATGCTCAGCAAATACGGAATCAGAATTCTGCAACCTCTAGCTGGGTTCATGTTCAGCCAGCCTAGTTGCTATGTTTCTGTCCGACTGGCCAACGTAAAACTTGTCACTATCAGAACAGGTTATTTTGTATACCCCACTATTGCTAATAACTGGTTCTTATCTTTGGTACTGCAAATACACCGGGCTGTCGTGTTCTTAACATAGTAGGAAAGCCTATACTTGCAGCGTTTCAGTGCTTTGGCTGCAATCTGTGGTACCTCTCCTAGATATGGTAATGTACAACATTTTTTGGACACAGTGAATGGGGAAGCAGATGGGGCATAGAAGAGGGGTACAATTTTCCGTTTTTGTATCCTATACAAGATGTGGCCAATAAGGACTGGACTGTAGCCACTGGCTGTGGCAATGAATTTTATTAAATCATCTCTGAACATGGGGACAGATATGAGATGGTGTATCATTGAGTGCAAAGCTGCGTGTTTGTGAGCTGTGGTTGTAGTTTTTCTATAAATTTGTGTATGTGTACTGATGTCAATGGTGAGATCTAAGAAGTTTATGGATTTGTTGCCTATCTCCATTGTGAACTGAACATTTTTATTTTGACTGTTTAGGTTTATTCTAAAATGTGTTGAGTTGTCTTGTAGTACCAGTCCATATACACAGAACATCATCCACTTATCTAAACCAGTATTTGATATTTGCATTCAAAGATTCCTGTTTCAGAAAATATTGTTCAAAATGGTCTATAAATATTTCAGCCAACAGTGGGCTAAGAGGGGAACCCATAGCTAAGCCATCTGACTGTTTATAAAGAGTCCTTTGGAACTGGAAATAGTTCTGTGCCAAGCATGTCTGAGTGGCCAGTCTCAAGTCATTTAGTTCCACAGGATTGACATTAGACTTGTACATCAGCTTTGTCAGAGTATCAATGCATTCCAAAAAATGGTTCAAATGGCTCTGAGCACTATGGGACTTAACATTTATGGTCATCAGTCCCCTAGAACTTAGAACTACTTAAACCTAACTAACCTAAGGACAGCACACAACACCCAGCCATCACGAGGCAGAAAATCCCTGACCCCGCCGGGAATCGAACCCGGGAACCCGGGCGTGGGAAGCGAGAACGCTACCGCACGACCACGAGATGCGGGCTCAATGCATTCCCCTGCTGGTAAGTTGGAAAACAAACTGCAGACGTCGAAGAATACTAATTTATCACTGTGCGAGATAGATATACCTTTTATCTTACTTACTAGGTCCACAGAGTTTGAAATACCGTGCTTTGGTTTGAATTTAGTCTTGCTCTTAATTAAGGCCTCCAGTTTACTAGCTACTTTGTAAGATGGAGCAGTGACTAAAGATACAACTGGACGAATAGGAACATCTTGTTTGTGCAGTTAGTAAGCCCATACATTCTAGAAGGCACTGGGTTCATGTTAGTTAACAGTTTTGCTTCAAAATCAAAGAATATGCTTTTGCGTGAATTGATTGCATATTTAACATCATCTTTGAAAAATTTAGCAGAGTCTTTAGGAAGGACTTGGAAGCGCGTGGAATTCAGGAAACCATTAATTTTATCCATATAATCACGTTTGTTCAAAAGTACAATACTGTTGCCTTTATCAGATCTATGGCAATGACATCTTATTGTTGTAATTTCTGTTTTAAGGACTTGAGGGTTCGAAAGTCAATAGCCGGTGGGAAGTTACACTCGAAACTGGTTTCTTTCTTTAGTACATTGGCAACTAAACATTTTGCAATGGTGCCTTTCATTGTAGCATATTCAATATCTATTTTCATTACATCTATTTGTTTTTCTGATGGAGGGTGGGTAGCACCGTATTTAAAACATTTCGCAAGCACTTTTTGTTCATTCGGCAACAGAACCAAGTTCGGTAGGTTAATTACACGTTGTGAAAACTTTTGTTTACAATTTGGGATTAGATATGCACTCACATTCCTAATCATAGATAATGTCCTGTTCTGCCGCAAAAATACATCATGAATAAGACCACTTAAACTTTGACGAACTTCACGATCGAAAACGTCAAACTCACACAGCTGTAGCTTCGATGTGATGGCCATATGTACCACTTTTAGATGTGTGCACACACTGTCACGAACACGGTGCCATTTCTTCATCTCCTCCTTTATCCACGTGTATCTTGCGGCGTCAATGGCTTTATTTGCAGAGGAAGATGCTCCTCTTGACTTTATGGAAACGTATTTTAGCGTAATTTTTCGTTGCAAACACTGTATGTTAAACTTAATATGCTATACTGACGTTGTTTTTGCCTCAGTAATCCACAATAATTATTTGATAAACATTTCAACATTAATCTGATACAACAATACGACGTGGTTAACAGGTAAGTACACTTTCATGGCAAGGACAAAAACATCGAGAATAGGAATATAGTCCCATAAGTGTTGATTTTAACCAGTTGTGGTGCAGCAGAAATCAGCGGCAGTTACGCTAGGATTCTTACTGCTGCGGGATGTGCAGGAGGGAAGATAAGGCGATGGGTCAACAGCAATTAAGTTATTGGATTCCGAATTTGATAATTTTTGTACGTATACGTTTGTTTCATGTCGTGAGGAAATGTGCCATAGTGCGCCGACGGCAGCATTTTCGTTATCTCCCCCCCCCCCCCCCCCCCCGCAATATATTAGAAGTGTTGTAAGGTGTCAGGCAAATCCAACACCTTCCATGAAAACCCTGACATGATAAGCAAATCCAGTAGTATGTCACATAGCTCCGAATAAATCGTGACATTAAATTAACCAAAGTAATACGAGTAACGAGTGAGCAAATGGAATACCACAGACTAACGCAAGAATGCCTAAATGCATGTCATACCTTCCCACCGTGAGACAGACGCAGTTCCGAGGGGAGAAACGAGAACAGAAGCCGAGAACAGAACCGTGTTAAGCTAGAAGGCCCTACGATAAGGGACGGACACCCACGTCGCCAGCTAACCGACAGGACCAACCCCCAGCCCATGTTAAAAGCTAGAGCCCTCCAGAAGAACAGTATAGATCTTACGATAACAATAAAAGGGCCACACCAGCCGCAGGTTTTAGCGTGAGACTTTTTCGCGTCTCTGTTACGTTGCAAACGTTAAAAACATTGCCCCACCACGAAAAGTAACCGACAGGACCACCCCCCAGCCCATGTTAAAAGATAGAGCCCTCCAGAAGAACAGTATAGATCTTACGATAACACTAAAAGGGCCACACCAGCTGAAAGTTTTAGCGTGAGACTTTTTCGCGTCTCTGTTACGTTGCAAACTTTAAAAAACATTGCCCCACCACGAAAAGTATAACGTTTCTCATTGGATAGACAGAATTTTTGTAGACGGAGCTTAAGGTTAACATTGAGGCACTGACTGGTCAGATAAAAAGACAGTCAGATAGTTTTTTTTAAACCAACTTCGGTAAATTGTAGTAACGAGAAGTTAGGAGAGAGTTGTTTCCGAGACGGCGAGCTGGATGGAGCTGCGTCGCCCGACGCCCCCTGAAACTGCCTAACAACGACAAGGTAATGAACGCACGCGATGCCGCATAACAGCGCATAAAGCTTCACTCAGAACTGCAGAAGTCTTATCTGTTACACCCCCGTTTTGCGTAATACTAGTGTCGATCGTCAATTAAAGCTCATGGTATTCACATTTGCTACGTACGTTAAAATCTGAAACGCGATGATTTTTCTGTTATATAATTATTGAGAAGCCACATCAGCCACTGTAATTTACGACAAGTTAGATAAGTAATTAAAGATAATTGAGGGTCACTGTAGACCATTTTGATAGTTTTCTCTTTTGTGAAACTTAATTTAAACCTAGATTATAGATGTGATATGGCATAGGTCATCCTTCGATCCATTGTAGAACTTGGAAACCCATTCAGGGAATATTCGTTCACATTTTTGTTGAACGCAGTTGGTTTTTATCATCCTGTATTAAAACATTTCCTTTTATCAATAGTGCAATATATAAACAATGTTTTGTGAGTAGAATAAAATTTCCAATGGTAAACTTAACTGCTTTTTCTACGTTATTTTACCAGCTAACTAAAAATAGGAAAGCCTTGAACCCCTTCCACTAAATTTAGTTAGTATTAAGGCTCTTTTACAGGGAGTGCAGTGGAGCTGGCGCTGAAATCATTAAGTGTTTGGTTATATCATCGCTAGTCTCACTGAACTCTTCTGAACTCTACATGTCACGTGTGGTCTGGCGTCTCCTTACCAGCAACAGCTCCCAGGTTCAAACTAGTCAATTCCCTAAAAAAACACGCTCAGAGCGTCGTTGCGCGAAAGTGGTAGGGAGACACGACTTAGAACAAACAGACACCACGCAGAATGTTAGAGTGTATGTGATACGCGGGTATAAAATGTAAACTGGCAATGGCAAGGAAAGCGTTTCTGAAGAAGAGAAATTTGTTAACATCGAGTATTGATTTAAGTGTCAGGAAGGCGTTTCTGAAAGAATTTGTATGGAGTGTAGCCATGTATGGAAGTGAAACATGGACGATAAATAGTTTAGACAAGAAGAGAATAGAAGCTTTCGAAATGTGGTGCTACAGAAGAATGCTGAAGATTAGATGGGTAGATCACATAACTAATTATGAGGTATTGAATAGAATTGGGGAGAAGAGGGGTTTGTGGCACAACTTGACTAGAAGAAGGGATCGTTTGGTAGGACATGTTCTGAGGCATCAAGGGATCACCAATTTAGTACTGGAGGGCAGCGTGGAGGGTAAAAATCGTAGAGGGAGACCAAGAGATGAATACACTATGCAGATTCAGAAGGATGTAGGCTGCAGTAGGTACTGGGAGATGAAGAAGCTTGCACAGGATAGAGTAGCATGGAGAGCCGCATCAAACCAGTCTCAGGACTGAAGACCACAACAACAACAACATGTGATACGCAGTTGATGTAAGAACTACGAGGGCGTGGTGGAGAGTAACATCCTCTAATTTTTATGTAAAAACCACAAACAGACGCACGCTTCTCTCCTCCCCTCATCTTTATCGACGTAAACATAAAAAATTTTTTTTTAAAAATTAAGAATAATTTTCTTTGAAGACTTTCATTTTTAAAAAGACGAAAGGTAAATGACATTTATTTTTTGTATGTGTTTTATTAAATCAAGAACCAATGAGTTAGTGAAGCAATGCTTATTACTAATGTTTCCTTGTAGAATGTTAAAGCAGTTTTCAGTGAATCGCAGTTTCTACCTGCAACTCCTTCTCGGAAAAGAAAGCTAACTAGCCACATTGAGGTTGTTACAAAACATGCTTTCTCTGCACTACACTAGCGGCACTTCCTTCATCTACCTCCTGTACTCCTATCTACAATCAAACTAAAACGTGTGTACTATATATAGTCTACTATTTGTAAATCACTTGATTGCTGTACACCTTGCATATGAACTGGCAGCAATTGGAAGACTTCAGGCTGCCAATGCTTTAAGTCTTAACACTGACACTAATAATAATATTTACAGATATTATAATTATTAGAGTGTAGGACCTGCAGTTTGTAGTAGTCATTAGATAGTTACTGTTGTGTTCTCCTGTCAATTAGTTCGTTTATTGTTGCAAAATGAATAAAGAACAAATCTCTAGTCCACTCCGGGAACTACCAAAAACTCGGAGATGTCACGCTCATGATACATTTAAGCATATGTGATGTATGCGTCTCAGCTTTGCTGCCATAGACGCATGGTGCAAAGTATAAAAGAATGTGCGTAATGGGTGGCCAATGTGAGGAAAGTGAGTGATAATATTAATGATCTTTTAAAAATGATTTAGTTTCGTGACCATAAAGCAGTCGAATCCTTTTGTTTATACTCCTCGAAAAATTATATTTTACCCCTCGGGGAGTAATCATCCCCACTTTGGGAACCACTGCTCTAGTCAATATGTTTTGCCACTGACACGCACTGAATATCTCTTTTACGGTGCAAGTAGACCACTACGGTCCAGGTAAATGTAAAGGGACTGTGCATACAGAAACGGAAGGAAAGATATGGTCCTACCATGTGGAGTGTAGTTGTGTGCCCTGATTGAACATTAATAATTGCTAAGTAGTGATGGTGACTATCGCTACTGTAATGAAACAAATGTTATAAATTACGTACATTCATTGTTATGACTTCAATGATTGCTCAGAACAAACAAGAATCAGGTACTCATCACGGGAGAATAAGTGCATATACACGTACGAGCCTCTGATAATTTTTGGATCTCCAGAGAGAAAGGACTGGAAAAGTTCTCATAAATTAGACCGCATGACCAAGAAATCGTACTAACTGACTGTTAATAGCGAAACTGAAGGGTTGGTGCTGACTGCATCGGAAGGTTAGTGAGTGAGGAATAGAACCTCAAAGAGTAAAATGATGGTTGAAAGGTCCCCACACTGTGAGTAACCGATTCGCCGGAACCAATGTGCCCATCATCTCGTACGAGTTTCGTACGCCTTTGCTGCGACACTTATTGCGCGGGACGAGACGCTGTGAGGTTACAGGCGTGTCTGTAGGCTAGCTCGCGGAGAAGATCAATCTCTGCGCCTCTCGACGACCAAGTCTGTCTACGATGGCTCCCGGCGAAGAAGTGTTTTCTGTGGCTCCCGGCGAAGTAGAGCTTACCACGGCTTCCAGCGGGGTAAGTCTGTGATACTTTGCTTCCCTCCTGCTTCGACGTGTGAGCTCACCAAAACTGCCATATTGGCCAATCTGAGACCGAGTACTTTATTTCATCAATCTGAAACCTCCTAACGATTTTGTTCTGGAACGTTTGGTTCCGAATACCAAACGCCGAGCTATCCGAACTCCTCAACCTGTCAAACGGCGTTCCATCGAAAACTTCTCGTCTCTTTGTTTTATCAATGTTCCCGCTCAAGGCGTCAGTGGCCTGTCGTCTGTAGACAAAGAACCCGCCTTCGGAGGCTTGCCTTGGCTACTGCACATCATTGCGACAAGCCATTTGTGTGGGTGGTCTGTCGTTCGAAGAAACATCAGTATTCATATTCGGCAACGGGAGAGGACAGGGAGGGTTCACTGAACCCAGCATACAAATGCAGTCTTTCCCGGGGGCTGGCTAATTTTGTCAAAGACTCTCCTGCCTTCTCCCGCGGTGAATGCAACAGCGCGCGGCCTCTCACGGGACTCAAGAGGAGGACTGTAGACATGTTAAAAAATATCGGGAATCCGATGAATCGATACTTCAAAGGAATATCATTATTGACCATTGATATATCGAAAAATATTATCGATATTTCGACGGAAAAGACATCGACGCACCAGCAAAAGAAAAGAAAAAAAAATCCGTCGCACATTGTAAATACACCGCCAGCTTTAGGGCTGTACATTTAGGTATTGATTTATTATTACATATTCTGTACATCAACAAGCTAGCAGCCTGCTTATTCCTTTCAGAGCAAGAATTGAAAGAAAGACGATGCACGCTCACGCTTGGCGATAACCACTTTGCTAACAATGGTAACTGTGGCACAATCAAAGGTGTCCGATGGATCCGTCATTTGGTTTCGTCACATATCGGATTTGGCTCGAACACTTCACGTCTACTTCCCTGTCTTTTTTTTCTTTTCATTTATGCAAACGCCAGCGACCTACCAGTTGTAGTGTCAAAATTGAGTGGTGAAGTTGAACGTTGCAGTTTTCAATTGGTAGCGCCGAACGCCGATTACGTCAGCATTTACCCTCAAACGTTTCTGCCCACCGCAAAGACCGATCTTGCCTTTTAGATTTTTATTTATCAGTTTCAGCAATTGTTTTGAAGAATACCGATGTGATAGCGCACTTGTTGCGTTAAAATTTGAACGCAGCTAGTACGCTAATTCTTCACATCGGATATCTTGTTATTCCAGTCACACCCCGGTGCAATCGGACTTTTTTTGCTTCACATAGTCAAAGAGAAAGACTAGACGTAATGAAAGCTCAAGAAGTAGTACGACTTCTTCAGACAGTGAAAGCAAAATTATATTCTACTACAATTTCAAAAGAACAACTTCAAATATTTATCGAAAACTGCGAAAAAATATAATGTACATTAAAAATATTGTCCCTCGATATTGCCATTTCTTTACCGATAGATCACTGAAAAAATATAGCCGAGCCGATATATATCGATATTTTTTGGAAAAATATGGATTAATCGATATTTAATCAAGAGCCCTACCCCGCTCAGGAGGCTAGCTTTACCCACCAGCACGCGTCCAGTCAGCTGCGTCGACAGCTTAAGGTAGGCCAAGGCCAGCGGAAACCGTAAGACCCATGTTTTCACTTCCTGCTAATTACCTCAGTGAATTCAGCATCCATTTTAGAATTAAGAGAAGTTAAAGGAGATCCTCTACAATCATCACCCACCCCCACGAGTAACACAGCACTTTTGCATATACATCGGAATTTACTGTTTAATTAGGTCCTATCGATGGATTAAGTTAAAAAAATGGTTCAAATGGCTCTGAGCACTATGCGACTTAACATCTGAGGTCATCAGTCCCCTAGAACTAAGAACTACTTAAACCTAACTAACCTAAAGACATCACACACAACCATGCCCAAGGCAGGATTCGAACCTGCGACCGTAGCAGTCGCGCGGTTCAAGACTGAAGCGCCTAGAACCGCTCGGCCGCCACCGTCGGCGATGGATTAAGTGCGCTGACTAAAAAGGATAATGACATAGGAGGCTGGCTACGGGCTGACGGGTTTCATGATGTTGCACCCCCTATGGCCTGGACGCATGCAGCGATTTTGTTAGAACCCGTCTGATAAAGCCGTCGTTCCTCTGCAGAGTCAATCCAGTCCCCAACTGTTGTAACTAATTGTACTGGCACTGCGACAGATTTTACGTCCATATTGGTCTCACACAGAACTCAGAATGTCCGCGACGAACCGTAGTACCATCAGAGCTCCCTCAGTCACTACCAGGCATGACATGAAGTCATATCTGACAGCTCCCCATACCATGATGCTATGCGTAACACCTCTCTATCTCTCCAAAACACTGGAAGAATGGGACCTCTACCTGGATCGCCGCCATACGTGCTGACGATGGTCATCTGTGTTAGTGCGTAACCGACATTCATAGCTGAGCAAAATGTGATGCTATTCATCAGCAGCCCATGGTTCTCAGGCACATCACCACATCAAACGCACCTGCTTATATTGCGGTGTCGACGGCAGCATACACTTCAGATGATAATTTTGTAGCGTGGCTGCTGCTCCACAGATCTAGAGCTTTCACAATTTGGCAACACGGCGAAATGGAGGTGTACAATGAGTCCGCTTTCAAACTACATTAGGTGCTGAAACTTCCTGGCAGATTAAAAGTATTTGTCGGACCGAGACTCGAACTCGGGACCTTTGCTATTCGCGGGCAAGTGCTCTACCGACTGAGCTACCCAAGCACAACCCACTAACCGTCCTCACAGCTTTACTTCCTCCAGTAGCTCGTGGAGCACTTGCCCGCGAAGGGCAAAGGTCCCGAGTTCGAGTGTCGACCCGGCACACAGTAATCTGCCAGGAAGTTTCATATCAGCGCACACCCCGCTGCAGACTGAAATTTTCATTTTACACTGAACCACCAAAGAAACTGGTACAGCCGTGCGGAGTGGCCGAGCGGTTCTAGGCGCTACAGTCCGGAACCGCGCGACTGCTACGGTCGCAGGTTCGAATCCTGTCTCGGGCATGGATGTGTGTGATGTCCTTAGGTTAGTTAGGTTTAAGTAGTTCTAAGTTCTAGGGGACTGATGACCTCAGCAGTTAAGTCCCACAGTGCTCAGAGCCATTTGAACCAAACTGGTACAGGCATGCGTATTCAAATACAGAGGCACGTAAACAGGCAGAATAGGGCGCTGCGGTCGGCAATGCTAAGGTAAGACTATAAGTATCTGGCGCAGTTGTTAGATCGGTTACTGCTGTTGCAATGGCAGGTTGTCAAGATTGAAGTGAGTCTTAACGTGGTGTTATAGTCGGCGCACGAGCGATGGGAGACAGCATCTCCGAGATACCAATCAGGTGGGGTTTTTCCCGTACGGCCATTACACGACTCGTGAATATACGTAATACGGTAAAACATCAAATCTCCGACATCGCTGCGACCGGAAAAAAGTCCTAGAAGAACGGGACAAACGACGACTGAAGAGAATCATTCAACGTGACATAAGTGCAACCCTTCCGTATATTGCTGGAGATTTCAATGCTGGACCATGAAGTGTCAGCATGCGAACTATTGAGGGAAACACCATCGATATGGGTTTTCGGAGCCGAAGGCCCACTCGTCTACCCTTGATGACTGCACGTCACAAAGTTTTACGCGTCGCCTGGGCCCGTCAACACCGAAACTGGTGGATGACTGGAAACATGCTGTCTAGTCTGACAAGTGGCGTTTCAAATTGTTTCTAGTGGATGGTCGTGTACTGGTATGGAGACAACTTCATGAAACCATGGACCCTGCGTATCAGTAGAGGACTGTTCAACCTGGTGCAGGTTCTGTAATGATGTGGGGCGTGTGCAGTTGGAGTGACATGGGATCCCAGATACGTCTAGACACGACTCTGACAGGTACGTAAGCATCCTGTCTGATCACCTAATCCATTCATGTCCATTGTCCATTACGACGGACTTGGGCAATTCTTGCACGACATTGCGACACCCCACACGTCCAGAATTGCTACAGAGTGGCTCCATGAACACTCTTCCGATTGTAAACACTTCCGCTGCCCACCAAGCTCCCCAGACCTGAACATTATTGAGCATATCTGGGATGTCTTGCACCGTGCTGTTCAGAAGAGATCTCCACCCCCTCGTACTCATACGGATTTACGGACAGCCCTGGAGGATTCATGGTGTCAGTTCCCTCCAGCACTACTTCAGACATTAGTTGAGTCTATGCCGCGTCGTGTTGCGGCACTTCTGCGTGCTCACTGGGGTCCAACACGATATTAGGGAGATTTACCAGTTTCTTTGGCTATTCAGCGTATGTCAGGTGCTGATAACGCCGTCTCATTTGCGTACCGATATGTCCGTGTCCTTTAACAGCTGACGCTTTTCACAGCCCCTTACATACTCTACCGGGCGCTGTAACAACACTAATCACGAACAATACTGATGTGCTCTTTGGCCGTTCTATCTGCGTCAGAAAACTGCAGCTGTATTCTTTTACATACCCGCGGACGGTGTGTACGAAGATACTTTGATGTGTGGCCACGTCTTCTGGGAGCTACACTTTTGATGTCAGGCCGTGTGTGTGCGCGGTTACGTGGCCACGCAAGTAAGGGCTACAACAGCCCAGTGTGCTCGCGTGCGGGGACCCGCTCTGTGCGGAAGGCGGCGGCCTGTGTGGCTGTTTGCTTATAACTGGCGGAGAGGCGGGTCTGGGCGGCGTTTCGCGACCAGGTGGCCAGACATGTGGCGCCGGGCAGCGACCTCCAGCCCGGCAGGCAGCAGCGAACTGCGAGCCGTCCGCAGTCAAGGTCGCCACGGCAAGCCCCGCTGCCACTGGTCACTCCGTGGACGTAGCGCGAAGACGGGCCGCGTACGACATCTGCCAGATGTCACCCGAGAGCGGCGAGAATTCTGCAGCAGGAAACGTGGTACCAATTATTTATACGGGAAGGAAACCAGATTACAGTTATCGAACTGTCGACGACGACGTCATTAAAGACTGAGAGTAAGCCAGAATTTGCAAAGAAACCTCCAGTGAAAGACGATCCCATTTTGCACCCTAGCTGTTACAAAATCACTCTTATGAGCTGATTTTCGTTGTTTGCCATTTTAGAGTGTGTACCGCCGACCAGAAGGGTCGCAAACACTGGTAGCAGTTACTTCTGTAAAATATCTGGGAGTATGCGTGCGGAACGATTTGAAGTGGAATGATAAATATAAAATTAATTGTTGGTAAGGCGGGTACCAGGTTGAGATTCATTGGGAGAGTCCTTAGCAAATGCAGTCCATCAACAAGGGAGGTGGCTTACAAAACACTCGTTCGACCTATACTTGAGTATTGCTCATCAGTGTGGGATCCGTACCAGATCGGGTTGACGGAGGAAATAGAGAAGGTCCAAAGAAGAGCGGCGCGTTTCGTCACAGGGTTATTTGGTAAGCGTGATAGCGTTACGAAGATGTTTAGCAAACTCAAGTGGCAGACTCTGCAAGAGAGGCGCTCTGCATCGAGGTGTAGCTTACTGTCCAGGTTTCGAGAGGGTGCGTTTCTGGATGAAGTATCGAATATATTGCTTCCCCTACTTATACCTCACGAGGAGATCACGAATGTAAAATTAGAGAGATTCGAGCGCGCAAGGAGGCTTTCCGGCAGTCGTTCTTCCCGCGAACCAAACGCGACTGGAACAGAAAACGGAGGTAATGACAGTGGCACGTAAAGTGCCCTCCACCACACACCGTTGGGTGGCTTGCGGAGTATAAATGTAGATGTAGAAAATGAAATTTGTAACTGTGCAACCTGCCGCGCACGATTAGCCGAGCGGTCTAGGACACTGCAGTCATGGACTGTGCGGTTGATCCCGGCGGAGGTACGAGTCCTCCCTCGGGCATGGTTGCGTGTGTTTGTCCTTAGGATAATTTAGATTAAGTGGTGTGTAAGCTTAGGGACTGATGACCCTAGCAGTTAAGACCCTTAAGATTTCACACACATATGAACATTTTGAACTGTGCAACTTGATACGAAAAACCAGTGTCCTTTTCAAAAGAACCCTCCCAGCATTCGCCTTCGCCATTTGGAGAATTCGCGGAAAACCGAAATGTGGATGGGTGGACGGGGATTTGAACCATCATCCTCCCGAAATACGAATTCAGTGTTTTATTAGTGCACCAATCGTTGGATCGTTGACACATAGGACCCAGGAAAATGAAGAGTTTAATTTTTCTAAATTATATTTATTGACCACTCGGAACATAGTCTTCCCCCCCCCCCCCCCCACAAGCTTTACGCTAGTTCGTTAGTCCCCGCACAATGCATGAAATCCTCTTCAAAACAATTCTTTGAAAGTTAGCACTACCAGTCGTATAACGTGTAATGGAAATGGAAATGAGCGTTTGGCTTCATTGGCCGGGAGGCCCCGTACGGGGCAGGTTCGGCCTCCTTGGTGCAGGTCTTATTACATCCGACGCCACATCGGGCGACCTTCGAGTCAGATGGGGATGAAATGATGATGAAGACAACACAACACCCAATACCTGAGCGAAGAAAATCCCCGACCCAGCCGGGAATCGAACCCGGGCCCCTTAGCACGGCAGTCCGTCACGCTGACCGTTCAGCTATCGGGGCGGACGTATAACGTGTAATGAGCACTGATGAGCCAAAACATCACGATTACCTGCTTAATAGCTTGTTTGCCAGTCTTTGGGACTCAGCGAGGTGGAGGAGTGTTTCGCACTCGGGGTTCGCATTCGGGAGGACGACGGTTCAAATCCACGTCCGGCCATCCTGACTCAGTTTTTTCATGATTTCCCCAAATCCCTTCAGGCACGGCCGATTTCCTTCCGTCATCCGATCGGAGTACGGATGACCTCGCTGTTTGGTCCCCTTCCCAAAATCAACCAACCAACTAACCAACCGTCTTCGGAACGAAATACATTTCTGATTCTGCATATCAGGGATCCTATAGTTTGTTGATAAGTTTGTGGAGGTATGTGGCTTTAGATGTCTACGCACAGGTCACTTTTATTTGTCATCAGACTTCTGACTGGTTTGATGCGACCAGCCACGAATTCCTCTCCTGTGATAACCTCTTCATCTTAGAGTAGCACTTGCAACCTACGTCCTGAATTATTTGCTTGGTGTATTCCAATCTCTGTCTCCCTCTACTGTTTTTGGCCTCTACAGCTCCCTCTAGTACCACGGAAGTCATTCTCTCGTATCTTAACAGATATCCTACCATCCTGTCTCTTCTCCTTATCAGTGTTTTCTACAAATTCTTTTCCTCTCCGATTCCGCATAGAACATCCTCATTCCTTACCGTATCAGTCCACCTAATTTTCAACATTCGTCTGTAGCACCACATCTCAAATGCTTCGATTCTCTTCTGTTCTGGTTATCCCACAGTCCATGTTTCACTACCATACAATGCTGTACTCCAGACGTACATTCTCAGAATTTTCTTCCTCAAGTTAAGGCCGATATTTGATATTAGTAGACTTCTCTTGGCCAGGAATGCCCTTTTTGCCATTATTAGTCTGCCTTTGATGTCCTTCCTGCTCTGTCCGACATAGGATATTTAACGGCGTATGTAGCAGAATTTCTTAACTTCATCTACTTCGTGACCATCAATCCTCTTGAAGTTAAGTTTCTCGCTGTTCTCATTTCTACTACTTCTCATTACCTTCGTCTTTCATCGATTTACTCATTAGACTGTTCATTCCGTTCAGCAGATCATGTAATTCTTCTTCACTTTCAGTCAGGATACCAATGTCATCAGCGCACCGTATCATTCATATCCTTTCTCCTTGAATTTTAATTCCGCTCCCGAACCTTTCTGTTATTTCCATCATTGCTTCCTCAATGTACAGATTGAACAGTGGGGGCGGACGACTGCATCCTTGACTTACGCCCTTTTTAATACGAGCACTTCGTTCTTGGTCGTCCACTCTTATTATTCCCCATACTTTTCTCAGAATTTCGAACATCTTGCACCATTTTACATTTTCGAAAGCTTTTTGCAAGTCGACAAATCCTATGAAAGTGTCTTGATTTTTCTTTAGTCTCGCTTCCGTTATTAACTACAACGTCAGAATTGCCTCTCTCAAGCCTTTACCTTTCCTACAGGTCATGTAGTTCGCGTAAATAACTGGCCGCTGATTTGTGTAAGCGGTGATGGTAGCCGATAGCGACCCAGATGGTTTCCATAGGACTTTCATCAAGCGAATCAGGTCCCCGCGACATCAACGTGAATTCACTATAACGCTCCTCAAACTAATGTAGCACAATTCTGGCACTCAGACACGGACATTTATGCTCTGAAAGAAGACATGGCCGTCGGGGAAGACATCAAGCACGAAGGGATACAGGTGGTTCGCAGCTGTCAGCGTGTCTTCGATTACTACCACAGGTCCCGTGCAAGCGCAAGAGAATGTCTCCCATAGCAAAACATTGCTCCCACCAGCATCCGCCCGTGGGGCGACGCACGTTTCGAACCGCCGTTCTCCTCGATGACGGCGTTTGTGAAGACGACCATCGACATAGTGCAGAAAAAATGTGATTCACCCGATCTGCAGTAGGGCTGTGGACATACGAGGGCTATTCGGAAAATGAGGAAACCACAGTGAAAATCAAAACTGTTTTATTTGCAGCAGTTAGCTTCAACTTCCAGCTTCTTATCTCCATAGTCGCCGATCCGATTTAGACGTTTGTCGTAGCGTTGTACCAACTTTCCAATACCCCCGTTATAGAAGGCAGCCGCCAGTGCTTTCCACCAATTCTCTACGCTGGCCTACAGCTCGTTGTCTGTGCCAAAATGTTGTCTTCATAGCCAGCAGAGATGAAACTCAGAGGGAGACAATTACGAGCTGTACAGTGGGTAATCAAACATTTCCAACTGCAAACGATGCAGGAGCATCTTCATTGTCCCTGCAGAATGCGGCTGAGAATTGACTTGAAGAAGAAAACGCACGACAGTTATGTAATGTTGGCTGCTTAGCTTCAGGCGAAATTTCCCACCAGGCACTCGTACTTGGCGGGAGACGCTATTCTTCTACATATCTTTATGTGCTCCCTGTGTTCTCATAACTAAAAAGAAAGATGTCATGCGATCGACAGGTATACTAGAGATACTGCCCAACAAACCTATGCAAAACGTCATCAGATTTTCACTGTGGTTTCCATTTCGCGACCGATTGTTCCATACTTTCCGAATAACCCTCGTATAACGTGTTCGAACATTGTCAATTAACTCCGAAGAAAACGGTCTGTTAACACATAGTCAACACGGATTCAGACATTTCATAATTATGAAACACAACTAGTTCTTTATTCGCATGGAGTAATGAGTACTACTGATAGGGGATCAATTTTATTCCATATTTCTATATTTCCAAATGGCTTTTGACATCATTCCTCACAAGAGACATCGCTTCAAATTGCGTGGCTATGGTATATCGTCGCAGTTGTGCGAGTGGATTCGTGATTTCCCCTCAGAAAGGTACAGTTCATAGTAACTGACAGAAAGTCATCGAGTAAAACAGAAGTGATATCTGACGTTCCTCAAGGAAATTTTATAGGCCCTCTGCTGTTCCCAGTCTATATAATCGATTTATGAGACGATCTAAATAGCCCTATTATATTGTTTGCAGCTGACGCTGTCGTACACCGTCCAATAAAGGCATTAGAAGATGGAAACTAACTTCAAAGTGACTTAGACACGATATCTGTAAGGTGCAAAAAGTGGCAATTGACTCCAACTAATGTAAAGTGTGAGGTCATCCATAAGAGTACTAAAAACGAAATCCGTTAAACTTCGATTACACGACATATCACAGAAATGTAAAGGTTTTTAGGTGAGTTAAATGCCTGGAAATTACAATTCCAAACCACTTAAAATGGAATGCTCACATAGATAATACTGTGGGGAAGGTAAACCAGAGGCTGCGTTTTATTGGCAGAACACTTAGAAGATGCAACAGGTCTGCTAAAGAGACTGCTTACAATACGCTTGTCCGTCCGTTGCTAGAGTACTGCTGTGTGGTATGGGATACTTATCAGAGAGGGTTGTAGGAGGACAAAAAGAAAGTTCGAACAAGGATAGCTCGTTCCGTATCACTGTGAAATAGGGAAAGAATGTTACGCATATGATAAGTGACTTGGGATGGTTTTGGTTGCAAAGAGATCTTCTCACGAAATTTCAGTCATGAACTTTCTCGTCCGAATCCGAAAATATTTTACTGTCACCAACCTACATGCGAGGTGTGTGAGAAAAGTAATGAGACTGATTTTTTTTATTACGCAAAGTTTTTATTTTCTTCAAACGATAGTACTGTCCCCTTGAAAGTAGTTCCCTTAGGCAGCTATACTCAGGCGGAGTCGTTGTTCCCAATCTTGACAGCAGCGCTGAAACTCTGTAACTGGTAAGCCCTTTAACATATCGATAACATTCTTTTGAATGTTCTCCAGTCCCAAAATGATGTCTTTTTAAGACATTTCTCAATTTCGGGAAAATAAAAAAATCTCAAAAGGACTCACACCAGGTGACTAGGGGGACTGTGGAACAACAGGAATGCACTTTGAGGTCAAAAATTCCGTGATGGAAGTGGCCGTGTGGCGTGTGGTGTTGTCATAATACAGCAGCCACTTGTCTACAGTTTCCAATCTCACTCTATTCACCCTTTTCCTGAGTCTTTCAAGCACATCTTTTTAAAATACTTGGTTGACAGTTCGTCTTCAAGAAAGTAATTCCTTATACAGGATGCACCTACATCAAAAAAGCAGTCATCTCTGATTTGCTCATTCCAGTTTGTTGGTCGAGGAGACGTCTTAGTGTGCTATTCCTCACTTTGCCGCTTTGCCTCAGGACAGTATTCAAAACTCCAAACGTATCACCTGTAATCACACGCCTGAACCATTCGTGATCATTGGTAATTGTCTCATGATCAACACACAAGTTTCTCCGATCGTCCTTCTGCTCAGTAGTGAGATTTCTCGACGCCTTT
The DNA here is from genome assembly GCF_023864275.1 of Schistocerca cancellata. Classification (NCBI taxonomy): domain Eukaryota; kingdom Metazoa; phylum Arthropoda; class Insecta; order Orthoptera; family Acrididae; genus Schistocerca; species Schistocerca cancellata. The sequence goes on from NC_064632.1 coordinate 159,692,904, forward strand.
CTGGCAAAAAACGTTTCGCATGTGCAAAACATCAGTCAAAGTTTGATTCACGGAGGAAGTGTGTAATAGGTCACCCATCATCCTTATGTTAAATGTCAATCTGATCTCAGGAGAGTATGCACACGTTCAATGTTTTCGTCGGTTTTTGAAGCTGAAGATCTCCCTGAGAGAGGTTAATCTTCAACGTCAGCGTCAGCGAAAAACTTGTGCTCTTGATATTAGATGTTCCCCACATATTTCTTTCGACATTTAAAGGTCACACTCACGGATTCCCTAGTTCAACACAAAAAGTGGTGTCATAACGTTGCTCTAAATTCTTCTGTTTCATTTTCGTAATGCATAACAAAAACATAACATCGCTTATGGTGCTCTCAAAAATAATGTGATGTACGGAGATACAACTCCGACTGAGCATCTGGAGCGGATGAAAACATCTGTCTACACAAGTAGAACAACACAGCTCTGCAGCTCGCTCGCAGCACTGTCAGTCTCATTTATTTTATCACACACCTCGTAGAGAGAACTGACCTTCATAATAAAATTAGACCTCGTCCGGAGAGGTTTCAGTATTCATTTTTGCCAAGTGCTGTTAGAGAGCGGACGGAACAGAAATACACTGAAGCTCCAAAGAAATTGGTATAGGCATTAGTATTCAAATACAAAGATATGCAACACAGGCAGAAAACGGCATTATGCTCGGCAACGCCTATACTATATAAGACAAATGTCTGGCGCAGATGTTAGAATGGTTACTGCCGCTATAATGGCAGGTTATCAAGATATAAGTGAGTTTGAACGTGGTGCACGACCGATGGGACACAGCATCTCCAAGGTAGCGATGAAGTGGAGATTTTTCCGGACGACCATTACAGGGGTGTACCTCGAATATCAGGAATCCGGTAAAACATCAAATCTCCGACGTCGCTGCGGCCGGAAAAAGATCTTGCAATAACGGGACCAACGACAACTGAAGAGAATCGTACAGCTTGGCAGAAGTGCAACCCTTCCTCAAACTGCTGCAGATTTCAGTGCTGGGCCATCAACAAGTGGCAGCGTGCGAACCATTTAACGAAACATCATCGATATGGGTTTTCGGAGCCAAAGGCCCACCCAAGTACCCTTGAGGACTGCACGATACAAAAGTTTATGCCTCGCCTGGGCCCGTCAACGCCGATATTGGACTGTTGGTTCAAAAAAATGGCTCTGAGCACTATGGGACTTAACATCTGAGGTCATCAGTCGCTTAGAACTACTTAAACCTAACTACCCTAAGGACATCATACACATCCATGCCCGAGGCAGGATTCGACCCTGCGACCGTAGCGGTCGCGCGGTTCCAGACTGAAGTGCCTAGAACCGCTCGGCCACACTGGCCGGCGGACTGTTGGTGACTGGAAACATGTTGCTTGGTCGGACGAGTCTGGTTTCAATTTGTGTCGAGTTGATGGACGTGTATGGGTATGGAGACAACTTCATGAATCCATGGACCCTGCATGTGAGCAGGCGTCTGTTCAAGCTGATGGAGGCTCTCTAATGGTGTGGGGCGTGTGCAGTTGGAGTGATATAGGATCCTTGAAACGTCTGGATACGACTAACAGGTGACACGTATGTAAGCATCCTGTCTGATCAGCTGCATTCATCCATGTCCATTGTGCATTCCGACGGACTTGGGCAATTCCAGCATGACAATGTGACACCCCACACGTCCAGAATTGCTACAGAGTGTCTCCAGGAACACTCTTCTGAATTTATACACTTGCATTGGCCACCAAACTCCCCAGACATGAACATTATTGAGCATATCTGGGATGGCCTGCAACGTGCTGTTCAGAAGAGATCTCCACCCTCTCGTAATCTTACGGACTGGTGGTCTCACTTCCCTCCAGCACTAGTTCAGGCATTAATCGAGTGCATGCCACGTGTGTTGCGGCACATCTGCTTGCTCGCGGAGGTCCTACTCGATATTAGACAGGCGTACCAGTTTCTTTGGCTCTTCAGTGCAGTCTAAATGAGGTTCGATGAATCCTCTGTCAGGAATTCTGAATAGTAGAGTAGTCGTACAGATGCCGTCGTTTGTGACCAGAATGACGCGGGCAGGGATGCGTGGCAGGAGACAAAGCCTGGAGATCGGACCAGACTGCAGTACTGCCGCGCTGCAGCGTTGTGTGCGTGCGTGTGCCAGCACGACCGCCGCCCACAGCGCCGCCCACGGTCCCGCAATCCGGCCGCCGGTCGCCGATTGCCGCCGCTGACTCGGTGCCCAGAGCGCCGGCTCTGACTGTGCGCCGGCGTCGCCCACGCGCGGCCCACAACTTCCTCTTCCGCCGCCCAACGCGACAGCTGCCTCGTTCTGGGCAACGCCGCATCCTCCTCAGGATCTGCCTTTTGGACTCCGTCCCAGAACCGCTGTAGACTCTGGAATGTAGCCAGCAGCACAAAAGCGGAACGACATAAAAAGTAGAGTAACACAGAATAGAGGGGAATTATGGCCAAAATAAATCTGCCGGTATCAAAAATTGGACTTAATTTTGGGAAAAAATTTCTGTGTATAATAATGAATGAAAGAGGGTCCGTCTTTGACACGAATATACTTTTTGTTTTGTTAACTACCCAAATATATTCACCACAGCTGTGGCACCGTGAGTGTGAATTTTTTGCTTTATTGCTTCTTTTATTTACGTTATGTGTGCCTTGTGGTTGGTATCAGAACTCAGCCAGAAGCCTAAATTAATACATGATACCGTTAGTGCTGTATTTGACTTGTCCAGAGCAATACTTGGTTTTCACATATCTGCTAAATGTGTTTTATTCTTGTTTTTATGTTTAAAATAATCTGGGGACATCGGTAAAAATTTTTGTGAGACTTTGGTATGGAGAAATATTTAATGTGGTGTGTTATTCATACACTGTATTACGTATTTTAATAGCCTATTTTAACGAGGACAAAAATTAAGTGAACACTAGAGCGCCCTAAATATATGTTTGAGGTAAACCACATCTGTAAAGGTTTTTTTTAAATTACCGCTACCAGTCATAAACTTTGTCAACTATTGTATTACTTATTTATTTAGTGACATGTTTAGAGGTAAATCTCATCTTCAGGCTAAATGGCATTACAAAATCTACTTTAAAATAGGCCCATACTGATGTTACATAGTCTTTTCGTAAATGCTGGGGTCATCCTGTGAAAGAAGAGAAAACTTAGTAAGGGGTGATGTCACTTTGGAAGCTGGACTGATGTTTGCACGAAAATGTTTTGTAACGGTCACTCACTTTTTTCTTCTGGCGTGGCAGTTTCGTAGTGATGTGCTCGCGTCCGTGCTTCTCCTGGTCACCGCTCACAAATTGTCACTAACATAGCAGTAACTTGGAAACACGATCACTAACAGTTCTGTAGTACAGTGGACAAGATGGCGATCGAAAAACAGCTGGTTTCGATTTGACTATCGATTTGTCGATCAATGTAGCGTGAGCAGTGGTGTGGGCAGTGACCAGGAGAAGCACGGAAATTGAGGCATCCCAGCACATCACTACGAGACTGCCACGACAGAAGAAAAAAAGTGAGTGACCGTTACAAAACATTTCGTGCAAACATCAGTCCAGCTTCCAAAGTGACATCACCCCTTACTAAGTTTTCTCTTCTTCCACAGGATGACCCCAGCATTTACGAAAAGACTATGTAACATCATTATGGCCCTATTTTAAAGTAGTTTTTGTAATGCCATTTAGCCTGAAGATGAGGTTTACCTCTAAACATGTTGCTAAATAAATAAGTAATACAATAGTTGGCAAAGTTTATGACTGGTAGCGGTAATTTAAAAAAAAAGACCTTTACGTATTTCTTGAGACAGTCACGGTCAAAAATAGTCAAAATGGCTTCAAAAAACCATATCTGATTGCTTCAAATTTTAAGTGTGTATTGGTATGAGACTAGCATGGAACTGAACTGGTTGATTTATGCAACAGAAAGAGCTTCACAAATTGAGCAAATCAATGAAGTGTTGGTCCAGCCCCGGCCATTATACAGGCAGTAATTCGGCGGGGCATTGATTGTAGAGTTGTTGAGTGTCTTTCTTAGGGATATGGTGACAAATTCTGTCTAACTGGCGCGTTAGATCGTGTAAATCCCGAGTTGGTTCGAGGGCTCCATCACTCCTGACTGTAGGACTGTATGGCGGGTGACTTCAGGTTGACATCCCAACGCTATCCGGGGCAGCTACAGACACACTGTGCTGCTCATCGGGGCTCAGTTCGAAGCGGGACTCATCACTGAAAACAATTCTACTCCAATCATTGAGATTCCAGGCCGAAAACGTATCTGGAGATGTCCCGGACAGCAGGGGGCTACAAACCTCATTGTCGCCCCCCATATGGCCAGACAAACTGGAGTGATGTTCGGGGATGGCATTTTATCTCATAGCAGGACCGCTTTGGTTGTCATCCGCAGCACCCTTACGGCATGTCGATGATGTTCTACACTCCATTTTGTTGCATTTCTTGGCAAGCCATCCTGGCCTTGAATTTCGACAAGATAATGCCCGCCCACACACGGCGAGAGTTGTCCTGCTTGTCTTCGAGCTTGACAACCACTAACTTGGCCAATAACGTCGCCGGATCTCTCCCCAGCAGGGAACGTTGGAAGCTTGTGGGTGGGGCGCTCGAACCAACTGGGAATTTACGCGACTTAATGCGCAAGTTGGACAGGAAGACATCCAACAACTCTATCAATCAGTGCCAAGCCGAATTACTGCTTGCATAAAGGTCAGAGGTGGGCCAACGCGTTATTGACTTGCTCAATCCGTGAAGCTATTTCTCTTGAATCGCCCAATTTTTCTGAAATTGTAATAATTTGTTCGTCCATACATACTTGTATACATCGCATTTACAGATTTCCCTCCCATTCGGATAATTCCTGCATGGTGCGTCGTTCCTTTTTTGTCTTAGCATTATGGAATGATAGATCAGCAGGCTCATGGCAAACCTCTTATTTCAATGACAGAAAACAAATTGTATAAGTTCCATAATAACACAATCTCATAAGAATACGTACTCAGAAATTGAAGCAGTCAGACATGGTATACAAGCTTCTACAGGGTGAATATTAATAAAACCGACAAACTACAGTAACAGATTCTGTGACCTGGTAGTCAAGGAAGGCAGAATTCGGTTGCAATTGTGGACGGAGCCGTAATCATTTACTGTTGGTTCCCTTTTGCAATTACACACATTTATTTTTAAAACGGTAATTCCAGACTCAGCAATAAACAAAGATATCACACAGTATTAATGAAGGAATAAACAATTGCGTAATTCCAGAATGAGATTTTCACTCTGCAGCGGAGTATGCGCTGATATGAAACTTCCTGGCAGATTAAAACTGTGTGCCCGACCGAGACTCGAACTCGGGACCTTTGCCCATCGCGGGCAAGCGCACACTCCGCTGCAGAGTGAAAATCTCATTCTGGAAACATCCCCCAGGCTGTGGCTAAGCCATGTCTCCGCAGTATCCTTTCTTTCAGGAGTGCTAGTTCTGCAAGGTTCGCAGGAGAACTTCTGTAAAGTTTGGAAGGTACGAGACGAGATACTGTCAGAAGTAAAGCTGTGAGTTCCGGGCGCTAGTCGTGCTTCGGTAGCTCAGACGGTAGACCGCTTGCCCGCGAAGGGCAAAGGTCCCGAGTTCGAGTCTCGGTCGGGCAGACAGTTTTAATCTGCCAGGAAGTTTCATAATTGCGTAATTAATAGTGCTTTCAGTGTGTTACATTTTACCAAATGAGCATAAAATACAGACACAGAAAAAAATGTTTTAAAAACAAGTCAATATGATCCCAGTTAGAATTTTAAGGCAAGTAACCACAGTCACGGCTGAAGGCCTTTAACGCCAAGTACGGCAACTACAAAAAATTTAACAAACATACTGTAAAAGGCAACTGATCAGCAAACGGATGAGATAAAATGATGGTAAACTTGGTAGCACAACCATTTAAACCTGCTGTAACGTCAAGAATGACAATTATATAAAAACTTTAAAAAACATACAGTAAATCTGCAAATACAACAGCAAAAATTAATTTAAAAGGACAAGCAACTGATCACCAAACAAGTGAGACAGAAGATGGTAAACTTGGTAGAAAAATCATTTAAACCTGCTGTGACGCCAAGAATGGCAATTATATAAAGAATTTAGAAACATACAATGAAACAGCTAATACAATAATAAAACACAAGGGTCAGTCACAGACAGTGCGCCAGGAATCTACTTCTGAGTAGGCCCAGCAAAAACACTTTCGCTAGCAATGAGATAGGCGGCCAAGAGTTGCATTCACTTCACAAGATGGTATCTCACACTAGTGGCAGTCTAACGAATGAATAATGATAATCTTGATGACGCTACCTAACGTCCAATAAACAAACGGCAAAGATATAAAAATATGCCAAAGCTGGAACTGGCGCTCTGGAATCCGCCCGCAGAATACTATGCTTAGAGTGCCCGTAACGGAAAGGGATCACTACCATCAGAGCAGAAGAATCGCCAACCAACCTACAATCAAGAAAGCTGTCAAAACTACACGCCTCACTGGACAGCGGCGGCAAGGCGAGGCAACGTACACTGGCGTTACATACACTAACCCCCACGGCAAGTAACTGGGGCGTTAACGCCCACGAGGCAGGAAAAATACCGCTGGTTGAACTTAACAAATAGTAACAAACTGAACGCAATAAATAGTAATTAGAAGTCCAGGGAAGCTAATCAGATCCGCCTTCCTCAAGTACTCCACTCGCTGCTCTTTGCCTCGGCAACACTATGAACAGCAACACGAATCCAAGTCACTGGAGAAACGCGAGATCTCACAATGGTGGAGGTTTCTCTACTTGAATCCAAATTCACTCAACTTAAAACTTGCAGCATCCGGTTTACGACGAGGTCGTGAACCCTCGTGACCACAGGCCCTCGATCTGGCAGTCCATGTGCGCTGCCAGCAGTCCCAGCGTGTTGCCACACTGCACGGACTTGGCTCCTCCTGAGTCCCCAACCAAACTCCGTACTGACACGACCCGGAAGAACCACGACGTCGCCCCAAAGATAGGGCCACAGTTACTACATATCGATAACCGCCGCTGCTGCCACTAGCGGACAGGCAACGCTTGCGAAACCAAATGGTGCCAGTCAACACGAGAAGAAGAAACAACCGCAACCATGTCAACTAAACGATGCGGTCTGGCCTCCACAGAGGACAGAAACCTACGAACAACATCGGTAGCTCCGTGAGGCTATTTGCAGATGACACGGTTGTCTACAAGAAAGTAGCAACATCAGAAGACTCGTACGTACTCCAGGAAGACCTGCAGAGGATTAATGCATGGTGCGACAGCTGGCAGCTTTCCCTAAACGTAGATAAATGTAATATAATGCGCATACATAGGGGCAGAAATCCATTCCAGTACGATTATGCCATAGGTCGTAAATCATTGGAGGCGGTAACGACCGTAAAATACTTAGGAGTTACTATCCGGAGCGATCTGAAGTGGAATGATCACATAAAACAAATAGTGGGAAAAGCAGGCGCCAGGTTGAGATTCATAGGAAGAATTCTAAGAAAATGTGACTCATCGACGAAAGAAGTAGCTTACAAAACGCTTGTTCGTCCGATTCTTGAGTATTGCTCATCAGTATGGGACCCTTACCAGGTTGGATTAATAGAAGAGATAGACATGATCCAGCGAAAAGCAGCGCGATTCGTCATGGGGACATTTAGTCAGCGCGAGAGCGTTACGGAGATGCTGAACAAGCTCCAGTGGCGGACACTTCAAGAAAGGCGTTACGCAATACGGAGAGGTTTATTATCGAAATTACGAGAGAGCACATTCCGGGAAGAGATGGGCAACATATTACTACCGCCCACATATATCTCGCGTAATGATCACAACGAAAAGATCCGAGAAATTAGAGCAAATACGGAGACTTACAAGCAGTCGTTCTTTCCACGCACAATTCGTGAATGGAACAGGGAAGGGGGGATCAGATAGTGGTACAATAAGTACCCTCCGCCACACACCGTAAGGTGGCTCGCGGAGTATAGATGTAGATGTAGATGTAGAACAGCACCAATGAGAGCCGCAGCACGGCTCATATTCTCGACTGGAAATTGAGGAGAAAAGGTCCCCTGAGCATGTGTTTGGAGATTCATCGTTGACACGGTAGATGGCGCTGACGAGTGGCAGTTGCTCTGACCACATGCCATGCGTTCCTTGTGTGTCCAGGGCTGTGGGATTGACGCAGCTTATTGCAAATAGCAGAATGGTCCGGTATTCATGTTGGGACTAAGCTGAGATGGTGTTTGTGTATGGCCAAGAAGATGGAAACGGTCGAGAGGCAGCACGGCTATACCAAAACAAGTACCCTCTCGGACACCAACAACATCACATAACATTTCAAGCCCTTTTTGGGCGTTTGTGTGATCTTAGGCCTTTCAGGCAGATGAACGTGCATGGAGGAGGCGAACAGGGCTCTACAGGAAATTGAGACTAACTCTAGTACAAGCTCCAGTGAAGCGGCCCACCAACATTGTGTAAGCCAGAGTATGATTACGTGTATCCTGTATGACAACCGCATCCCATGGAAGCCACTTTGAACATCGGTTGTGACATGGAAGCGATGCAGTTCTGTACTGTGTTCGGGGGCGATTTGTTGTCGTTGCACGCACACTGTCCATTTCCGAAGACATGCTGAGAGGGTCTTTTTCTCACCATTTCCAGTCAGGAATTCGTCACTGCAGTTCGTAGATTTTATTATCGTTCACCCTATATTTAGAGTCTTCTACTCTTCACTTAACGTTTTCTTGATAAAATAGCCTACAAAAACGCCCAACGCAATGTATGAAAGCAAACCACATCAAATATACCAAAGCCGCACAAAAATTTCACCCATGTCCACAGATCATCTTAAATTAAATAAAAGGTAACAAAAAACAACAAAACACATTTAGCAGACACGTGAAAAGCAAGAACTGCTCTGGACAAGTCAAATACGGCAACGACGGCATTGCGTTTTAATTTGGACTTGTGGCTGATTTTCGTTGGCAGCCACACGGCACACATAATGTAAAAAAAGAAACAATAAAATGAAACATCCTTCTGAGGATGCCACAACTGTGGTGAAAGATGTCTGGATATTAAACAAAAAAAACTTGTTTCCGCGCCAAAGCAGGACCCTCTTTCATTTATTATTATTCTCAGAAATTTCTTTCTTGAAATTAAGTCCGATTTTTTATATTAGCATACTTCTTTTGGCCATGATTCCCCTCTTTGTCGTGTTACTATACTTTTTATATCCTTTCTTCGTGCGTTATGTGCAATTTTGTTTCGTATCTAGCACAACTGCTACAATTTGTTACTTCGTGGGTTAGTTCCCATATTTTTTCTGTCAGAAAATTAAATTCTTGACTTATTTAGATAATTGTGGGATACTTTTCGCATTTATCTGCCCTCGCTCTCTTCGAGATTGTGTGGATGACAGTTTTCCAAAAGTCTGATTGTGTATCTCTAGACCCATAGACCCTACAGACCAATTTGAACATCGTCTGGTTGTCACTTAATAGTCTTTTGGTTGCCATTACGCCCCCACCGGTTTCAAAAACTCGAAAGGATTGTTGTTTCTGCCTTCCGTCTTACTTTTGTTCCCCGCATTTTATCATTAGTACCTTCATAATTACAAAAAGTGAACTCTAGTCAACTTTGTCGAAACCTTTCTCTAAATCTACAAATGCTGTTAACGTAGGCTCTCCTTTTTTCAGTCTACCTTTTAAAATAAGTGGTATTGTCAATACTGCCTCGCACGTTCCAACATTTCGCCAGTAACGAAACTAATCTTCCCAAGTCGGCTTTTACCAGTCGTGCTACTTGTCTGTAGACATGTCGCGTTTGTGTTTTGGAAATGACACCTGTCATCATCTGTTTCCTTTAATACTGGCATTATTACATTCTTCTTGAATGATTGGATTAATTTCTTTCTTTTGAAGTCTGAGGATATTTCGTCCATATTATACATCTTACATATCAGGTGCAGCCGTTTTGCCTGTGTTGGTTTTCCCAAGGATCTTAATAATTCTGAACTAAACCACCTGTTCCAGGTGTATTGTTTCGACTTGGGTGCTCTGTCAAATTCTAGTCAGCATAATATCTCCTTTCTCATTTTCACCCAGTTTATCTTCTCTTGCATAATAATGTCTTCAAGATAATTCCCATTATATAGGCTTTATGTAGGATTTAATGGGTTAAGTGCAAATACTTCTATTAGTGACTATGAATAGTGTCATGAACAACATTACATTAAGTACACTCCTGGAAATTGAAATAAGAACACCGTGAATTCATTGTCCCAGGAAGGGGAAACTTTATTGACACATTCCTGGGGTCAGATACATCACATGATCACACTGACAGAACCACAGGCACATAGACACAGGCAACAGAGCGTGCACAATGTCGGCACTAGTACAGTGTATATCCACCTTTCGCAGCAATGCAGGCTGCTATTCTCCCATGGAGACGATCGTAGAGATGCTGGATGTAGTCCTGTGGAACGGCTTGCCATGCCATTTCCACCTGGCGCCTCAGTTGGACCAGCGTTCGTGCTGGACGTGCAGACCGCGTGAGACGACGCTTCATCCAGTCCCAAACATGCTCAATGGGGGACAGATCCGGAGATCTTGCTGGCCAGGGTAGTTGACTTACACCTTCTAGAGCACGTTGGGTGGCACGGGATACATGCGGACGTGCATTGTCCTGTTGGAACAGCAAGTTCCCTTGCCGGTCTAGGAATGGTAGAACGATGGGTTCGATGACGGTTTGGATGTACCGTGCACTATTCAGTGTCCCCTCGACGATCACCAGTGGTGTACGGCCAGTGTAGGAGATCGCTCCCCACACCATGATGCCGGGTGTTGGCCCTGTGTGCCTCGGTCGTATGCAGTCGTGATTGTGGCGCTCACCTGCACGGCGCCAAACACGCATACGACCATCATTGGCACCAAGGCAGAAGCGACTCTCATCGCTGAAGACGACACGTCTCCATTCGTCCCTCCATTCACGCCTGTCGCGACACCACTGGAGGCGGGCTGCACGATGTTGGGGCGTGAGCGGAAGACGGCCTAACGGTGTGCGGGACCGTAGCCCAGCTTCGTGGAGACGGTTGCGAATGGTCCTCGCCGATACCCCAGGAGCAACAGTGTCCCTAATTTGCTGGGAAGTGGCGGTGCGGTCCCCTACTGCACTGCGTAGGATCCTACGGTCTTGGCGTGCATCCGTGCGTCGCTGCGGTCCGGTCCCAGTTCGACGGGCACGTGCACCTTCCGCCGACCACTGGCGACAATATCGATGTACTGTGGAGACCTCACGCCCCACGTGTTGAGCAATTCGGCGGTACGTCCACCCGGCCTCCCGCATGCCCACTATACGCCCTCGCTCAAAGTCCGTCAGCTGCACATACGGTTCACGTCCACGCTGTCGCGGCATGCTACCAGTGTTAAAGACTGCGATGGAGCTCCGTATGCCACGGCAAACTGGCTGACACTGACGGCGGCGGTGCACAAATGCTGCGCAGCTAGCGCCATTCGACGGCCAACACCGCGGTTCCTGGTGTGTCCGCTGTGCCGTGCGTGTGATCATTGCTTGTACAGCCCTCTCGCAGTGTCCGGAGCAAGTATGGTGGGTCTGACACACCGGTGTCAATGTGTTCTTTTTTCCATTTCCAGGAGTGTATTTACATCGTGGTCAGACTAATAATTAAAGCCATTACAAGTTGTATGTTTTTAAGTTGGTTAGTACTTCCAAGTTGATGTGGCAAGAGCAAGGCATTAATTCTTTTCTCCCCACAGGCAGTAGATCAGATGTTGAAGTGTGGACACGTGACGCAAAGCAGTTAGTCTATACCAACAAGCTTAGTCCACTTAGTTGTGCAACACGACTGTGCAGAAAACATCAGGTCGGAAAATTTGTGACGTGTTTGTGGGAAGGCTGTCCGATGCAGAGAAAAAACAACCAACACATTGATGTGTGTACATATTAAGGTATCTGCACTTATACCCAATACGCTCTGTATACGGGGTGTTACAAAAAGGTACGGCCAAACTTTCAGGAAAAATTCCTAGCACACAAAGAAAGAAAATATGTTATGTGGACATGTGTCCGGAAACGCTTACTTTCCATGTTAGAGCTCATTTTATTACTTCTCTTCAAATCACATTAACCATGGAATGGAAACACACAGCAACAGAACGTACCAGCGTGACTTCAAACACTTTGTTACAGGAAATGTTCAAAATGTCCTCCATTAGCGAGGATACATGCATCCCCCCCTCCGTCGCATGGAATACCTGATGCGCTGATGCAGCCCTGGAGAATGGCATATTGTATCACAGCCGTCCACAATACGAGCACGAAGAGTCTCTACATTTGGTACCGGGGTTGCGTAGACAAGAGCTTTCAAATGCCCCCATAAATGAAAGTCAAGAGGGTTGAGGTCAGGAGAGCGTGGAGGCCATGGAATTGGTCCGCCTCTACCAATCCATCGGTCACCGAATCTGTTGTTGAGAGGCGTACGAACACTTCGACTGAAATGTGCAGGAGCTCCATCGTGCATGAACCACATGTTGTGTCATACTTGTAAAGGCACATGTTCAACATTATCTTCCTTCAATTGGGCCAACTGGCGGTGAATCGAGGAAGTACAGTACATACTGACGAAACTAAAATGAGCTCTAACATGGAAATTAAGCATATCTTTTCTTTATTTGTGTGTGAGGAATGTTTCCTGAAAGTTTGGTCGTACCTTCTTGTAACACCCTGTATATGGGTATATTACTTCTGCAGATCAGGATTTCGTTGTTTGCTTAATAGTGGTTTACTGTCTCAGCTCTTAATATTCGTACAGATGCGTCTTTTTTTTCAGAAGTATCTTTAATTATGTATAAGGGACATTTATATTTTCTATTGTTACGCTTTTTACATTTGTGCTGTAGCAAATCCTGAATTGCCATTTTGCAGTTTGTGTTAATTTAATTTTACAGGCATCCATATTCCTTTTTTGTTTTAATAAAAGCAGCCCATATCACATATAATTATATATTTTAACTGTGGAAAGCGGTTTCGGTCTACACGACCAATTTCAGACCAAAAGCTTAAGATGATGTTAGCTCAGGGAACATATCATCATCTTGAGCCTTTGATCTGAAGATGATCGTATAGACGGAAACTGTTTTCCAGAATTAAAAATAAATAATTTATTTCATTAGGGACTACTTTTTATGAAAATACACTCCTGGAAATGGAAAAAAGAACACATTGACACCGGTGTGTCAGACCCACCATACTTGCTCCGGACACTGCGAGAGGGCTGTACAAGCAATGATCACACGCACGGCACAGCGGACACACCAGGAACCGCGGTGTTGGCCGTCGAATGGCGCTAGCTGCGCAGCATTTGTGCACCGCCGCCGTCAGTGTCAGCCAGTTTGCCGTGGCATACGGAGCTCCATCGCAGTCTTTAACACTCGTAGCATGCCGCGACAGCGTGGACGTGAACCGTATGTGCAGTTGACGGACTTTGAGCGAGGGCGTATAGTGGGCATGCGGGAGGCCGGGTGGACGTACCGCCGAATGCTCAACACGTGGGGCGTGAGGTCTCCACAGTACATCGATGTTGTCGCCAGTGGTCGGCGGAAGGTGCACGTGCCCGTCGACCTGGGACCGGACCGCAGCGACGCACGGATGCACGCCAAGACCGTAGGATCCTACGCAGTGCCGTAGGGGACCGCACCGCCACTTCCCAGCAAATTAGGGACACTGTTGCTCCTGGGGTATCGGCGAGGACCATTCGCAACCGTCTCCATCAAGCTGGGCTACGGTCCCGCACACCGTTAGGCCGTCTTCCGCTCACGCCCCAACATCGTGCAGCCCGCCTCCAGTGGTGTCGCGACAGGCGTGAATGGAGGGACGAATGGAGACGTGTCGTCTTCAGCGATGAGAGTCGCTTCTGCCTTGGTGCCAATGATGGTCGTATGCGTGTTTGGCGCCGTGCAGGTGAGCGCCACAATCAGGACTGCATACGACCGAGGCACACAGGGCCAACACCCGGCATCATGGTGTGGGGAGCGATCTCCTACACTGGCCGTACACCACTGGTGATCGTCGAGGGGACACTGAATAGTGCACGGTACATCCAAACCGTCATCGAACCCATCGTTCTACCATTCCTAGACCGGCAAGGGAACTTGCTGTTCCAACAGGACAATGCACGTCCGCATGTATCCCGTGCCACCCAACGTGCTCTAGAAGGTGTAAGTCAACTACCCTGGCCAGCAAGATCTCCGGATCTGTCCCCCATTGAGCATGTCTGGGACTGGATGAAGCGTCGTCTCACGCGGTCTGCACGTCCAGCACGAACGCTGGTCCAGGTGGAAATGGCATGGCAAGCCGTTCCACAGGACTACATCCAGCATCTCTACGATCGTCTCCATGGGAGAATAGCAGCCTGCATTGCTGCGAAAGGTGGATATGCACTGTACTAGTGCCGACATTGTGCATGCTCTGTTGCCTGTGTCTATGTGCCTGTGGTTCTGTCAGTGTGATCATGTGATGTATCTGACCCCAGGAATGTGTCAATAAAGTTTCCCCTTCCTGGGACAATGAATTCACGGTGTTCTTATTTCAATTTCCAGTAGTGTATTATGGGCAAGCAAATGAAACCAGACAGATGGGAAATAGAAAGTAAACTGTTTATTAATGCAAAAGTAATCGCCATAACTGTTAATAAATTTATCCCTCTGTGAGACAAGACGGTCAATTCCTTCGCGGAAAATTGTTTTTTGTTGCATATGGAAATATGATTGTAGCGAGGCGTGCATCTCCTCGCCTGAAGCAATTTTTCGGACACATATGTTATCCTCCAGGACCAGAAAAATATGAAAATCGTTTCGGGAGAGATCAGGACTGTATGGAGGATGCGTCTGAGCATTCTGCGAAAGTTTTGTAGCGTGGTCGATACAACTTGCGAGCTAACATCCCAAAGATATTCGGGATCACATGCGGTTCCTTTTCGTAGAAATGTCTTGACTCAAACTCGTCTAGGGGTTAAACCGCACGTGTTGCATCAGACGCCCTAAATTAGACACTTGTGACCCTTTGGTTAAATTGCTTGGCTGATGGCAAGTTTGCGAAATACAAAGTTAATATAACATTTAATAACGGTAATAGTAATATCGGGAACTAAATTAACGACCCCTAAATGATGTAGGTCACACAGTTGCGATTTGGTTACAATATTGTTTATTCGGAAAGCAAACTAATAGCGAAAGTGGTCGTATTTAGAATTACTATTACACTCGAGCGCATATCCATTTGACACAGTTCGATCATTCACAATCTCATCGCGAAATACAAGTCTAATATTCCAGCTCGTCATCTTCGCGGAAGTTAGAGTTCACACCAGGCGTGCGGCTGCTCACCGCTCAAGAGACTGAGTCCCGCGATACCACACGACGCGACAATTTCTGAGTCGTTTTACTTCCTAGCTACCGACCGTCCACTTTCGCGTCTCCACCAGCACAGACTCTCTGCACGTCCCCGGCCGCGCTTACCGCGCGCCGAACATACTCGCTCAACTGACTAGTGCAGTTCCCTTTCCTGAAGCCGTCCATCTGATTGGCTACAGCTTACTCTACATTGCCTTACATTTCTAACATATACACTCCTGGAAATTGAAATAAGAACACCGTGAATTCATTGTCCCAGGAAGGGGAAACTTTATTGACACATTCCTGGGGTCAGATACATCACATGATCGCACTGACAGAACCACAGGCACATAGACACAGGCAACAGAGCATGCACAATGTCGGCACTAGTACAGTGTATATCCACCTTTCGCAGCAATGCAGGCTGCTATTCTCCCATGGAGACGATAGTAGAGATGCTGGATGTAGTCCTGTGGAACGGCTTGCCATGCCATTTCCACCTGGCGCCTCAGTTGGACCAGCGTTCGTGCTGGACGTGCAAACCGCGTGAGACGACGCTTCATCCAGTCCCAAACATGCTCAATGGGGGACAGATCCGGAGATCTTGCTGGCCAGGGTAGTTGACTTACACCTTCTAGAGCACGTTGGGTGGCACGGGATACATGCGGACGTGCATTGTCCTGTTGGAACAGCAAGTTCCCTTGCCGGTCTAGGAATGGTAGAACGATGGGTTCGATGACGGTTTGGATGTACCGTGCACTATTCAGTGTCCCCTCGACGATCACCAGTGGTGTACAACCAGTGTAGGAGATCGCTCCCCACACCATGATGCCGTGTGTTGGCCCTGTGTGCCTCGGTCGTATGCAGTCCTGATTGTGGCGCTCACCTGCACGGCGCCAAACACGCATACGACCATCATTGGCACCAAGGCAGAAGCGACTCTCATCGCTGAAGACGACACGTATCCATTCGTCCCTCCATTCACGCCTGTCGCGACACCACTGGAGGCGGGCTGCACGATGTTGGGGCGTGAGCGGAAGACGGCCTAACGGTGTGCGGGACCGTAGCCCAGCTTGATGGAGACGGTTGCGAATGGTCCTCGCCGATACCCCAGGAGCAACAGTGTCCCTAATTTGCTGGGAAGTGGCGGTGCGGTCCCCTACGGCACTGCGTAGGATCCTACGGTCTTGGCGTGCATCCGTGCGTCGCTGCGGTCCGGTCGCAGGTCGACGGGCACGTGCACCATCCGCCGACCACTGGCGACAACATCGATGTACTATGGAGACCTCACGCCCCACGTGTTGAGCAATTCGGCGGTACGTCCACCCGGCCTCCCGCATGCCCACTATACGCCCTCGCTCAAAGTCCGTCAACTGCACATACGGTTCACGTCCACGCTGTCGCGGCATGCTACCAGTGTTAAAGACTGCGATGGAGCTCCGTATGCCACGGCAAACTGGCTGACACTGACGGCGGCGGTGCACAAATGCTGCGCAGCTAGCGCCATTCGACGGCCAACACCGCGGTTCCTGGTGTGTCCGCTGTGCCGTGCGTGTGATCATTGCTTGTACAGCCCTCTCGCAGTGTCCGGAGCAAGTATGGTGGGTCTGACACACCGGTGTCAATGTGTTCTTTTTTCCATTTCCAGGAGTGTGTAAATAATGAAAGCTTGACCACTTTCACGTTCTAAATAAAGTAACAATAATATCCATTGTTAAATTCTTTTGCATAAAACCAATATAATTTCCTTCTTACCTTTCAATGTAACGGCCAGTAGCCTTGCACCAATTGCTTTCTGATGATTAAATAAAGAACAAAAGTAACTATTATGCACTAAACTTTACAACAATTATTCTGTTACCTAATGATTCAATAAGGTGTCATGCTGTCATCGTTCAATGTGTTTTGTGTGGAGGAAATGATGATCTGATACTTAGCTGAAAATACTGATAATTTAAATTTACTGCGTCTTTTAAACAAATGAAGTTACAGAGTTGACATCTACAACGTTTGTCATTTCAATGATGCGCTTCTATATGAAATGTCGATCGTTAAGATCGACCAAAGCGTTCAGCTTTTAGCAGTCCTTTGTTACAAAACTTGTTAATTTCACTTTAACCGTAAATCCTAAACGATATGATCAGTATTCAAGTTTTATTGGGATCACCATGGAAATTTATGAAGAATGGCAGATTAAAAATAAGTGTGGCTTGCGACGGGGCGGTGAAAATGTAAGAAGTGCGGTTGCAGCGTTTTCACACGAATGTGCATACTCAAATGTTGGTTAAAAAAATGTTATTGCAGGTTTTGGCTCTCACGTGAGTCTCAGGGGATGATTTCCACACTTGATGCATTAGTACACTTCCACACCCGCGCATTTGTTATAGTTTTGAATTAATTATTCACTCAGACATAAATACAGTTTATGCTAGGGAACAAGAATTAGGCGATTATTATATTAAAATCAGTTTTTCACGACACAGTTCAATGACTATTTTTACGTTAATAATAACTTGACTCCGAGCCCCCAATAGCAGTAATGTAGGCTGCTATAAACGAAAGTTATTCAATCAATTCGAACAGAACCACAAGTCCCACTGTCCTCTTTGTTCTAACAGTTTTGGCGCGAAATCACAGTTCGCCACAAGTTCACTTACGACGATGTATACCTCGTAAATCGCACTCACACAAATAATCGTAGCACTTCTAGTACAGCAAACATATGCTTGCACACTTGCACTATTAAACAATACTCTTTGTCGAAATAAATCGACACGAAAAAGAATTCTCAAACGACCACATGGGCCAGCCTCAAGCGGGGCTTGCTCGCCACCCACCCTCCAAAACGACTGACCAACGATGACCCCTGGCCAAGATGGCCGCTCGCTTACATAGGCTCCGATGTCAAACCACCTGGTTATTTAGGTACCAATATCACCAGTTAAAGTTACAAATTTTGATATATACATCCCTCGACAGAAATAAGTTCACCATCGGAACCGTGCTAAAAAGTACATTTTATTTACTACGTTACATTAATTTCTAGGATTATTCTATAGCCCGCAAATCAAGTTTTAGTTTCTGCAAAATTTCGCCACTTAGCGCAAGTTTGTTTGTTTACATCTGTGCTGCAAAGTTTTAACACAGAACTGCATATAGCACTGTTTTTAGACGTAATCTATAGCGATCTACACATGGCGCTGCTCAAAATCTTCATATCTATAATAAGTAATTAATTATGGGCGATAGATGTTAATAATTATTTGCAAACAATGAAAACTACTGCAATTTAAGTGTATAGTATTACTTAACTAGCTCAAAATACGTGTGATGCCACCCAAAATATTACATAGTGCCGTTCTTTACGTCATGATTTTTCTATTAAATTTTATAAACAATTTTCCCTCAAACTTTGTTTATTGCTCTTTACGGGCTTAATTATATATGAGTCTTAACATATGACTACGGCACTCGATCCGCTATGACAAAACGTTTTTAATGAGTGCTCGCTCATCCCTGTAAGTTGTTATTTACTATTGCTATTAATCTTTCAGTATTCGTGATATTAACCGATTTTGGGGTTACTAGAACGTTTGCGTCTCGTGACTTGAAATAAAGACCGATCTTTCAGAAGGTGCATACTGCTGACCACAATCCACTGCCGCATCGCTCTTCACCATAAGTTACACAGTTTTCGCCTAATGCGCGTAAAACCAAACAATGCTCCAAGCTGCTGGCCACGTGGCCACCCCCCCCCCCCCCCCCCCCCCCCCGGGCGGAGACCATCCCACAGACCGTTGCAAATCTCGCGTGGGCGCGCCACGCGCTGCCGCGAATCACGCACCATGTAGCGCGCTCGCTCTCCACAATGCAATCCTTGCATACTACAAATATCCATCTGGTAACAGGGGTTTGTACCGTCACAGGCTTAACCCCATGAATTACTACTGAATTAAATAGTTTTCCTAAAAGTTTCCCTTTATCGCCGATCTTAGGTCCACCACATTCAACACTGCTATGCTTCACTGGGTTTTCCTATGACGTAGGTTCTCGTCTGTCTCACTCGCACACTACAGCGCTTAGGCCTCAACAAACAATAGACGTCTTTGAGTTTCTCCATCTCGTGGTAAATCTGCTCCCTTTGTGGCACCCGGTCCTGGACGACAGGGTTCGTTTCACAATTCCTGAAGGCTGACTCTTTCGGCCATATGCTTAAATGAGAGTGAAATGCTCGTTAACTCACAAACTGACCAACTAAATGCTCACCCATATGTTGTGAAGATTCTTCGAACTATTCTGCAGAAGTTGACTGGGAAGCCCTTACACATCTTCCATACAGTCCCTCTCTCTCCCCACGTGATTTCCATATTTTTGGCAGCCTGAGGAAAGACATTAGTGCCGGCGATATGCTTCGGACGAAGAGGTACACGACATGTTACAACCATGATAAAATATTTTTCAATGAAGGCGTTGGGCGTCTTGCGTCATAGTGGAGTAAATGTATTAACAGATGTAGCGAGTACTCTTAAAATCGTAAACAGATTTTTTCCTTCTTTTCTATGTGTCTCTTTTTAATTTGACTGCTCCTTAGAGAAAGTACGATCGTTGCGGTTCCTTAGTGACCTCAAAAAATATTACCTGTATTCTGTTTTCCCCGCTTATTTTGCACCATTTCCGTACCTTCTCGTTTCATCAGATGTATTTAATATCCCTTTTATTATCCGAGGATTCATACTGGAAATTCACCTTTTTTAAATTTCTCTCTCGAAGTTAGTCAACCTATATATTTTTTCCTTCCGCAGTCAAATATTCGCACTGAATCTTTCAAATACCTCTTTGTTTATTGCAACTTATCCAATTCCTGGCCCCTTGTTTTTCCACCTTTCTCATTTTCTTCAATTCCACATCAGAATGCACATCCGTGTAATATTGTTGCTTTAATTTGTTATGAAAGCGGTGCTGATAGACAATAAAAGTGGGTTAAAAGCTGTGAGCTGTCTGGGGAAGTTAACCTTGCATTGTTGAGCAACTGTTTCACCA
Organism: Schistocerca cancellata; assembly: GCF_023864275.1. Classification (NCBI taxonomy): domain Eukaryota; kingdom Metazoa; phylum Arthropoda; class Insecta; order Orthoptera; family Acrididae; genus Schistocerca; species Schistocerca cancellata. Next base: position 159,713,453 of record NC_064632.1, read on the forward strand.
GGTATCCAGTCTAACTTACCAAATTCCCAACCAGACTAACATTAATTATAACCTTTTAATCCTCATACGACAACGGGTGATACATACACACATATATATATATATATATATATATATATATATATATATATATATATATATATATATATATATATATATATATAAAGAGAATGTAAATAAAAAGAAATAGATCAGTTTATATTTGGAAATTTATTTTAACATTGATCATTGAAATTTCAGCATATTAACTTGATTCATAACTAAACTGGTGCCTTATTTAGGATTGTGAAAATGTGAGTTTTTAATCTTACAGAACACATCAAATATGGAGCCAAGATTGGCAGACTGCATACAACACTGCATTCATAAAATAGCACACGAAGAACGTTGAAACATATGCAAGAGGAAATTAACCACAACCAACCGACTCAATTTTCACCCAAAGAAGTTACGTTCGTAGCGCAATCCTGTCCGTCATGTAATTACCATACTCTACTATACTAAATTCATACTAACTCTCTGTGAAATCTTCCTGAAAAGAATAGCTGAGGGCTACTTTTATGATTACACCACATGCTTCACGTGTTCAACTTGGTTTACACAAAGAGTGTAACTCCACAATAATTTTGATAATTAAAATAAATTAGATCGAAAAGCAATTTACAAAAGAAAAACCTCAAACTGGTTACTATCGTCTTACTATTAACCTGATGGATCAAACAATTGTATAAGCACGTGGTACTGGTCTCACAAAGTACAGCCCACGTGGGTTGAACATAAAGAAAAGTTGCTATATTGAAAAATATTGTCAAGACAAGATGCTATAATGTCACGCACATTCGCATTTAAGATTGATGATCTTAGTTAGAGTTACTGATCAACACGTGGTTCCACTTTACTCACAAAGTAGTGGCAAAGCGACTACTGGAAGATATTCTGAACTTCACACTTGAAATACACTGCGTTGCAATGTAAGATAACATTAGATATTTTAGAGCTAAACCTGAAATAAAGGTGATTAAATTTTCAGTTAGGCTGAACTTAAGAAATCCATTGTCTTACGGACTTAGCAGAGACGCGCTTAGCCGGAGATCATACCCTTCAGACGCTCGCCACAGATAGACTGCCGTGGTCCCTTCCTGAGGGTGCCTCACAGATACAAATGGAAGTGACCAGAGGGGCAGCTTCCTATACCAACATGACAAGGGACGGACAGGGCCATACTAAGAATAGAAACCTCTCTGCTTTTAGAAAGCATAGCTACCTGTTCCGACGTTGGTCCTACTGTTCTCTAGCAGACAGGCTTGTCTGCTACCATCAAGCATGCAACTAGAAATACATTTGCTCATTCATCCTCTCACACAGAAGGGAAGGGGGATGACAGTATCTTATCATATACAGTATATAAAAGAAAGTGGATGTAGGTTTCGTATGAGACTGTGTGACATGAATTACATATAAACTGTATTTTTAAGTTTAGTAGTGTGACAGATCGTTCTTGTTTATGTGTAAACGTAACACGTTTCACTGCTCAGTCTCCTCCAAGATAGTCAGAAACACCACAGTAAATTTAAAAGAGGAATTTATGCCGTAAATGACAACAGATTTAAGAAATTAACATGAAAGGAATCCAACAGAAACCTTTCATCCGTTCCTGAAAATGTTTGACGTTTTGCAACCTAATTTCTAAACATCTGCCTTACAATCATGTAATCTGTATGAAACCTTCAGATTTATCGATGCCTCTTTCACGAATAAAAATCTCTTTCACTATTCTTAAGTCAGTGATCGCTGTGATTAAATTATGCCCTTGGTTAATTCTACCAGGGGGCTACTCATTTCATTCTTTTCGATCAGTCAATTTTCCCTACTCTTTCTATCAGTCAATTTTGCCTACTACTTTTCCGTTTCTTCCTTTGCCTACTATGGAGTTCCAGTTAAATTTCCGGCTTCCTGAACGTAGTGAATACTTTGTTTTATCTCATCGGACACAGGGTAGTATAAGGTAATTGGGTAATATTTTCTACAATACGTATTGTTTCATTAGAGTGAAATAATAAAAAAGTCTTGTAATTACTTTTATTTAAGTACATTTCATAAACGTTATACTCATTCTGTTATTGGCATTGTTCAGAATCGTAGAGAAACTTGAAGTTTGCACAGGAAGGTAATTCTGCAATAGGTAAGGTAATTCTACAGTTGTAAGGTAACTTCGCAACACAAAGTCTCATTCCCCCTACTGCCTCAGTCCTTATTTTCATAAATGGAATGTTCACAACAGTTGTCACCCATGAGGATAACTTCCTTTGTTGGCTGTTTTTGGCGGCGGTCATGGTAAGGTGTTAAAGAAAAAGAGCATTGTGTCCGTGACACCCGTTTTTTTCTTCACATGAGAAGAGAAGTTTTCGAGCAGACACCACAAATCTAGTCGTCGTTTTCCTTGTTGCCTGGATGTTGCTGTTTGGATGAACTGGCTGCAGCTTTTGGGGTATTGTTTACAGTTGTGTAAGTGCTTATTGATGGACTGGAATCCAGGTTACTGTCAACTATATTGTGGTTCAAATGGCTCTGAGCACTATGGGACTTAACATCTGAGGTCATCAGTCCCCTACAACTTAGAACTACTTAAACCTTACTAACCTAAGGACATCACACACATCCATGCCCGAGGCAGGATTCGAACCTGTGACGGAAGCGGTCGCGTTGTTTCAGACTGAAGCGCCTTTAACCGCTCGGCCACAACGGCCGGCCAACTGTATTGATGCATTTGGCCAATTAATCCTTTTTGCTTCTGTATTGCTGCTTAGTCTATTCTTTTCATGTATTAATAAGCTTCAACATATCTTCCACATTTTCTGGAACATTTAACGTTCTTTGAGTTTTGACCACCACCACTTACTAGTCCCCTGTCTTGCAGGATTTAAGATGCGTTTGCTTCCTTGTGTTGCAGCTGAATGGTACACAATTTTTCTGACTTGAATCACGGTTAATCCAAAACCCAACTGCTGCATTTGAACGACGCAGTTCATAACACGTCGCTCTGTTTCAGCTGGTAATGCAAATGGGCTACCAAATTTTTGGATTTGTGGATGTTCAGTGTCTTCACTGTCCAAAAAACACTTTTTGGTAGTGTTGTGGGGGACACTATCCTTTATACGAGGTGGTCAGAAAGAGTCTGAAAAGCTTGTAACGATGCTGCAAAGTAGGCTGCTAAGAAAAATTCTACGCAATTGCGACGTTTCCGAGTTGTTTAGTATTGAGGTTACCCAACCAGTTCGTTATACGCTACCTACTAGATGCGGTGTTGCTAGAACTGTTCTACGTTTGGTTATCTGAAACCGGCCCAAAACAAAGAAGTTCTATTTGAGGAAACAAAGTGAAGGACACCTCTGGGCAACATTGTCTCTGGCAGACTGTTTGAATTTGCGTGTGCGACGACCTGATTGCCTAACTTCAACGCTAAATAACTCGGAAACGCATGGATGTATCGAATTTTTGTCTTAACAATTATTTCTCAGCACAACTACCCCTGCAACACCCTTATAAGCTTTTCAGACTGTTTCTGACCACCCTGTATACACTATAGTTATATTTTCATACTTCTCTCGTCTAGCTGCGGCCAAGAGATGCGAAATTTAATAATTTAGCACGCTTTTTCACTTTTCACTTTATTCGTTTCTTTGTGTTTTAATTTCACATGCTGTCCTTGATTATCAGTAGGTTTCTTCTTAGGGGCCATACTTAATCGAATACTGAAAAGTAGGTAATAAAATATATTAGTAAAAAGCTTAAAAATCGTTCCAAATGATTCCAGAATGAAATTAACATTTTAAATGGTTGTTTATTTAGTAAATAAACCTTCTATTGTGAAGGAAGGCAATTTAGTTTCAGTAGGTTAAGAAATTTGTCAATTTCTTTATAGTTACGTATATGAAATACTTGCCATCCGTAATATTTGCAATACATGTCTTGAGGATATGTGTAGAACTGACATTCAGAGCAACAACAACAATCGTCCAATTACTTGACCCGAGATGGAGTCAGCAAGTCTCGATTCCTAAGCCCCTGTCTTCAGGTATTTCACAAAATAAGTAAACTAAATTATTTACGTAACACTGTAGGTCTCATAATGCCTACTGAGTATAAATAAAATATTACTTGCTTCTTGTGACTCCAAAATGGACTTAGAACCACATGTGACGCGTCGCTTGATGGTATCTTGTTTTGCCTGGCATTCCACTGACCGCCAGAGAGCGCAGCTGTTGCGCAACTCGAGAAGACATTGTCATACCATGTTTCCCCAAAAATAGGAAACTGAGGTGACAAAAGCCGTGGGACATCTCCTAATATCGGTCGGCCCTCCATCGGCATGGACACAGCAAGTCATTGGAAGCCCCTGCACAGATATTGAGTCATGCTTCCTCTATAGCCTGCGGGTTTTCGAATAGAAAATGTGAGGTGATCAGTGGCTCTCAACTACATACCCTCTGACTCAGAGTTGAAATATTGAAAGTTTTGGCTGGTTTCGTTGTCTAGGAGCTGGGATACGTAGTTGTCCACTATAAGCCAAATACTGCTTAGTCTACACTATACAATATGAATATACACGTGAATCGAATGGTCGAATGTTACTATCACTCGGCAACTGCGAATTTTGAATGTGACATAGAAATGTATTAATGAAAGATTGCAATTAAATAAAACCTGCCGGTACTATTTTTAACGACTTTAAATGACGAGTACGATAGCAGAAGTACCTTTAAGAATGCCGTTTATTACTGCAAAAGACTTATTTGTGTCAATGGTCCAGCAATTAAATAAAATATAAGTTGAATAACAGGGAAGCAATAGATTTCTACTTCACGTAATGAGTTATGAAGAACAACATACCTCGCGAGAAATTCACTTCTAAACGTATACTACGTCTTCACTGCAGAAGCCACGGAAATCTCATAAGTGCACACGTCGGCACTACAAAATATTTCTATCTCCCGTGACCACACGCAAACTGCTCCACTCTCCAAGTCTTTCCAGCGACCAGCCATCGCGCCTCACCTTCCAGCACTCCCTCTACTGTCCGACCTGATGCTCCTCCCCCACTTCCATACCGTTTCGCCATTAACGAGTGCTGTGATTGGCTAGAGCGCTCCCGCCATTTCTCCAAGCCAACACACACTCACAAACATATTGAAACACATATAACATACTGGATTTACATTTAAGTAACTAGAAATTAAATAAATAATCCTATGACTGGACCATAAACAAGCTCTAACACACATTATTAAATATATAAACAAATCAAATAAACATATATCAAAGGAATGGAAACAAAAGCAGGCCAGTAGCCTAATGTCTCTGCTCTTTCTAAAACACAGTAAATATTTAACCATGAATAGTATACATCGGATATAAACAATGACATAGCCGAATAAATATATTTATAAGCATGCTGCTATCCTTTTTTCGTGTAACTGTGGAGTACTAATGGCCTGACGCGATCAATAGTAATCGGCCACTTTGACCTCCAATAACTCATGTAAAATTCAAGTTACATGCTTGTAATTCATACCAATTTAGGTTTACACTAACAGCTTTCTAAAAACACATCGATCAACAAAATCGAATGAAACGTTTAGATTTTGGAAATTCGTTGTTGGGCGTTACTTGTGTAATTTACAGATACTGAAATTTAAACTAATAAACATATTGAAAATCTGATTACACCATCAGAATCGTCGTGCAAATAATGATAATCTACATGTTACTTTTTAAGGTATCATGATTCCTGTGGCTACTGTTAATTCCTACATAAACTGTGAATGTCTGCCATTATGGTTTCACAAAGTCTGTAACGCCGGAAATGCATAGCCTCCTATTTCCATCTATTGTACTATTTTTTTCCCTTGCTTTGTTACCTCAAGATATGACATTTCTGTCTCTTTGTATATTGTAATTATTTTACTGTTTGTTATTATTATTCACGTTTGGGCCCTACTGGACCACGCGAAGTACAATCACGGGGCATTCAGTTATTTTCTTTTAGACTTTCTCTCTGCCCAAATTGTTTTCATTCTCTCGGAATGAGCTCTTTTCCTTTCATCAGACCATGTGGTTCCAGTTTTCTTTGGTTTTTCAGCTTGACCAACTACCCAGTCATGAATTTTTTGCCTAAATAATTTTCTGTCTTGAATTTCATCTTGTTTTATATCTGCCTCTTTCATGTCCTCTTTTATAGCAGCAATCCATTTTATTGTCTCAAATTTAGCTTTACTTCGATTTTCGTAGAATTCCACTACTTGTTTAGTTAGTCTGGTAGTATCCATTCTTTTAATATGCCCATAAAATTTTAATCTGCGTTTTTTCATATCCGAATATATGCTGGTGTATTGTTGAATTTCACTATTTGCTCTTAGCCTGTATGTTCCTTCTTCAGTATATTTTGGACCTAGAATTTTTCTGATTACTTTTCTTTCTCTTTTTTGGATTTCTTGAATGTCCTTTTTTCTGTTTAAAATTAGCGTTTCAGCCCCATAAAGGCACTCTGGTTTTATGACCGTGTTGTAATGTCTCAATTTAGAGTACCTCGAGAGACATTTTTTGTTGTAGATGTCTTTTGTAAGTGTAAAAGCTGTCTCCATCTTTTGACAACGAATTTCATTTCCAATTTTTTCTAGACCAGTCTCTGAGATTGTTTCACCTAAATATTTGAATTGCGAAACTCTTTTGATTTTTCCATACTTAGTTTCCAAAAGTTTGGGTGCCAGTTTGTTGCTAGTCATATACTGTGTTTTTTCAAATGAGATTTGGAGACCTACTCTTTCTGCTGTTTCTTTAAGAATTTCTATTTGTTTCTGAGCAATTTGGATGTCCTGCGTTAGAATAACCAAGTCGTCTGCAAAGGCCAAACAGTCTATTCGAATATTTGTTCGTCCTAATTTCACTGGTTGGTCAATTTTGAACTCCAATTTTCGTTCGCGCCACTCTTGTATTACTTTTTCTAGAACGCAGTTAAATAGCAACGGAGAGAGTCCATCACCTTGCCTCACGCCTGTTTTTATTTCAAAGGGTTCTGAAATTTCTCCTCTGAACTTTACTTTTGATTTTGTACCAGTTAGCGTGTCTCTGATAATTGCCGTGGTTTTATGATCCAGGCCTTGTTCTTTCACAATTTGGAAAAGAGATTCACGATCCACTGAGTCATAAGCCTTTCTAAAATCTACAAAGGTACAAACTAGTTTTTTATTGTAAATTTTTTGATGTCTGAGAATTAGTTTGAGGACTAAAATCTGTTCTGGGCAAGATCTATTTGGCCTGAAACCTGCTTGATATTCGCCAATTTTCCATTCAAGTTGTTGTTGTGCTCGGTTCAGAAGACATTGAGAGAGGATTTTGTATGTGACTGGAAGAAGAGAAATTCCTCTGTAATTATTAACATCAGTTTTGTCTCCCTTCTTATGAAGTGGGTGAATCAAGGCTGTTTTCCATTCATCAGGAATTTTTTCAGTTTGCCAAATGTTTTGCATGATTGAAGTAATTTCTTTAACGGTTTTTGGACCAGCTGCCTTTAAAAGTTCTGCAACAATTCCATCTTCACCAAATGCTTTGTTGTTTTTCAACCTATGAATTTCTTTAATGATTTCCTCTTCATTTGGTGCAAGTGAAACTGGATTGCATTGTTGGGGAATTTTTGGTGGAAATCTTTCTGTGGGCTCGGGGCAATTTAGAAGATTCTTAAAATATTTAGAAAGTTCTTTGCAATTTTCTTGGTTGTTAAGAGCCAACTGTCCATTTTCCTTCTTGAAGCAAAGATTCTGGGGTTGGTACCCCTTTATTTTGGTTTTAAAAGTTTTATAAAAATTTCTGGTATTGTATTTCTGAAAATCTTCTTCAATTTCTAAGAGTTGACTGTTCTCATATTGTCTTTTTGTTTGTCTAATTAGTTTTGAAGTGTCTTTTCTAGTTGTCAGGAATGTATCATATGTGTCTTCTGTCTTGTTGCTATTCCATGCTTTAAATGTCTCTTGTCTGGCTTTGATTGCATGATCACAGTTTTCATTCCACCAAGCATGTTTCTTGTGTTTTCGTAAAGGAATTTGATCTTGAGCTGTTTTGATAATCTTGTGTTTGAGTTGTTCCCAATTTTGTGCACTTGTTTTGTCAAATTCGTCTGCTAATAATGATGGTTGGATTTTACTGGTGTCAAATTTGGGGATTAATGGTGTCCTTTTGTTGAAATTTTGGGGTTTTAGCTTTAGTTTCACACAGGTTAAGTAATGGTCTGAGTCAATATTGGCGCCTTTACGAACTTGAACATTTAAAATTTCTTTGTGACATGGATACGAGATTGCAATATGGTCAATTTGGAATTCACCTATGTCCTTGTTAGGTGATCGCCATGTCTTTTGTTTTGAAGGTTTTTTCTTAAAATGACTTGACATAATTTTGAGATTGAAATTTCTGCAAAATTCTACCAGCCTCTTTCCATTTTGATTGGTCCATTTATGTGAAAAGAATTCACCGACCGTTTTTCTAAATTTTCTCTCTTTCCCTAACTGTGCATTAAAATCACCCATTAAAATCTTTACATAATTTAGAGGAATTTTGGAGACTGTATTCTCTAACACTTCCCATGACCTATTTACTTTTTCTGGATTTGTTTTATTCTCCTGGTTGATAGGCATGTGTGCGTTAATTAAACAGTACATTTTATTTGCACATTTCATGGAAATTGTCATTAGTCTGTTGTTTACTGGATTTACTTCGATTACGGAGCCAAGAATGTCTTGCGAAATTGCGAATGCAACACCCAGATGCGGAGTGTTTTTAAGAATTCTTTTGTCTGTTTTACTTTTAAACAATCGGTAGTTTCCAAAATCCATGGTATTCTCATCAGGTAACCTTGTTTCTTGCAGGGCTAAAATTTTGATATTTTGTTCTTTTAGTGTGACTCCTAATTTATAGAGTTTTCCTGGTGTCAAGAGAGAGTTAATATTGATAGTTCCAAAAAATGTTTCAACCTTGGGCATGAGTCGGTCAAAAGACTTCGATTTCCTCTGGTTTGGGATATAGCGTTTCAGCCTAGTCTCCCCAGAATCCGATAGACTAGTTGCGCCACTGATGGCGGAGGATTTGTTACCACCTGGGGTAATTTTGTAATTACTAAAACGCTCCATAATAGTACTTAGAATCAAAGGGTTGAGCTCAGAAAAGCTCAGTGGTTAAGACTGGAGTGGTTAGTTCCAGAATTTGTATTACGGCCGCACCTCTGGTGAACAGACGCCGACCACAGTGCCGCTTGTTACAAGTCAGACGCAAGGTGGATTTATTGTATTATGTGCCTCTTCCGCTAGTTCCACCGTACCGAGATTCGTTCTCTCCGCCTTCACTACCGTTGAGGTCTTCGCTGTAACCCTAGCAAAGGGGCCCTGACAGAGTACTATCACCCGGGCCAGGTGAACTCTGGTTTTTTAAACGAGGTTGTTACTCCTCCCCCTCCTCCTTCCTCATCACTTGCATAATGAGGCCCCGGGCTTGGGACCGGTACAGCGGAGTTACTGTTTGTATATATATATTTATACATTTATGTCGATGTATAATTGGTTTGTTTCGTAAATATTATTTGTATTTTTACGCTGGGTCTTGCCTAGGGAAGACTGCTATCGAACGATTACGTCGATAGGTCGTGTGAAGAATCAAGGTGTGTAGGATCTTTGGTAGTGTTAACTCTGCCGCGTGGAGCGCGGGCTGAGCAGAAGGAGTGTGGCGGGAGTAGCGAGTGGAGCAGGTGTGTTGTGTGATGCTCCCGCGAGTTGCCGCGCTTTCGGGGTTTGGCAGCATGTAATTGCGCTCGACTTGCGATGATAGTTTCTGACATGGTGTCGCGGACGGGGAACATTAACTAGCGCACATCAAGAGCCCGTTTCGTCTGGTGACCGTGTCGAGAAGAAGGCGCGCCAACATCCAGCTTCTGCAACAGCGACGGCCGACAATGAGTGACTGTCGCCACCTCCTCGACCGACGGCTTCAAACCTTCAATCAACCGACAAGGAAGACTGGACGCACGTAAAGTTTTAGAACTGTATGGCAGACCTCAGCTTTTCAAACTGTTCCATTTTCGTCACTATAATTACAGCAACTTAGCATGAACTTTTGTTGCTCATTGTCCCAATTGCATTACCAAGCAGAGTCCCTTCCTTTTCCGAAATGAACCCGAGTGTCGTTGAAATTCAAACGCCAGCATTAAAGTAATATAGCTAACTCGTTTTCACTGCTTTAATTTCAAAGTTCAATTATGGCATTAATAGCTGGCTACAATATTCAGATTACACAAGCACGAATTAAGAGTGCGAGCTTTGTTACCGTATTTTAGATTACCTGTGACTGCAGCTCAGCTTGGTACGTACTAAATTTTACTATTGTTAATTGTTCGGAATCATTTAATTCAAGTTCAAAGTTAAATCTCTTATTTCTAAATTGCGTAGATTCAAGTAGCTTTTGAAATGATTGTTGAGGTAGTCCAAGACTAACCGTGTTTTACTGAATTTCAATGTGCTTCAGAAAGAAAGCTCACTATTAACTTCAGTCACTAAATTAACTTTCGATTTTCCTGTTTTATTAATTCTTTTGCTAAATTAAGTCAGAGTGTAGCGAAATTTATTACTTCTGACAAACTTTCAGTTTTCACATTACACGTGTCAACCTTCAGTTGCCACACTTCTAGTGCTAATTATATGTGTAATAACCTTTCTTTTTCAGTTACTATAGTAATTGTCCTTAGGACTGGCGACCGTAATTTCCCCCAAATCTCAAATACCTAATTACTGCTAGTTAATTGTTAACGTAACGGCTGCACATTTACTTTCTTTATTAACTTTACCCCTTTTCAAAATTAATTTCCACCAGTTTCATTAGCACATTTCCTTTCATTTAGATGTAACCCTTTCCTCCCTCTTTACCGACAGGTTAACTTCGGTGACGATTGCTTTTCCAAAACTCCCATTAGGTACACGCGGTTTCATTTTTCACTGTCATTAAGGTCGGTAAGTGAGGGGGAGGTTACACGTGGCGACCTGGTGACAGGACAATCTTCGAATTTGAGGTTGTTCTGGACACGAATTTTGCATTGTGCAAATCTCGTAACAAACTACTGGTTACGTACAGGCCGGTACGTCAGCGAGAATAAGTAGTGGGAGTAATTCTAATTATAATTGAGATTTGGCATTTATATTGAAAATTATTAAAATGAGTGAAGGCAACAATTGCCAAAATTTGGTAGACTTGCATACGGAACAATCGGTCGAACAGTGGGAAACGCGCATGGCGGTTCCCATTGTTCAGGGGCAGGCGGCTAGCATGAAAGACGCGACCGCCGAAACGCAACAAAGAGCAGAAATGGAATTCCAAACTTCAGAAAATGTTTCGGAATCGGAAGCGAAAATCAAATCTGTACCCCTTGATGATGAGTACGGGGGAACATATATAGAGGAACCAGCTACGGAAGTAAAACCGGTAGTTTCCGGGAATTTAACTGATTTATTGAATGTTTTGATTAATGAAATCAAGAGTCAGTCGGCAGAAATTAAAGCTCTGTCTGCCAAGCAAGAAGCTCAGGCTGCCAAGCAAGAAGCTCAGTCTGAAAAAATTGAACGGATGCTAGACAATCAGAACAAAGCTATTAACGTTGTTAACAACAATGTTGGAGTTGTTAACACAAAAGTTGATAAAATCAAAGAAGATATTGTTGTAATTAATACCGAAATCGGTAATCTTAAACAGGAAATGATAGGCGTTCAGGCGGAAATTGCGAGCATAAATACTCGTTTTTATTCCGAAATTAGCAGAATCGAGAAAAGTGTAGGAGAGTCAGTTGCTCCGATCATCGAGAATAAGGTGACGGAACAAATTCAATTAGTGAAAAAAGAGGATCAAAAGAAAGTGGAAACTTTAAAGGCTTTAGTGTCCGAAGTAGATACTAAAGTGAGGGAGCAGGCTAATACCTGCGAAGAGAAACGGAGGGAAGTGGAAACGCTTGCGACAACCACTGTCCAAGTAATTACGAGAGTGTTGGAATTAGAAAAGAAACTTGACGAAAAACAGAGCTATGTGCCAATCTATGTACATAGTTCGGAATTGTTGACGAAAGAGGAGCGGTTCGACCCCTTGAAAAAAGGCGGTATACACGCGACGGATTTCATTAAGAATTGTGAAAGAGTTTTACCCAGATCATGGACTAATGAGAGAAAAATTAATGCGGTTATTGATGTGCTGGCTGGTGATGCCAAGCGTTGGGGCTTAAACCTCAATATTACGAACCTAACTTTTGACGAGTTTAAAAATTTGTTTCTGGCTGAATACTGGTCAGAGCGAAAACAGCAAAGTGTCTGGCGCGAATTTGTCGTATCGAGGCCTTTCGATGCGAATTCGCGCGGTTCGATGAGGGAGTTTTGTGAGGGCTGGATCCGCAAGTTGGAATATTTGCGTGATCGCCGCACGGAATCCGAAATAGTCTGGGAACTCTACAAGAAGCTTCCAGATGATACAAAACGCTACGTAGGAAGCAATTACAGGACAATCAATGATTTCCTGGAAAGAGTTGAGGACGAGGACAATTGGCGCAATAATCGCGACAGTGGTAGAGGCCGTGGTAACAACAACGGGTACCACCCCAACTATAACAACGATAACCATGGGAATAATGCATACCGCAGCAATAACAATAATGGTTCAGACCGTAATAACAATCGGTACAATGCAAATAATAACAGGAATGACAGAAACCAGTATCATACTAACGTGATACGGGCTTCACAGAATAGTAATAACGCCAGAGGGTGTGATCAGCCGCCTCAGCAGCATCCGGGGAGCGTATCTGCTGGGACGAGACAGGGAAACCATTAGCCGCGCCGGTGAGGGGCCGAGCGGGCGTGGAGAAATTTTGGCGGCCCAATAACAGGAGAAAACCCAGGTATCGTCATTATGAAAATTCCGTGTGGAATAATCAACGGCGGGAATGTGTGCCAGTGTTAGGAGAAAGGAGTGCGCCCACAAGTAGTAGATCAGCTGTATACATGGCAGTAGGTAGTACATTCACTGTCAGTGAGAACAATTTAAGTAGTGTTCCGGAAATCGATTATAAAGTGGCAACTGTAATACCCACAGCGGAACTGGAGATTGAGTTTAAGAATGATTCGCAATTGTTGAGAGAAGATCAGATGTCGGATAACACGTCCGTCATCGAGCGAGGGGATGCAGAGAGGGATGAGGTCTGGTTAAGGCAGTTCGGTCGCTTATACGACGAACTAAGAGATTATAGGGGTCTGTATGGGAGAAGTGTTTATGGGGAGCGCGTGCAGGATTTTCCGCGTCTCGTCCCGCAGGAAGATAGTGTTTGTGAAATGATAGAAAGTTCGGGCCCTAACCGGCAGACTTTACCAGAAATAGTTCATGTTAATGGGGAGCACGAGCAAGATTCGTCGTGTTTCGTCCCGCAAGAGTTTGATGTTGAAGTAGTAACGGAAAGTTCTGGCCCTGACCGGCAGACTTTACCGAAAGTTATAGTGGTAGAAGTAGCCGACCCATCCGACGCAAAACTCCAGTTTAAACATTGCGAGAGTATTAAGGAGAAATATTGCGAAAATTTTAGTGATAGCCGGACACGATTGGTAGAAAAGCACATAGATTACAGCGTGTATGAGGTTAGAGCTGACATTATACGGTCAGACGGTAGCAGTGTGGGTTGCGCAGATCTAGAGGAAGTAATTGCAGATACTACTGGGCACATTTCTCCAGGTAGATTGGCAGATGAGATCAATCTGACCAAAGAGGAATCAACGAAGGTGACAGTTAATGAATTGATAGCAAAGCGACAATCACTAGTTGACGAGTTACAGGAAAAGGTTTCGGTATTGGAGGCGAAGCTACAGACTAAGCCTCAGGACAAACGTGTTGAAATTAAAACTGTATTTGAACAGAGGCTGAAAAAGCCGCCAGATAAGCCGGCTTTAGGATCAAAGCCGGATGTTTTTTTCTGGAATGACCTGGATATAGACGAGGATTTACTATGGGAAAATAAAGAAACAGTCGAGGGCAAGTGTAGACAGACAGTAGTGTCTGTTAATATGCACGACCTACAGCTAAACATGTTGATTGACACCGGTGCAGAATTGAGTGCTGTATCTGGGAAAATATTTGAGTTACTGAAAGACAGACCTGGCATCGTAGTTATGCCAGTAACAGGAGCGAAAATTATCGGTGCTACTGGGAAGGCCAGTAAACCGGTCACAAAACAGATTTTTGTCAACTTCGAGATATGTGGGGCACGATTTGAACAAGAGTTTTTCGTCGTGCCAGACTTAACTACGGAAGTAATTATCGGGTTAGATTGGCTATTAAAGTACCGTGCAGTGATTAATTGGGAAAGCAAAACTTTGACATGTATGTCACTAGATAAAACAATGGTAGTTGGTTTTGACGAGGCAGGAGACGGTGTGCATAGGCAATACCAGCCTATACACATTGTTAACTGGCCGGATGACATTGACGTAGGAATGAGTATGAACTGCCGTAACGTGAGGAATTTCGGCATTGACAAAAGTGTAGAAAGTGAATTGGAAGAGATAATCAAATTCCCTCCACGGATTGACATTAGTATTGGTGTGAAAAAAGATCGTTTGCGAGAAGTAATGAAGCTAAAAGCCGATGCTCGCATACGTCGTCATGACGCTAAAACGCGTTTTGCTAAGTTTGCAATCGGAGACTTAGTACTTGTAAAAGCTCATGAGAAATCGAGCGAGATAGACAATGAAATCTCTAAATTTAAGTTTGTTTATAATGGACCATATAAAGTCATTGGTATACCTCACACAAATGCTTATTGCTTAGAGTATCCAAGCTCTGGAAAACGATTAGGTATACGGAATATTGTAGACTTGAAATTGTACCAACCTAGGATCGATTAATACCACACAATGGGTAATTTGTACAGTATGTAAATATAGAGTGTAAGATTTAAGGATGTGCCATGTTACGATGCTTTTGCCTGACCTAGAGGTCATTAAAGAAGTTGTAATTAATAAGTAATTAATTTTGACTAAATGATTTAAGAGTAACTGATTAGTAATCATCTGAAAAATCCAAGCTGCTAGTTTAAGTTTTCAGCTGAGTCACAGTAGATTAAGGAATGTAAATATGATTTTGTAACTTGCTGTAATATTTCATGAATGTGTGTTTTTATTAGTCATTTCCGATGTACTTAGACACTGTTTTAAGTTTCAGGCTAGTACATGCGTGTGATGATGGACAGTGTTGAGTTATCCACTGTTATAGTGTTTATGGACTCATTGAGATTACTTGGGAGTGAGTTTTTCCGAAAGAATTCAGTGAAACGGACCTTCTGCAAATGCCGTTACACAGGCGAGTGAGATCAAGCGTGCCGCACAGGCGGGCGCAACAATATTGGCGAGGCGGAGCAGCTGTTGGCTCTTGTGTCGCTGTCGGCTTTTGTGCCGCTGTCGGCATTCTTTGTACTCGCGAGTACGGAATGTGGAGTTGCTTTTCTTCCCGGCCAGCTGATGTGAAAGAATTCTGCTGTCAATATTAATGTTTTTTTTTTCGATCTGCTGTATATTATTTTCTTGTTTAGCGTTAATTGGACATGACGAGGAAATTAATTATGAAAAGGTTACATAAAAATGTGTATTCTATGTAATTAATCATTAGTTTGCATATTTTGATATACCTGTTTTTTATGACCATGTACTCTGATTAATTTTGCAAATAGTATTCCATTTCTTATAGTGTTACGAATTTTAATGATTTTGGAATAGCTAAACCATTTTCTATGTTTTTTATGAATTTTGATATGTTGTCAACCTGTTTTACTTTGTACAAGATGACAGAGTGGAATAAGATTAGGAGTATCTCCACTCAATTATTATTGTATAAAAATTGGTTTATGATTAATTAGACAAATGCTAAATTTTTTTGATGTTTTGAGCGTATGCATTTCCGCTGTTTCTTTTTTGGGACATTTTCTGAGTCTGTTTACGTTACACGAACATCCTCAGACAATGTGGGGCACGTGTAACGCCGGAAATGCATAGCCTCCTATTTCCATCTATTGTACTATTTTTTTTTCCTTGCTTTGTTACCTCAAGATATGACATTTCTGTCTCTTTGTATACTGTAATTGTTTTACTGTTTGTATATATATATATTTATACATTTATGTCGATGTATAATTGGTTTGTTTCGTAAATATTATTTGTATTTTTACGCTGGGTCTTGCCTAGGGAAGACTGGTATCGAACGATTACGTCGATAGGTCGTGTGAAGAATCAAGGTGTGTAGGATCTTTGGTAGTGTTAACTCTGCCGCGTGGAGCGCGGGCTGAGCATAAGGAGTGTGGCGGGAGTAGCGAGTGGAGCAGGTGTGTTGTGTGATGCTCCCGCGAGTTGCCGCGCTTTCGGGGTTTGGCAGCATGTAATTGCGCTCGACTTGCGATGATAGTTTCTGACATGGTGTCGCGGACGGGGAACATTAACTAGCGCACATCAAGAGCCCGTTTCGTCTGGTGACCGTGTCGAGAAGAAGGCGCGCCAACATCCAGCTTCTGCAACAGCGACGGCCGACAATGAGTGACTGTCGCCACCTCCTCGACCGACGGCTTCAAACCTTCAATCAACCGACAAGGAAGACTGGACGCACGTAAAGTTTTAGAACTGTATGGCAGACCTCAGCTTTTCAAACTGTTCCATTTTCGTCACTATAATTACAGCAACTTAGCATGAACTTTTGTTGCTCATTGTCCCAATTGCATTACCAAGCAGAGTCCCTTCCTTTTCCGAAATGAACCCGAGTGTCGTTGAAATTCAAACGCCAGCATTAAAGTAATATAGCTAACTCGTTTTCACTGCTTTAATTTCAAAGTTCAATTATGGCATTAATAGCTGGCTACAATATTCAGATTACACAAGCACGAATTAAGAGTGCGAGCTTTGTTACCGAATTTTAGCTTACCTGTGACTGCAGCTCAGCTTGGTACGTACTAAATTTTACTATTGTTAATTGTTCGGAATCATTTAATTCAAGTTCAAAGTTAAATCTCTTATTTCTAAATTGCGTAGATTCAAGTAGCTTTTGAAATGATTGTTGAGGTAGTCCAAGACTAACCGTGTTTTACTGAATTTCGATGTGCTTCAGAAAGAAAGCTCACTATTAACTTCAGTCACTAAATTAACTTTCGATTTTCCTGTTTTATTAATTCTTTTGCTAAATTAAGTCAGAGTGTAGCGAAATTTATTACTTCTGACAAACTTTCAGTTTTCACACTACACGTGTCAACCTTCAGTTGCCACACTTCTAGTGCTAATTATATGTGTAATAACCTTTCTTTTTCAGTTACTATAGTAATTGTCCTTAGGACTGGCGACCGTAATTTCCCCCAAATCTCAAATACCTAATTACCGCTAGTTAATTGTTAACGTAACGGCTGCACATTTACTTTCTTTATTAACTTTACCCCTTTTCAAAATTAATTTCCACCAGTTTCATTAGCACATTTCCTTTCATTTAGATGTAACCCTTTCCTCCCTCTTTACCGACAGGTTAACTTCGGTGACGATTGCTTTTCCAAAACTCCCATTAGGTACACGCGGTTTCATTTTTCACTGTCATTATGGTCGGTAAGTGAGGGGGAGGTTACAAGTCCACCATCTTTGGCACTTCCGGCATACAAATCTCCTTCATCGACACAAAGCACAGTCCTCGTCACAGCGTCGACATGGAATTCCCAGCCACGCAGTAGGCCTGGACCACGCGTTGCGGCTACCCCTGTTGCTGCGGCTAACGTTCGGCACCACGCGGTTGCTGACGAGCCCCGGCTAGCCGAGCGGCCCGTGCAACCACCTCAACTCAGGGCGCCCAACTCGCCCATTATCTCATAGGCCTTTCATAATTTGTCGCTGCTCAGGATTTTGTGCAGAAATTAACCTCTCCGTTATGTCCCATAAACGTTTGATGGGATTCATGCCAGGCGCTTTTGGGGACCAAACCACTCGCTCGAATTGTCAAGAATGTTTTCAAATCAGCCGCGAACAGCTGTGGCCCAGTGACATATCGCATTGTCCTCCATAAAAATTCCATAGTTGTTTCGGTACGTGAACTCCATGAATGGCTGAAAATGATCTCCCAGTGGCCGAACATAATCATTTTCAGCCAATGATCGGTCCAGTTGGACCAGAGCACCCATTCCACTCCATTTAAACACAGGCCTCAACATTAAGGAGCAACCACTAGCTTGCTCAGTGCCTTGTTGCCAACTTGGGTCCATGGCTTCAGGGGGTATGCGCCACATTCGAACCATGCCATCAGCTCTTACCAATTGAGATCGGGACTTATCTGACCTGGCCACTGTTATCTAGGGTCCAACCGATATAGCCACGAGCCCAGGCAAAGGCGCTGCAAGCGATGTCGTGCTGTTAGGAAAGTCACTCGCGTCGGTCGCCTGCATCTACGTTTACATGCATACTCTTCAAACCACACTTAAGTGCCTATCAAAGGTTTCATCGAACCACCTTCTCAATAATTTTCTAATTTTCCATTCTCGAACAGTGCGCTTCAAAAACGAACACCTGTTTCTCTCCGTGCGATTTCCCTTATTTGATCGTTTCTCCCTAGATCGGCATCAAAAAAACATTTTCGCATTCCGAGGAGAAAGTTGGTGATTGAAATTTCGTGAGAAGATCCCGCCGGAACGAGAAACTCCCTTCTTTCAATGATTTGCATTCCAAATTCTGTATTATTTCAGTGACACTCTCTCCCCTCTTCCTCGATAATACAAAACGTACGCCCTTCTTTGAACTTTCTCAATGTACTGCGTCAATCCTATGTGGTAAGGATCCCACACCGTGCAGCGGTACTCCAAAAGCGGACGGACAAGCAAAGCGTAGGCAGTGTCTTTAGTAGATCTGTTGCATCTCCTAAGTGTTCTGCCAGTAAAACTTCTTCACACAACAATTTCTGTGTTCTTTCCAATTTAATGTGTCTGTAATTGTAATTCCTAGGTTTTTTGTTGAATTTATCATTTAACACAAGTTTAACGTATTCCTTTTAGCACTCATGTGAATAACATATGTTTTTATTATTTAGGGTCAATTGCCAATTTTCCCAGCATACAGATTCTTTCCCAAATCTTTTGCAATTTGGTTTGATCTTTTGACGACTTTACTAAACGATAAATGACAACATCATCTGCAAACAACCTAAGACGGCTGCTCAGATTGTCTCCTAAATCGTTTATATAGATAAGGAACAGCAGAAGCCCTTAACACTGCCTTAGGGAACGCCAGAAATCACTTCCGTTTTACTCGATGATTTTCCGTCGATAACTACTTTGAAAGGAGACCATATTCCTTAAGCACGCAATCTGATTACAAGCCGCTTATGAGGTACGGTGTCAAAAGCCTCCTGGAAGTCTATAAATACGGAATTAATTTCAAAGCCCTTGTCAGTAGCACTCAACACTTCCTAAGATTAGCAGAGCGGGGTAACCGCGCGATCCAAGGCGCCTTGGCACGATTCGCGAGGCTCCCCCTTCGGAGGTTCGAGTCCTCCCTCGGGCATCGCTGTGCGTGTTGTCTTTAGCGTAAGTTAGTTTGAGTTAGATTATGCAATGAGTAAGCCTAGGGAACGATGACCTCAGCAGTTTGGTCCCATAGGAGCTTACCACAAATTCGTGAGAGTATGGACCTAGTTGTGTTTCACAAGAACGATGTTTTGTAAATCCGTGTCGACAATGTGTCAATAGACCGTTCTATTCGAGATGATTCACAATGTTCGAACACAAAATATGTTCCAAAATCCGGCTGCGTATGGTCGTTAATCATACGGGCCTGTAATTTAGTGGATTACTCCTACTGCCTTTTTTGAATATTGGTATGACCTGTGCAACTTCCTAGTCTTTGGGTGCTGATCGTTCGTCGAGCGAACGGTTGCACATGATTGTTAAGTAAGGAGCTATTGCATTAGCATACTCTGAAAGGAACGTAAGTGGTATGCAGTCTCGACCGAAAGACTTGCTTTTATTAAGTGATTTAAGTTCCTTCACTACTTCGAGGATATCTACTTCTAAGTTACTCATGTTGGCAGCAGCTACCATAGCCCATTAATACTAAATTTCGGCGCACTGTCCTAAATGATACATTCGTGGTACGTCCCACATTGATTTCGGCTGTTATTTCACGCAGTGTTGCTTGTCTATCAGCACTGACAACTCTGCGCGAACGCCGCTGCTCTCGGTCGTTAAGTGAATGCCGTCGGCCACTGCCGTGGTGAGAGGCAATACCTGAAATCTGGTATTCTTGGCACACTTTTGACACTGTAGATCTCAGAGTAGGGGGGTTGGGTTGGGTTGTTTGGGGGAAGAGACCAAACTGCGAGGTCATCGGTCTCATCAGATTGGGGAAGGACGGGGAAGAATGCCGGCCGTGCCCTTTCAAAGGAACCATCCCGACATTTTCCTGAAGCGATTTAGGGAAATCACGGAAAACCTAAATCAGGATGGCCGGACGCGGGATTGAACCGTCGTCCTCCCGAATGCGACTCAAGTGTGCTAACGACTGCGCCACCTCGCTCGGTTCAGAGTACGGAATTCCCTAACTATTTTCGAAGTTGAATGTCCCATGCATCTAGCGTCAAATGGTTCAAATAGCTCTGAGCACTATGGGACTCAACAGCGGAGGTCATTAGTCCCCTAGAACTTAGAACTACTTAAACCTTACTAATCTAAGGACATCACACACGTCCATGCCCGAGGCAGTATTCGAACTTGTGACCGTAGCAGCAGCGCGGTTTCGGACTGAAGCGCCTGAAGCGCTCGGCCACAGCGGCTGCCTCATCTAGCTTCATCTACCATTTCGCGTTCAAAGTCTGTTGATTCCCTTCGGGCAGCCATATTCACGTAGGAAACCTTTTCACACGAATCGCGTGAGTACAAATTATAGCTCCGCCAGTACACCATGTGTAGGCGATGCTACCGCCATTTCTACAGGGTGTTACAAAAAGGTACGGCCAAACTTTCAGGAAACATTCCTCACACACAAATAAAGAAAAGATGGTAAGTGGACATGTGTCCGGAAACGCGTAATTTCCATGTTAGAGCTCATTTTAGTTTCGTCAGTATGTACTGTACTTTCTCGATTCTCCGCCAGTTGTCCCAATTGAAGGAAGGTAATGTTGACTTCGGTGCTTGTGTTGACATGCGACTCATTGCTCTACAGTACTAGCATCAAGCACATCAGTACGTAGCATCAACTGGTTAGTGTTCATCACGAACGTGGTTTTGCAGTCAGTGCAATGTTTACAAATGCGAAGTTGGCAGATGCCCATTTGATGTATCGATCAGCACGGGGCAATAGCCGTGGCGCGGTACGTTTGTATCGAGACAGATTTCCAGAACGAAGGTGTCCCGACAGGAAGACGTTCGAAGCAATTGATCGGCGTCTTAGGGAGCACGGAACATTCCAGCCTATGACTCACGACTGGGGGAGACCTAGAACGACGAGGACACCTGCAATGGACGAGGCAATTCTTCGTGCAGTTGACGATAACCCTAATGTCAGCGTCATAGAAGTTGCTGCTGTACAAGGTAACGTTGACCACGTCACTGTATGGACAGTGCTACGGGAGAACCGGTTGTTTCCGTACCATGTACAGCGTGTGTAGGCACTATCAGCAGTTGATTGGCCTCCACGGGTACACTTCTGCGATGGTTCATCCAACAATGTGTCAATCCTCATTTCAGTACAAGTGTTCTCTTTATGGATGAGGCTTCATTCCTACGTGATCAAATTGTAAATTTTCACAATCAACATGTGTGGGCTGACGAGAATCCGCAAGCAATTGTGCAATCACGTCAACAACACAGATTTTCTATGAACGCTTGGGCAGGCATTGTTGGTGATATCTTGATTGGGCCCCATGTTCTTCCACCTACGCTCAATGGAGCACGTTATCATGATTTCATACGGGATACTCTATCTGGGATGCTAGAACATGTGCCTTTACAAGTACGACACAACATGTGGTTCATGCACGATGGAGCTCCTGCACATTTCAGTCGAAGTGTTCGTACGCTTCTCAACAACAGATTCGGTGACCGAAGGATTGGTAGAGGCGGACCAATTCCATGGCCTCCACGCTCTCCTGACCTCAACCCTCTTGACTATTATTTATGGGGGCATTTGAAAGCTCTTGTTTACGCAACCCCGGTACCAAATGTAGAGACTCTTCGTGCTCGTATTGTGGACAGCTGTGATACGATACGCCATTCTCCAGGGCTGCATCAGCGCATCAGGGATTCCATGCGACGGAGGGTGGATGCATGTATCCTCGCTAACGGAGGTCATTTTGAACATTTCCTGCAACAAAGTGTTTGAAGTCACGCTGGTACGTTCTGTTGCTGTGTGTTTCCATTCCATGATTAATGAAATTTGAAGAGAAGTAATAAAATGAGCTCAAACATGGAAAGTAAGCGTTTCCGGACATATGTCCACATAACATATTTTCTTTCTTTGTGTGTGAGGAGTGTTTCCTGAAAGTTTGGCCGTACCTTTTTGTAACACCCTGTATATGTGCATATCACTATCCAATGACTTTTATCACCTCAGTACATAACAAATACTGCAAATTCGCTACACTGTGAAAGACCGTACCTTATCCTACCCACTTTTCCCACTCTGTTCATCATCGGCACAGGCGGTGGGCACACGCACTGCGGTGGCGCGTGCAGCCTGCCTGTCTCGGGCACCTGCAGCCGAGCGAGGCGCGGCTGGCGACGCGTGGAGACGCAGCCTCGGCCCGGCTGTTTGGCTGCAAGCTGCGCCCAATTGGCGTCATTGCCGCCACTTGACCCTGGCGAGTGACCCAGCTGAGATCCGCCGGCCGCGGACGCCTCGCCCTCCTCCGCGCCAGCTGCCGGTTTCCAGGGGCCGCAGAGCTCTCGCTCTCCATTCTTAACCCCAGTCAATTCCTTATCAACCAAGTTTCATCGGACATCTTCCCGATGCAGATTACAGTCTGACCTCGACGTTTCCAGGTTAACCCCATCTCCTTCGCCAAGAACAACTACTGCCGTAACTGCCGCAATCATCTGTGGTACTCTGACCTGAATTATTTGTGTGGTCATATTAACAGAATCTTCCGTCGGTTCTTGGTACAACAACATTATAATAAATGAAAAGCACCAGTTTGCTTTTGTTCTTCAATATTACTTTTATTGTTAACCGGTTTTCGGCTTACAAAGCCATCTTCAGACATTTACTGAGTATTGTCACCAAAGAAGTTAAATCTTAGCAGACAACATTGGAAGAGAAGTAACACATCCAGACTGAAGTAGAAACATACAGTAAGTAACATCTTTGCAATGAAAAAGTAAAAACTGAACAGTACATAAATAACAATGGAGTAAAAAAAAATGGCTCTGAGCACTACGGGACTCAACTGCTGTGGTCATAAGTCCCCTAGAACTTAGAACTACTTAAACCTAACTAACCTAAGGACAGCACACAACACCCAGCCATCACGAGGCAGAGAAAATCCCTGACCCCGCCGGGAATCGAACCCGGGAACCCGGGCGTGGGAAGCGAGAACGCTACCGCACGACCACGAGATGCGGGCAACAATGGAGTAGACAGGGAAACCTTTAGCACAAAATAGGAATAGCATGCCTATATAACAGTTTCTATTAATAAGCAAAACTAATAAAATGAAATAAAATGTAAATACAGAATACATAAGGAACTTAAGCAATATCAATAAGATAACAGAAATAAATAAATGCAGGAAAATGGAGGTGTTTGAGGGAACCTACAGTTTGAGAGTGTGGTGGTACTTATTTTAACATTAACATTATAATTAAAGCAGTGGCTGTGTACCAGTTTTCATTAAATAAATGAGCAAAGTAAAATATGAACGCTATTTCATGAGACAACTACAAGGGGTGTTAAACATGGACTACAAGTACCAGTTAAAAGAAAGCGTTAACTTGCGAGGTGCCGGGGCTAGCAGTGTTTTTAACACTCAATTCTTAGAGAATTTACATATGTACATGATGCTCTAAGCCCCCCCTTTTCTAACTCCAACTTTTCCTGTTGCACAAGGATAAAAAAAAAACGCGAACTGACTCTAATCAACCCTGCCAGTGGAGTAGAAGAGAGTTTGGCACCTGCAATAATTTAATTTGTTAAATAAGTTAATTAAACGGAGGTTTCATTAACATAGTGAGGAATGATGGGGTTGCTCTACCGATTAACAGAATGACAGTTCGGACCAAAATAACAATATGATTTATTAAGACTAAACACAAAATAATAAACAAAGACACATGAACATTTACAATACATCAAATTGGCTCAAATGGGATACTCAAACAAACGCTGTGAAGGTGAAGTTGTCCCTAAACTAGATTGCGAGGATTATGACGAAGTGGTATGTGCAGCCAATTCCTTCCAACTCAAATCTTAGAGAAAACACATAGCCAACCCACATTAATTGCTGCTACCCATGACAGAACAAGGTTAGAAAAAAGACGAACAGGCGCGCTCTGCTGAGCTCTGATTATCACCTAGGAAAATCCCTATCTGCCGGTGCTGCGGACATACATTACCAAACTGTCTTCTTGACTGCCAGGACACGATCTGGCGTACCGGAGCTGTTGGCTGGTTGCTTCGACGTCCTCGATCGAGAGGCGAGAGCCGACTACTTACAAGAGCACCCGTACAAAAACCGAACACAGAACATTCCCGCCCCCACGACAGTGGCCGTGGTTAAACGTTCCAATCAGCAACTCGAAAACCGGCGGAAAATTCCACTCCATTGCCGGAACGCTACCATTCCACCAATGGAGATTCTTGGCGCCAATTTCTGCGCCAATCTTGCTACGTCACGGAGCTATGCCCTGAGCAAGCCAATCACAGTTACAATTTTGCAGAAAGCGCGGGAATTTTCCCGCCACAGCTGCCTGGGTACACAAGTCATTCCCACGCCTCGCTGGTAGCCCGCCAGAAAGTGTTTTCGCTAAGTTTCTGCGAAGTAACGGAACCTCTAGCCCAGCCGCTACTTCAAGCTCTGCGGGCGTGCCTCTTGACAATGTCGGTGTCTGCAAAGCATTCACTCGACTTCCTCACACCCGTCGGCTTAAAGCTTTCCAGATCAGCAGAGCCCGCCTGTCACCGGACCACCCGGGTGACGAGAGACGCTGCGTGGGAAGTCCGCGTGTGAAGGAATAGCAACTTTCCACCGCATGCAATTAGAGAGGAGAATTGTAAGATAGAAATATGAGAGGGGGCTCATGCCACCTCTCAAACTATTGAAACTAGAGTCTATGTGGAATACAAAGACAAACTTCATATAATCATCTTTGTTGTTCATTACTTCCCACACTCTCTCTTTGTACATATTCCAGTTTTCCTGTATTCATTATGTTGTTTTGTTTTGTTGAAGTTGTCTTTGTATTCCACATAGCTTTTCATTTATTATTTGTGTGGTCTTGATCCATTTTTCGATGTGTCATTTATGCTAATGTTCGCACATCTATATCTCCACACCCACAGAAAATGCAGAAAATGAATATAAACAACCTATTTCCTCGAAAGTATTCGTGTCACCTCCTTCTGAAATATTCATACAAAAATATGGTGAAAGAAGTCACTTATATGCTTTATTTCATTTCATTTTCGATTAGCTAATTTCGTCCCTTCGAGCATTATTCAGCGAAGTGGAACAAAAATTACATTTATGAGCCACAACATTATGACCACTACCCAGCGAGGGTATCATTTGTGGCATTACCTTTGATACGGAAGGGAAAGCACGTACTAAGACCAAAAAAAAAAAAAAAGACGCACCACGAAGAAGTTTTCCGAATGGGACGGGACGGAAAGCGGTAGAAGTGATGTACGTGAAGACACAAACAAGTGATTACAATTTCAGAAGAACTGGATGATCCATTCAAGAGAAAGACCTACACAAGCTGAGCAAGTCAACAACACGTTGGTCCACCTCTGGCCTTACGCAAGCAGTTATTCGGCATGACATTGATAGAGTTGCTGCATGTCCCCCGGAGCAGCATCTCTCCAATTGACACGTTAGATAGTCTAAATCGCGAGATGGTTGGAGGACCCTGTCCATAATGCTCCGAACGTCCTCATTTGTGGAGAGTTCCATCAAAGTTGCTGGCCGACGTACGGTTTGGCAAGCACGAATCCACCCAGCAGAAACTCTCGCCATGTGCGGGTGGACCTTACCTTGCTGAACTGTAAGACCAGGAAGGCTTGCCATGAAAAGCAGCAAACCCGGGCGTCGACTATCGTCGTCTTACCGCTGTGCGGTAAGGATGCGCGGATGACAACCAAAGGGTTCCTGCTATGAAAGAAACCACATACCTAAGTAGGTCGGTGGAGAGATCGCTCTCTACGCCGACGACACAGTTATCTACAGGAGTAGCAGCAACCTTGATTTCATACGGCGAAAGCTGCATGCCCACCTCGACTCCATAACGCAGTGGTGCAATCTGTGGAAAATTAAAGTAAATCCGAACAAAACCCAAGCAATATACTTTACAACCAGGCTGAAACTCCCAGACCAACAACTAACAATTGGTGGTCGGGACCTAGCCTGGCGAAATTGCATCACCTACCTCGGGATGGAGATCGACAGCCGCCTGATTGGAGTAGAACTATCTTCAGTGATGATTCCTGCGCCGAACTGAGACGTGGAGACTTAGGGAAGGCAGGTAAAGGTATGGACGGGGCCTAATCAGTTACCGTTCCTTGCACAGAAAACACATATACTTCATTTAAAAATAAAAATAACTCTCAACAATCATTTTAAAATTTTTACTACACTGACGGCTGAAGGCCTTGTCACAGGAAACAAAAATTCCACAATTTTGGGGCCAAGAGCACCAACAATAATTTCAAACAACAAACGGCTGAAGGCCTGAATTAGAAGTCATAAGGACAATTCGAAAATAGCATATATTAAGATTAAAAAACTTCGTTTTAAAACAACCTGCAACACGGCTGAAGGCCTTATTATTATAGAAATGAACCTAATGCTCGGCGGAAGGCCACACACAACTTCAAATCACAAACGGCTGAATGCCTGAATTAGAAGTGCGAATTCAAAATAGGACATTTTAAAATAAATACTAGGTTTTAAAACGAACTGTAACACGGCTGAAGGCCTTATTATAAAAGAAGTGAAATTATTACTTGGTTGAAGGCCACATCAACAATAATTAAAAAATTAGAAATACCCTTAAGACAAACAAACATCGCAATCTAGGGAGTCAGGACAAGCGGTTCTCAGCAAGTGTTCCAAGGGTCGGCCTGGAAAGGTCACTCAGACATAAGGTAAGGTGAGACAGGCAGCCAAGAGTTGTACTCACGTAATTGGATGGCAACTCAAACTGGGGCAGCTTAAGCGCCGACCGACCGACTAACCAATCAACCAAACGTCCGGTCACTAGTACAACGATGGAATATTTTTAGGCAAGGGCGAAGAGACAGACAGCACTACGCCTTCAGAAAACACCAAGGCCGAAGGAAACACTAGAACCAAGGTAGACACATAGGGGAAGACGGCTGCAACATTTCACCGCCTCGAAACAGTTCACTCGTTGCCGCCAGGCTCAGCGGCCCTGGGGGCAACAGCCCGCCAACCAAAGGCGAGATCTCAGAATAGTCGGGGTTGCATTTGCAGTAAACTCTTCACGCAACTTAAACGTCCAGGGCTCGGTGTGCAACGAAGTCGTCGCTCTCGCAGCCACCCCTCCTCGATCCGGCAGTGGCAGCACGCCGCCAGCGTCCCCGGCTTGCCCACGCGCTGCACGGACCTGCTCGCTGCTGCGCCCCAACCGAACTGATGCCCGTTGGAAACTCCCTCCAAATGCAGTACGCAAACGGTATTAAAATAACTGCTCATTTAAGGGGCTCCGGAAAGGCTCAAAATCATGAAAAGTTCAATTTTTACTTTTTTGCGTTTTCTGAATCTGCAGACTATTACCTTTTAATAGATGTATAATTTATTCAATTCCGAAGACTACAACTATTTTTAATTTTTTTTGAAATGTGTTCTACATGGGCGTGACCCACTGTGGCGCTGTTAAACTGCTGTTAAATGGTGTTATTATTAACGTCCGTGTTCATCAGGTACATTTTAGTGATGTGAGATAAAGTATGTGTTGTGGCTAACCTGTGATGGTTCAATATGTATCGCTGGTGTGATTGTCGATTGTTTCATGTTTATTTACTCTGTCGTTATCTCGAAAATATTCGTAATTAATTCTGTTTCTTGAGTCTCTGTTTTGTTGAAGTATAATAATGAGTAAAAGTAAAGTTGCTGTTGCGACTTTCAATGATGGCCACATTGTAAGGTGCAAGGTATTTAGAAATATGGGAATGAAGATAGGTTCTAACATGGTACGAGCGATGCTTGCTTTAAACAAGGAACGCCTTCGGGGTGCAGACAGGGCTGTAAAGAGTCTAGAAATACAAGCAAGAGTAAACAGGAGGAGGAACAAGAGGAAGCTGGAGGAGGAGTTTGCAGAGGATGAAGATAACCCATCCTATCGACCTGGAATGCACTAAAAAGTTAATCCAATCTTTGTCGCTCGATTCCCAAAACTTTTATTTTCTCATACTAATTACATGTTTTCTAAGGATCTTCCAAACATATTTGTTTCAAACTTTCAGTAAATGTTACACAGTACCTTCTGCATAATTTAACACAGCCTTTTTCCAAAAAAACTGTATATTTTTGAATATATAAATAAAAAATTGCAAAAAAATGTTGTGGATTTTCATTACAATTGAAAAAAAATCATCTTTAATAACTGAACTAAAATTTTGTAAAATCCCTGTGTTAAGTTGTAGCCCATATTCCAATAAATAATCTGTAAAAAGTTCAACTTCCTACCTCAAATACTTTGTGAGGAAAGATGTAATTTATAAGCGTTATTTTAACATTGCAAGTATAGGGCGTTCCGGAGCCCCTTAAAACCACAAGATACACACGGATACGGGAAAACAATTCCACCAACAACTCACACTACTAAAACCAGTCACTATGAAACAACACGGACGAATTACAAGTCGGCAAAAACGCAGACAAGTCAGAAGCGGTCGGAAGACCAAATGCACATCGCCCGCTGTGACGACCGACCGAACGACCAACCAACGGTCGTCCCCACTCAAGTCAGGCACGGGAAAGATCCCAGTATACAGGGTGTTACAAAAAGGTACGGCCAAACTTTCAGGAAACATTCCTCACACACAAATGTGTCCGGAAACGCTTAATTTCCATGTTAGAGCTCATTTTAGTTTCGTCAGTATGTACTGTACTTCCTCGATTCACCGCCAGTTGGCCCAATTGAAGGAAGATAATGTTGACTTGTGCAATCACGTCATCAACACAGATTTTCTGTGAACGTTTGGGCAGGCATTGTTGGTGATGTCTTGATTGGGCCCCATGTTCTTCCACCTACTCTCAATGTAGCATGTTATCATGATTTCATACGGCATACTCTACCTGGGCTGCTAGAACATGTGCCTTTACAAGTACGACACAACATGTGGTTCATGCACGATGGAGCTGCTGCACATTTCAGTCGAAGTGTTCGTACGCTTCTCAAGAACAGATTGGGTGACCGATGGATTGGTAGAGGCGGACCAATTCCATGGCCTCCACGCTCTCCTGACCTCAACCCTCTTGACTTTCATTTATGGGGGCATTTGAAAGCTCTTGTCTACGCAACCCCGGTACCAAATGTAGAGACTCTTCGTGCTCTTATTGTGGACGGCTGTGATACAATATGCGATTCTCCAGGGCTGCATCAGCGCATCAGGTATTCCATGCGACGGAGGGTGGATGCATGTATCCTCGCTAACGGAGGACATTTTGAACATTTCCTGTAACAAAGTGTTTGAAGTCACGCTGGTACGTTCTGTTGCTGTGTGTTTCCATTCCATGATTAATGTGATTTGAAGAGAAGTAATAAAATGAGCTCTAACATGGAAAGTAAGCGTTTCCGGACACATGTCCACATAACATATTTTCTTTCTTTGTGAGTGAGGAATGTTTCCTGATAGTTTGGCTGTACCTTCTTGTAACACCCTGTAAATCGTCGACTGACAACTTATTGCCATAAGGGCACTTCGACGGGCGGACACACACACACAGGTAAAAATTGAACTACACGAATATGACGGTCCATTCAACTAAAACTCACTGAATCCGGTCCTTGACGTGGTCGTGCATCTTGCGACCACGTGCTTCCGTCGGACAGTGCATGTGTGTCGCCAGCGGTCGGACGACTACTGGCTGTCCGGCCCTCACTGATGCTCCGTCCCAACTCTCTTTTCTCCGGACATACGGCGACCTGGAAATACTAAAGGCCGCTCAAAAGATGGTACCACAGTACACGTTATCGATAAGTGCTTCTGCTGCCACTTACGGACAGACGAGGCGAGCAAATGCACTGGCGCCAATGAACACACTAAGAAAACGAGACGCCTCTATCGCTATTACAAGATGCCAAACTATGAACGGCATCAACGCGAGCCGCACACTGCCCTGACGAGCAGTGTCGGCGAAAGCAAAATGGTTCAAATGGCTCTGAGCACTATGGGACTTAACATCTGTGGTCATAAGTCCCCTAGAACTTAGAACTACTTAAACCTAACTAACGTAAGGACATCACACAACACCCAATCACGAGGCAGAGAAAACCCCTGACCCTAGGTGAAAGCAAGCATAGGCAGCAAGGTGTTGTACGTTCCCGCATCATCACAGGATGTGGTGGTCAGAGGCTTGCCGTATTTGTAAACGATGACAGGTGGCAATCTGAGCCTGGTGTCACGACAGAGTACAACGCTTGTGCAGCCACAGGTGTTTCGGAGCACACAGTTCAGCATAAACTGTTGAACGCGGCACTGAGCATCAGAAGACTACTAAGTGTTCTCATGTTGACACGACATCGTCAAATTTACGATTGCAGTGCGGACGGGATGACCGAGGTTGTACCACACATCAAGAGGAGCTTGTCGCCTGGTCGGATAAATCACGTTTCTTGTTAGACCAGGTCACCATCATCCAGGCGAACAGCTCCCCAAGCAAGCATTGCGCCTCTGATGGAGGCTGGTGCCGGCAGTATCATGGTATGGGCGACATTCACCTGGGTTTCCATGGGACCAGTAGTAGTAATCGAAGACACCGTGACAACTGCAGACTATATGGACATTATTGCGGATCACCTGCACCCCTTCGTGCTTCACATCTTCCCCGATGGCGATGGCAGCATCCACCAGGATAACTGCCCCTGTTACAAGGCCGCAATCGTACTACAGTGGTTTGAGAAGGACGATACTGAAAACACATTTGTGTCGTTATACCCCTCCCCCGCCACCCTATCCTAGGCCGCTTGATCTGAACCCGACGGGAAGCTTTCGGGGCATTATCGAGTGTCAGTTCAGTGCCCACAAAGCACAGGCCCGTAATTTACAGGAACTGTGTGCTCTGTGCAGAGACATCTAGTCACATATACCTCCAGAGACTTACCAGGGACTTGCCGAATGGATGCCACGCAGAATTGCTTTCGTATTGTGTTTCAAAGGTGAACCAAGATGCTATTAATCATGCAGTTATGATGTTTTGGCTCATCAATGTACAGGATTATTACAAATGACTGAAGCGATTGCACAGCTCTACAATAACTTTATTATTTGAGATCTTTTCAAAATGCTTTGCACACACATACAAAAACTCAAAAAAAATTTTTAGGCATTCACAAATGTTCGATATGTGCCCCTTTACTGATTCGGCAGACATCAAGCCGATAATCAAGTTCCTCCCACACTCGGCGCAGCATGTTCCCATCAATGAGTTCGAAAGCATCGTCGATGCGAGCTCGCAGTTCTGTCACATTTCTTGGTAGAGGAGGTTTAAACACTGTATCTTTCACATAACCCCACAGAAAGAAATCGCATGGGGTTAAGTCGGGAGAGCGTGGAGGCCATGACATGAATTACTGATCATGATCTTCACCACGACCGATGCATCGGTTTTCCAATCTCCTGTTTACGAAATGCTGAACATCATGATGGAAGTGCGGTGGAGCACCATCCTGTTGATAGATGAAGTCGGCGCTGTCGGTCTCCAATTGTGGCATGAGCCAATTTTCCGCGGGCTACGCGTGAAACTTGACCGCACGCGTTCAACCGTTTCTTCGCTCACTGCAGGCCGACCCGTTGATTTCCCCTTACAGAGGCATCCAGAAGCTTTAAACTGCGCATACCATCGCCGAATGGAGTTAGCAGTTGGTGGATCTTTGTTGAACTTCGTCCTGAAGTGTCGTTGCACTGTTATGACTGACTGATGTGAGTGCATTTCAAGCACGACATACGCTTTCTCGGCTCCTGTCGCCATTTTGTCTCACTGCCCTCTCGAGCACTCTGCCGGCAGAAACCTGAAGTGCGGCTTCAGCCGAACAAAACTTTATGAGTTTTTCTACGTATCTGTAGTGTGTTGTGAGCATATGTCAATGAATGGAGCAACAGTGAATTTATGAAATCGCTTCAATCATTTGTAATAGCCCTGTATATTGTGCTTACAGCACATCGCAGGCCACACAACAGTGTGTAGGGAACAATATGTGACGAGGGTTCGCGCGCAGTTCCCGGTGGCGCGGTCCCTCCACCACTCCACTCGTCCTGGCGTATGGCCAGCAGTGGAGGAAGGGGTGGGGTGGCGGATAAGTATATAAATGAGGCGGGATGTAGCCTAACAGTCTGGAACACAAACTGCACTGCATACACCTAAGACTTTCATACGATTGGTCATGGAACATACATGCACGAGTAGGAAACAAGCTATGCAGCACAGAAAGGAGACTCCTCCATAGCATTGCCAAATTGCCATAAATCACACCCAGCCTTGAAGTGTACCACACAACCAGAGCTGGACCGTTCCACACTAGGTGAGTCAAGTTGAAAGCAAGGTATGAAAAACACATATTTGTAGTGTCCTGCGGTCGGCAGGAAAGAACTACGATCAAGTCTGCACACACTTTATTATAACTAAAAACGCCTTCTTGGCGTGCTCTATTCTCCAAACGCAAGAACGACAAGAAGCACAACAATTATTGTGGCGGAAAAAACCAGATAAGAGTGCAAGACAATAAAAAAATAATACCCAAAATACTACTCTACCAATTACAAAGATACAACATTATACTGAATGCTACGGCGAGTGTCTTCTATGCTAGAGCCGGCGTAGGTATTGGCCGGAGATGTCCTAGCTGTAGGTACGCACTGCTGGTCTGACTCTCCTGGCATGCTTATAATGACAATTCGGCGGAGTCCTACACGTAGTCAAATTAGTACTGATTGGTGGATCTCTGTGACATGGCTTTTCACGAAATTGTTCCATGTTTATGCGGAAAGTCTGTTGTTGTTTACATCGGCTGGCGATGTTTCGATCTGAGCTCTTGAAGGGAGGTCGGCAACCTTGCTTGTCTGTTGTGTGGGCCATCTAACTTATAAGGGGTCGCCACGACAATATTAAACAAAACGCTTGGCATGGAGGAGCTAATTACCACCAACCAGAGAACACACTGAAAGCCTAGGTTCCAATACATCACCTCATCCCGCACCTGGCCCCCATCTTGGAACCACTCACAGGAAACGACGTCACCCCCCCCCCCCACACACACACACACACGCACCTAGATGAAAGAACAGACAACTGAAACACATCCACACAAACATGTATACACAAACAAAGGCACAGATACATATCACCACGACCACCACACCGAATGATCACAGTTTTTTTAGCCTTCAAGGAGGCCCCAAGGACCCCCCAAGGTTCTATTAGACTAACTCTCACCTTGTATACTGTCAATAACACACATCACTTCTGTACCCACACTCTACCCAAACTTCATACCCTGAAATGTCCTATCTCTTCCATTCTTCCTCACACCACTCTCCATCACCATTTAACAACTGTTAATATGATAAAAATAAAAATGTAATATTTGTAAAATTATGCAAACATCAAGATAATTACATTGTAAAATTATAACGAGCACCAAACACTACGAACAGATGATTCGCCAAAAAATTCTAAAATGACACTATGTGAATGCATCAGTAACAAGAATTCAGCACTTCTGTGGTAGGCAGGGGCACAATTAGTATAAACGTAAGTTTTCTATGTTGACGGAGAATGGAGCTAAATTAGTTAAGAATAAAATGTTATTTCAAGTAAAAAACGGCTTTACGTAGAAACATCAGCTCTTTTAGGAAATATGTAATGGCTGTGAAACTAATGATAAAAGAGACTACAGTATTCATTGTCAAAGAGTATTTATGTAGTAAAAGGTTAATTTCGGATATGGTGAAATCGAAGGTGTCGGGGGAAGAGTGTGTTGATCTCAGTTTAGTGAGAATTGGTCTCATCAGGCTTTCAGTCGTGGTTTCATGTGTGTCATACTGTGGCAACAAGTGGTTCCGTTACGAGCGTAGGTTTTCGAGACCGTTGTCACTGTCAAGAAAAATTGTTCAGGGTATGTGACAGCATTGTCAATATGTAAAATTCTCCGAAATTGCCTTCTTCAGAATGTTGTCAACAAAACACTCAGGCAGCGACGTCGAAATCTTGCAATCGATTGAAGAGATGAATGTTTGATATAGATGTCAAACACAAAAGTGATCCATTGTTTGATAACAGTAAGGTAAATCCAGATTATGCGCCAGATAATTCGTCAGATGTTAAAAATATCGCAAATGTGGGTTATAATTATATTGTCACCAGTGTAACCTTGAAAGGTTTAGATATAGTATTTATTAAAATTTTAAGGAATTCTTTAGCGTTAGTGAAATGGAAATCTGATGTCATACACTGTGTATCAATTAACACCTGTAAGCTTGTTACAATCACTGGTTCCTCTTACCTTTAACAATAGAGTAACCTATGACAAAAGTGTTTGAGTTTTACAATTGTTTTGACCCTAATATTGTGGCTTAGCACTGTTTTCATTTTGTCTTACTTTTCTGCAATTGTTCGTGTATATTTATTTTTAGGAAGGAGCACAATCTACATTCACTGAAAGAGGAGTAGAAAGCAGGTGACAATCCCAATGAAGAATAAACCTCAGGCGATTGCAGACTTTTTAAATGTTTCGTTACGAAATGAAGCCAGAGAGGCAATTCTTACCACCTTGGCGTTAGCAAGAAACTATGAAGAACTGCATGGTGCCAACAACAAACTTTTAGCTGTTACTTATCTCCCATAAATCATCAATATTGTGAGAGCTTTCGAGTGACTGATGAATAAAATCAAGATTCAAAGTCGTTTTATCAGTTTTGTGACTACACCTAACAAAATCACACAGTTTCTTCATGAGTTGTTGCGGTTAATTTATGTGTAAAATTCTGATTCTCCAGTATTCTGTTTCCTGGTGCAGAACAGAACAAACTCGGAAATTCCGAAATACTTGGTGTATTAATTCAGTCACTACAGAGTAGCTGACATTGTTTCTTTTGTTATTACTGTAATAGTGGTTAGCGTCTCTCATATATTACTATCTGATTTAAGGTAGTAAGAGTCGCATATTTGCTCTCAAAACTTTTTGAGGTACATTTTGAAGAAGGCAGTGCTAACCCACAGTAGTAGAGATAGTGTTACAAATTAATTTTCTAGGACATATTACCATTATTTTTACACGTATAGCAGATTATATGGCTGAAAACATAGTGTAACGATTCGTAGTAAAAGCTATAAATACGTCAATCGTGATTCACTATTTAGAAAGGAAATGAAGAACACACTTTGTACACCGCGATCCTACTACTCGTATAGACGCTTTTATTGTTCCCAGATAACCGGTTTCAATATATTTATTCTGCCATGTAGTGTAAGATGGCACTTTTATACAAGTTCCATAAGATACGGTGATGGCAGCATAAGACAGTTGAAACGAATCATCCTGGAACAATATAAGTTTTTATACTGTGATCACAACGTGTGAAGCGTGTTTTTCATTTCCGACCATACAGACAGTCCGGCAGCACAACATTTATACCCTACAAAATATCGATACTTTTGAAATTTACCTAGTGTATCCTTTATTTACAATGGAAAATAGAGTGAAAAATACATTTGCAGAAGATGTTGAAAGTGACCACCATCGCCCCCCCCCCTCCTGCCCGTAACATCGATACACAGGTACGCACGTCTAACCTTATTCAGAAACACCCGGTGCAAAGTTCGGGTATCGATAGCGGCAACTTCACGGCTAATGTTGTATTTTAGTTCCTGTAGCGTGTGGATTTGTTTCAAAAGACCTTGCTCTTCAACTTCCCCACAGGAAAAAAAATCACATATTGTTAGATCCTGCGAACGTTGTGGCCGTAAATATTTTCTGACAGTTCATTCATCAGTTGATGATATCATGGACTCGATCAAGGGACACACTAGATGTGTGGTACGTTGTCCCATCCTGCTGGAAAAGCATATTTCATATTCAGTGATCTGAGCACAAAATGTATCAAGCCGTGTTGAGGGTAGTATCAAAAATATTAGCCCAATGATGCGCATTCCTATTAGACCGCACCAAACGCCAATTTTTTCATCATGGAGTGGCTGCTGACTCACAATTTTAGGGCTCTCCGTTGCCCAGTTTCTCGTGTTCTGTGAATTCAGATTACCGGGAAGATGAAACTGTGCTTCATCACTCATGATGGGTCTAACAAATCAATGCTGATGCTATTCAAAAACTACGTTTCTGTCATTCTCCCGTAACTGCTGCACAACCGTCATACGATACGGCTTCAAATTAAGACTTTTCAATATCCGCTGGCATCTCCTCCTACTTAAACGCACCTGTTGGGCCAGTGTACGTGTAGACTTCGTCGGTCTCCGAACAATTCTTCCTTGAATGTCTGCAATAACGTCTGGTGTGCGAACTGAAGGAATTCTTTGTCGTTTTACATTTTGCACAGATCCGTATATGCGCCAATTTTTATAGAGACTCCCCTTTGCTGGAAGTCCTCTATCCGGTTACTTGCCACTGAAAATTTCATGAGGTTCCTTAATGGAACCTGTTTTCACATATGCTTTTACAATTTCAATTCTTTCTTCTGTCGAGAAAGCCATTTTGCAGACCGCAAAGAAAAATGTCTAACTTCACTGATGAAATAAACTGAAATGCTGACGGAAGAATAGATTATTGCATAAAACTGCCCATTGTTGTACCTGCTCACTCTATTTCAGAAGTCGAAATGTTGCATTCGCATTCAGAGGGGAGGCGGATTACTTGTAGCTGTTCCAAACTGTGTAACATGCACTAACCGGAAACTACGTTTTCATTCGTTGGGACTTTCATCCGCCGCTACCTTCAGTATTACTCCCCGCGACCGAAGGAAAGCATGCCCGTCTGTGGTTCGCTACAGCTGATTTGGCTTCATGAAGCCACGGTGCGGTGTCGGAGGAAGCAGGCTAGACCTAGCAGAAAACAACAGGTACGAGGCAGGCCTACAGGTGTTGGCGACCACCCGGCGCGTAGCACAGGAAGCCGCGACTCCTCTCTGGCGTGGTCTGCCTGCTGAGACTTCAAAAGGCTTCCCGACACCTGAAACCGGCACCGACACCGTGTTCTCTGCTGCTGTTATAACACCCGCACACCTGCGTGGGCGTGCAACGTCTCTGTAATACAGGCAGGTCGTTGCCTGCTAAAATATGTGCTCCCTCCTGAGGTGGTAACAACTTAAATGTGGGCCCTATTGCAGTCAGAGTTTGACAGAGCTTTCGAAGATTTGCGACCAGGTAGGGCAGAAGGCACCGATAACGTTGTTTCAGAATTCATAAAGTCACTGGGGTAAATACCACTCCAACGACCATTCAAGCTGGTGTGTGGAATCTAAAGACGTACCGTCAGACTTTCGGAAAAATATTAGCCACATAATCCCGAAGAGAGCAATGGCAGATAAGGGTAAGAACTATCACAAAATCTGCTTAACAGTCGATGCAACCAAGTCTGTGGACAAGAATAGTATACAGTAAAAAGGAAATCAAAATTGAGGCTCTCATAGGTGAGAATTACTTTGGCATTAAGAAAGGTAAAACCACCAGAACGTCAGTTCTGACGGTGCGCTTCGTAATGGAAGCACGACTTAAGAACAATAAACACATTCATAAAAGCTGTCGGCCTCGAAGAAGGGTTCGCCAAAGTGAAAGGAAGCAGTATATTCGAAATTCTCAAAATAATTTCTGTAAGCTGTAGAGAGAGACGGGATACAATATGTGTAGGGACCAAAGGGGGACAATAAGACTGGAGGACTAAATACCAAGTAATAGTACATTGAAGAGTCATAGAAAATGGCACACTTGCCTAATACCGCATAGGGCCTCCCGAGCACGCAGAAGTGCCGAAACACGATGTGGCATGGACTCCACTAACGTCTGAAGTAGTGCTGGAGGGAACTGACACCATGAATCCTCCAGGGCTGTCCATAAATCCGTAAGACTACGAGGGGTTCGATATCTCTTCTGAACAGCACGTTGCAAGGCATCCCAGATACGCTCAATAATGTTCACGTCTGGGGAGTTTTGTCGCCAGTGGAACTGTTTAAACTCAGAAGAGTATTCCTGGAGCCACTCGTAGCAATTCTGGACGTGTGGGGTGTCGCATTGTCTTGCTGGAGTTGCCCAAGTCCGTTGGAATGCACAATGGACATGAATGGATGCAGGTGACCAGACAGGATGTTTACGTACGTGTCACCTGTCAGGGCCGTATCGAGACATATCAGAGGACTATATCACTCCACTGCACACGCCCCACACTAATACGGAGCGTCCACCAGTTTGGACAGTCCCCTGCTGACATGTAGGGTCTATGGATTCAGGAGGCTGTCTCGATACCTGTACACGTCCATCCGCTCGATACAATTTGAAATGAGACTCATACGACCAGGCAACATGTTTCCGGTCATCAACAGTCCAATGTCGGTGTTGTCGGGCCCAGGCGAGGAGTAAAGCTCTGTGCCGTGCAGTCATCAAGGCATTGAAATCTGCAGGAATTTGCGGAGGTGTTGCACTTTTGTCACGTTCAATGATTCTCTTCAGTCGTCGTTTGCCCCGTTATTGCAGGATCTTTTTCCGGTCGCAGCGATGTCGGAGATTTGATGTTTTACCGGATTCCTCATATTGACGGTACACTCGTGAAATGGTCGTACGCAAGGGAAAATTCGCACTTCATCGCTACCTCGGAGATGCTGTGTCCCATCGCTCGTGCGCCGACTATAATACCACGTTCAAACTCACTTAAATCTTGATAACCTGTCACTGTAGCAGCAGTAACGATCTACACTCCTGGAAATGGAAAAAAGAACACATTGACACCGGTGTCTCAGACCCACCATACTTGCTCCGGACACTGCGAGAGGGCTGTACAAGCAATGATCACACGCACGGCACAGCGGACACACCAGAAACCGCGGTGTTGGTCGTCGAATGGCGCTAGCTGCGCAGCATTTGTGCACCGCCGCCGTCAGTGTCAGCCAGTTTGCCGTGGCATACGGAGCTCCATCGCAGTCTTTAACACTGGTAGCATGCCGCGACAGCGTGGACGTGAACCGTATGTGCAGTTGACGGACTTTGAGCGAGGGCGTATAGTGGGCATGCGGGAGGCCGGGTGGACGTACCGCCGAATTGCTCAACACGTGGGGCGTGAGGTCTCCACAGTACATCGATGTTGTCGCCAGTGGTCGGCGGAAGGTGCACGTGCCCGTCGACCTGGGACCGGACCGCAGCGACGCACGGATGCACGCCAAGACCGTAGGATCCTACGCAGTGCCGTAGGGGACCGCACCGCCACTTCCCAGCAAATTAGGGACACTGTTGCTCCTGGGGTATCGGCGAGGACCATTCGCAACCGTCTCCATGAAGCTGGGCTACGCTCCCGCACACCGTTAGGCCGTCTTCCGCTCACGCCCCAACATCGTGCAGCCCGCCTCCAGTGGTGTCGCGACAGGCGTGAATGGAGGGACGAATGGAGACGTGTCGTCTTCAGCGATGAGAGTCGCTTCTGCCTTGGTGCCAATGATGCTCGTATGCGTGTTTGGCGCCGTGCAGGTGAGCGCCACAATCAGGACTGCATACGACCGAGGCACTCAGGGCCAACACCCGGCATCATGGTGTGGGGAGCGATCTCCTACACTGGCCGTACACCACTGGTGATCGTCGAGGGGACACTGAATAGTGCACGGTACATCCAAACCGTCATCGAACCCATCGTTCTACCATTCCTAGACCGGCAAGGGAACTTGCTGTTCCAACAGGACAATGCACATCCGCATGTATCCCGTGCCACCCAACGTGCTCTAGAAGGTGTAAATCAACTACCCTGGCCAGCAAGATCTCCGGATCTGTCCCCCATTGAGCATGTTTGGGACTGGATGAAGCGTCGTCTCACGCGGTCTGCACGTCCAGCACGAACGCTGGTCCAACTGAGGCGCCAGGTGGAAATGGCATGGCAAGCCGTTCCACAGGACTACATCCAGCATCTGTACGATCGTCTCCATGGGAGAATAGCAGCCTGCATTGCTGCGAAAGGTGGATATACACTGTACTAGTGCCGACATTGTGAATGCTCTGTTGCCTGTGTCTATGTGCCTGTGGTTCTGTCAGTGTGATCATGTGATGTATCTGCCCCCAGGAATGTGTCAATAAAGTTTCCCCTTCCTGGGACAATGAATTCACGGTGTTCTTATTTCATTTTCCAGGAGTGTAACAACTGCGCCAGACAATTGTCTTATAAAGGCGTTGCCGACGGCAGCGCCGTATTCTCCCTGTTTACATTTCTCTGTATTTGAATACTCATGCCTATACCAGTTTATTTGGCGCTTCAGTGTATTTAAAAGGGTGTAAGACAGCGCTGCAGTGTTTCTCGCTTACTGTTCAATCTCTACATCGAAGAAGGAATGGCATAAACCAGAGGAAGCTTCACGATTCCGATTAAAATTAACTGTGAAATAATGTTAATGATTAGTTTCGTTAATGACACTGCGATCCTCTGTGAAAGTGAAGAAGAATTACAGCACATACAGAACGAAATGAGGTGTCTTCTGAGCACATCATATGGATTGAGGGTAAACCGAAGAAATGAGACATTAATAGCGAGTACCAGAAATGAGATTAGTAACAAACCTATCATCAAAATTAGGGCTATGACGTAGAGGAAGTGAATAAATTCTGCTACCAGAAGGAAAACAACATTGGCCTTAATATGAGCAAGAACTTTCTGAGAAATTACGTATGTAGCACAGCATTTTACGGAAGCGAATCATGGACTTTTAGCATATCAGAAAAGGAGGGAATATAAGCGTTTGAAATGTGACTTTATATGTAAAATATCGTAACTTAATTGGAGGGATAAGATAAGGAATGAGTTTATTCTCCACAAAATCGGCAAAGAAACAAATGTGTGACAAATACTAACAAGAAGAAGGAACAGGACGGTAGGACATGTGTTAAGACAACAGGGAACAGCTCCAATGGTACTAGAAGGAGCTGTAGAGGTAAAAACTGTAGGGAAAGGCAGAAATCTGAAATAAATCCAACAAATAATTGAGGACGTAGGGTGCGAGTGCTACTCCAAAATGAAGAGGTTGGTTGAAGAGGTTGGCACGGGAGAGGAATTCGTCACATCAGATCAGCCCGACGACAGATTTGTTTTTAAAACAGTGATCTTATTCCAAGTAAATAAACTAGCGTCTGTGATGATTGCAATACCTACAGAAACACATATAACTGAAATTAACTTTACAAATCTGCTGTTACCAGTCACAACTTATTTTATTTCCAGCAGGTATTTCAGAGATTGAAACCTGCTTCATCAGGATGATTTGTGTAAATCAGTACGGTAAGTATATGTTGCGTTATTGACTTTGGGATAATCTGTGACACTGTCTAGTAGCAGAGGACAAAATCAAAACAAAATTTTAGAACATGGCTAATAGTTTTGTGGGGGACTTTCATTGCAAAGATGAACAAAAATATAAATGTAAAAGTAAAAATACCTCCAGTAACCCTAAAATAAACAAATAGTATCTAGAATCTAATAAGTGCAAAGAATGTATAAAATAATGATACAAATAATGGCAAAACTAAACGCTATTTTGAAACAAAGGTAAGTGGGGGTCTTTGGTTTCAAAGATGAACAGAAACATAAATGTAAGTATCTCCAGTGGTCACGTATTCTTTTCCATCGGGTTTACATAGCATGTATTTTGAAGCCATTAAAGTAAGTGAAGAAGACGTATTAGAAACATAAAGTGTAAATAACTACGTCTCCAACAGTGGCAAGTTTGCATAACAATTTTATTTACAGTTGTTCGTTACTATGGAGATATGATATTGAGGGAAGATTTTGATAAAACATTGACAGACCTAAGTGAAAACAAGATCCCTGGAACAGACAACACTCTCTCAGGATTACTGAAATCCTTCGGAGAGGCAGTCATGACAAAATTATTCCTTTCAGCATGGTAGGGAATTGACGAAATGCGATTTCATGAAAAGTAGAATAATTTCAATTTGAGAGAGGGCAGGTGTTGATACGCGTAGTGCTACCCAAACATAAGTTTACGAAGTCATCGTTCCAAAGCATTAACATGAATTATTTACAGAAGAAAGGCAAAACTGGTTATCTACGTTCTCTGGAAACATCAGTTTGGAATGCAGAGAACTCTAGGTAGACACGGTGCAACGCTGACTACCTTTCCTAGAAGACAGGTTGTAGAAAGACAAACCAACTTGTTCGTTTAGAGGCGGAATTTGAAGACGTTGATTGTACTACACTTCTTGAAAATTTGAGGGTGGTACGAATAAAATGCAGAAAGTCCATATTATCTACAACGTGTACAGAAACTAGGTTGCAATTATGAGTCGATGGATATCAAAGGAAAACTGGAACTGAGAAAAGAGCGAGTCTGTGTAAACTGTGATGGAAACTAAGGAGAAATTAAGAAAGGGAATTAAAGTTCAAGGAGAAAAAACAAAAAATGCAA
This sequence comes from Schistocerca cancellata, assembly GCF_023864275.1. Taxonomy (NCBI): domain Eukaryota; kingdom Metazoa; phylum Arthropoda; class Insecta; order Orthoptera; family Acrididae; genus Schistocerca; species Schistocerca cancellata. The sequence continues at coordinate 159,756,583 of NC_064632.1, forward strand.
GGTTTGCAGAAGTAGGTTTGCAGCAAGGGACTTGGAAGAGCAGTTCAACCGAATGTATAATATCTTGAAAAGAGATTATAAGATGAACATCAACAAAAGTAAACAAGGGTAGTGGAATGCAGTCGAAAGACGATCTCGAAAGAATTAGATTAGGAAATGAGACACTAAACGTAGTTGATGAGATTGCTATTTGGGCAGCGAAATAACTGACGATGGCCGAAGTAGAGAGGATATAAAATGCAGGCTGGGCATAGCAAAGAAAGCTTTTCTTTGTAAATTTTGTAACATTGAATATAAATTTAAATGCTGGGAATTGTTTTCTGGGGATATTTGGCTGGAATATCGCCTTGTATAGATGTTAAATTGGACGATAAACAGCTCAGACACGATGAGAATAGATGCTTTTGAAATGTGCAGCTGCAGAAGAAAGTTGAAGATTGTCGAGGAAGACTGAATTACTAACGAGGAGATGCTGAATCGAATTGGAGAAAACTTTATGGCACATATTGCTGAAAAAAAGGATAGGTTGATAGGACACACAATGTTAGATCAAGGAATGATTAGTTTGATAATAGCTGGAAGTGCGAGTGGTATAAATTGTAGCCTGTCTTAATTGGAGTAAACAGCTTCAAATGGCTGTACGTAGCAGTAGGTGTATGTAGATGAAAGTGCTTGCACAGAATAGACTTCAGTGGAGAGCTGCATCAAACAATCTTTGGGAAGACGACCAAAACAACAACATTCGAATCTGTGACTTCGCCTATAATATTTGTCCGCAACAGTTTACTGTAATACAATGGAAGTCATTTCCCAATTCTTCCAATTACTAATTTTCGTAGATACCTGTTCTCGAAGAATCTGCGGAGAAGCTCATTTCACATTATCAGTCGACTTAATTGTCAGCAGTCGTCTGTGACAAGACATTTACTACGTTTCGATTCTTCTCGTTTTCACTTATCCCACAGTCCACGATTCACAATGTTACCCCTGAGATTTACATCGTCAGAAACAATTAATGTTTACGTTCGATACTGGGAGACTTCTTTCGCTGAGGAATTCTCTCTCTTGCTACAATAGTGTGCTTCTTACGTCTGCTTATCTTCGTACTTCATTACGATTGCTAAGTGGTTCGAAATTTTGGTTTTTGCAGTTAATATGTTTTATGCTAGTCCTCATTTCTTTCATCTTCCCTTCGTCCAATGTCAGTTCACATTCTTTGTTTCATAAGCGATGAACTCAACAGGTTCTGTAATTCTTCTCTACTTTCACAAAGGATAAAACTGTCTACAACTGATGCAATAGTAATCGATATTCTTTCACCCAGAATTTTAATTCCACTCCTGAATCTATCTTTTATTTCACAATTTTGATAAGGGCGTGGTCCACAGCGTCAGCGTCATTACTGAAAGTAGTTGTTGCGCATAAAAACATTTATTCAAATGGCAGTTACCACATTTTGTCTTTGTCAAGCATTCCGAAAGTAAACGGACACCGAATAAAATGCGTTGGATTTAAAAATGAAGTAACGGAACTTTACAACTTAAAATATAAAGGTATTTACGTTGAATTCTGACCTACTGGAACCCAATTCCCAGCAGTCTGAATCTAAATACGTATGGTGGCTTTAATACCCGCTCTCCCACAGACCACGCAAGCACGAGTCACGTGGCATACACAGTAACAGCAATCGGCTTGCGTACAAATAAACATTCCATTTTTACCATATGACCTGTCAGGCGCGATAAGATGTATTTGTACTTAGGTTGGAAGGAGTGCATTCTGGTAATGCTTATCTTTTATTAAAGATGTAGATATGTAGCAGACTATGAGATGGCTTGTACCTCCGCTCACAAAAATATTAAAAAAAAAACCTTTATCAGAGTGAAGTCTGCAAGTGTACCAGATTGCTGTTGGCAGAGGAGCAACAGAGAATATGGATGGGTGGAGTTTTAGAAGATGCAAATTGCATATCGCAGTTTGATAACCGCTCAGTTATGTACGATTGATTAAGAAAATCAGACTTCTTCTGCGATTGACTGCAGCCTCTGGTTGCACGATAAGCAAAACTAAACGGTGTAAATTAGTAATAAAATAACTCCAATGGCGGATCGGTGCCACATCGACGTGTTGCGCCTTCCCCGCGAGAAAAAAAACGTAACGTAATAAATACTGACATAAACATGTTGATACATCCCCTTAGAAAAATTTATGAATGACTGTGCTGATAAACCCCTTACGTTATTTGATTTTCGAACAGCTGAGGAGAACTGAACGTACTCACACATTTCGCTCTTTACTTATTCTGATCAACACTAAACTGACACACAATATTTTTAGCGCAACGCAATCTGACTTTCAATTATCGCTACAAAAGAATGGCCCTGACTAACAATAACCTATACCTTTCATGAATCACTTACCTCACAAAAATCTTCGTTACTCGAACTACTGCAATACAGCGAGCGCCAATACTGCCAACTAAATAAAAGATTCTAACTACTGAAGGCACTAACTGCTGATAGGCATAGTTAGCAAATGAAAGAGTTTGATGGAGAACAAACAATGTATTTACCTTAATGATGTTAAAATGCCATCATATATATATATATATATATATCAGTTCATGGTATACAGTATTACAAATTTACTCTTTCTGATGGACACACGTCCAGATCGTCCTCTCTCAAAATTCTGCCATCTTTCTCCCCACATCCACCACTGCTGACGGCTCACCTCCAACTACGCAACGCTACGCGCTGTTCAAATCCAACTGCCCAACACTACAATAGCGAATATTCCAACAATGCCAACCAGCCACAGACTGCATACAGCACAGTCAGTTATTTTCATACAGAGCGCTACGTGACGTTACCAACATAAAAACCTAAACAGCCTACTTACAATGTGACCCGGTGAATGAATAAAGATACAAAACCGTTGGTAACTCTGTATCAGTTCCTTATGCGGTGGAACTTGCTCAAAATGGAATCGCATGGGGCTAAAATTATTTTCAATGTTGGAGAAGTTTCCGGATTACACAAAACCCAAGGCTACACAAAATTTGTCAGGTATCATGCGCAACAGTACAAATTTGTAATTATGCTTGTGTTTACATCCTTTACTCCTGCGCAATAGATGTTCATTTACTGTATACTGTACAACAGAACTCTAGTCTATTACGCTAATTGATAAATGATACGGCATTTCTGTATTTTCACTCTAATTTTAAAATTCGTTTATTGTTGTACGTGCATACACATTATTCCCTTTTTTATTTGATTCACATTTCAATTTTGTTGCTACATATCAAGGAGGAAAACCTGTTCGAATTTCCTGTTCAAAACTGCTTTCTCTGCGCAATTTTTTGCACTATACAATAGCTCCAACAGCTTGGGAGAATTTGTGTGTACTGCAACTTGCACAACATCTGTTATATATTCAATAGCTTCTTCAGGTGTATTAATTTTTCTAGAGACTTCACTCCCTCTGTTTCTTCCTGACCGTCTCCTGTGTTGTGGATTTCTATTTAATCAGTTGCTGAAGTAAAAGTCGAGTGAGTTGCCCGAAATTATAACTTCGAATGTAGCCTTCTGCACTACATGAAATGTTTCCCACTTTAATTTCTTCAGCAATTGCTGCTGCATTTTCTTGAGATTCGGTGACCACAAAAGCGTCTTGTTCTTGGCCTTCAAACCCCGCTTTGTTGATGCACTTGGGGACAGTTTCGGGCCTTCTTTCCCTTACTGCCAAGCCAATCCATTTTACTACATCCAGGACAGAAACTAACCTCGCAAGAGCAAATGCACCTTCGCCTTCCTAAGAGACTGCATCAGTAATTGCCTATAACCAGGCGAAAATGTGTAAAATGCCCCCTTGTCCATGGGTTGTGTGAGGCTAGTTGAACCTGGCGGGTACTTTGCTTATGATGTATGCCGTAATATTTACATAATATGTCCACAGTTGTAATATTTATTTACGGAGATCTGTTCTTTATCATTTACTTTGGTTCCAATGTATACCATAATATTTATATAATATCACTACTGTATCACTTTATAACAAACTGGTGGCTTTATTTATTTATCTTAATTTTAATCAGTTTATTTTAATATAAATAGTAAGTATTGGAACAAAAAGTAATTTGTAAATTCCTAATGTCACATATATGTATATATCGAAATATCTCTGAGAGTGGAAGGCTTTGGGATAGTTATGGATACGACAACGCCACTTTGTGTACATACTTGCAAGCGGTAAACTTCTTGATGTGTGAGTGGTGCTTCAGATTATGTACACTCCTGGAAATTGAAATAAGAACACCGTGAATTCATTGTCCCAGGAAGGGGAAACTTTATTGACACATTCCTGGGGTCAGATACATCACATGATCACACTGACAGAACCACAGGCACATAGACACAGGCAACAGAGCATGCACAATGTCGGCACTAGTACAGTGTATATCCACCTTTCGCAGCAATGCAGGCTGCTATTCTCCCATGGAGACGATCGTACAGATGCTGGATGTAGTCCTGTGCAACGGCTTGCCATGCCATTTCCACCTGGCGCCTCAGTTGGACCAGCGTTCGTGCTGGACGTGCAGACCGCGTGAGACGACGCTTCATCCAGTCCCAAACATGCTCAATGGGGGACAGATCCGGAGATCTTGCTGGCCAGGGTAGTTGACTTACACCTTCTAGAGCACGTTGGGTGGCACGGGATACATGCGGACGTGCATTGTCCTGTTGGAACAGCAAGTTCCCTTGCCGGTCTAGGAATGGTAGAACGATGGGTTCGATGACGGTTTGGATGTACCGTGCACTATTCAGTGTCCCCTCGACGATCACCAGTGGTATACGGCCAGTGTAGGAGATCGCTCCCCACACCATGATGCCGGGTGTTGGCCCTGTGTGCCTCGGTCGTATGCAGTCCTGATTGTGGCGCTCACCTGCACGGCGCCAAACACGCATACGATCATCATTGGCACCAAGGCAGAAGCGACTCTCACCGCTGAAGACGACACGTCTCCATTCGTCCCTCCATTCACGCCTGTCGCGACACCACTGGAGGCGGGCTGCACGATGTTGGGGCGTGAGCGGAAGACGGCCTAACGGTGTGCGGGACCGTAGCCCAGCTTCATGGAGACGGTTGCGAATGGTCCTCGCCGATACCCCAGGAGCAACAGTGTCCCTAATTTGCTGGGAAGTGGCGGTGCGGTCCCCTACGGCACTGCGTAGGATCCTACGGTCTTGGCGTGCATCCGTGCGTCGCTGCGGTCTGGTCCCAGGTCGACGGGCACGTGCACCTTCCGCCGACCACTGGCGACAACATCGATGTACTGTGGAGACCTCACGCCCCACGTGTTGAGCAATTCGGCGGTACGTCCACCCGGCCTCCCGCATGCCCACTATACGCCCTCGCTCAAAGTCCGTCAACTGCACATACGGTTCACGTCCACGCTGTCGCGGCATGCTACCAGTGTTAAAGACTGCGATGGAGCTCCGTATGCCACGGCAAACTGGCTGACACTGACGGCGGCGGTGCACAAATGCTGCGCAGCCAGCGCCATTCGACGGCCAACACCGCGGTTCCTGGTGTGTCAGCTGTGCCGTGCGTGTGATCATTGCTTGTACAGCCCTCTCGCAGTGTCCGGAGCAAGTATGGTGGGTCTGACACACCGGTGTCAATGTGTTCTTTTTTCCATTTCCAGGAGTGTATATACGTATACTTAAAAAAGTGCATCATACAGTCTTCTCTGCTGCATGATCACAAGCAGTCAGCATAAAGGCACGGATTTTTCAACGTAAGCAACCAAAACATCGTTACTAGAATAATTTGTTTACATCATTTAAAATCGCTGTGAGGTACAATTACAGTAAAAAAACATTGTCTCGCATCGTGCTTTGGTTGTAATACACCACCACCCCAAGGAAATTTCATCATTGGGGAAAACAAAATGTGAATGCTAATGTAAAATGTGTCTTAGCGTGAACTAACCATCTGAAGATGAACGTTTCGGTTCGAAATCGGTAACGGCGCTTTTTAAATAAATAAATAGCATTTTAAAAAGTGGCTGGTTGCTACTATCTTCTCTGTAAGAGTCCACCTGTAAAGGAGAACTTGGTGATTTCCTTTTTTCATTTTGGCACTGAAGGAGCCCGTAGCGCTGTCATTCTTCCATAATACCACTCTCACCATCCACGCCTTTTTATTGCTTCGCCATGTGACTGGAAGCTTACTGACGTCTATGTTTTTGAAACAACGCCGTTTTGCCGCCTTTCCAATCACTAGTGGCTTCTCCATTTCACCTAACGTCATTCGACACAGCAGTGCAGTGAGTCTTTCTTGGACGTTTTCCACCGGTCCATTTCTCATTTTGAATTGCTGAAGATTTCGTGGGATAAAAATCCCTTTTCGTCGGCACTGAACATGTCTTCGGGTCATAATTCGGAGTTAGGCAGTACAGCGCTGTCTTCCATTATGTTGCTACACTTCCCTGCACTTCCTTAGTTTTGCCATACACTTCAGTCCCCACGATGTTTTGTGCCTAGATTTGAAACCGTCCACCCACCTGTGGATGCCATAGGCTCGCATTTTCAAGCTCTTTGGTGACCTTCAGAGCCTTACTCTGCAGTATTGCTCTAGACGAAGGTAAGATTTTTGCCCTCGCACTTACGAACCATTGCCATACCCTCTCGTTAATTTCTTCTTCATTTCTTATCTTCTTCGCCTTTTTTTCATTTGGCCGTTCCCTTTCACCCATTCATCCGGTATCTTTTCTCCTTTCTTAAGGTGTTCTGAATTCGTGTTTTGCCGCATTTGAAACGCAACATTATTTCGCGCACAGAGAGTATATGTCTCTCACTCGCCTCGTTTTACCTTAACCATTTCGTTAATTGTTAGCGACACATACTTTTTGTTCGACATCATGTCATCACTTAAAGTGCTACTAGTCAACTGAAACTGGCAAAAAATAATGCAGGTAGAGCAATTTCTAGCAATTCTTGGCCTTGTCGAGTAAAACCGTTGTTTAACGGAACAACACCCACCACCTCCTTCACTGCGCATACTGCAGCAGAGTTTTCGTTGGTGCGCCCGCGCGCGTCAATAATAATGGAAAATGAGAAACGCCACAAATAGAGCGCTCAAGAACGAACAATTTCTTTTGATGTGCCGAAATTTGGCGTAACTTGTTCGTTGTTGTATAGAGAGGCGCGATAAGATGTCCGCACCTCTTTTCTTGGTTTTGCGACGCGTAACAGCAGTTTTAGAGATGTACAGTCTTGTGTTAAACCGGAGTCGTTGTAGTGTCGTGAATGACATGGGGTCCGGACACTACCTATCATCTAAATGAAATTACACACTTTCTAGCTGCCGTGTAGTGAAATTGAAAGCTATTTTGATTTTCAATCGAACAACGAAAAAATGATACGCACTATCAGTAGTCAGCAAGGCCAACGACAGATTTAAAGTATCTATACCTCGATAGGACCATCGGCTGTTGCCCGTCCCCATTTGACCCAAGCTTGAGCTTAATTGTTACTTTTTTAGCCAGTTCAGTTCTTACTTGCAGTTGAATTTAGTGTAAGTGCAACCGTTGTTTTTGTACAGCTTGCTGATGGGATACTTTCTAATTATGGATAAGTTTGCAACAAGAAAGAAGAGGAAAACCGATCTTTATTCGCCCGCTAGAGTTGTCGTAAATTAAAAATATATACGCACTACTATAATAGCCTAATTACGTATCTGCAGCAGAATAATGATCCCACTGTAGTCGTAATTTGGAAGTGGTAGAACTCTGCGGTTGCAGTATTTCAGTATTTCACAAGGCAGCGAAGCGGTAAATATGATGACGAATAACAATGAATTAAAATCAGTGCATAAAAATACGCTTGCATTTGCCTGTGGCGCCCAAAAATTGCGTTGATCAACAGAAATATCGCTCAAAATGGCGATGGTTGCATTTCTTCAAAATATTTGCTCAATGCAATTTTGTCAAATGATGATATGATGGAGACCGTGGCTGTTGTTTGAAGACAAATATTGATGGTGTTTGGACAGCAACCAGCCACAAATTTACTTTCAGTTCCTTTATTCAAAGAGTACCGTTACCGGTTTCCAATCGTTGTGATTCACCCTCAGACGGTTTACACACTTTCTTTATGACATGTGGTGTGTTTTTTACAGATCAATTGTCCTAAAATATAAATAATACATAATTGTAAACACACCACACACAGATGGTTGCGTTCCAGATTTTCGTTGCATGTGACTTACATGAAACGTCGGTTTGGAATGTTTGTTTTCATAACATTCGTCCAACATATGTGAATACATTCCCACTGCATTCTTATTGTTGCAAACGTAAATTTTGTGAGAAATTCGTGCTAGCCGATTGCTCTCTTCAACCCTCCATCCCCCTTTCGTCCAAGATATATTTACGCTCTTATAACACCGTAATAGCTCAAGCCGGACATTCCATCCACAATTATATCTTAAAATGCACGCGTTCGTGCACCAAACACGCAAGATTACAGGAAAACCATGTACAACAACCAGTTTCTGCAAATTGTCCACTGACTTCGGATAGGTCTGCGGTTTAAACCGCTGAACTAGCAATCCCTGGATTCGGAAGGCAAGGTGGTTTGAATCCATCCAGTGGCAGCCTTGAAAATGATTTTCAGTAGTTTCCCATTTTCAGTTTAGGCAAATAGCGAAGTTGGGCCCCTACTATAGACAACAACCAGTTTCTTCTAAACACCTCCCTTTGCTGACAGCTTCCAATTCTCTTAAAGATGCAGCCCCTATGCTTAAATGAAAATAGCTGCATCAAAGGCGAGACGAGCATCTCTTTGGAGTCTCCCAGCACAAAATGTCAAATGATAAATAAATAATAAACCAAATTCTCCTCATTTAGGCTCATCCATTTGTCTATCGGGACATTTTTTAATGCCGAAAATGATCTGTCTTACACTGCAAGAAGCGACTGTTGCATACTTAAACGAGGAAATCTGGGAAAGTGAAAGACTGAATAATTCCAGATCATTTCTATTTTCACCACCAAAAGTTATTCTGGCTTCTCTGTCGAACAGAGATCACTTTATTCCAAAAGGCCTGTCGGTAATAATCTCGGTGTCCCAAAAAAAATTAGCATTCCTGATCACTTCCTCAGCTCAAATCCAGACTGAAAGAAGAAGAGTGTGAAGTGACGTTGTATGGTGAAAGGAGTTTGGAGCATGACTGCTTCTTAGTGGTTTTCCAGTCTACAGCACTGTGCTTGGTGAAACCTCCGAGGTCAAGTTCGGATAAAAACATTTATTGTTCTTTATTGAAATTTTCAGAATAAATGAAAAACACGAGTCTTTGTGAGATGTCTTTAACAAATCGGTCACCCCCTTTGGCAAAATCTTGGCTACGTACTCGAGTACACGAGAATGACTGCATGCACACCTTAACTCGTTATCGTCACCTCTTAGCAACATCCTTACTGCTTCAACCCTACAAGTTTGGGACACACTATGCGAAATCACGGCGACAGCAGAACGGTAGACTTGAGGCGCGCCATGTGGCAACTACTTGGTGCCACTGAGATCCGCGTCCCTACACGGCACGGTATCTCCGGCCTGTGGGCGGCGTGTCTGGGGCAGGCGTGGGCGACGCCGGCTTCCAACGGTAGGAATCAGGCCGCCCCGGACTGCGGAGGCGACGGAGGCGGCGACTGGGGGCGTGGCGGCAGCAGGCCAGAGGCGGGAGTCCGGGCGCGTGGCGTGGTGGGCGGCGTAGGACAACACCAGCGCTGTCTGCCAGAGGTCGGACACTTGGGGGGAAGCGACGGAACTAATTCTGACCGGAAAGCTGTGCAGAACGGCACAGCAGCATGTCGTTTCCCACACACAAATGTACAGGGGCTGGACAAAAATATACACTGAGGTGACAAAAGCATTGGGATATCGATGTACAGATGGTGGTAGTATGGCGCACACAAGGTATAAAGGGGCAGTGCATTACCGGAGCTGTAATTCATGTGGAAAGATTTCCGACGCGATTACGTCCACGCGACGGGAATTAAAGACTTTGAACGCGGGCTGGTAGTTAGAGCTAGACAGATGGGACATTCCATTTCGGAAATCGTTGGGGGATTCAGTGTTCCGATCCACAGAGTCGAATGTGTGTCGAGAATACCAAATTTCAATCGTTATCTAGCTCCACGGACAACACAGTGGCCGACGACTTTAATTAACGACCGACAGCAGCTGCGTCTGCGTAGAGTTGTCACAGCTAAGAGACAAGCAACATTGCGTGAAATAATAGCAGAATTCAATGTGGAAAGAACGAGTAACGTATATGTTACAAAAGTGCGGCGAAATTTGGCGTTAATGGGCTATGGCAGCAGACGACCGACGAGATGCCTTTGCTAATGGCACTACATCTGATGCAGCGTCTCACCTGACTCGTGACCATATCGGTTGTACCCTAGATCAGGGGCGGGCAGGAATCCTGCACGTGTGCGGTGCACTTGCACGTGTGCAGTAAACAGGTGTTCTGCGTGCACACAGGGGCAAGCTGGCCACCCGCTTCTCTCCCCTCCCCACCATACCGTCTCTCCGCTTCTTCCTCTATAATGCGTTTTGTTTCCTGGCCTGCTTTATTGAAAGAAGGAATAAGGTTAGTACGAGTGCTTGAAAGAAATCATGGTTTGAAAGAGTACCTATTGCCTACGATACGTACGATACGTTGTATTTAATTATCACAGGTGGAGTTTACAATACGTTTAATGTCTGGAACAAAATTTCTACATACAGACAAACGCAAACAGTTACGTAAATTTTCATTACTGATGTTTACTCTTAACCGAGACTTATTAATTTTCATAACAGAAAAAAATCTCTCGCAAACGTATGTCGAGGCAAACATATTATCTTCGCGGCTTCACGACGGAGACGAGGAAACTCTTGCTGTGGAAAGTTGTGGTAAAAAACTGTTACACGTCTTGCCAAAAGGAACTTGTCTCTCATACGAGAATTACGCTGTAGAATCTACAGAGTAGATCTGTTAATTCCATTTGCAAACTGGGATGAATATCACCTACAGCAACAGCAAATTGTCTCGAGAACTATTCAAAACCTTGGGATATGTATGATATATCCTCAAATCGCTTGAGAATTTCCTCTTTTATTGCACTAAGTACGGGAACATATTGAAATTTGTTATAATGGCGTTCAATATTAAACTTCCGCTGACCAGCGAGAATACTGTCATTTCGAATTTTCACGTTTTTGCACAAAGAAAAAATGATTCTCCCATTCCTTTTTAAAAGATAGCAATTCCTTTTTAGAAGATAGCAAATCTCCACTTCTCCGTTTCCTTGATTCACTCTGCATTTTCCGGTTCTTGAAATACAACGTTCACTACGTAGTGGTCGCTTCGCTTCAACGCCCACAGCTTAGCCTGGTACTACACTGCCGCACCCTGCCAGCTGTCACCACAGTCCCATTCGACGATTGCACGCGAGCAGCACACGTGCAGCGCTGTGTGCTCATGAGCCGCGTGCAACGTTTGCCCGCCCCTGCCCTAGATGATTGGGAAACCATGGCCTGATCAGATGAGCACCGATTTTAGATGGTAAGAGCCCACGTAGCCATGGACCCAAGTTGTCAACAATGCTCTGTGCGAGCTGGTTGTAGCTCCATTAGGGTGTGCGCTATGGAGTAGAATGGGTTCTTTGGTCCAGCTGAACTGATGCTGAATGGAAACGGTCAAGCTCTGCTAGTTGGAGAGCGTTTGGTGCCATTTACGGACTTCATGCTTCTAAACGATAGAATTTTTATGGATGGCAATGCGCCACGTCACCGGTCCACAGTTGTTTGCGACTGGTTTATAAAACATTCTGGACAGTTCGAGCACATGATGTGGCAACCCAGATCGCCTGACATGAATCTCATAGAACGTTTATGGGACGCAATCGAGTGGTCAGTTCGTGCACGAGGTCCTGCAGTGACAACACTTAGCAGTTGTAGACACTTCTACAGGCAGCATGGGTCAATATTTATGCAGGGGACTTCCAATGACTTATGGAATCCATGCCACGTCGAGTTGCTGTACTATACCCAACAAAAGGAGATCCACCACCATATTAGGAGGTGTCTCATGATTTCTATCACTTCAATGTCTATACAACAGAAATACAGGACATTATCGTACCTAATACGGTGTAGGTAACCCGTTGGCATTCGATGCAGTTTCCATTCGTGTAGGAATGGATAAATACAGGTTGGTGTATGGTTTTCAAATAGGTCTTATCCGATTCTTCCTCCAAACTGTGGCAAGGTCAGTTAACGTTAGTGGAGATGGGTAGGGATCACGTACCCTTCTCTCCAAAGTAGACCACAAAGGCTCAATAACATTGACAGCTGGTGACTATGGTGACCAGGGGATGTGTGATTATTCGTCCTTGCTCTCATAAAAACAATCCTAAACAATGCGAGCTGTATGAGAAGCACCTCTGTCATCTTGGAACACAGCATCACCATTGGGGAACAGACATTGTACCAAGGGATGCAACTGATCAGCCAGAATCGTCACATAATAATCGGCAGTAATGTAACCTTGCAGAGTAACCGCGGGCCGCATCGAATACCGCAATACGGTTGCCCAAATCAGCACCGAACCCACGCCAAGTTTCACTCTTGGGACGTCAATTCGGCCAGGGTAAAACAAGACTCTTCCAGCCAAATGACGTGCTTCCTTTCGTTCATAGTCCAGATTTTATGACTTCGGCACCATGTTTTCCTGTTACGGGTCTTTGCATAAATGATGAGTGGTTTTGGAATTGCAACTCTCCCTGTGATTACCTGCTTGTGGAACTCCCTTAGTGTTTTTGTGGTACTGATAGGGTTCGCAAGTGCGACATTCAGTTCTGCAGTGACTTTTGCGCCTGTCGTCCTATTATTTTTCGACACAACTCTCTTCAATGACCGTCTGTCACGATCATTCAACACACTCTTTCGTTCGAGCTGTGACTTAGCGAATGATTTTTTTCCCATTTTCCCTATAAGCGATGTAAATTTTCGATACGTTGTTTATTGAAAACACCGAACACGTCGGCTCCCTTGGCTACAGAAACACCCCCATAAGAGCACCAACAATTTTCCCAAGTTCGAATTCGCTTAGATCCGACATGATGCATTCACAATTACAAAGAACACTGTTCTGACCACTACTGACGCTTGCAACGTATTGACGACACTGCACAGGTGTTGTTCGTGGTTGAATATAACAGCGCTAGCTGCAGGCTTGGATAACATCCGCATGGGAGCGTGAAAGCAGTTCTTCCATATGCTCCCATCGACACCGCAGTGCTAGGGTTCACCATCCGAAAAACAAAGCACTACTGTATACTGAATTTTATTGTCACTTAGCGGTTTTGCGTTTTTCGCCATATAAGCTGTCGATCTTCTTTCGTTATTACATTATATTTTTCAGTTATATATATGTATAACCCGTTGCCAGCGATGTGGAAGTCGTCGTAGGATACTCTTAACAGTGCCAGTTGTGTTGACAGTTCGAGCGGCGCGGTCTACTGCCCGACGAATTTGTAGCAGTTCTGAAGCGAATGCCATGAAGTGTTTCCTTCAGTTTAGAAATTGAGTTGAACTCACGAGGGCTTAAGTCAGGGGAGTGTAGTAGGTTCAAAAATGGTTCAAATGGCTCTGAGCACTATGGGACTTAACATCTATGGTCATCAGTCCCCTAGAACTTAGAACTACTTAAACCTAACTAACCTAAGGACAGCACACAACACCCAGCCATCACGAGGCAGAGAAAATCCCTGACCCCGCCGGGAATCGAACCCGGGAACCCGGGCGTGAGTGCAGTAGGTGATACAGCACTTAGGAGCCCCATCAGTCAAACAAATCAGTAACAGCTTGCACTGTACGTGCTTGAGCATTGTGCTGCAAAATGACGGTCACGTCCTGCAGAAAGTGTCATCACTTCTGTCTCTATGCTGTTCATTTTTGTAACACAACCTACGACCAACCAATATATATATGTTTCTACTTTTTTTGTCAAGAATAATACAGTAACTTTTGAGCCATTAGCCATTAGGATTACATCTTATGCTTCCATAATGTTTTCAGATCGCAAGAAGGGACAGACGATTTATCGTGAGGGTACTGAAAAAGGAAGTAATGTATACTATAAAATCATTTTATCAAGAAACACGGCAGGAAAGTAAAATAAGGTTATTTACGTGCTGCTTAATTATGCTAATATATCTGTACTATATGTTACAAAAATTCGAAAAGGGGTAAATGGAAATGGCTCTAAGCACTATGGGACTTAACATCTGAGGTCATCAGTCCCCTATACTTAGAACAACTTAAACCTAACTAACCTAAGGACATCACACACATCCATGCCCGAGGCAGGATTCGAACCTGCGACCGTAGCAGCCGCGTGGTTCCGAACTGTAGCGCCTAGAACCGCTCCTGGTAAAAAGTATCAAAGACATGAAGTATGTAAGTTTCATTGCGATTACTTGGATAGGGATGTAATAAGAGACATTCTTCATACATCTGCACATCACGTTTACTGCAAGCTGGATACAGTCGAGAAACGCCAGCGAATGACAATGTTTTAATTGGCTCCTCATGACGAGAAAAAATTTCAGTTATTGCATACACAATATCGGCATCAATAAACTAATTATACAACAGACTACACAAACGAAGTAGTGATCGGTATTATTCCGAAAGTATAAGTATCCTGAAAGAGTGTGGTGATGCGATATGTTTAACTTGATGAAATGTATTGCTGACGAGGGCAGACCTACATTCATGACAATCTTTTTCGAATGACATGAAACCTTCACTCAGAAGGCACACCTGACTGACTTCCGCATTCCTGTCGCGCTCATTGTTTTCAGCTTTTCACAATGGCAGAAGAAAAGGTAATAAAGGCAGCGAGGGAAAGCACAGAACCTTATGATATGGGGGTTGAAACATAAATATCCACTGTAGACACATTTATTTATTTTTATTTATTTATTTACGTCCTGAATCTTTGTGGTACATATACCATACGTTAGATGTTGGACAAAATGATATTACATTAATATACTGTTACATTGGTGTATATATTACATTTATAAATTGTTACAATTTAATATTGCTATATTGTTACATTACATTTTTATATTGTTACAACCAACTTATTTTTCAAGGTACTGTGTTACTGAGTAAAAACAGTTTTCCAAGAGATATGATGTTACAGATTTTTTTAAAGCTATGGATTTTGTTTATGGCCTTTAGGTTACTTGGCAGCTTATTAAACAAATGTGAACCTGAGTGATATACATCTTTCTTGCACAGTGTGGTATAACAATGATGTCTGTGTATGTCACTATTTGCCCTTGTATGGTGTTCATGTACAGATTTATTTTGAATAAATACATTTCCATTTTTAGCATGCTTTTTTTTTAGGAACATTACAACTTCTAGTACATAGATACTTGGCAGGGGTAGAATCCCCACTTCTTTAAAGAATGGTTTGCATGATTTTCGGGTGTTGGCATTTTTCATTACCCACACAATCTTTTTTTGCTTCCGGAATGTGGTTATGCAATGAGGAGAATTTCCCCAGAATATGATGCCATATCTTAATAGGGAGTGTATGCAAGCGTAATACACTGCTCTAACTGTTTCAGGACTTGTGCTGTTCCATATAATCCTCATTGCATAAGTCATTTTGGATAGTTTAGAAGTTAATGAAGTGATGTGGGAATTCCATTTAAGAGTGTCTTGTAAGTAGATGCCAAGAAATTTTGCTTCTGTGACACTGTTAATTCTTTGGTTTTCCATTGACATGTTTGGTTTTAATGGGTTTTTATTTTGTTGTGTATGGAAGTGTAAGACGACTGTTTTTTGAGGGTTTATCAGTAATTTATTCCTCATAAACCACTCTGAGACATTTTCACTTGTGACTTTAGCATTTAAACTTAGAGCCATTTCATTTTCACCTTCAATTAATATGCTTGTGTCATCTGCAAATAGCACTGGTTCGGAGTGTTGAACCGTGTAGGGGGAAGTCGTTTATGAAAATTAGGAAGAGAAAGGGACCTAAAATTGAGCCTTGTGGTACACCGTGGGTTAATGTGGAAGGTTTCGATTGATAAGCTTGAAGTTCGTTTTTTTCTCATGTGTTTTACCTCTGTTATCTGAGAGCGATTTTCTAGGTAGGATTTCAGCCACTCGTGTGGCAACATTTTATAATTCCTTTAAAAAAGAAAAAAATGGTTCCATGTCCTTCAGAAAACTGCTTATTAGTCATTATGAAGTAATCTGTAAACTCAGCATCACTCATTTTAGTCGCCGGTCGGAGTGGCCGTGCGGTTCTAGGCGGTACAGTCTGGAGCCGAGCGACCGCTACGGTTGCAGGTTCGAATCCTGCCTCGGGCATGAATGTGTGTGATGTCCTTAGGTTAGTTAGGTTTAATTAGTTCTAAGTTCTAGGCGAATGATGACCTAAGTTAAGTCGCATAGTGCTCAGAGCCATTTGAACTATCTTAGTCGTAGTTTGAAATTGTCCACATCTCTTCCTTTTAAACAAAATATGTTTATTTGATGATTTGAATCTTTTATTCGTTAGGGAAGAAAGCAACACTTCGTCTTCAGCATTAGTACCCGAATCCGATTCGGAATTCAAGTTTTAACAGTAATAGGTCTTTTATTCGTGAATCACCTATTGTCACTTTGGCAAGCTGTAGGTCAGTAAACGGCATCTGGCACGTGCTCGTCACCCCGACAGTAAAGCACATTCGTCATACGTGGCTCAATATGCGCAGGCCCGCACGACGCGAGTAGAACGTGCGCTTCGCGCAGCAAAATCGTGTCACGTCACACGTGCCATACGCGTCTCAAATTGCGCTTGGCCTTAGGCGCTTGTGTGCCTGAAAGGCCTGTACTCTCCTGGTAGTTGGAGAAGTACTTCCCCGCCTGGAAACCTTCACTTTTGTCTCTGCGAGTGGTGCGAGCTTTGTAGGAGTCAGCAAACACAGAAGCCTGGCGCTACTATTGGTTCTCGAGGCCTCGAGGCGAAACAATACCGCAAGTGTTTACTGTGAACTTCGAACAATTTGAAAGGCACCTCGGCGGCCGTTGTGGTGGTAAACTTAGGCGCCTTTAGTTATAACCCATCTTCCTTTGAGTTGTGTCGCAAACATAACGTCCCATTTAAATATGGAACTATAAGATAGCAATTTAATTTATGAACGAACGGCAACCAGTCACTGTTCACCGACGTTTTTTATACTACAAGAAGTTTTCCATTCCTGTCTGTTCACAAACAGATGCAGTTCATTATGTTTATATGAGCGGGAACTGTCTTATTTCGTAGTTTAGCCCTTTAAATTTTTGAAGTGAAGTACATTTAGCATGACAGGATTTTTCCGATATTTGGTACACTACATTATTACCGTTTCGTGCCATGTGCAGTATGCAGGTGAACCTTTGTAAGGTGTTGAGGACAAAACAATAACTGTGTAAGCTATAAACATTTTTCGTTTAATGTTGCAATCTTATCACAGAAATACGTGCATTTACACAGTTTACGATGTGACAATGTTACGACAGTTGTCAAACGAACGCATCTCGTCCTCGGAAAGTGAAATAATTCTAAACACAACAATGGTAAATTTTAACTAGAAGTTGCCCTACAAAACTATTCTTATGACTACGTCACGATGTTGGGCCGGAATTGCGATAAATCATCCGACTCCGGTTCAGTGTCGGTACTATTTAGGATGACAATCAAGTCTACGGAGGATGGTTAGTTTTGTGACAAGTTGAGCAAAAGACTATCCAAGGTCGCTCGACTTTACAGTGGACGCAAGTTGGTGAACCAACAAGTCCACGCCTCTGCTCGCGGTATTTACCTTAGCTGCGATGTGCTGTCATCTGCATGGCTGCTCTCGCCCACTGAAATTCCTATAAAAACTAATTAAGCCTTTGCTGATTTTTTCCAGCAGAAACTCTCCCTATGTTTCTCGTTATGCGAGAAAACATGTACTCATTCCTTCTCTTCGAATATGGCGATATGCACGTGCATGGCTAGAGCAGCGTGCATATTAATATGCCCTCTCAGTCCTCGCAAGAACCATTAACTAACTGGCTGGTTCGTTTCTCCACAGTTGGAGCTCAACAAAGCTACAGCCAATATATAGCTGAATGTCAGCCACAGTGAATGCAGTGTTCACACAAATTTCTCCTCTGCATCATACAGAGCATTATGCGCCCCGTTCTGCACTTGACACCAGTTCAGAGAAGAGTCCCCGAAAATTTCGCTCTTGTCTCCCTCGCAACCGAACTGTGTCCCCACCTGGGTTCTTTCGTTCTCCACATCACAGCTTTTTTCGACCAATAGGAGTGTTCCTCTTATTTTTGTGGAAACTTTCTCTGCCAATCGCAAGGGCCCTACCACTAAACTGCGTCGAAATCTCGGCACTTTACTCCTTCCTAGTTCATTTCCACCAATCGGACGTTTTGTGCCCGCTCCAGACGCCTAGAAGTCACATGTGTACATCACATGGGTACCACTCAATGTTCACGTGATCAACTGCATCACTGGTTTTGTTCTTATCCATTTGGAATTCTGAAACGCAGTTTTCTAAAGCTTCTTTCTGTCCTACTTCTGCTGGCCCGTAACTTGCTCTCCAGTATGCGTCACCTGTCCGGTCGCTGACTCCCACCACAGGACACCCCCAAAGAGGTTTTTGTGGTGCCTCCCACGGTGCGGCCTGTGCTTCTGCCCACTCCTGCTTCCACACAAAACGTTTCCTCCCACTGTTTGTTTCACCTTCTGCTCATTGACATGCATTATATAGGAGCAGTGTGTTAATACCATCGATTAAGTGTCATCTTTTTTGCATTACATACATACAGGCAGGAAGTGCAGTTGAACGGAATGGACAGTGTCTTGAAAGGAGGATATAAGATGAACATCAACAAAAGCAAAACGAGGATAATGGAATGTAGTCGAATTAAGTCGGGTGATGCTGGGGGAATTAGATTAGGAAATGATACACTTAAAGTAGTAAAGGAGTTTTGCTATCTGGGGAGCAAAATAACTGATGATGGTCGAAGTAGAGAGGATATAAAATGTAGACTGGCAATGGCAAGGAAAGCGTTTCTGAAGAAGAGAAATTTGTTAACATCGAGTATAGATTTAAGTGTCAGGAAGTCATTTCTGAAAGTATTTGTATGGAGTGTAGCCATGTATGGAAGTGAAACATGGACGGTAAATAGTTTGGACAAGAAGAGAATAGAAGCTTTCGAAATGTGGTGCTACAGAAGAATGCTGAAGATTAGATGGGTAGATCACATAACTAATGAGGAAGTATTGAATAGGATTGGGGAGAAGAGAAGTTTGTGGCACAACTTGACCACAAGAAGGGATCGGTTAGTAGGACATGTTCTGAGGCATCAAGGGATCACCAATTTAGTATTGGAGGGCAGCGTGGAGGGTAAAAATCGTAGGGGGAGACCAAGAGATGAATGCGCAAAGCAGATTCAGAAGGATGTAGGTTGCAGTAGGTACTGGGAGATGAAGAAGCTTGTACAGGATAGAGTAGCATGGAGAGCTGCATCAAACCAGTCTCAGGACTGAAGACCACAACAACAACACATACAGGCAAATATGCTCATTACCTCTGAAGTAATTTAGGTGTCATATTCACTTTCCCATTGCAATGTATAAAACTCTTATGTAAGGTGCCAAATTGATCTTCATTTATTTTGCCACATTACACCTTGATACCTGACTATATGTTGTTCTCACCAATATCTGGGCCTCATGTCCGCCAATACTATCACCAACAACAGGTACTGTTAAAAAAATAATGTAAATTTAGTTATGTATCCCTTCTGACAATGTAAACGCTATGTCTGAAAGTCTCTCATATAAAACAATCTAAACATATCCACGTACCTGTGAAAGGTAACATTGGTTCACTTACCAAACGGATTCTCGAAATTAAACGCTGCACAACTCTTCACCATTTTTCTTCACGTACACTAGAATGTGTAGATAGCTCACTTACGACTGTCGAATACTGTGTTTATGCGCCAATATATACAGGGTGAACATTAATAGAACCGACAAACTGCAGGGATGGATTGCTGAGTGATAATGGAGGAAAATGTGTCTGGAATTAGATGGTGTGTGTGCAACGTCAACAAATCGTCCTGGAACTCAGTACACAGCTGCATCGCATCCACAGTAGATGTTCAAAAAGTAGTCTCCACGGGATGCAACGCACGCGTTCACACGACGCATCATCGATTCCCGCACTCTTTCGCACGTTTCGGCCTTTCTCCGAATAGCGTCACAGCCGTCGTGAACACGCTTTTGAAGGGTCTGCACATCAGGAATTGGTTCAGCATACACAACGTTTTTCAGACGCTCCCAGAGGTAAAAATCCAGAGGGTTTAAGTCCGGTGAAATAGCAGGCCATGCCGGCAGCTGTGACCGAGCGGTTCTAGGCGCTTCATTCCGGAACCGCGCTGCTGCTACGGTCGCAGGTTCGAATCCTGCCTCGGGCATGGATGTGTGTGATGTCCTCAGGCTAGTTAGGTTTAAATAGTTCCAAGTTCTAGTGGACTGATGACCTCAGAAGTTAAATCCCATAATGCTCAGAGCCATTTGAACCATTTTTGTTGACCATGCATATAATGTTCGATCTCCTTACAAGCCACATTATACTTCAGCTTTTTAGACTGTTACCACTACAATGGCTTCCAGTCGAAGTTTCAAAATATCCCGCAGCGTTCTCGGGGAGTCTAGTTGTTTTTGCAAAGTCTTTGTGTCCAACAGACAAAAGGGCGCTTTTCTCTTCCGTCTGCTACCGTGAGGATAAAGTGCTGATATTCTTATTGGTGTAGACACTTTGTCTGGTTGTGGTGAAATGAACACATTCATCCGACTTGATTATCCATTACGGTGAGATTTTTACTGGTGCCGACTGCTGTGGCCGAGTGATTCTAGGCGCTTCAGTCACGTACCTGCTACGGTCGCAGGTTCGAATCCTGCCTCCGGCATGGATGTGTGTGATGTCCTTAGCTTAGTTAGGCTCAAGTAGTTCTAAGTCTAGGGGCGTTAGATCAACATCCAATTTTTATTCAAGCATCCCACGTATCAAGTGCCTTATCGCATGGCTCTTCCCTTGTGAAATAATGTTTCAGGGGTTAATGGTAGTATGTAGTGATTTTCTTTTGGATTTTTACGGGCATATTACCACCCCCCTGGCCTCTGCTCAATTTAGCCTTCCACGTGTTCTATGCCCCCACGTGGAATCACTCAAGAACCACTTCCTTGAAATGTACTACACTCGTTGTAACTGCATTTAAAATCTTTGAGGAAACAGCCAGCCAGAAGCTGAGAATGGATATATATTAAATAAAATTTTCAGCGCTGCAGGTAAGTTCGTTCTGCTGCTGAACTACGAGAGGCGTACCAGGGGACTCGGAGACATCAAGATAAATTCCACTTCCTAACCAGCTTAGGGTTTTCAGACATACGATGCACAGGTGTAGACAACTGATTACTAAACACATCTGCATTGCACAAATTACACAAGTACTATAACACGCAATTCTTCTTATACACAAAGTAGTAACCGCATCACATCTGCAGTAAAGATCCTAGTTTCAGTTTTAACTCTGGTTAGTCTCTCTTTTTATTATTCCACTAGCTGTATCCGGCCACGCTTGCTGTGGCTCTGTCTGCTTAAATGGAAAAAGGAAGAGAAAGCACACTTTTCTAATAGTATGGGAATTGGGATATGCATCCTAATCTCCTTCTCTCCCCTGTCCCCGTTCATCACCCCCTCCCCCATTCTTTGTCCATCTCCTCGTCCTTCCCCGTCTCTCTGTCGATCACCTCCTCATCCCTTTCTGTCCATCTCCTCGTGCCCCCTCTCTCCCCCCTGTCTAAGTCCACCACCTCCTCTCCCCCCGTTCTCTGTCCATCTGCTCTACCCAATCTCTGTCTCCTCCTGCCGCCTCTCTCTATCCATCTCCTCCTTCCCGTTTTGTATGTCCATTTTCTCCCACCCCTCCGTCCATCTCCCCTTCCTGCGTCTTCTGACTTTAATCCTTGTTTATTGTTATTGCATATTCAGGTTCTGTAGAAGTATATTAAGCATAAACCAATAAACGATAAATGTAACTTCCCTGTTTGCTAACAAAGTTTCACTATATACTAGAAAGTATATAGTCTGTATGTGTCGACATGATTATTACATCAACGCGTAAAAATCTGAAGTAAATTGGAAAGATAAATTTTTACATTTTTGGCAACAATGTATTCCCTTTATATATTACAAATATATTAAAGAATTAGAGAGGCAAAACACCCCCATATTAGAATTCAACGTTGTGTCAAAAATTCAAAGCCATCGGCCAAGAACTTGCGGAGATTGACGATTTTGAGCAAACTAACATTTAAATTTTTATACCTTTTCCTCTTTAATTACATATGTACCAGATAGGTTTCCAGTAAGTATATAAAACATATGAGTGTTCGAATGCAACGCTGCGTCAAAATTACAAAGCAATCCGTGAAGGACTATCGGAGATATGAGATGTTGAAGAAACGAAGGCCTACGTTTGTACTAATACAGAAAATGTAGGTGTTCCTAATTGCAAATTTTCGAAAGTTTCTGGCCGATTGCTTTAAAATTTTGACACACCGTTCCATTGGTATACATGCGGGTTTTTATTTACCTATTTTTAAATATATGTAATACGTAAATGTATATAAATTTAATAATAGGGAAACGTAGTTACATAAAAGCTCAAAAAGTTGCGTGTATACCGGATGGATTTCCAGTAAGCATATACAAACATGTGAGTATTCGAATGCAGCATATATTAAAGAATTAGCTAACTAAAAACATGCCGGTATTAGAATTCAAGGTTGTGTCAAAATTTCAAAGCAAAATTTCTAGAACTTCCAGAGATGCATGATTTTGGACAAGCCAACATTTGAATTTTTATTTCTGTAGACTGCATTTTGCGATAGTCATAGCCACTCGGAAACTTAAAATAATTTGGTCAGATTGTGTTCATTCGTATCTATGTCAGATTTAATAAAAATTCGTAACATGTCAAGACATAAAAACTCGGGTCACAGCCTCTTATGAACTTTCAGCTTAAAGTATAAATTGGAGGGCGGGCTTGTACCTCTAGAGAGGGCGGTGTTGGCATGATGCTGGGAATTAAATTGTCATGCGGTTTGTAGGCTCGTTCACAAAACATCGATAGTGGTGGCTAAAGGAGCAGAACGAATAATTTGTCGACTGACTATATCCCAGACATGTTTGATGGGCGATACGTCTGGCGAAAGTGCAGGCCAGAAAACCAGTGGCACCTGTCGTTCTTCGAGGAAGGCTTGCACACTCCTAACCACATGTGGCTGGGGATTGTCCTGCTGAAATACAGCATATGGAACCCTGTGCAGGACATCTGGAACTCCTTGCAGGACATGTGGAATTCCTTGGCGGACGGGTAGTGTCTCCGGCTCTAAAACTTGCCAATGTAGCGCTTGCTGTTGAGATTGCACTCAATACGTATGACGCCAGATCGCATGTTATTTCCAATGGCAACCTAAGCCATCAAACGCCTCTTAAAAAACAGTCTGTCTGATTGCATTCACGATGGTAGCATCTGACACATACGTGGTCATCACTATAGGACTCGTTGGCGTGGGACTCGCATCAAAATACATCTTGCCACTCAGCACTAGTGTTCGCGTGCCCGTAGTCATCTGAGGCGCTGGTGGTTTCTGGTCAGTGAAAATCGATTCAGTGGCATGTCAGCTGCCATCCAGCCCTTAGCAGACAGCATCAAGCCTCTGACGAAGACAATCGTCGTACTTTGCCAGTGTTCCAACGTCGAGCCAGACATGTGGAGGAAGCTGTTCTGTCAGCTACAATCATGTGGACTAGGTGGTAGGCATCCTACACTGTGGCCACATCGTGTGGTCCAGTATCCGCTCGTTGCTTCTGTCCACTAGTCCCACAGTCGCACCACTTCCGTAGTAGTATATCCTGTACGAGTCACAAAATGCCACGCTAAGAACCAGCCGCTTTTCCAGGGACCAGTCATTCTGCCCAGTTCGATCTCATTTAAACGCTGATTTGCGTCCTTCGACATCTACGAGACATACCGGAACCTGCTCGCAAGTTTTCACTTCGTTTGATGACTCTGCACCTACTGAGCTTTCTGCAACACTGACCAGAGCACAAAGGGATCTTCTGGTCCCGAGTCCACACTGCCTCTCTCAATTCTTAATCACTGATTTCGGTTCCAGTGTTCTACACATCTTCCGACTTTGCAATGTGTTGTAATTTTTACAATAAGTGTTCTTTATGTAAAGGATTCCATCACTTCACAGAACTGAGAGCCAGACTAGCTACTACAGGCCAATTACAACTCGACACAGCGTGCATACAACTCCGAAAAGATATGTTAGAAAAGTGGTGTGACAAGATAGGGTAAGAAGCAATGAAACATTAATGTTGCCAAGTGTATGTACCGAATCATCGGAAATGACAAAACGTGATGAGTGACTCTCTGTGTTCTTCATAATTTTTCTGATCAGAAATATGTATACGATGTAATGACTCAACTATAATTTTTTGCGTCCTAAGTTTATAGTAGCTTTTCACCAGACACTTTTCGCTTTTCAAATAACTTACGGGATGCAGCCAGGTCACGTCGTCGACAACCGCCGATGGTTCGACAGGAGCACACCCTGCCATTTCCAAGGCAAAATTGCAGCAAGTAAACGCTGTGCAGCCCAATTTAAAACATCAGTTTTCAGAGAAACTCCTTAAATATAACACACACACCCACATACATACAAACATACATACAGACTGTAAACACTAACGCCATCACAAACCAAAGATGACCGACGTCCGACGCTTTCGATAGCGAAATTAATAATAAATGAGTGAGATAGCATAAAATGTGTCCCTCTCTTTTTTGACCTGTGAGAGAGCAGGATTCCACAAGAATTTAAACAAAAACCACTGTATTTATAAAGCTACTTGCTAATTTCATTTCAACAGCTTCCTTAATATCACTATTCCAATAGCTGGAAGTACATGTCAGAATCTCCGCGTTGTTATATTTAATAGGATGACCGGTGCCAATGGCGGATTTTCTCGGCTGTTGTAAGCGTGTGTGCCGCTTATTCTCAGTACACAGGTCGTCCACAGTCTTGATGGTCTGACCCATATATGAAGTACCACAACTGCAAGGAATACGGTAGCAACCAGCATTATGCGAACCGAGATCATCCTTTACGTGCTGCGTGTTTGATTTCAGTTCCGGCGAGTTAGTGCGACAGCTTACACATCTGAAGATGGCAGCCAGGTGAACCGCCGAAATATTGTGTCAAGATGATGTTATGTTCCGGCCACAGACCCTATAAGGAATATCATCAATTAGTGCGCCGGGAAAGTTTGTTGCAAATGATCCATTAGTGTACATACGTTTACTGGAATGCTTATGCTTCCATGAGCGTGCACTTTCACCCATGCCAGTTTTCGATATTAATTATGGAACACGTGCATAATATGGGCTATGAAGTTCATGTCATCCAAAGGGATGCAGAGTATTCTCTAATCTTGTTGTTTGGTTTGCAGCCAGTGGCGACCAATGTGGGCGTGTACTGCTCGCTGTATGATGGATGACATGGAGAGCAGATTGTCTGTAAAGCTGATGCACGTCACAATGGTAGGGGGAGCTGCGCACCAAGAGTTGTGGGGAGAACGGGAGAAGATTGGACAGGAGAGGAGGAGAATAGAGGAGTCAAGTGGAGGCAATGCAGTGGAGAGTGGAGTAGAGGGCGGAGCGGGCGTGAGTTGACTCCGGCGACCTGTACACTCCAGCTGCCTCTGACAGCAAGGCTAACCTTCAGCAACACAAAGAAAACTAGGTCAGGAGCTACTTACCCCTTAGGCCTCTCATGACTAAAACTCATTTTACACACATCTGAAAAGCGAAAGATAGAAAACTGTCGTTCTTCAAGATCTACATCTACATCTACATTTATACTCCGCAAGCCACCCAACGGTGTGTGGCGGAGGGCACTTTACGTACCACTGTCATTACCTCCCTTTCCTGTTCCAGTCGCGTATGGTTCGCGGGAAAAACGACTGTCTGAAAGCCTCCGTGCGCGCTCTAATCTCTCTAATTTTACATTCGTCATCTCCTCGGGAGGTATAAGTAGGGGGAAGCAATATATTCGATACCTCATCCAGAAACGCACCCTCTCGAAACCTGGCGAGCAAGCTACACCGCGATGCAGAGCGCCTCTCTTGCTGAGTCTGCCACTTGAGTTTGTTAAACATCTCCGTAACGCTATCACGGTTACCAAATAACCCTGTGACGAAACGCGCCGCTCTTCTTTGGATCTTCTCTATCTCCTCCGTCAACCCGATCTGGTACGGATTCCATACTGATGAGCAATACTCAAGTACAGGTCGAACGAGTGTTTTGTAAGCCACCTCCTTTGTTGATGGACTACATTTTCTAAGGACTCTCCCAATGAATCTCAACCTGGTACCCGCCTTACCAACAATTAATTTTATATGATCATTCCACTTCAAATCGTTCTGCACGCATACTCCCAGATATTTTACAGAAGTAACTGCTACCAGTGTTTGTTCCGCTATCATATAATCATACAATAAAGGATCCTTCTTTCTATGTATTCGCAATACATTACATTTGTCTATGTTAAGGGTCAGTTGCCACTCCCTGCACCAAGTGCCTATCCGCTGCAGATCTTCCTGCATTTCGCTACAATTTTCTAATGCTGCAACTTCTCTGTATACTACAGCATCATCCGCGAAAAGCCGCATGGAACTTCCGACACTATCTACTAGGTCATTTATATATATTGTGAAAAGCAATGGTCCCATAACACTCCCCTGTGGCACGCCAGAGGTTACTTTAACGTCTGTAGACGTCTCTCCGTTGATAACAACATGCTGTGTTCTGTTTGCTAAAAACTCTTCAATCCAGCCACACAGCTGGTCTGATATTCCATAGACTCTTACTTTGTTTATCAGGCGACAGTGCGGAACTGTATCGAACGCCTTCCGGAAGTCAAGAAAAATAGCATCTACCTGGGAGCCTGTATCTAATATTTTCTGGGTCTCATGAACAAATAAAGCGAGTTGGGTCTCACACGATCGCTGTTTCCGGAATCCATGTTGATTCCTTCATAGTAGATTCTGGGTTTCCAAAAACGACATGATACTCGAGCAAAAAACATGTTCTAAAATTCTACAACAGATCGACGTCAGAGATATAGGTCTATAGTTTTGCGCATCTGCTCGACGACCCTTCTTGAAGACTGGGACTACCTGTGCTCTTTTCCAATCATTTGGAACCTTGCGGTACACGGCTGTTAGAAGGGGGGCAAGTTCTTTCGCGTACTCTGTGTAGAATCGAATTGGTATCCCGTCAGGTCCAGTGGACTTTCCTCTGTTGAGTGATTCCAGTTGCTTTTCTATTCCTTGGACACTTATTTCGATGTCAGTCATTTTTTCGTTTTGCGAGGATTTAGAGAAGGAACTGCAGTGCGGTCCTCCTCTGTGAAACAGCTTTGGAAAAAGATGTTTAGTATTTCAGCTTTACGCGAGTCATCTTCTGTTTCAATGCCTTCATCATCCCGGAGTGTCTGGATATGCTGTTTCGAGCCACTTACTGATTTAACGTAAGACCAGAACTTCCTAGGATTTTCTGTCAAGTCGGTACATAGAATTTTACTTTCGAATTCACTGAACGCTTCACGCATAGCCCTCCTTACGCTAACGTTGACATCGTTTAGCTTCTGTTTGTCTGAGAGGTTTTGGCTGCGTTTAAACTTGCAGTGAAGCTCTCTTTGCTTTCGCAGTAGTTTCCTAACTTTGTTGTTGTACCACGGTGGGTTTTTCCCGTCCCTCACAGTTTTACTCGGCACGTACCTGTCTAAAACGCATTTTACGATTGCCTTGAACTTTTTCCATAAACACTCAACATTGTCAGTGTCGGAACAGAAATTTTCGTTTTGATCTGTTAGGTAGTCTGAAATCTGCCTTCTATTACTCTTGCTAAACAGATAAACCTTCCTCCTTTTTTTTATATTCCTATTAACTTCCATATTCAGGGATGCTGCAATGGCCTTATGATCACTGATTCCCTGTTCTGCACATATAGAGTCGAAAAGTTCGGGTCTGTTTGTTACCAGTAGGTCCAAGATGTTATCTCCACGAGTCGGTTCTCTGTTTAATTGCTCGAGGTAATTTTCGGATAGTGCACTCAGTATAATGTCACTCGATGCTCCGTCCCTACCACCCGTCCTAAACATCTGTGTGTCCCATTCTATATCTGGTAAACTGAAATCTCCACCTAAGACTATAACATGCTGAGAAAATTTATGTGAAATGTATTCCAAATTTTCTCTCAGTTGTTCTGCCACTAATGCTGCTGAGTCGGGAGGTCGGTAAAAGGAGCCAATTATTAACCTAGCTCGGTTGTTGAGTGTAACCTCCACCCATAATAATTCACAGGAACTATCCACTTCTACTTCACTACAGGATAAACTACTACTAACAGCGACGAACACTCCACCACCGGTTGCATGCAGTCTATCCTTTCTAAACACCGTCTGTGCCTTTGTAAAAATTTCAGCAGAATTTATCTCTGGCTTCAGCCAGATTTCTGTACCTATGATTTCAGCTTCGGTGCTTTCTATCAGCGCTTGAAGTTCCGGTACTTTACCAACGCAGCTTCGACAGTTTACAATTACAATACCGATTGCTGCTTGGTCCCCGCATGTCCTGACTTTGCCCCGCACCCGTTGAGGCTGTTGCCCTTTCTGTACTTGCCCGAGGCCATCTAACCTAAAAAACCGCCCAGCCCACACCACACAACCCCTGCTACCCGTGTAGCCGCTTGTTGCGTGTAGTGGACTCCTGACCTATCCAGCGGAACCCGAAACCCCACCACCCTATGGCGCAAGTGTCTGATTCACGATATAATCATACAAACTGTCAACAGTTGTCATTCCGATCTTATTCTGCACGGAAGATGGCATTCCGATCAATGTTATACTTCCACTAACTGGAAAAAAAGAAGTTGACTGCATTTTAAAATCAGTGA
Organism: Schistocerca cancellata; assembly: GCF_023864275.1. Classification (NCBI taxonomy): domain Eukaryota; kingdom Metazoa; phylum Arthropoda; class Insecta; order Orthoptera; family Acrididae; genus Schistocerca; species Schistocerca cancellata. Next base: position 159,785,799 of record NC_064632.1, read on the forward strand.
AATGGAGCGCATGTGTCCCATGGACATAACTACACTAGTGTCCAAAATTAAAGCAACAAACTGCTATTTCCCCGTCTTGTGTCTGATTCACGATATAATCATACAAACTGTCAACAGTTGTCGTTCCGATCTTATTCTGCACGGAAGATGGCATTCCGATTAATGTTATACTTCCACTAACTGGAAAAAAAGAAGTTGACTGCATTTTAAAATCAGTGAAATGGAGCGCATGTATCCCACGGACATAACTACAGTAGTGTCCAAAATTAAAGCAACAAACTGCTATTTCCCCGTCTTGTGTCTGATTCACGATATAATCATACAAACTGTCAACAGTTGTCGTTCCGATCTTATTCTGCACGGAAGATGGCATTCCGATCAATGTTATACTTCCACTAACTGGAAAAAAAGAAGTTGACTGCATTTTAAAATCAGTGAAATGGAGCGCACGTATCCCATGGACATAACTACACTAGTGTCCAAAATTAAAGCAACAAACTGCTATTTCCCCGTCTTGTGTCTGATTCACGATATAATCATACAAACTGTCAACAGTTGTCGTTCCGATCTTATTCTGCACGGAAGATGGCATTCCGATCAATGGACAATTACGCCAGCAATGACGTCAGGGCACCTATGTAGCGGGGTAGTATTTTCAGGGCAGTCCCACGTCCACAGACGCTGTGTACACGGTCACAGACGGTGCAGTCTGGCACAGGGAAGACGCCTGCAGACTCTCTGCGGTGGAGGCCCATGGGAAGAATGGAAGCAGGAGAGTCGCGAACTGATGGGGCCTGATGGCTTAATGTGAACCGTTTTGTCGTTTCTAGGATGAGGCGACACTTTATAGAGACCGGAACTGTATTTCGGAGACCAGGACAGCGTCGACCACGTGTAACGTCAGAATGGGTGGACCGTTATTTTGATGCAACGGCATGATGGCGCCGACTCGGTACTGCACTGCAACTGACATCCGACCTCGCAGCATCCATTGGATGTGTTGTAAGGGGGCAAACAATGTACTGAAGGCTTCTGCAGAGCAGCTTTTACTGTCGGAGAACTGCTGCCTGTATACCTCTGGCGTATCTTCACAGACGGGCCGCCAACATGCCACCTGGATGGTCGAGTGGTGGACCAAGTTCTTTTCGTAGATGATTCTCGATTTGGTATGAGGAATGATTTTCGACGGATTCGCATCTGAAGGGCATGTGGAACACGATTTCGGGATCCAAACATTGTGGAAAGAGACCGATATCAGGTGTCGGCAGGGATTATGTTGGCCACTCGAACACCTCTTCATGAAACTTTACGGGTGAATCAACAAGATTGAACTGCTGTCGGGTACCGTGAGGAGATCTAGGTATTTCTTTCGCGGTTGTTGCGAAGTCTGTGGGCCCACATTTCGCATTGATGGACGATAATGCTCGACCTCATAGAGTACGGGTGGCTGATGTTTTTTTTTGAAAACGGATGGTGTGTCCTGCACGCTCTCCCGATTTCAATCCTATAGAGCGAGTCTGGGATGCATTAGGGAGACGGGTTGCATCACGTCAGCATCCACCAACCAGCTCTGTAGGAAGAATGGGCGTAATTCCCTGAACATGAGATCGATGACATCATTCACAGCATTCCCGTCGTTATCAGGCCTGTATTGGTGCCAGAGGTGGTCACATCCCATACTGAGCACATTAATTAGTTGTTAGAATGTGTTTGCAAATCCGTTAAGTTGGGAAAAACAAAGAACATTTTTGTCTATCATTATGCAAGTTGCATTTGATTACGTCCTATATTCTTTACATTGTTTCTACTTTACTGAAATCTGTTTTTATCGTTCTGTGGCGAAATAAAGGCAACCTTGCAAAATTTCCGTTTGTTGCTTTAATTTTGGACACCAGTTTACGTTCATGTTTTCACTAGAACCATGTTTGTAGGGCGACTTCGTCAGGATGATAAATATGGAAAAAGATTAAGAAGTCAGTACCAGAACATATATATTCTGATTTCTACGGGAACATCTAATGTAGCACCCAAATGTTCAACATACAATATGAGGAAGCTTTGACAGACTACGTACCAACGCTTTTAACATTGCCTAAAAAGGGAAATGCATAAGTTTCGTCTAGATATACAGGCGTTTAATGACACGAAATGGAAAAAAGATAAGGATATCAGGAATATGGAGAAATATCAACAGCAGCAGAAAAAGATGTCACAGAGGTAGGATTCGTGGAAAGTAGGGCAAAGGGTGATTTCTATGAACTGTTCAGTGATTTGATTATTCTCATTATCAGCAAAGCAACACCAACAAAACATTTACGAACTTGCAGCGTGTTGCAGGTGACGAATAGGTTCGCAATTTGTTTTTTAATTGAAATAAATGGTTGTAGCTCTGTCATAAGTTGCATTGCAGGTTCCGTTCTGTATGGTCTATCAACCGTTGTAAAGTCGGCAAGTGCTGCTTTGATCATCACTGAAGGGGCAGTTTTTGTACATAGGCTATCGTCTGTATTGTCACACTTACGATACATATAGTTTGAAAATGAACACAGGTATCCGAAACTAGCCACCGTCACTGAATAAAAAAAAACATACTTCCCAATGCAACTTACGACAGAGCTACAACCATTTATTTCACCAACAAAACAGTTCAGATTATATGCCTGCACAAGCGGGTGATGAAGAGATAGAGGGGGTGTGTGAGGGTATGGAGTTTGTAATTCACTATGAAAATAGAGATGAAAATTTAACAATCCTGTATGACTGGAAAGCTGTAATAGTAGAACGAACAGAAAACAGAATGACTGGAGAATATCAGCTTGGTAGTAGGAATGAGAGAGGTGAAAGGCTAATTGAGTTATAGGTAAATGTCAGCTGGTAGTAGCGAGTACCCTGTTCAAATATCAAGACATGAGGAGTTACAACTGGAAAATGCCTAGAGACACGAGAGGATTTCTGCTGGACTATATCATGTTCAGACACATATTCCGAAATCATACACTAGCCATATATAGACTCAGATCACAATGATGATGAACGTTAGACTGAACTTTAACGGGTTCGCCCGGAAGAATCGATGTGGAAAGATGTGAGCTACTGTAATACTCAGATATATGAAGTGCATTTCAAGTTCTCTAATGTTTTACACACTGTGGTGCTAAATACCACACCAGGCGTTTCGGTGAAGAAGAGTGGACATCTGTGTGCAGACGAATTTAGATACGGCGAAGATAACTGTGAAGAAATCTTGGATGACAGAAGAAATACAGCAATTACTTAACGAAAAGAGGAAGTACAAAAATGTTCTGTAAAAGAAAAAAATACAACAATATAATTAGGAATGAAATAAATAGGAAGCACGGGGAAGGTAAGGTGAAAACCACGAGGAAATCGAAAAAATATGTCGACATCACTGATTCAGCCTATAAGAAAGTGAAAACAAACTTTGGTGAAATTAAAAGCAAATACCTCAGCATGGAAATCGTAATGTACTTTTGATGCTGACGTCTTTGCTTTTAATTTCACCAAAGGCCGTTTTGGCTTTCCTCTGTGCTGAATGAGTCCTGTCGACGATCATTTCTTTTTATATTTCTTCGCGTTTTTCCTGCAATCAGTTAACCTTACTTTGTCTGTACTTCCTGTTTATTTCATTCTTAATTATTCTATTGCATTGTTGGTTTGCAGAGTCTGTGAGTCCGTGGACAGACCATAAGATTTTCTGAAAAATATCATCCGCACTATCCCGAACACAGAAAGAGCAGACGAGTGTGTGACTGCCGTACTATCAGCTTAACAGCTCATGTATCCAAGTTGCCGACAACAATAATGTACAGGAGAATAAAATTTAGAATCTGTTAAATGACGATCAGTTTGGTTTTAGGAAAGCTAAAGGCATCAGAGGGGCAGTCCCGATGTTGCGCGTGATACTGGAAGTAAGTCTGAAAGAAGATTACTGTCAATGAAGTAAAAGATCCACGCAGCGGACACCAAATGAAAAAGCTACTCCTTATGTTTCTGATCTAGACTGCCATAAAAATGCGAATTAACTGTTAATCAGAACTCAGGGAGAAGTTGTAGTCTAATTCACAATCGATTTATTGATCTTAAACAAGGCAAGACAACAAAATTATTAAAGAAACATCATACACTAAATTTTTATTTAACAAAAGCCTTACTAAAATGGGATCTATGGTGGACAAAGTGATCTGCTGTGGATCGACACACGACACTAACCAGAGCACTACTCGCTCTATCTCACTTCATACACGTCAATCCAGGTTATGGCATCAAACTACGCCACCACCTAACATCTATATTCTACCATACAAAAAATAGGAAAAATATGGTTCGAAGGAGCAGGGTGCTGGGAATTAGATATTATAGTCCTACGTCGCAGCAGCGAATACTTTACCATCCTACTAATCAAGGCGGCAAACTACGAAGCGTTCGGAGACTGAAGTCATGGAAGGCGGCAATCTGTTATTAAATGCTCAATCCCGAAAAATGCAAGTACGCGGTCTCGCGTTCGGCTAATTCAGAACGCAGGTACTTCCCTAAGAGCCTCTGAAACCCCGACGGATTCCAGTGTGCAGGTGAACCCGTTTGCTGGTCTGCCAAACCAGTTTGACTCCGTGCCACGACTGTATGTGTCGGAATATGTCAAATGTTTAGACGGCCGACTCAAGACAAATAAGTACACCCACGTGTCACTCATTGTGACCGTGATGATATAAGCAGTACCTCTGACGGTTCAGAAGGTGAGTGGCACAGGCTGTAAGTGACGCCCTAGCAAAGGACACAAGTCTCACCGTTTATGTAACCTGCAGTTCTTTACTAGCAAAGCGACAGTACAAGAGACTTCTATGAAAGAGTCGATCTCCCTTTCTCTGTGTTGTCTCCTCAGCTTGGTTCTAAAAGCATATTTCTCTTTTTTTGACTTCCCCCAATTTCACACAAGCCAATCATGAGCTGGAATGTGGCATTCTCAGCTCAGTGAATGGTCTTTGCACTGCAAACCGATTTGACCAATCAAAGACTTAAAGTTAATTGGGAGAAAACGGAAAAAATTCAGCTTCGCAGCCTCTTTCCCACATGTTTGACGTGTCTTTTGCTAACACAAAACAGGGTGGAAGCACAGCCCTCCATAAACAGCATGTAATCTCCCCTGTTGCGTCCATTTCAAAGTTTGCAAAGAACGGCCATAAACGCGCACTGACAAAACATGTTTTGAAACAGAGTCTCGATGTCTGGGCCCCAGTTTCCCCATCCCACGGACATTTGCAAAATGTTTACATTTCTTTTGGCGGCTTGCTCGCTAACAAGGCCTACAATGCACTGTCGGCGACTTTTCGGCGCTAGACCTTATACCTGGACGTCTGGCGCCAAAGCTAATGTGTTTTGCACAATGTGACTGCTGCACGTGGCCATCTGGAAATGTCTCTTCATCGTTTCCCAAGAAAAACGCGCTTTGCCGCCCCACCAACGCCCTGCTTTTACTGCAGTCGTTTAAGTCGGCACCCTGTTCCTTTGAACGCAGGTAAAGCTTAGCGTATTTCTTTCCCTAGAGCACGCAAACAAGACCATAAACTCCTGCCCACCATTTCATCACAATGTATGAAGTCAAATCACCATAGATCGTATTCCCTACACTGAATCAGAAGTGAGAGTGGCCTGCAATCTCTCAATTCTTGCAAAAATCGACACCTTCATAAGATTTTTCATCATAGAAAACCCATTTGGCAATGTAAAGTTTTGAAGAAGTTCGAAATTTCCAGGAAAATAGGAGTAAGATTGTAACTGCAATCAGACCTGTCCATGCATTAGTACAATATTCTTAGTACATAGAATAAGAACTTCATTCCTCCAGAATAAGGACTTCACTCCTCTGAAAGTTTTCAGACTACTTTGTCATTAACAATTAGTACATGGCTTAAGAGTGATAAGACGAATACGCTTGCCGCCGTGAGGATTTACAGGGGTGAGAATGATAACAGAAACCTACCTTTTTGCTTTGTGCATCCATCCGTCCTCGACCTGTTAAGTCTTACCTGCCCTTACCTGTTCTGTAGTCGTTCTTCTGCTGCGCTCCAATTGGAGGGGCATAACTAATATTTGCACTAAAACAACCGAACTCTGGAAGAGGTTAATACACCACCAAATAAATGAAGGCTCGTTTACACTGAGGCAACATCTTGCAACACTGTGGCATGCTGCGGAAATGTGGTGTGCGTCGTCCTGTAGTATGCTACAAAAGGCAACATCTTGCAGCCTGTGTTGCAAGTGGCATGTTAATTTATATCAGAGCAACAGAATTTGAGCCACACTGTGTCTGTCTTGCAGGAAAATGGGCGATAAAATGATTGCGGCAGTTTCTTACTTGGTCATCGCACATGCCGCTAACAATGGGTATGAAAATAAACGGAAAAGGAAATCTTGGTGGAAGAAAAGAATATTCAAAGGAGGTCACAAACGAGTATACTTGGAGATCTAGCAGCAAATGATGGCGCATTATTTAATAATTTTACGAGAATGTCCAGTGAAGGCTTCGTATTTACAACAGTTAACTACACCTCTTATTCTAAAAAAAAAGGTACCAACTGCCAAGACAGTATTTCACCAAGAATTCGACTGGCCATCGCATTACGATTTTTAGCCAATTGGGATTTATACAAGTCACTAATGTACACTCCTGGAAATTGAAATAAGAACACCGTGAATTCATTGTCCCAGGAAGGGGAAACTTTATTGACACATTCCTGGGGTCAGATACATCACATGATCACACTGACAGAACCACAGGCACATAGACACAGGCAACAGAGCATGCACAATGTCGGCACTAGTACAGTGTATATCCACCTTTCGTAGCAATGCAGGCTGCTATTCTCCCATGGAGACGATCGTAGAGATGCTGGATGTAGTCCTGTGGAACGACTTGCCATGCCATTTCCACCTGGCGCCTCAGTTGGACCAGCGTTCGTGCTGGACGTGCAGACCGCGTGAGACGACGCTTCATCCAGTCCCAAACATGCTCAATGGGGGACAAATCCGGAGATCTTGCTGGCCAGGGTAGTTGACTTACACCTTCTAGAGCACGTTGGGTGGCACGGGATACATGCGGACGTGCATTGTCCTGTTGGAACAGCAAGTTCCCTTGCCGGTCTAGGAATGGTAGAACGATGGGTTCGATGACGGTTTGGATGTACCGTGCACTATTCAGTGTCCCCTCGACGATCACCAGTGGTGTACGGCCAGTGTAGGAGATCGCTCCCCACACCATGATGCCGGGTGTTGGCCCTGTGTGCCTCGGTCGTATGCAGTCCTGATTGTGGCGCTCACCTGCACGGCGCCAAACACGCATACGACCATCATTGGCACCAAGGCAGAAGCGACTCTCATCGCTGAAGACGACACGTCTCCATTCGTCCCTCCATTCACGCCTGTCGCGACACCACTGGAGGCGGGCTGCACGATGTTGGGGCGTGAGCGGAAGACGGCCTAACGGTGTGCGGGACCGTAGCCCAGCTTCATGGAGACGGTTGCGAATGGTCCTCGCCGATACCCCAGGAGCAACAGTGTCCCTAATTTGCTGGGAAGTGGCGGTGCGGTCCCCTACGGCGCTGCGTAGGATCCTACGGTCTTGGCGTGCATCTGTGCGTCGCTGCGGTCCGGTCCCAGGTCGACGGGCACGTGCACCTTCCGCCGACCACTGGCGACAACATCGATGTACTGTGGAGACCTCACGCCCCACGTGTTGAGCAATTCGGCGGTACGTCCACCCGGCCTCCCGCATGCCCACTATACGCCCTCGCTCAAAGTCCGTCAACTGCACGTACGGTTCACGTCCACGCTGTCGCGGCATGCTACCAGTGTTAAAGACTGCGATGGAGCTCCGTATGCCACGGCAAACTGGCTGACACTGACGGCGGCGGTGCACAAATGCTGCGCAGCTAGCGCCATTCGACGGCCAACACCGCGGTTCCTGGTGTGTCCGCTGTGCCGTGCGTGTGATCATTGCTTGTACAGCCCTCTCGCAGTGTCCGGAGCAAGTATGGTGGGTCTGACACACCGGTGTCAATGTGTTCTTTTTTCCATTTCCAGGAGTGTACTTATTCAAAATATCATATTCTGCTATTGCCCTCATAGTGCCAGGAGTACGTGAAGCTATTTCATTAGTGTTGAAGAATTACTAAAGATAAGTACACAACATTCAAACTCACTTTATTTATATGTTTTTTATTTTCATTTTTAAGTGAGCTATAATCAAAATTAAATAACTGGTACAAAGCATTTCACTTATTGTTTAAATTCCAAAAATTGATGGAGCTCTTCTGATGTATACGGTACTTCAATGAATTCTTTCCTCTCACCAGTATCATTTTCAACACTCATAATTTCTAAGTTAGCTTCTGGGCAGCTTATTTCTGCACTGTTTTCCGATACGATAACCGATAGTGATGTGATACTAGGAGATCGTTTCTCATACTTCCCCAAAGCTGCTTTAAATAGCACATTTCCAATGATGTGCTTCATTTACGTTGTGGGGAAATTTTCTCTTCTCATTTTCAATGAGTTCTCCATACACATTCCATTCATCTCTGTTCTTAATATTTTTTTAAAAATCTGGTAAGCTTCCTCAACTCGAACGTATCCCTCCCTTTCCTGAGCTGTTCTTTTTTTTAGGTTTAGCAATTCTCTTTCTGTGTGTTTCGTCATGAGACGTAGTTGGTGTTTGAGGCACATTGTCTTCAGAAGGCTGACTTGCATCTTCATCAGCCGGCCAGGGTGGCCGCGCGGTTCTAGGCGCTACAGTCTGGAACCGCGCGACCGCTACGGTCGCAGGTTCGAATCCTGCCTCACGCATGGATGTGTGTGATGTCCTTAGGTTAGTTAGGTTTAAGTAGTTCTAAGTTCTAGTGGACTGATGACCTCAGAAGTTGAGTCCCATAGTGCTCAGAGCCATTTGAACTTCTCGTTCGACCACTCTTTATTTTCGAATTAACCACTGCCGCACAGAAAGTGTCGCACACGAACCCACTAAGCTCGGGAGTTAGCTGCGGCACATTGTGGCAGTTTACGGCATGCACGTTGTCTGTGCCGCATGAACCATGCGACAACGTGTGTCATGCAGCGTGCGGGACTGTTGCATGCCACAATGTTGCAAGATGCTGCCCCAGCCTAAACGAGGCTTAACACGCTACTCTGGCAAAAACATACTATACTGTTGACGCCCTACGTTCTGGTATTACTTTGGTGTGCTTTAGTAACAAGAAAAAGGCAAAGATCCTATCGCCACACACCAGAATTCAGGAAGCCTTTATGGTAGACATTAATTACGATTGACAAGAAACGCTTTTAAATTTAACTCAATAGCGACTCCCGTTGCTGTTGCTGTCACGTAGGACCTGGAAAGCAAAACGCCAAGATAGTTCTGAATCTGCTTGGCAAGAAGAGGCAGGCTACCCTGCAAGACGACAAAAATATTGACTCACACAATTACTACCACAAGGTCATCAGCGACGACACTCAAAAAAGTTCACAGCCAGGTAAGAAGCTAAACGGTTCAAATGGCTCTGAGCACTATGGGATTTACCTTCTAAGGTCATCAGTCCCCTAGAACTTACAACTACTTAACTAACCCAAGGACATCACACATATCCATGACCGAGGCAGAATTCGAACCTCCGACCGTAGCGGTCGCGCGGTTCCAGACTGTAGCGCCTAGAACCGCTCGGCCACCCCGGCCGGCAGGTAAGAATCATCGTCTAATTTACCGAGGTGAGGCATGACATAACATCGCGACATGAGCTTTGTTCAGTTACGCTTACAACGTCTACGTCTATAGGTATTGTCACAACTGAAATTACTCTTGAACCAAGTGAAGTAACGGCTCTCACGGCTGTTCACATTCAGCCTTTGTCAACACACAGTGTGGCGCAGGTAAAAGTAACCCGCGTCTCCTTTGAATACGAATGAAATATTTCTACTTCTGAAATAAAATAAACAGCTACAACAATGGACGGTTTTATGCAGTAAGCGATTGTTAACATTCTTCTGTCGGCATTACAGTTTATTTTATCAGTGAAGTTAGACGTTTCTTTTTGTGGTCCGCAAAATTACTTCTCGCTAGAAGAATGAAATGAAATTGTGGAAGCATCTGTCAAAACAGGACTCATTAAGGGGTCGGGGTCAAGTATCCGTACAGAGGACTATCAGCAAAGAGAGCAATACAGAGTCTGTATCAAATCTGACACACCTACGGATCTGTGCAAAATGTAAAACGGCAAAGAATTCCTTCAGTTCGAGCACCAGAAGTAATTGGAGACATTCGCCGCAGAATTATTCAGAACCTAAAAGGTCTTCACGTAAACTGGTCCAACAGGCGCTTGTAAGTAGGAGGAGTTGCCTCGGGATATTTAAAAAGTTTTAATTTGAAGTGATATCGTGTGGAGGTTGCGTAGCAATTACGGAAGGATGACAGTCATGAACGTGTATATCACTGCAACGTCAACGATGGTGTGTTAGACCCTTTCCATTAGATACATCATGAGTGACGAAGCATGGTTTCATCTTCTCAGTCCTGTGAATTCACAGAAGACGAGATACAGGGCAACGGAGAACCCTAAAACTTTGTGTCAGCAACCACTCCATGATGAAAAAAATGCGCATCATTGGACCGAAATTTTTTGACATTAGTCAACACAGTTGCAAAAATGAAAATTTTTGATACGTTTTGTGCTCAACGCACTAAATATGAAACGCAGTTCTGCTTCCTACAGCAAGTTGGGGTAACATGTCACACGTCTAAGGTATCCCTGAAACGAGTCCATGATTTTTTTTTTTTTTTTTGGTCATCAGTCTACTGACTGGTTTGATGCGGCCCGCCACGAATTCCTTTCCTGTGCTAACCTCTTCATCTCAGAGTAGCACTTGCAACCTACGTCCTCAATTATTTGCTTGACGTATTCCAATCTCTGTCTTCCTCTACAGTTTTTGCCCTCTATAGTTCCCTCTAGTACCACGGAAGTCATTCCCTCATGTCTTAACAGATGTCCTATCATCCTGTCCCTTCTCCTTATCAGTGCTTTCCACATATTCCTTTCCTCTCCGATTCTGCGTAGAACCTCCTCATTCGTTACCTTATCAGTCCACCTAATTTTCAACATTCGTCTATAGCACCACATCTCAAATGCTTCGATTCTCTTCTGTTCCGGTTTTCCCACAGTCCATGTTTCACTACCATACAATGCTGTACTCCAGACGTACATCCTCAGAAATTTCTTCCTCAAATTAAGGCCGGTATTTGATATTAGTAGACTTCTCTTGGCCAGAAATGCCTTTTTTGCCATAGCGAGTCTGCTTTTGATGTCCTTCTTGCTCCGTCCGTCATTGGTTATTTTACTGCCTAGGTAGCAAAATTCCTTAACTTCATTGACTTCGTGACCATCAATGCTGATGTTAAGTTTCTCGCTGTTCTCATTTCTACTACTTCTCATTACCTTCGTCTTTCTCCGATTTACTCTCAAACCATACTGTGTACTCATTAGATTGTTCATTCCGTTCAGCAGATCATTTAATTCTTCTTCACTTTCACTCAGGATAGCAATGTCATCAGCGAATCGTATCATTGATATCCTTTCACCTTGTATTTTAATTCCACTCCTAAACCTTTCTTTTATTTCCATCATTGCTTCCTCGATGTACAGATTGAAGAGTAGGGGCGAAAGGCTACAGCCTTGTCTTACACCCTTCTTAATACGAGCACTTCGTTCTTGATCGTCCACTCTTATTATTCCCTCTTGGTTGTTGTACATATTGTATATGACCCGTCTCTCCCTATAGCTTACCCCTACTTTTTTCAGAATCTCGAACAGCTTGCACCATTTTATATTGTCGAATGCTTTTTCCAGGTCGACAAATCCTATGAAAGTGTCTTGATTTTTCTTTAGCCTTGCTTCCATTATTAGCCGTAACGTCAGAATTGCCTCTCCCGTCCCTTTACTTTTCCTAAAGCCAAACTGATCGTCACCTAGCGCATTCTCAATTTTCTTTTCCATTCTTCTGTATATTATTCTTGTAAGCAATTTCGATGCATGGGCTGTTAAGCTGATTGTGCGATAATTCTCGCACTTGTCAGCTCTTGCCGTCTTCGGAATTGTGTGGATGATGCTTTTCCGAAAGTCAGATGGTATATCGCCAGACTCATATACTCTACACACCAACGTGAATAGTCGTTTTGTTGCCACTTCCCCCAATGATTTTAGAAATTCTGATGGAATGTTATCTATCCCTTCTGCCTTATTTGACCGTAAGTCCTCCAAAGCTCTTTTAAATTCCGATTCTAATACTGGATCCCCTATCTCTTCTAAATCGACTTCTGTTTCTTCTTCTATCACATCAGACAAATCTTCACCCTCTTAGAGGCTCACTGTATTCTTTCCACCTATATGCACTCTCCTCTGCATTTAACAGTGGAATTCCCGTTGCACTCTTAATGTTACCACCGTTGCTTTTAATGTCACCAAAGGTTGTTTTGACTTTCCTGTAAGCTGAGTCTGTCCTTCCGACAATCATATCTTTTTCGACGTCTTCACATTTTTCCTACAGCCATTTCGTCGTAGCTTCCCTGTACTTCCTATTTATTTCATTCCTCAGCGACTTGTATTTCTGTATTCCTGATTTTCCCGGAACATGTTTGTACTTCCTCCTTTCATCAATCAACTGAAGTATTTCTTCTGTTACCCATGGTTTCTTCGCAGCTACCGTCTTTGTACCTATGTTTTCCTTCCCAACTTCTGTGATGGTCCTTTTTAGAGATGTCCATTCCTCTTCAATTGTACTGCCTATTGCACTATTCCTTATTGCTGTATCTATAGCGTTAGAGAACTTCAAACGTATCTCGTCATTCCTTAGTACTTCCGTATCCCACTTCTTTGCGTATTGATTCTTCCTGACTAATGTCTTGAACTTCAGCCTACTCTTCATCGTTACTATATTGTGATCTGAGTCTATATCTGCTCCTGGGTACGCCTTACAATCCAGTATCTGATTTCGGAATCTCTGACCATGATGTAATCTAATTGAAATCTTCCCGTATCTCCCGGCCTTTTCCAAGTATACCTCCTCCTCTTGCGATTCTTGAACAGGGTATTCGCTATTACTAGCTGAAACTTGTTACAGAACTCAATTAGTCTTTCTCCTCTTTCATTCCTTGTCCCAAGCCCACATTCTCCTGTAACCTTTTCTTCTACTCCTTCCCCTACAACTGCATTCCAGTCGCCCATGACTATTAGATTTTCGTCCCCCTTTACATACTGCATTACCCTTTCAATATCCTCATACACTTTCTCTATCTGTTCATCTTCAGTTTGCAACGTCGGCATGTATACCTGAACTATCATTGTCGGTGTTGGTCTGCTGTCGATTCTGATTAGAACAACCTGGTCACTGAACTGTTCACAGTAACACACCCTCTGCCCTACCTTCCTATTCATAACGAATCCTACACCTGTTATACCATTTTCTGCTGCTGTTGATATTACCCGATACTCATCTGACCAGAAATCCTTGTCTTCCTTCCACTTCACTTCACTGACCCCTACTATATCTAGATTGAGCCTTTGCATTTCCCTTTTCAGATTTTCTAGTTTCCCTACCACGTTCAAGCTTCTGACATTCCACGCCCCGACTCGTAGAACGTTATCCTTTCGTTGATTACTCAATCTTTTTCTCATGGTAAACTCCCCCTTGGCAGTCCCCTCCCGGAGATCCGAATGGGGGACTATTCCAGAATCTTTTGCCATCATGACACTTCTTCAAATACAGGCCACATGTCCTGTGGATACACGTTACGTGTCCTTAGTGCAGTGGTTTCCATTGCCTTCTGCATCCTCACGTCGTTGATCATTGCTGATTCTTCCGCCTTTAGGGGCAATTTCCCACCCCTAGGACAAGAGAGTGCCCTGAACCTCTATCCGCTCCTCCGCCCTCTTTGACAAGGCCGTTGGCAGAATGAGGCTGACTTATGCCTAAGGCCTTCGGCCGCCAATGCTGATTATTTATCAAAATTTAGGCAGTGGCGGGGATCGAACACGGGAACGAAGACGTTTTGATTATGAATCAAAGACGCTACCCCTAGCCCACGGGTACCATGACGTCTTTACTGAGGAACAAGTGCCATGTTTGTAATTTCACTGCACATCTTTCATACTTACACGGGATACTTTTACTTACGCCACCTGTGAAATGAACAATTACAAAGTTTATTGCGCCATTGTAGTGGAACTGTGTCAACCAACACCCAACGCGCTCTGCAACCAAGTCGACCGGTGATATACACTTTCGAGGCGAGGCTATTATGTGCCACACTGGCTCATCTAGTGGAAAATCTTTCGTAACACTGCTTGAAATAATTTTATGATCGCGCTAACTCCTTGAAAAAATATTTTCCTCGGTGGGCTACCCTTTCTTCTCCCTGGCTTTAGGGCTTGACACGAATCCAACCGTTTGTTGCTAAGGGGTCTCGGCCTCTGGAGAACTGCCCTCTACTTTTAGTTCTTTCCCTCCGTATCCTTGCGCCAAGGTCCCGGAATCCTTTCCGGCTCTCCGCCCTCGCCCCACCTGGGTGACTTGCATTTTACGGGGCCCTCACAAGCCCACCGCGCTACAATGGTCGGACTATGCTGCCGCATGTCCCAGCGAATTCCGAAGCTAGCGCTCAATTAAAATGTAAAAACGAGTACCTACCAATACAAAGGTCGGAGTACGATGCAGCTTGCATCAGTAAATCTGTGATTAAAGAGAGCACACAATAATACAATAATGACATGTTCCAGTGCCATTCTTTCTCTTAATCTTGCCTCTTGCCTCATAATTACGATTTAATTAATACTGTAGTTTTGATGTAATTTCTTGGATACGTTCATGTACTTTACTAGTTTTATCAGTGTGTTTTAGTTAATTTTTTTATTTACTCATTTTGAGCCGCAAGGGGAGGGTCTGTGATAATAGATTAAAGAAGATAAACAACCTCTATTCTCGATAACCGATTTCGATAGTCAGTGTCACCATTCTCAGATCTGGGAAGCATTTATACAGTGTAGCTATATACACTCCTGGAAATGGAAAAAAGAACACATTGACACCGGTGTGTCAGACCCACCATACTTGCTCCGGACACTGCGAGACGGCTGTACAAGCAATGATCACACGCACGGCACAGCGGACACACCAGGAACCGCGGTGTTGGCCGTCGAATGGCGCTAGCTGCGCAGCATTTGTGCACCGCCGCCGTCAGTGTCAGCCAGTTTGCCGTGGCATACGGAGCTCCATCGCAGTCTTTAACACTGGTAGCATGCCGCGACAGCGTGGACGTGAACCGTATGTGCAGTTAACGGACTTTGAGCGAGGGCGTATAGTGGGCATGCGGGAGGCCGGGTGGACGTACCGCCGAATTGCTCAACACGTGGGGCGTGAGGTCTCCACAGTACATCGATGCTGTCGCCAGTGGTCGGCGGAAGGTGCACGTGCCCGTCGACCTGGGACCGGACCGCAGCGACGCACGGATGCACGCCAAGACCGTAGGATCCTACGCAGTGCCGTAGGGGACCGCACCGCCACTTCCCAGCAAATTAGGGACACTGTTGCTCCTGGGGTATCGGCGAGGACCATTCGCAACCGTCTCCATGAAGCTGGGCTACGGTCCCGCACACCGTTAGGCCGTCTTCCGCTCACGCCCCAACATCGTGCAGCCCGCCTCCAGTGGTGTCGCGACAGGCGTGAATGGAGGGACGAATGGAGACGTGTCGTCTTCAGCGATGAGAGTCGCTTCTGCCTTGGTGCCAATGATGGTCGTATGCGTGTTTGGCGCCGTGCAGGTGAGCGCCACAATCAGGACTGCATACGACCGAGGCACACAGGGCCAACACCCGGCATCATGGTGTGGGGAGCGATCTCCTACACTGGCCGTACACCACTGGTGATCGTCGAGGGGACACTGAATAGTGCACGGTATATCCAAACCGTCATCGAACCCATCGTTCTACCATTCCTAGACCGGCAAGGGAACTTGCTGTTCCAACAGGACAATGCACGTCCGCATGTATCCCGTGCCACCCAACGTGCTCTAGAAGGTGTAAGTCAACTACCCTGGCCAGCAAGATCTCCGGATCTGTCCCCCATTGAGCATGTTTGGGACTGGATGAAGCGTCGTCTCACGCGGTCTGTACGTCCAGCACGAACGCTGGTCCAACTGAGGCGCCAGGTGGAAATGGCATGGCAAGCCGTTCCACAGGACTACATCCAGCATCTCTACGATCGTCTCCATGGGAGAATAGCAGCCTGCATTGCTGCGAAAGGTGGATATACACTGTACTAGTGCCGACATTGTGCATGCTCTGTTGCCTGTGTCTATGTCCCTGTGGTTCTGTCAGTGTGATCATGTGATGTATCTGACCCCAGGAATGTGTCAATAAAGTTTCCCCTTCCTGGGACAATGAATTCACGGTGTTCTTATTTCAATTTCCAGGAGTGTACAAAGCAATTGAAATATACTGTATCAGGTACAACATGGAAGGAAAACCACAAATACTACATACGTCGACAGACAGGTTATTGCATATTTATTAAAATAGCAGTAAGATTACTCCTTCTCAGGAATTGGGAGGTACGTAACAGACTAGAAGACTGATGCATCGGTATGTCAAAATTAAGACAACTACATGCCCATTTATTCACCACATACATCTTTCTTATTCCACTCACAACAGAGCACATCATTGCAGCCAGGGCACTGCTAGACTGGCCTGCCTGTCGATGATGATGATGATGTTTGGTTTGTGGGGCGCTCAACTGCGCGGTTATCAGCACCTGTACAAATTCCCAACCTTCGCTCAGTCCAATCTCACCACTTTCGTGAATGATGATAAAATGATGAGGACAACACAAATACTCAGTCATCTCGAAGAAGGCGAACCTGTCTGTCGAGGTAAGTAGTACATCTGGTTTTCGTTCTATATTGTACCTGATACTGTATATTACAATTGCTTTGTGTATATCTACACTGAATAAATGCTTTCCAGATCTGAAAAGGGTGATACTGATTGCCGAAACAGGTTATCGAGGATAAAGATTATTATTAGCAATCTGGTAAAGAAGTTTATCTTCTATAATCGAATTCTTTAGTTTAAAAAAACTGGAACATAATTATCAAATACTATTGAAAAATAATGTAAAACTTCGTGGTAGAAACTCTGGTAAAGTTAAGGGAATTCATATTGTAAAAAATCTGATGAATATATTACAGGCATGGCAATAATATCTTTGGGCGCGAGCACGTGCAGCGAGATGGGCGGAAGGGGAAAGAGTAGTTGCAATGTATCGCTGGCGAAGCATGGACCCAGTGCGGCGGCGCTCAAAGGTTTAATTGAGTATGTATTGTCGAAATGTTGTTTTAAGTATGACAAGGCGTTGTAAATGAACGCGTGAGCACATATGTAGGCACAGTAAAATACACGCAAGAAAAATTAGTGCATGAAGTGTGGAAGAAGGGTACTGTGTAGCCAAAGTTATTAAAAGTTGGTATTCTTTGAAGAAGAGCCTGCTGCCCTTAATTATTGCCACTTAACGCATTACGTTGGATCACTTGCAACTCACCTCAAAGCGGAAACGAGTCAATTCGTTTATTAGTTATGTGCACAGTTTGCTAGCGTCTTAAACGCAATAATTTTAACACTATAGTGTTTTTAGTAGATCTGTAGTTGGCCTGAGTGTTGTGCATTATTCGACGTCACTTACAATCAGTAGGTTTCTTTCCTTTCACCATTATTGTCGAGTGAACCGTAAATTAAAGAGATTATGTTCTTACAAGTGACAGAAATTTTAATGCATTTGCCCGTTAATTTAAAATCAGTAAGTTCATAAAACAAGCTGCAGTAAACTTCAGTGTGCATTGTAGTGCTTCTACTGCAACCTATCAGTAACCAAGTACAAAGTGTGCAAAATAAAACTAACTTCAAATTGCTGGGAAATTAAAGTAACTGTTGTTACGATGGGAGTGACTGCTAGAGTTTAATTGTGTGTTTTCAAATATTTAAGTATTTCGATTTTCGTAAATCGGGTCTGCAGAAGTGTCTGTTGCTAGTTGATGTAACTATCATAAGCTTTTCTGAAGTCATATTTATTATTAAATAGTGATTATTCATAGGTGTTCTTTTTTTCACAAATCAGGACGACAGACAGCACTACAGTGAGTGGCGTTGGTCAGCACAGATATTTTCAGGTAATGTTTACTAGGTTCTGTTAATAACAAAGAATTCCAATGCAGTACTAATTAATGTAAATTTCACTCTACAGCAGAGTATAGCTGATGTGAAACTTCCTAGCAGATTAAAACTTCGTGGCAAAACGAGACTCGAAGTCGGGACGTTTGCTTTTCGCAGAACTTCCGTGGTGATAGGAAGGAAGGAGCGAAGTACTGGCGTAAGTAAAGCTGTGAGGACGGGTCGTGAGTCGTGCTTCGGTAGCTCAGTCAGCAGTCAGCCTTCGGCGGTGCGACGGTGCGGACACGCGACTTGAGTTCCGTAGCGAGGCGCAGCTAGCCAGATGGTTCAGATGGCTCTGAGCACTAAGGGACTTAACTGCTGAGGTCATCAGTCCCCTAGAACCTAAGTAACCTAAAGACATTACACACATCCATGCCCGAGGCAGGATTCGAACCTGCCAGCGTAGCGGTCGCGCGGTTCCAGACTGTAGCGCCTAGAACCACTCGGCCACCCCGGCCGGCAGGTAGCCAATGTTTGTGTTTACTGCACCGTAACCACGTCCCATTCTTTACCTTACGATACTCTATGGAATACAACTGGCGCAAAGTGACATTGCGATTCACTTTTTCCTCCGATTTCGCTCGTCCCAAGGCGCTCAATGACGGATGATACCTTCACATCGACGCGAATATATATCACTGAATGACATCATAGGGATCCATCTTTCCGTAGTGGTACTGTCCGCTCCGAGAGCTGAATGGTCTGCGTCACGGACTGCCGTCCTAAGGGGCGCGGGTTCGATTCCCGACTGGGTCGGGGATTTTTCTCTGCTCAGGGACTGGGCGCTGTGTAGTCTTCCTCATCATTTCATCCCCATCCAACGCGCAGGTCGCCCAATGTGTGTTCGAATGTAATAAGACGTGCACCAAGGCCGCCGGACCTACCTCGTAAGGGGCCTCCTGGCCAATGAGGACAAACGCTCATTTCAATTTTTTCCATAGTGGTACTGTCTATGAGAAAATGTTTGACGACGCGGCATGTGACAAAAATTACACGAGGGATCCACAGCGGACTACGCTTCCGCTACTCTGACGGCAACGAACGAGCCGTCACCATTCACCATGCTGGTCTCGGTCTCAGGACGATCAGAGTGTTCGAACTACCTTCCAAACCTTCCGTGGATGTTGTGATCGAGGCCTTCTGACGCTACGGTACGGTCATCGAATACGTTGCCGAGAAGTGGGCACAGTTCAGTACACATCAAACTTCGTGCCGTGTACCCTCCTACCTCCGGATCGGGGGTTAAAGGGTCATCATTTTGTACGATGGGCACCCACGCACGCGCTCTAGTTGCGGGAATGAGGGTCATCTAAGGTCAGAAGGCGTTCAAAGATATATTGCGCAACTTCATATTCAGACGTGCCCCCACCACTACAGTCCTGCCGTAACGTACGCGGAGCGCTCGCCGCGACGACGACAACTCCAAGTCCGTCGCATGGGCACCTCGACCAGTGTCTATGTCGCCCCACCATCACTCGTACGTCGTTGCGGTCACTAACAACGGGGCCTCCTTACCGCCCAGACCCACAACGGAAGGAGCGACCCCACTCCATAGCCGCTCGTCGCATTTATCGTGCCTACGGCGACCTTCGTGTCGGGACGTCGAACCTCGTTCCCATCAACTGATACAGAAGAACACATAAGTTAGCAACCATCACCACACCGTCGAAAACGTCACCGTTGGTCAGTCACGGGGCTCGGCGACCTTCCCCTTCAAGTTGACACTGATCCTGCTCGGCCAGAAGACACTCCACTACAACGTCAGTCGATGACGACAGTGACGGAATGCTTTGCATGACCGTTACCTTGGCGCCATCAAATACTATGGATGTTTGCCTGTCGGTCGGGCAAGTTGAAACCACAGTCTCCTCGCAGTCGATACAAGACCCTTCTCCCTTCAGAGAAGACCTTAGGGATACAGCAAAGTCCCCCCCCCAGAGGGTCTTATGGTGACGACGTCGAGGCCGAACTGGCACCTCAACCAGAGATGCCGCCCCCGTCCTTCACCAATACCCAATAGAGCGTCCATCCACACCGACGGTGCCGCAAGAAGTAATGACGTCTGTTGACACCAGTCTCCACGTTTCTGGCGGTGGCAGATCCGCTCTTCACACCAACACACTACACACACAAATTCGCAACGGTCAGTACCAATTTAGTCAGCAACACAGTGAAGCTGCAGCTCCTTCGCGACATGCTCAAGGCACCAGAAGTTGACGCCGCCCTTCTACAAGAGGTATGTCTTGCTACCATTCCGACTCTTTACGGATTCGAACTGTTTTCCTCAGTCGGAGGTCGTAGATGGTGCGGAGTGGCTCTGTGCATCTGGGAGGATATCCCTGTCACATATGTGGTTCTTCTTCCTTCTGGACAGGGTACGGTTCATCAATTTATACGCCTCATCAGGCTCAACACACTGACGTCAACGGACTACGTTCCACGCAGAAGAAGTAGCGCCATTATTCGTGAGGCGATACGACACTTACGTAATAGGAGGCGATTTCAACTGTGTCCTCCATCCGAAGGACCAGTCTCCTTGCTACTCAAGCCTTAGCCTTAGGTACGTTGGTAGCTCAAAAATGGTTCAAATGGCTCTGTGCACTAGTGGACTTAACATCTAAGGTCATCAGTCCCCTAGAAGTTAGAACTACTTAAACCTAACTAACCTAAGAACATCACACACATCCATGCCCAAGGCAGGATTCGAACTGCCACCGTAGCGGCCGCACGGTTCCAGACTGAAGCGCCTAGAACCGCTCTGCCATACCGGCCGGCTTCCGTTGGCAGCATTTTAGATCACCCACAGTGATCTGGCTGCACCCACCACATTCAGCAAGCCGAGTCGATCGGATTTATGTTTCTGCAACTCTTCGAGTGGATGTATCCTCTGCGGAAATGTGGCTTCTGAACTTTTCCGATCATTCCATGTTTATTTGCACCTTTCTCCTGCCAGTTAGGCGCAGTAGAGGTACTTGGAAGCTCAATACCTCCTTTACGATCTAGTTTGTCGACAACGCATCACTGCTACACAGACATCCTGTGAGCAGTGTCTTCCCTGGTAACTGTCGACGCTGCTGTGGTGGATGACGTGCGAAGCTGGCAATCAGGCAGGAGTTTACCCAACGCGGCAGAGATGCGGCGGCGTGGCACCAGGATACAATGCGCTATTATTACACCTTCTTATGTAAACTCCATGTCCTACCGTCGTCGGATGTCCATCGCGAACGCAAACATATCAAAGCCAAACTTCTGACCCTTCAACGGAACGAACTAAGACTCTTGGTGACGCAGTCTCATCGTCAAGACATAACTGGTGAGGAGTCTCCATCAATGCTTCTTATCAGATCCGAACTCCGTTTCCGACGACGTTCACTGGTCGTCACTCTTATCACTCAGACTGTAAACCGTGTCAGCAATCAAGCAGCAGTCGTCTCAGCCTTCGATGATCATTACCAAAGTTTTTACAATGAAGAACCGGTGGCGGTGGCTGTTTCCGACGAGACTCCTTATCAACATCCTTAACAACACGGAAGCAGCATCCTCGGCGATAGCAATCACAGGAGACGAGGTGGCGGACCTGATCGTCAAAGGCTCAACAAACAAATCCCAAGGACCCTTCGGTCTTCTGGTTGAATTTTATTAGACCTTCAGCTCATTGATGGTTCCACGCCGAACCCAGATGTTCCAGGAGTTTTTCACCCCTTCCTTCCCTGTACAACCAGACTTTATCAAAGGCCTTCCCATTACTGTGCCCAAACTGACAAGGGGGACAGACATTACCAAATTTTACCCCTTCGTATTACTCAATGTGGATTACAAAATCGGCGCACATCTCTTGGCAGTGCACAAGCGTGCCGTGTTACTTGCAGTACTTCCTCCAAAACAAACATCACGAAGTGGCAGGGCCACCCTCTAGATGGCATCAGGTGAATGTTGGGGTCTTATTGTGCTGACTGTCCTGCCACCTCTGTGCAGCACTCGTGAGGAACAGATTTCAGCAGCGCCTTTGGCCAGGTCCACCACCATGTCCTCCTTTCTCTCAGTGGCGGAATGCATCGAGTTCCCCACACCAGTTACAGGCTCCATTCGGTGCTTACATTGCAATGCGACGTCCATGGTCCAGGTGAATGGACGAATTGGTGGACCAGTCGGTGTCCAGTTTTTGGTCAGGCAGGGATGTCCTCTGTCCAGTATTCTGCACACAATCGCCATCAAGCCCCTCATCAGAGGCCTCTTACCCTGTCTTACAGGACATACATTGTTACATTGTGCAACCACAGGTTTCACTGCTGCGCCTATGCCGTCGACCTCCTACGTCTGACACACTCGTCCACAGAAAAACACCATGCTATAGCATGGATCCAACATTGTGGACAATCGTCGGGTAGTCTCTTCAACGTTACCAAATCGAAGATCATGAACATTGGACGTGGACCCCAACATGAGGGACCACGACCACTGCCAACTGCAACAACGCTCTGTTGTCTGGGTATCGACTTTACTGGCTCCACTCAACGTATTGTAGCGAAAACATATCGCTGATTGCTTCATTCCATCCATTACCTCATTCGTCACAACCTCCTGCGCAGTCTGAACCAACTACAAAGTAAGACTTATGTCAACGCACACATGGCGCCTAAATTGGTCCATGTCACCCAAGTACTCCCTCTACCATTGGTCCTGGGATGTCAAGTCCAACAGGTCATTGGGTACTTCATTTCGGCTAGCACCATCTTAAAAATCCGTTACGAGACCCTCCCCCTCCTACAAAACATGGTATTGGTCTAGCCTATGTTCGCGCCGAGTCCACTACATTATACAGGGTGAGGCAGGTAAGTCATAACACACCTTGCATCTCCCCAACTGTAATAGATACAACGATGCCGTTTAGACAGTGAATTGCAGGGACAGGGGCTACTTGAATACATCGCATTTCACGTTTGTGCTATTTTCTATTACAGAGATATTAGACAGTGAATTGTAGGGACATGGGATACTTGAATACATCGCATTTCATGTTTGTGCTATTTTCTATTACAGAGGTATATGAGGCCATCTTTGATTTTCTTTTTTTTAATGGAACCCTATGTTAAATTTTAGCGTAACATGACGGTTTCAAATATGTGTATATCATAATATTTAGGCGAATAGTTTTTTAGACACAGATATGTTCCCGAATCGTATTCGTCCTTCGAAGCGGCGTTGTCAATGCGACCTTTCCTGTTGACCACTGAGGAACTTAAAAGGGAAGGCGTTGTTTTCCTGCTTCCCGATAACGCCGCAAGGTGACGCACGAGGTAGCTGGAGAGAAGGTTATAATTGTGCTGCTAGAGTAATGAGATCGCATTTCCGTCACAGTTTCTTGGAGCAGACATGTACACCAACGAGGAAAAGTTAGATATGCTTCTAGAGTATGGTGAAAGCAGAAGAAATGCTGTTAGAGCAATAAAGTGATATCCTGTTCGTGAGCGTCCTACGCGCTAGCTACTTGCACGTATTTGCAAAAAACTACTTGAATCGGGATCATGGAACGCCATACAGAGGACAAGGCAGAAAACTGCAACTGGTGAGGTACATGAAGAGGGCGTTCTAGAGTTGGCGCAAAACGACCCTACTGTTTCGTCGCGACGTATCGCCTCGGAATGTGGTATATGTCAGAGAAGTGTTGTACGCATATTGCACTGGCATAGATTTCAACCGTTTCACCTCTCATTATATCAAGCACTCTCCGGTGTGGATTTCGAACGGCGCCAGGAATTCTGCCGGTTTTCTCTGCAGCTCTTACAAGATGATCCAACGTTTTTTCAACGGGTGCTTTTTACTTATGAAGCGACTTTCACCAACCACGGTAATGTGAATTTGCATAATATGCATTACTGGTCAACAGAGAACCCTCTTCCCACGCCCGGGTTCCCGGGTTCGATTCCCGGCGGGGTCAGGGATTTTCTCTGCCTCGTGATGGCTGGGTGTTGTGTGCTGCCCTTAGGTTAGTTAGGTTTAAGTAGTTCTAAGTTCTAGGGGACTGATGACCATAGATGTTAAGTCCCGTAGTGCTCAGAGCCATTTGAACCATAAAGTGTATGCTCAAATACCAACTACGCCAGACGATATGAAGCAACGTCCCATCGAAGCGTGCGCTGGTATCTCACGTGACACCCTCGCAGCCGTTCACAAATCATTCGAACGGCGACTACAAATGTTCAAATTTTTTTTTGTTTTTTTTGTTTTTTTTTTTTTTTTTGTTTGAGAACCCTCATTGGCTTCGACAAGTACAGAATCAGCAACCGTGGAGTGTTAACGTGTGGTGCGGCATCGTCGGAAATGTCATTGTGGCAACGTACGTCATTCCGGGTATACTAAATGGCAATAACTACGCACAGTTCCTGCGAAACGTTCTGCCCATTTTGCTGGCTGAGGTACCACTAACTACGCGTCAGTCCATGTGGTTCCAACATGGCGGCTATCCTGCTCACTCTTCCCGTGTGGCTACAGTGCTGTTAAATGAAAAGTTCCCGGGTTGTTGGATAGGACGACGTGCTGAAGTGAAGTGGCCAACCCGGACTCCTGATTTGACCCCTCTTGATTTTTTTCTGTGGGTAACAATCAAACATAAAGTGTATGCCGGCCGCGGTGGTCTAGCGGTTCTGGCGCTGCAGTCCGGAACCGCGGGACTGCTACGGTCGCAGGTTCGAATCCTGCCTCGGGCATGGTTGTGTGTGATGTCCTTAGGTTAGTTAGGTTTAAGTAGTTCTAAGTTCTAGGGGACTGATGACCATAGATGTTGAGTCCCGTAGTGCTCAGAGCCATTTGAACCATAAAGTGTATGCTCAAATACCAACTACGCCAGACGATATGAAGCAACGTCCCATCGAAGCGTGCGCTGGTATCTCACGTGACACCCTCGCAGCCGTTCACAAATCATTCGAACGGCGACTACAAATGTTCAAATTTTTTTTTTGTTTTTTTTTGTTTTTTTTTTTTTTGTTTGAGAACCCTCATTGGCTTCGACAAGTACAGAATCAGCAACCGTGGAGTGTTAACGTGTGGTGCGGCATCGTCGGAAATGTCATTCTGGCAACGTACGTCATTCCGGGTATACTAAATGGCAATAACTACGCACAGTTCCTGCGAAACGTTCTGCCCATTTTGCTGGCTGAGGTACCACTAACTACGCGTCAGTCCATGTGGTTCCAACATGGCGGCTATCCTGCTCACTCTTCCCGTGTGGCTACAGTGCTGTTAAATGAAAAGTTCCCGGGTTGTTGGATAGGACGACGTGCTGAAGTGAAGTGGCCAACCCGGACTCCTGATTTGACCCCTCTTGATTTTTTTCTGTGGGTAACAATCAAACATAAAGTGTATGCCGGCCGCGGTGGTCTAGCGGTTCTGGCGCTGCAGTCCGGAACCGCGGGACTGCTACGGTCGCAGGTTCGAATCCTGCCTCGGGCATGGTTGTGTGTGATGTCCTTAGGTTAGTTAGGTTTAAGTAGTTCTAAGTTCTAGGGGACTTATGACCTAAGATGTTGAGTCTCATAGTGCTCAGAGCCATTTGAACCATAAAGTGTATGCTCAAATACCAACTACGCCAGACGATATGAAGCAACGTCCCATCGAAGCGTGCGCTGGTATCTCACGTGACACCCTCGCAGCCGTTCACAAATCATTCGAACGGCGACTACAAATGTTCAATGCATCAGAGAGGAAGCATTTTGAGCACATGCTTCAGTTAAGTTTTCTATCTTGTACAGTACGTATTTTGCATCTTTGTGTGTATTTGCTTCGTATTGTGATCAATAGTAAATATTTTCAAATTAAAAACAAATACGTACGAAATAATTGTGAGCAATAAGGGCCTCCTCATTTACATTTGTATTTCTGTTTCTTAAAATGTATTAATAACTTGTAGTATTTTAATACTGTATGTTGCCTACTATTTTGGTATCACAGTTGTCAAATAACAGAATAGTATTTGCGCATATCGCAGTATGTACTACTATTGTCGGGTAAATGGGCGTGTTTTCGTAAGAATGGACTCGCGACGTTTACCATGTACTCTACACAACAGGAAAGGTCGCATTGGACAACGCCGCTTCGAAGGACGAACACGATACGAGAACATACCTGTGTCTCAAAAACTATTCGCCTAAATACTATGATACACACATATTTGAAACCGTCTTTTTAAGCCCATCATGTTTCGCTAGAATTTAACGTAGGGTTTACCTAAAAAAAAAGATGGCCTCATCTCACTGTAATAAAAAATAGCACGAACATGAAATGTGATGTATTCATGTTTCCACTGTCCCTACAATTCACTGTCCAAACGCCATCTTCGTATCTATTACAGTTGGGGAGATACAAGGGGTGTTATGACTTAGCTGCCTCACCCTGTATATACACACCATTTCGATACATCGAGGGGGAACTCACCATCCTCAGGCAATGGACCTTGGAAATCCTCATGCTGGACTCTGCTGCCCCACCAATCAATGTGGCTCACATTGTTCCAGGACTATCTTACATTTCGGCCAATTTCGTCGAGGTTAGTTATGTGCACAACGCTCTTACAACAACGCGCCCACCGCGGATGAAGAATTTTTATCAGTTGTTGTTGATGCTCACTCCCCCCCTCCCCCCCCCCTCCCCAGCAATGCATTGGAGACACAACACCTGGACGTCCAATGGTCGACGGTATGGAAGACTGTTCATGCACCTTTCCTACTGTCTGACATCAGCCCGTTATGGTAAGCAATGGCTACATCGTATCAATCGTATCGGTCTGACTGCTTCACCACTTTACATAAGTTGTCTATGCAAGGACACCGACGAGCATCGGCTTACATACACTACGAAATGCAACGTCTGTTTCCTAATACAAAGTATATTAGCCTGCTACCTCTGTGCCCCACCAGCACCGCCCACCCAATCATCTACATCTCCCATACACTTCTCATTTTCCTCCAGCTAAACACTTTGCCATCACGTGGTTCCGAGATCAGACGATTGCCTACTTTTTGCGTGATTACCCACATTCCACTCCACGCTTGATATTTGGTACCATATACCGGAAGCTCACAGAATGCTCGAATATACCTCCTCATATTGTCGTACCACTGCCAGCTATTTATGCTGTGTGGTCTACAATCCCCCCCCCCCTCCCCCATAGTTGGGAAATATACAACTTCCTTCGTTCTTGACACGTGTAGGAACATTCTAGAATGGTGTGGCGTTTCCACATGCCCAAGCCGGCGACGCGAATATGTGGAGGGGGAATTGCACGGCTGAAAGCATATTATTTTCTTTCCCTTAATTCTCATTTTAGTTCCTCTGTTTGTCTGCCCGTGATATCGCGGGCCACCTAACGATTTTCCCTTCCTCCTAGAAACGGCCTCATAAGCTGAGCCACTCTTGTCTCGTCGATATATATTTACAACACACACAAAAAATTAAATAAAATTAACAAAAAATAAAATTAAATAAATAACCCGTTATTGTCTTTACCTTTACCTAATTCCTTTCCCGTCACGTTCGTCGTAGCCGGTGAGGGGTTGGGACGTCGCGGCCAGTCCTCGGGTTGCCTGCCCACTTTAGCCTCCTACCCTCTCCGTCACGACTCTTTCTTTTGTGGTCAGACAGTTTTACTCTGCCAGGAAGTTTCAATTTATATGCATATTATCGCACGTGGATTTTTCATTCAAACTTGCGCACGTGCATTTTATTCCGCTACTGTCTATTTGCACATTTGTGGCTATTAAGTAATTTCAGTTTCAGTTCAGTAGTTGACAATTATTAACTTCAGCTCACTTACGAGCTGGTGATAGTAATTGGTTACATATAATCAAATTTCGTATAATTTCAGTTACATGTTCAAAATTATAGCTAAACGCAGTAACGCACATTATTTAATTCCATGCAGAATTTCTTTCCGGTTGTTGCCGTACGCGATACGTATTAGCACAATAGCGATAAAGTTACGATCTTGTTTGCAATCTTTCGGTTACCATTATTCCTCGTAATCGATGTCTTTTCTGTAACACGGAACATTAGGTAACACACGTCATTAAATCATGTAATTGCTGAACAGCGCAGGTAGGTTATTAGCTGATACGTTGAGAGGCACCCACATGCCTTGCTCATACTGTGGCATCAAGCAGTCAGGCCTGCAAGATGAGTGGTCTGCCAAGCGAGTGGATTCATTCTTATTTATCGAGTAACATGAACTCTAGTACTCACACTTAAGTTACAAGTTATCCTCCTATATGATTAATACGCAACGGAAACACGCATCTGACTATCAGTAATTTACAGAACTCTGACTGTACACTACGCACTGGCAATACCACATTTTCTTTCCTTTTTTTATTTAACGGCTTTTGTCTACACGTGGCCACCGCACTGAATATGAATGGCACACACATTATAAGTTCGGGACATTATGGCAACATACAATTCAATGGAAAAGTCCACCAATCTTTTTCTTTTCACTATCTTATTTATTCCGATAAATTCTCTAACCCAAACACACAAATTCTATAACCTACAACAATAACACATGAGAAATTCTGCCCAGTGGGCATGACTTTACATTGGTGAATCTCTATATTATGGTCTCGTAATTATTTAACGCTACAGTGCACTTTCTGGATAGGATGGTGGATCTTTTATTATACCTCACACTTCGACTCTCACAATCATCATCACGAAACTTTCCTCCAGACCGAGCGGTACAGAAGGAACAAGCATAACCCACTAATCTTTTGAAACTACCTCGCTACTCTCCCATGCAAACCACACATACCCAAATTACATGATATACACCACACTAAAATACGAAATACAAGACAGTGAATAGTCACAACATTATCACTTTCAGCTTTCCCACTTCAATTAATATTTATCCCAGTTTCACACGACACTGCCCCACTTTGTAATTCTACTTTCCTGCTATGAACTCTGGAGATATATGCACGTCTTCCTGTGCAATGCAAGCCATGTGGGGTTGCTGGATAGACGGCCGACTCACCTTGATTCTCTCTCAGAGTTTGAATCTAGCGTCACACGGAATCATATCACGCAAAGTAATATTAAGACCGTATTCATCACACACGCGAGTCCTCAACTGATACCGTGGACGAGTACTTCTCTTTATCTTTTCGTCTCATACACAGTTTGAGACTCACACAGTACTCACCACGTGGAAGTACTCGTCTCTAATTTCAAGTCCTGCACACGCCATTTCTTAAACATTTCAACTTATGGTACACACGCTATTTCTTAAATATTTCAACTTATTGTACACACGCTAGTGATTCAGCTTAACTGAAGCACACGGAAGTATTTCAACTTATTGCTACACGTGGTTTCATTGTGACCGTTGGTCACTTCCGAAGATTACTACAATCCCATTAATATTACCTGCCTGACATTTAATTCTCCCCACAAAAGTTCCTGAAATAGAGAAATCATTATTTCAAACTACTTTTAAATATTCCACATGCATACCATGTCTCCACTCTTTCTTCATTACGGAGCACAACTAAAATAGGTCTTGACAGCACAAGATCCAGCGGCAGAGTGCTGAAACATGGCCGTTCTCGAGGTCCTCTCGCACCTCTGTCGAGGTGGGGGAAGACCATGCTATCGTATTGGTCAGCCACATTTCAGGCGCTCAAAGCTCAGGTAAATTTCATCTCTTTGGTCCCACCAAAGGTGGCCAAAGGATCGTCTCAAAGATGATCATATATTCACATTCACTATCTGCGGTTAGCAGACGACCATACATTCATTCATTTTAAAAGATCTCACCAAACTGGACGTAGGGATTTATTTTGTGGGAGTGCACATGTGATCAATTAAATAAATAAATTGTCATTCTTCCCAACACTGGTATCCGGCTCGCTGTATTAATTGAAATTGAGTTATTTTACAAAAAAAATGTGTTGTTCTGACAAAAATAATGAAGTATGTTGTACCTATTTTCAATGACGGGCGGTACTGTACCCGTTCAACGTAACTTAAGTAATGGGAAATGATTGCGGTCAGCCACATAGCAGGTGACTGCCAAGGATCAAGCCGTAGGGAAAGATGGATAATATACATTCTGTACAAGGACGAAGAAGGAAAAGTAAGAATGGAAGAGCACAAAGAACGAAGTGCTCGGATTAACAAGAATATAAAAGAGCAATGTAGTCTCTGGCCCCTAATGCTCAATCGGCAAACCGAAAAAGCAATGACAGAAATAAAACAAAGGTCCGGAGTGGGCTGAAACTTCAGGGTGAAAGGATATCAGTTATGCTGATGACTTTGCTATCCGCAGAAAGACGAAATTAATAAGAACTAGTAGAAATATGAATAGCGACAAACGTAACTTACATAACTGGCACCACAAAGTGAAGGAACTGTACTATCTTGGAAGGTAAATGCCACATGAAGGGCCCGCATCTCGTGGTCGTGCGGTAGCGTTCTCGCTTCCCACGCCTGGGTTCCCGGGTTCGATTCTCGGCGGGGTCAGGGATTTTCTCTGCCTCGTGATGGCTGGGTGTTGTGTGCTGTTCTTAGGTTAGTTAGGTTTAAGTAGTTCTAAGTTCTAGGGGACTGATGACCATAGCTGTTAAGTCCCATAGTGCTCAGAGCCATTTGAACCATTTTTGAACACATGAAGGATGAACCAAGGAGGAAGTAGAAAGCAGAGCAGCACAGTGAAAGGAGACATTTCTGGCTGAAAGAAGTCTGCTAGTATTAAACACCGGCCTCAATTTGAGGATCAACTTTCCGAAGATGTACGTTTGGAGCACAGTGATAAAGTGTATAGTGTACTGTACGAAAACCGGAGAATTAGACAATCGGCGCGTTTGAGATGTGGTGCTAAGGAAAACGTTGAAAATTGGGTGGACTATCAAGGAATGAATAGGCTCTCCGCAGAATCGCCGAAGGGAATACGTGGAAAACACATACAAGAGGAAGGGTTAGGATGATGAAATGTGTTAAGACGTTAGGGAATAACACCTACTGTACTAGATGGAGCTGCAGAGGGTAAAAACTGGAGCAGAAGACGAAGACTGGAATACGCACAACATACTGAGGTTGTTCGGTGTCACTGCTATTCTGAGGTGAGGAGGCTGGCACAGGAGGGGAATAATGTATCATTTTATACGTAAAATTTTCCCCTCTTTTCAAATCTTAAATAAAAAATCAGGGTTCCCATTTTTAAAAAATATCGTTTTAACCTCCAAATCACCTCCTAATCACGTTCAAGGTCACGGCCATTAGTTGCAATGCGTGCCCTCTTTGCCACCTACGGTTTAGGTTTAAAACATTTTGCTGTATCTCAACTCGACCCCGATTCTGTCCCCATTATGGATTAAAGCGGCCCGCCCCGTAGATCAGGAACTGCCAAATATCTCACCAAATAAGCGTCAAACGAAAAAACTACAAAGAACGAAACTTGTCTAGCTTGAAGGGGGAGACCAGATGGCGCTATGGTTGGCCCGCTAGATGGCGCTGCCATAGGTCAAACGGAAATCAACTGCGTTTTTTAAAATAGGAACCCCCATTTTTATTATATATTCGCGTAGTTCGTAAAGAAATATGAATGTTTTAGTTGGACCACTTTGTTCGCTTTGTGATAGATGGCGCTGTAATAGTCACAAATATGTGGCTCACAATTTTAGACGAACAGTTGGTAACAGGTAGGTTTTTTAAATTGAAATACAGATCGTAGGTACGTTTGAATTTTTATTTCGGTTGTTCCATTGTGATACATGTACCTTTGTGAACTTATCATTTCTGAGAACGCATGCTGTTACAGAGTGATTACCTGTAAATACCACATTACTGCAATAAATGCTCAAAATGATGTCCGTCAACCTCAATGCATTTGGCAATACGTGTAACGACAATTCTCTCAACAGAGAGTAGTTCGCCTTCCGTAATGTTCGCACATGAATTGACAATGCGCTGACGCATGTTGTCAGGCGTTGTCGGTGGATCACGATAGCAAATATCCTTCAACTTTCCCCACAGAAAGAAATCAGGTGACGTCAGATCTGGTGAACGTGCAGGCCGTGGTATGGTGCTTCGACGAGCAATCCACCTGTCATGAAATATGCTGTTCAATACCGTTTCAACCGCACGCGAGCTATGTGCTGGACGTCCATCATGTTGGAAGTACATCGCTATTCTGTCATGCAGTGAAACATCTTGTAGTAACATCGGTAGAACATTACGTAGGAAATCAGCATACATTGCACCATTTAGATTGCCATCGATAAAATGGGGACCAATTATCCTTCCTCCCATAATGCCGCACCATACTTTTACCCGCCAAGGTCGCTGATGTTCCATTTGTCGCAGCCATCGTGGGATTTTCCGTTGCCCAATAGTGCATATTATGCCGGTTTACGTTACCGCTGTTGGTGAATGACGCTTCGTCGCTAAATAGAACGCGTGCAAAATATCTGTCATCGTCCCGTAATTTCTGTTGTACCCAGTGGCAGAACTGTACACGACGTTCAAAGTCGTCGCCATGCAATCCCTGGTGCATAGAAATATGGTACGGGTGTAATAGATGTTGATGTAGCATTCTTTACACCGACGTTTTTGAGATCCGCTACTTAGGCATCATCCTTTGTTGCAGGTCGTGGTTGACGTTTCACATGTTGCTGAACACTTCCTGTTTCCTTAAATAACGTAACTATCCGGTGAACGGTCCGGACACTTGGATGATGTCGTCCAGGATACCGAGCAGCATACATAGCACACGCCCGTTGGGCATTTTGATCACAATAGCCATACATCAACACGATATCGACCTTTTCCGCAATTGGTAAACGGTCCATTTTAACACGGGTAATGTATCACGAAGCAAATACCGTCCGCACTGGCGGAATGTTACGTGATACCACGTACTTATACGGTTGTGACTATTACAATGATCACAAAGCGAAAAAGGTGGATATTTCTTGTCGTACTACACGAATATGTAATAAAAAATGGGGGTTCCCATTTAAAAAAAACGCAGTTGATATCCGTTTGACCTATGGCAGCGCCATCTAGCGAGCCAACCATAGCGCCATCTGGTTTCCCCCTTGAAGT
The DNA here is from genome assembly GCF_023864275.1 of Schistocerca cancellata. Taxonomy (NCBI): domain Eukaryota; kingdom Metazoa; phylum Arthropoda; class Insecta; order Orthoptera; family Acrididae; genus Schistocerca; species Schistocerca cancellata. Next base: position 159,819,209 of record NC_064632.1, read on the forward strand.
TAGACGAGTTTCGTTCTTTGTAGTTTTTTCGTTTGATGTTTATTTCATGTGATATTGGTCCGGCCACTATCAATGGACCACCCTGTATTATGAGCATGAAGTTACATTACTTTGGTAGTGAGAATCTTGTAGTTGACTATTTATAACCAGTGTGCACATTCAGCTGCACGTGACGCAGCTTAACGCGCGTAGTACGAATAATTCGAGCGTTCGCCTCGGTGAAGGTGTGGGCGCAATGAAAGTGACTCCCCGCCGCAGTGTCACGGCGTCTCTTCTGCAGGCGAGCGTCGCGGTTTTTTGTCGTGGAAAATCGACAGCGGCGCGTGTAATTCTGCTGTAATTGACTGGAAATCAGCGTGAAAAGCTGCGCAGTGAGTGTGGGCGGCACGTCGGTGACGCGCCTATATGTCTCCGCCAGCGGCGGCGGAAGGCAGTGGGCTCTGTCCCAGGGGTGCTTCAGGGTGCAGCAGAGGTCAATGAGGAAGGCTAGGTAGGGAGGTACGACGTTTATTCGACCACACGGACATTCGAGACTCACCACAGGCTCGGACAGATATCGTATTTTGAAAAGTTCCCACACCGACACTTGTACAACACCTGTGGTAGCTCACATACACTCATGGAAATGGAAAAAAGAACACATTGACACCGGTGTGCCAGACCCACCATACTTGCTCCGGACACTGCGAGAGGGCTGTACAAGCAATGATCACACGCACGACACAGCGGACACACCAGGAACCGCGGTGTTGGCCGTCGAATGGCGCTAGCTGCGCAGCATTTGTGCACCGCCGCCGTCAGTGTCAGCCAGTTTGCCGTGGCATACGGAGCTCCATCGCAGTCTTTAACACTGGTAGCATGCCGCGACAGCGTGGACGTGAACCGTATGTGCAGTTGACGGACTTTGAGCGAGGGCGTATAGTGGGCATGCGGGAGGCCGGGTGGACGTACCGCCGAATTGCTCAACACGTGGGGCGTGAGGTCTCCACAGTACATCGATGTTGTCGCCAGTGGTCGGCGGAAGGTGCACGTGCCCGTCGACCTGGGACCGGACCGCAGCGACGCACGGATGCACGCCAAGACCGTAGGATCCTACGCAGTGCCGTAGGGGACCGCACCGCCACTTCCCAGCAAATTAGGGACACTGTTGCTCCTGGGGTATCGGCGAGGACCATTCGCAACCGTCTGCATGAAGCTGGGCTACGGTCCCGCACACCGTTAGGCCGTCTTCCGCTCACGCCCCAACATCGTGCAGCCCGCCTCCAGTGGTGTCGCGACAGGCGTGAATGGAGGGACGAATGGAGACGTGTCGTCTTCAGCGATGAGAGTCGCTTCTGCCTTGGTGCCAATGATGGTCGTATGCGTGTTTGGCGCCGTGCAGGTGAGCGCCACAATCAGGACTGCATACGACCGAGGCACACAGGGCCAACACCCGGCATCATGGTGTGGGGAGCGATCTCCTACACTGGCCGTACACCACTGGTGATCGTCGAGGGGACACTGAATAGTGCACGGTACATCCAAACCGTCATCGAACACATCGTTCTACCATTCCTAGACCGGCAAGGGAACTTGCTGTTCCAACAGGACAATGCACGTCCGCATGTATCCCGTGCCACCCAACGTGCTCTAGAAGGTGTAAGTCAACTACCCTGGCCAGCAACATCTCCGGATCTGTCCCCCATTGAGCATGTTTGGGACTGGATGAAGCGTCGTCTCACGCGGTCTGCACGTCCAGCACGAACGCTGGTCCAACTGAGGCGCCAGGTGGAAATGGCATGGCAAGCCGTTCCACAGGACTACATCCATCATCTCTACGATCGTCTCCATGGGAGAATAGCAGCCTGCATTGCTGCGAAAGGTGGATATACACTGTACTAGTGCCGACATTGTGCATGCTCTGTTGCCTGTGTCTATGTGCCTGTGGTTCTGTCAGTGTGATCATGTGATGTATCTGACCCCAGGAATGTGTCAATAAAGTTTCCCCTTCCTGGGACAATGAATTCACGGTGTTCTTATTTCAATTTCCAGGAGTGTACAATAGTTATGTGGATTCTGACCAGTAACGAGACAATTGACTACCACAGCTTGCGTTCAAACCGGCAACAGCAATACACGATTCCAGTCTAGTATGGAACGACTGTTGCACATGTGCTAGCATTTCAGCGGAAACGTCCGAGCAGACTGCAGTAACACGTCGTTACATATCAGCGGATGTATTTGGTATGGCCTTGTAGAGAGCGTCTTCCAGCTTTCCCCGAAGAAAAAACTATACAGGCGCCAAATCTGGGGAACGGGCCAGCCGAGGTACAGGTCCTCTACAACCAATCCAACGATTTGGAAACAATTCGTGAAGACATGCTGTACTACTTCGCGCACTGTGGGCTGGACAACCATCACGTTGGTACCAAAGGTTCCTCCTAGTCTGCAAAGGAACGCCCGTGGAATATGGACTGTTAGGAGGGTGCAATACTTGTGCGCGTTCAGTGTTCCGCCTATCGAAAAGAGCCTATGAGCTGATGGCTCACTATCCCACATCACACTTTTACTCTCCATGTACGCTGTTGTTCCACCTGACGAAGCCAGTGGGGATTGTCAACAGACCAATAGTGCATGTTTCGGCGGTTTACCTGTCCGTGATTGGTAACTGAAAAGCCCTGCTAAACCCGCAGGACAGGACAGGTAGTTTAAGTTGTGGAAAGGGCCCAAAATAAGCGGCTGTCAGTTACACTCGAACATACAACCTTTTATTTGATCAAACATTACAACAGCCAAGATAATTTTGTAAAAAAAAAAACAGTTTTAGTTTTGGAACTTAATTAACTTAATTAGCGGCTGAGTGCACCGAACAACAGTTTCGTATCTCATGCCTTAGGGGCAAGACCTCTTTAATTTACACTTTAATTTAAAAACGACTAAAGCTCAATCAAAATCATAAATTTAAAAGGCAAAGCCTTATCTTAAAACAGTTCCTTAATTAGGCTGAAGGCACAAAGAATCTGACACTTCAAAAGCAAACAACTTAAACTTAAATTCAAAAACGACTGAACGCCCAACACTTAAGACTCAATAACATTAATTTTAAAAATGCCAAAGGGTTTACGTAAAATAGTTCTTAAATTAGGCTGAAGGCCCAAACCATCTTAAGGGCAAAACAACTTTAATCTAAAAATCGGCTAGAAGCCATACAAGTACAAACAACAAGAACAAACAAGAAAATGCAGTGGTCCCAAGAGCGCTCAGAAGTTCCGAGGGTCGGCCTGGAATTCAAACACTAACGGTCGCTTAGGTGAGACAGGCAGTCTTCCCAACCATTGTCGATCCAACGACAACCCAACTGACACACAGACAACGGACTTACCGACAAGATAACCTCCGATTCATCCGACCAGCACACAACAGGGAGTTGAATGGAACAACGTAGGAGGTATTGACGCCCACAACCAATCATACATTGAGCTGTCAAACTACACACCGTGCTGGACAGCAACGACACGATGTGGAAAATACACTGCCTGAATTTACGTCAACGGCCAGGGCAGGTAACTGGAACGTTAATTGTAAGACGTGAATATTTCTATTGTGTATTGTCAAACCACAATTTATGAAAGATGTTTATATTTTATTAATAGGATCAAGTAGGAATAATTAATATTTGTCATGTTGGAAATAATTGTGTTAGCAGGGAATATCTGCACCAAAATATTGTTGATATAATTTTAAAAAGGGCGGGAGAAACCGCGTACGGATACATTTTAAGAAAAGAGCAGGAAAGACCGCGCATTGATACATTTTGTAATGGTAGCAGGGATTGTCTGCACCAGAAAGCTTTGTTGGCAGGAGAAACGGCACTTTGGCGTTCGTAGGAAGTCAGTAGTAAGCGAGAAGTGAAGCGAGTCGGTAGCAGGTCTGAAACGAGAGGTTGAGAGGAGCGGTGTGCCTGCCAGCCACTAGCTATTATTTACAAGAGATTATAAACGGATGTACAGAGACATCAGCTAACTATTATAATAAGGGGAACTAATATTATTGAATTAATTTTTTGAGAAACTCAAGACTACTGAAGGTATGTTTGCGCATTGCTAGTTGTACGATTATTGTAAAAAGTAAGTCCCATTTGAACGTCTGTAAAATCATTTCATTCAGAATATAATTAACTTTTGCCAGCAATATTGCATTTCTAATTATAATCCATCCCAAAAACCATCAACGTAAAACTTTGCAAAATTTTATTGTTGTCAAGAAAAAGTTTAACTATGAATTACGTAATTTCAGTCAAATTAATTATAGAATAACGTCAGCTTTGCTATTAAAGAATAACGTCAGCTTTGGTAATAAATACAGCCACTTATTATGACAGTCCACCAACAGTTAATAGAGTACAGTAAACCAGAGTAAGTATATTCATGTCGCAGTTCGATGTAGCAGTCAGATGGCGATCCAGTAACAGTGAAAAAGGTAAGGAACAGTTTTGGGTTATTGCAGATAACGACTGAGGGCCACGATTCTATGTTTCGTCGAATCAATCAGAAAATCACTTTTAATAAGCAGCAATTAAATTTGTATGCGAAGATAGAGAAAGTGTATAAATTTCAAAGGGAAGATTTCATTTGTTATTATTAAGCAAGAGATAGAAATCCTAAGAAAAGGTTACATAGTTTATTGTAAAAGGGAAGGTTATCAATAACATAAGAGGTATAGAGGAGACAGGAAGGTTTCATAATAACCACAAGGCAGAAGATTCCGCTGGTGCACTTCAATTCCAATAAGCAAGTACAGTTAAACTCCACCGGAGGGTGGCTAAAATTTGCCGACTTGAAAACACACGTTGTTGGTCGCGGGAATATCCCAACAGCCGACAACGAACTCCAAACGACACAATGTGGTTCAAATGGTTCAAATGGCTCTGAGCACTATGGGACTTAACATCTGTGGTCATCAGTCCCCTAGAACTTAGAACTACTTAAACCTAACTAACCTAAGGACATCACACACATCCATGCCCGAGGAAGAGTTCGAACCTGCGACCGTCGCAGTCGCGCGGTTCCGGACTGTGCGCCTAGAACCGCTAGACTACCGCGGCCGGCCGACACAATGTGAACAGCGGTGACTTGCTGGTAGATTAAGTCAAAACTAACTTTCATTTCTAGGATCAGTGAGCCACGAACCTCGTAGCAATGGGAACAGCACCACACACTCCGACACCGCATAGAGACCGCCAGTGAACCCGGCCAAACTACTCGCCCAGGAGATTTCCTCGCTGCTCCCCACCACAGACCAACTCGCAAGGCTCGGAAACGGTGAAAGGAGAAAGTATACGGCAGCCGATGAGACGACCAACCGAACGACCAACCAACGGTCGTCCCGCTCTCATCTCCCTCCGTCAGACAGTTCATGTGTGCCGAGACTCGAACTCGGGACCTTTGCCTTTCGCGGGCAAGTGCTCTACCAACTGAGCTACCCAAGCACGACTCACGGCCCCTCCTCAAAGCTTTACTTCTGCCAGTACCTCGTCTCCTACCTTCCAAACTTTACTGAAGCTCTCCTGCGAACCTTGCAGAACTAGCACTCCTGAAAGAAAGGATATTGCGGAGACATGGCTTAGCCACAGCCTGGGGGATGTTGCCAGAATGAGATTTCCACTCTGCAGCGGAGTGTACGCTGATATGAAACTTCCTGGCAGATTAAAACTGTGTGCCAGACCGAGACTCGAACCACGTCTGGTCAATGGTGGCCGAGCAACTGGCTCGTCACAATACGCCAGTCACTACTCTCGGTGAACTGTGGCGTCGTGTTGAAGCTGCATGGGCAGGTGTACCAGTACACGTCATCCAAGCTCTGTTTGACTCAATGCCCAGGCGTATCAAGGCCGTTATTACGGCCAGAGGTGGTTGTTCTGGTACTGGGTACTATTGCGTGAAAATGTTATCACATGTCAGTTCTAGTATAATATATTTGTCCAATGAATAGCCGTTTATCATCTGCAAATCTTCTTGGTGTAGCTGTGGTGTCACCGCCAGGCACCACACTTGCTAGGTGGTAGCATTTAAATCGGCCGCGGTCCGCTAGTATACGACGGACCCGCGTGTCGCCACTGTCAGTAATTGCAGACCGAGCGCCACCACACGGCAGGTCTAGTGAGACGTACTAGCACTCGCCCCAGTTGTACAGCCAACGTTGCTAGCCATGGTTCACTGAGAATTACGCTCTCATTTGCCGAGACGATAGTTAGCATAGCCTTCAGCTACATTTGCTACGACCTAGCAAGGCGCCGTATTCCATTGATATTGAGATTCTATTACTGTATCAACAAGAGCAATGTTCTACAAATGTGGATTAAAGTTAAGTATTCCAGAAGCTACGTACTTTTCTTTATAGCATTCATTACGTATCCTGTTTCAGACCTCACGCCAGCCTGCGTGAGTTTAAGCGCGTGCCTTTCGGCTTCATCTCATTGTGTCTAGGCTGTCTTGTCTAGACACAACAGTAGCAATTTTAATAGCGTGTGGTGAAATAACGCTTTCCCACATACCGATGTTGTAGCCCAACATGCTCTACAGAGTGTCGACATGTTGCCTTGGCCTGTTAGATCAACAGAGCTGTCCCCAATCGAGCATGGCTGGGACATCATTGGACGACAACTTCAGTGTCATCCACAACCAGGGTAAGAGTGTGAGACCAAGAACGAAGTGCGCGGATTTTGGGTGAATATAGGCGTCCTTATATTCACCGTCAAAATGCTACATGCGTGGAACTCTATCCCACAAACTGACATCCGGTACCTGTCCAACATAATCTTATCATTGATATCCTTTCACCTTGAATTTTAATTCCATTCTTGACCTTTTATTTTATTTCCGTCATTGTTCCTTCGATGTGTAGATTGAGTAATAGGGGCGAAAGACTACTTCCCTGTCTTACACACATTTTAATCCGAGAACTTCGTTCTTGGTATAACACTCTTATTGTTCTCTCTTGGTCTGGTACATATTGTATATTACCCGCCTTTCCCTATAGCTTACCCCTATTTTTCTCAGAATTGCGAATATCTTGCACCATTTTACATTGTCGAACGCTTTTTCCAGGTCGACAAATCCTATGAAAGTCCCTTGATTTTTCTTTAGTATTTCTCCATTACCAACCACAACATAAGAACTGCCTCCCTGGTGCCTTTTCCTTTCCTAAAGCCAAACTGTTTCTCATGTAACACATCCTCAATTTTATTTTCCATTCGTCTGTCAGCAACTTGGACGCGTGAGCTGTTAAGGTGATTGTATGATAATTCTCGCACCTGTCAGCTCTTCTAGCCTTCGGAATTTTGTGGATAATATTTTTCCGAAAGTCAGAAGGTATATCGCCAGACTCATACATTCCGTACACAAAACTGAATAGTCTCTGTCCATATTTTTAAAGATGGTTGCGGGACTCGGCTAATATTTGGCAACCAGTTTCAGCGTTTTACTACGCCATCTTCAGGTGATTTGATGACAAGCGAGGTAGTTTCTTCCTACACGTCGGTCAGGGGCCTGAAGATGGCGTAGTAAAGCGCTGAAACTGATTGCCAAATAAAATACGCTTAAAAACTGACGGCTGAGAGGTGTTTAATTTAACGTCCCCAAGCTGAATAGTCGTTGTTGCCACTTCGACCAATGATTTTAGAAATTCTGATGGAATGGTATCTATCCCTTCAGCCTTATTCGATCTTAGGTTTCCAAAGCTGTTTTAAATCCGGATTCTAATACTGGGTCCACTATCTCTTCTATATCGACTACTGTTTCTTTCTCTTGCACGTCATCAAACAAGTCTTCCCCCTCATGCCTTCAGTGTATTCTTTTAACGTATCCGCCCTCTCCTCTACATTGAACAGTGTAATTCCCATTGCACTCTTTACTCTTTTAGTTTAGCCGAAGGTTATTTTGACTTTTCTGTAAGCAGAGTCACTTCTTCCGACAAAGAATTCTTTTTCGATTTCTTCACATTTTTCATGCAGCCATTTCGCCTTAACTTCCCTGCAATTCCTGTTATTTCATTCCTAATTGACTTGTGTTTCTGTATTCCTGAATTTCCCACAACATTTTTGTACTTCCTACTTTCATCTATCAAGTGAAGTATTTATTATGTTATCCGTGGTTTCTTCGCAGCTACTTTCTTTGTACCTATCTTTCCCTTCCAACTTCCGCGACTGCACTTTTAAGAGAAGTACATTCCTCTTCAATTGAACTGCTTACTGAGCTATTTCTTATCGCAGAGACTTTCAAGCGTATCTGCTCATTCCGTAGTACTTCCGTATCCGGTTTCTTTGCTCATTGATTCTTCATGACTAGTCCCTTAAACTTCAGCTTACTCTTCCTCTCTACTAAATTGCCATCTGAGTCTGTATCTGCTGCTGGGTACGCCTTAAATCCAGTATCCGTTTTCGGAATCTCTGCCTGACCATGATGTAATCTAACTGCAATCTTCCCGTATATCCCGGCCTTTTCCAAGTATATCTCATCCTCTTGTGCTTCTTGAACAGAGTATTTGCTATTACTACTGAAGTTTTTTGCAGAAAATTAGCCTTTCTCCTCTCTCATTCCTAGTACTAAGCCCATAAACCGAGAGAGGTGGCGCAGTGGCTAGCACACTGGACTCGCATTCGGGAGGACGACGGTTCAATCTCGTGTCCGGCCATCCTGATTTAGGTTTTCCATTATTTTCCTAAATCGCTACAGGCAAATGCCGGGATGGTTCCTGCGAAAGGGCACGGCCCACTTCCTTCCCCATCCTTCCCTAATCCGATGAGACCGATGACCTCGCTGTCTGGTCTCCTCCCCCAACCAACCCAACCCAACCATGCCCATATTCTCCCGTAACCCTTTCTTCTATTCCTTCCCCTACAACCGCATTCCAATCCCTCATGACTATTAGATTTTCATCTCTCTTTTATAAATGAATTTCCTGTTCAATATCCTCACATATTTTCTCTTTGTCTACCTCTTCTGCTTGCGACGTCGGCGTGTGTACCTAAACTATTGTTGTCGGTGTTGATTTGCTGTCCATTCCGACGAGAACAAACCTGTTACTGAACTGTTCACAGTAACTCACTTTGTGCACTATCATCCTACTCAAAGCGAATCCTACCCCCATTATACAAATTCCTGCTGCTGTTGATATTACCCTATAGTCATTTAACCAGAAATTTCACTTCACTGTCCCCCGCTATATGTAGATTGAACCTAAGTATTTCCCTTTTCAGATTTTCTACCTTCCCTACCACGTTCGGAGTTATGACATTTCACGCCCCAACTCGTAGAACGTTATTCTTTCGTTGATTATTCAACTTTTTCTCGTGGACACCTCCCATTTGACAGTCCCCTCCCGGAGATCCGAAGGGGGGCTAGCCCAGAACCTTTTCTCAGCTACAGCCCACATATCCTGTGGAACACGCTATATGTGTTTAATGCATTCGTTTCCATTTCCTTCTGCATCCTCATGCGGTTGATCTTTACTGATACCTCCGCCTTTAGGAGCACTTTCCCAACAACGGAGCAAGTGAGTGCCCTAAACCTCTGTCCGCTCCTCTGCCCTCTTTAACAAGGCTGTTGGCTGTATGTGGCTGTATGAGGACGACTTCTTATACTGAAAGTCTTTGCCGCCATTGCTGATGATTTTTAGTCAAACTTTAAGCGGTGGCGGGGTTCGAACCCGGGACCGAGGACTATTTGATTACTAATCAAAGACGCTACTGTTAGGCAGCGGGCAATTGCTATTAACGTACTTTATAATCATATACAGTGCCGTTCTTACTAACGTTTAGGAACACCAAAGGAAAGTAGATAACGCTGAAAAAAAATGGTTCAAATGGCTCTGAGCACTATGGGACTTAACATCTGTGGTCATCAGTCCCCTAGAACTTAGAACTACTTAAACCTAAGTAACCCAAGGACATCACACACATCCATGCCCGAGGCAGGATTCGAACCTGCGACCGTAGCGGTCACGCGGTTCCAGACTGAAGCGCCTAGAACCGCACGGCCACACCGGCCGGCAGATTACGCTGAAACGAGTAGTATAATGTAAGACACACGGGGTCGCCAATGTCGGTAAATACCTCAAAAGTGGATGACAAATGTTAAACATGTCACGACAGCAATGACGTACCTCGCCGCACGTGTAGCGGTGGCGACTATCGATGTGGCGCACCTTTACCATCCCAACAGAAGACAACCTATTCACGGCGGTGTGGCTCCGAGCCCACATGCGCGACTTAAGCGCGTAGGTTTCAGGATTGAATATTGCTTCCGGCGGCCACAGTTTTTTTTTTTTTTTTTTTTGACATTGTGTTGGCCAATAATGTGTTTACATTGAAGTAAGATGTATTATTTTAGTTACTAGTCTCGCAGCCTCCACTGCTTAATTGCAAAGTACAGAACAACAAAACTGTACCGTATTGCGTCAGATGTAAACAAGCAGAAGCTTCCGAAATGCATCGCTACCAGTAAATGACCTTTCTGTTCTTTACTAAATGAGGTCTGTAAACAAAAAAAGAAGGGGCAAAGGGAAATAAACACAAAATAAGAAGAGCTTCAGCTTGGCTACAGCCAGAAAAATAATTTTGTAATTTCTTAGTTTACAGCAAATCACTTTTACAAAAACTGTTCGAAAACAGAGTAACCTAGCCTAGCAATGTAGAGCACTGCCCTCTATCGGCGAGGGTAAGGTCAACAAGCACAATCGCTGCACGTGCAGCGAAATACGTCATTCAGTGACGTCACATGTTCAACATTTTTCATCCACTTTTGGGGTATTTCCCAGCATAAAATGAACGACTTCAGGCTGTTAATGCTTTGTGTTTAACCAGCCATAATAACAATAATAATAATAATAACGAGTACAGCCTTGCCGGCCGAAGTGGCCGTGCGGTTCTAGGCCCTGCAGTCTGGGACCGCGAGACCGCTACGGTCGCAGGTTCGAATCCTGCCTCGGGCATGGATGTGTGTGATGTCCTTAGGTTAGTTAGGTTTAACTAGTTCTAAGTTCTAGGGGACTAATGACCTTAGAAGTTGAGTCCCATAGTACTCAGAGCCATTTGAACCATTTAGTACAGCCTTATATAGTTACTGCTGTGTCGTGCTGTCTATTAATTCATTTATCTGTTTCGAAACGAGTAATGAAGCAATGTCTGGAGACCGTATGTGCTATCTACAACTTGGAGAAAACACTTTCTTGAGATATCCAGCATTTGTTACTTATATGTCTCAATTTTAGCCATAAGCGATGTACGGGAGAAAGCACAACATATCTGTGTAGGGAGTGGACTAGGTGAGGAATCTGTAACCTTCATTGGATTAATGCTTGTAATTGATAAAAAAGTAATTATTGATAGCTTATACTGTAATCAGTATTAGATTCACACAAAATTTTGATAACACTAATGATCATTTGAAAATAATGTAGGTTTGTGAGTGAAACAGAATTGAATCGTTTGGTTTTTACCCCTCAGAATATTAAATTTCATCCCTCAGGGGATAATTATAACGAGGTAGTGGTGGTATGTTCCTATAAGACCAAACTGTTAAGGTCATCGGTCCCTAGGCTTACACAATACTTAATCTAACTTACGCTAAGGACAACACACACACCCTTGCCCGAGGGAGGACTCGAACCTCCGACGGGGGTAGTCGCGCGAACCGTGGCAAGGCGCCCCTGACCGCACGACTGGGGGGCGGGTGGGGGGGGGCGGATAATTACTCCTAGGTTGGGAACCGCTGGTCTACCGACAGTCCACGACCGCGCACGGGACATCACTTTCCAATTACGTATAGGCTCTCTGAAATGGAAAAGCAGCCTGTTTGATGAGAAATGTCGATCAATTGCAGACGTACGAAATCAAAACTACTTTAGAACGTCAAAGCAATCTCCAGACCGCTCCACCAAATTATTTAACATTCAGGCTTTCTAGTCAGTCAGAATCAAGAGCAAAACGTAGGCATTCTCATTTGCCATTACCTGCTCCCGCATACAGCGCTTTTAGAAGTTTTTCCGTAAAGATCCTTGCAAAACACTGGTCGTCGTAAGAAAATCACACGACTTTGAGCCAGCCCCGTATTCCCAGAACACTATAAATTTGTGAGGAGTAGGGAAGAATCCGTCTTTTCACACAGGTAATTTCAGACCTTTCCAACTGAATATCTGAAGCTGGTTTGAGATGGAAACTTGGGAGACTCACGCTAAATGATGTGAAATCCTGGGTAAGAGGTCAATCAAAGAATACGAGTGCGAGAAAGAAATCAGTTCTGAATAAAATTTACGTACGCTATCTGACTCTGTGACAAAATGACTTTATGTTAAATGTTGGCTCTGAATGTTGCGAATCTGTGTTACTGTAGAAAACAATTGCTGCACCATGACTATTGTCATAATTACACAACAAATGATCACTGGATAAAATGCATCTGACTTTATGTGTTAAACCTGTTTGAAATCACAATGTAGCAGTTTCATAACATATTTAACTCGCATTAAATCTCTGAACTTACACCGACTTTACTCTCGTAAATTCACTCCGGCAATCACTGTGCCTGAGTATGGGTAAGAACTACAGTGATAATTAAATTTATGACTTACCTGTGCGCAATGGACCGCTCATCTGTTCTGCAACCTTGTTTTTTATAAAATGATAATCTGACTGTCAAAATTAAGTTTCTCTCACCGTATTCGCGGTGTGCCACGCGAGTCGAAATTTCATCATTACTAGAAAATATCACTCAGCACAACTCGCGATGTGCAGCGCGACTGTACAGTCAAATAAAATCACGAATGCAAATGAAAAATCAGGTACTAATCTCACCGTCAAAGAAGTAACTGAATCGACACTTATTATTTTAGTTTCATTAAATTATTAATTTAGTTTCATTAAATCGTAGCAAACATACAACTTTCCACATTTCTCACACATGAACTAATTCGCAAAATGTCTTTTTAGCATTTATCATTGCAGTGAACGACAGAACAATATAACTTCCAGAACGAGATTTTCACTCTGCAGCGGAGTGTGAGCTGATATGAAACTGGCAGATCAAAACTGTGAGATGGACCGACGGTCGAACTCGAGACCTTAGCCTTTCGCGGGTACCCAAGAACGACTCACGACTCCTCCTCACAGCTTCAGAACTGATGGAAGGGAGGAGGCGAGGTACTGGCAGATTTGAAGCTGTGAGGACGGGTCGTGAGTCGTGCTTGGGTAGCTCAGATGGTACAGCACTTGCCCGCGAAAGGCCAAGGTCCTGACTTCGGGTCTCGGTCAGGCACACAGTTTTAATCTGATAACCATCTCGAACGTGGTTCCAGAGTGTTTAATTATAAAGGCAGTATCGAAGCGATATTACAAGGCTTGAGAAAATTTATCAGATTTACAAATTAACTCATATTTTTATCCAATGATAGAATTATCATAACAAATGGGACACCCACCTTTCAACTGTGGCCAGTATCATTCAATAAGCTGCTGGTGACGTGTACCTGGATGTGCTTCAGAACTATGCTATACTCCAATTCCAGGAGGTGGAGCTCCAAGTATCGTTTCTACTAGATTTAGGACCACGTCATTGGATGAACAATTTCTCTATCAGTGGACTGGAAGAGATGGCCTAATCCCATGAGCACCAAGATCGCCAAACATTACCCCATTGGATTTTTGCATGTAGGCGTATGTTAAGGCCAAGGTATGTGACACATCTGTACTCGGCATGCGCAGATTGCGTGAATTCATCATTCAGACTGTTCAAAGTGTCATCCTTCAAATGTTATAAAATGTGTGGCGTGAGACATAGTAGGGTTTGGATACATCGCGAGTCACCAGCAGTGCTAGTATTGAGTGCATTACATGAAAGTAAACAAGACTGAAAACTTCAAGATTCTGAGCTTGCATTCACCAAGTGCCACGTCCGTGTCGACGTTAAATTATTGAACTGTGACCACTTTCAATCAAAGTAAACCTTCTGTTGACGCCCTGTATTTCAGCACTAATTCGCTGTTCAACGTGTCAGAATGCCGGAACCGGGATTGGCTCGTCAATTTACTCTACTGATAGAAACAACCGAATGAAAAGAATCGATTCAGTTGTATGTTGTAAAACAATCAACACTTTCGACTGTAGTTTTGCGTATCAAATTAACTATTCATTCATTCTTTTGAATGGAACCAGTCCGTGGGAGCAACCGAATGAAACCAGCCGATTCAGTCTGTTGTAGTTGGACGTATCGGTTGGATTATTCATTCATTCATTCATTTCTTTCGAGTCAAAGCATTCTGTGGCAGCAACTGAATGGAAACAGTCATCACAGTCCTCTTTACTGGAAGAGTAAAGTAACCTCTGGCGTGCCACAGGGGAGTGTTATGCTTGTTGTGCTTTTCACAATATATATAAAAGACCTAGTAGATAGTGTCGGAAGTTCCATGCGGCTTTTCGCGGATGATGCTGTAGTATACAGAGAAGTTGCAGCATTAGAAAATTGTAGCGAAATGCAGGAAGATCTGCAGCGGATAGGCACTTGGTGCAGGGAGTGGCAACTGACCCTTAACATAGACAAATGTAATGTATTGCGAATACATAGTAAGAAGGATCCTTTATTGTATGATTATATGATAGCGGAACAAACACTGGTAGCAGTTACTTCTGTAGAATATCTGGGAGTATGCGTGCGGAACGATTTGAAGTGGAATGATCATATAAAATTAATTGTTGGTAAGGCGGGTACCAGGTTCAGATTCATTGGGAGAGTCCTTAGAAAATGTAGTCCATCAACAAAGGAGGTGGCTTACAAAACACTCGTTCCACCTATACTTGAGTATTGCTCATCAGTGTGGGATCCGTACCAGATCGGGTTGACGGAGGAGACAGAGAAGATCCAAAGAAGAGCGGCGCGTTTCGTCACAGGGTTATTTGGTAACCGTGATAGTGTTACGGAGATGTTTAACAAACTCAAGTGGCAGACTCTGCAAGAGAGGCGCTCTGCATCGCGGTGTAGCTTGTTCGCCAGGTTTCGAGAGGGTGCGTTTCTGGATGAGGTATCGAATATATTGCTTCCCCCACTTATATCTCCCGAGGAGATCACGAATGTAAAATTAGAGAGATTAGAGTGCGCACAGAGGCTTTCAGACAGTCGTTCTTCCCGCGAACCATACGCGACTGGAACAGGAAAGGGAAGTAATGACAGTGGCACGTAAAGTGCCCTCCGCCACACACCGTTGGGTGGCTTGCGGAGTATAAATGTAGATGTAGATGTAGATGAAGCGTCCTCTTGGTTCTCCTGACGCCGGGCACATTCAGTTCTCAGCTGAAACGTTCAACCGTTACAGCATCGTTAAATTGAAAAAAAAAAAGAAAATGAAATGATCTTATGGCATTGTTGGCCGGGAGGCCCCACGCATGGAAGTTCGGCCGCCGTATTGCAAGTCCTTTTTAGTTGACGCCGCTTCGGCGACTTGCGAGTCAATGAAGATGAAGAACACACAACACCCAGTCATCAAGAAGCAGAGAAAATCCCTGACCCCGCCGGGAGGGGGGGGGGGGGGGGGATCGAATCTGGGACCCCGTGCGCAGGAAGCGAGAACGCTACTGCAAGACCACGAGCTGCGGACTCGTTAAATTGTTATTGTTGATTGCATTCTGTCATCGCCGTCGTCACTTCTATTGTTGTTCCGATACTTGCTTTTTGTTGAGCATCAATAAGGAGCTTTCCCTTCAGTTTTTCGTCCAAGTTTGTGAACAGGCATTTACTTATTTGTGATCTTTGTGCCTCGATTAAAATGTCGAAATACTCAGTTGCGTGGGAATGGAAACAATGATGCGACTGGACAAAAAGTTATCCTCGAACTAATTGGAATGCGATATACAGTCTACACAAGGATGACTCATATTCTGAAACAGTCAATGAAAGAAATTTAGAGAAAATGAGTGAATTATAACAAATATTTGCCGGATAAAAACTTCCAACTAGCGACAGCGTATGCTTAAAAAGCGAGTGATTAAGTCAGCAAACAATTAAAAATATGTACCTTAAATGCTTTCTGTTGACGTCACTTCGGCATTTACCTTAGGAGAATTATCGCTAATTGATACACACCAGTAGGAAGAGACAGCCAGAGTCTCAATAAATTTAAAAAGAAAAGTAATAGTTCCTCTATTTAAACATTAATTTATAGTGTAGTAAAAGTTACAATCATTGTCCAACCAACCAAAAATCCATACTTGATGCCAGAAACACCAAAAATTCGTATTTAAGTAAATAAATACATTTTGAAAATTCTTCATTTTTGGAACTATGTACAGACTTCTTGAAATAGGTTACGTTATCTGTCTAAAAATGTCGGCAAACCTATTGTTCATTTATAGCCAGAAAGGCTGAAAATGTATGTAAATAAAATCACTCGAATCTGGAGACTGAGTGAAAAAATTCCGTTTAACTGACGTAATCGTCAGAGATTGTTGTCAATCGATTCTCTCCAAAGAGGTGTACATAGAGAGTCTGTGGCACGTTGTTCCGCGCTCCCTGCAGTCCCATACTCTAGTATTACCCGCCTTACTTTATGAAGTCATTGTGTACGAGTGACAAAAATGCCGCAGCACTGCCGCGTGCAGCTGGTATTCGCAAATCGTTCACGTGGCGTCAGTTGGTGGCCGTGTGTTGCGATCTTTGTCTTGACCGCCAAATTTACAGCAGTATTGTTATGGATTCGAGGGCAGCTAAATACTTGTGAGAAATAAGACTAGAAATATGATGGCTGCTTGTTTCATTCGCAGCAATTCAAGTGTAAGTAGGCTGTTTAGGTTTTCTTATTGGCAACGTTACGTAGCGCTCTGTATGAAAATCACTGGCTGTGCTGTGTGCAGTCTGTGGCTGCTTTGCATTGTTGTCTGCTATTGTAGTGTTGGGCAGCGGCAGCTGGATGTGAACAGCGTGTAGCGTTGGGCAGTTGGAGGTGAGCCGCCAACAGTGGTGGATGTGGGGAGAGAGATGACGGAGTTTTGAAATTTGTAATACTGGAAATTATGAACTGCTATGTATATTACGATTTTTCAACACCATTAAGGTAAATACATTGTTTGTTCTCTATCAAAATCTTTCATTTGCTAACTATGCCTATCAGTAGTTAGTGACTTCAGTAGTTTGAATCTTTTATATAGCTGGCAGTAGTGGCGCTCGCTGTATTGCAGTAGTTCGAGTAACGAAGATTTTTGGTGAGGTAAGCGATTTGTGAAACGCATAGGTTAATGTTAGTCAGGGCCATTCTTTTGTAGGGATTTCTGAAAGTCAGATTGCGTTGCGCTAAAAATATTGTGTGTTAGTTTAAGCACAGTCATGTATAATTGTTCTAAGGGGACTTTTCACAAGCTGTGGTCTTAGATTCCTTCCTATTCACTCTCGTAAATCGCAACATTTCCACACCGTCTGAAACGGCGAAATTTTCTGAAAAAGCGGTAAAATATTTGTGAGAAGAAAGCATATAAATATCAGTGCTGGTTGTTTCACTCGCAGCAGCGTCATCTTTCGTTTTTTAATCCGAATGAAGTCACGAAACTTAAGAAGCTCATTCCTGATAGAGCACGCTCTTATGTGCAGATACCATCGAACGTTGCAGAATGTAAGTAACATGTATAAGAAAGTCCAAGAGTGTGCTACAAATGCGAGATGGAAAAAAAAGCCTGTGCAAGGACTTTGACTCCCTTATTGCACTTCTCTAACCGCATGACAACAACTAGCGGTTACAGTTTAAAAAATTATTATCGTTCGTCTGAGTCCCGTAAAGACTTTCACAGTTGATGTGGCCTTAAACTGACATTTATTTACAACAAACCGTATCTATACTCCTGGTGTGGCGTGTTCCTGATAAATCTTCAATGAGCCGTTGCCCTCAAACAGCTTAATGTCGCAACACGTTAAGTTATAACACGGATGCAACGAAATACAATAAATCTGCCGCAAATTAGCGAACATGGGACGCACGTGACAGATTTCTGCTTTCAGACGAACGCCAGTCGGTAGCGGTTGTGGCTTCTTCATTTTAGTCAGTCGTCATTCTATGGTTGTTTAAAACCGAGATAGTACGTGTGCGCGCTTGTAAGTAAGCAACTTCCGATTTTTTTTTTTTTCGAAATCTGCCCTAAAGTTTCCGCTGTGTATAACTTCACGCACAAAAGCAGTAAAACTATGCATATATCTCATTTAATGTGCGTGCTGTTTAGAAATATTATCTGTAGGTGGCTTTGCTTATTTGTGTTATACACCAGTACAGAAAGAACTTCGTCCGCAGCTCGAGGTCGTGCGGTAGCGTTCTCGCTTCCCACGCCAGGGTTCCCGGGTTCGATTCCCGGCAGGGTCAGGGATTTTCTCTGCCTCGTGATGACTGGGTGTTGTGTGATGTCCTTAGGTTAGTTAGGTTTAAGTAGTTCTAAGTTCTAGGGGACTGATGACCATAGATGTTAAGTCCCATAGTGCTCAGAGCCATTTGAACCATTTTTGAAAGAACTTCCATTCACTTTACGTGAATACGTGAAATTTATTATTTTAAGCTAGCTTTTGAAATTTCCTTACGCACTGTCATAAACCACGCCCCTTTGTTTTGACTTTCAAAAACATGGCGTTAGCTTGTTCAATTTGCTTCACTCTGATTGCGATGTAGACTCTCAGTCGTATTCTGTCTCTTCGATTCTGCCACATTAAGTGAAGCCGCTCAATCCCAGGGAGCTCAGTCCTGGATCTACAATATTTCTGAACTGGCGCAAAAACTTGATAGTGGCGTCCCCCCCCCCCCTCCCCATCGACCGTTTGAGATAGGACGCAAAAAATTAAAAAAAAAATCGATTTTTAAAAATATGTTCACTTTGTAGGGCGCATCTTTCTGAAGAGTTTGATATATTAAATATATGTTGGAGAAAACGTAAAACATGTTATTTTGTTTTTGGAAATTTGTCGTAAGTTCCTATGGGGCCAAACTGCCGAGGTCATCGGTCCCTAAACTTACTCACTACTTAATCTAACTTAAACTAACTTACACTAAGGGCAACACACTCACCTATGCCCGAGGGAGGACTCAAACGTCCGACGAGGGGAGCCGCGCGTGTTATTTTGTCGTAAGTGTGCCACGTGCAGTGTCACGCCCCTTCACACAACATTCTTCTGTCACATGCATTGTATTTCGCTCTGTGGAATTCAAACGTGTATATTTTGTGATGGGAGCTATGAAACTTACATTCAGGTCAGTGGAAATCAAAATGTCCTATGGTACCTCTCCTGCCCCTGTCGACCGGTTTACGAGAAATTTCAGAAAATTAATGATTGCACGCTGTTCAAGTAAGGAAAACGTCGCCATTTTAAGTATTTAAAACAGTTCTCATTCTCGCCGCTGGCGGTAAAATGCCATGTGCCGTACGGTGCTGCCGTCTCTGGGACGTATTGACAATGAAAACGGCCTCATTTTAAAACCATGCGCATGTTTCTATCTCTTTCCAGTCCAGAGAAAAAAATCAGAGGCCTTAGAACTTGATTGCACCTTGTAACATCCTACCACCTTTAAAAAAAGTCACGATTAATACTGGGTGGGATTATTTGTGACGGGGAGAATAAGAACTCTTCAGAAAACTTGTACTCTTTATTGCATAATAGCTAATTACATTCTCTTTTGTGTGACATGAAATTAAATATAGGGAACATAAAACCAGTAAAGATAGGAGACAAGTAAGACAGTACACATTTCTTCAATCCTTAGGTCCCAGCATTCTTTCTCCCTAATCTTGCTACAGCTTTACACAGCGTGCTTTCCTTTCTGCGAAAGAATCTATTATCTAATCTAAGTTCGTCAAACTTTTGCTACATGAAAAATCAAAATGTCGTTGTCTAATACCGAAAATGCTGTTAATATGAATAGTATCCAAGAGTGGTGTGGTCTCTTGATTTGATTACACCTATTTTGCCACTGTCTTCGTTTCTAATATTGCAGCAATTGTAACACACACCAAATAAACGAGACTGTTTTGGCACAAACGGTCATTTTATCTACCTCATTTACGTAAATAACACGAGAGAGAATAATGCACAAAGTACCAGTAACAAATACCTATTAGGCACATTACAAGCAAAAAATTTTATGTTACGAAATTGTTTCATATTTCAGTCATAAGGTCCAGTTTCTCAAGCATAAGATCGAAAAGTAGTAGTACGAAATTTTTATGCCAATTTAGAATCGTTATATTCTTCCACACAACTTGTCTGATGTCCCCGTTTCCTCTCCATCCTCGTTCTAACAGTCTTGTCTTCACTAATTTTGTAACAATTGCTGCCATTGACAAAACTTTTTCTCCCATTAATTTCACTAAACTTGCCAGAATCACCGGTTCAGTTATTCTGTGTTTATTCTCCGGTTAGGCGTTATTTCGTGTTCGTACAACGCATTTTTCTCGCTATCCCGAGAACAGAACTTAAGCAGCTGCTAACCGGGGATTGTACAACTGGCCCGTACCGATCAAGCAAAAATTTTCTCTCAAAAATTTCATTTTGATGGGTACACCGGGAAGGTAATACGTGATCTTTCTGACCTGTTATTCCTGTTAGTCCTTTATTTCCACTCCGATTGTCTGAATCTACGGATTTCGCTAAAAATTATAACAAAGCTGACAGTTCGCACAGCAACATAAACAAACAGCGATTTGTATTCACCCGTTCGGGTTTGTTCGGCTCAGCTCGTAAAGCCCCGTCCCCTTTCATCTGCGGGAAAGTTTTTTGTTTCTCGATGCGAAGGCGATTCCCTTGCACAGACATCATGTAAATGTTCAAATGTGTGTGAAGTCCTAAGGGACCAAACTGCTGAGGTCATCGGTCCCTAGACTTACGCACTACTTAAATTAACTTGAACTAACTTAACGCTAAGAACAACACACACACACACACGCCCAAGGGAGATGTGCATTATCTACGCATTCAAAAATCACCTTACGAGTCATTCGGAAATCAAATGTGTTCAAAAATATTCAATAACCAACAGTGATGAACAGTCGATAGACTGGATGCTAGGCGCTCTGTGAAACACTGTTTTTTTCTTCGAGAATATGAATTTTGGCACCCCCTGAAATTGCCGCACGGGGCAGATACCCCGGTTTTGCCTCCCACTCCTAGATCTGGGCCTGATATAGCTGACGTGACAGAGGCTAATTTCATTCTGTAGTTTCATTCAAATGAAAAAAAAAATCGATTGAACGGAAACAAACAGCTATTTGTATTCACCCATTCAGGTTTATTTGGCTCAGATTGTAAAGCCCCGTCCTCTTTCATCTGTGGGAAAGTTTATTTATTTCTCGATGAGAAGGGGATTCCCTTGGCACAGATATCATGTAAATGTTCAAATGTGTGTGAAGTCCTAAGGGACCAAACTGCAGAGGTCGTCGGTCCCTAAACTTACACACTACTTAAATTAACATGAACTAACTTAACGCTAAAAACAACACACACACACTCACGCCTGAGGGAGATGTGCACTATCCACGCATTCAACAATCACCTAACGATTAGTTCAGAAATCAAATGTGTTCAAAACTGTTCAAAAACCAACAGGGATGAATAGTCGATAGACTGGATGCTAGGCGCTCTGTGAAACACGTTTTTTTTCTTCTTCGAGAATATGAATTTTGGCACCCCCTGAAGCTACCGCACGGCGCAGATACCCCGGTTTTGCCTCCCCCCTCCCTCCTCCCACTCCCAGATCCGGGCCTGATACAGCTGACGTGGCAGAGACTAATTTCATTCGGTTGTTTCATTCGACTGAAAAAAATCGATTGAACGGAAAAACAATCGATTGGGCGATCGGTTGTTAAGAGCAGTTAGTTTTGTGGCACATGGCAGCAGAGCGCTGGTTTAACAAGCCGGAACGGACCGCCATCTTGGGCGCGGCCGCCATGTTTGCTACAGTTTTTGGCGGCGTTTGTTTTTATTTGCGTGGCGCGCGGTTTGTTATGCACGGGACGGTGCGCCGTGGCGGAACAATGCGAACAGGGCAGCCCGTGCAGTGCTTTCTGCCCGCGACACGGCGCAGGCACGGGCCCGCCGCTTCGGAGAAGCGGAAAATGAGCCGGGCCGAGCGCAATGCTCCAGAGATAGCCATCGTGCATGCCGCGGCACAGACGTGAAATTTTATGCCGGCCGACTGAGCGGTTATTATCTCGCGCCTTCCGGAGCGTGACCGAGGCGAGTACAGTGGTACTGCGCTGCTCTACACAGCTCTCTCTCTCTCTCTCTCTCTCTATGTGTGTGTGTGTGTGTGTGTGACGCAACGTGCATACGTCTGCGTCTCTGCTGCCAGCCACTCGCGAAAATAAACAAACTAAAACGTACAGCGCTGCTGCAATGTGAGGTGTGTGCTTAGCTGGTAGGACAGCTACGGTTGCAAGAGGGCGATAACCCAGTGAAGGGCCGCGGAATATGCTCGAGAAAACGTACATTTCTGCTGTTCCAATACTCAGCCACATAGGAGGATGTTACAGAATTACGTTTCAAACGCACGGCTGACAAGTTTCGCCTTAAGCAAGACACTGTCTGCTCAGCACCAGTAAACATTTTGAAATTCGCGCGCCACCCATCAGACAAACGCACAACGAAACAAATGAACAACAAACAGGCTCAATAACGCGCTAAATGCCAAGGGAAAAATGTTGTGATACAATAAATAAAAATGCACGTCAAACCATCAGAATTTCCGTTACAGACCAAATAAGTGAATTAAAATTGTTAATAACGGGAATAATAAAGGGCCGTGCGGGATTAGCCGAGCGATCTAAGGGCTGCAGTCATGGACTGTGCCGCTGGTCTCGGTGGAGGTTCGAGTCCTCTCTCGGGCATGGGTGTGTGTGTTTGTCCTTAGGATAATTTAGGTTAACTAGTGTGTAAGCTTAGGGACTAATGACCTTAGCAGTTAAGTCCCATAAGATTTCACACACATTTGAATATTTTTGA
This sequence comes from Schistocerca cancellata, assembly GCF_023864275.1. NCBI lineage: Eukaryota > Metazoa > Arthropoda > Insecta > Orthoptera > Acrididae > Schistocerca > Schistocerca cancellata. Next base: position 159,842,191 of record NC_064632.1, read on the forward strand.
ATAATAAAGGCTACAAGAACCAAAATCGAAAATAACAAGTTAAATAATGCGGGTTTCGATCTGAAATGGAAGGGAAACAGAATAGAGACCATTTGTTTTGTTTTGCAGATGACAATCTATAACAAAACGTATGGTAGTCCCCAATCTACAGACATACGTACGACTTATTAACACCATGTAAGGTATGTGTGTTTCTGTACAGCTGGCTATAACCCTGTATTCTAGGCCTAATTTTCACTACAACAAAAACATGCAGTATTTCGTATACCAATTTGCTGACATTTGCAATTACTTATACGTGTAAAATATGTACGAGGTCAGTTCAAAAAATTTCGGAACTTCGTCCACAAAATTTTTCTGTGCTTACCTTTCACCTATTGCGCATGGTCACCATCCAAATACTCTCCTTTATAATTGATACACCGCTCCCAACATCTTGCTGGACCGCGAATTTTCTTTTGTTTCGCCTGTTCGTTGCAGGTCTTCGTCCTTTCAAAGAAAAAAAGAAAAGTCAGCAAGGGTCAGGTCTGGAGATTACGAAGGATGCGGCAGCATAGTGATTTCGTTTTTTGTGCAGTAGTCACGCAAAAACAGCGATGAATGTGCGGGTGCGTTATCGTGATGCAAGAGTCATAAATTGTCTCTTAGAGCTCTGTACTGAATTACAATAATCTTTACAAATATTCTTGTAATTCTATACTGTATTACGGATATTCTTTAGCCACTCTAGAGCTGAGTCAGACAGTTTTGAGCATGTCCTCCAGTTCACCCTCATCGCTACGTACTTCACGCACAAGCAAATACTCGTTCTGAGGCGGATCACAGTTGTCCACAATACCCTCGGGAAGTTGAATCGTTCGTTGTTGTTGGGACTGTCCGCCACATTTGGGTTCTTACCTCCACTTGCAGTCTGTAGTTCTTTCCAAGCTGACTCTGAATCACTCCGCAGTTCTTCGCCGATTTCCTATTAAAGTGGCCAGATTTAAGTCTGTTTGCAAGTGCTAGGGAGTTCAGGACTGTCCAAGATTTTTCTGTATGCTGTTGTCGGTAACCATTTTCGCCTTACGGGAGGCTCTATGTTTGCTAACACTGGGAGCCAAGCACATGGGGTGGCCCTGCGTGTTTCAGAGGTTATACGCATTGTCTTCTTCAGTTGGACGTCCACTTTAGCTGCGTGCGCTCCTCTTATCCAGACTGGTGAACAGTATTCAACCACGCTGTAGATAAGGCTAGTGCTGAATTCCTTAATGTGGACACTCCACAACCTCACGCCGTTCCGACAGAATAGCGTTACTGAACTTAAGTATCTAGTTTTATATCTTCTTGTCGTGGCTTACACTTTAGAGTGTGATCTAATTTTTGTCCCAAGTATTCAGGATTATCCTCTTGCCTGATGCATTGGCCACTCATAAAGAGCTATTTTTTATTGGAGTCTCTATTTTTAAGGTGCACTATGTCACTGGTCGTGTCGTTAGAGTTTGGATGTAGATGGCACTTCGAGTGGTAGGTGCTCAGCATTTTGTCGAGTTCGTTAAAATTTTTACTTTGACGTGTGATGTCTAGCCAGGTCGTCTGCTTACGCAAATTTACATCAATTGGTGTGGCATTTCAGCAGTATATAGAATGGAAAGAATGGATGCTAGAGCGGATCCCTAAGGTAGGCAACTATTGAAAACCATGCTCTTGCTGTTCGTACCGTGAAGTGAAACCTTGGTTTTCCAGTCTGTTGATATGTTTTCAATAAGAAACCTGTATGTGGGAAATCTGAAACAAAAATTCTGAAGCAGTAAGTGGTCTTTGAGATCCTATCACTTTGTAGCTATCCTTCCATCCTTTTACGTTACGTTATTGCTGCCGATGGAAGACTCTGAGCACACAACTACAACAGTCTACTTGAATCTGTTTAGCGGAAGTCTTTTTCTCAGTACCCGTTATCCTACAATTCACCACTTTTATCTACTGGCGCTGTGCTGTAAACACACCGCTAGTGAACGTGAGTCAGTGTTCGGTTGTCTCTTTAGCGTGCTTTACGTGCTGTAGTTAAGTTCTTACTTGATGGAGGGTAATTATACACTCCTGGAAATGGAAAAAAGAACACATTGACACCGGTGTGTCAGACCCACCATACTTGCTCCGGACACTGCGAGAGGGCTGTACAAGCAATGATCACACGCACGGCACAGCGGACACACCAGGAACCGCGGTGTTGGCCGTCGAATGGCGCTAGCTGCGCAGCATTTGTGCACCGCCGCCGTCAGTGTCAGCCAGTTTGCCGTGGCATACAGAGCTCCATCGCAGTCTTTAACACTGGTAGCATGCCGCGACAGCGTGGACGTGAACCGTATGTGCAGTTGACGGACTTTGAGCGAGGGCGTATAGTGGGCATGCGGGAGGCCGGGTGGACGTACCGCCGAATTGCTCAACACGTGGGGCGTGAGGTCTCCACAGTACATCGATGTTGTCGCCAGTGGTCGGCGGAAGGTGCACGTGCCCGTCGACCTGGGACCGGACCGCAGCGACGCACGGATGCACGCCAAGACCGTAGGATCCTACGCAGTGCCGTAGGGGACCGCACCGCCACTTCCCAGCAAATTAGGGACACTGTTGCTCCTGGGGTATCGGCGAGGACCATTCGCAACCGTCTCCATGAAGCTGGGCTACGGTCCCGCACACCGTTAGGCCGTCTTCCGCTCACGCCCCAACATCGTGCAGCCCGCCTCCAGTGGTGTCGTGACAGGCGTGAATGGAGGGACGAATGGAGACGTGTCGTCTTCAGCGATGAGAGTCGCTTCTGCCTTGGTGCCAATGATGGTCGTATGCGTGTTTGGCGCCGTGCAGGTGAGCGCCACAATCAGGACTGCATACGACCGAGGCACACAGGGCCAACACCCGGCATCATGGTGTGGGGAGCGATCTCCTACACTGGCCGTACACCACTGGTGATCGACGAGGGGACACTGAATAGTGCACGGTACATCCAAACCGTCATCGAACCCATCGTTCTACCATTCCTAGACCGGCAAGGGAACTTGCTGTTCCAACAGGACAATGCACGTCCGCATGTATCCCGTGCCACCCAACGTGCTCTAGAAGGTGTAAGTCAACTACCCTGGCCAGAAAGATCTCCGGATCTGTGCCCCATTGAGCATGTTTGGGACTGGATGAAGCGTCGTCTCACGCGGTCTGCACGTCCAGCACGAACGCTGGTCCAACTGAGGCGCCAGGTGGAAATGGCATGGCAAGCCGTTCCACAGGACTACATCCAGCATCTCTACGATCGTCTCCATGGGAGAATAGCAGCCTGCATTGCTGCGAAAGGTGGATCTACACTGTACTAGTGCCGACATTGTGCATGCTCTGTTGCCTGTGTCTATGTGCCTGTGGTTCTGTCAGTGTGATCATGTGATGTATCTGACCCCAGGAATGTGTCAATAAAGTTTCCCCTTCCTGGGACAATGAATTCACGGTGTTCTTATTTCAATTTCCAGGAGTGTACATTTAGAGAACGTGCATTTGTGTTTCGGTGAAGCGTGCGGGAATGGCAGTGCAGCTCCTCGGTTGTACGCTGAAAATTACCCTCGCAGTAGACTTCCTACCACCCCATTATTCACCAGTGTTGTTGGTTAACTCAGAGAGAGAGAGAGAGAAAGAGAGGAATCATGTCAGCTGACACACACCAGGCAGGTGTAAAGAGACGGGCACAAACCCATGAATATGAAGAAGGCGTTACAGAACATGTTGCTGCCAGACCAAGAACAAGCACAAGTGCAATTGGCCATGCAGTACATCTATATCATGTGAGTGTCTGGGTTTTTCATGATGTGCACCTAAATCCATTTCCTGATCAACCACTTCAAACTGTGGGCCATCATGATTTTCCAACACAGCCACAATTCCCACAGTGCTTACTTCGGCAACGCGCTGCTGCCTCCAGTTTTCCGGACCTCCTGCTGTTTACTGACGAGTCAACCTTTGCGAGGGAAAGTATTTTTAACTCCTACAATGTCCACGCACTACGTGTACGAGAAGTTACCAGATGAGATTCTCAGTAAACATCTGGGCTCATTTTTTTGGAAGTCACTTTATTTGACCACACATCTACATCTACATACTTGCGTGTACATGCATACACCGCAAGCCACCGCAGGGTGCTTGGAGGAGGGTACACTGTACCACTACTTGTCGTTTCCTTTCCTGTTCCATTCGCAGAGAGTGCGAGGGAGAAACGACTGTCTCCGAATGAGCCCTGATTTCTCGCATCTTGTGTTCGTGGTCCCTACTTGAAATGTATGTTGGCTTCAGTACGATCGTTCTGCAGTCAGCTTCAAATGATGGTTCTCTAAACTTTACCAGCAGCGTTCTTCGAAATGAATGTCTACTTCCCTCGAGGAATTACCACTTGAGTTCCCGAAGCATACCAGTAGCACTTCCATGCTGATCGAAGCTACAGGTAACAAATGTGGCAACTCAGCTCTGAATTGCTGCCCTGTCTTCCTTTAATCCGACCTGGTGCGGATCCCACGCACTCGAGCAGTACTCAAGAATAGGTCGCACTAGCGTCCTACATGCGGTCTTCTTTACAGGTGAAACACACTTTCCTAAAATTCCCCCAATGAACCAATGTCGACCATTCGTCTCCCCTACCACGATCCTCACATGCTCGTTCCGTTTCATGTCGCTTCGCAACGTTACGCCCAGATATTTGAATGACTTGATTGTGGCAAGCAGTACACTACTGATGCTGTTGTAAGTAGGCTATGTAAGTAGGCTGTTTATGTTTTCTTTATGTAAGTAGGCTGTTTATGTTTTCTTATTGGCAACGTTACGTAGCGCTCTATATGAAAATCACTGGCTGTGCTGTGTGCAGTCTGTGGCTAGTTTGCATTGTTGTCTGCCATTGTAGTGTTGGGCAGCGGCAGCTGGATGTGAACAGCGCGTAGCGTTGCGCAGTTAGAGGTGAGCCGCCAGCAGTGGTGGATGTGTGGAAGGAAATGGCGGAGTTTTGAAATTACATATATAATGACTTTTGATGATATTAAGGTAAATACATTGTTTGTTCTCTATTAAAATCTTTCATTTGCTAACTATGCCTATCAGTAGTTAGTGCCTTTCGTAGTCTGAATCTTTTATTTAGCTGGCAGTAGTGGCGCTAGCTGTATTGCAGTAGTTCGAGTAACGAAGATTTTTGGTGAGGTAAGTGATTTGTGAAAGGTATAGATTAATGTTAGTCAGGGCCATTCTTTTGTAGGGATTTTTGAAAGTCAGATTGCGTTGCGCTAAAAATATTGTGTGTCAGTTTAAGCACAGTCTTGTATAATTGTTCTAAGGGGACGTTTCATACTGTATCCAAAACACTACGGGTTTGTTTTTTTCTATTCATCTGCATTAACTTAAATTTTTCTACATTTAGAGCCAGCCGCCATTCATCGCACATACTAGATATTTTGTCTAGGTCATCCTGTATCATGCTACAGTCACTGATATTCGACACCTTCCTGTACACCACAGCATCAGATTTCTGCCCACCCTGTCCGCCATATCATTTATGTATGCAGGAAATAGCAAAGGTCCTGTCACACTTTCCTGGGGCGCCCCTGACGTTACCCCTATCTCCGATGAACACTCACCGTCGAGGACAACATACTGGATTCTAGTGCTTAAGAAGTCTTTGAGCCAGTCACATATCTGGGACCATGTTCCATATGCTCGTACCTTCGTTAACAGTCTGCAGTGATGTACCGTGTCGAATGCTTTTCGGAAATCTGCAAATGTGGAATCTGCCTGTTGTCCTTCATCCATGCCGGCCGGAGTGGCTGAGCGGTTCTAGGTGCTTCAGTCTGAACCGCGCGACCGCTACGGTCGCAGGTTCGAATCCTGCCTCGGGCATGGAAGTGTTTGGTGTCCTTAGGTTAGTTAGGTTTAAGTAGTTCTAAGTTCTAGGGGACTGATGACCTCCGAAGTTAAGTCCCATAGTGCTCAGAGCCATTTGAACCATTTTGAACCTTGATCCATAGTTCGAAGTATATCATGTGAGAAAAGAGCAAGTTGGTTTCGCACGAGCGATATTTTCTAAACCCATGGTGGACATGAGCTTTTCGCTCTCTGGGAAATTTATTATATTCGAACTAAGAATCTGCTCTAGAACTCTGTGGCAAACTGATGTTAAGGATATTGATCTGTAGTTTTACGGGTCCGTTCCTGTAGCCTTCTTATACATACAGAAGTCACCTGCGCTTTTCCCAGTCGGGTACTTTGTGCTTGTTAAGAGATTCGCGATAAATGCAAACTAAGTAAGGGGTCAGTGACGTGGAGTACTCTTTGTAAAACCGAACTGGGATTCCATCCGGACCTGGCGACTTATTCATTTTGACTCTTTGAATCGTTTCTCTACGCCAGGGATGCTTATTACTATATCATCCACACCACACTCTGTGCGATCGTCAAACGACGGTACGTTTGTACAATTCTCCTGCGTGAACGATTTCTTGAACATGGAGTTTAAAACTTCGGCCTTCTTTTGCTGTCTTCTACTGCCAAACTAGACTGATTAACGACTGACTGGACAGAAGACTTAGACCCCCTTAGCTACTTTACATGGGACCAGAATTTTTTCTTAAGCGTTGTACGAGTGGACTAGCTCTTGGATGGGTGACCATCCGGTCTGCCGAGCGCTATTGGCAAGCGGGGTGCACTCAGCCCTTGCGAGGCAAATTGAGGAGCTACTTGATTGAGAAGTAGTGGCTCCGGTCTCGGAAACTGACATACGGAAGGGAGAGAGGTGTGCTGAACACAAGCCCTTCCATATCCGAATCCAGTGACGCCTATGGGCCGAGGATGACGCGGCGGCCGGTCGGTACCTTTGGGCCTTCATGACCTGTTCGCAAGGAGGGAGAGAATTTTTTTAGGGTTCTCCGCCAGATCTTTAACCATGGTATGATGGTGGTAGCTGCTGTATGCTTCGCACATAGATCTTTTCACATACGCACGAATCTCTACTTACAAAATCAGTTGGATGGAGCATGCTATTTGAACATTGTGGAGAATGTCTTGTCTGGACATCTGCAGGACGTTTCCTGGAATGTGCGAGCTTGTTTGTGGTTTCAGCACGGCGGTACTCCAGTGTACTTTCATCGACAGGCCGGGGCATGTCGCGCAGACAACTTCTGATAGAGGGTAGCTGCTAGGGCATGCCCAGTCCTTTGGCCTTCCCCTGACCTCACCACCCTTGACTTTTATCTCTGACATTCAAGGTCCCTTGTGTACTCAACACCGATAGGAACAGTACCTTAGATTATTGTCCACATCGTTACAGCGTTCGATAACATCAGACGGTAGTATGGAATCTCACAGGGAAGCAGACAAAACATGGTTAGTGTGGTGCCATCATCATAAGACACCACTCGCGCACTGGCTGTCATAGGCACACCAGCACAAAAGTCAGAATCTGCGGCCCCCGAGGGGTTGAGTGGTGGCAGGAGCCCCCTCTCATGATTCTATCTTACTCTGAGTAATTCGATTTTCCTCTCTAATTGCATGCGGTGAAAAGTTGCTATTCCTTCACACGCGGACTTCCCACACAGCGTCTCTCGTCACCCGGGTGGTCTGGTGACAGGCGGGCTCTGCTGATCTTGAAAGGGTTAAGCCGACGGGTGTGAGGGAGTTGAGTGGATGCTTTCCAGATGCCGACATTGTCACAAGAGTGGCGGAGACACGCCCGCAGGGGCCTGAAGGAGCGGCTGGGCTAGAGATTCCGTTACTTCACAGAAACTTGGTGAAAACACTTTCTGGCGGGCTACCAGCGAGGCACTGGAATGACTTGTGTTCCCAGGCAGTCTTGGCGGGCAAATTCCCATGTTTTCTGCAAAGTCGTAACTGTGATTGGCTTGCTCAGGGCATAGCTCCGTTACGTAGCAAAATTGGCGCCAAGAATCTCCATTGGTGGACTAGTAGTGCGTCGACAATAGAGTGGAATTTTCCGCCGGTTTTAGAGTTGCTGATTGGAACATTTAACCACGGCCACTGTCGTGGGGGCGGGAATGTTCTGTGTTCGGTTTGTACAGGTGCGTACATGATGTTTCCGTTAAGTAAAAATATTTCTGTTATAGCTAACACACTCTGAAAATTAATGTACACGATTGTAGCCAGAGGGTCTGAAAGAGCTGAAACACTTTAGCAAGGCAAGGCTTCCAGTCCAGCTTGTATACCAGTCAAGCAAGGGCCGTTCAGAGTATGCCGATACAATAGCTCCATACTTAGCTATCTTATACTACCGCTCTATCGTAGAAAGTGCCATACCGAGACTGGAAAGTTGCACAAGACACACCAATACCCAAGAAAAGAACTACGAGTGACCCACAGAATTACAGACACATATCACAAACGTCGATTTGCAGTAGGATTAGGGAACATACACTGCGTTCGAATATTATGAATCACTTAGAAGAAAAGAATTTATTGACCGCCAACACGGATTCAGAAAATATCACTCCTGTAAAAAAATAACTAGCTCTTTATTCTCACGAAGTATGAGTTCTATCGACAGGGTACGTCAAATTGATTCCATATTTTTAGGTTTCCAGAAGGCTCTTCACACCGTCCCTCAAAAGCGACTTCTAATCCAACTGCGTGCTGTGGAGTGTCGCCTCAGTTGCGTGACTGGATTCGTGATTTTCTGTCAGAAATAACAGTCGGAAAGTTATCGAATAAAACAGAAGTAATATCTGGCCTTCCCCAAGAAAGTGGTATAGGCCCTCTATTATTCCTGCTCCACATAAACGATTCAGAGACGATCTGAGCGGTCCTCTTAGATTTTTTGCAGCTGATACTGTCATTTACTGTCATGTAATGTCATCAGATGATCAAAACGAATTGGAAAATGATTTAGATACGATATCTGTGAAGTCATCCTCATGAACACTAAAAAGAATCCGCTAAATTTCGTTTACTCGATGAACCATACAAATTTAAGTGCTGCAAACTCAACTAAATACTTAGGGATTACAGTTACGAATAACTTAAATTGGAACGATCACATAGATAATGTTGTGGGGAAAGCAAACCAGAGACTGCAATTTATTGCAGAAAGCTTCGAAAATGTAACAGGTTTACTAAAGAGACTGCTTACACTATGCTTGTCCACCATCTTCTGGAGTACTGCTGTGCGGTGTGGGATTTGCATCCGATAGTATTGATGGAGGATATCACAAAACTTCACAGAAGGGCATTTCGGTTTGTGTTATCGCGATATAAGGGAGAGATTGCCCTCGCAAGCAAGCAGAAGTGCCACGGACTCGACTAATGTCTGAAGTAGTGCTGAAAGGACTTTACACCATGAATCCTCCATGGCTGTCCATAAATCCTTAAGAGTACGAGGGGGTGGAGATCTCTTCTGAACAGCACGTTGAAAGGCATCTGAGATCAGCTCAATAATGTTCGTGTCTGGGGAGTTTGGTAGCCAGTGGAAAAGTCAGAATAGGGTTCCTCGTGCCACTCTGTAGCAATTTGGGACGTGTGGAGTGTCGCATTGTCCTACTGGAATTGCCCAAGTCTGTCGGAATGCACAATGGGCATATATGGATGCAGCTGATCAGACAGGATGCTTACGTACGTGTCACCTGTCAGAGTCATACCTACACGTATCGGAGGTCCCATATCACTGCAGTTTCACATGTCCCACACCTTACAGAGTCTCCACCAGCTTGAAAGTCCCCTGCTGACATGCAGGGCCCATGGATTCATGAGGTTCTCTTCATACCCGTGCACGTCCATCCGCTCGATACAATTTGAAACGAGACTCGTCCGACCACGCAACATATTTCCAGTCATCAACAATCCAATGTCGGTGTTGTCGTGCCCAGGCGAGGGGTAAAGCTTTGTGTCGTGCAGTCATAAAGAGTACACAAGTGGGCCGTCGGCTCCAAAAGCCCATATCGTTGATGTTTCGTTGAATGGTTTGCACACTGGCACTTCTTGATGGCCCAGCATTGAGATATGCTGCAATTTGCGGAAGTGTTGCACTTCTGTCACACTGAACAATTCTGCTCAGTCGCCGTTGGTCCCGTTCTTGTAGGATCTTTTTCCGGCCGCAGGGATGTAGGAGATCTGATGTTTTACCAGATTCCTAATATTCACGGTACACTCGTGAAATGGTCGTGCGGGAAAGACACCACTTCATCGCTACCTCGGAGATGCTGTGTCCCGTCCCTCGTGCGCCGACTGTAACACCACGTTCTAAGTCACTTAAATCTTGATAACCTGCCATTGTAGCAGCAGTAACCGAGCCCGCGCTGAGTGGCCGCGTGGTTTGAGGCGCCATGCCACGGACTGCGCGAGCCCTCCCGCCGGAGGTTGGAGTCCTCCCTCTGTCATGGGTGTGTTGTTCTTAGCATAAGTTAGTGTAAGTAGAGTGTAAATGTAGGGACCGATGACCTCAGCAGTTTCGCCCCTTAGGAATTCACACACGTCTGAACATTTGAAGCAGTAACAGATGTAACAACTGCGCCATTCACTTGTTGTCTTATATAGGCGTTGCCGACTGCAGCGCCGCATTCTGTCTGTTTACGTATCTCTTTATTTAAATAAGCATGCCTATACTAGTTTCTTTGGATCTACAGTGTATATACAGGGTGTTCGGAAATTTCCGTTATAAACTTCTAGGTCTTCTATGGGGGAATGGCTATAAAATAGTCTGAATAGGAACCCACGTCCGGAAACGTCCTCCAAAGATGCTACAGAGCGTCAAAGTTGCATTCGCTGGCGCCTGTGTATATATTGCAAGAGGCGACTATTAAGAGGGCGTAAGTAGAGTTGGTTCTGTGTCAGGGGCACCCTCCCAGTTCGCTCCTTGCCAGTTTTCCTCAGAAGAATGTTAGTGACCTGTGGAAGCCGGTAGACGTAGTGAAAGGAGAGTCAGAATTAGTTATTTATTTCCATAAAAATACAGGTAACATCTTGACTCGTGGTAGGCATCGGTTGTCAATGCGCGCTGATGAATCGCGTCGTAAGCGGCCTCTCACGATAGCTCCCACCACACACTGTAAGTAGGCTGTTTATGTTTTCTTATTGGCAACATTACGTAGCGCTCTGTGTGCTAGTTTGCATTGTTGTCTGCCATTGTAGTGTTGGGCAGCGCAGCTGGATGTTAAAAGCGCATAGCGTTGCGCAGTTAGAGGTGAGCCGCCAGCAGTGGTGGATGTGTGGAAGGAAATGGCGGAGTTTTGAAATTACATATATTATGACTTCTGATGATATTAAGGTAAATACATTGTTTGTTCTCTATTAAAATCTGTCATTTGCTAACTATGCCTATCAGTAGTTAGTGCCTTCCGTAGTTTGAATCTTTTATTTAGCTGGCAGTAGTGGCGCTCGCTGTATTGCAGTAGTTCCAGTAACGAAGATTTTTGTGAGGTAAGTGATTTATGAAAGGTATATGTTAATGTTAGTCAGGGCCATTCTTTTGTAGGGATTATTGGAAGTCAGATTGCGTTGCGCTAAAAATATTGTGTGTCAGGTTAAGCACAGTCTGTCAGGTTAAGCACAGTCTGTCAGGTTAAGCACAGTTGTGTATAATTGTTCTAAGGGGACGTTTCAACTCCGTTCGAGCCAGCTACTACCAAGGCGGTTCGCCGCCTGCGGTGGCCCGGCATTGGCTGTACCGTGACGCGGCGGCGGTGAGTGCTGGCGGCGGGGGTATTCAACTCACGGCGATTTTGCAAGTGCTCTGTCCCGTTCCGCAGACCACCCTTCTTCGTCATCCGTCGTACCGCGATGATAGTTGCCGTGTAGCCGTCAAGTTCGACGTCATTGGCCTTCCGTCCAGGTAGGCCCTATCAGTCCGCCGGATCGTCAAGAACGCTGGTGTCCTGATCCTGGTGGAATGGAAAGGCCTCCAGGCCCTCCCGTTTGCAACAGAGGCAGACTGTAGGGATGAACTCTGAGACTGGTGAGGTAGCCATCTCTCCCACTAGCGGCTGTTGTTGTCCATAGTGTGCAGGAAATCTACAGTAGACTTCTGCCAGATGTCACTCCGCTACAGTCAGGGAATCGAGTGCGAACGTCATGTACATCATCAGTCCGTCTGACCGACTGCCTTACAAGCTAAACTGCTGGGGTATTTATGGAGCGAAGTAGTAGCTACTGTTTACCCGATGTCATTCGTCATGACCTCATATGTCTTGCTATTACGAAGGTAGCTGTCGTCTCCCTTCTGCCGTGCGTGCTTAACGAGTTTGTTCATAAATGCTCTTGGTACCGTTTTATGCATTCGTCTTAGCCTTTCTTTTGTCGCATAACGAAAGTGACGTGACCCTGTGTGGGTGCTGAAGGCTACTGCCTGGCTCTCCAGAAACGCCGATGTTGTGTTTTGTCTGATCCAGTCTCGGTGGTGAAATGTTTACTCTGCGGCCGCCTCGGTCGACATTGCTGTAATGTATAATGGAAATGAGCGTTTGGCGTCATTGGCCGGAAGGCCCCTTACGGGGCAGGTCCGGCCGCCTTGGTGCAGGTCTTATTACATTCGACGCCACATTGGGCGACCTGCGCGCCGCATGGGGATGAAATGATGAAGAAGACAACACAAGACCCAGTCCATGAGCGGAGAGAATCCCCGACACAGCCGGGAATCGAACCAGGGCCCTTGAGGACGGCAGTCCGTCACACTGACCATTCAGTTACCGCGGCGGACGCTGTAATGTAGAGAGATTGCTTCACTCTGCGACTTTGAGAATTTTATTCTTTTTACTGCCCTATACAAGGTTGGCATGCAACGTTATGGGAAAGGTAATTCCGTGATGACGTTACAAACTTTCAAGGATGATGGTGAAGGACAAATGTATCAGTTAGAGATAAGGATCCGGTACCGGAAACGAACGAGTCGAAAGTTATCAGCGATAACCGTTCTGCTCTGTATGTACCAGTGCTGTTGTTGCTAAGACTCTATGGTAGGTAACTGTCAGAGGTGGCAGTGTGGACAAAAACAAGAAGAAAGTCCAGTAAACATGGGCTCTAAAATTCATACCTTAAGAGCTATGAGCACCTGTTCAACAGAGGATTTCAAGCTATCAAAGATGAACAAGATCATATAGCTTCTCAGGTGTGCATTTTAGAGCCAATGTTTACGAAACACCTTTCCTTGTTTTGGTCCATACTACTAGCTCTGGAATTTGCATAGCCTACATTTTCAGCAACAACAGTACCAATACATGTATTTCATTGTCGGAGGTATCAGAATGATATTCGCTTGTAAGTTTCGACTCATTCGTTTTCCAAACCAGGGACCCTTACTTCAAACTGATACATTTATCCATCTCTATCTTCCTTCGAGGTCTGCAACATCATCACAGAATCACCCTGTATTTACACACATTTATAGGCACCGGCGCCTGAGACTTTAAAGTTCTGCAGCGTCACTGGAATCATGTTTCCGTAGATTCCTATTCAGAATTTTATGTACTCACACCCTTTACAAGTCACAGAAATTTCTAACGGGAATTTCTGATCTCGTTGTATACATTAAATGGTCCTGTCACACTTCCTTGGGGTAGTCCTGAAACATCTGTAGATTTTGTTCAGTTAAGAGCGACATGTTGTGTTCTTTCGACAAAGAAGGCCCCATCCAAACACAAATATTATAGGATACTCGGTAAGCTGGTTTTGAAGTTTGCGGAAAAGAAATAAAAATAAATTGAACTAAGCTGATGACACTGTGTCTTGAAAGGAGGATGCGAGATTAACATCAACAAAAGCGAAATAAAGGTAAGGGAATCTGCTCGAATCAGGCGATGCTGAGGGGAAGATTAGCGTATGATACAATAGAATTAAGAGAAGGGTTTTGTTATTCAGGCAGCAAAGTAAATGACTATGACCCAAGTAGAGAGTATATAAAATTCAGACTAGCAACAGCAAGAAGGAAGAAAGGAAGGTTGGAACGTCCCGTCAACAGCGCAGTCGGTAGAGGCAGTGCACAATTTGGACAGCGAAAGGGCCGGTCTGAGTGACCGAGCGGTTCTAGGCGCTACAGTCTAGAACCGCGCGACCGCTACGGTTGCAGGTTCGAATCCTGCCTCGGGCATGGATGTGTGTGATGTCCTTACGTTAGTTAGGTTTACGTAGTTCTAAGTTCTAGGAGACTGATGAACTCAGAAGTTAAGTCCCATAGTGCTCAGAGCCGTTTGAACCAGTTTTGATAACGAAAGGACGGGGGTGGAAATCGGCCGTGTTCTTTCCAAAGGAACATCGCGGCATTTACCTGGTCCGATTCAGAGAGATCGCGGAAAATCTAAATCTGGATTTGAACCGTCATCCTGAATGTGAGTCCAGTGTTTTCTTTAAAAAAAAAACATGCATTTGTTAACCTTGAATATAAATATAATTGTTCGTAAACCTTTTCTGAAGGTATTTGCCTGCATTGTAGTTGAAAGTATCAGTGATAAGATTGTTCTAAATTAATTATTCAGCAAGCCTGCATCTGACTGCGTCTGTGAACTTGTTTCTTGCACTCCTCCATTTTGCCAGAAATGCAACATGTATTTGACTCAGCAATAAAATTTAAGAGAATAATAGCATTAAGATGGTACTGGAAAATTAACTTTTGGCCCTGATGTTTACTTGGTTCTTTCATTGGTGGGTACTCTACTACTCATTTTCATATTCAATTTAAGCAAAGGATTTGGATTATGATTCAGGCTCTTAGATTGAAACACGTTGTTGATCTCAATATATATATTGTTAAAATTTTAAGTCATACACAAAACCTACATTTCCAACATTTTTGTAGCACGAAACAATCTAGCAAAAAATTTTACCAAACGCTTACTGTGTCAAACCTTGGATATACAACTCCTAACTCTGAATATTATCTAACAAAACCAATTTGAAATCATTATGTATCGTCCCTCATTTTCGTGCTAGGGTTTGGTCTGGGGCAGCGAGCGCGACCTACCTTACAGCTGTTACCACACGTCTGCTTCCTCCGGGCACGTAGCTTCGACTCCTGCCTTAAAGCTGTCTGCACATGTGCTTTCTCTGGGCACCTACCTGCGACCCCTCGGTTTTTTACTGCGCATGCCCAGCACTCTTAACCATCAAAGAACCCCCTACTCAAAGATATTATACTCGTTCCACCTTGCGGTTGGTAACTACCGACTATTTTCTGGAGCTAGCCTGATCAGACCTTAGCACATACCTTTCATAGTCCTTTATGAAAACGAAACGCGGAGGGGAGCAGTGAAGAACGGAATAGAAGCAGCGCGGAGTAGCCGCACGGTTTGAGGCTCCATGTCACGGATTGCGCGGCCCCTCCTGCCGGAGGTTCGAGTCCTCCCTCGGCCATGGGTGTGTGTGTTGTACTTTGCAAGTCTAGGGACCGGTGACCTCAGTAGTTTGGTCCCTTAGGAATTCACACACATTTGAACGTTTGAACAGAATAGAAGCTATTAACATTGGGTAATGCAGGAGAATGCTGACGAGTAGATGCGTTGATCGCGTAACCAATGAGGAAGTAATGAAGCAATTTAAACAGAAAAGAAGTTTATGGTCAGTTTGAACAAAGTAAGGGATCGACCGAGAGGACGTTCATGTGGCGTGGAGATCACGTCGGAGTAAAAACTGTGGAGGAAGACCAAGACTTGGCTACTGTAAGTACATTGAAACGGAGGTAAATATATCAATCTCAGGCCAGGGACCCGGGAAAAGAAACGACCGGTTCGAAAGTTACGAGCGAAAATCGTTCCCATGTCTCCGACAGCGGATCTCTTCACTGGAATGTCTTTGTTTTCCATATTTTGAAACGTGGTAGTATGGACCGAAACGAGGGAAAAAAATGCCGAATAAACATGGGCTCTAAAGTCTGTATGTTAACAGCTTGTTCAGTAGAAGAGATGTGTTTCACAGTAGCAAACATGAACAAGAGCCCATAAGATATGCACTCTAGAGTCCATTTTTACTGGAATTTTTTCTTGTTTGGCCGCATATTACCACCTCTTGAAAGTTTGGAAATTTGTGGTAAGCTCCTGTGGGACCAAACTGCTTAGGTCATCAGTCACTAGGCTTACACACTATTTAATCTAGCATAAACTGACTTACGCTAACGACAACACACATGCCCATGCCCGAGAGAGGACTCGAATCTCCGATGGGAGGAACAACTCGAACCGTGGCAAGGCGCCTTAGGCCACGTGGCTTGAAAGTTTGTAAATAATCACGGAATCACCCTACATACACTCCTGGAAATGGAAAAAAGAACACATTGACACCGGTGTGTCAGACCCACCATTTTTGCTCCGGACACTGCGAGAGGGCTGTACAAGCAATGATCACACGCACGGCACAGCGGACACACCAGTAACCGCGGTGTTGGCCGTCGAATGGCGCTAGCTGCGCAGCATTTGTGCACCGCCGCCGTCAGTGTCAGCCAGTTTGCCGTGGCATACGGAGCTCCATCGCAGTCTTTAACACTGGTTGCATGCCGCGACAGCGTGGACGTGAACCGTATGTGCTGTTGACGGACTTTGAGCGAGGGCGTATAGTGGGCATGCGGGAGGCCGGGTGGACGTACCGCCGAATTGCTCAACACGTGGGGCGTGAGGTCTCCACAGTACATCGATGTTGTCGCCAGTGGTCGGCGGAAGGTGCACGTGCCCGTCGACCTGGGACCGGACCGCAGCGACGCACGGATGCACGCCAAGACCGTAGGATCCTACGCAGTGCCGTAGGGGACCGCACCGCCACTTCCCAGCAAATTAGGGACACTGTTGCTCCTGGGGTATCGGCGAGGACCATTCGCAACCGTCTCCATGAAGCTGGGCTACGGTCCCGCACACCGTTAGGCCGTCTTCCGCTCACGCCCCAACATCGTGCAGCCCGCCTCCAGTGGTGTCGCGACAGGCGTGAATGGAGGGACGAATGGAGACGTGTCGTCTTCAGCGATGAGAGTCGCTTCTGCCTTGGTGCCAATGATGGTCGTATGCGTGTTTGGCGCCGTGCAGGTGAGCGCCACAATCAGGACTGCATACGACCGAGACACACAGGGCCAACACCCGGCATCATGGTGTGGGGAGCGATCTCCTACACTGGCCGTACACCACTGGTGATCGTCGAGGGGACACTGAATAGTGCACGGTACATCCAAACCGTCATCGAACCCATCGTTCTACCATTCCTAGACCGGCAAGGGAACTTTCTGTTCCAACAGGACAATGCACGTCCGCATGTATCCCGTGCCACCCAACGTGCTCTAGAAGGTGTAAGTCAACTACTCTGGCCAGCAAGATCTCCGGATTTGTCCCCCATTGAGCATGTTTGGGACTGGATGAAGCGTCGTCTCACGCGGTCTGCACGTCCAGCACGAACGCTGGTCCAACTGAGGCGCCAGGTGGAAATGGCATGGCAAGCCGTTCCACAGGACTACATCCAGCATCTCTACGATCGTCTCCATGGGAGAATAGCAGCCTGCATTGCTGCGAAAGGTGGATATACACTGTACTAGTGCCGACATTGTGCATGCTCTGTTGCCTGTGTCTATGTGCCTGTGGTTCTGTCAGTGTGATCATGTGATGTATCTGACCCCAGGAATGTGTCAATAAAGTTTCCCCTTCCTGGGACAATGAATTCACGGTGTTCTTATTTCAATTTCCAGGAGTGTATAACTGAAACGGATTTTTAATCTAATCAAGTTACGCAGAGGTGAAGAAATTTGTACAGGAGAGATTAACGTGGAATCTGCGTCAAACCAGTTTTGAGACTAAAGACCCCGGCAACGCTGTTAATTTACACGACTTTGTGATGTGAGTCGTACGATAAATATCCAAGAGTTACTCAGATATTGACTTCTTCACCTGTGAGATGAACTAGGCATGTGACGCACGGACCGTAAACATGTTTACGGCTGCCGTTGGACGTCGGGCTGCGTCCTTTTGGGACGTCCAGCCTCACGAGTTGACTCCTATTCAGGAGTCAATAGCAGCAGCGCAGTTGCTGCGGAGGCCTCGTTATGCAATCTCCAAGAAAGGACGGAGACCTGCAGACAACTTGGAGGCTTCGCGATGCGGGCAAAGTGTGCCGAGGTACAGTAGCGCCTGTCAGGCTTCAATTGGTTCAAATGGCTCTGAGCAGTATGGGACTTAACATCGGAGGTCATCAGTCCCCCAGAACTTAGAACTAATTAAGCCTAACTAACCTAAGGACATCACACACATCCATGCCCGAGGCAGGATTCGAACCTGCGACCGTAGGGGTCGCGCAGTTCCGGACTGAAGCGTCTACAATCGCTCGGCCACAACGGCCGGCCCTGCGAGGCTTAGTGACTAACCAGCAAGACGTCTTGCATACGCAGCTCCACTCTGCTGGACAGCATACACCGAAGCGTCAAAGACACTGGTATAATCATGCGTATTCAAGAACAGAGATATGTAAAAGGCACAATACGGCGCTGCGGTCGGCAACGCCTATGTAAGACAAGTGCCTGGCGCAGTTGTTAGAGCCGTTACCTGCTGTTACAATGCCAGGTTATCTTAAGATATGAGTGTTATAGTCGGCGCAAGAGCGATGGGACACTTCATCTCCAAGGAAGCGATGAAGTGGGGATTTTCCCGTACGTAGTATATCGTGAATATCTGGAACCCGGTAACACATCAAATCTCCGACATTACTGCGGCCGGGAAATAGATCCTGCAAGAAGGCGACCAACGACGACTGAAGAGTTGCATTGCGGTCGGCGAATTAATCCACTGGTGCTGACATGTGTGAATACTATCGAAGGATAATTTTAATAAGTCATGGTTGAAAAATACTAACATGATTTCTTTACAGAAAAATGTAATAACTGGTAGAAGCCGATCTCGAGAAAAATCAGTTTGGATTCCGGAGATGTGTAGGCGCACGGGAGGCAATAGTGACCCTACGACTTATAGTAGAAGATAGGTTAAGGAAAGGCATACCTACATGTACAGAATTTGTAGACTGAGAAAGATGTCGAGTGAAATACTCTCTTTGAAATTCTGAAGGCGGTAGGGGTAAAATACAAGGAGCGGAAGGCTATTTACAACTTGTACAGAAACCAGACGGAAGATATAGAAGTCGATGGGTATGAAAGGTAAGCAGTGGTTGAGAAGGGAGTGAGACATGGTTGTAGCCTATCTCTGATGTTATTCGATCCGTACACTGGACAAGCAGTGAAGGAAACCAAAGAAAAATTTGGAGAAGGAATTAAATTTCAGAGAGAAGAAATGACAGCGTTGAGGTTTGCCTGTGACACTGTAATTCTGTCAGAGACAGCAAAAGACGTGGAAGAGCAGTTGAACGGTAAGTATAGTGTCTTGCAAGGAGGATATAAAATGAACATAAACAAAAGCAAAAGCAGAACGTGTATAATAAAATTTAGTCTAATTAAATGAGGTGAAGCAGAGGGAATTTGATTAAGAAAAAGAGACATTTAAAGCAGAAGATGAGTGTTGCTACTTGGGCAGTAAAATAACGTATGATGGCCGAAGTAGAGAGACTACCATGGCGAGATAAGCGTTTCTGTAGAAGTGAAATTTGCTAATATAGGATATAGATTAAAATGTTAAAGTCTTTTTTCAGAGTATTTGTCTGGGGTGTAGGAATGTATGGAAGTGAAACATGGTCAATAAACAGTTTAAAAAAGAATAGAATAGAAGCGTTTGAAGTGTGGTGCTACAGAAGAATGCTGAAGACTAGATGTGTAGATCACGTAAGTAATGAGGAGGTACGGCATATACTTAGAGAGAAAAGGAATTTGTGGCACAACCTGACAAGGAGGAGGAGTCGGTTGGTAGGACACATTCAAAGACATCAAGGGATCAATAACTTTGTACTGCAGGGAAGTGTGGGTGGTAAAAAATTCGTAAAGGGAGACCAAGCGATGGACATGGTAAGCACATTCAGTTATTTGGAGATGAAGAGGCTCGCATGGTATATAGTAGCATGGTGAATTGCATTAAAGCAGTCTTCGGACTGAAGACCGCAACAGCAACATTCCGGCTGTAGCTACGTGCAGGTAGTTATTTACTAAGAGGTCGTATTCCTGGATTGTGGGGTTAATAACAATCTACTGAGATAACATAGTTCCAAGCTGCATGAGAACCCAGTTCGGGCGATGCCTCGTTTTATGCTCTAGGGGTGATGGACGGAGACGCGTTAGCTCCAAGCCTGAAAACATTTTTGCACGCGCGTTTCTGGAGGGCTGGTCTATTGACGATTGGTTCATTCTACAGAGTTACTGCATGTGGGACTGGATGGAAGTTGAAGAGCGAGCCCTCCGATTGGTAAACGAAGTATTTGGAATAGTAATATCCAACTCTAGAGCGAAGGGCCGAGAAGTTTTGATTTGACTTCGCAGACACTCTCGGAGTGAAATCGTCTGGAGTTTCTCCAGAGACCGACTGGGATAAATTTAGCGTAAGGTACTTAGTATCATGTCACCACTCGTGCAGCTAGCCTCAGACGGTAGTATCCGGGTTTATCATTCAAATTCAATATGTTTTCATCTGCTTATTAAACCTCCTTTTTAGCCTGAGTTGAATATAAAGCAATTGCATCAGTATACGAAGAACGTTCAGTACGTAATGCAGCTCTTTTTTTTCTCAGCTAGTTACAGTTGAAAAAATGCCTACTTTGTTGTGGAGTGTTCCCGCTTCAGTCCCTTTAGTTTCATGAAGTTTCGATACGTGGCGGCGCTGTACGTAGCCTTTAAAATGGCGTCTGTAACGGACGTGCGTTCCACGCTGAGAGCTATCATTGAGTTTCTTTTGGCGAAAGAACAGACCATCGCAGATATTCTTGGGCGCTTGCAGAAAGTCTACACAGAACTGGCAGTGAACAAAAGCACGGTGAGTAGTTGGGCGAGGGCTATGACGTCACCACAGGGAGGTCGCACACAGCTGTGCCTCCTGCAGTGTTGGAAAGTGTAGACACTCTCATTCGAACTGATCGACGGATCACAATCAAACACATCGCTGCACAACTATAGTCTCTGATGGTAGCACTGACACACTCGTCCACCAGTTCAGTGCTCGAAGGTGTGCGCCCAGTCAGTTCCTCGCCGCCTAACGAACACCATGAAGAAGTTGTTGATGCGCCTAGACGTTGGCTCCAGAGAGGATCAGTAGAGTGGTCACATGAGGGCATACAGGACGATCCAGGGAGGTGGCGTAAGGCCTTCGGATTGAACTGAGATTATGTTGAAAAATATGGTTTCGTAACCAAAAGAGTTGGGAATAATATACATTGGAAACTTGAATGAAACCAAGCTGCTGTCAGAAAAAAGTCATATTGATCGCCCCTCATGTGTGGATATGGTGTCTGAAAGACACCACATCAGTACACAGGGTGTTCCAAATTACATCGACAAACTTCGAGAGGCTGTAGAAGGCGTCTTGAGAAACAAAGTGAGGAGAAGAACCCGTGTCCGGGAAAGTCATCCAACGACGGTACAGAGTGTCGAAGTTATAGGAGCCGGTGCCTGTATGTGTATGTATATACAGGGTGACGTTACACTCTTTCAGGGACGATGGACAAGGATAAATGCAGCCATCTGAATTAAGGGAGTACAGTCTGAAAACGAAAGAGTCGAACGTTAAAAGCGAAAATCGTGCTGATATCTCTGACAGTGCAGTACATGTACTGTCCAAGATGCTACTCCATGCGGGTGTAAAATGAATGTGCGCAACGGAAAATAATAAACGCTAAAATAATGATTTGGCTCTGTCTGACTATCCCTGAAGCAGATCTTAGGCTCTGATAATGAACTTTAACATATAAATTACAACCTAAACATAAATGAATGATTAAGGCAACTAATACTACTAAATGATAAACGTTGTTCCTACTTATATATTTATTGTAGATTAAAAACAACCATTATATTACAAAGTTTACATTCCTAAGTAAAATTACTAATCAATTGCCCGACAGTGCCCCTTATTATGAGTGCGCGGTCTAATTTCAATAACGCGAAATGACTGACATCATGTACGTACCAAACACTAGAAACACTACTTTCAAAGATGATTTGCGGTGGTGTGGAACCTCAGTGGAAAAAACTAACGTGATCACAGCTGTTTAGCTTTTGTATCGCTAATAAGCTCAAGCAGTTTGCGATATCACCGTATGTACTGCGTCCTGTGCATCGAAGTGATGGTTCTTGTACACGTCTGCGACGATGAAAGAACTGCAGCCACAAATAAAATCTTTCAAACACTAGGACAGCAGAAGGCGGTCCTATGACTAATATACTCTGATACTGTCTTCTGCTCTCTGTGTATAGACGAGAAATGCGAGCTCCCTCTCACAACGACGGAGTTCAGATAACGTCTCAACGTAAGTATAGGCAGAGGAAGGGCTCTCAATTCCTGAACGCTGCGTACTCTGCGATGATTTCCAATCCTGAGGTGAAGTCCAGAATCGCATAGGTTCGCAACAGTATAGTGCCTAACTGTTCTAACTACAAATTCTCCTGAGAGCAAAGCCAACAAGTCCGTCCGTACCAACGAAGCTGATACCGAGCGACCGTCACATTCGGGCACTCACAACGGAAGACCTCGTCTCTCCACCGCTGGCCTCCCAGCAAGGCTCAGCTCCCCGCCATCGTTAATTCAGAAAACGAATCATATTCCTGAAACCAAGGAATATTCTCCCTCTCTACAGATTCTTCCGAACGCCGACCAACCTTATTTTACTCTTTTGTCGTCCAGCGCGGAAAGTTTGGGAGGAAAAACCTATACTCGTACAATGGTACGCTTCTGAGTAAAAATCCTTGGAAATAACCCAGCATTCGTGGTTTCCGACGTGCCGCTTCTTCGTTCCTCTCAGCTGCGTCCAAGATTTGCAGAGTTCCCGGTTAACCTTCCAGTCTTGCTACAATAGCGGCCGGCTGTCACCCTATTGTGCTCCAGAGCTCAGGTGGCACGACGTCTGTCTAGCTACTTCCTGTGTTTAAGCAGGACCAGCACCTGTATGGGCCTTCCACCCAGAGCTTGAGTTCTGCCTGCCGTTTCATCTCCACTGGCGTTCCAACCTCTACTAGTATAGGCAATCATTCATTACGTCGTTCTTTTAGTAAAGACACGCCGTCACCTTTCATGTAACAAGCGTAAACAGTTATTTACAAGGCGTGCGTAACAGTGTCAGTCTCCTTTAAATATTCATATATACCACGTACAACCTATCAAATGATACCTAATTGTGGTTGTAATTGTAGTGTTGGCAGAAGAGCCAACACCGTGTTGCTAGAGGACGCCGAAATGCACGCTATAAGCTCACGCAGGATGGCGTGAGGTCTTGAACAGTTAAAGGAGATGAGTCTACTAAATAAAGTACGTAGTTGATGTAATACTTAACTTTAATCCATAATTGGTGTACATCGGTCTGATGGTTCATGCTTCATTAGATACATAGCAAAGGATAAATGGCGCCTTGCTAGGTCGTAGCAAATGACGTAGCTGAAGGCTATGCTAACTATCGTCTCGGCAAATTTGTCAGTGTAGCTTCGCTAGCAAAGTCGGCTGTACAACTGGGGCGAGTGCTAGGATCTGTCTCTAGACCTGCCGTGTGGCGGCGCTCGGGCTGCAACCACTGACAGTGGCGACACGCGGGTCCGACGTATACTAACGGACCGCGGCCGATTTAAAGGCTACCACCTAGCAAGTGTGGTGTCTGGCGGTGACACCACAGTAACTCACGGCAAAGTATGTGGATAAGTGCGAAATTATAGCCACCTTACTTCTGTGGTTTTTCTTCTGTTTTAATCCCTGAGGATAGCACCTTTCACCGTTCTTCATTGTCTTAAGGCGAGTCAGATAAGAGTGACTTTGTGGACCATCGCGTGTGTGGTGGCACCGAAGTGACATTTTACAGATTCCCTCCCCACTGTGTTACAACAATTCCAGTCCTTTTTTCCACATTCGTTTGTTTTAATTGTGTGGGTTCACTGGCAACCTCGTTGTTGAGCGTCCCTAAGCTACACACACACACACACACAGACACACACACACACACACACACACACGCACACACACACACAGAGAGAGAGAGAGAGAGAGAGATGTGGAAATGTAGGAAATGCACCGTCCCCAGTGACAACTCGGCTGGCAAGTCTCTTACCACGCATACTTCCCAGGAAGAATTTCGTTCGATTGCTGTAAGACGTTGCGTAAGAGACTTGTCAATAGCAGATCACTTTCAAACCTGGATGCTGCGAGGGAAAGCGTGTTGTGGTTGCGAGACGCGCCGCAGGCGGCGTACGGGCGAGGAATGCAGCCGCAGGAGAGGACAGGTAATTGTGCGCTGTCTGTCGTCGGCCAAGCGGCAGCGCGTCACGCATCTGCGCCACGTCATCCCCGCAGGGCGCATGCGCGGGCGCGCGCTGTTAATTAGCGGTGCCGCTGTGGCGTCACCGCGGGGAGTCCCCTTACCACCGAGCTGCATCCGACTGCCGCCGGCAGCTGATTATTGATGCTAATTCATGCGCGCGGGGACCGAAGGCACAAGAAGCGAGCAGCAGACAGGCGACTCGGGGACCTACCTGCTGCGCCTCCCACTCCTCTGAGCTGCAGGCAGTGGAAATGTAGCTCAGAGGCTAACGTTGCTTATGCCGTCGGCACACGAGACGAGCCATCTATAAAACATTAACGTGCACACAAACGGAATACCCTATGTCACGAGGCACATAGCCGTCGGTACGCGGCACGAGCTAGTTGTGATTTGCGCTCTCAGTGCTCTCCAGTGGCGGCTGTCGGCTTTATCTGGCTCGCAAATCATACAGTGTGTTCACAAAAATGGACACGCGTAGAATCCATACGTTAGCTCTATTAAAACGAACATTTCCTTTCCTGACTATGTGGTAGACATGTTTTCCTGTCTGTAGTGTACATAAACAAAAGCTTTAATATCCGTGATCGTGCAACAAAACAAAGATGAAAGATACGCGTCCGCTAACAAACTCGTTCCTGAATATTTGCATAACATCAAACATTACAAAAATTATTTCTGCGAGGGTTGCAACTTAACTAGTGGCAACTATTTGTTCACAGCCGATACAAAAGAGTTACATGTTTGCACCTGTTACTGTCCTCCAAAGTAGTCACCAGCGTCGTGTAGGACCAACATCGGCTCAAAGGAAGGCCTCGGCGCTTGTTGGTGACGTCACGTCAGCTAGGCACGGCGAACGCCAGGTCTTTTGCAGGCAGAAACGCCTGGGCGTGCTTATCACTATAAATCTCTTATTTTTGGACAAACTATTCGGTATTGTTTCGGATTCTGCAGTCTTATTTAGATGAAAGATTTTATTACTATCGTAAAGCTACAAATGAAGATCATAGTTCTGTATTACTGAATCCTGTCGAAACAAACGTACATCAATATGAGAAGACGCTTTACTCCATTGCAAGCTTCGGAAATTTTACATTCAAGTAACTATATTTACTTGAACCATTTTGCTATCGAAACATACCTCAACCTCCTTACAATGAACTCGTTTCTTTTATTTATTTATTTATTTTTGTTTGACATCGTCACTGGAAATGTGAACTAATTTACGTGTGTAAATGTCCAACTGTTGCCAGTCATTAGATTACAGTCGTTTTCAACAAAAGGAATTCTAAACAGGAAACAAAATAGCTTCATACATCGAAAATACTGCTGAGCTTAAACTTTTTTAAACATGCGCATTAGAAAAGATAAATATTCCCCTCTTGCAACAAAAAGGAGAAACTTTATAACATAAAAAAATTTCATTTAATAAAACAAGTATCTCTCTTTTACCTCTTCTTCTGTCCCCCACTCCGTCCCCCAACGTGTACAATCGCAAGATATTTCATTAACATTCAGTGCTCCTCACCTCATAGTGAACCAAGATACCTAAAGAAGAGCACCAATATGTTCACAGTTTCTTGTAAAAGCAACCCAGTGCAAACGTAACTTCCTCAGATTTACAAATAAGGTAAAGAAGCACGAATTCTGTTGCTGCTGGACCATGAAGTGGTTTCTGTATGTCAATCCTTAAAACAGGTGGAAATTTAAGTTCAGGAGTACACTATTTGTTAAGAAGTGTAATGAATTGCACAATTAATTGATTGCAGAAATCTCTCAGGACAATGTGTGTTGGTCAACTACCGCCAATAGTTTCACATTTTCCTGTGTCAGAGAGGGAGACTCCACCATTATGAGTATGCCTGCAACAGACCTGGCGTTCGCCGTGCCTAGCTGACGTGACGTCACGAACAAGCGCCGAGGCCTTCCTTTGAGTCGGTGTTGGTAGAACCCGTTGCCAGCCATGTGGAAGCCTTAGTATACCGTTAGCAGAACCTGTTCTGTTGATGGTGCGAATGGAGCGGTCTAAAGTTATGGTGAACCTCGTGTACGACTGTGCTGGTGTTACCCTAAGGCATTACGTTCCTCCAGGGCAGACCGTCAATGCACAGCACTACTGTTCGTTTTTGGAGCATCACCTGCGACCAGCTTTGCGAAAGAAGCGGCGACACTTTCTGCGCAACCCACCCATCATTTTGCACGACAATGCGACGGCGCATACAGCGCAAGCTGTGGCTGCTCTCTTCGGTCGATGGGACTGGGAAGTACTGTACCATCCACCACACTCTCCGGACTTAACTCCTTGTGACTTTGATTTGATTCCGAAGATGAAGGAACCACTTCCTGGCATTCTCTTCAGAACTGTCCAGAGATTCGACAGGCAACCTGTGACGGCGAAACTAAATGAGGCACCAGGTCTGCTTCGAAACATGTATTTGTAGGGTACAATGTTTGTGGAGTACAATACAGGTATACGGAATCTCCCGACACTAACTTGTAGACGGGAGTGAATACATAATAATTTGAACAGGAAACCATGTCCAGAAACGTACCGTCTCCGTGCAACGGCCGTTTGAAAACATGTTAACTAGCTAGGTATGGAGCAGTTTAGCCATGATTGGAGGTGTTTACATCGGATGGGCTGATTTCATTTGAGGTCTATCTTATCTCTCTGACGTGGTTTGAGTTCTTAAGTCTGTTAGTGTTATTGCAACATGGTTGAGTACACGTTTGCAGAATACACCGACACGATACCTCTGAATAGCAAAGTTTACGGTAATGGAAGAGCTGCTCCTTGCCTTCATCAGGATCATTCTCCACAATGTCCGACTCCATCGCATAACATTTTCGCCACAATTACGCATTGGGAAGAGACCGCACCTAATCACGTTGAAGAGAACCCGTCATCGAATATACGAGCAATTTATTTGGCTATTAATGAGTGTGATGTAATGTCTGGCGCCCAATCGTTGCTTGTAAAAATGGTCGCGTTACCGACACGTTCTCAAATGGGTGTAGCACGGAAACTGTAAATTTCTGGTCATGGCTTCATGTACAAAGTACTGTCCACTCATTCCCCTCTACAAGTCTTAGAAGTTTGTAACGTTATTTTCCGGACGCCCTGCATGTCAAGCTAGTGCATAAATTCGTAGCGTTTTTGTCTCGCGTGTTGGTATCCGGTTGCTATGGATATATTTATCGATCGTCATTTTTTATTTCTAGTCCACTGCTGCTATTTGAGTTTACTTATGGTCATTTTGTCATTTCGAGATAGTGAGTGAAGCTGTGGACCTTAGAAAACGAAGTACCAAGTGGAGAAATCGGAACATTTCCGACATTCTTCTGATTGAGTTCAGTAGACGTGCGATAGCAGCAAAGGCAGCCAGAAACACTTGCGCGGCGTATGGGGACAATTCACTTGGACAAAGCGTGACAAGAAACTGCTTTTCTCGTTTTAAGGAGGTTTGTTTTGACATTGACGTTCAGGAAGACCTTCGAGGTTTGATGAAGATCGTTTAAACTTATAAATTCACAATGATCCACTTCAGTGTACTCGATAACTGGCATATCTGATGTACTGTGATCATTCCACCATCGTCCGACATTTGGATGCAGTGCTGAAGGTTCAATCGGGTGCGTGGATATGGCGTGCTGTAAGCCAAAATCATAAAAATCAGCATGTGGCCATATGTGAATTTCTGCTTGCTTGTCATCAATTTGCATGTGAACAGCGCCGACAGTATCGTTGCTGGTAACGAGAAATGGTGTCTTTATGCTAACATAAGGAAAAGAAAGGAATGATTGAATCCAAACAACGCAGCAACTCCTGATACATAGACCTGCGCGAATGTTATGCATCTAGTGGAACAGGGACGGTGTAATACACTCCTGGAAATGGAAAAAGGAACACATTGACACCGGTGTGTCAGACCCACCATACTTGCTCCGGACGCTGCGAGAGGGCTGTACAAGCAATGATCACACGCACGGCACAGCGGACACACCAGGAACCGCGGTGTTGGCCGTCGAATGGCGCTAGCTGCGCAGCATTTGTGCACCGCCGCCGTCAGTGTCAGCCAGTTTGCCGTGGCATACGGAGCTCCATCGCAGTCTTTAACACTGGTAGCATGCCGCGACAGCGTGGACGTGAACTGTATGTGCAGTTGACGGACTTTGAGCGAGGGCGTATAGTGGGCATGCGGGAGGCCGGGTGGACATACCGCCGAATTGCTCAACACGTGGGGCGTGAGGTCTCCACAGTACATCGATGTTGTCGCCAGTGGTCGGCGGAAGGTGCACGTGCCCGCCGACCTGGGACCGGACCGCAGCGACGCACGGATGCACGCCAAGACCGTAGGATCCTACGCAGTGCCGTAGGGGACCGCACCGCCACTTCCCAGCAAATTACGGACACTGTTGCTCCTGGGGTATCGGCGAGGACCATTCGCAACCGTCTCCATGAAGCTGGGCTACGGTCCCGCACACCGTTAGGCCGTCTTCCGCTCACGCCCCAACATCGTGCAGCCCGCCTCCAGTGGTGTCGCGACAGGCGTGAATGGAGGGACGAATGGAGACGTGTCGTCTTCAGCGATGAGAGTCGCTTCTGCCTTGGTGCCAATGATGGTCGTATGCGTGTTTGGCGCCGTGCAGGTGAGCGCCACAATCAGGACTGCATACGACCGAGGCACACAGGGCCAACACCCGGCATCATGGTGTGGGGAGCGATCTCCTACACTGGCCGTACACCACTGGCGATCGTCGAGGGGACACTGAATAGTGCACGGTACATCCAAACCGTCATCGAACCCATCGTTCTACCATTCCTAGACCGGCAAGGGAACTTGCTGTTCCAACAGGACAATGCACGTCCGCATGTATCCCGTGCCACCCAACGTGCTCTAGAAGGTGTAAGTCAACTACCCTGGCCAGCAAGATCTCCGGATCTGTCCCCCATTGAGCATGTTTGGGACTGGATGAAGCGTCGTCTCACGCGGTCTGCACGTCCAGCACGAACGCTGGTCCAACTGAGGCGCCAGGTGGAAATGGCATGGCAAGCCGTTCCACAGGACTACATCCAGCATCTCTACGATCGTCTCCATGGGAGAATAGCAGCCTGCATTGCTGCGAAAGGTGGATATACACTGTACTAGTGCCGACATTGTGCATGCTCTGTTGCCTGTGTCTATGTGCCTGTGGTTCTGTCAGTGTGATCATGTGATGTATCTGACCCCAGGAATGTGTCAATAAAGTTTCCCCTTCCTGGGACAATGAATTCACGGTGTTCTTATTTCAATTTCCAGGAGTGTATATTACGAATTGCTTCCCCAAGTTGTAACCATAGCTGCTGACATTTATTCTCAACAACTGAGGTGTCTTCCAGACGCAGTCCAACAGCAACGTGCCACGACGGCAAGAAGGTTGCGTGAAATCATCCTGCTCCATGATAACGATGCCCGCATTGTGCTAGACTGACAAAAAAGACCGTACAAGACGGTGAATTTCTGTATTTATCGGCAACCCATGACCAGAAGTTTTCAACAGCTGAGGGATCTTGAGAATTTGTTGACCAGGGCAAATGCGGAACCCATTCCTATGTAGACGTAGGTCAGGACACAGTGCCGACATGCGGCCTCGTGACAGCAGGGGCACAGCCACAGGCCTAAACGCTTCGGAAATGCTGCGCCTGCTGTCGACCTCACCGGCTATGTGAAGCAAAGGTGACCGCGTGGTGGACCCAGTGGCGGTCCACGTCACGCCAGGTGAAGGCGCGCATAGCCATGACGAGTGTAGCCTAATAACGTCAGTGCTGCTAGAAAACTCCACACGGGGGTAAGCTTATCGTGATGCCGTACGCAGCACTGATACTCTGGAACGACGACGTGGTGGCAGTCCTGTTGTAACCTAACTGTCTATTTGGGAGATTGATGAAGGTATATCAGAGTTCTATATACGAGGTCTACTCAAAAAATTCCGGAACATTCGTAATTTTGCGCCAATGGTGTGTTGGAGCGAAATGCGGTTGGCATCCCAGCAAACTCCTGTGTTTACTGTGTAACTGCTTGAAGTTTCAATGTCTATGTCTGCTAGTTATTGTTCAGTGCTGTATTGAGTAGAACGTTGTGTAGCACAGTTTGCGAATTTCCAGATGACGAAAGTTAGAGGAGCAACGCCTCTCCATTAAATTTTGCGTGAAACTCAAGAAACCCTTTACAGAGACACACCAAATGATGCAGGAAGTCTACGGTGATGAGTGCTTAAGCTGTACTCGGTGTTACGATTGATTCACAAGATTTAAAAATGACTGGACCGATGTTAAAGACGACCTTGTTCATGACGCCCTCCGACGTTTGCCGAGGACTTCGCAGGATTAGTTCATCATGAATTAGTGCCACAGGGAGAAACTGTTACTCGATAGTACTATCGGGAAGTGGTGCGACAGCTGATAGAAAATGTGAGAAAGAAACAGTTTGAAATGTGGCGAGACAATTCATGGCTCTTACATCATGATAACGCATCCGCAAATTCATCCCTACTGTTGCGTGACTATTGCATAGAATACGAAATACAAACCTGGCCCCTGCAGACTTTTTTTTTAAATTTCCACTCTTTAAAACCGCACTGAATGGACAAAGATCTGCAACTGCAGACGAGATAAAAGAAAATTTGCATACGGCGCCTCGCGCAGTCTAGCAAGACGCGTCCCAAGACTGTTTCCAGAACTGGAAAGGGCATTGGGAGTGGTGAATCAGTTGTGGGGGAGAGTATTGCGAAGGAGACCAAGCACAATAAATACACTCCTGGAAATTGAAATAAGAACACCGTGAATTCATTGTCCCAGGAAGGGGAAACTTTATTGACACATTCCTGGGGTCAGATACATCACATGATCACACTGACAGAACCACAGGCACATAGACACAGGCAACAGAGCATGCACAATGTCGGCACTAGTACAGTGTATATCCACCTTTCGCAGCAATGCAGGCTGCTATTCTCCCATGGAGACGATCGTAGAGATGCTGGATGTAGTCCTGTGGAACGGCTTGCCATGCCATTTCCACCTGGCGCCTCAGTTGGACCAGCGTTCGTGCTGGACGTGCAGACCGCGTGAGACGACGCTTCATCCAGTCCCAAACATGCTCAATGGGGGACAGATCCGGAGATCTTGCTGGCCAGGGTAGTTGACTTACACCTTCTAGAGCACGTTGGGTGGCACGGGATACATGCGGACGTGCATTGTCCTGTGGGAACAGCAAGTTCCCTTGCCGGTCTAGGAATTGTAGAACGATGGGTTCGATGACGGTTTGGATGTACCGTGCACTATTCAGTGTCCCCTCGACGATCACCAGTGGTGTACGGCCAGTGTAGGAGATCGCTCCCCACACCATGATGCCGGGTGTTGGCCCTGTGTGCCTCGGTCGTATGCAGTCCTGATTGTGGCGCTCACCTGCACGGCGCCAAACACGCATACGACCATCATTGGCACCAAGGCAGAAGCGACTCTCATCGCTGAAGACGACACGTCTCCATTCGTCCCTCCATTCACGCCTGTCGCGACACCACTGGAGGCGGGCTGCACGATGTTGGGGCGTGAGCGGAAGACGGCCTAACGGTGTGTGGGACCGTAGCCCAGCTTCATGGAGACGGTTGCGAATGGTCCTCGCCGATACCCCAGGAGCAACAGTGTCCCTAATTTGCTGGGAAGTGGCGGTGCGGTCCCCTACGGCACTGCGTAGGATCCTACGGTCTTGGCGCGCATCCGTGCGTCGCTGCGGTCCGGTCCCAGGTCGACGGGCACGTGCACCTTCCGCCGACCACTGGCGACAACATCGATGTACTGTGGAGACCTCACGCCCCACGTGTTGAGCAATTCGGCGGTACGTCCACCCGGCCTCCCGCATGCCCACTATACGCCCTCGCTCAAAGTCCGTCAACTGCACATACGGTTCACGTCCACGCTGTCGCGGCATGCTTCCAGTGTTAAAGACTGCGATGGAGTTCCGTATGCCACGGCAAACTGGCTGACACTGACGGCGGCGGTGCACAAATGCTGCGCAGCTAGCGCCATTCGACGGCCAACACCGCGGTTCCTGGTGTGTCCGCTGTGCCGTGCGTGTGATCATTGCTTGTACAGCCCTCTCGCAGTGTCCGGAGCAAGTATGGTGGGTCTGACACACCGGTGTCAATGTGTTCTTTTTTCCATTTCCAGGAGTATACATATATATCACCCAAAATGTAAATCAAATAGTATAAACAGAAATATATACATATTCTAGGTCACTGAAGACGACTTACAATTAATAAAGGCGAAACGCGAATGGCACAAAAACTGTGTTTGATTCAGTTGCAATTAGACAGTCCAAAATGAAAAAGTTAACAACCTACTGCAATATTATACACAACTGCAGGACGACAGCGCTACAAAAGTTGAAGGTGTTTCTCATTTTTTGTGTTAAGTTACGTTTGTAGCAAGAGTGCCATATGTCTGCGTTCTTGGGCGCCAGTTGCGAGCAGCCGTTGAGATCTTGCATGGTGTTGGCTGTGTGTCCGCCCTCACCCCCTCCCTCTCACCACCACACCGATCTCATCGAGTCTTTATTCACATGACAGTTGTGTGTCATTATCATTCCACATCGTGGAGAGATAAATGGCAGACTGCGATAGGCTGCGACCCTGCCACTGTCGAATCCGAACCGTTCAGTTAGACATTTCTCCTTGTTGCAAGAGACGTAACAGGATCTTATCAAAAACAAACAAACAAGCAACATTCAAATGTGATTTATGAATGAGATTATCTTGGCGTAGTCTTTCCTATTGGAAATAATTTGGATACCGTTATTTCTGTCCACAGTGCCACCCAAAAGTCTGTTAACATTTGGAAATTGCACCACTTTACAGAATAGGCAGAGAGGTAAACCTCGACACACACATGGCTGAAATGACGAAGGATTTTATTGAAACCATAAACAAGCGAAAACACCAGTTAAGCCGGCCGGGGCTACAGTCTGGAACCGCGTGATCACTACGGTTGCAGCTTCGAATCATGCCTCGGGCATGGATGTGTGTGATGTCCTTAGGTTGGTTAGGTTTAAGTAGTTCTAAGTTCTAGGGGACTGATGACCTTAGAAGTTAAGTCCCATAGTGCTCAGAGCCAAAAAAAAAAAAAAAAACAGTTAAACAGGTTGCGCTGGACAGCAGGTTGTGGTGGACAGCAACAAGTCAGTGACAGAGCATAAGAATCGTGTATAAAGTGTCAGTGCGACAGGTGTGAGGTCTATCAATTCAGTGAGATTGGAGCCATGACAGTCTTTATTTGCACTTGCACATCATTCGTAAGTCACGAGTTCTGTCCAGCGTTGCTAGTCGTAGTGTCTGAGTTGACACTGATTTGTCGTTTGGCTTCTAGGGCCCTGCTGTTCTTCGAAAGTGTCCCGGACTAACTAGGATTTATAGGCGACATGAGTTATGGTAGTTGTTGACTGGGGCCCTGGTTGCGTCAGTTAGGCCGAGGGTAATCTTGAATAGGGCCAAGGACAAGACTCAGTGGCTGGGCCAATCTTCCACCGCCCCTCCACACGGCATTGTGGCACCTGAAGATTGACGCCCCACTCGAAATGATGCCAGAGGCGCCGGTACCGACAAAACCCGACAGACTATGGACCGAGCGCGCCACAAGTTACCAGTAGCCTCTAATAGTGATATCGATTCACGAGAGCCTTCTCGAGAGTCCTCTGAACAGGACCGATCTTCCACTTCCTCGTCATCTGACGACTCCTATGCCCACTTGGTGAAGGGCCTCTCATCCACCAGCTGTCATGCCCTGTCAGAACCAAACACTTAAGCAACCAACTACCACTTGGACGCACCACCGAGTGCTGCCTCGTCACACCATATCGTCAACGCAGCAAGCCTTCTGGGGACTCCTCCTCTGTTGGTTCCCCCCATAGCCGAACACCCAAATGGTCAGCTGCTCGCGCCCAGTAGAACGGCACTGGCACACATTCGGATGCTTCCCTACCAGGCTGATACCTCACAACTGGTGTTGGGATAGCTTTAAGGAAACCACATAGAAGGTGGACCCACACATTTCGTCATTTGTTGTTTCATGGAATACATTTTATTACTCAACAACAACATTATCAACAATGGTTCAAATGGCTCTGAGCACTATGGAACTTAACTTCTGAGGTCATCAGTCCCCTAGAACTTAGAACTACTTAAACCTAACTAACATAAGGACATCACACACATCCATGCCCGAGGCAGGATTCGAACCTGCGACCTTAGCGGTCGCGCGGTTCCAGATTGTAGCGCCGAGAACCGCTCGGCCACTCCGGCCGGCAACAACAACATTATCATCACAATTTAAAAACTTATTAAAAGAAACAGATTTTTCACCAAAACTTGAACAGGCGCAGTTCATTAAAAATCAACGATAACGATTGTACCATTAAGACCAGGATATGAAAATCGTAAGTACACAATTCCCAAAAACAAGACTGATGGTTTGGGAAATGTATTGAAGGAGACTGCACAACTCAATATATTGAGCAATATATTGTGTCATGTATTGTGCAGCAGCACAGGGCAGTTCCTGCCGGGACTTCGTGATTTGCGGACGATTAAACAACTGATACATCGACGTGATACGAATATGACTACACCAAGCAAGCAAGACAAAGGAAAGGAACCATTTGTCGAAGTACATTCAGGGGGTTGGATTACACATTTAATACCTATCCAGTATCGAGCTTTAGAACCATTCGACAGAAGAGTGTGCGTGCAGGAAAATCCATGGAACTGCATGTATTGAGGCATTACTTTCGTTTTGCCTCAGGTTACAGTAGGAAGTAAATATGCTTTCTATATCGAGATATAAGTTTTTCTTTGGTTGCTAGCAGCTTCAGTACTTCGCTGGGTGAAAGGAATATTTGACGAATTTGTTTATTTCTTTTCATCATTTCACAAAGAGGTCACACGCCGTTTATATGTATACTCCTTGTTCCATCCTGTATGAGTGTGCATGGGTATGAATGGAAGTCAAATGTAGCGGGAGCATGGACCAAAGGGAACAGTTTAAGGGAATACCAGTCATTGCCAACATTACAAGAATAACGGCAGGTAGGCCAGAGCAGCAAGCAAAGATGAAAACAGGCACGAGAGTATGATACAAAGTTGGTGCGGGGGTGAGGTGAGTCTCCCCACCACCGCGTCTGAACAGGAACGTTCGTCGGATTTTGGCGCGTGGAGAGCACTGTGGGGCCAGCCATGAGACGGACCGGACGCGGGAGCACAGCGGCTCGCAGATCTGGTGAGATAGAAATGAGGTAATATGGCTAAAAATTCACGACATGGTATGCTCATAGCACGCATTCAACATACCTTCGTCGGTACAGGTTACTGTTTTAATTTATTTGCAATAGTTTTCTCTGAAATGTGTTTGTGAAATTTTGCTTTGTGGTAGTGAGCATGCAACAGGAACCATCAGTTCATGTAGCTATTTCCCGAGTTATAAGCTTCACTTTCAGCTCAATGAGTGCAGATTGCACATCGGATGGTCGATCGAGAAATTTCTGTAGCGAAATTTAATTATTTTTGGTAGTTTCTTTGTGAGTTCAGTTCGCACTTCATTTTGGCGCCAATAGTTCATCATTTTTGCCCAGAAACATTTCTCTGATAGAGGTTATCTACCTTCAGCAGCGGCCTCCCTTAAGTTTCCAGCGGTGTAATTCATGCATGACGATAAGTGAGTCTTAAAGAATGAATGACGATTTTCCCGCTAAAGAAGGTGTGTGTGGCCCACTTATGTATTTTCTGTGTTATTATGAAATTATGTGTCATATTTGTTTTGTGTTATTATGAAATTATGTGTCATATATGAAATTATTCGTGTAGCGTTTTCGTTTTGTCATTGTCCTACCCATGAGAGGTAACGCTGATTCAGACAAGTTTGTAACTAAAAAAAATTGTAATGTGCCGGCTTCCAAAGTTTGCATCAAAGTAGAAAATAAATCTATTAAATGAGAGCCAGCATTTCAGTTAAGAAATATTCCCCCAGACACCTGACACATAAAATGGGTAGGATGTATCTTATTCAGTCCGATTTTCTAAAGTTAATGAAACACAGAAATAATCTGAAATGTGAATTTAGATAGGCTACCAGCTGCTATAGTGACGGCTTTAAGAACAACCACCCCAGAACGCGTTATCTTAGAGAAACTTGCACCAGTTTCCGTTGCGCGCATGTCTGAAATAATTAATTTGTTTTCCAAATTAATCAAGTAAGGGCCAAAATATAGATACCATTTATGGGCCTGGTATATTAGCAGCCAGGAAGCAAAGTCGAGAAAAATTCTCTAAGGTAACGCGAGGAGATGGTCACACAGGTTCAATATAAATTAAAAATATATAAAGAACCAGCAGCCAACGAGCAGTCATATAGCAGTATGTTGTCTTCAGAAGCTTTAGTTATTTAATGCAGATGCTGATCCTGATCTAGCTCATGAACTAATGCAAAAATTGAATGAATCAAGAAGAGAGAATTGAATCAAAACAACAACCGAGTTGGATTTTAAGAAATCGGGTCGCCAGTTCTGTAGCTTGCTGAAGAAGCTGCGCGGAAGTAGTCCACCAATTCTGGTAGAATACTCAGTGACAGTAGACCACATTGCAAACAGAACTGTTTCATTCTTGAAAGCCCCAAGAGAAAAAAAAAAAAAACATTAGAAAAATAAAAAGAGCCTTAGTAGCATTCGGCAAATAACACCTTCCGATACACACTTCTCTCTAGAATTGACACTGAAGGAACTACAAACTGCTCTCTAGGACGTAAAGACAGGCAGGTTATCTGGTTTTAATCGGATACACCCTGAGTTTTCAACTCGCTGAGAACAGAGGACAGGAGAACAGCTGACCAATTTTTTTACTTCGATTCTGAAATCGGGATATGTAACAAAACTCTTCAAAATTACTAAAATTATCGCTGTCGTGAAGCCTTCAGATGACGAAGAAAGTCATCGTTCAACAGCACTTCTCAATTCTCGGTGCCAAGTTTGGGAGCGAGTTTTATTAAACATGGTAGGCACAAGAATTCTGGGAAACACCCCATTAGCATTGCGGGACAAGAAGGTAGACGAAAACAGGAGCTACACAGTCCAGGTTCTAACTCTTGTTACACACATCGAAGCTGGATTTCAGAAGCACCCAAAGACATCCGTAGTCTTCATCGATTTGAATGACCCTTATGATACAATATGGAAAGAAGGGCTCTTATAAGTCAGCCCCTGCCAAACCATATTCAAACTAATAGATAACATATTCCCAAGTCAGGCACTTACAAGCAGTGCAGGGTAATCTCATAAGCAAAGAAAGGGGGTCAGTAGAATCCCTTAAATTTTTCAACTTTTCGACACAAAAGTTTCCTGGGTACGGTACTGCGTCAAAATGGCTCTGAGCACTATGCGACTTAACTTCTGAGGTCATCAGTCGCCTAGAACTTAGAACCAATTAAACCTAACTAACCTAAGGACATCACACACATCCATGCCCGAGGCAGGATTCGAACTTGCGACCGTAGCGGTCACGCGGTTCCAGACTGAAGCGCCTTTAACCGCACGGCCACACCGGCCGGCTGTACTGCGTCATAATGTAAACAACTACTGCCGCTGGAGCAGCAGTTTTATACATTCTGACGCGGTACCTTGTTCTGTTCAACTTTTATATTTCTGACATACCTAAAACCATAACAAAGAAGTTTTTGGATATGCTGACGATCTAGCACTTGCTGTACCGCACAAAAGCGCTGAAAGCACTGTAACTGATGATCTCAACAAAATACATACGTATTTCACCATGTGGAGACTGTTGCCAAGTCTCCCTAAAACGCCATTTTGAAATGCCATTTTGCTTCCACCGCCCTGAGTGGAATGTATAAGTTGTGATTAAAGTTCGTCAACATACAATCTTCTATAGTTGTTGTCCTCTGCGCAGAAAACAGCACTTAGATCACGAGCCTGTCATCCAGAGGCTGTGAAAAACTCTTAGCGAGTAACTGATATTGTATGAATAATTAATTTTAGTTTGTTTATACGGAATGTTAGTCACTTTTTATTGGCAGAACACAAGAAACTGCATAATTATAGTCTACTTTATGAATCGCATGCTTCAATAGAAATAAACAAAACAATGAACTGTTCTCAGTTACATGTCCAAATAACCAGAGATTGCTAATTAAGTTCTTAACCGATACCGACCAAGGCAGGCAACATGTCTGTCATCCAGATAGTTCAAATGGCTCTGGGCACTATGGGACTTAACATCTGAGGTCATCAGTCCCCTAGAACTTAGAAATACTTAAACCTAACTAACCTTAGGACATCACACACATCCATGCCCGAGGAGGATTCGAACCTGCGACCGTAGCGGTCGCCCGGTTCCAGACTAAAGCGCTTAGAACCGCTCGGTCATACAGACCGGCTGTCTGTCATCCGAGACGGCCGAATCCGCCCGCCATTCAAATTAGGAGCGATACCAAGATCCCCCCCCCCCCCCCCTGAACCATAGACCTTGCCGTTGGTGGGGAGGCTTGCGTGCATCAACGATACAGATAACCGTACCGTAGGTGCAACCACAACGGAGGGGTATCTGTTGAGAGGCCAGACAAACCTGTGGTTCCTGAAGAGGGGCAGCAGCCTTTTCAGTAGTTGCAGGGGCAGCAGTCTGGACGATTGACTGATCTGGTCTTGTAACACTAACCAAAACGGCCTTGCTGTGCTGATACTGCGAACGGCTGAAAGCAAGGCGAAACTACAGCATTTTTCCCGAGGGCATGCAGCTTTACTGTATGTTTAAATGATCATGGCGTCCTCTTGGGTAAAATATTCCGGAGGTAAAATAGTCCCCCATTCGGATCTCCGGGCGGGGACTACTCAGGAGGATGTCGTTATCACGAGAAAGAAAACTGGCGTTCTACGGATCGGATCGTGGAATGTCAGATCCCTTAATCAGGCAGGTAGGTTAGAAAATTTAAGAAGGGAAATGGATAGGTTAAAGTTAGATGTAGTGGGAATTAGTGAACTTCGGTGGCAGGAGGAACAAGACTTTTCATCAGGTGAATACAGGGTTATAAATACAAAATCAAATAGGGGTCATGCAGGAGTAGGTTTAATAATGAACAGGAAAATA
Source organism: Schistocerca cancellata (assembly GCF_023864275.1). Classification (NCBI taxonomy): domain Eukaryota; kingdom Metazoa; phylum Arthropoda; class Insecta; order Orthoptera; family Acrididae; genus Schistocerca; species Schistocerca cancellata. The sequence continues at coordinate 159,881,695 of NC_064632.1, forward strand.
GGAGAGCGGGTAAGCTACTACAAACAGCACAGCGAACGCATTGTTGTGGCCACAACAGACACGAAGCCCACGCCTACGACAGCAGAACAAGTCTGCATGCCTACTAGCTCTGCAGATGACGAAGAAATTGAAGAAATGTATGTTGAGATAAAAGAAATTATTCAGATAGCGAATGGAGACGAAAATTTAATAGTCATGGGTGACTGGAATTCGATAGCAGGAAAAGGACGAGAAGGAAACGTAGTAGGTGAATATGGATTGGGGGTAAGAAATGAAAGAGGAAGCCACCTGGTGGAATTTTGCACAGAGCTAACACCCGGCTCAAGAATCATAAAAGAAGGTTGTATACATGGAAGAAGCTTGGAGATACTGACAGGTTTCAGATAGATTATATAATGGTAAGACAGAGATTTACGAACCTGGTTTTAAATTGTAAGACATTTCCAGGAGCAGATGTGGACTCTGACCACAATCTATTGGTTATGAACTGAAGATTAAAATTGAAGAAACTGCAAAAAGGTGGGAATTTAAGGAGATGGGACCTGGATAACCTGACTAAACCAGAGGTTGTACAGAGTTTCAGGGAGAGCATAGGGAACAATTGACAGGAATGGGGGAAAGAAATACAGTAGAAGAAGAATGGGTAGCTTTGATTGATGAAGTAGTGAGGGCAGCAGAGGATCAAGTAGGTAAAAAGACGAGGGCTAGTAGAAATCCGTGGGTGACAGAAGAAATATTGAATTTATTTGACGAAAGGAGAAAATATAAAAACGCAGTAAATGAAGAAGGCAAAAAGGAATACAAACGTCTCAAAAGTGAGATCGACAGGAAGTGCAAAATGGCTAAGCAGGCATGGCTAGAGGACAAATGTAAGGATGTAGAGGCTTATCTCACTACGGGTATGATAGATACTGCCTACAGGAAAATTAAAGAGACTTTTGGAGAAAAGAGAACCACTTGTATGAATATCAAGAGCTCAGATGGAAACCCAGTTCTAAGCAAAGATGGGAAATCAGAAAGGTGGAAGGAGTAGATAGAGGGTCTATACAAGGGCGATGTATTTGAGGGCAATGTTATAGGAATGGAAGAGGATGTAGATGAAGATGAAATGGGAGATATGATACTGCGTGAAGAGTTGACAGAGCACTGAAACACCTAAGTCGAAACAAGGCCCCGGGAGTAGACAACATTCCATTAGAACTACTGACCGCCTTGGGAGAGCCAGTCCCGACAAAACTCTACCATCTGGTGAGCAAAATCTATGAGACTGGCGAAATACCCCAGTCTTCAAGAAGAATATAATAATTCCAATGCCAAAGAAAGCAGGCGTTCACAGGTGTGAAAATTACCGAGCTATCAGTTTAATAACTCACAGCTGCAAAATACTACTGCGAATTCTTTACAGACGAATGGAAAAACTGGTAGAAGCCAACCTCGGGGAACATCAGTTTGGATTCCGTAGAAGTATGGGAACACGTGAGGCAATACTGACTCTACAACTTATTTTAGAAGCTAAATTAATAAAAGGCAAACCTACGTTTCTAGCATTTGTAGACTTAGAGAAAGCTTTTGACAATGTTGACTGGAATACTCTCTTTCAAATTCTGAAAGTGGCAGGGGTAAAATACAGGAAGCGAAAGGCTATTTACAATTTGTACAGAAACCAGGTGGCAGTTATAAGAGTCGAGGGGCATGAAAGGGAAGCAGTGGTTGGGAAGGGAGTGAGACAGGGTTGTAGCCTCTCCCCGATCTTGTTCAATCTGTACACTGAGCAAGCAGTAAAGGAAACAAAAGAAAAATTCGGAGTAGGTATTAAAATCCATGGAGAAGAAATAAAAGCTTTAAGGTTCGCCGAAGACACTGTAATTCTGTCACAGTCAGCAAAGGACTTGGAAGAGCAGCTGAACGGAATGGACACGGTATTGAAAGGAGGATATAAGATGAACATCAACAAAAGCAAAACGAGGATAATGGAATGTAGTCGAATTAAGTCGGGTGATGCTGAGGGAATTAGATGGGGAAATGAAACACTAAAAGTAGTAAAGAAGTTTTGCTATTTGCGGAGCAAAATAACTGATGATGGTCGAAGTAGAGAGGACATAAAATGTTGACTTGCAATGGCAAGGAAAGCGTTTCTGAAGAAGAGAAATTTGTTAACATCGAGTATAGATTTAAGTGTCAGGAAGTCGTTTCTGAAAGTATTTGTATGGAGTGTAGCCATGTATGGAAGTGAAACATGGACGATGAATAGTTTGGACAAGAAGAGAATAGAAGCTTTTGAAATGTGATGCTACAGAAGAATGCTGAAGATTAGATGGGTAGATCACATAACTAATGAGGAGGTATTGAATAGGATTGGGGAGAAGAGAAGTTTGTGGCACAACTTGACCAGAAGAAGGGATCGGCTGGTAGGACATGTTCTGAGGCATAAAGGGATCACCAATTTAGTATTGGAGGGCAGCGTGGAGGGTAAAAATCGTAGAGGGAGACCAAGAGATGAATACACTAAGCAGATTCATAAGGATGTAGGCTGCAGTACGTACTGGGAGATGAAGAAGCTTGCACAGCATAGAGTAGCATAGAGAGCTGCATCAAACCAGTCTGTGGACTGAAGACCACAACAACAACAACAACAACCAAGATCTCCGAAGTGCTTCGTCTGCCTTTTCGTTTAGCAATTCTTTATGAAACACTGGAATGATGGCCTGGTATTGTGAGATGCTTTAATATGAAACGTAAGTAAATGCACTGTTTAGTTTTTCTAATATTAATAACAGAAGTTTATGATTTTGGTGCACTACTTCCGAACACAGCAGCCAATCGCGGAGAAGGATCACGATTTAGGCGGTCTTTCTCACGATAACGGAATAAACCATTTGTCATCAGTATCTCACACCGCATTACATCGTTTTTCCACTGCTGTGGTCTCAACTGCTCTAAGAAGCGCTTCTTGTAGCTGAACAGTGCGGCTGTACAGCCAGAAATATTACACCGTATGGACGACATATTGCTTCCCAAACAGAGTTCTCCAGAATATCTAGGAACGAGTCTTGATAGGACGTTGTCTTTCAGGAAGCAGCTAGGAAAAAAAACTTATTGGAAATTAAGTATTCGAAACAGTATTATCCAAAAACTCTGCAGCGCTAGCACGGGAGCATCAGACATACAATCCGAATTTCGGCGCTCAGTTTGGAGTTTCCTACGGCTGAATATTGTTCTCAGGTGTGGTTGAACAGTTTTCACGTAAATGATTTAGACACTCGGCTCAACACAACCATGAGAATCATTTCTGGCTGTGTAAGAACTAGGCCTACTGCCTTGTGCTGGCTTCCAACACTCAGCCGTATAGCTCCTTCTCTTGTTACGAAGGCAAGAAGCCCTGCTAAACGAATGAATAGGCATCAAATGGCATGAAATCTGGACTACAAATGCTCCATCTGAAGTGTGATATCTTATTTATCCTCTACTGAGACACAAGGTCTTTGAACTCCCACGGCAAGAGTGGAAAAGTACAAATCGCATCCAAGCACCACACGGTGTGTGCGCATACAACCTCCCCAAGCTGTGACTGTGGAGCACAGAACCAGAACGACCGGCAAATTGTCACGGAAGGTAAATTGAGAGCCTACCTAGATGATCCAAACGACTTTTTCATGGCTGCAGCATCGCATGTTTATTATATATTTTTAGGTATTCTTGACGGTATTTCATGTATAGTGCTACACGTTATGCAAATAATAATGCAGAAATACGTATCAGCAGTAACTACCGTTCCTCTACAATCATGTATCTTACTTTTCAGGTTTATAGACTGCTAACAACATTGTCAAAAGTGAAATCCGACGGGTGTATGAAAAGCATTTCTTCCGTGTACGTAAAGTGCAACGAGGTCCACCAATTGGCTGAAAGATTCCTCGTTCATCTTTAAATTCTGATAGTCATCTGGCTTTGCAGCAAGTTCGCTTAGCATATTAGTACGGCAGTAAATAGTACACCTTCGAAGCCACTTTTTCACTCATTCCGCTTGCTCTTGTTTTTCTTTTTGCAGCACGTAGCAATTGCAGTTGCAGTACGTGCAGGCTAACTACATCAAGCGCCGACATGTTCGCTACAAACTGTTGTAACTGACGCGTCCCGGGCACGTAAATTCCATAATAATATTGTCCTTTTCTTGGCCTCGCACTTCTGCGCAATATAATGTCACTTAATTATTGCGCAATAAATACTGTGGGAAGGCCCCTTAAGATCCCAACTATTTAGTAGCTCTACGCTACGGGATCTAATCACCGATCTGTGGTCATCAGTCCCCTAGAACTTAGAACTACTTAAAACGAACTAACCTAAGGACATCACACACATCCATGCCCGAGGCAAGATTCGAACCTGCGACCGTAGCAGTCGCGCGGTTCCGGACTGAGCGCCTAGAACCGCTAGACCACTGCGGCCGGCAATTAAATGTCAATCAATAGCATTCCAACAAGTAAAGCCGTTAGAGGACTATAACATAACAGTCACTAGTTTTGAAGTCATAGTGCAGTGCTGGGATGGGTGGCGTCACGCTACGGCAACAGGGTAGATCTATCTAAGTTTCTTTTGCGTTTTCTTGTGGGATTTTCTTGAGAGTTTAATCGAAATTATTGCTGTAATAATTGATATTATGTAAATGTAAATCTGTGCGCTCTCAGGAGCGAGTTTGTTCGATTTGGTAAATTTTATTAACTGACGTCCTCTCTGACTGGAATTGTATCGTTTCTTTTTGTCTTAGTAGATGTTCACGGGTACTGAAGTTTTTCTTTATTTATATCACAGACAAAACAACATGACTAGTATATGGAAAAGTGAGGAAACGTGCGTTTTAATTGAGGTAGCGTAGGGATTTTATGCGTGCCCATTTCGTGAACAAACTGTATCGTTTTCGAGCGAAATAAAACCGACGACTGCTGCTACAGAGCGCAAAATCACGTTAACCGTATCGTCCCGTGTGCCGACGGCGCTGTGTCACGTCACACTATTAGTATCCCGTCCACGTGCGCGTCAATGTTAGCTGTCTCGTCCCGTGTGCCGACGGCCTTAGACTGATTCATGCCTCTTCGGGTTGACAACTTTATTCTGCGGTGTGCTTACGTCCTAGGATTTAAAACGTTATATATGATCGTTATTTACTACAGACATTTATGCCTCGCCCCCAAAGTGATTTCCAATCCGTATTTATAGAAACATATTAATGCTGTAATTTATAGTAAAATAATGTTTTATGTTTTCTGTATACAAAGAAATACGTTTTGTAATTAAAGCAAACCATCAAAACACAAGGTCAAACAACGGTATCGTGGCAATATAGCCAAGCGGTGATCATAAAGAAATGTAATCAACACGAAAACAGTTGTGCGGCTCGGGAAATTAGTGATTTTTGAGTTGATACTGAATGACGGGAGTTAACAGTGAAAACACATATAGCTGTGGAAATGAGGTACGACAAATTGTGAATGCGTAACTGCGATTAATTTCGTGCATATCGTATGCAATACGACAAGCACATTTGTAAGCAAAGATGTCAACAGCTTTGCTTACAAATGTGCGTGTCACAAGCTGTTGAAATCTTTGAAAAAAAAAATGCTTAATTTTTCTGCGTGTGAATAATTAGGAACATGTGGAGCTTTCTTAATGTACAATAGTTCTTTAATAAATCAGTCACAAGCTTCCAAATAATATTTTTACACAAAACACTGAGGCATGCATATCATTGTCGATTGAATATACGCAATTTTCTGTGATCACTACAATTTTAAGAAGAAATTCAGTGACTAGAATTTTGCTTAATGAAACTCCGGTTGAATATATCTCCGCTTTCAAATGATTTTCAATCACAATATTCACTAAGTAAGGGGACAGCACAGATAGATCAGTACAAGGAAAAATAATACATTCTTCTTTCACTATTTTCCTCCAGTTCTTCCGTAAAGATATTACATTAGCTTTATCTTTCAGTTCATGATGGCTTTTATAGGTAATTTTACAAAATACTCGTTTTTCTGCAGTGCTGCAGCCGGATCGTGCTTTTTCTAGTCCCTCTCTGCATGGTGGTGCCACTAAAAATAGGTAAGCTGGACAGATCAGAAAAATGCGTGGCACGGCATTTGAACCAAGCGATGGTTCTGAAAGTGTAGCAGTCACCGTTTTTCCATCTGAGGTATATGCTTACCAGCCAGTGTCACTACCTTTGAAATTCCTGAGACACACCTGAAAAAGAACAGTGAAATACATTTATTGTAAAGTACTCAAGTCAAATGATACGGGAGACGATAATATACCGTAATCTAAAAAGAGCATTACTAAATTAAATTCAGAACTTACCACTGTATAATTAGTATCTGCGAAATCCTGCCTTGGAGTTGAATGGAGCCATTTCTGTTTCATTACATCGTCTTTAGGAAACTTGAACACATGAACTTTGTTTCCTGCCAACTCCATGATCGTAATCTACATCCATCTACGGCTACATCTATCTATACTCCGTAAACCACCGTGAGATACATGGCAGAGCGTACGTCTCCCATCGTACCAGTTATTAGGGTTTCTTTCAGTCCCATTCACGTAAGAAGCGCGAGAAGAATGATTGTTTGAATGCAGTAATTATTCTAATCTTATGCTCGTGATCCCTGTGTGAGCGATACGCAGGTGGTTCTAGCATATCTCTAGATGAAACTGCATAAACGTATATTATGTTGTGTTAAACTCACGCAAAAACAACTTACGAGGGCAGTTCAATAAGTAATGCAACACATTTTTTTTCTCGGCCAATTTTGGTTGAAAAAACCGGAAATTTCTTGTGGAATATTTTCAAACATTCCCGCTTCGTCTCGTATGGTTTCATTGACTTCCGACAGGTGGCAGCGCTGTACGGAGCTGTTAAAATGGCGTCTGTAACGGATGTGCGTTGCAAACAACGGGCAGGGATCGAGTTTCTTTTGGCGGAAAACCAGGGCATCTCAGATATTCATGGGCGCTTGCAGAATGTCTACGGTGATCTGGCAGTGGACAAAAGCACGGTGAGTCGTTGGGCAAAGCGTGTGTCATCATCGCCGCAAGGTCAAGCAAGACTGTCTGATCTCCCGCGTGCGGGCCGGCCGTGCACAGCTGTGACTCCTGCAATGGCGGAGCGTGCGAACACACTCGTTCGAGATGATCGACGGATCACCATCAAACAACTCAGTGCTCAACTTGACATCTCTGTTGGTAGTGCTGTCACAATTGTTCACCAGTTGGGATATTCAAAGGTTTGTTCCCGCTGGGTCCCTCGTTGTCTAACCGAACACCATAAAGAGCAAAGGAGAACCATCTGTGCGGAATTGCTTGCTCATGTGGCTGAGGGTGACAATTTCTTGTCAAAGATTGTTACAGGCGATGAAACATAGGTTCATCACTTCGAACCTGAAACAAAACGGCAATCAATGGAGTGGCGCCACACCCACTCCCCTACCAAGAAAAAGTTTAAAGGCATACCCTCAGCCGGTAAAGTCATGGTTACAGTCTTCTGGGACGCTGAAGGGGTTATTCTGTTCGATGTCCTTCCTCATGGTCAAACGATCAACTCTGAAGTGTATTGTGCTACTCTTCAGAAATTGAAGAAACGACTTCAGCGTGTTCGTAGGCACAAAAATCTGAACGAACTTCTCCTTCTTCATGACAACGCAAGCCTCACACAAGTCTTCGCACCCGAGAGGAGCTCACAAAACTTCAGTGGACTGTTGTTCCTCATGCACCCTACAGCCCCGAACTCGCACCGTCGGATTTCCATATGTTTGGCCCAATGAAGGACGCAATCCGTGGGAGGCACTACGCGGATGATGAAGAAGTTATTGATGCAGTACGACGTTGGCTCCGACATCGACCAGTGGAATGGTACCGTGCAGGCATACAGGCCCTCATTTCAAGGTGGCGTAAGGCCGTAGCATTGAATGGAGATTACGTTGAAAAATAGTATTGCGTAGCTAAAAGATTGGGGAATAACCTGGTGTATTTCAATGCTGAATAAAACAACCCCTGTTTCAGAAAAAAATGTGTTGCATTACTTATTGAACTGCCCTCGTAATAACACTCAATATGAGTTCTTTTAATGGAAATAAGAATCTCGGAACGACCAGATAGCAACACATGCCAACACGTTGTTGATACAACACATGACAGCTGTTGACTTTCGCCGCTTCTCGCTAACGTCACAACTTTGAGCTACTGCAGTTGTTTAGCCTCTTAGTATAGGTGGTGCAAAGGTCGAGGCTTAGTCTGGCACACAGTTTTAATCTGCCAGAAAGTTTCGTAATGATATCGTTTGGTCAGAGACATTTTCTAAGAGAAACAAGCAGAAATGGACAATGTATACACTCCTGGAAATGGAAAAAAGAACACATTGACACCGGTGTGTCAGACCCACCATACTTGCTCCGGACACTGCGAGAGGGCTGTACAAGCAATGATCACACGCACGGCACAGCGGACACACCAGGAACCGCGGTGTTGGCCGTCGAATGGCGCTAGCTGCGCAGCATTTGTGCACCGCCGCCGTCAGTGTCAGCCAGTTTGCCGTGGCATACGGAGCTCCATCGCAGTCTTTAACACTGGTAGCATGCCGCGACAGCGTGGACGTGAACTGTATGTGCAGTTGACGGACTTTGAGCGAGGGCGTATAGTGGGCATGCGGGAGGCCGGGTGGACGTACCGCCGAATTGCTCAACACGTGGGGCGTGAGGTCTCCACAGTACATCGATGTTGTCGCCAGTGGTCGGCGGAAGGTGCACGTGCCCGTCGACCTGGGACCGGACCGCAGCGACGCACGGATGCACGCCAAGACCGTAGGATCCTACGCAGTGCCGTAGGGGACCGCACCGCCACTTCCCAGCAAATTAGGGACACTGTTGCTCCTGGGGTATCGGCGAGGACCATTCGCAACCGTCTCCATGAAGCTGGGCTACGGTCCCGCACACCGTTAGGCCGTCTTCCGCTCACGCCCCAACATCGTGCAGCCCGCCTCCAGTGGTGTCGCGACAGGCGTGAATGGAGGGACGAATGGAGACGTGTCGTCTTCAGCGATGAGAGTCGCTTCTGCCTTGGTGCCAATGATGGTCGTATGTGTGTTTGGCGCCGTGCAGGTGAGCGCCACAATCAGGACTGCATACGACCGAGGCACACAGGGCCAACACCCGGCATCATGGTGTGGGGAGCGATCTCCTACACTGGCCGTACACCACTGGTGATCGTCGAGGGGACACTGAATAGTGCACGGTACATCCAAACCGTCATCGAACCCATCGTTCTACCATTCCTAGACCGGCAAGGGAACTTGCTGTTCCAACAGGTCAATGCACGTCTGCATGTATCCCGTGCCACCCAACGTGCTCTAGAAGGTGTAAGTCAACTACCCTGGCCAGCAAGATCTCCGGATCTGTCCCCCATTGAGCATGTTTGGGACTGGATGAAGCGTCGTCTCACGCGGTCTGCACGTCCAGCACGAACGCTGGTCCAACTGAGGCGCCAGGTGGAAATGGCATGGCAAGCCGTTCCACAGGACTACATCCAGCATCTCTACGATCGTCTCCATGGGAGAATAGCAGCCTGCATTGCTGCGAAAGGTGGATATACACTGTACTAGTGCCGACATTGTGCATGCTCTGTTGCCTGTGTCTATGTGCCTGTGGTTCTGTCAGTGTGATCATGTGATGTATCTGACCCCAGGAATGTGTCAATAAAGTTTCCCCTTCCTGGGACAATGAATTCACGGTGTTCTTATTTCAATTTCCAGGAGTGTAGTATCGGTAAAGAAGCAAGCGATAATTATGTGCTTCATTCATTCTCGCCACTCTGTGGCGCTTTCCTCTGTTGCCTCTCACGAAGTGTAAGCGTCAGCTTCTGTGCACCTCTGTAATTAGTGAAATATATGATATTTAATTAAAATGTGTAAGTCGAGTGTATTTAGAAAAGCGCACCTCCTTGACTCCTGTGATAACAACTATTGCTGTGTATGAATATTTATGTCTTTCTATTCGCAGCCAGTAAAGAGAAGATTGCTGGCGAATTGTGCGAGGGTAGAACGAACGGACACGTTACGTGTTCTTTCGTTACTTATTTAAATATCTCTGTGTCGAACCGCCTTGAGATCGAATTGCCGATCTTTCCGTTTCATTTCTTGCGTGTTTCTTTACATAAGAATAATGTTAAGCTGATCGGTTAATTCCCGTCGAACCGTACCGTTGGCAGTCGTTTCAATGACCTGATGGTCTTCTGCCCCACGATGTTACTGAATGGCGATGTATTCGGATGGTTAATTCGCGTCATTAATTTCATTTTCTCATTTACGAGGGGGGACTCAAAAGTAACGGGAACTGGGCTGCAGGGGGGAGGGAGAGTGGGGGAACCCGTTGTGCGATCAGGTGTCCATTACGGTCACTCCAGCAGAGCCAGCGTGCGAAGTTGTGTCGCTGTGAGTGTATCGGTTCGCTCTTGAGAGTTTTTTTAGCAAAACTTTTTTTCCGTTTCGGAAAAAAAAACGTGATAGGTTGTCGAGAGCAACGCGCGGATGTGAAATTTTGTTTCCTGTTGGGGAAACCGGCTGCGGAAACTATTGTAACGCGTAAGACTGCTTCATGGGGATGCTGGCCTAAGTAAAACCAGAGTCTACGAGTACTTTTCAGGTTTTAAAAATGGAGAAATGTAAACTGAAGACCAACCCTGTTCAGGACGCCCCTGAACGTCAAGAAGTGACGAAAACGTCGAAAAAATCAGTGCCCTCGACCGTCGCCCAGACATTGATCAACTCTGTCAGATGTCTGAAATATCATGGAGTTCAATTCAGAAGATTTTATCTGAAGATTCGCACATGAGAAGGGTTGCAGCCAAATTTGTCCCTCGTCTTCTCGCTGACGAGCAAAGGGAGCGTCGACTTCAGGCATGTTTAGAACTTCAAAATCAGCTCAAAGAGGACCCAGAACTTTTTCCCAAGCTGATACTGGTGATGAATAGTGGTGCTATGGGTACGACCCCGGAACAAAGCAGCAATCAAGCCAGTGGAAGACAAGTGGCTCTCCTCCTCCCTAAAAAGCTCGCCAAGTGAATTCAAACATCGAGGCAATGCTCATTTGTTTCTTCGATTGCAGAGGTGTTGCACACGCGGAGTTCGTTCTCCTGGGTTACACTGTCACCCCTGAGTTCTACTTGGAGCTTTTGAAAAGACTGGGGAAGAGTATCCGGAAGAAAGAGGACATCTTCGGCGCGCAGCGACTGGTTGTTCCATCATGACAACGCGCCGGTCCACACCACCCTCTTCGTAAAGCAGTTTTTGACCAAAAACGGCATCATACCGATTGTCCACCCCCCCCCCCGCCCCCCATTACTCACCGGATCTAGCCTCGTGTGATGCCTTTTTGTTCTGCAGACTCAAAAGAGACATGACAGGAAAGCGTTTTGCCACTGTGTAGGAGGTAAAACTGAAACATCCTCTTAGAAAAATTAATAAATTACTGTGCTGGTAAACCCCTTACGTTATTTGATTTTCAAACAGCTGAGCAAAACTGAACGTACTCAGACATTTCGCTCTTTACTTATTCTGATTATCACTAAACTGACAATATTTTTAGCGCAACACAATCTGACTTTCAATAATCCCTACAAAAGAATGGCCCTGACTAGCAATAACCTATACCTTTCATGAATCACTTACCTCACAAAAAATCTCCGTTACTCGAACTACTGCAATACAGCGAGTGCCAATACTGTCCACTAAATAAAAGATTCTAACTACTGAAGGCACTAACTACTGACAGGCATAGGTAGCAAATGAAAGATTTTGATAGAGAACAAACAATGTATTTACCTTAATAGTGTTCAAAAGTGATAATATATATATATATATATATATCAGTTCATAACATCCACTCTTACAAATTTACTCTCTCTGATGGACTCACGTCCAGATCATCCGGTCTCAAAACTCCGCCATCTGACTCCCCACATCCACCACTGCTGGCGGCTCACCTCCAACTGCGCAACGCTACGCGCTGTTCACATCCAACTGCCCAACACTACAAAAGCGAGTATTCCAACCATGCCAACCAGCCACAGACTGCACACAGCACAGCCAGTGATTTTCATACGGAGCGCTACGTGGCGTTACCATCATAAAAACCTAAACAGCCTACTTACAAAACAAAAATCGCTGGAAGCAGTGTAACTGAATTTAAAAACTGTTTTGAGCAATGGAAGGAGTGCGTTGTGGTCAATGGAGAATTCTTTGAAGGTGATCAAAATTTGGTGTAAAAATATTGAGAAATAAAGATTTTATGACGAACTTCCCGGTTTTCTTTCCGACGTATTTTTGTTTACGTTTGTCGTGCATGACGTTTCTCCCACCCCTCAAGTAAGTGTACAACAATCAGTAATTTTTTTACAGTGACATAGTGGGAAAGCTTTGCTTAATAGTCATGGCCCAAAATCTTTCCATGTACTATTAATTTATAGAGAGGGGGAGAGAAACGTTTCAGTGTTTGTGCAACAGACGTGGCTAGAGGAGTGGCGCTCGTGATACGGCAACGCGCAGCAGAGGCGGCACCGCTGTCACATAACGCAGCGTGAAGTGTAATATCACGGGCGAGGTTACGGTCCGGCTGGGGAGCGCTCCAAGGCCAGCGAGCGACTGTGTGGCCAGCCAACGCTCCGCCGTCTCTCGGCGTCTGTAATTCACCGCAACCCCTCCCCTCCCTCCCTATCAGGGGAGCAATCGGGTGCGGCTGCCGCCTTGCATACGCAATGCGCTCCGCCCTGCACAGCGTAGCGGCCGGCGGCAAACCTTGGCGGTGGTCCTCATTTGACGCCCTCTTAAGGACCCCGTAATGGCGTCGCCGCCATTAGCCGGGGCTGGAAAATGAACCACGAAAAACGTCTCCACGAAATGCCGCTCGCTTTTAATCGTATCGGAAAAACAACCCGACACAACCTACAGAGCTGAGATTTATACAATTACCGCGTGTACTTAAAGCGCATTCCCTATCGCGGTCACGTACGCCAGAGACCAATTCTGTGAGGAGGGGGGAGAGGGTTGAAGAAAAAGGATACGAGCAGATGGCCTCCACAGCAATACACAGTTTAATGAAGGTGTCTCGGATAACTTAAACGCGCCTAGAGCCGTCGGCACGCGGGCCACGCATTCGAACGTTGAGCGTCGAGCCTGCCACGTCACAGCGTGGAAAAAGCACGTTGGGTAGTCTTTCAGAGCGTGCAGAGCGATATCTAGCACGACAGATATTCTGAACGTGCGTTTCAACGTTGACTAATGAGCTGGAAGAACGTCACCTACGTCACATAGTGGGAAAACTTCGCTTAATGGTCATGTCCCAGAATCGTTTCATGTACTATTAATTTATAGGAAGGAGGAGAGAAACGTTGCGGGTCGCTTTCAGGTGATGCCCACATGGTTCAAATGGCTCTGAGCACTATGGGACTTAACATCTGAGGTCACCAGTCCCCTAGAACTTAGAACTAATTAAACCTAGCTAACCTAAGGACATCACACACATCCATGCCCGAGGCAGGATTCGAACCTGCGACTGTAGCAGTCGCGCGCCTCCAGACTGTAGCGCCTAGAACCGCTCGGCCACTCCGGCCGGCATGCCTGCATGTATGTATTACGTTTCTAAGAATCAGAAAATTCAGGATCTCTCGAAAACTCATCGAATATGACGGGAAACTTTGTACTGGTGGTAAAAGAGTTACTGTAACTTGCGTATTGTGAAAGTATGCAGTTTCAAGGCGACGGCACACTCAGGATCCACAAGAAATACAATGTCCTTGGTACAATTTGTTGTAATTAAATGCCAGTTACTAACATATCCACGATTAAATCTAGTTAATATATCTACGATTAAAGTTTCCACGAGGTGATGAAATGCAAGTATGGTCATAAGACAGTGATGGTACAGTGCAAGGAGTAGAGCCGTAGAATTCTAAGGTATTGGGTAACTCTATCTTGGAACTCTTCCATTTGGTCCATTTTTGCACAGAAAAAAATTAGTGTCGGAATTGCCAGTCCGCCTTGATGCAAAGCACCTTGTTATTTGTTTATTTATTTATTCCCCAAACTAGTTTCGGCGACAAATATCACCATCGTCAGTGGGTTCTTTGACTCTAAAACATGCAGTAAATAACATACTTATGCAAACACATTTTTATTGTTCGTTTTTTGAAATACAGTTTTTTATGGCTACTTTCATACTCCCTTATTTAATTCTATGTTATGGCATGTTTTTAAGAATTATTGTCGCTGTTTGAGGCAACAGAAAAAGCACAGAAAAATTCTTAAAAATACCATAGCATACAATAAATAAGGTAGTATGAAAGTATCCATAGAAAACTGTATTTTCAAAAACGAAAAGTCAAAATGTAATAATGTGTTACAGTTTTTGAATAACTATGCTACTTTCTGCATGTTTTAGAGTTAAAGATCCCTTTGATTGCTGGTTCGCACAACCCTGCCTCCAAAAAGTCTTCTGTTAGCTTTCGTGTTTTCTGGTAGGTTCTGATATTTTGTTATTACTTTAATAAAAGTATATTCTATAATATCCGATGTTATGTAAATATAAGAGCGCTCTTTCTGAGCAGTGAGTCTGTTCGACTGGCTTGACCTACGAGATAGCTTGCACTACTTGCTGTAAGATATTTTGCACTTCCTTGTTTTAAATTTTGTATTTCACATGTTATAAAGATTCTGCTTCTTAATAAGAACTGAGTTCAAGTAAGAAAGACTTTAGGATTTTTCTAAAAGTGAAATAACTTTTATCTTATTGAGAACTACTGTAAATTTGTATCTCACTAATTGTAATCGAAATTTTATATGCTGATGTCACTGACTGGACGTGGTGCTTTCCTTTTTGCCTTATAACATGTCTATGGACACTGAAGTTTTTATTTATATATATTACAAACAGGCCACCCCGACTGGCATGTCAACAGTGGAGGAAACGTGTGTTTTAATATGGCTAACGCGGGAATTTCCCGCCAGTCCATTTCGTGAATAGCGTGATGTGCGAGCCAGACAGAAACAATCCACAAGTGCCCCTGGAGCGCGCTGCGATCGTGTATACCATTTTGAGAACACGTACCGCGTGCACGAGTCGCATCGTTTCTGAGCGCTCAGCAGCACGTTAACATGGCACGCTCAACATTCGCGTTCGACGGCTCGGTCCGTGTGCCGACGGCTTGAGGCTACGTTCGCAGTGACTCCGATAACAGCTGACAGACGCTGTCGCCAGAGATCGTCCGATAACATCGGCCGACAGCTTGATCACAGAACGCCCGATACCGTTCCCCAGTTTTTGCGGGGTCAAGGAGATTACGAGGTGCTATCGAAAATTTTCGGGACTGGTGCTGCCATCTGTTGAAAACCTTACCTTTGGACTAATGGTCACCATCACCCTCAAAGTGGTTCCCATGCGCACGTACACACCGGCCCCAGCGCTTCTGCCACTGGTCAAACGTTTTCTGGAAGTCCTGTTCTTTGACGGTGTTTATCACCACCAGCGATGCTTCTTGAATCCTCTCTAGAGTGTCGAACCGACGGCCTTTCAACTTGAGTTTCGGTTTTGGGAATAGCGTGAAGTCGCAAGGTGCCAAATCTGAAGAGTACAGTGGGTATGGTACAACCGCCATGTTGTTTTTTGCCAAAAAGGTCCTGGTGAGCAAGGACGTGTGACACGGCTCGTTATCGGGATGCAGCAGCCAGTTCCCTTGACGCCAAAGTTCGGGCCGTCATCGCCGCACGTTTTCACGGAGCCGTCGCAAAACATCACAGGAGCACGCGGAATTCACTGTTTGGTTGGGTGGGACGATTTCTTTGATCACAATTCCCTTGGTATCGAAGAAAACCATGATCATGCTCTTTACTTTGCTCTCCACCTGTCTTGCGGAGCCCGGGCTCTTCCACTGGGACGATTGTTGCTTTGTCTCCGGGTCGTAACTGTAAATCCAGCTCTCGTCGTCGTCCGCAGCTCGTGGTCGTGCGGTAGCGTTCTGGCTTCCCACGCCCGGGTTCCCGGGTTCGATTCCCGGCGGGGTCAGGGATTTTCTCTGCCTCGTGGTGACTGGGTGTTGTGTGATGTCCTTAGGTTAGTTAGGTTTAAGTAGTTCTAAGTTCTAGGGGACTGATGACCATAGATGTTAAGTCCCATAGTGCTCAGAGCCATTTTGAGCCAGCTCTCGTCGGCGGTGACAATTAGTGACAAGAAGGTTGGATCATCAGATGCGGTCTGACGAAGGTCCGTACGCACTTCAACATGCTGTGCCTTCTGATTGGCAGTCAAGATCCTCGGCACAAATTTTGCGGTGACATGATGCGTGCCAAATTCATCAGTCAGTGCCGGCCGAAGTGGCCGTGCGGTTAAAGGCGCTGCAGTCTGGAACCGCAAGACCGCTACGGTCGCAGGTTCGAATCCTGCCTCGGGCATGGATGTTTGTGATGTCCTTAGGTTAGTTAGGTTTAACTAGTTCTAAGTTCTAGGGGACTAATGACCTCAGAAGTTGAGTCCCATAGTGCTCAGAGCCATTTGAACCATTTGAATCATCAGTCAGCAGTCGTTGACGCGTCCCATAACCAGTACCCACTTCATCCGCAAGGTCTTGAATGGCTCGATGTCGATCCGCACGAACCAGTTGTTGAAGTTTGGCAACAGGCCTTCCAGTGTGAGGATCACCTTCGACGTCTGTACGGCCGGCCCTGAACCGAGCATGCCACTCAACATATGCGTACGGCTCATGCTCTGTCCACCAAACACTTGTTGTATCATTGCGAGGGTCTCCGTAGAAATTCTCCCGAGATTCGCACAGAATTTGATTCACACGCGCTGTTCTGTTCGCGGATCCGTCGTGAAATCGCCACACACCAACCAGACTATTACGGAAATCACTGTGGATACGCAACACGTCTTCCCAGCTGAATGCCACTCCGCACACTTATCAGATATGCAGCTCTCGCCACCTAGCGGTGCAAAGATCTACTACTCCAACTTTCCAAATGGCAGCACCTGTCTCGAAAATTTTGGATTCCACCTCGTAGTTTAGGTTAGTATCTGTTCTATGCATGAATTAAGTTAGATTTTTAACCTAAGGTGGGGTGGGTACCCAGATATCTCTGTGCTGCATTGCGGGTTTTGATATTAAAAAGGCGCCGAATGCATCTGAGTGACCTACGTATCTGTTTCCAAAATAATGTGGCATCTACTGTACTCGCTGTCCTCGAAATAACCAGCCAAGCTAGTACATGAGATTAAGGGAGAAACGTTCTGTTACATAACCAAGATTATCCATGATAACTTTGTAAAACAAGATTACAAACTTTGTTTTGCTGCATTTATTTGAAATTGTGGGGACATAACGTCAGTTATCCTTCAATTACAGCCATCCAGCAACGTGTGAAACGTAAGCAAAAAGTTTAAAATAATATACTCTCAGCGTCTAAAGCACTGAAAAGTGGAAACGTAGACACCACATTTGCGACAACTTCATGTAACAGTCACCACCGAACTGGCATAAAAACGTTATAATAATTTCTAGACATCTGCTACCCACCCACCACAAACCGTAAGAGATCCACTACTGTATTAGCATAAGAGACGCCACCATTTTCACTTGAACAAATCATTTTTTGACATTATAATTTACGCCGAAACTTCCGATAAAGATTTTGCCTACTTGTGGTTTCAAATAAACCTGCCTTTTCAGTCCATAGATTCCGATCTATATCCCGATTATGATATTTTTCATCCTCTGGATATCACAAACTGACTCTTTCTTGGAATAAACTTATCAGCTTCCCAGCCCATATTTCGTGTGTAAGAACGTAGGTCGATTTGACTGAAGAGAACAAACTGATTTGAATGTAACCGACTGTCGTCCGAAGTATTTACGTTCGGATGGTGGGATCGGCTACAATGTGACCGTGCACCTAATGACTTACTGTTTTGAAAAGATCGGTCGTCTCCGGCCGATGTCGGTCGTTATCGGAATCCACCGATATCGAAGCCACTCTGACCGCAACCTAATACCGGTTGGGGAAAATAAAAGCGGCTAGGAGAAGAGAATTACAGGGTACCAAGAAACACAGTAGACTTGAGGAAATATACCATTAACTTGACTGTGGCAGACATTGAAAATGACCACCATTCATCTCTTGGCACATCTGGGACCTGGTCAGCAAGTTGCTAACGGCGGATCGATGCTGGACTGCTGGAATTGCTGAAATCTCATCCGAAATGTTTTTCTGCGTTACCTGAAAAGTATGAGGGTTTTGTGAGACATCTTAGACTTCAGAGCTCCCCACAGAACTTGCACACTGACAAATCAGGTGGCCTGAGTGGCCAGCTAGGGCTGTGACCAGCCTGACCGCTGCTAACATTCCTGTCAGGCGTGTAGATTGTGTACAGCGTGTAAACTTTTAGATTGCAGACCTCTCCCTAGCCCTGAATCGGTAGATGTCGGTAAACATAGGGAGGCTTCGGTAGGCACGCAGTTTCGACTGCTGCCAACAAACATAGCTGACTGTGTTGTACAAGGTAGCCATTGTCGTCTGCTTCGTTATTGTTTTGCGCTGTACTGTTCTGCGTGTTTTTATTGTGCAGTTGTGCTAAACATTATCAAAATGACTGAAGAGTTACTTTATACTATATGACCTGTTTAAGCATATTTAAATTTTATAATTAATAGTTTAACATTGCGGGGAATGAAATAAAATGAAAATTAAATTGCGAGCAGTGGGAATCGAACCTGGGTCTGCTGCATGACAAGTCTCTACCTAATCAATTGCGCTACGCATGCTACAGTGACTGAACTGTTGAGCATTGTCTATTACTCTTTCCGGGCGTTCGGAGAACAACTCACCAAAGTTTCATTGCAATCGGATGAATGGTTTGTGAGCGCATAGTAGACAAACATACATACATTCATTTTTACATACATAGATTTTAATGTACATGACGATTTCAGTTTCGTTTACGAACAACATTTAAAGCGAATTTTACTTCCAAGCCTTTCGTCTGCTTTCGTGTAAGCATGACGCGCAATTTGTAGTGCCGGCACTGCAACTGGTAGGCGTTACTTGTCTCCCCCCCCCCCCCCCCCCCCAAGGACTCCAAGTCGCTCGCCAGCCAATGCTTGCTTCCTCCTCTCCCCGCACTCCCCTCACAACTCTGCCGTCTTACAGTTAACACACTATAAATGTAAATAAGTTATACACAACTGCAACCAGCCACGTTTTTCAATAATAATGCTTTATTACATTAACCGGTTTTCGAACCCTTTCAGGTTCATCTTCAGATGATTTCTGGAGGATCCGGAAAGTTACATCATTACTGGTAGTAGCATAATGCTGGGTGCTGGTTTGTGACAGTATAGGCGGCTTTTTTCGTATCTGTCTGCCTCCATTTTGGTGTCCTGAACACTTTCACACGAAGTGTCACTGTTAAAGTGTGAACTAATATAGTTCGTGTGAACATAGATTTCCTATACCGTAATTTAGAGTATTACTCCAACCAAACATAAAGTGTCACGTTAAATGGACTCATGTAAGGTGCAAGGCTGTTGCCACCTTACAATATAGTTTGGAAGGTAGGAGACGAGGTACTGGCTGAAGTAAAGCTGTGAGGAGGGGGCGTGAGTCGTGCTTGGGTAGCTCAGTTAGCAGAGCACTTGCCCGCGAAAGACAAAGGTCTCGAGTTCAAGTCTCGGTCCGGCACACAGTTTTAATCTGCCAGGAAGTTTGCCGGCTGTTGTGGCCGTGCGGTTAAAGGCGCTTCAGTTTGGAACCGCGTGACCGCTACGGTCGCAGGTTCGAATCCTGCCTCGGGCATGGGTGTGTGTGATGTCCGTAGGTTAGTTAGGTTTAATTAGTTCTAAGTTCTAGGCGACTGATGACCTCAGAAGTTAAGTCGCATAGTGCTCAGAGCCATTTGCCAGGAAGTTTCAATATGTACTTTCTTCATCGTAGCAATAAAGCTAATGTAAACAAAAACAAACTCGATTATTGGTTAGCAGCCTTAGCACATGTACAATGGCAATGTTACACTCTCGGAATCTACATAAACGAAAGTTGGTAGCCATGTTTCTGCATGTGAAAGATGATTTCTATTCGAATTTCGCGCCAATCGCATGAGAAAGGGGATACTATGAGGACGGAAATCAATTTTTCCTTCAACGCTCGTGAGCGCGTGAGACACACAGCTGCTCGGTGCACAGCCTGTCATTCGCCTGCAGCGTGCGGCCTCCGACACTCTCGGAGGACCCGTCTTGTTCCTGTTGTCCGGCGGAGGGTTTGCATGCGGCCGAGCAGCGGTATGATCTATGGAGATCGGACTTGGGAGCTGAGGTTAGTCAAGAAAGCTTTAAAGGCGACAAAGACGCCATTATCAACGCCTCACTGAGATTGAACGAGGTCGTCTAATAGGATGATTCTTCCGCAATATTGATTAAAGACTTTGCTGGAATGTAGCCACTCTACGTGATTACCGACAGGGTTGGGCACAAGGATGTAGGGTAGCAAGAAGCCCGGCTCCGGACGGCCACGTGGCACTACTGAGAGAGAAGGCCACTGAGTTCG
This sequence comes from Schistocerca cancellata, assembly GCF_023864275.1. Classification (NCBI taxonomy): domain Eukaryota; kingdom Metazoa; phylum Arthropoda; class Insecta; order Orthoptera; family Acrididae; genus Schistocerca; species Schistocerca cancellata. The sequence goes on from NC_064632.1 coordinate 159,902,321, forward strand.
GTGTGTGGCTGTGGTGCATCGTATTGCATCTGAAGCAGCAATTTGAGTAGCATTTCGCACCACAGTGACGCAACGAATACTTACAAATCGGTTACTCCAAGGACTGCTCCAAGCCAGACGCCCTGAAAGATGCATTCCACTGACCCCAAAGCACCGCCAATTGCGTCTTCAGTGGTGTCAAGCGAGAGCTCATTGGGGGGGAGGGGAGGGGGGGGGGGTCCTGCCTCAGTGTCAGTGAAGGCCGTGTGTTGGTTAGAAAGAGGCCAATTGAGGACCTGCAACTAACCTATCTGCATGCTAGACGCACTGCGTCTGCACTTGGGAGTTATTGTCTGGTGTGCGATTTCGTATGACAGCAGGAGCACTCCTGTGGTTACCTCTCCCACCCTGACGGCAGATTTGTATGTCGAACACCTATTTGCGCTGCATTCATGAACAGCATTCCAGCGGGTGTTTTCCAACACGATAACATTTGCACACATAAGGCTGTTGTAACCCAATGTGCCCCAAAGAGCGTCCTTACAGGGTGGAAAGTATGAGTACACTGATATGGTTTGTGCGTATCCGCAGCGCACCACAATGGACGAGCTGCACAGCGGGTTTATTAACAACAATATCCTGATCGCCGTATCCCTCATCATGCGACCTTCGCTGCTGTGTACCAACGTCTGCGTGAGACCGGGTCATTAAACAGGGACATGCACGCCGTCGCACGGTAAGAACGCTGCAATTTGAGGAAGCTGTCTTGCATGCAGCATGTGGAGCGGGATCCTTCAATTAGCACTCGTGCAATTGCACGTAACATGGGGACGAATCAGACGAATTTAAGAACAGCCCTTCGAGAGCAATTGTTACGTCCATTTCACTTACAGCGTGTCCACAACCTGAAAGCAGTTGATTATCCACCCAGAGCACGGTTTTCGCAGTGGTACCTGGAACAATGTGAAATGCGTCCTACATTTCCTTGCCGGCCGTTGTGGCCGTGCGGTTCTAGGCGCTTCAGTCTGGAACCGCGTGACCGCTACGGTCGCAGGTTCGAATCCTGCCTCGGGAATGGATGTGTGTGATGTCCTTAGGTTAGCTAGGTTTCAGTAGTTCGAAGTTCTAGGGGACTGATGACCACAGAAGTTAAGTCCCATAGTGCTCAGAGCCATTTGAACCATTTTTACATTTCCTTCATCTGTGTTGTTTACCGATAAAGCAACGGTCGGGCGTGATGAAGTCTTCAACATGCACAGTTCGCATGTTTGGAGTGAGGATAACCCACATTCCACAGTTACTAGCACTCATCAAGTACTTTTCTTCATTAATGTGTGGGTCGGTGTTGTTGGGGACTGTTTAATTCAGCCGTATCTGCTACCTAGGCCATTAAATGGCAGGCACTATTACAATTTTCTCGCCAGAGCATTGCCAGAATTGGTGGAAGACGTCCCGCTCCCTACAAGTGGTTCCAACATGACGGGGCGCCGGCACATTTCAGTCGTCGTGTGCGTCGATTCCTGGACCGACGGTTCCCAGAAACGTGGATTGGCAGAGGTGGTCCTGTACCGTGGCCTGCTCGATCCCCAGATATGTCCCCTCTGGACTTTTTTGTGTGGGGAGAGATGCGCAACCTTATTTACGCAACTCCTGTTGCATCAGAAGAGGATCTGGTTGCCCGGATAGTAGCAGCAGCAGGAACAATCAGGATACTCCTGGGGTTTTTGCCCGTGTCAGACAGAACATGATCCGACGGTGTAACCTTTGTTTACTTGTCAATGGAGGAATTTTTGAAAATCTACTGTAATTGAAATTTGGTTGTGTTAATGTGTTGTCTCTTGGTCATAAGAAATGGAAAAGTGTTTGTTGGTTTAACTAATTTGCCGCCAGAGAAATCTTCCTCTACCGGTATAAATACTCCTCATAGGAAAAAATGACATTAGGGAAAAATATTTGTTTTGATGTCCCCTATAACCTCCCAGAGTTTGTAGGTTTAAATACTTTTCACCCTGTATGTTGCCTTCGCCTGTTCGTTCACCAGATCTGCCTCCATACGATCACATTCGTAAATCATCGGACGACAACTGCAGCGTCATCCACAAACAGCATTAACCGTCATATACTGACTGACTGAAGTTCAACAGACATGGAACTCCATACCACAAACTGGCATCCGGCACCTGCACAACACAACACATGCAAGTTTTCATGCTTGCATGCAAACATTCTGGACGTTGCACCAGTTATTAATGTACCAGCGTTTCACATTTGCAATGGCTTATCTTGCACTTACATTAACCTATGATCTTGCAGTGTCAATCACCTAAATATGTTTTATATACATATGCATTCTCGAAATTTCGTTACTTAACGTTAATTCTTTTTGGTGCTGCGATTTCTTTTTCCGTATGTGTATATCATTGTAAAATTGAGAGGTGTCATGAGCCCCCTCTCATATTTCTATCTTACGATTTTCCTCTCTAATTGCATGCAGTGAAAAGTCATTATTCCTTCACACGCGGACTTCCCACGCAGCGTCTCTCGTCACCCGGGTGGTCCGGTGACAGGCGGGCTCTGCTGATCTGGAAAGCGTTAAGCCGACGGGTGTGAGGAAGTCAAGTGAATGCTTTGCAGACGCCGACATTGTCAAAAGACACGCCCGGAGGGGTCTGAAGAAGCGGGTGGGCTAGAGGTTCCGTTGCTTCGCAGAAACTTAGCGAAAACACTTTCTGGCGGGCTACCAGCGAGGCGTGGGAATGACTTGTGTACCCAGGCAGTTGTGGCGGGAAAATTCCCGCGCTTTCTGCAAAATAGTAACTGTGATTGGCTTGCTCAGGGCATAGCTCCGTGACGTAGCAAAATCAGCGAAGAAACTGGCGCCAAGAATCTCCATTGGTGGAATGGTAATGCTCCGGCAATAGAGTGGAATTTTCCGCCAGTTTTCGAGTTGCTGATTGGAACGTTTAACCACGGCCACTGTCGTGGGGGCGGGAATGTTGTGTGTTCGGCCTGTATGGGTGCTCTAGGTAGTCGGCTCTCGCCTTTCGGTCGAGGACGTCGAAGCAACCAGCCATCGCCTCCGGTACGCCAGATCGTGTTCTGGCAGTTAAGAAGACAGTTTGGTAATGTATGTCCGCAGCACCGGCAGATAGGGATTTTCCTAGGTGATAATCAGAGCTCAGCAGAGAGCGCCTGTTCGTCTTTTTCTAACTTTGTTCTGTCTTGAGTAGCAGCAATTAATGTTGGGTTAGCTGTGTGGCTCTCTTAAGATTTGAGTGGCAAGGAATTGGCTCCACATACCACTTCGTCTTAAACCTCACAATCTAGTTTAGGGACAACTTCACCTTCATAGCGTTTGTTTGAGTATCCAATTTGAGCCAATTTGATGTATTATAAATGTTTCATGTGTTTTTGTTTATTATTTTGTGTTTAGTCTTAATAAATCATATTGTTATTTTGGACAGAACTTTCATTCTGTTAATCGGTAGAGCAACCCATCATTTCTCACTACGTTAATGAAACCTTCCTTTATTTAACTTATATTTATCAATTTAAATTATTGCAGGTGCCAAACTCTTTTCTACTCCACTTGCAGGGTTGATTACAGTCAGTTCGCGTATATTTTTTAATCCATGTGCAACAGCAAAAGTCGGAGTTAGAATAGGGGGGGCTTAGAGCATCATTTACATATGTAGATTCTAGAAGAATTTAGTGTTAAATACACTGCTAGCCCCGGCACCTCGCAAAATAAACTTTAAGGTGCTATGATATATTAACACCATCAACGTATTTCTTATTTAGTTTTTGCTTCAAAAACTGTGTATAGTCGCCGTCTCTGTGAACGTCAGTTGTTTTCTAATGGTCTGATCGTCTCGCCGTTAACATGTACTGTGAGTGAGGCTGACGCTGGTTCCTGCTCCGTGGCGAAACAGGCGCGTGTAACACCGTTAAAAAGTGGCGAAAAACATGTTGTTCTGCATGTTTTACACAAGTTAACAGAACGGCAGATTGCAGACATAACCATCCACCAACTGGAGTTTTGTAATTTTTCATATTTATGGTACTTGAAGTACAGAAGTCAAATATCGATGTCCCAAACCAGTTCGATGCAACTCTTGAAATTGTAGAGAAATTCAACTTTTAAGTTTTCCGAGCAACTTTACTTACTGAAGTTGAGGCGATGTTGATGTCGAGATGTCAGGCTTAATCGGTAGTGTTGGAAAAAGTGTGGTGCTTGATTATAGGTTTCATGTGCTCCGTGGTTCTGGCGTTGCTTTTAATTAACGTTTACGTCGTTCTGCTAGACTACAGCACATAGAACGAACTAAATCGGAGTTTTGGTTGGTACTCTGTCGACATACGACGTTTGTTACCGATCTGAGTGTCTGTCACATGGAGGTTTAGGTGTTAGTCACATTATTTCATTAATGCTCGTCGCGACATTGCGTTTTGTCCAAGTACTGCCAGAACTTTACGGTGAATTTGTGTGCAATTTAGACGTTCTGCCAACAAGAATCGTACTTCACCTTTGGAGTACGTTTCTAGTTGCGGAGCCAGTCCGTTGGCACTGTTGGACGCACCTGTTATCCACACCACAGGAAGAGTTGTGTCTGCAGGAAACCCGGAACACGTACTCTCTTGTGGCGATCCGCCACCCCTGTTGGGCAATGGTCTTGGCGTGGGAAGACACGAGCAACTTGCTTTCTAAAGTCCCCAGGTATTTGCCATGGGGACAGAAATGAATCGGGAAGCCAGAAGCGGAAGAAAACTGCAATGTTTCGGGCCGTTCGGCCGTACAGACGTTCAGTCAGCTTCTTGTTAGACCGTCACAGGTGCGCGCGTCTATTGAAAACTGCAGACGACACCGAACAATGGCGACCGAGGAAGACCTCCAACAGTTAAAAGCGCCCCAAGGAACACAACTGGTGCCATGGCCAATCACTTCCGTTTCGAACATTATTAGCTTTAGTTCTACTACAGTCTTCCCTTTGAGCTAGCCTGCCTTGGAAAGAACGCCTTTCATACACGCTAAATGACAAACAGTGCGAAGAACAATGGAACTATTACGAACGTTGTAGAACACGGACAAAATTTTCACGCACGGGTCCAAGAATTCTGAAGGGACAGGATGTGCATTTTACTGCCCACTATTGAACACTACGGGAACGAGACCCTTACGAAAGGGAGTGTCGAATTTTACAGCTCAAGTATCAGCAATTCGAGAAGCTGTTAATTTTGGCGTAATAACGCTACCCAAAAGTTACTGATCTTAAAAGATTCCCAAAGTACTTCACAGCGCACTTAAACAGCGTATCATGAAGTGAATAATTCTGATTATACGCATGATCTCGTTAGTTCGATGTATGATGCACACTTCGTGTCGGTCAAATATGATGCGCATATTATAAAAAAGAAAACAGGAGAACCGATGGTGAAGTAGGCGTTATGTAAGGCAAATTCACTTTAATTGCTCACTCGCTGGCTTGAACTTGTTGAATCAACTGCAGGGGGATGAATGTAACTGATTTGTCGGTCTTCATCATGATGTCAATCGGCGTCATGAATCTGAAATAAGCGGCCTACCACTGCGAGACAAGGAACAAAATCCACAAAAGTAATTAAAACAAGAGATGCCAGCAAATCTCGTTTGGGAAGAAACAAACTCGCGGTACTGATGGACGTAATATTCTTGTCGGATTGTAACGAACATCATTATCTCTATTCAGAGATACTGAACCGAACCGCGCTTAGAAGTCGACTGAAGTTTTCGTACGCCGCTGCGCCACCACTCTTAACCATTCGGTAACGTTGTCACCCTGAACTGTTTTATAAATCAAAATATTTATTGCAGTTTCAAAGTATAGCAACAATTGTTTACACGTAGAATGCCCCCTCAGTCGTCTACATCGACAGTTACCATTTTATACAAACAACAGGTGAAAGTTGATTGAGCCATTGCTGTAGTACAGAATACATTTCTTAAATGTTTCTTATGTTTTTGACTTAGCCACGCTGTCATTCTTATGTAAAGGCATGCATGTGATGTGACGTTGTCACTGTAAAAATTTTGTCCACTGTAAACTTAGGCTATGACCGACTCTGGTTGTGAGTAAATAATTTATAAGACAACACAGCGTCATCATGAATTTTTTCGTCATTCCGATTTGTTTGATGGGACTATAAGTTTCTGCGTCAGCCAACCATGGGTCATATGACTGTGTAGCGTATAAGCTAGATTTCTGTTTCTAAATACTTATCCAAACTGTTGCATTTGGTAATGTGTAATGATAAACAGTGAGATTGAGAGAGTGTTTCCTACGAAATGATATTCAAAGACAATGGTTTTAGAATGAAGTATGTATTCAAAAAATATAAAGTGTGAACTTCGCGTGTTCTTCACACATACCATTGGTCCGAACAGTACTATGCTTAACAAAGTGAAAGATGATTTAAAAGCGTATGTGGGAACGTAGAACCTCTGGCTTTACGCCCCAAACATAACGCTGCCCTACCGCAGCAAGAACAACTGTATCTCTGCCAGATCAATTCTCTGTAGTAAGCGGTTTATGCTACACGCATTGTGTATACGCTGCAAGAATAAAAGTATTCATAGTAAGTGACGGAAGTACGAGTGATTATTTATCGTCGTAATTACCACGTCCGCCCTCCACTACCTACAGGTACAATGTTAACAGAGAATTTCCATAAAAACCAAACAGCTTAATTAATTATGACTCAGAGAAGTGGGGTGGTCTTTCTCTCAGCTCTGAGCAAGTGAACTAGCTGACAATCATCATTCCTAGCTGCTTAGTGATGTAATCTTACCTCAAATGTCTTCTCTTCAAAAATAGTAACATTATTCAAAACATATATCATCTTCTCTTCCTAATATATGCATCTTACTCATCCTTTACCATCAACCTTTCTTCATCGAAAGGAACTACCGAATACGTCCCTCACCTACCACATTTCAACTAAGGGTGTATCAGACTGCGCAGAGGCAAAGACTGTGCACAAGACCAAAGATTATTTGCTCTCTCTCTCTCTGACGTGCAAATCGAGGACATTTAAAAATCAAAATGACATGACCACCTTACAATTGGTGCAGCGTTGCCGTAGACTTCCACGAAATGAGCTTGGATTTTTACAGCCTTATTCCTCTCCAAATACATAAAACTACTCATCTCTCTATACTCCTCTTATCAATGGGCTGTGCCATTTTGTCTTGGTCATTCTAGTGACGTACTATGGTACTGTGGCACGGGGATCTCACCGTGTTTCCGGGCTGCAGACAAACAAAAAATTAATTACGTAACTTTAGTTTTGCAAAATGATAATGCAAAAGATTTGGTGTAACAGAAGGATGTTGAAAATTAGGTGGACTGGTAAGGTAAGAAATCAAGATATTCTCCGAAAAATCGGCGAGGAAAGGCATGTATGGAAAAGACTGACAAGAAGAAGGTACAGGATAATGGGATATCTGTTAAGATACCAGGGACTAAATTCCACAGTAGTAGAGGGAGCTGTAGAGGGTAAAAAAATATAAAGGGTGACACTAATTGGGATACATCCAGAAAGTAATTGAGGAATCAAATTGCAAGTGCTGCTCTGAGATGTAGAGCCTGACACTGGAGAGGAATCCAGGAATTCGTGGCGGGCCACATCAAACCAGTCGGAAGACTGATGATGATGACTCTAAAAAGGAAAAAAATATAAAACCACATTATATCCTCTCGTATTATCGCGCCTTAGTCATTGTTCCTTGCCTTTGCCATCACGCCTTGGGGAACGTGTGCACTTCATGCTGCACCAAGGTTGTGACTGGGCTATGGCAGAAGGGAGGCGTGCCCTGGGCTCCATTTCCAGCTGAGGGGGGGGGGGGGGGGGGGGGGTTTGCAGTTTCATGTCAGGCGAGAGAAATGAGGAAGACCAAAAGACATGGGGAGGTGGGAGGTGAAGTAGGAGGGTGAAGAAAGGGAAGAAGAAGAAGTGGAAGATGGAACATTTATAGAGGGCACTAAAAGGGGTAGTTTTATGGAGCGAATTCAAGAGGAGATTCAGATTGAGCTGTGTTGAATGACAGATCCATAAACTTACTTCTCTCTGGTACAGAGACACTCGGTCCTGGTTTCCAGCAAGTAGATAGAGTCATTTTTGCTAAGCCATATAACTGCAAAGAATGAGTTTTGTGATTGTTGATTTGTTTGTTACAGCTTTACATTGACTGTCTATTCAGCAACGGAAAACAAATCGTCATAAAGTTACAAGGAACGCAAGTTTGGACTGTATGTTGTGCCACGTTTTTAATTTGAAAGACGGCTGTTTCGTAGCGATCGTCTTTCGTGCTACACTGAACTGCATTCACTCGTTAGACGATCAAATACTAGTCGTCCCTGTCTGCTAGAGCGATAAATCTTTGTCAGACAGGAAGGAGCAGGGATCTTTCACTGCAGGGTTAGATATTTGACCGAGGTCGGCCAATCAGACCTGCAGTTTGAAACACAAAGCTACACTCGTGTCGTCGCAGGACCAGGGCAGTACGCCGTAGGAGCAATATTCAGACGTCTGTCTTGTGTTTGGTATGGATGCATTCGACCAGCAACTTTCAGCGTAATGACGGGATCACAGCAAGCAACGAGCATTCTGGTTGCATTCACATGACTGAAGATATGTAAAATCCTGTCCTCTTGGCATTGGCTTTTGTATGTGGACTTGCCACACGTAATGCCAAGTATTTATACTGGTTTACAATTGCTTCAGAATGTGTGGCAATCGAGATCTGTCTCTGTATTAACTGCCTGTGAAACCAGGTAACTTAAAAACAGTTTTCCTCACTCTCTTCTAAATAATATTTGAAGATACTCTCACATAATTTTGTGGTATGGTGTGCGGAATGGATGTTCTAAACGCTGTCTGGATGTTTGCGCGTAGTCATAACGGCTAAATTGAATATCAGATTATATTATTATATGTATTATATTATTATATATTTTATATGTATTATATTGGGTTCGTCATACATATAGACTTCATGCGTTTATTACCTTATAGATTTACCTCGTCCATAAATTCTAACACGTGTACCTTCCCTCCTTGAGTGAGTGCTTTAGGTTTGTTTCGTGCAATACGTGCTTCATTCACGTTTCGTTTAGGTCAGGAACTACATACCATATGCTTTCCACGCTTGCATTTATTTTTCGTAAGAAATTTCAGCAAGCCAGGTGAGGTGACGCTGATGCAGTTTTTCAAAACGTATGGTGGCGTAGACGACGTCAAAATTATTCGTTTCACCACACAAGCTCTCTGTTTGCAAGTTATTAAGTAGTGTAGGGAACAGTCGACAAAAGCTTTTATCCTTGCACAAATCGAGCCTATGTTCATTTCTGGCATGCGTTTTAAGCACATAATAAGTATAATACAAATAATATGTCATGTAATTTACAAACAGAGATTTAAAATTTTAATGCGTTCATTTGCGTCGTTCGTTCGTCGAAAGTTTCACGGTATGCACTATTGGAACATTCTGTAACAATGTGGTGAACGGTTTGCCTCGATGCTCTGCAGTCGCGTTTTGGAGATGGAGCCTTACCCCCATCTCTGAAGAGCGTCCATGTTTCTGCCCTGATTGGTGTGTATTTTAATCGTTGTCCATGCTCTGCGCGATTGCCTGAAGGCAGAGAGTTTCCTTCTTACGCATTTTTTTTTTTTTTTTTTTTTTAGAGGCCGGGAGGGGGAGTGGGGTGGCGGTACAGCCCCTCGACGCCCACATTGACAAAGTGACCATCATAAGAGTTCTACTGTCACCTTCGCATTTGTTAGTTACTAATCGAGGACTTCACGGGATCGTACGTCTGGGTAGGATTACCCACTAATACCTTCTTACGCAGGGCAAGTTCTTGCAGAGGGGCGGACAAGCCTCTGGCCAGTCTCGTTCCCATGAGTCGATTATGCTGAACTGAGACGTGTGCAGTTCCATGGTAGTTTTTGTGGTGTCACCGCCAGACACCACACTTGCTAGGTGGTAGCCTGTAAATCGGCCGCGGTCCGTTAGTATACGTCGGACCCGCGTGTCGCCACTATCAGTGATTGCAGACCGAGCGCCGCCACACGGCAGGTCTAGAGAGACTTCGTAGCACTCGTCCCAGTTGTACAGCAGACTTTACTAGCGATGGTTCACTGACAAAATACGCTCTCATTTGCCGAGACGACAGTTAGCATAGCCTTCAGCTACGTCATTTGCCACGAATTAGCAAGGCGCCATTACCAGTTACTATTGATACTGAATCATGTACAGTCAAGAGCGACGCTCATCATTAATGGATTAAAGTTAAGTATTCCACCAGCTACGTCCGTTTTTCTAAATTCTAATTTCCTTGTCCTGTTCCAGACCTCACGCCAGCCTGCGTGAGCTAAAACGCGTGCCTTTCGGCTTCCTCTAATAATCACGGTGTTGGCTCTCCTGCCAACCCACAACAGTTTTCATGGATGGTTTCCTAGATCGATGCTAGTTTCTTTCTAACATAACCGCATCTTGAAGCAAAGGGGAGTTACTTGTTGCCCTGTACGCGTTTAAACTCATGGAGTAGAGATGCTTTTCCTCGACGTTCAAGCGGCGGAATGTTTCTCGTTATGAGCAGCCATTCAGGGAGGGTTGACCTTAGTGCGCCACAGATAATTCTCATTGCATTGGTCCGCTATGCTTCTAGTGTTAGTGTGTGTGCGCGCTGTTAATGGGTGCGCGCCTGCACGTCGTGAACTTCGGGTAACGCTATGGAGCTAACAACAATGATTGCCAGACCATTTTTGTATCTCCTGTCTAAGGCACAGCCGGCCGAAGTGGCCGCGTGGTTCTAGGCGCTGCAGTCTGAAACCACGAGACCGCTACGGTCGCAGGTTCGAATCCTGCCTCGGGCATGGATGTGTGTGATGTCCTTAGGTTAGTTAGGTTTAACTAGTTCTAAGTTCTAGGCGACTGATGACCTCAGAAGCTGAGTCCCATAGTGCTCAGAGCCATTTGAACCATTTTTGAACCTAAGGTACATGATAGCACATCGAGCCTGTAAGGCACAATTTGTTACACTCTGAGGACGTGCAGTATGAAGGTTGAAGTTAATGATCTCGTTCAGTACTCTATTGTGTTACTTGCATTAAGCTTATATATACCCTGTCGTTGCGCTTTGCGTAGCATCTGCCATCTCCTAATTCAAGTCCAAAGTCTGATCGCGTTGTTAATTTGTCATATTCAGTGTTTTGGGTGTATTTCAGGGTATAAAGTGTGTTCATAACCTTGTATGAACATGTTGATATAGTTCTGAATCGAGTTACACCTTAGGAATTGTACTGTACGAAAACAGTTATTGAGATGAGTACCTTCTACTTCACTGTGAAGTCATTTTGATGTCGGTAAGCTAACACACAGAGGGAAGATTCAGTATAGTTCTCACCATTTGAACTCAGAAGTTACCGCAAGTATCTATAGTTCATGCCAAAAATCGCATTAATTAACGATGTAGCAAGATAGCGTGTGGTAAGTGGGCCATTCTGACTGGTCCTTGACTGAAGCTTCTGGCGTCAAAGAGGAAGGGTTTCGAGTGTGTAAGAGGTATGCGATGTATGCGCTGCCTGCAACAGGCAAGACTTAGGAGAGTCTCTGACCAGAGAGCAGTATGTAGTTAGTTGTTGCTTGTCGCTAGTCGACAGTAGTCTGCGTGAGTCGGCAGTAGTCGGCGCGTGTCTGCGCGTGTCGGCAGTCTGCTCTGGTCGCGACTCTGGAGGATGAGTATTATTGTAGAAGGTAAAGAAGCAGCGTTGCGCATATCTAGTAATGTATGTTAAGTGTCATCCAATTTCTTTCAAAAAATGCCCCAATAATAATTTTTATAATATAAAGTAATTTAAAAAAAAGCATTCATTTCAATTTAAAGATTTTGTCCAATGAATAATTAATTCCTTTCACGAGTCACAAAGCATAGGCCAGCATTACACGGAGCTGTGCCGAAATTTTTTTAGGTAAGAGCAGATATATTCGCAGTTTTTATTGAGGTAAGAATTTTTGCTTTTTTTATTCAGAATACAGGGCCGTGACGCAGCGCTGCTGTCGTCATAAAATTTACCAGGTTACTGAATTTTCCTTTTTTATTACTTTTGGGTTTAGGAATTTTTCTGTTTCGAACTTAACATTAAATGAGAAAAGGATTTTGTGGGAACATTAAATGTGAATGCATTTCTGCACAGAGATTATAAATGGGAGCCAATTTTGTTCCGAGATTACATTATTCAAAAAAATCATTTAAATAATATTTCCGTGGGGAGGTTACACTTGGCGACATCCGGCCAGGATCGTATTTCTTTGTGAATCTTCTGAGAAGTAGTCATATATCTGCTCTTATTTACTTAAACGTAGTTTGCATCTGGCGCAACGCATTTACTAATTTGTCACTCTTTCTTTCAGAGATCATCGGCAATTTGTTGCTCTTTGTTGTAATTGTTTGTTCCATTTTTTTTGCTTTGTCTTTGTTTCATTTGTGCTTAATTTTGATTTGTGAAAAATCCGCGAAAAACTGTTAACAGTACATCGCGATGTGCAATGAGTGAAATAGCCGACTCGAATAATTTGACCGATAATACTTGCGACACTCAGTATAATGATGACAATCCTCCATTTACAGACAATCAGTGCCTACCGACCACTAGTAATGATTTTGATCATAATGATGAACAAATAAATTCAATTGTGTCCTCTGTTAATTTAACGACAATTAATGACGCGGGACGTTCTGTTACAATGAATGCTGCCCAGCTTGACACACCCGGTTTGCAAAATTTGCGTAATGAACTGATAAATTTTTCTAACGAAAATGAACAGTGTACTCAAAGTACGACAGATTTATTTGATTCCGATTTAGTGACCAACAGTGCACATTCGTTTGGCAAACCTTTTCAAGAATTACAGAATGACCAAATGGTTACAGAAAACGTGACAATTGCAGGTATGCCATCAAACAGCACAGAGAATAGAGTAGGTAATATTGGCTTGGATCAAATTATGGCAGTATTGCTACAACAGAGTGAAAATTCCAAACAGTCAAAGAAAGAACAAGACAACAATTTCAAACAACTTAGTGAACAGATTACAGCCGTTGCTGCGCAATGTCATGATACTAAGGAACAATAACGTGAGGAAATTAAGGCTTGTGCTAGGAAAAGTAGTGAAGAAATTAGATCTGTTGCTCAAGAATTAAATAATAGACATGCAGCTACAATTAAATTACTTAGAGACGAAATTAGTGCAGTCGGTAAACAATGCTCTGAAAACGCAACACAGTTACGCGACGAGTTTAAATTAATGTCAGCAGAACTTTCACGCACACTGGATGCAAAAATATATGCGAAATTTGACCAACAGAACAGTCAAATTGACGAACGTTTTAGTCACCACTTACAAAATAGTGAAACGCGTTACCATAAATTCATACAGGAACAAAATAAAGTAAAACGACAAGTCATGGAAACAATTACTGCACAGAGACAGGAAGATAAGCGTAAATTGTTTACGAAGGCGAAAACGTACGTAGACAACAATATTGCTACAGTATCAGACGAAATTAATACTATCAAACAGTTGAACACCGAATTGCGTGATGAAATTTCCGATCTTAAGTCAAAAACAGATACACACACAGTAGACTTTCAGACAGTGACCGACAGACTCGAACAATTAGAACTAATACAGGATCCCGATGCCATCAAAGCAGACATTAAAAAATTGAACGAAACCACACGTAAAATACAAAAACAAATTAATGCTTGTGACTCTAAAAACGATGATCAGGTAAAAATACTGACTGAAAAATATGATGAATTGGCCAGTCGTATTGACGTTATTGAAAGTAATAGTGACAGGAAATCAGACGATACTTCACCGATTTCGTTTAATCAAACACTTGAATTCCAAAATTTATAGCAGACGATCAGTGAGATAGATTCGTCCAATAATACATTACGTAGAAAACTGTCAACTTTACAGCAAGAAGTGACAGAGATGAAAAATGTTTCAGTCAATAACACGTCACAGCATACGGCACATTCCGAACATTTGTCACACTCACACAGCCAGTATAATTTAAGTAATTTACAGAGACCACGCGACTTAGAACCCGAAGTGACACAGACAAACAGATTCCCATGCAATCCTAAACCTGTTTACACATTCAGAGACGATAACGTTGATTACAAGCGATTTTTATCCGTAAAAAAATGTAAGGCATTTAAAAATGACAGAGCACAGGTACACGTTTTGGACTGGATACGACAATTTAATTTTGTATTTTCATCAGCTTGGCCTATAATGCAGAAACTAGCATTGGCATGGATACAACAATTTGCTTTTGAATTTTCACCGGCATTGCCTGTAACGCAGAAACTAAAATTTATTTGTAGCACGTAATTGACCTCAGGGGATTCATTACACTTCGATGAATATGTGCAGTAGCGTGCACAGGGCCCCGAGCCGTAGTAGTGCTATTTCATCTTTAGTTTTCTGCACTGCTGCCTTCTCTTCTACTATCCTTTATATCTGTCAAAACAGCTCTTCAACTATCGATCTATCTAGGATTAGGAATGAGTAAAGAAAGCCCGATATGACAAATTTTACCGAAAGTGACAGTTCTCTTTAGACACTCCCGAAATGACAAATACCGCCGTAATTTTAATAACAGATAAAATTGTAATCATCAGTGTGTACAACATTTTCAGCAATCGTCAAAATTATCAGTAACCGCATTTTGGTAACAATAGAGGTTTTTTCACTGCAACAGCATCAAAGCCAGCCGGTTAGCATACCTAACCAACAGTGTAGTCTGCAATGTCAACCAAGCTTTAATGTTTCGCCGCCTACACGCATAGCGTCGGCTCCACCAAACAGTAACGCACCGCAACAAGGAAATAACTACGTACAGAAAACACATCATTTCAATTCCTATGGCAACGCGCCGTATAGCAACGACTATCATGACAGACGTAAAAGTAATGAGCACAATTTTCAGCGTACGTTTAATAACAGTCGATCTTATCAGCAGCAAAATCATCCGCAACAACATATTATCACGAATGAACCAGACAGTAGATATCATCCCGAACGTAATACGTCAGGAAGAAATAACAGAGCAGTTCAAATAGTGGAAATGCCACAGCATCGTCCCGAAAATAATAGCACGTCAGATAGAATTTGACTAAATACAGTACAGGTTGCATCTTACAGTAACGCAAGCAATACTTTTGACACAGAGAATCTTGTTCACGAAAATGTTATTACTTTTGACGACATCCGAGACACTCTTGCAGGAAAGGCCAGTTATTCAAAAAACCATTTCACACCCTGTCATCGAAGTAAAAATTGGATCATCGAAATTTTCAGCAGTAATCGATTCTGGATCTCCTATGTCAGTTATAAATGAGGAAACTTTCAACGAATGTAACAAAGAAAATACCTATCCTACGTTACCATTAGTCAAAACGAAAGTAAAAGGAGCAGTATCTGGTAAAGAAGTAGATGTTAAATTACAGACACATTTATCATCTTGTATTGCAGCTCATACTTTTCACTCAAATTTTTGGATAGTTCTCTTATTGACGACAGACGTCATTTTAGGTACGAATTTTCTGGTACAACACGACGCAATTATTGACTTTCAAAACTCCTATTTAATGTTAAAGGATGAAAATGTACAACTGGCTTTAGAATTTCAGCACTCTTTATCTGCAGAAGAACAAACAATTAATCGTACAGAGGTCATTTCCACATCACGTAACATAGACTGTCATTCCACATTGTTCACAGATACGTACGTACACAATTATAATACTCCAGACGAAGCCGACTATGACGTTATACAGATGATTTCTGATAAAGTTAAACAGAGCAGTGCAAATACAGACGACGAACGCACGCAACTACGAAAAATTCTCTTACAGCAAGCTCCAGTTTTTGACAACGTCCCTGGTACTATGTCCGGTTTTATGTATGAATTTAATGTTAAACAGCACGACACATTTAAAGCCAAACATTATCCCATTCCGTATATTCACAAAGAACAAATTAAGAAAGAATTGCAAGCTATGCTTGACCAGGAATTATTGAACCGGCAGTTAGTCCGTACATAAACCCGCTCCATATTGTTAAGAAAATGGATGGTTCACTTCGCCTCGTACATGATTCGCGCCACATCAACGACATTATTATTAATGAAACGAATCGCCCACAGACACTACCATTAGAAACCATTACATTGTACGCAATGTTATTCTGTTTCGCCGCTCTCACACTGACAGCAACACTTGGTTATTATGTATTCATGACGAGCTTGTTAACAAATTAATTTGGTATACTCATTTAAGTTACGCACATTACGGATCCAGAAAATGTTTTCTTATACTGAGACAGAACTGTTATTTTACCAACATGGAGAAACGTATTCGACGAGTTTTAGCGTCATGTAAAATCTGCCAGAAAGCTAAGTCAGATACAACTTCACATATTCCTCCATTACATCCCATTATATCTGTTAAATAGAGACACATGGCCGCTATAGACATTTTTGGCCCGATTCCCAGAACTAATAGAGGTTTTTGCTACATCTTTGTCGCTGTTGAACTCACATCAAAATTTGTTACCTTCACTCCGGTACGCAAAGCTACTGCTAAAACTGTTTCGAAAGCATTTGTAAAACATTTTTTATTTCATGTAGGGCATGTGTTGAAAGTAATTTCCGACAATGGATCACAGTTTCGATCTGCTATATGGACACGTATGTTACGAACAAGAAACATTTCTCCGATTTATATATCCAAGTATCACGCTTCTTCGAACCCTTGTGAACGACTAATGAAAGAAATTGGTAAACTAAGTAGAATATACTGCTATAAGAAACATAGTGATTGGTACACACAC
This sequence comes from Schistocerca cancellata, assembly GCF_023864275.1. Taxonomy (NCBI): domain Eukaryota; kingdom Metazoa; phylum Arthropoda; class Insecta; order Orthoptera; family Acrididae; genus Schistocerca; species Schistocerca cancellata. The sequence goes on from NC_064632.1 coordinate 159,919,248, forward strand.
TTACTGTCATTCCAGGATGTAATTAACTCGATACCAAATGAATCTACTATGCAATCTCCGACTGTTATACTGAAAAACGTTGAACCACCTAACAAAATTAAAGAATTAGTATCCTTTCCTACATCTCGTCGACTACTACACATGAAATAATTGACATTGCGCTGAACAACATCAAACGTGCCGCAGAGCGCCGGAGAAGACAGCAAAAACAGGTTTGTACACGCCGTGACTTTCACATTGGACAGAAGATATTAGTACGCACACATTATTTATCTAATAGAGGAAAAAGTAGATGTAGTAAATTTGAGCTTCTATATGCAGGTCCATATCGAATTCGCAGCATTCCTCACCCCAATGTAGTACACGTCGAAACTTTGAGAAACAGAAAAACCAAGGGGAATCACCATATCTCCAACATGAAACCCTTTATTGAATGAACATACTTTATGATTTATCACACTGTAATGCCATTTCCTGATTTTTTTATGACCACTTATGCAATTATATTTATTTGACTACTTACTGATGATTATCATATTTTTTCTTGGCAAGTGCCCGGCAAGGTAAGGTTAGCAGGTCGCTTTTCTTGTCGTTACACATCAGACTGTGCACATTTTCCATTTTTCATGTATGTATGATTGTTTTACTCTTTTGTTTGTATGCACTATGAAATATTTAAGATATAACAAACAATAGTTGACTTTGACATTTTGCCTTATGATATCTCAACATCGTGACTATTTTACATTTTGCTGCTACATTGTGATACTCTGTGTACATTTTTGCACCTGAACACTGTCTATGTTTTTTGACATATTACGTTTTGTGTCATGCTATGCTGTATGCTCAGTTATATCACTAGAAACCTGCTTTTATTTAATGGGTATATGATTTAAATGCAAGACATTAATCTTTGTTCATCATTTTCAGAAAGAAATAACGTGTAAAAGAAATCAGTTGAACAGAAATGGGAATTTCACCTTCGGAATGAACGAAAGATGATGCAATACCTCGTCACGAAGAGTAAATGGATCAGAATTAACAAGCATTAACAAGAATATACTATACACATCGTATGATAGCAGTCTTAACTAATTTTTTCTTTCAGAATACGAGGCGATTGATGCAGGCTGTTAGATAGAACTACACATATTTGTTTTAGTGATGAAATATGCTAGAAATAAGGAACTCTATACTATGAATAGTTGTATAATGAAGTGACTTTTTTTTTGCAGATGAATAGTGATGCAAAATATGCTAATATGGATAATGAAATTTTTCTTTACAGGTGATGATAGTAATGATAATGAAGTTTTTCTTTGCAGATGAAAATAATGATGAAGTTTATATATTTACTGTTAGTTACGAAATGCTATGTAGTTATTTAGGTATTTGTTGCAGTTTGTTTTGACAGTATGTCTTATGTCGCATGGTATGATTACTGAAGGTTTAGGAAAGGACAGCTAGAGAACATATATATTTAATACACATTTCACTACCTGTTAATTCGAAGTTCACTACTTTTCAGCATAATATGCGTTTCTTCTTTCAGTTTAATAATCCATTTTGTATTTTTTGCAGGAGAAATTATTCATGAAATTAATGTGCTATAAGCAGTTGGTCATTAAACCTGTGTCATTCATGAATGTGATCACATATACTCTATTTGTTTCATAACCTTGCTACAGCTGACTCATGACGAATGACGTTACACATCTTCATTTGCAGCAATAAGTCAAATGCAAATTTTATTATGCCCCAGCAATTAATTATCGATCCCAACGCAATGCATTGCTAGCACAAAAAAAATGTATTACCAGTCCCAAATAATACTACCAGTTTAAAAGAGTTATGAGTAATACTCAATGATGTTTCCTAATAACAGACTTTGAGTAATAGTTCCAGAGTGTTACATTTTTAAATATGTCATATGTAACTTGAATGATGGAAAATGTTTTGTAATATTCAATACATGCTGGCCAATGAATGCCACTGTTTCTTATATTTTAAATTTATATTATGTCACTCTCATGCTGTATATATGAATACCAGTAGCTTGATGCTACACTCTTTAACTCCTGTTTTGAATGATGACTTCTGATGGTTTGTAACTGGCCACTGAGTGCCAATAATTATTTTTAAATATGTCATATGTCACTTGAATGATGAAAAATGTTTTGTAATACTCAGTACTTGCTGGCCAACGAATGTCACTGTTTCTTATATTTTAAATTTGTATTATGTCACTTTTATGCTATATATATGAATACTAGTAGCTTGATGCTACACTCATTAGCTCCTGTTTTGAATGATGACTTCTGATGGTTTGTAACTGGTCAATGAGTGCCAATGTTCTCTGAAAATAGATAACTTATGAACTTTATTCTGTAATACTTCATACATGGTACAGAAATGTTCAGTAACTGGGCGATGAGTGCCTCCAATTAATCAAATCAGTTGATAGACTAGTAATTATCAATGATGACTGGGATAAGACTTAATGTCCTTTACCTTCTGATCTAATTACCAGAAATTACTGTAATATCCGTTTGTCCTTTCTATCCTCATGCTCATGGAGCACTATATTTGGTTTTTGCACTAATTCTACATTGGTGTACCTCACAAGAAGTGGTGTTGAGACGACATGCTGTCCACCACCTTGAGCGATGGAGATGTTATTATGGTCCCACTGTTTGGTGTACCTAATGTACTACCAAAATGATAACATGGAATATTACCACGACATTTCAGTGTCTTGGCTACACTGATTAATACTTCAAGGAAAAGAACTTCAGATTGTCTCACTTGGTGTTGTGCTTCTGTAGAAAGATACGGGCTTTCAGTGCAGCTGCGTGCAACCTAATGTGCTACAACCATGATGCAATCCTTCCCTTTCCTATCCTAGTTCTTGTAAAATGGTAAAAAAAAACCTACAGTGCATGTGCACTTTATGTCATTTGTTAATGTGATTTGTATTCATTGCGTATACATTTTGTGATTTGCTGACATATTCTGAACTACAGTGCGTGTGCACTTTATGTTATTTGTTAATATGATTTGTACTCATTGCCTATACATTTTGTGATTTGCTCATATATTCTGAACTACAGTGCATGTGCACTTTATGTTATTTGTTAATATGATTTGTACTCATTGCCTACACATTTTGTGATTTCCTGATATGTTCTGTACTAAAGTGCGTGTGCACTTTTGCCATTTGTTAATATGTTTTGTACTCATTGTGTATACATTTTGTCATTGCTTGATATGTTCTGTACTCAGTGCATGTGCACTATATTTTATTTCAAGTTCTGCACTTATATATATGTATATATTCTGTGATTGTAAACTTAGTTAATTAAAAAAAATTTGTTGCTCATGGCAAGTCCAATTGACTCACCATCGCTGCCAAATTTTTGCTCCCCCCCCCCCCTCTAGTGGAGGGTTATGTAAGAGGTATGCGATGTATGCGCTGCCTGCAACAGGCAAGACTTAGGAGAGTCTCTGACCAGAGAGCAGTATGTAGTTAGTTGTTGCTTGTCGCTAGTCGACAGTAGTCTGCGTGAGTCGGCAGTAGTCGGCGCGTGTCTGCGCGTGTCGGCAGTCTGCTCTGGTCGCGACTCTGGAGGATGAGTATTATTGTAGAAGGTAAAGAAGCAGCGTTGCGCATATCTAGTAATGTATGTTAAATGTCATCCAATTTCTTTCAAAAAATGCCCCAATAATAATTTTCATAATATAAAGTAATTTAAAAAAAAGCATTCAGTTCAATTTAAAGATTTTATCCCATGAATAATTAATTCCTTTCACGAGTCACAAAGCATATGCCAGCATTGCACGGAGCTGTGCCGAAAATTTTTTAGGTAAGAGCAGATATATTCGCAGTTTTTATTGAGGTAAGAATTTTTGCTTTTTTTATTCAGAATACAGGGCCGTGACGCAGCGCTGCTGTCGTCATAAAATTTACCAGGTTACTGTATTTTCCTTTTTTATTATTTTTGGGTTTAGGAATTTTTCTGTTTCGAACTTAACATTAAATGAAAAAAGGATTTTGTGGGAACATTAAATGTGAATGCATTTCTGCACAGAGATTATAAATGGGAGCCAATTTTGTTCCGAGGTTACAATATTTTAAAAAATCATTTAAATAATATTTCCGTGGGGAGGTTACAAGTGGCAGGAAAAAGAACTCGATAGGAAGGAGAAGGACATATTTCAGACTTTGAACGAAAGCGCTTATATGGCCTAAAATAGTCATTTCGGCAGTCAGAGCTGGTGGGTTTGCACATTGATCCGTACATGCATCTATATGCTTAATATATTAACACTAAGCGTGCGGCTGACGTAATGTTATGGCGCTTGTTGGAACTGGGAATGTGCAGCGGACGCAATATTAAGTCACATCAGTTATGCGTGTCAAACATATTATGTTCAGGGCCCCCGCAAACGACTGTCCGGTCAGCAATCTCCGTAATATTTGTTAGATGTCGGAAGTAATATCACCGATAAAAAAACTTTGCTATCGTGTCTTCTTTAGTAGGCATTAGCTGGTGGTGAGACTCTGTACTTCGTGTTGATTTTGTGTTCGGAACGTGCACTGAAGAGGAGAGAGGACTGGAGAAAATGATTTACAGAATGCTTGACGAGTATGCAAATGATGGGAACGAAACGTTTGACAACAATTCAGATTGAACGTTAACCTATTATATTCGCAGATTGTATTAAAAAAAAAAAAAAAAAGATGAGGCTGCTCCAAGCCCATACCGACGTGGTGACCAAATCAACAGTTCTACTGTCACCTCCGTATAACACGTTACTTTTCAAATGGCTCAAATGGCTCTGAGCACTATGGGACTTAATTGCTAAGGTCATCAGTCCCCTAGAACTTAGAACTACTTAAACCTAACTAACCTAAGGACATCACACACATCCATGCCCGAGGCAGGATTCTAACCTGCGACCGTAGCGGTCGCGCGGTTCCGGACTGTAGCGCCCAGAACCGCTCGGTCACTCCGGTCGGCGTTACTTTTCTAATCAGGAGTCACAGGATGCGGTCTGTGATATTGTCCATGCGCCTGGGTAGGATTACTCATTGACATGGTCCATCAGGAGACAGAAAGTGGACGAAAACGTTCGAAGGGTAGCAGTTTGTAAGGGCAGAGGGAAAAAAAGTGCCAAGACAAGAGTCAAGGGCAAAATCCTTTGCGACAGTAGGACGGATAGTAAGGGCCGTAGCGGCTTGCTAGCTGCGACAGTGCACGCAAGGTGTGGTTATGTTAGTGCGAGGTATCGTGCATTGTTACCTTTGTCGTTGCGGGTGCTCGTTGTAAGGCCTACTGCAGCTGCTGCGTCCCTGTAACAGTTCGAGGTCGTCATGCATTAGTGGGCGATCGGTCATAGATCAGATCACAGTGTAGGAGATGTGTGTGGCTGGTTTGCGTGTTGTGTACAGTATGGCTTCCCTGCGATTGCCTGTTTTTCGGCGGGTCGAGCATCTGGTGTTGCCAGTAGTAGCTGTGTTGCAGGGGCTCGCCAGTACTGTTGTGTTAGCGTGCTATGGACCATAGATGTTTAGTTTCTTGCTAATAGTGTCTTTGGTCTATCATGTTTCCATCTATGGTTGTGAAGGATTTTCCTAGGTAAACCAGGAATCAGGTGGAGTATATCATTCCAGTGAGTGTAGCTCGCCATATTTTGGTTCCTATCACGCTGTACTCCACTGCGAACGCAAAATGTTTCTTTTTTTCTTGTGTTTTGTGTGTTTGTTTAGATTTAAATTGACTGTAGGAGAAATTTAAAGAGAAATATCAGTTTTTTGCTTACCGGTATACGTATTTGAATACCAGAACTCCTTTTCAATTTTTACTGCCATAGTTATTACGAGTATTAAATTGAAGTTTCATCAGAGGATTCAGATTTAGTACTGGTAATGCCGAAACTTGCATATTTAAAGTAGAAAGTCAAATAAACCTAAAAAAGTTTTTAAATTCCAACTACATATTTTACACACGAGTTATAACTTCCAGGGAACCACAATTAATGCCGCTACGTACGAGGCTAGCAAGTAAGTGTTATAAGCATCTGGTAGTTATGATGGTAATTTGTATCGATTTGAGTGCATGTTCTGTTCAATCGAGAACAATTTATTTCAATGTGGCCTGCTCTATCCAAAGATTATTTCTTGGGTATCGATATAATAAACCTACTTTTACGTTCAGATGACGTTCTATTCCAGAATATATCGCAGTTGTGACCTTGCCTAGAATGTGAGTATCTGGTGTCTGTAAAGAAACTTAATAATTTCTCTTATTGATGAATGTATAGATAATTATTCGACTCCCACACCAAATTTTGACAAGTTTTTAACAGTGACGGACAAAAGAAGATTTACGCTCTTCGTTTATTAGTTTTAGTGATAGTTACCTTTCGTTTTTCTCATGTCCTGGTGATAAGACGCATAAACAAAGTGCTCTGTAATTTCAAGTGAAATAATGGTAAATAAGGAAAGCAACTTTTGAAACAATGCGATTTTCTCATTTACGATACCATGGATCCAAACTCTTGTAACTCTGGAAGATTATTATTTTTATTATAATTTTGTATGGAGAATTTAGATGGAGGCGATGATCTTCACGACGGCGCTGCTCAACAATAGAGGTACGTGAATGTGTTCATCTCTTTCCCTTCGTGGCCACCTATGTCAATTTAAATGTTTAGGTCATACTCGCCGCGACATTCAGAGCCTGTACTCTTTGTTTTCATTTAATTACGAAGTCCGATTTTTTTCTCTCTCAGATGAATAATGTATTTTAACCATAATTCTTTTTTACACAGGCCAAGAGGAATGATAGTACTTAGAACGTACGTGCCTCTATCCAGATCGTACGTTCGCCTACAACTGAGTGTGTACCGACGTAACTATACTTATGATCCATTTCCCTTGTAGTATTAATTCTTATTTTCAACAACGACCCGCGAATGTGTGTAGTCAGTTGGGTGTATTCCTTAATAACGTTACTTTTAATATTCAGTAGCTTAGTTTCCACAACTGACCTTTGCCTCCGTCGCAGCGGCGCTTCACGCGAAATATTTATCACGCGACATTCATACTAACTCTCGTTTCAAAATTACGACACCGGCTTGTAACAATTTAACAGGGCGGTTACATGTCACAGTAGTAGGTAACACAGTCGCACTGCAAATATCTCTGATTCATTTATTCCCGAGCATATAAGTTGCTGTAGATGTGCATTCAGTGTAAAATAATGTCAGAGGTGAAATTTAATACGATGCGAGGGATTTCAGCCAGAAGGCTGCTCTCAGGGGACGCGTCTGAAGCTCCGAGCAGAGCTTTAATATAGACGAAGCTCCTGATGGGTAGCCGCGCGTCACTTCAATTACACAGTGCCAGACAGCTGTAGCTAACTTAAAAGCCGGGTTTTCCTAGGAGCAGGAATTTTGCGCCACGCCGTTGGTATTGCGCCCAGCGTAGTGCGCCATCCCCTCGACAAAATTGTGTTCTCCGACGGAAAGCAGTGAATAGTGCGTCAGCGCTTTACGCCAGGCGTTACAGGCCAAGTGGTTCTGGACGAGTCTAATGAATTGTATGCTGCATGCTAGTGAAGCCGTTGCTCCAAGTTGGGTAAAATTCGAGTGAAAAATGCCTGAATAGTGTGCGGTGGTAAGTTCCTATGGGACGAAACTGCTAAGGTCATCGGTCCCTAGGCTTACACATTCCTTAGTCTAACTTAAACTAACTTGCCCTGAGGACGACACACACACACCCATGCCCGAGGGAGGACTCGAACCTCCGACGGGCGGCGCCGCGTGAATCGTGGCAATGCGCCCTTAGACCGCGCAGCTTCCCCACGCGGCTACACGGTATGCTAAAAAAAACTACAAGTGCATTTAAGTGCCGAGGAAGATAAACTATTAACAGACGCAGCGCAAAATAAATAAATTAAAAATTTCTGACTGTTTTTCTGCCCTTCGCTTAAGTCTGGAACAAGCAGCCCTCTTCTCCATTGCCCATTAATTGTTTAGCTATCAGCAAACCCAGGAGAACCCTCTTCTTTTCTCCCTTGCGAACCACCAGTACTGCAAACTATTAGCAAAAAACAGTCAATACCGTCACTGCGCGATAGCTGTGGAAATGTTACCGATGATGGTGCCACTAAAGCGGAGTTTCTAAATACAGTTTTCCGTAGTTCCTTCACGAAAGAAGATGAAGTAAATAGTCCATAATTCGAAACCAGAAGAGCTGTTGCCATGACTGACATAAGAGTAGATATCTTAGGTGTTGCGAAACAACTCAAATCACTTAAGAAAGGCAAGTCTTCCGGTCCAGATGGTATACCAATCAGATTCCTTTCAGGGTATGCAGACACAACAGCGCCTTTCTTAGAAATCGTATACAACCGCTCACTTGACGAAAGGTCTGTTCCTAAAGACTGGAAAGTAGCACAGGTCACAACAATATTCAAGAAAGGAAATAGGAGTAACCCATTGAATTACAGACCCATAACACTGACCTCAATTTGCAGTAGAATTGTGGAGCATATACTGTACTCGGACATTATGAATCACTTTGAAGAAAATGACTTATTGATACATAACCAACACGGATTCAGAAAATATCGTTCTTGTGCAACACAGCTAGCTCTTTATTCCCATGATGTAATGTGTCTTGTCGACAAGGGATCTCACATCGATTCCATATTCCTAGATTTTCAGAAGGCTTTTGATACCGTTTCTCACAAGCGACTATTAATCAAATTGCGTGCATATGGAGTATCGTCTCAGTTGTGTGACTGAATTCATGATTTCCTCTCAGAGAGGTCACAGTTCGTAGTGATAGATGGTAAATCATCGAGTAGAACAGAAGTGATACCTGGCGTTTCTCAAGGTAGTGTCATAGGCCCTCTGCTGTCTCTGATTTACATAAATGATCTAGGCTATATATGAGCAGACCCCTTAGATTGTTTGCAGATGATGCTGTAACTTACCGTCTAGTAAAATCACCAGACGATCAATTCCAATTACAAAATGATCTAGAGAGAATCTCTGTATGGTGCGAAAACTGGCATTTGGCACTAAACAAAGAAAAGTGCGAGGTCATCCACATGGGTACTAAAAGAAATCCGATAAATTTTGGGTATACGATAAATCGCACAAATCTAAGGGCTGTCAATTCGACTAAATACCTAGGAATTACAATTACAAGCAACTTAAATTGGAAAGACCACATAGATAATATTGTGGGGAAGGCGAAACAAAGACTGCGCTTTGTTGTCAGAACACTTGGAAGATACGACAAACCCACTAAAGAGACAGCCTACATTACACTTGTCCGTCCTCTGCTGGAATATTGCGGGGCGGTGTGGAATCCATACCAGATAGGATTGACGGAGGACATCGAAAAAGTGCAAAGAAGGGCAGCTCGTTTCGTGTTATCGCGCAATAGGGATTAGAATGTCACTGATATGATACCCGAGTTGGGGTGGGAGTCACCGAAACAAAAGGGCGGTTTTCTTTGCCGCGAGATCTATTTACGAAATTTCAGTTACCAACTTTCTCTTCTGAATGCAAAAATATTTTGTTGACACCCACCTACGTAGGGAGAAATGATCATCATAATAAAATAAGAGAAATCAGAGCTGGAACGGAAAGATTTAGGTGCTCCTTTTTCCCACGCGCCAGTTGAGAGTGGAATGGTAGAGAAGTAGTATGAAAATGGTTCGATGAACCCTCTGCCAGGCACTTAAGTGTGAATTGCAAAGTAGATGTTTAAAGTAAGAATAGTTCTTTTGGACACACTCCCCACACAGCTGAATTGTTAATGCGCTTGCAGTATCATTTTATGGGAAAACACAAAGCGCAAAGTATTTCAGTTTTGCGTTTCTGCCGACGCAAAATACCCTGTTGTGTTCGCGCGGCACAAAATTCCTGCTGCTGGAAAAATCAGGCTTAAGCATCATTGTAAGGTACTCCAAGCGGCGATTGTTCAACATCCCCGCCATCAGCGCTTCCGACACATTACGATGTGTTTGGTGGCGACGTTACGTAGGAACCCTCACAATGCTTCGAGATGGCGCTTCCAGTGGCATGCGGAGGCTCTGTGGAATCTGGAAGGAATCCGGGAGCTGCAGCGGGCAACTTGAAGGATTGCTACGCACACCCCAGCTTTTCAATTGAGGCAGAGCTCACATGGAAGACGATTCCTGGTCGATGTCTGGTCCAGCACACTGCCGGAATTTGTATCCTGTAATCAACTACAGCTGGTGTCCCCCTCCCCTCCCCCCGCCCCGTCGCCCTCCTCTGATCCACATTGGCTTAGATACTCAGAAAGGTATGGCATGTCGGAAAGAACAACTCTCGATAAAACCTCCGTATTGACCTCTAATTTGTCCGATTTTGTCGCCGTGGTCATTTTGCGAGACGTATGTGGGAGGAAGTAACATGTGGCCCGACTCTCCTTGGAATATTTCATCAGAAAGACCTCTCCATGACGCAAAACGCCTTTCATCTAGCGTTCCGGGCGTAACCACAGGAAGTGTTATAGCGCTATTACTAGTTACATATATATATATAAAATTATTTCGTGGCTAACGTAGACAACAGCGCGACGCAGCTGGCAGACGATGCTGCTGTCTATAGGAGGGCTATAGCGCCAGAATACTGCAACGAAATAAGGGAAGACCTGTGGAGAATCGACGGCTGGTGCAGAAAATGGCACTTCATTCTGGACGTAAATAAATGTCAGTTCTGCACATATAGAGGAGAAAATATCCGTTACTGCACGATTCAATGTTAACGATAGATCACTGGGAAAACAAACAACAATAAAATACAGGGTGTCCGTAATTATAAATGGTTCAAATGGCTCTGAGCACTATGGGACTTAACTTTTGAAGTCAACAGTCCCCTAGAACTTAGAACTACTTTAACCTAACTAACCTAAGGACATCACTCACATCCATGCCCGAGGCAGGATTCGAACCTGCGACCGTAGCAGTCGCGCGGTTCCAGACTGTAGCGCCTAGAACCGCTCGGCCACAAGGCTGGCCCGTAATTAAAGTTTCAGTTTCAAAACGCTGTAGAAATACAACTTCTCCTCAAATTGACGATACAGTTGAACAGCATATTATTAACGACGGTATAGTATAATAAAATAATGAAATAGATGATAATAATATGCGTGGCTTCTTAAAATGTATTGAATTAATGAGATTAATTTTTCGGCGTGAATGACAAGCACAATAAGCTGAGCTGTGCCTGGAAATAAGTCCGTATTAGTTCATATTATTTTGCAGGGCGGAGTAGTTTCTTTCTCCGCTGTAGATTTGTGCTTACCATTCTTTATAATACTATGTTTGGTCGCCGCGTTCACCTTTGAAGTCTTGACCGTGTTCCTATTAAGCTTATCGGATCTTCGTAATTTTCCAAAGTACACAGATGGGCTTCAGTGGTTGTAATTATTGCACTATTTGAAATAACAACTCACACGACCTTTCTGTTAATAAAACAATACTGTATTTTTCTGAACGGTGCACATATAAAATCCACACTCCTCACTTATTCATAGCGACCCCAAAATGGCGGTCTACAATTACTCGCTAAAATATTGACGTGCTTCTCACTCTTTCACTAGCCGAGCGCGAATCCCTCCTTGCTCCTACCGGTACCAGAAAAAATCCTCTGTTTATTAACAACTAAAAGTCAAAAAATACATGACGGTAGGCATAGGCTCTATGATGGGCTACCGCTTCATCTTGTCTCTTTGCCTTTAAGGAAGACGAAAACATAAAGAAAATGCAAAAGGTTTATCACAACGGGGAAAACTTTATTGGAAAAAAAAAGCTTACGAAACCTTTACTAATAGGTGGCGGTGTAAGCATCTTAACGTAAATGGGGTCGGCTACAACTGACAGATGAATTGCAATACGACTGTTGTGATCACAGTTCACATTACACCATCCTTATAGTTCAATATGCATGACTGCACAAGTTCAGCAGTCAACAGTTGTGGCACTGTTAGTGAGGCAAGCCTATCCAGCACGGCAGGACCGTACCGCATCGGATGGGAAAAATCGTTGTCTAATTGTCCTGAGGCAAAAAACAGCGTAAAAAGCAAAACAACATCGCTTTTTAATTGCAATGGGGCTAAAAACCACATAAAAAGCAAAATGACATATTTCTAACTGTCGTGAGACTGGCGCAAGACATGTTCAATATGCTGTCCACCGTTTTGTGCCACAAGTTCAAATCGAGAAACAGCATGTTCCACAACGGATCGAAGTGTCTGGGGAGGGCGGGGGGGGGGGGGGTCACGTTCATAATCGTAGCAGTGAGAAGCATTCATTGAAAATTGATCCATGATTTTAAACCAATTATTTATAAAGTAATTAATGCTTATAATTAGTATTGTTTATCAAATTCATAACAACTGAAGCAACATAGAAAGTACGCATACAACACATTTAAAACCTCTTGATATCATTAACAAAGGCAATAAGTCACTCTTATTATTAAACACATGTGTTTATAGCTAAAAGACAATTTATTCAGTAATATGAGACAATATGCCTAAACTACAATTTCCTGCACATTATGTCTCTTTATAAATATAGCATTAGAATCCTAGTCTATGATGCAATACACCCATAAGTTTGTTTAGCTGTAATGTGAACTTATAATGTATGTGAAGTTGATCTTTGACTAGAGCTAGACTGTAGAGCAAGTTCATGAAGTTATTTATATTGTACAATTCAAATATATATATATATATATATATATATATATATATATATATATATATATATATATATATATATATATATGCTGTGTGCGTGTGAAATTTGATGCAAAAAGAGTAGAATACTGGTCGTTTTGTAAATATTTATATTGAATAGCATAGTGAAAACATGACCACACCTGTAAACACGCAAGCAGAGCGGAGCTAAGGATATTTTTTATTAAGCTTGTTATACATTAAATTGGAAAGCTCATTTACTTGTATATACAATATTTTCAGAATTAATCCTTCTACTAAAAATTGAGCAATCCGATAGAACACATTGCAACTGTGCAGTAATGTGAGATTTTTGTTTCGGTTACTGATGTCAAATAATTGTTTTAAAAGTTTTCCTTGACGTTCGGTAAACTTCCAGTACACTCCACTTCTGTAAATTCGTGTCCTCTCATTATTCAAATACTTTTCAGTCATGATTAGTGAACTGTAAACTGATTTGTCTTCTTGTTACTAATATAAAAGCTGCGTTTGAATATGAAGCATATGTGCACAGGATATTTTTGCAAAGCAACATGGCCTGTATCAGACAGTGTAGAAGTTCTTCCTAATACAAACAAAGGTAGTGAAAAAGTAAAGTCAATACTAATGTTGAAGGAAATGTTGCATCTCAAAAAGCAGCCAAAGCTTTAAAAGAAATTCTGCAAAAATGCTCACATGTTGCTGTAAATGAATTGTCATCCAAATCAGGATTACCAACGATTGTTCCAGGTCAGAGGCCTTACCAAAAAGGTTTAAGTCTTGAAGAATTTTGTTTTTTGAATAAAAATAAATATAAAAGGAAATGCAGAGGACAAAATACAATTATATTTATGTTACTGAGGATGTGGAATTCACTGGCGAGTCAACAAAAAACTGCATTCTAAGCATTTTATTTGTTTTAATTTTATATTAAACATCTATTTCAATAAACAATTAACACATAACAAGTGGATGTAATCTATTCCTATACTAACATGTTTTATTTGCACCAGTAAACCTTATCAAGGAACAAGAGTGGCAAGATGTTTATAGTGCGGATACAGTAGACGATAAATATAATGCTTTTCTCAAGAATTTTCTCGTGCTCTTTGAAAGTTGCTTTCCGTTAGAACGTTCAAAACAGGGTACTAGCACAAACAGGCAGCCTGGGTGGCTGACTAGAGGGATAAGAATATCTTGTAGAACAAAGTGCCAATTATATCAAAACGTTAGAAACAGTCAAACTCTAAATGCAGCAGCCCATTACAAACAGTATTGTATTGTGCTTAAAAATGTTATTAGGAAGGCAAAAAGTATGTGGTATGCAGATAGAATAGCTAAGTCTCAGGATAAAATTAAAACCATATGGTCAGTCGTAAAGGAAGTGGCTGGTCTGCAGAGACAGGTCGAGGATAGTGCGTAGTGGGAATGTCCGTGTTACTGATAAGTCGCATGTATGTACAGTATTTAATAATCACTTTCTGAATATAGCAGGTGAACTAAATAGAAACCTAGTCCCAACAGGGAACATATAGCGCTCTTAGAAAAAAGTGTTCCGAGACTGTTACCTGAAATGCTCCTCCATGATACTGACAAGAGGGAGATTGAGTTAATAATTAAATCACTAAAAACCAAGAACTCTCATGGATATGACGGGGTATCTAGCAGAATACTGAAGTATTGTTCTATGTATGTTAGCCCAGTACTTAGCCATATCTGTATCTTTTCCTTTAGGAGTGGTCAGTTTCCTGACCGATTAAAGTACTCAGTAGTGAAGCCACTTTATAAAAATGGAGACAGGGATAATGTTGACAATTTTAGACCTATTTCTATGCCATCGGTGTTTGCTAAAGTTATCGAGAAGGTTGTATATACAAGGTTAATGGAGCATTTAAATTCACATAGTTTGCTGTCGAATGTACAGTTTGGTTTTAGAGATGCTTTAACATCTGAAAATGCTATATTTTCTTTTCTCAGTGAGGTTTTGGACGGATTAAATAAAAGTTTGCGAACGCTAAGTGTTTTCTTTGATTTAACGAAGGCTTTTGACTGTGTTGACCACAAAATATTACTGCAGAAGTTGGACCATTACGGAGTAAGGGGAGTAGCTTACAATTGGTTCGCCTCTTACTTTAAGAACAGAAAGCAGAAGGTAATTCTCCGCAATATTGAGAGTGGTAGTGATGTTCAGTCCCAATGGGGCACTGTTAAGTGGGGCGTTCCCCAAGGGTCGGTGCTGGGGCCACTGCTGTTTATTATTTATATAAACGATATGCCTTCTAGTATTACACGTGATTCAAAAATGTTTCTGTTTGCTGATGACACCAGCTTGGTAGTGAAGGATCTTGTGTGTAATATTGAAACAGTATCAAGTAATGTAGTTCATGAAATAAGTTCGTGGCTTGTGCAATATAATTTGATGCTAAATCACAGTAAGACTCCGTTTTTACAGTTTCTAACTCGCAATTCAACATGAATCGATATTTTGATCAGACAGAATGGGCATATTATAAGCGAGACGGAACAGTTCAAGTTCCTAGGCGTTCGGATAGATAGTAAGCTCTCGTGGGAAGCCCATGTTCAGGATCTTGTTCAGAAACTAAATGCTGCTTTATTTACCATTAGAACAGTATCTGAAATAAGTGACAGTTCAACACGAAAAGTAGTCTACTTCTCATATTTTCATACCCTTATGTCGCATGGTATTATCCTTTGGGGTAATTCTTCTGATTCAAAAAGGGTATTTTTGGCTCAAAAACGGGCTCTTCGAGCTATATGTGGTGTAAGCTCGAGGACCTCTTGTCGACTCCTATTCAATAATCTGGGAATTCTGACATTGCCCTCACAGTATGTATTTTCTTTAATGTCATTTGTTGTTAGCAATATTAGCTTATTCCCAAGAGTTCGCAGCTTTCACTCAGTTACTACTAGGCAGAAATCAAATCTGCATATGGAATGCACTTCCTTGACTCTTGTGCAGAAAGGAGTGCAATATTCTGCTGCATCCATTTTCAATAAGGTACCACAAGAACTCAAAAATCTTAGCAGTAGCCCAAACTCATTTAAGTCTAAACTGAAGAGTTTCCTCATGGCTCACTCCTTCTATTCTGTCGAGGAGCTCCTGGAATAGCTAAAAAATTAAGCAAATTCCAGTGTTACAGTGTTGATTTTCTTTATTTAAACTTACGACTTCTCGCCTGAATATGTTTCTTATATTTCATTTTATCTGTTTTTACAATCGTGTTATAATTTCATGTATTGACTCCTTCCATGACCATGGAGAGTTCTCCTTAATTTGGTCCCACGGAACAATAAATAAATAAAAAATAAAAAATTAAAAAGTAACTGCAGGATTTTGTTTCATTACGAAATTAGCTTCATGTTTAACAGATACGTTAGCAGTAGTCCCAGAAAGAAATATCGTTCAGTTGTTCAACACTACCTTCATAAAAATTTGGATCATCTATAACAATTAATCTTCTCTAGACACACACTTGACAACCAAAATTTACACATTATTTTTTATTTTAATTACAGACACCATTATTGATCATAGTAGAATCAAATAGTCTTGTTCAAAAACTCTTCATTATAGATAACTCCATATGCAAGAAGTCTGAGCTTGTACCCTATCAATCGAAAAGTTTCGAGGCTGGATTCATAAACAAAATAGAAAAGTCAATACAGTGGTTTTAATGTTTCTTGTATTCTACGTAGTCTCTCATCCCTTAAGTAAACGCAGAAAGCGTTCATATAATGATGTCAAACTGTCAGGAAAATCGTTCTTTTGGATATTCAACTCGTGTCACATTCCCACCTTCTTCGAATGTCCCAACCCATCAGAGACGCATTCTGCACTTTGTCTTTTGTGACAGGTTCGTATTGGGACACCTACTCTCATCACCTGTGATCATTTTTTCCAAAAAAGAACTGTCAATGTTTTTCATTTCAATCAAATCACTGCAGGCGTCGTTACTTATTCGAGAGTGATGATGTTCGTGGCGAACTTCACACATACTTTTGTCTTCTTCAAGACGTTCTGGAGAATGTTTTGAACACTTGATTCACAAATTTTGAGTTCGTTATTCCACTGCGACTTGTGACACAACATCACGGACAGATCACAGTGCATGTTCACACTTAACACTACCTGTTCACAACTGACAGGTCGACTCCACATTCGTTGTTTACTGTTGTTAGTTCAAGCTGCCGCTATAGTTAATTCGCTGTTGTCGCTTATAAGCCACGAATAAAATCTGTCCCGAAATTTTTTGGACGGTCAGTGTATGATACTGTTGTTGATGTTGCTGTGATCTTCGCGCCAAAGACTGGTATGATGCAGCTCTCCATCCTAATCTCTTCGTCTCTGAATAATTACTGCAACATACATCCATCTGCATCTGCTTACTGTATTCATTTCTTGGTCTCCCTCTGCGATTGTTATCCCCTCGCACTTTCCTCCACCACTATACTGGTGACCCTTTGATGGCTCAGAATGTGTCCTATCCAACGATTCCTTCTTCTAGACAGGTTGTGCCACAAACTTCTTTTCTCCCTAATTCTATTCAATGTGTCTCCTTAGTTACGTTATCTCCCTATCTAATCATCAGTATTTTGTGTAGTACCACATTCCAAAATATTTTATTCTCTTCTTGTCTAAACTGTTTATCGTCCAAGTTTCACTTGCATACATTGCTACACCCCAGACAAACACCTTCAGAAAACACTTCCTAACACTTAAATCTATATTTGATGTTCACACATTTCTCTTCTTCAGAAACATTTTTTTTGCCATTGTCAGTCTACATTTTATATTCTCTCCACTTTCGCCATCATCAGCTATTCTGCTGCCCAAACAACAAAACTCATCTACTTCTTTTAGTGTCTCATTCCCTAATCTAATTCATCATCACCTGATTTAATTCAACAACATTCCATTATCCTTGTTTTGCTTTTGTTGATATTCATCTTATATCCCCTTTTTAAAACACTGTCCATTCTGATGAATTGCTCCTCCTTTCTGTCTCTGACAGAACTGCAATGCTATTGGCAAAGCTTAAAGCTTTAATTTCTTCTCCTTGGGTTTTAATTCCTACTCCAATTTTTTCTTTGGTTTCCTTTACTGGTTGCTCAGTGTACAGATTGAATAACATCAGGGATAGGCTACAACTCTGTCTCACTCTCTTCTCAACCACTGTTTCCCTTTTATGCCCCTTTATTCTTATAACTGTCATCTGGTTTGTGTACAAGTTGTAAGCAACATACCCTCTCTCTAGTTTCCCCCAGCAAATTGCAGAATTTCAAAGAGAGTACTTTAGCCAACATTGTTAAAAGCTTTCTTTAGGTCTACGAATACTGTGGATGTAGGTTTTACTTTCCTTGATGTACCTTCTAAGGGTATCAGTGGGGTCAGTATTGCCTCTCATGTTCCTACATATCTCCGGAATCCAAACTGATTATCCCTGACGTTGGTTTCATCAGTTTTCCTATAGTTCTGTTAAGAATTTGTGTTAGTATTTTGCAGTCATGACTTATTGAACTGAGATTTCCATAGTTTTCACACTTGTCAGCACCTGCTTACTTTGAAACTGGAATTATTATATTCTTCTTGAAGTGAAAACACTCGATTTTTATTTGTTGCAGATGGGTTTCGCCAATGCCTACTCAACTAAAATTACCAAAAATGTAAGCAGTGGCCGTTAATTATACATTGAATTGAGTTTTCAAAATCTGTGTGTGAGGAATTTTCGTTCTCGAGAAACTTCGCAGTGCGTAAGCACAGATGAAGCTATTTTGCATAATATGAGGTATTAATGACATAAACGTACAACAACACGATCGGTCTCGCTGCCGTCAATATCGTCAATTTGGTAGAGAATTGCTGGTCCTGCCCAAAACACATTTTCGGTGCTGTGTTAAAATGAGTACGTAACCGCCATTCTTCAGAAAGTGAGGCATTGTGCCGCGGAACAGGAGTCCAGTACACGGCGTCTGGAGTCCGGAGCTGTAAATCTGGCGCACGGGCCTCGCTTGAGAACAAAGACTTGGCCTGGCAGCGCTCCTTTGTGTGCGCTGGCCGTCTCGCGTTATTAACGCGGCCCGGGACCGGCCAGCCCTTGTGGACACAGGGAAGCGACGGCCGCATTATACAGTGTTGGTTTCAGGACACACACGCACACACACACACACACACTCACACGTTTGCCTCCCTCGATTCCCTCCAGTCCTCCCATTCGGCTCTGCTACCGAGCCATTGCCCTCCTCTTAACTCTATCCCTCTCCCCATGGTAATGTTTGCCAGGCGACGGCACTTCTTCGAGGGGTCGAGCAACAGGTAGGCAGCCTGTATGTAGCTGGACCAGCCGACGCGTCTCCCCACGTGGCAGGCAGTGGGAAGGCTGATTGAAAGAGCACACAGGAGAGGAGGGGGCGGCTCCCCGCTTTGCCGGACCAATTACCGCGCGAGCGTGGGCGAGCGGCTAGCGGCGCGCGTGCGATGAGGCGGCAGTCTCAGGCTGCGCCCCCACTGGGCGGGTCTGTTGACGGTCGGGGCGTCGCCGCATTCCGCCGCCAGAGTCAACACGAGGGCAGGGACATACGGCCCAGAGTGCGCCGGTGGTGGGAGGGCATCTCGGGGAATGTGGAGGAGCTCGGCCCGGTAACTAACAGCCCTTCTAGGTAGCGCATCTCGATACTGGCCTTTGGTAGCATCCAGCTCCCATCACGGTAGTAAGCAATGGATGTCCACAAAGGAAGAAGCTGAAGGTTGTCTTTCAATGCGAAGAAGCAGGGAATCGTGTAAAGTAAGAGTTACCACAGGGTTGTGTTTCAGGTCCGTTGCTTTTCTTAATATACACGGTAAGACAGATGTGAAAATTACCGAACAATCAGTTTAATAAGCCACAGCTGCAAAATACTAGCACGAATTCTTTACAGACGAATGAAAAAACTAGTAGAAGCCGACCTCGGGGAAGATCAGTTTGGATTCCGTAGAAATATTGGAACACGTGAGGCAATACTGACCTTACGACTTATCTTAGAAGAAAGATTAAGGAAAGGCAAAGCTACGTTTCTAGCATTTGTAGACTTAGAGAAAGCTTTTGACAATGTTGACTGGAATACTCTCTTTCAAATTCTAAAGGTGGCAGGGGTATAATACAGGGAGCGAAAGGCTATTTACAATTTGTACAGAAACCAGATGGCAGTTATGAGAGTCGAGGGACATGAAAGGGAAGCAGTGGTTGGGAAGGGAGTAAGACAGGGTTGTAGCCTCTCCCCGATGTTATTCAATCTGTATATTGAGCAGGCAGTAAAGGAAACAAAAGAAAAATTCGGGGTAGGTATTAAAATCTATGGAGAAGAAATAAAAACTTTGAGGTTCGCCGATGACATTGTAATTCTGTCAGAGACAGCAAAGGACTTGGAAGAGCAGTTGAACGGAATGGATGGTGTCTTGAAGGGAGGATATAAGATGAACATCACCAAAAACAAAACGAGAATAATGGAATGTAGTCGAATTAAGTCGGGTGATGTTGAGGGTATTAGATTAGGAAATGAGACACTTAAAGTAGTAAAGGAGTTTTGCTATTTGGGGAGCAAAATAACTGATGATGGTCGAAGTAGAGAGGATATCAAATGTAGACTGGCAATGGCAATAAAAACGTTTCTGAAGAAGAGAAATTTGTTAACATCGAGTATAGATTTAAGTGTCAGGAAGTCATTTCTGAAAGTATTTGTATGGAGTGTAGCCATGTATGGAAGTGAAACATGGACGGTAAATAGTTTGGACAAGAAGAGAATAGAAGCTTTCGAAATGTGGTGCTACAGAAGAATGCTGAAGATTAGATGGGTAGATCACATAACTAATGAGGAAGTATTGAATAGGATTGGGGAGAAGAGAAGTTTGTGGCACAACTTGACCAGAAGAAGGGATCGGTTGGTAGGACATGTTCTGAGGCATCAAGGGATCACCAATTTAGTATTGGAAGGCAGCATGGAGGGTAAAAATCGTAGGGGGAGACCAAGAGATGAATACACTAAGCAGATTCAGAAGGATGTAGGTTGCAGTAGGTACTGGGAGATGAAGAAGCTTGCACAGGATAGAGTAGCATGGAGAGCTGCATCAAACCAGTCTCAGGACTGAAGACCACAACAACAAACAACACGGTAAGGCGCAGCTCGATTCTGGCGCCCAACAAAAGTGATTCTGCTGCATCATGCAGTGCCTGTCATGGTAGTGCGCAATGCATATCCGCAAAGGAAGAAGCAGAACGTTGTCCTCCAGTGTGAAGAAACAGGGAAGAGGCTTGAATCTGACTGGGATCGTACGAAGTTGGAGTTACCACAGGGTTGTGTTCTGGTTCTGTTGTTTCTCTTGATATACATGGTAAAACAGATCCCGATACTGGTGCCCATCAAAAACGATCCCACTGTAGCATATGCCATGGTAGTAAGCAATGCGTATCTGCAAAGGAAGAAGCAGAACGTTGTCCTCTAGTGTGAACAAACAGGGAAGAGGCTTAAACCTGACTGAGATCATTCAAAGTGGGAGATACCACAGGATTGTCTTCTTGGCTCATTGCTTTTCTAGATTTACCGCTTGAAGCACATCCCGACACTCGCACCCATCAAGAATGATCCTACTGTAGAGTGCAGCACCTGTCGTGGTAATAAGCGAAGCATATCTGCAGAGGAGGGAGCATAAGGTTGTTCTAGAGTGTGAACAAACAGGAAAGAGATTTGAATCTGACTGGGGTCATGTAGAGTGGAGAGGTGCCACACAGTAGTGTTCCGGGCCATTGCTTTTCTTGATACACAGGGTGTAGCGTGGTCATGGGGTGGTAGTGTTGGTGGCAGTGGTATGTACAGGATGCTGAACAACAAGGTTATCAGTGCCCTTATTCAACTACTTGGAAACAAGCACCGTTTTCTTTTGTGAAAAGTACGCACCAAAAGGTAAAGGAAAAATGTATTCCTTACCAGCCTGGAACACTCTTTCTTACTCACACTCACACTTTCACACAAAACTCTAAAAGAGGTATTGACCGTATCAGTATTGATTACGAAGGGTATTGCATGGGGGCTTAATAAAATGTAATGCAATTACTTTTAGTAGCTGTCTGTTCGATTACTCAAGTCTCGTAAACGGCTGGCCCTGACAACTAATTGTTACGATATCTGACTGCATAGAATGACAACAAAGAATGAAAAGAAAATTTTCGTTAACACAATTAATTAATTAAGTCCCCAGCAACTATAAAACCTACGAAACCAAAGCACAAGTATAACTGTTCTGTGTGTGGGAGTGTGACTCAACGCACATCTGGCACGGTTCTTCTTCAACAAGACAAGAAATTTTAAATACCATTTACTGACGTGATAAAAGAAAATTACAAATACTATAATTGTGCAAGAAACCCAGAATTACACTCTAATACAAGAACACACGCCAGATGCTTTGTTGACTGAACCTGTAATGAAGCATTATTCAGGACACACAAATAATAAGAAGATAAAGAACAGTAGTTAGTTACCTTAATTTATATTGACGAAAAGCACTCAGATCATTACAATATCTCCATTGGAACAACATCTGCTATCTCTCCCATCAAACCACTGCATAACATGGAACAACACTCACTACTACCGCATCTCACTCTAACTTCAGCTACACGCAGTGTCCACCACAACTTCTCGGCAAGAACTGCTTGTCACTACCTCTCAATGAGCACTTCCAGTGGAGGCGGCGGAACAATACTCTCTCTGGCGCGATTTTTGGCGCTGTGGCTCAGTGTAGCCACCTTTCATATGCCCTTCCTCCACGGGCTAGAATTTGATGGTATTTTTGCCAGCATTGGTGGTGAAAATACCACCAAATTCGTCAAAAAAAATACAGACAAAAATAAAAGATCATATTAATACGTAAATATCATATAACTAGATAAAATTTTGGCTTTGCACTGACCTTTCAATAGCCTAATATATAAAATACACTAAGCAATACAAATTCTTTCATACATGTGACTTTACATAATAGTTTACAGAAATATCATGTGGTTAAACAATTCAATCGATAACGTCAGCAATGACGAATATGAGCAGGTAAGAGTCTTATAACTTTTCACAAACAGTAATACACAAAAAATCAGTTAATACAAATATTCACAACAGGTAGTTCACAGTTCCAGCAGTAGCACCCAGCACTGTTGAATAGGTGCTGACAGCAACAAGTGACATCATCTCAGTAGAAGCAGTCCATCAGTGGCACCCAGCATTGTGGAACAGGTGCAGACTCCAACAGGTGACATCATTTCAGTAGAAGCAGTTCATCAGTGGCACCCAGCATTGTGGAGTAGGTTCAGACTCCAACAGGTGACATCATTTCAGTAGAAGCAGTCCATCAGTGGCACCCAGCATTGTGGAACAGGTGCAGACTCCAACAGGTGACATTATTTCAATAGATGCAGTCCATCAGTGGCACCCAGCATTGTGGAACAGGTGCAAACAGCAACAGGTGACATCATCTCAGTAGAATCAGTCCATCAGTGGCACCCAGCATTGTGGAACAGGTGCAGACTCCAACGGGTGACATCATTTCAGTAGAAGCAGTTCATCAGTGGCACCCAGCATTGTGGAACAGGTGCAGACTCCAACAGATGACATTATTTCAATAGATGCAGTCCATCAGTGGCACCCAGCATTGTGGAGTAGGTTCAGACTCCAGCAGGTGACATCATTTCAGTAGAAGCAGTCCATCAGTGGCATCCAGCAATGTTGAACAGGTGCTACAGCAACAAGTGACACCATTTCAGTAGAAGCAGTCCATCAGTGGCACCCAGCATTGTGGAACAGATGCAGACTCCAACAGGTGACATCATTTCAGTAGAAGCAGTCCATCAGTGGCACCCAGCAATGTTGAGTAGGTGCAGACAGCAAGAATTAACATCATTTCAGTAGAAGCAGTTCATCAGTGGCACCCAGCAATGTTGAGTAGGTGCAGACAGCAAGAAGTAACATCATTTCAGTAGAAGCAGTCCATCAATGGCACCCAGCAATGTTGAGTAGGTGCAGACACCGACAAATGACATTAAACAACTATCACTGATCACACTGTTCCTCATCACAAATTAAACATGTCCTAGTGGCACCAATCATGTAGAAAAAGTACAAGTAACAGTCCATAATCAGTCACTATTTACACAGTTCAAGCATGAACAATAGTTTGAATGCACATACAAATGCTTTTACAATGCTCTTACACTAAACATACAAATCATAACAAACACACAAATGATATCAGATAATTGTCATATTACTATTACAAGTACACAAACATCAGTAAACCTATAACATTTATGGGTGTCAGTGCAAGCCACTACAAACAAATAAAATAATATTTAGGAGATAGGTGGGTAGGATTAGGAAAGGAAAACACACAAAACACACTCACTCATCTTTCATCCACATTAAGTACTACTGTGTAATTGTATAGTGTTAACTGTCTGAATCCACTTCTGTCAAATTTCATGTTCATCATGTGTATCAAGTAGTAGTGACAGCAATGTATAACAGTCAATAATTGTTAAGTCAACGTCATAGTCATCATGTCAAGACCAATGTTTGCCAAGCCAGATCAAAATGTATGGTTGTTGAACAACTGTCAGTGTGCCAAGATATGCAATGCTTCCTCTCTCCAAAAAAAAAAAAAAAAAAAAGGTACATACTGCTTAGTGATTTAACAAAGTGTGTGTAGACAATCTTCCTTCCATTTTAGTGTTCTAGTCTGCTATCTTCATCCTCCTTGTTCCATATGGACCAACAACAAAAAGAAATATGCACCTCACTTACTTTACCTCTTATCCACCAAAGCTCCAATCAACTTCATATAATCTCAATACCTCAATAATACCTCTTCAATACGTCGACATATAAACCTTAACACCAATATTATTTCACTTCCATAACAACTCTTTCCTCAAGTCAGTTTCGTCGAACAAGTACAGATAAAATCCTAATGCAAACCTCCTCATCCCATACAACCCGAAGACACACTGTCAACACACAACCTCTGTGTAATCCATCTGACCAAATTCTTCTACTCATTATGAATTATAAACAAAGAATGCATACATGACCTCTAACAGACTTAGTTCGAATAACTCTCAGTAATTAAGTACGATTACGGAGTGTGAATGATGCTAATATTTCACAGTGTGTACACCACTTCAAGAATTATGGCAAACAGAAGCAAACATGTGGAGTATTTCTTGTGTCAAGTGTCACTTCCTATTTCAATTGCTCACGAAAAATGCAGTGTAATAACTGTGTTGGTATGTCATGTCATTAGCTTCCTTTCTATTAGCACAAATTTATACAGATTCCATAAACCCTCCAGCTCATGTGACTTCTATGATGTTTCTTGTACTAAAGTCGCTCGTCGAATTACTGCAGTTCATTTTCTTATGTTAAAATATAAAGCACTGAGCGTAAGCAAAACAAGCAACAGCGAGTAAATATACCAGTAGTGAACAGAATGTCAACAAGTGGATGCAGCACAATTCTTACAACGAGGCTCTGCCAAGCGAACAATCTGTAAATAGTACCATAGTGTAACCTAAACTCTATGTTTGTACACTGTACATCAGCATTGCTATATACCAAATTAAAGTATAGTTATGACAACAAGCAGAAATGTGTAAATGTGCAATCCATACGCATAGCAGTAAACATATATCTTACGTACTAAACAGGTCATTAGGATCGTATCTTAATAAGTAAACATGAAGGCGCAAGCAGATAAATCACAAAGTATAACTTACATACCTAACCACATCAGCACAATTAATCAGGTGACAATTATAATTTAAATAAATAGGCACAGCAGGCACATAATAAAAAATATGACATCAGTGAAAAAGCAGTGCAGCCAAGCGATGCATAATATACACAAGTTACAACTCAATTCATGGATAATCATTGTCAAAATCAGTTAACGTACGCAAGCACGTCGCTTCACCAGCAAATTCATAGAACATGTAATTAGCACAAAGTATGAATCACGTAATCGCGAGCAGCAAATTACGTCTAAAGTACGTACCTAAGTGGAAATATGTTACCTGAAAAATAAACTCAATTAATAATTACCTTTTTAGTTTATTACTTTCTTCTTCGAAATGACATTTTTCCTGAAATTTTCTCGATAGCAAGTCGTCTTAACGTCGGACACGCACAGAATTTACCTGAGGTTCTTAAATATTTTACAGAACCGTATCCTGAAAAATACTGAATGTTAATAACAGAATTCATCAAGTCACTATAGCTTTATACTGATTTTAATCGGAGAAATTAGACTGTGTATTTATTTACGGCTGTCAGTGCATTCGCACTGAGCGCTCGATCAGCTGTAGGCGCGTGACGTAGGAAGTGAGTGTTTGCGGTCAACGACTGCCTTGTGCGGCGCGCAGACTTGACTGTTGCTTTGAGCATATGCCGCCGCCAAAACACAGCGCGGTATCCTTGTACTCTCCGCATGTTTACATGTAGCTGTTAGTTCCTCAAAAGTATGTCATTCTACAAAAAATTTTTCAAAAGTATATCATTCCACAAAAATTTTAACGTTAGATAT
Source organism: Schistocerca cancellata (assembly GCF_023864275.1). Lineage (NCBI taxonomy): Eukaryota > Metazoa > Arthropoda > Insecta > Orthoptera > Acrididae > Schistocerca > Schistocerca cancellata. Next base: position 159,945,641 of record NC_064632.1, read on the forward strand.
ATGATGTATTCCCTTAGAGCGTCGTGATTTAAGAGTTTCTACTTCGACAGTGTTATCATGAATAATTTTGCGAATTCTATATGGACCGTTATAAAGCAGAAAAAATTTGCGACACAAGCCTTTTCCTTTGTGAGACAATCGATGAGACTTAATTAACACCTTCTGACCAACTGACAAGATTTTTAAACGACCAGGACGCTTTGCTGATTTCACTCTTCTAGCAGCCGCAGATGCAATATTTTGTAGAGCCAGATTCACAACTTCAGAATGCCGCAGTTTCCGTGAAGGCGGAACAGGAACGATTTCAGAAACGCGATTTGTCGGTGCTTTGTTTTTTAATATCAGTATAGGCGGTAAAGAAGTTGAGTCGTTAGGAAGTTCATTCAGAATGTTTTGAAAAATATGAAGATACTGATCCCAAGTTCTGTGATTCTGATGACAATAAAGACGACACAATTTATTGATTTCCTTCATCCATCTCTCTGAAGCGTTAGATTGAGGGTGAAAAAGTGAAATGAAGATTGGTTTAATTTTACGACGCCGTAGAGTACGAAGCCAAATTTTAGAACGAAACTGTGATCCATTATCTGATATAACCTTATCAACATGACCAACTTCTTTAAGAAAATGTTTGATGAAAGCGTTAGATACTGAACGAGCTGTTGCTTTGCGTAACGGTGTAAAACACACATATTTTGATGTCAGTTCCACTGCTACGAAAATGTACGCAAAACCATTAGTAGATCGAACCACTGGACCGAACAAATCATCTGCAGCCATGTCCTTTAATTTTGCTGGAATGATAGGAAACAACGGTGCTCTGTGAGAAACTGTCGGCGGTTTAGCCTTTTGACATAATTTGCATTTGGCAAGAACAAATCGAATACGTTTTTCCATATTATTGAAGTAGCAATTTTCTCGTAATTTATGAAAGCATTTTCTGGGACCAAAGTGTGCATAACTGAAATGCGTATACCAAATCAGCTTATTAACCCACTCATCAGGAACACAAACTAACCAAACAGAGTTGTCGACCGATTTTCGTCTAAAAAGAACTTTCCAGATAGATCGCAAAAACGAGGTGTGACCAAATTGTCCAATCTAACAAAGCGTCTAAGAAAATTACAGACACCAAACATCACGTTTTGTGGTAGGAACAGCATAATTACGAATAGCGTCTAATTTTTCTGGATCAGGAAGAATACCTTCTGTAGAAATAATGTAACCGAGAAATCTCACCTGAGAACGACCAAATTCAGATTTTTCTAAGTTCACCTTAATGCCAACTCTTGCAAAATACGTAATAATGAATCCAAAATTTTGTTGTGCTCACTCCAAGAATGTTTAGCAATAAGAATGTCGTCAACATATGAAGTAATATTGTCACGAAGATAAACAGGTAAAATTTCATTTAAACTACGAATGAATGCTGATGAAGATAAAGTCCAAACGGTAATTTACGAAATCACTTTTAGGTAAAATAGTCATATCAGGTTATTGTTTACTACTGTCTAGATAGATTGATAGTAGAAGAGTTGTTTTTGACAGGTGCAAAGAATAGTAAAAGAGTAGGTAGCAGTGCAGAAAACTAAAAGGGAAATAGCACTACTACAGCTCGAGGCCCTGTGCACGCTACGGCACATATTCACTTAGTGTAGTGAATCCCCTGAGGACTTTAATAGCTGCACATAAATTACAGTTTGTGACTTAGTGGCAAATTTAGCGGAAGTGCGTACGTAAATTGATCTAACCATGCACATGGATGTATGTCATTCTTAGAATTGCGGAAGATCTTAAATTTCCGAACAGTCAAAAAGAGTTTATAGTCAAAGTTTTCGCCTCGTGACGACAAAGACCTACCGCGTCTGTCCCAGTCCGAATGTCGATTATTGTCAAGTTCGCGCGCCTGGCGCTCTCTTGTTGCTTCTCGTAAATGAAACAAATTATTTTCCTCAAACCCTTCTGCTATCTGTGATTCTAAATTTCTTCTGCTGTCTTTTCCTGCGATTTCGCCTTCAATTTGTTTGACTTGCTTTCGTAATGCCTCCACTTCCCTTTTAACGCGTTCATTAAATTCTCCCTGATTTTCAACATGCTTATTTATGTTCTGGTACTCTTCGGTTTCTGAAAATGGCAATGGAGTTGTATCATCTGAATCTGTGTCCCCATTTAAACTAAGATTTGACAATTTATCTGAAATCTCCTCCACTCTCTCCGATAAGTTTACGTCTTCCGTAAGTGTCGCGACTCGGGTTTCGGTATTGTCAAATTTAGTAGTTAACTGTTCATACTGTTGCGTTAAGTTATTTATTCTGTCATTTGGTACGGATTCCTCGATTCTTTCAAGTATTTCTTCCTTATTGATTGCACGTTTTGAATTTAACTCTGAAAAATTTTGTACTATCACGCGATCTTTTTCTTCCTGTTCTCTGTTCTGTTCCTCTTGTCCGATTTCTGTTGAAATTATACTATTATTGTGAGCATTCAAAATTGGTTGCACTTCTTCTCTAATTTCTTTGTTTGATTCATCTTTCATGTTGAAATATGTCCCTATTCGTGAACTTAACCGTGTTGCCATTGCTTCCATCTCTGTTTTTAATTCAGATCCTAACTACGATCCAAGTGAGTCTAACCGTGTTTCCATTGTTTCCCTTTGTGAGTCTAACCGTGTTGCCATATCAGTTTTAATTTCAGATCGTAACTGTGATCCCATATTTAATATAGCACTCATCAACCGCTCCATAGTAACTGGTTCGAAATTCTTTTCGCCCATAACGTTTCCCGCAAAACCAGCTTCCTTTGTCATAGCTGTAAGACTATCTGTGTTCGATACTATTCCAGAATCTTCTGTCGTTAATCTCGATTTCTGAAAATTTTCTAGTTGTGAAAAGTTTTGAATTGGTTCCGGACTATTCTCCCGTCTTATTGAATTGTTTTCAACTTCATTATTCATCACACTGTTGTCCTGTGTTGGCGAGTTCGCCATGTTAACAATTTCGTCATTCTCACTATTCATCATTTTTGCCTTTTTCATTGATCGCGTAATCATTTACAAAATGTACAAAACTCGTCACTATATGAAATTTATACACAATGACACTTTATTACCAACAATATCAATCACACGAAATGCTTCCTTCAAACACGATTAACGAACAATAGAAGAATGACAATCACCAAATCTACACATGTAATACAAACTACAATTACTAAACTACAGATTACTACAACAATGCTACTATCTACTATTTTTTACAATCAGAAGAATTCCAAGGGACGATCCTGGCAGGGTCGCCACGTGCATGGGGGCTTAATAAAATGTAATGCAATTACTTTTAGTAGCTGTCTGTCCGATTACTCAAGTCTCGTAAACGGCTGGCCCTGACAACTAATTGTTACGCTATCTGACTGCATAGAATGACAACAAAGAATGAAAAGAAAATTTTCGTTAACACAATTAATTAATTAAGTCCCCAGCAACTATAAAACCTACGAAACCAAAGCACAAGTATAACTGTTCTGTGTGTGGGAGTGTGACTCAACGCACATCTGGCACGGTTCTTCTTCAACAAGACAAGAAATTTTAAATACCATTTACTGACGTGATAAAAGAAAATTACAAATACTATAATTGTGCAAGAAACCCAGAATTACACTCTAATACAAGAACACACGCCAGATGCTTTGTTGACTGAACCTGTAATGAAGCATTATTCAGGACACACAAATAATAAGAAGATAAAGAACAGTAGTTAGTTACCTTAATTTATATTGACGAAAAGCACTCAGATCATTACAATATCTCCATTGGAACAACATCTGCTATCTCTCCCATCAAACCACTGCATAACATGGAACAACACTCACTACTACCGCATCTCACTCTAACTTCAGCTACACGCAGTGTCCACCACAACTTCTCGGCAAGAACTGCTTGCCACTACCTCTCAATGAGCACTGCCAGTGGAGGCGGCGGAACAATACTCTCTCTGGCGCGATTTTTGGCGCTGTGGCTCAGTGTAGCCACCTTTCAGTATGTGTGGAAATCATGAACTACAGCTATTAAAATACCCCGAACGATAATTGATTTTGATTTACCACACGGAGGCTAAGGTTCTCTCATCAAACGAGAGAGCGCATTCTGTTCTCAGTCATACAGTCAATCTGTTGATATAGAAAGTACTTCATAAAACTGAAAGTTTACTTAACAAGCAATTAAATAAATAGGCATGCATTAACTGCACAAGGGACAAACGCTGTAAAATGTATCCTGCGAAACACAGATATGTGGAACATTAACAGCGAAATTTAATTTAAGCTGGATTTAACATTAATTTTACTTTATGTAATCGAAATAGAAGAGCAGTAAACATTTACATAAAAACATAACAGTTGCTGGTGCCAGCTTTAAATAACCACGTGCGTGCAAAAAATAATCAGATTCCTTGCCTGATTGGCTTTTAAATCACTACAGTTTCATAAAATTGGAACCACAGACACATATAGTCGGAAATGGTTTGCTCCACCAGCCTAACGCAAAATGCGGAAAACTCAAGCCGTGGAACTGAACGAGAACTGCGATCCGAAATGCAGATCAGATTGCGAATGTCTGTATTACACAGCACACACGTGAAGGTAATGTAATGTAAGCTCTACAAGTATAGAATAAGAACGGGAAACCTTTTCACACTTGGCCCTAGCCACGCAAAGTCCGATCAAGAATAAAATATAAAAATTCCGAAAAGTCTGTTAATCTGTGGGAGGAACTACCCGTATAAATAAATTATTGCGGAATAATTGCAAGTTGAAACAGATTCCGAGAACTGAAGGTTCTCCAAAACAACGACGAACCCGTGGGGTTGGAAAGACGAAGACACACGCATTAACGCGTGGAAATTGCGAAATACCGACGAAACTAACGAAATAAAAGGAGAAATAAGAAACGCAAACATACGCACAGTCACACTGTGAAACGTGCTTTGCAGAATTCGCATACCATGTTCCCTCGTTTCTGATTTCTGGTTGAATAACTGCTAGTAACATTGAGCAATTATAGAAAAAGCCCTACCATTTCCTATTACGAATAAAATATTCTGCATGATTATGAAGGTCTGAAGCTACAAAAGAACTCAGTTACCATACTTACTATTGCAAACGAGCTGCCACGAACAATTTCTCTCTTCAGAACCTAATTGGGTGCCCACACACAGGTAATGCAAGTTGTCAGAGAACACTCTCACCGCACTTTGCCAACTTAAGCACAACAGCGTTTCGACTAGAAGGGAACGAAACCTCTTTGCCACTCTCTAATCTTACACCACAGTTGGCTAGACAGCGACAGTAGCAGACAAGAAGTTTACCCGCCACCAGACATTATGAAACCACAACATACACACTCATTCACTCAGTCTGTCATTCTAAGACGGAAGGAATTGGAAAGAAGGATAGGAGTACAATATGAATACATTGTAATTTATTGTGGGGAAGGTATAGGAAGCACAGATCCGTAATAAATCAATACATGGATATAAAACATACAAAGAATATATAAGAGTTCGGCGAATGTATGCAGTTGTGGCTGACCCGAGCATGCTGAGTTGTCGGTTATCTCCACTGGCATGTTTATTACATGCAGTGGAAGTAGAAGGTGCTAAAGGACATGTAAAATGCCAAATTTTATTTAAACAACATGAAGGGGCTAATATGGCGACCCTTCAGTATGCGTCAAGGCAGTTTACGATTATAATATACAGACCACAGCTACACTGTACCTGAGATAGTGTAACAGGGAACTATCCATGGTTGAACAATGGGAAAATAATAGCGACAATAATCACTCCGAGAACGCATTAAAATCTTATATCTAGAATAATAATGAAAAGATCGAACATTACACGGAATCTTACAACACGGACCACATTTAGTTCCTCATCTCCTAAGATAGAGAGGTCAGCTGGTAAGTTGTGTAAGTAGGCTGTTTATGTTTTCTTATTGGCAACGTTACGTAGCGCTCTATATGAAAATCACTGGCTGTGCTGTGTGCAGTCTGTGGCTAGTTTGCATTGTTGTCTGCCATTTTAGTGTTGGGCAGCGGCAGCTGGATGTGAACAGCGCGTAGCGTTGCGCAGTTGGAGGTGAGCCGCCAGCAGTGGTGGATGTGGGGAGAGAGATGGCGGAGTTTTGAAATTCAACTGCTATATATATTATGATTATTAAGGTAAATACAGTGTTTGTTCTCTATTAAAATCTTTCATTTGCTAACTATCCCTATCAGTAGTTAGTGACTTCCGTAGTTTGAATCTTTTATTTAGCTGGCAGTAGTGGCGCTCGCTGTATTGCAGTAGGCTCGCTGTATTGCAGTAGTTCGAGTAACGAAGATTTTTGGTGAGGTAAGTGATTTGTGAAACGTATAGGTTAATGTTAGTCAGGGCCATTCCTTTGTAGGGATTTCTGAAAGTCAGATTGCGTTGTGCTAAAAAATATTGTGTGTCAGTTTAACCACAGTCGTGTATAAAATGTTCTAAGGGGACGTTTCAGTTGGATGCAACCCTCATGCCGTGGTATAACACGCATTCTGTTAAAATGTGGTGTAAAGAACCTCTGCACTGCAAGCACTACATATTGGTGGATCCTGCTGGCGGAGGATGAACTCATGCGTCAGAGACTGTCTTAGATTAGAGATTAGATTGTAGATTCAGTTTTCGTTCTGTAGACCCAACAATGAGACGCTTCTCATGGGTGTGGGACATGTCAGAGAGTACAACTTAAAAAACATAGAACATTTGAATATAACACACACTTTCCTGATCATTTGTCACGAGACTCTCAATGTATGTGAATACATTACAATACACTGGAACGGCTAATACTTACAGAATTAATACACTGTCAGAATGAAACATAGTTATGTACTTTTAATAAATTTATCATATACAAAATACCTAATTTTCACTGTTGTGAGCAAGTGCAGTAAAAACTGAAATCTAACAGACATTTTTCTTAACAGTCCCTGTTAAAACATTCATCTGTAGAGTAAGAAGGGGTTCCCTACCAAAAAGTCTTCCAAACTCTATTTAAGCTGTGCTTTCTATGGAAACAAATTTTTAATGGTTGCTGCTATTTTATTGAAAATGTGTGTTCCTGACTATTGGACCCCTTTTTAGATCAAGATAGGTGATTTTAGGTCGTTATGTAGATCGTTCTTATTCCTAGTATTGTTACTGCGTATTGATCTTTTGACTGAAAATAGAGACATGTTATTTGTAACCAGTTTCATTAAGACATAAATACACTGAAAAACAGTGGTTAGAATATCCAGTTCCTCGAACAGGTTTCTACATAGTGTTCTTGAATTTACACCATAAATAAGCTTTTGCATTCTAGAAACTTTTGCTCGGTTTGACGAATTACTACAGAATAAGTATCCATATGACATAATAGAATGAAATTAAGTAAACCATGTGAGCTTTTTGATATTTATATCTTCAACATATGACATCATTCACATTACAAATGCATACCTGTTTAGGAGCTTCAGCAATTCTGTGCATGGAAGAAAATCTCTTACACGTTCTGCACTGCATGTGGTGGATCTTTTCAAAGTTTAATAACAATGAATTAGCTTTAAACCATTTATTAGTATCAGTGAAAATTTTATTAGCAGTCATTTCTAAATCTGTACTTGACTTGCTATTTATTCCAACGTTTGTATCGTCTACAAGTAAAACAAAGTTAGCGAGTGGCAATGTAAGAGACGAGATGTCATTAATTTACACAAGAAAAAGCAACAGTCCCGAGATGGAATCTTGAGGAACACCACGTATAAATAATTCCCAATCAGATGAAGACTGATTGCTTAATTCACAGGTATTTCGCAATGATACCCTTTGTTTCCTTTCAGTAAGATAAGACTCGAATAATTTTGCACCACTGCCAGTGACTCTATAATATTCTAATTTACTTAAGAGAATGCTGTGATTCACAGAGTCAAAAGCGTTTGGCAGGTCACAGAAAATGCCAGTAGGGTATAATTTGCTATCTAATGCATTAAGTACATTCTCAATGTACTTGCAAATAGCCTTCTCTATACTGGAACCCTTAAGGAACCCAAACTATGACTTGCACAGTATATTATTTGCAGTCAGTTGCTTAAGAAGAAGCTTGAACACAACCTTTTCAAATATTTTTGGAAAAATTTGGCAAAAGTGAAATTCGTCGATAGTTTAATGGTATCTCTTTATCGCACTTCTTGTAAAGAGGTTTAACTTCAGCGTATTTTAGCCAGTCTGGAAATGTTCCGCTGATAGAAGATTGATTGCGCAAATAACATAAGATAGAACTCAACTCACATGAACGTTCTTTGATTAACTTCGTTGATATATTATCATAACCACTAGAATACTTTGATTTTAGAGATTTTATGATGGATGCTACTTCTCTGGGAGAAGTGAGTGTCATTTCTGTTTAATCGAAGTCATGTGTAGAGAGCTGCATTAAACCAGTCTCAGGACTGAAGACCACAACAACGACAACAACATGTGTAGAGACTGATATCAGAGATTCCATTGCATTGTTTACTGAACGTGATAACCCAGCCTGTCAGTAACAAAAACAAAATACAATGGGCAGAGTACAAGGCACATTATAAGAGTACTTCTCGCGCCACAGTGGTCAGAAGGAGCAACGCCATGGGTGTTTCGCTCGTTCCACCGACCGCAGCTTGTTGAGCATGTATACGGGCAGCACACGCAGAATTGTATTTTCCAAGAAGGCTTTCATAGTTGTTCCATTTGTGCGTCATTACCCTGCATTCCTATGTGCCCTGGTAGCCAGCAAAGTGACATCTCCTCGACCTGCCTCTACATGTGTCTTGGGTCAAATGAATCTACTTTTCTGCTGGTTACATGTGATGCATAGCCTGAAGGGCACTTAGGAACTCGGTGCAGATGAGGAATTTGATAGCATGAAGATACGCGGTATATGATGTGAATGTAGCAGGTAAGCGAATCTGGAGAACAGATTCTGGAAATAACAGAGTGCAGACGAGGATGAAGCGCAGTGGCCCTAAGAGCGATCCTGTTGTAGCACCCAGCATTTGCCATGGTAGTAAGCAGCGCATACCTGCAAATTGGGAGGTAGAAAGTCGTCCTACAGTGTGACCAGTCATAGAAGAGCTTTGCGATCCGACTGGGGTCATGTAAAATGGGTTGTGCCACAAGGTTGTGTTCTAGCCCCGTTACATTTCTTGATATGGGATGTCCGATTTATATTGACCACCCGAAAAAATTTTTTGCCCATAAGCAAAATAAAAACTGTATCAAGCGAAAGTCGTGTAGGTGCTGGAGCGATAATAACCAACATAACTTCCTTTCATGTATCTTTATTCTTTACTAAGACAGGAACAGTGGGATGTATTTTTTAAATAGCACCCTGAATTCTTTATTTCGTAATCCACTTGCTCTTCTCAGGTCCTGTTCAAAAACGTTCCGAAGGTAACCATTCACTAAACAGGACTTGATTAAATCATATCACGAAAATGGCTTCGACTCTCCGACTGTTGTGTAGATGTTACAGATCTTTTTGCGCTTCAGCAGAAATTTAGGTTCTAACACAAGACGTTAAATGTCGTTAGAAGGAATAAACATTCACGGAAAAATGCAGAGTTTTAATCTTTGCTTCGTTGTTGACGATGGCATCACGGAAGCATGCAGCCACAGCGTGACCTATCATAGACGATCTTTGGGGTCAAAATGTTCATTGACTTGCTCTGTCTGAACTTCAAAGATGTTGGTTTTTCATACAGTATAAATGATAGACTTTAGAATACATAATACGTTATCAGATGAAAGTCTTTTCATAGTAACAGAATAAAAAGCAAACAGTGGCGCGCTAGGAATACATATATCGAGGGTGAGTCACTTGAGACGTAACGTAGCTTTTATTTCGTGAACGATTACATATATCGAAACGCGGTTTTCGTCAAATGTTAGAGCGTCGAGGGGCACGTGTGTTTTTGTTTGGTTCATATTTTCAGAGTTGGTATCAACTGAGATATTTACGTAAGTACGATTTTATAAATGGAATCGTATAATTTTTATAATTATAATCGATAGCTCTGTGGAAGACAGTTACAGTGCTATAGCGTTTGTTAATGTTGACGTTGAAACCTGTCGTAAAAAATTCAAGTAATATCCTAAAATATGAGTCACGGTGGCCATAATCGGCATTAGCGGTGCATACATTAGTTGCGTGCAGACATCTACACCAATGAAAGGAACTTGGATATACTATTATATGGTGAATGTAAAATATATGTCGTAAAAACAGTACAGCGGTATAGAGCTACCTATCCGTATTCCTAACGTCCGACGCGACAGCCAATTGCACAAATTATTTACACTAGTGCGGACAGGCTACTTGAACGTCAAGAAGAGGTCAAGAAATAAGACTGCAACTGACAGAGAACAAGTGAAGCTGTTGTGGCTGCGACGCTAATGAATCCGTACAGTGGCACGAGACATATTGCCAAGGAACGGGTACACGACGAACATGGTTTCGAACGTCGTTCAGAATTTTGTCGGTTTGCCATTCAGCAACTGAGTCACGACTCCACGTATTTTCAGCGTGTGCTCTTTATCGCTGAAGCAACGTTTACTAACCACGTTAATTTAAATTTGCATAACATGCACTACTGGGCAGCCCAAGATCCACACAGGCTTCGTCATGTGTAACATCAACGGCCGTGGAGCGTAAACGTGTGGTGCGACAACATAGGAAATTACATTGTGGGACCTTAACTTCATATCAGGTGTTGCAAACGGACATTCGTACTCACATTTCTGACGAACTTTCTGCCCGTTCTTCTAGAAGTACCACTGGATATTCGACTGTGTATGTGGCTGCAACACGACGGTTGTTCAACTCACTCGTTCCGTGTTGCAACGCAAATAGTGATGAGAACTTTCCTGGACGCTGGATAGGACGAAATTCTGCAGTAAAATGTCTTGCGATGTCCCCCAATTTGACTGCTGTTGATTTTTATCTTTGGGGGGCACACAAAAATGCAGTCCATGATGAAGCCGCAAGTACACCAGACGATATGTGTCGTCGAATTGCCAGTGCATGCTCTACCATACAAACCACTGTAATTACATCTGTTCATCGTTCTTTCGAGCGGTGATTTCAAACGTACCTTTCAGTCCATGGTCAACAGATGAACACATGCTTAAATGAAAGACAAAGTTACTTTTTTGAAAGATAAAATTTATGTTATGTGATTTGGGTGATTACCAATTCATTGTTAGTTAATTGTTTATTTCATTTACGAGTGTACGAAATTGCACTGCAATGTCACATAAGACAACAGCACGTGTTGCATGTAGCTGCTAACACTGCCATTACGCGCCTACGTTCAGCATAAAATGACTCCTCATTGAGAAGAGTTTTTATTTTGCGGTGTCAGGTGGCCACCAAAGTATTTTTAATAAAATGTTCAGTCCAATGAATGTATCCCATGTGGCATAATTTAGAGCAGTGTAGACAGAGACTGTTGTCCGAGAGCAAGCTTTTTACCTGTAAGAAGCGCAGAGCCACGTACAGAAAAAGGTAGGTCAAACCTTCCTTCTAACAATGAGATATTTAATACAGTAGTCGCTTCTTGCAGCGTATAAAACCTGTTTATTTATTAACAGTGAACAGTTGATTTCTCTGTTTCAGGTCACGTAAATCTGGAGGGATACAAAAATGTGAAATACACTCCTGGAAATGGAAAAAAGAACACATTGACACCGGTGTGTCAGACCCACCATACTTGCTCCGGACACTGCGAGAGGGCTGTACAAGCAATGATCACACGCACGGCACAGCGGACACACCAGGAACCGCGGTGTTGGCCGTCGAATGGCGCTAGCTGCGCAGCATTTGTGCACCGCCGCCGTCAGTGTCAGCCAGTTTGCCGTGGCATACGGAGCTCCATCGCAGTCTTTAACACTGGTAGCATGCCGCGACAGCGTGGACGTGAACCGTATGTGCAGTTGACGGACTTTGAGCGAGGGCGTATAGTGAGCATGCGGGAGGCCGGGTGGACGTACCGCCGAATTGCTCAACACGTGGGGCGTGAGGTCTCCACAGTACATCGATGTTGTCGCCAGTGGTCGGCGGAAGGTGCACGTGCCCGTCGACCTGGGACCGGACCGCAGCGACGCACGGATGCACGCCAAGACCGTAGGATCCTACGCAGTGCCGTAGGGGACCGCACCGCCACTTCCCAGCAAATTAGGGACACTGTTGCTCCTGGGGTATCGGCGAGGACCATTCGCAACCGTCTCCATGAAGCTGGGCTACGGTCCCGCACACCGTTAGGCCGTCTTCCGCTCACGCCCCAACATCGTGCAGCCCGCCTCCAGTGGTGTCGCGACAGGCGTGAATGGAGGGACGAATGGAGACGTGTCGTCTTCAGCGATGAGAGTCGCTTCTGCCTTGGTGCCAATGATGGTTGTATGCGTGTTTGGCGCCGTGCAGGTGAGCGCCACAATCAGGACTGCATACGACCGAGGCACACAGGGCCAATACCCGGCATCATGGTGTGGGGAGCGATCTCCTACACTGGCCGTACACCACTGGTGATCGTCGAGGGGACACTGAATAGTGCACGGTACATCCAAACCGTCATCGAACCCATCGTTCTACCATTCCTAGACCGGCAAGGGAACTTGCTGTTCCAACAGGACAATGCACGTCCGCATGTATCCCGTGCCACCCAACGTGCTCTAGAAGGTGTAAGTCAACTACCCTGGCCAGCAAGATCTCCGGATCTGTCCCCCATTGAGCATGTTTGGGACTGGATGAAGCGTCGTCTCACGCGGTCTGCACGTCCAGCACGAACGCTGGTCCAACTGAGGCGCCAGGTGGAAATGGCATGGCAAGCCGTTCCACAGGACTACATCCAGCATCTCTACGATCGTTTCCATGGGAGAATAGCAGCCTGCATTGCTGCGAAAGGTGGATATACACTGTACTAGTGCCGACATTGTGCATGCTCTGTTGCCTGTGTCTATGTGCCTGTGGTTCTGTCAGTGTGATCATGTGATGTATCTGACCCCAGGAATGTGTCAATAAAGTTTCCCCGTCCTGGGACAATGAATTCACGGTGTTCTTATTTCTATTTCCAGGAGTGTAGTTTGTCTAAGCACATTGTTATACGCTAGATTCTAGCCTATGTCATATTTCCATATACAACATCTAGGTCGCAAGTTGTTTCAAGGCGAAATAAAGCTTTATTCTCGTAGCACAGGCCTATCTTACGGTAAACAACTACGCATTCTGGTCCTAGTCCTGTTTACACCACAAATGCCGTTTGCAGCCACCGTGCTCTAGGAAATTTCTCGATTTTTTAGAAAGGTTTCAACGTCAACATTAACAAACGCTATATCACTGTATGTGTCTTCACAAGAGCTATCGAAGACAGTTGTAAAAATTATTCGGTTCTACTTATGAAAACGTACTTACTTCAATGTTTCAGATGATAATATCGCTAAAAACATTAACCAGACAAAACCATACGTGCCCCTCGACGCTCTAACATTTGCTGAAAATCGCGTTTCAATATGTATAAACGTCCAAGAAATAAAAGGGGTGTTATCTCATACATGACGCAACCTGTATATTACACTACTGGTCATTAAAATTGCTACACCACGAAGATGACGTGATACAGGTGCGAAATTTAACCGACAGGAAGAAGATCATGTGATATGAAAATGATTAGCTTTTCAGAGCATTCACACAAGGTTGGCGCCGGTGGCGACACCTATAACGTACTGACATGAGGAAAGTTTGCAACCGAATTTCTCATACACAAACAGCAGTTGACCGGCGTTGCCTGGTGAAACGTTGTTGTGATGCCTCGTGTAAGGAGGAGAAATGCGTACTATCACGTTTCCAACTACCAAAGTCGGATTGTAGCCCATCGCGATTGCGGTTTATCGTATCGCGACATTGCTGCTCGCGTTGGTCGAGATCCAATGACTGTTAGCAGAATATGGAATCGGTGTGTTCAAGTGGGTAATACGGAACGCCGTTCTGGATCCTAATGGCCTCGTATCACTAGCAGTCGAGATGAGAGACATCTTACTCGCATGGCTGTAACGGATCGTGCAGCCACGTCTCGATCCCTGAGTCAGCAGATGGGGAGGGGGGGGGGGACAGTTCGACGACGTTTGCAGCAGCATGGACTATCAGCTCGGAGACCATGGCTGCGGCTACCCTTGACGCTGCATCACAGACAGGAGCGCCTGCGATGGTATACTCAACGACGAACCTAGTTGCACGAATGGCAAAACGTCATTTTTTCGGGTGAATCCAGGTTCTCTTTACAGCATCGTGATGGTCGTGTTTGGTGACATCGTGGTCAACGCACATTGGAAGCGTGTATTCGTCATCGCCATACTGGCGTATCACCCGGCGTGATGGTATGGGGTGCCATTGGTTACACATCTCGGTGAAGTCTTGTTCGCACTGACGGCACTTTGAACAGTGGACGTTACATTTCAGATGTGTTACGACCCGTGGCTCTACCCTTCATTCGATCCCTGCGAAACCCTACATTTCAGCAGGATAATGCACGACCGCATGTTGCAGGTCCTGTACGGGCCTTTCTGGATATAGAAAATGTTCGACTTGTGCCCTGGCCAGCACATTCTCCAGATCTCTGACCAAATGAAAACGTCTGGTCAATGGTGGTCGAGCAACTGGCTCGTCACAATACTCCATTCACTACTCCTGATGAACTGTGGTATCGTGTTGAAGCTGCATGGACAGCTGTACCTGTACACGCCATCCAAGCTCTGTTTGACTCACTGCCAAGGCGTAACAAGGCCGTTATTACGGCCAGAGATGGTTGTTCTGGGTACTAATTTCTCAGGATCTATGCACCCAAATTGCATGAAAATGTAATCACATGTCAGTTCTAGTATAATATATTTTTCAGATGAATACCCGTTTATTATCTGCATTTATTCTTGGTGTAGCAATTTTAATGGCCGGTAGTGTACATTCTGAATTTATGGCTTTCCATGGAGGTTATTTGTCTGAACTGGGTTTGGCAGTGTTATTGATTTGCGTTCCCATAGACTGATTTTGTATCCTGTGGTTATGTAGCATACGTGGTAGCAACATGTTCCTCATCTATTTCGTGTATTTGGTTCCTCGTTTTATAATTTTATGAAGAAGGAATATTATGTTTTCTGGTGCTTGCTTTTGTATCTTTTTTTAAATCTACGTCAATACTCTGCAAGGCACGGTACGGTGTGCGGCGTGCTTGTCATACCACTATCGGATTCACCATTCCGCGTTCTATTCGCTAATGGTGCCTGGGTAGAACTATTGTCGGTAAGACTGTGTATTAGGTCTAATTTCTCGAATACTCACGTTGTGGTCGTTTCGTGAGATGCTCAAAATGATTCAAATGGCTCTGAGCACTATGGGACTTAACATCTGAGGTCATCAGTCGCCTAGACTTAGAACTTCTTAAACCTAACTAACCTAAGGACATCACACACATCCATGCCCGAGGCAGGATTCGAACCTGCGGCCTTAGCGGTCACGCGTTTCCAGACTGAAGCGTCTAGAATCGAGCGGCCACTGCGGCCGGCTCGTAAGACGTATTTGGGAGGAAGTAATGTGTTACCAGTGTTACCTGGCTCGTCCCGAAAAGTATTCCCTAGGAATTTCAGCGGTAAGCCTCTCCATGATGCACGACACCTGTCTTGTAGCGTCTGCCACTACAGTTTGTCGAACATTTCAGTAATTCTCCCACGCCTCTAAACGACCCTGGCCCGCGGCGGTCTTCTTTGGACCTTCTATATCTCTTCTATAAACCCAACCTGGTAAGAGGTCCAGACTAATAATGAACAATACTCAAGTATCCGTTGAAAAAGTGTGCTCTAAGCCACTCCATTCGTGGATGAATTACATTCCCTTGAGATTGTTCGTATGGATCTCGGTCTGGCGTGTGCTTCTCCTGCAGTTTATTTTGTGTGGTCATTCCACTTTAGGTCACTGCGGATGATTACTCACTTTTGTTTTACAGCAGTTACTGTTCCCGGTACAGAACTGTATGGTAGTGAAACATGGATTAAGGGAAAACCGGAAGAGAAGAGAATCGAAGCATTCGAGAAGTGGTGCTACGGACGCATGTTGAAAATTAGGTGGACAGATAACGTAAGGAATGAGGAGGTTCTGCCCAGAATCGGAGAGGAAAGAAATGTGTGCAAAACACTGATGAGGAGAAGGGACAGGATGATGGGACACCTGTTAAGACATGAGGGAATGACTTCCATGGTACTAGAGGGGGCTGTAGGGAGCGAAAACTGTAGAGGAAGACGGAGATTGGGATACATCTAGGAAGTAATTGAGGACGTAGGTTGCAAGTGCTACTCTGATTGCTCTGATATGATGAAGAGGTTGTCATATATAAAAGACTACTTGGCCCGCATCTCGTGGTCGTGCGGTAGCGTTCTCGCTTCCCACGCCCGGGTTCCCGGGTTCGATTCCCGGCGGGGTCAGGGATTTTCTCTGCCTCGTGATGGCTGGGTGTTGTGTGCTGTCCTTAGGTTAGTTAGGTTTAAGTAGTTCTAAGTTCTAGGGGATTGATGACCATAGCTGTTAAGTCCCATAGTGCTCAGAGCCATTTGAACTAAAAGACTGCTTGATGTGTGATACATTGGAATTCAAGAATAGAATGTCGAATGTGTGCTTGGAATTCACTAATATAATCAATTATTTGCCCACCATACGAGGAGCGGCATAGGTCGTACCGAAAAAAATTTTCTTGAATCTTTCAGTAAGCTTACAAACAGCTGTACAAATGTCTGTGCCCTTAGTAGTTGCTGGTAACTATATTATCCCAATTAATTCTTTTTTGATGTCATTTGGAACATAATATCAATGAAATGAAATGAGCGTATGGCATCGTTGACCGGGAGGCCCCTGTTCGGGGAAGTTCGGCCGCCATGTGCAAGTCTTATTTCATTCGACGCCACATTGGGCCACTTGGGCGCCGGTGATGAGGATGAAATGATGATGAGGGTAGCACAACACCCGGTCCACGATTGGAGAAAATTTCCAACCCGGCCAGGAATCGAACCCGGGTCCACTTGGACGGGAGGCGCGCACTTGACCATCCAGCTGAGCAGGCTAACAAAATATCGATAAAACACAGTTACACTTAGGTGACAAAAGTCATGGGATACCTCGAAATATCGTGTCGGACTTCCTTCTGCCTGCCGTAATGCAGTATGTAAGTAGGCTGTTTATGTTTTCTTATTGGCAACGTTACGTAGTGCTCTGTATGAAAATCACTGGCTGTGCTGTGTGCAGTCTGTGGCTAGTTTGCATTGTTGTCTGCGATTGTAGTGTTGGGCAGCGGCAGCTGGATGTGAACAGCGCGTAGCGTTGCGCAGTTGGAGGTGAGCCGCCAGCAGTGGTGGATGTGGGGAGAGAAATGGCGGAGATTTGAAATTTGTAAGACTGGATGGCATGAACTGCTATATATATTATGATTATTAAGGTAAATACATTGTTTGTTCTCTATTAAAATCTTTCATTTGCTAACTATGCCTATCAGTAGTTAGTGCCTTCTGTAGTTTGAATCTTTTATTTAGCTGGCAGAAGTGGCGCTCGCTGTATTGCAGTAGTTCGAGTAATGAAGATTTTTGGTGAGGTAAGTGATTTGTGAAAGGTATAGGTTAATGTTAGTGAGGGCCATTCTTTTGTAGGGATTTCTGAAAGTCTGATTGCGTTGCGCTAAAAATATTGTGTGTCAGTTTAAGCATAGTCTTGTATAATTTTTCTAAGAGGACGTTTCAAGTAACTCGACGTGGCATGTACTCAACAAGTGGTTTGGAAGTCACCTACAGAACCCTACCATCAAATCTTACCAACTGAAATCGGGACTCATTTGACCAGGCCACAGGTTTCCAGTCGTCTAGGATCCAACCGATACGATCACCAGCCCAAGACATGGGCTGCAGGCGATGTCGTGTTGTTGGTAAAGGCTGCTGCCACAGGCTATGAACGACAAATGTCGCCACTCTGTCCCTAACGGATAATTTCGTCGGAAGTCCCACACTGATTTCTGCGGTTATTTCGCTCAGTGTTTCTCGTCTGTTTGCACTGACAGCTCTACGCAAACGCCGCTGCTGTCGGTGGTTAATTGAAGACACTACAATTAATTTAACACTTTCCTTAACAACTTTCTCGCTGGAAGCCTCTATAAGAACGAAGAGAACGCAAATTCTTTTCTACAGTAAAATATGTATCACATGCATCTACAAACTTCATATCTTTTATCCAGTACAACTATATTAGTGGTTCTGTTTTTTTCCACAGCCTGAAGTAGAAAAAATATTTTTCTTAGAAACTTTTTGTAACGTTTTTTTTATTTCTTTATTTTTTCATAGTAATTGGCAAGAACTTTCTTTTGGAAAGTACTCCTTCATACATTAGATTAAAAATAGAGATAACTGATATTTTTCGAAATTTTTTATAACATTTGAAATTATCACCAACTGGCAATGCTGCAGGACGGTGAGATAACCCTGAGGTGCCTATTTTCGTGACGGCCGCTATAACTATGTCTAATTGCAGCACACGACGTAAACGTGCAACAACCGAAAACAAGCAGGTGAACGCTGCTTTGCCGCGACAGTTGGGCAGTACTTTCAGTAGATGTCGAAGTCGCCTTTGTTGAAACAGCTGCCAACCTATGCGATCTAACGGTGGTCGACGAGCTATCATTACTAAAGCATCTGACCAGGCCGTGACTCACAGTGAGTGAGTATGAGTGAAGATCTGTCATCTACAACTTCTACGACACCTCATCACCGATAGGCCGTCCAAATGAACTCTGGTACTATGACTTCAAATGCAGATGAACAAATTTAGGTTAGTTCACAAAGGAATTACGAGGTGCATTCAAGTTCTAAGGCCTCCGATTTTTTTTCTCCGAACTGGAAAGAGATAGAAACATGTGTATTGTATTAAAATGAGGCCGCGTTCATTGTCAATACGTCCCAGAGATGGCAGCACCGTACGGCAGATGGAATTTTACCGCCAGCGGCGAGAATGAGAACTGTTTTAAATACTTAAAATGGCGACGTTTTCCTTACTTGAACAGCGTGCAATCATTCGTTTTCTGAATTTGCGTGGTGTGAAACCAATTGAAATTCGTCGACAGTTGAAGGAGACATGTGGTGATGGAGTTATGGATGTGTCGAAAGTGCGTTCGTGGGTGCGACAGTTTAATGAAGGAAGAACATCGTGTGACAACAAACTGAAGCAACCTCGGGCTCGCACAAGCTGGTCTGACGACATGATCGAGAAAGTGGAGAGAATTGTTTTGGGGGATCGCCGAATGACTGTTGAACAGATCGCCTCCAGAGTTGGCATTTCTGTGGTTCTGTGCACACAATCCTGCATGACGACCTGAAAATGCGAAAAGTGTCATCCAGGTGGGTGCCACGAATGCTGACGGACGACCACACGGCTGCCCGTGTGGCATATTGCCAAGCAATGTTGACGGGCAACGACAGCATGAATGGGACTTTCTTTTCGTCGGTTGTGACAATGGATGAGACGTGGATGCCATTTTTCAATCCAGAAACCAAGCGCCAGTCAGCTCAATGGAAGCACACAGATTCACCGCCACCAAAAAAATTTCGGGTAACCGCCAGTGCTGAAAAAATGATGATTTCCCTGTTCTGGGACAGCGAGGGCGTAATCCTTACCCATTGTGTTTCAAAGGGCACTACGGTAACAGGTGCATCCTACGAAAATGTTTTGAAGAAGAAATTCCTTCCTGCACTGCAACAAAAACGTCCGGGAAGGGCTGTGCGTGTGCTGTTTCACCAAGTCAACGCACCCACACATCGAGCTAACGTTACGCAACAGTTTCTTCGTGATAACAACTTTGAAGTGATTCCTCATGCTCCCTACTCACCTGACCTGGCTCCTAGTGACTTTTGGCTTTTTCCAACAATGAAAGACACTGTCCGTGGCCGCACATTCACCAGCCGTGCTGCTATTGCCTCAGCGATTTTCCAGTGGTCAAAACAGACTCCTAAAGAAGCCTTCGCAGCTGCCATGGAATCATGGCGTCAGCGTTGTGAAAAATGTGTACGTCTGCACGGCGATTACGTCGAGAAGTAACGCCAGTTTCATCGATTTCGGGTGAGTAGTTAATTAGAAAAAAAATCGGAGGCCTTAGAACTTGAATGCACCTCGTACAGAGGTTGGCTACGAGTGAGCATTCGTTTAAATCAAGGGAGAAACGTGAAAATTTGAGCCGGACTGAGATTCGAACTCAGGTCTCCTGTTCACTAGGAAGATGCTCTGATCACTAAGCCAACCGGGCACAGTGCTTATCGTAACTGCACGGTCTACCCTAGCACGCCTCACGCCAGACCCAGATTCTCATCCTGCCCACATACTACTATTGTAGTGCCCCTTGCCCATTACTGTCATTACTTGCACCATTTCGTCGATTCCCGTAAGAATTCGAGCACGGTGAGCATGCACTGTCCGCGAGGGTGCTTCTTTTCGTATAACCGTACTGCCTCTCGATAATTTCCGCCGTACACAAACACCATTTCGTCTTGTTACCGAGATGAATACCGCTTACAGCATGCTGCGTCACAAGGAACACACGTTACGTCGTCAAAGGAACTGTCATTCGTCAGCGAAATGTTAAATACAAAGGGGTCCAGAAGAATGTGAACACTCTTTAATAGTTAATATCTTTGGAACAAAATGACATATCGGTGCAATTTTGCGTGGTAGCATAGCCCATTGTTTTCTCAGCAGATTTTGGCGCACGTTTTCCAGCAGATGACAATGCAGCAATGAATAAAGTAAGATTGTCGTTTGAAGAACGCAAGATCGTATTGAAGTAGTACTGGAAGTACGAAAACATGATGGAGGTTCAACGGCAATGGCGTAATGTCTGCAGAACTCGGCAAACAACACGTACAACAATTTATCGTATTCGGGATGAATTTGAAGGCGACGGTACTGTTCAGGATGTGCATAAGGAAAGGTCTGGCCCATGAAAGACATTGTAAGTCCAGCTTCCAGCGCTGCTGTGTTGCAACATTTTACTAGGATACTCCAAAAAACTATGAAATAGGGTGGACGTGGAAGCGTGGTGTGCCGATCAAGCGGACGACGAATTCTGAAGGCTGCAAAGTGGAATTTGTACATTCCGTGACCGCTGCACTCTAAGAACGAGGACCACCCGGGTCGAATGATGTGGTTTGAAGGCACGCTTCGCGAGGATGCGAGGTTTGCAGAGATGTTTATCTGGTCTAACGAGGCGCAGTTTAAACTTAATGGTACTGAGTTCCTGAAAATTCTCACATTCAAATGGACAAACGTGTTAATCGACCGGGTGTTAACGTGTGGTGTGGTCTGTCATCGGCCGGTTTGATTGGCCCATTCTACTTTGAAGGTACTATTAACTGGTGATGTGTATCTTCGTGTGCTGCAAACATCGATGTTAGCTATCATCCGAGAGGTGTCTGGAAATTAAAGATTTTACCTAAAACAAGGCGGCTCTCCGCCTCACTACCACAGAGATGTCTGATCCTATTTGGATGAAAATCTACCTAGACGACGAATGGGTCGAAGAGGAGCTGTTGAGTACCCATCACCGTCTCCACATTCTACACCTCATGGCTTCTACCTTGAAATATGAAGTTTATCAACAGAAGCCAGATATTGCGAACGAGTTACGAGAAATCATCGAGGTGTCCTGTGCGGCTGTTACACCGTCGACACTGACACCCGTAGTTCTATCAATAGTTCAGCGACGTCCACGTTGTTTGGCTGCTTTGGATCACTTTGAACACATAAAATGGCCTTATCCTCTTGCAAGAATTGTCGCAGTATGTCATTTTGATCCATTAATAGTGGACCCCTCTGTAGATTCACGTTCCTCATTTAACTCTGAAAGCACATTTACTTATTTAATTTATTTATTAATCCTTTGTACATAATTTGCTCTTGGAAGGCCTTCATAAAAACACTATATGGTCTGTAGAATTAGGCAAGATAAGATTTTCTTAAAAAAAGTATAATTTATAGTCTAACAAGTCAGATATATATATACGCGGGTTGGAACTTTAATAGTGGCAATTATTTATTTACAGCTCGTACAAAATAGATACATGTTTCAAAGTTTTATTGACCTTCAAAGTAGTCACCATGATTATGTATAACCCGTTGCCAGCGATGTTAAAGCCGTAGGATACTCTGAGTAGTACCAGTTGTGTTGACAGTTCGAACGACGCTGTCTATTGCCCGACGAATTTGTACCAGTTCTTAAGCGAATGCCGTGAAGTGTTTCCTTCAGTTTAGAAATTGCGTAGAACTCACGAGGGCTTAAGTCAGGGGACAGCACCTAGCAGCCCCATCAGTCAAACAAATTAGTAACAGCTTGCACTGTACGTTCTTGAGCATTGTCCTGCAAAATGATGGTCAGGTCCTGCAGAAAGTGTCATGACTTCTGTCTCTGTGCTGTTCAGTTTTGGAATACAACATACGACCAGCTTAGAGACAGAAGTGATGACACTTTCTGGAGGACCTGACCATCATTTTGCACGACAGGGTTCAAGCACGCACAGTCCAGCTGTTACTGATTTGTTTGACTGATGGGGCTGCTAAGTGCTATACCACCTACTGTACTCCCCTGACTTAAGCCCTCGTAAGTTCAAATCGTTTTCCAAACTGAAGGAAACACTTCACGGCATTCGCTTCAGAACTGCTACAAATTCGTCGGGCAATAGACAGCGCCGCTCGAACTGTCAACACAACTGGCACTGCTAAGAGTATCGTACGACTTCCACATCTCGGGCAACGGGTTATACATAATGCTGGTGACTACTTTGAAGGTCAGTAAAACTTTGAAAAACTTATGTATTTTGTACCAGCTGTAAATAAATAGTTGCCACTACTGAAGTTCACTCTCGTATTAATTATTTATTTGGCAGTATGATAACTTCACTCCATTGCCAAACGAATTCCTTGTCAAAAAAATTATTTCAGTTTTCTAATATAAGGAGGAGGAGGATATTAGTGTTTAACGTCCCGTCGACAACGAGGTCATTAGAGACGGAGCGTAAGCTCGGGTGAGGGAAGGGTGGGGAAGGAAATCGGCCGTGCCCATTCAAAGGAACCATCCCGGCATTTGCCTGAAGCGATTTAGGGAAATCACGGAGAACCTAAATCAGGATGGCCGGAGACGGGATTGAACCGTCGTCCTCCCGAATGCAAGTCCAGTGTGCTAACCTCTGCGCCGCCTCGCTCGGTCTAATATAAGTAAAGGTACAGGTACAGACGATAGCGTATAGTACTGTCGATATATCGATAGTTTAAATCTGTCGACGACACTACTGACTATCGATTGTACATATCCCTATTTTGTTGTATGACTGAAAATCAGAATACAAGGGCTATCAAAAAGTTCCCTTTCAAAGGCCGTACAGTCCAGAATCGGTATTCCAGGCAGACAAAATCGCAGTGGGCACTGAGGCAATCATCCCACCGACGCATCAGGTTGGAAATACTCGTTTGGTAAAACACCGTGTCCTGCTGTTTGAAGAAGTCCGTAACTGCCTGCTGCACACCTTCGTCCGACATGAATCGTCGACCCAAAAAAGGTCTTTTTTTTAAGGGACCACAGGCGCGACAATCGCATGGGTTGAGATGAGCACTGCAGAGAGCGTACTCGAGGGCCTCCCACTTGAGTTGGCCTTACTTCTGCTTTACGACGTCCGCGATGTGGGAACGTGCGTTTTCACGAAGCACCAGCAGCCCTTGTCATACCATTACACAACGGAGGTTTTTGACAGGCGTTGAAACGTCCCCTTAGAACAATTTATACAAGACTGTGCTTAACCTGACACACAATATTATTTTAGCGGAACGCAATCTGACTATCAAAAATCCCTACAAAGGAATGGCCCTGAGTAACATTAAACTATACCTTTCAAAAATCACTTACCTCACAAAAATCTTCATTACTCGAACTACTGCAAAACAGCGAGCACCACTACTGCCAGCTAAATAAAAGATTCAAACTACGGAAGGCACTAACTACTGATAGTCTTAGCAAATGAAAGATTCTAATAGAGAACAAACAATGTATTTACCTCAATATTCATAATATATACAGCAGTTAATGACATTTTTCAAAACTCCGCCATCTCTCTCCCCACATCCACCACTGCTGGTGGCTCACCTCCAACTGCGCAACGCTACGCGCTGTTCACATCCAGCTATAGCAGTTCATGACAACAATGGCAGACAACAATGCAAACTAGCCACAGACTGCACACAGCACAGCCAGTGATTTTCATACAGAGCGCTACGTAACTTTGCCAATAAGAAAATATAAACAGCCTACTTACAGCGTGATGCCCCGTGCTTCATTCTTCGACGAATGTCTACTGCTCTTTGCCCTTCGGCAAGCAAGAAAAGAATAACAGCACGTTGGTCTTGCTTGGACGCATTTGGTAATAACGTCTCCATAGTTCACGTTTCCGCATCTACCGCACACACGTCGGAAAGACACAAATGCTACACTAATTCCTCGCCTTCGTGTCGATGCTTATATAGCCGCATCAGAATCGAGCTACGTTGCATACACGCTGCAGTGATGCCCGCAGGCGGAAACTTTTTGATCGTCCCTTATATCTGTCAGTTTCACTCACGATAACCAGGTCGTGTGTAATTTCATGTAGTTGGTAGTGGTGGTCCGAACCCCTTGGACCCTCCTTCACCCCCACCCCCTCCTCATCACTGCATCATTGCTCCAGGTACAACGTAATTTTATGTTACCGCCACACAGAAATCACGTGCCCGGGATGGGCGTGTACGTCGCTTCCGGTTAAATGGTTAAATTATTTTACAAGTGAGTGAGTTATGTGCTCAAATTTTTCCTTATTTATGACTGAATGATAATACTTTGCTGTACAAATGGCTTTCCGCATTTCTCTTCCGCTATTAACAATTTAGAACGGGGCGCCATAAATTGCGTTACATTTAAAATTCAAGTAGAAGATTAATATGAATGGGAGATAAATCAAAATTTATTGGGTCCGTATCAGCCGCGGTAGCGCAGGAAGCGGACTTTGGTGGCGCCGTTGTGTGGATGGAGCAATGTCTCGCTAGGAATTTGTTGTTTATTACTAAAGTTAATTCCTGTCTTTTGACTGATTCGATATTTCTTCCCTGTTTTTATTTAGAAATAGGCTCTTTTTGTCAAGCTTTGAAAATTCTAAGGAAATAATTGAGAAACACGAAGGATCTGCAGAAAATATAGAAAATATTTCCATAAAATCTTTATTAACTGACGTTGCTTCTTAAATTTACGAGTCTAAAACGAGCGACATATCTTATATGTAAAGCTGCTACTGAGCGTCGTGTCCATACATAAAAAAATATTTTCACCGCCATTGAATCCAGTTCTCGAATTATTCTTCATGCTACCGTTCACGTTTCTTGTGTCACAGATGGTAGCGAGTACAGACTTCTCCAGGCCGTATTTTGTAAAAGTTGATTATTCATACAACATATAAGGGGCAAACGAGACAGATGAAAAAAAGTTAACTATTCATTATTTCACAAGTAATAAATTTACCCCGTTGTGAAACAAGACAGTCAATGCCTTCACGGAAAAATTGTGCTGATCGTCTGTGGCACCATCATTGTACCCAGATGAGCATCTCTTCGAAGTTAATCGACGGCCACGAATGTCTTCCTTCAAGGCTCCAGAAATATGAAAATCGAGTGGGGAGAGATTGGGACTATGGAGGACGTGTAAGGGCTTCCTAGCGAAACTTCTGCAACATAGTCAAGACAATCTTAGTCACATGTGAGCGGGCATTATCCTACGACAGAATGAATGTTGCCAAGGTTCAAATGGCTCTGAGCACTACGCGACTTAACTTCTGAGGTCATCAGTCGCCTAGAACTCAGAACTAATTAAACCTAACTAACCTAAAGACATCACACACATCCATGCCCGAGGCAGGATTCGAACCTGCGACCGTAGCGGTCGCTCGGCTCCAGACTGTAGCGCCTAGAACCGCTCGGCGTCTCCGGCCGGCTGTTGCCGAGGTTCTTGCGACAACACTGCAGAAATTTCGCCAGGAAGCGCTTAGACATATTCCATACAGTACCGTTCTCTCCTCATGTGATTTCCATATTTTTGGAGCCTTGAAGAGAGATGTTCGTATACGTCTATTTGCTCCGGACGAAGAGATGTACGCCTGAGTACAATAAGTTTACGTAGGCAGACGGAAACATTTTGCCACGGAGGCACTGAATGTCTTGACTCACAGTGGAATAAATGTGTTAACAGTTATGACGATTGCTTTTGAAATAATAAACAGTTTACTTACTTTTCTTCCATCTGTCTCATTTTCATTTCACTGCTTCTTAAATAGTGATAGTCTCTCACAATCTAGACATTCCACAATCAGTTACATCTGTATACAATAACAGCATAAATCAGGCACTGGTACTGTGCATAACTATGCTAAGAAATCTGCTACTGTTCGATTATACTATTGTCGACAAAACACTGGAAGCAGTCTTTTATACATATATGTGTGCTTTTAAAGGTTTGTGGATTGTTTGGAAGAGATCAGGCTGTTTTTACAAAATGAGGGAAAATCGGTGCAATATTCACAGTTAATGGATGTTACGTGGCCTAATCGATGTTTTCACTGCGCATGTGCCAACATTTCAGTGACTAATAGGTAAAGCTTCAAGGAACAAAGAAAACAGCGATTTGGATTTACTCGAAAAGCCAGACCAAGAACAATTTTCTCCGGTAATACAATCTTCAGTTAAAATTACTATGTATTCAGGTGTGACTTCACTGGATAAAATGAGTTTGTCTAAATTTGATTGGTTGAAACTGAAGAAACTGAAATGCACGTGACTGGTTTCCAGCCTAGTTCAATATGTACTCTAAAATTTATCGAAACAAGGCAAGAATTGGAAGTAAACAAATTAGAAAGGCTATTAGACAATATGACCAAAAACACCGACAGTAACACCATGAAACTGTAGTATTCAATTTGAGACTCACATAGCTGTCTAAAGAAGTTAGCGTTTGCTATCCTGACAATGTTTTCATCTGCCTATGCCTTTGAAGCTTACTTTATGAAATGAATGACATTAAAGACTCGCGAAGAAACTGTTTGTGAGATGACTCAAATTAAGCTTTCATTCTGCAAATGGGTAAAATTGTGTACCTAATATATATTATTTAGCATCAAACTTACAACAGCAGAAGTCACACGAATTTCTCATTGATTTGGAAAATGTTTCTTTTATGAGTGCTGAATGAAAGGTCGTGGAAATTTGTGGTGGTCATCGGTCCCTAAGCTTACCCACTACTTAATCTAACTTACACTACGGACAACACACACACACACACACACACACACACACCACACACACACACACACACACACATTCCTCGCGGGAGGACTCGAACCTCCGACGGGGGAAGCCGCCCAGACCGTGACAAGACGCCCTAAGGTCTATTCCCGTTCGCAAATAAACAGTATTAATATGGCAGTGCTTAGTTTAGTGCCACCATGATTCATGATGGTCCCCTGGACATAATAAAAGGCAGGATAACGCTTTTAATGGGCGTGTGATCTCCACAGACGGAAGTGCACGCTCTGGAACATGCTCCCATGCTGGTCAAAACTTTGGTGTGGAGTTCTTGTGGTACACCGCTCAGTTCATCCATCTGCGCGTTTGACAGCTGCTGGAGGGCCGTTGGTGCATGTGGATGTCCTGCAATGGGAACCCTGCAATACGTCTCTACGACGCATTCCGCCCGTGCTCGATGTCAGGGGAAAGGGCAGTCCAGTCAGTTCACCGAATATCCTCCCGTTCCAAGAACTCCTCCACCTGCGATGATCGATGCGGTCACGCGTTGTCATCCGCAAAAATGAAGTCACTGCCGACTGCACCCCTGAGAAGACGCACATGGGCAAAGAGTACAGTGTCACAATAATGTAGACGGGTTAGTGTACCGTGTTCAAAGATCTGGAGGTCAGTACATCCATGTAGCATTATATCTCCCCACACCACAACACCTGGACCACCACAAGAATCATATCTGACAATGTTTCTGGAAGCATTAACTATTCTGACCTCTCACCATATGAGGGTACGTCCAGAATCAGACTGAATCTGCTCTCATCAGAGGAGAGCACTTGACCAGCTCCTAGCTGGTCCAGTCGCTGTGCTCTTGGCACGATCGCAGAGTGTGCCACCGATGTGCTGGTGTCACTGGAACGCGACGCACTGGTCGTTTGGCAAAGAGATCATCTGCATGCTATCGCCGTTCCACTGTGGAGCGTGAAATGTGACTACAATTGCACCAGCTGTTTGTCGTCGGTCATTTCTTACCTGATGCACAATGTAGTGACTACCTGCTGACGTTGACCGTGGTCGATCACTTCCCCTCCTTTGGGCAGCAATACACGTGGTTCAGAACTGTCTCCCTGCACGTGAATCTATTCTGTGAGCAATCCCAAACTCCTGGGCTACGCTCTTCGTCCCTTTCCCTGTTTCCCGGTGATTCTTCGCCATGTGAAGCCATCTTTTGTATACCGCCTGGTAGGCGGCGCGTGGGTCTGCTCCTGGAGGGTAGGCCGAATGTAGGAAGCCAGGAGGAGCAGGTGAGGTAGAACTCTCGGTGCGGCAGTGTGAATTTAAATCACATTTACTTTAGCAAGAAGATGAATACATAACTTTGCACTGAGGAGCACGTAGGTGCGAAGCCCGATGTCTCAAGCTTACAGAAGCTACACAGGCAAAATATGTAGTGGCTCGCACACTATGAAATAGAAACAATGTAGCTTGGTCGTCTACTCGGAATCAGATGGACTGAAACTGGAGCGGCGCTCGTAGAGCTGCACAGCGCCATCTAGAGGGCGCTGTCGTCTGTGTCGGTGTCGTAGTGCCAACCTACGAACTTGCACCTACGCCGTGGCATCGTAGCTATCGATACCACACCATCCAAATGTTGTTTCCGCCCCATGTTCTAAAGAAGAACACCACTTCATTGCACCTTAACTGCTTGTTGGCTGGCTCTGAGCACTATGGGACTCAACTGCTGTGGTCATAAGTCCCCTAGAACTTAGAACTACTTAAACCTAACTAACCTAAGGACAGCACACAACACCCAGCCATCACGAGGCAGAGAAAATCCCTGACCCCGCTGGGAATCGAACCCGGGAACCCGGGCGTGGGAAGCGAGAACGCTACCGCACGACCACGAGATGCGGGTCTGCTTGTTGATATACGCACTGTTTTTCCCCATTCCTTCAATTGTCTCGGGTTGTGGGTTGGTTCAAATGGTTCAAATGGCTCTGAGCACTATGGGACTCAACATCTTAGATCATAAGTCCCCTAGAACTTAGAACTACTTAAGCCCAACTAACTTAAGGACATCACACACACCCATGCCCGAGGCAGGATTCGAACCTGCGACCGTAGCAGTCCCGCGGTTCCGGACTGCAGCGCCAGAACCGCACGGCCACCGCGGCCGGCTCGGGTTGTGGGTCCAGCCCCATTGGGCGCTACAGTCGTAACGCAGAAGTGCCCTTGATAAACTACATTTCGAAAGATAGTTTCTAATGTGTTGAATATATAAGGATAGCAGTTCGTGTGGACTACATTTGGAAGTGAGACATTGCCTTAAAATGCGAAAAATCGCAAAAAAAAAATGCGAAGTGTTCGACAAAGATCGGAAATTCTTTGCTGTTTTCCAGGCTGTATTAAATGGAAGATTGGCAAATGAAGACAGATGTCGTGCAGAAGCAAGATACTAGGGTTAGTCGTAACTTTTTTCTGTCGACTTGAAAAATATAAAGTTACGACCAAGAAACTGGTTACGTTGTTAATCTTTCTGTACAGATTCACCTTGCAATGCGTCACATTTTTCCAGCGATGGATGATGGCGGAAACATTGCCTGTAGAAGTTCAGGAGACAGTTGACCTCGATAATCGTGTCATCTTCATCCTGGAAATCACTGCAATGGT
Source organism: Schistocerca cancellata (assembly GCF_023864275.1). Lineage (NCBI taxonomy): Eukaryota > Metazoa > Arthropoda > Insecta > Orthoptera > Acrididae > Schistocerca > Schistocerca cancellata. Next base: position 159,975,770 of record NC_064632.1, read on the forward strand.
TTCTTCCTCCGAGGGAAGCAGAAGAAGTCACCGGCTGCCATGTTAGAAGAGTATGTGGTGTGAGGAAATCGTGACAGTCCAAATAAGCGGCGCACGCGACCACAGCCTGTGTGAGAATAAGCTATGGCGTTGTAGCGGAGCGCAAACACCCTCTCTGACAGCGTCCCGTAAACTCGTCATGAGATCTCGGTGTTACATTTCTGTGGCGGTCTGTCCCTTGCGAGCCTGATGTGTAAGCAACACACCCGTGACGGTCCCAAAACGGACTTCGCATCACCTTGCCCGATGATGGTTGGGCTTCATCTTCTGCGGCGTTGGTGGATCCATGTGCTGTCACTGTTTGCTTTGTTGCTTTGTCTCGGGTTCGTAGGGAAACAACGAACACTCGTCCATTGTGATAGGCGGCTACAACGATTGCCCTGCTGCCTCGATTTGGTGGGCTTTTTGATTGAGCGTAAGTAGTAGTGGAAACTTGGTCAGCCATGAGCGATTTTCACATTTTTCACTGACGCCTTGACTGTGAATGTCCGTCTTCGCATACCAGGGCCTTTTCGGAGACATTGGCCGCCATTTCGTTCTTCATCATTCAGATATGTTCGACCACACTGGAAAAGTATCTACGCTAGGTAACCGCAGTGTCGCATGATTTTTGTACACTGTTACCGGACATTTCCACAGACTCGGCAAGGGCTGTCGCATAACGTTCTTCCTTTTCAAATGCAAAAGACGTATTACTGTTACAGTTCTCTAACAACACGCTACGCCGCCTTGATTTGGAGCTGGAGCCGGCCGCTGTGGCCGAGCGGTGCTAGGAGCTTCAGTCTGGAACCGCGCAACCGCAACGGTAGCAAATTCGAATCCTGCCTCGTGCATGGATGTGTGTGATTTCCTTAGGTTAGTTAGGTTTAAGCAGTTCTAAGTTCTAGGGGACTGATGACCTCAGATGTTAAGTCCCATAGTGCTCAGAACCATTTTGAACCTTGTTTTGATCCATCCGCTACCGGCATGCAGCTACAGATTTGCGAGTGGATTTCATTGTGTAACAGGACCCGGAAGTGCAGCGAAGCTAAAGCGAAACGGCTCCATGAAAAATGTGCAGAAACCGAAGAAGATTGTGGGAAGGATGTGGTGGTTCTTTTTACTTGTATCTATTGTTGGTATTCGTTTGTTATGTAAAGTTGGAGTTTGTGTTATTCTGTCTGCTTCACAAGTGGAAAATTATTTACGCCATGGACTCAGTTATGGTAGTCCTCGCAGCTAGTTTGCCCGACAAGCTGTTTTTATATTAAAAGACATCACCAACACGCTACATTCCAGATATACAGTTGTATTATAATTAATTTGTGTTACTTTTGAGAAATTGCAATGCTGAGAAGATTCTCGCAATTTCCGTTAAGCGGAGATCAAAGAAACTTACTGAAATCATGCTAAACATTGTTCACTATTGGAAAAAGTGACTAATATCAGTTTCAAAAGAAGAACCGCTAACCAAGAGAAATCTCCAAGATTTACATTTATTTTTAATTATTTTTCAAAATTAACAAATATTAACATACTTATTACGACTCTGGACCGTTATCATTTAGAACAATGGCGTTGACGTCTGCAGCAAGGTTCCCCTATACAATTTGAATAATTGTTAATATATATTACTACCTGAATATAGGATCTGTTGCAGTAAAACATTAGCGACACTTTTAAGTAATATTTGATTATATTTAGACTAAATATTACATGAAACTTACACGTTTCGTGCCTCCTCACAAAATGGCTTCTTACACAACCAAGAAACAAAAGGTAAGTGTCTCCGATCCTTTATCAAAAGGAACAGAGATTACAATAACAATCATAGATCGTATTAGTAGATTACATAGTCTTTTCGATTTTTCTGCGATAATATTTATTTCTTTGCGCCGTCAGTTTTGTTAAATTTGCGAATTCTTCAATATTATTTTTTCACGTTATGTGGCGTACCGCCAAAAGGACTGACGCAACATATAGAAAAGTCAAAACAACCTTCGGTGAAATTAAAAGAAAGAGTGGTAACGTTAAGAGTGCAATGAAGATTTCACAATTAAATGCAGAAGAAAGAGCGGATAAGTGGAAAGAGTACAATGACGGCTGAGAACGTGATAGAAGAAGAAACAAGAATCGATATGGAAGAGACAGGGGAGCCAGTATTAGAATCAGAATTTAAAGCGGCTTTGGAAGACTGAAGAAGAAATGTAGGAACACGCGAGACAACACTGATCCTACGACTTATCTTACAAGATAGGTCAGTAAAAGGCAAACCTACGTTTATAGCTTTTGACAATATTGTATGGAATACTCTCTTTGAAATTCCGAAGGTAATTGGAGTAAAATACAGAGAATGAAACCAGATGGCAGTAATAAGATTCGAGGAACATAAAAGGGAATCGGTGGTTGAGAAGGGAGTGAGACAGGCTTGTACCCTATCCTCGATGTTATTCAATCTGCACATTGAAGGAGCAATAAAGGAAATCCAAGAAAGATATAGAGTATTAATTAAAGTTCAGGGAAAATAAATAAAAACTTTGAGATTTGCAAATGACATTGTACCTCTGTGACAACAGCAAAGGACCTGGAAGAGCAGTTGAACGGAATCGACAGGGTCTTGAAATTAGGATATAAGATGAACATCAACAAGGATAATGGAATGTAGTCGAAGTAATGCGATGCTAACAGAATTAGGTTAGGAAACGAGATACTTAAAGTAGTAGATGAGTTTTGCTATTTTGGCAGATAAATAACTGATAATGGCCGAAGTAAAGAGGATGCAAAGTGTAGAGTGGTAATGGCAAGAAAAGCATTTCTGAAGAAGAGAACTTTGTTAACATCGAATATAGGTTTAAGTATTAGGAAGTCTTTTTTGATAGTGTCTGTCTGGACTGTAGACATGTATGGAAGTGAAACATGGACGATAAACGATTTAGACAAAAAGAGAATAGGAACTTTCGAAATGTGGCGTTAAAGAAAAGTGTTGAGGATTAGTTGGACAGATCACGTAACTAATGAGGAGGTTCTGAATAGAACTGGGGAGACAGGACATTTGTGGCACAACTTAACAAAAAGATGGGATCAGTTGATAAGACACATTCTGAGACATCAAGAGATCACCAGTTTAGTATTGGAGGGAAGTGTGGTGGGTAAAAATCGTAGAGAGAGACCAAGAGATGAATACGGTAAGCAGGTTCAGAAGGATGTAGGTTGCAATAGTTACTCGGAAATGAAGGGTATCGCACAGGAGAAAGTAGAATGGAGAGCTGCATCAAACCAGTCTTCTGATACAAGACCGCAACAAACATCAAGATCAAATTAAGCGGGAGGCATAGATAACGTTCCATCAGAACTTCTAAAATCATTGTGGGAAGGGGCACACAACGACTGGTCGCGTTGGTGTGTAGAATGTATGAGAGTGGCGATATACCATGTGACTTTCGGAAAAATGTCATCCACACAATTACGAAGATTGCAAGAGCTGAAAAGTGCGAAAATCATAGCGCAATAAGATTACAAATCATGCAAGCAAGTTTCTGACAAGAATAATGTACAGAAGAATGGAAAGGGCAGCTGAAGATGTTTTAGATGACGATCAGTTTGCGTTCAGGAAAGGTAAAGGCACCAGAGAGGCATTTCTCACGTTGCGGTTCATAATGGAAGGAAAACTACAGAAGAATTAAGGCACCTTCATAGGTCTAGTTGACCTGGAAAAAGCATTCGACAATGTCAAATAGCGCAAGATGTTCGAAATTCTGAGGAAAATAGGGGTACGATGTAAGAAAACACGGTAATATACGATATGTACAACAGCCAAGAGGGTACAATCGAAGTCAAAGAACGAAGTGCCGGAATTAAAGTGGGTGTAAAACATGGATGCAGTCTTAATGAATTTCTCACTATTAAACACTAACCTACCGTAGGATTCTCAACCACTGGGGTGCGCCCCCTAGGGGGCCTTGATAACACTAAAGAGGAGGGGGCAGGATGAGATTACCAGATTACCGAATGGAAAAAAAGAACTCAAAAATTGATTAATTTACTAAGCAAAATACATTCTGATATAATAAAAATTTAAACTAAACATTTACAGTTATAAATAGCGCTGTATCAGTACTGCGCAGTGCATTTAATAATTAACTGTTCACTGTTAAATTAAAAACAAGTTTGTTAATTATTATTAGTGACTTCCTTTGGCTTGGTATGCAAAGCAAAGTTTTTCGAAAGTGGTTTTAGTATTACGAGAAGACACTGTAAGTTCTTTTTGTACGTTTAGGCCGGCCGGGGTGGCTGAGTGGTTCTAGGCGCTACAGTCTGAAACCGCGCGACCGCTACTGTCGCAGGTTCGAATCCTGCCTCGGGCATGGATGTGTGTGATGTCCTTAGGTTAGTTAGGATTAAGTAGTTCTAAGTTCTAGGCGACTGATGACCTCAGAAGTTAAGTCCCATAGTGCTCAGAGCCATTTGAACCATTTTTTGTACGTTTAGCTCAGTTCTATATTTCATTTTCAAAGCAGCCGACCCACAAAATCATGTTTCACAGACGCAGAATGTTGAAAATGATAATAGCATACGAAATGCTCTTGTTTTGAGTGCAGAAAACTCATCATCCATTCCTGACTAAAATCCAAAGAACGATTTATTACTACATTCTCTTTTGCGTTCACCACTTGCGATGAAGTCTACGAAAACTTCTACTTCAGCAATTCAGAGATCTTCGGAAATATTTTGAAATGGATCCCTAACACACTAGTAACGTGCTATCAACCTTAGCGTCAAAATGCTATGTATACAGGGTGAGGTATATAAAATGGTTTGTTAGAATATTTGGTGAAATACACATCGGATTACAAAAAAGTGGTAATAAACGTTGTTCACCTCGAAGAGGGACGCACACACACACACACACACACACATACACACACACACACACACACACACACACACACATATATATATATATATATATATATATATATATATATATATGGATTCTCCGTGAAAAAATATGTAACTTTTGTATGAAACATTTCTTTCGTTTCATAATACACTCCTGGAAATTGAAATAACAACACCGCGAATTCATTGTCCCAGGAAGGGGAAACTTTATTGACACATTCCTGGGGTCAGATACATCACATGATCACACTGACAGAACCACAGGCACATAGACACAGGCAACAGAGCATGCACAATGTCGGCACTAGTACAGTGTATATCCACCTTTCGCAGCAACGCAGGCTGCTATTCTCCCATGGAGACGATCGTAGAGATGCTGGATGTAGTCCTGTGGAACGGCTTGCCATGCCATTTCCACCTGGCGCCTCAGTTGGACCAGCGTTCGTGCTGGACGTGCAGACCGCGTGAGACGACGCTTCATCCAGTCCCAAACATGCTCAATGGGGGACAGATCCGGAGATCTTGCTGGCCAGGGTAGTTGACTTACACCTTCTAGAGCACGTTGGGTGGCACGGGATACATGCGGACGTGCATTGTCCTGTTGGAACAGCAAGTTCCCTTGCCGGTCTAGGAATGGTAGAACGATGGGTTCGATGACGGTTTGGATGTACCGTGCACTATTCAGTGTCCCCTCGACGATCACCAGTGGTGTACGGCCAGTGTAGGAGATCGCTCCCCACACCATGATGCCGGGTGTTGGCCCTGTGTGCCTCGGTCGTATGCAGTCCTGATTGTGGCGCTCACCTGCACGGCGCCAAACACGCATACGACCATCATTGGCACCAAGGCAGAAGCGACTCTCATCGCTGAAGACGACACGTCTCCATTCGTCCCTCCATTCACGCCTGTCGCGACACCACTGGAGGCGGGCTGCACGATGTTGGGGTGTGAGCGGAAGACGGCCTAACGGTGTGCGGGACCGTAGCCCAGCTTCATGGAGACGGTTGCGAATGGTCCTCGCCGATACCCCAGGAGCTACAGTGTCCCTAATTTGCTGGGAAGTGGCGGTGCGGTCCCCTACGGCACTGCGTAGGATCCTACGGTCTTGGCGTGCATCCGTGCGTCGCTGCGGTCCGGTCCCAGGTCGACGGGCACGTGCACCTTCCGCCGACCACTGGCGACAACATCGATGTACTGTGGAGACCTCACGCCCCACGTGTTGAGCAATTCGGCGGTACGTCCACCCGGCCTCCCGCATGCCCACTATACGCCCTCGCTCAAAGTCCGTCAACTGCACATACGGTTCACGTCCACGCTGTCGCGGCATGCTACCAGTGTTAAAGACTGCGATGGAGCTCCGTTTGCCACGGCAAACTGGCTGACACTGACGGCGGCGGTGCACAGATGCTGCGCAGCTAGCGCCATTCGACGGCCAACACCGCGGTTCCTGGTGTGTCCGCTGTGCCGTGCGTGTGATCATTGCTTGTACAGCCCTCTCGCAGTGTCCGGATCAAGTATGGTGGGTCTGACACACCGGTGTCAATGTGTTCTTTTTTCCATTTCCAGGAGTGTAGATTGTGCTGTAATCAGCACACATGAATATGGGGTGACAACCATTGCAAAACGCTAATATCTCACAAAAATACACATACGATTAGATAAATTAAAGTACATAATCTGACATTTGGGAAAATGCTATCATGTGACACCGTCTACCCTCCCGCAATGCATCCTGAGACTACATTTAGCGTTACCCAGGAGCAACGCCGTGGAAGTAGCAGTAATGTGTTCCCTCCGGGGTTCTTCGTTTTGGTGAGTCCCCTTGCCTCTCACTAACTCGGGATGTTTGATTACTGTGAGTCCCCTTGCCTCTCGCAAGTGTTTCAGTGCAACAAATCTTCGAAATGTTGACCATTGTTTCCACTGCACATTGCAACTCTGTGTCTGAATGACAATCCGTCATGTATTAGTATCTCTGTGCTAATGTTTGCACATTCATTGCGAATTCGCTGCCGCGTATCTTCGGGGGTTGTTGGTACATCCATGTAAACTCTCTCTTTTAGCCATCCCCACAGGAAAAAATCGGCAGAAGTCAAATCGGGTGAACTTGCAGACCACGTTTGAGGACCTCGTCGTCCACTCCATCGACCCGGATGGTTTCAGTTCAAAACTTCTCGAACTAGTCGTGAATAACGCGCTAGGCATCCATCGTGTTGAAAGCACATATCCAGCCTCTTTTGAAGTGGAACATCGTCCATTATGCACAATGTCGCTGACCATCAGATCACCTTCTGTGAAGCATGGGCCAATTAGCAGCGTACCTAAAATACCACACCAAACGTTGATACTCCATGGGCGTTGATGTTAAACTTGCCTTACTCATGCGGATTCTCCACTGACCCATAATGCATGTTATGTTGAGTCACTTAACCACGATTTGTAAAATTTAATTCAACGGAGAAAAATATCTGTGAGATGAAATTTTCATTGATTGCCAGTTTGTATCCAGTTTGTAAGTAGTCTGTATGTTGGCAGTGCTGTAGACTGTGTTAATATCGCTGACAGCGCTCTGTGCCCTCGGCAAGAGATTCTGTGGTTGGACGGACTAGTCGTTAGCGAGTGGATAGATAAGTGTACGAACATGTTTTTTCTTAGTGGAGACTCTGTGGTGGTAGGACATGCATTGTAAAGTGAGACGTAAGAAAATCCAAAATGAGGATTGATGTTGGTGGTAATGGTTGGGTTGTGGAATTATTGACAACTATATAATTTTTGGAACTGGATGTCACATGAATAAGATAAAAATTTCTAAATACATTGTTTGCTCTTCAACAAAATCTTTCTTTTGCTAACCATGTGCATCCTAGTAGCCAGAGTCTATAGTAGTTAGAATCTTTTTATTTAGCTGGCTGTAGTTGCTGCTTTCTGTAACTGCTGCTTTTCGTGTTATGAAGATTTTCTGTGAGGTAACTGACTTATAAAAAAATGGGGGTTCGTGATAGAAATGAGTTAGGCAAGTAACAGAGTTGGAAGTAGTTTCATATTTCTTTAAATTCATATTTTTTGGATTTTTATTACTGTCAGGGTTTCTTGCAATTCAGGGCAATTCTTTTGTGTTAATTGTTGGAAGACATGTTGTCACTGTACAGCAGTCAGATTGCGTTGGGCTTGTACACTACCCTCCATAAGTTTGGAAGCACCTAGTGATTATAGACAATGGAAAGGAAATAGAGTATAAAAATGCATTTGATTGTTTTCCAAGTGTTTATTAAGCTCAAATAATACACAGGAAGATGCAACAATTAAATTTTCGATTCCTCAGAATAGCCACCCTTTGCTTTCATCACTGCCTTGCACACTCTTGGCATGCGCTGCGTCAGTTTTGCCAAGGTTTCAGTTGGAATTAATTTCCATTCTGGTGCAGGACCTCCCACAATTGTGACCCACTCATGATTTCCCGTTTTCCGGATCCTCCTGTCCAATTCATCCCATAGCAGCTCGATTGGGTTACAATCAGGGGATTGGGGCGGCCATTCCATGTTTTTCAATATTTTACGAATCTCTAGAGGCTTCACATAGTTCTGACACAAGCGAGACCTTGTAAGTAGGCTGTTTATGTTTTCTTTATGTAAGTTTGATGTTTATGTTTTCTTATTGGCAACGTTACGTAGCGCTCTCTGTATGAAAATCACTGGCTGTGCTGTGTGCAGTATGTGGCTAGTTTGCATTGTTGCCTGCCATTGTTGTCATGAACTGCTATAGCTGGATGTGAACAGCAGATAGCGTTGGGCAGTTGGAGGTGAGCCGCCAGCAGTGGCGGATGTGAGGAGAGAGATGGCGGAGTTTTGATAATCTGTAAGACTGAATGTCAATTATGAATATTAAGGTAAATACATTGTTTGTTCTCTACTAATATCTTTCATTTGCTAACTATCCCTATCAGTAGTTAGTACCTTCAGTGGTTTGAATCTTTTATTTAGCTGGCAATAGTGGCGCTCGCTGTTTTGCAGTAGCTTGAGTAGCGAAGATTTTTGTGAGGTAAGTGATTTGTAAAAGGTATAGGTTAAAGTTAGTCAGGGCCATTGTTTTGTAGGGGTTATTGAAAGTCAGATTGCGTTGCGCTAAATAATATTGTGTGTCAGGTTAAGCACAGGCTTGTATAATTGTTCTAAGTGGACGTTTCACATGTAAAATTGTTCAAAGGGGACGTTTCATATGTCGACCCTTAGCCTAGGATACCTCACTGGAATCTTCTGATTTTTTCTTGTAGTTTGTGTAATTAGTGTAGATTTTGTTTATTGCTAGTGCGTAATTGTAGAGAGAACCTCCTTCGTAGTTGCAGTCTTTCATTGTTGTACTGTAAAACAGTTGTGGCATGCATGTAGATTTGCACCAAGTATTTCGCAGCTGCAATTAACTAGATATTATTTTCAGTGCTATGTTAATGTGTTCTCCTATTTTTGCTCTTCAAATTGTGTTTTTCTGTGTTATCGTGTGAAATATTGTCACAATAATGGCGTGTGAAAAACGTAACACTCGGCTCCAAAGTAAACTGAGAAACGACAGTGAAGACGAAAGCAATGTGTTAGCGCCACTGTGTAATGAGTTAACTAATGTTCAAAGTAGTAATTTGGTAACTGTGCATAGGGAAATGGAGCGGACGTCAAACAATGGCGTAGACAGTCAAACAGGTAGTGAACAGGGAAGCATTATCGATCGGTCGGTCGGCAACAGCTCGCCTCAGGAATCCGAAATGATAGGACACAATATTGCAAATACTGTAGATTCAGGTTTTGCGTCCTCACCGTTTTCTCAAATAAGTCAAGACACATTTTCAGCTTGTCAAAATGTGAATGTTGCCGGCGCAAATGCACTGCCGAAAAGAGTAGAGGAACAGATTCCAGACACTAATGCATTGTTATTACAACTAATGCAACAAATGGAACAAAATCAGAGACAGATGGGACAAAATCTTCAAAAGTTAGACACAATGGAACAAAATCTTAAAAAGTTAGACACAGTGGAACAAAATCTTAAAAAGTTAGACACAGTGGAACAAAATCTTAAAAAGTTAGACACAGTGGAACAAAATCTTAAAAAGTTAGACACAGTGGAACAAAATCTTAAAAAGTTAGACACAGTGGAACAAAATCTTCAAAAGTTAGACACAATGGAACAAAATCTTCGGAAGTTAGACACCACACTTGAACAAACACGTGAAGATCTAACTACTGAGTTACATAACATTGAATCGAAGTGCCAAAAAGTCTGTAATGACGTAAAAACACAAATTTGTGAGCATTTTCAGCCTATTTTTTCGCGGCATGAAAATGCATTACAGAATCACGAAGCAGCCATAAAAGAGCTGCAAACTATTGTTCATGAAAATCATGAGACCTTGCAAGCTAAAATGGACTCAGTTGCATCTACCGATTCGGTTACGCAACTTGCAAAAACTCAGGAAAACTTAAAGGACACAGTAGAAAGACACATGGGGGAAATTAGTTCATTATCAGAGAAAGTAGCCGAACTTTCGGATCAGGTCACTAACTTATCTACAAAGGTAGATGATGATCTGAATGACACAAGACCCGTAGCCTTCACTGACACAGAAGAGTATGAACAAATTAGAAAATTCAAACAAAATCAAAATCAAATCAACACACAGTACAAAAGAGAAATGCGGGAATTACAAGATCAGCTGACACAGGTAATACAAGAATTACATATTTCAGAGGATACTCGCGCTCCAACACGGGAAGAGGAACTTAGAAATACGGAAAAGCCACAAAATAATAGCACAGGGCATTTCGGTAATTATGAAAGAAATTGGCAAGGTACACCGAATTTTGAGATGGAACCGCCGAAACGACGTGACAATGACCGACATGCTACTCGCCGACACGATGATTTTGACTATAAGCTGTTCATTACTACATGTAAATTCAAAACATTTAAGAATTCTGGCAACGACATTCATCCACAAGCATGGCTCCATCAATTCTCTCATTGTTTCCCTCCCAACTGGTCATTGGAGCACAGGTTAGAATTTATCTGTGGCTACTTAGAGAATGAACCAGCTGTAAGAATGCGATCGGTCATTCACGATTGCCACAGTGAAGGAGAATTTTACCATGCCTTCCTCTCAGCATATTGGTCTCAAGCCACACAAGATCGCGTAAAACATAGCATCATGATGATGAAACACTTTGAACAATCTGAATTTTCCAGTCTTGTCAAATATTTTGAAGACATGTTGCACAAGAATCAGTACCTATCAAACCCATACAGCCCCTCAGAACTCATCCGCATTTGCTTAATCAAACTGCCTGAACATTTACGACATATTATTTTGGCAGGACGTTGCAAAGACGACATTGAAGCTTTTCAGGGATTGTTACAAGAACTGGAAATTGACACAGACAGTCGCGGGATGCGAAAACAGGAAAACAATCACTACAGGTCACATCCGTCTCAATTCCGTGACGGCAGAAACAATAAATGGCCACGACAAACCTATTCTTACAACGTAAATCGTGACCAAAACAGACACCACCCATATGACAACCACTGGCAGAGTAATAGTTACAGGGAAAGATCACCTTTCCGCGGTAATGACTATCACAGAGACAATCAGAGAAACAGACAATATGGGAACCAATATAACTATTATCAAGGGAGACAGAATAACTTTAGACGCAACGGTCCAGCACGCAGTGACGACTCAGGCAGAAATTCTCCACCACATGACCGACAAGAAAGAAACTATCGAACCTACCGACATGACGACAGACGATATGATCATAACGACAGACCTGAATTGCATCAGAACTGGCGAGTTTTAAACAGAGCTGGGCCCTCTCGGCAAGGCGAATTTGTGGAAGTTAGGCCTCCTAATCCCAGTAACGGCGCGCGCCAACAAAGAAACAGACAATGACTCGCACCGCAGGCAGCTGCGTGCGCCGGCTGGCTCCGAGAAAAATAACATTGACGCTAACCTTGAGCAAAATTCCCGTATTCTTTACCGACGTATACCACATGTTAATTGCGTTAAAGTTGAAACTCTGCGTACTAGGAAGAGTAAAGGTTTACACCACATTTCTCATGTAAAACCATTTATTGACAGATAATCTGCTTTTTAACTTAGTCTTTGCAATTTTCACTTCACGCTACTTGTACTATTTGTCACACTGAGAAACTGTTAACATGCAACTATGTTTTAAAGCTAACTAACCATCCAGTCAAGAACATAGGTAACTTAGACAAGTAATTGAGAATGCATTGTTATTGCGAACAGACGACACAGTGTTGTTATTTATACATTCCTCCTTGTTAGTTGCACGATTACGTAACGAATATACGGCTTACATACTTAGAACATATACCAGCACTGCTAATGAGATTTTCATGCAACATTTTGGTTTGCTTACGAGTGGATTCTGGATTTGAGGTGCTTTCTGTGAGATTAAAGATGACTTAGTATTTGGTTTCTTTGACAGCTACACGGTTATATTACGACACTACTAATGTGTGACACAATTTACATTGTTGCTTTTGCGGTGTTTCTGTTTTATATCTGCACAGTTTTTCTGTATTATTCTGGAACGTAAAACATGTTTTAGTAGTAACTTTTATGGTATAGCTACAAGGAGACAACCTTTTCTGTAGCACAACAATACGTTACAGCACAGTACTTTCTTCATCACGGCAATAAGCGTAATAAGTATGATATCGATACGCAAAGCATTTCACTTTTGTTTATCATGAGGTAAGTACATTGACTTCTGCAGAACTTAGCTTTCGGAGGACAATAACTACGACACTTCCCAGAGATTATCTTACAGCAAGACGCATATTTAGCGCTACAGGACACGTACTTGAGTGATTAATTTTGTACTTAAAACATTTATTTTTTAAGAGTTTTGAATTACAAAGAAAGTTTTCGTGATACATTTCATTTCATTGCTGTAAGCTGTAATACCTGAGGATACAATTACAATAATCCTCAGGGGGGTACACGCCTACTTTGTGTACCATGTGTTTGGCAAGCACAAGGAGCCCTAGCTAATATGGTATTTGCTTATACAATTTAACACATCGGTACCATATTTCTCTAACACATAAATTACACACCTATCTGATCATTTAACAGAGAAACAAACATCCTTTTACTACGTCAGTGACACATGTTTACGCCATTACAGAGTTGGATTACTTCACACTTAAGAAATTGTACTTTGTCTGTACTTTGTGCACTGTTCATATTTTTTTTTGGAACCATTGTGATACTATGAAAGCTTTGAATGATGTATTTGGTGTGAGATCATGATTTTTAAAGTACGTTTGAGGTAGATGACACTACTGAAATGAGCAGAGAATTTTCTTTAGATTTTGAAACAATTGCAGAAAGCTACGACGTTTTTGAGATTTGACTGAGGTGTTATGGTGTTATTTTTACGATGACTATGTGTATTATGCTGTTGCGGTATGTTTATGATCAATAAGCTGATGCTATATGAGTTATTTGAGTATGCTATGTATCTGTTATGATGAAATATTGAAGAAGTGTCGACGAATAAGGTAAGGAATAATGAGTAGTGGTTAGGGACTCTGGTTTGTGAAAAAGGTTGTTGGAAACCAAGAATCGTACTTTAAGAGTTATGAAATGTATGTAAATGCGTGAATGTATTACAATGCCGACGAAAATTTTTTGGACTCTGTTATGTCAATTGGATTTTGTCTCTACAGATTTGTAACGCAAATTCTTGACCTGTGAAATATTTTTATATGAGACTGTCACTGTAGCGGAAACTGCTGTCGTAAATATTTCCGTAAGAAAGTTAAGTGACCACCTGCACATAATGCGACGTGGGCACCCAGGTGTGTCAGACACCTGGAGAACAAGCCTTTTCAGACGCTCAGGTAGAAAAGAAAGCCATTAGGGTGTGCCAGAGGCACAGGTGGAAGAGAAGGACAAAGAGAGGCCTATACCCCTGTTTATGACATTCCTTTGTAGAGGGCATTGCTAATGCGACACGCTCGTTACTTGAAAACATATGATTTTTGTAATGCGTTGTGGGCACACAGCTGTGTCAAACACCTGGAGAACAAGCCATTTGGGTGTGCCTTTCATCACTAATGCGACACCCTCGTTACTTAAAAATTTATGATATTTACTGAAATGCCTAACAAAATGACAAGAAATATTTTTACATCTGCACACCTGATTATGACAAGTGTCTTTCTACGAGAGTTGAGAGCCATTAACTTATGAAATGAAATGTCACATGACTACTGAATGATATTTTTATGCTTTGGTTTGTGTAATTGCTTATTTCATTTGATATCTGGTTTCCAGCTGTGTTGCAGCATTGCTTTTATAAAATGAGATGCATTTGCTAATGTGAACTCTTTCTGTCAACAGATCTATTAAATGATAATTTTGTAATCCACATTCTTTAAAAAAGGAGCACTTGGAAAGGAAAGAACAATAAGAAGTTACTAGTAACAGTAACACTTAATTTTCTTTTCAGGTACATGGTAATATTTTTTTACAATCAGTTGTTATGGTGCACCACTTTAATTACATAGACATTAAGATGTGAATATGCATTTCCCTTGTCTGCATTGTTGTTTCCTGTAATATTTTTTCTGCTTGAGCTATGTCATGTTTAGGTATAAGTTGCTGCTGTTTGTCAGGCATAGTGTTACTGAATTTGACTTTGTGTTACTCTTCTAAGCTAGTTTTTCTTGTTTCCTGCATTGCCTTATATTAGTTGTAATATTGCACTTGCTTTGCTAATTTATGCTGCTTGCTTTGCCATTTCTATATTTTGTCATTGATGTTTGTGTTGATTTGTTGTGATGCTGCATTGCCTCGTCCCTTGGTATATATATCTGAGCTCAGTAGATTTAAGTTAGCTTAAGAGGGGGTAGACTATATAAGAAACTGAGTATGGAGAATAGGTAAAGAATGCATTGCGAAGAAAGATTTGGGCCCCAATGAGTATTGTACAATCAGAAATAATTATTTTGAAAGAAATATGAATAGAATACAGGAATGAGGTATAGGTAGGATTTTCTTGGAAATAAATGATGAGGTAAGCAATGTGTGAACATATAAATACAGAAAGCATGCTTAGATAGGATTTTTTGGTGGAAGCAAAGGTTGAAATAAGACGAACGATCTATGGAATGAAGGGAGATCTCCAAGCAAAATACTGCAGTAAAACAAACCCTGTCCTTTCCTCTTTGCTGCTTTTTCCCAATATGTAATTGTGTGGTGTCCTTTTTTTTGGTGTTATTCCGCTATGTGTTTGTGTACCCTTGTGTATTTGTGTTTTTCCTGTCTTTATGTGTTTAGCTGATGAGAGCTATGTTGTAGAATTTTTCTAATACTCTGTTATTTTCTTTGTAAAGATGCTTAGACATTATTTATTCTGTGTTGTTTTAATGCTCATGTGTGAAGTTGAATTTTTAAGAGTGATTCTGATCTTTTATGTATGTACTCATGTCATCATTTCTGTAACACTGATGTATATGTTTATTTCTATTGTTTTGTAAAGCCTGCACTACAAATATTATCTGTATTGTTATGTTTTTAATGATGTATTTTGTATCTTTGTAATTGTATTCTTATGTTATATAATCGTAATTGACACCAGTTCATCATGTTATTAACTTGTAAGCATTCATTTCACTGCACACTTTTCTGTTGGTCATAGTATATGGACAATATGTGAGAAGTAGGGACTGTTAGTGTTTGCACATGTGTTAATAATTCAGCAAGGGACTGGATAACAGCATTGCTGGTTCTAAGGACAGTTCCACAAACTTTGTGAGTGCACAAGTGGGGGTATATGGACTTGCTATCTTCTCTGCAAGACTCTTCGATGGTGATTGTGCACCTGCACAGTCGCAACAGATGGCTGCTGGCCATCTCTACAAGGACTACAGTGGGTCTGCATCTCTGATGACCCACCAATACCATTATTTCTACAAGGACTGCAGTGGGTCTGCATCTCTGATGACCCACCAATACCATTATTTCTACAAGGACTACAGTGGGTCTGCATCTCTGGTGGCCCATCAATACCATACTCTCTACCAGGACTGGAGTGGGTCTGCTCAGTGATGACCTACCTACCAATATTCGTCAGAACTTAGAATGACTCTGCTGTGGGTTTGCTCCATTGTGGCCCATTACCTGTCAGCATTTCAAGAGTCAGCACTGTCTTTCCGTTGGAAGGACAACACTACTTCTTCAAGACTGCATGGAAATCCACTACTTCTATGTGCAATTTCTTTTACTAATGAGACTTTGTGAAAAACAAAAACTGTAATTACTATTATGATGAACAATCTGGACTGTCTTTATGGACTGTGAGAAAATTTTAGCTGTTGACCAACATTGTATAAATAAGTGTGTGCATTTTATATCTTTGTTACTGTAATTGTGAAAAATTTTTGTCAAATCTGTATTGGCCAGTGCCCAACACCATTTGTAAAAATTTTTGTGGGGAGCATGGGGGCTATGTAAGTAGGCTGTTTATGTTTTCTTTATGTAAGTTTGATGTTTATGTTTTCTTATTGGCAACGTTACGTAGCGCTCTCTGTATGAAAATCACTGGCTGTGCTGTGTGCAGTATGTGGCTAGTTTGCATTGTTGCCTGCCATTGTTGTCATGAACTGCTATAGCTGGATGTGAACAGCAGATAGCGTTGGGCAGTTGGAGGTGAGCCGCCAGCAGTGGCGGATGTGAGGAGAGAGATGGCGGAGTTTTGATAATCTGTAAGACTGAATGTCAATTATGAATATTAAGGTAAATACATTGTTTGTTCTCTACTAATATCTTTCATTTGCTAACTATCCCTATCAGTAGTTAGTACCTTCAGTGGTTTGAATCTTTTATTTAGCTGGCAATAGTGGCGCTCGCTGTTTTGCAGTAGCTTGAGTAGCGAAGATTTTTGTGAGGTAAGTGATTTGTAAAAGGTATAGGTTAAAGTTAGTCAGGGCCATTGTTTTGTAGGGGTTATTGAAAGTCAGATTGCGTTGCGCTAAATAATATTGTGTGTCAGGTTAAGCACAGGCTTGTATAATTGTTCTAAGTGGACGTTTCACATGTAAAATTGTTCAAAGGGGACGTTTCAACCTATGTTTCGGGTCGTTGTGTTGCTGCAAGACAAACCCTTTCCCAGTCAGACCCAAACCAGATGTCTTAGCATGTCGCTGGAGAATGGCATAATAATCCTTTTGGTTCATTTTTCCATCTATTTTCATCAAATCTTGGACTTTATTCCCTACAAAGGATCCCCATACCATCACAGAAACCCCTCCATGCTTTACAGTTAGAATTACTTACTGAGGATTCAAGCGTTCAGGGGATAATCGGCGTACAAATTGACGGCGTTTGCTTCCAAATATTTCGAACTTGGATTCATCATTGACTAAGACTCTTTCCCAATCCCCCGCTGTCCAATGTTGGTGTGTCTTAGCCCACTGAAGCCTTTTCTTCTTGTTAACAGGGCCCAACAGTGGTTTCCTTGTTCCTACATAACCTCAGAGGTTGTTCTCTGCCAGCCGTCGTCTCACTATTGGCTTACTCACCGGTGTATCCCTCGTTGCGTTTAGTTCAGCTGTCAATTCACGGACAGTTTTTAATCTGTTATGTTTACTGGTCACTACCAAATATTTTTCCTGGCGTTCTGGTATTTTACTGGGTGCTCCTGAGCGAGGACGATCTCCATAGGAGCCTGTTTCTCGATGCCGGTGTATGGTTTTGACAACTCCGCTGATGGAAATCATCTGTTTCTTTACTATTTCTCGGACATTGTTGTCTTCTTGGTGCAAACTGATTATCATTACCCGTGATTCATGAGGAATCTGGCACTTTGGGGCCATTTTCAATTACTTTCGCGGCGTGTTATACCTTTATGCAAACGCAATTACAAGTAAACAGAAATGTAAACAACGTACCTCTACATAGCCATGCGGTCTACTCGCGCCACGTGAGTGTTTAGTTGAACTGCTTGGACAGGTAACGTCGGTTTACATAAAATGGAGCAATACTAGTAAGTTCCAATATGTATGTATATGTACAATAATGAAGTGTACAATACTGTAAGTGTCATTATTAACCGTTATTTCGGCTTGCTATTCCGTATTCTAACCAATAACTCACATAGATCACTTCCATCTTGCTCCCTTGTAATACGCAGCATGGTGATCCAAACTTATGGAGGTTCAAATGGGGCAAATGTCTCTGACTACTATGGAACTTAAAAGCTGAGATCATCAGGCCCCTAGAACTTAGAACTACTTAAACCTAACTAACCTAAGGACATCACACACATCTATGCCACAGGCAGGATTCTAACCTGCGACCATAGCAGTCGTGCGGTTCAGGAATGAAGCGCCTAGAACCGCGCGGCCACAGTGGCCGGCCCTTTTGGAGGGCAGTGTATATTGTGGGTAATAAATGAATAGGTTAAGCTTGAGTTGTCTTTGTCAGGGAAAATTCTGTAGGTCAGTGTTCAAATGATAGAAGTAATTAAAGACATAGTTTCAAGTTGCAGAAATTCAGGCAATTGTGAAAATCGTCACCATGCAGTTCTCGATGCAGCGATAACTGAAATGGGTGCCATATGTGTGCATGCGGTATGCGTGGAACACTTCTTTGCGAAATTCCTGGATCTCACGCTGTTTGCCGGCCGCGGTGGTCTCGCGGTTCTAGGCGCTCAGTCCGGAACCGCGCGACTGCTACGGTCGCAGGTTCGAATCCTGCCTCGGGCATGGATGTGTGTGATGTCCTTAGGTTAGTTAGGTTTAAGTAGTTCTAAGTTCTAGGGGACTGATGACCACAGATGTTAAGTCCCATAGTACTCAGAGCCATTTGAACAATTTTTTCACGCTGTTTGCCGAGAACTAACGTGAGGATCTGCAGCAACCACAGCTAAAACATTCACTGTGTTATTTTCGTTTGTCACAGGCCACGGCAGGATTCTTTCTCTAGGTTTAGCAATTCCCGTTTCAGTAAACAGGTGGACAATACTGCGAAATGTCGTCGCAGACGGAACATTCCTATCGGGGACCAGAGTAGCACACCTTCGACCAGCTTCGTCAACATTTCTATAAGCCTCAAAGTACGCGGCAATGATATCGACCCTCTCTGCAGCCGTTAACATGGTGGAACCATTGCGACGAGATGTACAGTCCGAATCATTGAAGTAACATGCACAGTCTGACCGGGGACTGAGCGCATGACCACGGTCTGTGCTTCATTCGATTGTGGGACGTGTCACACGCTGCTGTTGTTGTTGTTGTTGTTGTTGTCTTCAGTCCTGAGACTGGTTTGATGCAGGTCTCCATGATCTCTATCCTGTGCAAGCTTCTTCAGCTCCCAGTATTTACTGCAACCTACATCCTTCTGAATCTGCTTAGAGTATTCAGCTCTTGGTCTCCCTCTACGATTTTTACCCTCCACGCTGAGTTCCAATGCTAAATTTGTGACTCCTTGATGCCTCAGAACATGTCCTACCAACCGGTCTCCTCTTCTTCTCAAGTTGTGCCACAAACTTCTCTTTCCCCAATTCTATTCAATACCTCCTCATTAGTTACGTGATCAACCCATCTAATCTTCAGCATTTTTCTGTAGCACCACATTTCGAAACCCTTTATTCTCTTCTTGTCCGAACTATTTATTGTCCATGTTTCACTTGCATACATGGCTACACTCCATACAAATACATTCAGAAAAGACTTCCTTAGAGCCCGCATCTCGTGGTCGTGCGGTAGCGTTCTCGCTTCCCACGCCCGGGTTCCCGGGTTCGATTCCCGGCGGGGTCAGGGATTTTCTCTGCCTCGTGATGGCTGGGTGTTGTGTGCTGTCCTTAGGTTAGTTAGGTTTAAGTAGTTCTAAGTTCTAGGGGACTGATGACCATAGATGTTAAGTCCCATAGTGCTCAGAGCCATTTGAACCACTTCCTTACACTGAAATCTATACTCGATGTTAACAAATTTCTCTCCTTCAGAAACGCTTTCCTTGTCATTGCCAGTCTACATTTTATATCCTCTCTTCTTCGACCATCATGTTATTTTGCTCCCCAAATAGCAAAACTCCTTTAGTACTTTAAGTGTCTCATTTCGCAACCTAGTTCCCTCAGCATCACCCGACTTAATTCGACTACATTCCATTATCCTCGTTTTGCTTTTCTTGATGTTCATCTTATAACCTCCTTTCAAGACAGTGTCCATTCCGTTCAACTGCTCTTCCAAGTCCTTTGCTGTCTCTGACAAAACTACAATGTCATCGGCGAACCGCAACGGTTTTATTTCTTCTCCATGGACTTTAATACCTACTCTGAATTTTTCTTTTGTTTCCTTCACTGCTTGCTCAATATACAGATTGAATAACATCGGGGACAGTCTACAACCCTGTCTCACTCCCTTCCCAACGGCTGCTTCCCTTTCGTGGCCCTCGACTCATATTACTGCCATCTGGTTTCTGTACAAATTGTAAATAGCCTTTCGCTCCCTGTATTTTACCCCTGCCACCTTTAGAATTTGGAAGAGAGTATTCCAGTCAACATTGTCAAAAGCTTTCTCTAAGTCTACAAATACTAGAAATGTAGGTTTACCTTTCCTTAATCTATTTTCTAAGATAAGTCGTAGGGTCAGTATTGCCTCACGTGTTCCAGCATTTCTGCGGAATCCAAACGGATCTTCCCCGAGGTCGGCTTCTACCAGTTTTTCCATTCGTCTGTCAAGAATTCGCGTTAGAATTTTGCTGCTGTGACTTATTAAACTGATAGTTCGGTAATTTTCACATCTGTCAACACCTACTTTCTTTGGGATTGGAATTATTATATTCTTCTTGAAGTCTGAGGGTATTTCGCTTGTCTCATACATCTTGCTCACTAGATGGTAGAGTTTTGACAGGACTGGCTCTCCCAAGGCCGTCAGTAGTTCCAATGGAATGTTGTCTACTCCCGGGGCCTTGTTTCGACTCAGGTTTTTCAGTGCTCTGTCAAACTCTTCACGCAGTATCGTATCTCCCATTTCATCTTCATCTACAACCTCTTCCATTTCCATAATATTGTCCTCAAGTATATCGCCCTTGTATAGACCCTCTGTATACTCCTTCCACCCTTCTGCTTTCCTTTCTTTGCTTAGAACTGGGTTTCCATCTGAGCTCTTGATATTCATACAAGTGGCTCTCTTTTCTCCAAAGGTCTCTTTAATTTTCCTGTAGGCAGTATCTATCTTACCTCCTAGTGAGATAAGCCTCTACATCCTTACATTTGTCCTCTAGCCATCCCTGCTTAGCCATTTTGCACTTCCTGTCGATATCATTTTTGAGACGTTTGTATTCCATTTTACCTGCTTCATTTACTGCGTTTTTATATTTTCTCCTTTCGTCAATTAAATTCAATATTTCTTCTGTTACCCAATGATTTCTACTAGTCCTCGTATTTTTACCTAGTTGATCCTCTGCTGCCTTCACTACTTCATCCACAGAGCTATCCATTATTCTTCTACTGTATTTCTTTCCCCCAGTCCTGTCAATTGTTCCCTTATGCTCTCCCTGAAGCTCTGTACAACCTCTGGTTCTTTCAGTTTATCCAGGTCCCATCTCCTTAAATTCCCACCTTTTTGCAGTTTCTTCAGTTTTAATCTACAGTTCATAACCAGCAGATTGTGGTCAGAGTCCACATCTGCCCCTGGATATGTCTTACAATTTAAAACCTGGTTCCTAAATCTCTGTCTTACCATTATATAATATATCTGATACCTTCTAATATCTCCAGGGTTCTTCGACGTATACAACCTTCTTTTATGATTCTTGAACCACGTGTTAGCTATGATTAAGTTATGCTCTGTGCAAAATTCTACCAGACGGCTTCCTCTTTCATTTCTCTCCCCCAATCCATATTCACCCACTATGTTTCCTTCTCTCCCTTTCCCTACTCTCGAATTCCAGTTACCCATGGCTATTAAATTGTCTCCCTTCACTACCTCAATAATTTCTTTTATCTCATCATACATTTCATCAATTTCTTCATCATCTGCAGAGATAGTTGGCATATAAACTTGTACTACTGTAGTAGGCATGGGCTTCGTGTCTATTTTGGCCACAATAATGCGTTAACTATGCTGTTGGTAGTAGCTTTCCCGCACTCCTATTTTTTTAATCATTATTAATCCTACTCCTGCATTACCCCTATTTGATTTTGTATTTATAACCCTGTATTCACCTGACCAAAAGTCTTGTTCCTCCTGACACCGAACTTCACTAATTCCCACTATATCTAACTTCAACCTATCCATTTCCCTTTTTAAATTTTCTAACCTACCTGCCCGATTAAGGGATCTGACACTCCACACTCCGATCCGTAGAACGCCGGTTTTCTTTCTCCTGATAACGACGTCCTCTTGAGTAGTCCCCGCCCGGAGACCCGAATGGGGCACTATTTTACCTTCGGAATATTTTACCCAAGAGGACGCCATCATCATTTAACCATACAGTGAAGCTGCATGCCCTCGGGAAAAATTACGGCTGTAGTTTCCCCTTGCTTTCGGCCGTTCGCAGTACCAGCACAGCAAGGCCGTTTTGGTTAGTGTTGCAAGGCCAGATCAGTCAATCATCCAGACTGTTGCCCCTGCAACTACTGAAAAGGCTGCTGCCCCTCTTCAGGAACCACACGTTTGTCTGGCCTCTCAACAGATACCCCTCCGTTGTGGTTGCACCTACGGTACGGCCATCTGTATCGCTGAGGCACGCAAGCCTTCCCACCAACGGCAAGGTCCATGGTTCATGGGGGTAGGTGTCACACGATAGCGTTATCAAAAAGATCAAAAAAGTACTTCGACTGTCTTGACCGGATGTGTATTTGTTTGAGATAGTACCGTTTTGCAACAGCTGACACCTCATTTCCATGTTTGCGATTACAACGCCATCTATCATGAAACGAAAGAAATGTTTCATGCAAAATTTAGATATTTTTTCGCGGAGAATCCAAATCTGCAGTAAAAAATAAGAGTTCTTATTTGAGATTTCAAAGTCACCCCCTCTCCTGCCCCCGGGGATCGTGCAAGGGGGTCGAGCGTTATGTTAATGGGTGTCCTTCCTCGAGGTGAACAAAGTTTATTACCACTTTTTTTAATCCGATCTATATTTCGCCAAATATTCCGGCAAACAGTTTTAAATACCTCACCCCGTATATAAAGCTAAAGTTAAAAAACCATATATGTATAGTATTTTGACGATAGTTAAGGAAGGGGGAGGCGATATGCGGCGATCGAAAATATGATCCAAACTAGCTCGCGAATACTGAAAGGCAGAGAAACGCTGGCCTTTGGTAACGTAATCCAATTTTAAATGATTAGAAGACTGATTAAAAAGTTAGTGTTAGATGACTGTCTGCTCATCGGGAATTAGTTCGTGTAAAGGAGAAGCACCTGATGGGCATGTCTGCAACAGTGTGTGGTCTCCAGAAACTGTCATGGAGTTCCTCACTACACAGATGAATTGCAGTGGTCAAAAGATATACTGGATAGGTGCATTCAGAATATAAATAACAAAACAAAAACATTTGATAGTCATAATAAACTAGAATTTTTTATATCGGACAACTAAAAAATAGATCACATTTCTACATTATCGGATCAAATGGCTCTGAGCACTATGCGACTTCACTTCTGAGGTCATCAGTCACCTAGAACTTAGAACTAATTAAACCTAACTAACCTAAAAAGCTGTGAGGACCGGGCGTGAGTCGTGCTTCAGTAGCTCAGATCGTAGAGCACTTGCCCACGAAAGGTAAAGGTCCCGAGTTCGAGTCTCGGTCGGGCACACAGTTTTAATCTGCCAGGAAGTTTCATATCAGCGCACACTCCGCTGCAGAGTGAAAATCTCATTCTGGTAACCTAAGAACATCACACACATTCATGCCCGAGGCAGGATTCGAACCTGCGACCGTAGCGGTCGCTCGGTTCCAGACTGTAGCGCCTAGAACCGCACGGCCACTCCGGTCGGCTATCGGATCAAAAGTATCGGGACACCTCTTTTTAACGCTGACAAGACCACTAGTTGTCACGAGAGGCGGAGCCAAGGTTAGCTGAGTGGCTTCGCACGTGGACTAGTCATTGTATAATCGCCTCAATAACAAATACATCAGGGATATTTCAGCCCTTCTAACACTGCCCAATGAGCCGCGCGCGACTCGTGTTCGCGCCGTTTCTTGCTTGACAGCTTCTCTTTACGGAACTGTCGCCTCGTTTCTTACTCGATTTACTGTCGTCACTAAGTTGCTGGCTTGCGAGCCCATGAGTGGCAGCAGCAGCGTGTATCGATAACAGCATTGTCGTATTATCTTTGAAGCGACCGCTAGTATTTCCGGCTCATCGTGTGTCGGGGGTTCAGTCGGGACGCAGCGCCAGTGAGGTTCGGACAGCCATTACTCGCCGACCGCTGGGGACTCACATGCACTGTCCGACGGAAGGAGACTGGAGCGGTAACGACCGTTGGTCTGTCGTTCGGTTGGTCGTCTCATCGGGCGACGTGTATTTCGTCTTTTGACCGTTTCTAGGCCTCGTCGGTTGGTCATCTTGCCGGACATGGATCAGTTCGTTCCTTGTGCAGAGATGTCGGGTGGCCAGTGGGCAAGAGTTACCTCTGCATGGTTAAGGCCGGTATTACACTATCAAATTTCTTTGTCCAATATCTTTGTCAAAGATATTTGATAGTGTAATAGGGACTTTGTCAAATGTCGTCCAATATTTGATCAAATCTAGCGCCTCGCTGTATATTTGATCAAAGAAACCGCTTGTCTTCTGTTCACTGCAATGTGACATGTTACCACATGGAGCGCTAGCATCGCTGCAGCGTACTGTCGTCTGTAGTGTTTTTATAGCCATTGCTGGTAAATACAGTTGGTGTGTGCCGACAACTACAAAATTAATAGAGATGTCTGAAGCTGATGAGGCGCTTTACAACGTGAGGCACCCTGAATACAAAAATAAATTAAGAAGATTGGAGACCTAACCTGATCTAACCTAACCTAACCTAACATAACCCTCTCCTGTAGCAAGGAATGGGAGTGTTATAGTGAGCCTGTCTTCTGAAGATGTAGCAGTTCTTAAGTGAATATTGTGCTTTGTGATATGAGGATACATTTCATTGAGCACATACAGAAACGTATGCTCATCCATTCTTAAGTAATTGATGTACGACTTGACGTCTTCCACTGTAAGCTCACGTAACAAGTTTTGTAGAATGCTTTTATCGTGTCGTCGTAAAACCCACGGCTTCACCCAGATTAGATTAGTTTTTCGTTCCATAGATCCGTGCTGAGGAGAGCCTCGTGGATGTGGAACATGTCGATTTTTTTAAAGCTGAAATAACAATACTAATAGTATGAATAAATACAATACATCATTTGTTTCTATTAAAAATTTCGCCAATGGAGTAGAAGGAGTTGGCCAGTAGTAAGTCTTTCAGGCTCCTTTTACACTGATCTTTATTTCTAACTAAATTTTTTATGTTTCCTGGCAAATTGTTGAAGATGAGTGTTCCTGAGTAGTGGACCCCTTTTTGAATTAAAGTAAGTTGGTTGGTTTATGGGATTAAAGGGACTAGACTGCGATGGTCATCGGTCCCTTTTTCCAAATACTAAAAACACCCACAGAGAATAAAAACGAGTAACATAATAGATCACAGACGCTTTTAAGTCCTTGTGCAGATCATTTTTGTTCCTGGTATTGTATGTACGAGAAACTGAGTTGTTTCTTGGAAAAAGCGATATATTATTTACGACAAATTTCATTAAGAAGTAAATATACTGAGAGGCAGTAGTTAGTATACCCAGTTCTTTGAAGAGGTTTCTGCAGGAGGTCCGTGAATTTACTCCACAAATAATACGTATTACACGCTTTTGGACCTTGAAAACTTGTTTGACTTCAAGATTTACCCCAAAATATTATCCCATATGACATTATGGAATGAAAGTATGCAAGATTTTTCATTTTTATGTTTCCTATGTCTGCTAACACTCGAATTGCAAATACAGATTTGTTAAGGCCTTTCTGCAGTTCTGTGGTGTGCTCCTCCCAACTGAATTTATTATCAAGTTGTAATCCCAGGACTTTTAAGACTGTCAACCTCGTATGTATGGTTCCATTTTTTCCCCCACTTCTTTTCCGCATGTGCACACAATACAATTGGAATACGTAGAACTGCTGCGGTTAGTAACAAGTTGTTGTCAGCCATCTTGAACTTTGACGAAAAATTTGATGACAGTGTAATACCCCCTCTAGCGCTACGTCAAAGATCTTTGTCAAATATATTGGACGGAATATTGGATCACATCTTTGACAAAGAAATTTGATAGTGTAATACCGGCCTTAGGTCCGAGCCAGTGTGCCCGGGTCGCTGTGTCTCCGAGTTCCGAACAGGCATGGAGTTGAGTCGGGATGGAGCTGCAGTGAGCTCCGGACAGCCAAGACTCGCCCGACTGCTGCTGACACACATGACTTGAGTGGGGACAACATTGGTTGGTCGTTCGGTCGGTCGTCTCATCGGACGACGTACATTTGGCCGCCGACCGCTTCGGGTTCTCTGTGTGTGTCGATTTGTCATTCGTCCTGGTTGTTCCACAGTGATTGCTTTTACGATTGGTCGAGGTTCTGTGGAAGTGTTTTCGTGGAACTGTGTCTAGCTTGTGTAATTTCGACTGATCAGTTATGTTAATGCTGTGTGCGTACTGGAGTAGGCAGTCGGTCAGTTGGGACAGAGCACCGAGGAAGCCTCCGCGGGCAGGGCATTAGCATAGTGTTCCGCAAGTGTGTTTTTCCTCGCCGTGTTGATGCTGTCCGTACCGCGTCTAATTTGACAGCTTTCGGTGTTGTTCATATTTTTAGTGGTTATTGTGCCTTGGCTGTTTTTAGACGCCAATTTTGAGGACGTAGTGCTGCTGGTATCTTCGTCCTGGGCTGATATTTTCCGTTGTCGTGCCGTTGGTCAGCGCAGCGGAATTGATTAGGTTGTTGGTCGGTCCTTCAGCCGTCCCTGGGTCGGGTTGCCATCCGATTATTTAGTATTACGCTTGGCTGCCTGTCTCACCTAAACGTATGTTAGAGTTACCTCCCCAGGCCGACCCTTGGAGCACTTCTCAACACCACTGTTCTGTTGTTTTAGAATGTGATTTTCTTTCAGTCTCAAGTACTGTGCGAGGCCTTCAGCCGTCTATTAATGTTGTTTGTTTTAATGTTAAGATAAGGCCTTCAGCCGTCTTAAATTAAAACTTTGGGGATTCTTGCTTAAACTAAGAAAAAAAGGGGATTTTGCCCATTGAAATCCTTATTGTTATCCAGGCCTTAAGCCTTGAATTGTTCTATGTTCAGTATGTGGCCTTCAGCCGAGTTTTTATGTAAAATTTTGTAACTAAGGTCTTCAGCCGTGTGTATTCCATAAGGCAATTTTAATAACTTGTGTTCGGGCCTTCAGCACTATTGTTTTTTAATGCTTTTAAGGGTATGTGTGATTAAGTGTTCTAGGTAAATAAAGTTTGTATGTCTTGTGCAACTGACAGTAGCTGATTTTCTCCCCTTTCCACAACTATAACCTGATCCGCTCTGTCCTGCGAAAAGAGATTTCACCCCAGTTGACAGCTGATGTTATGATTCTCAAGTAGGAAAGCGGAGGTACGTTCAAATGTTCAAATGTGTGTGAAGTCCTATGGGACTTAACTGCTAAGGTCATCAGTCTCTAAGCTTACACACGACTTAACCTAAATTATCCTAAGGACAAACACACACACCCATGCCCGAGGGAGGACTCAAACCTCCGCCGGGACCGCGAAGGTACGAACGCAACTAAATCAAATCAAATGGTTCAAATGGCTCTGAGCACTATGGGACTTAACTTCTGAGGTCATCAGTCCCCTAGAACTTAAAACTACTTAAACCTAACTAACCTAAGAACATCACACACACACCCATGCCCGAGGCAGGATTCGAACCTGCGACCGTAGCTTTCGCGCGGTTCCACACTGTAGCGCCTAGAACCGCTCGGCCACCCCGGCCGGCCAACTAAATCAAGATCAGGCAGACCTCGTCTACTGATAAACTGAGACTGTCGAGCACAGCGGACAGTGGTTGTAAATAATCGCCTCAAATCAGCGAAAGGAATCGTTCGTGAATTCGAGCGTGCTACCAGCAATGCAATGCAATGACTAAGCGTAGTGACTTACAATGAACGGGATACAATGCTCAAGCAGTTCCTCATTATCCACACATTTCTGCAGTCACAGCTAAGCGACGCTTCAGGTGGCATAACGAGCAACGCCACTGGTCCGTGGATGACTGGAAACGAGTGATCTGGAGTGTTGAATAACGCTGCACCCTTTGCCAATCTGATAAAAGGGATTGTCTTTATCAAATTCCTAGAGAAGGTTACCTGCCGTCAAGTGCAGTGCCAAGAATGAAATATGGAGAAGGTGGTGTTATAGTATGAGGTCCTTTTTCGTGGTTACGATGTGGTCCGCTTACTGTCCTTAAGAAAACGCTAAACGCATAAGGATTTGAACACATTTTACAGCATTGTGACTGTGTACAGTAGTGGAACAGTTCAGAGATGATGACTGTATTAGCCTGACAAAGCGCTCTGTCATATAGCGGAATCTGTCAGGCAATGGTTTGTGGACAATAATATTCCTAAAATGGACTGGCCTGCCCAGGTAGCGAACCTGAACTCAATGTTATATCTTTGAGATGCTTCAGAAAGCGACTTCGCTCCAATCCAGTGGCCCAACACCGCAAACCGCTCTGGTTTCGGTATTTGAGGAAGAATGAGCTGCCATTCCTCCACAGACATTCAGACAGATTACCAGCAGTGGTCAAGCCGTCATACAGGCGAAGCATGGACATATACCATATTAACGTTCGCTGTTACTGTATGTATCCCGATACGTCTGATCAGAGATTGTATCTCGACAAATGTTTATAGAATTAAAGACAAAGAAATTAAAGCTGATGTGGAGACTTAACCGACAATCGATCTTCGGGGATATGCTACATGAATGGAACAAGGATGTTATACACTGAAGAGACAAAGAAGCTGGTACACCTGCCTAATATCGTGTAGAACCACCGCAAGCACGCAGAAGTGCCGCAACACGACATGGCATGGACTCGACTTATGTCTGAAGTTGTGCTGGAGGAAATTGACACCATGAATCCTGCAGGGTTGTTCATAAGTCCGTAAGAGGGGGTGAAAATCTCTTCTGAACAACACGTTGCAAGGCCTCCCAGATATGCTCAATAATGTTCACGTCTGGGGAGTTTGGTGGCCAGCGGAAGTGTTTCAACTCAGAACAGTGTTGAGCCTCTCTGAAGCAGTTCTGGACATTTGGGGTATCGCATTGTCCTGCTGGAAATGCCCAAGTTCGACGGAATACGCAGTGGACATGAATGGATGCAGGTGATCAGACAGGATGGTTACGTACGTGTCGAGACATATCAGGGGTCTCATATCACACTGCACACGCCCCACCCTATTACAGATCCTCCATCAGCTTGAACAGTCCCCTGCTGATATGCAGGGTCCATGGTCCAAATGGCTCTGAGCACTATGGGACTTAACATCTGAGCTCATCAGTCCCCTAGAACTTAGAACTACTTAAACCTAACTAACCTAAGGACATCACACACATCCGTGCCCGAGGCAGTATTCGTACCTGCGACCATAGCAGTCGCACGGTTTCGGACTGAAGCGCCTAGAACCGATCGGCCACTACGGCCGGCCAGGGTCCATGGATTCACAGCGTTGTCTCCATACCCGTACACGTCCATCGAATCAATACAATTTGAAACGAGACTCGTCGGACCAGGCAACATGTTTCCAGCCATCAACAGTCCAATGTCGGTGTTCACGGGTCTAGGCGGGGCGTAAGGGTTTGTGTCGTGCAGTCATCCAGGGTACACGAGTGTGCCACGGCTTCGAAAGCCCATATATATGATGTTTCATTGACTGGTTCGCACGCTGGTACTTGTTGATGGCCCAGCATTGAAATCTGCAGCAATTTGCGGAAGTGTTGCACTCTGTCACGTTGAACGATTTTCTTCAGTTGTCGTTGGTCCCGTTCTTTTTCCGGCCGCAGCGATGTCGGAGACTTGATGTTTTACAGGATTCCTTATATTCACGGTACGCTCGTGAAATGCTCATACGGAGATCCCCGCTTCATCGCTGTCTCGTAGATGCTTGTGTCCCATCGCGATTGCGCCGACTATAACACAGCGTTCAAACTCTCTTGAATCTTGATAAACTGCCATTGTAGCAGCAGTAACCGATCTAACAACTGCGCCACACACTTGTCTTATATAGGCGTTGCCGACCGCAGCGCCGTACTCTGCCTATTTACATATCTCTGTATTTGTTGATATCAGTTTCTTTGGCGCTTCGGTGAAAACTGACTAGAGTGCAAGAAGGTACGCTTCGCCAAACAGCGTAAAGTGGTTTCGTGGATGTAGAGGTGGATGTAAACAGAGAACACTGCAAAGAGAATGCACAATTTTCGGTAAAGAAAGTAGGAAGGGCGTCAGTTACCCTGACATTTTCAAGACTTTGATTCACCGTTTGGGCCCTGTGACGCGCACCAGAAGGACCGCGAGCTGGAGCACAGCTCCAGACACGTCGCCCACAGTGAATTTAGTCCGTAATGCAGTCTTCCTCGGCCCACTTGTTCATCACCAGCGCGCGCCCCACAGCATACAGTATCTCGTTACGTCATTTCCGGTAAGGCTGTGTTACTTCTTAAGCAAACTCGACACGTCCTTCTTATATGAACATAATAGTCAAATTGTTACGACGCTGATGTATTATCTCTAATTTCCGTAAAATTTTATCGACCATTTCACGAGTGGCTAGTCATGGCTCTTAAGTAGTGTTGCCGAGCTACCATTTTTGTCACTGTGTCCCATACACCAAAGTTCTCAGTAGATGTCCTTGAACAACCGATTAAACTTAGTCGGTTGAGATATGGCTCACCGTGGGTCACCGTGTATACGCAGGATGCCCCAGGAAGAATGACCAGTATTCACGAATATGGCGGGAACCATCATTCGAACGAAAACATAGGCTCTAAAAAGCATTCGTTAAGAGGTATGAGCACTTCTCCATCTTCGATACTGTGAAACAAATCTCTTCTACTGCAAGCTCTTTGCTTTTTATACACTAATGCTCATAAATTAAGGATAATTGCGGAATGTGGTGCCACACAGCGTGGCACTCCACAAAATTGTCGCTAATAGCATAGGCACATGGGGAACACAAACAACACATACAACACATGACCAACCGAGCAGGCGCGAGGCTCAAACAGCTCTACCCTATGCTCAACAAGCGTAGCACACTGAACAGAAGGGTGTCAAAGTCCATGTACATGACACTTATTCGACCCCTGATGACGTACGCAGCTCCTGTCTGGGGATACGCTGCGCCTACATGCCTGCGCCGTCTGCAGCTCATACAAAACAAAGTACTCAAAATCATAAGCAATGCTCCACGATACACACGCATCGCGGACCCTCACCGGGAATACTGAAATGAGACTCTCACGGAGGCAATCCACAAACTCACCACAAGTCTATACAGAAACTCCAGACATTCGCAGAACCCGTTTATTCTGAATCTGGGGAACTACGACCACAACCATAGATGGAAATATAAAAGACCAAAAGACATACTTGTAAGGACCAAAAATCTATGGCCAAGTACATGCAAACACAACGGTACAGGTGAGCCCCTGTTAATCAGACGCCATTACTGGATATCCAGCTGGAACACACTGCCGAATAACTGGCACCACGCAGGGAAGCCGTACCGTACACTGCATGCAGACAAGCTCCCCCCCCTCCCCCCCCCCCCCCCACAGACACAGTGAGATGATCTATGGCCGATCTCTCACTACTATATAATGATCTTGATTGTTCCAGGAAAGTAGCGGAAGCAGCAAATGGGATTCATCGCCATCGCTTGCCACGGTAATGATGCATGATACCCACACTAACAAATCCAACCTTGCAAGAACTATCGCAGCTAGTAAGCCACTACTGCTCTTACTACCCATCTCACTGTCGCAGAGGATTTTTTCCCACGGCACGAGCCTTGGCACTTTTTTCCCTCTGCTCTTCAAATTGCTACCCTCACTCGCTTTCATAGCAAATTAAAGCAACAACGTTACACAATGTACTCCTCCACGATGGCAGCTCGGTGAGGCCGTGTGTTATCGTCCATCAGGAGCAAGATGGGACCCACTGCACCCCTGAAAAGGCGGACATACTGGTGCAAAATGACGTCCCGATACACCTGACCTGTTACAGTTCCTCCGTCAAAGACATGCAGGGGTGTACGTGCACCAATCATAACCCCACCCCACACCATCAAACCACGACCTCCATACAGGACCCTTTCAACGACATTAAGGGGTTAATATCGGATTCCTGGTTCTCGTCAGAAGAAAACCCGATGAGAATCACTGTTCAGACTATACCTGGACTCATCCGTGAACATAACCTGGGACCACTGTTCCAGTGACCATGTACTGTGTTCTTGACACCATGCTTTACGGGCTCTCCTATGACCAGGGATCAGTGGATTGCACTTCGCAGGTCTCCAGGCGAATAAATCATGTCTGTTCAGTCGTCTGTACACTATGTCTCAACTGTTCCTGCGTATGTGGACTACTGCCAGCGCCACCGTGCGACGACCGCAGGTGAAATGCATCGCATGGTCATTCCCCGATGTGATTTAAACACAAACCGCTCACCAGAGTGTTGTTTCACCATGTATCAGCATTATCCTTAATTTATGAGCGTGAGTATATTTTGAGACGTTGGAGCCAAAACAAGAAAAAAATGCTAGTAAACATGAGTTATGAACACTTGTTCATTTTCGCTGTTGTATAACACAGCCCTTCTTCTGAACACGTATTCATAGCTCATAGCATTTTAATGTTTACTAGAGTTTTTTGCTTGGAATGATCGTTTTTGCCATATCCCTGAATATTGACCATTTCTCATGGGACATCTGTATATAGGGGTTGGAAAAAATACGGGAACACCGCGAGAAATGCAAGCTTGAACATGATAGCAGATGCTAGTTAAGCCTTCTGGCAGTGGTGTTGTATTTGACCACAAACGGTGCCTGGCAATGTCGTCAATATGTTGCAAATGTCAGTCGTTGTTAGAATAGTGTTCTGTGAAGCTGTGAGTGCATTATGTTGGAGCTGAGTGACTTCGAACGTGGGCAAATCGCTGGTGCCCGTGTGGTGAGCACTTCCGCAACCATGATAGCCGAAGTGGTTGGTGTTTCAAGAGACACCGCATCGAAGATCATCTGCTGGACGAAAGTGTGTGTTGAGTGATCGTGACGGACAGTCACTGAAGACGATTGTGACGGAATATAAGTAGACAACAACTGCAAAAGTCATCGAATGCCAAACTAGTGAACCCATTCTGCACCAGAAGAACCTGAAAGGAGCTCAATAAGCTGGAAACTGCAGGGCGAACTGGAATTATGAAACCACATATCATTGATGCAAATGCCAGTAACAGCAAAACGTGATGCCGAAACCATAAAACCTGGACTATGGAGCAATGGAAAAAAATCATTTGGTGGGATGAGTCTTATTTCGCCCTCTTTCCAACTTCTGACCGATTTTATGTCTCAAGAGTGGAAGGTGGGGGAATATGGGGGGCGTGTCGGTGATGATTCGGGCAGCCATATAGTGGTATTCCATTGGCCCCATCGATAGTCTGCAAAGTTGTATTACTGACAATCTGGCTCACCGGGTCCATCCCACAGTACAATGTTTGTTCCCTAATGGTGAGGCTGTGTTCCCAGACGATGGGTCACCTGTTCAAACAATTCATATCGTCCAGGACTGGGTTCGTGAGCACGAGGATGAATTTCTTGATGCAATAATTTACCGACAGACGTACGTATTGTAGAAATTTATTTTATTCAATTTCTACAATACATACGGCTGTTGGTAAATTATTGCATCAAGAAGTTCATGCCAGCCGTCGTCCCACGATCCATTTATTTTATTTATTTCTCGTTCAGCTACAGGCAAAGCGTGATACACTTACAAACATCAACATAAAAATTTAAATTAACATTAACAATGATTTACAATAAAATTTTCAGGGTTTCCAGCCACAAAAGTGCTTGGTCACTTATCACATGTATGTCCATCAGATTTCCTCCCTTAAGTCCGTGTACGTCGCACTCAACTATATGCTGCATGGTTTGACTCTCTCCGCACTCACAATTGGGGTCCTGGGAGAAACCCCACTTTTTCAACAAATATCCGCACCGACCAACACCTGTCCGCATACGATTTAGAGTTACCCACACTCTACGTTGGAGTTGGAAGCCTGGAACTCGTTGAGATGGGTCCTCAATAAGGAAACTGTTATTCACTTTGCTTTCCTGCCATTGCTGTTTCCACAGGTTATCGATATCAATCTGTTGTTTGAGTTCTTTCCAGAAGGGATTTCTTGACATCAATCTGTCAGGGGGAGGAGGTAGGTCCCTGAACTTTTCTTTGTACCTCTGGATTGCTCTTTCACGTCTAATCGAGGGTGGTTCGATATTGGCAAGGACGGGCAGCCAAGGTTTCGGGGTGGGTCTTACTGTTCCTGTTATGAGCCTCATTGTCTCGTTAAGTTGCACATCAATATATCTGACATGCCTACTGCGGGCCCAGACGGGTGCGCAATATTCCGCTACACTATACAGAAGTGCCAGTGCTGATGTACGTAGAGTTTCAGTGGAACATCCCCAGGTTGTTCCTGCCAGTTTCATTATGATGTTGTTTCTTGTTTTCATTTTTTGGGCGACTTCGTACAGGTGGCTCTTATATGTGAGAGTGCGATCTAGCTTAACACCCAGATATTTTGGAGTTCTATCGTTTTTCAACAATTTACCTTTTATTTGCACTGTTAGCTCACGATTTGCATCTTTGATACACAAGTGCATTATTGATGCCACGGATTTAGTCGGATTTACTTTGAGGTGCCAGTTGTCATAATATTGTTGTAGTCGTTCCAGATCCCTGTTTAAAATTTCTTCCAGTTCTTCGAAAGTGTTGGCGTGAGCCGCGATAGCGATGTCATCTGCATACATAAAAGAACGAGATTCCAGGTTTGGGATGTCCGCTATGTATAAATTGAAAAGGCATGGAGCCAGCATAGACCCTTGGGGGAGACCATTTTGTAGTGTCCTGTAGCTGCTTGTTTTCCCATTCAGAGATACCTTGAATCTCCTGTTTATCAACATATTTCTGACTAGATCTATGATCTTCTTGCATTTAACGACTTTTGACAATTTATACAGTATCCCTTTTGTCCATACGGTGTCGTATGCTGAGGTGAGATCTAATAATACCATGCCCGTTTTCTTTTTGTTTTGGTAACCTCTTTCAATGAAAGTGGTTAGGGCGAGAACTTGGTCGCAGCAGTCTCTTCCTTTTCGAAAACCGCCTTGCTCTGGGGGAAGAGCAGCTTCTATTTTACTTTCTATTCTGCCTAGGATGACTCGTTCAAACAGCTTGTAAGTGGTGCACAATAAAGATATCGGTCTATAATCTTTAGCATTCTCTCCTGTTTTCCCTGGTTTCTGGATGGCTATGACTTGTGCGTTTTTCCATTGCTTTGGTAACCGGCTGGTATCTATGATATTAGAGAAAAGAGAAGACAGCCATACTCTTCCCTTTGGCCCGAGGTTCTTCAAGAATTCTGGAAGAAGGCCGTCACAGCCAGCTGCTTTACCAGGTGACATTTTCTTTAGTGCTATATTTATCTCTTCTTGTGTTACCCAGTTCGCTAAACCTGCTTCCTCCTCGCTTGCATCTAGCTCTTCGCTCATCAGTTGGTGCAGTTCTTTTTTCTTCGAGGCGGAGGCATGGATTCTGGATGTTTGTAGTATAGAAGAGCATATCTTGTTAGGGGTCATTTTATTATTGATGTTCCGTCCCTTGAATTGTGCTCCGCCAAGTTTCCTCAGTAGACTCCAGCTCTTCTGTGAGGAGTGCGTAAAGTCCATTTGTTCCATCCGCTTTTGCCATCTCTGTTTGCGTTCCTCGTCCATAGCTCTTATGAGCTGTTCTCCTAGTTCTGGAATCTCTGTTTTGTTGTATTCATCGAGTAGTTGTTCGCACTCCTTTGTCCAGCATGGGATGTATTCTTTCCGCGCTCCTCTTGGTATTGAGTTATGTGCCGCTTTGATAATTAACTTCGTAAATCTGTCGTAATTTTCTGGAATTGGGGGAATTCTGTTTACATTATTTTCAATGGTATCTTTAAACTTAACCCAGTTAGCCTTCCTGAGGTTCCAGCGGGCTGTAGGGGGGCTCTTTATTACTGGTATTTGGATCCCAAGGTCTATAATAACTGGTCTGTGTTGGCTCCGAGGAATACGGCTCAGTACAGTTCTCTTGGACGGAAGTGCTATTCCAGTTTCTCCAGATGAGACAAAACAAAGATCGGGCGTTGATGTTGTGCCCCACGCTCCTGAACAGAAGGTGGGGGTATCTTTTGCATCGTATATTAATGTATAATTATTTATATCTGCCCAGTCTGCCAGCATGAGTCCTTCTTTGTCGCAAGACTGATAGCCCCATCTGGGGTGATGGGAGTTAAAATCGCCAATTATGACTGCAGGGTGTTGTGGGTTAGGTAAAACAGGTTGTTCCCATTTTTCTGAAGGTGGCTTGTACACGTTATACACAGTCATATCGTTTAGTTTGATTCCCACGGCAAATTCGTGGTGCATAGTTTCCTCAATATTATCAACCAGTTCTTTCTTGATCAGTGTTGCAATACCGTGTTTATTATGGGCTTTATAGCCCACAATTTCATAGCCTGGTATTAGAAGTCTCGAGATATTTTCTTCTGATAGATGTGTTTCCTGCAAGGTCAGCACATCAATTTTTTCTTCTGTTAGTAGCTTTGTGAGGATGTCTCCTTTTGTCCTCGTGTATCCTTCTATGTTAACTTGGCATATACGATCCATAATGGATCAACGAAGACGAGGATGAATTGCCGCGCCTCCCCTGGCCCTCACAGTCACCAGATCGCAATGTTACAGAGTCTTTGCTGTCTACAATGGAGCAAAGGGTGCGTGATCACTATCCACCTCCATCGTCCTTACCTGGCTTTGCAACTGTATTGCAGGTGACTCTGCGAGGTGCCGGGGCTAGCAGTGTATTTAACACTAAATTCTTCTCGAATCTTCATATGGAAATGATGCTAGCTTGTGACGTTTATGACCAAGTGGTATGTGGAGCCAATTCCTTGCAACTCAAATCTTAAGAGAAACACCCAGCCAACTCAACATTAATTGCTGTTACAGTAGTGAGAATTCAGACAATGAACACCCAAGACAGAACCACGTAAGAAAAGACGGGAACAGGGGCGTTCTGCTGAGCTCTGATTATCACATAGCAAAATTCCCTAATCCGCCGGTGCTGCGGACATACATTACCAAGCTGTCTTCTTAACTGCAAGGACACGATCTGGCGTACCGGAAGCGATGGCTGGTTGTTTCGACGTCCAGTCGTGGTGGTGATAATGTCGCGAGTATAGCCCGAAACAAATTATCCTAGTCTGGTTGTTCCAGACTAAAGACTTCCTATCAATACAAATGCGCCTCTGAGGGACACGAAGAAGGCTCGCCACACAATCACTGACAGTACAGTGATTGATTTTAACAAGCGAAGTCACACAGTAACTCCGGTACAGTCAGCTTTAGCCAAAACTGCTCAAGACGGACAACACAGGCCGCTTGTACGCAGAACGCTCAGTTGCCAACTGTACGCGGAAAGCTACGTTGAAGTCGAAACTTCAGCAACTTCGTCAAACAGTTACAATTAAATGAAAGTATATTAGACAGCCAACGGAAGGCAGGCTGTCCAGAGCAGCGAGAGCTCAGTCTTGTAACCTACTCCGACCGAAAGGCGAGAGCCGACGCTCTCAAGAGCACCCGTACAAGCCGAACACAGAACATTCTCGCCCTCACGACAGTGGCCGTCGTTAAACGTACCAGTCAGCAACTCGAAAACCGGCGGAAAATTCCCCTCTATTGCCGACGCCGTGTGAAGGAATAGCAACTTTTCACCGCATGCAATTACAGAGTAAAATCGAATTACTCATAGTAAGATAGAAATATGAGAGGGGGCTCTTGCCACCTCTCATGGTAAAACATTTCCTACAGCGTACTGGTCATGTCAATGTGTTCTACTTCTGGTATTTCTTCTTTTTTTTTATTTTTTTTGCAATCCATGTAGGGCCCCCTGGTTATACCGTCACATCACTCTCATCTACTTCTTCTTCACATAATAGCCGATAATGACATAGAAGGGCAAAAAGACAAAATATAGCTCGTATAGAGACTCAGCGATAGTATTTTTTCTGAACTGAAACAGAGGAGGAGGATATTGGTGTTTAACGTCCCGTCGACAACGGGGTCATTAGAGACGGAGCACAAGCTCGGATTAGGGAAGGATGGGAAAGGAAGTCGGCCGTGCCCTTTCAAAGGAACCATCCCAGCATTTGCCTGGAGTGATCTAGGGAAATCACAGAAAACCTAAATCAGGATGGCTGGACGCGGGATTGAACCGTCGTCCTCCCGAATGCGAGTCCAGTGTGCTCACCACTGCGCCACCTCGCTCGGTAACTGAAACAGAGAAGGAAGGAAATGGTACTAGTGTCTGGAATAGTTTCCGCCACTAAGCGTAAGGTGCTACACACCTTACCGAGTTGTGTGCCGAGCTACACATCTGACCCACGTTCTGACCTTGTCGCACACTATTTACGTACAGTCCCCTCTCCACCATATTCCTAGCTCACAGCATTACACTGAATTCCCGCAAGAATTCAGGAGAGAAAGTACATCCACAATGAAATGATTTTACTGCTTTCCAAGCCGTATACATCACCAAGAAGGAGTTGTGAGACATAACCGAATGCTCCATTAAGTTTCGGGAATGCAGCCGCATGAATTCTGCAGAATTCATGCGGCTGCATTCCCGAAACTTAATGGAGCAGTCTTTGCGCCGCGAAAACCTGAAGATTCACATAACCGAATGTTCTACATCTGAAAGATGGTGTCTGCTCGAATTTCGCGCCGGTCGCGTAAGAGTGACGCTGTGAGGAAGCACACCAGGTTTGCTTCAAATACAGGCTATAGCGGTCGTGAGCGTTCATTACCTTTGACTTGTAAATAATAGACTTCAGCTATCAGTCTTCCTTTTTAAAT
Organism: Schistocerca cancellata; assembly: GCF_023864275.1. NCBI lineage: Eukaryota > Metazoa > Arthropoda > Insecta > Orthoptera > Acrididae > Schistocerca > Schistocerca cancellata. The sequence continues at coordinate 160,015,002 of NC_064632.1, forward strand.
TTTATTGGCAGATCCAGATTTCAGCTAGAAACTAGCCATTCTCAGTGCACTATCATTTTTGATCAATGCATGTAATGCTTGTTGGTCGGGCTTCATCCACAATGAACTGCAGAGTGAAAATCTCATTCAGCGTCACAATTATTGAACTATATGAAATAAAATCATTACAATCTCTGAACGGTTTCCGTTAGGACGTTCAAACTGCACGGTTGGCTGCGCGGCATGATGGGAATTAGTACGGTTTGGTTTAGCGACGAAGCCCACTTTCATTTGGGTGGGTTCGTCAATAAGGAAAATTGCCGCGATTGCGGGGCTGACAATCCGCATTTCGCGACCGAGAAGTCTCTTCACCGTCAACGGTTGGCTGTGCGGTGTGCAATGTCCAGTCATGAAATAATCGGTGCGACGTTCCTTGATGGTACGATGAGTACCGAACGGTGCGTGAAGGTTTTGGAAGATGATTTCATCCCCATTAGCCAAAGTGACCCTGATTTCGACAAGATATGGTTCATGCAAGACGGAGCTCGACCTCCTCGAAGCAGGAGAGTGTTTGGTTTCCTGGAGGACCGCAATCTGCCTCTGGGGTACCCAAACGCCACTGGCATGGGCCTCGATTCGCCACCGTGTTCTCCGGATCTGAATACATGCGACTCCTTTTTGTGGAGCTACATTAGAGACATGGTGTACAGCAATAACCCCAAAACCATTGCTGAGCTGAAAACAGCCATTCAGGAGGTCATCGACAGCATCGATGTTCCGACACTTCAGCGGGTCATGCAGAATTTCGCTATTCGTCTGCGCCACATCATCGCCAATGATAGCAGGCATATCGAACATGTTACAACCTCAATCCGATTATCTGCAGTGACGTTTACATGTTGAATAAAATGTGTGCACACCGCAGTTTGTAATCAATTTACGTTTTTTTTTTCGTATAGTTCATTAATTGCCATCCTGTATGATATCTAGACAAATTTATTCCAGAAATTTCGTTACTTTATGTCAATTATTGTTTGGTAGTATCAGGATTAGCAGAATGATTTCAGTTATTCAATATTATTCTATTCATCATTGGATTTGCAATCACTTTGCGATTTTTTTCGGCCACTATGGTTCATGGTGTGGGTTCCTGTAGTCATGCCCTAATTCATGAACCACGGGCAACGTATGAGTGGCCAAGTAAGTGGTCCTGACAGTCGGGATACCAGTTACTTTGGAATAAGGTTGGTCATCTCGGACATATTCTGAGTCGTGGTCACCTTTGTGCTCATACGGCAAAGACTACCAAATCCACCGGTTAGTCCCTCAGCCGTTAGGGATAAAACCCAACGGGACTCGGGGCAAGTAAGGCTAGCAACCTGCTTCCCTGGTACTTTAAATATGATGCTGGCAACAATCAGAGCAAAATGCCTCGGACCTTTGGAGGTGACGGAGTCCCACCTCTAACTGACAAACCAGGGACTCCTAAGATACGACTTGGCAAACAAATGGTAATGAGATGGGGAGCTATTAATATCAATGGGGGCTACTCTGGGAAGAAGGTAGAGCTGGCAGAGGCTGCAAGTAAGATGGTGCTGGACGTTTTAGCTGTTAGTGACATTCGGGTAAGGGGTGAGAAAGTGGGGGAATACAAGGTCTACCTGTCAGGAGTCAAAGCAGGAATAGCACAATGGGGTGTAGGGCTTTACATCAGGAAAGAAATGGAACCCAGCGTAGTTGCAATAAGGTATGTAAACGAACGACTGATGTGGATAGATTTGACAGTGTCTAGCAAGAAAATTAGGATTGTATCAGTATATTCGCATTGTGAAGGGACAGATCAAGATAAGATGGATAGTTTTTATGAGGCACTCAGTGATGTAGTTGTTAGAGTAAAGGACAAGGACAGTGTTCTGCTCATGGGTGATTTTAACGCCAGGATTGGAAATCGAACAGAAGGGTATGAAAAGGTTATGGGTAAATTTGGAGAGGATATGGAGGCCAACAGGAACGGGAAACAACTCTTGGATTTCTGTGCCAGTATGGGCTTAGTAATCACAAACTCCTTTTTTAAACATAAGAACATTCACCGGTATACTTGGGAAGGCAGGGGAACCAGATCTGTCATTGACTATATAATAACAGATCAGGAATTCAGGAAGGCTGTGAGGGACACAGGTGTATTCAGGGGATTCTTTGATGACACTGATCATTATTTAATCTGCAGTGAAATTGGGATTGTGAGGCCGAAAGTGCAGAAGGTCAGGTCCATATGTAGGAGGATAAGAGTGGAGAAACTTCAGGATAAGGAAATCAGGCACAAGTACATAACAGCGATCTCAGAAAGGTACCAGTTAGTTGAATGTAGTCAATTACAGTCATTGGAAAAGGAATGGACAAGGTACAGGGACACAGTACTAGAAGTGGCTAAAGAATGTCTTGGAACAGTAGTGTGTAAAAGTAGGATGAAGCAAACAGCTTGGTGGAATGATACAGTCAAGCCAGCCTGTAAAAGGAAAAAGAAGGCGTATCAAAAATGGCTACATACCAGAACCCAGGTAGACAGAGAAAGTTATGTTGAAGAAAGAAACAAAGCCAAACAGATAATTGCAGTATCCAAGAAGAAATCGTGGGAAGACTTTGGAAACAGGTTGGAGACTATGGGTCAAGCTGCTGGAAAACCATTCTGGAGTGTAATTAGCAGTCTTCGAAAGGGAGGTAAGAAGGAAATGACAAGTATTTTGGACAGGTCAGGAAAACTGCTGGTGAATCCTGTGGATGCCTTGGGCAGATGGAGGGAATATTTTGAAGAGTTGCTCAATGTAGGTGAAAATGCGATCAGTAATGTTTCAGATTTCGAGGTAGAATGGGATAGGAATGATGGAAATAGGATCACATTTGAGGAAGTGGAAAAAATGGTCAATAGATTGCAGTGCAATAAAGCGGCTGGGGTGGATGAAATTAAGTCGGAACTCATCAAATACAGTGGAATGTCAGGTCTTAAATGGCTACACAGAATAATTGAAATGGCCTGGGAGTCGGGACAGGTTCCATCAGACTGGACAAAAGCAGTAATCATACCAATCTTTAAACATGGAAACAGAAAAGATTGTAACAACTACAGAGGTATCTCTTTAATCAGCGTTGTGGGTAAAATCTTCTCAGGTATTGTTGAAAGGAAAGTGCGAGTATTAGTTGAGGACCAATTGGATGAAAATCAGTGTGGGTTTAGGCCTCTTAGGGGTTTTCAGGACCAGATCTTTAGCTTACGGCAAATAATGGAGAAGTGCTATGAGTGGAACAGGGAATTGTATCTATGCTTTATAGATCTAGAAAAGGCATATGACCGGGTTCCTAGGAGGAAGTTATTGTCTGTTCTACAAGATTATGGAATAGGAGGCAAACTTTTGCAAACAATTAAAGGTCTTTACGTGGATAGTCAGGCAGCAGTTAGAGTTGACGGTAAATTGAGTTCATGGTTCAGAGTAGTTTCAGGGGTAAGACAAGGCTGCAACCTGTCTCTACTGTTGTTCATATTATTTATGGATCATATGTTGAAAACAATAGACTGGCTGGGTGAGATTAAGATATGTGAACACAAAATAAGCAGTCCTGCATATGCGGATAAGGGTGAGATTAAGATATGTGAACACAAAATAAGCAGTCTTGCATATGCGGATGACTTAGTTGTGATGGCAGATTCGATTGAAAGTTTGCAAAGTAATATTTCAGAACTAGATCAGAAATGTAAGGACTATGGTATGAAGATTAGCATCTCCAAAACGAAAGTAATGTCAGTGCGAGGTGTAGCAAAGCTAATGCAGTGAGCGCTCAGCTACGATCTACTCTCTTCTGCAAGAAGGAAGTCAGTACCAAGACTAAGTTATCTGTGCACCGTTCAATCTTTCGACCAACTTTGTTGTATGGGAGCGAAAGCTGGGTGGATTCAGGTTACCTTATCAACAAGGTTGAGGTTACGGATATGAAAGTAGCTAGGATGATTGCAGGTACTAGTAGATGGGAACAATGGCAGGAGGGTGTCCACAATGAGGAAATCAAAGAAAAACTGGGAATGAACTCTATAGATGTAGCAGTCAGGGCGAACAGGCTTAGATGGTGGGGTCATGTTACACGCATGGGAGAAGCAAGGTTACCCAAGAGACTCATGGATTCAGCAGTAGAGGGTAGGAGGAGTCGGGGCAGACCGAGGAGAAGGTACCTGGATTCGGTTAAGAATGATTTTGAAGTAATAGGTTTAACATCAGAAGAGGCACCAATGTTAGCACTGAATAGGGGATCATGGAGGAACTGTATAAGGGGGGCTATGCTCCAGACTGAACGCTGAAAGGCATAATCAGTCTTACATGATGATGATGATGATGATGATGATGATGATGATGATGATGATAAGAAAGTAAAGAATAAGAAGTGAGAATAGAGAAGACGGCACTGCAAGGTGTGTGGGCTGTGAAGTCGGAACTTAGAGGATCTCCAGACCCCCGCAATGAGGTGGACCGAAGCCGTGTTCCCGCTCCTCTGTGGCGATCACGGCGATAACGCAAGCTGGGATGAGGTAGAGGCAGCAGACACGGGCGATTAGGTGGGCGGCCGTAGCGTAGCAGCCGCCTGTACCGTTCTGTCCCGTATCGTCATGCTGCGGGGCCCGGAAGTGGGCGCGTGGACAGTCGAATGTCGCGCTGCGCGAGGGAACGACCGTTACGGTCACGGCAGCTCGGTTTACGGTTTAGGGAGAGAAAACAAAAACAGTTCCGTTAGGGATGACAAAGGACTTCGAAGAGCTGTTGAACGTAGTGGATAGTGTCTCGAAAAGAGTTTATAAAATGACCATCAACAAAAAAAAAAGGCTAATGAAATGCAGTCAAATTAAATCAGGCGGTTCTCAGCGAATTAGAGTGGAAAATGAAACACTGTACGTAGCAGACGACTTTTGTTATTTGGGCAGCAAAATAACTCATAATGGACGAAGTAGGGAAGCTATAAAATGCAGACTGGCAACAGTCTTCTCTGAAGAAGAGAAATTTGTTAACACCAAATTTAAATTTAAATGTTGGGAAGGTTTTTCTCAAGATAGGAAGTGAAAATAGATGATAAAGGGTCCAGATAAGAAGAGAATAGAAACTTTTGAAATTTGGTGCTACAGAAAAAAATCAAATGTGTGTGAAATCTTATGGGACTTAACTGCTAAGATCATCAGTCCGTAAGCTTACACACTACTTAACCTAAATTATCCTAACGACAAACACACACACCCATGGCCGAGGGAGGACTCGAACCTCTGCCGCGATCAGCCGCACAGTTCATGACTGCAGCGCCTTAGACCGCTCGGCTACTCCCGCGCTGCAGGTGCTACAGCAGAATGCTGAAGATTAGATGGGAAGATCGGATAACTAATGATGAACAGATCACCACTAAAAGAGGCGATCAGTTGGTACGACACATGCGAAGGCCTGAAAGAATCGTCAGTTTGATAAAGTAGGGAAGCGTGAGGCAAAATCTGTAGAGGAAAACCGAGGCATCAAATACAGGACGCACGTTAAAATGGGTGCAGATTGCACTAATTTTGCAGAGATGAAGAGGCTTGCACAGTATAGTATGGGGTAGAGCGCTGCATTAGACCAGTCTCCGGACTGAGGTTCACAACGATAGCGTACATCATCTTAATCTAAAACTTTTGTGACACTGTAAATACGAAATCTTAAAGTTTTCGAATCTCAAAAATCCTCTATTTCTGTTACGCAAATTGTTTAAGTATCTATTACATAATTATGAGTAATGTTTGGTTGCATTTACAATGTCAGTTTAAGATTCGACCAGAAATGGCTTCAGCGTGTTAGCTGAAATCGATTGCGGGGTAAAATAAAGAACTTCCCAGTAAATCAATCATTCTTCACCGATTTTTTAAAATTATTTCGTGATACCATCAGCTGCCATTCTCTTTATGTCGTTTACGATTATATAATTTCTGCTTAGGACATTTTAAAGCATCTAAAACGGATGCATTATACATTGGATTAGCGACAGTTGTGCTTTTGATATGGGAAGAAGTCATACCTATAGATACACTAGGCGCATTACAACTTACTTTATAGATTATTCTTTAGTAGTATATTATGTCATGTACGTGCTTGCTCCTATAACTGAATGTAATGCTCATTTAATAAATTAGAGAGGTCAGGAGCACATGGAACTTATACAGGATGTTACAAAAAGGTACGGCCAAACTTTCAGGAAACATTCCTCACACACAAATAAAGAAAAGATGTTATGTGGACATGTGTCCGGAAACGCTTAGTTTCCATGTTAGAGCTCATTTTAGTTTCGTTCTTCCACCTACGCTCAATGGAGCACGTTATCATGATTTCATACGGGATACTCTACCTGCGCTGCTAGAACATGTGCCTTTACAAGTACGACACAACATGTGGTTCATGCACGATGGAGCTCCTGCACATTTCAGTCGAAGTGTTCGTACGCTTCTCAACAACAGATTCGGTGACCGATGGATTGGTAGAGGCGGACCAATTCCATGGCCTCCACGCTCTCCTGACCTCAACCCTCTTGACTTTCATTTATGGGGGCATTTGAAAGCTCTTGTCTACGCAACCCCGGTACCAAATGTAGAGACTCTTCGTGCTCGTATTGTGGACGGCTGTGATACAATACGCTATTCTCCAGGGCTGTATCAGCGCATCAGGGATTCCATGCGACGGAGGGTGGATGCATGTATCCTCTCTAACGGAGGACATTTTAAACATTTCCTGTAACAAAGTGTTTGAAGTCACGCTGGTACGTTCTGTTGCTGTGTGTTTCCATTCCATGATTAATGTGATTTGAAGAGAAGTAATAAAACGAGCTCTCTAACATGGAAAGTAAGCGTTTCCGGACACATATTTTCTTTCTTTGTGTGCGAGGAATGTTTCCTGAAAGTTTGGCCGTACCTTTTTGTAACACCCTGTATATAAAAACTTGGCGATAGCTGCTCGAAAGTAACGTGCTGCTAAAATAGCGGAAAACCTCCCTTATTATCTTATGAACATTACATGCAGTCGTAGGAGCAAGGACGTACATGGCATAATATACTACTAAAGAATCAACCACAAAGTAAGTTATAATGCGCCTGGTATATTTGCAGCTGTGACTTGTTCCCTTGTCAAAATCACAAGTGTCACTAACAAATCCAATATATAATGCTTCTTTTTCAGGACATGAATATGTTCTAAGCCAGAAATTATACAATCGTACATGAAATAAAGACAATGGCAGCTGAAAGCATCACGAAATCATTCAAAATATTTATCGCAGCTGCAGTTACTATCGCACTGAAAATCAGCGACGTTGGTCAGATAGTGCTTCAAAAACGATTCTTCTTAGAATATGTTAGTACTTGACTTATTGAAATAATGTTCTATTAGTCACTACTCTCACATATTACAAGGAAGTAAAACAATTAGTTTAAGAAATACGAGTGGATTTTGCTGAGCAGGGTCCTTCAACTCGCAGGTGACACGGCAGCACCGGACTACTTTAAATCCGCCGTGCATCATCGGCTGATACACGAAATACGTCGACACAGAGTAACGCAACAGATCCCCAGATGCGCGGCCCCTCCCGCTGGAGACACCGAGTCCTCCCTCGGGCATGGGTGTGTGTGTGTGTGTTGTTCTCAGCATAAGTTAGTTTAAGTAGTGTGTAAGTCTAGGGACCGATGACCTCAGCAGCTTGTTCCCTTAGGAATTCACACACATTTGAACATTTAGACCGCCAGAGACAAGGGTATAACTGGGAGTGCCCTATCGAAGTGTGATAGAATCGCTCATTTCCTCTACGTACGTATGTGAGCTGACGGACAGGATGAGCAACAATCTGAGGCTGTTTGTTGATGACGCTGTGGTGCACGGGAAGGTTCGTCGTTGAGTGAGTGTAGGAGGATGCAAGAAGACTTAGACAAAATTTCTAGTTGGTGTGAGGAATTGCAGCTTGCTTTCAATGTCAACGCTGCTGAAAGGGGAAAACAATCATGCAATGTTCGAATACAGCATTCGTGGTGTCCTTCTAGATAGAGCCAAATCAGTTAAATATCTAGGCGTAACGTTGGAAAGAGATGTGAAACGAATCGAGCCCTTAAGGATAGCAGAAGAGAAGACGAATGGTCGACTTCGGCTCATTGGGAGAATTTAAGGAAAGTGTAGCTCATATATAAAGGAGACCGCGTATAGAACCCTACTGTGACTTCAGTATTTCTCTAGTGTTTGAGATAAGCACCAGGTCGACATCGAAGCAATTCAGATATGTGCTGCTATATTTGTTACTGGTAGGTCCAAACAACACGCGAGTATTCCAGAGATTCATCGTGAATCCAAATGGAAATCTTTGGAGGGGAAACCACGTTCTTACCGCGAAACAATATTGAGAAAATTTAGAGAAGCAGATTGCAGATCGCAGTACTGTTCTAATGGCGGCAACGTACACAACAGAAATTAGAAATGCGCACGTAGTCTGGGGGACGCCGGTATGGTAGCTCATCGTGTACGGTCAAAGGGTCAGCTGGCCTCTGTAATCCAAACATGATTGAATAGATCAACAATGCACTTGAGCGGGTGTCAAGGGACATCCGCCCCGAATAAATGCAATGACCATTAACGACCAAAATGAGATCCACAAAAAATAGAAGAGAGGGTAGCGTCTTTGATTAGTAATGAAATAGTTCTCGGTCCTGGGTTCCAAACCCGTCACCGCTTAAATTTTGATTAATAATCAGTATTGACGACAGAAGACTTCCGGCGTAAGAAGTCACCCTCATTCCGCCAACGGCCGTGTCAAAGAAGATGGAAGAGCGGACAGAGGTTCAGGACACACTCTTGTCCTTGATGGGAAACTGCCCCTAAAGGTGGAAGAATCACCAATGATCAGCCGGCCGGGGTGGTCGAGTGGTTCTAGGCGCTACTGTCTGGAACCGCACGACCGCTAATGAGCACACTTAGGCTGGCTCTGAAAAGTAGAGCACTCTGTGCAGTCGGCCGTTTTCTTCGGAGCCCGAGGTTTTAAATCACACCCACACAAAGAGTTCTGCCTCACTGAGATCCAGCTTCTTGTGCGCTTCCGTGGATGGCACAGTCAGGCACTAAAACACAACGTCCTGCCGTTTAAGCAGTATGTTGAGACAGTTTGATCGAGTGCTACAGCCACCAGAAGAGTCGATAAGTAATTCCCAATTAGTAGGAGAAACAGCGAGGGACATTTTTCCTCTTTAGTTGCCTCCAGATCACTGTCTCCAGGCCACCGTTCAGGCAATCTGCGACTTTCTACTGCCGCGTGCCATCAAGAGTACCTCCCCCGCCCGCTTCCTATAACGTGTTTTATTTCTTAAGGGGGAACGACATGGTGACGGAAGAAAATACAGCTCAGATTCAGGAATTTTTCTCCGTACTGCACTGTAGTAGACAAATGGGATTTGGTGCAATGAATAAAGCATTCGTTGGAGCTTTTATTGGTATTTTTATTGAAAAGTATTAATATCTTCACTGTGTATTAGGGATTTTCCCGAGGAAACTCTGAAAGGAGGTAGATCGACGGTTGTCGCAGTAACTCCGGTTGTGGGTATCTGAAACATGAAATTGCCATATGACCCTGATACTTACAGATGTAATTAAAGTTCATCGTAGGGATTTGAAAAAAAAAAATTGTTGGCGAAATTATACGAGGGTCACTCCAAAAGAAATGCACACTATTTTTGTAAAAATACAGTTTTCATTCTGCATGTGTGCAAGTTTTACAGTGTGTAGATACATCCTTCACACTTGTTTTCAAACTTAGTTCAACCTGTTCCCGTGAGTGGCGCCGTCACAGCATGTCTTCAAGATGTCTGCTACACTTGACGTTCGTCAGAAGCAACGTGTTGTCATAGAATTCCTGTGCTGTGAAAACGAGACAGTGAGAAACATCCACAAGAGGTTGAAAAAGGTGTATAGAGATGTTGCTGTCGATCGCAGTACAGTTAGTCGGTGGGCAAGCTGGTTACGTGATAAAAGTGGACACGGCAATATTGAGGATTGTCCTCGCATCGGCAGGCCTCGTACTGCACACACTCCAGACAATGTGCAGAGACTTAACGAATTGGTGATTGCTAACAGACGCATCACAGTGAACGAATTGTCACGCTACGTTGGGATAGGGGAAGAAAGTGTTTGCAGAATACTGAAAGTGTTGGCGTTAAAAAAGGTTTGTGCCAAGTGGGATCCCAGGATGTTGACAGTGGCTCACAAAGAAGCAAGTAAAATGGTACGCAGCGACCTTTTGGAACAGTACGAGAATGGTCGACATGAATTTCTTGCAAGAACTGTGACAGATGATGAAACATGGCTCCATTATTTTTCACCAGAGACGAAGAGGCAATCAATGGAGTGGCCTCATGCAAATTCACCAAAGAAAAAAAAATCAAAACCACACCTTCTGCTGGAAAAGTTATGGCTACGGTGCTTTCCAATTCCAAAGGACACTTGCTTCTGGACATGCCAAGTGGGACCACCATAAATTCTGATGCATATGTGACGACACTGAAGAAACTTCATGCTCGACTGAGTCGTGTTCGACCACATCGCCAAAAGCAGGTTGCTGTTGCACGACAATGCACGGCCACACGTCAGCCAAAAAACCATGGAAGCGATCACAAAACTCGGATGGACAACACTGAAACACCCGCCTTACATTCCTGACCGGGCTCCATGTGACTATCATCTCTTTGGGAAACTGAAAGACTCTCTTCGTGGAACAAGGTTTGAAGATGATGACTCCCTTGTGCACGCTGCCAAGCAGTGGCTCCAACAGGTTGGTCCAGAATTTTACCGTGCGGGTAAACAGGCGCTGGTTCCAAGATGGCGTAAGGCAGTTTAGAGGTATGGAAATTATGTGGAGAAACGAAAATATTGTTCCTAAACGATGTGTCTACACACTGTAAAACTTTCAAACATGTAGAACAAAAGAAGGATTTAAAAAAGTAGTGTACATTTCTTTTGCAGTGACCCTCGTAGATATTTGAAAAAATTGCCATTTTTGTATCCCTCTTTTTTGGCCGAAAAAACACTAAATATCAACATTTAAAAAATGGCTACGACGAAATGAAGAAAATTCAATTTGCTTCAAGGGAGACAAAAAATCATTAAAATCGGATGCAAATTGTAGCATGAGCGACGACAACCACGCCGAAAAATATGGTTCTGAGAAAAATGCGTTTAGAGTTTAACAAGTATTTATCATGTAGAAAAAGGGACAAAGGTTGAAAATCGTCATCGACGCCAGGTCCATAATAGCTATCGCCCCGATTAGCGGATGGCCGCTTTCTATTACTTCGACCTGGTGAGCCCTCATTTTCGTCCTCAAAACCCTCGTCGTCGCTGAGCACATCGCAGCTGGCGTTTCTATCTCCACAGAATCGGCGCATTTCATCGCCGACTTTGATTTGAAGGGCAACTTCCGCGTACATTAATGCAGTATGGCCTACATTGAATAGACATACAGCCTGATTTGAAGCAATGTTGGCAATTTCGCTTTGGCTGGATGTTATTTTTGGAGCATATCTCAAAATGAGATTATTGACACTTTCGTTCACATTTTGAGTAAAACCACCCAAACACCACTCCAGAAAACCACGTTTACTCAAATCGGTATAAATAGAGGTGATGGCGTTTCGAGTTGTGGACGCTCGACTTCAAACGCTCACAGAATCGTTACTTTTTTGAATTCGTGCATATATTTTCGGGAGTAATTATTCAATGTATATACGAGGGTTATTCAATAATTAAAGAGACAAATTGTTCTGGAGAAAAAAGTGTTTATTGCTACGAAACAATACTTTTTCTAATTTTCAACATAATCCTCTTGAACGTTTATGCACTTGTTCTGACGGGCTACAAGCGTTTTTATTCCAGCTGCAAAGAACTCTTTATTTTGATGTTTGAACCAATTTCACACAAACTTTCTCACGTCCTCGTTGTCCTGGAACCTCTTCCCACGTAATGCTCCCTTCAGTGCACCAAACAAATGGAAATCACTAGGTGCTAAAAGAGGATTGTAAGGGAGATGAGGCAGTACTTCCCAGCCCATTTTGTCGATGGTTTCGCGGGTTATTTGAGCAATATGAGGATGTGCGTTGTCTTGCTGGAGAATCACACCTCTCTTCTGAGATCCACGATGACTCTCTCTCATGGGTGGCTTCACCTTGTTTAAAGGCAAATCCGAGTAGTACTGGCTCTTCATTGTACGTTGCTCTTCGAGATAATCATAAAAAAACTGGACCTTCAGCATCCCAAAACACCGTCGACGTGACTTTTACTGCTGATGCTTGGGTTTTGAAATTTTTTTCTTGACTGATGAGCTGGTTTTCTTCCACTCCATGCTTTGTCTTGTTGATTCTGGCTCATAATAATGAGCCCAAGTTTCATCAGAAGTTAAAATTTTGTTGAGGAAGTGCTCACCTTCTCTTTCATAATGTTCAAATGGTTCAAATGGCTCTGAGCACTATGGGACTCAACATCTGAGGTCATCAGTCCCCTAGAACTTAGAACTACTTAAACCTAACTAACCTAAGGACATCACACACATCCATACCCGAGGCAGGATTCGAACCTGCACCCGTAGCGGTCGCGCGGTTCCAGAGTGTAGCGCCTAGAACCGCTCGGCCACTCCGGCCGGCTTTCATAATGTTGCTTTAGCTCTGTGCACACTCTCAACCTTGCTTTCTTGTATAGATGCGTCAACTCCTTTGGGACCCATCTTGCAACATGTTATGCTGCGGTACTTCAGCTTGTTACAGATAATGTTATGAACCGTACCAGTACTAACTTGAACCCTACCAACTATCATTTCCATAGTCTCACCAGTCACACGGCGGTCGGCACGAATAATGTCATCAATTCGACTTTCATGTGAGGGAGTTGAAACTGCAACTGGTCGGCCAGAACGGTGTTCGTCAGGCGCTGAGTCGCGACAATTTTTGAACTGTACTACCCACTTGTAAAAATTTGCAAGGTTCATACAACCTTCACCATAAACGTTAGACATTCTACAGTATATATTCACTGGTTTCTCGCCTTCACCAATTAAAAAAAGAATGACAGAGCGTTGTCCAACTAATGCGGACGTTTCAGCCGGAGTTGCCATCTTGAAATGTAATTTTGAGGTTATAAACAAAATAATGTTGATACATCAGGGCTCATTCCAGTGATGCCAGCTTAAGACCATAAAAGTACCAAACTTCCCCTACTAACTTCCCCTGGCCTATATGTTGAAACCTTCCCATCGAACAAATAAAAGAAATAATGATTGAACTTAATGCGTTTAGACGATAACCTTCCCAACCAGAATAAAATAATTTAACTTGCTTTCCGTCTAGTGAAAGAAATAAAGAGAATAGAACTTTTTGTGCGTTGCAGCTTTCCTGTCTGGACTTGCTTTTGACAACGTGTCTGATCTGATAGTGTTTAGTGTACACAATGTTGTATGCCTTGTGCCTTTATTGGTGACAATATTAATGTGACTGATCAAAAGAAGATTATTTCGACGTGAACACATAAGCTTATGCCGTGGCCCTTAGTACTGGTTGTCTATGCAGTGAACCTGAAAACATACATATACATTTTCCTTACTTTTTATTTTACTGGGTCGCCTCTGGATAACGTCATCTGACTGCATGTCTGAATATATTCACTCTGATCTATTGTTGATAATTATTTGTTTTGGCATTTATTTAATAGGACTGCAAATATGTTAGCTAAAACTGTAATTATTATTCATTTGCTTTTTTGATTGAAGTTACTGGTGCAAAAATTCAGTGTCATTATAAAAAAATATTGATAAAACTCAACAAAAGTTAAATCTTGTGGTTACTGGGTTCAATAAAAATAATACGATATTGACTGAGATGTATTGATCTATTCTGAAAATGATTGAATATAAATTTTTAACTCTTTTATAGTGATTCAATTTATGAAACTTTAGTTCGGGGATCGTTTACATAAAACAGATTAAAAATGTAACAATGAACTTAACAATATGCAGTTAGTGCTTAAATGCTTTTAAGGTCTCCATGACGTCGGATTTTAATAATTCATAAATAATTAAATTATATAATTATAGTATTCTTGAAGTAATATATAGCTGGTGGCGAACAGGCACACCGCTCTGTCTCTACACACAACTTCACTGCACAAAGGTTGACTCAAGAGTGTTCTACCGACAATACTGCGCGCTTCTCGCCACGCTCGCTATGTATCAATGAGCGGGCTCTCGCGCCTACAAAGAGCTTGGTGCGGATACTTCACTGTCACCATCAATATGCAAAGAACTTAAATACATTTTACAAAACATTTTTCTTAACATTTTTCTTTCATACTGTAATTGTTATTTACGTATTTCTTAGCTTATAAATATTTTTCATCAGTTTATTACTTTGATTTATTTATGTTTGGGTTCGTTCATTTTCTATTCACATATTTCAATGTTTCTTTAATTACTGATGACCCTCTACCTTCGGATTTCGAGTTTTTTCGCCCGTCTCCCTGTCGTTCCCCCTTAATTTTGTGTACTCATATTACTTACGTGTGTGTGGTTTTTTCCGATCGACCGAGTGTTCTCTACCAGTACCGTAATAATATCCTGGTATACAGGCACTTTCACCACCTATTCCAGTGTCTTTTTTTCCGTATTTGATATTTGAGCTTCTTTGTTAAAATAGTTGTGTAACTTTATAAAAATACACAGGGTGATTCCGAGATGATATTACAAACTTTCAGGGATAATGGGAAAGGGCACAGGTATCGATATGATGTAAAGAGATGCTGGTCCGGAAACGACCGAGTCGAATCTCACAGGCAAAAATCGTTCTTATACCTCTGACAGTGGATTTTCGCTGCGCCAGTCTCTTCGTTTTCCACACTTTGGGAAGAGTTAGCATGAGTATTGGAACAAGGCCATTACCATTCCATTGCCGGTACCATTCCAAAGTACCGTTATCCATGATGGCGGCCATGACGTCAGAGACACACACCCCCGCCTACATATACGCGCTGGGCATAGCCTTTCGTAAAAGTTTTCATAACACCGCCACCATTCCAAAGTACCATGATTCAACAACAACAAGGTCGCACCCAGTGTATCCACCTCGTGGTGCGTGTCTAGTCCCTATTGCCGTGGCGCGGTGCGAGAGAGGGGGATAGCGTCATCTGTCTGTATCACCCCCCCCCCCCCCCCCCCCGCTCCTACATGCACGCGCTACGCAGGACCTATATAAATCAGTGCACGGTCCACTTCACTCTCACACTGCTCGTATACTTCGTTCGCCCAGTACTTGTCACGTCTTCGTAATAAACGTGCAAAAATGAAGCGTTCACGATCCGCCAGTGGCAGCAGCAGCAGCAAACGTGCTCGTGTGGACGAAGTTCCCTCGTGGTTCTCGTCTGCTGTCCCGCTCGTCGTCAGCTGCCCAGTCACCGCCACAAAGTGTAACTGCATTCACTAAGGATACGATATTTTATACGTGATTACTTATTGCCTAAGCCACTTCCTCTTACGTCATCACGTACAATACATTACAATTATTTTACAGAAAGACATTTCTCAAACAAAATTTTCAAAACAAAATTATAAAAACAGACATGATGGACTTTTCCTGTGGTTAAAATAAACGTTTATTAATTTAGTCATCCCATCATCACATGGTCTCTAACTACTAACATCTCTATTTCTACTTTCTACAGTTGACGTTGTAAGTAGGCTGTTTATGTTTTCTTTATGTAAGTTTGCTGTTTATGTTTTTTATTGGCAACGTTACATAGCACTCTGTATGAAAATCACTGGCTGTGCTGTGTGCAGTATGTGGCTAATTTGCATTGTTGTCTGCCATTGTTGTCATGAACTGCTATAGCTGGATGCGAACAGCGCATAGCGCTGGGCAGTTGGAGGTGAGCCGCCAGCAGTGGTGGACGTGGGGAGAGAGATGGCGGAGTTTTGATAATCTGTAAGACTGAATGTCAATTATGAATATTAAGGTAAATACATTGTTTGTTCTCTATTAATATCTTTCATTTGCTAACTATCCCTATCAGTAGTTAGTACCTTCAGTGGTTTGAATCTTTTATTTAGCTGGCAGTAGTGGCGCTCGCTGTTTTGCAGTAGCTTGAGTAGCGAAGATTTTTGTGAGGTAAGTGATTTGTAAAAGGTATAGGTTAAAGTTAGTCAGGGCCATTGTTTTGTAGGGGTTATTGAAAGTCAGATTGCGTTGCGCTAAAAAATTATTGTGTGCCAGGTTAAGCACAGTCTTGTACAATTGTTCTAAGTGGACGTTTCACATGTAAAATTATTCTAAGGGGACGTTTCAACGTCAACATGCTACTACTGCATGCCGTGACCTTTCAAAGTAAACTCCTTTCCCTGGCGTCGCTCAGTTGCTGCTATTATCTGTGAACAATTAAAAACATTTGTTGCACATTATTGTAGGTTACTGTAACTCCGAATTTCTCCGATACCCCTTTGATGTTGTGCTTGTTTGACTGGTTATGGCATTGGTCTTCCGCTCCTAGTCTGCTTCTGTCTGTAACGGTAGGCTCAATTCAACGTCATGCTTATCTGTTGAACAAAACAAGAGTTAGTTTTGCACGTTACAGCAAGTAAAAATCAGTGATAGTGGTCAAGGTTCATGGCTGAACTTCCTATCTTTTGTGGTGAACTTCATTATCCTCCTTTAAACTGAATGGCGTGTTGTTTTAGCGTCTCCGCTTAACTCAAATAGTTAAGCCCAGACTCGGCTAGCGTCGCTAATACGTCTCTACAACACTCCTACGGCGCAAATCATCAATAAGGTCTGTCGATCACGCTATTGCGTGCGACCAGACACCTGATTTACGTCTTTCTATGACGGCTCAAAACTCGCCTTTTCACACAACATCCTCATCGCTCCCATTACGAATTATCCATGTTTGGTGCGTCCCTATGGCCTAATTGCGATTGACTGGCCACCCGATAATCGTTTTGATCACCGTACTCACACTAGCAACACGATTGAGAAAACAGGTGCGTCTCGAACACTACTGCGTCGGACTGACCACCTCATAGTTATCACCCGAAACACCCACTATCGCCATACGCTAATAACGCAACGGTGGGTCCTGAACACTACCGCGTCGGACATCACACCCTGCACTCGTCTCAAGAAACGCAACACATTCGGTGGGACGCAATGTCCACCTACCACATCACAAAACTCTCAACACACCCCAAATCCATCCACTACAGATCCAGATTTTGTCCTGAAAGTTCTCCTGTCCAATAGCCTTGCCATAAAATTTTGTATAGGAAGTTATCTACATAAGATAACCCCTTCTATAATTAATCTAATACTTCTAAATATTGTTTGTGTCATAGCTGAAGCAAATTTTCTATACTAAGCGACCCAGTGGTCCCCATACAACAAAATTTAACATCAAACACATAATATAGACACAATCCATACCAAAATAAGACAAGCACATGAAAAATAGCAAAATAAATACACACAACATGAAACAAATAATCACAAAACACAAATAAAACACTGTCTATACTAATGCAAATAAACATCGCCAACAAATCACAAAAATCTAATCTAATTATACACTACTTTGTTCCCGGCCGCGTTCTTCCGCTGCCGAGTGTGACGCCCTAGTCATTCTTGTCTGTTTTGCGCAGTTTCCGTACGGCCTGGGTTCGCCGGACGTATTTCGATTATTTGTGCAGGTTCTGGATTGCGGTCTTCACTCGCTCTCCAGTTCTGCACTGGTTGATCCCTTCCATTTTGCTTGGCTGAGTTCCAGTTATTATTACCCTGGTTCCACCTACGTTCCTGTGGCGGAAAATATTGTCGTCTATTATCGCGCCACTGTGGGTTGTTTCCCCTATTGTTACCGTTACCGGCATAGTTATTCCTCATCTGGTTTCCGTTTTTCTCTATATTCTCGTCTTGGCCTTCCTCATGCGGTTCCCTTTGCTTCTTCTTCTCACGCACCTGCTGCTCGTTATAGGCAAACTCCAGTTCCCTAAGAATGCCCTTAAATGCTTCTACGTCATTTCCGCATCTGCCAGCTAGCATCTGCTGATATGTAAGTGGCAACTTCATATAGTATACGCGTATAATCTCCCCAGGGCTGCACGGTTCGTCCAGATACTGATTCTTTTATAGCATGTTCTCAAAAAATTTCACAACACTTCGGAAACCTGAGCTCTCGAAGTCGCGTGTCATAAGGATTTTCTGTATTGGGTCTCCTTTGACCAATATCTGCTCATAAATGCGTCGCAGAACTCTTGGTGAGTTCTGCAACCTTTAGCAACACTACGCATACTTTCCGCTGATACACCTTCCAAGTGCGCACACACAAAGTCAAGTTTGTACGTTAACGGACACTGTGGTGGTAACGTTAGATCAAACTGTCCAATGAACGTTTTTGGATGTAACGTATTATTATCTTCCTTATAGTGCTGGAACTTGCGTACCGACAGAAAGTGTTTATAATCAAACTGCCTAGTTTCATCTTTCTGCGGTGGCGTTTCGATGTTTTCATAAACTACCTCCGTTTGCGCCTACTGGATATCCTGTGGCTCTTGCAAGTGCGAGGTGGATCGCCTAAGCGGGTAGCAATTGCTTGCGCCAGTTGTTCCGATACTGAACTCCGCCTCCGGGAAATCACTTATTACACGCGGTACCTGCGTACGTGTGACCCGCGGTTCATAGCTGCCCTGACGTTCTAACGGTGTGGTTTCCAGCGTGCGTGCTTCATTATCACGTCGGTTCACAGCTCCTGTGACAGATACTGTGTCCCGTTGCCGTACTTCCGAGGTTACCTCTTCCGTGGATACCGTCTGAATATCGGCTCCAGTTCGTCCTGTATTTGTAGAAGTTCTGTCGACTGACAGTGCCTCTACCCCGCTCTCGATTTGTCGTTTAAATTCGGCAAATTCTACCATCAGTGGTGCCTCTCCGGCTTCCTCCTTCCTGCTCGACACGGTTTCGTTAATCTTTTCCACTCGTGTCTGCAGCTTATTTATAACAGTTTTGCCGACCTTGGTCGTGTTCTCTGTGACCTCCTTCGTTTCTCTCGCTATTCTCTTGGCTCTCCGCGCAATTAATTTCGCCTCATTGGTGCTTCTTTTTGCTTCGGCTATCTCTTACTCTAACTTCTCGCGCAACGCTTTTACTTCATACTTCACACCGCATGTTTCGCGCTTTATGATGGGAAGCTGCGCCCGGGTTTCCTTTCTACACTCCTGTATGCTGCTCTGTGTTTCTTCACTGATTCTTTCCAGACTAGCTTGCCTCTCCTTTCTACACTTTTCAATTCTTTCCTGCATCACTTTCGTACTAGCGTCTGTCTTCTGCATCATATGCTCCAAGAATCCAGCGATACCTGAACCGTCAACCGCCAAGTCTCCCCTTTCCGCATGATAACTACTGTCATGACTTGCAGGTGATCCCCTGCTGATTCTTTCATCTCCTGTCGTTTAAGATCCAAATCCTGCGCGGTACGACAGTGTCGGACTATTCCGTTCCGATCCTCCTGTACGTAACCCATTCATGCTTCTCGTGGGCGACGTTTGCCCCCGCGGTGACACACTGCCGAACTCGCGCGTGAGTATCACCAGTTCAATGGGCCTGATTGCACCTCTTGGACTCGCCAATGACCCACCAATCCCTGCATCATGCTCCATGTTGTCCGGTTCCCGAAAATAGCTGTTTTCTCTTTCGAATTCCGCTGCCGCTAATTCGTGTAAGCTGTCGCTGCTTCCTCTCATCACTGCCATTCTGTCAACCCCTGTTGCGCCCTCAACTGTCTCTATTAAGCGCGCCTTAGCCTTCGTAATCATCTATGTTTCCTTACCCACTAACGTTATACACTAACAAAACTTTACACACAAAATACACATTATAATCATTAAATCCCAATATCTCTACAATATTCACAAACAGGTTACCCAAGAAATCCCACAAATCTTCCCGATCTCTGCGGATCCTATTCCTAACCAATTACTCTCATTATTTCCCTAATCCAAAATATTTATTTAATCTGTGACAAAACACAGAACACGAAACAACACAGTAATCCCAACAACAACAAATTAACGACGCGCCAGCAATACATAGAAACAATGGAACAAATACAGAGCATAAATACACAAACAGAAATATAAAGAATTTACCGCGCACAAATAAGTGCCTATATCTCTTCAGGTGTGCATTTTATAACTTATGTTTACTAGGCATTTTTTTCTTGTTTTGGTGCATGCTATCTCGTCTCAGAATGTGGAGAGGAAAGAGCTTGCAGTAGAAGAGGTTCATTGTCAGAGATATCAGACCGATTTTTACTTACAACTTCCGACTCGGTCGTTTTCGAACCAAGATCCCTTACCCCAAATTATTACATTTACTCTTCGTTATCATTCCTGGAAGCTTGTAACATTATCACTCTTTACATACACTTTAAGACAAAAGAAGGAGTTATACAAAATGGTCACAAACTGATATTCATGTACTTGTGAACTTTGGCGGCCGATGGATCAAGATGTGACGCTGCAGCGTAATTTCATTGGGCTGCTGGCAAGGATAGTAAAAAAGAGGACGTGATACCAGTCCATAAAGTCTTTGTGATTTTCATTCCGTGTGCTCAGCTGGACTGTTAACTATGTCTCGCACGTGGGCGCGTGAACAATAAACGCGCATGTCAGCATTTGAGAGAGGATTTGTATTTGGGCTCAAAGAAGCTGGCTGGAGTAAACGGTGACTCGCTCGATATTTGAATAGGTGGTACGCCACTATTCGACGATTTTGGCAGGAATCGGTGAACCACGGCCAAACATATCTTCAAGAATGAAGCGATCAACCTAAAAAGACGACAGAATTTGAGAACCGAGCAGTCGTCGGAGAGGCACTCAGAGCTCCGGATTCGTCACTATCATCGATTCGAAGTGCAATTGGTGCTCAGTGACCATGAGGACCATTAGTGGGTCGCTCACAGAAAGGGGGAGGAGACCACGGTGCCTCATGTGCAGACTGCTATTGACCTCTGTAAAACAACAAGGCCATTTTCAGTCATGTCGGGCACATTCGGCCTGAAATCTCAATGACTGGAGTACAGTTGTCCTGCTTTGAAATGAGTCGCGACGACTAGCGAAGACATCTGTGGAAGCGCTCCAAACAGCAGTGAGAGGCCAACCAGGCTGTCTGTGACCCGCCATACGGCCAGGAGGAGGGTCTCGAGTGTCATTTCATTTCGTAGCAGGACCCCTTTGGTTGTCATCCGCGGCACCTTTACAGCGCAGAGGTACGTCGACGATGTTCTGCGCCCCATTTTGTTACCCTCCAAGCCATCCTGAGCTTACATTTGAGCGAGATAATGCTCACCGGCACATGGCAAGCGTATTGTTGAGTGGTACTTAAGTAAATAAATTAGTAAAATCAAAGTGAAGTAGAAATTAGAATATAAATGAAAAACTTGGTTTAGTTTAGAGAGTTACATACTGGCATTCAGCGGGCAGAACAGCAGAACAGAAGAGACAATGACCGGGAAGTCAGCAAGTTCCACATAAGCGGGCGCTGTCGATTCAGCCGTCAGGGCATCGCCCGACCGGCTCACGTGTTTCGCAGTTGTCGCATGTGAGCAAAGGCCCTCTCCTACATTCCAAGAGCCAATGACCGACGTTAAGAAGATTCTTCGAGAAGCTTTTCAACGTGACAGAAGAGGCAATGACCGGCTCACGTGTTTCTCAGTCGTCACATGTGATCAAAGGCCCTCGCCTACATTCCAAGAGCCAATGACCGACGTTAAGAAGATTCTTCGAGAAGCTTTTCAACGTGACAGAAGAGGCAATGGCCGTGAAGTCGTTCACCTCCAGTGAACTGAAGTGAATAAATACGCGAGACGCGGTGGGCCCGACAGACGGAGACGAAGACGGAGACGGAGACGAAGACGAAGACGGAGACGAGCGACGAAGAAGACGAAGAAGTGAGGAAGCGTAGCAGTTGTTTTAAGTGAGTTTCGGTGCTGAAGACCGTCATGCAAGAAGAGACTACATCATGTACAGACGCACCAAGTCCGCCGCTGTAATGGAATAGCAAGCAGCAGCCTCGGCGCCAGAAGACAGAAGTTAAAAGGTATTTGAAGTCTGATCTTTACGTACCCGGGTGACTCGTGAGGACGGGAAGGAGACGGCCTCACATCAGCAGTCACCTGTGAGCTGGGATGAAGACCTGACAGCCGAAGACTGGCATGCGGGAGTCCGTTGTTCGAGTCCGGGACACTGGCCTTCCCCCGCCGCGCCGCTCCGCTGGCCGACGCACAACACACGCGGCCGCTTAGAGAAGAGAAACACTGGGACGCCACATCCAAGGTATCACCATCCGATGCACGACTTCGCTCGCAATAATTAAACGGGCCACCTCGCGCTGCGCGTCTCCTGTCAGCTGGGCGAGACGGCGACACGAGATACACACCGCTACGCGTAATCAGACGCCGCCGCCGCCGCCGCTGCCGCAGCAGAAGGCTACGCAAACGACACAGCTGCCGCTCTCCGAGCCAGTAACATCCAGTAAGATACAGTTGTACGAAACTTTCAATAAAAGTTATCTTATGTAAAAATGCTGTTTCATTCTACCTCATACCCGAGCCAAGGGAGAACCCACCCTGCCCACATGTTGTTAAGAGAGAAAAGTTAATTTATTTAATATTTTCACCCTGACAGAATGCTTTAGAATGCTCATCCTGACAATTGACAGCATCCAAAGAGAAAACCCAGTTACATTTAGTGACAGAAGTGTTGCATTTAGTATCAGAACTGTTACAGTATTCGTGCTTGCAAAACTCTAGCTTGGCCAGTAAGGTTGTCGGATCTTTCCCCAACTGAGTGTATTTGGAGCATTACGAGCAGGGCTTTCCAACCAACTCGAGATTTTGACGTTTTAACTCAACAATTGGACAGAATTTGTCACGATATCTCCCAGGAGCACACCTAACGACTACGCCAATCAATGCCAAAGCTGAATAACTGCTTGCATAAGTTCCATCTGCATCTACGTGATTACTCTGCTATTCACAATAAAGTGCCTGGCAGAGGGTTCAATAAATCACGTTCAAGCTGTCTCTCTACCGTTCCACTCTCGAACGAAACGCAGGAAAAACGAGCACTTAAAGTTTTCTGTGTGAGCCCTGATTTCTCTTATTTTATCGTGATGATAATTTCTCCCTGTGTACGTGGGTGGCAGCAGAATGTTTTCACAATCGGAGGAGAAAACTGGTGATTGAAATTTCATGGGAAGATCAAAAATGTTCAAATGTGTGTGAAATCTTATGGGACTTAACTGCTAAGGTCATCAGTCCAGCCGGCCGAGGTGGCCGAGCAGTTCTAGGCGCTACAGTCTGGAACCGCGTGACCGCTACGGTCGCAGGTTCGAATCCTGCCTCGGGCATGGGTGTGTGTGATGTCCTTAGGTCAGTTAGGTTTAAGTAGTTCAAAGTTCTAGGTGACTGATGACGTCAGAAGTTAAGTCCCATAGTGCTCAGAGCCATTTGAACCATTTTTTTTTCATCAGTCCCTAAGCTTACACACCACTTAACCTAAATTATCCTAAGGACAAACACACACACCCATGCCCAAGGGAGGACTCGAATCTCCGCCGGGACCAGCCGCACAGTCCATGACTGCAGCGCCCTAGACCGCTCGGCTAATCCCGCGTGGCTTGAGAAGATCCTGTCGCAACGAAAAACCTCTTTCTTTTAATGATTGCCACTCCAGTTCACGTATCATGTCTGTGACACTATCTTCCCTATTTCATGATAATACAAAACGAGCTGCCCTTCTTTGTATTTTTTCGATGTCATCCATCAGTCCCACCTGATGCGTATCCCACAGGGCACAGCAATACTCCAGAATAGGGCGGGCAAGCGTGGTGTAAGCAGTCTCTGTAGTAGACCTGTTGCACCTTCTAAGGGTTCTGCCAATGAATCGCAGTCTTTGGTTTGCTCTACCCGCAATATTATCTATGTAATCGTTCCAATTTAGGTTATTTGTAATTGTAATCCCTAAGTATTTAGCTGAATTTACAGCCTTCAGATTTGTGTGACTTATCGCGTAAACGAAAATTAGCTGATTTCATTTAGTACTCACGTGAATAACTTCGCACTTTTCTTTATTCACAGTCAATTGCCACTTTTCACACCATACAGATATCTTATGTAAATCATTTTGCAAGTAGTTTTGATCACCTAATGACTTTACAAGAAGGTAAATGAAAGCATCATCTGCAAACAATGTAAGACGGCTGCTCAGATTGTCTCCTATGTCGTTAATATAGATCAGGAACAATAGAGGGCTTATAACACCTCCTTGGGGAACGCCGGATATTACTTCTGTTTTGCTCGATGACTTTCCGTTTATTACTACGAACTGTGACCTTTCTGACAGTAAACCACGAATCCAGTCGTACATCTGACGCGATACTCCGTAGGCACGCAGTTTGGCTAGAAGACGCTTGTGGGGAACGGTGTCGAAAGCCTTATGGAAATCTAAAAATGTGGAATCTACAGGGGATAGCACTCTTTACGTCATGAGTATAAAGAGGTAGTTGTGTTTCACAAGAACGATATTTTCTGAATCCAGCGGTGGGCCAACGCGTTTTCCACTTGCTC
The DNA here is from genome assembly GCF_023864275.1 of Schistocerca cancellata. Classification (NCBI taxonomy): domain Eukaryota; kingdom Metazoa; phylum Arthropoda; class Insecta; order Orthoptera; family Acrididae; genus Schistocerca; species Schistocerca cancellata. The sequence goes on from NC_064632.1 coordinate 160,039,700, forward strand.
CATTTGTGAAGCTCTTTCTCTTTAATAAATGATCCAATTTTTCTGATTTTGTAATCATTTTATTGCCTATATTTTTACATCACATCTACCGATTTCCGTCCCATTCGGATGATTCCTTCGTGGCACACGCTTTTCGTTACAGCGTAACGCATAGCGCCGGCACGAAGAAGAAGGAGAAGAAGAAGAACGCAAGCGTAGAGAAGGCTTTCAGGCGACGTCAGCCAATAGCCCACTGACTAAGACCGCACCGCGACCGGAGCGGCCTCTACTAGAAGAGAATACAGGCTGAGTCAAAAGTTTTTGGACACCTTCATTTTTTTTTTTTTTGTCTACTGACTGGTTTGATGCGGCCCGCCACGAATTCCTTTCCTGTGCTAACCTCTTCATCTCAGAGTAGCACTTGCAACCTACGTCCTCAATTATTTGCTTGACGTATTCCAATCTCTGTCATCCTCTACAGTTTCTGCCCTCTACAGCTCCCTCTAGTACCATGGAAGTCATTCCCTCATGTCTTAGCAGATGTCCTATCATCCTGTCCCTTCTCCTTATCAGTGTTTTCCACATATTCCTTTCCTCTCCCATTCTGCGCAGAACCTCCTCATTCCTTACCTTATCAGTCCACCTAATTTTCAACATTCGTCTGTAGCACCACATCTCAAATGCTTCGATTCTCCTCTGTTCCGGTTTTCCCACAGTCCATGTTTCACTACCATACAATGCTGTACTCCAGACGTAAATCCTCAGAAATTTCTTCCTCAAATTAAGGCCGGTATTTGATATTAGTAGACTTCTCTCGGCCAGAAATGCCTTTTTTGCCGTAGCGAGTCTGCTTTTGATGTCCTCCTTTCTCCGTCCGTCATTGGTTATTTTACTGCCTAGGTAGCAGAATTCCTTAACTTCACTGACTTCGTGACCATCAATCCTGATGTTAAGTTTCTCGCTGTTCTCATTTCTACTACTTCTCATTACCTTCGTCTTTCTCCGATTTACTCTCAAACCATACTGTGTACTCATTAGACTGTTCATTCCGTTCAGCAGATCATGTAATTCTTCTTCACTTTCACTCAGGATAGCAATGTCATCAGCGAATCGTATCATTGATATCCTTGACACCTTCATAAGTTGGAAGATTAAAGGGAAAATTGAAATGTGATGATGGGAACATAGGTTTGATGTGGGGCCGCAACTTTTGGAGTGAATGTCATTGATGGCCACCATCTTCAAATCCGCCGTTTTGGATTCAAGTCATTTTTTTAAATGGGAAGTTGGATGTATGACACATCAAATAACACTCGTTTGATCTTTGGGATTGAGTGGTGGAATTTGTTTTTGTCTATCTTGTACAGTTTAGAGGTTATTATTGCTCAAAGTTGGGAAATTATCTTCGTACCGACTGCTACAACACATGTTCTACGTGTTGTCCATCCCGTGCAATGCACAACTGTAGTCGCCGCAACCACATTAATAACCTCTACACTGTACAAGATAGACAAAAACAAATTAAACCACTCAATTCCAGAGCTCAAGCGAGTGTTATTTGATGTGTCATACACCCCCATTCCCATTTTTAAAAATTGTCTTGAATCCAAAATGGCGGACTTCAAGATGGCGGCCATGAATGACATTGACTCCAAAAGTTCGGCCCCACGTCGAACCCATGTTACCATCATCACGTTTCAATTTTCCCTTTAATCTTCCAACGTATGAAGGTGTCCAAACACTTTTGACTCGCCCTGTATAAGCGCCGCTCTTGCCGGCCTCGGCCGCACAGTACTAGACCGGCACCAGCAGACCAGCACAGTTAGAAGATGGATACTAGGAGAGCACTACGACAGCAGTAACGTGTGATCCATATCAGTAGCTTACATGGACATTGTCAATAGCGAAGAACATTGCTTATTTGCATGTCGCCCGTGCTTGTGACAACCCACTATAAAACAAAATTAAGTATTGTAAATCTGTTTATTTGTAAAAAAAAAGAAAAACTAGTAATGTGATTTGCTTGAATTGTTGTATAGCATTCCAAGAATGCAGCATCCTTCAGGCACCCTATATGATACGAGTGGGCAGGACCCCACACTTTTTTTTGCATTATAGTGTATTTACTTGTATGAAGTTCATTCAAATGAAACCTGCTCAGTGCACCTACCTTTGCCTTACATGTAACATGGCACCATGTAACTGTGGGTATGGTGGCGTCATCTCTTGGTAGAGAGATGCATAGCGCCAGTGTGGTTTCACGCCAAAGATTAGGTGGTCACACAAGTTCCACTACCGAACATGCAGGAGAGTAAGCAGGGACAATGAGGAGTGATTCGATTTTTAGTGCTAGAGGGAGATGGAAGCCGTGAAATGTATCGACGGATGAAGGATGTGTGCGGTGAGTACAGTTTGACTCATTCAAGTGTTGTGGAATTGCGCAAACGATTCCTTGAGGGGCGCGAGTTGTAAGGTCAGTTTCATACCTTACATAAGAGTTTTATGCATCATAATGGGAAGGTGAATATGACACCTAACTTGCTTCAGCGGTAATGAGCAGTTTTGCGTATAAGTGTGTAATGCAAAAGGGATGACACTCGATTGACGGTATTAACACACCACTCCTATATAATGCATGTCAATGAGCAGAGGGTGAAAAACAACGAGAGGAAGCGTTTTATGTGGAAGCAGGCGCGGACAGAAGCAGAAGCCGCACCACGGGAGGCACCACGAAAACCTCTTAGGGGGCGTCCCACGGCTGGAGTGAGTGACCAGACAGGTGAGGCATACTGGAGAGCAAGTAATGGGCCACCAGAAAGAAGCTTTAGAAAACTGCGCTTCGGAATTCCACATGGATACGAACGAAACCAATGACGCAGTTGATCACGTGAACAGTGAGTGGTACGCATGTGAAGTACGCATGTAACTTTTAGGCGTCTGGAGCGGGCACAAAACGTCTGATTAGCGGAAACGAACTAGGAAGGAGTAAAGTGCCGAGATTGCGGCGCAGTTTAATGGTAGGTCCCTTGCGATTGGCAGAGAGAGTTTCCACACAAAAAGGAGGAATGCTCTTATTGGACGAAAAAAGCCGTGATGCGGAGAACAAAAGAACCCAGGTGGGGAGACAGTTTGGCTACGAGAAAGACAAGAGAGAAATTTTCGGGGACTTTTCTCTGAACTGGTGTCAAGTGCAGAAAAGGGTGCATAACGCTCTGTACAACACATCTACATCTACATCTACATGGATACTCTGCAAATCACATTTAAGTTCCAGGCAGAAGGTTCATCGAACCACCTTCACAGTTTGTGTGAACACTGCCTTCACTGCACCTGACATTCAGCTAGATATTAGCTGTAGCATTGTTGAGCTCCAACTGCGGAAAAACGAACCAGCCAGTTGAAATGGTTCAAATGGCTCTGAGCACTACGGGACTTAACAGCTGAGGTCATCAGCCCCCTAGAACTTAGAACTAGTTAAACCTAATTAACATAAGGTCATCACACACATCCGTGCCTGAGGCAGGATTCGAACCTGCGACCGTATCGTTTGCACGATTCCAGACTGAAGCACCTATAATCGCTCGGCCACACCGGCTGGCGAACCAGCCAGTTAGTTAATTGTTCTTGTGAGGACTGAGAGGGCATTTTAATATGCAAGCTGCTACAGCCATATGTGTGCATATCGCCATATTCCAAGACTAGGCATGAGTGTATGTTTTCTCACACAACAAGAAACATAGGGAGAGTTTCTGCTGGAAAAATCAGCAAAGGTTTAGTTAGTTTATATAGGAATTTCAGAGGACGAGAGCAGCCATGCAGACGATAGCTCATCGCAGCTAAGGTAAATACCGCGAGCAGAGGCGTAATTTGTTGGTTCAACAGCTTTCATCCACTGTAAACTCGAGCGACCTTGGGTAATCTTTTCCCCAACTTGTCACAAAACTAACCATCCTCTGTAGACTTCATTGTCATCTTAAATAGTACCGAACTTTGAACTGGAATCGGATGATTTATCATAACACTGGCCAATATCATGAAGTAGTCGTAAGCATAATTTTGTAAAGAAACTACTAGTTAAAATTTATCATTGTTGTGTTTAGGATTAGTCCACATTCAGAGGACGAGATGCGTTCGTTTGACAACTGTCGTAACATTTTCATATTGTAAACTGTGTAAATGCGTGTATTTATTTGACAAAATTGCAACATTAAACCAAAAATATTTACATCTTACACAGTTGTTGTTCTGTGCTCGAAACCTTACGGAGTCACTGGACGACGATGCTCGTCCTAGACTGGTTCATCGTGTCATCACACCGGAAATGGTTGCGAAAGTGAATCCTTTAGTCTTGGACAACCGCAGAATAACCGTGGACGAGATCGATCGGTTACTGGGTATTAGCCATAATGCATAAACACTTGAACTCTCGAAAAATCTGAGCGCAATGGGTTCCCCACCAACTGACCGCCGAACAGCGCAATACTCGAATGGCACTGTCTTTGAGTCGCCTGCAACGTTAACATGAGGAGCAATACGGCTTTCTGTCGCGTATTGTCACAGGTGACGAAACATGTTGTCACCATTTTGAAACAGAGAGCAAGCGTCAGAGCAAGCAGTGTAAACATGCGACTTCACCACCTCAAAAGAAATCGAAGGATGTGCACACCAGTTCTGGTAAGGTCATGATGTCCTTCTTTTTTGACCACAAGGAGACACTGCTTGTCGAGATCCTGGAGCAGGGAACCACCATCAATGTCCAGCGTTATCAAGTCACTTCATAGAACCTTAGACGAGCCATCGAGTCGAAACGCAGGGGCATGTTGTCCAATGGCGTTATCCTTCTGCGTGATAATGGCCGCCCACACACGGCCAATGCGGTGAAGACGACACTGCAGCAGTTTCGGTGGGAAACGCTGGAGCATCCATTGTACTGTCCCGACATTTCACCATGTGACTTTCATGTGTCTGGACCTCTAAAACCAGCTATTCGCGGACATTGACGAAGTGTGTGACTGGGTCCAGACCTGGAACCGACAGCAGCCTATTAGCTTCTTCAAGGATGGAATCGACCGGATAGTGTCGCAATGGGATAAATGTGCCAACAGTTCTGGCGACTATTTTTGAGTATGTGTAGTGTGCATAACTACAATAGTGACCGGGTTTCATTTGAATGTCCCTTATAATTGAGTCTGTGGTCGACTCTTACTTAAGTAAGGTTGTGCTATCCGCATCCGTCTTTAATCTGTCTAATGTGATCTTGAAGACAAATTCGCATCATGTCTGTAGTAGCAGATGTATTCGATGCTCTAAGAGCGCTCAAGAGAGGCGGTAGTGTATGTAGTAGGGGTCTGTTTACAAACCACACAGCCTGGGAAAGTGTGATAGAGCTGCTGCACATATTTAGTTTTGCAAGAGGTAATGCAATTGTAAAATCTTCTCACGTTTCATCGTGAAGATGAAGTTGTTACTCGGCTAATATGAGAAAGATTGCATCAGTGAAAGCAGCTGAGAAACCTGTACTCTGAGGGAGTGACGCAATACCATGCGGTGAGCGATAGGGATGCAGAGAGAGTACGTAGAAATGTGTTGGAAGGGGTAACACTGAACAGTGCCGTAACACGTCTGCTTCAATTAAGCCGGGAAAAATAGCCTTTGGAGATATTCAGTATCAGATTACACCATTCGGCAATGCTCTGTTGGCTAAAATGACTCACAGCTGGATAGGTACTACTTCTCATTTTTCTGAAATTTTAGTCCCTGTACAATAACGACAAATAACTGCCTTGAAGTGATTTGTTGACCGTGTATTATTATCGTCTCACCGAATATTAACCTGCTTTTAGTTAAGTTTATTGCCGGAAAAGACTGTAAATTCGTTATTTAAATCTTCAGGTACGGTGCAGATCCTCATATCGAAAGAGAAGAAATCGGATATGGTTCAGATCACTTTCTATTATTGCTTAAGTTCGAAAATGCTTACTTGTGAAAATAACGCGTCGTCACTAAGATCTGTAATACACAGATGCTGTTTGACTGTATGTCTCTGAATTATTTCCGTAAAAATGTTTCTCGAAGCTGTGATGTGATAGATCTATTAAGATCACTCTGTATTAAATAATTCCAATCACTCTTTATGATTTCCCTATTTCTCACCACTTTCAGAGTGATATGTAACACTAAATACGCTTTGATTCACGTTTCAGAGAGGCTGCTATTGACCGCTATTCTTAATATCACGTAGGTCTAATTGTTTTGTGAATAACTTCATCAACTGCAACAGCTTTAAAACTCGTATCTTGACCCAAATCAGCACTTTTTCTGTAGTTAGCATCTTTTAAATAAATTGATTGCATGTTTGTCCACTGTTAAAAAAATTACGTAGCCTAAATAATATTCTCGTTGATAGTGGGCTACCCTCGATAAGGTATTGCACTACTCAAGAAACATATGCCGCATAAAAAATTGCAGATTCACATTTCATTACGCACGCTGCGATAGATGCTACATCTCACAAGACGTTACGAGACCTCATACACTAATTTTGTGAACAACATCGTCTATCTTGACAGTACATTCCAGCGTCTCTTCCTGGTGCTGACTCCCGGCTTTGCCATTTTAGTGACCTTCATAGCAGTTCGCCGCCTCGGTAGATTATGACTGGACCACCTTGCCAGCAACTTGCTCGTTCAACGTGGAACAAACAAAATAACAAAAAATTTTAATACAATTATTCGATACACAAGTTGCTATCCAACAGTCAATATTTCAGTCTTATCCGAGTCGCTCAAACGGGAATATAAGGCGGTATTTCGTATCAAAATATGAAGCACTACAACAGGTAGCTGTTTAAACCCTGAACTACACAAGAAACCATGTTGACTCTAAAGGAGTCGACACGCTTTTGAACGTCAACGTTGAGCGTGCCGAGTTCAACGTGCTGCTGAACGCTCAGGAACGAAATGACTTGTGCACACGGTACGTGGGCCCCAACGTGGCATACGCGAACGCAGCGTGCTCCAGCGGCCGTTGTCGGCTTTACCTGGCTCACACATCACACTGTTTACGAAATGAACGCCCGTAAAATTCCTACGTTAGCGCTACTGAAACGTACGTTTGGCCCCTTGTGCATAAGCTAGTCAGGCTGTTCTGTCTCTAGTACACATAAATAAAACCTTTGATATCCGTGAATATGTTATAAACAAAAAGAAAAGTACCATGTCCAGTCAACAAGGATATCGGCTCATTAAAGTTCCGTTACAGACAGTGTTATACAAAGTTCCATTACAAATAGTGCGATACAATTTAACAAATGTATCCCATACCAGGTAACAATTATTTCATCATTCTCAAACCACGCGAAGTAGCCGCGCGGTTTGAGGCGCCATGTCACGGATTGTGAGGCCCCTCCCGCAGGAGGCTCGAGTCCTTGCTCGGGCACGGATGTCTGTGTGTTGTTCTTAGCATAAGTTAGTATAACTAGTGTGTAAGTCTAGGGACCGGTGACCTCAGGAATTCAAACACATTTGATCATTTTGAACATCATTCTCATCTTTTACTAAAACCCTAAAGTCGTTCTTACTTGATCACTGTCCCTTCTCAGTAGCAGAATCTTTACGACACATGTAATACGAGAGTTAAAGAAGAAAGGGAAAAATATCATACTGCAAATACTGCAAGCTGTCCTGTAGATTAAACCAATCGAACAAACTCATTCTTCAAAAAGAGTGCACTTATACTTACATAACATAAAAATATTATACTATATACTTATATCAAATTATTAAGAAAGTATTAAAACATATTAAAAACGCGAATGTCAACAAAAATTTTGATGTAGTGGGACGCGCATTATTGACACGTCACACTTTTTCTTAAACTTCTTTGATACTAATTACTGCACTAAACCGAGCATAAACGATTGATGACTATACCTACCATGTTACAGCTTTTGAAAGCTGTAATGGTGCTATGTTACCAGTCGAAATTGAATTATGACAAATTATATCAAGAACAATGGGTTTTTTAATGGACCATCAATGTGCCTTTGTATTCAAACGGCATAACCTCATAATACCCAAGTTATAATTAATGTTTATTTAACCACAAATATGACGTTTCTCGTCATTTTATTGCAGTGAACCATACAATTAACGACGGGTTTTCGAGAGATTCTCAATTTCTGGTGCTCAGAAAAGGCATACGGTATATACACTATGTGATGAAAAGTATCCGGACACCAGTCTGAAAATGACTTACAAGTTCGTGGCGCACTCCATCGGTAATGCTTCCACTCTCGGAGGCATACGTTCAATCAAGTGCTGGAAGCTTTCTTGGGGAAGACAGCCCATTCTTCACGGAGAGCTACACTGAATAGAGGTATCGATGTCGATCGGTGAGGCCTGGCACGAATTCGGCCTTCCAAAACATCCCAAAGATGTTCTGTATGATTCAGGTCAGGACTCTGTGCAGGCCAGTCCATTACAGGGATGTTACTGTTGCGTAACCACTCCGCCACAGGCCGTGCATTATGAACAGGTGCTCGATCCTGTTGAAAGATCCCCGAATTGCTCTTCAACAGTGGGAAGCAAAAGGTGCTTAAAACATCACTGTAGGCATGTGCTGTGATAGTGCCAGGCAAAACAACAAGGGGTGCAAGCCCCCTCCATGAAAAGCACGACCACACCAAACACTACCGCCTACGAATTTTACTGTTGGCACTGCGCACGCTGGCAGATGACGTTCACCGAGAATTCGCAATACCCACACCCTGCCATTGGATCGCCACGTTGTGTACTGTGATTCGTCACTTCACACAACGTTTTTACACTGTTCAATCGTCCAATGTTTACGCTCCTTACACCATGCGAGGCGTCGTTTGGCTTTTAGCAGCATTATGTGTGGCTTATGAGCAGCCGCTCGACCATGAAATTCAAATTTTCTCACCTTCCGCCTAACTGTCATAGTACTTGCAGTGGATGCTGGTGCAGTCTGGAATTCCTGTGTGTTGGTCTGGATAGATGTTTTTGCCTAATACGCATTATGACCCTCTTCAACTGTTGGCGGTCTCTGTCAGTCAACAGACGAGGTCGGCCTTTACGCTTTTGTGCTGTACGTGTCTCTTTATGTTTCCACTTCACCATCACATCGGAAACAGTGAACCTAGAGATGTTTAGGAATGTGGAAATCTCGCGTACAGACGTATGACGCAAGTGACACCGTATCACCAGGCCACGTTCGAGGTCCGTGAGTTCTGCGGAGCGCCCCATTCTGCTCTCTCACGATGTCTAATAACTACTGACATCGCTGGTATGGAGTACCTGGCAGTAGGTGGCAGCACAATGCAGCTAATATGAAAAACGTATCTTTTTGGGTGTGTCCGGATGCTTTTGACCACATAGTGTACGTATGGGCTTCAACTGAATGCAAGTATGGCGCCTCGCGACTCTATACTGAAGGGAGATGGTGCGCGTGTGACGTAGGTGTTGTTCTGCCATCTCATTGGTCAGCGTTCAGACGGACGTTCTGTATATTTGACATGCTAGATATTGCTTTGCACGTTTAAGCCGTCGGCACACGGACCGTGCGTCCGAACTTTTGAGCGCTGAGCGTGCCGAGTCTCTGACGTTCAGGGTGGAACAGCACGTTGGGGAGTCTTTCTGAACGTGCAGAGCAGTATCCACCACATCAGATATTCAGAACTTGCGTTTGAACGCTGACCAAATGCCACCTACGTCACTTGCACCTATCGTCCTTCAGTACAGAGACGCGAGCTGCAATATTGGCGAGGCGCCATACTGACTTTCAATTGGTTCAAATGGTTCAAATGGCTCTGAGCACTACGGGACTTAACTTCTAAGGTCATCAGTCCCCTAGAACTTAGAACTACTTAAACCTAACTAACCTAAGGACATCACACACATCCATGCCCGAGGCAGGATTCGAACCTGCGACCGTAGCGGTCACGTGGTTCCAGACTGTAGCGTCTTTATCCGCTTGGCCACACCGGCCGGCGACTTTCAATTGAAGCTCATATGTATGTATACCGTCTGTGAGGACCAGCAAATTGAGAATCTCCCAAAAATCTGTCGTTAATTGTATGGTTCGTTGCAATAAAATGACGAGAAACGTCACATTCGTGGTAAAAAAAATTATCGTACCTTGCGTGCCGTATTGTGAAAGTGTGCCGTTTGAAGACAACGGTACATTGAGTATCCATCAAAAGCGCCTTGTTCTTGGTACAATTTGTAGTAATTAATTTCAGTTAGTAACACAGCTACGATTAAAGCTCTCAGCAGACAGTAAAAAGCAAGGTCTAGTCATCACCCCATAGCGGTTAGTTCAGCACATTCAGTGACACCACAGTTTGAGGCGGCAACGTGTGCAGTGTTGTCGCTCCGCGTTCCACTACATCCGAATTTTTTTACCAACCTTCGGGTTTTTAATAGAGTCTGATTCTTTCTTACTAGTTTCATATAAGTATAAACTATAATATTCGATATTATGTAAATATGAGTAGTAAGTTTGTTTGATTGGTTTAATCTATGGGGCACCTTGCACTGCATGAAGTAAGATATTTTGCACTTTCTTGCTTTAAGTTTCTGATTTCAGATGTGAAGATTATGCTGCTGGATAGGAATAGTGATGATGTTAGAATTTGTATCGGACTACACTCCTGGAAATGGAAAAAAGAACACATTGACAACGGTGTGTCAGACCCACCATACTTGCTCCGGACACTGCGAGAGGGCTGTACAAGCAATGATCACACGCACGGCACAGCGGACACACCAGGAACCGCGGTGTTGGCCGTCGAATGGCGCTAGCTGCGCAGCATTTGTGCACCGCCGCCGTCAGTGTCAGCCAGTTTGCCGTGGCATACGGAGCTCCATCGCAGTCTTTAACACTGGTAGCATGCCGTGACAGCGTGGACGTGAACCGTATGTGCAGTTGACGGACTTTGAGCGAGGGCGTATAGTGGGCATGCGGGAGGCCGGGTGGACGTACCGCCGAATTGCTCAACACGTGGGGCGTGAGGTCTCCACAGTACATCGATGTTGTCGCCAGTGGTCGGCGGAAGGTGCACGTGCCCGTCGACCTGGGACCGGACCGCAGCGACGCACGGATTCACGCCAAGACCGTAGGATCCTACGCAGTGCTGTAGGGGACCGCACCGCCACTTCCCAGCAAATTAGGGACACTGTTGCTCCTGGGGTATCGGCGAGGACCATTCGCAACCGTCTCCATGAAGCTGGGCTACGGTCCCGCACACCGTTAGGCCGTCTTCCGCTCACACCCCAACATCGTGCAGCCCGCCTCCAGTGGTGTCGCGACAGCCGTGAATGGAGAGACGAATGGAGACGTGTCATCTTCAGCGATGAGAGTCGCTTCTGCCTTGGTGCCAATGATGGTCGTATGCGTGTTTGGCGCCGTGCAGGTGAGCGCCACAATCAGGACTGCATACGACCGAGGCACACAGGGCCAACACCCGGCATCATGGTGTGGGGAGCGATCTCCTACACTGGCTGTACACCACTGGTGATCGTCGAGGGGACACTGAATAGTGCACGGTACATCCAAACCGTCATCGAACCCATCGTTCTACCATTCCTAGACCGGCAAGGGAACTTGCTGTTTCAACAGGACAATGCACGTCCGCATGTATCCCGTGCCACCCAACGTGCTCTAGAAGGTGTAAGTCAACTACCCTGGCCAGCAAGATCTCCGGATCTGTCCCCCATTGAGCATGTTTGGGACGATGAAGCGTCGTCTCACGCGGTCTGCACGTCCAGCACGAACGCTGGTCCAACTGAGGCACCAGGTGGAAATGGCATGGCAAGCCGTTCCACAGGACTACATCCAGCATCTCTACGATCATCTCCATGGGAGAATAGCAGCCTGCATTGCTGCGAAAGGTGGATATACACTGTACTAGTGCCGACATTGTGCATGCTCTGTTGCCTGTGTCTATGTGCCTGTGGTTCTGTCAGTGTGATCATGTGATGAATCTGACCCCAGGAATGTGTCAATAAAGTTTCCCCTTCCTGGGACAAGGAATTCACGGTGTTCTTATTTCAATTTCCAGGAGTGTATTTGTAATATAACTTTAAAAAAAATGGTTCAAATGGCTCTGAGCACTATGGGACTTAACTTCTAAGGTCATCAGTCCCCTAGAACTTAGAACTACTTAAACCTAACTAACCTAAGGACATCACACACATCCATGCCCGAGGCAGGATTCGAACCTGCGACCGTAGCGGTCACGCGGTTCCAGACTGTAGCGCCTTTAACCGCTTGGCCACACTGGCCGGCTATAACTTTTATAACTGTTATAAAATATCAATGGATGCTACAGACAGAGCAACATAACTAAGTTATGGACAAGGGAGAAAATGTTCATTTTAATAGAAATAACGGAGGGATTTTACGCCCGCCCATTTCGTAAACATTGTGATTTGACCCAGATACTGCTGACAACTGCCGCTGAAGCGCCTTGCGATCGCGTGTACCACGTTAAGGCAGACTTAACGACGCACAAGTCGCATAGTTTCTGAGTGTTCAGCAGCATGCCGAACTCGGCACGCTCAACGTTGACATTCGAAAGCGCCATCTGTGTGCCGAAGACTTTACAAGCACTCCCCAGCGGGCCATTTCATCGAGGCCCATGAAAAAGACAGGTCGTGGCGTGACGTCACAGCACGTAACAATGCAGGTCTTATGTATGCCGGCAGCCGTTTCTTACAGGGAGTGATTAGCTATTTCAATCGAGTTTAATAATTCTTAACTGCACATTTAAATGCATTTCTCGATAGCACGTGACAGAATTAAGACCTTCAGTCTGTACCTTTTCAATTAAATATTGATTTCCCGTGGGTCCTGCACAGGGCCGAGAGTTCCCGGAGTGTGGCGGACAAGCCTACTAGTGTGACGTCACAAGCTCGTTGCAGGGCCCTTATATCTCATTGGCCCCGTTTTCCACGCTGGCTTTCGAAAGGCTCGGTGTTGGCCACGCAAGCGGAATATGCAGGGAGTGAGTTAGACAGAGAGAGTGTGACGTGTGCTGCGAGCCGAGCTCGGGCAGGCGTCGAGGCGGCGGGGCGGCACTGCCCGCGGCGGGGCACGAGCTGCGGACCCCGGACTCCAAAACGACAGCGGCGACAACCTGTTCTTACGGCGCGCCAACTTGTAACTGGGCCGTGCCGGTCTGGTGCCAGCACTGCCGGCCGTCGGTTCCGCAAGGCTGCGCCCGCTGCTCCGCATTGTCCTGCGGCCCTCCGTCCGTGGCCACACTCTCACTACACGGGCTGTCTCTCCACAAGCTGCCCGCGTAGGCGACGCACAGCATCTTCATCTACAGTGATACTCAGCAAGCCACCGAAGGCCGTACTACTCATTTTCTTTTCTGTTTCCTCGTAAACAGAGCGAGGGGAAACGACTATCTATATATGCCTCCGTAAGAGCCGAAATCTCTCGTACAATATCTTCAAGAGGGAACATTAAGAGTGGAAGACCAAGAACGAAGTGTTCGTTTTGTGTTGGCAGAAGAGCCAACACCGTGTTACTAGAGGAGGCCGAAATGCACGCGTTTTAGCTCACGCAGGCTGGCGTGAGGAGGGAAGAACTATACTGACGTGAGGTCTGGAACATGACAAGGAATTAGAATTCAGAAAGCGGACGTAATTATTTTCATACTTAACTTTAATCCATTAATGATGAACGTCGCTCTTGACGGTACATGATTCACAATATTATCTGTTCAGAAGACATAGTAACTGAATACGGCGCCTTGCTAGGTCGTAGCAAGTGACGTAGCTGAAGGCTATGCTAAACTGTCGTCTCGGCAAATGAGAGCGTATGTAGACAGTGAGCCGTCGCTAGCAAAGTCGGCTGAACAACTGGGGCGAGTGCTAGGGAGTCTCTCTAGACTAGACCTGCCGTCTGGTGGCGCACGGTCTTCAATCACTGATAGTGGCGACAAGCGGGTCCGACGTATACTAACGGACCGCGGCCGATTTAAAGGCTACCATCTAGCAAGTGTGGTGTCTGGCGGTGACACTACAGTTCGGATTAAAAAAAGGTGTAAGGCAGGGATGTAGTCTTGAGCCCTTACTGTACAATCTATACATTGAAGAAACAATAACGGAAATAAAAGAAAGGTTCAAGAGTGGGACTAAAGCTCAGGGGGAAAGGATATCATTGATAAGATTCGCTGATGACATTGCTATCCTCAGTCCAAGTGAAAAAGGGCTGCAGCATGTTTTCAATGGAATGGTCTAATGAGTACGGAATATGTATTGAGAGTAAATAGAAGAAAGACGAAAGAAATGAGAAGTACCATAACGAGAACAGCGAGAAACTTAACATCAAGACTGATGGGATGGAAGTAGACGAATTTAAGGAATTCTATTACTCAGGCAGCAAAATATGCAATGATGGACGGAGCAAGGAGGACATCAAAAGCAGACCATCACTGGCAAAAAAGGGCATATCTGGCCAAGAAAAGTCTACCAGTATCAAACATAGGCATTAATTTGATTAACTGAGAATGTACGTTTGGAGTACAGCATCGTATGTTAGTGAAACGTGGACTGTCGACAAACCGGAAAAGAAGAGAATCGGGGCACTTGAGTTGTGGTGCTACAGACGAATGTTGAAAATTAGGAGGACTCGATAAGGTAAGGAATGACGGGGCTCTAGGCAGAATCGGAGAGGAAAGGAATATGTGGAATGCGCTGACAAGGAGAAGGGACAGGATGATAGGAGATCTGTTAAGACATCAGGGAATGACTTCCATGGTACTAGAGGGAGCTGTAGAGGCCAAAAACTGTTGAAGAAGACAGAGATTGGAGTACGTCCAGATAATAATTGAGGATGTAGGTTGCAAGTGCTACTCTGAGATGATGTTCAAATGTCTGTGAAATCTTATGGGACTCAACTGCTAAGGTCATCAGTCCCTAAGCTTACACACTAGTTAACCTAAATTATCCTAAGGATAAACACACACACCCATGCCCGAGGGAGGACTCGAACCTCCGCCGGGACCAGCCGCACAGTCCATGACTGCAGCGCCTGTGACCGCTCGGCTAATCCCGCTCGGCTCTGAGATGAAGAGGTTTGCACAGAGAGGAATTCATGGCGGGCCGCAGCAAACTAGTCAGCATACTATTACATCCCCCACCCCCCCACCCCACCCAACAAAAAAAAGCTTCATGGTCCTCTTATGTTAACGGCGGTAGATCGTTCAGTCGTCAGCTTCAAATAGCGGTTCTTTAAATTTTCTCAATAGCGTTCCTCGAAAACGAACGTCGCCTTCCCTCCAAGGATTCACATTTGAGTTTCAGAAGCATCTCCGTAATACTTACGTCTAGTTCGAACCTACCGATAACAAATTTACCAGCCCACCTGTCAGTTGCTTCGATGACTTTCTTTGAACCAACCGGGTACAACTCCAGACTCTCGAGCATTACTCAAGAATAGATCGCAACAGTGTCCTACATGTGATCTCCTTTATAGATGAACCACACTTTAAAAATATTCTCCCAATAAACCGAAGTCGACCTTTCGCCTTCCTACGACAGTCCTCACACGCTTGTTCCATTACATACCGCTTTGCAGCGATACGCCCAGATATTTAAACGACGTGATTCTGTCAAACAGGATACTGCTGGTGCCCATCCGCATTAACTTACATTTTTCTACATTTAGAACTAGCTGTCACTCATCACAACAACTAGAAATTTTGTCGAATTCGTCTTGTATCCACCAACAGTCACTCAACTTCGACACCTTACCGTACACCACAGCATCATCAGCAAACAACCACAGGTTGCTGCACACCCTGCCTGTTAAATCGTTTATGTATACAGAGAACAACACTGGTCTTTTCACGCATTCCTGGGGCACTTCGGACGATACTCTTGTCTCTGATGAACACTCGACGTCGAGGACAATATACTGCGTTCTATAACTTGCAGCCAGTCACACGTCTGTGAACCTATTCCATGTGCTCGTACCCTAACAGCCTGCAATGAGGCACCGTGCAAATGTTTTCCGGAAATCTGGAGAACGAGGAAAAGGAGGGGATTAGTGTTTAGCGTCCCTCCGACAGCGAGGTCATTAGAGACAGAGCACAAGCTTGGATTAGGAAGAAAGGGGAAGGAAATCGGTCGTGTCCTTTCAGAGGAACCATCCCAGCATTTGCCTGAAGTGATTTAGAGAAACCATGCAAAACCTAAGTCAGGATGGCTGGACATGGGGTTGATTCATCGTCCTCCTGAATACGAGTCTATTGTCCTGAGGACTCGCATATCTGGAAATATGGAATTTTCCTGTTGTCCTTTATCAATAGTTCGCAGCTTAAAATGTGAGAAAAGGGAAAGCTGAGTTTCGCAAGAGCAGCGCTCTCTAAAACCGTGCTGATTTGTGGACATAAGCTTTTCAGTCTCAAGAAAATTTATTGTTCAAGGATTCTACGGCGAACCGAAGTTAGGGATATTGGTCTGTACTTTTGCAGGTCTGTTCTTTTCCCCTTTTTATATTCTGGAGTCACCTGCACATTCTTAGACTTTACGCTGGGCAAGAGCTTCGCGATAAATGCAAGCTATGGAATAAGCCATGCCTAGCGTACTCTTTGCAAAATCGAATAGGGATTTCATCCGGACCTGGTGACTTATTTGCTTTCAAACCTTTCAGTTGTTTGTTTATTCCTGGAATTTACATATATGCTGTGTAAACCAGAGTGAAATGTATGACAGAGGATACATCCCATTCTACAGCTGTAAGATGGCAAGAACTATGCCCCTTACATGAAGTCATTAAAGATCACCAAACTCACGTTGAGCGAACAGTAGGGCTGAACAAAAATGACTGACAAGACACAATGCATCTTGTAGAGGGTATAGTATGGACATACTGGAATAATTAATATAGGGTGATGGTTTTAAACTAATTCACGCATCGTGAAAACTTTATGGAAACGCATCAATTTACTGGAGGCTAGTTTGTCCCAGGGAAGTATTCAGAGTTGACCCTGGCCGGGTGGTGGGGAGCAGCGAAGGGAAGCGACAATAGGCAGCTTAGGGCGGCTCAAGCTCTGAGAAAGCAGTAACGGGGCATGGCCTCCAGTTGCCTTAAGATGAGTGACAGTGAGGGGGTGGTTAACCCCATGCTGGTGTACCGGGAAGCAGACTGAGAACTTGTACACCTGTTGATAAATGTTCGTCATCGCGTTTTCAGTGAAACATACGAGAAAGCCACACAAAGCTATGGTGGAGTGGTCAACAGATGCCGAAATAAGCGTGTTTGTGACTATAGCAACTTCATGCTGAATTCACGGTCCGCAGAGTCTGAAGTAAATAAGGTGAAGAGGGACAGAATGAAATACGCCGGCCTCCGATGGGAACGTAGGACCAAGGAATTTGAAGTACTCTCCTGGGAGTCGGAATTTCGGAAAAATTGGTGTTTTATGCGGATACTAACCTTGATGGGTGGCCTGGGAGGAGTTAAATAGCAGACGTTGAGAGGAAGGGAAATTTTGTGGGAATTAGTTCACTTCCTAGAGCAGGCATTGGTCAGCGCTGGGAAGCGATGCATAATTAATGCAACTTGTGCTGCAATTGGCGTAAGTGATTTTGCTTGAGGGGAAACTGAGGCAAAGAGCGGACTGGCAGAAGTCTCCGTAGAAGTCTTCTGTTCCCAGCTTGCCTAGAGTGCGGACGCGGCGTTCTTTACTCAGCTTGTCTGAGAGAGAGTGATCATCTCTGCAGTTTAGGATTTAGCAAATGGAACGATTGAGCTTGGAGTTTTCATTCAGAATGTACTGAGTAAGTTAGCTAGGAGTGAATAGACGAGCGCAGCCTTGCAGCACCTCGAGGTCAGCCGACGTCCGCACACGACGGGGCCCCGCCACGCTGAATTCCGTTGTACTGTGCCCGCTCCGGCTTGAGTTAGGCCACTGATTAATTTGTTGAATCACGTCAGCAAAGTTTCCACGAGTTTCATGGGCCATGTATTGTAGAATTCTTCTCGCACTTCGCATTTCGCCTGGGTCAGTCGATAGGAATTACTTTATTCCCACTGCCTGTTAGGAGAGTCATGTAATGTGATGATTGAAGGTCGTGAGTTAAAATAAATTTGTGCTAATTGACTGCATCTGTCACTTTCTTAATTAATTTTATGTTCAATATTTGCATCTGGTGTTCAATATCTGAATATAACATCAATGTGCACCCCTTTTTAATTAAAAGGGACCAATTCTGAATCAGTTAATGTCAACACTTCCACCGCAGTTCAATCAGGGGTCACAGGGCCTGATTACTTTCTTTGCATTATCCGATATTGCGGCAGTTTTGCACTCTCTGTTGATCTGTTAGTCAACTAGCTGGGGTGAACACATGCCAAAACCAGATAAGTGACGGGTGGGGTGTTACACAGTGAATTAGGGCTTCTTCTCGTTCCATTCCCGCATGGAACAAGGGAAAAAATGATTGCCTAAATGCCTCTGTGCGGGATGCAATTATCCTAATTAGTCTTAGATATCCCGACGGTATCGATACATAGGTCCCCCTACAAGGCGAGCAATATAATACCGTTTAAAGTCATATTGACTGTTAATCGACCGTGACCCTTTCAAAAATATGAACAGGTTTTACCAATACCACTACCGATCACAAAATTTCTTGACTATTTAAGTCATTTAACTAGCAACAGGTATTATAATAAGATATCTGCACACATAATATCTGACATGCTTCGCTTTACTTGTTGTCGGAACTACATCACCTGCAGATGGTTCACATTTTTGCACTTCCTTGCTCTGATTCTAATCCGATGGTTTATAGCACTGGGCCTATTTGAATGAATTATTAATGTAATATATTACTGACAGCTTTGCTTTACGACCTTCGTCGGTTATTAGCCATCATGGTTGTTTCCCCAATACGGTCATAAATTTGTTACGTTACCTTTTCAAACATAAACCAGAATCCACAACGTAACTGCTGCAGAATCGGTAGGTTTTGTTGGAATGAAATATTATGAATAATATGTAATTTAAATGTGCCGTTTATTGACATTATTGTTGCAAATCATGTCCAAAATTGTAACCTGTGCCCCCATACAATTTAATGCTCGACTGACCATACTGTGTGCCATCAAACGCAAAACGTTGTTGTATTGCGTTAATTTCCCGTTGAATCTTCATCTTCAGCTCATCGATGCGTTAACGGTCACCTTTAAGCAGCTTCAAAGAAAAACAAAAAAACTTGAAGTTGGCGCTCCTGGGAAACGCGGAAGCAATAATCCACTGCTCACAACTCGTTCGTCTGTGAAAGCGGCGTGGACGCGATTGAGTAAAACGTCTGAAGTGTGGGACATTGCTCCTTCTTGACAGAAGAACCTGCTCTTTTCGCTCGACTATCTCGTGAGGATTTCTCGCCATCCAGTCCCTGGTTTCTGCGAATTAACGTCAGCTGATAAATGAAATCATGCTTCGTCTGACATGAAATACGACGTCGGTCTAGCTGTGTATCAACAATGTTTTCGAAAATCCAGAATTCGTGTCGGTCTATTGTCCCCCTAAGTTGTTGTCCCGTTATAATGCGGGTCGTTTTCAGTTTTAATTCAAGAATAATTTCACGAACAGATGTATATTTACCACTAGGTTCGTGATCATGATATCACATTCCTGATTGATCAATTTGTTGTTTCCAATAGTGGTATTGTGAGCACACTCCAGTCAAACCCTTGCCCTGTCTCCAGCAAATCGTGTAAGAACAGCACAGCTGAGATGAAATTTTAAATTCTCACTACCATTTTCAGCAACCTCCAATTTAATGGATTTCCCACAAAACGACGTAACTATACCAGGATCCACCAATAGATGGAAAGAAAAATCCAGAAGGGGGAAGAGTAGGGTTTTTAAACTGGGCAGATGAGGGATCGAATTTCCCGCCAAAGATGTCTGTCGTAGTGTCTACCAACAGGAAGCAAGAAAAAACAGTTCCACACCGAGGGTATCGATTTTATTAGTTAGTCTATCAATATGACAGATTGGGAGTAGCGCAAATGGAATATTTCCGAGATATCCACAGCTGCGGATTTACCAGGTATCCACTACTTTGTTCAGGGCAAAAGAGGTGTTACTGTGGTTTCCAAATTGTAATACACTCCTGGAAATGGAAAAAAGAACACATTGACACCGGTGTGTCAGACCCACCATACTTGCTCCGGACACTGCGAGAGGGCTGTACAAGCAATGATCACACGCACGGCACAGCGGACACACCAGGAACCGCGGTGTTGGCCGTCGAATGGCGCTAGCTGCGCAGCATTTGTGCACCGCCGCCGTCAGTGTCAGCCAGTTTGCCGTGGCATACGGAGCTCCATCGCAGTCTTTAACACTGGTAGCATGCCGCGACAGCGTGGACGTGAACCGTATGTGCAGTTGACGGACTTTGAGCGAGGGCGTATAGTGGGCATGCGGGAGGCCGGGTGGACGTACCGCCGAATTGCTCAACACGTGGGGCGTGAGGTCTCCACAGTACATCGATGTTGTCGCCAGTGGTCGGCGGAAGGTGCACGTGCCCGTCGACCTGGGACCGGACCGCAGCGACGCACGGATGCACCCCAAGACCGTAGGATCCTACGCAGTGCCGTAGGGGACCGCACCGCCACTTCCCAGCAAATTAGGGACACTGTTGCTCCTGGGGTATCGGCGAGGACCATTCGCAACCGTCTCCATGAAGCTGGGCTACGGTCCCGCACACCGTTAGGCCGTCTTCCGCTCACGCCCCAACATCGTGCAGCCCGCCTCCAGTGGTGTCGCGACAGGCGTGAATGGAGGGACGAATGGAGACGTGTCGTCTTCAGCGATGAGAGTCGCTTCTGCTTTGGTGCCAATGATGGTCGTATGCGTGTTTGGCGCCGTGCAGGTGAGCGCCACAATCAGGACTGCATACGACTGAGGCACACAGGGCCAACACCCGGCATCATGGTGTGGGGAGCGATCTCCTACACTGGCCGTACACCACTGGTGATCGTCGAGGGGACACTGAATAGTGCACAGTACATCCAAACCGTCATCGAACCCATCGTTCTACCATTCCTAGACCGGCAAGGGAACTTGCTGTTCCAACAGGACAATGCACGTCCGCATGTATCCCGTGCCACCCAACGTGCTCTAGAAGGTGTAAGTCAACTACCCTGGCCAGCAAAATCTCCGGATCTGTTGTCCCCCATTGAGCATGTTTGGGACTGGATGAAGCGTCGTCTCACGCGGTCTGCACGTCCAGCACAAACTCTGGTCCAACTGAGGCGCCAGGTGAAAATGGCATGGGAAGCCGTTCCACAGGACTACATCCAGCATCTCTACGATCGTCTCGATGGGAGAATAGCAGCCTGCATTGCTGCGAAAGGTGGATATACACTGTACTAGTGCCGACATTGTGCATGCTCTGTTGCCTGTGTCTATGTGCCTGTGGTTCTGTCAGTGTGATCATGTGATGTATCTGACCCCAGGAATGTGTCAATAAAGTTTCCCCTTCCTGGGACAATGAATTCACGGTGTTCTTATTTCAATTTCCAGGAGTGTATTTAGGTCAATACCAGTACACTATTCTGTGACAACTTGGTCTACTGGTCTGAGGTGCAGGTACTGCAATCAGAAGTAGCCACTTGATATGGGAATTCCGCTGCAAAGAACGCCATTGTGAACAAAGGGGACTGCAGCTGCAGGCTGACCTGGCAGCCAGATGGCCATACAAAAAAGGAGCTTGTATCTGCTGTCGTGGGCAGTGGATCTCACTGATTGCTACGTATGCGTCGTGTAATTTTATTGCTGATCGACAGTCTCTGTAAGGTTTGTGCGCTGACACTAGGAGAGGTGCCCTTAACGATAGACAGCTGGCAGTCCCTCACAGTTCAGTGTGATGATGTGAGCCCTGGGGTGCTGCGGCTTCCAGAGGATGGTGCGTGCACGCCACTCGGCCAGCTTGGTGCGCTGCGGTGGATATTGACGTCTGGGGCAGCCGAGTGATTGCCAGACGTTTTTAGTGTGCTCTGTGACTGTATAATTACGTGCTGTGAGTCCTTCATGATGGTATTGCATATGTGACAGGGATAAAAAAATACCGCAATTGCTTAAATATTCCATACATTACAAACAGATTCTTCACAAATTGTTTAAATAAACAGTATTCCATACACTGAAATATTTCCAGAAGAGGGTAGTTTCCACCGAGAAAAACTGTACTGTACAAAGGAATACTGATTTAATTAATTAGTCAGTCAATTTGATAGAGTGGGAGGTGGGCTACTTAAATAACTCAGACCTGACCAGTACCAAAAGTGGCACTATAGGTTAAGGGGAGGTGAGGTACCTCAGTTGATCTATCCCTGCCAATTTTTTGGATCAGTTTAATTAATTAGTCAATTAATTTGACATGAAAAGTGATGACATGAAACAGAACAAAAGGTTAATGGGGTGATGAAGAAAGTGCGCAAGAAAGTCATTCAAAAGTACATAAAATTCAAAAAGTGCCCTCGTATTGATGGGGCAGGGGGAAGGGGGGAAGGGGTTGGGTGAGGGGTCAGGTTTTCCTAGAGGGATGGGGAAGGGGACCTATGTGCCGGCTGGGAAAAACTAGTGATGTCGTCATGGAGTGGGGGTAATTAATTGATGAATTTAATTAAATTACATAATTAATTTGATATCAGTTTGATATAAAGTGGCATAGAGGAACAATAGGTTAAGGGCTGACATGAAGTAGAACAATAGGCTAAGGCATGACATCATCATTGTCCCTGAATGTATGTTTGCCCCTGATGTATGCAACCCACAATGTGAGGTGACACCACTGTTACCCCACTACATGGGCTCACATTCGAGAGAATATCAATTGAAATACTTGTGCCGCCATTGACACGTAGGTTTTCCTAAAGAGCTTTGGACAAGTGCTGTAATGGTTCTTTTGAAGGGAGAGAACTTAAATTCTTCCTCATCCTTCTCAAATCCGTATTTCTGCACCATCACTTTCAAGCATAACGTTGATGGGACTTTAAAAATTAACACTTCTTTTATTATTTTTTATTTTCCTAGTTTTGTTTCCTCTATCTCTACGGGATAGATGGTTTAGAATATTCTGAGTTTCTCTCCTGAAAGATAATTCTTGAAATTCTGTGATTTCTGGCGTGTTTTTTCGAGTGTCTTGAATATATTCTCCCTCGTCGTCACCTGAGCTAGCCTGTTGCTACTCGTACTTCACATTCTTTGTACTCTCTCGATATCCCTTGCTAATCCGACCGATTTGTGTTTAGAATCCTTGAGCGGTATTAAAGTATAGACTGTACAGGTGTTCTGTAAGGAGTCTCTTTACTACTCAAACTGATGTTTCCCTTTATAGTACAAACAAATCGTGGCCTGCTATTACTTCGCCAACAACTGAGCCGATGTTCTGGTGCGACGTAATTCTTTTACACATAGTTACAGCCAAACGCTTTTAAGACGTTGTGAAAAGTTAATACTCTCTGCAAAGGATCTCCATCTACATCTAGATACATACTCTGTAAGCGATCGTATGGTGTATGGCTGAGGAGTACC
Source organism: Schistocerca cancellata (assembly GCF_023864275.1). Classification (NCBI taxonomy): domain Eukaryota; kingdom Metazoa; phylum Arthropoda; class Insecta; order Orthoptera; family Acrididae; genus Schistocerca; species Schistocerca cancellata. Next base: position 160,063,272 of record NC_064632.1, read on the forward strand.
TTGTGACAATACTAGTGATTTCCTTTCCTGTTCCACTCTGACACCGAGCAAAGAAAGAACGACTGTCTATATGCCTCCTGTACGAGCATCAGTTTTTCTTGTTATGTCTTTGTGGTTCTTAAGCAAAATGGGCTTTGGTGACAGCAGAATAGTCCTACAGTCAGCTTCAAATGTCGGTTGTCTAAGCTGTACCATATGTTGTCTTCCCTCTGGGAATACCCATACGGCTCTGAGCTGCTACAACGTCTTTTTTTAATCTGACTTGGTGAACATCCCTAAGACTCTAGCAGTAATCAAGAATGGGTGGTCTTCTTTAGAGATGAGCAACACGTGCCTGAAATTCTTCCTTTCATATCGCTTTGCAGCGTTACGCCTACTTATTTAATCGACTTGACTGTGTCAAGCAGCAGACTACGTCACCCGCCCAGTCGCTTAGGACTTTGTGCTGGGAGAGAGAGATTCCCGATAAAAGCAAGGTAAGGAGCCAACGCTGTAGAGTAATCTCTGTAAAACCGAAATGGGTTTTTGTTACTTCTTTACGCCATGGGTGCCTGTTTCTGCGAGGGCTATCCGGAAAGTAAGGTCGCGAAATAGAAACCGCAGTGAAAATCAGAAATGTTGTTTGCAACTGTTAGATACATCTTCCATCTAGTTCTCTATATAGTCGCCGCTCCGACTCATATATCTGTCGTAGCGTTGTACCAGCTTTCCAGTAACCTCGTCATAGGAGGCAGCCTTCTGATCTTTCCACCAATTCTCTAGCTGGTGTACAGTTCATTGGCTGTGCCAAATGTTGTCTTCGCCAGTGGTTCATGTGAGAAGAGATGAAACTCATGGGCAACCAATTGCGGGCTGTGTGGTGGGTAATCGAACGCTTGCCATCGAAAACGCGTCAGGACCATCTTCGCTGCCCCCACAGGCTGCGGTCGAGAATTGTAGTGATTAGATTAGATTAGATTAGATTAATACTAGTTCCATGGATCATGAATACGATATTTCGTAATGATGTGGAACGAGTCAAATTTTCCAATACATGACATAATTAAGTTAATTTATCAACATACTTAAGTTAATATAACAACTTTTTCATTTTTTTGTGTTTTTATTTTTATTATTTTTTAAATTTTTTTGTTTTTTGTTTTTAATTTATATCTAAAAATTCCTCTATGGAGTAGAAGAAGTTGTCATTCAGAAATTCTTTTAATTTCTTCTTAAATAGTTGGTTATCTGTCAGACTTTTTATACTATTTGGCAAGTGACCAAAGACTTTAGTGCCAGTATAATTCACCCCTTTCTGTGCCAAAGTTAGATTTAATCTTGAATAGTGAAGATCATCCCTTCTCCTAGTATTGTAGTTATGCACACTGCTATTACTTTTGAATTGGGTTTGGTTGTTAATAACAAATTTCATAAGAGAGTATATATACTGAGAAGCTACTGTGAATATCCCTAGATCCTTAAATAAATGTCTGCAGAATGATCTTGGGTGGACTCCAGCTATTATTCTGATTACACGCTTTTGTGCAATAAATACTTTATTCCTCAGTGATGAATTACCCCAAAATATGATGCCATATGAAAGCAACGAGTGAAAATAGGCGTAGTAAGCTAATTTACTAAGATGTTTATCACCAAAATTTGCAATGACCCTTATTGCATAAGCAGCTGAACTCAAACGTTTCAGCAGATCATCAATGTGTTTCTTCCAATTTAATCTCTCATCAATGGACACACCTAAAAATTTGGAATATTCTACCTTAGCTATATGCTTCTGATTAAGGTTTATATTTATTAATGGCGTCATACCATTCACTGTACGGAACTGTATGTACTGTGTCTTATCAAAATTCAGTGAGAGTCCGTTTACAAGGAACCACTTAGTAATTTTCTGAAAGACAGTATTGACAATTTCATCAGTTAATTCTTGTTTGTCAGGTGTGATTACTATACTTGTATCATCAGCAAAGAGAACTAACTTTGCCACTTCATGAATGAAGAACGAAACCCATGGTTCAAATGGTTCTGAGCACTATGGGACTTAACATCTGTGGTCATCAGTCCCCTAGAACTTTGAACTACTTAAACCTAACTAACCTAAGGACATCACACACATCCATGCCCGAGGCAGGATTCGAATCTGCGACCGTAGCAGTCGCGCGGTTCCGGACTGAGCGCCTAGAACCGCTAGACCACCGTGGCCGGCCGAAACGCATGACAGTTATGTCATGTGAAATGACAATTAAATCAAGATCCTAAGCTGTCGACAGGCGTTTATATACATCAACGGGGACAGTTTAAAATGTGTGCCCCGATCGGGACTCGAAACCGGGATCTCCTGCTTACATGGCAGACGCTCTATCCATCTGAGCCACCGAGAGCACGGAGAATAGTACGACTGCAGGCACTGATCTCTTGCACGCTTCCCGTGAGACCCACATTCCCAATTTAATGTCCACACACTACATTCGTAGTGCCCCTGCCCATTACACTCATTAATCGCGGCAGACAATCTTACCAAGTCCGGTAAGAGTTCGGACAATGTGTGTGCATCCAGCACAGAAGAAGAAGGTCAATAGCCTTTTAGTCTTAACTATACGAAGATGGTATCTGTTCTTTCGGACATGTCTGAAAGAACAGATACCATCTTCATATAGTTATGTTATGTGGACTGCATGACGTCAGTCTAAATCGATCAACAGGCCCTCATACCGGGAGACACTCTTTTCTAGGCATCTTTACGTGCTTACTGTGCGGTCAGAGTTGAAAAGAGCGACGTGACGCTATTGGATGGCGTACTAGAGACCCTGACCAACACAGCTATCCAAAGCGTCATCGGATTTTTCCCCGTGGCTTACATTTCGCGCTCAGTCGGATCTTACTTTGCAAACAGCAAGCGTATGTGCTCCATATGGGAGCCTGTACGATGGTCAAACGAAGGTATGTTTGTACAATCCTCCTAAGTGAACGATATCTTAAACGCGAAATTTAAAACTTCAGCTTCAGGGATGCCATCCATTTCCTTTTCATGAAGAGTACAATACTAAACTTTCCTACATTAATGGCTGGTTATCAGTTTTTGCACGAGGCTGGTGTTTTGGGGGGATCTAAAGGGGTGTTATTGAACTCTCTACTAGGTAGACTTTACTTACAGGTAAGTGAATCACTTACAAAAAGCCCGAGGTTACAATTAGTACTATCCGCTAGGTCACTAAGCTATAACTTGGACAAAAGCGCTGCTGTAACTGGGCCATGGAACAGCCTACCAGGAAATTTTCGATCCAGTCGCAAAACTGGTTTGACATGTTCTCGTAACGAATATTACGCAAAAATATAATCAAGTATCAACTTGATTATGTTAAGCAATAACGTAATCAAGTATCAGTTTGATGTGGGACATAGTTGTAATTGTACATCTCTTTAAAATGATTTTCAGAGTATTCGTTACCATATGAGACAGCTAAGATATCGGCGGCTGAATATCTGGACGTACACCTACAACAGCTCCTGAAAATCACTGTGATCTGCATTGTACCACGCGTTAGTAATTCGTCGAATACAAACCTAGTAAACTTCCCTTCAAGATGATCGATATGAAGGACCCCCCAAAAGTACAAGAGCAGATAAAATAAACACAAAATAGAGCATGTGGTATTGAGTAATTAACGAATTTTTAAGGATTCATGGGACAGTAGAAGCCATAAAAATGTCAGAAGAAAGGGTAAGGTAAATTTTACACAAATTAACCTGGAGAAAGTTTCCAGCAAGTTCAGAGACATATTTGTTCAATGTTGAGCTAAAACAAATGGTAAAGGAAATTACTATGAAGTATTTTGACTAATCAGTAAGAATCTAACAGTTTTTCTTAGCCGGTTTATTACAGTCATCAAAGCATGTGATGTAATTTTCTTCTTGAAACTTGCATTCATATAACCTTAAACAAATTAATTACTGTAATAAAGCATCTAAATGATGCTCCTTCCAAAAATTATATTATTTCTCATGAAAGAAAACTGGTCAGATTTCCAAGCTCGTTTAGGCAAATGCTGGGACGATTCCCAATCGCTTCGGAAAATACGACACACGAGCGTGAACACACGGAATAAAATTTACAGACAACGCCGAGCCCGACTACCACGAGGTCGTGCAACAACACGAAGGGCTTCCAGACAAAAGTTAAAATGAAAATATATGAGATAAATCACGCAGACGACGGGCGCCGTACCACGTTATATGCACTAGAAAAGAGAAAGACGATTTCCTTGATAACAGGGGCTGACCAGAGTGAAAGCCAAAGTAATCCAATACTCAGAGAATGAGTGTATGCGAGTAGATTGAGGAATCCTGCACCGCCACTCATGCCAAAGTCCTAAAGAAGGTTCAAATGGTTCAAATGGATCTGAGCACTATGGGACTTAACTTCTGAGGTCACCAGTCCCCTAGAACTTAGAACTACTTTAACCTAACTAACCTAAGGACATCACACACATCCATACCCGAGGCAGGATTCGAATCTGCGACCGTAGCGGTCGCGCGGTTCCAGACTCAAGCGCCTAGAACCGCTCTGCCACACCGGCCGGCCTAATGAAGGTGGTTTGTGGTTATTTGACCGGTTATCAAGTATCAAGTATGTATACACTGAGGTGACAAAAGTCGTCAGAACCGCCTGATATCGAGTTGGACCTCCTTTTTCCGGCTATAACGCAGCAGTTCGACGTGGCATGGGCTCAACAGTTCATTGGAAGCCCCTACAGAAACACTGAGGCATACTGCCTGTATACATCAGAGAGTTACCGCCCCATTGCCCTTCTCAGTATGGTCTATAAATTACTAGAAAGACTGCTCCTCAATAGAACAGGCCAAACTATACGCAAAAAAAACCGTATCGAACAAGCAGGATTCCGTCCCTATCACTGCTGTACAGATCAAATCCTATCACTGACAACATATATAGAGGCGAGGTTGCAGAAGAAACGTAAAGTAGCTACAGCATTCATAGACCTAACAGCAGCCTATGATACAGTTTGGAATCAGGGACTCATGTACAAATTAATCTGTGCCGTCCCCTGCAAGAAGATAACCAACCTCATTGACGATATGTTGTCAAATAGAACCTTCCAAGTAATAATGGGGAATGAGAGAAGTAAACAGATGAAACTCCGTAATGGACTCCCACAAGGCTCTGTCCTTGCGCCCCTTCTTTTCAGCCTTTACATCGCTGACACGCCTGCAACCAGATCGCGCAAATTTGGTTATGCTGACGACTGGGCTCTGGCAATAGCCCACAGAAACATAGTAACTGCCGAAGATATCCTTACGAGTGACCTTGAGATTCTCAGCAAGTACTTTAGAAAATGGAGGCTACAACCAAGTGCTACAAAGACGGAAGTATCTGCCTTCCATCTGAACAACAAAATGGCCAACAGAGAACTACATGTATATCTAGACGGGAAAATACTAAATCAAAATAAACGCCCAAAGTACCTTGGGGTTACCCTAGATAGGACACTAACATTCAAAGAATACCTGACGAAAACTGCAGCGAAACTTAAAACACGCAACAACATATTGCAGAAGCTCTGTGGCACCACTTGGGGCTCCACAGCATCTACCTTAAGAACACCCGCACTTGGCTTGGTGTATCCAGTGGCAGAATACTGTGCCCCAGTGTGGCTCAACAGCAAACACACGCACATGGTAGATAGTCAACTTAATGCAACAATGCGTATTATATCAGGCACAATCAATACAACTTAATGCAACAATGCGTATTATATCAGGCACAATCAATCCAACTCCTACAGTGTGGCTGCCCGTTCTCAGTAACATAACCCCTCCTAACCTGCGCCGAGAACACGCTCTGGTAAGAGAATTTCAAAAAATCATGACCAACCCTCAATTACAAATCCATGAAGATACTCACGACATCCAAGGAAACCGACTCCGGTCTAGGCATCCTCCACTAAAGACTGCACAGGCGCTGCACCAAACCAACTTTAAAATAAATGACCGATGGAAAGAGGAATGGGAGAGCAGAAGAGCAGTAAACTGCCACAGTATGCCATGCATCTTTAGTAAACCAAAAGGATTTGATTGCCCTCGCAAAGTTTGGTCAACTATTAATCGCATCAGAACCAACTGTGGGAGATGCGCCGACTCCTTACACAGGTGGGGTAAACTTCCTTCGGCCGCTTGCGACTGTGGCGCTGAGAGACAGACGGTCAAACACATCGTGCAGGAATGCTCACAAAGGGCATATGAGGGTGACCCACAGGATTTCCTAATGGCGACCCAAGACGCAATCGACTATATATTATCCGCCGGCTGAAGTGGTCGAGCGGTTCTAGGCGCTACAGTCTGGAACCGCGCGACCGCTACTGTCGCAGGTTCGAATCCTGCCTCGGGTATGGATGTGTGTGATGTCCTTAGGTTAGTTAGGTTTAAGTAGTTCTAAGTTCTAGGGGACTGATGACCGCAGCAGTTAAGTCCCATAGTGCTCAGAGCCATTTGAACCATTTTGACAATATATTATCTAAGCTGGACGTTTGTTTGTGATTGCTCTTCTGTGAGTGTAAGTTTACAATTGGTGGTGTCCTTATATACACACTGTTATTTATTGTTCTGTTTATACATATATGATTCTTTTTAAATCGTGTTGTTCTGTAATTTTTACTGTGATGTTACAGGCCATACGCTAAATAAATAAAATAAGCAGTCCATGACTGCGAAAGTGTTGGCGGTGCAGGATTTTGTGCACGAACTGACTTCCCAATTATGTCCCACAAATGTTAGATTGGATTCATGTCGGGCAATCTGGATAGCCTTATCATTAGCTCGAACTGTCCAGAATGTTATCCAAACCAGTCGCGAACAATCGTGGTCCGACGACATGACCTCGTTTTTTGGAACATGAAGTCCATGAGTGGCTGCAAATGGCGTCCAAGTAGCCGAACGTAACCATTTCCAGTCAGTGATCGGTCTATTCCATTTAAACACAGTCCACACAATTATGGTGCCACCACCAACTTGACACCGCTTTGTGAGGTGTGGGCCAATCTCGAAACCTACCATCAGCTGTTACCAACTGAAATTGGGGCTCATCGGTATGATCACGAGCCCAGCAGAGGCGCTGCAAGCGATGTGCTGTTTCTCACAAAAGGCACTCGCGTCTGTCGCCTGTTGTCACACTGATTTCTGCAGTTATTTCACTCAATGGTGCTTGTCCGTTAGTAGTGACAATTCTACGCAAAGCCGCTGCTCTCGGCCGTTAAGTGAAGGCCGCCGGCCACTGTGTTGTCCGTCGTGAGGAGTGTTGTGGGTTGGCAGGAGAGCCAACACCGTGATATTAGAGGAAGCCGAAAGGCACGCGTTTTAGCTCGCGCAGGCTGGCGGGAGGTCTGGAACAGGTCAAGGAAATTAGACTTTAGCAAAAAACGGACGTAGCTGGTGGAATACTTAACTTTAATCCATAAATGATGAGCATCGCTCTTGACGGTACATGATTCATAATCTCAATAGTAACGTAATGGCGCCTTGCTAGGTCGTAGCAAATGATGTAGCTGAAGGCTATGCTAACTATCGTCTCGGCAAATGAGAGCGTATCTTGTCAGTGAACCATCGCTAGCAAAGTCGGTTGTACAACTGGGCGAGTGCTAGGAAGTCTCTCTAGACCTGCCGTGTGGCGGCGCTCGGTCTGCAATCACTGATAGTGGCGACACGCGGATCCGACGTATACTAACGGACCGCGGCCGATTTAAATGCTACCACCTAGCAAGTGTGTTGTCTGGCGGTGACACCACAAGAAGTAATCTCTGGAATGTCATATTCTCGCCAGACTCTTGTGGAACTCGGCATATTGAGTTCCCTAACGATTTCCAAATGGAATGTCCGATGCGCCTAGCTCCAACTACCATTCCTCGTTCAAAATCTGTTAATTCCTGTCGTGCCGCCATAATCACGTCGGAAACCTGTTCATATGAATCACCTCAGTACAAGTGACAGCTCCCCCAAGGCACTGCCCTTTTATGCCTTGCATACTCGATACTACTGCCGTCTGTATGTCAGCATATCGCTATTTCGTGACTTCTATCACGCAAGTGTATATTAACTATGCTGATAAAGTGTCCAGAGGTAACAGGTTCAGCAGGTCGAGTAGTCAGAAAATGTTAATTTCTAGCTAGAAGAATCTGGATAGCCTACTCATTAGCTCTAACTGTGCCGAATGTTCTTCAAGTCAGTCGGGAACAATCGTGGTTCAGTTTTTCGTTGGTTGGCAGGTACTTATCTGCTGTCGTAGCACACAGTGAAATTCCAGAGCCACAGAACCGTAGCAGGACATTAGAAGAACCAAATCGAAATCTACATCTACGTATACATCATACTCCGCAAGCCACCTAGTGGTGTGTGGCGGAGGGTACTTTCGGTACCACTATCTGATCCTTCCAGTCCTGTTCCACTCGCGAATAGTGCGTGGGAAGAATGACTGCCGGTAAGCTTCTGTACTGGCTATTATTTCTCGATTTTTCTCCTCGTGCTCAATACGCGAGATGTATGTGGGGGGAAGTATACAGGGTGTTACAAAAAGGTACGGCCAAACTTTCAGGAAACATTCCTCACACACAAATAAAGGAAAGATGTTATGTGGACATGTGTCCGGAAACGCTTAATTTCCATGTTAGAGCTCATTTTAGTTTCGTCAGTATATACTGTACTTCCTCGATTCACCGCCATGATTTCACACGGGATACTCTACCTGTGGTGCTAGAACATGTGCCTTTACAAGTACGACACAATATGTGGTTCATGCACGATGGAGCTCCTGCACATCTCAGTCGAAGTGTTCGTACGCTTCTCAACAACAGATTCGGTGACCGATGGATTTGTAGAGGCGGATCAATTCCATGGCCTCCACGCTCTCCTGACCTCAACCCTCTTGACTTTCATTTATGGGGGCATTTGAAAGTTCTTGTCTACGCAACCCCGGTAGCAAATGTAGAGTCTCTTTGGGCTCGTATTGTGGACGGCTGTGATACAATACGCCATTCTCCAGGGCTGCATCAGCGCATCAGGGATTCCATGCGACGGAGGGTGGACGCATGTATCCTCGCTAACGGAGGATATTTTGAACATTTCCTGTAACAAAGTGTCTGAAGTCACGCTGGTACGTTCTGTTGCTGTGTGTTTCCATTCCATGATTAATGTGATTTGAAGAGAAGTAATAAAATGAGCTCTAACATGGAAAGTAAGCGTTTCCGGACACATGTCCACATAACATATTTTCTTTCTTTGTGTGTGAGGAATGTTTCCTGAAAGTTTGGCCGTACCTTTTTTTGTAACACCCTGTATGTTGTGCGACTCCTCCTGAAAAGAGCTGTCCAGAAATTTCAGTAGTGAATCTCTCCATGATGCACAACGCCTCTCTTGTAACGTCTGCCAGTGGAGTTTGTTTAGCGCCTCCGTAACGCTCTGTCGCCAGCTAAACGGTCCAGTGACGAAACGCGCCGCTCTTCTTTGAATCTTATCTATCTCCTCTATCAGTCCTACCTGATAGGGATCCCAGACAGATGCACAGTACTCAAGAATCTGGCGAACAAGCACCTTGTTTGCCACTTCTTTCCTGGATGAGTTACATTTCCTTAAGATTCTTCCGATGAATCTGAGTCTGGTATCTGCTTTTCGCTCTAACTGTTCCACTTAAGTTCGCTATGGATAATTACGCCTAGATATTTTACGGCAGACGATGTCTCCAGATGTTTGTCATCAATAGTGTAGCTGTACGGTAATGGATTTCTTTTCCTATGTATGCGTAATATGTTACATTTATTTACGTTCAGGGTCAACTGCCAGAGCCTGCACCATTCATCAGTTCTCTGCAGGTCGTTCTACAAATTCTTACTATCTTCTGGCTTTGCTACTTTGGTATAAGCAACTGCAACATCTGCGGCCGCTCGGAGTGGCCGTGCGGTTTGAGGCGCCATGTCACGGACTGCGCGGCCCCTCCCGCCGGAGGTTCGAGTCCTCCCTCGGGCATGGGTGTGTGTGTTGTTCTTAACGTAAGTTGGTTTAAGTAGTGTGTAAGACCAGAGACCGATGACCTCAGCAGTTTGGTCCCATAGGAATGCACACACATTTAAACGTTTTGAACATCTGAACATCATCTGCGAATAGCCTTAAAGAGCATCCGACGCTTTCTACTAGATCATTTGTATATAAAAGTGTGACGTATAAATGGACAAACAATCAGACTGGGATTATTTGTAAACTGAAGAGGGATCACTGCTATCAGCTGCAGCGGGACATTACGGAATCAGCGGCGACGAGAGAGAATTTATACCGGACAGAGGTTTGAACCCGGGACCTCCTGCTTACTAGGCAGGTGCGTTAAACCACTGCGCTATCCGGGACACAGTGCTTTGCTGAAGTGACTGCCTCCTCCCATTTTTAACACTTTACTGTTCGCAGGTGGGAGTGTAGATGCGACTCGGTGGTGACTGACCTAGAACGCAGCCGTAGGAAGGAAGAGGGCCCCTCGACGAACCGTTACAGGCTTTCAGATCGCGGACGCGGCTGCGTCTCTGAAATCCGGCGTGGCAGAGCTGGGCCCGCCTGGCGTGGGAACGGCCCGAAAATGGCCCTCCGCCGATCTGCGACAATCGCTCCGTGAGGACGGTGGGGGAGGAAGGGGGAGGGGGGGATACTGTTGTAGCCGGCCGCTGGCTGTGGTTCTCTGAAGAGTTCGGCGGGGTGAGTGCACGAAACGACGTGGCACCATCCGCTATATTGTTGTCTGGGCGGCGGCCAACGACTGCTCTCTGCGGAAGCTGCGAGAACACAAGCCAGCCGCCAGCTGTTGGATTCCTTGGCAAGGGATACACAGCGTACTATCTTGGAAGGCGAGTCATCGAGAGATGTAGAAGTAACTTCCATCGCGCCCCAGGGAAGTGTGCTAGGACCTTGCTGTTCATACTGAATGTTAAAGACAATATTAATAGTAACTTCTACTCTTCGCAGATACTGCAGTTATCTAAAGTGAAATGCAGTCTGAAAATAGCTGTTGCAACAGATCTTGATAAGGTTTCAATGTGTTGCAAATATTTTTGTTGTTACGGTCATCAGTCCGAAGATTGGTTTGATGCAGCTCTCCATGCTACTCTGTCCTGTGCAAGCCTCTTTCTCTCCTAATAACTGCTGCAGCCTATACGCTTCCGAATCTGCTTAGTGTGTAAGTAGGCTGTTAAGATTTTTATATTGGTAATGCCACGTAGCGCTCTGTATGAAAATCACTGGCTGTGCTGTGTGCAGTCTGTGGCTAGTTTGCATTGTTGTCTGCCATTGTAGTGTTGGGCAGTGGCAGCTGGATGTGAACAGCGCGTAGCGTTGCGCAGTTAGAGGTGAGCCGCCAGCAGTGGTGGATGTGAGGAGAGAGATGGCGGAGTTTTGAAATTACATATATTATGACTTTTGATGATATTAAGGTAAATACAGTGTTTGTTCTCTATTAAACTCTTTCATTTGCTAACTATCCCTATTAGTAGTTAGTGCCTTCAGTAGTTTGAATCTTTTATTTAGCTGGCAGTAGTGGCGCTCGCTGTATTGCAGTAGTTCCAGTAATGAAGATTTTTGTGAGGTAAGTTATTTGTGAAAGGTATAGTTTAATGTTACCCAGGGCCATTCCTTTGCAGGGATCTTTGATAGTCAGATTGCGTTGCGCTAAAAACATTGTGTGGCAGTTTAAGCACAGTCTTGTATAAATTGTTTTAAAGGGGACGTTTCAAGTGTATGCATCTTTTAGCCGCGCGGGATTAGTCGAGCGGTCTCAGGCGCTGCAGTCGTGGACTGTACGGCTGGTCCCGGCGGAGGTTCGAGTCAAAAATGGTTCAAATGGTTCTGAGCACTATGGGACTCAACTGCTGTGGTCATAAGTCCCCTAGAACTTAGAACTACTTAAACCTAACTAACCTAAGGACATCACACACATCCACGCCCGAGGCAGGATTCGAACCTGCGACCGTAGCGGTCGTGCGGTTTCAGACTGTAGCGCCTTTAACCGCTCGGCCACTCCGGTCGGCAGGTTCGAGTCCTCCCTCGGGCATGGGTGTGTGTGTGTGTTTGCCCTTAGGATAAATTAGGTTAAGTAGTGTGTAAGCTTAGGGACTGATGATCTTAGCAGTTAAGTCCCATAAGCTTTCACACACATTTGAAAATTTTTTTTTCATCTTTTAGTCTCCCCCTACGAATTTTACCTCACCTCCTCCCACACACACTTCCTTCCAGTACTAAACTCGTGATCCCTTGATTTCTCAGAATGTGTCCTATCATCCGTTCTCTTCTTCTAATCACGTTGTGTCACAAATTTCTTTCCTCATCAATTCTTTTCGGTACCCCCGAATCTTCTAAACTTGCTCTACCAATCTAATCTTTACTATTCTTCTGTAACACCCCATTTCAAAAGCTTCTATTCTCTTCTTGTTTATACTGTTTATCGTACACGTGTAACTTCCATGCATGGCCACACTCAAGACCAGTACCTTCAATAAGACTTCCTAACACTTAAGTCTGTATTCCAAGTTAACAAAACTCTTTTCTTCAGAAACGCGTTTCTTACCATTGGCAGTCTACATTTTATACCTTTTCTACTTCGGCCATCATCAGTTATTTTGTTGTCCAAATAGCAAACTTCATCTACTACTTCCAGTGTCTCATTTCCTAATCTAATTCCCTCAGCATCACTTGAATTCATTCGACTACCTTCCATTATCCTTGTCTTGCTTTCGTTGATGTTGTTCTCATAACCTCCTTTCAAGACACTGTCCGTTCCGCTGAATTTCTCTTCGAAGTCCTTTTCTGTCTCAGACAGAGTTACAACATCGTTGGTAAACCTCGAAGTTCTTATTTCTTCTCCCTGAACTTTAATTCCGATTCCAAATTTTTCTTTGGTTTATTTTACTGCTTACTTAATGTATAGACTGAATAAAATCTAGGATAGGCTACAACCCTGTCTCAATCGCCTCTCAAACACTGCTTTACTTTCATGCCCCTCGAGTCCATAACTGACTGCTATCTGGTTTCTGTACAAGTTGTAAATATCCCTTCGCTCCCTGTATTTTCCCGCTACTACCTTCAGAATTTCAAAGAATATATTCTAGTTATCATTGTCAAGAGCTAAGTCTGCAAATCCTATAAATGTAGATTTGCCCTTTCTTAACCTATCCTCTAAAGTAAGTCGTGGGGTTAGTATCGCTTTGCGTGTTTCTACATTTCTCCGAAATCCAAACTGATTTCCCAGAGTTTGGCTTCTACCAGTTTTTCCATTCTTCTGTATAAAATTCGTGTTAATATTTTGCAACCATGACTTATTAAACTGATAGTCCGATTATTTTCACACTTGTCACCACCTACTTTCTTTAGAACCCCATTTATTACATTTTTCTTAACGTCTGAAGGTATTTCGCCTGTCTCATACATTTTGCACATCAGATGGAAAAGTTTTGTCGCGGGTAGCTCTTCCAGTGCTATCAGTGGTTCTGACGGAATATCGTCTACCCCCGGGGCCTTGTGTCCGCTTAGGTCTTTCAGTGCTCTGTCAAATTCCTCTCGCAGTATCAGATCTCCCTTCACATCCTCTTCCCTTTCTATAACGTTGGTTTCAAGTTCATCTCCCTTGCATATACCCTTTACATAATCTTTTCACCTTTCAGCTTTCCCTTCATTGTTTTCGACTGGTTTTGCATCTGAGCTCTTGATATTCATACAGGTGGTTATCTTTTCCCCAAAGACCTCTTTCATTTTTCTGTAGACGGTATCTGTCTTTACCCTAGTGAAATGTGCTTTTAAATTCTTACTTTAAAATGATGAGAAATATAAAATTGTTTATTTCACAAAACGAGAGAAAAAGATGTTCCGTCGTTCGACTACAGTATCATCGAATCACAACTTGGATCAACCCACAAGAATGCATGGATGTAACAATTTGTAGGGATACAAAACGGAACGACCACATAGACTCAGTTGCAGGTAAAGAAAGTAGGAGACTTTGGTTCATTGGTAGGGTACTAAGGAAATGCAATGAGCCTGTACAGCGTATTGCTTACAAAACAATGGTACCGCCCATCCTGCAGTATTGCACGAGTGGGTGGGACCCGTGTCGCAAAAGATCGACAGGTGATATTGCCGTATGCAAGGAAGGACAGTTCGAATAATCACATCTGAACTGTGGGAGATTGTCAAGAAGATGGTGAAGAAGCCGAACTGCCAGACACTTGAATGTAGACGCAAACTGTCTCCAGTCAGCCACCTTAACGAAGTTTCAAGAACCGGTTTAAATGATGAAGTTAGGAGTAAATTACAACACCCTACATATCGCCTCCATAGGAATCGGTGAGGACTAGATTAGGTTAATTATAGTACGCACAGAGTATTTAAACAATGATTCTTCAGTGTTCCATACGTGAGTGGAACGGGAAGATGCCCTAATAACTTGTACAATAGTTTGCAGAGTATGGATGTGGGCGTAGATAGTGGTATACAACTAACTGCAACTAACTATCAGTTACCTCCATACTTGAGTTCAGAATCCCTTCACTAAGTAAAAGGAAAGAGCAGCTTATTAGCTTCAGTATCCGTTAACTAATTTCCGTTCGGGACAAATAGTTGAAACCAACGTTACAATTATTTGCAGAAGCTGCATAAACAATAGCTAATCTCAGACCATGCTGACCTTTGACTTACACTGTCTAATCCTAAACCATATGCAATCTGGAACTGGTCACTAGATTGTCACAAGATGTGGGCCCGACAGTGTAAAAGGAGGCAGGGAGTATTGCGTTGTCAGTAAGGAAGCAGTAAAAGCAGAATGACACGGGTAGGGAAAGCTCAGTGTGTCCGAAAGTTGTTGTGATGTCGCTTGCGTAACAAATCCGTCACCAAAATGTCAACACTTCCGCGTACAAGGAAGGTAACTGCGAAGAAACCATACTTCAACTGATTGACGAAAGAAGGGAGTACAAAAAATGTCGGGTAAATTCAGGAATACAGAAATACAAGTAACTTAAGAGTGAAATAAGCAGGAAGTGAAGTGAAGCTGAGACGAAAGGGCTGCATGAAAAATTTGAAGAAATCGAAAAAGAAATAACTGTCGGAAACTTCACCTTTCGCGGGAAAGCGCTCTACCGCCTGAGCTACCCAAGCACGACTCAGGGCGCATCCTCACAGCTTCACATCTGTCAGTACCTCGTCTCCTACCTTCCAAACTTTACAGAAGCTCTTCTGCGAACCTTGCAGAACTAGCACTCCTGGCAGAAAGCATATTGTGGAGGCATTAGTTAACCTCAGCCTGGGGGATGTTTCCGCTGCAGAGTCAAAATCTCATTCTGGAAACATCCCCCAGGCTGTGTGGTTAATCCTTGTATCCACAATATCCTTTCTTCCAGGAGTGCTAGTTCTGCAAGGTTTGCGGAAGAAATCAAAAAAATGGTTCAAATGGCTCTGAGCACTATGGGACTCAACTGCTGTGGTCATAAGTCCTCTAGAACTTAGAACTACTTAAACCTAACTAACCTAAGGACATCACACACGTCCATGCCCGAGGCAGGATTCGAACCTGCGACCGTAGCGGTCGTGCGGTTCCAGACTGTAGCGCCTTTAACTGCTCGGCCACTTCGGCCGGCATTTGCGGAAGAGCTTCTGTGAAGTTTGAAAGGTAGGAGACGAGGTACTGGCAGAATTGAAGGTGTGGCGTCGGGTCTTCAGTTGTACTTGGATAGCTCAGCCGGTAGAGCACTTGCCCGCGAAAGGCAAAGGTCCCCAGTTCGAGTCTCGGTCCGGCACACAGTTTTAATCTGGCAGGAAGTTTTCATATCAGCGCAAACTCCACTACAGAGTGAAAATCTCTTTCTGGAATCGTCGGAAAGACTGACTCAGTATCCAGAAAAAACAACCTTTGGTGAAATTAGAAGCCACGGCGATAACAGTAAGAATGCAGAGAGCTTATATGACGGGGAGAATTTATCTGATATGATAGAAGACGTAATTCCGCATTAATTTCTAAAATATTTGAGAGAAATGACAACAAAACGATTAGTCACATCAGTCTTTCGGAAAAAATGTCATATACACATTTCCCAAGATTGCAATAGCACAATCAGCTTAAAAAGAGCTGATGCAGCCAAGTTGCTGGCAAGAATAACATTTAGAAGAATGGAAAAGAAAGTTGAGGATGTGTTAGTTGACGATCAGTTTGGCTTTAGGAAAGGTAAACTGCCTGGTGGCAGCCAAATCTGACGATGTGGTTGATAATGGAAGCAAGATTAAAGCAAAATAAAGACACGTTCATAGGGTTTGTCGACCTGTAAAAAGCGTTCGACAATTGTAAAATGGCGTAGGATGTTCGAAATCCTGAAAAAACTAGGCGTAAGCTGCAGGGAAAGACGGGTAACATACAATATGTACAAGAACGAGGGAAAAATAAGAGTTCAAATCCAAGAACGAAGCGTACGGATTAAAATGTGTGTAGCACAGGGATGTAGTCTTGCTTCTTCGACATATGAATTGAACAATCCATACGTCGAAGAAGCAATGACGGAAATAAAAGAAAGGTTCATGAGTAGGATTGAAATTCAACCTGAGAGGATATCAGTATTAAGATTCGCTGATAACATTGCTATCCTTAGTGAAAGTGAAGAAGAATTAGGTCTACAGGATGGAATGAACAGTCCAATGAGTACAAAACGTGGATTGGGAGTAAACGGAGGAAAGACGAAAGTAATGAGAAGTAGTAGAAATGAGAACAGCGAGAAAATCATGAAGTTGGTGAAGTTAAGAAATTCTACTATTTTGGCAGCAAAATAACCCATTACGAACGGAGCAAGAAGAACATCCAAAGCAGACTAGCAAGGGCAAAAGGGGCGTTCCTGGCCAAGAGAAGTCTACTGGTATCAAACATAGATCTTAATCTGAAGAAGAAATTGTATATTTGGAGCATAGCATTACATGGTAGCGAGACATGGACTGTGGGAAAGCAGGAACGGAACAGAAGCATTTGAGATGTGGTGCTACAGAAGTATGTTAAAAATTAGGTGGACAGATAATGTGAGGAACGAGGAGGATCTGCGCAGAATCGGAGGGGAAAGGAGTATGTGATAAACACTGACAAGGAGCAGGGACGGGATGATAGGACATCTGTTAAGACTTCCATGGTGCTAGAGTGAGATGAGAGGGCAAAAACTGTAGAAGAAGACAGAGATTGGAATATATCCAAGTGCTACTCCGAGATAAAGAGGTTGGGACGAAAAGAGGATTTCGTGACTGGCCGTATCATACCAATCGGAAGGCTGATAATCAAAAAAAAAAAAAAAACAAAAAAAAAATAGCTGCCCCAGTCGGACGTTGGTGATGTGACTACGAAGTGGAAACGCGAAGGAACAAAGCAAGACCAGGCAGACGCCATGTCGAGCTTTGAGGTCGGTGGTTTAAACAAGTCTTATCGAATCTGCTGAAGGAATCACTCGCGATTTTCGAAGCGCTACCACCAGTCCTACTAGCAAAATGGGATTTAAAATGAATAGGATGTAATGGTCAAGCCGTATTCACGAGCCCCAAATTTCTGTAGTCAGTTCTATGGGAGTATTGAGGTCGTGTAAAGAGCGAGCCATTTTACAGTGGATGAGCTGAAACGCGTGACTACAGTGATGTATCACGCTGCATCCTGTGGCAATTTGATGGAAGTGTTCGGGTTTGCGAATGCCTGGACAACGTTGCCTGCTTTCAGTGTAGTGCCAACCTTGAAGTGCAGAGGAAGTGGTATTACAGCATGGGGGTGTTTTTCACAGTTAGGATGTGGTCCCCTTACTGCTCTTAAGAAAACAAATGCGGAAGGGTGTGAACACATTTACAGCAATGTGTACTGCGTTCAGTACAGGAACAGTTCGGAAACCAAAATTGTTTCTGTCAGCATGACAATACACTGAGTCATAAAGCAGCATCCGCGAGGCAATGGTTTGTGGGCAATAAAAATTCCTGAAATGAACTGACATGTCCAAATTCCCGATCTGAACCCAAAGGAACACCTTTTGGATGAGTTAGAAACTCGACATCCTTCCAGATCCGCATGCCAACAGCACTGCCTTCTCTAGTTTCGGCTCTTGAGAAGTAATGGGCGGTCATTTCTCCACAGACGTTCAGACAACTTATTGAAAATGTCGCCCCTAGAGTTCATAAAGGCGAAGGGTGGACACATATTAATGTCCACTAACAGGTGTTGGATAAGGTAGTGTATGCGTAAAAAGTACCTACACAGTTAAAACATAACCTCATTGATAGCTACGCCATCTTTTCGCCACAGCGGCACATTTTGTTGTCGCTGTCACGTTTCTAGTGGAACCACGAAAGGGTTCGCGATCCAGAGATTTCTGCAGTTGGCAACATCCCGGTACACAGACCTCCTGCGCCCCACACCCCACTGGTACGGGTATAAATTTGTGCCAATTGACAAGGAGACACGGTGTTTCTCCAGCGCTGGCGGCCGGAGACAAATTTCCATTCAAAAGTCAGTCCTCCGCGGTCCGCCGCCCACTGACAGCCGTGGTTACCGCACGGGCTGGCCATTCGTCTCCATCAACAGATAATCAGTCGGCAACGGGGACATCAAATTCTCGGACGTCTGATTTGCGTTCGGACTGCGATTCAGATAAGCAAATACTCGCGTCGGTTCAGGGTCTCTCTTCATCACGAGGCGACCGTTTGTCTCCAGAAAGGAGGCCGCCCCTCATTACATGTGGCGGACAGACCTCTGGAATATTTACGCGCGTAAATTAGGGCCGGGCACCTGGAGAACAATAGACGACCGGCTGGCGTAAGATATGGTACATGTCTCGTGGCGGCGTACAATGAACTGCTCTGACGACGCCGTAACCTGTAATTCTGAGTCGATACCGGCAGGTGTCAAGGCCACAGCACTGCATTCCTCCCTGGCGTATAATCATCCGATTTTTCCTGTGGTACATCCCAGGAAATACGAGGGTGAGTCAAATGAAAACCTTAAATATTTTTTTAAAAAAAATATTATTTATTGTGCAGAAATGGTACAAAGCTGTACCACTTTTCAATATAATCTCCCCCACGCTCAATGCAAGTCCTCCAGCGATCACAAAGTGCATAAATTCCTTTAGAAAAAAATTTTTTTGGTAGTCCGCGCAACCACCCAGGCACCGCGTGGCATACCTCTTCATCAGAACGGAGCTTTTTTCCTCACATTGCGTCTTTGATTGGTTCAAACATATGGAAATCGTTTGGGGCAAGGTCTGGTGAGTATGGTTGGATGAGGAAGACACTCAAAATGCAGGTCTGTGATTGTTGCAACTGTTGTTCGGGCAGTGTGGGGCCTTGCATTGTCATGTTGCTAAAGGACACCTGCAGACAGCAATCCACGTCGCTTTGATTTGATTGCAGGCCGCAGATGATTTTTTAGGAGATCTGTGACAGTGGTCCCTCTAGACATGTAATGCTCCAAAATACGCCTTTTTCGTCCGAAAAGAGATCCAGCATAACCATGCTGATGGTTCTGTTCTAAACTTTTTGGTTTTGGTGATGAGGAATGGTGCCATTCCTTGCTCGATCTCTTCGTTTCCGGTTGGTGGAAGTGAACCCAGGTTTCGTACTCAGTAACGATTCTTGCAAGGAAGCCATCACTTTCTCGTTCAAAGGGTCGAAGAAGTTCTTCACAAGCATCAACACGTCGTTCTCTCATTTCAGGAGTCAGCTGCCGTGGCACCCAGCTTGCAGACACTTTGTGAAACTGGAGCACATCATGCACAATGTGGTGTGCTGACTCGGCGGTTTTCCTTCACTATGGCTTCAACTGCGGCAATGTTCTGTGGAGTCACAACTCGATGTGCCTGACCTGGACGAGGAGCATCTTCCACTGAAGTCACATCATTTGCTAACTTCCTACTCCATTCGTAGACTTGCTGCTGTGACAAACATGCATCACCGTACTGAACCTTCATTCGTCGGTGAATTTCAATAGGTTTCACATCTTCACTACGCAAAAACCGAATAACAGAACGCTATTCTTCCCTGGTGCAAGTCGCAAGTGGGGCGGCCATCTTTATACTGACACTGCGACAGTATGTGTGCATCTGCACTATGCTGCCACCTACAGGCCATTCTGCACGCTGTTTTGTAGCACGCTTACCAACTTACAGGATAACGGCGCGAAATTTCGGTCTGTTATTACAAATTTATGGTTTTCATTTGACTCACCCTCGTATTACATTTTACTTTCACACTGTTGCTCCGCAACATATGTTGCGTCGCGGAAGGTAGCAGAATCAGTTCTCATTCCATTCCCGGATGATAATGTCTGTATCTATATACAAATTACGACAAAGCGCTTATAACATGCTGGTCTACTTTGAGAATGCAATAAACGACTCTGCGTGACACGGATTCGACAACTTTTTGGTAGGTTTGAAATATTTATGGTTACACAGCCGTCATATTCAGCTTCAAGAAGCATTCTCAGACCACTTGAAAAGGGAGCAATGAAAAGAATACGTAATGCCGTGTGAGGTACCGGTGATGATGGTTTATTCGGTTATCGTCAGAAGGACTACCTAAATTGTGGTCCTTCTCCACGATTGGTTGCTGTGTTCGGAAATAGAGCTACAAAATGAATGACTTTTGTTATTAATATTAGAAAAACTAAGCAGTGAATTTGCTTACATTTCGCGTAAAAGCATCTCTCAATAGCAGGCTATCATTCCATTGTTTCGAAAGTGTTTATTACCAGTAGAATAATAAACAATTCCTAAAAGAAAAGGCAGACGAAGCACTTCGGAGATCTTCGGATCGCGCCTAACTTAGATGGCGGGGGAAATGGTTCGGCTGTAAGATCAGAACTGGTTGCCTCTCGGGGTCGGTATGAGTTAAGTAGCAATCCCTAGTTGTAAGTACACTGAAGAGCCAAGGAAACTGGTACACCTGCCTAATATCGTGTAGGCCCCCCGCGAGCACGCAGAAGTGCCGCAACACGACGTCGCATATACTCGACAAATGTAGTGCTGGAGGGAACTGACACGATGAGTCCTGCAGGGCTGCCCATAGGTCCGTACGACTACATCTACATACATATTCCGCAGTCCAACAATGCGTGGCGGAGGGTACGTCGTACCACAACTAGCATCTTCTCTTCCTGCTCCACTCCCAAACAGAAGGAGGGAAAAATGACTGCCTATATGCCTCTGTACGAGCCCTAATCTCTCTTATCTTATCTTTGTGGGCTTTCCGCGAAACGTAAGTTGGCGGCAGTAAAATCGTACTGCAGTCAGCCTCAAATGCTGGTTCTCTAAATTTCCTCAGTAGCGATTCACGAAAAGAACGCCTCCTTCCCTCCAGAGACTCCCACCCGAGTTCCTGAAGCATTTCCGTAACACTCGCGTGAGGGGGACATCTCTTCTGAATAGCACGTTGCAAGGCATCCCAGATATGCTCAATAATGTTCCTGTCTGGGGAGTATGGTGGCTAGCGGGAGTGTTGAAACTCAGAAGAGTGTTCCTGGAACCTCTGTAGCAATTCTGGACGTATGGAGTGTCGCATTGTCTTGCTGGAATTGTCTGTCGGAATCCACAATGGACATGAATGGATGCAGGTGACCAGACAGGATGCTTACGTACGTGCCACTTGTCAGTGGCATATCTAGACTATCAGAGGTCTCATATCGCTCCAACTGCGCGAGCCACACAACATTTCAGTTCCTCCACCAGCTTTAACAGTCCCCTGCGGATATGCCAGCGTCCATGGATACCCGTACACGTCAACCCGCTCGATACAATCTGAAAAGAGACTCGTCCGTCCACGCTACATGTTCCCAGCCATCAACAGTCCAATGTCGCTGTTACTGGGCCCAGGCGAGGCGTAAAGTCTTGTGCCGTGCAGTCATCAAGGGTACACGAGTGAGCCTTCAGCTCTGAAAGTTTATATCGATGATGTTTCATTGAATGGTTCGCACTCTGACACCTATTGACGATGACCCAGCATTGAAATCTGCAGCAATTTGCGGGACAGTTGCACTTCTGTCACATTGAACTACTGTATTATCTTTAGTCGTCTTTGGTCCCGATCTTGCAGGATCTTTTTCCAGCCACAGCGATGTCGGAGACGTGACGTTTTACCGATTTCCTGATATTCACGGTACACTCGTGGAATGGTTGTACCCGCCAGGTTAGCCGAGGGCCCTACCGCGCTGCTTCCTGGACTGAGGTAGGCATGCCAGCCCTGGATCGAATTCGCCCGGCGGCTTATCGACGAGGGCCGGTGTGCTGGCCAGCCTGGCTGTGGTTTTTAGGCCGTTTTCGACATCCCACAAGGTGAATACTGGGCTGGTCCGCACGTTTCGCCTCAGCTTCACTACTCGCAGACACTTGAAAGGGTTCGCACTATTTCGTGGCTTACACTCGACACAGACATCTGGGGTGTACTAATTCCGTCCCAGGGGAACCAGGGTGATGACAGGAAGGGCATCCGAGTACCCTCTGACATTAACAGCGCCAAATCCGTAATAACAAGGCTGAATCCTCGTTGAAGTGGGACAAAGGCCCAAATAAAAATATGATGACTCGTGAAATGGTCATACAAGAAAGTCGCCACTTCATTGCAACTTCGGAGATGCTTTGTCCCATCGCTCGTGCTCCGACTATAAGACCACCTTCAAACTCACTTAAATCTTGATAACCTGCCATTGTAGCAGCAGTAATCGTTCTAACAACTGCGCCAGACACTTGTTTTCTTATATAGGCGTTGCAGACCACAGCGCCATATTCTACCCATTTACCTATCTCTTTATTTGAATATGCATGCGTATACCAGTTTCTTTGGCGCTTCAGTGTATAAGGCGTCGACTGCTAGTCGCGGAGGACAGACGTGTTGGCTGCCGCTGCCAGATTGGTTAAGAATTTAACTATCGATCCCTTGTTTTTGGACATGTAATTGAGAACTGGTTCGATACTAATTACACAAACATGTAGTTCATTCTTTTGTTTATTCATGTGGAAGTGTGAAGAATTGAAATGATTTCTGCTTCATAAAGTGGGCTGTAATTGTTCAGTTTCTCGTATTCTGATAATTAAAAGCGAGTGGCGTCCCATTTAAAAGAATCAATTCAAAATTTAATTATTTATACAATACTAGTTCGTCGCTGACAGTTTATTACGGTCTAAAGAAAGCGGATTCACGACCGAGGTGCTGTTTTCTGCGCAGGGGACAAATACAGAATTGCGTGAGCTGGTGAACATTATTCAGAACTTAAGAATTCTACTCAGGGCGGTGGACGCAAATAGGCACGTCGCGTCTAGGCCTACTGCTGTCTTAGTACAAATGAGATCAGTGACACGTCATCTGTTGTAGCACTGAGGAGGTACGAAGGAAGGAAATTTTCTAGGGAAGGGATTTATCAAAAACACGTAAATCCCTCTCGAATTCCCTCTCCCTTCCACGCGTCGTAGGTTTTCGGAGGTGTGTGGCACCAGCTAAGCAGTTCAGGTAACTTACGAGCAGGCGGCTAGTGGACGGTGAGCTGTCACCAGATAGTGCCCTGCATATCCTCCACCGGGCTCAGATGAAGTGAATTTAGTGGATAATACATCGTTGTGAGTTTGTTATCATGGTCCAGAAACCAGTGTAGCACGATTTTCACCTTGTGACAGAGGCAGTTATCCTGCTGGAAGACGTCATTGGCGTCGGGGAAGGCTCAACCAGGTAAAATGCAAATGGTCCGGAATAGTGTTGACGTAGTCACGGCGCTTTCGATTACTACCAGAAGCCCCAGGGAAGCCCACGTGATTCTTTCCTGTAGAGTAATATCGCCCCCACCAGCCTGCCTCATGTACACTCCTGGAAATGGAAAAAAAGAACACATTGACACCGGTGTGTCAGACCCACCATACTTGCTCCGGACACTGCGAGAGGGCTGTACAAGCAATGATCACACGCACGGCACAGCGGACACACCAGGAACCGCGGTGTTGGCCGTCGAATGGCGCTAGCTGCGCAGCATTTGTGCACCGCCGCCGTCAGTGTCAGCCAGTTTGCCGTGGCATACGGAGCTCCATCACAGTCTTTAACACTGGTAGCATGCCGCGACAGCGTGGACGTGAACCGTATGTGCAGTTGACGGACTTTGAGCGAGGGCGTATAGTGGGCATGCGGGAGGCCGGGTGGACGTACCGCCGAATTGCTCAACACGTGGGGCGTGAGGTCTCCACAGTACATCGATGTGGTCGCCAGTGGTCGGTGGAAGGTGCACGTGCCCGTCGACCTGGGACCAGACCGCAGCGACGCACGGATGCACCCCAAGACCGTAGGATCCTACGCAGTGCCGTAGGGGACCGCACCGCCACTTCCCAGCAAATTAGGGACACTGTTGCTCCTGGGGTATCGGCGACGACCATTCGCAACCGTCTCCATGAATCTGGGCTACGGTCCCGCACACCGTTAGGCCGTCTTCCGCTCACGCCCCAACATGGTGCAGCCCGACTCCAGTGGTGTCGCGACAGGCGTGAATGGAGGGACGAATGGAGACGTGTCGTCCTCAGCGATGAGAGTCGCTTCTGCCTTGGTGCCAATGATGGTCGTATGCGTGTTTGGCGCCGTGCAGGTGAGCGCCACAATCAGGACTGCATACGACCGAGGCACACAGGGCCAACACCCGGCATCATGGTGTGGGGAGCGATCTCCTACACTGGCCGTACACCACTGGTGATCGTCGAGGGGACACTGAATAGTGCACGGTACATCCAAACCGTCATCGAACCCATCGTTCTACCATTCCTAGACCGGCAAGGGAACTTGCTGTTCCAACAGGACAATGCACGTCCGCATGTATCCCGTGCCACCCAACGTGCTCTAGAAGGTGTAAGTCAACTACCCTGGCCAGCAAGATCTCCGGATCTGTCCCCCATTGAGCATGTTTGGGACTGGATGAAGCGTCGTCTCACGCAGTCTGCACGTCCAGCACGAACGCTGGTCCAACTGAGGCGCCAGGTGGAAATGGCATGGCAAGCCGTTCCACAGGACTACATCCAGCATCTCTACGATCGTCTCCATGGGAGAATAGCAGCCTGCATTGCTGCGAAAGGTGCATATACACTGTACTAGTGCCGACATTGTGCATGCTCTGTTGCCTGTGTCTATGTGCCTGTGGTTCTGTCAGTGTGATCATGTGATGTATCTGACCCCAGGAATGTGTCAATAAAGTTTCCCCTTCCTGGGACAATGAATTCACGGTGTTCTTATTTCAATTTCCAGGAGTGTAACAATGAAACATTATTCATCCGACCAGACGTCACGCCTCCGCAGTTCAGTCTCGTCGACTTCGAGCACAATACAGTTTTAAGTGACGATGTCGTTGGGTTAACAGGGGAACACGTAGCAGTCGTCCGCTGCCTGGACCCGTGTTCAACACTGTGCAATGAAAGTGTGTCTGCACCACCATTGTACGCTGAACTTCGAAAGTTATTCACGTAGTAAAACGAAACACTGCAGCCACCGTTTTGATGTTATTTTACAATTTATGCAGCCAGTTTCCGTGACTCAGTAATCCGTCTGCAGGCCTTAGCTGATGCTGAGGGAGTCAACTCAGATCGTATACACGATCCTGTCAGTGGCTAACTGCTATGAACTAGCTTCCGTATTATACTGCAACAGTGACGTTGTGTCTGCAACCATCAACTGCTAACTGACTTATTCCTTGACACCAGCAGTATTAGGTAGAGGTGCATGGTTTCTTTTTTTATGAATTTTTGTACGATTTCGAAAGAAGGATACTAATTTTTATTTCGCGACATACATATTGCAGTGAGCAAGCAGTAAAGGAAACAAAAGAAAACATCGGAGTAGGAATTAAAATCCATGGAGAAGAAATAAAAACTTTGAGGTTAGCCGATGACATTGTAATTCTGTCAGAGACAGCAAAGGACCTGGAAGAGCAGCTGAACAGAATGGACAGTATCTTGAAAGGAGCCATTTTAAGTATTTAAAACAGTTCTCATTCTCGCCGCTGGCGGTAAAATTCCATCTGTCGTACGGTGCTGCCATCTCTGGGACGTATTGAAAATGAACGCGGCCTCATTTTAAAACAATGCGCATGTTTCTATCTCTTTCCAGTCCGTAGAAAAAAAAATCGGAGGCCTTAGAACTTGAATGCACCTCGTATTACCAATTCAGAGAGACGTGACATCAGTACATAGTACGGAAGTCCGGCACAGATAGCAGACCGCCGGAATGGAGTCGGAATTTCTCTCCAACACGACTGCTGAAAAGAAGCAAGCCCTGGCGCTAACGTGTTTGAGATAACCACTAAAAGCATTCTTCTGCCTGCGACGCAGTTCTTTAGGAACGCCAGGAGAGGCACGTGGATGTGATGAGTCATTTTTCCTCGAATCATTCACAAGTTGAACGGGAGAGGGTCACTAATGTTTCATATGCCACGTAAAACCAGCAGATCGGGAAATAAGAATACTGATGTGAGGCGAAAGTGTTGTGAACAACTGCACGGTTTTGAAACAATGTCGAGGTGGGGAAGAGAAGGGAAAGTTGGTCCTGTGTTGAAGATATGACAGAAACTCTGGTTCGTCATTGGACAGAAGGGAGACATGGGACAGGTGAGAACGAGGCTAGGCCAATGTTAATAGCTATATATTTTGTTCTGAATGGTCTGGGCTAAGAAGCAGTTTACTGGGTTGTTCGTTCCATAGTCAGTCGCTGAAATCGAGAAGCAAGTGGAGAAAGATTTAATGTTATGCATACATCGATGACCACCTGTTTAATGGCGTGTTGCTCCACTTTCCAAACACGGTACAACAGAGATTCTGCTTAGCATGGATGCTATAAGTCCTTGACAGGATTCGAGATGTGTGCGGTACCAGACGTCTACGTACAGATCAAGCAATTCCCGCAAATTTCTGGATGGTGGTTTACGGGTACGCAGCTGTCGCCCGATATGTATTCGAATGGGTACAGATCAGTCATTTGCTGGCCAACACATCAATGTGAATTCGCTATAATGCCTCCCAAACCACTGTCGCACGATTCTGACCTTCCAACACGGACAGTTAACCTGCCAGAAGATGTCATCGCTGTTGGGGGAGTCTTCAAGCATGAAGCGATGCTGGTGGTTCGGAATATTGTTCTCACAGTTCTCTGCTGACATGATGCCTTCGATTACCACAACAGATCCCATGGAAACCCAACTCAAAGTAATATATAACAAACTCTCAGCCTCGATTGTGGTAATGAAACGAACCTTTACCTAGGTTTCAGCCCAAGTAATTGAGACTTCTTCAGAAGATAAACCTGATTCTATAATATGTCTACGAGGGCATGGTCTAGAAATAGACCTAAAACGCCTGAATAGGCTCACCAGCCCGCATGTGTGGGGCGGTGCGTGTGTCGTGCAGCCATTCGCCAGTATGGCGGCGTGTGACGACCCAACCATCGACCTGGCATAACATGAAATGCGGTTCATTCAATAGGCTACACGCTTGTATTGATCCACGGTGAACAGTAGGTGACGGTGTGCCCATTGCCATCAAAACTGTCGATGTCGTTGGGTCAGCACAGGAACACGTAGGGGTTGTGTGATGTGAAACTGTATGTTCAACAATGGCCTTCAGCCGGTGTGCTCCAAAACCCTGGACCAGTATTGTACTCTGTCGTAACATATGCCACAGATCGCCGTCTGTCTCGAATTACACAGTGGGGGGAGTCTTCAACTTCTACATTTTCTGATCAAACGTGGTCGTCCAATACTATACGTTATTCCACAAGCCTTCAGCTACTTTTCATAGGTACTCACAACAGCAGTACGCCAACAGGCGACCATCTTCGCCTTTTCAGAGATTCTCGTTTCCAGCCGCAGCGCCAAAACAATGTGCCCTTTGTCAAAACCTCTTATATTAGTGAATTTCCGCATTTGCGGTCTGTATAATCGCTATAATGACTGTCTACTCGCCTCTGTTCCGCTTGGATTCTTTCCTCACTGTGTCAAGTGCCCCTAACACTACCAGGAGGCACTGAACCTCGCGGCGGTCAGTGGTCAACCTGTTTTGGCTCATCAGTGTGGGTACAGGCAAGATGCTCGACGTATTAGGTCTTCTGAGGCTACGTGAGTTAAGGTAAATATCAAAGGTGGCTAAAACACGGTGTAATTGCACACTTTTATAGACCACCCGCCTCAGGAGCCGTAGTGGCGGAGCGCTTGAGAGGAAACTTGGAAAACGTCGCGAGTAAATTTCCTAATCGCGCTACGGTAATAGGAGAAGACATCAATTTGGCAGCTATAAAGTGAGAGAGCCATACGTTTAAAACTGGTTCCATAGACGGAGTTCCCTGTGAGATGGTTCTGTATATCTGCAAATTGCTGCATGCAAATAGAGAATCATCCCGTGGGGGCGATGATTTACACTCTTAGTATAACTTATAACTAAGAAATACAGAGTTTTCTAATCGGTTAACGAAGAGGAGGGCATCAGCCATCATCAGTGACTGCACATGTTACAAAGAATCTTGGGAATGAGAGAAAAATATTTGCTTAGCAAGAGTGATAGAAAACAAATTGCAGAGTATCTGAAAAGTCAACTTCGAAGGCTCAGCTCTGAGGAAAAAGATCTGTAGTAAAAATGGACGAAATTCAGGTGCATTAGACCAGTATGCGTCGCGCAAGTTTGTGTGGGACGGGAAAGACTCACTTTGGTTTAACTGCCATGTTAGGAAGTTTCCAGGAAATTAAAAACAACTTCATCACAGATTTAAAGGAAGCCAAAGGCCGCGCGGAGTGACCACGCGATTTGAGTCGCCATGCACGGATTGCACGGCCCCTCCCGCCGGAGGTTCGAGTCCTCCCTCGGTGTGTGATGTTCTTAGCATAAGTTAGTTTAAGTAGTGTGTAAGTCTAGGGACCGATGACCTCAGTAGATAGGTCCCTTAGGAAGTCACACACATTTGAACGTTTGGAAGCCAAAACCAGTGACCACCAAATGCTGAATGAAGTCAAAATGAGCGTAAGGAGAGCAATAGAGAAGTGTTGAATGAATTCGAAAGTAATATCTTGCCTACCTATATGACTAAAAATCCAAAGATGTTCTGGTCGTACGTAAAGTCAGTAAGTGCGTCGCTATCATTAAATGGCATGTGGCAGAGAGAAGGTCGAAATACAGAATTTGGTCTTCCGAAATTGTTTCACCGCGGAAGATCATAAAATGGTTGCTCTTTTCAGTAATTACACGGATGCCGGAATTACAGATATTGAGATAAGTGTATGCGTAACAGAAAGGCAGCTACTGTCTCTGAACTGTTGAAAGACATATGGAGCTTATGATATACCTGTAACATTCTAGAGAGATTATGCGAAAGAACTCCCTCCACTTCTAGCAGTAGGTCACCTAACAATCACAAAAAAGCTCGGGCCATTCCCATTTTGAAGAATGGTAGACGGACAATGGATATAATTATATACATATATCGCTAACGTTAGGCCTTAGTAAATATATGGAACATGTTTTACGTTCACGCACGGGGCCAGCGAGATATACGGGCCCTGCAACGAATTTGTGACTTCACAGTAGCTGGCTTGCCCGCCACAGTTCGTGAAGTCGGCCGGTTTGGCCGAGCGGTTCTAGGCGCTTCAGTCAACCGCGCTACCGCTACTGTCGCAGGTTCGAATCCTGCCTCGGGCATGGTGTGTGTGATGTCCTTAGGTTAGTTAGATTTAAGTAGTTATAAGTCTAGGGGACTGATGACCTCAGATGTTAAGTCCCATAGCGTTCAGAGCCATTTGAACCATTTGAAGACATTCTCGTGAAGGGTCGGCTCCGTGTAGGGTCCACGGGAAATCAATGATTAATTGAAAAGGTACCCACTCAAGGTCTTAATTTTAACGCGTACACTCGAGAACTTGCATGCATTTACACACCCATTTAAGAATTATTAAACTCGTCTGAAACAGTCACTCGAACCCCCCCCCCCCCCCGCTTTCCCCCCCTTCGCCCCCCCCTTCTCCCCCCCCCCCCCACACTCCACCGGAGACGGCCACTGGCACTCGTAAGACGTACAGTGTCATGTGCTGTGACGTACAAACCACATTCAGTCTTCCTCGAGGGCGACAATTCACACTTCGTGACGTTTTATGGGAACGTAAATTTCCTCAACGAAAATCATCTTGGTTTCTGTAAACAGAGATATTGTGAAAGAAAGCTCTCTTTGATCCTCATTGAAATGCACAGCGCCATAGAGAGGGGCACCTAGGTTGATGCCGTGTTTCCTGATTTTCTAAACACGTCTGCACCGTTGCTTGCTGAACAAAATACGATCATACCGAATATCGTATCAGGTTTGTTCCTGGTTTCAGGACTTGCTTGCTGACAGAACTCAGCACGTTGTTGCTAACGGGTGAAAACCGGCAGCTTCAAAAGCAATTTTGGGAGTACAACGACGGAGTGTTACCGGACATTTACTGTTTAAAATGTACGAGGTGTCCCAGAAGAAATGGTCACTACTATCGGATATGAGTGGAACGAACATTTGAAGCAAAAAACTCCATATGGACATACCTAAATCTACATCTACGTGTGGCCGGCCGCGGTGGTCTAGCGGTTCTAGGCGCTCAGTCCGGAACCACGCGACTGCTACGGTCGCAGGTTCGAATCCTGCCTCGGGCATGGATGTGTGTGATGTCCTTAGGTTAGTTAGGGTTAAGTAGTTCTAAGTTCTAGGGGACTGATGACCACAGATGTTAAGTCCCATAGTGCTCAGAGCCATTTTGAACATCTACGTGTACATGATTACTCTGCAGTTCACAGTTAAGTGCCTGGGGGAGGGTTCACCGAACCTTCTTCAAGCTATTTCTACACTCTTCCACTCTCAAAAAGTGCGCTGAAAAACTAGAAACTAAATCTTTCCGTGAGAGCTCTCATTTCTCCTATTTCATGATCATTTCTCCCTATGTAGGTGGATGCCAATAGAATATTTTCATAATCGGAACAGAATTTTGGTGATTAAAATTTCACGCCGCAACGAAAAACGTTCTTTTGGTTTAGTAGTTGGCACCCCAAAACACCTAGCATGTCTGTAGCACTCTCTCCCCCACGTTGGTGTAATACAAAACGAGCTGCCCTTCTTTGAACTTTTTCGATGTCCTCAGTCAGTCCTATCTAGTGCAGATGCCATACCGCACAGCTGTACTCCAGAAGATGGCGGACAAGCGTGGTGTAAGCAGTATCTTTAGTAGAGGTGTAGCACTTTCTAAGTGTTCACCCAATAAATTGCAGTCTTTGGTTCCGTTTCCCCGCAACAGTATATGTGTGATCGTTACGAAGTTATTTTTAACTGTAATCACAAGGTATTTAGTTGAATTTATAGCCTTTAGATTTGTGTAACTTATCGTCTAACCGAAACAGCAGATTTCAGTTAGTACCCATGTGGTTGACTTCATACTTTTCATTATTTAGAGTCAATTATCAGTTTTCGCACCATCAGTATTATCTATTTTCCCATTGCAGTCCGCGTGGCCAAAGAAACGTCCTAATGACGCTAAAGAAACGAATTTCCCAAAAATGCGAGGAATTCCGTTCCGTAGATTCATTTGGAATTCAGTGCTTATTTATTCACTGAAAAGGTTTACAGATTGTGGGATAAATAGTTCCTTTATAAATATCGTATGCACAAATATGTATGATGTCCGTACAGACTGGACTCAGAACTTTTCTTTTAACCGTGTTAATGAGTTTTGAAGATTTTATTTGTGTGTACTGTAGAAAAAAGAACAACATGACGAGCGTATGGACAAGGGATGAAACGTGCGTTTCAATAGAGTTAACGCAGGAATTTTACACGCCTCCGGTTTCATAAATAAATTGTGTGATTTACGATATAGCTAACAACTGCTTAGAGATGGCGGTTATTACTGAACAACCGTTTTACGATTATATCGTCTTTTTTTTCATGCCAGTATAACCTGACTGTTAAAACCGCTTTCGGAAACAAGCGATTTTCGGTTTTTTTTATTCCTACTATTCCTTGTAATAAAAGTAGAAATCGAGTAAACAGTGAAAAATTTTGATTCTCTCAATTTCAAGATACATAGAATCAAAATAATAAATTAAACAAGCAAATAAAAGAAAACTTACTCCGTCCAACGTTCGCTGCTTTTCTCGAAAAGTGGTAACTGGTTGAATACTACAAAAAATCACCAGTATTTCTTATTGATTCTAATTTTTTCAATCTGTGCTCAAAAATCTTGTTTTAATCGGGTGTGATACCACTGTTTGGGTATTACGAATAGTCAGTGCCAAAGAGTGAAAACTGATGTTGGCAAACTTTGTTTTTCGCGTTAATTTGTCCGTAATTTGAAGGGGTACAAGCAGATGAAGGCATATTATGTAGACACTGGGAACAGATCAGTTATTTTCTATTCTCGTTGTATACTACGCATTGTTGTTAAGCTTTTAATTAATGACTGTTCCCATAATTTCCTTCCTCTTTTGTTATTTCATAAAAATGGTAGACTCATCTTTAATCTTTCAAAGCAAATGGAGCTTTGTACTTCATTGCTACATCACTTCCTAAATTTATTTCCAGACTAGTGTTGGCGCCCTTCTGCAATACAACGGAGGTCCATCGACGACGGCGTAAACCAGGTGGAGCAAGTCTTGGACGCTGCATGTACACGCCTACCTTGAGCCACGAAACACAGCAACAGGGACATCACTTTTTGATCAGTGCTGTAGCAGTTGTGATGGCGTGCGTTTGTTGCTCGTTTCCCTCGGCACTGGTGTTAAAATATCACTGATCGCTTCTTCAATTTTCTACAATAACGCAATATTTCAAGTAAATACAAACTTAATGAATAAAAATTACTCCTTTTTTTTAAAAAAAAGGTTTATTTAAGAGCGAAAAATTTTAGGACTCTGCTAGGGCTAATTGACATTTCGTTTTTTTTATTGGGTTATTAGTAGGCACTAAAAACAACTGTTATTACTGGGACCAAACGCTTCCCGCGCCCGGGTTCCCGGGTTCGATTCCCGGCGGGATCAGGGATTTTCTCTGCCTCGTGATGACTGGGTGTTGTGTGATGTCCGTAGGTTAGTTAGGTTTAAGTAGTTCTAAGTTCTAGGGGACTGATGACGATAGATATTACGTCCCATAGTGCTCAGAGCCATTTGAACCATTTGAACTGGGACCAAACAACTACCAACTTACTTGTCATGGGGAAAGCCTCGTCAGAGAGGCCCACCGCATGAGCGACTAGGGAAGTGATTCCAGTGGTGGTTTCCCGTTGCCTTCCACTGATGATGATGAAATGGATAATTGTACTGAAGTGCAGGAGGATCTGCAACGAATTGACACACGGTGCAATGAATGGCAACTGAATCTCAAAGTAGCCAAGTGTAATGTGCTGCGAATACATAGAAGGAAAGATCCTTTATCATTTAGCTACAATATAGCAGGTCAGCAACTGGAAGCAGTTAATTCCATAAATTATTTGGGAGTAGGCATTAGAAGTGATTTAAAATGGAATGATCATATAAAGTTGATCGTCGATAAAGCAGATGCCCGACTGAGATTCATTGGAAGAATCCTAAGGAAATGCAATCCGAAAACAAAGGAAGTAGGTTACAGTACACTTGTTCGCCCATTGCTTGAATATTGCTCACCAGTGTGGGATCCATACCAGATAGGGTTGCTAGAAGAGATAGACAAGATCCAACGGTGAGCAGCGCTCTTCGTTACAGGATCATTTAATAATCGCGAAAGCGTTACGGAGATGATAGATAAACTCTAGTGGAAGACTCTGCAGGAGAGGCGCTCAGTAGCTCGATACGGGCTTTTGTTGAAGTTTCGAGAACATACCTTCACCGAGGAGTCAAGCAATATATTGCTTCCTCCTACGTATACCTCTCGAAGAGACCATGAGGATAAAATCAGAGAGATTAGAGCCCACACAGAGGCATACCGACAATCATTCTTTCCACGAACAATACGAGACTGGAATAGAAGCGAGAACCGATAGAGGTACTCAGAGTACCCTCCGCCACACACCGCCAGGTGGCTTGCGGAGTATGGATGCAGATGTAGAAATGATAATGAGGACAACACAACACCCAGTCCCTGAGCTGAGAAAATGTCTGATCCAAGCAGGAATCGAACCCGGGCTTCTTGGCGTGACAGACCGCCGCGCTGACCACTCAGCTATCGGGGCGGACAGAAATACCAAAAATACCGGTTATTCAGAACTAAAATACCCGTTTCAGTTTTAACCGGTCGGTTTTACACAGCCCTGCAACTACTGACGGGAAGCGCCGCAGTAGTACATCGCGGTGGGGAACACGTTTCGTGTGGTGCGCCAGCTCGGTGTGATGATGTTTTTGGTTTGTGGGGCGCTCAACTGCGTGGTTATCAGCGCCCGTACAATTATCCAATCTTTGCTCAGTCCAATTTCGCCACTTTCCTGGATAATGATGAAATGATGAGGACAACACAAACACCCAGTCATCTCGAGGTAGGTGAAAATCCCTGACCCCGCCGGGAATCGAACCCGGGACCCCGTGCTCGGGAAGCGAGAACGCTACCGCGAGACCACGAGCGGCGGACCGGTGCGCCAGCTCGTTTCTAAGTTTGCGCGAACCACGATGGAATCTGCGCCTAGCGTGTGCTTCACAACGAGAAACTCTTCTCGTGTGACGACAGCCTAAAAGATTTAAGAGCGTCTCTTCGAAATGTAAGTTTGTATAAATGTCACTTTCTATTATACTTACGTAATTTCTTACTTCCGTCGATGGCCACACGCCACGGGTGCGGATTTAGGGACGTCATTAATACGGACCAGTTCCTGGTGGGCCCTCTTCACTTATCTGGCTCGTCAGGCGCGGTAAGTGGCAACTTTAGAGGCGACACGTAGTAAAAAAAGGCGTCCGCCCGTTGACGAACGGCAGAGGACAGCCGGGGAATTCCCTGAGGGGGAGGGGGGGGGGGAGCCGCCTGCTCCTGACCGCCTATCAGTCCTCTCCATCGCAGGCTGAGAGCCAATGGACGTATCGGGCGCGCGCATCGCTTCTCCACTGTTCTGTCTTAATGGACTCACAAAAACGGGCGTCATGGTCCACCTGGACGAGTGTCTGGCTGAGTGACGATTACCTGTCGCGAAATGTGACTTGAAAACGGCAGGGCAGAAAATCGCTCCTGAGGTGCCCACATATCTATCTGTATTCAAGTGCAGCAAACACGCTGTTGGAGGTTAAAATTGCAATACGAGGAAGCGTAGCAAAAGAAAATTTATTTACTGTGCGTAGTCAGTATTTCACGACGTTTCACTGTTATTGGCACAAACGAAAGGGTCGAGTGGAGAACAATCAAACAAGTCAAACAAGCAAATAATCCTAACGAATATTTCGTCCGTAAGGGGCGGAATTATAAGGGCTACGACTGTTGATAAGTAACCGGCACGGTAGCTCAGATAAACTGAGTTTATCGGTCAATGACGAACTTAAACGGGTGTATTACGACGTCCGTTCCGAGCAAATGCAACGAACGAAAGCGAACAAAATGAGCTAAAAAAAGTAGAAATTGTTTGCAATAACATTAATTCTATAACGATACTGTAGTGAAAAACCTAATATTACAACAATACTAAAATGAAGAAACCCTGTACACAAAACCAATGAAGTTTCATCCTCTGACACATATAAAATCATATGAATAAATGCCTGGGGTGTAACTTCCACCCTAGATTCAAGGTCAACGTCTTCCAAAACAACACATCACACAAATCTGCAATAACTTCCTTTATAAAAGATACAGTCCACCCATTTGACAATGTAGAAAGAAACCTTGAAATACTACATATACTGAACAATGGACACATAATGTCTCTATATCTAGAAATGTACATACACAATAGCAACATGGGGAACATCTACTCAGCGACAATAGTGAAACCGATTCAACCAACTTTTCAAAACCTTTGACAAAGTACGAGTACCTAAAACATCTCATAATTTATAGTCCAAATGCACAGCAATTAATGCAACCACTCCCATTCAACCCTCAATAAGTTCAACATAGAATACATACGCTAACTGAGGTGCCCACATATCTGTATTCAAGTGCAGCTCATTCAAATTTTTTAAAACAAAAGAAAAACATATTTGGTATGTACATAACCATTTAATCATTATTTTTATATCCAATGCTGTAGCACGTTCACATTTACAAAAAAATGAAAATAAAAAAATCTGAATGTAACCATCTAATATAATAATTCATTTGTGCACATTATGAATATTCTGGTACAACCCGTTCATATTTTTAAAAAAGAAAAACATATTTCTGTAGAAACCATTTAATCTTTTATCTCTGTATCCAATGTAAACAAACATATCTGTAACATGTACAACATCTTTGAACAGACAGTGTCAATGTGATTTGCAGTGGAGAGGACATATACCAAGAAACAGTATGCAGACTTTTTACAACTCTGCCGCCCCTTTAAGTACAATTTACTGTCAGAAATTCATGTTTTTTAACTTATAAAGTGAATTTTTTAGAGAAACAATTTTTATCATTAGCAAAAGACGCAAAATAACCTACGCTGCCCTTGGTCTGCGACTGCGAAAAGACGTCTGTACTCTTCACCAACACCAGCCATGTAAATATACAGTTCTCCACTTGAAGATGATGGTGTGAATCATCTAAACGCATAGTGTCAAAATAAATTACTGACGCAGAAACTGTTTTATTTGTATAAATAGCCGCGCGGGGTAGCCTCACGGTCTGAGGCGTCTTGTCACGGTCCGCGCGGCTCCCCCAGTCGGAGATTCGAGTCCTCCCTCCGGCATGGGTGTGTGTGTCGTCCTTAGCGTAAGTTAGTTTAAGTAGTGTGTAAGCTTAGGGACTGATGACCTCAGCAGTTGGGCCCCGTAAGACCTTAAAAAAAAGAATTGTATAAATAATCCTAATAAATACAGGTCCTTAAACTAATGGTTTCCCCGATACGACGTATTGCGACTGAGTACATGAACACCATATAGCAGGCTCTCTAAGGAAACAGACTGCATGTAGTCGTACCTACACGCTCTTGAGGACAAACACATCGCAACAAGTGTTCCATATCGATCCTGTTGATGTGAAAGCATACTTCAGCACATTTCCATGCTGATGCCCGTACACGTTCCAAAATCCTAGGCGTGTTCCAAATGCATTTACAACCATCGACAATACGTGTCCAGGGTTTACCGACGCTATCAATAGGGCTGGAATCTCACAGTAAAAAATTCAATGAGTTCAAGTTGGAATACCTAAGAGACCGTGGTATTCACAAGCCAAATGGAACACACTTGTTGTGATAGATTCTTGCTACATATCCCCGAACATTCAACTAACTGACAGTGATGTGCTGGCAACGAAGCTGCAGCATAAACATAGCTGTAGACATGTGTTAGAAAAACTGTTTCACAAAATTTACAATTACGTGAGTTACAAGTCGCTGGCAAGGTGTAAGACTCGGCGCACGGGTGTCGTTTGCTAGAAACTCCACAGTCAGCTACATGGGAAAGGTATATCCACAGGTTGTTCGGAAATTCCCGTTACAGACCTCTGGGAGTCGTAGAGGGAAGTGAGTACATAGTGTTTTGAACAGGAACCTATGTCCGGAAACGTCATACAACGACGCTACAGCGTGTCAAAGTTATAGGCACCGCCGTCTGTAAATTTATTCCGTGATGATGTTACAGAGTTTCAAGAATGATGGGGTAGGATAAATGTATCAATTTGAGGCAAGGGTCCTTGTACTGGAAACGAACGAGCCGAAAGTTTATAAGCGAAAACTGGTCTGATACCTCTGACAGTGGAATACGTGTACTGATACTGTTGTTGCTAAGATTGTAGCGTACGCAACTTTCAGAGGTGGTACTATGGATCAAAATAAGGAAAAACAGTCCTGTAACCATTAGCTCTAAAATTCATACCTGAAAAGCTATGAGCACTCATTCATCTTCGCTACTGTGAACGATATCTCCTCTACTGAACCAGTGCTCGTATCTCTTAAGGTATGCATTTAGAGCCCATGTTTACTGGACATTTTTTCTTGTTTTGTTCTGTACTGCCACCTCTGAAAGTTGCCTACCCTGCAGTCTTAGCAACAACAGCACCAGTACATGTACTCCATTGTCAGAGGTATCAAAATTGTTTTTGCTTATAACTTTCGACTCGTTCTTTCCCGGTGCAGGTATCCTTACCTCAAATTGACACATTTATCGTTCTCCATCATCCTAAAAAGTCTACAACGTCATCACGGAACCAACCTGTATATATATAAATTTACAGGTGCCGGCACTTGTAACTTTGACTCTCTGTAGCTTCGTTGGATGACGTTTCTGAACATGGGCTCCTGTTAAAAATATTATGTACTAATTTCCCCTTAAAAGTCCTAAAAGTTTGTAACAGGAATTTCCGTACACCCTGTAGGCATATACTTTGCTTATACTCTGGAGATGGTACGTGACTGATCAGTCTTGTATCACTCTAGTTGAGATGTGAGCTAGCTAGCTAGCTGGACTGACAAAGAAAGCACACTTATGCGTACTTTCAACATGAACTGAGAACGGGACCAACAACTTGAATTAACAAATTCTTAATTTTAATTACGTCACAGTTTCGTTTTATTAAGTCGGCAACTAGTTCTGAAGTACCAAGTTCATTTTCAAGCCTGGCTTATTAAAGCTGCACTAATAGTGCTTGATCAGGCAACAGTCAATTCATACATAGGTAATACGCATAAATTACGTAGTCACATGGAATGCCAGATCAGTTTCGCAATGTAGATGCATTTACAAAATGCAGTTGAACTAGACTGTTGTGTTTCCGCCGACCGCCGTGATACTCGCATCACGTCGGCGCTGCCTGCACTTTTAATCGTTCTATAGGTTCAAATTCAACGAGTTCGTCTAATGTTTCATATCGATGTCCACTTCTACGCTGCAAAATACGGTAATTTATGTTGCTACCTTGCCTGTTAGTGAACTTGTTCTATTCTTATAACTTTCAGCTTTGTAACGAACTGTTTTTGCGAACTGAGGTTACACCCAATGTTCAAGGTGAGAGGCTCTGTTCCGCGTTCGATGATGAATATCGCTCTTTCATTGACTCGTCTGCGAATATGAGTCATGGTTTATTATACATGCCACTTATTTACTGTTATTACGGACATTATAAATTATATTGGGTTTCTTTTGTTCCAGTTTTCGTGATTTGTGGCAACTGTTTTCCACGTGGTACGATGGATGATATTTGTAATTTCATTACTGAGTTATCGTGTTGTTTGTTTTGAATAGTGATCAATAATTATTTCTATTTCTCTTTAATTGTTTCTCATCACAAAGACGCCAAAAATTTATCATGCTATTCTGGTCAACTCTGATTTACTCATTTACTCTTTGTTTAAAGCCACAAGTGATGCACACACTTAACTGAATACTTTCTGCCTTTAGTGGAATCGCTATAGAGACAAGATGTCATCTGCAGGTTGTGTAGTTACTTCTTTCTATTCATATTACAGTAGGTATAAGGTAAGACTGAACTGCTGAGAATTTTTAGGTTTACGCTGGTGCTCAGTATTGTTGCACAGTAAAATAGTAAGTAAGTGCAGCAATAAAATTTTGCTAAGAACCGACGGAGAGGTTGCTAAGTGGAGCGCCTCGGCCGGCTACGCAGTGGTGTCGTAACCGAATGTCAACATGGAAGGTCCGAAGCGCAAACAGGCTGGGAGCTCGCTTCATCAGACTTTGCCAGAGGAAAGCTAAGAACATCTGATTAAGAACTTTGACAACAGTGCGGAACACACAGAACGTGCTACTGTAACGAGGCGAACTATAGCAACTCCACTTAGAGATGCCATAAGAAGGCCTTTCAGGATGCAGACTTCTCATAAAGGAACGCTCTGAAACCCTGAAGTTGGATAGTAGAACAGCTGACGGGCTCAGAAAACGAGAGCACATTCGGTCCACTGTGTGGCGCGTATCACGTCATCGCCTGTTACATAAAACGTCCGCCCTCCACAAGGTCATTCTCAGAGTTGGGCCTTTCCATCTACACTATGGACACTGATGGAAGATCAGCCCTGTTAAGTTACAGGATTCTCTGGTGAACTGAAGCAGTGTCTACAAGCTACCGCCAACTCCGAGTCCACTGCTGCAAAGCCACCCTTAGCCGTCCAGCGGTGGAGGGAACTTCTGAACTGCAAGCCGCAGTCCTGCCGGTCACAGTGAAACCTTCCCGTCTCCTCTATACCTCTTTTGTTAATGATATCCTTCCCTTTTACAATAAACTATGAAACCATTCCTTAGGATTTCTATCGCTTTCTTAATAATAACAAATGAAATCTTCCCTTTGAAATTTATTCTCTTTCTCTATTTTCGCATACAAATTTAATTGCTGCTTATTAAAAGTGATTTTCTGATTATTTCGACGAAACATAGAATGTGTCGTCGTCGTGGCCCTCAGTTTTCATCTGCAATAACCCAAAACTGTTCCTTACCTTTTTTACTGTTACTGGATCACCATCTGACTGCTACATCGAACTGCGATATGAATATACTTACTCTATTTTACTATACTCTATTAACTGCTGGTGGGCTTTCATAATAAGTGGCTGTAATTATTACCAAAGCTGACGTTATTCTTTAATAGCAAACCTGACGTTACTCTATAATTAATTTGACTGAAATTACGTAACTCATAGTTAAACTTTTTCTTGACAACAATAAAATTTTGCAAAGTTTTACGTTGATGGTTTTTGGGATGGATTATAATTAGAAATGCAATATTGCCGGCAAAAGTTAATTATATTCTGAATGAAATGATTTTACAAAGGTTCAAATGGGACTTACTTTTTACAATAATCTTACAACTAGCAATGCGCAAACATACCTTCAGTAGTCTTGAGTTCCTCAAAAAATTTAATTCAATAATATTAGTTCCTCTTGTTACAATAGTTAGCTGATGTCTCTGTACATCCGTTTATAATCCCTTGTAAATCATAGCTAGTGGCTGGCAGACACACCGCTCCTCTTAACCTCTCGCTTCAGACCTGCTACCGGCTCGCTTCACTTCTCGCTTACTATTGACCTCCTACGAACGCTAAAGTGCAGTCTCTCCTGCCGACAATGCTTTCTGGTGCAGACAATCCCTGCTACCATTACAAAATATATCAATGCGCGGTCTTCCCCGCTCTTTTCTTAAAATGTATCCATACGCGGTCTCTCCCGCCCTTTTTAAAATTATATCGATTTGCGGTCTCTCTTGTCAACAATACTTTGGTGCAGACATTCCCTGCTACCACAATTATTTCCAACATAACAAATATTAATTATTCCTACTTAATCCTATTACTAAAATATAAACATATTTCATAAATTGTTCAAAAATGGTTCAAATGGCTCTGAGCACTATGAGACTTAACATCCGTGGCCATCGGTCCCCTAGAACTTAGAACTACTTAAACCTAACTAACCTAAGGACATCACGCACATCCATGCCCGAGGCAGGATTCGAACCTGCGACCGTAGCAGTCGCGCGGTTCCGGACTGAGCGCCTAGAACATAAATTGTGATTTGACAATAAAGAATAGAAATATACGCGTCTTACAACAGCACTGACCGAAGATGGGGGCCGGGCCGGTGCGCCCGTTTGCGAGCTGTTCAGTGTAGGCGCTTACCAGTTGTATGCTGGGACAGCCACGCGGACTGACGTTCGTGTTGCCGAGAGCGCTGAGGTTCTGACGAACATCGACAGTCACGGAAGGTTGCGGCAGCGAACGGCCTCCTCACGCAGCACCGACCACAGGCGACTACAGGGCACGTGCTCGGTAGGTTCCTCACCGGGCACTGAAGTGCCAACTCGTGTTTTCAAGCACTGCAGACTCAGCATGGTCCTAGCTAGTCACTGTAAAATTCTCGCCAATAAATATTGTTAATTGAATAATGTCTCATTAACGCCCCGTGACCCTACGGAGTCACTATCCCACCTTCTTCGTTACAGCTTCTGATAACAACGCGACCCTGGTTCAAAATGGCTCTGAACACTATGGGACTTAACTTCTAAGGTCATCAGTCCCCTAAAACTTAGAACTACTTAAACCTAACTAACCTAAGGACATCACACACATCCATGCCCGAGGGAGGATTCGAACCTGCGACAGTAGCCGTCACGCGGTTTCAGACTGAAGCACCTAGAACCGCCTAGCCACACCGGCCGGCTGACGCGACCCTGGCGCGGGTCGTAGCCACATGTTGATAGTGAATATTGTTATTGTGGTTAGTTCGTTTGATAAGTAAGTGTTAGGCAATAAAACGTGGAGTCTCCATGTCCACTGCACGCACCTTCTCTATAAGGAAGGATGGAGTATACTCTCAGGTTATGTTGGCAGGATTAGGTGTATAGGTCATAATCACGTGTTACTTGAACATACGTTCAAAATCTTCTATATTTATCACTGCACTATGAAGGCCTTTCCTGTCATAAAATATATCGTAAAAGAAGTCATCTCGTTAATACTCATACACGGGTAAAACTTTTGTACACAAAGAGGAATATTTTTAGGGCATTGATACTGAAGTCATACCAAACATGTGCTCATATTAAACGTAAAAAGGAGTAGAAGGCTTTGAAAATTAACAGGGGTGTGACGTTGGCATGATGCACTTGTTCATATGTCGTATCGAGGAAACATGCGGTTTCTGGGCCCATGTTTATTAGGGTAACATCTACATCTGCATGTACGTCTCTATGATTTCTCTGTAACGCACTCTTAAGTGCTAGACAAAGGGTTCTTTGAACCATCCTCAGATTTTTCTCTACCATTCATAACAGCCCGTGGGAAAAATTAACATTTAAATCTTTCTGTACGAGCTCTGATTTGTTGTTATTGTTGTGGTCTTCAGTCCTGAGACTGGCTTGATGCAGCTTTGTATGCTGCTCTATTCTGTGAAAGCCTCTTCGAGTAACTACTGCAACCTACACCCCTCTGTATCTGCTTACTGTATTCTTCTCTTGGTGTCCCTCCACGATTTTTACCCTCCACACTTCCCTCCACTACTATATTGGTGATTCCTTGATGCCTCATAACATGTCCTACCAATCGATCCCTTCTTTTAGTCAGAATTTGCCACAAATTTCTCTTCTCCCCAATTCTATTCAGTACTTCCTCATTAGTTACGTAATCTACCCACATAATCTTCAGCATTTTTCTGTGGCGCCAAAGTTCAAAACCATCTATTCCCTTCTCGTCTAAAATTGTTTAGCCGGCCGGTGTGCCAGAGCGGTTCTAGGCGCTTCAGTCTGGAACCGCGCGAACGCTGCGGTCGCAAGTTCGAATCCTGCCTCGGTTATGGATGTGT
This sequence comes from Schistocerca cancellata, assembly GCF_023864275.1. NCBI lineage: Eukaryota > Metazoa > Arthropoda > Insecta > Orthoptera > Acrididae > Schistocerca > Schistocerca cancellata. Next base: position 160,106,702 of record NC_064632.1, read on the forward strand.
GTGATCTCCTTAGGTTAGTTATGTTTAAGTAGTTCTAAGTTCTAGGGGGCTGATGACCTCAGATGTTAAGTCCCATAGTGCTCAGAGCCATTTGAACCATTTTTTGATTCTAAATTGTTTATCGTCCACGTTTCACTTCCATACATGGTTATACTCCATACAAATACTTTCAGAAAGGACTTTCTGACACTTAAATCTATACTCGACGTTGAACAATGTTTTTTCTTCAGAAACGCTTTTCTTACTACTGCTAGTCTACATTTTATATCCTCCCTTCTTTGACCATCATCATTTATTTAAGTTCCCAAATAGCAGTCCGGCCACTGTGGTCGAGTGGTTTTAGGCGCTTCAGTCCGGCGCCGCTCGGCTGCTACGGTTGCAGGTTCGAATCCTGCCTCGGGCATGGATGTGTGTGCTGTCCTTAGGTTACCTAGGTTAAAGTAGTTCTAAGTGTAGGAGACTGATGACCTCAGATATTAATCCCCGTAGTGCTTAGAGCCATTTGAACCATTTGAGCCAAATACATCTATTACCTTAAGTGTCTCATTTGCATATCTAATTCCGTCAGCATCACTTCATTTCATTCGGCTACATTCTATTATCCTCGTTTTCCTTTTGTTGATATTCCTTATATCCTCCTTTCAATATACTGTTCATTCCGTTCAACTGCTCTTACAAGTCCTTTGCTGTCTCTGACAGAATTACAGTGATGTTTGACCCGACCCAATAATTTGAACGACCTAAACAGTCACTGACCCACGACTCTTTGCGAGTTAAGACATTCATTCGTTCAGTAGATTTCTTGAAAAGAAGTGCTCACTATAATGTCTCGTAATATGCACGAAACACGCCACGCGTAGTTTATGTACGACTTAAAATCATCACATGCGAATATTTCCTAAAATAAATCACTCACAACTCCCAGACTTTCACAAAATACTCGACGCTGTAGTCGCTTCTTGTCAATTGCACGAGAACCGATCAAACGCGCGACTTTGTTCGTTTTGGTACAATTTTGATCAGCGCGATTTAACATAGATATTTACCAGAAAACGGCTCCCGAGCAACTATCTCGACTCATAGATCTGAGGCACAAAGCTCTACTCAAACGAGCGGGAAATGCTGAATTCCTATTGTCTTGTATGTTAAGCAACCAATCAGATCATCTCGAGCACTTCTATACTCGCGGTATTTCTAATGTCAGTCAATCAGGTTACCACAAGTAATTTGGACTGGAAACCTCGTAATTCCGAAACTACATTAGATTTAACGAAAACAAAATACGATTCCTTTGCACAAAATAAATTACTAATAAAGTTTATACTCAGCGCCCCTTCTGGCTGCCTTCTACAAAATCAGGCTCACTGGGACATACGTCACAAATTCCTTTAATGCACAACTTTCTCACGCGTACATTTACATAGTTTTAATAAAATACGTATGTCCCGCAATCACTCTCTCAGTCTCTCCAAAAGAGTCACACTGCCAAAACACGATGAAAGAATAATTTTCGAAGTACTTTCCATAACGTCAGAATTGTGTCGTAATGAGACTAAAGAAAATTAGATTACATCAACCTATCCTCTTGGCTGTAATTTCAGTTGATACTATAAATGAACACATTATAGTCCCTAACTCAAAAAAATGTTCAAAGGTGTGTGGAATTCCTAAGGGACCAAACTGGTGACGCCATTGGTCCCTAGACTTACACACTACTTAAACAAACTTTTGCTATCGACAAAATACACACACGCACATACACACGCATACACACACACACACACACACATATATATATATATATATATATATATATATATATATATATATATATATATGCCCGTAGGATGACTCGAACCTCCGGTGGGAGGGGCCGCGCAATTCATGACATGGCACCTCTAACTACGCGGCCATTCCGCGTGGCAGTCCCTAACTGAAGTTTCACAATGCCAGCATGAGTATTATGTATTTTGGGTAAAAATTCGTATCTCCAAAAGATTGAAATTATTGACTTGAAATTTTTGCAGTAGGGTTGTGTTATCCACAGAATTTCGTACTTAAAGTGTGAAAAAGATCTATTAATATTTAATAGTACTTCTTCAGATTCATTGAGAGTATGTGTAACAAATTGGACGCAGCATTAGTCAAATACACCGCACAGTAGCCAGCGTCAGCTCAGCGAGCATGAGAACCAGCATCTGCTCTCCTCCTTGCTCTACGGCAAGCTACGTTTTCAATGCAAGATGACACCTCGTAATAATTTGTTGCGTTGCAAGTGGCAGAAACGTCGGACAGTTTTAGGTATTGACATTGCGGTAACACACTGAAGAATATCACTGACTGATAACGGCCGCGGAAGCCTACGCTTTTAGTTTTTTATTAGCTTTGAGATTTATTTCGTAAAAAAAATTGTAGTTTATTTTCTCTTCACATTGCCGTTCCAGAAAACGAGGTGGTCAGTGGGAGAGTAATGCTGTGATACAGATCACGTGTACAGCGAGTTTAGGTCCCCTGATACAGACAGCTTGGACAGGCAGTGAAGGCAAGCAGGCCGTCCCTGGGTGCCCGAGCTGCCAGCCGCTGGACTTGAGCAGAGGACCATGACGCCGCCTCGAGGACACTCGTCACAAGAAGAGGCTTAAAGCCCCGGACAAGTCACGGCGGCGCCCTGCCTGCAAAGAAGTCCGGCCCGGCGAGGACTCGTGGACGCGACAGCGCAGGGCGACGACCCGCGGACTTCCCGCTGAGGCGCCACTGCTCAGTGCCGTCTGCGCTTCAGCAGGCAGCAGCGCGGCAAAGCCGTCACACTACACTCAAACAGAATCGCCCAACAACGTACACCCATAAAAAAAGTAAAACTGTCTTAAATTCGAAGGATGGTAACTTGATGCTTGTGATCTGGGAAGGTTCAAATGGCTCTAGCACTATGGGACTTAACATCTGAAGTCATCAGTCCCCTAGAACTTAGAACTACTTAAACCTAACTAACATCCATGCCCGAGGCAGGATTCGAACCTGCGACCGTAGCGGTCACTCGGTTCCAGACTGAAGCACCCACCTAGAACCGCTCAACCACAACAGCCGGCGATCTGGGAAAGGAAACAACTGTAACACTGCTTCACTCCCAGATGTGTGGTAGTAACAGTTGACCGAGAATTCACCTAGAGAACACTCTGCTTCAATACCCAAAGGAAAATAACAGCAAGAAACAAATTCTCCGGACATTATCCGAAACAGCCTGGAGACTCAAATACGCATACGAAGAGAGCTTCAGATATAGCCTTTTCTACATCTATACGATTACTCTGCATTCACAATTAAGTGCCGGCAAAGGGTTCATCAAAAGGCCTTTAAGCTACTTCTCTACAGTTCCACTCTCAAACAGCACGCAAGAAAAGCGAACACTTAAATCTTTCCGAGTGAACTCTGACTTCTCTTATTATGTGATTACGATGATCATTTCTCCATGTGTAGGTGGGCGCCAAAAGAATATTTTCAATGTAAGTCTGCAGGATTTCGTGGCCGTTGTCACTGAAGTTAAAATCTTGTGGGTTATTAGGCCGCCTCATGTTTCTTCTAAAATGTTCGACGTTTCGACCCCTGTGCTGGGATGTTCTTCAGGATCTTTTGGTATCCACTACTGCTAGAACACTGTAGTTCTAGCAGTAGTGGACACCAAAAGATCCTGAAGAAGATACCAGCACAGGGGTCGAAACGTCGAACATTTTAGAAGAAACATGACGCGGTCTAATAACCTAGAAGATTTTAACTTCAATATTTTCAATCTCTGAGGAGGAAGTTGGCGATTGGAATTTCATGAGAATGTGCTGCCGCAGAGAAACACGCCTTGATTTTAATAACTGCCACCCCGATTCGTGTATCATATTCATGGCACTCTCTCCCTTATTTCGCGATAATAGAAAACGAGCTTCTTTGAACTTCTTCGATGTCCTCCGTCATTTCGACCTGAAGCGGATCCCGCACCGCACAGCAGTACTCTAGAAGAGGGCGTACAAGCGTAGTGTAAGCAGTCTCTTTAATGGAACTGTTACATTTTCTAAATATTCCGCCAATAAATCGTACTCTTTGGCTCGCCTTCCACTCAACATTATCTGTGCAATCGTTCCAACTTAAATTATCCGTAATTCCACAACCTGCGACATGGCCGTGAGATTAGATTAGATTAGATTAATACTAGTTCCATGGATCATGAATACGGTATTTCATAATGATGTGGAACGAGTCAAATTTTCCAATGCGTGACATAATTAAGTTAATTTAACAACATACTTAAGTTAATATAACAACTTTTTCATTTTTTGTGTTTTTTTTATTTTTTTTATTTTATTTTTTTAAATTTATATCTAAAAATTCCTCTGTGGAGTAGAAGGAGTTGTCATTCAGAAATTCTTTTAATTTCTTCTTAAATACTTGTTGGTTATCTGTCAGACTTTTGATACTATTTGGTAAGTGACCAAAGACTTTAGTGCCAGTATAATTCACCCCTTTCTGTGCCAAAGCTAGATTTAATCTTGAATAGTGAAGATCATCCTTTCTCCTAGTATTGTAGTTATGCACACTGCTATTACTTTTGAATTGGGTTTGGTTGTTAATAACAAATTTCATAAGAGAGTATATATACTGAGAAGCTAATGTGAATATCCCTAGATCCTTAAATAAATGAATTGAACAGAGATCTCAAAATAGAATGAATTTCGTTTACTTCACGTCTATAGACACAAATATTTATGTCATCAGACTACAGGTTTCGGTCTATAATGACCATCTTCAGATCTCTTTTACACTGAAGCGCCAAAGAAACTGGTATAGGCATTCGTATTCAAATGCAAAGAGCCGCGCGGAGTGGCCGCGTGGTTAGAGGCGCCATGTCACGGATTGCGCGGCCCCTCCCGCTGGAGTTTCGAGTCCTACCTCGGACATGAGCGTGTGTGTTGTTCTTAACGTAAGTTAAAGTAGTGTGTAAGTCTAGGGATCGATCACCTCAGCAGTTTGGTCCCTTAGGAATTCACACACATTTGAACATTTGAAATGGAAAGATGTGTAAATAGGCAGAACACGGCGCTGCGGTCGGCAACGCCTGTATAAGACAACAAGTGTCTGGGGCAGTTCTTACATCGGTTACTGCTGCTACAATAGCAGGTTCTCAAGATCTAAGTGAGTTTGAACGTGGTGTTATAGTCGGCGCCCGAGTGATGGGACGCAGCATCTCCGATGTAGCGATGAAGTGGTGATTTTCCCGTACGACCATTTCACGAGTATACCGTGAATATAAGGCATTCGGTAAAACGTCCAATCTCAGACATCGCTGCGGCCGGAAAAAGGACTTGCAACAACGGGATCGACGACGACTGAAGAGAATCGTTCAACGCGACAGAAGGGTAACCTCTCCGCAAATTGCTGCAGATTTCAATGCTGGGCCATCAAGTGTCAGCTTGCAAACCATTCAACGAAACAGAATCGATATGGGCTTTCGGAGCAGAAGGCCCACTCGTGTACCCTTGATGACTGCATAGCACAAAGACTTACGTCTAGCCTGGGCCCTTCAACACCGACAATGGACTGTTGATGGCTGGAAACATGTTGCTCGATCGGACGATTCCCGTTTCAAATTGTATCGAGCGGATGGACGTGTACAGGAATGGAGCCAACCTCATGACTCCATGGACCCTGCACGTCAGCAGGTGATGCTGGTGAACGCTCTGTAATGGTGTGAGGCGTGTGTAGTTGGAGTGATATGGGACCCCTGATACGACTCTGACAGGTGACACGTACGTAAGGACTTGTCTGATCACCTGCATCCATTCATGTCCATTGTGCATTACGACGGACTTGGACAATTCCAGCAGGACGTTGCGACACCCAACACGTCCAGAATTGCTACAGAGTGGCTTCAGGAGCACTCTTCTGAGTTTAAACACTTCCGCTGGCCACCAAACTTCCTAGACGTGAACATTATTGAGCATATCTGGGATGCCTTGGAACGTGCTCTTACGGATTTATGGACAGCCCTGCAGGATTCATGGTGTCAGTTCCTTCCAGCACTACTTCAGACATCAGTTGAGTCCACGGCACGTCGTGTTGCGGCAATTCTGCGTGTTCGCGGGGGCCCTACACGATATTAGGCAGGTGTACCAGTTTCTTTGGCTCTTCAGTGTAAAAAAAAAGTGTTAATATATTGGAACCATAGTGTCGTCGTCAAATACTAAACACAATATCGGCGACAGCATCGTCAAACATATATGAATCATAATATACAGAAGAGTCATCTTGACATCAGTACTGCTGTTGAAAACTGGTTAGGTTTGAACAGCAGTGCTGCTGACAAGATGACTCTTATGTATACTATTACTTACATATGTTTGACGATGCTGGCGCCGATTTTGTGTTTAGCATTCCACGATGCCACAATGGCTCCAGTGTATTAGGCCATGTTTTTATAAAACAGATATAAAGATGGTCATTATACACCAAAACCGGTAGTCTGATGACACAAAAATTTGTGACCATTAAAATGAAGTAAAGGAAATTTATTCGCTGGAATTGTAATCCCTAAGCATTTATTTGAGTTTACAGCCTTTAGATTTTTGTGTTCTATCATGCAACTGAAATTTTGCGGATTCCTTTTAGAGCTTATGTGGATGACTTTACACTTTTCATGATTTAGGGTCAATTGCAACTTTTTGCACGATACAGATGCGTAAATCAGTTTGAAATTCGTTTTGGTCATATGATATGTAAGTAAGCTGTTTATATTTTCTTATTGGCAACGTTACGTAGCGCTCTGTATGAAAATCACTGGCTGTGCTGTGTATCACTGGCTGTGCTGTGTGCAGTCTGTGGCTAGTTTGCATTGTTGTCTGCCATTGTAGTGTTGGGCAGCTGGATGTGAACAGCGCGTAGCGTTGCGCAGTTGGAGGTGAGCCGCCAGCAGTGGTGGATGTGAGGAGAGAGATGGAGTTTTGAAATTTGTAATACTGGATATCATGAATTGCTATATACATTATGACTTTTGAACACTATTGAGGTAAATACATTGTTTGTTCTCTATTAAAATCTTTCATTTGCTAACTATGCCTATCAGTAGCTAGTGCCTTCAGTAGTTTGAATCTTTTATTTAGCTGGCAGTAGTGGCACTCGCTGTATTGCAGTAGTTCGAGTAACGAAGATTTTTGTGAGGTAAGTGATTTGTGAAAGGTATAGGTTAATGTTAGTCAGGGCCATTCCTTTGTAGGGATTATTGAAAGTCAGATTGCGCTGCGCTAAAAATATTGTGTGTCAGTTTAAGGACAGTCATGTATAATTGTTCTAAGGGGATGTTTCAGATAACTTTACATGGCGGTAAACGACAGCATCTTCTGCAAACAGTGTAAGAGGGTTGCTCATACTGTACATCAACTGAGAGCATATAACACTCCTTGGGTAACGCTAGATATTATTTTCGTATTACTCGACGACTTTCCGTTAATTATTACTAACTTTGACTTTTATGACAGGAAATCACGAATCCAGTCGCTCGACTGAGACGATACTCCATAAGCACGCAATCTGATTAGAAGTCGCTTATGAGAAAGGAAACTGCTGAGATCATCGGTCCCTAAGCTTACACACTACTTAATCTAACTTTCACTTACGCTAATTAGAACACCCACACCCATGCCCGAGACAGGACTCGAACCTCCGACGGGGGCAGTCGCCCGCACCGTGCAAGCCGCCTCAGACCACGCGGCTACCCTGCGCTGCTCGCTTATGAGAAACGAGGTCAAAAGTCTTCTGTAAATCTAAAAATGTGGAGTCAATTTGACGTGAGAATAAAGAACTACTTGTGTTTGAGAAGAACCATATTGTCTGAATCCATGTTGGCTATTTGTCAATTTGAGATAAATCAGAATGTTCGAGCACAGTATATATCTCAAAATGCTACTGAACGTGGACGTTAGTGTGATGGGTCTGTAAATCAGTGGATAACTCCTATTTCCTTTATTGGGTATTGAGATGACTTGTGCAACTTTCCAGTGTTTGGGAACGGATCTTTCTACGAGCGAGCAGTTGTATCTGATTTGCCAAGTATGGGGCTATTGTATCAGCATACACTGAAAGGAACATGGCTGGTACGCTGTCTAGACCGAAAGACTTGCCTTTCTTAAGTGATTTAAGCTGCTTTGCTACACGGGGGATATCTACTTCTAAGTTACTCTTGCTGCCAGCTATCCTAGAATTGAATTATGGAATATTTACTTCGTCTTTTATAAAAGAATTTAGGAAAAGTGTGTTTAATAACTCCATTTTAGTGGCGCTGTTATCAGTGACATCATCGTTGTTATCGCAAAGTGGAGTACTGATTGCGTCTTGCCACTGGTGTAATTTAATACGACCTGAATCTCTTTGGATTTTCTGCCAGATTTCGAGACAGAGTTTCATTGTGAAAACTGTTAAAAGCTTCTCGCATTGAAGTTCGCACTAAATTTTGAAGTTCTGTATAACTTCACCAATCTTGGGGATTTTGCGTTCTTTTAAATTTCGCATGCTTTTTTTCGTTGCTTCTGCCGTAGTGTTCTGACCTGTTTTTTTCTACTGCGGGGGATCAGTACCATCTCTTATTAATCTATTTGGCATATATCTTTCTATTGTCGTCAATACTATTTCTTTCAATCTAAACAAAATCAGATCTATGCTTAAATATATGACTAGGAGTGGAGAATCTCTCTTAGAAAGATGTGAAGCCAATTTTTATGCGTTCATGTTTTGGTGTGTTTGGATGTTACTGTATTCAGTCTAGCTACAACAATCTTATGGGCACTAATCCCTGTATCTGCCATGATGTTCCTTATTTGTCAAGATTGTTTGTTGCTAAGAGGTTCAAAAATGGTTCAAATGGCTCTGAGCACTATGGGACTTAACTACTGAGGTCATCAGTCCCCTAGAACTTAGAACTACTTAAACCTAACTAACCTAAGGACATCACACACATCCATGCCCGAGGCAGGATTCGAACCTGCGACCGTAGCGGTCACGCGGTTCCAAACTGACGCGCTTAGAACCGCACGGCCACACCGGCCGGCAAGGTGCTAAGAGGTAAAGCATGTTTTCATAACCATTTACACTTCGAGTTGGCTCCTGAAGAAGTCGTTCAAAATAACTTCCTGAGAAAGCATTCAGTACTATCTCCAACGACGTTTTATGCCCACCACCGACTGAAAGGATCCTTGATCACGCAATCGCCTAAAAAGGGCTTGAAATGTTGTGTGATGCGGTAGATGTATAGGAGGGTACTTGTTTTGATATAGCCGTGCTGCCCCTCGACCTTTTCCATCTTCTTGGCCGTACACCAACACCATCTCCGCTTGTTCCCGACATGGATATCGGACCATTCTGCTGATTACAGTAGGCCGCGTCAACTACACAGCCTGCAACCCACAAGGAGTACACGGCACGTGGTCAGAGGAGCTCTCATTCGTCAGCGTCATCTGCCATGGCAACATGCATTTCCGGAGACTTGTTCATAGGACCTTTTTCCCCCATTTCCAGCCCCGAACCCGTCATTGCACTTCGTCGGTTTTATTACTGATCACTCTGTCGGTGACAGCAACATGCAAACAGCCGGCTAGCTCCGCCGATTTCGAGATTCTGATCTGCAGCCGAGTAGCGATAGGGGTCAAAGTCGCCTGTGTCAGTGGTTTTTCACGCTTCCAGCCCGTATCGTCACTACAACGATTTCCAATTCCTCTATGTCCACTTTACCGCGTCAAGCGCCTGAAATACCATCAGGTCTCATTCAATCACGGGTTGGGCAGTGGTCCCATTGTTTGGCCCATCACTATACTATACGTTACAGGACGCGCACTGTATTATATATACACATCAAAAAATGTTTTGGTTCCCAGAGCTCCTAAAGACAGACATTGACTGTGGATATTGTATCACAGACACAGTCATTCTGACTGTTCAGAGATGTCACTAAACCCGATCAAAGATGTAAACAGCAGGGCCTATTAGACGGAGGGGGTCCGAGAGCCGATCAGTTCCAGTCATTCCACGAGGAAGGAGGTACACGGCTCATGTTGTCTGTAGTTCAACCATGCCTAGACGGTTAATACCGCGGTTCGATCGCGTCCGCATACTTAGTTTGTGCAGGAAGGGCTCTCAACAAGGGAAGTGTCCAAGCTTCAAGGCATGGACCAAAGCGATGTTATTCGGACATGGAGGAGATACATAGAGACAGGAACTGTCGATGACTTGCTCGCTCAGGCCGCCCAAGGGCTACTACTACAGTGGATGACCGCTACCTACGGATTACGGCTTCGAGGAACCCTGACAGCATCGACACTAGATTGAATAATGCTTTTCGTGCAGCCACAGGATGCCGTCTTACGACTCAACCTGTGCGCAATAGGCTGCATGAGGTGCAACTTCACTCCCGACGTCCATGGGGAGGTCCATCTTTGCAACAACGACACCATGCAGCGCGGTACAGATGGGCCCAACAACATGCTGAATGGACCGCTCAGGATTGGCATCACGTTCTTTTTACCGATGGCTGTCGCGTATACCTTCAACCAGACAATGGCCGGAGACGTGTTTGGAGGCAACCCGGTCAGGCTGATCGCCTTAGATACACTGTCAGGCGAGTGCAGCAAGGTGGAGGTTCTCTGCTGCTTTTTGGTGGCGTTATGTGGGGCCGACGTATGCCGCTGGTGGTCATGGAAGGCGTCTTAATGGCTGTACGATACGTGAATGCCATCCTCTGACTGACAGTGCAATCATATCGACAGCATATTGGCGAGGCATTCGTCTTCATGGACGACAGTTCGCGCCCCATTCGTGCACATATTGTGAATGATTTGCTTCAGGATAACGACATCGCTCGACTAGAGTGGCCAGCATGTTCTCCAGACATGAACGAACTCTATGGAACATGCCTGGGATAGATTGAAAAGGGCTGTTTGTGGACGACGTACCCACCAACCACTCTGAGGGATCTACACCGAATCGCCGTTGTGGAGTGGGACAATCTGGACCAACAGTGCCTTGATGAACTAGTGGATAGTATGCCACGACGAATACGGGCTTGCATCAGTGCAAGAGGACGTGCTAATGGGTAACAGAGGTACCGGTGTGTACAGCAATCTAGCACCACCTTTGAAGTTCTGACTATATAGTGAGACAACATGCAATTTGTGGTTTTCGTGAGCAATAAAAAAGGTGGAAATGATGTTTATGTTGATCTCTATTCCTATTTTCTGTACAGGTTCCGGAACTCTCGGTAGTGAGGTGATGCAAAACTTTCTTTGATGTGTATATATTGTCAACCTTTCTCATTTCTTTAATCTTGTTAGCTATGCATCAATTACGCATTGGTTTGGAACACTGAATTGGATCAACTGCCATTTTAATAAATGTAGAAACGTCTTGGGTAATATGTATAATTAAAATGTTGTAACTGCTATTAATATTAGGTAAAATGATAACTGTAATGAAAGTGATGCAGTTGCTTAATAAAGTTAGATAATGATTTACCTTACAGACAACACAAACACCATGCACAAAACATGTAGAAATAAGTGAGTCAAACGTCTACAAATAATGTACCGATTATGCCCTTGTGTAAAGCACACATGACGTGTAACACATGTAACGTGAGAGTAACACAACACACGTCTCTGCACATACATTTAGCAAATGACTATTAAAGATTTTTGTACGCTAGCTCAAACGTGACAGGCTCGAAGATTTACTGAGCCCTCACACCAGAGATAGCTATCCGATGGGATCTCTAATACAAATCTATGTACTTATAATTTCCTAGTATCTATTGTTTCTCAGTCTTAAATTCAAGGTTACTGTTATTTCAGAAAATTTTTCCGTATTTCTAATACGTCGTAAAGTGATAATCTGTCATAACCTCTTTCCATATCCCCAAATTTCTATTTTCTATACACCAACAGATAATTCTATGCTTTTCATTTCTTTATTACTTTCAAGTCCATTTGTAAACTGCAATATTATTAATCCTTGTTACAAATAACATATATCAAATAAGTTTCACCTTCTGAATACGCACAATTCCACATTGTGAAAATACGACCTGTGTTAGTAACTAGGTCTCATGTATTTCGTAAAAGTCAACATCTTACAAATAAATAATAATAAAATTGGTCGGGAAGGGTACTTTGATGGCGGGAGATTTACAAATATTCGCTGTGTTAGCGAGAATATTCCATAATACGGCATACTGGCCATCTACGATTTTTCCTCATTCCGTTTCCTTTTTTTTTCATCCTGCCTTTTCACTGACACAATGACTACCCAGTGTGCCAATAATGTATTATACACTCCTGGAAATTGAAATAAGAACACCGTGAATTCATTGTCCCAGGAAGGGGAAATTTTATTGACACATTCCTGGGGTCAGATACATCACATGATCACACTGACAGAACCACAGGCACACAGACACAGGCAACAGAGCATGCACAATGTCGGCACTAGTACAGTGTATATCCAACTTTCGCAGCAATGCAGGCTGCTATTCTCCCATGGAGACGATCGTAGAGATGCTGGATGTAGTCCTGTGGAACGGCTTGCCATGCCATTTCCACCTGGCGCCTCAGTTGGCCCAGCGTTCGTGCTGGACGTGCAGACCGCGTGAGACGACGCTTCATCCAGTCCCAAACATGCTCAATGGGGGACAGATCCGGAGATCTTGCTGGCCAGGGTAGTTGACTTACACCTTCTAGAGCACGTAGGGTGGCACGGGATACATGCGGACGTGCATTGTCCTGTTGGAACAGCAAGTTCCCTTGCCGGTCTAGGAATGGTAGAACGATGGGTTCGATGACGGTTTGGATGTACCGTGCACTATTCAGTGTCCCCTCGACGATCACCAGTGGTGTACGGCCAGTGTAGGAGATCGCTCCCCACACCATGATGCCGGGTGTTGGCCCTGTGTGCCTCGGTCGTATGCAGTCCTGATTGTGGCGCTCACCTGCACGGCGCCAAACACGCATACGACCATCATTGGCACCAAGGCAGAAGCGACTCTCATCGCTGAAGACGACACGTCTCCATTCGTCCCTCCATTCACGCCTGTCGCGACACCACTGGAGGCGGGCTGCACGATGTTGGGGCGTGAGCGGAAGACGGCCTAACGGTGTGCGGGACCGTAGCCCAGCTTCATGGAGACGGTTGCGAATGGTCCTCGCCGATACCCCAGGAGCAACAGTGTCCCTAATTTGCTGGGAAGTGGCGGTGCGGTCCCCTACGGCACTGCGTAGGATCCTACGGTCTTGGCGTGCATCCGTGCGTCGCTGCGGTCCGGTCCCAGGTCGACGGGCACGTGCACCTTCCGCCGACCACTGGCGACAACATCGATGTACTGTGGAGACCTCACGCCCCTCGTGTTGAGCAATTCGGCGGTACGTCCACCCGGCCTCCCGCACGCCCACTATACGCCCTCGCTCAAAGTCCGTCAACTGCACATACGGTTCACGTCCACGCTGTCGCGGCATGCTACCAGTGTTAAAGACTGCGATGGAGCTCCGTATGCCACGGCAAACTGGCTGACACTGACGGCGGTGGTGCACAAATGCTGCGCAGCTAGCGCCATTCGACGGCCAACACCGCGGTTCCTGGTGTGTCCGCTGTGCCGTGCGTGTGATCATTGCTTGTACAGCCCTCTCGCAGTGTCCGGAGCAAGTATGGTGGGTCTGACACACCGGTGTCAATGTGTTCTTTTTTCCATTTCCAGGAGTGTATTTAACTGCCCGGACTGCCGCCCTCTGAAACATTGACGCTGTGTATCGAAGTGGTCCAGCAGAATCTGGGTGTGCTCGCCTGTCTTGCGCGCTGTATCGCGTTGTGCACCTCTGCTAGCCCGGCGACCTCGGCGTACGGTGTAATGGTGGCTGTCGATTTTTACGACCTGGCGGCGGGGCGCCACGTGGGAGTCTGGGTGACAACGTGTACGTAGCCGGTCCTGCGTAGGTCGCCCTGTGGCGGGCAAACGCAGCTTCGCCCACAGAAACTGCCTCCCCACACAGCACAGCACGATCTTTCGCTACGACAACCTCACTCGCTCTCTCACCGTCTCTGACAACGCAGAGCCGGGCTCACATTTGCCAGCCACAACATTACGACCACTGCCCACCGCAGGAATGGATGTCGTTCAAGGCACCTAACATAGAGGGAAAAGTATACAGAGTGTTCGGAAACTCCCGTTACAAGCTTCAAAGATTTAGAAATTATAGAGCACTTTTTGTTGCTGTTTAATTTGGCAAATCCAGATTTCGGCTTGTGCCTAACCTTTATACAGTAGTATTCAAAAAACAGTGACTGATGCCCGCACGACAGGTAACTGACATGCATTGAAACTAGAAAATAGTGCATTGGTAATGGCTGGGCACTAGGCAAAATCTGGATTTGCCAAGCAAAACCTGCAAAAAAATTAATAAATAAATAAATAAATAAAAAATAAGGACGACAGATTGCTGCGCTCTATAATTTATAAGTCATATCAGAGTCGTTGAGTGCACCCACATTCCTAATGGAAGGCAACCTGATGAAGCTTCTAAGACTTGTAGAGGGGAGTGAGTACATAACATTTTAAATAAAAACCCATGTCTAGAAACTTCGTTTAATGAACAAAGTAAGAGCATATGGAATATCAGACCAATTGTGTGAATGGATTGAAGAGTTCCTAGACAACAGAACACAGCATGTCATTCTCAATGGAGAGAGGTCCTCCGAAGTAGGTAGGTCCTCCGAAGCAACTAGAGTAGTGTCGTAGGACCGTTGCTATTCACAATTATATAAATATATATATTCCGATAACATCGGAAGTTCACTGAGGCTTTTTGAGGATGAAGCTGTAGTATATCGAGAGGTTGTAACAATGGAAAATAGTACTGAAATACAGGAGGATCTGCAACGGCCGGCCGGAGTGGCCGCGCGGTTCTAGGCGCTTCAGTCTGGAACCGCGCAACCGCTACGGTCGCAGGTTCGAATCCTGCCTCGGGCATGGATGTGTGTGGTGTCCTTAGATAGTTAGCTTTAAGTAGTTCTAAGTTCTAGGGGACTGATGACCTCAGCTGTTAAGTCCCATAGTGCTCAGAGCCATTTGAACAATTTTTTTGATCTGCAACGAATTGACGCATGGTGCAGGGAATGGCAATTGAATCTCAATGTAGACAAGTGTAATGTGCTGCGAATACATAGACAGAAAGATCCTTTATCATTTAGCTACAATATAGCAGGTCAGCAGCTGGAAGCAGTTAATTCCATAAATTATTTGGGGGTAAGCATTAGAGGTGGTTTAAAATGGAATAACCATATAAAATTAATCGTAGGTAAAGCAGATGCCAGACTGAGGTTCATTGGAAGAATCCTAAGGAAATGCAGTCCGAAAACAAAGGAAGTAGGTTACAGCACACTTGTTCGCCCACTGCTTGAATACTGCTCACTGGTGTGGGATCCGTACCAGACAGGGTTGATAGAAGACATAGAGGAGATCCAACGGAGAGCAGCGCGGTTCGTTACGGGATCATTTAGTAATCGCGAAAGCAACGGAGATGATAGATAAACTCCAGTCGAAGACTCTGCAAAAGAGACGCTCAGGGGCTCGGTACGGGCTTTTGTTGAAGTTTCGAGAACATAGCTTCACCGAGGAGTCACGCAGTATATTGTTCCCTCCTACGTATATCTCGCGAAGAGACCATGCGGATAAAATCAGAGATTGGAGCCCACACAGAGGCATACCGACAATCTTTCTTTCCACGAACAATACGAGACTGGAATAGAAGGGAGAACCGATAGAGTGGCCAGTGGAATGCCATTGTCGTACAGTGAGTTGCGTCCCGCCACACACCGTCAGGTGGTTTGTGGAGTATGGATGTAGATATAGACGTAAATGTACTGTTTCCGCTCCACAGCAGTTTGAAAACACATTTTAGGGACAGATCTGCAACAAGGTAGTCATGGTGGGGGCTGCTTACGTCAGATTGGCTGATGTCATTTGACAAATGCTTCAAATGGCTCTGAGCACTGTGGGACTTAACTTCTAAGGCCATCAGTGCCCTATAACTTAGAACTACTTAAACCTAACTAACCTAAGGACATCACACACATCCATGCCAGAGGCAGGATTCGAACCTGCGATCGTAGCAGGAGCGCGGTTCCAGACTGTAGCGCCTAGAACCGCTCGGTCGCCGCGGTCGGCTTGTCATTTGATGTCTATCCTATCTCTCTGAACTGTTCGAGCCTCATTCACGTGTCTGTGAGTGTCAGAGCAACATGGTTGAGTCACGTTTGCAGAATACACCGACACTATCCTTGTGCAAGGCGAAACTCACGGTGATGGCAGAGCTGCTCTTAGCCTTCATCGAGATCGTTATGCACAACTCCGACTCTATTGCATACCCTTTTCGCCACAATTACGCAACGGCTTCGAGAAAGGGGTGACTGTGTTGCTCCAAGGAGACGCCGCACACCCAAATTGAAAAGGTCGTAGTGCATAATGTTCAAGAGAACTCGTCAACGAGCACTCGGGAAATTTCACATGCACTGGATGTTGCTCTCAGCATCGCCTGGTATGCTGCGGATGACCAACAACTACATCCATACGACCTGTAACACTCACATACACGTGAGTGAGGCTCGACTCGGATCAGAGAGGTACAACAGACGTCAAAAGACGTCAGCCAGTCTGACGTATGCACTCCCCTACCATGATTACCCTGCTGCACATCTGCCTAGTAAAAATGTTTTCAAACGGCTGTATCAAAAAAACTGTTCGCCTTCGGACATGCGTTCCTATTCAAAACATGATGTGCTCACTCCCCTCTACAAGTCTTAGAAGTTTTTAATGGGAATTTCCGAACACCCTGTATAGGCGGATATGAGACGAGTGGGAGATCATTATAACAACGATAGAGGCTGCTAAGGGAAAAATCCACTGACGTAAGCGACTTTGACAAAGGGTAGATTGCTATGTCACGGCGTCTAGAAACGAGAATCTTCGATACGGTGAAGCTGGGTACTGTTCACTCGCTGTGTCGTGAGCAGATACGGAAATTGGTCGACTGACGATGAAGCGACGAATAGGCTACAAGGTGTTGGACATCCACGCCCTATCACAGAACGTGGAGATTGTAGGTTTGCACATCCTATAAACCAGTTAGACCGCGATTTGTGGCAAATTTGGTGACAGAGTACAATGCTGGTGCGAGCAAAAGTGGTTCAGAGCAAAGCGTTCACTATACATTGTTGAACATTGGGCTCCGCAGGGGACGACCCTACGTGTTTCCATGGTGACCCAACGACATCGTCACCACATCGTCGATGTTAGAACGTGAATCAAGGAGAACGTGTCGTCAGGTCGAATGACTCATGTATGTTACAGCAGGTCGGTGGTCATGTCCTGATACGCTCACATCCAGACGATAGTCGGCTCAAAACAAGCCACGGGTGTAAATCTATGGGGACAGTATTATGCTGTACAGGACGTTCACCGTCGCTTCCGCGGGACCGACAGTGGTAATCGAAGGCACGCAGAATGGCTGCTATATCGTTTTCCAAAAGTGGACCAACACCCCATTAAGCAGGATAGTATTAATGTTTTGGTTTACCAGTGGATATTGGACGGACTTGGGGAAGATTTTCGATCAGATACAGAAAGCCCAAATATGCTTTCGGATACAAGGAGTAAGGAGACGTTTACAGACTGAGCAATTACGACGAGTAAGCAGTAGCTAACCTTAAGTACGGAAGAGCCCCTCTCTTAAACGAAACTAGGAAAAGAATGGTAGAAGTGTCGACTTGGTCAGTATGTCACAAATAACCGTTCACGCAAAGAAATGTGACAATGGTATTTAGAGGAAATTACAAACAACACAACTATATTTCTTAACATATTTTTGGATTTACTTCAATGCAGATGCATAGGTATAAGTCTTTAATATCTGCTTCACGTAGTAGTTACAGGCTGGTGGTCGCAGGTTCAGCGTGGTATCTCTGGAAATGAGGAAAGAGTATGTGGCCAGTGGAATGCCACTGTCGTACAGTGAGTTGCGTCCCGTACACAGCCCTCAACTACGGCAGGCCGCGTCAACTGGACAGTTTCTGTGTCCACATCTGTTGGACGGGACTGAGACAAACTGGTGCGCGGTTGTGGTTTCTGGTGAGGCCGACAGGGACAGGAGTGCGCGATTGTATTGTTTTTATTTTATTTCAGCTACTCAGCAAATGAACTGTTAGAGTCTTTAGTGCTTTAATGACAAAAGGTGAAAGTTGAAAACATGATGATGTAAGGATGGGCAGTCGAAGCCTGTTGTTGAATTGTGTGATGTACAGTTACAGTGACTGAATGCTACTAAATATAGGTTGATTGAAAAAGAAAGAACAGATTTCAGTTGTTTATTACAGACAGATTACGAAAGATAGAAACACATTGCTCATGTCACTGGATAGAGGAAGGTTCAAAGTTTCATTTTCGCATATACACTATACGATCGAGTATACTCAACACGACCACCATGCGTTACTCAAGGTACATCGAAACGGCGGTCCACTTCATTGCACGCACGAATCAACAGGTCCTTTTTTATTGAATCGACAGCTTCAACAATTCGATTTCTCTGATCTTGAAGAGTAGCTGCCAAGCGAGGGACAAAGACTCTGTCTTTTACGTACCCTCACACAAAAAAATCGCAAGGTGTGAGGTCTGAAGACCTGGGAGGCCAAAAGCAACAAATAAGATCTTGTTACTCACGTCCACCAGTTCAATGTTGTGGAATGGTGTTGTTGAGATAACGCCGCACCTGAAGGTGAAAGTCAGGGGGGGCACCGTCATGCATAAAAATGAAATTATTGGAATCTTCGCAAAGTTGAGGAAACAACGAATTTTGCAGCATGTCTAGGTATGAGATTCCTGTCACAGTTTCCTCCGCAAAAAAGAAAAGTCCAGAAACTTTGTGAACAGAAACGGTCCAAGACACATCTTTCATATTAGACGACGACGGCAGGAATTTTCGCCCGAAAAGATGAGTCGTTCCGAATAACTATCCTTTGGCACGTCCTGGAGAACTGAGATGCAAAATTCGTATTTCCTGTTATGATCGCCGTAACTGCAACTTGTAAGGCTTCGTATTCAAGCGTCGTTTCAGAACACGCCGCACCGTTGTTTGAGGAAGTTGAAGTTCTGGCCTACCTGTTTTGTGGAGTGAACACATCTCGGATACGGCCGACATTTTCATCAGACGGGCATGGCCGGTGTAGTGGGACGCGAAATTGAAGCGTCACCCATCCACTAGTGTCAGCCCAGTTTGCAGGTAAACATAAGTTTAATTTAGTTTTGTTTATGTATTTTTGTAATATTTGTAATGGTTGTGAATTGTCTAAAGTTTTTGTGTTTATTTTTTATGTTCCATGTACGGAGAGGGCGGCGCAACGAACGGAGACAGCATCTTCGCTGCCGGGACCAGAGAGAAAATTGCTGGCCACTATACGTCGCGGGTCTACATCTACATCTACATCTATACTCCGCGAGCCACCTTACGGTGTGTGGCGGAGGGTACTTATTGTACCACTATCTGATCCCCCCTTCCCTGTTCCATTCACGAATTGTGCGTGGGAAGAACGACTGCTTGTAAGTCTCCGTATTTGCTCTAATTTCTCGGATCTTTTCGTTGTGATCATTACGCGAGATATATGTGGGCGGTAGTAATATGTTGCCCATCTCTTCCCGGAATGTGCTCTCTCGTAATTTCGATAATAAACCTCTCCGTATTGCGTAACGCCTTTCTTGAAGTGTCCGCCACTGGAGCTTGTTCAGCATCTCCGTAACGCTCTCGCGCTGACTAAATGTCCCCATGACGAATCGCGCTGCTTTTCGCTGGATCATGTCTATCTCTTCTATTAATCCAACCTGGTAAGGGTCCCATACTGATGAGCAATACTCAAGAATCGGACGAACAAGCGTTTTGTAAGCTACTTCTTTCGTCGATGAGTCACATTTTCTTAGAATTCTTCCTATGAATCTCAACCTGGCGCCTGCTTTTCCCACTATTTGTTTTATGTGATCATTCCACTTCAGATCGCTCCGGATAGTAACTCCTAAGTATTTTACGGTCGTTACCGCTTCCAATGATTTACCACCTATGGCATAATCGTACTGGAATGGATTTCTGCCCCTATGTATGCGCATTATATTACATTTATCTACGTTTAGGGAAAGCTGCCAGCTGTCGCACCATGCATTAATCCTCTGCAGGTCTTCCTGGAGTACGTACGAGTCTTCTGATGTTGTTACTTTCTTGTAGACAACCGTGTCATCTGCAAATAGCCTCACGGAGCTACCGATGTTGTCAACTAAGTCATTTATGTATATTGTAAACAATAAAGGTCCTATCACGCTTCCTTGCGGTACTCCCGAAATTACCTCTACATCTGCAGATTTTGAACCGTTAAGAATGACATGTTGTGTTCTTTCTTCTAGGAAATCCTGAATCCAATCACAAACCTGGTCCGATATTCCGTAAGCTCGTATTTTTTTCACTAAACGTAAGTGCGGAACCGTATCAAATGCCTTCCTGAAGTCCAGGAAGCAAAGAGCAACAGAAGATCCTGAAACCGAGTTGTTGCGTCGTGCTTCTAAAAAATGAAAAAAATAAGAATTTGTAATGTTTGTACAACAATGACGTCATAGAAAGTTTAATCTTGTTGTAAATGTTCAGTCCTGTCTTGTCAAGGCTCAGGTTCACGTCTATATGTAGGAAGATAATAAACTAGTGGATGCTACAAAAGTTTAAATACGTGTTCCGAGAATTTATTTATGAAGAACTATGTGAATTAATTAATAATATATTTGACAAGATTATTAATTTTGACAACGTTCATCGCGAGTTTGAATCTCGAAAGTTTATTCAATGTGGTTCTAATATTTATTAAATCAGATAACGTGCATTAATATAATTTCTGAGGAGAAACAAACGACATATAAATTGAAAAAGTTTGCGCAAGCCAATTGGACTGAGTGACGTAATTCTGCGCATACGAGTCAAATGATGTTTTACAGTTTCGTTCAAGAACCATTCTGAGACAATTTAAAAAGAATATAAATAATTTCGAAGTGGGTTGTAACTGACGTAGGTGACGAAGTCTACACATGGTCATATGTCAAAAGAAAATCATTTATACAAAATTTACGTCGTTACACTACACCGGCCAGTGCTCTTCCGTTTGCATAATTATGCGACTTAATTCCATGAGATTTGTGTGCTGCTCGTGGTCTAGTGGCTAGCGTTGCTACCGCTGGATCGCGGGGTCCCGCGTTCGATTCCCGACCGGATTGAGGATTTTCTCTGCCCGGAGACTGGGTGTTTATGTTGTCTTGATCGTTTTATCATCATCATCATTCGTGACAGTGGCTAGACTGGACTGTGAAAAAATTGGAGTGTGTAAAAATTGAGACTTTGCACGGGCGCTGATGACTGCGCAGTTGAGCGCCCCATAAACCAAACATCGTCATTATCCAAAAAGTTTGTACGCAACTCATAAATCTGCTTGTGCAGAGTCGCCTTCTTGCTAAATCGATGGCGTTATAGACGTTTCACTTGAACAATGGATTGATTTCACGCAATTTCCAACTCACAAATTTATTTTTCTCGTGGTGTAGGCCACACGTTGCTACAAACAAACAGCAGCATATCTTGTCAAAAGTCTGATCCTTCCTCTATCCACTGACATGCGCAAAGTGTTTCTATCTTTCTTTTTCTGTAATAAACAATTGAAAGTCGTTCTTCCTTTTCGAATCAGCCTTTATTACTGATTACTGGCCAATAGATAAGGCCGCCAAATCGCTGTTCACATATTTCTTCTCATTACTGAGTTAGGCGGTACACCTTTCCGAGTCTAGTACATAAAACTGTTGTTTTGTTTGCTCCCATCGTATTCCAATCGACCCAGCGATGCCTGATTTAATTACAGCATGGCTGGTGAAGGATTCTGGACATCTTGCTGCTCAGTTTCGGCATATTTCTCAGATTCTGCAAGTGCAGGGATTGAGCGCCTTCAAATGTGCGTTGACCGGGAGGGACACCATGGTGAATACATTAAGTGACTGTCTTCAATTGAGAGGAGTTAAGCCTGTAATTCCAGTCAAAATGTGTTGTAACTTTTGAACCATTACTGCTACTTCTAATCCGTTTACAGGGATAAACTTGTCCGAGAATGATGATGTTACTCGTATTTAACATAGCACACGACCACCTTTCCATTTAAAAAAATGACTTAGATTCAACATGGCCGACATCAGGATGGCTCCAGTTTTCGGTGCATACTGTAAAAGACAGACTACTTTACCAATGCTTCACTGGAATAGTCAGGTTTCCGCATTCTTGTAGGGATTTTGACATAACAGGGTGTACTGCGACCGAGCGAGGTGGCGCAGTGGTTAGCACACTGGACTCGCATTCGGGAGGACGACGGTTCAATCCCGTCTCCGGCCATTCTGATTTAGGTTTTCCGTGATTTCCCTAAATCGCTTCAGGCAAATGCCGGGATGGTTCCTTTCAAAGGGCACGGCCGATTTCCTTCCCGATCCTTCCCTCACCCGAGCTTGCGCTCCGTCTCTAATGACCTCGTTGTCGAGGGGATGTTAAATACTAATCTCCTCCCCTCCTGTACTGCGACTTTTGACTAATCCCGCAATGTACCAAAACAACTGAACCGCAATTTTGGTAGAGGGCAGCTGTGTCCTGCACAGACCTGCCTACCAAACTGTCTGTGTGGCAGTGTTGTTCCGCCGTGGTGTGACTGGGTGAGACTGGGTGCAGGTCGCTGTTTTTGCTGAGCGTGTCGGCACCACCTCGGGTCGCGGCGCAGCTTGGAACGCCGTGACGTCACGGCGGCGCGAGATAACCGCCGGCTGCGCCGCAATGACGGGGCGGAATCCGGGTCCGGGACGCCCGCCGCCTGCGCTGCGCTGTGCTGTGCGGGGCTGGCTGGGTGTGGCCGCGGCCCACAGCCACGTCTATCCAGCGGCTGCACCACGTCCTGAAACAACGATCACAAAGGAAACTCTCGTCAACTCTTTCCTAAACTCCCTACAGAAGTAATAGCTCATGAGACTGGTGTCAGATTACAAATCACAAGGTCCAGGCTTTCATCCTCGATCGGCTCAAAACATTTTTCCCGTCACTTAACCTACTGAATTACTAATATATTTCCCCACACTCGATCCTATGTTTACTATTTAAATTTACGAAAATCAGCATATTTTGTCTTAATACACATTTCTCACACTTACATAATTTTTTGATAGGAAGTGTTGCGTCTAGACAAGATAGCCTAGACACAATGAGAGGAAGCCGAAAGGCACACGCTTAAACTCACGCAGGCTGACGTGAGGTCTGAAACAGGATACGCAATGAGTGCTATAAAGAAAAGTACGTAGCTTCTGGAATACTTAACTTTAATCCTCATTTGTAGAACATCGCTCTTGATGATACATTAATAGAATCTCAATATCAATTGAATACGGCGCCTTGCAAGGTCGTAGCAAATGTAGCTGAAGGCTATGCTAACTATCTTCTCGGCAAATGAGAGCGTAGTTGTCAGTGAACCATGGCTAGCAACGTCGGCTGTACAACTGGGGCGAGTGCTAGTACGTCTCTCTAGACCTGCCGTGTGGTGGCGCTCGGTCTGCAATTACTGGCAGTGGCGACACGCGGGTCCGTCGTATACTAGCGGACCGCGGCCGATTTAAAAGGTACCACCTAGCAAGTGTGGTGTCTGGCGGTGACACCACAGGAAGTCTTTATGAAACTGTCCTTACTATTTATTGATCAGGAGTGAAGATAATACTAAGTTTTACTTGGTATGTTACAGCCGAAAAAATACAGGTGCATGCAACACTCAAAACGCGTGTCCCTCTTCTTCCTTCTTTTTTGCACACTACACAATTTCTGGAGGATGTTTTCTTGATGGCATTGGGGGACAGGAGGAGGGGGAAAAATCTAACAAAACCTGAAAACGATTACTTATACATCGCAAAATCTCGATAGAAATCGAGCATGCTATAGATCACTAAATAGATCGATATCTCAGCTTTCCAGTGGTATATAACATGTCATGTGATCTATTATCAGAGAAAAAGAAACACTAAGAAGTCAGCAATGTAGTAAGGGACTTGAAACCTGCGGCCGGCTGTGAGCCGGCTGTATAAGCTAATGGGTTAAAATTTCTCTTGTGTCTTGACAGGAGGATGTGAAAATAGTGAATGAGTTATGCTATTTGGGGAGTAAAACAACTGGTTATGGGGAGAAGTAGAGAGGATACAAAATGTAGACTGCCAATGACCAGGAAGCCGTTTCTGAAGAAGAAGAATTTGGCAACATTGAATGTAATGTTAAGTGATAGGAATTCTTTTCTGAAGGTATTCGTCAGTAGTGGACACTTGGATGATACTTGCATGATAAGCAGTTTAGACAAGAATAGAGTAAAACCTTCTAAAATCTCATGCTATAGAAGAATGCAGAAGTTTTGACGGGTAGATCGCGTAAGTAACTCGGAGGTGCTGAATAGAATTCGGCAGAAAAGAAATTTGTGACGCAACTGTTCGCCCTCTTTAGGTGAGTGCTCAGCATCTCTGTCTACCATCGAGCGGCCCCCGCTTCCATTTCCAGCCGGGCCGGATATTCTCTCCGCTCGGACCGGCCGCTGTGGCAGAGAGGTTCTAGGCGCTTCAGTTCGCAACCACGCTGCTGCTACAGTCACAGGTTCGAATCGTGCCTCGCGCGTGGATGTGTATGATGTCCCTAGGTTAGTTAGGTTTAAGTAGTTCTAAGTCTTGGGGACTGATGACCTCGGCTGTGAAGTCCCATAGTACTTAGAGCCACTTGAACCACTCTCCGTTCGAGGTCTAGGGGGTGTTGTCCTCATTATCATTTCGTCATCATCGACACTCAAGTTACCCAGTGTGGAGTCAACTGAAAAGACATGCAACTCGGCTGCCGAATTTCTCCATGCGGATAATGCCGACCATCAATGCCATACGACCATTTCATTTTATTTATTTTTTGCTTGCATAACTAGACTAACAGAAGGGACCGGTTGTAGGGTGTATTCTGAGACTTCAAGAAATCAGTAATTTAGCATTGGAGGGAAGTGTGGAGGGTATAACTGTAGAGGAAGACCATGAGATGAATACAGTAAGCAGGTTGAAATGAATGTAGAATGCAGTACTTATTTGGAGATGAAGAGGTTTGAACATAATAAAGCCGCATGGAGAACTGCGTCAAACCAGTTTTCAGACTGAAGACCACAACAACCGTAACAAAAAATCTTCTCTCACTCTCTCGTAATGGTTTGGGTGGGAAATTAAAAATGAGCGACATCACAAGTAAACAAGAGTAATGGAACGTAATGGAATTGAATCTACCGATGCTGAGGGGATTAGATTAGGAAATGAGAGGCTAAAAGTAGTTGATAGGTTTTGCTATTTGAGCGAAAAAAAAACTGACGATGTCGAACTAGACAGAACAGAAAATGCAGACTGGCAATGTCATGGAAAGTATTTCTGAAAAGGGAGAATTTTTGAACATCTCATATAAATTTAAGTGTCATGAATTTTCTGAAGGTATTCGTCTCGATCACAGCCTTGTATTAAGTGAAACGTGGACGATAATAAGTTCATACAAAAAGAGAATAAAAGCTTTTGAAATGTAGTGCTACGGAAGAATGCTGAATATTAGATAGTTGGAAGAGGTAATTAATCTAAATGGAGAAAAAAGAAATTTGTGACAAAATTTGAATAAAAGAAGGGATCTGTTGACAGTACACGTCAGAATCCATCAAGATTTGTCAAATTTGGCAGTGGAGAGAAGTGTGGGTGGTAAAATTGTACTTAAGTATGAATAGATAAAATAGATTCAAATATATCTAGGCTGTAGAAGATGTTCCGAGGCCATGACTCTCTCACAAGGTAGGCTATGGTCGAGAGCGCCAGCAAACCATTTTTCCGACCGAAGACAACAATGCCGGCCGGGGTGGCCGAGCGGTTCTACGCGCTACAGTCTGGAACTGCGTGATCGCTACGGTCGCAGGTTCGAATCCTGCCTCGGCCATGGCTGTGTGTGATGTCCTTAGGTTAGTTGTTTTTAAGTAGTTCTAAGTTCTAGGGGACTGATGACCTCAGAAGTTAAGTCCCATAGTGCTCAGAGCCATTTGAACCATTTTGAACATGTAATCGATCTTCCATCTATTAGAGGAGCTTCATTGAGCGATGTGGCGCATTGGTTAGCACACTGGACTCATATTCGGGAGGACGATAGTTCAAACCCGCGTCCGACTACTCTTCAATAGGTTTTCCATGATTTCCCTAAATCGCTTCAGGTAAATGCCGGGATAGTTCCTGTGAAAGAGCACGGCCGACCTCCTTTCCCATCCTTCCCTAATCCGATGGGACCGATGACCTCACTGTACGGTCCCCTACTCTGAATCAACCAACCAGCCAACCAACCAACTAGAGTAGCTTCACCTTTGGTTGGGAACTGCTAAGATATGTCTCGAGCAAGTTGCTTCAACTCTGAGATTAGCTAGCTAATTGTACTCCTTGGTGCAGAGAATCGGTTAGCAAGGCACTCTCTACGCTTCTGCCTACTGCAGTGAACACGCTCTGATATCCTGCTTGCCACCACTTGGATGTGCAGAACTGTTTAGTATAGACGCTTTGTCATGAGATACTGAAATGGAGACTCTGAAGTGACATCGTCCAGGATTACGGTTAAATAGTTCTTGTATGTCCGACATTTCTGTAACTAAATGTTACTTGATGTTGCAGGTCTATTAGCGTTAATTGCTTTGAAATCAAATTTCATGTGAGCAGTGCTAGTTCTTTGTTCGGTTCCAAGACTCAATTCAATCAAGTGGGACTCGATATCCATTTTCTTTCGAGTCATCTGGGTCTGCAAGTTGTTTATCCCATTGAATTTCTACTCGTTAAGTAATATTATGGGCACTGTAAGCTGGCAGCTTGAATGAATGTCCATTTTGCACCTTACAATGATTTTATATGTCATAACAAGTAGATGGATATGTTACCTGAAATAGTTTGGCGATAGTGAGCAGATTTGCCTGTCAAAATGTGCAGTATATAATGAAAAGGGTTGGCACTCGATTCGACGATATTAACACACCGAACACAAATCCAGCATTTCAATGAGCAAAAGGTGAAAAAAGTTGCTGGAAGAAGCGTTTTAGTTTTGAGGCAGATGCGAGTTGCGTCGTCACAACCCGCATACAACGAAAGGCTTCTAACAGGGGGATAGTGACTCACGGCGGGAGCGACACCGAACGCGCTGGGCGATACATCGAAGGCAGCAGGTAGCGGCCCAGAGCTGCTTGCAATGAAGAAAACTGCGTTGGGGGATTTCCAGATGGATATAAACAGGCCAATGACGCAGCTGATCACATGAAAGGCCCGTGGTACTCTCGTGATGTACGCGTGTAACTTTTAGGCGTCAGGAGCAGGCACAAAATGTACGATTGGCTGAAATAGACTAGGAAGGAGTAAAACTGGCGATATTTCGACGCAGTTTAAAGGTAGGCCCTTTGCAATTGGCAGGGGTAGTTTCCACAAGATGAAAAACCGCTCCCACTGGTCTGAAAGGACACAGGTGGGGGATAGTTTGCTACGAAAGACACAATATCGAAAACTTCGAGGCCTCTCCTCTGAGCCAACGACAAGTGTAGAACAGGATGCATCACGCTCTGTACGACGCCAAAAGAAGAATTTTTGTGTGAACACTGCATTCACTTTGGCTGAAATTCAACTAGAAATTAGCTGAAGAGTCATTGAGCTCTGATAGTGGAGAAACGAAACAGCCACCTAATTAATTGTTCTTGCGTTCTGAGAGAGCGTTTTTTCCAGGCTAGGGATGAGTGCATGTTTTCTCGCCTAACGAGAAACATACGACAGTTTCATCTGATAAAATCAGTAACGATTTTGATTAGTTTTTATAACGTTTTCAGAGGGCGAGAGCAACCATGCAGCGGACAGCATGTCGCAGCTAAAGGTAAATGCCGCTGGCAGACACGTAAAATTGTTGGATCACCGGCTTGTGTCCACTGTGAACCTGAACACCCTTGAGTAATCTTTTGCTCATCTTGTCACAAAAACTAACCATCCTCTGTAGACTTGATTGTCACCCTAAATAGTACCGAGCTTAGAACCGGAATCGGATGATTTGTCGTAATATTGGCCAACTTCACTGTCTAGAAGTAAGAAAAATCGTGTAGAGAACCTTCTACTTAAATTTTATATTGTTGTGTTCAGTGTTATTTCTGATATACAGGACGTAGTGCGTTACATTGACAACTGTCCTGAAATTGTCATGTCACAATCTATGTAAACTCACGTGCTTCTTTGACAATAATAGAGAAATTAAAGCAATTTTACAGCTAAACGCCGATGTGCTCTGTCATATAATATGGGTCCTCTCCTAACCACAGTCATTGATTCTAGTGACGCTAACGAACTCACAGGGTGTTTTTGCTAACGTCTGACGAATGAGTGTCAGAGCACTAATATGGAGATAGGATTACTTTTCTACCTTTTGTAAATATATGGACCCGTTAAGTCACGTGGTCAGCTGGAAAGCACTAATATTAATTTTTTACACAATATGTTAGTCATAGTCTTATTCAGTATTGACGTAATTTCCGATGCTTACGAAGCTCTTTCTCAATCCTCAGATCTTTATTCAAATCCTCAAATGTGCTCATTTAAGAAATTCACTCACGAGAGAGTTACATTCAGTTTCATTATACTTTAAGACGAAACAGAATGAACTGCTTTCAACGGAGAGGATGTATGTATGTATGTATTAAGCCACGGACCTAGGAACGAGTCGTCCACTGTGACCGAGCGGTTCTAGGCGCTTCAGCCCGGAACCACGCGGCTGCTACAGTCGCAGGTTCGAATCCTGCCTTGGGCATGGATGTGTGTGATGTCCTTTGGTTAGTTAGATTTAAGAAGTTCTAACAAGGGAACATCCCCATCGCACCCCCCTCAGATTTAGTTATAAGTTGGCACAATGGCTAGGCCTTGAAAAACTGAACACAGATCAATCGAGAAAACAGGAAGAAGTTGTGTGGAACTATGAAAAAATAAGCAAAATGTACAAACTGGGTCGTCCATGTGTAAGATAGGCAACATTAAGGGCAATGTGAGGTGAGGAGCGTCGTGGTCCCGTGGTTAGTGTGAACAGCTGCCGAACGAGAGGTCCTTGGTTCAAATCTGCCCTCCACTGAAAATTTTGCTTTCTTTATTTTCGCAAAGTTATGATCTGTCCGTTCGTTCATTGACGTCTCTGTTCACTGTAATAAGTTTAGTGTCTGTGTTTTGCGACCGCACCGCAAAACCGTGTGATTAGTTGACGAAAGGACATGCCTCTCCAATGGGAACCGAAAACATTTGATCGCAAGGTCATAGGTCAACCGATTCCTACACAGGAAAACACGTCTGATATTTTGTATACGACACTGGTGACAGCATGTGCGTCACATGACAGGAATATGTTGTCGACCCACCTAACTAGTACACTTGGCGAATGGGTGAAAAGATTCTTCTACCTTGCCCGATTTAGGTTTTCTTGTGGATGTAATAATCACTCCAAAAAAATGTGATAAGAGTTTTTCACATAAACTGAAAATAAAAAGTTAAAATTTTCGGTCAAGGGAAGATTTGAACTGAAGACCTCTCGTTCAGCAGCTGTTCACACTAACCACGGAACCACGGCGCTCCTCGCCTCACATTGCCCTTAATGTTGCCTATCTTACGCATGGACTACTCAGTTTGTATATTTTGCTTATTTTTTCATAGTTCCACACAACTTCTTCCTGTTTTCTCGATCGATCTGTGTTCAGTTTTTCAAGGCCTATCCACTGTGCCAACTTATAACTAAATCTGAGGGGGGTGCAATGGGGATGTTCCCTTGTAAGTCTACGGGACTGATGACCTCAGATGTTAAGTCCCATTGTGCTTGGAGCCATTTGAGCCATAGGGAGAGTCTTCATCCCGCTGAAGCCCTCAGGCTACAGCAGTCCACTCACACCACCGCCGCCCCACACTGAACCCATTTCTATTGTGCAGTCCAGCCCCCCAGTGGACCCCACCGGGAACGTTTCATACTAGACGAGTGTAGCCCCAAATGTTTGCATTTTATAATAATTATGGTGTACGCATACATGGAAATGGTGTTTGCGCAGCAGTTGCCGACACAGTGTAGCTGAGGCAGAATAAGGGGAACCAGCCTGCATTCGCCGAGGCAGGTGGAAAATTGCCTTAAAAACCATCCACAGGCTGGCCGGCCCACCGGCCAGATTCGTGCCGGGAAGCAGCGCGTTAGATCGCGCGGTTAGCCGAGCGGGCTAACGGAGAGGATAATTTTATTTTAAAGTGAATCTTTCGGTTAACAAGGTAAGTACGTGTTGCAGTGGAACTTCTAGACACATATTTGCAGCGACGAAGAGGTCGGTGAGTAGCTACCATACAAGCTCATTTCAGTTAATTAGCTGTTGTAGTATACAGTGTGCAAACATATATACACTCCCGGAAATTGAAATAAGAACACCGTGAATTCATTGTCCCAGGAAGGGGAAACTTTATTGACACATTCCTGGGGTCCGATACATCACATGATCACACTGACAAAACCACAGGCACATAGACACAGGCAACAGAGCATGCACAATGTCGGCACTAGTACAGTGTATATCCACCTTTCGCAGCAATGCAGGCTGCTATTCTCCCATGGAGACGATCGTAGAGATGCTGGATGTAGTCCTGTGGAACGGCTTGCCATGCCATTTCCACCTGGCGCCTCAGTTGGACCAGCGTTCGTGCTGGACGTGCAGACCGCGTGAGACGACGCTTCATCCAGTCCCAAACATGCTCAATGGGAGACAGATCCGGAGATCTTGCTGGCCAGGGTAGTTGACTTACACCTTCTAGAGCACGTTGGGTGGCACGGGATACATGCGGACGTGCATTGTCCTGTTGGAACAGCAAGTTCCCTTGCCGGTCTAGGAATGGTAGAACGATGGGTTCGATGACGGTTTGGATGTACCGTGCACTATTCAGTGTCCCCTCGACGATCACCAGTGGTGTACGGCCAGTGTAGGAGATCGCTCCCCACACCATGATGCCGGGTGTTGGCCCTGTGTGCCTCGTCGTATGCAGTCCTGATTGTGGCGCTCACCTGCACGGCGCCAAACACGCATACGACCATCATTGGCACCAAGGCAGAAGCGACTCTCATCGCTGAAGACGACACGTCTCCATTCGTCCCTCCATTCACGCCTGTCGCGACACCACTGGAGGCGGGCTGCACGATGTTGGGGCGTGAGCGGAAGACGGCCTAACGGTGTGCGGGACCGTAGCCCAGCTTCATGGAGACGGTTGCGAATGGTCCTCGCCGATACCTCAGGAGCAACAGTGTCCCTAATTTGCTGGGAAGTGGCGGTGCGGTCCCCTACGGCACTGCGTAGGATCCTACGGTCTTGGCGTGCATCCGTGCGTCGCTGCCGTCCGGTCCCAGGTCGACGGGCACGTGCACCTTCCGACGACCACTGGCGACAACATCGATGTACTGTGGAGACCTCACGCCCCACGTGTTGAGCAATTCGGCGGTACGTCCACCCGGTCTCCCGGATGCCCACTATACGCCCTCGCTCAAAGTCCGTCAACTGCACATACGGTTCACGTCCACGCTGTCGCGGCATGCTACCAGTGTTAAAGACTGCGATGGAGCTCCGTATGCCACGGCAAACTGGCCGACACTGACGGCGGCGGTGCACAAATGCTGCGCAGCTAGCGCCATTCGACGGCCAACACCGCGGTTCCTGGTGTGTCCGCTGCACCGTGCTTGTGATCATTGCTTGTACAGCCCTCTCGCAGTGTCCGGAGCAAGTATGGTGGGTCTGACACACCGGTGTCAATGTGTTCTTTTTTCTATTTCCAGGAGTGTATTTGCACTCCACCAATCACATCTACAAAGGGGTGATTCATTAAGGAAGACAGGGAGTGGTTAAGTGAGATCTTTTATTAAATCCCCCTTCCTTTATTCCGTTGCGCAATAGGAAAGTTCCTGGCCACTAAAGCATATAAGGGAAAAAGTTCTTCAGATGTCGTTTTTGTTCAGTTATAGTCAGATTTTATGTAAAGGGGAATGTTTCAGCGTATTGAAACCGGTTTCATGACAACTTTTAACCCACAGGTTAAAGTGTAATGTAGTTTCACCTTCAACGACTACCGTAGCAGAATCTTATCGAGAAAACTTCTCACAAAAGCAGGAGAAATGCTGGTCCTAGGTGAAGGTTGTCAGTGAAACCAAAGTTACTGGCCACACATCCGTCGATGACACAGGAACTGGAATTGAGGACAGCAAAGTAAAAGCACAAATGCTGAAAGTTTTCTGCTTCTAAAATGTCCAGAAGTAATGCTCCAATTTAATTGTCGTACCATGGGCGGTATTGATATGAGTGTCAGTGGTTTTGAGAACCAACTGAAATTACTAAAATTGAACAAAGCTCCAGAGTACAATAGAATCTTCATCAAATCCTGTACAGAATTTGCGGCTGAGTTACTCCGTCTTTTAACCATAATAAATTGTAAATTCCACGAACCAAACACTGCTCTCAGGGTTGGATGAAAGTACAGGTCACAACCATCTACAAGAAGGGTAGCAGACCTGATCAACTAAACTACCGTCGAATACCATGTAGAATCTTAGAACATATCCAGAGCTCAAACACGCTCAGAAAGCTCGAACAGAATAGCCTCCGCCATGCCAATCAGGATAGATACCGAAAACATCGATGAATTGAATGAAACCCAATTCGGCGTTTCCTCACATGACTTCCTGAGAGCCATGAATCAAGGTTGTCAGGTGGCTGCAGTATTTCATGACTTCCGCGAATCATTTGGCTTACCGCTACCATACCGACGCTTATTAATGAATGTACTATCATATGGGGCTTCAAA
Source organism: Schistocerca cancellata (assembly GCF_023864275.1). Classification (NCBI taxonomy): domain Eukaryota; kingdom Metazoa; phylum Arthropoda; class Insecta; order Orthoptera; family Acrididae; genus Schistocerca; species Schistocerca cancellata. The sequence goes on from NC_064632.1 coordinate 160,139,757, forward strand.
TAAAATTGAATTGTTATCCAACTCACGATTTCTTCGTACAGAAGATGTTATCTTAATGGAGAGTCAATGACAGATACAGAAGTAATCTCAGGCGAGCCACAGGAAATTTGCATCTTCTTCGGGGGAGTTTTGCTTTCCGGTAGGTCGTTTGGGATCGGATCTGTAGCGTATTAGGGCTATGCTAAACTGCTCAACCTGCACCTCACACTAAGTAGAACCTAACGTGTGTCCCTGCACTGCAGTATGTTAAGATTTCGACATATATTTCCGTTTAAGGCAGCTTATCGTAACATTGAGACAGTCATTCTTTCATTACGCGAACTGCAAATAAAAGCCGTCTTTCATAAAATCTTCACAATAGACTTGCGTAGCACGTAAAGATACTATCCACCTGCATAGCGTAACGCGCTGGGGCCTAGCTATCTGTACAGGAAGGTCAGCCAGACTCAGATGGAATTCGCGCGCACGTTACTGACCGTAGCTGATGCACCGTCCGGCGTCACTATAGTTTTCAGGCAGTTCCTCGCGCTCCTTCAGATAAACGCGGGCATCATTAAAACAAAGGCTCTCTCGTTGCTGCGATATCTTGTCACCAAATTTCCAACACCTGCTTTCCCCTCAGTGTGCGAAAATACTTTGTTGACGCCGACCTACGTAGGAAGAAACGATCATCATAATAAAATAAGGGAAATCATAGCACGTACAGAAAGATATAGGTGTCCGTTTCTTCCGCTTGCTGTTCGAGAATGGAATAATAGAGAATTATTGTGAAAGTGGTTCGATGAACTTGAAAGTTGTTGTTGTTGTTGTTGTTGTGGTCTTCAGTCCAGAGACTGGTTTGATGCAGCTCTCCATGAGTAAAACTGCATGCCCTCCGGAAAAAATTACGGCTGTAGTTTTCCCTTGCTTTCAGCCGCTCGCAGTACTAGCACAGCAAGGCCGTTTTGCTTAGTGTTACAAGGCCAGATCAGTCAATCGTCCAGACTGTTGCCCCTGCAAGTACTGAAAAGACTGCTGCCCCTCTTCAGGAACCACACGTTTGCCTGGCCTCTCAACAGATACCCCTGCGTACATGTAAGTAGCGTGAATAAATGTAAGCTATGTATAAGGTGCGCAAAGCGCACTTTGAATAAGAAAATGCTATCTGACATTGAAGTCAACGTAAAAGATTGGGTCGCCACCAACTCTAGCCACATGACAAATCAGAGGTTGGGCTGAGTCGGAAAATTATTTAATTTAATCAAAATATCCACGGGTGTGCTGCCGAGTATATCGAGCAAACGTATAGTTGTGACGACCACGGCGGACAGAGCCATCACACCGACGTCATCTCAGACGCCGTCGCAATCTGTTCCACCGCGCGACCGTGGCGCGGGGCGCGGACGGCGGAGGGAGCGCGCCGCGGGCGGAGGGTATTTAAATCAGCCGCCGCCGCGACCGAACCCAGTTCCCTCTGAGCAGCCATAGCGTACGGATCTCCGTGCCGGCACGTTCACAGGAGTTGAGTCCGTCAGTTCACCTAATGATGGCGACATGTATGATCGCCGAAATATTGTGCCCGTTGGACACTATAGACCGGCAGCACACCCGTGGATATTTTGATTATCAAATACGCCGGGAGAAACTCAAGAATCACATTATTTAATTTATTTATAAGAGAAACTCATAAAAGAACGTTCATTATAAAGTCATTCATAAAAAATGGAGTGTAATTACTAATATAATCCAGGCATGGTTCACGTGAATCAAATATCAAAATAAAGAGTGAGTGAACACTGTGCACAAGAGCAGCTCGCAGCAACATCCCTGAAAACAAGATCTATTCTAAAGCATTTGTTTTAAATAAAAAGGGAATACTAATTATTGGATCTGTGGGCGTGGAAACGCTATGGATGGGGTAACGACGTAACTACAAGGTAAATGACGTAGGCAATGGAGAAGTAACATCGGTATACTGGATAAGATTGGAGGTAAAATTATTTGTTCCTTAAAACATTGATATAAGGCATCTATACAACTGCTGTTGCCTGGTAACTAAGTACAATTGTTTGTGAAACGCTATACGTTTCACAACAGTGTCGTGTGCCCACGTGGTTCGCGGGGACAAATTTTAGAAAAATCAAACCACGCAGACGCGAACAATTAACAAATTTACAGAGGACACACTTGAATAGACAAAGGATAATGGCAGAGGGCAAACAAGCTCAAATATTACCACACGTCGATGGTTTCCAACACACATAGGGTAATTAGACAAAGAAAATTCAGAAAGGGGCAAAAATTACTCGGAAAAGATTAGAATGTACACTACTGGCCATTAAAATTGCTACACCATGAAGATGACGTGCTACAGACGCGAAATTTAACCAACAGCAAGAAGATGCTGTGATATGCAAATGATTAGCTTTACAGAGCACGCACACAACGCGTTGGTCGAGATCCAATGACTGTTAGCAGAATATGGAATCGGTGGGTTCACGAGGGTAATACGGAACGCCGTGCTGGATCACAACAATCTCGTATCACTAGCACTCGACATGACAGGCATCTTATCCGCATGGCTGTAACGGATCGTGGAGCCACGTCTCGATCCCTGAGTCAACAGATGGGGACGTTTGCAAGACGACAACCATCTGCACGAACAGCGCGACGACGTTTGCAGCAGCAAGGACTATCAGCTCGGAGACCATGGCTGCGGTTACCCTTGACGCTGCATCACAGACAGGAGCGCCTGCGATGGTGTACTCAACGACGAACCTGGGTGCACGAATGGCAAAACGTCATTTTTTTTAGGATGAATCCAGGTTCTGTTTACAGCATCATGATGGTCGCATCCGTGTCTGGCGACATCGCTGTGAACGCACATTGGAAGCGTGTATTCGTTATCACCATACTGGCGTATCACCCGGCGTGATGGTATGGGGTGCCATTGGTTACACGTCTCGGTCACCTCTTGTTCGCATTGCCGCACTTTGAACAGTGGACATTACATTTCAGATGTGTTACGACCCGTGGCTCTACCCTTCATTCGATCTGTGCGAAACCCTACATTTCGGCACGATAATGCACGACCGCATGTTGCAGGTCCTGTACGGGCCTTTCTGGATACAGAAAATGTTCTACTGCTGACCTGGCCAGCACATTCTCCAGATCTCTCACCAATTGAAAACGTCTGGTGAATGGTGGCCGAGCAACTGGCTCGTCACAATACGCCAGTCAGTACTCTTGATGAACTGTGGTACCGTACTGAAGCTGCATGCGCAGCTGTACCTGTACACGCCATCCAAGCTCTGTTTGACTCAATGCCCAGGCGTTTCAAGTCCGTTATTACGGCCAGAGGTGGTTGTTCTGGGTACCGATTTCTCAGGATCTGTGCACCCAAATTGCGTGAAAATGTAATCTCATGTCAGTTCTAGTATAATATATTTGTCCAATGAATACCCGTTTATCATCCGCATTTCTTTTTGGTGTAGCAATTTTAAGAGCCAGTGGTGTATACACACGCAATTGCAGGCACACAAACATTCACACTGAACCGAGGGCGCTTCAACATATGTAACACCTTTGTGTTACGTTCTTCTTGCATTAAGAATGAAACTGAAAGTCTGCGAAAGCTTTGCATAGCTTACCGCGACCCAACAAAACAATCTTTGTTAAGTTGAAACGCGAGGCCAAAAACTAACAGCTCCTCATAGCTTACCGCGACCCAGCAAAACAATCTTTGTTAAGTTGAAACGCGAGGCCAAAAACTAACAGCTCCTCTCTCGCTATGTGACAACGCGCCACGCGGTTAAATCAACTCACCCTTCTTCGAAGAGACCTCGGCTGGAGACCCCCGGCGAGCTGGAAGCAGACTGACCGTCTCATGCACTCCAAAGTCTCCCATACGACCCCGTGGCCAGGAAAACCCAGAGATGAGGCTTCCGCAACCAACCTAACACACAGGGGGAGCAAACCTCTTCGCCTACCAGAAAACTACAAGGGTTGGCCATTCTGTACGACTACCGCTGATTCTCTGCAGCAGACTAAACCGCCGTATAGCAAAATGAAACACACCCAAATTCATTCACTCTCGCGTGCCACAGAGTTCTGTATCATTGGAAAGCAAATAAAATGATAATGAAAGGGGACTACATGACCCTTTCAAACTCTCTGCCAGACACTTAAGTGTGATTTGCAGAGTAACCATGTAGATGTAGATGTAGATGTAGAAATGCTGGACCGGCTCCAGCTTTCCGCCACAGAAGGAACTATAAACAAACAAAATACGATCCTATAGGGAACAAAGGCCGGCGGTTCTAGGCGCTACAGTCTGGAACTGCGCGACCGCTACGGTCGCAGGTCCGAACCCTGGCTCGGGCATGGATGTGTGTGATGTCCTTAGGTTAGTTAGGTTTAAGTAGTTCTAAGTTCTAGGGGACTGATGACCTCAGGAGTTAAGTGCCATAGTGCTCAGAGCCACTTTTTTAGGGAACAAAGTTTGTAGACAGGTGGCGCACACGACTTCGTTCCCGACGTCAATGGCAACAGCGAGGGTATCCAGGTGCAGAGTTACATAAAATAAAATCACTAAAACTTTCAGTACAGCAGAGCCCGTACTCATCGGTATTAACGCTGGCTAAAGAAAAAAGAACACGTACGTAAAATTATTTAACGCGCTGTTCTGCTACAGGCTGAAATAGCGAAATCGTGTGGACCCTGCTCAGCTGCAAGCGGAGTGGCTCACGTGGGACGGCAGAATGTGGGGAGGCCCCTCTGCGGTGCACTTAGCGCGGTACCACCGTAATTAACGGCGTGATAAGCCGGGCTGCAGCACGCGCCGTATCGCCCACCTGCATCTGCCGCCGCTCCCCACTTAATTCCGCTGACGGCCCCTCAAGATACCAGCCACTCCCTAATTGAATCGCTTAGCCGCGACTGGATCTTCCTCGTAGCCTCTCCTACACCGGCTGTTGGAAGGGAAAGTATGAGGAGGGCGCTGGACTCCACCCTGTCCTCATTTACATGTGAACGACGACATCGTAAACTACTCGTTACACAGGAGCGCTGTCCGCCTTTCCTTTGTGCTGGATCACTCTTGGCAGTACGTCATAATCATCATATACGAGATACGGCAGTCCAGACAGGGGATTGCCGCAAAGAACTCCTTTTGCCTGGCGTCAGGATGTGCATCCGAAAATCAGTCTCTCCCAGAAGAGATCACCCTAAAGCCGTGTATCACCCCGACTGGTCTTCATAATGACCTCAGTTCGGCGAGCAAAAGACTCCACAATTTTCTTCACCCCTGAAGGTGGCAGGGGTAAAATACAGGGAGCGAAAGGCAATTTACAATTTGTACAGAAACCAGATGGCAGTTATAAGAGTCGAGGGACATGAAAGGGAAGCAGTGATCGGGAAGGGAGTGAGACAGGGTTGTAGCCTCTCCCCGATGTTATTCAATCTGTATATTGAGCAAGCAGCGAAGGAAACAAAACTTTGGGTTAGGAATTAAAGTCCATGGAGAAGAAATAATAACTTTGAGGTTTACCTACAACACTGTAATTCTGTCAGCGACAGCAAAGTACCTGGAAGAGCAGTTGAAGGAATGGACAGTGTCTTGAAAGGAGAATATAAGATGAACATCAACAAAAGCAAAACGAGGATAGTGGAATGTAATCGAATTAAGTCGGGTGATGCTGAGGGAATTAGATTATGAAATGAGACACTTAAAGTAGTAAAGGAGTTTTGCTATTTGGGGAGCAAAATAACTGATGATGGTCGAAGTAGAGAGGATATAAAATGTATGTTGGCAATGGCGAGGAAAGCGTTTCTGAAGAAGAGAAATTTGTTAACATCGAGTATAGATTTAAGTGTCAGGAAGTCGTTTCTGAAAGTATTTGTATGCAGTGTAGCCATGTATGGAAGTGAAACATGGATGATAACTAGTTTGGACAAGAAGCGAATAGAAGGTTTCGAAATGTGGTGCTACAGAAGAATGCTGAAGATTCGATGGGTAGATCATATAACTTAAGAGAAGGTATTGAATAGGATTGGGCTAGAAGAGAAGTTTGTGGCACAACTTGATTAGAAGAAGGGATCGGTTGGTAGGACACGTTCTGAGGCATCAAGGGATCACCAATTTAGTATTGGAGGGCAGCGTGGAGGGTAAAAATCGTAGAGGGAGACCAAGAGATGAATACAGTAAGTAGATTCAGAAGGATGTAGGTTGCAGTAGGTACTGGGAGATGAAGAAGCTTGCACAGGATAGAGTAGCATGGAGAGCTGCATCAAACCAGTCTCAGGATTGAAGACCACAACAACAACAACAACAACAACATCATATGTGGGGAGGCAAGCAAGTGCCGAGAGGCGCATCAAGTACAGAGTTATCCTCGTCGCTCGGACAAGGTCAAGAAAAGCGTGTGACCTAAGTTTTTATTTATATAAAATTAAATGTTCAAATATGATACAAATTATTCCTTTGTTGTGACAGGGTGCTACAGCAACCAATTTAGAATTATTTCAAAATCAAAACAGCCTTGGTTGTAAAATTATGTAATATCAATGATGCGTTTCATACTTTTGCGACAATATCAGATTCCGTTAAAGTAGCTAGATATGTAAACTATCCGTCATAGAGTCATATAAAATGGGAAATTGAAACAACAGTAACTGTAAATGTAATCTATTCGACATAAAAAAATGTAAAATGTAATGTGTACCTTGAGCGCACTATGTGACTCCCAGCTGATGTGCTCTTAGTCCGCTGTATTTTATATGTTTTTATGACGGATTCAATTTGTATATTGAACAAGCAGTAAAGTAAACAAAAGAAAAATTTGGAGTAGGAATTAAAATCCATGGAGAAGAAATAAAAACCTTGAGTTTTGCCGATGACATTGTAATTCCGTCAGAGACAGCAAAGGGCCTTGAAGAGCAGCTGAACGGAATGGACAGTGTCTTGAAAGGAGGATATAAGATGAACATCAACAAAAGCAAAATGAAGATAATGGAATGTAGTCGAATTAAATCGGGTGATGCTGAGGGTATCAGATTAGGAAATGAGACGCTTAAAGTAGTAAAGGAGTTTTGCTATTTGGGGAGCAAAATAACTGATGATGGTCGAAGTAGAGAGGATATAAAATGTATGTTGGCAATGGCAAGGAAAGCGTTTCTGAAGAAGAGAAATTTGTTGACATCGAGTATAGATTTAGGTGTCAGGAAGTCTTTTCTCAAAGTATTTGTATGGAGTGTAGCCATGTATGGAAGTGAAACGTGGACGATAAATAGTTTGAACAAGAAGAGAATAGAAGCTTTCGAAATGTGGTACTACAGAAGAATGCTGAAGATTAGATGTGTAGATTACATAACTAATGAGGAGGTATTGACTAGTATTGGGGAGAAGAGAAATTTGTGGCACAACTTGACTAGAAGAAGGGATCGGTTGGTAGAACATATTCTGAGGCGTCAAGGGATCAACAATTTAGTATTGGAGGGCAACACGGAGGGTAAAAATCGTAGAGGGAGACCAAGAGATGAATACACTAAACAGATTCAGAAGGATGTAGGTTGCAGTAGGTACTGGGAGATGAAGAAGCTTGCACAGGATAGAGTAGCATGGAGAGCTGCATCAAACCAGTTTCTGGACTGAAGACCACAACAACAGCAACATGACGGATGAATTACAAATCCAGCTACTGTTGCATCCATTTTCCATTTTATACTGCTATCCAGCTAGTTTTACACATTCTGATGATGTTGCAAAAGGGCGATACTCGTCATTGACAATAAATCATTTCGCAACCAATATTGTTTCTATTCTAAAATAGTTTTCGACATTGTATCAAGATTTTTTTCACACTATTTGAGTAAATAAACAGTTTCAATATTGTGAACCTCAACATGGTTCACTAATTAGTTACTTCCAAAATTCATCTTTTGTGAACTTGTAAGAGCCATGTGATTTTCAAGCTTCAAAGTTATGCTTTTGGAATTTGATGCAATTTATCGTAAGAACAGATGGTACAAATTTCCAGGTAGCTACCTCTTTTACATTTTTGAGTTATTCCATTTTTTCGAAATTTTAGAAATGTATATTGTTGAAGTTAGATAGCTATACTTCTAGAATTATGTTCAGTTTATCATAAAAACTTATGATAGAAGTTTTCATGAAGCTACCTCATCTGCTTTTCGAATTATTAAGGAAAAAAAAAACAACACATTTCTTACCTAAATTATGTAAAACGAGGTACATTAACTAGTCTTTGTTATTAATATACAAAGCCAAGACGACAACACTACATTTATTATATGTAGCAATGAAGCTTTGCCATGTTTCAAGATAAAATTATAATTTTTAAAAAGAACAGAAACTGAAAAAGTTCAGAGGCCACCATCTACCGCCGGTTCCGTTTGAAAAATTCTGGTGTTCAAAATTTAAGAGTTATCGGGCTAAGGATTTTATAGAACATAAATAAAGTTCAGATTTACTTACAGAAAATTTTGGAATTATTGTTCATCTCTCACTAACAACGAAAGAAATGATTTTGTAGTCATAAATGGTGTTAATTCGGCACTGCTGCCTAATCTGGAAGCGATTTTAGGGCAAGTGCATCTATAGCCCTCTGCAGCGAGCATATATAAAGAATGAGGTGTCTGCAACTGGGAGTTTATTCGATTCGCGTCAGTCGTATGTGTTGTGTTTCGCCACGCTACAGCCTGTGCTGTGCATCCTTCCGTGACCGAGTCCGCTTAAGTCTTGGATGGCGTTAACAACGACTAAAATGATCGTTTTTCGGTCGAATGAGATATGGCTTTTATCTTGTGCAAGAACATAAAAGTGAACTTTCGTGGATTTACACTTCTGGAAATGGAAAAAAGAACACATTGACGCCGGTGTGTCAGACCCACCATACTTGCTCCGGACACTGCGAGAGGGCTGTACAAGCAATGATCACGCGCACGGCACAGCGGACACACCAGGAACCGCGGTGTTGGCCGTCGAATGGCGCTAGCTGCGCAGCATTTGTGAACCGCCGCCGTCAGTGTCAGCCAGTTTTCCGTGGCATACGGAGCTCCATCGCAGTCTTTAACACTGGTAGCATGCCGCGACAGCGTGGACGTGAACCGTATGTGCAGTTGACGGACTTTGAGCGAGGGCGTATAGTGGGCATGCGGGAGGCCGGGTGGACGTACCGCCGAATTGCTCAACACGTGGGGCGTGAGGTCTCCACAGTACATCGATGTTGTCGCCAGTGGTCGGCGGAAGGTGCACGTGCCCGTCGACCTGGGACCGGACCGCAGCGACGCACGGATGCACGCCAAGACCGTAGGATCCTACGCAGTGCCGTAGGGGACCGCACCGCCACTTCCCAGCAAATTAGGGACACTGTTGCTCCTGGGGTATCGGCGAGGACCACTCGCAACCGTCTCCATGAAGCTGGGCTACGGTCCCGCACGCCGTTAGGCCGTCTTCCGCTCACGCCCCAACATCGTGCAGCCCTCCTCCAGTGGTGTCGCGACAGGCGTGAATGGAGGGACGAATGGAGACGTGTCGTCTTCAGCGATGAGAGTCGCTTCTGCTTTGGTGCCAATGATGGTCGTATGCGTGTTTGGCGCCGTGCCGGTGAGCGCCACAATCAGGACTGCATACGACCGAGGCACACAGGGCCAACACCCGGCATCATGGTGTGGGGAGCGATCTCCTACACTGGCCGTACACCACTGGTGATCGTCGAGGGGACACTGAATAGTGCACGGTACATCCAAACCGTCATCGAACCCATCGTTCTACCATTCCTAGACCGGCAAGGGAACTTGCTGTTCCAACAGGACAATGCACGTCCGCATGTATCCCGTGCCACCCAACGTGCTCTAGAAGGTGTAAGTCAACTACCCTGGCGGTAGCCAGCAAGATCTCCGGATCTGTCCCCCATTGAGCATGTTTGGGACTGGATGAAGCGTCGTCTCACGCGGTCTGCACGTCCAGCACGAACGCTGGTCCAACTGAGGCGCCAGGTGGAAATGACATGGCAAGCCGTTCCACAGGACTACATCCAGCATCTCTACGATCGTCTCCATGGGAGAATAGCAGCCTGCATTGCTGCGAAAGGTGGATATACACTGTACTAGTGCCGACATTGTGCATGCTCTGTTGCCTGTGTCTATGTGCGTGTGGTTCTGTCAGTGTGATCGTGTGATGTATCTGACCCCAGGAATGTGTCAATAAAGTTTCCCCTTCCTGGGACAATGAATTCACGGTGTTCTTATTTCAATTTCCAGGAGTGTAGAATTTATCTGGAAGTCCCGTGTTTCATTGTCAGTGTTTTGTTTTGTGTGTCACCTGCTATGTTATAGAAAACCGCGTAGCAAGTGTTCGAGATTATTCTTCACTTTTAAATACGCAGTTAACTTTTCGTAAATGAGGACGAAGTTTAAATACAGTCTCTGAACTGTGTCGAGTGCTACGTACGGTAGGATAGGCTTTAATGACTTTCTAAACTATTACTTGTGGGTGTAAAAATTTACATAAATATATTCATCAGTTAAATGATAGACTTGCATTTGTCGTCGAGGTTCCTGACTCCTTTGGATTATTTTTGAAGAATCGAAACATTTTATTTCGGTTTAGGTGAGGTGAATATTGGACTTTTGGCCTGAAGACTATGAACACCGCGTTCTCCATCTCTTTGTGGCTGTTCGCACAAATAGTTTTTAGGCCCTTGTAAAAGGCTGTGGCACCAAAAAATCGCACAAGACTATCAAACTTTCCAAGCTAACTAACCACAAAATTTACACGCCGCCCCAGACATACACTGCTGAAGCCACTCATTGGTGACTAGATCACGTGGAACAGGGATGTCGACTGCCACACTTCATGCGCTGTCACGAATAGCCCCAGATATGTTGTACGTGACGAACGTCGGCAATATAGCGCGCCAGGCGAGGTGCAATAAAGGTGGCTGAATATTCATCAAACTGGGAACGTACGGGTGTGGCAATGTGTCCACAGGTGTTGTCACACTGGAAGACAGGAGAGTCCCCCCAATTGTCACCTCAAAGATATAGCGTAGAAGACAATACTTGGTCACAGTACATGTTGATATAAATTCCCTGAGGTGAAAAAAGTCAGGGGGTCACTACTGATATCGCGTCGGACGACTTTTTGCTCGGCTCACTGTAGGAACTCGACGTGGCATGGACTCAGCAAGTCATTGGAAGTCATCTGCAGAAGTACTGAGTCATTCTGCCTCTATAGCCGTCCATAATTGCGAATGTCTTGACGGTGCAGGATCTTGTACACGATCTGAGCTCTCCACTATGTCCCATGAATGTTCGATTCGTGCTGGGAGATCTCGATGGCCAAGTTATTAACCCAAACTGTCCAGAATGTTCTTCAAGCCAATCACGAACAATTTTGGTCCGGTGAAATGACATCGTTGTTTGGAAACGTGAGTCCATGAATGCTTGAAACTGGACTCCAAGTAGCCTAACATAACCATTTCCAATCAATGATCGGTGCAGTTCGACCACAGTCCGTTCTATGTAAACACAGCCCACACCATTATGGAGCCACCACCAGTTTGCAGAGCGCCCTGTTGACAACGTGGGTCCATGGCTTCGTGGGGTCTGCACAACACTCGAATCCTACCATCAGCTCTTACCAGCTGAAATCGGGACTCATCTGACCACGCCATTTTATTCCAGTCGCCTAGGGTCCAACAGATATTCCCGATCATGGGTTAAATATCTTACGTAACCAAATACTTTTTTTTTTGAGGTCACCTTATTCGTCGCTCTGCTACACGGTTTATTAGAAAACCTCATCACTGATGCTGCCAGTAGATATACGCCAAGCCATCAGAAAAAGTAAAGCAGTAACATCTTACCTCGGATTTCTGAGCGGAATGCATAGAGAGGACCAACACGTGCTTCTCAAAATCAATTTCAATAAACATAGCTTGCTCTCTCAAAGCCTCAAAACTAATATTGCAGGCACTCTCATTACCAATATTGCGTGGAATAACAGGAGAAATCAATGTAAGACGAGCTTATCTTTAGGACTGTGCGGCGAAATCTGGCGTTAATGAGCTATGGCAGCAGATGAGAAACAGGGGTGCGTTTGCTAACAGCACAACATCACCTGCAGCGCCTTTCCTGGGCTCGTGACCATATTGGTTGGACCCTAGACGACCGGGAAACCGTATCCTGGTCGGATGAGTCTCGATTTCAGCTGGTAAGAGATGATGTTAAGGTTCGCGTCCAGCGCTGACCCACAAGCCATGGACCCAAATTGTCAAAAAGGTGCTGGGCAAGCTGATGATGGCTCCGAATGGTGTGGGCTATGTTTTCAAGGATCACTGACTGGAAATTGTTATGTTCAGCTGCTTGGAGACTATCTGCAGGCGTCTATGAACTTCATGTTCAAAAATAACGACGATATTTTTATGGATGACAGTGTGCCATGTCACTGGCCACAACTATTCGCTATTAATTTGAGGAACATTCTGGACAATTCGAGTGAGTGATTTGGTCACTTCATGGCTCGATATGTATCAAATCGAACATTTACTGGGCACAATCGCGAGATCAGTTCGTCAACAAAGTCTTGCACCGGCAACACTTCCGCCATTATGGGCGGCTATAGAGGAAGCACGGCTGAATATTTCTGCAGGAGCTTCCAACGACTTGTTGACTCCACGACACGATACTAGGAGGTACCCCATGATTTTTGTCACCTCAGTGTAAATACTTCCCATGTGGAAGAGGTTATAGAAATTGACCAAAGAGTGCTCGGAAAACATAGCAAAGAACTTCCTGTAATCAACATGCAGAAATACATAATCGAAACAAAGGGTTGCTGAATCAACATACATCTTTCAGCTCGTAACTCATGAGGCAACACTAGACGTCTCCAGTCAGATACTGACCAGTTTCTGTATTGTTTGACCAGCTTAAGACTAGCAGCTCTACAGGCCGCTGTGAGCATTTGTCTTTCTGGAGATATCCGACTGCAAGTGTGAATTGCACGGATTTCCATTTGCAGTGCTCGCTCAGAGATGGATCTGCATTCACCGATAACAGCAGTTACTGTTGGATTGGAAACCGACTGTTGTTCACAAGGCGTGACTCTCGTAGGTTACAATCATTTTACCTACACTGTCCCTACGCCTTCTTACATGACAGGTTCGACCGTCCGCGTTGATACACCAACGAATCTGGCAGCTTCATTCATAGGGTGGCCACGGGCATGTCCAAACACGATTGCTGCTTTGCGTCATTTCATCACGTCGACCAATCTTACCGTACTGATTCTATATAACCCACTGGCGCATACACGCAGCTGCACTGATAAGACCTAGTATGATGACTATGGATGGTCACAAGATCACCTGGTACTGAGTCTATAGCACCTACAGAATTCCAGAGCGACTTATGTGATCTTTTAAAAGGAGAGGAGGACTAATATTCTGTTGAGCGTTGGGGTGGGCGGTTATAAAAAATCGCATGAAATCAGCGGAAGGAATCATTACTAAATACAGCTTTCCGAAATTCCTTCACCAAAGAAGACGACGTAAATATTCCGGAATTCAAAACACGAACAGCTGCCAACACAAGTAACTTAGAAGTAAATGTTCTCGTAGCAGAACTTAAATCACTTAATAAAAGAAATTCTTCCGGTCCAGACTTTATATCAAATAGGTTCCTTACAGAGTATGCTGATGTATAGCTCCATACTTAACAATCATATGTAACCGCTCGCTCCACGAAAGATCCGTACGCAAAGGCTGCACAGTTGGACAGGTCACGCCAATATCCAAGAAAGGAAACAGGAGTAAGCCACTAAATTACAGGTCCATATCATTAACGTCAATATACAGCAGATTTTGGAAGATATATTGTACTCGAACATGAAGAATTACGTCGAAGAGTACGGTCTATTGACACATAGTCAACATGGATTTAGAAATAGTCGTTCTAGCGAAACACAACTAGCTCTTTACTCACACGAAGTGCTGAGCGCCACTGACAAAGGCTTTCAAATTGATCCCGTATTTCTAGATTTTTAGAAGGTCTTTGACACCGTACCTCACAAGCGGTTTGTAATCAAATTGCGTGCTTATGGAATATCGTTTCAGTTATACGACTGGATTCGTGATTTTCTGTCAGAGAGATCCCAGTTCATAGTAATTGACGGAAAGCCATTGAGTAAAACAGAAATGATTTCTGGCTTTCCCCAAGGCAGTGTTACAGGTCCCCTGCGGTTCCTTACCTCTGCAGACGATTTAGGTGACAATCTGAGCACCCGTCTTAGCTCGTTTGCAGATGATGCTATCGTTTACTGTCTAGTAAACTCATCAGATGATCTGCGTGTCCATCTCATTCGACGCCTGCTTCAGTCTAGCACAGAGCCATTCAATGATTGTTAATACATTGTAAAAGGAAAACAGAAATTCCTTATTCACATAGGACCATACCCTAATTTTTCCTTATTCTTTAATCCCTATGGATAATTTGAAGATGCCACACCAAGGCGAAACGCGTCGTTAATCAAAGAATAAATCGCGACCAAGAGTGTCCTGCATTCGACTTATGTACCGGACGGCCAAATGGAGAGGAAGATATTTTACATTTGTAGCTGTGATTGGGCACTTGTATTAACCTTTACCGCGATCGGATGACAGTAACTCTGTTCACTGAAACCGATGATCTTAAATAAATATTTTACAACTGTGACATTGGTTGAGAAGTCTTCGTCCTTCAACTTGATTATTTCACATCGCCTCTTATCACTCAGTATGAGAAAGTTAACATTTTATAGCATTGTATACTGTGTACAGTGGAGGAATAGTTTTGAGACGATGGATGTTTGGATCGGCATACACCCTGTGATAAAGCATCATCTATAAGGCAATGGTTTGCCGACAGTAAAATTTCTTAAATGTGTTGGCCTGTCCAGGTACCCGACCTGAAAACAATGGAACACTTTTGGAATTAGTCAGAACATCGACTACATTCCAGACCCCAGCGTGCAACGAAACTATCTTCTCTGATTTCGCCGGCCGGGGTGGCCGAGCGGTTCTAGGCGCTACAATCTGGAGCCGCGCGACCGCTACGGTCACAGGTTAGAATCCTGCCTCGGGCATGGATGTGTGTGATGTCCTTAGGTTAGTTAGGTTTAAGTAGTTCTACGTTCTAGGGGACTGATGACCTTAGAAGTTAAGTCCCCTAGTGCCCAGAGCCATTTGAACCATTTTTTCTCTGATTTCGGCTCTGGAGGAACAATGGGTAACCATTCCTGAACTGACATTGAGATGCCTCTTTGAAAGTGTTCCCAACAGAGTTCCAGGCTTCATAACAGCGAAGGGTGTACACAGTCTGCAGTGGTATTTAATGTCTTTGTCTTGCTATAGGCGATCCTCAGTCCCACCTTTCTGGCTACTTTACTTAAGTTATCGAGTTGTGTCTTTGCGTCTTCTTCCGTCTCACTTACTATTGCTATGTCGTCTGCAAAGTCTAGGCAGTCCACTTGAGCACTGTTGTCCTTTTTGTCCCCCACATGGTTCTTTGGTATTCCCATTTCCTCGTTTATTGCTCTCCACTGCCTGATCACTTCGTCCAGTGCTACATTGAACAACAATGGTGACAATCCATCTCCCTGTTTAACACCAGTCTTGATCTCAAATCCTTCTCACAGTGCTCCTCTGAATCTCACCCTTGTTTTTGTGTCTGTCAGATTTTCTTTTATGAGTTCTTGTGTAGTTCCATCGAGTCCTCTGTTCTTCCGGATCCTAAGAAGAGTCTGTCTGTCGATGGAGTCATATGCCTTTGTAAAGTCCACGAAGGTTATTACTGTCTTTTTGTTTTTTAAGGCCATATGTTATACCGATTGCCTCAGGATAAATATCTGTTCTATACAACCTCTTCTCTTCCTTAATCACGCTTGGTAGTCGCCAACTGTACTTTCTACCTGTTCTTCTACTCTCTTGAGCAACAGCTTTGACAGCATCTTGCGTCCGACCTCTAATAGCGATATTCCTCTGTAGTTGTTTGCATCTCTCTTCTCCCCTTTCTTATGTATTGGTACTACAATTGCATTCTTCCATCCTTCTGGAAACTTCTTTGCTCTCCAGATCTGGTGAATTATGTTGGCCATGTTGTCTATTGCTTTGTTGCCTCCCCACTTTATCATCTCGGCTGCTATACCATCTAATACTAAAGACCAGTAATAGATGTCAAGTACATTTGATCAGAGAGTCTATTCGAGTGCGTGATACTCCACGTACGATCTCAGAGTGAACTGAAAGCTTATCTCTACGTAATGTGTGGCATCTCGCTCGGTCTCCTCCACTTTTTGGCCGGCGAGTAGCTCGTGGAATTCCCGCCGCTTCTGAATGCAGGGCGGTAATCGTGGGGCCCCTCGGGCCCTGTCATTTAGCCGACGCCTCGCGACGTGCGCTGTAATTTGGAGTAACAGATTTATACTCGCGCCGGGACGCGCACCGACCAGAGCGACGCATGTTTTATTCATGGGTCTGCGCGACCGCGTTACTCAAACGACCCGGGACAGGCGATTTGACGGGTTCTGGAGACCGTCGAAATATAATCGGAAAACAGGAGGAAAAAGGGGGGGAAAAAAGCTCCAAAGCGACGATGAGGAGCGTTCAGTTCCTCGTAAGCTGGGGAGACGGTTGACAACGAGTAGGTTGAGCACACGTTGGCTATGCAGTGATAGCTGGACAGTGCTGTATAAAGCTATGTATAGAGGAAGTATGACCAATCTTCACCTCTCCGCTTGCCGCCTTCTGCAGTTCGTGATTGGCTGAAGTCGTGTCATGTTGCATTTCCCGCCATATTGGGCTCGACTAGCATAGGACGTGTTAAGTATTTTAGGAAGCTTTAAGTAAAATACTGCCTCACTGCTGCGATGTCGGAAGGGAGGGAAACGTTACACTAGTCCAGCTAAAGAAGAAGCAAGAAGAATTTTTATGCATTAACGTAAAACATCGTGAGAAATAAGATTTGCCAATCAGCAGCTCGGAAGAACGGGGTACAGTAGAATGAGATTTTCACTCTACAACGGAGTGTGCGCTGATACGAAACTTCCTGGTGGAGCACTTGCCCGCGAAAGGCAAAGGTCCCGAGTTCGAGTCTCGGTCCAGCACACAGTTTTAATCTGCCAGGAAGTTTCATATCAGCGCACACTCCGCTGCAGAGTGAAAATCTCACTCTGGAAACATCCCCCAGGCTGTGGCTAAGCCATGTCTCCGCAATATTCTTTCTTTCAGGAGTGCTAGTTCTGCAAGGCTCGCAGGATAACTTCTGTAAAGTTGGGAAGGTAGGAGACGAGGTACTGGCAGAAGTGAAGCTGTGAGGACGGGGCGTGAGTCGTGCTTGGGGAGCTCAGTTGGTAGAGCACTTGCCCGCGAAAGGCAAAGGTCCCGAGTTCGAGTCTCGGTCTGGCACACAGTTTTAATCTGCCAGAAAGTTTCCAAGAGGTACAGTGTTTTAATTCGAACCAGTTGGTGATCAAAATTTCTGCATAATCATGCGAAGTTAAATTCAAGAGGTATCAATCCTTTTTATTATCTGCTTACTCACGTGAAGTTAAATTCAAGAGCTATCAGTCCTTTTTATTTATCTCCAAGTGGGTTCAAACACTCACCTAAAGATGGTATATAACTGAAACAGTACGTCTGACTATTTATTTACTTATTACTTATTTAGTCAGACCAGCCTTAAGACCCTCTCTTACACCTGACCAGGAGCAACACATACCACAAATATTACAAAAAAACTCTCAATAATAATGATAATACTAATAATACTGTCGACAACAATAATAATAACTGACACTAATAGTAGTAGTATCAAAGGGCATTAGAAATGATATACCGGGTGATCCAAAAGTCCGTATAAATTTGAAAACTTAATAAACCACAGAATAATGTAGATAGAGAGGTAAAAATTGACACACATGCTTGGAATGACATGGGGTTTTATTAGAACCAAAGAACAAAACAAGTATTGCTAGACGCGTGAAAGATCTCTTGCGCGCGTCGTTTGGTGTTGATCGTGTGCTCAGCCGCCACTTTCGTCACGCTTGGCCTCCCAGGTCCCCAGACCTCAGTCCGTGCGATTATTAGCTTTAAGGTTACCTGAAGTCGCAAGTGTATCGTGATCGACCGACATCTCTAGGGATGCTGAAAGACAACATCCGACGCCAATGCCTCACCATAACTCCGGACATGCTTTACAGTGCTGTTCACGACGTTATTCCTCGACTATAGCTATTGTCGAGGAATGATGGTGGACATATTGAGCATTTCCTGTAAAGAACATCATCTTTGTTTTGTCTTACTTTGTTATGCTAATTATTGCTGTTCTGATCAGATGAAGCGCCATTTGTCGGACATTTTTTGAACTTTTGTATTTTTTTGGTTCTAATAAAACCCCATGTCATTCCAAGCATGTGTGTCAATTTGTACCTCTCTATCTACATTATGCCGTGATTTATTCAGTTTTCAAATTTATACTGACTTTTTGATCACCCGGTACATTTGCTTGGCATAACTGAAGTCATGTTTAGTATTATCAGAAGAGGACTGGATGAAAGAAGAGAAGAAGACTGAAATGACATTGACAGTGGCTGCTAGGAAAGGACAAAATATAAATGGAGAACTTTTCCGATAAGGGGGAAGGAAAAGTAGCGGGGGAGGGAGCCTGACGAGAATAAACAGCACAGAATCTGGGAGAGATGGTTATTGTGATAGGTGGACCATTGGCTGTCTTTCGATGTTTGAAACGAATTTAATATCTCTGATATTTTGAGAATGATTATTCTAAAGTAGGATTCCTGTCAAAGAAAATGATTTATAAAACATGACAGTCCTATGTGATGGTACCGAGAGAATTTTACTTTGTTGAGAATGAGTATTTCTCCTGTACTTTTCAGATAACAGAATGATATTAGAGGACGAATAAGAGGAAGTGCAATGATTGAGAAGACAATACAGAAAACATAATGATAGTCTCTACGGTTCCAGGCACGTAGCCATGATAATTGTTCGTACGCTGGTGCGATATGGTCGAAAAAGCGTACGTCACTAATGTATCGCATACAAGCATTCATTGCCTGTTCCAGTCTGCGTGAGTCTTCGTACGAAAGTCTTGGAAATTGGCATCACCATAGTAAACAATGGGATATGTTAGTGTCTCTGTAAGCTTTTTTTTATGCTGGTAAGAAAATACTTTTTTTCTGTTTCTGTAGTAAAGTGGCACTGTCACCTTACGGACTGCAGTTGGGCGTTCATTCCAGTCAAGGAGATGGTCCAGACTTATTTCCAAGTTCTTTGGATAAGAAGGAAAAGTTGTTTCTGTATCGTTTAGGAAGAGATCCTCTCAGCTGCGAGATAAGAAGTCCGTGCGTTTTATATGGTTGTGTTTCAAACCTATGCTCTGTACTTACACAGATAGGGCAAATAAATCGGTATTTACCTATTTGGTGGCTGTGCACAGGTTTGTCGAACTTCCACTTATATATAACTGAATGTTGTCCGCTTATAGGCGATACTTCCTGTGGGAGAGAAAAATTGACAGATCATTGACATTCAGTGAGAGAATAATGGGTTCAGTATTGATCCTTGTGGGACCTCTGATCCTGCAACTCTCCATTGTGACCTTTTTGTTCCAATCATTAAACAATGTTGGTGAGATATAAGGTATAGGTGGAACCACTGCACAGCACTTGAAGACACTTTTTCAATTGTAAGTTCAGCAAGTATTTATTTATTTATTTATGCATTTATTTTACCAAGCAAGTAGAATGTCAAAGTCGATTATTGTTCCGCTTCGTTTCACAGTTAATGTTATGTTGTTGAAGACTGCTGCAGACTTTTCTTAGTCGTCTGCTCGTATTTAGTATTCCGCTACAACAAAGAAAGAAATAAAAGATGATAAGAAATATTGAAGAGATATACAAATGTAAATGGATGAGTACAACGATTTTTTTAAATCTTCAGTGTTTTATATGTGTTCCTGTATTAGACGGACAAAGTTCAGAGGCAAATACAAGGCACAATAATTGTGTCAAACAACATTTGTTGTGCGTTTTTGCAGAACGTTCAGAACCAAAATATGGCGATCTGGACGTGATGTGTGCATGCGTGTCTTAACTGTTAGCTATGAAGCAAGGATGCTGTGAATGCTTAATGCTTATATAATAGATCAGTACGGAGGATACTGTTCACTGCATGTCCATCACTACTGTGTCATCTATGGTTTTGCAGAATACTTTGCTTCAGTAAAAATTCCTTGACGAATATAGTACAATATCACTACAGGCACAGTATATAACATACTGTGGTTCCGTCTCGTTTATACGGGAGAGCGTACGAAAGCAGTGCACTGTAGGACAAAAATTTACAATGTGATCCTTTAAATAAAACTTACTGCTGGAGAGTATGGTTTTTGTACGGTATATGGGTTGTTTTGGATAGTTTCTTATACATTTCTTTGACGAAAATTGCTTCAGAATTATGGCATTTGTCAAGCAGCTTACAGTTTTCTTCGTTAGAGGATTCAACATGACCAGTTTACATATAATTAAACACTAAGTATTTGAGATCGCATCCGTAACATGAACAGTGGCTCTGCTGCTGCCGCTGATAGTAAAAGGGAGTAGGGCGAAAACTGGGGTTTACCCTCGCCATAAATGTCATTGTTCGACATATTTTGTTGAGATTTTCATTTTTTGTAACTGAGAATTTGAGGCGTTCTACTTGAATCTACTGCTTTTCAATACATGAGGTGGTTGTACTCACCTCTGTAGTAAAACTGGCTAAACCCTGTAGCGGTCTAATGCACTACCTGACGAAAGTAACTGTACACTTATTAGTGGGCATTTATATGGATTGTTTCCACCCTTCGCCTTTACGACTGTTTTCAGTTCCACTGAGGACACTTTCATTGAGATACCTGAAATGTCTGTGGAGGAATGACAGACCATTCTTCCTCAAGAGCTGACACCAAAGAAGGATGTTGGACGCTGGAATTTGGAGCGAAATCTACGTTCTAACTCATCCCAAAGGTGTTCCATTGGTTTCAGGTTGGGACTTTGAGCAGACCAGTCTGTTTCAGGAATGTAACTGTCCACAAACCATTGACTCTCTGATACTGATTTATGACAGGGTACATTGTCCTGGAAATACAATTGTCATCTCTGAACTATTCCTCTACTACACACAGTACACAATACCGTAAAATGCAAAAAAATTGTTCAAATGGCTCTAAGCACTGTGGGACTTAACATCTGAGGTCATCAGTCTCCTAGTCATAGAACTACTCATCACTCATGCTCATAAATTAAGGATAATTGCAGAATGTGATGGCACACAACGTGGCACTACAAAAAACTGGCGCTAATAGCATAGGCACATAGGGAAAACACACGACACAGATCTTTAAGTCCACGGTATTGGTGATAAGTTGAGAAAACCGCCTCGACACACTTGTGCTACAAAACGCCACTGTTCCTGCGCACGTATCTCGAAGTAATATGGGATATGATGACCATGCACACGTACACAGGCCGCACAACGGGTTGGCATACTCTGGATCGGGCGGTCGAGTAGCTGCTGGGGTATAGTCCACCGAGGGCATCCCAGACGTGCTCGATGGGGTTTATGTCTGGAGAACAGGCAGGTCACTCCATTCGCCTGATATCTTCTGTTTCAACGTGCTCCTCCATGATGGCAGTTTGGTGGGGCCGTGCGTTATCATCCATCAGGAGGAAGGTGGGACCCACTGCACCCCTGAAAAGGCGGACATACTGGTGCAAAATGACGTCCCAATACACCTGACCTGTTAGTTCCACTGTCGAAGACATGCACGGGTGTACATGCACCAATCATAATCCCACCTCGCACCATCAAACGACGACCTCCCTTTCAAGGACATTAAGGGGTTGGTATCTGGTTCCTGGTTCACGTCAGATGAAAGCCCAGCGAGAATCACTGCTCAGACTATACCTGGATTCGTCCGTGAACATAACTTGGAACCACTGTTCCAATGACCATGTACTGTGTTCTTGACACCAGGCCTTGCGGGCTCTCCTGTGACCAGGAGTCAGTAGAACGCATCTTGCAGGTCTCCGGGCGAATAAACCACGTCTGTTCAGTCGTCTGTAGACTGTGTGCCCGGAGACAACTGTTCCAATGGCTGCAGTAAGGTCCCGAGCAAGGCTAACTGCAGTACTTCGTGGCCGTCTGCGGGCACTGATAGTGAGATATCGGCCTTCTTGTGGTGTTGTACACTGTGGAACTCCCGTACTGTAGCTCCTGGACACGTTTCATGTCTGCTGGAGTCGTTGCCATAATCTTGAAATCACACTTTGTGGCACACGGAGGGCCCGTGCTACGACCTGCTGTGTTTGACCAGCCTCCAGTCGTCCTAGTATTCTACCCATCATTACGTCATCAATATGTGCTCTTTGAGCCATTTTCAACAGACAGTCACCATTAGCACGTCTGAAAACGTCTGCACACTTACTCACTGCTGCGTACTCTGACAGGCACCAACACACCTCTGCGTATGTGGACTGCTGCCAGCGCCACCGTACGACGAACCGCAGCTGAAATGCACCGCATGGTCATACCCAGAGGTGATTTAAGCCCGCGAACCGACCACCAGAGCATTGTTTCACCATGCATCAGCATGAGCATGAGTGTACTTAAACCTAGCTAACCTAAGAACATCACACACATCCATGCCCGAGGCAGAATTTGAACCTACGACCGTAGCAGCAGCGCTGTTCCGGACTGAAGCGCCTAGAACCGCTCGGTCACAGCGCCCGTTCCGTAAAATGCGTTTATATCCCTCCATGGTTAGCGTTTTCGTAAGTGCAATACGGAGATCACAAAAAAAAAAAAATAATAAAAAAAATTTAAAAAAAATCTCACATCACCACCTCCTTTGAACTTCACTGTTACCACTACACATGATGAGAGGTAACCTTCCCCAGGCAAGCGTGAAACCCAAATCTCTCCATCGGATTGCCACAGGGCATACCGTAATTCATCACTCCAAATTGCTCTGTCAATGGCGCTACTCTTTACACCATCTCAAGCATCGCTTAGCATAGACTGCGAAAATGTGTAACTTACAAGGAGGTGCTCTTACCTCGTTGTGTACAGTCATTATGCTAACTGGCTGCATTTCGGAACTCACGAGCGATTTCTTCCGATGATTTCATGCGGTTTTTTTACAACCACCCTCCACAATGCTCGACGGTCCTGTCGGCCATTACCACAGGACAGCCTGGTCTTCATTTAGCTGCGGTTGTTCCTTGACGTATCCGGTTCTCAATCACACCCTGAATAAACGACTTGAACAATTTCATAAGGGTTGAAATGTCCATTACGGATTTTTTACTGAGATGGAATCCAATGACTGGTCCACGTTCGAACTGACTGAGCTCTTGCGGCCAACCGAGTCCGCTTTTACTGTCCCTCTGTTGACAATATAATGCTCCTGACCTCCTTTTATACTGGCGAGTCCGCCTGTCATGAGATCCAGCGGTCAGTTTCACATTATACAGAGTGAACATTAATAAAACCGACGAACTGCAGGGACGGATTCCTGAGTGGAAATGGAAGAAAAAAATCCTTGGAACATGTGTCCGGAAATGCATCGCTGCCGTGGTAGATGACGCTGACAAACAAAAGCTCATCTGACATCTTGCCATGTGATCCTTGTGTGTTGTAGGTTGTGTTATTGACGCAGCGTGCTGTAAGCAGCAAAATGGTCCGCTAGTCTTGTCGGGAACAAGCCAGGCAGATACAAACGGTCAAGAGGCAGCACAGCTATACCACAACAAGTACCCTCACAGACACTAACCACATCAAACAACACTTCAGCCCTTTCGGGCGTTAGTGTGACCAGGGGTCTTTTTAGACACGTGAACGTGCAGGTAGGCAGCGGACTGTGGGCGCACCAGATTTGGAGGACCGGGCTCTACAGAATATTGAGACGGTCCCTAGTATAATCTCCAAGCAAGTGGCCAGCCAACATGGTATAAGCCAAAGTATGATTATGTGTATCTTGCATGACAACCGCCACTATCCCTATCACCCACAACAAGCGCAAGGATTATTGGCAGCGGATTTCCCACTATGGAAGCATTTTGTCGATGGTTTTTGATTATGTTTGGTTTGTGAGGCTCTCAACTGCGCAGTCATCAGCGCCCGTTCAAAGTCCCAATTTTTTCACAGTCCAATTTTTTTTTTGCATAGTCCAATCCAGCCACTGTCACAAATGGTGACGATGATGATGATGAAATGATGTGGACATACGAACATCCATTCCCTGGGCAGAGGAAATCCCCAACCCGGCTAGGACTCGAACCCAGGACTCAGTGATTCAGAGGCAGCAACGCTATCCACTAGACTACGAGCTGCAGAAACCGATGGTTTTTGCACCAGACCATCACTGTCATCAGAACTCTTTACCAACGAAGCATCCTTTACCAGAACTGGTACAACCAATCTGCATAATCGTCACCTGTCGATACAGACAATCCTTGGGGAACAGTTGAGGCGTCTCATCAGTCATTTCAGCATCAATATGTGGACAGGGATTCTCGGCGACCGTATACTTGGACCTGTTGTTATTCCACAATATCTCGATGGAGGAACGTTGCAGGACTTCCTGCGGAATACTCCATTTGAGCTGCTTGAGCATGTGCCTTTGGCAATACGACAGTTTATGTGGTTTCTGCATGATGTAGTAACACCCCACTTCTGTATTACAGTTCGCCGACATCCCAACAACTTCTTTCCCTGACGTTGGACAGGATACGGAGGCCCTGCAGCATGGTCTGCTAGATACCGGAGTTAAAACTTCTGGATTCTTACCTCTGGGGGGGATGTGGAAAGCATTGTGTGTGCTGAATCAGTTACTAATGTGGAGATACTTCAACAGCGCGTTCACGACACCTGGACAGTATTCGGAGAAAGACAGGAACGTGCGAAAGAGAGCGGCAGTCCATGATGCGACATTTGAACGCGTATATTGCATCCTACGGAGGCCACTTAGAGTATGTCTTGTGACGTGTATGTGATGCAGCTCTGCACTGTACTCTGGGACGATTTGCTGTCGTTGTACACACACGCCGTCCATTTTCTGACATATGCTCATAGGACATTTTCTCCTCCAGCTTGTCGGTTTTATTAATGTCGACCCTGTATGTATAGAGAGAGATGTCCAGCTACTTTTGAGCAGATATTGTAGGTAGCTGCCGATATACGAGCAGAAGCGCAATAATTCCAAAATGACAGATGTCCCGAAGATGTCCGTACTCTTATGTAAAGTGGTTAGGTGCTGTGGGGATGAGATAGCGTCGGACGGCCTCGAGGTGCTCTGGAAAGCAGCCGTGCCCTGACGCCGCTGCGGCAGGGGAACTAATCGCAAAGGAGCCTGGAACGAGGCACGAGACGAATACTGCGGCGCATGCAGGACGAAACTTGCGACCTGGAGAGCGCCCAGCTCGGCTGGTTCCTCCATAACTTTGCTCATTAGCAGCGGCGCGTAATGGCGTCTGACACGTTTATGACCGATGATTAAAGGCGGAAGATGGCCGTCACCTTGTTTGGCGGCGCCAGGAGGAAAACCGAAGCACCAGCGAAATGGAATGGTGGCCCCATTCGTTCGAAAGGACCTCGGTCATCGCATGCCTGCCGGTCTCATAACAGCGTACAAGCCGGACTGGAATGTGGCTACGTCACATGTGCTTTCGTCCGTTTCGCAAGTTCTCATCTACATCTCGACGACTACTCTGCAATTCACACTTAAGTGTTTGGCAGAGGCTTCACCCCGGACAACTTTCAGACAATTTCTAGAATAGTACGTGGGAAAAACGAACAGATGATTCTTTCTGTTCATTTTCTGATTTCTCTTATTTTATTAAGTTGGTAATTTCTTCTTATGTAGATGGAAGTCAACGAAGTCCCATAGATTTACTACCTATTACTCTGTTCTGCAACTTGTTCTTAACTATTTGTTTTGTAAATAAATACAGCCTTTTCTTACAGCAATGTATTTTATTTCTATCAGATCCGTTTCGCCTTTCTTTTTAAGGCATTTTCAGCGGTATCTAGAATGATACAGTTTTGTTTTGATGGCCTGATATTTGTAGATCATAAAATAGTTCACGTCTCACGTTTTACTTAAATAGGCTGCCTTTCCTCTCATCTGGACGCTTTCTGGAGGTCGCATTATAACTTCACTAACGAAACATAAGCATAGTTTCATGTTCTAAACTTCTTTCTTTACAAATAACACTGTTAGTTTTCTGTCACTCGTTATACATATTTGATCGAAAATTGTGATTTAGGTCGTAACTACTATGAGTTCACTTTATGTCTCTTTCTGATATATATATATACGTACGTGTTGCCAACCTAACGAAGTATACGCTGGAAATCAACCTCTAATTTCTGTTATATATATATATATATATATATATATATATATATATATATATATATATATATATATATATATGTGTGTGTGTGTGTGTGTGTGTGTGTGTGTGTGTATGTGTAAGAGGGACGCAAAGGGTATGTATATGTGAGATCCCGTGCTATACCCGCAGGACAGGACAGATAGTTTAATTTGTGGAAAGGGTCCAAAATCCAAAATGAGAGGCTGTCAGTTGCACTCGAACATAGTACTTTATCCAATTTGACAAACATTACAAGAGTAAAGAAAACATTAAAAACAGAGCAAGCCAAACATTAATTTTAGAACTTAATTCTCGGCTAAATGCGCCATTCAATCTCACGCCTCAAGGGCAAAACAACTTTAACCTAAAACCAGCTGAAGGCCAATCACTTAAGACTCAAAAACAAGAACTTGAATTTTAAAAGGTAGAAGGCCTCATCTTAAAATATTTCTCTAAATTAGGCCGAAGGCCCAAACAATCTCACGCCCTGAGGGTAAAACAACTTTAACTTAAAATCGGCTAAGTCCAATAACTTAAGGCTCAAAATAGGAATTTGAATTTTAGAAGACAGAAAGCCTTATCCTAAAATTTCTTTAAATCAGACTGAAGGCCCAAACAATCTCACGTCTTAAGGGCAAAACAACTTTAATTTAAAATCGGCTAGAAGGTATACATAAACAAACAACACGGACAAATAAGAAAAGACAGCACATCAAACGGTGCTCAGAAGTTGCCAAGGGTCGGCCTGGAATTCAAACACTAACGCCCACTTAGGTGAGACAAGCAATTGGCCCAATTCTCAATCCGACGGCAACACAACCGACAGACAGTCAATAGACCAAGCGTCAGCATAACTTCCGCTCCACCCGACCTGCACACAACAGGGAGTTCAATGGAACAACGCAGAAGGTATCGGCGCCCACGACGAATTACACATTCAGCTGTCAAACTACACGCCGTGCTGGACAGCCACAACACGACGAGGAAAATACACTGCCCGAATTTACAGGGCAGATAACCGGGACGTTAACGGCCTCAAGGCAGAAGATTCCGCTGGTGCACTTCAATTCCAAAAGAATCAAGTTAACTCCACAGGAGGGCGGCTACAATTTCGCTAACTTGGAAACACACGTTGTTGGTCGCAGGGATGTCCCAACTGCCCACAACGAAATTCAAACGACACAGTGTGAACAGTTGGTGCTGGCTGGTAGATTACGTAAAGACTCAACTATCGTGTCCATGGTCGGTGAACCACGGACCTCGTAGCAATGGGAACAGCCCCTCACACTCCGACCGCGCGTGGACGCCGCCAGCAGCCCCAGCCAACCACGCGCCACGGAGACTTCCTCCCTGCTCCACGCCAACCGACCAACTGCCCGCTCGCGGCACAGCCGGAAACTACAGGGTGTTTCAAAAATGACCGGTATATTTGAAACGGCAATAAAAACTAAACGAGCAGCGATAGAAATACACCGTTTGTTGCAATATGCTTGGGACAACAGTACATTTTCAGGCAGACAAACTTTCGAAATTACAGTAGTTACAATTTTCAACAACAGATGGCCCTGCGGTCTGGGAAACTCTATAGTACGATATTTTCCACATATCCACCACGCGTAGCAATAATGTGGCGTAGTCTCTGAATGAAATTACCCGAAACCTTTGACAACGTGTCTGGCGGAATGGCTTCACATGCAGATGAGATGTACTGCTTCAGCTGTTCAATTGTTTCTGGATTCTGGCGGTACACCTGGTCTTTCAAGTGTCCCCACAGAAAGAAGTCACAGGGGTTCATGTCTGGCGAATAGGGAAGCCAATCCACGCCGCCTCCTGTATGTTTCGGATAGCCCAAAGCAATCACACGATCATCGAAATATTCATTCAGGAAATTAAAGATGTCGGCCGTGCGATGTGGCCGGGCACCATCTTGCATAAACCACGAGGTGTTTGCAGTGTCGTCTAAGGCAGTTTGTACCGCCACAAATTCACGAAGAATGTCCAGATAGCGTGATGCAGTAATCGTTTCGGATCTGAAAGTGGGCCAATGATTCCTTTGGAAGAAATGGCGGCCCAGACCAGTACCTTTTGAGGATGCGGGGACGATGGGACTGCAACATGGGGCTTTTCGGTTCCCCATATGCGCCAGTTCTGTTTATTGACGAAGCCGTCCAGGTAAAAATAAGCTTCGTCAGTAAACCAAATGCTGCCCACATGCATATCGCCGTCATCAATCCTGTGCACTATATCGTTAGCGAATGTCTCTCGTGCAGCAATGGTAGCGGCGCTGAGGGGTTGTCGCGTTTGAATTTTGTATGGATAGAGGTGTAAACTCTGGCGCATGAGACGATACGTGGACGTTGGCGTCATTTGGACTGCAGCTGCAACACGGCGAATGGAAACCCGAGGCCGCTGTTGGATCACCTGCTGCACTAGCTGCGCGTTGCCCTCTGTGGTTGCCGTACGCGGTCGCCCTACCTTTCCAGCACGTTCATCCGTCACGTTCTCAGTCCGTTGAAATTTTTCAAACAGATCCTTTACTGTATTGCTTTTCGGTCCTTTGGTTACATTAAACCTCCGTTGAAAACTTCGTCTTGTTGCAACAACACTGTGTTCTAGGCGGTGGAATTCCAACACCAGAAAAATCCTCTGTTCTAAGGAATAAACCATGTTGTCTACAGCACACTTGCACATTGTGAACAGCACACGCTTACAGCAGAAAGACGACGTACAGAATGGCGCACCCACAGACTGCGTTGTCTTCTATATCTTCACATCACTTGCAGCGCCATCTGTTGTTGGAAATTGTAACCACTGTAATTTCGAAAGTTTGTCCGCCTGAAAATGTACTGTTGTCCCAAGCATATTGCAACAAACGGTGTATTTCTATCGCTGCTCGTTTAGTTTTTATTGCCGTTTCAAATATACCGGTCATTTTTGAAACACCCTGTATAAGCGCGAGGCCAAAGATAGTACAAGGGTGCGAATATCGATACACACTGCTGCTGTCACTCGCGGAAAGAGAGGATAACAGCATAATCGCGAAAACCGCGGGAGACTAATCCCAGGATAGCAACCAAGGTTTAATGCAAAGCATAACACGAGCCAGCCACAGCTCAATATGAATGTCAGTTTTCAGCACATACTTGTTTCAGTTGGCAACATATACATAAATAAACCAAATAGGATGAGACATAAAGTGAACTCTTAGCAGTTACGACTGTGAATCACAATTAAAGATCAAGTATCTAAAACTAATGACAGAAAACTTATTAGTGTTCATTGTGAAGAGAAAAGTTCAGAACATGAAGCTGTGCTTATGTTTCGTAAGTGAAGTTAAAGTGCGACCTCCAGCACGTGGCCAGATGAGAGGAAACGCAGATGCCGACCAAAAACGCGAAGAACTGTAAGTAGTCACTTATTTACGTAAAACACGAGACGTGAAACGTTTTATAATCTACAATCGCCACGTATCGAAACAAAAGTGTATCATTCTAGACCTCACTGGAGGTGTCTTAAAGTAAAAGGTGAAGCGCATCTAGGAAAAATAAAATACGTAGCAACAAGAAAAGGTGGTTTTTATTTACTGTAAGGTGGCAACGGCCTTGCACCTTACATGAGTCCATTTAACGTGACACTTTAGATTGTGTTGGAGTAATACTCTCAATTACGGTGTAGGAAATCTATGTGAAAGCGAATCGGCACGCGAGAATTCCGCGATTTTGTAATTATAAGATTTTGCGGAAAGGCAGTACGCGAGACAGAGCTCAGCTACGTCCGTGGCTAGCCGCCGAAGGCCACAGCCTGACGGTATGAATGGGTGAACTGGGGGATTTCTGTAATCCGTTTAGAGTAGAGATGGGCAAAACTGTTCTTTTCAGAGATCGGATCAAAACTGTTCACTCCCTGAAATGAACTAGCTCTTTTTCATGACTCACCACTCATTCACAATAGAAAATAAATGGAAGGCACATTGCCCTTTAAACTTGGTTTATTCCAGTACTATACCTGTATTTCGATCTTATTTGATCCTATTTTGAAGTAACACAGATAATGAGTAAAAATTTTGTATTGTTTATTGAAATTTCCACGATATGACAGTTTTTGATTATTGATCTATTTTGCACTATCATGGTTTTTGGGGTGATCAGAAAATGTTGTAACTTGAGATTTACATTAACAATATATTTGGCTATAATATATTAAAATTTCATTAACCTCGTACAAATACATCGCAAGCCATATATTTTTAAAGTGAACGTTTCCTTCCGAAGACGCCTAAAATCGCAAAATCCGTACCAGAATAAGAAAAAAAAATTTGACTGTAAGACTAAAGTGCTGCATATAGCCTTACGCAGAATAAAGCAAGGAAAATATTGGTGTATCACATTTTGCGATACGTTTATCAGTTCGCTCGTAATTAAAGCGTAAATTCGAGTGTCCATAATAAAAATCCTATAGTAAGAGGAGTCGTCAGGAACCTAATCTGATCAGTTTAAACAAATAAAAATAAAATAAAAACAAATGATGTATACATAACATAATTATATAATATACATAGCGGTATTACTACGAAGAACAATATCCAGTAGTGACGAACTCCGATGCAGAAGCGCTGAGTCAAGCAGGTCGAGCCGCGAGCTGTATTACTGCGTGAGCTAAGACCGCAGAGACCAGAGTGACACCTGAGTTGCTTTGCTCAACGCTCTGGCTAGAGTCGAGAATGGTGGGGTGAGCGTTGAGCGGGCGAGTTTCGAGGGTGGGGGGAGCGGTGAACGGCCACCAGTCACCCGCTCTGAGACAAATCGTCCGTTCTCTTGTGAGCAGGTTGTTGCAAGTAGTTCTTATGTTCTCTGCTAGGAGGCTCTCTGTCCTGTTGCTCGCATCAACTGCCCAGAGGGCAGGATGTGCGACTGAAACGATCGCCGACAGAGTGTGATGCTAAGTTAAGCTGCACCAGACACTGCACGCGGCAGAGGACGCACAGAGACGGCACGGCATATGTGAAACACAAAATCCAATGGGGCACTGCACAATGCAGGCAGCCAAGGTAGAAGCAAGGCAGAGGCCGGCGCCGGCTGTGTTGTGTGGCGTGCACTGTGCTCTGAACAGCAGAGGCGCCGCTGATATGCTCCGTCTCTCACTCTCTCTCTCTCTCTCTCTCTCTCTCTGCCGTGGGAAACGTTTGGAGCTACCGTTCTTCTTTTCTGAATCACTAATTGTTCACTCCTTTGAAAGATTCAACTCTATGAATCAGTTCAGGAGCGGATCCCCCATCTCTAGTTTAGAGAGGCCACAGCGGCCGCCAACCTCTGAGGGACGTGCGGCTGCAGGTGTTCAAGTGTTTACCAAAGCAGAGCAGTGGATAGCTGGACAGGCTTTCCTGTGCGTGCTCTAGCCTATGTCCCACTAATTTTACGCCTTCGAGTAACTCAAGTGGGGCAGGTCAGGAGTTCCGAATAGCAAAACTTTCAATGCACGAGTCTGTGTTCGCTACGACGGGGAATCTTGCCGGGAAAATCTCGAGTGGTCTCTTGGGAGAAAACTTCTAGTAAACGTGTTATTGCCCACAGCTGTGGTTTTTCCCAGCCGGCTTGGGCGGAGATTACTTGTGAAATTTTGTAGAAATAAAAGAATTGTGGAAAAGAGTTCTATTCCCAAACCGTACATTGGTCAGCACTGGCAAACTGGGTATTTTGAGAGCTTCTAGTGATGTGATTCGCTCGGTAAAAGTTGAGGTCGGAAAACAGAGGTGAAGAGCGATCTTGCTCGACTCTTGATAGAAGTCTTCCGTTCTGGGCTCTCGCACTGAGAGAACATTAGCCAAGTCAGCTCCCCTCTTGGTCTTTCGTTCTGAGAGGACGTTAGACGCGCCAGCGCATTGGTGACGGAAACATTGTCGCAATTAGAGACGTTTACGGACAGCAGCCTATTATTCGGATACTAGAGGATTGTACTTACCGAGACGCCACACGCCGACCGCACGGCCGCACCGTCGCCGTCGGAGAGCGCCACTACAACAGCAATATTATGGTGAGATAGTTGCCGCTTCGGCTTGTGTTAGGAGCAATGTTAAATAGTTGGATCACGTGCAACTGCTGTTTCCACAGAGGTTTAACGGTACATTTAGGTGTAGTGGTTTTTCGTATATAAGTTACAATAAAATTATTGTGATTCAGTAGAGCCTTTACTTTCAGTAGTTTATCCTGAATTCACCCCTTTGCTTTATTTTATTTTTGTGTATGTGTTTGATGTCGTTGAACACCCTAAGTGTTCGTGATCATGTTTGGAAGTAAAAAATAGGTGTGATTTATCGTCAACACTACCACCGCAGATTAATTAGGGGTGACAGGGCCACATTTAAATCTGGCGTTATCCATTTTTGCTTACAGTTCCACTCCCGATTTCTCTGTAAGTTGTTTGTCAGGGGCGAACACACGCAAAAATCGGACAAGCAACGGGTGCGGTGTTACATTACAAAACAAATATTTCTGCACTTGCCGTGGATGATAGATGCGCAAACATACTTGTATTTTTTTAACTATTCCTTATCTTGGATATTTCAAATCTTTTATTAAATGTACTATGGTTTCCTTTGTCTTTTGTTTTATCGGTTTAAGATGAATTTATTTATTATTGTCTTTATTGCTGTTTTTTGGATGCAGCGAAGGATTTTCTAATTCTTATGAAGATGAAATACACTGATGAGTCGTAACTTTACGACCACCTGATTAATAGCGTGTTATGCGTCTTGAGAGGAATAAAGCAGGGATTGCGCATGTCGCGGGTTCGCATGTCCTCGGAAAGTCTCTGGCGGTATGAGGCACCAGGCGCCAACGCACGGGTAACGCAATTCCTGTAAAGTACGGGCTAGTAGTTTGTGGGTTCGGAGCTGACGCCCGATACCGTTCCAGATGTGTTGTATCGGGTTCCGATTATCATCAACCCGGCCCCATGCATATTTCGACTCGCTGTTCACCTGAACAACAGTGTACCCGGAAACAGGCATCGACCTGGTACGTGATTCATCAGAC
Source organism: Schistocerca cancellata (assembly GCF_023864275.1). Lineage (NCBI taxonomy): Eukaryota > Metazoa > Arthropoda > Insecta > Orthoptera > Acrididae > Schistocerca > Schistocerca cancellata. Next base: position 160,173,267 of record NC_064632.1, read on the forward strand.
CGGGTGCCACGTTTCTATTGATCCATGACCCACTCTCGATAATCTCTTGCCCGCTGGAATCTTAATTGACAATGTCGTTGTGTAAATATGGGAAGACGCAGGTGTCGTTTGCTACGGTGCCCCACGTTCAACAATGTACACTGAACAGTGCGCTCTGAAACACTTGTACATACACTCCTGGAAATGGATAAAGAACACATTGACACCGGTGTGTCAGACCCACCATACTTGCTCCGGACACTGCGAGAGGGCTGTACAAGCAATGATCACACGCACGGCACAGCGGACACACTAGGAACCGCGGTGTTGGCCGTCGAATGGCGCTAGCTGCGCAGCATTTGTGCATCGCCGCCGTCACTGTCAGCCAGTTTGCCGTGGCATTCGGAGCTCCATCGCAGTCTTTAACACTGGTAGCATGCCGCGACAGCGTGGACGTGAACCGTATGTGCAGTTGACGGACTTTGAGCGAGGGCGTATAGTGGGCATGCGGGAGGCCGGTTGGACGTACCGCCGAATTGCTCAACACGTGGGGCGTGAGGTCTCCACAGTACATCGATGTTGTCGCCAGTGGTCGGCGGAAGGTGCACGTGCCCGTCGACCTGGGACCGGACCGCAGCGACGCACGGATGCACGCCAAGACCGTAGGATCCTACGCAGTGCCGTAGGGGACCGCACCGCCACTTCCCAGCAAATTAGGGACACTTTTGCTCCTGGGGTATCGGCGAGGACCATTCGCAACCGTCTCCATGAAGCTGGGCTACGGTCCCGCACACCGTTAGGCCGTCTTCCGCTCACGCCCCAACATCGTGCAGCCCGCCTCCAGTGGTGTCGCGACAGGCGTGAATGGAGGGACGCATGGAGACGTGTCGTCTTCAGCGATGAGAGTCGCTTCTGCCTTGGTGCCAATGATGGTCGTATGCGTGTTTGGCGCCGAGCAGGTGAGCGCCACAATCAGGACTGCATATGACCGAGGCACACAGGGCCAACACCCGGCATCATGGTGTGGGGAGCGATCTCCTACACTGACCGTACACCACTGGTGATCGTCGAGGGGACACTGAATAGTGCACGGTACATCCAAACCGTCATCGAACCCATCGTTGTACCATTCCTAGACCGGCAAGGGAACTTGCTGTTCCAACAGGACAATGCACGTCCGCATGTATCCCGTGCCACCCAACGTGCTCTAGAAGGTGTAAGTCAACTACCCTGGCCAGCAAGATCTCCAGATCTGTCTCCCATTGAGCATGTTTGGGACTGGATGAAGCGTCGTCTCACGCGGTCTGCACGTCCAGCACGAACGCTGGTCCAACTGAGGCGCCAGGTGGAAATGGCATGGCAAGCCGTTCCACAGGACTACATCCAGCATCTCCACGATCGTCTCCATGGGAGAATAGCAGCCTGCATTGCTGCGAAAGGTGGATATACACTGTACTAGTGCCGACATTGTGCATGCTCTGTTGCCTGTGTCTATGTGCCTGTGGTTCTGTCAGTGTGATCATGTGATGTATCTGACCCCAGGAATGTGTCAATAAAGTTTCCCCTTCCTGGGACAATGAATTCACGGTGTTCTTATTTCAATTTCCAGGAGTGTATATCAGCAGTGTACTCTGTCCCTAAATCTGCAACAGGTCGCCGTTTGTCCTGCTGTAGAGACCGGACGAAACTACAACCTGCGCATTCTGTGATGCTGTGAAGAGGCGTGGGCACCCAACGCCTTGTTCTCCACTCGAGGTTTCACCGTCCTTCAAGCATTTTCCATAGATACTTATTTTTTATAAAAGACATTTTACGTGTATTATACTAGGACGCTGCTATTTTTTGAAGTTTTATTCAAAAGCTGTATTGTCATTTTCAAACGATCTGCAATTATATAGCGGTATTACATTCTGTTAGATGACAATCAGTTTGGCTTAAGGGAAAGTAAAGGCACCGGAGAGCAGTTCTGACGTTGTGGTTGATATGGAAGCAAGACACGAGACGAGTTCATAGGATTTGTCGGCCCGGAAAAAGTGTTCGACAATGTCAAATGATGCTCGATGTTCGAAATTCTGAGAAAAATAAGAGTAAGCTATTGGGAACGGTGGGTGATATACGGTATGTACAAGAACCAAGAGGGATCAACAAGAGTGGAAGACCAAGAACGAAGTATTCGGATTAAAAAGGGTGTAATACAGGGATGTTGTCTTTCACACTTAATGTTCAATGTATACATCGAAGAAGCAACGAGGACAGGGGATCTCAGGTTGATTCCGTATTTCTAGATTTCCGGAAAGCCTTTGACACCGTTCCTCACAAGCGACTTCTAATCAAGCTGCGGGCCTATGGGGTATCGTCTCAGTTGTGCGACTGGATTCGTGATTTCCTGTCAGGAAGGTCACAGTTCGTAGTAATAGACAGCAAATCATCGAGTAAAACTGAAGTGATATCAGGTGTTCCCCAGGGAAGCGTCCTGGGACCTCTGCTGTTCCTGATCTATATAAATGACCTGGGTGACAATCTGAGCAGTTCTCTTAGGTTGTTCGCAGATGATGCTGTAATTTACCGTCTAGTAAGGTCAACCGAAGACCAGTATCAGTTGCAAAGCGAATTAGAAAAGATTGCTGTATGGTGTGGCAGGTGGCAGTTGACGCTAAATAACGAAACGTTTGAGGTGATCCACATGAGTTCCAAAAGAAATCCGTTGGAATTCGATTACTTGATAAATAGTACAATTCTCAAGGCTGTCAATTCAACTAAGTACCTGGGTGTTAAAATTACGAACAACTTCAGTTGGAAAGACCACATAGATAATATTGTGGGGAAGACGAGCCAAAGGTTGCGTTTCATTGGCAGGACACTTAGAAGATACAACAAGTCCACTAAAGAGACAGCTTCGTCCTCTGTTAGAATATTGCTGCACGGTGTGGGATCCTTACCAGATGGGATTGACGGAGGACATCGAAAGGGTGCAAAAAAGGGCAGCTCGTTTTGTATTAGCACGTAATAGGGGAGAGAGTGTGGCAGATATGATACGCGAGTTGGGATGGAAGTCATTAAAGCAAAGATGTTTTTCGTCGCGGCGAGATCTATTTACGAAATTTCAGTCACCAACTTTCTCTTCTGAATGCGAAAATATTTTGTTGAGCCCAACCTACATAGGTAGGAATGATCAACAAAATAAAATAAGAGAAATCAGAGCTCGAACAGTAAGGTTTAGGTGTTCGTTTTTCCCGCGCGCTGTTCGGGAGTGTAATGGTAGAGAGATAGTATGATTGTGGTTCGATGAACCCTCTGCCAGGCACTTAAATGCGAATTTGCAGAGTAGTCATATAGATGTAGATGTAGAAAAGAAAAGAAATGTCCAAGAGGGGAATTAACATTCAGGGTGAAAGAATATCAGTGATAAGATTCGCTGATGACATTGGCGTCCTCAGTGAATGTGAAGAAGAATTGGAGGATATGTTGAATGGAATAAACAGTCTAATGAGTACAAAATATGGACTGAAAGTACATCGAGGAAAGACGAAACCAATGAGAAATAGCAGAAATGAGAACAGCGAGAAACGCAAAAAAAAGCTTAAATTCGGTCTGTTCGTTGATTTTTTCTGGAAAAAGGACACACAGTATTTTTTCAATTTCATAAAAGAACTGTAAACCTGACTAACACTACAGAAATGTGACAGAAGTTATGGGATACCCTCTAATGTCTAATGTCATGTCAGACCTCCTTTTACGCGGCGTGGTGCGTCAACTCCACCAGTTTACGCAGTGCTTTCTTGACAAGTTCGGTCTCTAGCTTCGTGTGGTCTGCGCCACAGTCCAGCCTTACCATCAGCACTTACTGACTGAAATTGGGGCACGTCTGACCAGGCCACAGTTTTCCAGTTGTCTAGGGTCCAACCGACATGGTCGTGAACTGATGACAGTTGCTGCAGGCGACGTCATGCTGTTAGCGAAGACACACGGGTCAGTCAACTGTTGCCACAGCCCATTAACGACAAATTATGCTTACAGTTCTAACGGATACGTTCGTCGTCCGTCCCACTTTGATTTCTGCATTTATTTCACGCAGTGTTGCTTGTCTGTTAGCACTGACAACTCCATGCACACATCGCTGGTCTCGGTCTTAAGTGAAGGCCGTCGGCCACTGCAGTGCCTGTGGTGAGGGGTAATGTCTGAAATTTGGTATTCTCGGCACACTTTTGACGCTGTGCATCTCGAAATATTGAATTACCCGAAATGGAATTTCCTGTGTGTTTAGTTCCAATTACCATTCCGTCTGCTTTTTATTATTTTGATTTTTATTAGGATTTTTTAGAATCTAGCGTACCGTTAAATTTTCTGTTATGTGCAGTTGACCAGATAATTGTACAGGAAACAGAAGATATTTAACGAAGACAGATTGAGTCAAATCGCAATATATTACAACTTAACTACATCTGCAGCTAAGATGAAGATGATAGCTTTCAAAGGAAAGAATTCAGTTCTATCGAAAACAATGATAAAAGACAAAATTATCTAGGATGTTATATTAGTTTTAACTATGACGGAGACTTTCAGATGAAGGTTAATAAATATCAAGCAATCTGCGGAGCAATTGGAAGAGGTTTGGGGGGGGGAAAACAGGAAAATAAACGCAAATGAAATTCTATAATGTTATGACTCTACTCTCTCTTGTATATAATTTCGAACCACGGACAGTAACAAAAAAATATCACGTATACAAGCAGCAGAGATGAAGTTCACGCCGGCCGTTGTGGCCGAGCGGTTCTAGGCGCTTCAGTCTGGAACCGTGCTGCCACTTCGGTTCAAAAATGGCTCTGACCACTACGGGACTTAACATCTGAGGTCATCAGTCCCCTAGAACTTAGAACTACTTAAACCTAACTAACCTAAGGACATCACACACATCCATGCCCGAGGCAGGATTCGAACCTGCGAGCGTAGCGGCCGCGCCGGCCGGTGTGGCCGAGCAGTTCTAGGCGCTACAGTCCCATAGTGCTGAGAGCCATTTTTTTTTGTTTGAAGTTCACGAGATATATAAGAGGCTATAATAAAATGGATAAAATAAGGATGAGACAATAACGTCAGATTTAAAGATCTTTTCAGTTGATGACAAGATAGAAGAGAAAAGAATTAAATGGGAGGATGATGTTGACAGAAAGAAAACGGACTACCAAAAAAGATTATGAACTATCAAATGGTTCAAAAGGCTCTGAGCACTATGGGACTCAACTGCTGAGGTCATTACTCCCCTAGAACTTAGAACTAGTTAAACCTAACTAACCTAAGGACGTCACAAACATCCATGCCCGAAGCAGGATTCGAACCTGCGACCGTAGCGGTCCTGCGGTTCCAGACTGCAGCGCCTTTAACCGCACGGCCACTTCGGCCGGCTATGAACTATCGGTCGACTGGAAAAAGAGAACTAGGTACACCTCGTAAGAGAAGGATGGATCGGTGATACAGACAGGAACAGGTGGCTACAATACAATAGCTAATATTTGTCCTTGGAAGGAAATGATGATGATGGGTTAAACATCACTTATCAAGACGTGACCAACGGAGAGGGTGTTGCAGCTGGAAGAAGATTTTAACGCGACGTCATAAGTTAGTAATTACGAATATAAAAATCGCAGTGAGAAGAAGTTGTTATCAAAGACCGGTTCAAAAAATATAAAGTATCAATGAGTGACGTCTATTTTTAAAGCAGAAAGTAAATTATAGCCGAATCGAGGCCTCTCCGCAAACAGTTTATGTTCTCACCAAAGTCTCCTCTTTCGATTCCTTCCACTACCCATTACTATCACTGCACAAACCGTAATCCCAACAAGGTCAGCTATATTTAGCACATGTAGAGGAACGAGCCACTCAAGTGTGTACACGAGACAAAGTATCTAGATTGTCTATTTACATCGCCTAACTACATGTCTGTGGACGGTCTCTCTCCAGTGTCTATTAACAGCCACTTGATTTTGTATAGTCCCTAAGTGTGTACTTACCTTAAGACTGACCAGGGATCGAAACCATTACTTTCGCCTTTGTAGGCATCCGAAAGGACTTATTTAGGGAAGGTGTAGCAACATTTCCTCCCAGAAAATCTCACTTCACAGGAAGTACAAAGTGACCCAAAATTCCGTTAACATTTGAAAATTCAGTACTTCACGGATGTAAGTATGGAGGTAAAAATTGAGACACATGCTTGAAATGACACGGTGTTTTATTGAACAAAAAACAAGTGCACAAAATGACCAACAGATGGCGCTTCATACGATGCAAATGCAATAATTAGCATAACATTTGATTTTTAGCAAAAATGATGTTCTTTATGACAAGTGTTCAACATGTCGGCCGTAATTCATCAACAATACCTGTGGTCGAGGTACATTTTGTTAACAGCACTGTACAGTATATCAATAGCTATGGTGAGAAACTGTCGTCTGGTATTGTCTTTTAGCATCACTAATGAGCTTCGACAAAATTATGAGGAAACTAATGATAAGCTATAGGGAGAGACGGGTATTACCCCACATTTACAAGAGCCAAGAGGGAATAATAAGAGCGGAAGATCAAGGACAAAGTGTTAGGACTAAAAAGGGTGTAAGACAGATTGTAGTCTTATCGTAGAAGCAATGACAGGAATAAAAGAGAGATTCAGGAGTGGAATTAAAATTCAGAGTGAAACAATATCATTGATACCATTCGTTGATGATATTCCTGTCCTCAGTGAAAGAGAAGAAGGATTACATGATTGCTGGATCTAATGAACACTCTGTAAGTGGGCTGTTTCTGTGTTGGCAGCGCCGTGTAGCGCTTTGCATTGGGTCTCTGACTGCGCTTTTGTCTGCAACTGGCGAACATTAATAGTTGGTTGCTGTTTCGTATTTACCTGGTACATTATCTACCACTATCGTATTGTTGTGGTCTTCAGCCCGAAGACTGGTTTGATGCAGCCCTCCATGCTACTCAATCCTGTGCAATCCTCTTCATTTCCGAATAACTACGGCAACCTTCATCCCTCTGAATCTGCTTACTGTATTCATCTCTTGGTCTCCCTCTACGACTTTTACCCCGCCCCCCACCACATTTCCCTCCAGTACTAAATTCGTATAACTTTATGTCTGAGAATGTGTACCATCAACCGATCCCTTCTTCTAGTCAGGTTGTGCCATAAATTTCTTTTCTCCCCAGTTCTGTTCAGAACCTCCTCATTAGTTACGTGGTCGACCCATCCAACCTGCTGCAATCTTCTGCAACATCGCATTTCAAAAGATTCCATTATCTTCTTGTCGAAACTGTTTATTGTCCACATTACACTTTCATACATGGGCTTACCCCGTAAAATACCTTCAGAAAAGACTTCGTAACAAATCTGTTTTCGATGTTAACAAATTTATCTTCTTCAGAAACGTTCTTTTTTTTTCGTCCTTCCTGTCTACATTTTATATACTCTCTGCTTCGGTCATCATCAGTTATTTTACTGCCCAAATATCAAAACTCATCTACTACCTTTAGTAGCTCGTTTCCTAATTTAATTCCCTAAGCATCACCTCATTTAATTCGACCACACTCCATTATCCTTGTTTCTCTTTTTTTGATGTTCATATTATAGCCTTCTTACAAGATACTGTTCGTTTCGCTCAATTGCTCTTCCAAGTCCTTTGCTGTATCTGGCAGAGTAACGATGTCATCGCCAAAGCACGAAATTTTTATTTTTTCTCCCTGAACTTTGATTCCTACTCCAAATTTTTCTTCGGTTCCTTTACTCCTTGCTCAATATGCACTCCGTTCTCAACCGCTGCTTCTCTTCCATGCCTCTTGACTCTTATAACTGCCATCTGGTTTCTGTAAAATATGTAAATAACGTTTTCGCTCCTAGTATTTCAGGACTTCAAAATGAGTACACTGGTTAACATTGTCGAAAGCTTTTCTCTAATTCTACAGTTGCTATAAACGTATGTTTGTCTTTCCATAACCCATATTCTAAGATAGGTCGTAGGGTCAATATTGCCTCTCATATGCCTACAGTTTTCTGAAATCCAGACTGATCTTCTCCGAGTTCGGATTCTACTACGTTTTCCTCATGTAACACACCTATTTGTTCTAACATTGAGAAGGGGTGTTTAGTTTGCTTCACTGTTGTGGCAGTGTTGCCTCTCTACGGTATTCTGTTTCTTTCAGTAGTTCTATTAAGTGTAGATAAAAATGGAGGGGTACAACCTCCATGTCCGTCTGGCTACTGCTTTTTGTCTATCGTTCCTTTTAGAGCTTCTTGCTGCCTTCTCAGTAAAGCGACTGCACAGGCATGGGACGGGGCAGTTGCATGCGAGGTGCTCGCTCGCTAAATTTGGCTTTGCGCTGCAGACCGCTATGCATCCCAACCTCTCCCGGCTGCCCACACACCTGTGTGTTCCGGGAAACCTGGCGACTCGCAGGACTGCGGAGCGGCGCGCCACCTCCTCGGCAGCGGCTTTCATCGCAGCCGAAGGCCACTTGCTGGTCTGCAGCAGTGACCTCTGGCGGCGCCACTTTTTGCCGCGGCAGTAGTTTTTCCGGACAGTCGATAGCCCGAGCTGCTATTTTCAGGAGCGGCGAGGCAATCTGTCCCTTAAGGGATCCGCCGCGCAGGCCGGCCGCGCAAATAGAGCAAAGCTCATTCCGCTGATTCACTCTCTGCACCAGGCGCGCTCCTGGCGACCAACAGCAAAGATTCTGCTCCTACAGAACCCGCAGCGTATCCAGCGTAAGGAGTGAGGCCGGCAGTGTTGGTGTAAGACAGTAAAGCACAAAACTGGATCAGCTTCCCTCCCAAAATCCACCACTTCTCCCAAAATTCAAAGTCTCTCCCAAAAATCCAACCACTTCCCCAAAATCTAACCACTTCCCTCAAAATCTCAGTACTTCACCAAAGCCCAACTAATTCTCCAAAACCCAAGTACTTCAATCAAAATCCTATCACTCTACCAAAATCCAGTCACTCTCCCAAAATCGAACCACTTTCTGAAAGTCCAATCATTTCCCCCAAAGTCCAACCACCTATTCCAAAATCTAATTACTTTCACTAAAATCCCATCACTGTCGCAAAATCCAACCACCCTACTCAAAATCCTGTCACTTTCCAAAAATTCAATCACTCTCCTAAAATCCAGTCACTCACCCAAACTCACACTTTCCCAGCATCTAACCACTCCCCTGAATCAAACTACTTCATCAAAAATCCAACCACTTTCCCCAAATTCCGAGTAATTGCCCCAAACTCAAAAACTTCCACAAAATCTTTGAATCCCTTTCACTCCACAGTACACTGCCCCTTCTTTAAACTCCTTTACCAGCTTTCGCCCCTATTTACTAGGACTAACTTTTAAGTTTTTACAAAACAGTGTCAGAAAAACGTTTTCTTGGTACGAATCGTTTCACTGTGTCTCAAAATTTCGCCTTTAAAATTTAAACACTTTTCCAAGTGTTTTAGCCAGTACTGGAAATATTTCCTTCTATTCTGATGTCAGTATCTGAAAAACATGATTTGATAAGATTCGGCAACTTCTTGTGGTCATTTTTTATTTTATATAAGTGGAAAAATATCAAATAAATCAAATGAATACGGAAAAAACGGCATTAATTCCAAGTTTTTCTTCATCAAATAACCAATTGAAAAGCTATGCGACTGTTGGCGGTGTCATTATGAAGAATGACGCGACGTTTTCAAATTTTTTCCCAATATTTCATCGCTGACTTGTAGGCAGTAAATTGGGGTACAGCAGCCACATTACTTGTTGTTCGACCTTCTGAATCAATAATCGTCACATAGCCAGCTAAACTAAAGAAACGGGCTTTAGTTTTCTTGTCAGTACCGCGCGACCGAGCTATCTTTGTTGGTTTAGTTTAACGCTGGGTCAACCAAACACTTGCTTGTAGAAATGCGGGCTGTTTCAGTAGGAATACTAAATATTTCAGCAGGTAGCAGTACAGAGTAATTGACATAAAACAGTTTTTGTTGGTTACAGATATACAAGTGTTGGAACGAAACTCAAATGCTCATATATGTTAAACAATGGCAAATGATAAGTTTAGTGTTGAGTTCTATTACAAATCAATCTCCGATTTCATTCCAGTTTCGAATTATCTCAACAATTCTAGGCTTAGGTCTTCTGAGGTAATCTTGGAGTTTATTTACAACGGCAGCTCTATTGATAACCCCAACGATCAGATAGTCTCTTGTCTTTAGTTTTTCTTTGTAGACTTCGCCTTTCAACCATATCATTCGTTTTCAAGAAAGTCTAGATAACGGGGCTGCCCATAAGACGATGTAGTAACACAACACGCTCCATTAACTTATTGTCTATCTTACCACTTTACACATTTACAGGGAAGTCAGAGGATTAATTTATGAAAATTTCCTTCGAACTTCGTCATTTGTCTAAAAATTGAGCACGTGTCGTATGGAACGTTTTATTGGAATAGCGTATACTACCACCTGCGACAATATTCCCTATTCCTCCTGGAGAATTGTGTTACGATGTTGCATATGAATTTGTATTTCCTTTTTTAGTTTTTCCGTGCGAACTTGAGTGTGAGTTTTGGTTCTACAGACGCCTCTTTCACACGACAAATCACAGACCGACATAATTAAAATTGAAAATATGCTACAGACAATATCGATGACTTTTTTAACAACAACCGATTCTGGTAGAAAGAGAGACATTGCCAACGGGAGCACGGGCACGCGAATTGTGCTAACAACTTTTGAATAGTCCTTTCCGAAGGTGATAGGTTTCTTGGAACACTAACTGAAAACAATCTACACGGTCAGGTTCTGAACTGCCATTGTTTTAAGAACAGTAAATGACAAACTTAAAAGAAGAGCAGTGCCACAGCTTAGCAGCACGATAAAGCGGTCGGAAGTAAGTTTTGAAACATGACTCGCGTCCCAATAATGACTAGCTATACGGAAACCGAAGAAAAATTAAAGTTAATTGAAAACAAAGAAAAACTTTGTTTTCCAGTGACATTGTAATTCTGTCAAAGATAGAAAAGGAATTGGCAAACCAGTTAAACAGAATGGACAGTGTCTTGATAGGAGGATATAAGATGAACAGCAACAAAAGCAGATTATGCTAAAGGCATTAGTTTAGGAAACAAGACACTTGATGTAGTAGATATGATTTCGTATTAGGGCAGCAACATACCTGATGACGGCCGAAATAGGGAGGATATAAAATGTAGACTGACAATGGCAAGAAAAACATTTCTGTAGAATAGAAATCTGCTTATGCTGAGTAAAGATTTAAGTGTTGGCAAGTCTTTCCTGATAGTATTTGTCTGGAGCGTAGCCATGTATGAAAATGAAACATGGGGGATAAACAGTTTAGAAAAGAAGAGACAGAAACTTCTGAAATTTGGTTTTACGGAAGAATGCTGAAGTTCAGGTGGATAGACCACATAACTAATGACAAGGTACTGAATAGAACATGGAAAAGAAGTTTGTGGTACAGCCACACTACAAGAAGGGATCGATTGACAGGACACATTCTGAGGCATCAAGGGATCACCAGTTTAGAGTTGGAGGGAAGCGTGCGGGGCAAAAATCGTAGAAGAAGACCAACAGATGGATACACCCTAAGCAGATTGAGAAGGATGTAGGTTGCAGTAGTTGTTCAGAAATGAAGAGGCTCTCACAGGAGAGAGTAGCATGGAGAGCTGCATCAAACAAGTCTTCGAATTGAAGATCACAACAACAACAACAACACATATGACCTGTGTAGCATATAAACAAGTTTAAAAATACCAGCACACGTCTCCCTTGATTCATGAAACTGGCACACCAGCTGCTAGAAACATATACCGCGCCACGGACGCAGGCCGGTGGAAGCTGCATTATCCTACAGTGGACATCGACCTGGGCTTACATGTGACCCGTGGTAGTAATCGGAGACACCACGGCAGCTATGGACTACATGGACATTATTCCGGACGATCAGCGTCCCTTCATATTTGATGCCTTCCCCGTCGACGATGACATCGCCATCATCAGAGGACCATAATCTTCCTACAGAGGTCTGAGTAACGTGATGATCAACTCTTGCTTATATCTCGGACACCAAATTCACCTGATTAGAATCCATGGAACACATACCGGGTGCTATCGGACACTAGGTCCGCGACCATAAACCACCGACACGTAATTTTCGGGAACTGCCTGACATTTGCGTAGAAATCTGGTGTCACGTACTTCCCTAAATCTACCAAGTTTTTCCCGAACCCATGACTCTCAGGATCGCTTCTGTATTGCGTTAAAAAGGTGGATCAACACGCCATTAAGTAGGTGGTGATAATGGCTCAAATGGCTCTGAGCACTATGCGACTTAACTTCTGAGGTCATCAGTCGCCTAGAACTTAGAACTAATTAAACCTAACTAACCTAAGGACATCACGCACAGCCATGCCCGAGGCAGGATTCGAACCTGCGACCGTAGCGGTCGCCCGGTTCCAGACTGTAGCGCCTACAACCGTACGGCCACTCCGGCCGGCGGTGATAATGTTTTGGGTCATCTCTGTATTATTTCCTCAGGTCCAGACGCCGTTTTATGACATGCAAAAGGGCTCATAAAAACGTTCTTCTGACGATAAAGTTATCCCGACCACAGTTCCTCTAGCGTGTCGAACCCAAGGAAGTCCACTGGTGTAAGGACGAAGGTAACTTTCGCACCACGTGCCACTGACAAGTAATATAGTTCGATGAAACATGTGTCATACATAGAAAGAACTGCTATAGTATAGTTCAGTACAGAAAGTAACTGAAAGAAATACGCAATGACACGATCGGATTATGACTAGCTGGTCATTATAGGGACGAGAATCACGTGTTAAAATTTACAACCGACCCTTTGATGCTGCTGTTGAGATGTGACACTCTTCTTCTTTTAAAATTTGTATTTACCAGTGTCAATGGGAGTTAGAACGGAAATTTTTTCACGTTTTCGAATTTTTATTTCATTATAAAATTTGCAATTTTCCGAATAAAATTATATATATATATATATATATATATATATATATATATATATATATATATATATATAAACTCGCATGAGAAGTATTTTATTTTATTTTTTTACTTATAATCTACAACGGTTGAAAATGTTAAAATTTTTACGTGGCATTACTTCAAGATCTAATAAAATCGGTATTGTTTTATGTAGAAGGCTGTGGATTACTGTGTTATAACTGTTAAATTACGTGTTTGTATTGGTCACGACCAGAAGAGGGTGGACATCAGGTTGAGGAAGTTGAAACGAAGTTTGAGGGACAAGAAACTTTCTGATTGTAAAACCATAAGAGGCAGGCTGACAGACAAAATGATTGATAAACTACAGTAGTATTATGGAATGACCATTAGAAACAACACTGAGGATTTGTTGAAAATGAAGCAAGCAATATGGGCGTCTTCCACAGACTGTCAACTGATGGAAAACCAGTACACTATGTTTGCCCTCGTGGACCTATTTCGTGGTGCAATTACCGCAATGCCCAGTACACAAACAGTTCATACAGCCATAAACATTCCATCCCAGCAGCAGTCATGGATATCATAAAACCTATTTACAGAGATCTGGCAAATCCTGAACTACTGAACAAGTGTCTGCATGGACAGACTCACAATCCCAATGAGTCACTTACCAAAAACGTTTTTGTCGGAATGGAGATTCTAAAGCGGGGGGTCAGTGATGCTGTTATTGTTTTTAATCATGGCAACATTTGTAGGGCGAAAGTGCTACAGCATGTGGGAATTAATCCTGGAGAAAACTGCATCAGAGAACTTGAACAGATGGACAAGGTTAGCACTGATAAAGCAGATTATGCAGCACAGTTGGCCACTAAGGAGTACAGAAAGACGAAGAGAAGAAAAAACTTGGAAAAATACCATTAGGATGATATACAGTATAGTGCAGGGTGCTTCTGAGTGACTAAAAATAAAAAAATAAGCATATATTGAGTTACAGTCTTTTCAAACTTTAGAAGCCGTTCCTGAAAATTTACATTTTCTGTTGCAATTTTCCCTAAATCTCTGAAACTACTTCGAGTAGAGTATTGAAAATTTCAGAGAGTAATAACATACATATCCTGAGTCTACTGAACTAAAAGAAGAACATAATGTTATGTATAATTAAAATTCTTTAGGACAACGTACAAAAAAGTACAAAAAATTTTAACTGTGTAATTTAAAAATTGTATTTCCGAAAGCAGCGGCTGAAATGCAATTATTATAGTTCAGTAGACTCAGAACATACAGTTTAACGTCCTGGAAAAGTTTCATGTCAATGGCTACAGTGGTTTCTGGAATACAGGGAAGCCAAGTCACTAAATTTAACATTGTCGGGATAGGGCGTTCCAACTCCCCGTAAGACAATGGCAGCTCAAAAACTGACCCGGTAGATCGTTTCCAGTTACTGTTCAAAGAAACCTATCACATTCGGAAAGGTCTGTTTATAGCTGGTTAGCAGAATTGGAATGTCCGCGCTCCCTTTTGCCTGAATTGCAGTCTACGAGTATCCAAGTAGTTAGCGCTGATAAAAAAATCAGTCCCAGTACATGAGAAAATCGAGAACGAAAAAAAAAATAAATAAAATTTGTAATTACTCGTGGAGACACCCAACAGAGTTCTATACAACTTCTCAGAAGAACCCCGATTCCTTGAAATACTGTACGAGCAACGATGTGACGAACACGTAAACGTATGCTTGATCGAATTAGGAATTCTGCCTCCCACCACCATCATAGCACACCTTCCATAAAATGGACCTAAGTTAGTTTGAGCTTATTTACAAAAAAAGAAAAAAAAGACCGTCAAAATACACTCCTGGAAATTGAAATAAGAACACCGTGAATTCATTGTCCCAGGAAGGGGAAACTTTATTGACACATTCCTGGGGTCAGATACATCACATGATCGCACTGACAGAACCACAGGCACATAGACACAGGCAACAGAGCATGCACAATGTCGGCACTAGTACAGTGTATATCCACCTTTCGCAGCAATGCAGGCTGCTATTCTCCCATGGAGACGATCGTAGAGATGCTGGATGTAGTCCTGTGGAACGGCTTGCCATGCCATTTCCACCTGGCGCCTCAGTTGGACCAGCGTTCGTGCTGGACGTGCAGACCGCGTGAGACGACGCTTCATCCAGTCCCAAACATGCTCAATGGGGGACAGATCCGGAGATCTTGCTGGCCAGGGTAGTTGACTTACACCTTCTAGAGCACGTTGGGTGGCACGGGATACATGCGGACGTGCATTGTCCTGTTGGAACAGCAAGTTCCCTTGCCGGTCTAGGAATGGTACAACGATGGGTTCGATGACGGTTTGGATGTACCGTGCACTATTCAGTGTCCCCTCGACGATCACCAGTGGTGTACGGCCAGTGTAGGAGATCGCTCCCCACACCATGATGCCGGGTGTTGGCCCTGTGTGCCTCGGTCGTATGCAGTCCTGATTGTGGCGCTCACCTGCACGGCGCCAAACACGCATACGACCATCATTGGCACCAAGGCAGAAGCGACTCTCATCGCTGAAGACGACACGTTTCCATTCGTCCCTCCATTCACGCCTGTCGCGACACCACTGGAGGCGGGCTGCACGATGTTGGGGCGTGAGCGGAAGACGGCCTAATGGTGTGCGGGACCGTAGCCCAGCTTCATGGAGACGGTTGCGAATGGTCCTCGCCGATACCCCAGGAGCAACAGTGTCCCTAATTTGCTGGGAAGTGGCGGTGCGGTCCCCTACGGCACTGCGTAGGATCCTACGGTCTTGGCGTGCATCCGTGCGTCGCTGCGGTCCGGTCCCAGGTCGACGGGCACGTGCACCTTCCGCCGACCACTGGCGACAACATCGATGTACTGTGGAGACCTCACGCCCCACGTGTTGAGCAATTCGGCGGTACGTCCACCCGGCCTCCCGCATGCCCACTATACGCCCTCGCTCAAAGTCCGTCAACTGCACATACGGTTCACGTCCACGCTGTCGCGGCATGCTACCAGTGTTAAAGACTGCGATGGAGCTCCGTATGCCACGGCAAACTGGCTGACACTGACGGCGGCGGTGCACAAATGCTGCGCAGCTAGCGCCATTCGACGGCCAACACCGCGGTTCCTGGTGTGTCCGCTGTGCCGTGCGTGTGATCATTGCTTGTACAGCCCTCTCGCAGTGTCCGGAGCAAGTATGGTGGGTCTGACACACCGGTGTCAATGTGTTCTTTTTTCCATTTCCAGGAGTGTATAATGGAGCGAGTGCAGAAGCCAACTCAGTACTAATTAAGCATCTGTTTGACTATAACACTAGTCAGCGATGTTTGAGTGTACTTTGAATTACTCTTTACTTGTAAATGACGTAGTAATTGATATGAAGCTGCATCATTTAAATTATTCACGCGCTTGAGTATCTATATTTTTCTTTTATGAAGAATTCAAGCGCTATAGGCTATGTATTGTATACTACGTACTTCAGCAAGTAGCAGTATTCCACTAAATAACTAAAATATCTTACCTCGCATTAAAATACGACCTTTAGTATCATGATGGTTAAAACTTTAATATTTACATACTATCAGTTACTTATAAATCTTAACTTAACACTAAAGTGTTGAAAAGTTGTAGAATTAAAGTATTTTCGTAATATATTCTGATAATCAAGTCCAACGATACGAATTGATACGTAAATGATCTTCTCTAGGCACCGCCTTTCATTATCTGTCCCGCTAATCATGAACGTTTAATGTAATCTTTAGATACATATCAGTTCATTCCTTTGATAAACTTCTTAGGAATATTCTCGCCCACCCCCGTATTTACTGAATTGTAATATTACAGTGCCAACCTGTTATGAAACCTCTAAAATGCATGCCTCAAAAGCCATGGACACTTGTGCAATAAAGGGGGCGTATTCCACACTAGCAAAGATTGACAAGATCGACAAGTGTTCATAAGTCCTAAGGTATGCTTTTTAGAGACCACGTTTGCTAGACTTTTTTTCTTGTTTTGATCGATACTACCACCTCTGAATATTGTCTACCCTACAATCTTAGTAACAGCGGTACCGGTAAATCTGTTCCACTGTCAGAGGTATCAAAACTACTGACAGTTTCGCTTTTAGCTTTCGACTCATTCGTTTCCGGGCCACGGTCCCTTACCTACAGTTAATACAGTTATCCTTCTCCATCATCCCTGAATGTTTGTTAACATGATTAGGGAATCACGTTAAGCAAACGAATATCTCGCAATGGAATTGAAGGACACACTAGGCTTTATCAGGTTCCATAAGACATAAATCTGATGGAACAACAGTGACAAAATAAATATCCTGTGATGTTCAGAAGGACGCTATAGGTTTGCGACGATCGACAGAGAGAGAGAGAACTGCCAACATTGAGAAGCGGCAGAGGAACATGGCAGCGTATTGTGTCAGCTGTACAATGGGGTGACAAAAGTCATGGGATAGAGATATGTGCATATACAGATGGCGGTAGTATTACGTACGCAAGGTGTCATTTGTACTCAGGTGATTCGTGTGATAATATTTCCGACGGTATTATGGCCGCTCGGCGGGAACTGGCTCTAAGCACTATGGGACTTAACATCTGAGGTCATCAGTCCCCTAGAACATAGAACGTAAACCTAACTAACCTAAGGACATCACACACATCCATGCCCGGGGCAGGATTCTAACCTGTGACCGCAGCAGCCGCGTGGTTCCGGACTGAGGCGCCTAGAACCGCTCGGCCACCACGCCCGTCTCAACGGGAATTAACAGACTTTGAACGCGGAATGGTAGTTGGAGCTAGACGCATGGGACATTCCATTTCGGAAATCATGAGAGAATTCAATATTACTAATCATCAGTGTCAATAGAGTGCCGAGAATATCTGATTTCAGGCGTTACCTCTCACAACAGACGACACAGTGGCCGACGCCCTTCACTTAACGACCGGCAGCAGCGGCGTTTGTGTAGAGTTGTCAGTGCTAACAGACAAGCAACACTGCGTGAAATAAGCGCATAAATCAGTGTGGGACGCACGACGAACGTATCCGTTAGGACGGTGCGGCCTTAATAGGCTGTAGCAGCAGACGACCGACGCAACTGCCTTTGCTAACAGCACAACAGCACCTGCAGCATCTCTCCTGGGCTGGTGTACATATCGGTTGGACTCTAGACGACTGAAAACTGTGACATAATCAAATGAGTCCCGATTCCAGTTGGTAAGAGCTGATGGTAGGGTTCTAGTGTGGCGCAGACCCCACGAAGCCATGGACCAAAGTTGTCAACAAGAAACTGTGCACGCTGGTTCAAATGGCTCTGAGCACTATGGGACTTAACATCTATGGTCATCAGTCCCCTAGAACTTAGAACTACTTAAACCTAACTAACCTAAGGACAGCACACAACACCCAGCCATCACGAGGCAGAGAAAATTCCTGACCCCGCCGGGAATCGAACCCGGGAACCCGGGCGTGGGAAGCGAGAACGCTACCGCACGACCACGAGATGCGGGCTGCACGCTGGTGGTGGCTCGATAATGGTGTGGGCTGAACCGGTCGTTGACTGAAAATGATTATTTTCCGCTAGTCGGAGACCATTTTCAGCCATTCATGGACTTCCGGTTCCCAAACAACATTGCAATTTTTATGGATGACAATGCGCCATGTCACCGGGCCACAATTGTTCCCGACTGGGTTGGAGAACATTCTCGACATTTCGAGCGAATGATCTGGCCACCCAGATCGCCCGACATGAATCCCATCGAACATTTATGGGGCATAATCGAGAGGTCTGTTCGCGCGTAAAATCCTGGACTGACAATACTTTCGCAATTATGGACAGCTTAGAGGAGCAGCATGGCTCGGTATTTCGGCAGAGCAGGCCCCAGGCATGTAGTTATAGATCAGGGGATGCTGCTTCAACTAAACGTTGTTCTGTACGTTAGAAGCTCTGTTCTTTAGATCTATTGATCTCTCAGTGTAAGACTACATAGAGAGCAGCATGCGGGCTACCGGATGCCGAATTTACGTGCTGGCTGCTCCAAAAGGCAAAAATGACGCCAAGTGATCCTGCTGGAACTTAATCAAAGACACGACGTCAGCAAGAAGGTTGCGTTCGGTCACGTTTGCCACTATTTTCTGTTACCACCTTAAAGATGGTCTAAAAACCTGATTCAGTATTACAGGTGGGTTCTTGATAAGTCTACAGACCTAGTTAAAAATTTTTATTTTTATTCATAATTTTTTTCGATAGGATCATAAATATCTTTACAAATGGCCAGTATCGACTTTCCCCATTGCGCACTATTGTGGTAGCTATTGCGAATGTAGGGATATTAGTGTATTCAACGTATTTTTATGGGTAATTAGTTCGGCAGTGTTGTATAATGTCCTCGAGCTTTTGCAGACATTTCCCAGTGTATTCCCAAGTGTTAACGAATGCTTCCGGCTGCTCTAGAATATTCTCGAATATTCTAGAATCTAACTTGGAAACGGTACAAATCGCATTGATGCGCACTCCGAAATAGTCTTTAAATGCTGAGGTCTGCAATCTAATAAAAGCTGAGGTATAACTAATCGAAAATTTATCGATTTATACAGAGAATATACGTAAGCAAAGAATGGTTGTATGAGCGAACAATTTTAGCAACGAAAAATAACTTAATCTAATAAACAAATCGGCGAATAGAGAACACAAATGTGATACTAGAGCAATAGCAAGTATTTAATTCCATTGATTCAACGATGAACCAAGACGATAACACCCCAAAAGAACTATTAATTTAGCTAAGTGTTCGCGGTATGACCTCGAAAAGAAGCTTTCGAACAACGTCACAGTAACGGGGATGTTAACCGGAAAAGAAAACTGCGAGTTCATGTTCAGACCATTGATTCCAAGTGTTTCAACTAACATACCGTCAACCTTCAAGGGATCCGCCCCGACAGCTGAGTGATCAGCGTGACGGATTGCCGTCATACGGGCCCGGGTTCGATTCCCGACTGGGTCGGGGATTTCCGCCGCTCAGGGACTGGGTATTGTGTTGTCTTCATCATCATTTCACCCCCATCCGTTGCGGAGGTCGGTCAATGTGGCGTCGAATGCAATAAGACCTGCACCAAGGCGGCCGGATCTGCTTTTTATTGAGCTGAAAATTAGTTACTAATAATGACAGTAACATTTCAAAGGCAGAAAATATTGTTGACTTCATACTTGATCTTCTCTAAAATGGTTCAAATGGCTCTGAGCACTATGGGACTCAACTGCTGTGGTCATAAGTCCCCTAGAACTTAGAACTACTTAAACTTAACTAACCTAAGGACAGCACACAACACCCAGCCATCACGAGGCAGAGAAAATCCCTGACCCCGCCGGGAATCGAACCCGGGAACCCGGGCGTGGGAAGCGAGAACGCTACCGCACGACCACGAGATGCGGGCCTTCATCTTCTCTACGAGTTGTTATAATTCCGTGTACAGTTTGACTTAAGCAAAAGGACTGTTCTGATATTATGAGAGTGTAAGTAGGCTGTTTATGTTTTCTTATTGGCAACGTTACGTAGCGCTCTGTATGAAAATCACTGGCTGTGCTGTGTGTAGTCTGTGGCCCGCTTGCATTGTTGTCAGCCATTGTAGTGTTGGGCAGCTGGATGTTAACAGCGCGTAGCGTTGCGCAGTTGGAGGTGAGCCGCCAGCAGTGGTGGATGTGGGGAGAGAGATGGCGGAGTTTTGAAATTTGTAAAACTGGATGTCATGAACTACTATATATATTATGATATTAAGGTAAATACATTGTTTGTTCTCTATTAAAATCTTTCATTTGCTAACTATGCCTACTAGTAGTTAGTGCCTTCCGTAGTTTGAATCTTTTATTTAGCTGGCAGTAGTGGTGCTCGCTGTATTGCAGTAGTTCGAGTAATGAAGATTTTTGTGAGGTAAGTGATTTGTGAAAGGTATAGGTTAATGTTAGTCAGGGCCATTCTTTTGTAGGGATTTTTGAAAGTCAGATTGCGTTGCGCTAAAAAATATTGTGTGTCAGTTTAAGCACAGTCCTGTACAATTTTTCTAAGGGGACGTTTCATATGTCGACCCTTAGCCGAGGATACCTCACTGGAATCTTCTGATTTTTTCTTGTAGTTTGTGTAATTAGTGTAGCTTTTGTTTATTGCTAGTGCATAATTGTAGAGAGAATCTCCTTTGTAGTTGCAGTCTTTCATTGTTGTACAGTAAAACAGTTGTGGCATGCATGTAGATTTGCACCAAGTATTTCGCAGCTGCGCTTGCAATTAACTACATATTATTTTCTGTGCTATGTTAATGTGTTCCCCTATTTTTGCTCTTCAAATTGTGTTTTTCTGTGTTGTCGTGTGAAATATTGTGACAATAATGGCGTGTGAAAAACGTAATACTAGGCTCCAGAGTAAACTGAGAAATGACAGTGAAGACGAAAGCAGTGTGTTAACGCCACCATGTAATGAATTAACTAATGTTCAACATAGTAATTTGGTAATTGTGCATAGGGAAATGGAGCGGGCGGCAAACAATGGCGTAGGCAGTGAAACAATTAGTGAACAGGGAAGCATTATCGATCGATCGCTCGGCAACAGCTCGCCTCAGGAATCCGAAATCATAGGACACAATTTTACAAATACTGTAGATTCAGGTTTTGCGTCCTCACCGTTTTCTCAAATAAGTCAAGACACATTTTCTGCTTGTCAAAATGTGAATGTTGCTGGTGCAAATGCACTGCCGAAAAGCATTGAGGAACAGATTCCAGACACTAATGCATTGTTATTACAATTAATGCAACAAATGGGACAGAATCTTCAAAAGTTAGACACAATGGAACAAAATCAGAGACAAACACAGCAAAAGCTTCAAAAGTTAGACACAGTGGAACAAAATCTTCGGAAGTTAAACACCACACTTGAACAAACACGTGAAGATTTAACTACTGAGTTACATAACATTGAATCGGAAGTCAACAAGTCTGTAATGACGTAAAAACACAAATTTGTGAGCATTTTCAACCTATTTTTTCGCGGCATGAAATGCATTACAGAATCACGAAGCAGCCATAAAAGAACTGCAAACCATTGTTCATGAAAATCATGAGACCTTATGGACTAAAATTGGCTCAGTTGCATCTACCAATTCGGTTACGCAACTTGCAAAAACTCAGGAAAACTTAAAGGACACAGTAGAAAGACAAATGGAGGAAATTAGTTCATTATCAGAGAAAGTAGTTGAACTTCAGCTAAATAATTTATCTACGAAGGTAGATGATAATCTGAATGACACAAAACCAGTAGTCTTTAATGACACAGAAGAGTGCGAACAAATTAGGAAACTGAAACAAAATCTGAATCAAATTAATACACAATACCAAAGAGAAATCTGCGAATACAAGATCAGCTGACACAGGTAATACAAGAATTACGTATTTCAGAGGACACTCGCGCTCCAATACAGGAAGAGGGACATAGAAATACGGAACAGCCACAAAATAATAACACAGGGCACTTCGGAAATTATGAAAGAAATTGGCAAGGTTCATCGAATTTTGAGATGGAACCGCCGAAACGACGTAACAATGACCGACATGTGACTCGCCGACATGATGATTTTGACTATAAGCTGTTCATTACTACACGTAAATTCAAAACATTTAAGAATTCTGGCAACGACATTCATCCACAAGCATGGCTCCATCAATTCTCTCATTGTTTTCCTCCCAACTGGTCATTGGAGCACAGGTTAGAATTTATGTGTGGCTACTTGGAGAATGAACCAGCTGTAAGAATGCGATCGGTCTTTCACGATTGTCACAGTGAAGGAGAATTTTATCATGCCTTCCTCTCAGCATATTGGTCTCAAACTACACAAGACCGAGTAAAACATAGCATCATAATGATAAAACATTTCGAACAATCTGAATTTTCCAGTCTTGTCAAATATTTTGAAGACATGTTGCATAAGAATCAATATCTTTCAAACCCATGCAGCCCTTCAGAACTCATCTGCATTTGCTTAATGAAATTGCCTGAACATTTAAGAAATATTATTTTGGTAGAGCGTTGCAAAGACGACATTGAAGCTTTTCAGGGACTCCTACAAGAATTACAAATTGACACAGACAGTCGCGGGATGTGAAAACAGGAAAACAATCACTACAGGTCACATCCGTCACAATTCCGTGACGACAGAAACAATAACTGGACACGACAATTCTATTCTTACAACGTAAATCGTGACCAAAAGAGACACCACCCGTATGACAACCACTGGCAGAGTAATAGTTACAGAGAGAGATCGCATTTCCGTAGTAATGAATATGACAGAGACACTCATAGAAACAGACAATTTGGCAACCAGAACAATTATTATCACGGGAGACAGAATAACTTTAGACGCAACGGTCCACTGTGCAGTGATAATTCAGGGAGAAATTCTCCACCACTTAACCGACAAGAAAGAAACTATGGGATCTACTGACATGACGACAGACGATATAATCATAACGACAGACCTGAATTTCATCAGAACTGGCGGGATTCTAACAGAGCTGGGCCCTCTTGTCAAGGCGAATTTGTAGAAGTTAGGCCACCTAATCCCAGTAACGACGTGCGCCAACAAAGAAACAGACAATGACTCACACCACAGGCAGCCACTTGCGCCCGCTGGCTCAGGGAAAAATAACATTGACGCTAACCTTGAGCAAAATTCCAGTATTCTTTACGGACAAATACTGCATGATAATTGCATTCAAGTTGAAACTCTGCGTACTAGGAAGAGTAAAGGTTTACACCACATTTCACATGTAAAACCGTTTATTGAACGATAATCTGCTTTTTAACTTTGTCTTTGCCATAAAACGTTTCACTTCACGTTACTAGTATGCTTTAGAAACTGTTACCATGCAACAATGTTTGAAGTTAAATATCCAGTCAAGAACCAGGAGAACTTATTTAAACAGAAATTACGAATGCATTGTTATTGCGAACAGATGATACAGTGTTATTGTGTGTGTACATTCTTGCTTGTTAGTTGCACGATCTCGTAACGACTATGAGGCTCACATACTTGGAACATATACCAGCACTGCTAATGAGATTTTCATGCAACATTTTGGTTTACTTGAAAAGACATTCTTTATTTGAAGTACTTTCTGTGGGATTAAAGATGACTTAGCACTTGGTTTCTTTGACAGCTACACAGTTATATCACGACGCTACTAATGAGTGACAATTTACAATGTTGCTTTTACGGTGTATCTGTTTTATATCTGCACAGTTTTTCTGAATTATTCTGGAAAGTAAAACATGTTTTAGTAGTAACTTTTGTGGTTAGCTACAAGGAGACAGCCTTTTCCATAGTACAACAATATGTTACAGCACAGTACTTTCATCATCACAACAATAAGCGTAATAACTAAGATATCTCTACGCAAAGCATTTCACTTTTGTTTATCATGAGGTAAGTACATTGGCTTCTGCAGAACTTAGCTTTCGGAGTAAAATAACTATGACACTTCCACAGAGATTATCTTACAACAAGATGCACATTTAGCGCTACAGGACACGCATTTCAGTGATTAATTTTGTACTTAAAATATTTATTTTTAAAGATATTTGAATTACAATGATACAAAGGTTTTCTGTGATACATTTCATTTCCATTGCTGTAATCTGTAACACCTGAGGGTATAATTCCATTAATCTTCAGGGGGGTACACGCCTACTTTGTGTATCATGTGTTTGGAAAGCACAAGGAGCCCTCGCTAATATGGTATTTGCTTACACAACTTTACACATTGGTACCGTATTTCTCTAACACATAATTACACAGCTATCTGATCATTTAACTGAGAGAGACAAACTTTTTTACTACATCAGTGACACATGTTTACGCAATTACACAGTTGGGTAACTTCACACTTACGAAATTGTATTTTGTCTGTACTTTGTGAACTGTTCATATTTTTTCAGACCCATTGGGATATTATGAGAGCTTAGAATGATATATTTGGTATGGGATCACGATTTTTAAAGTACGTTTGAGGCAGATGACACTTTTGACATGAGCAGAGAATTTTTTTTAGGTTTTGAAATTATTGGAGGAAGCTACGACGATTTTGAGAGTTGACTGAGGTGTTATGATGTTATTATTACGATGACTATGTGTATTATGCTGTTGCGGTATGTTTATGATCAATAAGCTGATGCTATATGAGTTATTTGATTAAGCTATGTATCTGTTATGATGAAATATTGAAGAAGTATCGACAAATAAGGTAAGGAATAATGAGTAGTGTTTAGGGACTGTGACTTGTGAAAAAGGTTGTTGGAAACCAAGAATCGTACTTTAAGAGTTATGAAATGTGTGTAAATGTGTGAATGTATCACAATGCCGGCGAAAATTTTTTGGACACTGTTATATTCATAAGATTTTGTTTCTACACATTTGCAACGCAAATTCTCGACCCGTGAAATTTTTGTATGAGACTGCCACTGTAGCAGAAACTGCTGTCGTAAATATTTCCGTAAGAAAGTTAAGTGACCACCTGCACGTAATACGTCGTGGGCACCCAGCTGCGTCAGAAGCCTGTAGAAAAAGCCATTAGTGTGTGCGTTTTCAGAGGCACAGGTAGAAAAAAAAAGGGAGACCCTTATCCTCGCTATTGACATTCCTTTGTAGAAAGCATCCCAAATACGACACGCTCAAACTTGAAAACATATGATTACACTGTGGAGCTCTTAATTTATGATTTACTGAAATGCCTAATGAAATGACGAGAAATATTTTATGTCTATACACCTGATTATGACTACTGCCTTTATAGTTGAGAGATTTTTCTACTAACTTATGAAATGCCTCATGACTACTGAATGATGTTCTTATGCTCTACTTTGTACATAGTTGCTTATTTCATTTGATATGTGGTTTCCAGCGATATTGCAGCATTGGTTTTATAAAATAAAATTAAATGCTTTTGCTAATGTGAACACTTTCTGTCAACAGATCTATTAAATAATTATTTTATGACCCACATTCTTCGAAAAAGGAGCTCTTGGAATGGAAAGAACAATAAGAAGGGACTAATAACAGTAACTGTATATATAATTTTCTTTTCAAGTACTTGGTAATTTATTTCATAGAATAAGTTTTTGTGGTGCACCACTTTAATTACATAGACATTAAGATGTGAATAGACATTTCCCTTTTCTGTATTGTTGTTTTTACTGTAATATTTTTTCTGCTTGAGCTTTGTCATGTTTAGGTATAAGTTACTGCTGTTTGCCAGGCATAGTGTTACTGAATTTGACTTTGTGTTACTCTGCTAAGCCAGTTTATTACTGGTTTATTTTTCTTCTTTGCTGCTTATTGCGTTATATTAGTTGTAATATTGTTGCTTACTTTGCCAATTTGAATTTTTTTGTCATTGCTGTTCGTGTTAATTGTTTTGTGCTGCTGCATTGCCTCGTCCCTTAGTTTAGCATCTGAGCTCAGTAGATTTAAGTTAGCTTAAGAGGGGGTAGCCTATAAGAGAATGGGTTGCAATGAATTTGAAGAAATGCACTGAGAAGTTATACGAACAAAGTACAGGTATAGGTAGGATTTTCTTGGAAATAAATAATGAGGTAAGAAATATGTGAAATAAATACAGAAAGCATGCTTGGATAGGATTTTTTTGGTGGGAGCAAAGGTTGAAATAAGATGAAAGATCTATGGAATGAAGTTTTGGGTTGGACTGCAGTACCAAATGTTACACTGAAAACGAACCCTGTCCTTTCCTTTTGTGTTATCCCACTATGTGTTTGTGTACCCTTGTGTATTTGTTTTCTTCCTGTCTCTGTGTAGTTTCATAGATTTTTTTCTTCTTCTAATACTAAGCTACATTCACTATGATGAGGAATACTGTTATCCTCAAATATAACTGGCATTAATATTATGTTATTTACTTTGTAAAGATGTTTAGACATTATTTATTATGTTTTGTTTTAATGCTCATGTGTGAAGGTGATGATTCGAAAGTTATTTTGATCTTTTATGTATGTACTTATGTCATAATTCCTGTAACACTGATGTATATGTTTATTTCTATTCTGTTGTAAAGCCTGTACTACAAACGTTATCTGTATTGTTATGTTTTTAATGATGTATTTTGTACCTTTGTAATTGTATTCTCATGTTATAATATTGTAATTGACACCAGTTCACCAAATTAAGTAACTTGTAAGCATTCATTTCACTGCACACATTTCTGTTGGTCATAGTAATGCACAATATGTGAGAAGTTGGGACTGTTAGTGTTTGCACGTGTGTCACTAATTCAGCAAGGAACTGGATAACAGCATTGCTGGTTCTAAGGACAATTCCAAAAACTTCGGGAGTGTACAAGTGGTGGTTTATGGACTTGCTATATTGTCTGCAAGACTTCTAAGGACAATTCCAAAAACTTTGTGCGTGCACAAGTGGTGGTTTATGGACTTGCTATCTTCTCTACAAGACTCTTCAATGGTGATTGTGCACCTGCACAGTCGCAGCAGATGGCTGCTGGCCATCTCTACAAGGACTACAGTGGGTCTGCATTTTTGATGGCCCACCAGTACCATTATTTCTACAAGGACTGCAGTGGGTCTGCGCCTCTGGTGGCCCACCAATACCATATTCTCTACCAGGACTACAGTGGGTCTGCTCTGTGATGACCTACCTACCAATATTCTTCAAAACGTCGAATGACTCTGCTGTGGGTTTGCTCTGTTGTGGCCCATTACCTGTCAGCATGTCAAGAGTCAGCATTGTCTTTCTGTTGGAAGGAGAACACTACTTCTTCAAGACTGCATCGAAATCCACTACTTCTGTGTGCAATTTGTTTTACTAATGAGTCTTTGTGAAAAACAAAAACTGTAATTACTATTATGATGAATGTTCAGGACTATCTTTAAGGACTGTGAGAACATTTTAGCTTTTGACCAACATTGTATTAATAAGTGTGTGCATTTGATATCTTTCTTACTGTAATTATGAAAATTTTTTTCAAATCTGTATTGGCCACTGCCCAAAACAATTTGTAAAATTTTTTGTGGGGAGCATGGGGGCTATGTAAGTAGGCTGTTTATGTTTTCTTATTGGCAACGTTACGTAGCGCTCTGTATGAAAATCACTGGCTGTGCTGTGTGTAGTCTGTGGCCCGCTTGCATTGTTGTCAGCCATTGTAGTGTTGGGCAGCTGGATGTTAACAGCGCATAGCGTTGCGCAGTTAGAGGTGAGCCGCCAGCAGTGGTGGATGTGGGGAGAGAGATGGCGGAGTTTTGAAATTTGTAAAACTGGATGTCATGAACTACTATATATATTATGATATTAAGGTAAATACATTGTTTGTTCTCTATTAAAATCTTTCATTTGCTAACTATGCCTACTAGTAGTTAGTGCCTTCCGTAGTTTGAATCTTTTATTTAGCTGGCAGTAGTGGCGCTCGCTGTATTGCAGTAGTTCGAGTAATGAAGATTTTTGTGAGGTAAGTGATTTGTGAAAGGTATAGGTTAATGTTAGTCAGGGCCATTCTTTTGTAGGGATTTTTGAAAGTCAGATTGCGTTGCGCTAAAAAATATTGTGTGTCAGTTTAAGCACAGTCCCGTACAATTTTTCTAAGGGGACGTTTCAACAGGTAGGCTTGACAACTCGTTACATATAATCTTAGAGAAACGATGTTATGTTATACATGCACTGATGTAATGTAACTTTTGAAAAACTTTACTGTCTGCACAGTTGCATCCGATGATGCAACCAGTGGTCGCGAAATCGAAATAGGCCACGCATTAAAAAATTTATAACATCAGCACTGCAGCCAGAGGATATTTTATTTGTAATTGCAAATTCGTAGTCCTCTTACGACCTAAGCACCGGCAGTTAAGTATTCTATCAGCTTAAAAGCCTTCCTTACAAAGACACGAGCCTTTTACAGGAACCAATTGAGACATCGGCTTCCTTTAAAGGGGTCTTGTGGTTCGTCTGTGTCACAAATTAAGTGACAGGCATTTCTCACGCATGGCTGCCGTTAGGACACAGTTAACCTTGTGATCTCCTGTTATGGGGGCTGTTCCAATCTCGTATGACATAAAGATGATTGAAAAAGGGAAAAAAAGTAGTTAAGTGATGATAGTCGCCGCTGTATTAAAAGACCGGAAGCCTTCGGTCAGACAGAATGAGTATTCGTAGTTCTACGTAGAAGACTTTTTAATTGTGTGGAGACATAGAAAATAATATATCGGGACTTGTTAAAACAATGCATAACTTCTGTAGCAGAATTCTGTTCGCTGCTGCTAGTACTGGATCTGTTGTTCGCGAGGAATGTTTCGTAATTATTTATTTACTCAGATATGTGAAGGCATTTGCAACAAAGTGACTCTATTCCTGCATCAAGTCGTACATGCATTAGAACATGCGTTATGAAACGAATCACGGAATTATGACAACTCCGATACGATATGCGGGTTGAATCTGCTCTTGTTTGCTAATGATGCTCTGAGATACGGGAAGGTGTTGAAACTGAGTGACTGTAGGAGGTTGCAAGATGACCTAGACAAAATTTCTGGTTGGTGTGGTTAATGGCAACTAACTCTAAATGCGGAAAAAATGCGAGTTAATACGGATCAGTAGGAAAACCAAATACGTAATGTTCGGATGCAGCACTGGTAGTCTCCTGTAGAGATGGGCAAACTCGTTCATCCTTGGGAACTAGTCCACTGGTGATCGTTCTTTTTTGGGAACCGTTCATTTTTAATCGTTCACTGTTCATTTGTGCATGGTATATGGTTCTTATGAAAAATTGAAAATTAGTATCATAGGTGACTGAAGATGGAAGGCACCAAGAGGAGCCACTTGCCTCCCCTCTGGAGTACAGGGTTTTCATTCATTACAAAATTCACACACACTTGTAGAAGTAATTTTCGTGGTTCTACAAAACCTCTCGTCTAGCCAACTATAGCGTTATGTAGCTGATCGCAGTGAAATAATATAAGGTGGCGCACGAAAAACTGGCCCCGAGTACAGACAGCTCGCTAATTACGCACGATTTGTTGACCGCTACGAGCAGAATAGATAAACATGTAATAACAAATAAGCTAATGCAAACAACTACTTCGAAACAATAGATGACGATTGGTGGGCGACAATGAGCAGTGTAGTACTCGGGCCAATTTTTCGTGCGCCACCCATACCATTGAAATAATATTATAGAAGTTATCATATTCTCTGAACAAAATGTGACACCAGACACTCGATTGGAGAGCGCGGGCTTCATTCGGTTGTTAAGTCGGTCTGCCTTCCATAACAAGGAACATGCTGTTTTATCTTGGATTAAAAAAAAAAGAAGGAAAATGGCCACTCATGTGTGCCGTGCCGGCTTCCTTTGCATGTGTAATAACAAAAAAACTTGCCTTTTCGTGTCTTCTGCTGTTTATCGAAATAGATATGCGCTTTTGTTACCTGGAAAGATGTATGTATTACATACCATGTAATTCTTATGTAATTTGCGTAATTATAAAATAGATTTTAATTACCAGTCGTGGACGCTGATTAGAATACAAATAGAACCAGAAGTGCAGAGTTCAAAAGAGGTTTGAAACAGATCTAGAATGGGCGTGCGCAGCGAACGAAACGAACAACAGCTCGATACTCAACTGTCTAGCAGCAGTCGGAAGTGGAACTGGGACGAGAGGCCACGCGAAGAATGACGAGTCCGGCCGAGGGAGACCGATTCAAATGGTTCAAATGGCTCTGAGCACTATGGGACTTAACAACTGTGGTCATCAGTCCCCTAGAACTTAGAACTACTGAAACCTAACTAACCTAAGGACATCACACACATCCATGCCCGAGGCAGGATTCGAACCTGCGACCGTAGCAGTCTCGCGGTTCCGGACTGAGCGCCTAGAACCGCGAGACCACCGCGGCCGGCGAGGGAGACCGAGACCGAGACAGATTGGAAAGGGACCAGGGCTATGGAACGAGACCGGCCGACGTGCCCGTACGGGACAAGACTGACCGTTTCCCGTTCCCGGGAACTATAAGTAGGAAGCTGCAACCGAAGTGAACCATGAAAGACCGTTCCTTAGAATTCGTTCCTCGCTCCTTCCGTTCATCTTGGCGAACCGTTCCTTTGGACCAGTTAGTTCGCGAACGACCCATCTCTAGTGTCCTGCTTGACACTGTCACGTCGATTGAATATCTGAGCGTAACTTTTCAAAGCAATATGAAACGAAACGAGCATGCGAGGAGTGCGGTAGGGAAGCCGAATGTCCCACTTCTGTTTGTTGGGAGAATTTTGGGAAAAAGTGGTTAATCTGTGAAGGACACCGCATATAGGACGCTGGTGCGACCTGATCTTGAGTACTGTTTTAGTGTTTGGGATGTGCACCAGGTCGGATTAAAGGATGACATCGAAATAATTCAGAGGCGGGTTGCTAGATATGTTGCCGGCACGCTCGAACAACACGTAAGTGGTACGGAGATATTACGGGTACTCAAATGGAAATCCCTGGAGGGAAGGTGACGCTCTTTTCGGGAAACACTGTTGAGAAAATTTAGAGAAAAGGCATCTGAAGCCCACTGCCGAAATATCTACAGCCGCCAACATATATCGCGCGTAAGGACCGCGAAGATAGCACACGGGAAATTGGGGCTCATATAGAGGCGTACAGACAGTTGTTTTTCCCTCGCTCTATCTGCGAGTGGAACAGGAAGGAAATGACAGTGGTACAGGGTACCCTCCGCCACGCGCCGTACTGCGGCTTGCGGAGTACCGATGTAGATGTAGATGTAGATGTTGATGTGGAAGAGGGAAAATACTTACAAAAACTGTATGCTGCCATGCACAAGTCATGAAGCATTGTTATTCTTTTCCTCCTGAACTTAATTGTGCACAAAATAAATGTACATAATAACTTAAGGAGACTGAATTACCCAATGTTTTGAACATATTCTCTCACGTTTTGTTTGCGACGCGGGTAAGTTGTGCAGTCTTCTCTCCTGGCCAAAGCAGGAGCACAGGATCATCCAAGAAGCCCCTTCACATGGTTCATTCTATAATATTTAGCTGCAGTTTCATTTATCGACGAAGAAACATTCGCTAACAACTGTTTTCTGATTGTAGCTCAGTGTGTGACAATGTGTGCCAGTCCTTTTTCCTCGTCTCTGGTTCATCGCGTGCATATACACTACTGGCCATTAAAATTGCAACATCAAGAAGAAATGCAGATGATAAACGGGTATTCATTGGTCAAATATATTATACTACAACTGAGATGTCATTACATTTTCACGCAATTTGGGTGCATAGATCCTGAAAATCAGTACCCAGAACAATCACCTCTGGCCGTAATAACTGCCCTGATACGCCTGGGCATTGAGTGAAACAGAGCTTGGATGGCGTGTACAGGTACAGCTGCCCATGCAGCTTCAATACGATACCACAGTTCATCAAGAGTAGTGACTAGCGTATTGTGACGATGTAGTTGCTTGGCCACTATTGACAAGACGTTTTCAGTTGGTGAGAGATCTGGAGAATGTGCTGACCAGGGCAGCAGTCGAACATTTTTTGTATCCAGAAAGGCCCGTACAGGACCTGCAACATGCGGTCGTGCATTGTACTGCTGAAATGTATGGTTTCGCAGGGATGGAATTAAGGGTAGAGCCACGAGTCGTAAAGCATCTGAAATGCAATGTCCACTGTTCAAAGTGCCGCCAGTGCGAACAAGAGGTGACAGAGACGTGTAAGCAATGGCACCCCATACCATCACGCCGGGTCATACGCCAGTATGGGGATGACGAATACACGCTTCCAATATGTATTCACCGCGAAGTCGCCAAACGCGGATGCGACCATCATGATGCTGTACACAGAACCTGGATTCATCCGAAAAAATGTTTTGCCATTCGTGCACCCAGGTTCGTCGTTGAGTACACCATCGCAGGCGCTCCTGTCTGTGGTGCAGCGTCAAGGGTAACCGCAGGCATGGTCTCTGAGCTGATAGTCCATGCTGCTGCAAACGTCGTCGAACTGTTCGTGCAGATGGTTGTTGTCTTGCAAACGTCCCCATCTGTTGACTCAGGGATCGAGACGTGGCTGCACGATCCGTTACAGCCATGCTGATAAGATGCCCGTCATCTCGACTGCTAGTGATACGAGGCCGTTGGGATCCAGCACGGCGTTCCGTATTACCCTCCTGAACCCACCGATTCCATATTCTGCTAACAGTCATTGGATCTCGACCAACGCGAGCAGCAATGTCGCGATACGATAAACCGCAATCGCGAAAGGCTACAATCTGACCTTTATCAAAGTCGGAAACGCGATGGTACGCATTTCTCCTCCTTACACGAGGCATCACAACAACGTTTCACCAGGCAACGCCGGTCAACTGCTGTTTCATAATCATCATCATCATCATCATTTAAGACTGATTATGCCTTTCAACGTTTAGTCTGGAGCATAGCCCCCCTTATACAGTTCCTCCATGATCCCCTATTCAGTGCTAACATCGGTGCCTCTTCTGATGTTAAACCTATTACTTCAAAATCATTCTTAACCGAATCCAGGTACTTTCTCCTCGGTCTGCCCCGACTCCTCCTACCCTCTACTGCTGAATCCATGAGTCTCTTGGGTAACCTTGCTTCTCCCATGCGTGTAACATGACCCCACCATCTAAGCCTGTTCGCCCTGACTGCTACATCTATAGAGTTCATTCCCAGTTTTTCTTTGATTTCCTCATTGTGGACATCCTCCTGCCATTGTTCCCATCTACTAGTACCTGCAATCATCCTAGCTACTTTCATATCCGTAACCTCAACCTTGTTGA
Source organism: Schistocerca cancellata (assembly GCF_023864275.1). NCBI lineage: Eukaryota > Metazoa > Arthropoda > Insecta > Orthoptera > Acrididae > Schistocerca > Schistocerca cancellata. The sequence continues at coordinate 160,207,139 of NC_064632.1, forward strand.
TAAGGTAACCTGAATCCACCCAGCTTTCGCTCCCATACAACAAAGTTGGTCGAAAGATCGAACGGTGCACAGATAACTTAGTCTTGGTACTGACTTCCTTCTTGCAGAAGAGAGTAGATCGTAGCTGAGCGCTCACTACATTACCTTTGCTACACCTCGCTTCCAGTTCTTTCACTATGTTGCCATCCTGTGAGATTATGCATCCTAAGTACTTGAAACCGTCCACCTGTTCTAACTTTGTTCCTCCTATTTGGCACTCAATCCGTTTATATTTCTTTCCCACTGACATTACTTTCGTTTTGGAGATGCTAATCTTCATACCATAGTCCTTACATTTCCGATCTAGCTCTGAAATATTACTTTGCAAACTTTCAATCGAATCTGCCATCACAACTAAGTCATCCGCATATGCAAGACTGCTTATTTTGTGTTCACATATCTTAATCTAAACCAGCCAGTCTACTGTTTTCAACATATGATCCATAAATAATATGAACAACAGTGGATACAGGTTGCAGCCTTGTCTTACCCCTGAAACTACTCTGAACCATGAACTCAATTTACCGTCAACTCTAACTGCTGCCTGACTATCCATGTAAAGACCTTTAATTGCTTGCAAAAGTTTGCCTCCTATTCCATAATCTTGTAGAACAGACAATAACTTCCTCCTAGGAACCCGGTCATATGCCTTTTCTAGATCTATAAAGCATAGATACAATTCCCTGTTCCACTCATAACACTTCTCCATTATTTGCCGTAAGCTAAAGATCTGGTCCTGACAACCTCTAAGAGGCCTAAACCCACACTGATTTTCATCCAATTGGTCCTCAACTAATACTCGCACTTTCCTTTCAACAATACCTGAGAAGATTTTACCCACAACGCTGATTAAAGAGATACCTCTGTAGTTGTTAACAGTCTTTTCTGTTTCCATGTTTAAGATTGGTGTGATTACTGCTTTTGTCCAGTCTGATGGAACCTGTCCCGACTCCCAGGCCATTTCAATTATCCTGTGTAGCCATTTAAGACCTGACATTCCACTGTATTTGATGAGTTCCGACTTAATTTCATCCACCCCAGCCGCTTTATTGCACTGCAATCTATTTACCATTTTTTCCACTTCCTCAAATGTGATCCTATTTCCATCATCATTCCTATCCCATTGTACCTCGAAATCTGAAACATTACTGATCGTATTTTCACCTACATTGAGCAACTCTTCAAAATATTCCCTCCATCTGCCCAAGGCATCCACAGGATTCACCAGCAGTTTTCCTGACCCGTCCAAAATGCTTGTCATTTCCTTCTTAAACTGCTGTTTGTGTGTGAGAAATCGGTTGGAAACTTTCCTCATGTCAACACGTTGTAGGTGTCGCCACCGGCGCCAACTTTGTGTGAATGCTCTGAAAAGCTGATCATTTGCATATCACAGCATCTTCTTGCTGTCGGTTAAATTTCGCGTCTGTAGCACGTCATCTACGTGGTGTAGCAATTTTAATGGCCAGTAGTGTACTAATAGCGAATACACTGAAACGACAAAAGCCATTGGATATCTCCTAGTATCATTTGGGACCTCCTTCAGCCCGGAGTAGTGCAGCAGCTCGCCGCGGCACGGACTCAATAAGTCGCTGCAAGGCCATGGAGAACTACTGAGTCATGATGCCTCTATACTCGTTCACAATTCAGAAAGTGTTACCGGTGCAGGATTTTGAGCATGAAGTGACCTCTCGATTATATCACATAAATGTTCGATTGGAATTCATGTCGTGTGATCTGGGTGACCAAATAATTCGCTCGAGCTGTCCACAATGTTATTCAAACCAATCGCGAACGACTGCGGCCTGGCAATATGGCGCTTTACCTTCTATAACAGTCCCATTGCTCAATGGCTCACATGGTCTCCATGTAGCCGCATATAACCATTTATGACAATAATTGGTTCATTTGGACCAGACTAACCAATCCATTCCCAATAAACATAACCCACACCATTACTGAGCCACCACCTGCTCGCACTGGGCCTTTCTGACAACTTGGCTTTGTGCTCTACCTCTCGAACCCCATCATCGGCTCTTACCATTGAAATCGGATCTTATCTTACGAGGCCACGGTTTTCCAGCCATCTAGGGCGCAACCGATGTGGTCACGACCCCAGGAGAGGCGTTGCAGGCGATGTCGTGTTGTTAGCAAAGGCACTTGCTTATGTCTTCTTCTGCTGCCACAGTCCATTGACGCCCAATCTCGCCGCACTGTCCTAAGGTATACGTTCTTCGTACGTCCTACATTGATTTCTGCCGTTATTTCACGCAGTGTTCCTTGTTTGTTAGCACTGACAACTCTACGAAAACGCCGCTGTTCTCGGTCATTATGTGAAAGAATTCGGCCACTGCGTTATCCATGGTGAGAGGTAATGCCAGAAAGCTGGTATTCTCGGCACTTGTCACTGTACATTTCGGAATATTGAATTCCCTACTGATTTTTGAAATGGATTGTTCCATGCGTCTAGCTCTAACTACCATTCCGCGTTTAAAGTCTTTTAATTCCCTTCGTACGGCCATAGTCACCACGGAAACCGACCAAAGGCCTTGGAAGTGGAACGCTTCCTACGCGACGTTGCTAAGATCCCAGCTTCCGACATCCATTTGTCCATATTAAGCAGTACGGTGTACGTCAAAGTCGTCAATGACGCGGTATGTGAAAGAATACTTCGTGACACCAACCATGGATTACGCTTCTGCCACGCCGACGGCAATGTCCAAGCGGTCACTGTCGACTATGCCGGCTTAGGAATGCGCACCATACGAGATTTTGAACTCCCGTTCGAGCTTCCGGCGGAAGACGTTATCGCGGCTTTCCGCCCTTATGGCACTGTACATGGCCACACTGCCGAACGCTGGGCGCAATTCCAAACGTACCCCGTTCTTAACGGTGTATGGCAGATCACCATCGACCTCCATCGCCACGTGCCATCTTACCTGCAAATTAGCGGGTGCCGCGCGGTTCTCATATACGACGGCCAACCCAAGACCTGTTCCGGGTGCGGCCAAGAAGGCCACCTCAGATCTGATTGTCTTCAGCGACGAATCACCCAATTGCCAGCCGCTACCGTGGCACCTCCGGCTCCGACGACGGTTTTACCGATTACCTACGCATCGGCGCTCTCTTCCCCTCCCACCGGCCGCCGCCCGTCGGATCATGTACCAGTGACCCATCCATCTGCTACGGATACCGCCGGGGCCGACACGTCACGCTCAAAGCCTGACGCTACTCCGGCGCCACTACCAACAGCGACGACTTCCGACCCCCACCCGCCCGACCATATGGACGCCCCTTCATGTGACGTTCCCGCGACGGGCTTCCTCTCAGAGCGACGCGACTCCCTTCCGACACGGAGGGACGAACCCGCAAACAACGTTCATCTAAGAGGCGCAAGAGGAGGCGCCGTACGGTCTCGGAACGAGACGGATCACCTCCCCCTGATGCTCCAGAGGCCGTCCGACCCGACGAGGCCTCGGAGAACCTACACGACGACAACATGACCCCGACTGTGGATGTGTCGATGCCTACTCTACTGGCTCGCCCAGGTGCTCCTGAACCAATGGACTCCACCGTTGCGACTGCCGCCGAGACGTCCTCCGCCCCTACGACCGAAGTGGAACGTACGACCATCACAACGACAGCGCCTTCAATGGTGTGGAGTGAGGACGTCGATGAGGACCCGGACCACACGCTGGGGACAGAGTTACCCCAGACGGAAGCATCGTTACGCCGCTGATAACGCCGTCAGGTGGCGTAAGGCACGACTTGCCGTTGCCTCGCCCCTCTTCATCCTCCGCCAGTGGAGTTCCCCTCCACGGCGGGATACGGCTCCAAACCTACCGAATAGCGACGATCAACACTAACACCACTAACTCACCCGTGAAACTTACACTGCTGTGAGAGATGATATGGGCGTCAGACGTCGACATCGCACTACAACGTTCTTATATTGGTAACGCCACCGCCACGTAGCGCTCTGTATGAAAATCACTGGCTGTGCTGCGTGCAGTCTGTGGCTGGTTTGCATTGTTGTTGAAATTCGCTATTGTAGTGTTGGGCAGTTGGCTGTTAAAAGCGCGTAGCGTTGCGTAGTTGGAGGTGAGCCGCCAGCAGTGGTGGATGTGGGGAAGTGAGATGGCGGATTTTTGAGAGCGGATGATCTGGACGTGTGTCCATCAGAAACAGTACATTTGTAAATGGATGTCATGAACTGCTATATATATTACGACTTTTGAACGCTATTAAGGTAAATACATTGTTTGTTCTCTATCAAAATCTTTCATTTGCTAACTATGCCAATCAGTAGTTAGTGCCTTCAGTAGTTAGAATCTTTTATTTAGCTGGCAGTAGTGGCGCTCGCTGTATTGCAGTAGTTCGAGTAACGAAGATTTTTGTGAGGTAAGTGATTTGTGAAACGTATAGGTTAATTTAGTCAGGGCCATTCTCTTGTAGGGATTTGTGAAAGTCAGATTGCGTTGCGCCAAAAATATAGTGTGTCAACTGATTTTCATACAGAGCGCTACGTGTCGGTGGCGTTACCAATATAAGAACGTAAACAGCCTACTTACAACCTCCCATCTACATGATCCCGAATGTCTTCAACGTGTTACCGAGACATGGGCCACCTGTGAACGTCGTTTACCAAAATACTGCACGACCTTGACCTGGTGGCTGGAATGTGCCAAACCTGCCATTCGACGTACTTTGATTCAGTATGGAAAGGAAGTAGCTGCGTGGCGCCGGCACACTACCGACTATTTCTATGCCGTTCTCCGCGATCTAGACGCCCAACCGCCCACCCCCGACACCCAGAGGGAACGCAGCAGGATTAAGGCGCAAATTGTAACGTTGACACGCCGTAGAGTGCAGGGGGCTATGGTGCGAACCCGATGTCAAGATTCGGCGGAACAAGAACATCCGACCATGCATCATATCGCCTCCGATAGGAAACATCGACAACAACAACTCATCACTGAGATCACCACCTGTCGCGCCCAGCACGTCACTTGCCAGGCCGAAATCGTCAGTGCCTTTGTCGACCACTACCCCACAATGTACCAAGAGGAGACTACCAACAACCACGCTGAGGAATCGGTGTTACCACACGTAACTCGCACCCTCACCAGCGATGAAGCGGACGAGCTGATGGAGCCAATTACGCGTGACGAAATCCACGATGCAATCAAAAAAGGTGCTCTGAATAAGTCTCCTGGTGTCGACGGATTGCCGATAGAATTTTATCGCGCTTTCTTCACACGGTGGACAACGATGTTTCATGAACTGCTGACGATGGGGAACGCCGTACCGCCGTTCTTCGTCACGGGAGTTATTATACCCACCCAAAAACCGACACCAGGTGTGACGACAGCACATTACCGTCCCCTGACTCTGCTTAACGCAGACTGTAAAATTTTTACACGTCTACTGGCAACGCGATGCCGCAAGGTCCTGCCTAGCATTCTATCCCCAGAACAGACAACTCCGGGTGGCTCAGTTAATATAAAAACGGCCACAGGAGAATGTCGCGATTTAATTGCACTGGCAGCGGCGTGCAGACTCCGTGCCGCAGTGGTTGCCATTGATTTTGACAGCGCATTCGACAAAGTGCGGCATCTTTTTCTGTTCTCAGTGATGAACCGCATGGGTTTTCCACCAGCCTTTATCGACGTCATCCGGCGCCTGTACGGCACCGCCGAATCGCTGATTCAGGTTAATGGCCGTGTGGCGGGACCAGTGGCGATCCGGCGTTCCGTACGGCAAGGCTGCCCACTTTCAACCCTACTCTATGCCATAAGCCTGGAGCCACTCATCGGGAGTCTGACGAGCCACCATTCTGGTCACACTTTGCGACAGCACAGTTTTAGATGTCGTGCCTATGCGGACGACCTCCTCCTCTTGATCCGCTCACGGAGTGAAACACACACGGTACTTGATTTGATATCAACGTACGGCACTGCAGTGGGCAGTAACATGAATGTGGCTAAATCCGCGGCGATGCCCATTGGACGCGGCCTCTCACACGACGACTTAGCACCTCTCCCGTGTGTACAAAAAATATGATACCTTGGTATCATTTTCACCTCCACCGTGCGCCGCTCCGCTGCCATCAATTTTCGGCGTGCACGACGCTGCGACAAAATCTTCTCCGACGACTCGATTCCTTACAACGTGTCCAATACCTCAATCAACGTGTGGCGTCCAGAATGGTCCACATTGCACAGGTCCTCCCGCTTCCATCAACTATTGGACGCAGCCTCCAGGCTGCCTTCGGATACTTCCTTACGGCCGGTACCCTCTTTAAAGTCCGCTACGATACACTCACTCTTCCCCCGCGAGCGGGGGGCATCGGCCTTGTCAATGTGCGACTCCGCGCCGCGTCCTTGTACATGTCCACCATGCACAAGCAGTGGTACGGGGGCACCTCCCTTACGCGCAGCTTGCTGGAAATTCTTGTGCCCGCGACCATAACACCACCAGTACCAGTCGGACACATCAAGCACCATCTGACGCACATTTCTGATTTCATCGTCGACTTCAGTTATGCTCACACACACTTACCGACCACGCGTTCTCCTCGACCTAAAGATTTTTACACCCCACTCCTCCGTTCCATATCCAGCAACAATATCGAACTGAGACATCCGTTCACGCGGTGGCCCACGGTTTGGCGTCATATCCACCAGCCTTTTCTTCCCTCCAACGTCCGGGCAACATGGTACCAAGTCGCAAATGAAAAATTCGCCCCAAATCATCGTCTTCACGCCATCGGACTGAAGGACTCTCCACTTTGTTCCATTTGCCATCTCGTGGATGACGATGTCCATCAACTGACTTGTGCTGCCACCAGTGACGTCTGGAAACTTGCCCGACAGTTCGTTGCCTGTTACCTCCGCGTTCCACCGGTCTCGATTGACCCATGGACTTTTATCCATCCTGAGAATACTTACTTCCCCTCCACCAAAAATCATGCGATTGTATGGGTCAAGGGATGGACGATCACCTACATGAATAATGATGGCGACAAATCACGCCTTGATTTCTGGCAATACTTACAAATCGCCCACAGTCAAGTCGAACACCGACCGCGCTACCGCGCCTTCTTCGCCAATTACCTACATGCGATCTTTACTTCACCCCCTCTCAGTTGGATGGCGCCACACGCGGACAGCACTCCCGCCCCCCCCCCCCCCCTACTGACATCTGAGACTCCCCGCGCTACTTTCTACATTGTAACCCACAGTGGAGTAGGCGCATGGACACGCGCCTCCTTTCTTTTATGCACTATACCAGAACACACTGGTTTTTCCCCCACTCCACTGTATATTGCTTCACACCTCTTAGCTTACATCAGTATTATCATTCTCTTTTTTGCCCTACACCTTGTTCATTAAAAAGAATTGCTCGCCTTGTACGAGTATGTCTTGTGTTATTTTCGCCGGAAGGATGGCATTTCTGTTGTATTTAAGTTTGTACCAATAAAGATCTTTTGTTCATTTACCCTGTTCCTGGTGAAAAAAAATAATAAAAATAATAAAATAAAATAAAAATAAATAAAAAATAAAATGAATAAAATAAAAAAATAAAAATAAAAAAATAAAAAAAGTGGTCAGCGAGACAGAATGTCAATCCTAAGGGCCCGGGTTCAATTCCCGGCTGGGGTGGAGATTTTTATCCGCTCAGGGACTGGGTATTGAGTTGTCCTAATCATCATCATTTCATCCCCATCGACGCGCAAGTTACCGAAGTGGCGTCGAATCGAAAGACTTGCACCCGGCAAACTGTCTACCCGACGGGAGGCCCTTGTCATACGACATTTACATTTATTTTATCTAAGTACAAATGACTGAGCTTTCAACCCACTTCCCCTTTATGGCGATACTACTGCCATTTGCATACGTACATATCGATATCGCACGACTTTTGTCACGTGAGTGTAAAAAGAATGGGTGGCAGGAGGCCTTTCAATTTTGATTTAATATTGTGAGGTCTATCAGTCATACTTTTCAAATCTGCTGAAAATCAAATCTGCAGAACAGTTCTGACCATTCTCCACAGTTTTTACGATCAGTCAGTGTCATAGAAGTACAAATCGATTTCTCTGCCTAGTGTGCAATTGAAGAATGCCGACGTTCGTTTCCATTGATTGCAAATTGTTAACCGCGAACCCCATGTGAGAATATTTGTGTAGTGTTGACAGATATGGAACTCCGAGAGGTTTCAAACCAGGCGTCCAATGAAGATCACGAACCGACAGAGCAGCTAGTTCTGAGAGCGTTCTTCTGGACGAAGAACGTCCTTTGCGAATGCACGGACTTTACCGCAAAACATAATAACACTGAACGTAGTAGAGTCAAAAGTACACAAGTTTTCATGCTTCAATGTAAGGCCCTGCCGAGATCATGTTCATAATGAAGATAGCAGCGTTCGTTTCTCCAAAATATTCATAATTTTCTTATTTCAAAAACGGCCTCCCATACTTATTGGCTATAGGTAGGTTGCAATTTTCAGTATCCGATTAATTTGTCGTCTTGTGACGTCACTTAGACATGAGCCGTGCTTTGAGATCTGTGTGCACTACGTTTTGTTGCAGTTAAGCAATAATTTCATATGTGTTCCATGCAAACCGAAGCCCCTCACACCACCTACCCACGAATCTTTAAAGAATCGAACTCCCATGTGTAAAGCAACGAGATAAGTTTAGAAGCGGGTTGAAATTGTGTTTAAATTTTGTTGGTAGTCACTAAGTGCTCTTATTTTCCAAAGCTGGATGAGTACAGCGTGGATAATTTGCGCTCCGTTTTAAGCATCCATCCTTCTCAGTGAGCCTGAAAAATAAACCGCTTTTATGATTTTTTTGGAAAAGCTAATAAAGCAGCCTATGTAAATCTTTTGCACATTATTTATTCATTCTTGGTCAATATTTTCTGATTCTTTTTTACATAAATTCAGTCATCATTAAGCCCCCATGCGAGGAGTTAAAGATGCTGTGTCCAAAACGAGGGGTGTCCATGGCGGAAGACCTGGAGTTCACAAATCTTATCTGAAATAAAAAATAAACACTTTTATTAGTCTATAGGATATTGTGCAAGGACTAATAGCAAAAATTTTTAAATAATAATATGCCGGATGTTTGAAATAAAGACGTGTTTTCTCTTGTGTTTTTAGACACGATTTTTGCAACAGCCAATCAATTGATTAAATTTAAAAAACACCCTATTACTCCCTGCAGACATACGCGAAGAGCAATTCAGCCAAATTGCGAAAAATATCTTTATTAGTCTGCCCGCAGTCCATTTCGTTAGCTTGAGATGCAGTGTATTTCAGATTACACAAATATTTGAAAAAAAAAACCAGTTCTATGTGGATTGTGGACTACTTTTTGTATTAATTAGTTAGTGTGAAAAACGAACATAATAATAGTTTTGTTTAGCTTTATCAAGTGTGGCTCATTCGAAAATACCTGTAACTGGATTTTTAAAAGGGTTAGTTTTCGACTTTGTGATTGAGAGCTCTGTAATGGTACTTGGATTACGTAACCATTATGGTACCTCACCGGAACCTCTCGATACCAGTAATATTCTACTGTATTTCTGTTAACTACTTAACATATTTCTGAGACAACATTCAGATTTGATTTCATTTGTGATACATCGATATGTTTATATTGCAATGATATTATTCTTATGTGTATTCTTTCTTTTGTTACTATGATCTTTGACGTACTTATAACTCTGATTTTTGGGCGCGTAAGCGATAGTTAGTTAGTTGTTGAGTTGTTAGAGAGTCGGACCTTGAGAAAGTCAAGTCGTGGACGTCATGTTGGAAAGACGAATATTGTTGTCAGCTTATAAAATGTGAACTTTAACAGTGACTGTGAGGAAGATGTTTTCAAGTTTAATCTCCAAGAATGGTTTGAGAAGCGCATCTACAAAACTTTTGAATATAGCAGAAGAAAACCTAGGCCTCTTTGCATCCGAGCTTGGAATCATAACCACCTAGATTTTCAACGATTGAGCCATGATAACACAACGAGACCAGCGTGGGAAACACAAAAAGATGAGTGCCTAGTTTTTTCTTTATTACATGAAATGACTGTTAACTGTGATCTAATGACACCTGCCACATGTTATGACTGTTGTTGCCGGAAAATGCAGTATTTAACAGCGTGAGCAACACCACAATCGTTATTAAAATTTTGACCTTTGTTGTGGTAGGGTTGTTAGAGCACTCATACTGATTTTCAAAAGCCGGCGCTCCTTCGTCACACCATCACATTTAGGAATTATTAATGTTTTGATATTAGAATATCTTCTTTCGATAGCTCCAAGTGCTACTCTTGCGAATTATATCTGCCAGAATTGTACTCCACTACTAATTATTACAGTTCGTAACTATATGACGCCCTACTTTTCTCTAACTTTTTACGACAGTTTGGATTCTTCCTCACGTTCAGAAAGAAGTGTCTACTGCTGCAAACTACGCAGTATTTTAGCTTAGGGCACAGTTCGTATCCATCCCCCAACCTTCGAACCTTTCGAGACACCGTGGCTACGCATGCTCCCCAATGACGTTTCTCCGGACATAGCTGCCATCTCTCATGAATTTAGATCGATCATCTGAATCAAAACTTGAATATTTCGTAATTCATTACTCGGATCGCTTTACAATTTTTACCACAATTACTCTAATAAAATTATCTGACGCTGACGCTAGAATGACGAGCCTGTCCTTGGCCTGTGGTGGTGCAGTCTAGACAAAATTTGTCATTCCTGCGGTTCCTGTAAGAGAGAGAAATATATATTACCACTCTTGTCGATAGGTCCCGTCTGGTTTAACCTGAAAAAGAGAAAGACACATTCTGTTGAGGGATTAGTAAATATTAATCCCTCAGCAGGTCAGGCCAACGCGCGGTTGGCCTGTGACGAGGTTGTTGGCGCAGTCCACGGATGACGAATTTCTCGACCTCCGCTATCGGGTGGAGAAATGTAGGGTCCCCCTGAATAGGTCAGGCGTGCACTACACGCCGGAAGCGGCTACAAGGGTAGCGGAGTACGTGCGGAGTGCACATGGGGTTTTTTTAGGTTAGAGAATCCCCTCCTTAGGCCCGACAAGACGCCTCCTGAGACGCGGCAAGGTAGGAGTGGGCAAAATGCAACAGGGAATAACAATATTAATGTGCTAATAGTAAACTGCAGGAGCATCTATAGAAAGGTCCCAGAACTGCTCTCATTAATAAACGATCACAACGCCCATATAGTACTAGGGACAGAAAGTTGGCTGAAACCAGACGTAAACAGTAATGAAATCCTAAACTCAGATTGGAATGTATACCGCAGAGACAGGCTGAACAGTGGAGGAGGAGGCGTGTTTATAGCGATAAGAAGTGCAATAGTATCGAAGGAAATTGACGGAGATCCGAAATGTGAAATGATTTGGGTGAAGGTCGCGGTTAAAGCAGGCTCAGACACTGTAATTGGATGTCTCTATAGGCCCCCTGGCTCAGCAGCTGTTGTGGCTGAGCACCTGAAGGATAATTTGGAAAATATTTCGAGTAGATTTCCCCACCATGTTATAGTTCTGGGTGGAGATTTTAATTTGCCGGATATAGACTGGGAGACACAAACGTTCATAACGGGTGGCAGGGACAAAGAATCCAGTGAAATTTTTTTAAGTGCTTTATCTGAAAACTACCTTGAGCAGTTAAACAGAGAACCGACTCGTGGCGATAACATATTAGACCTTCTGGTGACAAACAGACCCGAACTATTTGAAAAAGTTAACGCAGAACAGGGAATCAGCGATCATAAAGCGGTTACGGCATCGATGATTTCAGCCGTAAATAGGAATATTAAAAAGGGTAGGAAGATTTTTCTGTTTAGAAAAAGTGACAAAAAGCAGATTTCAGACTACCTGTTGGCTCAACACAAAAGTTTTGTCTCAAGTACAGATAGTGTTGAGGATCAGTGGACGAAGTTCAAAACCGTCGTACATTATGCGTTAGATGAGTACGTGCCAAGCAAGATCGTAAGAGATGGAAAAGAGCCACCGTGGTACAACAACCGAGTTAGAAAACTGCTGCGGAAGCAAAGGGAACTTCACAGCAAACATAAACATAGCCAACGCCTTGCAGACAAACAAAAATTACGCGAAGCGAAATGTAGTGTGAGGAGGGCTATGCGAGAGGCGTTCAATGAATTCGAAAGTAAAGTTCTATGTACTGACTTGGCAGAAAATCCTAAGAAATTTTGGTCTTATGTCAAAGCGGTAGGTGGAGCAAAACAAAATGTCCATACACTCTGTGACCAAAATGGTACTGAAACAGAGGATGACAGACTAAAGGCCGAAATACTAAATGTCTTTTTCCAAAGTTGTTTCACAGAGGAAGATTGCACTGTAGTTCCTTCTCTAGATTGTCGCACAGATGACAAAATGGTAGATATCGAAATAGACGACAGAGGGATAGAGAAACAATTAAAATCGCTCAAAAGAGGAAAGGCCTCTGGACCTGATGGGATACCAGTTCAATTTTACACAGAGTACGCGAAGGAACTTGCCCCCCTTCTTGCAGCGGTGTACCGTAGGTCTCTAGAAGAGCGTAGCGTTCCAAAGGATTGGAAAAGGGCACAGGTCATCCCCGTTTTCAAGAAGGGACGTCGAACAGATGTGCAGAACTATAGACCTATATCTCAAACGTCGATCAGTTGTAGAATTTTGGAACAGGTATTGTGTTCGAGTATAATGACTTTTCTGGAGACGAGATATCTACTCTGTAGGAATCAGCATGGGTTTCGAAAAAGACGGTCATGTGAAACCCAGCTCGCGCTATTCGTCCACGAGACTCACAGGGCCATAGACACGGGTTCACAGGTAGATGCCGTGTTTCTAGACTTCCGCAAGGCGTTCGATACAGTTCCCCACAGTCGTTTAATGAACAAAGTAAGAGCGTATGGACTATCAGACCAATTGTGTGATTGGATTGAAGAGTTCCTAGATAACAGGACGCAGCATGTTATTCTCAATGGAGAGAAGCCTTCCGAAGTAAGAGTGATTTCAGGTGTGCCGCAGGGGAGTGTCATAGGACCGTTGCTATTCACAATATACATAAATGACCTGGTGGATGACATCGGAAGTTCACTGAGGCTTTTTGCAGATGATGCTGTGGTGTATCGAGAGGTGTAACAGTGGAAAATTGTACTGAAATGCAGGAGGATCTGCAGCGAATTGACGCATGGTGCAGGGAATGGCAATTGAATCTCAATGTAGACAAGTGTAATGTGCTGCGAATACACAGAAAGATAGATCCTTTATCATTTAGCTACAATATAGCAGGTCAGCAACTGGAAGCAGTTAATTCCATAAATTATCTGGGAGTACGCATTAGGAGTGATTTAAAATGGAATGATCATATAATGTTGATCGTCGGTAAAGCAGATGCCAAACTGAGATTCATTGGAAGAATCCTAAGGAAATGCAATCCGAAAACAAAGGGAGTAGGTTACAGTATACTTGTACGCCCATTGCTTGAATATTGCTCACCAGTGTGGGATCCATACCAGATAGGGTTGATAGAAGAGATAGAGAAGATCCGACGGAGAGCAGCGCGCTTCGTTACAGGATCATTTAGTAATCGCGAAAGCGTTACGGAGATGATAGATAAACTCCAGTGGAAGACTCTGTAGGAGAGACGCTCAGTAGCTCGGTACGGGCTTTTGTCAAAGTTTCGAGAACATACCTTCACCGAAGAGTCAAGCAGTATATTGCTCCCTCCTACGTATATCTCGCGAAGAGACCATGAGTATAAAATCAGAGAGATTAGAGCCCACACAGAGGCCTACCGACAATCCTTCTTTCCACGAACAATACGAGACTGGAATAGAAGGGAGAACCGATAGAGGTACTGAAGGTACCCTCCGCCACACACCGTCAGGTGGCTTGCGGAGTATGGATGTAGATGTAGATGTAGATGTAGATGAGCCGGTTGCGGGAGCGTCCCGTCTTCTCGTAGAACTTCCTGGCGATGGCGCGGAACCTGTGTCGGAGAGGCAGGGTCCCGGTGTCCTCGTGGAGTTGGCGCGTCGAGAAGCGCCTCGGAAGATGCATAGCAGTCTTCAGGGCGCGGTTCTGTATCCGTTGCAGAGTCACAATGTGAGCATCTGCGGCTTTCCCCCAGACCACGGCCGCATACTCTTAACAGTGGGCGAACCAATGTTAGGTAAAGCGTGATGCCGTGTTGCGGTGGCAATGACGACTGCGGGTTTAGCAGCGGATACAGGGCGCGGAGGCCTTGCTTCCAGGTGAGCCTGCGGTCTAGGGTAACCCCTAGGTATTTCGCCGTCCCACTCCATGGGATAGGTTCTCCCAGAATTTCGAGCGGCGTAAGCCCTTATCTGTGCTGCACGATGAACTTATACTTGCTCAGTTTTTTCTTTTATTACTTTAGTTTATCGAATTACAGACGAGGAGAACAATGAGTATGAACAGTGCACGGACTTACCACTGCCACATCTCAAACAGGATCCGTATCCTGATAACCTATAGTATAGTACCAAGGAACTGGAGCCTACTCTCTGCGTCTGTGTACACTTATCAGCTATCAATTGTATGAAAGATTGACTGAGATGGAGGATACTTCATTTAAAAAACCTTGCCTTTCTACACCCGAAATGACTGTTGTGTGGAGGGATCTCCCGCAACATTCCTGTAAGGGATAAGGGGGGAAAACAAACTCATCCCAGCTGTCCCCATACAAAGAAACAGGGTTACCATCGCCTGGTCTACGCTTTCATACATACCAGGTGTGATTGGAAAGTTTTAAGAACGGATCCGCCACTGCTTACTGGTTTGCTGGGCAGGGAGGGTAGGGAGTGAGACATTGCCTTGTCCTTAAACGACCTCTAGCAGGATACTGCGTTTCCTTTATTCAGTTCATTGTGGCAGCTGGTTGAGTGGGGGTCTGTTAGGGCTCGTTGCCGGATTCTGTCTGCGTGAAAATGGACGCAGAAACGGAGCAACAGGTTTGTGCGAAATTTTGTTTTAAAACCGGGAAGTGAGCTTCTGAGACTTAAAAACTATTAAAAACAGCTTTTGTTTTCTTTCAACAGTTTTAAAAATGGCAGCGAATCATTTGAAGATGAACCATGGTCCGTCCGTCCTTCCACCTCAAAAACGAATGACAATGTTGTGAAATTTCGCGACTTAGTGCGCTCTAATCATAGACTTATAATTAGGGAGATGGCTGATGAGCTTAATTTAAGTTTCTATGCAGTTCAGTCAATTTTAACTGAAGATCTGAACATGTGTCAGGTGTCAGCAAAATTCATTCCAAAAGTGTTGTCAAGTGATCAGAGACAAGTGAGCTAAGAACTGATGAATCGGAGTAAAAATGACTCAGATTTGTTAAATAGGGTAATTACAAGTGACAAATCTTGGGTACATGGATATGATCCTGAAACCAAAGTGCAGTCTTCGCCGTGGAAGACTCCAGGTTCACCACAACCGAAAAAAGCACGGCAAAGTCGGTCGGAGGTGAAGACAATGTTGGTGATTTTTTTCGATTCTACCAGTTCTGTGCATCATGAATTTGCCCCTGGAGGACAGATAATTAACCAGGAATACTACGAATATGTCCTTGATCGTTTGCACGAAAAGGTGTGGATGAAAAGGCCTGCTACACCATGACAATGCTCCGGCTCATCGTGCCTTCTCAATCGTTGAATTTTTGACCAAACCGAATTTCTGTGCTTCCACCACCACCATGTTCCCCTGACTTGGCCCCTGCGGACTGCTACCTGTTTCCTAAACTGAAAGTTTCACTGGAAGGGAAGCGATTTTACTCGACTGAAGACATCCAGGCAAATACGGAGAGCGTCCTTGACACACTTCAGGGAAAAAAAATCCAGGAACGTTTCCAAAAGTGGAAACACCGTTGGAGTCGGTGTGTTCTGTCATGAGGGGACTATTTTGAAGGAGATGCATCACAGTAGCATGTAAGTACCACCATTATACAATTACAAGCTCATTTTTACAACTTTCCAATCACACCTCGTACTTCGTAAGTCACTGTACGGTGTGTGATGACGAGTGCCTTGTACCACCATTAGTCATTTCCGTTCCTGTTCCACATACAAACAAAAAATGGCTCTGAGCACTATGGGACTTAACATCTGAGTTCATCAGTCCCCTATAACTTAGAACTACTTAAACCTAACTAACCTAAGGACATCACACACATCCATGCCCGAGGCAGGATTCGAACCTGCGACCGTAGCAGCAGCGCGGATCTGGACTGAAGCACCTAGAACCAACCGCTTGGCCACAGCGGCCGGCTCACACACAAGCAAACAGGGGAAAACGAGTACCTATACTATGAGGTGACAAAAGTTATGGGCTACCTCCTGATATCGTGCTGGACCTCCTTTTGGCTGGCGTAATTCAGCAACTCGACACGCACTGGATTCAACAAGTCGTCAGGGGTCGCATGCAGAAATATTCAGCCATGCTGCGGCTGTTGTTGTTGTGGTCTTCAGTCCTGAGACTGGTTTGATGCAGCTCTCCATGCTACTCTAACCTGTGCAAGCTTCTTCATCTCCCAATACCTACTGCAACCTACATCCTTCTGAATCTGCTTAGTGTATTCATCTCTTGGTCCCCCCCCCCCCCCTACGATTTTTACCCTCCACGCTGCCCTCCAATACTAAACTGGTGATCCCTTGATGCCTCAGGACATGTCCTACCAACCGATCCCTTCTTCTGGTCAAGTTGTGCCACAAACTTCTCTTCTCCCCAATCCTATTCAATACTTCCTCATTAGTTATGTGATCTACCCATCTAATCTTCAGCATTCTTCTGTAGCACAACATTTCGAAAGCTTCTATTCTCTTCTTGTCCAAACTATTTACCGTCCATGTTTCACTTCCATACATGGCTACACTCCATACAAATACTTTCAGAAATGACTTCCTGACACTTAAATCTATACTCGATGTTAACAAATTTCTCTTCTTCAGAAACGCTTTCCTTGCTATTGCCAGTCTACAAATTATATCCTATCTACTTCGACCATCATCAGTTATTTTGCTCCCCAAATAGCAAAACTCCTTTACTACTTTAAGTGTCTCATTTCCTAATCTAATACCCTCAACATCACCCGACTTAATTCGACTACATTCCATTATCCTCGTTTTGCTTTTGTTGATGTTCATCTTATATCCTCCCTTCAAGACACCATCCATTCCGTTCAACTGCTGCGGCTATAGCTTTCCAAATCGGTAGTGTGTTGCCAGTGCAGAACTTTGTGCACAAACTGACCTCTCGATTATGTCCCATGCCCGGCCATCAGAGTGGTCAAACAATTTTCTCAAAGTGTACAGAATGTTCTTAGCGAACAATTGTGGCCCAGTGACATGGTGCATTGTCATACATAAAAATTCCATCGTTGTCTACGTACATGAAATCAATCAATGGCTGCAAATGTGCTCAAAATAGCCTAACACTACCATATCCAATCAGAAAGAGATTTTCACTCTGCAGTGGAGTGTGCGCTGACATGAAACTTCCTGGCAAACTAAAACTGTGTGCCAGACCGAGACTCGAACTCGGGACCTTTGCATATCGCGGGCAAGGGTTTGGGTAGCTCAGTTGGTAGAGCACTTGCCCGCGATAGGCAAAGGTCCCGAGTTCGAGTCTCGGTCCGGCACACAGTTTTAGTTTGCCAGGAAGTTTCATTTCCAATCAGTTGGACCAGAGAACCCAGTCCACTCCACGTAAACATGCCCGCACTATTGAAGAGCCATCACCAGCTTGCACACTGTCTTGTTGTCAATTTGGTTCCATGTCTTCGTGGCTGCATCACACTCTAACCCTACCATCAGCTCTTAGCAACTGAGATAGGGACTCATCTGACCAGTGATCTGTTTTCCGGTCGTCTAGAAACCAACTGATATGGTCACGAGCCCAGGTGAGGCGCTGCAAGCGATTTCAAGCTGTTGTAACCTACCCACAAAAATGAAAGAAAATATTTAAATGTTAATGGGAATCGTGCTCAACGTAACCTCCCAGCAAAAATAAAAGAAAAGTCTATGATAATGAAAACGTGCCAAAAGTTACTTCCCTGACTAATAATGATTCAAATGCTGTTGAGCTCTGACAGAACATCGTTGAATTGAAATAAAAGCGACTGTACCTTCGCTACAAAAATATTGAAAAATAATGGGCCAATGTAAACTCGACACAAAATTGAGAAATGAACATTCAATTGTAATGATTTTTTCTTTCTTTTTTTAATAACGATTTTTTTGAAAACAGAATTATTATTGGGGCGATTCTTGAACAAATTAATTACAATTACAATACATTATTAGCTGAGCGCAATGCTGCTTCATCACCTTATTTAACAATATACCTCGTCCTGAATCATGACCAGAGACCGATGTCGACGCCCGCCGACTCCTCACACACAACTCCGACTGACTACTACCCTCCAACTGAACTCTCGCGCAGTCAAGCGCAGACTAGCAACGATAAAAAACTCTCTGGTCAGAGATTCTGTCATGCCTCGCCATCGCTGTCAATGAATACACTGAATACATACGTGTTTCACTGTTAGTAAAGGCACTAGCGTCGGTCGTCTGCTGCCATAGCCCATTAACGACAAATTTCGCCGCACTGTCCTAACTGACACGTTCGTTGTATGTTCAACATTGATTTCTTCGGTTGTTTCAAGCAGTGTTGTGTCTCTATAGAGCTGATAACTCTTCGCTCTCGATCGTTACATAAAGGCCGTCGGCTATTGCTTATTCGTGGTGAGAGGTAGTGCCTAAAGTCTACTATTCTTGGCACTCTCTTGACACTGTGGATCACGGAATATTCAATTCCACAACGGTTTCCGAAAAGGAATGTTCTGTGCATCTAGCTCCAACGACCATCCCGCTTTCAAAGTCTGTTGATTCCCGTCGAGCGGCTGTAATCAAGCCGGACAACATTTCTCATGTATCGCCTGAGTACAAAGGACAGCTCCGACAATGCACTGCCCTTTTACACATTGTGTTCGCGATACTATCGCCATCTGTAATATGTGCATATCGTTATCCCATGACTTTTGTTGCCTCTGTAAGAGCCCTAATTTCTCTTGTCTTATATTTGTGCTCCTTACGCGAAATTACTTTCGCCGTAGTAGAATCACTCTGCAGTCAGCTTCAGATGCCGGTTCTCTTAAGTTTTCTCAACAGTGTTTTTCGGAAAGAACGTCGTCCTCACACTGGACTCGCATTCGGGAGGACGACGGTTCAATCCCACGTCCGGCCATCCTGATTTAGGTTTTCCGTGATTTCCCTACATCACTTCAGGCAAATGCCGGGATGGTTCCTTTGAAAGGGCACGGCCGATTTCCTTCCCCATCTTTCCCTAATCCTAGCTTGTGCTCCGTCTCTAATGACCTCGTTGTCGACGGGACGTTAAACACTCATTTCCTCCTCCTCCTCCAACGTCGTCCTCCCTCAAGGGATTTCCATTTGAGTTCCTGAAGCATCTCGCAGTCGTGTTGGCATCGAGGCACAGTTCACAGGAGCAATGCTTACGTCACACCCACAGGACCGCCATAATAAAAGGACAAATTTGATTTGATTCGTTCCCATAGCGGCTCAGTTTTCCCCAGTCAGCACATGTTAGCTCAGTATTGGACCACATACGTTCTGCGAATGTGATTTCATGTTAGCACAGTATTACACAGCAGCTCCTGGTGTTCCGACATGGCACGAGTATCTAGAAGCAATTATAAGCATTAGGAATGCTGCAGGGGTGGTGTCCGGTTCTCAGGTGGGCGCTGCTCCGGCGAGTTCACGCCAGCCTTTGGCCAACAAATCTGAATCCTTACCAATATAATCTTAATCATGCTCCTTACCTTCGTAATTCTGACTGCATATGCTGTAGGTAAAGATAATGGCCTAATCCTTATGGTTAGTCGATAATTTTTCAACGAGACTGCTTTCTTTCCATCCTTAATTACCATATCCTCCTTTTACCTGTTTGTCCATATCTAACGTCTAGTTTCATCTACATCATTTACGTAAGTACCCTGCAATTTACATTTAAGTGCTTGGCAGAAGGTTCATTAACCACTTACAGATTATATCTCTATTTTTCTTCTGTCTGGAATAGCACGTGAGAAAAACGACCAGCTAAATTTTTTTCCGGCTAAGGTATAATTTCTCTATTTTTATTACAAAGTTTGCTTCTCTCTATGTAGGGGGGGGGGGGGGAGGTCAAGAAATACTTTCGTACTCGGAGGATTAAGTTTGTGATTGAAATTTCGTGGAAAACTCTCGCTACAACGACAAACGTATTTGTTTTGAGGACTGCCACCGTAACTCGGGTATCATATTGGTCACACTCTGCTCCCTCTTTCACGATAATATAAAACTTCCTGTCCTCCGTCAATTCTGTCTGGCAAGGATGCCATTTCGAACAGCAATACACTAGCAGTGGACGGAGAAGCGTAGCAGAAGAAGTCTCTCTAGTAGAAGCTGTTGCATTTTCTAAGTGTTCTGCCAGTAAAACGCAGTCTTTGGTTTCGCCGTCCCCACAATTTTTTCTGTGCAACCGTTCCAGTTTAAAGCTGTTGGTAATTGTAATCCCTAGGTGTTTAGTTGAATACACGAAATTTGTATTATTTGTCGTGGAACCGAATTTTAACGGAAGCTTTTTACGAGGGCAGTTCAATAAGTAATGCAACACATTTTTTTTCTGAAACAGGGGTTGGTTTATTCAGCATTGAAATACACCAGGTTATTCCCCAATCTTTTAGCTACACAACACTATTTTTCAACGTAATCTCCATTCAATGCTACGGCCTTACGCCACCTTGAAATGAGGGCCTGTATGCCTGCACGGTACCATTCCACTGGTCGATGTCGGAGCCAACGTCGTACCGCATCAATAACTTCTTCATCATCCGCGTAGTACGTCCCACGGATTGCGTCCTTCATTGGGCCAAACATATGGAAATCCGACGGTGCGAGATCGGGGCTGTAGGGTGCATGAGGAAGAACAGTCCACTGAAGTTTTGTGAGCTCCTCTCGGGTGCGAAGACTTGTGTGAGGTCTTGCGTTGTCATGAAGAAGGAGAAGTTCGTTCAGATTTTTGAGCCTACGAACACGCTGAAGTCGTTTCTTCAATTTCTGAAGAGTAGCACAATACACTTCAGAGTTGATCGTTTGACCATGGGGAAGGACATCGAACAGAATAACCCCTTCAGCGTCCCAGAAGACTGTAACCATGACTTTACCGGCTGAGGGTATGGCTTTAAACTTTTTCTTGGTAGGGGAGTGGGTGTGGCGCCACTCCATTGATTGCCGTTTTGTTTCAGGTTCGAAGTGATGAACCCATGTTTCATCACCTGTAACAATCTTTGACAAGAAATTGTCACCCTCAGCCACATGACGAGCAAGCAATTCCGCACAGATGGTTCTCCTTTGCTCTTTATGGTGTTCGGTTAGACAACGAGGGACCCAGCGGGAACAAACCTTTGAATATCCCAACTGGTGAACAATTGTGACAGCACTACCAACAGAGATGTCAAGTTGAGCACTGAGTTGTTTGATGGTGATCCGTCGATCATCTCGAACGAGTGTGTTCGTACGCTCCGCCATTGCAGGAGTCACAGCTGTGCACGGCCGGCCCACACGCGGGAGATCAGACAGTCTTGCTTGACCTTGCGGCGATGATGACACACGCTTTGCCCAACGACTCACCGTGCTTTTGTCCACTGCCAGATCACCGTAGACATCCTGCAAGCGCCTATGAATATCTGAGATGCCCTGGTTTTCCGCCAAAAGAAACTCGATCACTGCCCGTTGTTTGCAACGCACATCCGTTACAGACGCCATTTTAACAGCTCCGTACAGCGCTGCCACCTGTCGGAAGTCAATGAAACTATACGAGACGAAGCGGGAATATTCCACAAGAAATTTCCGGTTTTTTCAACCAAAATTGGCCGAGAAAAAAAATGTGTTGCATTACTTATTGAACTGCCCTCGTAGTACGTATGTGGCGGTCATAACACGTTTCATTGTTCAGGATCATTGCCACTTTCCGTCTATGCAGATATCTTGTCTAAATTATTTTGTAATTCGTGTTGATATCCTGACGAGTCAACTAGACGGTAAAAGACAGCATTATCTGAAAATAATCTAAGAGGGCTGATCAAGTCGTCTTCTAAATTCTTCTAAATCGTTAATGTAAATTACGAACAGCAGACCGTCTATAACCCTTCCTTGGGGAGCGCCGTATGTCACATCTGCTTTACTCGATGTGACCTGTCTGACGGAAAAGCACAAATCTAGTCTCACAGCTTATTGCGGCAAACGCCATAGGCACGCAGTTTCATTACAAACTGCTTGTAGGGGACGGTGTCAAAAGCCTCCCGGAAATCTCGAAATCTTGAATAAAATTTGACATTCCTTGTTGATAGCACTCATTACTTAGTGTGAATAAAGAGCTAGTTGTGTTTGTCAATCTGTGCTTACTACGTATTTTGTTCGAGGTATTTAATTATGTTCGGCACAATACATGCTCCAAAATGACGGAGCGAGGTAGCGCAGTTGTTAGCACACTGAAGACGACAGTTCAAACCCGCGTCCGGCAATCCTGATTTATGTTTCTCTTGATTTCCCTAAATTGCTTGAGGTAAATGGCGGGATGGTTTCTTTGAAAGGGCACGACCGACTTCCTTCCCCACCCTTCCCTAATCCAATGGTACCGATGACCTCGCTGTTTAGTTCCCTTCCCCAAAACCAACAACCAACCTGTTCCAAAATGAAATATCAACGATGTTGTTGTTGTTGTGGTCTTTAGTCCTGAGCCAGGTTTGATGCAGCTCTCCATGTTACTCTATCCTGTGCAAGCTTCTTCATCTCCCAGTACCTACTGCAACCTACATCCTTCTGAATCAGTTTAGTGTATTCATCTCTTCGCCTCCCTCTACGATTTTTACCCGCCACGCTGCCCTCCAACACTAAATTTGTGATCCCTTGATGCCTCAGAACATCTCCTACCAACCGATCCCTTCTTCTAGTTAAGTTATGCCACAACCTTCTCTTCTCCCCAATCCTATTCAATACCTCCTCATTAGTTACATGATCTACCCATCTAATCTTCAGCATTCTTCTGTAGCACCACATTTCAAAAGCTTCTACTCTCTTCTTGTCCAAACTATTTATCGTCCATGTTTCACTTCCATACATGGCTACACTCCATACAAATACTTTCAGAAACGACTCCCTGACACTTAAATCTATACTCGATGTCAACAAATTTCTCTTCTTCAGAAACGCTTTCCTTGCCATTGCCAGTCTACATTTTATATCCTCTCTACTTCGACCATCGTCAGTTATTTTGCTCCCCAAATAGCAAAACTCCTTCACTACTTTAAGTGTCTCATTTCCTAATCTAATTCCCTCAGCATCACCTGACTTAATTCGACTACATTCCATTATCCTCGTTTTGCTTTTGTTGATGTTCATCTTATACCTTCCTTTCATGACACTGTCCGTTCCGTTCAACTGCTCTTCCAAGTCCTTTGCTGTCTCTGACAGAATTACAATGTCATCGGCGAACCTCAATGTTTTTATTTCTTCTCCGTGGATTTTAATACCTACGCCGAATTTTTCTTTTGTGTCCTTCACTGCTTGCTCAATATACAGATTGAATAACATCGGGGAGAGGCTACAACCCTGTCTCACTCCCTTCCCAACCACTGCTTCCCTTTCGTGCCCTTCGATTCTTATAACTGTCATCTGGTTTCTGTACAAATTGTAAATAGCCTTTCGCTCCCTGTACTTTACCTCTGCCACCTTCAGAATTTGAAAGAGAGTATTCCAGTCAACATTGTCAAAAGCTTTCTCTAAGTCTACAAATGCTAGAAACGTAGGTTTGCCTTTCCTTAATCTAGCTTCTGAGATAAATCGTAGGCTCAGTATTGCCTCACGTGTTCCAACATTTCTACGGAATCCAAACTGAGGTCAGCTTCTACCAGTTTTTCCATTCGTCTGTATAGAATACGCGTTAGTATTTTGCATCCGTGACTTATTAAACTGATTGATCGGTAATTTTCACATCTGCCAGCACCTGCTTTCTTTGGGATCGGAATTATTATATTCTTCTTGAAGTCTGAGGGTATTTCGCCTGTCTCATACATCTTGCTCACCAGATGGTAGAGTTTTGTCAGGACTGGCTCTCCCAAGGCCGTCAGTAGTTCTAATGGAATGTTGTCTACTCCCGGGGCCTTGTTTCGACTCAGGTCTTTCAGTGCTCTGTCAAACTCTTCACGCAGTATCGTATCTCCCATTTCATCTTCATCTACATCCTCTTCCATTTCCATAATATTGTCCTCAAGTACATTGCCCTTGTATAGGCCCTCTATATACTCCCTCCACCTTTGTGCTTTCCCTTCTTTGCTTAGAACTGGGTTTCCATCTGAGCTCTTGATATTCATACAAGTGGTTCTCTGTTCTCCAAAGGTCTCTTTAATTTTCCTGTAGGCAGTATCTATCTTACCCCTAGTGAAATAACCCTCTACATCCTTACATTTGTCCTCTAGCCATCCCTGCTTAGCAATTTTGCACTTCCTGTCGATCTCATTTTTGAGACGTTTGTATTCCTTTTTGCTTGCTTCATTTACTGCATTTTTATATTTTCTCCTTTCATCAATTAAATTCAGTATTTCTTCTGTCACCCAAGGATTTCTACTATCCCTCGTCTTTTTACCTACTAGGTCCTCTGCTGCCTTCACTACTTCATCTTTTAAAGCTACCCATTATTCTTCTACTGTATTTCTTTCCCCCAGTCCTGTCAATTGTTCCCTTATGCTCTTCCTGATACTCTGTACAACCTCTGGTTCTTTCAGTTTATCCAGGTCCCATCTCCTTAAATTCCTACCTTTTTGCAGTTTCTTCAGTTTTAATCTACAGTTCATAACCAACAGATTGTGATCAGAGTCCACATCTGCCCCTGGAAATTCCTTACAATTTTTAAACTTGGTTCCTAAATCTCTGTCTTACCATTATGTAATGTATCTGAAACCTGTCAGTATCTCCAGGATTCTTCCATGTATACAACCTTCTATCATGAATCTTGAACCAAGTGTTGGCTATGATTAAGTTGTGCTCTGTGCAAAATTCTACCAGGCGGCTTCCTCTTTCATTTCTTAGCCCCAACCCATATTCACCTACTACGTTTCCTTCTCTCCCTTTTCCTACTCTTGAATTCCAGTCACCCATGACTATTAAATTTTCGTCTCCCTTCACTATCTGAATAATTTCTTTTATTTCATCATACGTTTTTACCCGCACTCCTATATTTTTTATTCATTATTAAACCTACTCCTGCATTACCCCTATTTGATTTTGTATTTATAACCCTGTATTCACTTGACCAGAAGTCTTGTTCCTGCTGCCAACGAACTTCACTATTTCCCACTATATCTAACTTTAACCTGTCCATTTCCCTTTTTAAATATTCTAACCTACCGGCCCGATTAAGTGATCTGACATTCCACACTCCGATCCGTAGAATGCCAGTTTTCTTTCTCCTGATAATGACGTCCTCTTGAGTAGTCCCCGTCCGGAGATCCAAATGGCGGACTATTTTACCTCCGGAATATTTTACCTAAGAGGACGCCATCATCATTTAATCATACAGTGAAGCTGCATGCCCTCGGGAAAAATTACGGCTTTAGTTTCCCCTTGCATTCAGCCGTTCGCAGTACCAGCACAGCAAGGCTGTTTTGGTTAGTGTTACAAGGCCAGATCAGTCAATCATCCAGACTGTTGCCCCTGCAACTACTGAAAAGGCTGCTGCCCCTCTTCAGGAACCACACGTTTGTCTGGCCTCTCAACAGATTCCCCTCCGTTGTGGTTGCACCTACGGCACGGCTATCTGTATCGCTGAGGCTCACAAGCCTCCCCACCAACGGCAAAGTCCATGGTTCTTGGGGAGAGGATATCAACGATACGAAGAAGCAATTCATTTGTTAGCCACCAACAGAACGCTTACCCGCTGACTGGGATGAAAAGTCTATATTTGCTACTCTATTTACTTCCACTTTGACCGATTGGTGTAATCTGATGGTCCGCGTTTCGCTGGTATTAAAATTGAGCCAGTAACGATGAAGCATGTTCTCTCGCTCTGGTGACAAAGAAAGCTACGAAGCAGAAATCTCAACCCCACACCTAAGTGAAGTCATAGGACTGACATGGGTGCCCCAATGAAGCGTGGTAGGACTGGTATTACTGTCTATGTACATAAATATCTGGCGGACAGTGTGAGCAGCAATCTGCGGTTGTTTACTGGTGGTGCTGTAGTGTACGGGAAGGTGTCGAAGTTGAGTGACTGTAGGAGCATACGAGGTGACTTAGACAAAATTTCTAGTTGGTGTGAGGAATTGTAGCTGGCTCTAAATATAAAAAAAATATAAGTTAAAGCAGATGAGTAGGAAAAACAAACCTGTAATATCGCAATACAGAATTATCAGTGTGCTACTTGACACAGTCGCGAAAATTAACGAGAATTAGGTAAAATGGAAATGAGCGTTTGGCGTCATTGGCCGGGAGGCCCCTTACGGGGCAGGTCCGGCCGCCTTGGTGCAGGTCTTATTACTTTCGACGTCACATTGGGCGACTTGCGCGCCGGATAGGGATGAAATGATGAGGAAGACAACACAACACCCAGTCCCTGAGCGGAGAGAATCCCCGACCCAGCCGGGAATCGAACCCGGGCCCCTTAGGACGGCAGTCGGTCACGCTGACCATTTTTTTTTTTTTTAATATAGTTCGTTGCGTTTGGTTTAGGCGGACGTCACAAGACATCCGTTCGATGTGCTACCGTGCCGGCTACATTCAGCTATCGGAGCGGACACAAGAATTAGGTGTAACGTTGCAAAGTGATGCGAAAGGGAAAGCGCACGTAAACACAATAGCAGGAAAGGCGAACGGTTGTCTTCGATTTATGGGAGAATTGTAGGACAGTTAGGTTGATCTTTGAAAGAGACCGCTTACAGAACAGTGGTGAGACACTTTTTTAGGTACTGCTCTAGCGTTTGGGATCCCCACTAGATCAGATTAAAGGAAGGCATCGAAACATTCAGAGGCTGGATGCTAGATTTGTTACCAGTTGGATCAAACAACACGCAAGTATTATAGAGATGCTTCGGGAACTCTAAAGGGAATCCCTGGAAGGAAGAATGCCATTGAGAAAATTCTCTCGAGCTTCCAGCCACGTGAAGTGATTAAAAATGCACGAGCTTTCGGTTGAGCACTCCTCGACCATTGTCAAGTGGTCCTTGTACTTTGGTTACTGCCTTCTATGACGTCACTGCTGTCGGTCTAGCACCAGAAAAGGTAATGTTTTCGTTGCACGCCCACCGCGCCCGCTTCAATTTTCCGATGGCTGTTATTAGATACAGGCCGCCGAATTTATTGAGGGTGTTGTCATAAATTTCTATCTCGATCGCTTTTTTTATTATACTGTCCCAGGAACTGTCAGTTCATGTAATAACAGATGTCTCGCCGAATGCAGTACATGTTCGTTTTCTAGAGCATGCTCTGCTACCACTAATTTCTCAGTGTACTGAAGCCGAAACATCTGTCGTGTCCTACACAGCACTGTTCAGTAGTACATACACTGTGTCTGCCATAGGACTGCCCACACCCACACGGTATTTTATATACTCTTGGTGTTTTGAAGCGTACATCGTCCTTCACAGGCCTCGTAAGTTGTAGAATTTTTACTAGAGCCTTGAAGACCGAATCGATTTTATGTCTCTTTAGGAGCTGGCTAATCTTTCCTGTTGCGGGGAGGAAATGTGGGTCAGCATCAAACGCTTAGGAAAGATGCATGCTAAGAAGCCAATTTATTAAGCCCTCTAACCTTCCTACTACGCTGCCGTCAAGAGAAGAGGATTCCACGTTTTCCCTTCGTGAGCCACCATATCAACACTGCTACGGCCAATAGAATATTTCGTTGTGCCACCTTCGCCCTCCTGCCAGAGAGGATACATCACATCAGAAAGCAGTTGGATACAGATAGCCGCGAGCTGATACTCAACCACGATATTATTGCACCTGGGAGTGACGGCGTATTTCTCGGCTTCTTGTCAGTTTAGATCGTGATGCCGTATTTGACGAGGACATGCTTAACAACTTGATATACTCACAACTGACGTAAAAACAATGACGGCGCGATGCGTTTTCCTTCGTCACTACTGTAGTTTACTGTAATGTCACCCCATGTTTCCAATAATCGCCCCGGGAAGCCAAGTGCAATAGTATCGTGGTTGGGCAATAGTGGCTGACCATCTGTGGCTGACGCTCTCAGATTTGGATTGTGACTGCACTGATGGAGCCATAGTAACACAACAAATGTCATAGCAGACGGCAGAAAGGGAAATTCAAACGGCTTTCACAACAGAGGCAGGGGGCAGAACGGAAAATAACAGAATGCGCCGTTGTCATCCAGAATAATGAGAAAGATGTCGGAATTTCTCGAGAGGTCTTCCCTGGAAGAGGACGTCATTATAAACCTCCTCCCTCTGACACCTTCACCACCTGGCCTTCCAAAGGTTCATAGGAAGAGCACACCTCTACATCCCATCGTCAGCACCGTTGGATCGCCAGCTTATGGAGTCGGAGAACATCTGGCCAGCCTCCTTACTCCGCACGTTGGAGTCTGCGTACACCATATCAAGAGTACGGCCGAGTTAGTCAGTCGGATTAAATACCTGCATCTTGGAGATGTTACGTTCAGCGATGTGGTGTCATTATTCATGCGAGTTCCCACCGAAGAAATATTCTGTAGCTATGCTCTCCCACTGCTGTGGATTTATTTAAGCACACTCAGACGTCATCGTATTTTTTGTATGATGCAGACTATTTTAACCAGACGAACGGCGTCCTGACAGGGAGCCCATTATCTCCGTTTATAGTGAACCTGATTATGAAGTACTTTGAGGACATCGCCATGGACATGGCTTCTGCAAAGCCTAGTTGCTTCTATCGTTACGTCGACGACACGCTCGTTGCCTGGTATCATGGACGTGAAAAGCTGGGAGAGTTCTTGGACCACATCAACAATATCCATTACATCAATTTCACAATTGAGGCAGAGACAGATGATGCGTTGCCGTTCCCTAACATCCTTGTTTGTTTACTGAAAACCCACCCACATGGATCTATATCTGAACGCTAACAGCTATCACCATCCGTCCCAGAAACGTTCTGTTCTGAGGACCTTGCTGCATCGAGTGGAAGCATTCTCAGACATTGAAAACCTGCCGAAGGAACTGAGCCACTTACGGAAAGTATTCAAGGAAAACCGCTACAACAACTACCAGATTTCGCAAGCCATCCTTCCGAAAACACGTCAGCAGAAGGAGCCAGAGGAAGACTCGAAGGTGCTTGTTGCCGTTCTCTGGTTCAATGACAGCTCCTACAGAAGCATAAAATCGATTCGGTCTTCAGGGCTCCAGCAAAAATTCGACAACTCATCTGGCCTGTGAAAGGCAATGTTGGTCTCTTAACGCCAGGGTTGGGCAGTTTTATGTCGGACAGACTGTGCGTACCACCGAACAGCGCTGTGTAAAAAAACGAGAGATGTTTTCGCCTTCGGTACCCTGAGAAATCAGCAGTAGCAGAGCTATCTCTAGAAAACGAACATCGTATTGCTTTCGTCGAAACATCTGTTATTGCACAGACTAATAGTACCTCGGACAGTGTAATAAAAGAAGCGATCGAGAAAAAAATTTATGGCAACACCCATCAATAAAGACGGCGGGCTGTAGCTAAGCACAGATTGCGACTCGGCCAACGGAATGCTGAAGCGATCACAGCGGGCGCGCAACGCCCAAACATTGCCTTATGTAGTGTTGGAGCGAGCAGCAGTGACGTCACGGAAGTCAGCGCAGCTGTATAAGGACGGCAGCCGCAACCAAACGACAGTCACCATTTGACAACGACCGAGGAGTATTCGACAAAAAAAGTCTCAACAGTCCTTGAAGGTCTACGGTACGGCGCCGACCGGGCGCCGTGTCATCCTCACTCCTTAGGCGTCAGCGGATTCGGATAAGGAGGGCAAAGCTCGTGAATTTTAAACCATTTGATGTGGTTGAAACTTGAGAGAATTTTCAGAATGAGATTTTCACTCTGCAGCGGAGTGTGCGCTGATATGAAACTTCCTGGCAGATTAAAACTGTGTTCCCGACCGAGACTCGAACTCGGGACCTTTGCCTTTCGCGGGCAAGTGCTCTACCAACTGAGCTACCGAAGCACGACTCACGTGCTGTGCGTACCGGACGTGAGTCGTGCTTCGGTAGCTCAGTTGGTAGAGCACTTGCCCGCGAAAGGCAAAGGTCCCGAGTTCGAGTCTCGGTCGGGCACACAGTTTTAAACTGCCAGGAAGTTTCATATCAGCGCACACTCCGCTGCAGAGTGAAAATCTCATTCTGGAAACATCCCCCAGGCTGTGGCTAAGCCATGTCTCCGCAATATCCTTTCTTTCAGGAGTGCTAGTTCTGCAAGGTTCGCAGGAGAGCTTCTGTAAAGTTTGGAAGGTAAGAGACGAGGTACTGGCAGAAGTAAAGCTGTGCGTACCGGACGTGAGTCGTGCTTCGGTAGCTCAGTTGGTAGAGCACTTGCCCGCGAAAGGCAAAGGTCCCGAGTTCGAGTCTCGGTCGGGCACACAGTTTTAATCTGCCAGGAAGTTTGAGAGAATTTTATCAGAACTTATCGCCGCGAAACCACGTAGTGCTACACTATTGTGGAAATTTAGAAAACCAGCATTTGAAGCTCACTGCAGAACGATTCTGCTGCCGCCAACGTAAATTTTGGGTAAGGAACACGAAGATAAGAGAAATTGGGGCTCGCACATATAGTCTTTCCCCCACTCTACTTGCAAGTGGTCATCCAGGCAACCAGGCGATGAGACAAGCGCACATTCAGCCTCCTAATTGGGAGCAGGGAGCAATAGTTTCCACAATTTTCATACACTGTGCATACTTGTATCTATGATTTGCAATGATAGAAATGACGCACAGAAGTAACAAGCTCTCATGAATATGCAGTATAAATACAGTACATTCGTGTTCAAATCTGGCATTCATTTGTAGTACTGAATACGAAATTAAATAAAGCCCATTGTGAGACATTTACTGTCAGGTCGCACAGACTAGTGGGCAAGAGATCTGAAGATTAGAAGTATAGTACCTATGAGTCAAGAAAAGACAGAGAGTAAAAATATCGATTTCAGTATTCAGTAGGAATGGGGGAAAGAAATACAGTAGAAGAAGAATGGGTAGCTTTGAGGGATGAAGTAGTGAAGGCAGCAGAGGATCAAGTAGGTAAAAAGACCAGGGCTCTTAGAAATCCTTGGGTAACAGAAGAAATATTGAATTTAATTGATGAAAGGAGAAAATGTAAAAATGCAGTAAATGAAGCAGGCAAAAAGGAATACAAACGTCTCAAAAATGATCTCGACAGGAAGTGCAAAATGGCTAAGCAGGGATGGCTAGAGGACAAATGTAAGGATGTAGAGGCTTATCTCACTAGGGGTAAGATAGATACTGCCTACAGGAAAATTAAAGAAACCTTTGGAGAAAAGAGAACCACTTGTATGAATATCAAAAGCTCAGATGGAAACCCTTTTCTAAGCAAAGAAGGGAAAGCAGAAAGGTGGAAGGAGTATATAGAGGGTCTATCTAAGTGCAATGTACTTGAGGACAATATTATGGAAATGGAAGAGGATGTAAATGAAGATGAAATGGGAGATATGATACTGCGTGAAGAGTTTGACTGAGCACTGAAAGACCTGAGTCCAAACAAGGCCCCAGGAGTAGACAACATTCCATTGGAACTACTGACGGTCTTGGGACAGCCAGTCCCAACAAAACTCTACCGTCTGGTGAGCAAGATGTATGAGACAAGCGAAATACCTTCAGACTTCAAGAAGAATATAATAATTCCAATCCCAAAGAAAGCAGGAGTTGACAGATGCGAAAATTACCGAACAATCAGTTTAATAAGCCACAGCTGCAAAATACTAACGCGAATACTTTACAGACGAATGGAAAAACTAGTAGAAGCCGACCTCGGGGAAGATCAGTTTGGATTCCGCAGAAATGTTGGAACACGTGAGGCAATACTAGCCTACGACTTATCTTAGAAGAAAGATTAAGAAAAGGCAAACCTACGTTTCTAGCATTTGTAGACTTAGAGAAAGCGTTTGACAATGTTGAGTGGCATACTCTCTTTCAAATTCTGAAGGTGGCAGGGGTAAAATACAGGGAGTGAAAGGCTATTTACAATTTGTACAGAAACCAGATGGCAGTTATAAGAGTCGAGGGGCACGAAAGGGAAGCAGTGGTTGGGAAGGGAGTGAGACAGGATTGTGTAAGTAGGCTGTTTAGATTTTTATATGGGTAATGCCACGTAGCGCTCTCTGTATGAAAATCACTGGCTGTGCTGTGTGCAGTATGTGGCTAGTTTGCATTGTTGTCTGCCATTGTTGTCATGAACTGCTATAGCTGGATGCGAACAGCGCGTAGCGCTGGGCAGTTGGAGGTGAGCCGCCAGCAGTGGTGGATGTGAGGACAGAGATGGCGGAGTTTGAAATTTGTAAAAATTGATGTCATGAGCTGCTGTATATATTATGACTATTGATGACTATTAAGGTAAATACATTGTTTGTTCTCTATTAATATCTTTCATTTGCTAACTATCCCTATCAGTAGTTAGTACCTTCAGTAGTTTGAATCTTTTATTTAGCTGGCAGTAGTGGCGCTCGCTGTATTGCAGTAGTTCGAGCAACCAAGATTTTTGTGAGGTAAGTGATTTGTGAAAGGTATAGTTTAATGTTTGTCAGGGCCATTCTTTTGCAGGGATTTTTGATAGTCAGATTGCGTTGCGCTAAAAACATTGTGTGTCAGGTTAAGCACAGTCTTGTACAATTATTCTAAGTGGACATTTCATATGTCAAAATGTTCTAAGGGGACGTTTCATATGTCGACCCTTAGCCTAGGATACCTCACTGGAATCTTCTGATTTTTTCTTGTAGTTTGTGTATTTAGTGTAGCTTTTGTTTATTGCTAGCGCGTAATTGTAGAGAGAATCTCCTTTGTAGTTGCAGTCTTTCATTGTTGTAATGTAAAACAGTTGTGGCATGCATGTAGATTTGCAACAAGTATTTCGCAGCTGCGCTTGTAATTAACTACATATTATTTTCAGTGCTATGTTAATGTGTTCTCTTATTTTTGCTATTCAAATTGTGCTTTTCTGTGTTATCGTGTGAAATATTGTCACAATAATGGCGTGTGAAAAACGTAACACTCGGCTCCAAAGTAAACTGAGAAACGACAGTGAAGACGGAAGCAATGTGGTAGCGCCACTGTGTAATGAGTTAACTAATGTTCAAAGTAGTAATTTGGTAACTGTGCATAGGGAAATGGAGCGGGCGTCAAACAATGGCGTAGACAGTCAAACAGGTAGTGAACAGGGAAGCATTATCGATCGATCGGTCGGCAACAGCTCGCCTCAGGAATCCGAAATGATAGGACACAATTTTGCAAATACTGTAGATTCAGGTTTTGCGTCCTCACCGTTTTCTCAAATGAGTCAAGACACATTTTCTGCTTGTCAAAATGTGAATGCGGCCGGTGAAAACGCACTGTCAAAAGGCATAGAGAAACAGATTCCAGACACTAATACATTATTATTGCAATTAATGCAACAAATGGAACAAAATCAGAGACAGATGGGACAAAATCTTCAAAAGTTAGACACAATGGAACAAAATCTTAAAAAGTTAGACACAGTGGAACAAAATCTTCAAAAGTTAGACACAGTGGAACAAAATCTTCAAAAGTTAGACACAATGGAACAACACCAGAGACAAACACAGCAAAAGTTAGACACAATGGAACAAAATCTTCGGAAGTTAGACACCACACTTGAACAAACACGTGAAGATTTAACTACTGAATTACATAACATTGAATCGAAATGTCAAAAAGTCTGTAATGACGTAAAAACACAAATTTGTGAGCATTTTCAGCCTATTTTTTCGCGGCATGAAAATGCATTACAGAATCACGAAGCAGCCATAAAAGAGCTGCAAACCATTGTTCATGAAAATCATGAGACCTTGTGGGCTAAAATTGACTCAGTTGCATCTACCGATTCGGTTACGCAACTGGCAAAAACTCAGGAAAACTTAAAGAACACAGTAGATTCGATTTCAACACAAATGGACACTCTGAAACTTGGTTCAGAAAAACACACTGAGGAAATGTGTTCACTATCGGAGAAAGTAGCTGAACTTTCGGATCAGGTCACTAACTTATCTACAAAGGTAGATGATGATCTGAATGACACAAGACCCGTAGCCTTCACTGACACAGAAGAGTATGAACAAATAAGAAAATTCAAACAAAATCAGAATCAAATTAATACGCAATACAAAAGAGAAATGCGGGAAGTACAAGATCAGCTGACACAGGTAATACAAGAATTACGTATTTCAGAGGACACTCGCGCCCCAATAAGGGAAGAGGGACATATAAATACGGAAAAGCCACAAAATAATAACACAGGGCATTTCGGTAATTATGAAAGGAATTGGCAAGGTGCACCGAATTTTGAGATGGAACCGCCGACACGACGTAACAATGAGCGATATGTGACTCGCCGACATGATGACTTTGACTATAAGCTGTTCATTACTACACGTAAATTCAAAACATTCAAGAATTCTGCCAACGACATACATCCACAAGCGTGGC
This sequence comes from Schistocerca cancellata, assembly GCF_023864275.1. NCBI lineage: Eukaryota > Metazoa > Arthropoda > Insecta > Orthoptera > Acrididae > Schistocerca > Schistocerca cancellata. Next base: position 160,241,994 of record NC_064632.1, read on the forward strand.
TCCATCAATTCTCTCATTGTTTTCCTCCCAACTGGTCATTAGAACACAGATTAGAATTTATGTGTGGCTATTTGGAGAATGAACCAGCTGTAAGAATGCGATCGGTCATTCACGATTGTCACAGTGAAGGAGATTTTTATCATGCCTTCCTCTCAGCATATTGGTCTCAAGCTACACAGGACCGTGTAAAACATAACATCATAATGATGAAACATTTCGAACAATCTGAATTTTCCAGTCTTGTGAAATATTTTGAAGACATGTTGCACAAGAATCAGTACCTGTCAAACCCATACAGCCCCTCAGAACTCATCCGCATTTGTTTAATCAAACTGCCTGAACATTTACGACATATTATTTTAGCAGGACGTTGCAAAGACGACATTGAAGCTTTTCAGGGACTGTTACAAGAACTGGAAATTGACACTGACAATCGCGGAACGCGAAAACAGGAGTACAACAATTACAGGTCACATCTGTCACAATTCCGTGACGACAGAAACGATAACTGGACGCGACAAGGCTATTCTCACCACACAAATCGTGACCAAAATCGACACCACCCGTATGACAACCGTTGGCAGAGGAGTAATAATTACAGGGAAAGATCACCTCTCCGCAGTAATGACTATCACAGAGACAATCAGAGAAACAGACAATATGGGAACCAAAATAATTATTATCAAGGGAGACAGAATAACTTTAGACGCAACGGTCCAGCACGCAGTTACGATTCAAGGAGAAATTCTCCACCATGTGACCGACAAGAAAGAAACTATGGAAACTACCGACATGACGACAGACGATATGATCGTAACGACAGACCTGAATTGCATCAGAACTGGCGAGATTTAAACAGAGCAGAGCACTCTCGTCACGATGAATTTGTAGAAGTTAGGTCTCCAAATCCCAATAACGACGCGCGCCAACAAAGAGACAATAGGCGATGACTCACACCACTGGCAGCCACAAGACGTACTTATGAAACTGATGACGCAGCTGCCGTAGCTAGTAATTACGTAAAAATGGAAGACATTAGGGACATCTTACTCCAGGAACACGACGTAACACGTAACACCATTGCATATCCTGTGATTCACATTACTGTAAATGACGTAAAATTTACGGCAGTACTTGACTCTGGCAGTCCCATTTCAGTAATTAGCGAAACAGCTTTTAGCAAATGCAACAAAGCGAACGATTGCCCCACACTTCCGTTACGTAAGATTAAATTACAAGGTGCAATCTTTGGAAAAAGTGTAGATGTACGCCAACAAACCAATTTAGAATTCTTTTGTCAAAGCCACAGCTTCTCTATGAACTTCCTTATTGTTCCATTATTGTCGACGGAAATTATACTGGGAGTAGACTTTTTGAATGAATATAAAGCAATCTTAAGTTTTCACGATGCTGAAATAAGTTTAGAGAAAGAAGGTAAGTCAATAGCTTTGAAATTTGAAGACTGGCTCTCAAACCATGATGAGGAAATTAATCGGCTTTATGTTCTGTTAGACAACAGTTCGGAATTTTCTACGGAAGTAGACACCAACAATCACTCTGCAAGTACTGAAAGGGATGATATCGACGGCATATTTGAAATTAATGAGTTAATTCAGAATAAAATTCAAACAATTGAGAATTGTAATGACACTGATAGGCAGGACCTTTTTGAGATTTTACAAGCACATTCCACAGTTTTTACTCACAAAACAGGAACAATCAAGGGATTTCAATACCAATTTCGTGTTCGTGAGCATACTAAATTTTGTGTTAGACCATACGTAATTCCGGCACATTATAGGGACCGTGTTAGAACAGAAATACAATCTATGCTTGACGAGGGCATTATTGAGCCTGCAGTAAGCTCATACAACAATCCATTACATGTTGTTGAGAAGAAAAATGGATCGATCAGGCTTGTTTTAGATTCGAGACAAATCAATACTATCATTATTCCTGAAACAGACAGGCCGCAGACGATGGAAGAACTTCTTCAAAATTTTAATGGTGTAAAAGTGTTGTCTTCCATTGATCTCAGATCCAGCTTTTATCAGATCGAACTTCATCCAGAATGCAGAAAATACACAGCTTTCCTTTGTTTCGGCGTTTGTTATCAGTTTCGGAAACTTCCTTTTGGTTTGAACATTTCTTCGGCAGCATTCATTCGTGGGTTAAATTCCATATTACCTGAGTTCTTAAAACGTCACATCACTTTATATGTGGACGATATTCTAATAGCAGAAGCTTCATGGGAACAACATAACCGCATCCTCAACAGTTTGTTACGTATTTTTGCAGAATCTGGAATTACAGTTAACTTGGAAAAGTCAGAATTCGGTAGGTCAAAGGTGAAGTTTTTGGGACATATTATTTCTTCTGAAGGCATTCAGCCGGATCCAGAAAAGTTAGAAGCAATCAGAGCCATTCCAGTTCCATCCACAAAAAGACAAGTCCGCAGTTTTCTAGGTCTCGTAAATTTTTACCGTCGTTTTCTGAATATGCAAATTCTAGTTACACCAAAACTTTGTTCTCTCACTGGAAAAAATACTAGTTGGAACTGGGACGAACAAGCACAGTTGGAATTCAATTCTTTGAAAGAAGCGTTACTTCACGCGCCAATACTAGCTCATCCAGATCTGTCACAAGATTTCTGCCTTAGCACGGATTCTTCTAAAGTCGGTCTTGGTGCCCACTTATTTCAAGAAGCCATAGAAAATGACACTACTGTTCAGAAAACCATTGCTTTTGCTAGCCGAGTGCTAACAAAATCTGAAAAAAATTATTCCGTTACTGAATTAGAAGCTTTAGCTATCGTTTGGGCATTTAACAAATTCCGTTTCTTTCTTTCTGGTAAGCACGTAAAAGTATACAGTGATCATCGTGCATTACCATTTCTTATGTCTTCAAAATTAAATCATGATAGGTTAAAACGTTGGGCATTGTTTCTGCAAGAATTCCGCTTCACAATAGTCTACATTCCCGGCAAGGAGAACATTGTTGCGGACGCGCTGTCACGCGCACCGGCTGGGCTTGAGAAAAGTAACACAGAAGGCAACCTCGAGAAAAATTTCAGTATTCTTTACATTCAGAAAGTCGCCTTTGAAAACTTCATCACCACATCTTTAAAGGACATTGCTCATGAACAAGATAAAGATCCGATTTGGAAAGATATCAAAAGTAAATGGCATGAAAAGACACACACTCAGATTCGGCATTATTACCTGGTTAGAAACAACATACTCTTCAAACGCTGCACTGTTGATGACAAGCTATGGGTACTTTGCATTCCAGACGATTTTGTTAATAAGCTCATTTGGTACATTCATTTCAGCTACGCACATTTTGGCCCACGAAAATGTTATCATATTCTTCGAACGACTTGTTATTTTAACAATATGGAAAAGAGAATTCGAAGAGTCTTGTCTATTTGTAAACTTTGTCAAAAGGCGAAACCATCTACTATCTCACATCGTGCTCCGTTATTTCCTATTATTCCTTCTAAATTAAAAGAATTTGCTGCTGTTGATCTCTTGGGACCCCTTGTCAGAACATCGAATGGATTTTCGTACGTTCTAGTCGCTGTTGAACTTACTTCAAAATTTGTTTCTTTCACTCCGTTACGTAAAGCCACTGGACGGTCTGTATCCAACGCCTTTGTTAAAAATTTCTTACGTGAAGTTGGACACGTTAGTAAAGTCATTTCAGATAACGGACCGCAATTCAGATCTGCTGTTTGGTCACGCATGCTTCGGAATCATAAAATCAAACCTGTTTTTATTTCATTGTATTCACCACATTGTAACCCGTCTGAACGGATTATGAAAGAAATCAATAAGCTTTGCAGACTTTATTGTCACAGAAAGCATCAGCATTGGGACAGATATTTACACTTATTTCAAAATGTGCTGAATGAAATGCCTCATGATTCCACTACTTTACCACCTACTCTTGTACTGAAGAATGTAGAACCTCCGAACAGAATCAGAGAGCTTGTACCTTTCCCGAATACACGTAAACTTCGCCACAAAGACATAATTGATTTGGCTCTTAAAAATATAAAATCTGCAGCAGACAAAAGGAGAAAACTACACGGTAAAGCAAATGCAAAGAAATTATGTATTGGTCAGAAAGTTCTCATTAAAGCTCATTCATTGTCACATAAGAAGAAACACTTGAGTCACAAATTCTTTCTAGTTTACAATGGACCTTACAGAATCCGACGTATACCACATGATAATTGCGTTGAAGTTGAAACTCTGCGTACTAGGAAGAGTAAAGGTTTACACCACATTTCTCATGTAAAACCATTTATTGACAGATAATCTGCTTTTTAACTTAGTCTTTGCAATTTTCACTTCACGCTACTTGTACAATTTGTCACACTGAGAAACTGTTAACATGCAACTATGTTTTAAAGCTAACTAACCATCCAGTCAAGAACCAAGAGAAATTATTTAAACAGAAATTACGAATGCATTGTTATTGCGAACAGACGACACAGTGTAATTGTGTGTGTACATTCTTGCTTGTTAGTTGCACGATTAGAACATTTACCAGCACTGCTAATGAAATTTTCATGCAACATTTTGGTTTGCTTGAGAGTGGATTCAGGATTTGAAGTACTTTCTGTGAGATTCAAGATGACTTAGTATTTGGTTTCTTTGACAGCTACACGATTATATCACGATGTTACTAATGAGTGACAATTTACAATGTTGCTTTTGCGGTGTATCTGTTTTATATCTGCACAGTTTTTTCTGAATTCTTCTATAAAGTGAGACATGTTTTAGTGGTGACTTTTGTGCTATTGCTACAAGGAGACAGCCTTTTCCGTAGGACAACAATACGTTACAGCACAGTACTTTCCTCATCACGGCAATAAGCGTAATAACTAAGTTATCTATACGCAAAGCATTTCACTTTGTTTATCATGAGGTAAGTACATTGACTTCTGCAGAACTTAGCTTTCGGAGGACAATGACTACGACACTTCCCAGAGATTATCTTACAGCAAGACGCACATTTAGCGCTACAAGACGCGTATTTGAGTGATTAATTTTGTACTTAAAACATTTATTTTTAAAGATTTTTGAATTACAAAGAAAGTTTTTCGCAATACATTTCATTCCATTGCTGTAATCTGTAACACCTGAGGGTATAATTACAATAAACCTCAGGGGGGTACACGCCTACTTTGTGTACCATGTGTTTGGCAAGCACAAGGAGCCCTAGCTAATATGGTATTTGCTTATACAACTTTACACATCGGTACCATATTTCTCTAACACATAAATTACACACCTATCTGATCATTTAACAGAGAAACAAACATCCTTTTACTACGTCAGTGACACATGTTTACGCAATTACAGAGTTGGATTACTTCACACTTAAGAAATTGTACTTTGTCTGTACCTTTTGCACTGTTTATATTTTTTTGGTACCATTGTGATACTATGAGAGCTTTGAATGATGTATTTTGGTATGAGATCATAATTTTTAAAGTACGTTTGAGGTAGATGACACTACTGAAATGAGCAGAGAATTTTCTTTAGGTTTTGAAATCATTGGAGGAAGCTACGACGTTTTTGACATTTGACTGAGGTGTTATGATGTTATTTTTACGACGACGATGTGTATTATGCTGTTGAGGTATGTTTATGTCAATAAAATTCTTGACCTGTGAAATGTTTTTATATGAGACTGTCACTGTAGCGGAAACTACTGTCGTAAATATTTCCGTAAGAAAGTTAAGTGACCACCTGCACATAATGTGACGTGGGCACCCAGGTGTGTCAGACACCTGGAGAACAAGCCTTTTCAGACGCTCAGGTAGAAAAGAAAGCCATTAGGGTGTGCCAGAGGCACAGGTGGAAGAGAAGGACAAAGAGAGGCCTATACCCCTGTTTATGACATTCCTTTGTAGAGGGCATCGCTAATGCGACACGCTCGTTACTTGAAAACATATGATTTTTGTAATGCGTTGTGGGCACACAGCTGTGTCAAACACCTGGAGAATAAGCCATTAGGATGTGCCTTTCATCGCTAATGCGACACCCTCGTTACTTAAAAACATATGATTACTCGCACTTTGTGCTAATTATTGAAATGCTTATGAATTGATGGGAAATATTCGTACATCTGCTCACCTGATTATGGCAAGTGTCTTTCTACGAGAGTTGAGAGCCATTAACTTATGAAATGAAATGTCATATGACTACTGAATGATATTTTTATGCTTTGCTTTTCATAGTTGCTTATTTCATTTAATATCTGGTTTCCAGCTGTGTTGCAGCATTAGTTTCATAAAATAAAATGCATTTGCTAATGTGAACTCTTTCTGTCAACAGATCTATTAAATAATTATTTTATGATCCACATTCTTTAAAAAAGGAGCACTTGGAAAGGAAAGAACAATAAGAAGGAACTAGTAACTGGACACATAGTTTTCTTTTCAAGTACATGGTAATATTTTTTTTACAATAAGTTGTTATGGTGCACCACTTTAATTACATAGACATTAGGATGTGAATAGACATTTCCCTTGTCTGCATTGTTGTTTTTACTGTAATATTTTTTCTGCTTGCGCTATGTCATGTTTAGGTATAAGTTGCTGCTGTTTGCCAGGCATAGTGTTACTGAATTTGACTTTGTGTTACTCTTCTAAGCTAGTTTTTCTTGTTTCCTGCATTGCCTTATATTAGTTGTAATATTGCACTTGCTTTATGCTGCTTGCTTTGCCATTTCTATTTTTTGTCATTGATGTTTGTGTTAATTATTTTTGTTGCTGCATTGCCTCGTCCCTTGGTATATATATCTGAGCTCAGTAGATTTAAGTTAGCTTAAGAGGGGGTAGACTATATAAGAAACTGACTATGGAGAATAGGTAAAGAATGCATTGCGAAGAAAGATTTGGGCCCCAATGAGTATTGTACAATCAGAAATAATTATTTTGAAAGAAATATGAACAGAATACAGGAACGAGGTATAGGTAGGATTTTCTTGGAAATAAATGATGAGGTAAGCAATGTGTGAACGTATAAATACAGAAAGCATGCTTAGATAGGATTTTTTTTGGTGGAAGCAAAGGTTGAAATAAGACGAACAATCTATGGAATGAAGGGAGATCTCCAAGCAAAATACTGCAGTAAAACAAACCCTGTCCTTTCCTCTTTGCTGTTTTTTCCCAATATGTAATTGTGTGTTGTCCTTTCCTTTTGTGTTATCCCACTATGTGTTTGTGTGCCCTTGTGTATTTGTGTTTTCCTGTCTTTATGTGTTTAGCTGATGAGAGCTATGTTGTAGAATTTTTCTAATACTCTGTTATTTTCTTTGTAAAGATGCTTAGACTTTATTTATTCTGTTTTGTTTTAATGCTCATGTGTGAAGTTGACGTTTCAAAAGTTATTCTGATCTTTTATGTATGTACTCATGTCATAATTCCTGTAACACTGATGTATATGTTTATTTCTATTCTTTTGTAAAGCTTGTACTACAAATATTATCTGTATTGTTATGTTTTTAATGATGTATTTTGTATCTTTGTAATTGTATTCTTATGTTATATAATTGTAATTGACGCCAGTTAATCAAATTGCGTAACTTGTACGCATTCATTTCACTGCACACTTTTCTGTTGGTCATACTATATGGACACTATGTGAGAAGTAGGGACTGTTAGTGTTTGCACGTGTGTTACTAATTCAGCAAGGGACTGGATAACAGCATTGCTGGTTCTAAGGACAATTCCCAAAAACTTTGTGAATGCACAAGTGGTGGTTATGGACTTGCTCTATTATCCGCAAGACTCTTCAATGGTGATTGTGCACCTGCACAGTCGCAACAGATGGCTGCTGGCCATCTCTACAAGGACTACAGTGGGTCTACACCTCTGGTGGCCCACAAATACCACAATCTCTACCAGGACTACAGTGGGTCTGCTCTGTGATGACCTACCTACCAATCTTCTTCAAAACGTCGAATGACTCTGCTGTGGGTTTGCTCTGTTGTGGCCCATTACCTATCAGCATGTCAAGAGTCAGCACTGTCTTTCCGTTGGAAGGACAACACTACTTCTCCAAGACTGCATGGAAATCCACTACTTCTGTGTGCAATTTCTTTTACTAATGAGAAACTGTAATTACTATTATGATGAATGATCAGGACTATCTTTATGGACTGTGAGAAAATTTTAGCTTTTGACCAACATTGTATAAATAAGTGTGTGCATTTGATATCTTTGTAATTATGAAAAAATTTTTCAAATCTGTATTGGCCACTGGCCAAAAAAATTTTGTAAAATTTTTTGTGGGGAGCATGGGGGCTATGTAAGTAGGCTGTTTAGATTTTTATATGGGTAATGCCACGTAGCGCTCTCTGTATGAAAATCACTGGCTGTGCTGTGTGCAGTATGTGGCTAGTTTGCATTGTTGTCTGCCATTGTTGTCATGAACTGCTATAGCTGGATGCGAACAGCGCATAGCGCTGGGCAGTTGGAGGTGAGCCGCCAGCAGTGGTGGATGTGGGGACAGAGATGGCGGAGTTTGAAATTTGTAAAAATTGATGTCATGAGCTGCTGTATATATTATGACTATTGATGACTATTAAGGTAAATACATTGTTTGTTCTCTATTAATATCTTTCATTTGCTAACTATCTCTATCAGTAGTTAGTACCTTCAGTAGTTTGAATCTTTTATTTAGCTGGCAGTAGTGGCGCTCGCTGTATTGCAGTAGTTCGAGCAACCAAGATTTTTGTGAGGTAAGTGATTTGTGAAAGGTATAGTTTAATGTTTGTCAGGGCCATTCTTTTGCAGGGATTTTTGATAGTCAGATTGCGTTGCGCTAAAAACATAGTGTGTCAGGTTAAGCACAGTCTTGTACAATTATTCTAAGTGGACATTTCATATGTCAAAATGTTCTAAGGGGACGTTTCAATTGTAGCCTATCCCCAATGTTACTTAATCTTTATATTGAGCAAGCAGTGAAAGAAACAAAAGAAAAATTCGGTGTAGGTATTAAAATCCATGGAGAAGTAATAAAAACTTTGAGGTTCGCCGATGACATTGTAATTCTGTCAGAGACAGCAAAGGACTTGGAAGAGCAGTTGAAGAGAATGGATAGTCTCTTGAAAGGAGGATATAAGATGAACATCAACAAAAGCAAAACGAGGATAATGGAATGTAGTCGAATTAAGTCGGGTGATGCTGAGGGAATTAGATTAGGAAATGAGACACTTAAAGTAGTAAAGGAGTTTTGCTATTTGGGGAGCAAAATAACTGACGATGGTCGAAGTAGAGAGGATATAAAATGTAGACTGGCAATGGCAAGGAAAGCGTTTTTGAAGAAGAGAAATTTGTTAACATCGAGTATAGATTTAAGTGTCAGGAAGTCATTTCTGAAAGTATTTGTATGGAGTGTAGCCATGTATGGAAGTGAAAAATGGACGATAACTAGTTTGGACAAGAAGAGAATAGAAGCTTTCGGAATGTGGTGCTACAGAAGAATGCTGAAGATTAGATGGGTAGCTCACATAACTAATGAGGAGGTATTGAGTAGGATTGGGGAGAAGAGAAGTTTGTGGCACAACTTGACTAGAAGAAGGGATCGGTTGGTAGGACATGTCCTGAGGCATCAAGGGATCACCAAATTAGTATTGGAGGGCAGCGTGGAGGGTAAACATCGTAGAGGGAGACCAAGAGATGAATACACTAAGCAGATTCAAAAGGATGTAGGTTGCAGTAGGTACTGGGAGATGAAGAAGCTTGCACAGGACAGAGAAGCATGGAGAGCTGCATCAAACCAGTCTCAGGACTGACGACCACAACAACAACATATATTAAGTAGCTATTAATCGATAATGTAACTGTCGAAGATAAAAGTCGATATTCTTCTGAACAAATGCCAGTATTTTGATATATCGATATTCTTAACTTGTCCCTACTTGCCGAGTTCTGCTCGTCAGGATGAATGGCAGCTGCCCGCAGTCGACGCCGGCCCTGTTTACTGGCTGATGGGGGACGCAGGGCGCTAGAACCTGGCCGCCTTGTACGAGGGCCAAAACATTCAATTGTGGACCCAAATGAGCGGCGAGTCCGGCCCACGTTGTCGGTCGTTATTTACGCCGACGACGGCTGTAAAAGCGGCGGACGTCGGCCGAGAAGGGACACGCCCGACGTAGCCGGCCGCCACCCAGACCTGTTCCCCGGGCTGGAGGGGGTTCCCCTCGCCAGCGCGCATGCGCTGTACATCACGGGCCCCACTCCCACACGTGTGGCCGTAACTCACCGGCAACAACACGGCGCTCTACGACAACCCCCGCCACCCTTCCCCCAACTGCTCCGGAATAATTCCGCGATTTACACCCAGGGTGGGGCACCCATTCTGTCTCTTGGGCCGTAACTTATCCATGGACAGTGGAGTCGTGTTTATTAGGCCCCGGGTACACACAACTAAATAATTTTGGGCCGGAGAATTTACAATGGCAACATATGTTATGCTGCGGCAGAGAGGGCCAATTCATTGCTTTTTGTCTCCCTGCACACATAAATTTGAGAACAATCTCAACCAGTTCGTCCTTTTCTAGCTCATACACTGACGAGCCAGATCATTATGACCACCTACTTGAAAGCGTTGTGTTCCACTTCTGGAATGCAGTTCACCAATGTTTCATGTGCCATGGATTCCACAAGAACTTGATATGTTTCCAGAGGCTTCTGGCACCAGACGCCTACGCACACTTCCCGCAACTTACAGGCTGCTGGTTTGTGGGTGTTGAGTCGGTGTCCGACAACGTCCCAGTTACGTTTCGTCAGATTCAGGTAAGCCGAATTTGATGTTTTGATGTGAGCTCACTATTATGCTCCTCAAACCATTGCAGCACGATTCCGGCCTTGTGACGCGGACAGCTGAAAGATGTCGTCACTGTTGAGGAAGACATCAAGCATAAGGGATTACGGGTGATCTTTACGAATGTTCACGTTGTCGTCAGCTCCCATGGTGCCTTCAATTACTGCCGCAGGTCCGATGAAAACCCATATGAATGGTTCAAAATGGTTCAAATGGCTCTGAGCACTATGGGACTCAACTGCTGTGGTCATAAGTCCCCTAGAACTTAGAACTACTTAAACCTAACTAACCTAAGGACAGCACACAACACCCAGCCATCACGAGGCAGAGAAAATCCCTGACCCCGCCGGGAATCGAACCCGGGAACCCGGGCGTGGGAAGCGAGAACGCTACCGCACGACCACGAGATGCGGGCCCAGATGAATGTCCCCCATAATATACTATCACCAGGCTGCCTGCATCCGCGGGATGTTGCATGTTATGAGCAGCAATTCGCCTGGATGCCAATGCATCCGGATACGACCATCAACCTGGTTTGACGATAAACAGGAATCATCCTACCAGGCGCCACGATTCCATTGACCCGCAGGCTAATTTCGGTGATCCCGTGCCCACTGCAATCGTAATTGACGATGTTGTTGGATCAACATGGAATCACGTATGGATCCCGTGCTGTGGAACACCACGTTCAACATTGGCCGCTTCATAATGTGCTCAAGCACTGTACTCTGACATCACATCTGCCACAAAGCACCGCCTGTCCTGCTTCACAGAGCAGCCAAGCCTTCGATCCCTGTGTTGTGTGATGAGGTATGGACGTCCAGCTTCTTGTCGCCTACACGTGGTTTCAGCATTCTTCAAAAACTTTCCATAGTTGCTCACAACAGGAGAACAGCTGACCGGCTTCGCAATTTCCGAGATGCTCGCTTCCAGGCACTGCGCCACAACAATCTGGCTTCTGTCAAGAGTTGCTTAAGTCGGCAGATTTCCGTATTTGCGCCACTTACCGTTGCTAGAGCGATTCCCCATTCGTGTCTGATCCGCTCATACACCCGTCTTACAGCGTCACATGCCCTCAGCGCCAACAGGCAGCATACAACCCCGCGATGAGCGGTGTTCACAATGTTTTGGCTCATCACTACATCGCTTGATGAAAAGCACCTCGGATGGCAATGTAACTTTGTACATGTCCAGACCATCAGTGGGTACGTACGAAGGAAGTTTGAAAAGTCCGTGTAAAGTCCGAGAGATGGCACCACCGGCGCGTATCGAGGTCATGTTTAGTTAGTAGCATCTTTGGAAAGAACGCACACCAAGTTTCAGCCATATTGGTCTATTTCTTTGTGTTTGGCATTCGTGTGAATCAAGGAAGTCGAGCGATTGTCAAAAAATGGACGAGAAAGAATTTCGTGTGGTGATTAAACATTATTTCATGAAAGGTAAAACGCCTCAGGAGACTAAAGAGAAGCTTGATAAACATTACGGTGACTGCACCTTCGATTAGAACAGTTTATAAGTGGTTTCAAAAATTTCGGAGTGGCCATAAGAGCACAAGTGATGCTGAACGTTCTGGACGCCCTGTGGAGGTTACGACTCCAGAAATCATTGATAAAATCCATGATATGGTGATGGATGACAGAAGAGTTAAGGTGCGTGAGATTGCTAGTGCTGTGGGCATCTCGAATGAACGGGTACATGTTTTGCATAAACGTTTGGACATGAGAAAGCTATCCGCAAGGTGGGTTCCGCGATTGCTTACGCTTGACCAAAAACGGAATCGTGTGAAGTGTTGCAAGGATGGTTTATAGCTGTTCTGGAAGAATCTGCAGGACTTTAAGCGTGGTTTCGTCACTGTGGATGAAACATGGATACATTACTATACTCCTGAGACCATACAACAATCTAAACAATGGGTTACCAAGGGAGAATCTGCGTCAAAAAAGGCGAAGACCATTCCTTCGGCCGGAAAGGTTATGGCGACTGTCCTTTGGGATTCGCAAGATATAATCCTCATTGGCTATCTGGAAAAGGGTACAACTATTACAAGTGAATATTATTCATCGTTATTGGACCGTTTTGAAACCGAGCTGCAAGAAAGACGCCGGAGACTGGGCCACAAAAAAGTCTTCCATCACGACAATGCACCAGTACACACCTCAGCAGTTGTGGTCGCAAAATTAATGGAAATTGGATTCCAACTCGATTCACACACCCCTTTTCTGGAAACGTGGCTCCCTCAGACTACTATTTGTTCCCCAATTTGAAGAAATAGCTTGCGGGACAAATATTTTACTCAAACGAAGAGGTGATTGCAGCAACTAATAGCAATTTTACAGACTTGTATAATTCCTATTATTCGGAAGGGATCAACAAATTAGAACAAAAAATGGCTCTGAGCACTATGGGACTTTACTTCTGAGGTCATCAGTCCCATAGAACTTAGAACTACTTAAACCTAACTAACCTAATGACATCACACACATCCATGCCCGAGGCAGGATTCGAACCTGCGACTGTAGCGATCTCGCGGTACCAGACTGTAGCGCCTAGAACCGCTCGGTCACATCAAATTAGGACAGCGTTGGACGAAGTGTATAAGTATAAAAGGAGACGATGTCGAAAAATAAAAAAGGTTTACCCCAAACACGTAAGTAGTTTTCGTATTTGCACGGACTTTCCAAACGCCCCTCGTAGATGGTGAGTGTTTCAGTTCTTAGTGTCTGGTAAACGGCCATCAGAGTGCAGTACTGCTGTTCGTGTTTAGTACTGATAGGATGTGTGGGTGTAAGGGCTGTGAACAGCGTCAGACGTTGAGTGATCACCGTTACCGACACAGAGATGCTGCATACTCGTGTGAACCAGAGTAATCAGCATCTGACAGAGTGCGAAAGGGGTTTCGTTGTGTGTTTGCATTTGGCCAGCTGATTGCATCGTACAGTATCCCAATCTGTGGGGCATTCAGACGTGACAGTGGCCCTACCTTGGACTGTATGCAAATCTGAGCGCTGTGATGTAATGGGCGAGTTGCGGCGCCCTGGAAATATTCTCTGTTCGGAGTTGGGCGGCCGCACAGGACGCTTGTCAAAGGCGCGACTCGTTAGTCACCGCGTGATGCCGCACAATAGCTGGACCAAATGGTGCCGAATGTTAGCCGGGGTCCAGGTGGGATTTTGTTGCTGACGCTGCGTCGATGAAAAGATACTTGTATGCCGGTAGTGCCAAAGATGGCGAACTTTGTGAAACCTTAATGGCAGCCATTTCACAGTTCGTATAGAAATTAATAGTAGCCAGATGAATCATAATACCTCAAAAAGAAACATGTACCTCACCATTATTTGCAGAAAGATTCTCATGGCGTAATCAGATTTTCAGTATCTTTATTAGTTTAAAGTTTAGAATCCGACTGTAAATTATACAATTAGCACCCAGCAACAAATTTCCAAAATCTAAACGTTTCATCCGATTTTGTTGATCAACGTTTCTTTAGAAAGCTATTAGTGTAAACCTAAATTGGTATAAATTACAGGCGTGTAACTTGAATAGTACACGAGTTATTGGAGGTCAAAGTGGCTGATTACTATCGATCGCGTCAGGCCATAAGCACTCCACAGTTACACGAAAAAACGGTAGCAGCATGCTTATAAATATATTTATTCATCTATGTCTTTGTTTATATGCGATATATGCTATTCACGAAGAAATTGGTCAATTATTTACTGTGTTTTAGAAAGCACAGAGATGTTAGGCTACTGGCCAGCTTTTGCTTGCTGTTCCTTTGATATATGTCTATTTAATTTGTTTATGTATTTAATAATGTGTGTTAGAGTATGCTTATGGTCCAGCCGTAGGAATATTTACTTAATTTCCAGTTATTTAAATGTAACTCCAGTATTTCGTATGTGTTTAAATATGTTTGTGAGTGTACGTTGGGTTGGAGACGTGGAGGGAGCGCTCTAGCCAATCACAGCGCCCATTAATGGTGAGACTATGAAATTGGGGGAGGAGGATCGTTTCCGTAGAGGAGAGGGGAGTTCGGGAGAGTGCGGCGAGAGGGACAGTCGGACAGCACACAGAAAGGCCGGGACAGTACGGCGCGAGGGACGCACTGTCGCGAGAGAGACTTGGAGTGTGGACCGGTTTGCGCGTGGTCGTGAGAAATAGAAATACTTCGGAGTGCGGACTTGTGAACTTGTGAGATTTCCAAGGTTTCTGCAGTGAAAACGTAGTATGCATTTAGAAGTGAATATCTCGCGATCTATGTTGTCAAATGGTTCAAATGGCTCTGAGCACTATGCGACTTAACTTCTGAGGTCATCTGTCACCTAGAACTTAGAACTAATTAAACCTAACTAACCTAAGGACACCACACACATCCATGCCCGAGGCAGGATTAGAACCTGCGACCGTAGCGGTCGCTCGGTTCCAGACTGTAGCGTCTAGAACCGCACGGCCACTCCGGCCGGCGATCTATGTTGTCGTCAAGAACTTTAATAAATCTTTATCCTGCAACTGTTTTGGCTGTCATTATTTATCGTGAAGAATTTCAACAGTTGCTGTTTCATCCATGTTTAAAATCTTGAATCTGTGAAGAGCTTTTGGATCGCGCAAATGAGAACGAGATATTCCTTAAGAGAATCACAACTGGTGATGGGAGTGGTTCTGTGGTGTCACCGCCAGACACCACACTTGCTAGGTGGTAGCTTTAAATCGGCCGCGGTCCATTAGTACATGTCGGACACGCGTGTCGCCACTGTCAGTAATTGCAGACCGAGCGCCACCACACGGCAGGTCTAGAGAGACGTACTAGCACTCGCCCCAGTTGTACGACGACTTTGCTAGCGACTACACTGACGAAGCCTTTCTCTCATTAGCCGAGAGACAGTTAGAATAGCCTTCAGCTAAGTCCATGGCTACGACCCAGCAAGGCGCCATTAACCATTTATAGAGAGAGACTCACTTGTATCATCAAGAATGCTGTATACAAATGATGGATTAAAGTTAAGTATTCCAGTAGCTACGTACTTTTCTTTATAGCATTCATTACGTATCCTGTTCCAGACGTCACGCCAGTCTGCGTTAGATTATAGCGTGGATTTCGGCCTCCTCTAACTACAAAGTGTTGGCACATCTGCCAACACATCAGGTTCTATGGTTACGATGCTGAGACGAAGGTTCAATCTTCACAATGGGTCGGGAAAGGTTCTCCAGGACCAAAAAATGCTCGTCAGGTCAGGTCAAATGTCAAAGCTATGCTGATAGCCGCAGGGACAAACTGTTAATGGATGGTACTACCGGGACGTGCTGACACCTGCGAGAAAATGTGAGAAGCAAACGGCCTGAAATGTGGCGAGACAATTCATGGCTCTTGCATCATGATAACGTACCGCACATTCATCCCTGTTGGTTCGTAACTACTGCACGAAAAAGGAAATCACTGTTCTGCCTCACTCTCCACGCTCTCCAGATCTGGCCCCTGCGGACTTTTCTATTTCCAAAGTTGAGAACCTCGTCGAAAGGACGAAGATTTGCAATGATAGACGAGATAAAGGAAGGCCGCTGGCGGCGCTTAGTGCAGTTCAGCAAGAGGTGTATCAAGACTGCTTCCGGAAGTTGAAACGGCGTTGGGAGCGTTGTATCAATTGTAGAGGAGAGTATTTCGGAGACCATGCACAGTAAGTACAAGATATGTGTAGAAAAAATTTGTGAACAAAGTTGCGGAATTTTCTGAACAGGTCTCGTACTGTGCAACCAAGCACATTGCAGCATCTTCACATCTGCTCCCGCCAACCGAATACAAGTAATGGACTCTCTGCAACATTCTCTGTCACATTGATTTCCTCCTCCTCTTCTGGGAGCTTCACTTTTATTGTCAGGCGGGGTACTTTTACAGAAACAGAGGGACACGGACGAGAAACGAGTATAACGTTAGCTCTTTAAAGGTGGAGGGTCAGTAAAGGAAAGGCTAAGATATTACAGCCGGTACACATGGTTAGCATGCAGAACATTAAACTAGAAACCGACGAGTCAGTGAGAGGTGGCATGAGCCCCCTCTCATATTTCTATCTTACGATTTTCCTCTCTAATTTCATGCAGTGAAAGGTCGCTATTCCTTCACACGCGGACTTCCCACGCAGCGTCTCTCGTCACCCGGGTGGTCCGGTGACAGGCGGGCTCTGCTGATCTGGAAAGGGTTAAGCCTACGGGTGTGAGGAAATCGAGTGAATGCTTTGCAGACGCCGACATTGTCAAAAGACACGCCCGGAGGGGTCTGAAGTAGCGGCTGGGCTAGAGGTTCCGTTACTTCGCGGAAACTTAGCGAAAACACTTTCTGGCGGGCTACCAGCGAGGCGTGGGAATGACTTGTGTACCCAGGCAGTTGTGGCGGGAAAATTCCCGCGCTTTCTGCAAAATAGTAACTGTGATTGGCTTGCTCAGGGCATAGCTCCGTGACGTAGTAAAATCAGCGCAGAAATTGGCGCCAAGAATCTCCATTGGTGGAATGGTAGTGCTCCGGCAATAGAGTGGAATTTTCCGCCGGTTTTCGACTTGCTGATTGGAACGTTTAACCACGGCCACTGTCGTGGGGGTGGGAATGTTGTGTGTTCGGCCTGTACGGGTGCTCTAGGTAGTCGGCTCTCGCCTTTCGGTCGAGGACGTCGAAGCAACCAGCCATCGCCTCCGGTACGCCAGATCGTGTTCTGGCAGTTAAGAAGACAGTTTGGTAATGTATGTCCGCAGCACCGGCAGATAGGGATTTTCCTAGGTGATAATCAGAGCTCAGCAGAGCGCGCCTGTTCGTCTTTTTCTAACTTTGTTCTGTCTTGAGTAGCAGCAATTAATGTTGGGTTAGCTGTGTGTCTCTCTTAAGATTTGAGTGGCAAGGAATTGGCTCTACATACCACTTCGTCTTAAACCTCACAATCTAGTTTAGGGACAACTTCACCTTCATAGCGTTTGTTTGAGTATCAAATTTGAGCCAATTTGATGTATTATAAATGTTTCATGTGTTTTTGTTTATTATTATGTGTTTAGTCTTAATAAATCATATTGTTATTTTGGACAGAACTTTCATTCTGTTAATCGGTAGAGCAACCCATCATTTCTCACTACGTTAATGAAACCTTCCTTTATTTAACTTATTTATCAAATTAAATTATTGCAGGTGCCAAACTCTTTTCTACTCCACTTGCAGGGTTGATTACAGTCAGTTCGCGTATATTTTTTAATCCATGTGCAACAGCAAAAGTCGGAGTTAGAATAGGGGGGGCTTAGAGCATCATTTACATATGGAGATTCTAGAAGAATTTAGTGTTAAATACACTGCTGTCCCCGGCACCTCGCAAGCATGCAGAACATTAAACTAGAAACCGATGAGTCAGGCGCTCTGCAACACGCTAAAGCCTCAAACATTAAAGTTTAAGCTGGGGTCACGGAACATACAACATTTTAAACCGTATGGTATTCTCGAAATGCCGTCAGATAAAAACAGAGGACAGATTTCCACTTCAACTTGCTGCTTCCTTCTTATCACACCATTAAAATGTTGATGTACTGAAATACAGTCACCACAAACAGGTCGGTGTTCTCGCCCTAGTGGGAAGCGAAGGGTCACGGAACGTTTTCCTATAAGGAGATAGGTCAAGATCATATTTTCCTTGCTCAGTGACTTCAAGCAGGAACGCCACGGCCGAACAGCCTCATCAAGATAGCTCATTTGACAAAATCCAGGCATGTTGCCTCATCACTATAGTTTCAAAATTTTCAAAGTTATCCAGCTGTCACAAATAAAAGAATTTTAGTTTTACCACATTTCTATAAGAAAATGATTACCAGCTATCTAAATCACTCTTTTAGCAGCATATAAGTGTGTAGGGGCATAGTGAAAATCAGCTAACTGCCTTTGAATGAAAGCTTGATAAATGAGTGACAACTGAGAACGCAGTGCCACCTGTTGAATGTAGTTCAACAACACATAAAACAGATTTTAGGAAAATGGAATATATTTTCTGGAAAGAGTCGTATATAAGTCTTAGGTCAATTATACGAAAGTAAAGATTTCTTCAACGTGAAATATCCACCGAGTTAATAGTGTACAGTCAGAGGTGGCTAATTGTAACAATACGCTTGTCCAAGACACTCCACATTTTTACCAGTAGTATGCGAAAAGACAGGATAGGTACGATGAGGGGCGATGGGCTTCACACGGATCGTTCAAAAAGCAGGGTACTGTGCTAGAAAAGGTTTACCTAGTAAATCAGAGACGTACGCAACTTTAATGAAGCAATGGCACACCTTGATTTTCCACATATACACCATGGTTGTCTGCGCATGTGTTTCATCGGTAAATGAAGCAATCTAAGCCAGTGTAAAACAAAAACAGGATCTATATCTAGGAGTCACTTACTTAACAAATGCCTCTTGAACGTTGTAACTCTATAGACATGGAGACATGGTACCGACAGATTCGTCAAGGGTTCCTAGTCCAAGTCTACTATTTCGAGTGCATATAGATCTGGCCATTTGATGTCTTCATACGATTATAGTCACTAATACTGGTCGGCACTTCATAATACCTATATGCAAGAAAAATTATACAGTGTCAGTTAAATGAGATCTTACCTATTATCGAACATTGACTGGCAACCAAATTTGCAAGTACGAAGTTATCCAGAAAACATAAATTATGAAAGAAACAAAGTACGTATTACATGTATTCAAGTTTTTGACTGTTTACAGCACAGAAACAGCCATTTTGCTTCCAATATTAAACCAAAAGAAGGAAGTTATGAATTGTGTAATTATGTTAAAATGTAAATTAAATTATTTTCTGAAACTTTTTACCACATCAAAAAGCTTGGGAGGCAAACACACTGAAAGACTTTCTAGTTTCCGTATCCCAAATAGACAATATTCCAATCTGAAAGTGGGAACTGCGCCGTAATTTTGGGTTAAGAAATAATTTTAATTCACAAAACTGTTCATACCAAAAGTACTTTTATAATTTGTAATTCCTGATAGTGAAGGCAACAATTACGTAACCTATTCTTCGAGAAGACAAATCTGTAAAATATTCGCAACACATATATTTCGTATTGTACTACATTTAACAACGGTATTAAGTCGTTACAAAAATGTGCAATCAAAAACTAGAGTGGTAACTCCAGCCTGAACATGAAGATTATGAAGGTCTTTGGCTGCTCAAAGCTGTCTGCTTACTTCGTTGTCATGTATGATATGAAGTAGACATGATTTAAACTCACTCCTTCAACTATTACATCATCGTAATTAGATGGGAGAATTTTATGTGCACAGTGAATGTGAAAGTGTACTGAAATAGGAGATTAAACCTTCTGATGGCCAAGATTTTATTTAAAGGAAAAAAATGAATTATAAATCTACTGTCAGAACCTATCCATACAGGCTTGCACGAGAAGAAGCGTCCTGGAAGATTATCGTCAAGACTTGGACCTCATCAAGTTAACTACAATTAATCCAGCTACTCCTTCTTCACTGTGTCCATATTTAGATAGTTAAGTGTAATCTACAAGTTACTCTAATTTTGTCAAGTCCTAAAGTTCCACCACGACAATTGAAAGAAGGGAGCTTATGACGTCGGCACAGGTTATGAAATGGGGACGTGCCAGATGCTTTTCTAACGGTCCTCGGAGGTGGAAGTATTTCGGTGCGAAATCTAGGCTGTAGGGCGGGAGGGGGCGGGGCTTCTGGTAAAGTTCATACGTAAAATCGGAGCAAATCACGCATGGCCGAGGTCGTATGCGGTCGGGCGTTGTCGAGCAACAAAATGCCATCTCTAGAGGGAAATCCCGTCCGGTTTCTCTTCTACACAATAATCAGCAGTATTCGCGGTCTTCTCATGGGTGATAAAATCAGCCCGACGCAGAGTCTTTATGGCCCAAAGGGCTCTGACCAACACTTTCTTCGCGGATAGCATTGTTTTGGTTTGTACGTCCGACGGGGGGCGGGAGGGGGGGAGGGAGTGGGAGGGTAGAGCGGAGGATGTCTCCATGGTATGGATAGTTCCTGAAGACACAAGAAAACCGTACTGTATCACGCGCATCGAGCACGGTTCATCTCTATGAACAACGGAAGTTTAGTTTGAACGGAAGTGAAGCCACTTTTAAAGACCTAAAAATTCTGAAAACAATGAACGCTGCTGAGCCAAAACATTATGACCACCTGCTTAATAGTGTGTTTGTCCCTCTTTGGAACGAAATACATCACTGATTCTGCGTAGCAGGGATCCGACAGTTTGTTGGTAGGTTTGTGAAGGAATGAGGCATAGGTCGTGTAATTCGCCTAAATAACGGGTCGCGAATTTGCGCGCGCGGTGATGGCGCCCAATAGCGACCCAGATGGGTTCCATAGGATTTATATCAGGCGAAAAAAACTGGAAATTTGTGGTAAGATCTTATGGGACCAAACTGCTGAGGTCATCGGTCCCTAAGCTTACACACTACTTAATCTAACTTCAACTAACTTACGCTAAGGACAATACATACACACACTCATGCCCGAGGAATGACTCGAACCTCCGACTGGAGGTGCCGTGCGGACCGTACAAGGCGCCCCAGACCGCGCGGCTAACGCGTACGGCTACATCAGGCAAGTTTGGTCGCCGAGACATCAACGTGAGTATAATGTTCCTCAAACACTGTAGCACGGTCCTGGCTCCGAGACGCTGACAATAACTATTGTACTGCTGAAATATGACATCGCATTTGGGGAAAACATCAAGCAGGAAGGGATGGAGATGGTTCGCAGCTGTCAGCGTGTCTTCCATTGAGGAAGGGATGGAGGTGGTTCGCAGTCGTCAGCGTGTCTTCCATTCATATTACAGGTCCCATGAAAGCGCAGGAGAATGATTCCCATAGCATAATACTCCTCCCGCCGCTCTCCTCGATGACGACGTTTGTGGAGACTACCATCGACCTGTAGCAAAAATGTGATTCACCCGAAGAACTGACACGTTTCCGTTGATCGACAGTCGAATCCCGATGGTCCCGTGGCCACTGCAGTCGTCATTGACAGTATCATTGGGTCAACATGTGAACATGTTTTTATAGAGACCCATGTTCAACAACGTACGATGAACTAGGTGCTCCGAAACACTTGACCGTACATCAGTAGTGTGCTCTTTCTGCATCGATGCCACAGATCACCGCCTGTAGTACTTTGCAGAGCAGACAAGCCTCCGAACCCCACGTTCTGTGAAGAGTCATGGACGCCCAACGATTTAGCGTCTAATGGTAGCTTCGTTTTTCTTCTGCCTCTTTCTAGAGATGCTGACGACAGTAGCACGTGAACAATCGACCAGCTTCGTCGTTTTCGAGATACCCGTTCGCAGGCTCTGTGTAACAATAATCTGCCCTTTGTCAAAGTCGCTTATCTCAATGGTTCAAATGGTTCAAATGGCTCTGAGCACTATGGGACTTAACATCTGAGGTCATCAGTCCCCTAGAACTTAGAACTACTTAAACCTAACTAACCTAAGGACATTACAAACATCCATAACCGAGGCAGTATTCGAACCTGCGACCGTAGCGGTCGCACGCTTCCAGACTGTATTATCTCAATGGATTCCCCATTTGCAGCTTATACAGGGTGTTACAAAAAGGTACGGCCAAACTTTCAGGAAACATTCCTCACACACAAATAAAGAAAAGATGTTATGTGGACATGTGTCCGGAAACGCTTAATTTCCATGTTAGAGCTCATTTTAGTTTCGTCAGTATTTACTGTACTTCCTCGATGGACCGCCAGTTGGCCCAATTGAAGGAAGGTAATGTTGACGTCGGTGCTTGTGTTGACATGCGACTCATTGCTCTACAGTACTAGCATCAAGCACATCAGTACATAGCATCAACAGGTTATTGTTCATCACGAACGTGGTTTTGCAGTCAGTGCAATGTTTACAAATGCAGAGTTGGCAGATGCCCATTTGATGTTTGGATTAGCACGGGGCAATAGCCGTGGCGCGGTACGTTTGTATCGAGACAGATACGCCAGAACGAAGGTGTCCCGACAGGAAGACGTTCGAAGCAATTGATCGGCGTCTTAAGGAGCAAGGAACATTGCAGCCTGTGACTCGCGACTGGGGAAGACCTAGAACGACGAGGACACCTGCAATGGACGAGGCAATTCTTCGTGCAGTTGACGATAAGCCTAATGTCAGCGTCAAACAAGTTGCTGCTGTACAAGGTAACGTTGACCACGTCACTGTATGGAGAGTGCTACGGGAGAACCAGTTGTTTCCGTACCATGTACAGCGTGTGCAGGCACTATCAGCAGCTGATTGGCCTTCACGGGTACACTTCTGCGAATGGTTCATCCAACAATGCGTCAATCCTCATTTCAGTGCAAATGTTCTCTTTACGGATGAGGCTTCATTCCAACGTGATCAAATTGTAAATTTTCACAATCAACATGTGTGGGCTGACGAGAATCCGCACGCAATTGTGCAATCACGTCATCAACACAGATTTTCTGTGAACGTTTGGCCAGGCATTGTTGGTGATGTCTTGATTGGGCCCCATGTTCTTCCACCTACGCTCAATGGAGCACGTTATCATGATTTCATACGGGATACTCTACCTGTGCTGCTAGAACATGTGCCTTTGCAAGTACGAAAGAACATGTGGTTCATGCACGATGGAGCTCCTGCACATTTCAGTCGAAGTGTTCGTACGCTTCTCAACAACAGATTCGGTGACCGATGGATTGATAGAGGCGGACCAATTCCACGTCCTCCACGCTCTCCTGATCTCAACCCTCTTGACTTTCATTTATAGGGGCATTTGAAAGCTCTTGTCTACGCAACCCCGGTACCAAATGTAGAGACTCTTCGTGCTCGTATTGTGGACGGCTGTGATACAATACGCCATTCTCCAGGGCTGCATCAGCGCATCAGGGATTCCATGCGACGGAGGGTGGATGCATGTATCCTCGCTAACGGAGGACATTTTGATCATTTCCTGTAACAAAGTGTTTGAAGTCTCGCTGGTACGTTCTGTTGCTGTGTGTTTCCATTCCATGATTAATGTGATTTGAAGAGAATTAGTAAAATGAGCTCTAACATAGAAATTAAGCGTTTCCGGACACATGTCCACATAACATCTTTTCTTTATTTGTGTGTGAGAAATGTTTCCTGAAAGTTTGGCCGTACCTTTTTGTAACACCCTGTATATTCGCGAGGGTGATCACCCGTCCGTGTGAGCTCCGCTTACATACTTGTGTTCACACGTCACGTGCCCACAACGCCACCAGGCGGCACCCATCAACGCGGTGGGTAGCGGTCATAATGTTTTGGCTTATCAGCGTTTCACTCCCAGCTTTAAGCGCAAGTCATCATTTAACCGTGATTCTCGTAACTCGTTACGTGAGAATGGCCACGTAAGGCAATCTCAATGCAAATACCCTTCATCCATAAACAAGCTGCCACATCAGTTCGTCTGTAGCATAATAGAAGCAGGAACATAGATAGGAGCACAGTGTTTTGTCCGCCGTACAACGGGTTCACAAACATGCGACACGTCCCGCATCCAACGTATAGGTTAGCAGACAACCGTCACTGGACTAGCCGAAGACTGAATAGATTAAGCAGTGGATATCCCTAGTGCAGACTGGTTTTGTAACACTCTTGCGACTCAGAGTTCACGTAATAATGTATAGCTTGAATGTTGGCGTTTTGACGAACGACCTTCATGCTTTATTCTAGTTTGAGAGCTGCTGCTATACTGAGTGACAACATGTCTCCCGGCGGTTCACTGCGCAGTTTACATTAGCCACTATTAGTGCCCCCGGAGTAGACAACATTCCATTGGAACTACTAACGGCCTTGGGAGAGCCAGTCCTGATAAAACTCTACCATCTGGTGAGCAAGATGTACGAGACAAGCGAAATACCCTCAGACTTCAAGAAGAATATAATAATTCCAATCCCAAAGAAAGCAGGTGTTGACAGATGTGAAAATTACCGAACAATCAGTTTAATAAGCCACAGCTGCAAAATACTAACACGAGTTCTTTACAGACGAATGGAAAATCTAGTAGAAGCCGACCTCGGGGAAGATCAGTTTGGATTCCGTAGAAATACTGGAACACGTGAGGCAATACTGACCTTACGACTTATCTTAGAAGAAAGATTAAGGAAAGGCAAACCTACGTTTCTAGCATTTGTAAACTTAGAGAAAGCTTTTGACAATGTTGACTGGAATATTCTCTTTCAAATTCTAAAGGTGGCAGGGGTAAAATACAGGGAGCGAAAGGCTATTTACAATTTGTACAGAAACCAGATGGCAGTTATAAGAGTCGAGGGACATGAAAGGGAAGCAGTGGTTGGGAAGGGAGTGAGACAGGGTTGTAGCCTCTCCCCGATGTTATTCAATCTGTATATTGAGCAAGCTGTAAAGGAAACAAAAGAAAAATTCGGAGTAGGTATTAAAATCCATGGAGAAGAAATAAAAACTTTGAGGTTCGCCGATGACATTGTAATTCTGTCAGAGACAGCAAAGGACTTGGAAGAGCAGTTGAACGGAATGGATGGTGTCTTGAAGGGAGGATATAAGATGAACATCATCAAAAGCAAAACGAGGATAATGGAATGTAGTCGAATTAAGTCGGGTGATGTTGAGGGTATTAGATTAGGAAATGACACACTTAAAGTAGTAAAGGAGTTTTGCTATTTGGGGAGCAAAATAACTGATGATGGTCGAAGTAGAGAGGATATAAAATGTAGACTGGCAATGGCAAGGAAAGCGTTTCTGAAGAAGAGAAATTTGTTAACATCGAGTATAGATTTAAGTGTCAGGAAGTCGTTTCTGAAAGTATTTGTATGGATTGTAGCCCTGTATGGAAGTGAAACATGGACGGTAAATAGTTTGGACAAGAAGAGAATAGAAGCTTTCGAAATGTGGTGCTACAGAAGAATGCTGAAGATTAGATGGGTAGATCACATAACTAATGAGGAAGTATTGAACAGGATTGGGGAGAAGAGAAGTTTGTGCCACAACTTGACGTAAAAATCGTAGGGGGGGACCAAGAGATGAATACACCAAGCAGATTCAGAAGGATGTAGGTTGCAGTAGGTATTGGGAGATGAAGAAGCTTGCACAGGATAGAGTAGCATGGAGAGCTGCATCAAACCAGTCTCGGGACTGAAGACCTCAACAACAACAACTGCCAATGGAGATGTTCTTGCGCGCTAAGGCTCACATGATTGCGGCAGCCAGCATGAATCAAACCACTTACACTGCAACACGTTGTCATCTGACATAGACTTGCTTCTTAAATTTCTGGTACCAAAATCACGTCTTTTTTTTCCAACACACTCTTGCTCTGTAAACCTGCATTGATTGTGACAGGAGACGTGTACTTTACACGCTAAAACTTGCCATTGTTGCCTTTCGTTCTTCAATCGCCGACCAGTTATCCATCACTGCCTCCATCTTGAAACTGTGTTTCGAACCGTAACGGCACGACTACCTACATCTAGTCACAGCATTTGGTTCACATGACGAATTTATACACCCGTGAGAGCTCTTTATTATGTTATTTACTGCATTCCCAGGTTGATGCCGTGTTTCTTGACTTCCGCCAGGCGTTTGATACAGTTCCCCACAGTCGTTTAATGAACAAAGTAAGAGCATATGGACTATCAGACCAATTGGATTGAAGAGTTCCTAGATAACAGAACGCAGCATGTCATTCTCAATGGAGAGAAGTCTTCCGAAGTAAGAGTGATTTCAGGTGTGCCCCAGGGAAGTGTCGTAGGACCGTAGCTATTCACAATATATATAAATGACCTTGTGGATAACACCGTAAGTTCACTGAGGCTTTTTGCGGATGATGCTGTAGTATATCGAGAGGTTGTAACAATGGAAAATTGTACTGAAATGCAGGAGGATCTGCAACGAATTGACGCATGGTGCAGGGAATGGCAATTGAACCTCAATGTAGACAAGTGTAATGTGCTGCGAATACATATAAAGAAAGATACTTTATCATTTAGCTACCATATAGCAGGTCAGCAACTGGAAGCAGTTAATTCCATAAATTATCTGGGAGTAGGCATTAGGAGTGATTTGAAATAAAATGACCATATAAAATTAATCGTCGGTAAAGCAGATGCCAGACTGAGACTCATTGGAAGAATCCTAAGGAAATGCAGTCCGAAAACAAAGAAAGTAGGTTACAGTACACTTGTTCGCCTACTGCTTGAATACTGCTCACCAGTTTGGGATCCGTACCAGATAGGGTTGATGGAAGAGATAGAGAAGATCCAACGGAGAGCAGCGCGCTTCGTTACAGGATCATTTAGCAATCGCGAAAGCTTTACGGAGATGTTAGATAAACTCCAGTGGAAGACTCTCCAAGAGGGACGCTCAGTAGCTTGGTAAGGGCTTTTGTTGAAGTTTCGAGAACATACCTTCACTGAGGAGTCAAGCAGTACATTGCTCAGACTGGAATAGAAGGGAGAACCGTTAGAGGTACTCAAGATACCCTCCGCTACACACCGTCAGGTGACTTACGGAGTATGGATGTAGATGTAGATCACCATGTAAAACTGATCTGACAATAGCCAATCTTTTGTTGGACGTTAAAAACGTTCCGAATGAATAGTTATGGGAAGTGTTGCTACGCTGATCTGACTTCAAATGAATTTCACACACTTACTAAGTCAAAAATGAAATGATTCTTGTTTGAAAGACAGTTAATGGGCTGTGTTGCATTATCAAGCTGAATGGTTCCAGAGGGCAAACGACATGCAGTGTGAAACGCTTGTATGAGAAACCAATCTGGAGGAGGTTAATCTTTTAGCGGATATCTAATTCTTCCTTACGTAAGTTTTAGAGTTTCTCCATGTCATTTTCGGCATTGACATTAGAAGATTTATCTCATGTTTTCATGCTTTGCTCTCCTAACACTGACGATATGACTACTTAATGAAGGATCAATTTCGTTATCAAGGAATAAAACTGCGTCATTTGCATAAAGATCTTAACTGATTATAGTACTCTCGACCAGGTACAGTCAATCATAAAATGCCTTTGTTTTTCATGTAAATGTTTAAAAAGGTTAGTGAACAGCATTGTTCTTGTATTATTTTTATTACTATTATCATTCTTCTCTCCAGCATGTGTAGCCTATTGAATTAACAAAGGATTAATAAATTTACTTAGCTGCCACCAAAGAATGGACTATTATACAGCTTGTATCCATGTTGTTCTCACAAATTATTTGTTCACAAACTTCAATTATCAGTATTGCACCTAAACTTTTCGACAGCTTGAAACTGTTGCCCGTCCAGTATACGAACCTGCAGCCTTGCCGATATCATGAAAGACTTCTTCTCGCCTGAGTTATCCAAACACGACTGACAACCTCCGTCAATAGTTTCAATTCTCTCAGTATCTCTCTCCCACTTCTCATTCTTCACAGAAGCTCCCTTGAACATCTTGCAGGACCATAATTCCCAGAAGAGCACAACGTCTAGGGTTCAATATCGCCCCGCACTCAATTTCAATCGGTCAGTAAGTTCGAAAAGATCGCAATCTCTACTGCAGATTGATGTATTCTTTCTGGATCTATTTAACCCTTGCGTTTCACCTACAATTAGATCTACAGCTACAGCTACATCTAAACTTACAAATTTCTTCAATATATCCTTAACAATAACTTATTCCCCTGAGTCCTGGGAACAGGGATTAGTTTAGTCACTATCTAAAAAGAATCTTCTGACTATTCACCTATTTGCATTCTTCCGCCACTTTCCAAGACCTTAGAATATGTAGTCCACGACCAGCTAACCTACTTAACTAGAAACAACTTACTAGACGAATACCAATCACCTGACAATCAACATCGCAGCACAGCATCTGGCTTAATTTAGGTAGCAGACGACTTGTAGCTTGCCGTAGATAACAAGAGGCGACTATCATGTGCTTCTTAGACCTCAGCAAAGCCTTTGCTACAGTAGACTTCAACATTCTACATGTCAAGCTTAGCAGCCTAAATTTCTCTCAGTGCAATAGTTTCACTCGCACCTGACCTCTCGCCAGCAAAGTGTCATTTGCGGCACCACAAAGTAACAATGGAGAGAGGTAACTTCACGGGTCCCCCAGGGTTCAGTATTAGGTCCTACACCCTTTTAATTGTATGTCAGTGACTTATCATCAGTTTTGTCCTACTGTGAGTGCCATACGTATGCCACTGACTTCCAGT
This sequence comes from Schistocerca cancellata, assembly GCF_023864275.1. Classification (NCBI taxonomy): domain Eukaryota; kingdom Metazoa; phylum Arthropoda; class Insecta; order Orthoptera; family Acrididae; genus Schistocerca; species Schistocerca cancellata. The sequence goes on from NC_064632.1 coordinate 160,271,080, forward strand.
TGTGTCTAGCTGCAAAACCAATAAACAAGAGAAGACTGTCATGTGCTTCTTAGACTTCAGCAAGGCCTTTGACACAGTAGACTTCAACATTCTAATTGTCTAGCTTAGCAGCCTAAATTTGTCACCAAGTATAGTGCAATGGTTTCGCTCGCACCTGCCCTCTCGCCAGCAAAGTGTCGTTTGCAGCACCACAAAGTAACAATGGAGACAGATAACTTCACGGGTCCCCCGGGCTTCGGTATTAGGTCCTACACTCTTTTCATTGTATGTCAGTGACGTATCATCAGTTTTGTCCTACTGCGAGTGCCATACGTATGCCGCTGATTTCCAGTTGTGTCTAACTGCAAAACTAATAAACTTGAAGAGATACATCGAGATTTTCAGCAGTGACCAGTGCGCACTATCAAAAGGGGCGCAGAAAACCAGGCAGTCACGTTTGATCATTCTAGGTCCATTCGCCTATGATATCTGGAGCCCTTACCACTTTAATCCTAAACGGGACAAATATCAACTTCTCTACCTCAGCAAAGAACGAGTGAGTCGGCTGGAGAGTTAGACTGCTGAGTCATGAGTGAGTGAGGAGCTTTGATGGCAGACGTGCTGAATGGAGAATGAATTTTTATTTGGGATGCTCCCTGGTGTGACTGAGTATAGCAAATGATTTTGAGATGGTTTCATAGAGAGACGGCACATTTGGAAAAGGTAAATATGAACAGAGTTCTTATTTGCTGTAAGCGCTAGACGAGTAATTATTTTAGTGTAAAAATTTAATTTTCTTCAACAATATCTACGTTTTGGCATCCAGAACGAATTATCAGTCATATGTTCAGAATCTTAACTATCGTTTGTCACACCCATTGTCAGTTAAACCTGTTCTATAGAAAAATGAAGAATAAATTTCGTAACTTAAGTACTGTTCGAAGCAGTTTTCATTGTTTACAGTAACACAAGGGAAGATCATAGTTTCATGTTAGTACGCGCCACGTCTCTCTTATTAAAGTAATCTAAGTACAGTGTCAAATAAACTTTTCTTTCTTTTGCAGAATATTTCGCTTAAGTTTATCCCTGCAGTTTGAATCCACATCATAACATTACTGCGTTGTCATGCCTCACACTACAGCATTTCTGGAAAGATAGCAAAATTCTCACTTGAAAAATCAGACTAATCAAAGACCAGGTGAATAGCCGAGCAGAGATTTATTTCACGGTTATGCAGTTCAGCAACTCGTATTCTTCCAGTATGCATATAGTGAAGAGCTGAGTTATCCGTTGCAAGGTAAGAAACGATTGTAAGGCGTAACGAATTCTCTGAGATGAAACTAGGGAGAGTACTCATTTTTACGGTTTCCATATAATTCAGTAGAATCGTTTATCTGACAGGGCGCAATTTTAATATGCAACACTGTATATAAATGTTTGAAGAGGAAACCATTCTGAATATTATTGCTAAGCATTCTTAGTATTTAATATCATTTACATACAGTCAGACCCAGTTTAGATTAATTGTATTACCCACATTCAACGTACTTTACGAGGGGCATTTAATAAGCAATGCAAAACATTTCTTTCTCGGCCACTCTCGGCTGAAAAAATACAGAATTTGTTGTGGGACGTAGTGGAATATTCCCGCTGCAGCCGCTATAGTTTCGTGAAATCACGATAGGTGACAGCACTATACTTAGCCTTCAAAATGGCGTCTGTAACGGATGTGCGTTCCAAGCACGGATCTGTCATTGAGTTTCTTTTGGCAGAACACCAGAGCATCGCAGATATTCCAGAGCTTCGCAGATATTCATAGGCGCTTGCAGAATGTCTACAGAGATCTGGCAGTGAACGAAAGCACGGAGGGTCGTTGGGCGAGGCGTCTGTCATCATAGCAAGAATGTTGTCCAAACGTCCGCCTGCCGGTCGGCCGCCTTACAGCTGTGCCTCCTGCAATGTTGCGATGTGCAGACAGTCTCATTCGAGATGGCCGACGGAACACCATCAGACACCTCGTTGCTCAACTGGACGTCTATGTTGGTAGTGCTGACACACTTGTCCAACATTACTGCATTACTCGCCTTCAGGAGACCATAGAGAACAACAAAGGTCCATCCGTGCGAAATTGTTTGTGCGTTACGAGGCTCATTGTGACAATTTTTTATCGAACATCATCGCAGGTGATTAAACTTGGGTTCATCACTTCGAACGAGAAACAAAACGGCAATCCATGGCTTGGCGCCGTACCACCTATCCTCCGAAGAAACAATTCAAGGCTGCACCCTCAGCCTGTAAAGATCATGGCCTACGCTCTTCTGGGACTCTAAAGCGATATTACGTTTGATGTTCTCCCTCATGGTGCAAAGATCAACTCTGGAGTGTGTTGAGCTACCCTCAAGAAATTGAAGAAACGACTTCAGCGTGTTTGGTGCCGCAAAAACGCAAACCATCTTCTCCTTTTCTATGAAAACGCTAGGATTCACTCCAGTCTGTGCACCTGAAAGGAGCTCACAAAACTTCAGTGGACTGTTCTTCCTCATCCACCCTACAGCCCGGATCTCACACCTTCCGACTTCCTTCTGTTTGGCCCAATGAAGGATACACTCCGCGGGAGGCAGTACGTGGGTGATGGTGATGTTACTAATGCAACAAGATGTTGGGTCCGACATCGAGCAGTAGAGTGATACCATGCGGGTGGGCGAACAGGCCTTCCCAGTAAGGTATCGCAAAGCCACAGCATTGAACGGTGACTTTTTTTGGAAAATAGAGTTTTGTAGCCAAAAGTGTGGGGAAAAAATGGTATATTGGAACCCTGAATAAAACCAACTTGCTTTAAGAAAAAAAAGTGTTGCATTACTTACTGAGCGTCCCATGTACATAGTTAATGTTCGTGTTCGACAGTAGGGTAGCTTAGGCTATTTTAGATCAGAGCACGCGGGCGACACTGTACTTGGAATTTGAAAGTACTTGCCTTCACATTGCTAGCGAGAGGTTTTGACACAGACAGTTTCCAATTACTAAGTTTAAGCGTAAATGTTTCGACAGTAGAAGGCAGACTCAAATTATCCCGCAAAATACTGCTTGCAAAATTTTAGAGACCAGTATTAGGCGAAGAAAACAGAAATCTTTGTCAGCGGTGAACTGATATCAACGAGTAAAGGGATAGTCGTGGAGTTATTCTTCCCGCACAGCATACGCAATTCGAATGGCTAGAAGTTGTAACATGTGTTACGACGCTGAGTGCACTGTGCCACACAGTGTGTGTGCGTAAACGTAGATGTATGGACACGAAAAACTGCATCAGGAACATAAAGCCTGAGGTTACTATTAATATTGTCTGCTGTGTAAGAGGGTACGAGATTTTCCAGCTGTTCTGTAGCCAAAGTTTGGAAAGAAATAACTTCGATGAGCGGAAGTGAAATCTCGTACTTATTTTGAATATAAATGAAGAAGCTTTGTTCGTAGAGTTATGAGCATCTGTGCTATCCAGAATAATCGTTCGGAAATAAAGGTTTAATTATTAAATAAGAATATTTATTAGGGGACAAGTCCTGTTTTTTTGTATTTTATAATCTGATCTCCTTGCCGTTCCAAGGGAGTTGAAGATGTACTTGGAGTCTTGACAGGCTAAACAGTCAAAGGCGGCAGAAAGTCTTCTGAGCCAGTACGCTGTCAAGGAATACCAATGACTAGAAGTTTATATCAGTAATGCGTAATTGTTTATATGTATTGAAGAAAACCCGAAAGGTCTCCTGTAACAAGGTACTTATGTGATGTATTTTAAGGAGCAATAAAAGCCTTGAAAGATCGGAGTAGCATGTCCTGGTTTTTAGTAAAAATTAAGTTATTCTGTAGACAAGAAGGATGTTTAACAAGCAGGAGGTCTGCAGATTACTCCAAGCTGAAGATCAGAACGAGGTATCTTAAAACGAAACGAACCCTCGCACGTGTCATTAGTATACATTATGAACATTTTATGTGCTAACACAGTTCCCTGCGGCATTCCCGAAGGCCCTTCTCTGTGTCCAAGACAGCATGCTGTTTACTCCTGATCAAGAAATCCTCAAGACAGTGACAACTTCCATTTCATATTCGCTATGCTCGTAGCACCAGGCCAACATGCTGTGTACTCCCGATCAAGAAATCCTCAAGCCAGAGACAACTTCCATTTCATATTCCCTATGCTCGTAGCACCAAGACAACATGCTGTGTACTCCCGATCAAGAAATCCTCAAGCCAGTGACAACTTCCATTTGATATTCCCTATGCTCGTAGCACCAAGACAACATGCTGTGTACTCCCAATCAAGAAATCCTCAAGCCAGTGACCCAATTGATATTCCTTATGCTCGTAGCATCAAGACAACATGCTGTGTACTCCCAATCAAGAAATCCTCAAGCCAGTAACAACTTCCATTTGATATTCCCTATGCTCGTAGCACCAAGACAACATGCTGTGTACTCTCGATCAAGAAATCCTCAAGCCAGTGACAACTTCCATTTGATATTCCCTATGCTCGTAGCACCAAGACAACATGCTGTGTACTCCCGATCAAGAAATCCTCAAGCCAGTGACAACTTCCATTTGATATTCCCTATGCTCGTAGCACCAAGACAACATGCTGTGTACTCCCAATCAAGAAATCCTCAAGCCAGTGACAACTTCCATTTGATATTCCCTATGCTCGTAGCACCAAGACAACATGCTGTGTACTCCCAATCAAGAAATCCTCAAGCCAGTGACAACTTCCATTTGATATTCCCTAAGCTCGTAGCACAGAGACAACATGCTGCATACTCCCGACCAAGAAATCCTCAAGCCAGTGACAATTTCCATTTCGTATACCCTATGTTCGCAGTTAGTGGGAACGTAGGGACTGTCAGTTTGCACCAGCCTCCTGTTTGAGTCTGTGGACCCTGGAGCTGGCGCCAGACAGGTGTGAGACGGACGCAGCCTCGCCCCGTGGTGTGGACTTAATTCCTGCGGCCGACACCACCACCTGCCGCTGATCAAACAGCGCCCAGATAAGCGGCCGTGTTTGTCGAGTCGCGGCACGGCACACGCACCGCTTATTATCCTGTGGGTACGAAGCCTCGGGACGGCACTTGTGATGGAGCGCCGGTTTGGAAATTACCTGAGCAGGCGGGGCGCGATCTATCACACCGGCCCTCGACACGGAACCAGGGCACACAAGACAAGGCGTGTTGTCTGTGGCGGAGCGGGCCCTCTCGTATGACAGTCTGGCTGTGAAAGTGAAAACGGGGCACCGACAGCCCAATCATTAAATTGCGCTTTAAATCCGAGCACTTTATATTAGCTCCGACCGTGACTGTTATGAATATCAACTGAAAATAATAGGTTCCTGTAACCAGACTCGTTTATTATATTGCACATTCCACCATCCGTGTCAGTTTAATTACGCCAATTAACGAGATACGTGAGCGTGTTTTACATACGATTTTTGGGTATCCTGCGCTATAGTCTATCTGTGGCCACAGGCTCCTTTCTTTTTAGGGACTTTCAGCAACAGTAGTTTCGTTTTAAAAATTGTTATCCCCAATGTTCAGTGCATACCTACGAGAATAAACTTAAATTTTTTAGAATTTGCTAGCATTGCGCATAACATATTTCGTAGTAAACCGACGTTTCTGATTTACAGTTTATTTAGCACATACAGGGTGATTTCTTGATGTTACAAACTTTCAGCGGTGATAGAGAAGGGTAAATGTATCAAGCTGAGGTAAGGGACGCTGGTCTGGAAACGACATAGTCGAAAATTGTAAGCGAAAATCGTTCTCATGCCTCTGACATGACATTTACCGATAATGTTGATGCTGTGATTGTACGGTAGGCAACTTTCATAGGTGGCAGTATAGACCAAAATAAGAAAGAGCTACGACCGCTTGTTAATCTTCACTAGGCTGTTCTATCAACTAAAAGACTGACCCCAAGATTTAACTGAAAACTTTAGAGAATCTCTGAAGTCGCTAATGCATATGTTCTCAAGTTATATTGTAATTACTGGAGGAGACTTTAATCACACAAAAGTCGATTGGGACAATCATGAGACATCCTATGAAATAAAGATAAATTCGTTCTGTAAAAATTAGTTTGAACAAATAGCTCGGAACAACAATGAGGATGAAAATATTTTCGATCTAGTGTCAACAAACCCACCTAACCTCATCGAGAATGTCCGTATAGAAACTGGTATCAGTAACCATGAGGCAGTTGTAGCAACAAAGATTACTGAAGTACTTACGGCACTTGGTCAGCCGCGTAATATTTGGTTGACAAAACCCCCTTCGCTTTTGAAAGAAGCGTTAATGGAATTTTGGGAGGTTGGGTTTGTTACAGGGAGAGCGTGCTGTGGTCACTCGGGACTGGACCTTTGGTGGTGGGAGATAGTAGTGACTTGTATTGTAGTGTATTGAACCAGGGACCTAGTAAAGACAGAGAGGCTTCGTCCCGCCGTAGCCCTCAGTGGTTCACAATCCCACAACAGGCCACAGTAGTCAACCCACCCCACCGCCGCCCCACACCGAACCCACTGTTATTGTGCGGTCCGACCCCCAGTGGACCACCCTGGGACCGTCTCACACCAGACGAGTGTAACCCCAATGTTTGCAAAGTAGAGTAATTATGGTGTACGCGTACGTGGAGACAGTATTGGCGCATCAATGGCCGACATAGTGTAACTGAGGCGGAATAAGGGGAACCAACCGGCATTCGCCGAGGCAGATGGAAAACCACCTTAATAACCACCCACAGGCTGGCCGGCACACCGGACCTCGACACTAATCCGCCTTCCCAATCCGGAAGCTGCGCGTTAGACTGAGCGGCTAGCCGGGCGGGCTAAGAGCGACTTGGTGCTGATAAGTGTGTTAATGTGTGGTGGCGTGTTGCTATTACAGCTGGTGTACATGTTTGATTTGCTAATTCAGTTTCAAGTTCGGTAGTTCAGTTCTTATAGTTTTCAGAGTTTAATCACGTGTTTATTTTCTGTGTGAAGTAACTTTTCCTGGTCTTTGCTTTGTGTAGCAATAATACGTGATATAGGAAGTTCGTTACTCAAGCAGAGGTTTAAAATTCAGTTGTCTGATTTCTCTTTTATTTGGAATGTATGTGTGAACTGTTCTCGTGTATATGTGTTTTGTTTCTTCTGCTTTTCATTTCGTTTCAGTTTTGTGATTGGGTGGCAATTCGTATCACGTCGTGGTAATTTCACTGTGTGTAATTTCAGTACCACCTTCTATAAATATCATTCTTAATTTCACTTGATATTTAACTAATCTTTGTGTCTATACGGTTTACATATTTTGTATTCTATAAGTTTTCACGAGTCTTAGTAATATTGCTTTACTGTTGAATATTCACAGTGTGGTTGTTCTTTATGTATTGGTATTTGTATGTTATGAAAAGTTGGAGTTATTCTGCCTGCTTCACAACTGGAAAATTATTTTTGTCAGTGACTCAGTTGTGGTACTTCTCGCAAATATCCGGATATAAAACTGTATTTGTTTTTTTAAAAAACTGATTGTTGTAAATTATTTTTCTTTTGTGAAAATGCAATGCTAAGAAGATTCTTGCAATTTCATTAAGCGGGGATCGAAAAAAAAATTTACAGAACTTAGTTTACCCAAATATGATTCAATATTGGGATATTGATTACTTTTATTGTTTCAAAGGAAGAACCGCTAGTCAAGAGAAATCTCCTACATTTACATTTATTTTTATTTGTCAAAATTAGCAAATATTAAGATATTTATTACGACTCTGTGCCGTTATCATTTAAAACAATTGTGCTGACCTCTGCACCAATGTTCCCCTATAAAATTTGCATAAAGACATTAATTTTGCAGCTTTATGAATATAGGAGCTGGAACATACAAAATTTTACCACATTTTTAAGTAATGTTTGATTATATTTAGGCTAAATATTATATGAAACGTACACGCTATCGTGTCTCGTCACAAAATGGCTTCTTACACTACGAAGAAACAAAAGAGAAGAAATTTCCATTTTTTGCAAAAACAGAGATTGCAATTACATTCGTAGATCATATTAATTGATTACAGAGTATTTGTTATTTTTCTGCGATAATATTTATTTCGTTACGGCTTCAGTTTTCGTATACTTGCGAAGTTATTCAGTGTCATTTTTATCACGTTATGTGGCGTACCGCCACAACGGCAGGTGCGGGTGCTTCACGCCGGCATAACATAGTTTCAGGTGGAAGATGATGCAGATAAATTTATTTGTCGGAAACTGTTCCATAGTACTCCACAATAATTCAGTCATAGCAATGGTAGTGATGATGTAGGTTCGTGGGGCGCTCAACATAGCGGTCATCAGCGCCCGTACAAGTTCCACATCTTTCCATTTCCAGTCTCGGCACTTGCCGAATGATGATGAGATGATGAGAACAACACGAACACCCAGTCCTCGGGCGGAGAAAATTCCCTGCTCGGCCGGAAATCGAACCCGGGACTGCGTCATCCAGAGGCAGCAACGCTAGCCACTAGACCACGAGCTGCGGACTATAGCTACAGTGATGAACCTCTGAGTCTTTTGACTTATTGCGATGGGCAAAATTCTTATCTATGCTCTTGTGTGTGTGGATCTTGTAGGTTTGTGTTAACTTTTCCAGCCACGCTGAAGATTTCCTTTTTTATTTATCACCGCAATACACCACAGCACTCAGTATAATAACAGTATAAGTGAGTCAAATAATTAAACATCAGGCAACCACAAATCATAGTTTAAAATTACTTTGTGAATTTTAATATGATGTTTTACTTTATTAGACTGTGTTAATCGATGATGACTCTTTCAGAAACAAACCCTTCCCCTTTCGTAAGAATATTTTAATACATCCAGCCTGCCGTTTCTGAAGTACAAAAGACAGGCCATATATTTCTAGATTTCTGTCTGATTATCTTAATATTTTGTTGCTCTGAATTTTTTGATTTATCATATGTACTTAAATTGTTTCCCTATGCTCGTTCCATCTATTCACTTGTACCTTTTCATTAGTGTTACTCGTTAGTACTGCTTACCAGTTCATTAATTAACTCAGTTCTTATATTAAATTTTCCCATTTTAATTAAACTGGGTAGTGACCTAGCAAAATTTTGTGGCGCGCGGAGCTTTCAGTAGACTACAGAGTTCCACCTAGGCTAACTTCCCACAGTTTCTGTTTGCAAATCACTTTACAGTTAACTATTCACCCAATAATAACCATTTAGTGCACCATCACAGAAGTTATCTCTTCGACATGTTGAGTTACTTGCGGCCAAGCAAACAGCGCGACATGAAAAAAACAGCACCAAATTTTGAGACGATGGAAGAAAGTGACAGAATATATGTTGCTCACAAATCACTCGTTCACTCACGGAAAATTTTTTGGCGCGGCCGATTAAGGAATTACAAAATATGACAGAAAAAGGTGTAATTAATTTCACGATTGTTTGCGACGTGCATAGCACGGTAAAGATCATAATTGTTTCGATGTGTATGGACAGCGAGGAATCTAGTGTAATACGGCTCTGTAAACAATGTTGCGAGACTTCATGTTCTCTGCGCATGTGTGCAGGTAAATGGCTCTCGATACACCTGAGCAGCCAACGTAGAGCTGTTCGTGCGAAAAACATGGTGTGCCCAGATGAGTATCTGCCAATTTTAACGTTGCCCCTGACTACTTTCAAACGAAACTGTAAGCGTTTGATCTGGGAAGGCAAGTTTGTTGGAATGATAGGAATTCGTGTTGTAAATCATTTCATTTGTCAAAACAATTAAAAACTAATCTCTACACCGAACTCAATGCATTCGTGTGATAGTTAACTTCCATACATGACTTTTTCGTCACGTTACCCATCCCAGGGATTGGTTGTCACGTCGACCATCCCAACGGGAGAATGATTTTTTTTTCGGAATAAAGGGTGGCCTATATGTTAATTCAGGGTGTAAATTATCTCCATGCCAAAGTACATCCAAATCTGTCCAAACGCTTCATAGTGAAGAAGTAACAGTCACACACAAAGTTTCTCATTTATACACTCCTGGAAATTGAAATAAGAACACTGTGAATTCATTGTCCCAGGAAGGGGAAACTTTATTGACACATTCCTGGGGTCAGATACATCACATGATCACACTGACAGAACCACAGGCACATAGACACAGGCAACAGAGCATGCACAATGTCGGCACTAGTACAGTGTATATCCACCTTTCGCAGCAATGCAGGCTGCTATTCTCCCATGGAGACGATCGTAGAGATGCTGGATGTAGTCCTGTGGAACGGCTTGCCATGCCATTTCCACCTGGCGCCTCAGTTGGACCAGCGTTCGTGCTGGACGTGCAGACCGCGTGAGACGACGCTTCATCCAGTCCCAAACATGCTCAATGGGGGACAGATCCGGAGATCTTGCTGGCCAGGGTAGTTGACTTACACCTTCTAGAGCACGTTGGGTGGCACGGGATACATGCAGACGTGCATTGTCCTGTTGGAACAGCAAGTTCCCTTGCCGGTCTAGGAATGGTAGAACGATGGGTTCGATGACGGTTTGGATGTACCGTGAACTATTCAGTGTCCCCTCGACGATCACCAGTGGTGTACGGCCAGTGTAGGAGATCGCTCCCCACACCATGATGCCGGGTGTTGGCCCTGTGTGCCTCGGTCGTATGCAGTCCTGATTGTGGCGCTCACCTGCACGGCGCCAAACACGCATACGACCATCATTGGCACCAAGGCAGAAGCGACTCTCATCGCTGAAGACGACACGTCTCCATTCGTCCCTCCATTCACGCCTGTCGCGACACCACTGGAGGCGGGCTGCACGATGTTGGGGCGTGAGCGGAAGACGGCCTAACGGTGTGCGGGACCGTAGGCCAGCTTCATGGAGACGGTTGCGAATGGTCCTCGCCGATACCCCAGGAGCAACAGTGTCCCTAATTTGCTGGGAAGTGGCGGTGCGGTCCCCTACGGCACTGCGTAGGATCCTACGGTCTTGGCGTGCATCCGTGCGTCGCTGCGGTCCGGTCCCAGGTCGACGGGCACGTGCACCTTCCGCCGACCACTGGCGACAACATCGATGTACTGTGGAGACCTCACGCCCCACGTGTTGAGCAATTCGGCGGTACGTCCACCCGGCCTCCCGCATGCCCACTATACGCCCTCGCTCAAAGTCCGTCAACTGCACATACGGTTCACGTCCACGCTGTCGCGGCATGCTACCAGTGTTAAAGACTGCGATGGAGCTCCGTATGCCACGGCAAACTGGCTGACACTGACGGCGGCGGTGCACAAATGCTGCGCAGCTAGCGCCATTCGACGGCCAACACCGCGGTTCCTGGTGTGTCCGCTGTGCCGTGCGTGTGATCATTGCTTGTACAGCCCTCTCGCAGTGTCCGGAGCAAGTATGGTGGGTCTGACACACCGGTGTCAATGTGTTCTTTTTTCCATTTCCAGGTGTGTATGTATGGGATACATACTCAGGTGACAAAAACTCATAGAGATACCTCCTAATATCGTGTCGGACTCTCTTTTACCCGGTGTAGTGGAGCAACTAGACGTGCCATGGACTCTCCAAGTTGCTGAAAGTCCCTTGCAGAATAATTGAGCCACGCAGAGTCTATTGCTGTCCACAATTGGGAATGTGTTGCCGGTGCAGGATTTTGTGCACGAACTGACCTGTCGATTGTGTGCCACAAATGTTCAATGGAACTCATGTCGGACGATCTGGGTGGCAAGATCATTCGCTCGAATTGTCCAGAATGTTCTTCAAACCAATCGCAAATTGTTGTGGCCCGATGAGATGGTGCATTGTCATACATAAAAATTCCGTAATTGTTTGGGAACGTGAAGTCCATGGATGACTGTAGATGGTTACCAAGTAGCCGAACATAACCATTTTCAGTCAATGATGGGTTCAGTCTAACCAGAGAATCCGGTCCATTACATGTAACACAGGCCACACCATTATGTGGCCACCACAAGCTTGCACAGCGCCATTAGCTATTACCATCAGCAATCGGGACTCATCTGACAAGGCCACGATTTTCCAGTCGTCTAGGATGCAATCGACATGGTTATGAGCCAAGGAGAGGCGCTGCAGGCGATTTCGTGCTGTTAGCAAAAACACTCACATCACTCGTCAACTGCCATAGCACATAAACGCCACATTTTGCCGCACTGTTCTAAAGGATGCGTTAGTCGTACGTTCCACACTGATTTCTGATGATATTTTACACAGTGTTGCCTGTCTGTTAGCACTGAATACTCTACACAAACGCCGCTGCTCTCGGTCGTTAAGTCTCTAAATCTGGCAGAAAACCCAAAGAGATTTTGGTCATACATAAAGCACACCAGTGGCAAGACACAATCAATACCTTCACTGCGCGATAACAACGGTGAAGTCACTGATGACAGTGCCATTAAAGCAAGCTTATTAAAAACGGTTTTCCGAAACTCCTTCACCAAAGAAGACGAAGTAAATATTCCTGAATTCCAATCAAGAAAAACTGCCAAGATGAGGAACATACAGGGTGTTTCAAAAATGACCGGTATATTTGAAACGGCAATAAAAACTAAACGAGCAGCGATAGAAATACACCGTTTGTTGCAATATGCTTGGGACAACAGTACATTTTCAGGCGGACAAACTTTCGAAATTGCAGTAGTTACAATTTTCAACAACAGATGGCGCTGCAAGTGATGTGAAAGATATAGAAGACAACGCAGTCTGTGGGTGTGCCATTCTGTACGTCGTCTTTCTGCTGTAAGCGTGTGCTGTTCACAACGTGCAAGTGTGCTGTAGACAACATGGTTTATTCCTTAGAACAGAGGATTTTTCTGGTGTTGGAATTCCACCGCTTAGAACACAGTGTTGTTGCAACAAGACGAAGTTTTCAACGGAGGTTTAATGTAACCAAAGGACCGAAAAGCGATACAATAAAGGATCTGTTTGAAAAATTTCAACGGACTGGGAACGTGACGGATGAACGTGCTGGAAAGGTAGGGCGACCGCGTACGGCAACCACAGAGGGCAACGCGCAGCTAGTGCAGCAGGTGATCCAACAGCGGCCTCGGGTTTCTGTTCGCCGTGTTGCAGCTGCGGTCCAAATGACGCCAACGTCCACGTATCGTCTCATGCGCCAGAGTTTACACCTCTATCCATACAAAATTCAAACGCGGCAACCCCTCAGCGCCGCTACCATTGCTGCACGAGAGACATTCGCTAACGATATAGTGTATAGGATTGATGACGGCGATATGCATGTGGGCAGCATTTGGTTTACTGACGAAGGTTATTTTTACCTGGACGGCTTCGTCAATAAACAGAACTGGCGCATATGGGGAACCGAAAAGCCCCATGTTGCAGTCCCATCGTCCCTGCATCCTCAAAAAGTACTGGTCTGGGCCGCCATTTCTTCCAAAGTAATCATTGGCCCATTTTTCAGATCCGAAACGATTACTGCATCACGCTATCTGGACATTCTTCGTGAATTTGTGGCGGTACAAACTGCCTTAGACGACACTGCGAACACCTCGTGGTTTATGCAAGATGGTGCCCGGCCACATCGCACGGCCGACGTCTTTAATTTCCTGAATGAATATTTCGATGATCGTGTGATTGCTTTGGGCTATCCGAAACATACAGGAGGCGGCGTGGATTGGCCTCCCTATTCGCCAGACATGAACCCCTGTGACTTCTTTCTGTGGGGACACTTGAAAGACCAGGTGTACCGCCAGAATCCAGAAACAATTGAACAGCTGAAGCAGTACATCTCATCTGCATGTGAAGCCATTCCGCCAGACACGTTGTTAAAGGTTTCGGGTAATTTCATTCAGAGACTACGCCATATTATTGCTACGCATGGTGGATATGTGGAAAATATCGTACTATAGAGTTTCCCAGACTGCAGCGCCATCTGTTGTTGAAAATTGTAACTACTGTAATTTCGAAAGTTTGTCTGCCTGAAAATGTACTGTTGTCCCAAGCATAATGCAACAAACGGTGTATTTCTATCGCTGCTCGTTTAGTTTTTATTGCCGTTTCAAATATACCGGTCATTTTTGAAACACCCTGTAGAAGTAGATATCCTCGGTGTAACGAAGCAGCTTAAATCACTTAATAAAGGCAAGGCCTCCGGTCCAGATTGTATACCAGTCAGGTTCCTCTCAGAGCAAGCTGATAAAATAGCTCCATATTTAGCAGTTATAGTCAACCACTCGCTCACAGAAAGATACGTACCTAAAGACGAAAATTGTTCAAGTCACACAAATACCCAAAAAGGGAAGTAGGAGTAATCCGCTGAATTACAGGCCTATATCACTAACGTCGATTTTCAGTAGGGTTTTAGAACATATACTGTATTCGAACATTATGAAGTACCTCGAAGAAAACGATTTATTGACATGTAGCCAGCACGGATTCAGAAAATATCGTTCTTGTGAAACACAAGTAGCTCTTTATACTCATGAATTAATAAGAGCTGTCGACAGGGGATGTCAAATTGATTCCATATTTTTAGATTTCCAGAAGGCTTTCGACACCGTTCATCACAAGCGTCTTCTAATCAAACTGCGTGCCTATGGAGTATCGCCTCAGTTGTGCGACTGGATTCGTGATTTCCTGTCAGAAAGGTAACAGTTCGTAGTAATAGACGGAAGGTTATCGAGTAAAACAGAAGTAATATCCGGCGTTCCCCAAGGAAGTGTTATAGGCTCTATATTGTTCCTGATCTATATTAGCGACATGGGAGACAATCTGAGTAGCCGTCTTAGATTGTTTGCAGATGATGCTGTCATTTACCGTCTTGTAAAGTCATCAGATGATCAAAACGACTTGCAAAATGATTTAGATAAGATATCTGTATGGTGCGAAAAGTGGCAAGTGACCCTGAATACAGAAAAGTGCGAAGTTATTCACATGAGTACTAAAAGAAATCAGCTAAATTTCGATTACGCGATAAGTCACACAAATCTGAGGGCTGTAAATTCAACTAAATACTTAGGGATTACAATTACAAATAACCTAAATTGGAACGATCACATAGACAATATTGTCGGTAGAGCAAACCAAAGACTGCGATTCATTGGCAGAACACTTAGAAGGTGCAACAGGCCTACCAAAGAGACTGCTTACACTACGCTTTTCGGCCCTATTCTGGAGTACTGCTGTGCGGTGTGGGATCCGCATCAGGTGGAACTGACGGACGACATCGAAAAAGTACAAAGAAGTGCAGCTCGTTTTGTATGATCACGAAATAGGGGAGATAGTGTCACAGACATGACACGTGAATTGGAGCGGCAATCATTAAAAGAAAGGCGTTTTTCGTTGCGACGGGAGCTTCTCACGAAATCTCAATCACCAGTTTTCTCCTCCGATCGCGAAAACATTCTGTTGGCACCCACCTACATAGGGAGAAATGATCATCACGATAAAATAAGATATATCAGGGCTCGCACAGAAAAATTTAAGTGCTCGTTTTTCCCGCGTGCCGCTCGAGAGTGGAACGGTAGAGAGACAGCATGAAGGTGGTTCATTGAACCCTCTGCCAGGCACTTTATTGTGAGTAGCAGAGTAATCACGTAGATGTAGATGAAGAGGAAATGCATGAAATTTGGTACTCTCAGCACACCGTTGACACTGTGGGTCGCGGAATAAGGAATTCCCTAACGATTTCATCATGCACCTAGCTCCGGATACCATTCCGCTTTCAAAGTCTTAATTCCCGTCGTGCCGCCTCAATCAAGATCTACAGCCGTCGGTATTCCACTACTTTTGTCATCTCGGTGCAGTTGTTGATAGCGATGTTAATAAATCATAATGAATATCTCAGTTTTTTTGATCTCATCAGCTCTTTAAATTATGAATTGTATGACAACATTTTACAAAATCAAATAGAAAACATTAAACGCTGCGATGTAGGTTTTTAATTCGAAAATCGTTGTAAAATGCTATTTCTGTGTATTAGCTATCACAAAATGTCCTTCGTGGTTGAAGCCCCACCACAAGTTCAGCACAGTCGTCTCACATACGACCCTGAACAGAACGACAACTGTGCAGCAGGATCACGGGTGAGGTAATGTGAGCCGGCGCGGCGCACGGAT
Organism: Schistocerca cancellata; assembly: GCF_023864275.1. NCBI lineage: Eukaryota > Metazoa > Arthropoda > Insecta > Orthoptera > Acrididae > Schistocerca > Schistocerca cancellata. Next base: position 160,287,183 of record NC_064632.1, read on the forward strand.
AAACCCCGCCGAAGGTCGGCGCCAATCCAGTCGAGTCTGGGGCGCCGTGTTGTGCAGACTGGAGTGCGTGAGAAGGACCTTGGGGAGCGCCCAGCGGTGGGCGGACGCACTCGCGCCTCCTGGAAGGGCACTCTTCTTATTTCCAGACGCCGGCCGAGCGCCGCCCTGGATGGAATGGCGGTCTCCTTCCAACGCATGACTCACTGCCGGATTGAGCTCGCTCGAGTGGCTACTTAGGCAACACACAGCTACTCTCTCGCAGCAAAGCGTCCGTGGAGGAGACTCGTGACGTCCAAGCTTCAGCTGACCCTAGAGAGGGCGTATGTCCGTGCGCACGCGTCCACGTCACAACGCCGGTGTTTCTAGCGCTCCGTACTCCAGTTACGTGATAACGTCCCGCAGAATGGCTTTCTTCTTCGCACTGCGTTCTTTTTCCCGTTCTACTTCCAGGATGGGATTTGTGTACACCATCGTTCTTTTCGCATTCTCCCAAGGGAACATCCCCATCGCACCCCCCTCAGATTTAGTTATAAGTTGGCACAGTGGATAGGCCTTGAAAATCTGAACACAGATCGATCGAAAAAACAGGAAGAAGTTGTGTGGAACTATGAAAAAATAAGCAAAATATACAAACTGGGTCGTCCATGCGTAAGATATGCAATATTAAGGGGACTCTGAGGCGAGGAGCTCTGTGGTCCCGTGGTTAGCGTGAACAGCTGTGAAACGAGACGTACTTGGTTCAAACCTTCCCTCGACCGAAAATTTTAACTTTTTATTTTCAGTTTATGTGAAAAACTCTTATGTTTTCATCACTTTTTTTGGATTGATTATTACATCCACAAGAAAACCTAAATCAGGCAAGGTAGAAGAAACTTTTCACCCATTCGCCAAGTGTACTACTTAGGTGGGTCGACAACATATTCCTGTCATGTGACGCACATGCTGTCACCAGTGTCGTATACAAAATATCAGACGTGTTTTCCTGTGGAGGAATCGGTTGACCTATGACCTTGCGATCAAATGTTTTCGGTTCCCATTGGAGAGGCACGTCCTTTCGTCAACTAATCACACGGTTTTGCGGTGCGGTCGCAAAACACAGACACTAAACTTATTACAGTGAACAGAGACGTCAATGAACGAACGGACAGATCATAACTTTGCGAAAATAAAGAAAGCAAAATTTTCAGTGGAGGGCAGATTTGAACCAAGGACCTCTCGTTCTGCAGCTGTTCACGCTAACCACGGTACCACGGCGCTCCTCACTTGACATTGCTCTTAATATTGCCTATCTTTCCCATGGACGACCCAGTTTGTATATTTTTCTTATTTTTTCATAGTTCCACACAACTTCTTCCTGTTTTCTCGATTGATCTGTGTTCAGTTTTTCAAGGCCTATCCATTGTGCCAACTTATAACTAAATCTGAGGGGGGTGCGATGGGGATGTTCCCTTGTCAGTGAAAGTAAAGAAGAGTTACAGGATCTGCTCAATGGAACGAACAGTCTAATGCAGGGGTTCCCAACAAAATTTTTTCGAGGACCCCCTCATCGAACATGATTGGTACCTTGTCATATAGCAGTATCAAGTACCTAAAAAAACCAAATTAAGAGTCTTTTTATATGTTTTCTATTTTTGGTACTTAGAAAAAACATGGACATATTCATTATTGAAAAAATATTGAGCTAAATTTTTGATTATTGCACAAAACCTTTGTCTTCAAATCTGGGTGTTTAGTACAGCAAACTCCTTAATAAAAATGGAGTGTTAACTGACAATGACAGGAAAAATTAAACCAGAGTGTATTGGTCTTTTAAGTGTACTACACTTGAGATTGCATTAGTAGACATTCATCCGAAAGGCTTTCATAGCAAATTACGCATTCAGGTTTAGGCTGTTGCTCAGGTCCAGTGAACGTAAAACCGATTTCCGGCTAATCAGAGTTATATTTTCTAGTATCAGTTGGCTCTACGAAGACGCTAGACGCAGAAGTTAGCGTTCGCTAAGGCTCTGCTCATGCAGAAAGCGGCCAAAACAAAAATCTGTTATCGTACGAAATATATTTAATATATTGTTTATTCTGATAGCATCTTGCGGATCCCTCTGGCATAGCTGACGGACCCCTGGGGGTCCGCAGACCACCTGTTGGAAACCACTGGTCTAACGAGTACAGAGTGTAGATTGCGACTAAATCGAAGAAAGACGAAAGTAATGGGAAGCAGCAGAAATGAGAACAGTGTGAAAATAAACATCACGATTGCACCTAAGCATCAAAATAACCCATTACAGACGGAGCAAGGAGGACATGAGAACTAGACTAGCACTGGCAAAAAGGGCGTTCATTGCCAAGAGAAGTCTACTAATATCAAAAACAAGCCTTAACTTGAGGAAGAAATTTCTGAGAACGTACGTTTGGAGCACAGCACTGAATGGTAGTGAAACATGGACTGTGTTGGAAAATCGGAACAGAGGAGAATCGAAGCATTTGATATGTGGTGCTACAGAAGAAATCTGAAAATTACGTGGTTTGATAAGGTAAGGAATGTGGAAGTTGTCCGTAGAATAGGTGAGGAAAGGAATACATGGAAATTCTGATAAGAAGAAGGGACAGGATGGTAGGACACCAGTTAAGGCATTAGGGACTAACTTCCATGGTACTACAGGGAGCTGCATAGGATAAAAATTGTAGAGGAATACAGAGATAGAAATGCATCCAGAAAATAATTGAGGACGTAGGTTGAAACTTCCCCTTTGAAAAATTATACATGACTGTGCTTAAACTGACACACAATATTTTTAGCGCAACGCAATCTGACTTTCAAAAAATCCCTACAAAAGAATGGCCCTGACTAACATTGACCTATACCTTTCACAAATCACTTACCTCACAAAAATCTTCATTACTCGAACTACTGCAATACAGCGAGCGCCACTACTGCCAGCTAAATAAAAGATTCAAACTACGGAAGGCACTAACTACTGATAGGCATAGTTAGCAAATGAAAGATTTTAATAGAGAACAAACAATGTATTTACATTAATAGTCATAATATATATAGCAGTTCATGACATCCAGTCTTACAAATTTCAAAACTCCGCCATCTCTCTCCCCACATCCACCACTGCTGGCGGCTCACCTCCAACTGCGCAACGCTACGCGCTGTTAACATCCAACTGCCCAACACTATAATGGCAGACAACAATGCAAACTAGCCACAGACTGCACACAGCACAGCCAGTGATTTTCATACAGAGCGCTACGTGGCATTACCAATATAAAAATCCAAACAGCCTACTTACAAGGTTGCAAATGCTACTCCGAGATGAAGAGCTTTGCACAGCAGAGGAATTCGTGGCGGGCCACACCAAACCAGTCAGAGGACTCACGACTCAAAGAAAGTGTAGCCCCTTCACGCTCACACTGACGCGGTGACCATTACAAAAGTTCTACGGCCACCCCTGTTTGGCTATTTTCAGTCGAGGAGTTCACAGGACATTCAAAAATGTTCAAAGGTGTATGAATTCCTAAGGGACCAAACTGCTGAGGTCATCGGTCCCTAGTGTTACACACTACTTTAACTTACTCTAAGAACGACACACACACCCACGCCCGATGGAGGACTCGAACCTCCGGCGGAAGGGGGCACGCAGTCCGTGACATGGCGCCTCAAACCGCGCGGCTACTCGGTGCTCACAGGATGTGGGGCCGTGATGTTGTCCGTACGTCTGGATAGGATTACTCACTAACACGGGCGCATCGAGGAGATACAAGTGGTCGACAAACGAACGAAGGGTAGCAGTTTTAAAGGCAGAGTGAAAAAAGTGCCAAGGCAAGCGCCAAGGGGGAAACAAGCTGGTCGGGCTGCGAGAACAGCAGCGTTTTCTTGCTATCTGGAACAGATCTTGCAAGAGCCAGGTGGTTGTTAGTTTTGGATGTCGTGCAGTGCCCGCTACCGTTGTAATTGTGGTGTCACCGCCAGACACCACACTTGCTAGGTGGTAGCTTTTAAATCGGCCGCGGTCCATTAGTATACGTCGGACCCGCGTGTCGCCACTATCAGTGATTGCAGACCGAGCGCCGCCACACGGCAGGTCTAGAGAGACTTCCTAGGACTCGCCCCAGTTGTACAGCCGACGTTGCTTGCCATGGTTCACTGAGAATTACGCTCTCATTTGCCGAGACGATAGTTAGCATAGCCTTCAGCTACGTCAATTGCTACGACCTAGCAAGGCTCCATTTATCTTTTGGTGGTTCTCTTATAAAGCCTGTACCGTCAGACCTATGTTCTCCAATTATGGAATAAAGTTAAGTATTCTACCAGTTACCTCCTGTTTGCTAGTCTTATTTCTCTGACCTGTTCCAGACCTCACGACCGTTTGCGTGAGCTTTAACAGCGTGCATTTCGGCCTCCTCAAGAAACACGGTGTTGGCACTTATGTCAACACCTCAGTAATAACTTAGGCCGTCATAAAGAGTATGAGTCCAGGCTAGGCGGGGTACTGCAGGACTGGGCACCTGTGAAGTCTCCTGGGCCGGCTGCAAGGTTATTATATGAGTGGTCGATTGGCCGTAAAACGATAGAACGGTGTAGGAGGTTGTAACCTCCCCACACGAAATAATTTATAATATTATTTGGTTAATGATTCTAATTTTTGTGTAATCTCACAAAAAAACTTAATTAATAATAATAATAATATGATTCTATTTTTTGTGTAACCTCTGAACAAAATTGGTTCCCATTTAATGTACCCACAAAATTCTTTTCTCATTTAATATAAGCTCGAAACAGAAAGATTCCTAAACCTCGTAATAAAAAATAAATTCAGTAACCTGGTAAAATTTGGACGACAGCAGTGCTGAGTCATGGCCCTGTTAGATCATCCTGAATAAAAAAGCAAAAATATTCTCAGCTCGATAAAGTCGGTAACTATCTGCTCTTACAATAGCTCTTTTCCGGCACAGCTCTGTGCAATGCTGGCCTATACATTTGTTATTTATGAAAGGGAGCAAATGATTTTTCTTTTGTAACAATCGGAATGATCATGCATTAAAAATAAATATTACATTCTTTAAATTGAAATGAATGCTTGTTAGAAATTAGACAAAGATTATTATTAGGACATTTTGAAAAGATTTACATGTGAGTTTACATAATATTACTAGATATGCGCGAGGCTGCTTTTTTTACCTTATACAATAATACTCAGGCTCCGGCATCGCTGCACCGCGACCGGCCCAGCCAACATGATACACCAGACAGGACTGACAAGCGCAGACAGGCGACTGCTCGCTAGCAACAACTTACTGCTACTGCTACACAGTTCGTACTGCAATCAACACTGCTCTTTGGTCTCAGATTCTCTTATAGCTTACATATCTCAGGCAGCGCATACCTCTTACAAGGTTTGATTGGATTTATTTGCGTTTACTATGCAATATGGCTTCCCTGAGTTGCTGATTGGTTGGCCAGGTATTTTTAGCTGGCAATGCTAGTTAGTTTTGCTGTAATGCAGGGGTTCATCAGTATTTGCTTTGTCTGTGAGCTTTGGTGGTCATAGGTGGTTAATTGTCCCTAGCTAGTAGTGTGTAGACTCTTTGTATGAGTCTACAGTAAATCTGTGTTCAAGCGTGAGATCGTATTGTGGGTAGCATGATTCATACGTTCGTCATGTGTACAAGACGAACATATATGAGCCACACCATCTCGGACGCGAGATGCAACACCTTGAAACAGATTTGAGTAGCAATGTGTACTACACGAGTTGTAAAAGAAACGTCATTGACGTGGCACGTCGGAAGAAGAAATTTAGGGTGTGACTTTTCTGCGATACATCACCAGGTTGACGGACAGAATCGGCCGTATATTGATCAAACACGATTAAACACTACGTAGAAACAGACCAAGAGGATCAAAGAGTGTGTCACGTCGAAAAAGGACTTGTGTAACGTTGCTGCTTTAATTTGTGGTGTAAGCGGTGCTGATTGACAATAAAAGCGGTTTAAAAGCTGTGAGCTGTCTGGGGAAGTTAACCTTGCATTACTGCGCATCTGTTTCACCAGGTATCCAGTCTAGCTCACCAAATTCCCAACCAGACTAACATTAATTATAATCTTTTAATAGTCATACGACATCCAGTGATATATATATATATATATATATATATATATATATATATATATATATATATATATATATATATATAAAAGAGAATTTAAATAAAAAGAAATAAATCAGTTTATATTTGGAAATTTATTTTAACATTGATCATTGAAATTTCAGCATATTAAACGTGAGTCATAACTAAGCTGGTGCCTTATTTAGGATTGTGAAAATGTGAGTTTGTAATCTTACGGAACACATCAAATAGGGAGCCAAGATTGGGAGACTGCGTACAACACTGCATTCATAAAATAACACACGAAGAACGTTGAAACATATGCAAGAGGAAATTAACCACAACCAACCGATTCAATTTTCACCCAAAGAAGTTACATTCGTAGCACAATCCTGTCCGTCGTGTAATTACCACACACTGGTATACTAAATTCATACTAACTCTCTGTGCAATCTTCCCGAAAAGAATAGCTGAGGGCTATTTGATGCCTACACCACATGCTTCACGTGGTCAACTTGGTTTACACAAAGAGTGTAACTGCACAATAATTTCGATAATTAAAATAAATTACATCGATACGCGATTTACTAGAGAAAAACCTCGAACTGGTTACTATCGTCTTACTATTAACCTGATGGGTCAAACAACTGTATAAGCACGTGGTACTGGTCTCACAAAGTACACCCCGCGTGGATTGAACATAAAGAAAATTTGCTATATTGAAAAATATTGTCAAGACGAGACGTTATAACCTCACGCACATTCGCATTTAAGATTGATGATCTTAGTTAGAGTTACTGATCAACACGTGGTTCCACTTTACTCACAAAGTAGTGACAAAGCAACTACCGGAAGGTATTCTGAACTTCACACGCGAATTACACTGCGTTGCAATTTAAGATAACATTAGATATTTTAGAGCTAAACCTGAAATAAAGGTGATTAAATTTTCAGTTAGGCTGAACTTAAGAAATCCATTGTCCTACGGACTTAGCAGACACGCGCTTAGCCGGAGATCTTACCACTTCAGACGCTCGCCACGGACAGACTGACCTGGTCCCTTCCTGAGGGGGGCTCACAAATACAAACGGAAGTGGCCAGAGGGGCAGCTTCCTATACCAACATGACAAGCGACGGACAGGACCATACTAAGGATAGAAACCTCTTTGCTTTTAGAAAGCGTAGCTACCTGTTCCGACGTTGGTCCTACTGTTCTCTAGCAGACAGGCTTGTCTGCTACCCTCAAGCATGCAACTAGAAATACATTTGCTCATTCATCCTCTCACACAGAAGGGAAAGGGGATGACAATATCTTATCATATACAGTATATAAAAGAAAGCTGATATAGATTCCGTATGAGACTGTGTGACATGAATTACATATAAACTGTGTTTTAAAGTGTAGTAGTGTGACAGATCGTTCTTGTTTATGTGTAAAAGTAACACGTTCCACTACTCAGTCTCCTCCCAGATAGTCAGAAACGCCACAGTAAATTTAGAACAGGAATTTATGCCGTAAATGGCAACATATTTCAGAAATCAACATCAAAGGAATCCAACAGAGACCTTTCACTTGCAGCGTCGGTAATATACCGCATACCCTGTACGTCTATCTTGGAATGACTGGACGATCAGTCAACATCAGGATCACCGTATATAAACGATACTGTAAGTTGGCACACCTGGAGAAATGGGCCGTGGTGGATCATGCGCTGTGCGACACCGATCACGTAATGAAGTCACTGACACTGCGGTCCTTGTGCAGGGATGCCAAAGGTGCGCAGAAACATGACAATAGATTCAACAAGTAAGAGGAAAGGCTCAAGTTAAACGGATCCCGCATTCCCGTGCTGCAGCGAACGAGCGTTGCAGGTCGCAAGAGCAGAACCGCTCCGATAACGACTATGGAGAAAGCTCTTGGACGTCGGCACACCAGGTACACATAATTTGCTGCCACTAGTTGGACTCAAGTCCGCCACCAACAATTTAGGGTCAGACTTTGACGACGTCAGCCACTTGTGTTGGCGCACTACAGAAAAATCGTCAAACAAACGTCGGTCAAAAAATCCGAGAGAGAAGCTAACAGGCAGTTTGTCTACAAGTTGCCATGAAAGCCTCAACAATTTCCTTTTGTACACGTCTGCACGTCGTGCGTGCGACGTGGGATGTGGGAAACAGTGCAGTACTTACGTAACTGGACGGACGAGACCGTCTGAAAACCACGTCGAGGCTGGCCGACACACGGACTCCCGTCGTTAACCTACTGGGCGGATTCTATTCGGTGCAGACATCTCCCCGATTCCGGGAGCGGCACGATAACGCGATACGGGGCGAATGGATTTGTAATGAATCATTTAAAACAGTCTGCGTAACGACTTCATACTCCGCCTGCATGTAGACCTGAGAGGCAACGAAGCATGCTGTTTTATGAAGAAGCCTTGACACATGAGGCATAACCATAAAAGTTTTAACTTAATTTCGTTCGTTATAATCGATAGTTTTGGAAAGGCTGCAGCTGTGTAATTCATGATAGGACTGGTAAAACACAGCTCCCGTTTTTCATATTTAGCACGACACATCTCGAGAATTTATTCTCATTATCGGGTGCAAATATTTACGTAGGTACTTTACGTGATATTTGCATGCCTGTTGTTCCGCTTCTCTTGTTCCGCGGTCGTCTTTTTGTGATTTTACTGTAATCGAAATATCAGCCAAAATAAATCCTATGGGTCTTTTTTTACGTGCTAATGTGGGAAAATAGTATTTTCTTCCAACTACAGCAAAACCGTAAATAAGTTCATTCTTCCACAAACCCCACTCAGTATTTCCAACAAAATAGAATAAAACAGAATATAAAGCATAATTGAAAATTTAAAAGTCAATAAAGCTAAGATAGAAATTATAAGTGACAGCCTGATGTAAAAAATGTGAGCCACGAAAAATGTAACACCTCTGACTGTTTCCAAATTCTTTGTGAAGCCATATTGTCGTAAGCAATTTCGCAAATAAACAGTGTGTGTGACGGTTTCCGTGTGTGTGGGTTTCCGCATAATGAAGAAGGCCCAGTGCCTAGACACACAAAAGCATTATTTTCTAAAATCAGGACGTGAAAGAGCCACAACATCTAATTTGTCCGACTTTCGCCCGCATCTCGTGGTCGTGCGGTAGCGTTCTTGCTTCCCACGCCCGGGTTCCCGGGTTCGATTCCCGGCGGGGTCAGGGATTTTCTCTGCCTCGTGATGGCTGGGTGTTGTGTGCTGTCCTTAGGTTAGTTAGGTTTAAGTAGTTCTAAGTTCTAGGGGACTGATGACCGTAGCAGTTAAGTCCCATAGTGCTCAGAGCCATTTGAACCATTTGTCCGACTTTCAGATTGCAGTGAAACCACAAGAAGAGTGTCCCAGTTTCCTGCAGCGTACAAAGGAGCTGGTATATAATAAGTTTGCTATATCATCTTATTACTTTTTACTAGTTGTTGCACATCATTCCTGTCACACTTCTCACAAAGCTACTGACTCGTCTTGAGATTCACTACACTTTGACAAAATATCGGTCCCATGAATTACAAGACCTCTGAGAATGTTTTAAGTTCAAATTGTTTGTATATGATTGACATTGTCAAGTTAGTGCACGATCTAGATTAATGCGGAAACAGAAGTACAGCTTCGGACAACCAAGATCGTTATTGTACAGCATTTACTGTGATAACCAGTTTCAGTAAACTAAGTTGCCATCATCAGGCCTTCTGCGGAAGATCTGAGATGGTAACTGTTTGCTGAAACCGATCATCACAATAAATGCTGTACAATAGCGATATTCGCTGTTTGAAATTGTACGGGGAGCGGCGCGGGTACTTCCTTATTTGAAACGCGCGGCACACAGCAGCTTTTACTCATTCTTGCGTGGGTTTCAGTGCAATCAAAAGTGCGAACTTAACTTTTTTAAGGTTAGTTTAGTAGAGATCATGCAGTGGGCAAGAGCGGAGCGCGCGTTCTTCGTTGTGACCTTGTTCTCGGATGGACGCTGGTCATCAGAACTCTGAGTGCATTCAGGAAACAGAATGAAGGCTTTCACGACCGGATGACATAGCTGCTGGTAAGCCTTTCGGGATGTGAGGTCGTGGTCCAAGAAATTCTTCTGTCCCTGACGTTTCGTCCAGGACTGCGCTGGACATCTTCAGAGGCGCTCGTCCGCTGGGTCTTGCCGACTGACTGGTTGGACGTCCGAGAGCGACATATATACTGTAGGAAAGGGGGAGTGGTCGAAATAACACGTGATGAGCAGAGATACTCCTCGTCAAAGATAAAATTTAACAATCGATTGTCGTCTTGTCAAAAATAAAACTATCTAGCGATTCTGCAGAGCTACTGCCCATATTTCGCTAAGTTTCATTGCCTCCTTTTTTTCTGTTAAAATTATCCTGATGCTTATAAATTTCAATGGCTTCTCTACATGTTGCGAAAAGTGGACCGAAGCTTCCGGTTTCGACTCTCCAAATGCATTGAGCAGAATGGAGGCCACCTTCAAGATATCATTTTCAAAACTTAAATAAAAATTTTAGATGTTACTATTTGTAAACAAAAAAGAATTATTGACATCTTCAACTTTTGAAGTCCTGTCTTCCTCAGTTGCGTGTAATATTACGGTATATTGATAATTTTTACTTATGGACCGTCCGACAGCAACTGAACAAAACACAATTTTAGTGCCATACGCGTTTCGCCTTTATTTTCTGCAAGGCATCATCAGTGGCCTATTACGTTCCTGTTGCATTTTTGGTGTTGTTCTTCTTATGAATGACAATTTGAGGTTTTTTTCCCACATTCCACAGCTCTATGAACTGAACGCTTGTCTCAATGCAATGTTTTGGTTTCTGTTGCCCTTGCCTTGGGCAAACATTGCATTGAGACAAGCGTTCAGTTCATAGTACTGTGGAATGTGGGAAAAAAAACCTCAAATTGGCATTCATAAGAAGAACAACACCAAAAATGCAACAGGAACGTAATAGGCCACTGATGATGCCTTGCAGAAAATAAAGGCGAAACGCGTATGGCACTAAAATTGTGTTTGTTCAGTTGCTGTCGGACGGTCCATAAGTAAAAATTATCAAAAAAGAATTAGATTGATTTCTCACGATTTTTTTAAATAGGGAAGTTTCCGCGCCGCGCCCTGCACTTCTGTTTTTGTATCAACCTTTTTGTTTAATTTCACATTCGCTATTGCTATTTTTCACGTATTTTATTACGTTTGGGATTATATTACGTTTGGAATTATATTACCATGCTACCAAGCTATGCTATTTAGCAACTGCATATGCGTTGACTTCATCTGCTCTCGTCCCTGTTGCGATTACTGATAAGTTTTAACGGAAGTCTCCAGAGATGAAAATGGTACAGCTGGGCATAGGGCTATTGTAGTTATGCAAATATCGAGTTTTTTTGTGGAATGCCTCAACGGATATTTTATGGAATATCGGAGCCTTATGCCAAAGAAATGGAACTGCAGTCGTGCATCAATTACCACTATCACTTTGGTTTGAAGTATTACCGACACTGTACATATCGTAGACATTGACTGTCAAGAAAAAATCTTGATCATGTTGAGCACCACAGTTGTCAGGCAATGTTTTTGTAGCAGTTCGTAAAGGTGCTGCGATGCTGGAACCAGCGCGGTGCCTGTCTCCACTAGAAGGCAAAGGCATCATGCGCAAAGCGATAGGGGATTTCGTTTCATTACAGCTCAGTCAGTTAGCACGAAATATTTGTAAATTATGTACGCAAACCTTCCTCATGAATCACTCTACCTATTACTGAAAACTAGACCAAAATCCCTACAGTAATTCCTGACATTTCTAATGATAACGGATGCGATCTAACTTTGTAATGGCAAAAAAATTATATGATAATATTACAAAATAACAATTTTCGGATTTTTTCCTTTACGTGTACTATGAAAACTTGCTTCTTCCCAAATTTTATTATTCTAGGTCGATGAGAAGTACCATACAGTTATTGATAAGTGAGTTTGCGACTATCAAAAACTGCCATATCTTTTGATTGCATTCACCTATAAGCTTATATTTTTTTACATCTTTGAGGGACCGTAGACCTTAGTATTTGACATACATTTCATCTTGATGCCTTTAACCGTTTCTGAGAAAAAGGGTTCGTAACAGTCGGACGAACAGAGAGGTAGACAGACAACAAAGGGATCCTTAGAAAGAATTGGTTTTCTGCGATTGAGGTAGGAACCCCCAAAAATGAAGGAAATAGTGTAATTCTTTGTTATGGACCATTTCTCTGTGTGAGCCAGCCTGTTCTCTCTCTTAGCACTGTCACACATCTAAGAATTTCCTGGTACAATCTGCTTTTTGGTGACTCTTGGGTTGAGGCCTGGAAGACTGGGTTTAATACCGATAGTAACAAAGCGCTAACTTAACGTACAAGGGGCGTTCAGTAAATAATGTAACACTTTTTTTTTTCTCGGCCGATTTCAGTTGAAAATATGTGAAGTTTGTTATGGGAGGTCGAGGAATATTCCTGCTTCAACCCCTGTAGTTTCATGATGTTCCGATAGGTGGTGGTGCCATACATAGCTTTCAAAATGACGTCTGTAATGGAGATATGTTCGAAGCAGAGAGCTGTTTGTGAGTTCCTAATGGCGGAAAACCAGAGCATCGCAGATATTCATACGCGCTTGTAGGATGTCTATGAAGACCCAACAGTGAACAAAAGCACGGTGAGTCGAGGGCAAAGCGTGAGTTATCATTCCAACCAAGGTAGAAGGTAGTGCAAATCTGTGCGATCTCCCCCCCCCCCCCCCCCCCGGCTGGCCGCTCACAGCTGTCACTCCTGCAATGTTGGAACGTGTGGACACTCTCATTTGAAGCGGTCGAAGGACAACAAACACCTCGCTGGTCAACTGAAAGTCTCTGTTGATAGTGCTCACACACTCGTCCAGCTGATGGAATACTCAAAGGTGTTTTCTCCCTGGGTCCTTTGGCGCATAACAGAAGAGCAGTAAGAGCAACAATGTACTATATGTGCGAAATTGTTTGCGTGAGAATTTTTTGTCGATATCCTCACATGCGATGAAACGTAGTGTAGTGACACCACCATTTAGGTTAAGGAAAGTTAGTTATGTGCAACATTCTGAGCACAAGTTACAGCCAGGTGTGGGCCGGATTAATATACATAGCGGTTTTGCATGTCGCTAATCACAGGCAGAAGGGACCTTCTGGCCAACCTAGCGTGTTATGAGTACGTGACGCAAAGCGGCGTGTATGGCACAACAAAGGCACACAGCTGCATATAAATAGGTGCAGGTTTCTAACGAGATTCATTCAAGTGTGGCAGCTCTCCTGGATGGCGGGGCGTGTCACACCACCAGCTACACGCAGCAGCAGATGTGGCGCCAGCGTTCCAGTCCACAACAGGTCGCTGGGTCGACCCTCTGAAGTTGATGCAGTGCCTACAGCCAACCAGCAGCAGGCCACTCAGTGGCTTGCTTGCTACCGCAGGCGGTCGCCCTGGCTTCCAACACACGCCGGAGGCATCCCGAGGTGGGGGCCTCAGATTCGGCTGCGGATTGGAGGCGCTTGTTGTCAGCGCGTCCTTAGCCATGCCAGCGAGGGAACACGGCGCGGACCGTCTTACAGTTGTCAGTGGGCCAATCGGCGGTTAGCCGGCCGCGGTGGTCTAGCGGTTCTGGCGCTGCAGTCCGGAACCGCGGGACTGCTACGGTCGCAGGTTCGAATCCTGCCTCGGGCATGGGTGTGTGTGATGTCCTTAGGTTAGTTAAGTTTAAGTAGTTCTAAGTTCTAGGGGACTTATGACCTACGATGTTGAGTCCCATAGTGCTCAGAGCCATTTTTGGACCAATCGGCGGTCCTCGAAATGGCGCTGAGGCAACAAGCACTCTTCCCGCTACATTTGGTCATCCTGATACATTTGGTGGATGAAGCTGCAACTACAATAGGTTCATCACTTCGAATTGGAAACAAAATGTCAATTGATTGAGGGATGGCACATCACCTCTCCTCTGAAGAAAACGTTCAAAATCGCATCCTCAGCTGGTAAAGTCATGGCGATGGTCTTCTGGGACTCTGAAGGGGTAATTCTCTTTGATGTCCTCCCTTATGGCGCAAAGATTAACTCTGAAGTGTACTGTGCTATGCTCAGGAAACTGAAGAAACGATTTCAGTGTCTTCGTCGCTACAAAATAGCAAACGAATTTCTTCTTCTCCATGATAATACTAGGCCTCACACAAGTCTGTGCTCCCAATATGAGATCATAAAACTTGATTGGACAGTTCTTCCTCATCCGCCAACAGCCCGGATCTCGTACCTTCCGACTGCCATCTGTTTGGGAGGCAGTGCATGGATGATGGGAAGGTTATTGATGCACAAAGACGTAGGCTCTCACGTTGGTCAGTAGAGTGGTGCGATGTTGGCATAGACGCCCTCCCACTAAGGTGGCGTAAGGCCGTCGCATTGAACGGTGATTATGTTCAGAGATAGGGGTTTGTGCCCAAAAAAAAAATGGTGTGCAGTGTGATGTATTTGAATCCTGAATAAAACCAATCTGCTTTCAGAAAAAAAATGTTTCGCGTTATTTATTGACTGCCACTTGTGTATTATCAGTTCTGCTAATTTAGCTCAGGCGAGCCGTCCATAATAGAGGCCTAACATAAAAATCCCAGATTTTAGACGAGGATTGACTAAATAAAGCTTCACTGTGGGCTACAAAGGTGATGGCCTGGTGTGCAGCGTCGGTTTCATCCGCCTAGTGCAGTTATTTTTCGACACTACGCGGCTCTTGACCTGCAGAAAACTTTTATGTCGGTACGTTCAGTTAGGACTGGTGAGTTTCAACAGATGAGGTGAGCGCGCCGCCGTAGGGGCGAGACGGCAGCTGAGGAGGTCTGTGAGTGGCTGACGGCTGACGGCTGGCGCCGCCTCGTCCTATTTCACGCGCTATCTCTGTGGTGGCCGGCCGACCAGCCACATTACCCAACAGCTGGGAGACCGGAGGGCCAGATAAGGAGGTGGCTTTACTGGCCGGGGTTATTAGGCCCGGGTCCGCCGCCGCCGGATGACAATAAAGAAGGCGCGCTTCTGCGTAAACATTCCGGCACCGTGTCCCGTGTGGCGGCCTCGTGACGGGCGGCGGGGGGGAGGGGGGGGTGAAATAAAAGGAGGGGGGAGGGGACGAGAGGTGCCGTGAATAATGCGTTTAACATACGTCTGGGCCCCAGGTGCGCCGCACCGTAAAACGTAATGGCGAAACAAAAGGGAAGGAGCCAGCGGAAACCCTGTACCCTTATGGAATTTTTTTTTGTTTGTTCTGCGTGCTGTAACAGCACCCGCCTGTGATGGGGTGATAATCACACGGCGTTTCTCAACGTGCGTTATTTGAATCGTTGCGTGCGTTTAATACCATTGTGTGTCCAAACGGCGTCCGCCTTCCGCTATAGTGGAAATTATGTTGCCCGCAGAGGGGCTCTCAAACGCTGAGTTCAGTTGTATCATTTTCTCACCAGAGAAACAGGAGGAGGCGACCGAACCAACAGTGACAGAAGTCAGGAATGTTTCAAAGTCGCAGTGGCAAAGGGAAATAAACAATCGAGCTGGAGACAGAAGATGAAGAAACGGACACGATGATGGAACAGGGTAGTAAAGGAAATAAGATAACGTTCTGTGGAACGGTCAGAAACAGGAGACGACAAAGGTAGAAGTGGATACGCATGTGAAAGCATGCGCTACCTAATTTGTCCCAAAACTCCGCGCATGAAAACGGGATTTTTCGGGGGTGTTCCGGCGTACCGACAAGCGCCGGTACGAAGGTGAACAACGCAAGGGTAGAGAAGGCCGTGAGACTACGTTAGCCAATAGCGCGTTGACCAGAACCTCAGCACGATAGGAGCTGCATCTAGACGAAGTGAATGTAAGCGCCGCTCCTGCCAGCATACATATCAATTGCTTACCTTGTATACAGAAGGGACTTTGATTGTTTGCCCATCGCTTGCGACACCGTTTAAATTCAAAGTTCGGTATGGTCAATCTTCGTACTTGTAGTAAAAACTATTAATCTTATTTGCCTGAATTGTTGAATAGCAATCCGAGAACGCAGCATCCTTTGGCATCCTATAAGAGACGAGTATTCAGGAGGATCGTACCTCCAGTTCTGCTGGTGACAGAATGGCAGCTTCAAGTGTTCTGAATAGCCCACTGACTAAGGACCATTTGTGTACCCAATAGAATAATTGTCTTATAGTAACTATCCTACAGTACTTTGTCAAAATTTCAATATTACGCACTTCCTCCAGCTTAGGCAAATGGAGCAGATCGTTTAGTCCTTTTTACATTAATAAGGGGCTACTGGGGACACCATTTCGTTCATGGGCGGCTCCTGAGAAAACCAGAAAGAAGAGTTTTTCATAATTTTTTCGCCGTCAGCAGCGAATATCTACATAGTTAATCCGAGCAAATTCCTCAAATTTAAGCAGCATGTTTTATCTAGAAGTGCCGTCTTCCGGTTTACAAAAATATTTATCCGTTATCGACAAACACCAGAAAAACGAGAGTTTTGGGTACGAAAACCGAACCGTGGGTTCCAAGACGGCTCTGCACGGTAAATGGCTGTAACTTTAACGATAATCTTGAAAAATTTCTTAATATATTTATCCGTTTCTGTTACACAGAGGGCCAAAGTAACCACACTTGTACATTTAAAATATGCACCTAAAAAGCGATGTGAGGCGAAAACGTAGTTTATAAAGTGACGTAACACGGAGAACACGGAGAAATATGCTGTAAAGTGTCCCCGTTATCAACAGAAGAGTTCTGGGAACCCCATGTCCTAGTACTGAAGCACACGCGGACTTTGTGGGTATGTAAAATTTTGCTTGAGGTGTAAAATTAGTCTTAATTTCAAATGAGTACACTATCAAAGTTTTACTGACGCACAAAGTTCTCTTCATATGAGTGACATGCCCTGCCATGGCAGGGAAAAGTAGGGAACCAGCGGGAAAATTCTCCTATTGGAGCACAAGAAAGGGGAATATGCTGCTGTTTAAAAGATTGACTGAAAAGTGGGGCATCAACTGCCTCATTCTACATCCCCAGCACCTTTAAAAATCTTCCCAAAAATTTGGACATGCTAAAATATTCGCCCATTTTTATGCTGAGACATAAGGAGACAGTGACAATGAGAAAGAGATGGAAATAATAAAGGAAGGTAGTGGATTGTGATTGTGGCATAGGAAGAGCAGAGACAATGGCAGTGTGAGAGAAACAGAGGGACGCAGTGGCGGTGGAACACAGATGACAGGGATAGGATAAGAGTGAAACAGACAGTGCCAATGGGAGAGGAAGAGAGAATGATAAAATGGAAGTGGGTGAGAGCAAGTGATTATGAGAGATGGTCTGTGACGATGACAGTGAGGAAGAGACAAATAGTGACAGTGAGAAGAGAGAGCAGCACTGGGAAAGAATGACTGAAGTTGCAGCAGAAAGGGAGAACAAGAGGGAGATAGTGACAGTAAGAGGAGAGAGTAGTAATAGGACAGAACGGAGACTGTGGCTGTGATGCAGGAGACAGTGACAGAGAGACACAAAGAGATAATGGCAATGAATTGGGCTGATGAAGTGAGTGAGGACTGGCAAGTGTGGGTGGATGGCTGTTAACGACTTACTGCGATGAACTAGTGGATGTGGGCGAGTTACAGTTAGGGGAGCTTGTGCGAGTGAGAATTCAAAAAATGGTTCAAATGGCTCTGAGCACTATGGGACTCAACATCTTAGGTCATAAGTCCCCTAGAACTTAGAACTACTTAAACCTAACTAACCTAAGGACATCACACACACCCATGCTCGAGGCAGGATTCGAACCTGCGACCGTAGCAGTCCCGCGGGTCCGGACTGCAGCGCCAGAACCGCTAGACCACCGCGGCCGGCCGAGTGAGAATTGATTGTATTTTAATAAGAGCGCGAATATGTTCGCAAGCCAAATTTTTTGGGATTATTTTTAAGCTCCGAGGAAGGTAGAATGAGGCATCTGATAGCCAACTTTTTAGTCGGTGTTTCGAACAGTAACATATTCATCTTTTTGTACTCCGACAGAATCATTTTTCGGCTGGTGTTAAGAACGGTTGATTTCTATGGGAAAGCGATAGAGAAGCAAGAGATCTGTTGATGACGTGTTTTGACAGTGGAGGGATGTATAGAGCAGTTACAGAATGAACTGGAGAAAGAAATAGGATTTAATGAACAAAGAAGTTGAGGGACGCAGAAGGAGGAAAGATAGCCGGTTTGGATGAACTAGTGTGGAAATGATCAGAGCACAGGAAGAGGTTGAGGCACAGCGGCTGTGTAGAATTATGAGAGCTGTACGGAAGGAACTGGAGGAAAGGGATAATTGTACCTTTCTTTAACAAGAGATGGCCAAAGGCTATAGGAAACTACAGGGGTGTTGGCCTTACTTGCCACTGTTAAAAAAATTATGAGAAGGTTGTGGACAGATGAATTCATAGAACAGTGGAAAAGCACCGTTTCAGGCCAGGAAATTCCATAGTAGATGTCACATTCACCGTTAAACAGCTGCAGCTACAACACTATGAGTATGGGAGAGATCTGCCGATGGTATTTCTGGATTTAGAGAAAGCATTCGATACTGTATCCACAAATAAAGTTTGGAACGCACTAGGAAGCAAATGGGTATAGAAGCAGATTGTGCTGAGGATATAGAATTGTACCAGGGAAGTGTAAGTTATGATCTCTTCTTTAGCAAAAGATTCCGGAATAGTCCCTCAATCGGATCTCCGGGAGGAGACTGCCAAGGGGGTGGTTGCCATGAGAAAAAGATTGAATAATCAACGGAAGGATAACGTTCTACGAGTCGGGGCGTGGAATGTCAGAAGCTTGAATGTGGTAGGGAAACTAGAAAATCTGAAAAGGGAAATGCGAAGGCTCATTCTAGATATAGTAGGGGTCAGTGAAGTGAAGTGGAAAGAAGACAAGCGTTTCTGGTCAGATGAGGATAGGGTAATATCAACAGCAGCAGAAAATTGTATAACGGGAGTAGGATTCGTTATGAATCGGAAGCTAGGGCAGAGAAAGCGTTACTTTGAATAGATCAGTCATAGGGTTGTAAAGAGAGATGAAAATCTAATAGTCTTGGGGGACTGGAATGCAGTTGTAGGGGAAGAGGTAGAAGAAAAGGTTACAGGATAATATGGGCTTGGGACTAGGAATGAGAGAGGAGAAAGACAAATTGAGTTTTGTAACAAGTTTCAGATAGTAACAGCGAATACTCTTCAAGAACCACAAGAGGAGGACGTATGCTTGGAAAAGGCCGGGTGACACGGGAATATTTCAGTTAGATTACATCATGGTCAGACAGAGATTCCGAAATCAGATACGGGATCGTAAAGCGTACCCAGAAGCATATATAGACTCAGATCACAACATAGTAGTGATGAAGAGTAGGTTGAAGTTTAAGACATTAGTCAGAAAGAATCAATGAGCAAAGAGGTGGGATACGAAAGTACTAAGGAATGACGAGATAGCTTGAAGTTCTCTAACGCTATAGATACAGCAATAAGGAATAGCTCAGTAGGCATTACAGTTTAAGAGGAATGGGCATCTCTAAAAAGGGCCGTCACAGAAGTTGGGAAGGAAAACATAGGTACAAGGAAGGTAACTGCGAAGAAACCACGGGTAACAGAAGAAATACTTCAATTGATCTATGAAAGGAGGAAGTACAAAAATGTTCTGGAAGACTCACGAACACAGAAATACAAGTCGCGCAGGAATGAAATAAATAGGAAGTGCAGGGAAGCTAAGACGAAATGGTTGCATGAAAAATGTGCAGAAATCGAAAAAGAAATGATTGTCCGTAGGACTGACTCAGCATACAGGAAAGACAAAACAACCATCGGTGGCATTAAAAGCAAGGGTGATAACATTAAGAGTACAAAGGGAATTCCACCGTTAAATGCAGACGAGGGAGTGGCTAGGTGGAAAGAATACATTGAAAGCCTCTATGAGGCGGAAGATTTGTCTGATGTGATAGAAGAAGAAACAGGACCCGATTTAGAAGAGATAGGGGACCCGGTATTAGAATCAGAATTTAAAACAGCTTTGAAGGACTTAAGATCAAATAAGGCAGAAGGGACAGATAACATTCCATCAGAATTTCTAAAATGGTTGGGGGAAGTGGCAACAAAACGACTATTCACGTTGGTGTGTAGAATGTATGAGTCTAGCGACGTACCACCTGACTTAAGGAAAAACATCATCCACACAATTCCGAAGACGACAAGAGCTGAAAAGAGAGAATTGTCGCACAGTCAGCTTAAGAGCTCATGCATCCAAGTTGCTCACAAGAAAAATATACAGAAGAATGGAAAAAAAATTGAGGATGCGCTAGATGACGATCAGTTTGGTTTAAGGAAAGGTAAAGGCACGAGAGAGGCAAGTCTGGCGTGGTCAATAATGGAAGCAAGACTAAAGAAAAATAAAGACACTTTCATAGGATTTGTCTACCTGGAAAAAGCGTTCGACAATGTAAAATGGTGCAAGTTGTTCGAAATTCTGAGAAAAATAGGGGTAAGCTATAGGGAGAGACGGGTCATATACAATATGTACAAAAGCCAAGAGAGAATAATAAGAGTGGACGATCAAGAACGAAGTGCTGGTATTAAAAAGGGTGTAAGACAGGGATGTAGTTTTTCGGCCCTACTATTCAATCTGTAAATCGAGGAAGCAATGGTGGAAATAAAAGGAAGCTTCAGGAGTGGAATTAAAATTCAAGGTGAAAGGATATCAATGATACGATTCGCTAATGACATTGATATCCTGAGTGAAAGTGAAGAAGAATTATGTGATCTACTGAATGGAATGAACAGTCTAATGAGTACAGAGTATGGACTGAGAGTAAATCGCAGAAAGACGAAGGCAATGAGAAGTAGTAGAAATGAGAACAGCGAGAAACTTAACATCAGGATCGATGGTCATGAAGTAGATGAAGTTAAGAAATTCTGCTACCTAGACAGTAAAACAAAGAGTGACGGAGCAAGGAGGACAACCACAAAGGACAGAAACTTGAAATTTGGAGAGGGTAGTAATCTTATACTGTACACACCGTTTAAGAAAAGATTTTTCGAAATTCCACCTCTAAGGGAGTAAAATAGCGGATGAAAGAATTTTGCAATTATGTCGCTATTAATGCAATTTTGAAGCCAGAGCTACGAAAATTGGTATTCGGTTTCACAGGCAGAAATAAAGAAATTCGTGTTTCAACACTTTTGTAATTTTAACCTCTCTGGAGTGAAATAGTTCGTGAAAGTTGTTTTTAAAACAAAATTGTTATTAAAGAACTACTGAAACATTTTAAAGCTATATATATATGAAAATTGGTGTTTGACATCCTAATTAGAAATAAGAAAAAGTGTTTCATTGTTTTTGGAAATTCAACCTCTAAGGGGGTAAAAACAGAGGATGGAATTTTTTATATGAATCTTTCATTATGAAAGCATTTTCGAAGCTAAATCTATGAAAATTGGTATTCATCTTCTCGGTTACAAATAAAAAATAGCGGTTTTCAGTGTTTTGGATACTGAAATAGGTCCTGGGTGATTCATTGACCAACCATTGCCCAGCAAAAACTACTAAGGATAAAAACTTGAAATTCCGAGAGGGTGTTGATCTTATCTTATTCAAAATTCCACCATTAAAGAGGTGAAGTAGGAGAGGAAATGCTTTTTGAAACTGTGTCACTATTAATGCAATTTTGAAGCTATAACTACAAAACTTGGTGTTGGTTTTCCAGAGATGAAAGAAAATGCTTCAGTATTTTTGTAAATGCAACGGCTAAGGGGCAAAATAGTAGGTGAAAGCTTTTTTGGAAAATAAATCATGATTAAAGTTCTAATAAAGCATTTTTCAAGTTACGTATAAAAAATCCCTATTTGATTAGTCCGGAAATAAAAAAAAATGTTTCACTGGCTTTGATAAGTCAACCCCTAAGGGGGTGAAGTAGGGCCTGACTGGTTCACTGGCACATGGTAGCCAAGCCCAAGCCACGAAGTATAGAACCTTGGAACTTGCAGAGGGTACTGATGTTATGCTGTAGGCGTCGTGAAGTGTGAAATTATTCGAAATTCCGCCCCTAAGGGGGTGTCGTAGGCGATTAGAGGACTTTTGAAAATGATGCTATTAAGGCAATTTTGAAGCTAGAACTACGAAAACTGGTATTTAGTTTCTCGGTTAGAAACAAAAAAATACATCCTTCAGCATTTTTGGAAATCCAACCTGTAAGGGGGTTGAGAAGTGGGTGTAATTTTTGTAAATAAATTATTGTTGAAGTACACTACTGACCATTAAAATTGCTACACCACGAAGATGACGTGCTACAGACGCGAAATTTAACCGACAGGAAGAAGATGATGTGATATGCAAATGATTAGCTATTCAGAGCATTCACACAAGTTTGGCGCCGGTAGCGACACCTACAACGTGCTGACATGACGAAAGTTTACAACCGATTTCTCATACACAAACAGCAGTTGACAGGCGTTGCCTGGTGGAACGTTGTTGTGCTGCCTCGTGTAAGGAGGAGAAATGCGTTCCATCACGTTTCCGACTTTGATAAAGGTCGGATTGTAGCCTATCGCGATTTCGGTTTATCGTATCGGGACATTGCTGCTCGCGTTAGTCGAGATCCAATGACTGTTAGCAGAATATGGAATCGGTGGGTTGAGGAGGGTAATACGGAACGCTGTGCTGGATCCCAACGGCCTCGTATCACTAGCAATTGAGATGACAAACATCTTATCCGCATGGCTGTAAGGGATCGTGCAGCCACGTCTCGAGTCCTGAGTCAACAGATGGGGACGTTTGCAAGACAACAACCATTTGCACGAACAGTTCGACGACGTTTGCAGCAGCATGGACTATCAGCTCGGAGACCATGGCTGCGGTTACCCTTGACGCTGCATCACAGACAGGAGCGCCAGCGATGGTGTACTCAACGACGAACCTGGGTGCACGAATGGCGAAACGTCATTTTTTCGGATGAATCCAGGTTCTGTTTACAGCATCATGATGGTCGCATCCGTGTTTGGCGACATCGTGGTGAACGCACATTGGAAGCGTGTATTCGTCATCGCAATACTGGCGTATGATCCGCCATGATGGTATGGGATGCCATTGGTTACACTGCTCGGTCACCTCTGGTTCGAATTGACGGCACTCTGAACAGTGGACGCTATATTTCAGATGTGTTACGACCCGTGGCTCTACCCTTCGTTCGATCCCTGCGAAAACCTACATTTCAGCAGGATAATGCACGGCCGCATGTTACAGGTCCTGTACGGGCCTTTCTGGATACAGAAAATGTTCGACTGCTGTCCTGGCCAACACATTCTCCAGACCTCTCACCAATTGAAAACGTCTGGTCAATGGTGGCCGAGCAACTGGCTCGTCACAATACGCCAGTCACTACTCTTGATGAACTGTGGTATGGTTTTGAAGCTGCATAGGCAGCTGTACCTGTACACGCCATCCACGCTCTGTTTGACTCAATGCCCAGGCGTATCACGGCCGTTATTACGGCCAAAGGTGGTTGTTCTGGGTACTGATTTCTCAGGATCTATGCGTGAAAATGAAATCACATGTCACTTGTAGTATAATATATTTGTCCAATGAATACCCGTTATCATCTTCTTGATGTGGCAATTTTAATGGCCAGTAGTGTAGTAATAAAGCTTTTTAAAGCTGCATCTACGATAACTGGCATATGACTTCTCAGTTAGATATAAAAAGTGAGTGTTTCAGTGTTTTTGGAATTTCAGTCCCTAAGGGAGTGAAACTGCAACATTATACGAGAGCGCTAACGCGTTCCTTTCTGGACTCGGGTATGCACGCCGGCCTCGATTCGAATCCGCCCGGCGGATTAACGACGTGGGCCGGTGTGCTGGCCAGCCTGGATGTGGTTTTTAGGCGGTTTTCCACATCCCACTAGGTGAATACCGGGCTGGTCCCCATGTCCCGACTGAGTTACACGACTTACAGACATTTGAACACGTTCACACTGTTTTATGGCTTACACTAGTCGCAGACAGCTGGGGTACACAGATTCCACTACGGGGGGTACGGCGTGGCGAAAGGAAGGGCATCCAGCCACCATGTGACACTAACATTGCCAAATCCACAGTAACAGGGACGACCCCGTGTAGGAGTGGGACAAAGGCCTAAGAAAATGGTGATGAGTCCCTAAGGGAGCAAAATAGAGAATGTAAATTTTTGTGACAATATTTCACTCTGAAAAATTTTTTAAGTTAAACATAATAAAATTTATCTTCTCGATTAGAAAAAAATGTATGCAAGGGATTGTTTGAAACTCAACTGCTAAGGTGGTAAAATAAGGACGAAAATTTTTCGGTACATTAGGTCATTTTAAAAGCTAAATTTTTGTTTGACTTATAAAGAAATATGTTTTAGAGACTGAAAGTTTCTATGGAAACATCACCACAAGAGCTCAAAATGCAGGATTAACAAAGATCTCTGACTGCAACTGCTAGAATCAATCTTTGCTCAGAAGTATATTCGGACAAGTCTACGTTTCTATGGCCTTAATTAACATGCAAAGATAAGAACATGTTGCAGTTTGTGAACAACACAAAAATTCAATTAAAGGAAAAAAATAAGATCTGCGCAGACTATACAATCATCGCGAGCGTAGCAGCAGGTGTTAGGCTAGTGTATTATATACCAAAGATTTTGTACGCCACAGAGACGAGGGTATTGAGGAAAGTTAAAAAAGTAGGTTGTGAGCAAATGAACAGATTTAAGTGGTGCGAGCATGAGAAGAGAATGGATGGAAGCGGATGTGTAGAAAGAAGTACGACATGCAAACGGAGAGCAAGAGATCGAGAGGAAGGCCTAGGAGCAAGTTGATAAAATCAGGAGAACGTAGGATCACCAAGACAGGGGAAGATTGGGCCAGGGTAACGAAATAAACGAGGTGGGAAGACCATGGTTGATGGAGACGCTTGTGCTGCAAGCAGACACTGCCAGTGGTAGGTAACTGTGCAAAATGATCATGACTGTAGACAATTTTTGCTGCTGTAACGTCACAAACATTCTATATTATTATTATTATTATTATTATTATTATTATAAGTAAATATCTACATCTACGTACATATTCCGGAAGCCACCGTATGTTGCAGAGCAGATGGTACCTTATACCACCACTAGTTAGTTCCTTTCCTTTTCCGATTGTAAATGGAGCGATGGGAACGACCGTCTACACGCCTTCGCATGAGCTCTAATTTCGTGGTCCTTAAGCAAAATTTACATCGGCAACAGCAGAATAGTTCGACCTGCAGTCAACCGCAAATGCCGGTTCTCTAAATTTTCGCCATATTACCTCGCGAGAAGAACGTCCTCTTCCTTCCAGGCATTTACATTTGAGTTCAGGAAGCGTCTCCACAAAACTTGTGTGTTCATCGAACCTGCCGGTAACAAATGCATCAGCCCGCCTTTGAACTGCTTCGATGTCTTACCTTAATCCGACCTGGTGTGGATCCCAAACAGTCGAGCAGTAGTCAAGAATGGGTCGCACTACTGTTCAGTAAGTGGTTTCCTTTATACATCAGCTAAACTTTTCTAAAATTCTCTTCATAGACCGAAGTCGATCATTCGTCTTCCCTGATACCGATCTTACGGGCTCGTTCCATTTCACATCGCTTTGCAACGTTACGCCGTCCGCCCCGACAGCTGAGTGGTCAGCGTGATGGATTGCAGTCCTACGGGCTCGGGTTCGATTCCCGGCTGAGTCGGGGATTTTCTCCGCTCAGGGACTGGGTGCTGCGTTGTCTTCATCGTCATTTCATCCCCAGCCGGCGCGCAGGTCGTCGAATGTGGCGTCGAATGTAATAAGACCTGCAATCCAAGGCGGCCGGACCTGCCCCGTAAAGGGCCTCCCGGCCAATGACGCCAGACGCTCATTTCCATATATCCAACGTTACGCCGAGATATCTAATAGAAGGGCCTGTCAAGCAGCATACTACTGATGCTGAATTCGAACGTTACATGATTGTTGTTCTTGCTCATATGTATTACGTTACGTTTTTCTACATTTAGAGATAGCTCATTCGTCACACCAATTAGAAACTCTTCCAGGTCACCTTGTGCAGATTTCTGCCCCCACATATACAGAGAGTAACAGCCGTCGTATCGCACTTCCTTGGGGCACTCCTGTTGATACCCTTGTATCTGATGAACACTCGCCGTTTAGTTCAAAGTACTGGATTCCGTTACTTAAGAAGTCTTCGAGCCACTCAGATATCTGAGAACCTAATCCGTATGCTCAGGCCTTCGTTAATAGTCTGCGCCGGCGCTCCGTGTCAGACGCTTTTCGGATATCTAGGAGTATGGAAGCTGTCTGTCGCCCTCTTGTCTGCTGGCTTGCGGAATACCATGTGAGAAAAGAGCAATCTGACTTTCGCACGAGCGATGCTTTCTAAATCCGCGTGGATTTGAGGACAGAAACTTATCTGCCTCGAGGAAATTTATTATATTCTAAGCATCAAATTCTGCAGCAAACCGAACGACATTGGTCTGTAACTGTGCGGGTCCGTTCCTTCACCCCTCTCATATACAGGAGTCACTTGCGCTTTTTTCCTGCCGATTGGGCTTTGCGCTGGACAAGAGATTCGCGATAAATGCAGGCTATGTAAGGGGCCAATGGCACAGCGCAAACCGAAGTGAAATTCCATCCAGTCCTGGCGAATTATTTGTTTCCAACCCCTCCAGTTGCTTCTCCATGCGTCAGGGATGTCTATTACTGCGTCCTTCATACGGAGTCTGTGCGACACTCGAGGTGATAGTATGTGCTTACACTTTTTGTAAAGACAATATACAAATTTTGCAAAGAACTGTTATTCAGGTATTAGGCAGGAATTGCTTGTTACGGTACCCATCTCTGTCGGGGTCTTCCTCTGTCTCTTCTCCCATCGCACTTATATTATAAGTTCTTGCCTTTAATGGAAGTCTCTTACTCTCCATTCTTTGTATATGTTCGTTCCATTTTCTTCTGTTATCTCGAATTTTATCATTGAGGCAGTTCTTCTCTATATCTTGATTTCTTAGCCTGTCTTCTCTTGTGCAACCTTTAACACCTCTAATGAATTTCATTTCTTGTGCCTGAATCCTGTTTTCTTACTTCTTGGTAATCACCCAGTTCTCACTTCCATAGAGCAGTGTGGGAACTGCAACAGTTTTGTAAAATTTAATTTGAGTGTCTTTCCTGGTTTTGTTTTTTAGGTTTCTGTTAATTGTTCCACATACCCGGCTGAATTTACTAAGCTTAAATTCAACATATCTGCCGTAGCCGTATGTCATTTCTCATCCGAGGTAATTGAAGTGGTTTACTTGCTCTAAGATCTTCTGATCTGTCACTGTTTTGCTTCTGATTGGTTCTTTCCCGAAGAAGGCCATTGCCTTAGTTTTTTCTTTTGAAATTTCCATGTTAAATTTTACACTTATTTGTTTTAGCAAGTAGATTCCTTTCTGAAGGTCATCTTCCTTATCTGCTAGTATCACTGCATCAGCAGCATATAGTAAATTATTTAAAAGAATGCTCCTGTGTAGGTAGATGCCTTTCTGAAATTCTGGTTTCCATATACTCGTATGTATTATTTCATTAATGTAAATGTCGAACAAAGTTGGAGAGATGCAGCAGCCTTGTCGTACCCCTTTGTTAGTTGGTATCTTCTTAATTGTTTTACCACTCAGATCTAGAGTGATATTTGTGTCTTGATATAAACTTTTTATCGCATTTAATAGATGGTTTGGACATACGCGATTCGTCATTACTTCCCAAAGCTCCTGTCTATTGACACTGTCAAAAGCTTTATTAAAGCCAATAAAAGCAATGTGTGTTTCTTTTTATACTCTCTCCGTTTTTTTATTATTTGCTGCAGAATAAAAACTGAATCTATTGTGGAGCGTCCTTTCCTAAAACACAGTTGTTGCTCACACAGTACTTCGTCTGCTATGTTTTTAAGTCTTGTATTTAATGAATCCAGTAAACGTATTCCTCTGTAATTACTGCATAGGTTTTTATCCTCTTTTTTAAAAGTTGATATCACTCTAGCTGTTTTCTTTGGGAATACTCTTCTTCTTCCAACATTCATTGAAGAGATGTAGCAATCGTTGGTGTAGCATCATTCCTCCATATTTTAATAATTCAGCATTAGTGCCGTCTTTTCCTGTTGCTTTTCTGTTATTAAGTGATGTTAGTGCAGATGTTAATTCGTCAGACTGTATTTCATCTAATCCTTTCTCGTCTAGTTGCTCAATTTCAGTTTCTTGTGCTGGATGATACCACAATACGCTGTAATGATTTATCCACTGTTCTTCTTCAATGCTCTTTCTGTTGAGTTTAAGGTTTTTAAAACCAAATATGCCTTTTGTTGTCTTCCGTGGATATCATGTTTGATATTAGAAATAAACCTACCCCAGTGTTCCTGATGTGCTTTCCTTACTACACATTTAGCGTTATTTCTTTTCTCCTTATAGTATTGTTTGTTCTCAATAGTGAGGGTGCTTAAGTAATTTATGCATGCATCATGTTTTTTCCTTGACAGCTTTCATTATATCCCGATTCCAAATTTTTAGGCTTTTTCTTTTCCCTATTCTTTTCTTTTTATCGAGAGCTCCTCCTGCTACTCTGCATACAGTATTCCTCAGAGCTTGTCATTCTTCTTCTATTGTCCTTAGTTTGTAAGTTCGATACCTCTTCATTTAATCTCCTTTGGGGCAGATGTCTGATACTGTCCTCTTCAAGCAAGTATACCTCATAAACGCTTTGATCTTGTTACTTGTTTAGTTAATTTCTTCCATTTTGTAAAAAGGTCTATTCTGGATATTAGTAAGAAATGATCTGATCCTATATCTTGTCCTCTATAAACTCTTGTATCCCTTACTTGGCCCGCTAGCTTATCATTTACTAAGATGTAGCCAATTATTGATCTAAGACCTATGCTGGCCCAAGTATACTTGTGTATATCATTTTTCTTAAAAAGGGAATTTGTGATTTTTAAATTGTCCCAAGTGGCAAAATCTCTTAGTAAATTTCCATTTTCATTATATGTTGGTTCTCCAAACGGACCTATAACGTTTATTACTGGGATATTTCCTATTCTGACATTGAAGTCACCCACCATAATAATCTGATCAGTAGCACTGTATTTACTCAGAGTCTTCTTTAGTTCTTCATAGAAGCTTTCAGACTCATCTTGTTTCTCTTCTTCAGGTGGATATACACTTATAGAGGTGGGGTTACCCCTTACCACTTTCAGCCTGACTGTAAGTTTTCTTTCACTTACATATGTACAATCTTGAATGTCTTTTTCTCATTTTTTATGCAGGAGTAGTGCTACACCTTTGCTTGCTCTTTTATGTTTTTCAACACCATTATAGAACATAATGTAATCGCCTACATATTTATTTCCTCTCAATTTCCTTTTAGTTTCTGTGAGTGCCATAGCATCGATATTCATGTCGCTTAGTATATTTACTAGTTCTATCTCCTTTTGGGAAATTCCACTCACATTTCAGTTTGCTACTTTAAAATGTCCATTTCTCCATTTTCGTTTGTCCTTTTTTAAAGCGTTGTCATTTACCTTTGTGACCGTCCTATTTCCGAGCCTCATTTGGGTACTGGGAGTAGTCTGTATTTTCTGAGAGTTGGTTACCAGTCATCTGGTCAACCCCCTTCTAGGAGGACCAGGATTTTCTTTCGGGGTTATCTCTCTTAGCCGATATGTTCCGGTTATTTAAAGGCGCTGGAAATAAGTTCGCCTTTCATCCTCTCCCACTGGCTTTGTAGTCTGCATCCACCGTGTGTCGTGAATTGTCTAAGGGTCTCACGACTCATGCCTTCTGGGATGTGGGAGTAGGGTTTGTTGGCAGAGATGCATTGAAAACCTTGAGGTGTGATTGATTTCTCAAATTACACTGGACATTTCACAGAGTTTTGTTTCTGCAAACAGGTATCGGCAGCCTGAGCAAACTCTGGAATCCTTTGCCAAACTTTGATAGTTGATGAAAGGAAAAGAGAAATAAAAGACATCCTCAGGCCTCGAAACCTAATACCATTGGTGTCGAAGGAGTAAGAGTTGGCCAAGGGAGGCCGATAGGAAAGAAAACAGAAGAAGTCTGACACAAGTAAGTGGAAGTAATGTCAGACCTAGCTAAGGGCCTATGTGGTTGCCACTCACATGCTCCCAAGACAGGAGCCCCCTGGGGGGTCTACTCTTTGTCTAGAATCTGACCAACTGACTTGTCTGGTATGGGTGAGCCCACCGGGAGCATAGCTCCAGCCAGCATAGCTCAGTGGATCAATGATTTACACAAACCTCCCCACCAGCGTTAAGGTGGTAATCCTTGAGGAGGAAGAACTATTATTCCAGGAGTAAAAAGTATATATATATATATATATATATATATATATATATATATATATATATATATATACTATTATTCCAGGAGTATATATATATATATATTGTGTTGTCACTCGTCCCTTTTCAGCTTTGAGGTAGGTAACAGGATGCCTTGAACATGCCAGTACCACACGTCAGCTATGACCAGTGATGTAACAATGTTGTAGCATTTAATGTCATACACTATGTGATCAAAAGTATACGGACACTCCCAAAAAAATAAGTTTTTCCTATTAGGTGCATTGTGCTGCCACCTACTGCCAGATACTCCATATCAAAGACTTCAATAGCCATTAGACATCGTGAGAGAGCAGAATTGGGCGCTCCGCGGAACTCACAAACTTCGAACGTGGTCACAGAGTCACTTGTGTCATACTTCTGTACGCGAGATTTCCACAATCCTAAACATCCCTAGGTCCACTGTTTCCGATGTGATAGTGAAGTGGAAACATGAAGGGACACGTACAGCACAAAAGCGTACAGGCCGAGCTCATCTGTTGAATGACAGAGACCGCCGACAGTTGAAGTGGGTCGTAATGTGTAAATGGCAGACATATATCCAGACCATCACACAGGAATTCCGAACTGCATCAGGATCCACTGCAAGTACTATGTGAGTTAGGCGGGAGGTGAGAAAACTTGGATTTCATGGTCGAGCGGTTCCTCATAAGCCACACATCACGCCGGTAAATGCCAAACGACGCCTCGCTTGGTATAAGGAGCGTAAACATTGGACGATTGCATAGTGGAAAAACGTTGTGTGCAGTGACGAATCACGGTACACAATGTGGCGATCCGATGACAGGGTGTGGGTATAGTGAATGCCCAGTGAAAGTCACCTGCCAGCGTGTGTAGAGCCAACAGAAAAATTCCGAGGCGGTGGTGTTATGGTGTGGTCGTGTTTTTCATGGAGGGGGCTTGCGTCCCTTGTCGTTCTGCGTGGCATTATCACAGCACAGGCCTACATTGATGTTTTAAGCATCTTCTTGCTTCCCACTGTTGAAGACCGATTCGGGATGCCGATTGCATCTTTCAAGACGATCGAGCACCTGTTCGTAATGCACGGCCTGTGGCGGGTGGTTACACGACAGTAGCATCCCTGTAATGGACTGAATCATATTTGAACACCTTTGGCATGTTTTGGAACGCCGTGCCAGCCTCACCGACCGACATCGATACCTCTCCTTAGTGCAGCACTCCGTGAGGAATGGGCTGCCATTCTCCAAGAATCCTTCCAGCACATTGAAACGTCCCCTTAGAACAATTATACATGACTGTGCTTAAACTGACACACAATATTTTTAGCGCAACGCAATCTGACTTTCAAAAATCCCTACAAAAGAATGGCCCTGACTAACATTAACCTATACCTTTCACAAATCACTTACCTCACCAAAAATTTTCGTTACTCGAACTACTGCAATACAGCGAGCGCCAATAATGCCAGCCAAATAAAAGATTCAAACTACGGAAGGCACTAACTACTGATAGGCATAGTTAGCAAATGAAAGATTTTAATAGAGAACAAACTATGTATTTACCTCAATAGTGTTCAAAAGTCATAATGTATATAGCAGTTCATAATATCCAGTATTACAAATTTCAAAACTCCATCTCTCTCCTCACATCCACCATTGCTGGCGGCTCACCTCCAACTGCACAACGCTATGCGCTGTTAACATCCAGCTGCCCAACACTACAATGGCCAACATCAATGCAAACCAGCCACAGACTGCACACAGCACAGCCAGCGATTTTCATACAGAGCGCTACGTGGCGTTACCAATAAGAAAACCTGAACAGCCTACTTACAACATGATTGAACGTATGCATGCGAGAGTGGAAGCTGTCATCAAGGCTAAGGGTGAGCCAAGCCCATGTTGAATCCAACATTATTCATGGAGGGCGCCACGAACTTGTAAGTCATTTTCATCCAGGTGTCCGGATACTTTTGATCACATAGTGTATGTTGCCAGACGGAGATAGAAATTAGCGCTGGCAATATTTTCTTGTACTTTAGCCCATTAAAATACTAGTACCAGGAAATAAGGAATTATTTAGAGACTATAGATTCACAATGTAGTAGGAACAATACACTACTTAATTTCTACGACATTTCAGGCTAGACAGGTTCCGAAATTCGATAGGACATAACTGCAATCTCTGATAGCAACAACGACTCTAACTTGGTTAGCCATCGACTCAAACAAAACTTGTGTGATACATACTGTACGCCATAAAAGCTAATTCAATTCTGTGTCACAGTGGGCGGTAAGTGGTGAAGTGACTTCTCCCCGCAACCTACGACCAGACTTTACAATATTTGTAAACAAAACATCTACGGTTCTTAACGTTACTGTATTTAGTTAAAATTACCTTAGAATGAAAGCACAGGAACTGATTATATCCACAAAAATGTTCAAATGTGTGTGAATTCCTAAGGGACCAAACTGCTGAGGTCATCGGTAGCTAGACTTACACACTACTTAAACTAACCTATGCTAAGAACAACACACACACACGGTCATACCCGAGGGAGGACTCGAACCTCCGGCGGGAGGGGCCGCGCAATCCGTGACATGGCGCCTGGAACAGTTCGGCCACATTATGCGGCATATCTACAAAGATGAAGTATATTTAAAGTGTCGTAACTGCGCTACATAAGAGCTCACCAAACTTTATGTATTGAGGATACTAAAACTTCAAGAGAATTAGGTCCTGGGCTATCCAAAAGCACATACCTCATACCTCACGGCTTCTTAATTCTGGTCTTAAGCGGAAACAGTAACCAGTAGGAGATTAACAGTAGGCAGCATGGCTACCAACAAAACTGAACACATATGTAAAGTATATTTAGTCCTGATTACAAGTACTGTAGATCTGAAAATATCCTGCTGTTTTATTGGTGTTATTGACTACTTATTTCAAAGTTCTCTGAACTACGGAACCAATAAATGTACTTATAAATTCATTAGACTTTACAAAATGAATATTTCAAAGATGCTTTAAGTTTGTACTTGCTACTTGCTTGATTGTTAAATTTGATAAGTTCACAAATAGCTTAACTTTGAATTGCACACTGTTCAGTGTCTATATATTCATGAACAAACAATTTACAACTATTAATTTTTTTTAAATTACTGTATTCGTGACCTATGTATAGAGAAACTACAATTTAATTTCATGTCATGTTCATGAATTCTGTGTTTGGTTTATGAGTCATTGTTCCAAAGCCATTTAAAATAAAAGAATTAAACTTCACCATAGCACATTCAGCAGCGGAAGATTACGGAGACTACATTCCCAGGCGGATCAAGAGTTCCTGCAGGTGAATTTAAGGCTAGTGGCTCAATTCTTCATTACTGAAATGTTCCCATTTTATCGTGTCTTTTTTTTTTCATTGCTTCCAGATCGTTTATTCAACTCAGATTTCGAAGCTTGGAGTTAGACTCAGAGAAAAATCAGATTTGCGTAGACAGCTCCCTCAGACTGGAGACCTGTGCTGCAGTCGGCTGTGAACTTCCTGAGCGACACCACAACGCGCACCTGCTCAGATCTCAGTTCCGCGGTTAAACCAAATAAAACAAAGTTACTACTTCTACGGAGAACACTGCTACACTGTAGTCACCGCCCTGACGCCATTAAGTTTACGAGGGCGGCTCGCAATCTTCAGACAACCTTCAGGACGGGGAAAAAATTAGTCTCGTGGGAGCAGGAAACTGCTTCTTCTCGGTAAAAACCTCCTGAATTTGTTCACATGTACTGCCCGGCGCAGCTGGCGCTGCTCGTTTTTATCAGTAGCTGCAATCACCAAGGTCTTCTGCATCCGTCACGTAATAAAGTGTGCAACCTGCTAGACTTTCTTCATCTTCCGACGAGGTAGAATTACTGGGACAGTTGTTTTCGCCTCCTGGAATGGAACATACGATGTGTCGCAGATCGTTAAGCGAATGCATTGTACACCAACCGTGACATGTGTTAAAAGTCTAGACGACAAACATCAAACTGATTCAGAGTTAACTGGACCAACTAGTGAACTCTCCTGAACCTAACGCTATCTACAGTCAGAGAACCATAGCAAGCTTTCAATCGCTATATGATCAATTGTTTCTATTTAAATGTTCTTAGATTCTCTAATCAATTTTTCACTTGTTAAAAGTTAGTTCTGTTGTAACTTAACATACATTTTCTTTAAACAGGAACACTTTCCTGATATTCTGCAAAACGATACTTACTTCATCAAAACTGGCTTTCGGCTTCTTAGGGCATCACAAGACGATAATTGAAAGTCGCAATCACAAATAACTTGACGTCGACTTACACTTATGTTACTGATACAAATACAAAAGACGCATGGAATGATGAGATACAGAGTGCTTACAAGGAAAATTATTATATTTATATATTAAGCGGGAATCGTTACATTTAACAAAAAATTAAACAAAGTTTTTAGCCTTCAGTGCGATAAGACCTGCAGCTGCGACGAATTTTTTAAAGCGTATCGTGATGCCTTCAGCTGACATCTCCTTCACTTGATGTACGACTGCAAAATTTCAGCCTTAGGCCATTTTCAGTTATTAAATAGCAAGCATTGTACACTAGATGCATTAGTATCACTTATGAGTTTAACATTTGATTAAGTCATATCCCAAGATATACTAGGAAGATCATAAATTACATTATGGAAGCTATTTTAAATGTGAAAATTGTAGGTTAGACTTTACGTAACTGTTATTGGTATCAAATGAAACACCAAGTTTACTGTTACCAGTCACTGTTTATTTACAACCTCAACGCGTTTCGAATGTTCAAATCTCCATCATCAGATGGATTTACGTGTGTTAGTGCGAGACGTGTGCGCCGTGTTACGACTGTGGGGTAACCTGTGGTACTGTCTCCAGTGGTCACAGGTTCCTTTCTATGTACTAATGCATCACATGTGATAAAATAAACAGTGACTGGTAATAGTAAACATGTTATTTCATTCGTTATGGACGGTATTTTCATTGTAATACACAGACTAACCAACTTACCACTGAAAAAAGAAGAAAATTGAAAAAGAACCAGATATTCTCCAAAACCTGGCTACGAATAACGGTTATCATAAAAACTTAATGGACACATTATTCAAAAAGAAAACAAATCAGACACACACCAGTCCCATAGACTAAAGATATTTCGCCAGAAAGACAAATGTACAACAGAAAAACAAAGTTTTTGTACGGTCATATTTAGAGATTGCTTCGGACAAAATTAACCGATGTTCCAAGAATACAAAATTATACACTAGCTAAAAGAACGCCAACAATCTGCAACGATCACTGAGACACGCACCAGGGAAATCAGAGCCTTTTTCGCAATCATGAATCTACGAAATTAACTGTGAAGAATGCTCAAAATTTTAATTGGGTCAAAGAGGAAGGAAAGTTAGCACACGATTTAAAGAACACACGAGTGAAAGCGACTATAGCCCATCCACCTTTGCTGCACACTAAAAAGACACCAACCACGAAGCACCTAATATTAATAGATCATTACGAATACTACAAAAGTTAGAGAAAGGTAAAATGATGGGTGTGATGGATGAAATCGAAATTTACGTCCATCTTTAAGACCAATCAGAGTTTTAAAATGAATAAAACCACCTGTGAAATGGAAAATTCCTAGACAATTTTTACCATTTCTACGACGAACCATTATAGATCCATAGAACGCATAATTTTCGCTATGATGATGATGATGAGCGTTTGGCGTCATTGGCCGGGAGGCCCCTCGCGGGGCAGGTCCGGCCGCCATGGCGCAGGTCTTATTACATTCGGCGCCACATTGGGCGACCTGCACGCCGGATGGGGATGAAATGATGATGAACACAACACAACACCCAGTCCCTGAGCGGAGAAAATCTCCGACCCAGCCGGGAATCGAACCCGGGCCCGGAGGACGGCAATCCGTCACGCTGACCACACAGCTACTGGGGCGGACATTTTCGCTATACTCAGATATGACGGTAATACGAATGATCCCACAACCATAAAGTAGGTCTTGAAAAGTTTTACTCGTTTTTCGTGGGTTTCAGTACGTCTCATCGGGGCACTATGACTGACTTTATGTATAAGACCATTGTAACAGCCCGAGTGGCCGTGCGGTTCTAGGCGCTACAGTCTGGAACCGAGCGACAGCTACGGTCGCAGGTTCGAATCCTGCCTCGGGCATGGATGTGTGTGATGCCCTTAGGTTAGTTACGTTTAATTAGTTCCAAGTTCTAGGCGACTGATGACCTCAGAAGCTAAGTCGCATACTGCTCAGAGCCATTTGAACCATTTTGAACCATTGTAACAGCTATTCAAAAATGACATTCTTCCACAATCACAGAACAAATATTGAGAGTCATATTTACACTAATGATAAACAATTATTAACCGTAATTGAGAACAAAGACCTATGTAGCTTAAGTAACGAACTTCTGTGAAATAATTGTAATCTTCTCAATGTAAGTACGTTAAGGGCATCGATCTTATGCAAAAGAACTCCGCAACAACTGGTCAAAA
Source organism: Schistocerca cancellata (assembly GCF_023864275.1). Lineage (NCBI taxonomy): Eukaryota > Metazoa > Arthropoda > Insecta > Orthoptera > Acrididae > Schistocerca > Schistocerca cancellata. The sequence continues at coordinate 160,324,358 of NC_064632.1, forward strand.
GTAAGGTGTTCCTAAAATAACTATTTATAATTTATATTTGAGCCGTATGCGGCTCGCGTTTATGCCGTTTGCTCTTTGGCATTTTGTCACATCGAGTGGCGCCTTGTTTCTTCCTTACTTACTGGTGTAACAAAGTTGCTGAGTGGCAGCAGCAGTGCTTATCGATACTATAGTTCAACTCTTTTATCTAGGCGGCTCGTGCATGCCCGCCCAGACGCGGGAGATTGCTGCGTTGCCAGTTGCACACGACGCACACGCCAAGAGAAGCAGCGCCCTAGTATAGCATAGTTCGCAAGCTTACGTTTAGGGGGGAGCGCGCAGTTCATGAAGTAAAGCCACCACGGCGGCATTAACCCTTTCGCTGCTACAGAGACGTGCTCCCCGCATTCCGCGCTGTGCGCGATTTTGTCACTGCACTGCCCGCCTGTGCTGACACATGGGGTTCCGACTGCTTTGACACTCTTCTCATTTCGATTCCACAAAAACTATTTGGCCCAAAAATTAGATTTTTACACATCTTCTTGACTAATACCTTCCCCCCATTAATGACTTAATTTTGTTTCGATGTTCAACCCAGTTATTGTGCAGCATTAAATGTAGTAAACCATTGCACGAAATTTTGAAGAGTTTGCAGAGGTAAAAGTCCATAGCATATACTTTCCGTATGGTCGATTTTAGTTGCCACAATGTTGAGAATGAAATGTGGACAAGATACCTAAATTTCATATAAAATTTACTGTATAACAATATCTTATTTAATTTAAGTACCACATAGGTACATGACAAAATCGCGCACAGCGCGGAATGCGGGGAGCACGTGTCTGCAGCAGCGAAAGAGTTAATGAAGAGACAAAGCACTAGAAATTTCAAAAAATTGCATTCAAACGAATAAAATTCGTGAAGTAAGACACTTCGATATTGTTTTTAAATAAAGAAAATATTATGCACCACACAAGGTTTGAACTCTTCATCTTTCAACTTACCAACCCAATGCCTTAACCGTTACGCTAACGCAGCTCGGACTACAACGAAACTCCATGAGAACTCTAACAAATCACGCAAAATACTGACAAGCACTGTTGGTATGATTTTGAATTACTGACACTTCGTCGAAGTACAATAGGAAGTAAACAATTACCGCTATTCTTTATTCCGAAAAAGCTGTTCGTCAGATTGATACAAACACCTTTCCTTGCTATCGCCTGAATTAGGAGTCTTATTGCTTATTTGGTTTAATTAATTAATAGAATATGAAGCAATTGGTATAAAGAACGCTTTTTCCAAACTTTCTATAAAAGGACGTCTGCTATCAAGACATTGCTTTTGTTCTATTACTTTATTTATGACTGAACGTTTCTAAAACTGAAGACACTCGTCGTGCTCTGCTCTGCAGTCGAGATGTGGCAACGTCGTTCTCTGTTCATTGGCTGACTGTGTTTTGTGACGTCAGATGCGCAGAACGAACCTGAACTCGGCCGCCAACATAAATGACGCGCACTTTAGTACTGTCGTACTATCTTTGGTGTGACCGCTAGTATTTCCAGATGGTGGTGGTTTGTGTGGGGGATCAGTTGGTTGCGACGGAGCAGCGAAGAAGTCTCCGCGGTGTGAGGCCAGGCCAGGACCAATGATAGCGTGCACGCGCTGTCAGATCGTGAGGCGCTAGCTGCGAGAGCGACAAAGTTTGTTGACCCCGAAACTGGACGCTGAAGTTGAGTGATCAGTTAACCTGTTATGAAACCACAACTATTGTGACATCATTTCGTTCATTTGTGGGTTGTTGCTCCGTGGGCCATTTGGGCTACCAGCGATGTATGATGCGTTGGAGTCGGCGAAATCTTGCAGCCGTCTTCATATGTTGTGATTACTTAGTAACTTACTATTAGTTGACAGTGAAGTGCACCAGCGTTATTCCCTGCCCTGTGGCCGTTAACGCCCCAGTTACCTGCCCTGGTCGTCAACATAGTTTTCCGGCAGTGTGCCTTTCCTCGACGTGTTGATGCTGTCAGGCACGGTGTGTAGTTCGACAGCCTTTTAAGTTGTTTGGTTCATATTTTGCTTAGAGTGGTTAGTGTTCACTTCGCTGTTTTTAGACGCCAATTTCTGAAGACGTAGTGCTGTTCGTATCCTCGTCCTCGGCCTATATTTTCCATCGTTGTGCCGTTGGTCGGACGGAAGGGAACTGGTTAAATTGTTGGTCGGTCCTTGTGCCGTCCCTAGTTTGGCTTGCCATCCGATTACCTTACTTCAACTCTTGGCTGCCTGTCTCTCCTCACGTTACGTTTGAGCTACCTTCTCAGGCCGACCCTTGGAACACTTCTGAGCACTGCTTGTTCTGTTTGTTTTACATTGTGATTTTCATTTTAGTCTGCCGGCCGTGGTGGCCGTGCGGTTCTAGGCGCTCCAGTCCGGAGCCGCGCTGCTGCTACGGTCGCAGGTTCGAATCCTGCCTCGGGCATGGATGTGTGTGATGTCCTTAGGTTAGTTAGGTTTAAGTAGTTCTAAGTTCTAGGGGACTGATGACCACAGCAGATGAGTCCCATAGTGCTCAGAGCCATTTTTTTTCATTTTAGTCTGAAGAATTGTGTGAGGCCTTCGGCCGTGTATTAATTCAGTTCCTTTTAAATTTTACATAAAGGCCTTCAGCCGTGTCTATCTATTCTTTTTTTTTAATAAAAAGCAAGGGGTTTATTTTGAATTGTTTGTCTGACTTGTTGTTCAGGCCTTCAGCCGTTTGTTTCAATTTGTTTGTGGCCTTCAGCTGTGCAATAAGTTAGTATTTCTTTAATTAAGCTTTTGGCTGCTCTTTTGTAAGTTTAAAAGAAAATTTCTTCGTTAGAAAAATTGTTTATTAATGTGTTTTAATTATAGTTGTCCTTCAGACGTGTGGTGTAGGCCTTCGGCCGCTAGTTGTTTTCAACTGCATGTTTTTTTTTTTAATTGCTTTGATTTATAAGCCAGGCCTTCAGCCATTCTTGTTTTTGGTGTGGTTTTGGGCCTTCAGCGCAGAAAGCATCGCAATTTCTTTAACTAGGCCTTCAGCCATATTGTTTAATTGTGGTCTTTTAAAGCAATGTGTAAATGAGTGGTCCTTAGAAAATAAAGTTTTTGTTTGATTGTGCAACCCACAGTAACTGCTTATGTCCCCATCCACAGCCATAACCTTACCCTGTGCGCTCTCTGAGTACCTGCCTTCCAGATCTCAGTATTATGACAATTACATGCAGTCATAACAGGAAAGACGTACATAACGTAATATACCATTAAAGAATCGTCCGTAAAATAAATTATCATCCTCCTGATATATTTTGGGATATGACTTGTTCCTGTGTTACTTTCAAAAGTGATACTAATATGTTGTTGGTTGTTGTGGTCTTCAGTCCTGAGACTGGTTTGATGCAGCTCTCCATGCTACTCTATCCTGTGCAAGCTTCTTCATCTCCCAGTACCTACTGCAACCTACATCCTTCTGAATCTGCTTAGTGTATTCATCTCTTGGTCTCCCTCTACGATTTTTACCCTCCACGCTGCCCTCCAATACTAAACTGATGATCCCTTGATGCCTCAGAACATGTCCTACCAACCGATCCCTTCTTCTGGTCAAGTTGTGCCACAAACTTCTCTTCTCCCCAATCCTATTCAATACTTCCTCATTAGTTATGTGATCTACCCATCGAATCTTCAGCATTCTTCTGTAGCACCACATTTCGAAAGCTTCTATTCTCTTCTTGTCCAAGCTATTTATCGTCCATGTTTCACTTCCATACATGGCAACACTCCATACAAATACTTTCAGAAATGACTTCCTGACACTTAAATCTATAGTCGATGTTAACAAATTTCTCTTCTTCAGAAACGCTTTCCTTGCCATTGCCAGTCTACATTTTATATCCTCTCTACTTCGACCATCATCAGTTATTTTGCTCCCCAAATAGCAAAACTCCTTCACTACTTTAAGCGTCTCATTTCCTAATCTAATTCCCTCGGCATCACCCGACATAATTCGACTACATTCCATTATCCTCGTTTTGCTTTTGTTGATGTTCATCTTATATCCTCCTTTCAAGACACTGTCCATTCCGTTCAACTGCTCTTCCAAGTCCTTTGCTATCTCTGACAGAATTACAATGTCATCGGCGAACCTCAAAGTTTTTATTTCTTCTCCATGGATTGTAATACCTACTCCGAATTTTTCTTTTGTTTCCTTTACTGCTTGCTCAATATACAGATTGAATAACATCGGGGAGAGGCAACAACCCTGTCTTACTCCCTTCCCAACCACTGCTTCCCTTTCATGTCCCTCGACTCTTATAACTGCCATCTGGTTTCTGTACAAATTGTAAATAGCCTTTCGCTCCCGGTATTTTACCCCTGCCACCTTTAGAATTTGAAAGAGAGTATTCCAGTCAACATTGTCAAAAGCTTTCTCTAAGTCTACAAATGCTAGAAATGTAGGTTTGCCTTTCCTTAATCTTTCTTCTAAGATAAGTCGCAAGGTCAGTATTGCCTCACGTGTTCCCGTGTTTCTACGGAATCCAAACTGATCTTCCCCGAGGTTGGCTTCTACTAGTTTTTCCATTCGTCTGTAAAGAATTCGTGTTAGTATTTTGCAGCTGTGGCTTATTAAACTGATTGTTCGGTAATTTTCACATCTGTCAACACCTGCTTTCTTTGGGATTGGAATTATTATATTCTTCTTGAAGTCTGAAGGTATTTCGCTTGTCTCATATATCTTGCTCACCAGATGGTAGAGTTTTGTCAGGACTGGCTCTCCCAAGGCCGTCAGTAGTTCCAACGGAATGTTGTCTACTCCGGGGGCCTTGTTCCGACTCGGGTCTTTCAGTGCTCTGTCAAACTATTCACGCAATATCATATCTCCCATTTCATCTTCATCTACATCCTTTCCCATTTCCATAATATTGTCCTCAAGTACATCGTCCTTGTATAGACCCTCTATATACTCCTTCCACCTTTCTGCTTTCCCTTCTTTGCTTAGAACTGGGTTTCCATCTGAGCTCTTGATGTTCATACAAGTGGTTCTCTTATCTCCAAAGGTCTCTTTAATTTTCCTGTAGGCAGTATCTATCTTACCCCTAGTGAGATAAGCCTCTACATCCTTACATTTGTCCTCTAGCCATGCCTGCTTAGCCATTTTGCACTTTCTGTCGATCTCATTTTTGAGACGTTTGTATTCCTTTTTGCCTGCTTCATTTACTGCATTTTTATATTTTCTCCTTTCATCAATTAAATTCAATATTTCTTCTGTTACCCAAGGATTTCTACTAGCCCTCGTCTTTTTACCTACTTGATCCTCTGCTGCCTTCACTACTTCATCCCTCAAAGCTACCCATTCTTCTCCTACTGTGTTTCTTTCCCCCATTCCTGTCAATTGTTCCCTTGTGCTCTCCCTGAAGCTCTGTACAACGTCTGGTTCTTTCAGTTTATCCAAGTCTCATCTCCTTAACTTCCCACCTTTTTGCAGTTTCTTCAGTTTTAATCTACAGGTCATAATCAGTAGATTGTGGTCAGAGTCCACATCGGCCCCTGGAAATGTCTTACAATTTAAAACCTGGTTCCTAAATCTCTGTCTTACCATTATATAATCTATCTGATACCTTTTAGTATCTCCAGGGTTCTTCCATGTATACAACCTTCTTTCATGATTCTTAAACCAAGTGTTAGCTATGATTATGTTGTGCTCTGTGCAAAATTCTACCAGGCGGCTTCCTCTTTCATTTCTTAGCCCCAATCCATATTCACCTACTACGTTTCCTTCTCTCCCTTTTCCTACACTCGAATTCCAGTCACTATCTGAATAATTTCTTTTATTTCATCATACATTTCTTCAATTTCTTCGTCATCTGCAGAGCTAGTTGGCATATAAACTTGTACTACTGTGGTAGGCGTGGGCTTCGTATCTATCTTGGCCACAACAATGCGTTCGCTGTGCTGTTTGTAGTAGCTTACCCGCATTCCTATTTTCCTATTCATTATTAAACCTACTCCTGCATTACCCCTATTTGATTTTGTGTTTATAACCCTGTAGTCACCTGACCAGAAGTCTTGTTCCTCCTGCCACCGAACTTCACTAATTCCCACTATACCTAACATTAACCTATCCATTTCCCTTTTTAAATTTTCTAACCTACCTGCCCGATTAAGGGATCTGACATTCCACGCTCCGATCCGTAGAACGCCAGTTTTCTTTCTCCTGATAACGACATCCTCTTGAGTAGTCCCCGCCCGGAGATCCGAATGAGGGACTATTTTACCTCCGGAATATTTTACCCAAGAGGACGCCATCATCATTTGATCATACAGTAAAGCTGCATGCCCTCGGGAAAAATGACGGCTGTAGTTTCCCCTTGCTTTCAGCCGTTCGCAGTACCAGCACAGCAAGGCCGTTTTGGTTATTGTTACAAGGCCAGATCAGTCAATCATCCAGACTGTTGCCCCTGCAACTACTGAAAAGGCTGCTGCCCCTCTTCAGGAACCACACGTTTGTCTGGCCTCTCAACAGATACCCCTCCGTTTTGGTTGTACCTACGGTACGGCTATCTGTATCGTTGAGGCACGCAAACCTCCCCACCAACGGCAAGGTCCATGGTTCATGGGGGGGATACTAATATATCCAACATATAATGCTTCCGTTTTAGATAACTGAAAATATTCTAACGCCGAAATTGCACAATCGTACATCAAATAAAGAAAATGTCAGCTGAAGGCATCACGAAGTTACTTAAAGTCGTTACAGTTGACAAATATATGAAAAATCAAATATTTGTTTAACAGAGAACTTCACGTAGGAGAAAAGGAGAACTGTGTGTGGTCGAAAGTAGGCTAGCATTCTGTGCCATGTGATTATTGATTTAAAATAATTTCCAGTAATGTCATCTTTCTAAAAGTTCTTAACAGTACGTTAAATATCACAGTCCAAATCGTATGCGTGGGTCTCTGTTAAAAGATTTTCCGAAAAGACTGAACTGATATTTAATAGTCTGCAGCTTCTCTCATGTTGCGATAATCTAATTGCCCCAGCTCTCCATGTGTTACCAATATGTACCTATTCTACAGTGCATGAATGTAATTTTATACACGAAATTCTGTGTTAAATGTTTCACTTTGTTTTTACTATTGAATAAGATTGTAGTAGTGCTGATAAAACTGAACCCCGGACCTAAATCTCATAAAACAAAAGCTGTGATACATACCAGAAAGTTGGTTTTCTTTTACAATACGAAAGTAATTTTGCTACCACAGTAATGCTGAAAGTATGGTCCTCGACTGCTTCTGAGCAAAATTTCGATTACAGTTTTTTGAGGCTTAAAATTAATTGCACATAAGAACCGTGCACCCTCAACTTGAACTGTCTCCACTGTCATTTGAAATATAGCACATTTCATAAGCTTATCATACGGTTACATCCTCGAAATGTTTACCACTTATTCTGATACAATCTGCACGCAGGCACACATATCGTAATTTCAGTTTTAGACTTAAAAGAAAAATAAAGATAACATCTGAATGTGAAGAACTGAAATTGGCTTGCGGATATCAATGAAGGAGTTCTGAAGGGGCAAGGAAAAGAAAACATCTGAATGGGAAGAACTGAAACTGACATGCAGCTCTTGACGAAGTAATTCTTTTGGGGAAGGGGAAGAGACCTAATGAATGTGAAGAACTGAAACTACACTCATGCTCATAAACTAAGGATAATTGCAGAATGTGGTGCCACACAACGTGGCACTACACGAAACTGGCGCTAATAGCATAGGCACATAGGAAACACACACGACACAGATCTGTAAGTCCAAGGTATTTGTGACCAGGAAACCGTCCCGAAACGCAAGTGCTACAAAACGCCACTGATTGCTGCGCATGTACACAGACATCAGTATGGTATACACTCCTGGAAATTGAAATAAGAACACCGTGAATTCATTGTCCCAGGAAGGGGAAACTTTATTGACACATTCCTGGGGTCAGATACATCACATGATCACACTGACAGAACCACAGGCACATAGACACAGGCAACAGAGCATGCACAATGTCGGCACTAGTACAGTGTATATCCACCTTTCGCAGCAATGCAGGCTGCTATTCTCCCATGGAGACGATCGTAGAGATGCTGGATGTAGTCCTGTGGAACGGCTTGCCATGCCATTTCCACCTGGCGCCTCAGTTGGACCAGCGTTCGTGCTGGACGTGCAGACCGCGTGAGACGACGCTTCATCTAGTCCCAAACATGCTCAATAGGGGACAGATCCGGAGATCTTGCTGGCCAGGGTAGTTGACTTACACCTTCTAGAGCACGTTGGGTGGCACGGGATGCATTCGGACGTGCATTGTCGTGTTGGAACAGCAAGTTCCCTTGCCGTCCTAGGAATGGTAGAACGATGGGTTCGATGACGGTTTGGATGTACCGTGCACTATTCAGTGTCCCCTCGACGATCACCAGTGGTGTACGGCCAGTGTAGGAGATCGCTCCCCACACCATGATGCCGGGTGTTGGCCCTGTGTGCCTCGGTCGTATGCAGTCCTGATTGTGGCGCTCACCTGCACGGCGCCAAACACGCATACGACCATCATTGGCACCAAGGCAGAAGCGACTCTCATCGCTGAAGACGACACGTCTCCATTCGTCCCTCCATTCACGCCTGTCGCGACACCACTGGAGGCGGGCTGCACGATGTTGGGGCGTGAGCGGAAGACGGCCTAACGGTGTGCGGGACCGTAGCCCAGCTTCATGGAGACGGTTGCGAATAGTCCTCGCCGATACCCCAGGAGCAACAGTGTCCGTAATTTGCTGCGAAGTGGCGGTGCGGTCCCCTACGGCACTGCGTAGGATCCTACGGTCTTGGCGTGCATCCGTGCGTCGCTGCGGTCCGGTCCCAGGTCGACGGGCACGTGCACCTTCCGCCGACCACTGGCGACAACATCGATGTACTGCGGAGACCTCACGCCCCACGTGTTGAGCAATTCGGCGGTACGTCCACCCGGCCTCCCGCATGCCCACTATGCGCCCTCGCTCAAAGTCCGTCAACTGCACATACGGTTCACGTCCACGCTGTCGCGGCATGCTACCAGTGTTAAAGACTGCGATGGAGCTCCGTATGCCACGGCAAACTGGCTGACACTGACGGCGGCGGTGCACAAATGCTGCGCAGCTAGCGCCATTCGACGGCCAACACCGCGGTTCCTGGTGTGTCCGCTGTGCCGTGCGTGTGATCATTGCTTGTACAGCCCTCTCGCAGTGTCCGGAGCAAGTATGGTGGGTCTGACACACCGGTGTCAATGTGTTCTTTTTTCCATTTCCAGGAGTGTATGATCACCATGCACACTTACCCAGGCCGCACAATGGGTTGGCCTACTCTGGATAAGGTGGTCGAGCAGCTGATGGGGTATAGCATCCCATTCTTGCACCAGTGCCTGTCGGAGCTCCTGAATTGTCGTAAGGGTTTCAAGACGTCCATCGATACGTCGACCGAGAGCATCCCAGACGTGCTCGATAAGGTTTAGGTCTGGAGAACAGGCAGGCCACTCCATTCGCCTGATATCTTCTGTTTCAAGGTACTCCTCCACGATGGCAGCTCGGTGGGGCCGTGCGTTATCATCCATCAGGAGGAAGGTGGGACCAACTGCACCCCTGAAAAGGCGGACATACTGGTGCAAAATGACGCCCCGATACACCTGACCTGTTGCAGTTCCTCTGTCAAAGGCATGCAAGGGTATACGTGCACCAATCATAATCCCACCCCACACCATCAAACCACGACCTCGATATAGGTCCCTTTGAGGGCAGTAAGGGGTTGGTATCTGGTCCCTGGTTCACGCCAAATGAAAATCCGGCGAGAATCACTGTTCAGATTACACCTGGACTCTTCCGTGAATATAACCTGGGACCACTGTTCCAATGACCATGTACTGTGTTTTCAACACCAGGCTTTACGGGCTCTCCCGTGACCAGGAGTCGGTGGAATGCACCTATCAGGTCTCCGGGCGAATAAACCATGTCTGTTCAGTCGTCTGTAGACTGTGTGTCTGGAGACAACTCTTCCAGTGGCTGCGGAAAGCTCCCGAGCAAAGCTCCTGCAATACTCCGTGGCCGTCTGCGGGCACTGTTGGTGAGATATCGGTCATCTTGTGGTGCTGTACACTGTGGACGTCCCGTACTGTAGCGCCTGGACACGTCTCCTGTCTGCTGAAATCGTTGCCATAATCTTGAGATCACACTTTGTGGCACACGGAGGGCCTGTGCTACGACCTGCTGTGTTTGACCAGCCTCCAGTCTCCCTAGTATTCTACTCCTCATAACGTCATCAATATGTGTTTTTTGAGCCATTTTCAACACACAGTCACCATTAGCACGTCTGAAAACGTCTGCACTGTACTCTGACATGCACCAACACACTTCTGCGTATGTGGACCGCTGCCAGCGCCACCGTGCGACGACCGCAGGTCATATGCACCGCATGGTCATACCCCGAGATCACCTCGGGGTATGACCATGCGGTGCATATGACCTGCGGTCGTCGCGTTAAACCCGCAAATCGCCCACCAGAGCGTTGTTTCACCATGTATCAGCATTATCCCTAATTTATGAGCATGAGCGAAGCACGTAGAGCTCAACGAAGAAGTTCTGGAGGGGAAAGGAAAAGAAAACAACTGAATGAGTGCTACTGACAGGGGATGTCAAATTGATTCCATAGTTTTAGATTTCCAGAAGGCTTTCGACACCGTTCCTCAAAAGCGTCCTTCGAACTAAACTCGATGCCTATGGAATTATCGCCTCAGTTGTGCGACTGGATTCGTAATTTCCTGTCGAAAAGGTCACAGTTCTTAGTAATAGACGGAAAGTCATCGAGTAAAACAGAAGTAATATCAGGCGTTCCCCAAGGAAGTGTTATAGGCACTCTATCGTTCCTGGTCTATATTAACGACACTGGAGACATTTTGAGTAGCCGTCTTAGATTGTTTGCAGATGATGCTGTCATTTACCGTCTTGTAAATTCATCAGATGACTTAATGAATTGCAAAATGATTTAGTTAATATATATGTCTGGAGCTAAAAGTGACAAGTGACCCTGAATAAAGAGAAGTGTGAAGTTATTCACTTGAGTACTAAAAGAAATCCGCCAAATTTCGATTACGCCATAAGTCACACAAATCTCAAGGCTGTAAATTCAACTAAGTACTTAGGGATTACAATTACAAAAACCTAAATTGGAACGATCACATACATACTGTTGTGGGTAGATCAAACCAAAGACTGCGATTCATTGGCAGAACATTTAGAAGGTGCAACAGGTCTAGCAAAGAGACTGCTTACACCATGCTTGTCCGCCCTATTCTGGAGTATTGCTGTGCGGTGTGGGATCCGCATCAGGTGGAACTGACGGATGACGTCGAAAATGTTCTAAGGAAGTCGGCTCGTTTTGTATTATCGCGATATAGGCTAGATAGTGCCACAGACGTAATACATGATTGGAGTGGCAATCATTAAAACAAAGGCGTTTTTCGTTGCGACGGGATCTTCTCATGAAATTTCAATCACCAGTTTTTTCCTCTGATTGCGAAAACATTCTGTTGGCACCCAGCTACATAGGGAGAAACAATCATCACGTTAAAATAAGAGAAATTAGGGCTGGCACAGAAAAATTTAAGTGCTCGTTTTTCCCGCGCCCCGTTCGAGAGTGGAACGGTAGAGAGAGAGCTTGAAGGCACTTTATTGTGAATAGCAGAGTAATCACGTAGATGTATATGAATATGAAGAGGTGAAATTTGAATGCATCTCTTCATGAAGACGTTGTGGATGGGAAGGGAAAAGAAACAACTAAATAAGAAGAACTGACACTGGTAATCGGATATCAATGAAGGCGTTCTGGAGCGGTAAATGAATGAAAACAACTGAATGTGACACACTGAAACTGGCACGCAGTTCTTGACGAAGAAGTTCTGTTGGGGAAGGGGAAGAAAACTGGTACACGGATCTGAATGAAGAAGTTCTAGAGGATAAAGGAGAAGAAGAGAACTGAATCCGAAGAACTGAATTTTTCATGCGGATCTCGATGAAGAAGTTCCGGAGGGAAAGGAAAAGAAAACACCTGAATGTGAAGAACTGAAACTGGCATGTGGATCTCAATCAAAAATTTCTGGAGGGGAAAGGAAAAGAAAACAAATGGATCTGAAGAACTGAAATTGGCAAGCGGATCCCAGTGAAGAAGTTCTAGATGGGAAAGGAAAAGAATGTGACGAACTGAATTTTTCATGCAGATGTCATTGAAGAAGTTCTGGAGGGGAAAGTAAATGGAAAAAACTTAATGTGAAGAACTGAAAGTGGCACGCGGATCTGGATGGAGTTCTGGAGCTGAAAAGAAACGAAAACATCTAAATGTGAAAGAATGAAAGTGGCACCTGTCTGGCGGGGATAGGAATAGAAAACAACTGAATCTGAAGAACTTAAATTGGTACTCGGATCTTCGACGGCCTCGATAAGAGAAGAAGAAGAATCTCAGTAGCTGTCAACCAGAATAATGATAAATTAGTTTTCCTGTAAGTGGATGAAACTCATGTTCATATTTATCGAGAATTTCATTTATAACGGATAGTACCGCGTGACTGGAGAGAAGCACTGGCCACTCCTGTTTGCGAAAAGAGTGAAAAATAGGAGCCCACAATCGCAGACCACTCTCGCTAATGTGCGACTATTGCAGGATCCAAGACAATATTCTAAACTCCAACATTCGTGGAGAAAGACCAGCTATTGTCAACGATTTAACACCGATTCAGGAAAAACTCATTCTTTGTGAAAGACAGTTGGTTCTCTACAACGACTTCGAACTAGTTAATGAAAATAAACACATACATTGTTTGAGCAAAAGTATCCGGACACCCCAAAAACATGATTTTTCGTATTAGGTGCATTGTGCTGCCACCTTCTTCCAGGTACTCCATATCAGCGACGTCATTAGTCATTAGATATCGTGAGAGAGCAGAATGGGGCGCTCCGCGGAAATCACGGACTTCGAACGTGGTCAGGTGATTTGGTGTCACTTGTGCCATACGTCTGTACGCGAGGTTTTCACAGTCCTAAACATCCCTAGGTCCACTGCTTCCGATGTGACAATGAAGTGGAAACGTGAAGGGACACGTACAGCACAAAAGCGTACGGGCTGACCTCGTCTATTGAATGACAGAGACCTCCGACAGTTGAAGAGGGTCATAATGTGTAATAAGCAGACATCTATCAAGACCATCACACAGTAATTCCAAACTGCATCAGTATCCACTGCAGGTACTATGACAGTTAGGCGGGAAGTGAGAAAACTTGGATTTCATGGTCGAGCGGTAAATGCCAAACGACGCCTCGCTTGGTGTAAGGAGCGTAAACATTGGACGACTGAACAGTGGTAAAACGTTGTGTGGAGTGACGAATCACACAATATGGCGATCCGATAGCAGGGTGTAGGTATGGCGAATGCCCTGTGAACGTCATCTGCTAGCGTGTGTACTGCCAACAGAAAAATTCGGAGGCGGTGGTGTTTTGGTGTGGTTGTGTTTTTCATGGAGGGGCTTGCACCCCTTGTTAGTTTTGGTGGCACTATCACAGCACAGGCCTACATTGATGTTTTAAGCACCTTCTTGTTTCCCACCGTTGAAGAGTAATTCGGAGATGGCGGTTGCATATTTCAAAACGATCGAGCACCTGTTCATAATGCACGGCCTGTGGCGGAGTGGTTACACGACAATAATATCACTGTAATGGAGTGGCCTGCACAGAGTGCTGACCTGAATCCTATAGAATACCTTTGTGATGTTTTGGAACGCCGACTTCGTGCCAGGTCACACCGACCTTCGTCGATTACAAAATCTCGTGTTAAATGCAATCTTGGTTCAACATAACAACTCGATTATACCCTATCTAATATTCGTGAAATGGAATGATCTGATTGGCAGTTGACTAAGGTGAACCGAGGATGATGACCCGACTTTAAATTGATAACACTGTTTGACTACGATTAATACGACAGACAGTGATCCTGAACTGAACGTCGAAACAAACTACTACAAAGCATTTGGATCGGAGAAAGGCTGCTGCTTCTGTGGGCACACAGGAAAGTAAGAGAACATGCTCTAATGATTCCTAGTGGCCGGCCGCACTGCAAAATGCTCACCATTGACGTGTAGAAAACTCGAGACGTGATGCGTAGTGCGCCAAACTGTCGAGTCGGACGGTGGACCTCCACCACCTCCCCTCGCTCAGATACCGGTTCTGCCAGACTCCCAAGTCCAGAAGCCAAATCTCCGTCTCGTCCAGACGCCTGAGTCCCCCATGGATCACGACCGAATCTTGTCGAAACTCTTCCGCAGGTCAAGACTGAATCACTTTTCTCCACTCACTATCTCCCAAGCACACGGAAAGCTCTGCGCGGAGTTTACACCAAAAACTAAAAAAATCCAATCGAAAGCTCGAAAAAAAACTCATGCGCTAATTGCACATTATTTTGCGTACAATTCAGGCTCCCTCCGTAAGACGGGATGAACTGTTCCTGCAAACGTCCAAACCACGCAAAGTGGACCACACACGTCACCTAGAAAAACTCCACGGCATTCTCTGCCAGCTACTGTTCGGTCACTAGCAGTGTTCTCGAGAAATTTTTTCGCCAACAAGACGATGCCGATCTCAGGAGACAATATGAGGCTCCCTGCTGAATAGTGGATTGCGCCTCGCTTCGTCTGCCGCTCACACATTCCTACCCATCTTCTGCAGAAGAAGTTGCGCATTTTTTCTTGGGCTTTAGGAACTATACAGCTGAGCCTCTGCTGCTACCGCGCCACTCCGTGCTTCCATTGTCTCCCTGTGGTTTGGGCTGCATTCTCCGTGAGGGGTCCTGCCTGGCGTAGAGCAGGCCGTCCGGTGTTCGGACAGATGCGACCTGTTGCATTCTCAGAACTCGCACTATTCAGCCTCACCTTCCCCAGCCGTTACTGCCCGACCACAACAAGCGGTCGTCTCCTCCAACTCAAGTGACTGCATGCACCTAGCTATGAGTGAATTCAACTTTATAACCACTGTGAAACCTCTCTCATAATCTCAGTGACCATAGAACATACACTCCTGGAAATGGAAAAAAGAACACATTGACACCGGTGTGTCAGACCCACCATACTTGCTCCGGACACTGCGAGAGTGATGTACAAGCAATGATCACCCGCACGGCACAGCGGACACACCAGGAACCGCGGTGTTGGCCGTCGAATGGCGCTAGCTGCGCAGCATTTGTGCACCGCCGCCGTCAGTGTCAGCCAGTTTGCCGTGGCATACGGAGCTCCATCGCAGTCTTTAACACTGGTAGCATGCCGCGACAGCGTGGACGTGAACCGTATGTGCAGTTGACGGACTCTGAGCGAGGGCGTATAGTGGGCATGCGGGAGGCCGGGTGGACGTACCGCCGAATTGCTCAACACGTGGGGCGTGAGGTCTCCACAGTACATCGATGTTGTCGCCAGTGGTCTGCGGAAGGTGCACGTTCCCGTCGACCTGGGACCGGACCGCAGCGACGCACGGATGCACGCCAAGACCGTAGGATCCTACGCAGTGCCGTAGGGGACCGCACCGCCACTTCCCAGCAAATTAGGGACACTGTTGCTCCTGGGGTATCGGCGAGGACCATTCGCAACCGTCTCCATGAAGCTGGGCTACGGTCCCGCACACCGTTAGGCCGTCTTCCGCTCACGCCCCAACATCGTGCAGCCCGCCTCCAGTGGTGTCCCGACAGGCGTGAATGGAGGGACGAATGGAGACGTGTCGTCTTCAGCGATGAGAGTCGCTTCTGCCTTGGTGCCAATGATGGTCGTATGCGTGTTTGGCGCCGTGCAGGTGAGCGCCACAATCAGGACTGCATACGACCGAGGCACACAGGGCCAACACCCGGCATCATGGTGTGGGGAGCGATCTCCTACACTGGCCATACACCAATAGTGATCGTCGAGGGGACACTGAATAGTGCACGGTACATCCAAACCGTCATCGAATCCATCGTTCTACCATTCCTAGACCGGCAAGGGAACTTGCTGTTCCAACAGGACAATGCACGTCCGCATGTATCCCGTGCCACCCAACGTGCTCTAGAAGGTGTAAGTCAACTACCCTGGCCAGCAAGATCTCCGGATCTGTCCCCCATTGAGCATGTTTGGGACTGGATGAAGCGTCGTCTCACGCGGTCTGCACGTCCAGCACGAACGTTGGTCCAACTGAGTTGCCAGGTGGAAATGGCATGGCAAGCCGTTCCACAGGACTACATCCAGCATCTCTACGATCGTCTCCATGGGAGAATAGCAGCCTGCATTGCTGCGAAAGGTGTAAGTAGGCTGTTTATGTTTTCTTTATGTAAGTTTGCTGTTTATGTTTTCTTATTGGCAACGTTACGTAGCGCTCTCTGTATGAAAATCACTGGCTGTGCTGTGTGCAGTATGTGGCTAGTTTGCATTGTTGCCTGCCATTGTTGTCATGAACTGCTATAGCTGGATGTGAACAGCAGATTGCGTTGGGCAGTTGGAGGTGAGCCGCCAGCAGTGGTGGACGTGGGGAGAGAGATGGCGGAGTTTTGATAATCTGTAAGACTGAATGTCAATTATGAATATTAAGGTAAATACATTGTTTGTTCTCTATTAATATCTTTCATTTGCTAACTATCCCTATCAGTAGTTAGTACCTTCAGTAGTTTGAATCTTTTATTTAGCTGGCAGTAGTGGCGCTCGCTGTTTTGCAGTAGCTTGAGTAGCGAAGATTTTTGTGAGGTAAGTGATTTGTAAAAGGTATAGGTTAAAGTTAGTCAGGGCCATTGTTTTGTAGGGGTTATTGAAAGTCAGATTGCGTTGCGCTAAATAATATTGTGTGTCAGGTTAAGCACAGGCTTGTACAATTGTTCTAAGTGGACGTTTCACATGTAAAATTGTTCTAAGGGGACGTTTCATATGTCGACCCTTAGCCTAGGATACCTCACTGGAATCTTCTGATTTTTTTTTCTTGTAGTTTGTGTAATTAGTGTAGATTTTGTTTATAGCTAGCGCGTAATTGTAGAGAGAATCTCCTTTGTAGTTGCAGTCTTTCATTGTTGTACTGTAAAACAGTTGTGGTATGCATGTAGATTTGCACCAAGTATTTCGCAGCTGCAATTAACTAGATATTATTTTCAGTGCTATGTTAATGTGTTCTCCTATTTTTGCTCTTCAAATTGTGTTTTTCTGTGTTATCGTGTGAAATATTGTCACAATAATGGCGTGTGAAAAACGTAACACTCGGCTCCAAAGTAAACTGAGAAACGACAGTGAAGACGAAAGCAATGTGTTAGCGCCACTGTGTAATGAGTTAACTAATGTTCAAAGTAGTAATTTGGTAACTGTGCATAGGGAAATGGAGCGGACGTCAAACAATGGCGTAGACAGTCAAACAGGTAGTGAACAGGGAAGCATTATCGATCGGTCGGTCGGCAACAGCTCGCCTCAGGAATCCGAAATGATAGGACACAATATTGCAAATACTGTAGATTCAGGTTTTGCGTCCTCACCGTTTTCTCAAATAAGTCAAGACACATTTTCAGCTTGTCAAAATGTGAATGTTGCCGGCGCAAATGCACTGCCGAAAAGAGTAGAGGAACAGATTCCAGACACTAATGCATTGTTATTACAACTAATGCAACAAATGGAACAAAATCAGAGACAGATGGGACAAAATCTTCAAAAGTTAGACACAATGGAACAAAATCTTAAAAAGTTAGACACAGTGGAACAAAATCTTAAAAAGTTAGACACAGTGGAACAAAATCTTAAAAAGTTAGACACAGTGGAACAAAATCTTCAAAAGTTAGACACAATGGAACAAAATCTTCGGAAGTTAGACACCACACTTGAACAAACACGTGAAGATCTAACTACTGAGTTACATAACATTGAATCGAAATGCCAAAAAGTCTGTAATGACGTAAAAACACAAATTTGTGAGCATTTTCAGCGTATTTTTTCGCGGCATGAAAATGCATTACAGAATCACGAAGCAGCCATAAAAGAGCTGCAAACTATTGATCATGAAAATCATGAGACCTTGCAAGCTAAAATGGACTCAGTTGCATCTACCGATTCGGTTACGCAACTTGCAAAAACTCAGGAAAACTTAAAGGACACAGTAGAAAGACACATGGGGGAAATTAGTTCATTATCAGAGAAAGTAGCCGAACTTTCGGATCAGGTCACTAACTTATCTACAAGGGTAGATGATGATCTGAATGACACAAGACCCGTAGCCTTCACTGACACAGAAGAGTATGAACAAATTAGAAAATTCAAACAAAATCAAAATCAAATCAACACACAGTACAAAAGAGAAATGCGGGAAGTACAAGATCAGCTGACACAGGTAATACAAGAATTACGTATTTCAGAGGACACTCGCGCCCCAATAAGGGAAGAGGGACATATAAATACGGAAAAGCCACAAAATAATAACACAGAGCATTTCGGTAATTATGAAAGGAACTGGCAAGGTGCACCGAATTTTGAGATGGAACCGCCGACACGACGTAACAATGAGCGATATGTGACTCGCCGACATGATGACTTTGACTATAAGCTGTTCATTACTACACGTAAATTCAAAACATTTAAGAATTCTGGTAACGACATTCATCCACAAGCATGGCTCCATCAATTCTCTCATTGTTTCCCTCCCAACTGGTCATTGGAGCACAGGTTAGAATTTATGTGTGGCTACTTAGAGAATGAACCAGCTGTAAGAATGCGATCGGTCATTCACGATTGCCACAGTGAAGGAGAATTTTACCATGCCTTCCTCTCAGCATATTGGTCTCAAGCCACACAAGACCGCGTAAAACATAGCATCATGATGATGAAACACTTTGAACAATCTGAATTTTCCAGTCTTGTCAAATATTTTGAAGACATGTTGCACAAGAATCAATACCTGTCAAACCCATACAGCCCCTCAGAACTCATCCGCATTTGCTTAATCAAACTGCCTGAACATTTACGACATATTATTTTAGCAGGACGTTGCAAAGACGACATTGAAGCTTTTCAGGGACTGTTACAAGAACTGGAAATTGACACTGACAATCGCGGAACGCGAAAACAGGAGTACAACAGTTACAGGTCACATCTGTCACAATTTCGCGATGACAGAAATAATACACGACAAGGCTATTCTTACAACGTAAATCGTGACCAAAACAGACACCACCCATATGACAACCACTGGCAGAGTAATAGTTACAGGGAAAGATCACCTCTCCGCAGTAATGACTATCACAGAGACAATCAGAGAAACAGACAATATGGGAACCAAAATAACTATTATCAAGGGAGACAGAATAACTTTAGACGCAACGGTCCAGCGCGTAGTTACGATTCAAGGAGAAATTCTCCACCACGTGACCGACAAGAAAGAAACTATCGAACCTACCGACATGACGACAGACGATATGATCGTAACGACAGACCTGAATTGCATCAGAACTGGCGAGTTTTAAACAGAGCTGGGCCCTCTGGGCAAGGCGAATTTGTGGAAGTTAGGTCTCCAAATCCCAATAACGACGCGCGCCAACAAAGAGACAGTAGGCGATGACTCACACCGCTGGCAGCCACAATATGTACTTATGAAACTGATGACGCTGCTGCCGTAGCTAGTAATTACGTAAAAATGGAAGACATTAGAGACATCTTACTCCAGGAACACGACATAACACGTAACAACATTGCATATCCTGTGATTCACATTACTGTAAATGACGTAAAATTTACGGCAGTACTTGACTCTGGCAGTCCCATTTCAGTAATTAGTGAAACAGCTTTTAGCAAATGCAACAAATCGAACGATTGCCCCACACTTCCGTTACGTAAGATTAAATTACAAGGTGCAATCTTTGGAAAAAGTGTAGATGTACGCCAACAAACCAATTTAGAATTCTTTTGCCAAAGCCACAGCTTCTCTATGAACTTTCTTATTGTTCCATTATTGTCGACGGAAATTATACTGGGAGTAGACTTTTTGAATGAATACAAAGCAATTTTAAGCTTTCACGATGCTGAAATAAGTTTAGAGAAAGAAGGTATGTCAATAGCTTTGAAATTTGAAGACTGGCTCTCAAACCATGATGAGGAAATTAATCGGCTTTACCTTCTGTTAGATAACAGTTCGGAATTTTCTACGGAACTAGACACTAACAATCACTCTGCAAGTACTGACAGGGATGACATCGACGGCATATTTGAAATTAATGAGTTAATTCAGAATAAAATTCAGACAATTGAGAATTGTAATGACGCTGATAGGCAGGACCTTTTTGAGATTTTACAAGCACATTCCACAGTTTTTACTCACAAAACAGGAACAATCAAGGGGTTTCAATACCAATTTCGTGTTCGTGAGCATACTAAATTTTGTGTTAGACCATACGTAATTCCAGCACATTATAGGGACCGTGTTAGAACAGAAATACAATCTATGCTTGACGAGGGCATTATTGAGCCTGCAGCAAGCTCATACAACAATCCGTTACATGTTGTTGAGAAGAAAAATGGATCGATCAGACTTGTCTTAGATTCGAGACAAATCAATACTATCATTATTCCTGAAACAGACAGGCCGCAGACGATGGAAGAACTTCTTCAAAATTTTAATGGTGTAAAAGTGTTGTCTTCCATTGATCTCAGATCCAGCTTTTATCAGATCGAACTTCATCCAGAATGTAGAAAATACACAGCTTTCCTTTGTTTCGGCGTTTGTTATCAGTTTCGGAAACTTCCTTTTGGTTTGAACATTTCTTCAGCAGCATTCATTCGCGGGTTAAATTCCATATTACCTGAGTTCTTAAAACGTCACATCACCTTATATGTGGACGATATTCTAATAGCAGAAGCTTCATGGGAACAACATAACCGCATACTCAACAGTTTGTTACGTATTTTTGCAGAATCTGGAATTACAGTTAACTTGGAAAAGTCTGAATTCGGTAGGACAAAGGTGAAGTTTTTGGGACATATTATTTCTTCTGAAGGCATTCAGCCGGATCCTGAAAAGTTAGAAGCAATTAGAGCCATTCCAGTTCCATCCACAAAAAAACAAGTCCGCAGTTTTCTAGGTCTCGTAAATTTTTACCGTCGTTTTCTGAATATGCAAATTCTAGTTACACCAAAACTTTGTTCTCTCACTGGAAAAAATACTATTTGGAACTGGAACGAACAAGCACAGTTGGAATTCAATTCTTTGAAAGAAGCGTTACTTCACGCGCCAATACTAGCTCATCCAGATCTGTCACAAGATTTCTGCCTTAGCACGGATTCTTCCAAAGTTGGTCTTGGTGCCCATTTATTTCAAGAAGCCATAGAAAATGACACTACCATACAGAAAACCATTGCTTTTGCTAGCCGAGTGCTAACAAAATCTGAAAAAAATTATTCCGTTACTGAATTAGAAGCTTTAGCTATCGTTTGGGCATTTAACAAATTTCGTTTCTTTCTTTCTCGTAAGCACGTAAAAGTATACAGTGATCATCGTGCATTACAGTTTCTTATGTCTTCAAAATTAAATCATGATAGGTTAAAACGTTGGGCATTGTTTCTGCAAGAATTCCGCTTCACAATAGTCTACATTCCCGGCAAGGAGAACATTGTTGCGGACGCGCTGTCACGCGCACCGGCTGGGCTTGAGAAAAGTAACACAGAAGGCAACCTCGAGAAAAATTTCAGTATTCTTTACATTCAGAAAGTCGCCTTTGAAAACTTCATCACCACATCTTTAAAGGACATTGCTCATGAACAAGATAAAGATCCGATTTGGAAAGATATCAAAAGTAAATGGCATGAAAAGACACACACTCAGATTCGGCATTATTACCTGGTTAGAAACAACATACTCTTCAAACGCTGCACTGTTGATGACAAGCTATGGGTACTTTGCATTCCAGACGATTTTGTTAATAAGCTCATTTGGTACATTCATTTCAGCTACGCACATTTTGGTCCACGAAAATGTTATCATATTCTTCGAACGACTTGTTATTTTAACAATATGGAAAAGCGAATTCGAAGAGTCTTGTCTATTTGTAAACTTTGTCAAAAGGCGAAACCATCTACTATCTCACATCGTGCTCCGTTGTTTCCTATTATTCCTTCCAAATTAAAAGAATTTGCTGCTGTTGATCTCTTGGGACCCCTTGTCACAACATCGAATGGATTTTCGTACGTTCTAGTCGCTGTTGAACTTACTTCAAAATTTGTTTCTTTCACTCCGTTACGTAAAGCCACTGGACGGTCTGTATCCAACGCCTTTGTTAAAAATTTCTTACGTGAAGTGGGACACGTTAGTAAAGTCATTTCAGATAACGGACCGCAATTCAGATCTGCTGTGTGGTCACGCATGCTTCGGAATCATAAAATCAAACCTGTTTTTATTTCATTGTATTCACCACACTGTAACCCGTCTGAACGGATTATGAAAGAAATCAATAAGCTTTGCAGACTTTATTGTCACAGAAAGCATCAGCATTGGGACAGATATTTACACTTATTTCAAAACGTGCTGAATGAAATGCCTCATGACTCCACTGCTTTACCACCTACTCTTGTACTGAAGAATGTAGAACCTCCGAACAGAATCAGAGAGCTTGTACCTTTCCCGAATACACGTAAACTTCGACACAAAGACATAATTGATTTGGCTCTTAAAAATATAAAATCTGCAGCAGACAAAAGGAGAAAACTACACGGTAAAGCAAATGCAAAGAAATTATATATTGGTCAGAAAGTTCTCATTAAAGCTCATTCATTGTCACATAAGAAGAAACACTTGAGTCACAAATTCTTTCTAGTTTACAATGGACCTTACAGAATCCGACGTATACCACATGATAATTGCGTTGAAGTTGAAACTCTGCGTACTAGGAAGAGTAAAGGTTTACACCACATTTCTCATGTAAAACCATTTATTGACAGATAATCTGCTTTTTAACTTAGTCTTTGCAATTTTCACTTCACGCTACTTGTACAATTTGTCAGACTTAAGAAACTGTTACATGCAACATTTTGGTTTGCATACGAGTGGATTCTGGATTTGAGGTGCTTTCTGTGAAATGCCAGATGACACAGTGGTTGGTTTGTGTGACAGCTACACGATTATATCACGACGTTACTAATGAGTGACAATTTACAATGTTGCTTTTGCGGTGTATCTGTTTGATATCTGCACAGTTTTTCTGAATTCTTCTGTAAAGTAAAACATGTTTTAGTAGTAACTTTTGTGCTATTGCTACAAGGAGACAGCCTTTTCCGTAGGACAACAATACGTTACAGCACAGTACTTTCCTCATCACGGCAATAAGCGTAATAACTAAGTTATCTATACGCAAAGCATTTCACTTTTGTTTATCATGAGGTAAGTACATTGGCTTCTGCTGAACTTAGCTTTTGGAGGACGATAACTACGACACTTCCCAGAGATTATCTTAGAGCAAAACGCACATTTAGCGCTACAGGACACGTACTTGAGTGATTAATTTTGTACTTAAAACATTTATTTTTAAAGATTTTTGAATTACAAAGAAAGTTTTTCGTGATACATTTCATTCCATTGCTGTAATCTGTAACACCTGAGGGTATAATTACAATAAACCTCAGGGGGGTACACGCCTACTTTGTGTACCATGTGTTTGGCAAGCACAAGGAGCCCTAGCTAATATGGTATTTGCTTATACAATTTAACACATCGGTACCATATTTCTCTAACACATAAATTACACAGCTATCTGATCGTTTAACAGAGGAACAAACTTTTTTATTACGTCAGTGACACATGTTTACGCAATTACAGAGTTGGATAACTTCACACTTACGAAATTGTATTTTGTCTGTACTGTGTGAACTGTTCATATTTTTTTGGTACCATTGTGATACTATGAGAGCTTTGAATGATGTATTTGGTAAGGGAGCATGATTTTAAAGTACGTTTGAGGCAGATGACACTTTTGACATGAGCAGAGAATTTTGTTAGGTTTTGAAATTATTGGAGGAAGCTACGACGATTTTGACATTTGACTGAGGTGTTATGATGTTATTTTTACGACGACGATGTGTATTATGCTGTTGAGGTATGTTTATGTCAATAAAATTCTTGACCTATGAAATGTTTTTATATGAGACTGTCACTGTAGCGGAAACTGCTGTCGTAAATATTTCCGTAAGAAAGTTAAGTGACCACCTGCACATAATGCGACGTGGGCACCCAGGTGTGTCAGACACCTGGAGAACAAGCCTTTTCAGACGCTCAGGTAGAAAAGAAAGCCATTAGGATGTGCCTTTCATCGCTAATGCGACACGCTCGTTACTTGAAAACATATGATTTTTGTAATGCGTTGTGGGCACACAGCTGCGTCAAACACCTGGAGAACAAGCCATTAGGGTGTGCCTTTCATCGCTAATGCGACACCCTCGTTACTTAAAAACATATGATTACTCGCACTTTGTGCTAATTATTGAAATGCTTATGAATTGATGGGAAATATTCGTACATCTGCACACCTGATTATGACAAGTGTCTTTCTACGAGAGTTGAGAGCCATTAACTTATGAAATGAAATGTCACATGACTACTGAATGATATTTTTATGCTTTGGTTTGCGTAATTGCTTATTTCATTTGATATCTGGTTTCCAGCTGTGTTGCAGCATTGCTTTTATAAAATGAGATGCATTTGCTAATGTGAACTCTTTCTGTCAACAGATCTATTAAATGATAATTTTGTAATCCACATTCTTTAAAAAAGGAGCACTTGGAAAGGAAAGAACAATAAGAAGTAACTAGTAACAGTAACACATAATTTTCTTTTCAGGTACATGGTAATATTTTTTTACAATCAGTTGTTATGGTGCACCACTTCAATTACATAGACATTAAGATGTGAATATGCATTTCCCTTGTCTGCATTGTTGTTTTTACTGTAATATTTTTTCTGGTTGCGCTATGTCATGTTTAGGTATAAGTTGCTGCTGTTTGCCAGGCAT
This sequence comes from Schistocerca cancellata, assembly GCF_023864275.1. Lineage (NCBI taxonomy): Eukaryota > Metazoa > Arthropoda > Insecta > Orthoptera > Acrididae > Schistocerca > Schistocerca cancellata. The sequence goes on from NC_064632.1 coordinate 160,349,431, forward strand.
AGTGTTATTGAATTTGACTTTTGCTAATTTATGCTGCTAGCTTTGCCAATTTGCATTTTTTGTCATTTCTGTTTGTGTTGATTTGTTGTGATGCTGCATTGCCTCGTCCCTTGGTATATATATCTGAGCTCAGTAGATTTAAGTTAGCTTAAGAGGGGGTAGACTATATAAGAAACTGACTATGGAGAATAGGTAAAGAATGCAATGCGAAGTGATATGAAAAAGATTGGGCCCAAATGAGTATTGTACAATCAGAAATAATATGAATAGAATACAGGAAGGAGGTATAGATAGGACTTTTTGGGAATAATGATGAATGAAGGGAGATCTCCGAGAAGTAAAGAAAGTTTTGAAAATACTGCAGTAAAACAAACCCTGTCCTTTCCTTCTATTATTCCGCTATATGTTTGTGTACCCTTGTGTATTTGTGTTTTTCCTGTCTTTATGTGTTTAGCTGATGAGAGCTACGTTGTAGAATTTTTCTAATACTCTGTTATTTTCTTTGTAATGATGCTTAGACATTATTTATTCTGTTTTGTTTTAATGTTCATGTGTGAAATTGATGTTTCGAAAGTGATTCTGATCTTTTATTTTTGTACTCATGTCATCATTCCTGTAACACTGATGTATATGTTTATTTCTATTCTTTTGTAAAGCCCTATTACTACAAACGTTATCTGTATTGTTATGTTTTTAATGATGTATTTTGTACCTCTGTAATTGTATTCTTACGTCATAATTGACACCAGTTCATCTAATCAAGTAACTTGTAAGTTCCATTTCACTGCACACATTTCTGTTGGTCATCGTATATGGACAATATGTGAGAAGTAGGGACTGATAGTGTTTGCACGTGTGTTAATAATTCAGCAAGGAACTGGATAACAGCATTGCTGGGTCTAAGGACAATTCCACAAACTTTGTGAGTGCACAAGTGGGGGTATATGGACTTGCTATCTTCTCTGCAAGACTCTTCGATGGTCATTGTGCACCTGCACAGTCGCAACAGATGGCTGCTGGCCATCTCTACAAGGACTACAGTGGGTCTGCATCTCTGATGACCCACCAATACCATTATTTCTACAAGGACTGCAGTGGGTCTGCGCCTCTGGTGGCCCACCAATACCATACTCTCTACCAGGACTGCAGTGGGTCTGCTCAGTGATGACCTACCTACCAATATTCGTCAGAACTTCGAATGACTCTGCTGTGGGTTTGCTCCATTGTGGCCCATTACCTGCCAGCATTTCAAGAGTCAGCACTGTCTTTCCGTTGGAAGGACAACACTACTTCTTCAAGACTGCATGGAAACCCACTACTTCTATGTGCAATTTCTTTTACTAATGAGACTTTGTGAAAAAAAACTGTAATTACTATTATGATGAACGATCAGGACTGTCTTTATGGACTGTGAGAAAATTTTAGCTGTTGACCAACATTGTATCTATAAGTGTGTGCATTGGATATCTTTGTTAGTGTAATTATGAAAAATTTTATCAAATCTGTATTGGCCACTGGCCAAAAACATTTTGTAAAATTTTTTGTGGGGAGCATGGGGGCTATGTAAGTAGGCTGTTTATGTTTTCTTTATGTAAGTTTGCTGTTTATGTTTTCTTATTGGCAACGTTACGTAGCGCTCTCTGTATGAAAATCACTGGCTGTGCTGTGTGCAGTATGTGGCTAGTTTGCATTGTTGCCTGCCATTGTTGTCATGAACTGCTATAGCTGGATGTGAACAGCAGATTGCGTTGGGCAGTTGGAGGTGAGCCGCCAGCAGTGGTGGACGTGGGGAGAGAGATGGCGGAGTTTTGATAATCTGTAAGACTGAATGTCAATTATGAATATTAAGGTAAATACATTGTTTGTTCTCTATTAATATCTTTCATTTGCTAACTATCCCTATCAGTAGTTAGTACCTTCAGTAGTTTGAATCTTTTATTTAGCTGGCAGTAGTGGCGCTCGCTGTTTTGCAGTAGCTTGAGTAGCGAAGATTTTTGTGAGGTAAGTGATTTGTAAAAGGTATAGGTTAAAGTTAGTCAGGGCCATTGTTTTGTAGGGGTTATTGAAAGTCAGATTGCGTTGCGCTAAATAATATTGTGTGTCAGGTTAAGCACAGGCTTGTACAATTGTTCTAAGTGGACGTTTCACATGTAAAATTGTTCTAAGGGGACGTTTCAAAGGTGGATATACACTGTACTAGTGCCGACATTGTGCATGCTCTGTTGCCTGTGTCTATGTGCCTGTGGTTCTGTCAGTGTGATCATGTGATGTATCTGACCCCAGGAATGTGTCAATAAAGTTTCCCCTTCCTGGGACAATGAATTCACGGTGTTCTTATTTCAATTTCCAGGAGTGTATGATTATCAGCTAGACTGATCGAACAAAGTAGAATAAAGGTGGGTCAAAAAGATTAGACGACTACCTTCCGACCTAGCAGCTACTATTTACAGAGAACTATGATCATTCATAGTCTGCTAATATTACTATCAGTGATACTTCTAAAATCATAGACTGTCAAGAGGCAGCAAAGTTATTTTAAATATCATTGTTCTATCGTGAAATTCTGTCTGACAGTACTCTACCAGAGGAGGTCAGGAGGTCAGTATGACACTGAGACCAAATAGTTCACTTCCACCTATGTTATATGGACTGCTTAAGATTCACAAGAGACCTGGAGGCAGTGGAAGGTCTAAGATTATGTAATGCTAATACAGAGATTTAGGAACTAGGTTTTAAATTGTAAGACATTTCCAGGGGCAGATGTGGACTCGGACCACAATCTATTGTTTATGAACTGTAGATTAAAGCTGAAGAAACTGCGAAAAGGTAGGAATTTAAGAAGATAGGATCTGGATAAACTAAAAGAAGCAGAGATTGTAGAGAGTTTCAGAGAGAGCATTAGGAAACGAGTGACAATAACAGTGGAAAGAAATACAATAGAAAAAGAATGGGTAGCTTTGAGAGATGAAATAGTGAAGGCAGCAGAGGATCAAGTAGGTAAAAAGAAGAGGGTTAGCAGAAACCCTTGGGAAACAGGAGGGATATTGAATTTAATTGATTAAAGGAGAAAATATGAAAATGCAGTAAATGAATCAGACAAAAAGGAATACAAACGTATCAAAAATGAGATCGACAGGAAGTGCAAAATGGCTAAGCAGGGATGGCTAGAGAACAAATATAAGTATGTAGAAGAATATATCACTAGGGGTGAGGCTATTCCTGTTCACAGGAAAATTATAGAGACATTTGGAGAAACGAGAGCCACCTGTAAAAATATCAAGGGCTCAGATGGAAAACCAGCCCTAAGCAAAGAAGGTAAAGGAGAGAGATGGAAGGAGTATATAGAGGGTCTATACAAGGGCGATGCACATGGGAGCAGTATTACGGAAATGGAAGAAGATGTAGATGAAGATGAAATAGGAGATATGATACTGAGTTAAGAATTTGACAGGGCAATGAAAGACCTGTCGAAACAAGGCACCGGGAGTAGACAACATTCCGTTAGAACTACTGACAGCCTTGGGAGAGCCAGCCTTGACAAAACTCTACCATCTAGTGGGCAAAAGGTATGAGACAGGTGAAATACCCTCAGACTTCAAGAGGAATATAATAATTCCAATCCCAAAGAAAGCAAGTGTTGATAGATGTGAATATTACCGAACTATCAGTTTAATAAATCACGGTTACAAAATATTAACACGAATTCTTTACAGACGAATGGAAAAACTTGTAGAAGCCGACCTCGGGGAAGATCAGCTTGGATTCCGTAGAAATGTTGGAACACGTGTGGCAATACTGACCCTACGACTTATCTTAGAAGATAGATTAAGGAACGGCAAACCTACGTTTCTAGCATTTTTAGACTTAGAGAAACTTTTGATGATGTTGACTGCAACACTCTCTTTCAAATTCTGAAGGTGGCAGGGGTAAAATACAGGGAGTGAAAGGCTATTTACAATTTGTACAGAAACCAGATGGCAGTTATAAAAGTCGAGTGGCATGGAAGGGAAGCAGTGGTTGGGAAGGGAGTGAGACAGGGTTGTAGCCTATCCCCGATGTTATTCAATCTGTATATTGAGCAAGTAGTAAAGGAAGCAATTTGAAGTAGGAATTAAAATCCATGGTGAATAAATAAAAACTTTGAGGTTCACCAATGACATTGTAATTCTATCAAAGACAGTAAAGGACCTGGAAGAGCAGTTGAACGGAATGGACAGTGTCTTAAAAGGAGGAGTAAGATGAACATCAACAAAAGCGAAACGAGGCTAATGGAACGTAGTCGAATTAAATCAGGTGACGCAGAGGGAATTAGATTACGAAATGAGACACCTAAAGTAGTCCCGCCGGAGGTTCGAGTCCTCCGTCGGGCATGGGTGTGTGTGTTGTTCTTAGCATAAGTTAGTTTAAGGTAGATAAAAGGTGTGTATGTCTAGGGACCGATGACCTCAGCAGTTTGGTCCCTTATGAATCCACACACATTTCAATATTTGTACCTAAAGTAGTGGATGAGTTTTTCTATCTAGGAAGCAAAATAACTGATGATGGTCGAAGTAGGGAGGATATAAAATGTAGACGGGCTATGGGAGGAAAGCGTTTCTAAAGAAGAGAAATCTGTTAACATCGAGTATAGATTTAAGTGTCAGGAAGTCTTTCCTGAAGGTATTTTATGGAGTGTAGCTATGTACATAAAAATGTGTATAAATAGTTTAGACAAGAAGAGAATAGAAGCTTTCTAAACGTGGTGCTAGAGGTGAATGCTGAAGATTAGATGGGTAGGTCACTTGACTTATGAGGAGGTACCGAAAAGAATTGGGGAAAAGCGGAATTTGTGGCACAACTTGACTAGAAGAAGGGATTAGTTGATAGGACACATACTGGGGTATCAAGTGATTATCAATTTAGTACTGGAGGGCAGCGTGGAGGGTAAAAATCCTAGAGGGAGACCAAGAGATGAATACACTACGCAGATTCAGAAGGATGTAGGTTGCAGTAGTTACTCAGAGATGAAGATGCTTGCACAGTATAGAGTAGCATAGAGAGCTGTATCAAACCAATCTCTGGACTGAAGACCACAACAACAACAACAAGATCCATAAAGGAGATGTACCTCAACGTTCGTTTGTGAGCAATACTGAAGCAGCAACCTATGATTTGGCAAAGTACTTGGCGTCTTTACTCTGATCTATTGTAATCAAGTGTTCACATCATATAGGAAATTTCAGTAGTTTTACCAATAGACATCAGTAATTTAAGCTGGAAACCGACGACTCTTTGGTCAGTTTTTATATCACTTCCCTTTTTCCAAATGTACCTCTGGTGAACTGATTACATCTCATTGGATAGAGTTTTGGGGGCCGAGATTACATCGGTATTTGAGCACAGTCTCTCCTCGACGTACTTTTTGTTTAACGATTTAAACAGTCTGGCGATGTCGCCGTAGGTAGTCCTTTGTTTCCCCTGGTGCCAAAATTTTTATGGAAGATTTTAAGGACGAGCACTCGTCTCACCTACTTTAAAACTAACAGTATATTGGAGCTGCAATGATGACACTTTTCTAGTTTGGCCTCATGGTTTGACCTGTCTCGGCGAGTTCTTTCAAGCGTTACGGACGTACGAACGACACAACGAAAGAAGAGGATAAGACCCTCAATACGACTGCTTATCTGCCATATACACAGTCCGCAGCTCGTGGTCGTGTGGTAGCGTTCTCGCTTCCCACGCCCGGGTTCCCGGGTTCGATCCCCGGCGGGACAGGGATTTTCTCTGCCTCGTGATGACTGGGTGTTGTGTGCTGTCCTTAGGTTAGTTAGGTTTAAGTAGTTCTAAGTTCTAGGGGACTGATGACCATAGATGTTAAGTCCCATAGTGCTCAGAGCCATTTGAACCATTTGCCATACACAGAAGAGCCAAAATATTATGACAACTGCCCACTGCGAGATTAAATGGCGCCTGGTGGCGTTGCAAACGCGCGAGGCGGTAAAGAGAGTATGCAAGCGGAGCAGGGACGAATGGGGAATCATTCCAGCAACGATGTGGGAAGCAAATAGGAAAATCAACTGACATAAGCGACTTTAAGAATCAGTAGATTGTTATAGCCCTGTCCTGGAAACAATCACTCGGAAAGGACGAAGCTGGTTGACCGTTTACGTGCTGATAGCGTGAAGATGTATGGAAAGTGGTTGGAGAACGGTGAAACTACGAGAAGGCGACAAGGTGTTGGACATCCACGTCGCATCACAGAACATGGACGTCCGTGGCTTGCCTGATCTGAAAAGCGGGATAGGCGTAGTCTGTGGCAGATCTGGTGCAAGAATACAATGCAGGTGCAGGGACACATGTTTCTGAGCACCTGTTGCGGGCGCACTGTCGAACATGAGGTTCCGTAGCAGGCAACCCCTACGTGTTCCAACAACGTAGTCAGTTACGACCGTAGTGGCACGGGGTCACCAAGACTCGACCGTGGATCATTGGAAACGTGTCATCTGGTCAGATGAATCACATCTCCTCTTACACCAGGTCGGCGGACGTGTCCACAGTCATTCAGGCATACGGCTGTTCGAAACATTCACTTCGCCACGGACACAGACCGTTGGGGACAGTATTATGGGACGGAGGACATTCACCTGGTCTTCCTGCTGTAGTAATCAAAGGCACCACGACAGCTGCGGAGCACGTGAACATTATAGCGGACCAACTGTATCCCTTCTTGGTTGGTTGTTTCGGGGGAGGGGACCGAACAGCGAGATGATCGGCCCCATCGGATTAGGAAATGATGCCGAAGGATGGCCGTACCCTTTTAAAGGAACCATACCGGCATTTTCCTGAAATGATTTAGGGAAATGACAGAAAACCTAAGTCAGGATGGCCGGATGCGGGTTTGAACCATCGTCCTCCCGAATGCGAGTCCAGTGTGCTAACCATTGGGCCACCTCGCTCGGTATAAGCTTGAAATCCTACCCAACGGCGATGGCACCTTTCAGCAGGATAACTGTGAGTATCACAGGGTCAGAACCGTATTGCAGTGGTTTGAGGAGTATTATAGTGAACTCACGTTGACGTCTTTGCTACTAGCTTCGCCAAATTTGAACCTATTTGGGACGCTATCGGGTGCCAGCTCCGCGCCCACAAACCGCCTGTCCGTAATTTACGGGCCTTGCGTTCAAATGGTTCAAATGGCTCTAAGCACTATGGGACTTAACATCTGAGGTCATCATTCCCCTAGACTTAGAACTACTTAAACCGAACTAACCTAAGGACAGCACACACATCCACGCCCGAGGCAGGATTCGAACCTGCGACCTCAGAAGCGCCGCGGTTCCGAACTGAAGCGCCTAGAACCGCTCTGCCACAGCGGCCGGCTCGGCCTTGCCTGACCTGTACGTAGACATCTGGTACCACATGCCTTCAAAAACCTCAGAAGGACTTGTCGAATCCAAGTCACGCAGAATCGCTGCTGTATTTCGTTCCTAGGGTGGACTACCATGTTATTAAGCCGGTGGTGATAACATTTTGGCCAATGAGTGTATATTTAGAATGTGTCAGCGAAAATAGGTACAATATTAAGAAGATATGAAAGAAATCTTTCGTCTACCTTCCAAAATCTCGGCACTTTAGGGCTCACTCTAAGACGACTCGAAGTTGCGTAAAGCAAGTGTTTATAGGATTCCGTGGGAATACGGCAAATCGTGCGTAGTCGCGTCATAAAACATCAGATCGTCGAACATTGTATTTCTACTTGTCATCTGATGAAATGTAATGCAATAAAAATAGTGGCCCATACGTCAAACGTTTGGAACACAATCATCAATCCCCTATTAATGGAGACTGCGGCTTCCACTCAGTTTCCGAACGGAACCCTATCATAGAAAAACTTCGTGTTCCGAGTAACCGGCATCATTCTGCGGTTTTACCACACGAAGACAATGGGTTTTATATCGATGCGGCGAGGTTTCGCCACGGAGGACGAGCGGCGCAGCACAGAGACTTGCAGCAGAAGCGCATGCGCTCAATTAGCGCATCGTAATGCCAACTACAAACACCACACATGTGCCGGCGGGGTCTTAAATACGTGAACATTTTCGCCAGTATTCACCTGAAGATGGCCAGAAGATTCGGCGCCGAAACATCGTACAGGAAGTTGCAGACATCCTTCAGCTCTACCGAAATTTTATGGATCAATCATTTTATTAGGACGCCAAGTGCCATCCATAACACTGTACACTGTATAACCTACTCTTAGTAAATGTTTTTTGTTATTTCTTGTTGTGTTCCCAAATGTTTGTTATAGCGCAGGCCTATCAAACAAGTTTTCCTTTGCGAGCGTGCAAATCAGCCACCAGTAAAGGATCATAGCAGAGCAACAGTTTTCTGTCATCGTGGATGTTGGGGTTAATCAATAATTGCATTCAGCTGCCACATTTACAACGAACCGCAATCTCAAAACAAATACAATTGTATACTGAAGTTAACACTTCACCTTCTGTATTTTATACATACTACTTTCAGAATTTCCCAGTCTGTAAATGCGGATTAAAAGGACGTATCACAATAAGGAGTGGCAATGTGAAAGTGTGCAATAGATGCAAAAATGTTCCGTTAAGCATTGGACCGCAAATGGGCCGTTGGCCACTCAACTACGAATGTCTCGTTACGAGCTGCTGCTGATTTAAGTATGAAATATTCATCTAGTTAGTACAAATGTATTTAAAATGTAAACATTTCGGTTAAGTTCGCGTACAGCTGGGCAGCGACCCGCTTGACACAGTCACGTCGTTTAAATATTTGGGCCTAACTTTGTAAAGCGATATCAAATGGAACGAGCATGTGAGGAGTGTGGTAGGGAAGGCGAGTGGTCGACTTCAGTTTATTGGTAGAACTTTAGGACAGTGTGGTTCATCTGTAAAAGAGACAGCATATAGGACGCTGGTGCGACCTATTCTTGAGTATTGCTCTAGAGCTTGGGATCCGTACCACGTCGGATTAAGGGGAGCCGGAGGTGGTCAAATCCAAAAAATTACGATTTTTTTTTTTGCTACCGAAAATTAATTGGAACATTCCTCTTTAATGTAAACTTTGAATTATTATTCTACTCGCCCTAGAAGTGGAGTTATTACCAATTTCCCCCACGCCTGCAGAGGAAATGGGAGGCCGCTGAATGCATCTAACACCCTCTCGTGACTTCCTGGCGAACTGTTTGGGATTTTCTCGGCCTGTTACGCATACAGCGCCTTATGTTACGCATACAGCGAGTGTGCAAGGGTTGGCTACATTGTTTTCTGTGACAAATATTACCAGTATTTCCTTACAGCTTACCCCTATTTTCCTCACAATTTCGAACATCTTGCTCCATTTAATATTGTCGTACACTTATGTTCTGGTTACGATGCCACGTTTTAGTAACCGTGTATATAAGAAGAGGAAGAACGTAGGGAAAAGAAAATTAACACTAATACCAAATTGCGATACTACAACGAATAAGAGCGCGGAACATCGCCTCTTTGCTGTTTACCGTTTCGAATTAGTTCAGTGTTGCGCCTGTTGTTGGTAGTATTATACTTCTCGTGTAAAGCGGGTAATATGCAGTATGTACAAGAATCAGGAGGGAACAATAAAACCAATTTTTCATGACTTAGCACAGCCAGAATTGTTACACAAATGTCTACACGGAAAGACGCAGAATCCTAATGAAAGCGTAAACAATTTGATTTGGAAAGTGATTCCTAAAAGGGTGTTTGTAAGCATAAAATCACTGCACTTTGGCATTTATGATGCAATAGCAACCTACAACCAAGGGAACAGTGAAGGCATTAGGATTTACAGCTGGGGTGAACACTGTACGAGCACTAAGAAATATTGACAGAGAAAGGATAAGAGGAACAGAAAGAAGAGAAAGGCATATGAAATATGATGGAACAACAGGCCAGAAAAGAAGACAGAAGAGGAAGCTTTTGGAGAATGAAGAAGAAGACCCTGATAATCCATCCTATAGTGCAGGAACGTATTGAGAAACTTTGATAGCCATTTCCCGTAAATTAGAATTTTTCGAATATAAGGAACATTTCCTCAAAATCCACTCAAGCTAGAGAGATGAAATTTTTATACAGCACTCCTAGTGGTCAAACTTACATTGAAACACAGCCATTTGGCAATATGTTCAGTAGTTTCATTTCAGTTTAATTATAAAGCAATTATTTGTAAAAAAATTTGGGTCATTAATAAAAAAATAATTGGAAGGGAACTAGAAAAGATACTCCAAAATCCCTCTGTCATAACTGTAATACTAAACCACTCTATATGTAAAAAAAAATTCAATTTTTTCTATTTGGTAGTTTATTCATAAATGTTCCTCAAACTTAGTGATTTTAACATGGGCAGCACAGGCACCTCCGGCTCCCCTTAAAGGAAGACAGCGAAACAATTGAGAGGCGGGCTGTTTGTTACCGCTAGGTTCGAATAACATGGAAGTTTTACGGAAATGCTTTGGGAACTAAAATGGGGATCCCCGGAGGGAAGCGACGTTCTTCTCGAGAAACACTATTGAGAAAACTTAGAGAACCGTCATTTGAAGCTGACTGCCGAACGGTGCTACTCCCGGCCGGCCGGTGCGGCCGAGCGGTTCTAGGCGCTTCAGTCTGGAACCGCGCGACTGCTACGGTCGGAGGTTCGAATCCGGCCTCGGGCATGGAAGTGTGTGATGTCCTTAGGTTAGTTACGTTTAAATAGTTCTAAGTTCTAGGGGACTGATGACCTCAGATGTTAAGTCCCATAGTGCTCACAGCTATTTTTGATGCTACTGCCGCTAACACACACTGCGCGTAAGGACGAGGAAGACAGGTTACGCGACGTTAGGGCTCTTACAGAGGCACATAGGCAGTCGGTTTTCCATCGCTCTATTCGCAAGTGGAACAGGAAAGGAAACGACAAGTAGTGGTACAGGGGACCCGTCACCACGCACCGTACGGTGGCTTGCGGAGTATGCATGTAGATTTAGATGTAGATTCGGAGGAGTTTGAAATACACTCCTGGAAATGGAAAAAAGAACACATTGACACCGGTGTGTCAGACCCACCATACTTGCTCCGGACACTGCGAGAGGGCTGTACAAGCAATGATCACACGCACGGCACAGCGGACACACCAGGAATCGCGGTGTTGGCCGTCGAATGGCGCTAGCTGCGCAGCATTTGTGCACCGCCGCCGTCAGTGTCAGCCAGTTTGCCGTGGCATACGGAGCTCCATCGCAGTCTTTAACACTGGTAGCATGCCGCGACAGCGTGGACGTGAACCGTATGCGCAGTTGACGGACTTTGAGCGAGGGCGTATAGTGGGCATGCGGGAGGCGGGGTGGACGTACCGCCGAATTGCTCAACACGTGGGGCGTGAGGTCTCCACAGTACATCGATGTTGTCGCCAGTGGTCGGCGGAAGGTGCACGTGCCCGTCGACCTGGGACCGGACCGCAGCGACGCACGGATGCACGCCAAGACCGTAGGATCCTACGCAGTTCCGTAGGGGACCGCACCGCCACTTCCCAGCAAATTAGGGACACTGTTGCTCCTGGGGTATCGGCGAGGACCATTCGCAACCGTCTCCATGAAGCTGGGCTACGGTCCCGCACACCGTTAGGCCGTCTTCCGCTCACGCCCCAACATCGTGCAGCTCGCCTCCAGTGGTGTCGCGACAGGCGTGAATGGAGGGACGAATGGAGACGTGTCGTCTTCAGCGATGAGAGTCGCTTCTGCCTTGGTGCCAATGATGGTCGTATGCGTGTTTGGCGCCGTGCAGGTGAGCGCCACAATCGGGACTGCATACGACCGAGGCACACAGGGCCAACACCCGGCATCATGGTGTGGGGAGCGATCTCCTACACTGGCCGTACACCACTGGTGATCGTCGAGGGGACACTGAATAGTGCACGGTACATCCAAACCGTCATCGAACCCATCGTTCTACCATTCCTAGACCGGCAAGGGAACTTGCTGTTCCAACAGGACAATGCACGTCCGCATGTATCCCGTGCCACCCAACGTGCTCTAGAAGGTGTAAGTCAACTACCCTGGCCAGCAAGATCTCCGGATCTGTCCCCCATTGAGCATGTTTGGGACTGGATGAAGCGTCGTCTCACGCGGTCTGCACGTCCAGCACGAACGCTGGTCCAACTGAGGCGCCAGGTGGAAATGGCATGGCAAGCCGTTCCACAGGACTACATCCAGCATCTCTACGATCGTCTCCATGGGAGAATAGCAGCCTGCATTGCTGCGAAAGGTGGATATACACTGTACTAGTGCCGACATTGTGCATGCTCTGTTGCCTGTGTCTATGTGCCTGTGGTTCTGTCAGTGTGATCATGTGATGTATCTGACCCCAGGAATGTGTCAATAAAGTTTCCCCTTCCTGGGACAATGAATTCACGGTGTTCTTATTTCAATTTCCAGGAGTGTAATTCATAGTTCACTGTAGAGAAGAGGGCAATACTAAACCAAGTGAGGGACACGTGGGAGACCTCCTTTAAATGGTACTAACGTAGTTAAACTGTAACACGTGCTAAGGCAGTATTGTATTTCTAGTTACTGTAATACATGTTATGTGAAATTGCATCCAGTTACATGGGCGCTTAGTTGACAAGTTTAAATTTCAAATACGTTCGTACTAACTAGGACTATATTTCAGCTGAACTCAGTGACGTGTGGTAACCATACACTCCCAATTATCTCGTTTACTCGGAGGTTTTTGTTTCAATTATCGTTTGTCGCCCACTTCTGTTTTCGCTGTGTATATTTATATACATTTACGAGGCTGAAGTTAGATGTATGGCAGTTTGACTGGGACACTAGAAGCTCTGCAAGGCGGGTTTAGCATATATTTCCAAGACTCAGGACCAGTCTCAAATTGCACCACATCGTCCCTACTCGAGGTATGATGCATCTGTTAAGAGGTCACGTTCCTTTTCCTTAACATTTGCATCGTGTGGGATGTAGTAACACAGCAATCTGTGAATGCGTAGAGGAAGGCTCCGATGATTGTGTTGTTATCAGATGCCCTCTTTTTCAGGGAGAGAGACTGCAGATAGTTTGACTGTAATCTGCAAACAATTGTAAGTGAACAAAACTTGTGGGCTGCAGTTAATATGACTGCACATAGAATATCTAAAAGCCAGATGCTTATCTTTCGGTCTACAAGATCGTGTCGTTCTCAGATGCCCCCTTTTTCGGGTAGAGAGAGGCTGCAGACAGTTTAACTGCGCTCTGCAAACAACTGTATGTGAATAAAACTTGTGGTCTGCAGTTAATATGCTTCCACATAAAATATCTAAAAGGCAGCTGTTTAACTTTCAGTCCACAAGATAAAGTGCACTCTCTGAATACCAAAACAACGTCAACAGATCACAAGTAGCGTTTCCTCTATTGCGGATAACAGTAGGCGCATATAAATTGAATGATGAGAAAATTTAAAATAGGGATATAAGGAACATTTTTTAAAAAAAGGAAGAAAAGAAAGAAAAAATGCTACGGCTACCTACACAGGTATGAGTAGACTCGAGGATTGCCAGGGCACGCACATACCTACGTGGGCAATGTAGAAAAGTGTAGCAGTAGCAGTTTTAGAAGTAGGTTTTGTTTGCGGTTAGTCGGCAAAGTTTGAGTTATTCCGACGCTACCAGTAACATACCTAGTAATATAAGCTGGAAATTATTCACTTGGTACTTGAGTTAATTACATTTATTTTACGGTTTTTAATTTATTCTTATTTGCAATTTTCTGTTTTTTGTTACATTAATACACCAAAAATTTTCTGGATCACCCCGGCTCCCAGATCTCCTGAAGATAGACGTTGACTGTGGATGTTGTATCACAGACACAGTCTCTTTAATGTTCAGATATGTCACTAAACCCGGCCAAAGATGTTAACAACCATGCGTGAGCAGCGCCTATTAGACGGAGGGGTTCCGACAGCCGATCAGTTCCAGTCGTTCCTCCAGGAAGTAGGTACACGGCTTCTGTTGTCTGTACTTCAACCATGATTAGACGGTCAATACCGCGGTCCGTTCACGTCCACACTGTTACTTTCTGCCAGGAAACGCTCTCAAGAAGAGAAGTTTCTGGGCGCCTCGGAGTGAACCAAAGCGATGTTGTTCGGACATGAAGAAGATACAGAGAGACAGGAACTGTCGATGACGTGCCTCGCTCAGGCCGTCCAAGGGCCACTACTGCAGTGGATGACCACTAACTACGGATTATAGCTCGGAGGAAACCTGACAGCATCACCACCATGTTGAATAATGCTTTTCGTGCAGCCACAGGACGTCTTGTTGCGGTTGAAACTGTGCGGAATATTCTGCATGATGCGCAACTTCACTCTCGACGTCCATGGCGAGGTCCGTCTTTGCAACCACGACACCATGCAGCGCGGTACAGTTGGGCCCAGCAACATGTCGAATGGACCGCTCAGGATTGGCATCACGTTTTCACCTATGAGCGTCGCATATGCCTTCAGCAGACAATCGTCGGAGACGTGTTTGGAGGCAACCTGGTCAGGCTGAACGCCTTAGACACACTGTGCAACAAGGTGCAGGTTCCCTGCTGTTTTGGGGTGACATTATGTGGGCCGACGTACGCCGCTGGTGATAATGGAAGGCGCCGTAATGACTGTACGAGACGTGAATGCCATTCTCCGACCAATAGTGCAACCATATCGGCAGCATATGGGCGAGGCATTCGTTTTCATGGACGGCAATTCGCGCCCCCATCGTGCACATCTTGTGAATGACTTCCTTCAGGATAACGACATCGTTCGACTAGAGCGGCCAGCATGTTCTCGAGGCATGAACCCTGTCGAACATGCCTCAGATGGATTGAAAAGGGCTGTTAATGGACGACGTGACCCACCAACGACTCTGAGGGATATACGCCGAATCGCCGTTGAGGAATGGGATAATCTGGACCAACAGTGCCTTGATGAACTTGTGAATAGCATGCCACAACGAATATACGCATGCATCAATGCAAGAGGATGTGCTACTGGGCATTAGCGGTACCGGTGTGTACAGCAATATGGACCACCACCTCTGAAGGTCTCGCTGTATGGTGGTACAACATGCAATGTGTGTTTTACATGAGCAATAAAAAGGGCGGGAATTATGTTTATGTTGATCTCTATTCCAGTTTTCTGTACAGGTCCGGAACTCTCGGAATCGAGGTGATGCAAAACTTTTTTTGGTGTGTGTATTACACATGGTTGCTGTTACCATAATTTATTACTATAGACAAACATAAATGTTACCATGATTACTGAATACGTACAACGTGTTTAGAGTTTCGAGATAACAGGTCAAAAATTCGTGGCAATAAATTGAACTGAAAATTGTGTATGTGTATAGACGACAACAAGCCGCAGCGCCTTGTTACTCAGTGCTTACATTTGCACGGTACATTACCCAAGCAGACCCTGGGAACTGGTTGTTGCCGGGAAGAGCGAGTCTTTAAGAGCGAGACTGTGTGTGAAGCGGCGTCGTTTCTGCCAAGTGTCCCGTCGTCAGGTCGGCTAATTGCGGCCGTGTGGCGGCTCGGTGCGCCTTCTTCTTGTGTGGTCCGCATCAGCGCCCGAGGCACGTTCCACGGCCGGTTGTCCATCATCTGCTCCCCATCTCAGCCGCGATCTCCGACATCGGCTGGTCACAGGCGAGTTCTGCACCCCAGCAGTGACAGTCGAATGTCCTCTGTCACAGTGACTGATTGACAGCTGTCGCTAAGCGATTTCATACATCCCGCTTCTTTCTGTGCTTTGTGTGTGTGTGTGTGTGTGTGTGTGTGTGTATGTGTGTACGTATGAACCGAATACGAGCATTAATATCATACAGCTGACAGAACTTCTGTACAGGTTCTGGAACGTGTGGGTCCGGCTTCAGTTTTTGGTATGTTGCCTGCTCTATACACCCGCTTGCGAGGCAAACATATTTAATTAACACGATGGTGGCAGACCCTCAGCAATTGTTTCATATCCAGATGGTGGATTTTCATCACACGCTTGCGGAAGAAGGCGGAAATCAGATTGCTAATTCAGATTTTGTATTATAAATTGCAAACGTCTCCGTAATATCTGGTCTATTGAGGGGATAAGTTCTATTCGCTGGTGATTTATATCCACTTCCTATAATGGAACCAAGTTTCCCTTATTTTGCAGTTATCAAATGGTTCAAATGGCTCTGAGCACTATGGGACTTGACATCTAAGGTCATCAGTCCCCTAGAACTTAGAACTAATTAAACCTAACTAACCTAAGGACATCACACACATCCATGCCCGAGGTAGAATTCGAACCTGCGACCGTAGCGGTCGCGCGGTTCCAGACTGAAGCGCCTAGAACCGCTCCGCCACATCGGCCGGCTTGCAGTTATCATTAGAGTCTGACTGTCTAATAAAAAGTAAGAAAAGTGATTCTAAAATTAAGGAAGTCGTTTTTAAAATGGGAACAATCGCCAGTCGTAAGTATTAAAAATGCATTTCAGCAAAAGGAAAATAAAATACTTTCACAATTTATGTAAAATGCAGAAAAAAACTCTGCTATCATGTACGGCCTGACGAATTCAAATGTTCTGCTTTGTGTGAGCGTTCCACCAATGAGAAACTCTGATGAGAAGCTCCGCTGGGCTCTTATCGGTTGTAGGCGGCTAGGTTCATGGCGGACGTCGAAGTACGCTCACACTTCATACGAATGTAAGAATATGACAGTCAGATTTTAGCCGAATACCTCTAAACATACAGGTACACAAAAGAGCATACTTCGAAACACCTTAATCTTTCAAACAGATACCTACAGGTAAAGACAACAGACATCGGAAACCATACGTACAGTTCGGGGCTTGTAAATTTAAAGATGTTATATGTATAACACCACACAGTAAATAGATTCCGTTAAATGTGTGTAGGCCTAAATTAGGCTTTATTGCATTCTGTAGGACTTACGGAACACAAAATATTTAAATGAATTTAGTAGTTTAGCAGTAACTGTCAACAATCGATACTACAACACTACATTTACTCAAAGGAGACACAATATTTGATTATGGTGACACCATCCTGCGGAACGACAGCTTCCTAACCAACTAAAACTTCAGAACTACTTACCCGTAGTTGAAACGACACTAATTTCCATGTTGGTAGCTTTTAAAGGAGGAGATCAGCGGTTAACGTCCCGTCGACAACGAGGTAATTAGAGATGGAGCACAATATCTGGTTAGGGAAGAATTGAGAAGGAAAGCGGCCGTGCGCTTTCCAAGGAACCATCCTGGCATTTGCCTAAAGCGATTTAGGGAAATCACAGAAAACCTATATCAGGATGGCCGGACGCAGGTTCGAACCGTCGTCCTCCCGATTGCGAGTCCAGTGCACTAACTACTGCGCTACCCCGCTCAGTGGGAGCTCTTACACAGCCACAGTATTGCTTGCTCACTATGGACGCTTACATTACTCTTGAAGTACGCACATTGTTCTTGACTGTGGCAAAATGGATGTTATCAGCTATGCCTGCTGTTTCCCTGGCGCGGAAAGTGGTAATAGTTGCTGCGGAGACTTAGTAGCGCCCGCATCTCGTGGTCGTGCGCTAGCGTTCTCGCTTCCCACGCCCGGGTTCCCGGGTTCTATTCCCGGCGGGGTCAGGGATTTTCTCTGCCTCGTGATGGCTGGGTGTTGTGTGCTGTCCTTAGGTTAGTTAGGTTTAAGTAGTTCTAAGTTCTAGGGGACTGATGACCATAGATGTTAAGTCCCATAGTGCTCAGAGCCATTTGAACCATAGACTTAGCAGCGCATGGCACTGACTGCCATCCCATATCCACTATTCATTATGTGCTAACCACTCACCAGAAACCTTATTTCAGTATCGTGACACTCAGATGTTCGCTAAGATAATACTTAACTTGGTTGCTCTTAGCCGAACGCATTTGCGTGTTTCAAACTCTGCAGACTGTCATTTACCTATAGCACAGTCTAACACATAAAGTCACTACACTTCCTGATGCAAAAGTTGTTATCGTTTGACAGCTGGAGTGACACTAGCGCTCCAAGCGGTGAGAAAGACAGTTACTTACATCATAAGGACATTGTTTGGTTTTATTATATTTCCACTTAATTAACGAGATTGTTGATATTTTTAGCGTTCCTTGCATTCGTAAATTACCAATAGACATAAATTATCGTGAAAGAATTGTAAAAACAGCCAAATCTCACTGATTCAGTGATATATACACTGAAGCACCAAAGAAACTGTCCGCAGCTCGTGGTCGTGCGGTAGCGTTCTCACTTCCCACGCCCGCGTTCCCGGGTTCGATTCCCGGCGGGGTCAAGGATTTTCTCTGCCTCGTGATGACTGGGTGTTGTGTGATGTCCTTAGGTTAGTTAGGTTTAAGTAGTTCTAAGTTATAGGGGACTGATGACCATAGATGTTAAGTCCCATAGTGCTCAGAGCCATTTGAACCAAAGAAACTGGTATAGGACGCGTAAACAAATACTGAGATATTTAAACAGGCAGAATACGGCGCTACGGTCGGCAACGTCTATAGAATACAACAAATGTCTGGCACGGTTGTTACATCGGTTATTGTTGCTACAATGGCAGGTTTTCAAGATTTAAGTGAGTTTGAACTTAGTGTTATAGTCGGCGCACGAGTGATGGGACACAGCATCCCCGAGGCAGCAGTGAAGTGGTGATTTTCCCGTAAGACCATTTCATGAGTGTATAGTGAATATCAGGAATTCGGTCAAACTTTGCAAAAACAGACATAATGTCTGCAGGGATACCGCAATCACTTTTTATACACTGTTACTTATAATCCGTCTTGATTGCAAAAATGTTTATTCACATGTCCGGTTTCGGTTCCTCTAGAACCATCTTCAGATCTGCAATTTCGATTACAGGAGTAACCTGTCCACACTCAGCAACCTTCACATGGTGCGTCACATTGAACCGAAATTGCAGATCTGAAGATGGTTCTAGAGAAACCGAAACCGGCCATGTGAATAAATATTTTTGCAATCAAGACGGATTATAAGTAACAGAGTATTCGGTAAAACATCAGATCTCCTACATCGCTGCGTCCGGAAAAAGATCCTGCAAGAACGGGACCAACATCGACTGAAGAGAATCGTTCAGCGTGACAGAAGTGCAACCCTTCCGCAAATTGCTGCAGATTTCAGTGCTGGACCATCAACAAGTGTCAGCGTGCGAACCATTCAACGAAACATCAACGATATGAGCTTTCGGAGCCGAAGGCCCTCTCGTGTACCCTTGATGAATGCAAGACAGAACGCTTTACGCCTCGCCTGGGCTCGCCAACACCGACGTTGACTGTTGACGACTGGAAACATGTTGCCTGGTCGGACGATTCTCGTTTCAAAATGTATCGTTTCAAAATGTATGGACGTGTACCGGTATGGAAACAACCCGATGAATCCATGGATCCTGCATGTCAGCAGGGGACTGTTTAAGCTGGTGGAGGCTCTTCAATGGTAAGAGATGTGAGCAATTGCAGTTATATGGGACCCCTGATACATCTAGATACGACTCTGACGGGTGATACGTAAGCATCCTGTCTGATCACCTGCATCCATTCATGTCCATTGTGCATTCCGACGGACTTAGGCAATTCCAGCAAGATAATGCGACACCCCACACGTCCAGAATTGCTATAGAGTGGCTCCAGGAACACACTTCTGACTTTAAACACTTCCGCTGACCACTAAACTTCCCAGACACGAACATTATTGAGCATATCCTGGATGCTTTGCAACGTGCTGTACAGGAGAGATCTCCACCACTTCGTACTCGTACATATCTATGGACAGCCCTGCAGGATCCATGGTGTCAATTTCCTCCAGCACTACTTCAGACATTAGTCAAGTCCATGCCACGTCGTGCTGCAGCACTTCTGCGTGCTCGCGGGGGCACTGCACGATATTAGGCAGGTGTACAAGTACTTTTGGCTCTTCATTGTACTACGAGTTACTCACGAGGAAATATTTTCGAATATCTGTACGAGGTGCATTCAAGTTCTAAGGCCTCCGATTTTTTTTCTCCGGACTGGAAAGAGATAGAAACATGCGCATTGTTTTAAAATGAGGCCGCATTCATTGTCAATACATCCCAGAGATGGCAGTACCGTACGGCAGATAGAATTTTACCACCAGCGGCGAGAATGAGAACTGTTTTAAATACTAAAAATGGCGACGTTTTCCTTACTTGAACAGCGTGCATTCATTCGTTTTCTGAATTTGCGTAGTGTGAAACCAATTGAAATTCATCGACAGTTGAAGGAGACATGTGGTGATGGAGTTATGGATGTGTCGAAAGTGCGTTCGTGGGTGCGACAGTTTAATGAAGGCATAACATCGTGTGACAACAAACCGAAACAACCTCGGGCTCGCACAAGCCGGTCTGACGACATGATCGAGAAAGTGGAGAGATTTGTTTTGGGGGATCGCCGAATGACTGTTGAACAGATCGCCTCCAGAGTTGGCATTTCTGTGGGTTCTGTGCACACAATCCTGCATGACGACCTGAAAATGCGAAAAGTGTCATCCAGGTGGGTGCCACGAATGCTGACGGACGACCACATGGCTGCCCGTGTGGCATATTGCCAAGCAATGTTGACGCGCAACGACAGCATGAATGGGACTTTCATTTCGTCGGTTGTGACAATGGATGAGACGTGGATACCATTTTTCAATCCGAAAACAAAGTCCCAGTCAGCTAAATGGAAGCACACAGATTCACCGCCACCAAAAAAATTTCGGGTAACCGCCAGTGCTGAAAAAATGACGGTGTCCATGTTCTGGGACAGCGAGGGCGTAATCCTTACCCATTGCGTTCCAAAGGGCACTACGGTAACAGGTGCATCCTACGAAAATGTTTTGAAGAACAAATTCCTTCCTGCACTGCAACAAAAACGTCCGGGAAGGGCTGCGCGTGTGCTGTTTCACCAAGACAACGCATCCGCACATCGAGCTAACGTTACGCAACAGTTTCTTCGTGATAACAACTTTGAAGTGATTCCTCATGCTCGCTACTCACCTGACCTGGCTCCTAGTGACTTTTGGCTTTTTCCAACAATGAAAGACACTCTCCGTGGCCGCACATTCACCAGCCGTGCTGCTATTGCCTCAGCGATTTTCCAGTGGTCAAAACAGCCTTCGCCGCTGCCATGGAATCATGGCGTCAGCGTTGTGAAAAATGTGTACGTCTGCAGGCCGATTACGTCGAGAAGTAACGCCAGTTTCATCGATTTCGGGTGAGTAGTTAATTAGAAAAAAAATCGGAGGCCTTAGAAGTTGAATGCACCTCGTATAACTGCAGCTTACGCCACTGAAAGCGAGAGAATGTAAACACAAATTTCATGTCTGAGAAGCATACATTTGTGGTGGTGTCTGTTCTTATTATGACAGGAAAACTCTTTGACACGTGAAAACTTTTCATGGCGTCAAATGATTCGCCCATTCTTAACACTTCGAGTTTCCAATACATGAATATTTTTCTAAGTGTAATTACTTTTGCTTCAAAAGCGAATATATTGAAGATTCTTACCGTTTGTGGTCTAGATGTAGCAACAATTGTGGAACTGGTGTCTTCTGTGTTCGGAAACAGTTTTATTTCCTTGTATTAACACGTCTCTGTGGCATTCCTTCAGGTACAAGTGTGGTGGCTTATTTTGTACGTTAAATAATTGTCAGTATTATATTCCGTACAGCTTTCTTTCTTTCCACATTCACTGACTTGGATGAAAGCGTGTCGAACAAAATATCTTGTTGTTGGATAGATAAAAGACGTCCTTTTACAAAAGGTTAAGTCTTCCAGTGTTTAATAACAATTTTTAGTTATTAAAGGAGCAGGACATTCTTCAGTAAATCTCTGTACGTTACATGAGAACCGGAAATAATCTGTCCTGTAAAGTTTAACATGTTCCATGGTACTTAGGATACTACAGAATGACAAATGTGCTGTCATTTTTTACTGTCGATTTTTATTGCACTAAATAGCTCTCTATGTATAAACCAAGTCACAAATCAAATAAACGATGGTATTCGCAATCTTGTGATGGTGCATTCAGAACTGTCACTTGCTGGCCGCTTGGCGCGCTGCTGTCGTCGTGGCTAACAGAGAACAGACCGAATGTTGCGACTGTTACGTTGGACTGTGTCTGTACGGCACCAGGCAACACGTACACATCGAGACCAGCGATCGCTACCACTACTATTTTTAAACTCTTTGTGTGGACTCAAATATTGATAGCTATAATGTTTTCAGTCTCCCTGAAAAAGAAAACCCACCATTATAAACATTTAGCACAATTGTAAATAAAAGAAGAGGATTCATTTGTAATAAGAAGAGAAAAACTTGAAAAGTAAATAAACATTCAAACAAAACGATGATGATGATGATGTTTGGTGCTCAACAGCGTGGTTATCAGCGCCCGTACAATGTCTCAACCTTTTGCTCAGTCCAATTTCGCCACTTTCCTGGATGATAATGAAATGATGAGGACAACACAAACACCCAGTCATCTCGAGGCAGGTGAAAATCCCTGACCCCGCCGGTAATCGAACCCGGGACCCCGTGCTCGGGAAGCGAGAACGCTACCGCGAGACCACGAGCGGCGGACTCAAACAAAAAAAAAACCATGGAATTTGCACAGTATCGAGTGGTATACCTATCAACCCTAAACATTTAGAAAAAAAGACGTCCATTGCATTTCTGAGTCATACTAACAAAGAAAATAATTTAGCTAACCATTGAAAATGAATGTAAAATCCTTACCAAAGTTAATCTTAGATTTTATGTCACTCTCTGAGTGAGAGTAACACGCAGATGACTAAAAAATAGTCAGTCACTTCTTTTCATGTTGTATTCACTATTTCTGAGCCTTTTCACCTAGCTTTTATCAAATTCTTTTGCTATGATCATCTTGTGGTGTTTCAGTTCTTCTTCTTATATCCGTGCTTACTATGAGAACAAAACGAGGAATTCCGCCTTATGCAAGACACCTTTTCCGTTTTGATTTACCCAGACATGTTCAGCACTTTTTGTGCTATCTTCAGTGGGTTATTTTTTTATTTTCTTATTGTAAAATTGTTGTTACATATTAACATTTAGTGAAACTTTTGGTACCTAATATTTACAATTGTGAATGAATAATTGTTGTAAAATATTATACATCGTTTGTTCATAGTTCACAGTTGAGATATGTATTAACGACCTGATGCACTGCGTGTTGTTTATAGCATGTTATACTCATTGATCGCGGCTTTTTGCCTATTCCCGTAAGAGTTCGGGCACTGTTTGTGCATCCGCACAGAAGAAGATGGTCACATGGCCAGTGAGCCTTATATATATGTAGCTAAGCTATGTGCCGGTGATTTTCTTCTACAGATTCCTCCAGGAAGCATTGAGCATTTGTGTACTACTCATACTGTTCCCGCGCCCTGGTTGTATCTGAATGCCAAGTTACGTTTATTCTCATGTCAACGTTTGAACAGCGATGTGACCTCAAGTTGGTCGTGTTTTGTTAACATTCACATCAATAGCTATTGCACTTAACAAGTGTAAAAGTGCCATCCTTTACGTTTTACTTATGTTGGCTGCTTATAGTAGTTTCAGGTACTTCTGTCCGAATGTTCTTCTTTGTTAACGCATTGTAAAGGCCGTCTTGATGACTGATGTATTGTTAGAAACACAGTAAGCAGTCATTTGACAGTCGAGTTTGTACCAGTGTGTTATTGTTTGGAACCAGGCTCTTAAGTTTAGTGATCTGGATTTTAATTTGTCGTGTTGTAAGTTAGTGATGATAGTTATTACCTGGTGTTATTTGCAGAAAATAACAATTTAATTCTAAGCTGTTACTACTGTTTTCTCGGAATCACCATTGTATTTAATAAGATGCATCAGCTCCTATAGATAGATACCGTTTGTAAATGCTGTGTGCTGAGATTTGTTATTTGGTATTTGTGTACTTAACCTATAAATTTTTAAAGTGCCCACTAGTTGAAGTTACGTAATTATTATCGCTCTTTTTAAAATATGTTAGCTGCAGTAAACGTCTTTTACACGTTTTAATAATTTACATGATGATTGCAAATTCATTCTTCTGGAATTGAATTACGTCAATATTCGCGAAAGCGCATATAAATTTTGGCTTTAACTTGTATAGATGTTTCCTATATTCTGCATAACTGATGTCTGTTTGGAAACCTTTTCTTCCTGAGTTATAGCCACTGTGTAAAATTTGTAATTTGAGCTTCATTTCATGTACGTCACCATCAAACTGTTACGCTGTTATTCTTGTACCATGTTGTCCAGAAACTGTAAAATGATGTAAGGGCATGTGACATGTAATTGGGAAGGAAAACTACGTTTTGAGTTTTAATATTAAAATCAGGTAATAACCTTACAAGTCCTCCATGCTGCAACCACTACAATTTGTATGATTTTTATCGAAATGTTCAAGTGAGGTGTCAATGTGTTTAAGACACGGCACTCATGATGTGCAAAAAGTCGGTTCAGATCCCCCATCCGACCATCCAAACTTAGGTTTTCCGAGATACCTCTAAAATGACTGAATGAAAATGCTGGGATGGTTGCTTTTAAAGAGCACGCCCGACTTTCTTTTCGACCATTTCCCCAATCTGAACTTGTGCTCCCTTTCAAATGACCTCGTCGACGATGGGTAATTAAACAGCAACCTTCCTTTTGTTTCCATCCAAATGCTTTGGGAACGAGTCAGTTTACAGTATAACTATGTACAATTTATCTTGAAGGCTATTTACTGGTCATCATCAGATTTCGAAATATCAGAGTGATGTAAGTGTAGTAAAACTGATAATATTAGTGTCACCGCGCAAGATGGCATGGCGCAGGTTGTTTTTTCGAGATATCTCATTCGGATTGAGCTCAGAATTTGTTCTAGGATTCTACGACAAATCGGTGTCAAGGTTACTGAACGCTAGTTTTGTGGATAACTTCTACCACCCTTGCTGTAAACGGGAGTGTCCTGAACATTGTTCCAACTGGCCTAGCTTTTTGAAAGATTATACAAGTCGAAAATAAAAACGGCAACTTCAAAAAGTAATTAAGCAGAATAATGAAATTTCACGAATACGTTTGTCTAGGTAACATATGTAAGTGATTGACACTGCAAGACCACAGGTTAACGCAAGCGCGAGATAACCCATTGCAAATGTGGAATACTGATAAATTAGTAACGGGTGTAACCACTAGAATGATGAATGCAAGCATGCAAACGTCCATGCATTGTGTTTCACAGGTGCTGAATGTCAGTTCCATGCCTGTTGCAATTAGTCGGTCAATACAGGGAGGGTAATGCTGTTTGTGGACGACTCTTAAGTAGTAGTCGTCCGATGATGCCCCATATGTGATCGACTGCAGACAGATCTGGTATTCCAGAAGGCTAAGGCAACATGTCGATATTCCGTAGAGCATGTTGCTTTAGGACAGCGGTATGTGAGCGAGCATTATCAGCTGGAAAACACACCCTGGACGGCTGTTCGTGAATGGCAGCACAATAGATGGAATCACCAGACTGACGTACGAATCTGCAGTCAGAGTGCGTGGGACAACCACGACAGTGTTCCTGCTCTCATACGAAATCGCACCCCAGACCATAATTCCAAGTGTAGGTGCAGTGTGTCTAGCATGCAGACTAGACTTGGCCACTGTTTCTATGTTTCGATACAGTGTATCGATACGTGGAACTGTTTCAGTGTTTCGGAACGGCTGTGGTTCACTGTTTCGAAACAGTGCTGTTTCATTCCGCCCCTGTCTCGGATAACCGGACCAGATTCGATCTCGAGCCAGACACAGAAACTTTATCGTTGTTTCAAAATAAGGCTGTTTCAGTCCACCTGTGCTTGGAACGGACTAATTGTATCGAAACAGTGATGTTTCATTCCGCTCTGTGTCGGACGAGATTCGGGCTCGGCACAGGTACTGAAACACAACATAACACTTTATGAAACACTTTCAAGAGTGTCGAAATCTTTTTGACAAGCAATAGCATGAAGCTTAAGATATCCGAAAATAAAGTTTCGTTTCTAGCTGACTGTCCTGTTACAACATCTGCTTTATAAACACTAACCAAACAATAAAACAACGCATACTATTCACATTCAAAATAATAAATACGTGAAAATCATTCAGTTAAATTACACTTTTTTATAACATACGCTTCTCTGTTGATGTACAGTAATCACATTAAGAAACGCAGGTAAGCCTACAACATTTTGAATAAAAAAAGGCATAGAGTGACAGTTATTAGACATATACATAAATTTCATGTAGGTATAATTGCTAGCAATCTGTTTGACGTATCACTGATACTGTAATGGTGAACGGGAAGGGCTGGGAAGCATGGTGAATTTATAGTAACGGTTCGAAACACCTTGAAAGACAAAATTTTTTCTGTTATATTTTCTTATTTATTCGAATTATTTGGCGTTATTTGTGAGTCTATAGTCACTGTGCCTATTATCCACAATGATTCCGTTTGTGTGAATGAAAATTAGGGGGATGGGTATATTACCCATACTAACAGAATATGGGAATCCCAGTAGCATATCCGTTGTTTCTGCAGTTTGCTCCCACCTCCAGTTCCGTTCGTGGTGGTTCTTCTGTCTTCAGCTATGGCTGTCCTCAGCCAATTGAAAAGTATGAAAGTCACACGACACGAAAGTAGCGAATTTGCTGCAGGAAATACGAAACTGCCAAGACGCCTAAGTGGTAGTTTCATGCTTTCTGCGATATGAATAGCGCTCTCGCACCTCATTTTTGTGTTTATATGGGCATACTTATAGAGTAGACATTCAAGATGATAAAATGTGAGGGTTTATTAGATTACTAAACACAAACTGTTTCACTGTTTCGAAACAGCGTATCGAAACATTACATTGTACTGTTTCATTTGTTTCGAAACAGGTGTTTCAGTTTGCCCATCTCTAATGCAGACAAATTGATCGTAGGCCTTCTACTGGCCTCTTTCTAACGCGCGCACGCCCATCTCTGGTACCGAAGCAGAAACAGCTTTCATCAGGTAATGCAACAGACCTCCACCCTGCCCTCCAGTCACCTTTCGCTTTGAAGCCCCTGAAGTCGCAAATGGCGTTGGTCTGGGGTCAACGAAATGCACACTATAGGGCGTCTGGCTCGGAACTATCCTTGAAGGAACCGATCTGTGAAGTTCATTGTGTTATTGTGGTGCCAACTGCTGCTCAGAATGCTGCTGCGGGTGCTGTACGATGCGCCAGAGCCGTACACCGAACACGATGATCTCCTCCCTCCGTAGTGCCACGTAGACATTTGGAGCATGTCTTATTGCGAACGTACATTCCCGTGACCAACACTGCCCGCAATCGCGTTTAGTGGCTACATTACTGCCACGTTTTTCTGCAATAACGCAGAAGGAGCGTCCGGTTTCTCGTAGCCCTATTACGTGACCTCGCTCAGACTCATTGAGCTGTTGATAACGGTGTCTTTAGAGACATTCTTGACTAAGATCTACTGATACCTTCCTGTCTCCTCTAAACCTCTTGTGTTACTGATAACCTTCCCTTTTACAACAAACTATGAAACCTTTCCTTAGGATTTCTATCTCTTGCTTAATAATAACAAATGAAATCTTCTCTTTGAAATTTATTCTCTTTCTCTATCTTCGCATACAAATTTAATTGCTGCTTATTAAAAGGGATTTTCTGATTATTTCGACGAAACATAGAATGTGTCGTCGTCGTGGCCCTCGGTCGTTATCTGCAATAACCCAAAACTGTTTCTTACCTTTTTTACTGTTACTGGATCGCCATCTGCCTGCTACATCGAACTGCGACATGAATATACTTACTCTGTTTTACTACACTCTATTAGCTGCTGGTGGGCTTTCATAATAAGTGGCTGTATTTATTACCAAAGCTGACGTTATTCTTTAATAGCAAAGCTGACGTTATTCTATAATTAATTTGACTGAAATTACGTAATTCATAGTTAAATTTTTTCCTGACAACAATAAAATTTTGCAAAGTTTTACGTTGATGGTTTTTGGGATGGATTATAATTAGAAATGCAATATTGCTGGCAAAAGTTAATTATATTCTCAATGAAATGATTTTACAAACGTTCAAATGGGACTTACTTTTTACAATAATCTTACAACTAGCATTGCGCAAACATACCTTCAGTTGTCTTGAGTTTCGCAAAGAAAATATTTCAATAATATTAGTTCCTCTTATGATAATAGTTAGCTGATGTCTCTGTACATCCGTTTATAATATCTTGTAAATTATAGCTGGTGGCTGGCAGGCACACTACTCCTCTCAACCTCTCGCTTCAGACCTCGTACCAACTTGCTTCACATATCGCTTACTACTCACTTCCTACGAACGCTAAAGTGCCGTTTCTCCTGTCAACAATGCTTTCTGGTGCAGACATTCCCTGCTACCACAATTATTTCCAACATGACAAATATTAATTATTCCTACTTAATCCTATTAATAAAATATAAACATCTCTCATAAATTGTGATTTGACAATAAAAAATAGAAATATACACGTCTTACACTACTCACCAGCGTCCAGTTTCAAAGGTAACTACAGGTCACGACCGTTACATCGTGTTTTTCAAAGCAAACCCCTATTAGCATCCTCATAGACACAGACATTCTTACACGAAGGCGATAAATTTGAATAGACTTCAGCTTTCAGATGGAGAAACACGCCTATCAACTTTCGTTTACATCGGACAATTCCCTGATGTTGCGATTTTTTTCTGTCAGTATAGCTAAAGGAGGCTAATTACAATCTGTACAGAAACCAGATGGCAGTTATAAGAGTCTAAGGCATGAAAGGTAAACGGTTGTTGAGAAAGGAGTGAGACAGCTTTGTAGCCTATCCTCGATGTTATTCGATCTGTATATTGAGCAAGCAGTAAACGAAACAAAACAAAAGTTTGCATTAGGAATTGAAACCCATGGAGAAGAAAGAAAAACTTTGAGGCTTACCGACAACGTTGTAACTCTGTCAGAGACAGCAAAGGACCTGGAAGAGTAGTTGAACGGAATGTGTCTTGAAACGAGGGTATCAGATGAACATCCAAAAAAAGCAAAACGAGGATAATGGAATGTAGTCGAATTACAGCTGGTTATGCTGAGGCAATTAGGTTAGGAAATGAGACACTTAAAGTAGTAAAGGAGTTTTTGTATTTGGGGAACAAAATAACGGACGACGGTTGAAGTGGAGAGGATATAACACGTAGACTGGCTACCGCAAGAAAAGCGTTTCTGAAGAAGAGAAATTTGTTGACATCGAGTATAGATTTAAGTATCAGGAACTCTTTTCTGAAAGTATTTGTATGGAGTGTAGCTACGTATCGAAGCGAAACATGGACGATGGAAAAGAAGAGAACAGAAGCTTTCGAAATATGGTACTACAGAAGAATGCTGAAGACTCGATAGGTATATCACGTAACTAATCAGCAGGTATTGAATATAATTGGGGAGAAGAGGAATTTGTGGCACAACTTGACTAGAAGAAGGGATCGGTTGGTAGGATACATTCTGAGGCATAAAGGGATCACAAATTTAGTATTGGAAGGAAGCGTGGAGGGTAAAAATGGCAGCGGCAGACCAAGAGATGAATACAGACAAGTCTTCGGGTCCAGATTGTATACCGATTAGATTCCTTTCAGATTACGCTGATACAATAGCTCCCTACTTATCAATTATATACAACCGCTCGCTCACCGATAGATCTGTACCTACAGATTGGAAAATTGCGGAGGTCGCACCAGTGTTTAAGAAGGGTAGTAGAAATAATCCATCGAACTACAGACCTATATCATTGACGTCGGTTTGCAGTAGGGTTTTGAAGCATATACTGTATTCAAACATTATGAATCATCTCGAAGGGAACGATCTATTGATACGTAATCAGCATGGTTTCAGAAAATATCGTTCTTGTGCAACGCAGCTCGCTCTTTATTGGCACGAAGTAATGGCCGCTATCGACAGGGGATCTCAAGTTGATTCCGTATTTCTAGATTTCCGGAAAGCTTTTGACACCGTTCCTCACAAGCGACTTCTAATCAAGCTGCGATCCTATGGGGTATCGTCACAGTTGTGCGACTGGATTCGTGATTTCCTGTCAGGAAGGTCGCAGTTCGTAGTAATAGACGGCAAATCAGCGAGTAAAACTGAAGTGATATTGGGTGTTCCCCAGGGAAGCGTCCTGGGATCTCTGCTGTTCCTGATCTATGTAAATGATCTGGGTGACAATCTGAGCAGTTCTCTTAGGCTGTTCGCAGATGATGCTGTAATTTGCCGTCTAGTAAGGTCATCCGAAGACCAGTATCAGTTGCAAAGCGATTTAGAAAAGATTGCTGTATGGTGTGGCAGGTGGCAGTTGACGCTAAATAACGAAAAGTGTGAGGTGATTCACATGAGTTCCAAAAGAAATCCGTTGGAATTCGATTACTCGATGAATAGTACAATTCTCAAGGCTGTCAACTCAACTAAGTACCTGGGTGTTAAAATTACGATCAACTTCAGTTGGAAAGACCACATAGATAATATTGTGGGGAAGGCGAGCCAAAGGTTGCGTTTCATTGGCAGGAAACTTAGAAGTCCACTAAAGAGACAGCTTACACTACACTCGTTCGTCCTCTGCTAGAATATTGCTGCGTGGTGTGGGATTGACGGAGGACGTCGAAAGGGTGCAAAAAGGGCAGCTCGTTTTGTATTATCACGTAATAGGGGAGAGAGTGTGGCAGATATGATACGTTGAAACACGTATGTAACATAGCAGCGATGGTGAGGCACGTTAAAATCTTTGACCAGAGAGCCTATAATCGTAGTTAGTCTGCGCTTGACCGCGCGAGTGTTGCGAGCAGTTCGGTTGTAGTTGTCATGTAGTTCAGTTCAGTAGTGGTCTGGTCCTGTCACGGTCGCGAGCGGGACGCAGTCGGGGAACGGCGACATGGCATTCTGGTCAAGATGCTGAATGAGGTATATTGTTAATTAAGGTAATCATCAGATAATTTAAAGTTCATTTATTGTAATTAATTTCCAACAAGTGCCCCAATAATAATTATGATTTCAAAAGCAATTTTATTGAACTAAATTTCGTTCCACTTCCCTTAAACAAATTTCAGTTAAATTACAAAAAAAAAGGAATATTACTATTTGCAATACAGTTCCTCCAAGCTGTGCGCAAGAATAAGAGCAGAAATTTGACTAGCAGTTACAATGAGGTAAGAATTTAATTCTGATTTTTGCACAGGGCCAAAGACCGATATTTCGGTTTAATTGAATTTTCATTGTCACTGATTTTCATTAGCACTGAATTGTTTTTCATTATTTTTGCGGGAGCATACAGCAGAGTCAGATTGCGAATTTCTGTTTAATTGTCATTGTCAGTAAATTTATCTGCTGGGAGATTACGTTAGGTTGTATTCTTGTTAACATTCAAATTATCGTCCGGTCAACATTCTTGTGGGAAGGTTTCATTTGGCTCCCATTTGTATATAATATTTCTTTGTAAATTTTTGTGGGGAGGTTACACTTGGCGACACCCAGTCCAGGATCGTATTTCGTTGAGAGTCTTTTGAACAACAGTCAGATATCTGCTCTTATTTGCTTAGATATAATTAGGATTTGGCGCAACGCTTTTATTAACTTGTGACTTTCTTTCTACAGGTCAACGGCAATTCGTTGCTCTGTTGTATGTGTTTGTTGCCCTTTTGCATTTGTGCTTATTTGTTTTGTGAATATTTGTGACTATTGTGAAAATGCCGCGAAAGACTGTGAATAGTGTATCGCGAAGTATTATGAATGAAATTACCGACTCAAACAACTTTACCGATAGGACTTGTGACGCGCAGTGTAATGATGATAATCGTGCGTTCACTAACAATCAGTGTATTCCAACCACTAATGATGACTTTTGTCTTAATGATGAACGAACGAACTCGATTGTGTCTTCTGTTGATTTGACGACAATCGATGATGCGGAACGCTCTATTGTAATGAGCAATGCCCAGCCTAACACACCCGATTTAGAAAATTCAAGTAACGTACAGACAAATGTTTCGAATGAAAATGGTCAGTGTACTGAAAGTAGGACGGATCTATCTAATTCCGAAATAATGAGTGACAGTGTACGTTCGACTGACAAATCTTATTGTAAATTACAGAATGACCAAATGGTCACGCAAAACGCGACACTTGCAAATACACCGTCAAACGGTACAGAGAATGGAGTAGATAATGTTACATTGGGTCAAATTATGGCGATATTGATACAAAATAGCGAAGATAACAAACAATTTAAAGAGAATTTCAGACAACAGAGTGAAAATTCCAGACAGCTTAGTGAACAAATTAGAGCCGTTGCCGCGCAGTGTCATGACACTAAGGAACAGTTGCGCGTGGAAATTGAGGCTTGTTCAAAAAAAAGTAGCGAAGAAATTAAGTCTGTTGCTCAGGAATTACGGGAAATGCAAACAGCCGCAACAGAAACACTTAGAGCGGAAATTAGTACAGTCGCTAAACAATGTTCTGAAAAAGCTACACAATTACGGGACGAGTTTAAAGCTATAACGATAGAACTTTCACGCACAGTGGACGCAAAGATAGACGCGAAATTCGAACAGCAGAACACTCAGATTAACGAGCGCTTTAATCAGCACATACAGAACAGTGATACGCGTTTCCGTAAATTTATTCAGGATCAAAATAAAGTCAAACGTCAAGTCATGGAAACAATCACGGCTCAGAGACAAGAAGACAAACGTAAAATGTTCGCGAAAGCGAAGACATATGTAGACAACAATATTGCCTCAGTGTCCGACGAAATTAATTCCATCAAACAGTCGAACACAGAATTACGTGACGAAATTTCCAATCTTAAATCAAAAACAGATACACACACAGTAGATATTCAAACAGTAACAGACAGATTCGAACAATTAGAACTAACACAGGATTGCGATATCATCAAAGCTGATGTTAAAAAACTGAGCGAAACTACGCGTAAGTTGCAAAAACAGATTAATGCGTCCGATTCTAAAACCGATGATCAGGCAAAAATACTGACTGAAAAATATGATGAATTACCCAGTCGTATTGATGCTATTGAAAGTAGTAATGATAATAAATCAGACGATACTGCACCGATTTCATTTAACCAAACACCTGAATTTCAAAATTTACAGCAGACAATTAATGAGATCGATTCGTCTAATAACACGTTGCGTAGGAAATTGTCGAGTTTACAACAAGAGGTAACAGAGATTAAAAATATTTCAGTTAATAATAACATACAACAGACACCACTTTATGAACATTTGTCAGACTCACGCAGCGCGTATAATTTGGGTAATCTGCAGAGAGTACGGGACTTAGATTCCGAACAACCACAGTTCAATAGATACTCTTACGATCCTGAACCTGTTCCATCACACAGAGATGATAATTTCGATTACAAACATTTTCTGTCAGTGAGAAAGTTTAAAGTTTTTAAAAACGATAGAACGCAGATTCACCCACTAGATTGGATTCAACAATTTAGCTTTGCTCTTCCACCGACTTGGCCTGTAACGCACAAACTTGAATTTATTTGTAGTTTTTTGGAAGGCGAGCCGGCAACTCGTATGAGACCGATCGCGAGACAATGTTACTCGGTAGAAGAATTCCAGAATGCTTTTCTGTCAGCGTACTGGTCGAAGACGACACAGCGCGGAATTAAAGATCAGTTAATTAGCTTACCAAATTATGAGAACACAAATTTTCCCAGCGTCACGCAATTTTTTGAGCACATGGTACAACAAAACCAGTACCTAAGTGAACCGTACAGTGAATCCGCACTTATACAATTATGCATCTCTAAATTACCACGGTCATTACGAGTGTCACTTTTAACTGGTCAGCAAAAAGAAAACATTTCAGCATTCAGAGATCTTTTACAGCTCTTGGAAGTACAACAATCTGATTATTCTTTTGTAAACAAAAATTTTTCATATAATAACCAAGGTCAACAAAAGTACAGCAATTATGATCAGACACGTAATTTCAATAGGAAAGATAACAGACGCTTTAGGAACGACAACTACCAAAACTCTAATAACAGCCAAAATTCTAATTATCAATATTGTCAAAATTTTCAGCAACAGGAAGCACATTTTGGTAACAATAGAAGTTTTCCACCGCAACAGCATGAAAGTCAACCGGTTAGCATACGTAACCAACAATGTAATGCACGAGGTCAACCAGGCTTTAATGTTCCGCCGCGAGCACGTATAGTCCCTGATACAACAAATAGTAACACACGACAGCAAGGAAACAACTACGTACAAAGAAGACAATATTTCAATTCCTATCGCAATGCACCGTATAGGAATGACTATCACGACAGACGTAAAAATGATGAACACAATTATCAGCGTACATATAATAACAGTCGGTCTTACCAGCAACAAAGTAATCAACAAGAACATATTCTCATGAATGAACCCGACAGTAGGTACCATCCAGAGCGTAATACGTCTGGAAGAAGTAATAGGACGGTTCAAATAGTAGAAATGCCACAGAATCCTCCTAATAATAATAACACGTCAGATAGAATCTGACTAGATACTGTACAGGACGCATCTTCCAATAACACAAGCACTACGTTTGACACGCAAAATGTTGTTCACGAAAATGTAATTACTTTTGACGATATCAGAGACACTCTCTTGCAGGAAAGACCATTTGTTTAGAAAACTATTTCACATCCTGTTATCGAAATTAAAATTGGTTCATCAAAATTCTCAGCAGTAATTGATTCCGGATCACCTATATCAGTAATAAATGAGGAGACTTTTAACGAGTGCAACAAAGAGAATACCTATCCGACATTACCTTTAGGCAAAACAAAAGTGAAAGGAGCAGTATCGAGTAAAGGAGTAGATGTTAAATTACAGACACATTTATCATTTTGTATTGCAGGTCACACATTTCACTCAAATTTTTGGATTGTTCCTTTACTGACAACAGACGTAATTTTAGGTAATAATTTTCTGGTACAACACGACGCTATTATTGATTTTCAAAATTCCTTTTTAATGTTAAAGGATGAGGATGCACAATTGGCTTTAGAATTTCAGTACTCACTATCTGCGGAAGAACAAACGATTAATCGCACAGAGGTCATTTCCGTATCACGTGGCATAGACTGTAATCCCACATTGTTCACGGATACGTACGTACACAACGGTAATACTGCAGACGAAGCTGACTACGACGTGATGCAAATGATTTCCGATAAAGTTAGACAAAGCAGTGCAACTACAGACGACGAACGTACGCAATTACACAAAATTCTTTTACAGCAAGCTCCAGTTTTTGACAACATTCCTGGTACTATGTCCGGTTTTATGTATGAATTTCAAGTGAAACAGCACGACACATTTAAAGCAAAGCATTATCCCATTCCATATATTCACAGAGAACAAGTTAAAAAAGAATTGCAGGATATGCTTGATCAAGGAATTATAGAACCAGCAGTTAGTCCGTACATAAACCCGCTACATATTGTTAAGAAAAAAGATGGCTCACTTCGCCTCGTACTTGATTCACGTCACATTAATGACATTATTATTAATGAAACAGATCGACCACAGACACTAGAGGAACTTTTACAGAAATTTCATGGTACAGCTATTTATTCTACATTAGATTTGAAATCGGGATTTTGGCAAATTCAACTTCATCCAAATTGCAGAAAATATACAGCTTTTCTCTGTTTTGGCGACTGTTATCAATTTTGTAAATTACCATTCGGCTTAACTATTTCTTCTGCAGCTTTTATTCGCGGTTTGAACACAATACTTCCGACAGAACTTAAAGACAGAATTACGACGTACGTAGATGACATTCTTATCGCAGAAGCTAATTGGTCTGAACACAATCTGATTCTTGAACAACTGTTACAAGCTTTCCATGCACAAGGACTCACAGTTAATCTTAGTAAATCGCACTTTGGCAAAACTTCTATAAAATTTCTCGGACACGTAATTTCAGCGGAAGGCATTGCACCGGATCCGGAAAAACTTCAAGCTCTACGTGACATTACTGTTCCTACGACAAAAAAGCAACTACGCAGTTTTTTGGGTTTAATTAACTTTTTTCGTAAATTTATTCATCACTCTGCTTTAGACACACCTAGACTATGCCAACTAACAGGTAAAAACACTATTTGGTCTTGGGATAAGCAAGCACATTCTGAATTTGTGAAACTGAGAGAAACCTTGTTGAATGCTCCACTTTTATCGCACCCAGATCTTACCAGAAATTTTTCCATTGCCACCGACAGTTCTAACACCGCTTTAGGCGTACACATTTTTCAGGAAATTGAAGAAGATGGTTCGATAGTAATTAAAAACATCGCATTTGCAAGCCGCATTTTGTCACCTGCTGAACGAAATTATTCCGTTACTGAACTTGAAACATTATGTGTTGTATGGGCTTTTACGAGATTTCGGCACTTTCTTTATGGCAGACATACAACTGTGTACACGGACCACAGAGCGATACAATTTTTACTTTCAGCTAAATTCACTCACGACAGATTAAGTAGATGGAAGCTATATTTACAGGAATTTGATTTTACAATTGTTCATATTCCCGGCACGCAAAATGTTATAGCAGACGCACTATCGCGTTCTCTCGGCAACAATCAGCAAGACGTAGCAACCAACTTCTGCAAAACAAATTTCAGTGTCATGTACATTCAGCAAGTAGCATTTGAAAATTTTATTTCATCGTCATTACAGGACATAGCACAAGAACAAAATAAAGACAATGTGTGGAAAGAAATTAAACACCTTTGGCAAGATAGGAAAAATGTTACGATTAGGAACCACTACACTGTACGCAATGACATTCTGTTTCGCCGCTCTCATCCTGACAACAACAATTGGTTATTATGCATCCCTGACGAACTTGTTAACAAATTAATCTGGTACACTCATTTAAGTTACGCACATTACGGAGCACGAAAATGTTTTCTTATACTGAGACAGAACTGTTATTTTAACAATATGGAGAAACGTATACGACGAGTTTTAGCGTCTTGTAAAATTTGCCAGAAAGCTAAATCAGACACCACTTCACATATTCCTCCTTTATATCCCATTGTACCTGTTAAATTAAGACACATGGCCGCAGTAGATATTTTTGGTCCGATTCCGAGAACTAACAGAGGTTTTTGCTACATCTTTGTCGCTGTTGAGCTCACTTCAAAATTTGTTACCTTCACTCCGTTAAGCAAAGCTACTGCTAAAACTGTTTCAAAAGCATTTGTAAAGCATTTTTTATTTCATGTAGGGCATGTGATGAAAGTAATTTCCGACAATGGACCACAGTTTCGATCTGCAATATGGACACGTATGTTACGAGCTAGAAACATTTCTCCGATCTATATATCGAAGTACCATGCTTCTTCGAATCCTTGTGAACGATTAATGAAAGAAATTGGTAAACTGTGTAGAATATACTGCCACAAAAGACATATTGATTGGGATACACACATACTCTCATTCCAAGATGTAATTAATTCCATTCCAAATGAATCCACTATGCTATCTCCGTCTGTTATACTGAAAAACGTTGAACCACCAAACAAAATTAAAGAATTTGTAAATTTTCCTACATCTCGTCGCTTACGACACCACGAAATAATTGACATTGCGCTGAACAACATCAAACGTGCCGCAGAGAGCCGGAGAAGACAGCAAAAACAGGTTTGTACACGCCGCGACTTTCACGTTGGACAGAAAATATTAGTACGTACACACTATTTATCCAGCAAATTAAAAGGTAAGTGCAGTAAATTTGAACTTCTATACGCAGGTCCATATCGGATTCGCAGCATCCCTCACCCCAATGTTGTACACGTCGAAACTTTGAGAACCAGAAAATCGAAAGGCAATCACCATATCTCAAACATTAAACCGTTTATTGAATGAAATCACTTTATGATTCAACACACTATGATGCCATTTACTAATGCAATTATTTCACCTGACTAATTACTGATGATTATCGTATTTTTTCTTGGCAAGTGCCCGGCAAGGTAAGGTTAGCAGGTCGCTTTTCTTGTCGTTACACATCAGACCATGCACATTTTCCACTTTTTTATGTACGATTGTATTCCAGTTTTGTCTATATGCACTGTGAAATAGTTAAGATATAACACACACCAGTCGACTTTGACATTTTGGCCTTATGACATCTCAACGTCGTGACTTTTACATTTTTTTTTTTTGCTGCTGCATTGTGATATTCCGTATACATTTTTGCCTTTGAACACTGTCTGTGCTTTCGACATATTACGTTTTCTGTCATGTTATGCTGTATGCTTAATTATATTACCGTTAATCAGTAATTACTTAGTGGGTATATGATGTAAATGCAAGACATTAATCTTTGTTCATCAATTTCAGAAAGAAATGATGCGTGTAAGAAATAAATTCAACAGAAATGGGAATTTCACCTACGGAATAAACGATAGAAGATGCAATAACTTTATGAGGAAGAGTAAATGGATCAGGATTAACAAGCATTAACAAGAATATACTATACTCATCGTAGAATAGCAGTCTTAACTAATTTTTTCTTTCAGAATACAAGGTGATTGATACAGGCTGTCAGACAGAACTACACATCTTAGTTTTAGTGATGAAATATGTTAGAGATAAGGAATAGTTGTGTAATGAGTAATGAAGTGATTTTTTGCAGATGATAATGAGTGATGATGAATAATGATGAAGAGTGTGCTACTATGGATAATGAAGTTTTTCTTTACAGGTGATGATAATGATGGAGTTATGAATAATGAAGTGATGAATAATGAAGTTTTTTCTTTGCAGATGAGGATAATGTTGAAGTTATGTATTTATACTACGTAGTTGTTTAAGTATTTGTTGCAGTTTGTTCTGACAGCAGGTGTTATATTGCATAGTAGGATGACGGAAAGTTTTGGAAAGGACAGCTATGGAACACATTTTATACACATTTCACTACTTGTTAATTCGAAGTTCACTACTTTTCAGCATAGTGTGCGTTTCTTCTTTCAGGTCAATAATCCATTTTGTATTTTTTTTTTTTTTCCCAGCAGAAGCTTTTCAAGATACTTACTAAACCTGTTACTTATTATACCTGTACTAGCATTTACATTTTTAACCCATTTGTGTCTATCATTTATACATGTGATCACATTACTGCCTTGTTTCACAACCTTGCTACAGCTGACTCATGACGAATGACGTTACACATTTTTCATTTACAGGAACAACCCAGAACCAATTTTTTTTTCTTTTTCTCTTCTTGCTTTCCCTTATAATAACTCCACTGTTTATTGTAATGAGACTACTTATAATGTGTAGGATTATTAATGCTATGACTGTAATTAGCTGATTTTTAATAATGACTTCATAATGATCTGAATGTGACTCAATGGATTGTTATTACTTCTTAATGATCTGAATAATACTGAATGATGAACAATGTTTTATTCTATTCAATACTTGATGGCCACTGAGTGCCAATAATTAATGACAATCAATGAATTAGGTTATTAATTATGCCATTAATTAGCTCTTGTTTTCTATGTTGATACTTTGTAACTGGAAAAGAATATGATTGTTTCATAATGTTTTGTAATTACGAAAAGGCTAATTATTCTTACTATATTGAAATGACAAATGATTAATTAACTATGCCGTACTTTGTAACTGGAAAAGAATGTGACTGTTTAATAATGCTTTGTAATTAGGAGAAGGCTAATGATTATTACTATTGGAATGACAAATGATTAATTAACGATGCCATACTTTGTAACTGGAAAAGAATGCGATTGCTTCATAATGCTTTGTAATTAGGAGAAGGCTAGTGATTAATACTATTGGAATGACCAATGATTAATTAACTATGCCATACTTTGAAACTGAAGCGATTATTTAATAATGCTTTGTAATTAGGAAAAGAAGGTTACTGATTCTATGTAAAACAATTAATGAACATTTTTCTGTAATACTACATACTTGGTACAGAAATGTTCAACACTGGGCTATGAATGCCCCAAATGAAAACTGTAATTGTCAATATTATGTGACTTAATGTCCTTCACCTCATGAGCTAACTACCCTGAATTACTGCAATGTCCATTTGTCCTGTCTATCCTAGTGATCATGGAGCACTACCTTTGGGTTTGCACTACTTCTACGTTGGTGTGCCTTGTAAAAGCGTGGTGTTGACACGACATGCTGTCCACCACCATGAGCGATGAAGACGTTATTATGGTCCCACTGTTTGGTGTACCTAATGTACTGCCAAAATGAGAACATGAAATATTACTACGAGAGTTCAGTGTCTTGGCTACACTGATGAATTCTGATGGGAAAAGAACTGCAAATTGTGTCACTTGGTGTTGTACTTCTGTGGAAAGATATGGACTTTCAGAACAGCTGTGTGCAATCTAAAGTGCTACAACCATGATGCAATCCTTCCCTTTCCTATCCTAATTCTTGTCACATAGTGAAAATAATTTTTTTGCTAACATTATTTATGTTCATGACTATACTTTTTTTGATTCGCTGAACTCCAGTGCGAGTACAGTTATGTCACTTGTCGATATGATTTTTGCCATCATGTTTATTTATTGCAAAAATGCCTAAGACATTTTTCGATTTGTTCTCAAGTACAGTATATGTACACTCTTGTCATTTATATTGTATATACATTTTTTATTTTGATGATATGTTCTGAACTACAGTGCATGTGCACTTATGTTGTATGTTAATATGTTTTCTACTGAACTTCAGTGCCTGTGCACTTTTCTCATTTTTCAATATGATTTGTACTATTCTGTATATTCAATACTTCAGTGCGTATGCACTTATGTCATTTGTTACTAATTGTATATACATTTCATCATTTACTGATATGTTCTCAACTGCAGTGCATGTGCACTCATGTCACTTGTCAACATAATATTTTTTGCCAGTCTGTTTATTTGTTCTGAATATGCTAAAGAATTTTTTCAGTGCCTGTGCACTTTGTTATCTGTCAAATAATTTGTATATACATTTTTCTGATTTGCTACTATGTTTTGTACTCACATTTTGTCTTTGTCTGATATATTTTGTACTTAGTGCGTGTGCACAACTTTTAATTCATGTACTACATCTAAATATTCTGTAAGTTGTAGAAGTTTGTTAATTAAAGAAAAATTTTGCCGCGCTTGGCAAGTTCAAATGACTCACCATCGCTGCCAAATTTTTGCCCCCCCCAGTGGAGGGTTATGAAACACGTATGTAACATAGCAGCGATGGTGAGGCACGTTAAAATCTTTGACCAGAGAGCCTATAATCGTAG
Source organism: Schistocerca cancellata (assembly GCF_023864275.1). Classification (NCBI taxonomy): domain Eukaryota; kingdom Metazoa; phylum Arthropoda; class Insecta; order Orthoptera; family Acrididae; genus Schistocerca; species Schistocerca cancellata. Next base: position 160,390,883 of record NC_064632.1, read on the forward strand.
TTAGTCTGCGCTTGACCGCGCGAGTGTTGCGAGCAGTTCGGTTGTAGTTGTCATGTAGTTCAGTTCAGTAGTGGTCTGGTCCTGTCACGGTCGCGAGCGGGACGCAGTCGGGGAGCGGCGACATGGCATTCTGGTCAAGATGCTGAATGAGGTATATTGTTAATTAAGGTAATCATCAGATAATTTAAAGTTCATTTATTGTAATTAATTTCCAACAAGTGCCCCAATAATAATTATGATTTCAAAAGCAATTTTATTGAACTAAATTTCGTTCCACTTCCCTTAAACAAATTTCAGTTAAATTACAAAAAAAAAGGAATATTACTATTTGCAATACAGTTCCTCCAAGCTGTGCGCAAGAATAAGAGCAGAAATTTGACTAGCAGTTACAATGAGGTAAGAATTTAATTCTGATTTTTGCACAGGGCCAAAGACCGATATTTCGGTTTAATTGAATTTTCATTGTCACTGATTTTCATTAGCACTGAATTGTTTTTCATTATTTTTGCGGGAGCATACAGCAGAGTCAGATTGCGAATTTCTGTTTAATTGTCATTGTCAGTAAATTTATCTGCTGGGAGATTACGTTAGGTTGTATTCTTGTTAACATTCAAATTATCGTCCGGTCAACATTCTTGTGGGAAGGTTTCATTTGGCTCCCATTTGTATATAATATTTCTTTGTAAATTTTTGTGGGGAGGTTACAACGTGAGTTGGGATGGAAGTCATTAAAGCAAAGACGTTTTTCGTCGCGGCGAGATCTATTTACGAAATTTCAGTCACCAACTTTCTCTTCCGAATGCGAAAATATTTTGTTGAGCCCAACCGCATAGACAGGAATGATCATCAAAATAAAATAAGAGAAATCAGAGCTCGAACAGAAAGGTTTAGGTGTTCGTTTTTCCCGCGCGCTGTTCGGGAGTGGAATGGTAGAGAGATAGTATGATTGTGGTTCGATGAACCCTCTGCCAAGCACTTAAATGTGAATTGCAGAGTAATCATGTAGATGTAGATGTAGATGTAGACACTAACCAGATTCAGAAGGATGTAGGTTGCAGTAGTTTCTCAGAGATGAAGAAGCTTGGAGAGCTGTATCAAACCTGTCTCTGGACTGAAGTCCACAACTAGAGTTAACAGGGGGACTAACTCAGCCGCAGAATGGGCACAGCATCTGATGTTGCTTTAAGGAGGTGATTACTATTCTGCCGGTCGAGCTTATGTGATCGTTGAACTTCAAAGCATACCCGGACAGCAACCGGTGACCCGTTCCTGCTGTGTGTACGCAGGCAGCATCGCCCCTGCCGAACGCAGATGTGTTTTCCAGTGGCACCTGCCCGGAGCGCTCCTTTGTCGCAGGGCTCCATATATATGCAAGTATACAGCGGGCGTTCGGCGCGTGCTGCGAATCGGCAGCAGAGACGTCGGTGGCCAGAGCGTGGTCACGGAACTGGTGCAGCAGCCACCAGCCACCAGCCGCCAGCCGAGACAAAAGCTGGGCCGACAGCCTCGCGGACGTGGCGGAATCCGGCCGCCGCCAAAAAGCGACGCCGGCCATTGTCATGGAAAGCGGCCTCCAAACAGGGATCTGGCTCGCTGGCCGTCCCAGGAGTGCCGTGCTGTGGTCCGGCCGACGCATTCCTCCTGCCGTGGCTCCTGTAATGGGAAGGCGGGTCCTGAACGCCGTAGTGCTTTACCAGGCACGGTCCCATTACGACCTGCAGTGCTCGTGTCCTCCTCTGAAACTTAAATCGGTTTAGCCAGCCATTAACAGATGGATCTAAGAGGGGTGGTCACGTTCTGCTTCTTATGGTCTTCAGTGAGAAGACTGGTTCGATGCAGCTGTCCATGCCGCTCAATCCTGTGCAAGCCTCTCCGTCTGTGCACAGCCACTGCAACCTACATCCAGGTGAACCTGCTTATTGTAGCCAACCTCCCACTCGCTCCACAGTTTTTACTCTCCACACTTCCCTTAATTTCAATCCCAAAGAAAGCAGGTGTTGACAGATGTGAAAATTACCGAACTATCAGTTTAATAAGCCACGGCTGCAAAATACTAACGCGAAGTCTTTACAGACGAATGGAAAAACTGGTAGAAGCCGACCTCGGGGAAGATCAGATTGCATTCCGTAGAAATATTGGAACATGTGAGCCAATACTGACCCTACGACTTAGGAAATAGATTAAGAAAAGGCAAACCTACATTTCTAGCATTTGTAGACTTAGAGAAAGATTTTCACAATGTTGACTGGAATACTCCCTTTCAAATTCTGAAGGTGGCAGGCGTAAAATACAGGGAGTGAAAGGCTATTTACAATTTGTACAGAAAGCAGATGGCAGTTATAAGAGTCGAGGGCCATGAAAGAATGGTTCAAATGGCTCTGAGCACTATGGGACTTAACATCTTAGGTCATCAGTCCACTAGAACTTAGAACTACACTCCTGGAAATGGAAAAAAGAACACATTGACACCGGTGTGTCAGACCCACCATACTTGCTCCGGACACTGCGAGAGGGCTGTACAAGCAATGATCACACGCACGGCACAGCGGACACACCAGGAACCGCGGTGTTGGCAGTCGAATGGCGCTAGCTGCGCAGCATTTGTGCACCGCCGCCGTCAGTGTCAGCCAGTTTGCCGTGGCATACGGATCTCCATCGCAGTCTTTAACACTGGTAGCATGCCGCGACAGCGTGGACGTGAACCGTATGTGCAGTTGACGGACTTTGAGCGAGGGCGTATAGTGGGCATGCGGGAGGCCGGGTGGACGTACCGCCGAATTGCTCAACACGTGGGGCGTGAGGTCTCCACAGTACATCGATGTTGTCGCCAGTGGTCGGCGGAAGGTGCACGTGCCCGTCGACCTGGGACCAGACCGCAGCGACGCACGGATGCACGCCAAGACCGTAGGATCCTACGCAGTGCCGTAGGGGACCGCACCGCCACTTCCCAGCAAATTAGGGACACTGTTGCTTCTGGGGTATCGGCGAGGACCATTCGCAACCGTCTCCATGAAGCTGGGCTACGGTCCCGCACACCGTTAGGCCGTCTTCCGCTCACGCCCCAACATCTGCAGCCCGCCTCCAGTGGTGTCGCGACAGGCGTGAATGGAGGGACGAATGGAGACGTGTCGTCTTCAGCGATGAGAGTCGCTTCTGCCTTGGTGCCAATGATGGTCGTATGCGTGTTTAGCGCCGTGCAGGTGAGCGCCACAATCAGGACTGCATACGACCGAGGCACACAGGGCCAACACCCGGCATCATGGTGTGGGGAGCGATCTCCTACACTGGCCGTACACCACTGGTGATCGTCGAGGGGACACTGAATAGTGCACGGTACATCCAAACCGTCATCGAACCCATCGTTCTACCATTCCTAGACCGGCAAGGGAACTTGCTGTTCCAACAGGACAATGCACGTCCGCATGTATCCCGTGCCACCCAACGTGCTCTAGAAGGTGTAAGTCAACTACCCTGGCCAGCAAGATCTCCGGATCTGTCCCCCATTGAGCATGTTTGGGACTGGATGAAGCGTCGTCTCACGCGGTCTGCACGTCCAGCACGAACGCTGGTCCAACTGAGGCGCCAGGTGGAAATGGCATGGCAAGCCGTTCCACAGGACTACATCCAGCATCTCTACGATCGTCTCCATGGGAGAATAGCAGCCTGCATTGCTGCGAAAGGTGGATATACACTGTACTAGTGCCGACATTGTGCATGCTCTGTTGCCTGTGTCTATGTGCCTGTGGTTCTGTCAGTGTGATCATGTGATGTATCTGACCCCAGGAATGTGTCAATAAAGTTTCCCCTTCCTGGGACAATGAATTCACGGTGTTCTTATTTCAATTTCCAGCAGTGTACTTAAACCTAACTAACCTAAGGACATCATACACATCCATGCCCGAGGCAGGATTCGAACCTGCGACCGTAGCAGTCCCGCAGTTCCGGACTGCAGTGCCTAGAACCGCACGGCCACCGAGGCTGGCGACATGAAAGTGAAGCAGTGGTTGTGAAGGGAGTAAGACAGGGGTGTAGCCTCTCCTCGATGTTATTCAATCTGTATGTTGAGCAAGCAGTGAAGGAAACAAAAGAAAAATTCGGAGTAGGTATTAAAATCCGTGGAGAAGAAATAAAAACTTTAAGGTTCGCCGATGACATTGTAATTCTGTCAGAGTCAGCAACGGACTTGGAAGAGCAGCTGAACGGAATGGACAGTGTCTTGAATGGAGGATATAAGATGAACATCAACCATAGCAAAACGAGGATAATGGAATGTAGTCGAATTAAAACGGGTGATACTGAAGGAGGTAGACTAGGAAATGAGACGCTTAAAGTAGTGAAGGAGTTTTGCTATTTGGGGAGCAAAATAACTGGTGATGGTCGAAGTAGAGAGGATATAAAATGTAGACTGGCAATGGCAAGGAAAGCATTTCTGAAGAAGAGGAATTTGTTAACGTCGAGTATAGATTTAAGTGTCAGGAAGTCGTTTCTGAAAGTATTTGTATGCAGTGTAGCCGTGTATGGAAGTGAAACATGGACAATAAATAATTTGGACAAGAAGAGAATAGAAGCTTTTGAAATGTGGTGCTACAGAAGAATGCTGAAGATTAGATGGGTAGATCACATAACTAATGAGGAGGTACTGAATAGAATTGGGGAGGAGTTTGTGGCACAACTCGACCAGAAGAAGGGGTCAGTTGGTAGTGTAAGTAGGCTGTTTAGATTTTTATATTGGTAATGCCACGTAGCGCTCTGTATGAGAATCACTGGCTGTGCTGTGTGCAGTATGTGGTTTGCATTGTTGTCTGCCATTGTAGTGTTGGGCAGCGGCAGCTGGATGTGAACAGCGCGTAGCGTTGCGCAGTTAGAGGTGAGCCGCCAGCAGTGGTGGATGTGAGGAGAGAGATGGCGGAGTTTTGAAATTACATATATTATGACTTTTGATGATATTAAGGTAAATACAGTGTTTGTTCTCTATTAAAGTCTTTCATTTGCTAACTATCCCTATCAGTAGTTAGTGCCTTCAGTAGTTTGAATCTTTTATTTAGCTGGCAGTAGTGGCGCTCGCTGTATTGCAGTAGTTCCAGTAATGAAGATTTTTGTGAGGTAAGTGATTTGTGAAAGGTATAGTTTAATGTTACTCAGAGCCATTCTTTTGCAGGGATCTTTGATAGTCAGATTGCGTTGCGCTAAATAATATTGTGTGTCAGGTTAAGCACAGTCGTGTATAATTGTTCAAAGGGGACGTTTCAGTAGGACATGTTCTGAGGCATCAAGGGATCATCAATTTAGTATTGCAGAGCAGCGTGGACCGTAAAAATCATAGAGGGAGACCAGGAGATGAATACACTAAGCAAGTTCAGAAGGATGTAGGCTGCAGCACGTACTGGGAGATGAAGCAGCTTGCACAGGACAGAGTAGCATGGAGAGCTGCATCAAACCAGTCTCAGGACTGAAGACCACAACAACAACAACTTCCCTTAATTACTATAAAATTGAAGATTCCTTGATGACTCAAGATGTGTCCTATCAACTAACCCCTTCTTTTAGCAAGTTGTGACATAAATTTCTCTTTTCTCCAGTTCGATTAGTTGCTCCGTCTACGTACATTCTCCGCAAGCCACGGTATGGTGTGTGGCGGAGGGTACCCTGTACCACTGCTAGCCATTTCCTTCCCCGTTCCACCCGCAAACAGGGCGAGGGAAAATCGGCTGTCTCTATGCCTATGTACGAGACCCAATCTCTCTAATCCTTTCTTCATGATCGTTACGTAAAATGCACGTTGGCGTTAGGAGAATCATTGCCCAGTCAACCTCAAATGCTGGTTCTCTAAAGTTCCTTAATAATGCCATCCTCTTCTCTCCTGCGATTCCCATTTGAGTTCCCGAAGCATCTCCGTAATACTTGAGTGCTTTTCGAACCTGCCGATAACAAATCTAGTAGCAAGCAAGCCTCTGAATTGCTTCACTGTCTTCCTTTCATCCAACCTGGTGCGGATCCCAAACACTCCAACACTATCTTCAATAAAATTCTTCAGGGTATCAGACCGCATCGTCATAATTAAAATGCGCCAACGTTTCGGCCAGCGTTGCAGCTAGTCTTCATCAGGGCCTTACGTTAAACTGCTAAATGAAACACACTTGGTTCCTTAAATAGCTGCACGAGAAAACCGTGTCGTTACTTGATTGGCTGTAAAAGGAGGAGGAGGAGGGGTGAAAGGTATGCTTTATTGGTGTTTCCTTTATTAACTGTCATTGGCTGAAATAGCTGTTTTCTATTGGTCTTTATATTAATCCACCCCATTGGAGGAGACGGACGAATAGCGAACAGGTGATGGCTGTGACGTCATACTGTTTACATGTTATCCAGAAGCCGGCTGCGGCGTGCCATTGCTTTGTGTGCTCGCGACCACTACTGCGGCTCTCCGCGTGTCTGCATGGGCCGCCACGGCTCTGCCGCCGCTCCGTAGCCCTGCTATTGCAGGCAGCCAAGACCTCGGAAGCTTGTACCCGTCCTCTCTATTCATGTTGGCGGGTCTTTTGGCTATTTCTATCGCCTCTCTAATCTTTCTTTTGAAAGTGAGAGGCTGTTTCGCCAGGACGCGGGCTTCTTGAAAAAATATTGGTTTCCCGCACTCGTCTCGGTGTTCCGCCACTGCTGACTTAGTGTGTTGTTTCAGGCGGATATATCTTTCATGTTCCGAGAGCCTTGTGCTAATCGGACGTCCCGTCTCACCTATGTAGACTAATCCACACGCACAACCAATTTCATACACGCCAGCTGTGTGTAGTTTGTCAACTGCATCCTTGGTAGAACCGAGCATGTCTGATATTTTGTTTCTGCTTCGGAAAATTGGTTTGATGTCGGCTTTTCGTAGAATTTTGCCAATACGTTCGGTGACCCCTTGTACATATGGTAACACAGCAATGCTCTGTGCCTCCTTCTCCTCTTCCCTATTAGTCTTCTCCCTTGTCGACATGGTGCTGTCTATCGTCTGCTTCCCATAGCCATTAGTTCCGAAGATGGACCTGAGGCGTTCGAGTTCTGTCTTCAGATGTTCTTCGTCGCTTATCCTGTACGCTCTCTTCGTTAGCGTGTGCAGGGCGGACTTCTTCTGCGTGGGGTGATGGTGGGAGGAGGCGTGAAGGTACCTGTCCGTACTGGTTGGTTTCCTGTACACTTTGTGGCCAAGTTTACCATCAAGTTTTCGATAATAATTATGACGATGCGGTCTGATACCCTGAAGAATTTTATTGAAGATGACAACGGCCGCGGAAGCCCACGCTTACACTCCAACACTACTCAACAATGGGTCGCACTAACGTCCTATATGCGGTCTCCTTTACAGATGAGCCACACTTTCCCAAAATTCTGCCCGTAAACCGGAGTCGTCCATTCGTCTTCCCTACTGCAATCCTTACAGGCTCATTTCATTTCACCTTGCTTTGCAGCTTTACGCCTAGATATTTAATCGACGTGACTGTCAGGCATCGCACTACTAACACTGTACTCGAGCATTATGGGTTTGTTCTTGCTACTTACCTTCATTAACTTATATTTTTCTGCATTAAGAGCTGTATGCCATTCACCACGTGCCTCAGAACCTATTCCATATGCTTGTACCTTCCTTAACAGTCTGCGGCAGGGTAGAGTGTCAAACGCTTTCCAAAAATCTAGAAACGTGGAATCTGCTTGTTGCTCTTCATCCACACTTCGCAAAAGGGCAAGCTGAATTTCACACTAGTGGCGCTTTCTAAAACGTGGTGATTTGTGTATTTAAGGTGCTCCGGAAAGGCTCAAAATCATGAAAAGTTCAATTTTTACTTTTTTGCGTTTTCTGAATCTGCAGACTATTACCTTTTAATAGATATATAATTTATTCAATTCCGAAGACTACAACTATTTTTAAATTTTTTTTGAAATGTGTTCTACATGGGCGTGACCCACTGTGGCGCTGTTAAACTGCTGTCAAATGGTGTTATTATTAACGTCCGTGTTCATCAGGTACATTTTAGTGATGTGAGATAAAGTATGTGTTGTGGCTAACCTATTTTCAGAGACTTAGCAGCACCTGAACTGTTGAAAAAGTGTATTCACGGAAAAACTCAAAACCCCAATGAAAGTGTAAATAGTGTTATATGGTCGAGAATCCCCAAGAATGTATATGTTGGAATAGAAACACTTCACTTTGGTGTGTATGATGCTGTTGCGACTTTCAATTATGGCAACATTGTAAGGTGCAAGGTATTTAGAAATATGGGAATGAAGATAGGTTCTAACATGGTACGAGCGATGCTTGCTTTAGACAAAGAACGCCTTCGGGCTGCAGACAGGGCTGTAAAGAGTCTAGAAATACAAGCAAGAGTAAACAGGAGGAGGAACAAGAGGAAGCTGGAGGAGGAGTTTGCAGAGGATGAAGATAATCCATCCTACGGACCTGGAATGCACTAAAAAGTTAATCCAATCTTTGTCGCTCGATTCCCAAAACTTTTATTTTCTCATACTAATTACATGTTTTCTAAGGATCTTCCAAACATATTTATTTCAAACTTTCAGTAAATGTTACACAGTACCTTCTGCATAATTTAACACAGCCTTTTTCCAAAAAACTGTATATTTTTGAATATATAAATTAAAAATTGCAAAAAATGTTGTGAATTTTCATTACAATTGAAAAAAAATCATCTTTAATACCTGAACTAAAATTTTATAAAATCCCTGTGTTAAGTTGTAGCCCATATTCCAATAAATAATCTGTAAAAAGTTCAACTTCCTACCTCAAATACTTTGTGAGGATGTAATTTATAAGCGTTATTTTAACATCGCAAGTATAGGGCGTTCCGGAGCCCCTTAAGCTTTTCCCTCTCAGGGAAATTTATTGTATTCGAACTGAGAATATGTTCAAGGATTTTTCAGCAAACCGATGTTAAAGATATTCCTCTGTAATTTTGCGGTTTCCTTCCTTTACCCTTCTTATACACAGGAATCAGTTGCACTTTTTTTCAGTCGCTTGGGACTTTGAGCTGGACGAGAAATTTTTTAAATTTGTGGTAAGCTCTTATGGGGCCAACTGCTGAGGTCATCGGTCCCTAAGCTTACGCACTACTTAATCTAAGTTCAAATAACTTCCGCTAAGGACAAAACAAGCACACCTATGCCCGAGGGAGGACTCGAACCTCCGATGGGGGGAGCCGCGCAGACCGTGTTTGACGCCTCAGACTGCTCGGCTATAGGCTACCCCGCGTGGCTGAGCTGGACGAGAGAATCGTGATATATGCAAGTAAGTAAAATGTCAGTGATGTAGAGTACTCTTTAAAAAACCGAAGTGGGATTCCATACGAACCTGTCGACTTATTTGCTTTCAGCTCTTTCAGTTGTTTCTCCACGCTAGCGATGCTTATTACCAATCTAACCTTCACTCTGTAGCACTACATTTCAAAAGCTTCCGTTTCCTTCGCGTCTGAACAGCTTACCGTCCGCGTTTTACTTCTGCACACAGGCTTTTTATTTTTTCTGAGCACTTAAACTTTTGTATTAATCCAGATTTCACTTAAATCGTGCTTTTCATTAACGTAGTTAGCAAACCATCCGTCCTGATCAGTGTTTCTGAATGGAAACTTGTGAATACCCCAATGTAAGTTTCACTGCTATGGCCGCACTCTCATAAAGCGTTCATTTAATTCTATGTGCACTTTTTATCCAATACTGATTCTTAAGGGTGGGTCTGTCCCACAGTTAATTCTTAATATTTTCAGCCAGTCTATCTCGTATATTAGAATATCAGTTACTCATATTTTGCAATTTATTTTAGATCTTCTTTTTAACGAAACATGTTTCACGTAATTGTTTTATGAAACTCCAGTATTCTGTCAAGAAATAGAACAGAGAATTGTTTGCTTAAGTATAAATATATTGAGCGGTGTAGTATAACACTTTTAGGTTATCTAAAAAGGCTTCCACCACCAACATCTCATTCCACTGCTATCCCCTACAGCTCCCGTGACAGTTCAGTTAACCTAGCAGCAAAGCCACTTGCTGTGAACACGATGGTTGTGCCAGACAGTTTGAGAGAATCCTTTTCAAACTATTTTCTGTCTAGGTGTTTTTGTATAAGAGCAAATGTATGTACATACAACATAGAAGGCATAAAAGTGTTCAGTCTGCATGCTCCTACTGTAAATAACATAAATGTTACGATTATCTAAGAGTGCCGCAACAAAACTGTACCTCTCTCAAAAAAATGTTTAGCAAACAATTTTCTCTTTCATTTACTTGTAAAGCACTAAAGATGGCTCAAACAATTAGGTAAAACATGTTTGCCTAAACCGATTAGTAATTAAGCTGTTATAAGTGCAACAATGTCAGTTGCCCTCAAGTGTCAACCTGTTCGGGTAAGCTTAGCTTGTAATGTCCACCCACCCCCTGTGCAAAACTGCCACAATGCACGAAGATACAGGGTGAGCAACGCACTGCCAGGAGCTCCCAACTATGCATCTTGCTGCTGACGTAGCTATACATTATACTATGTGTACATTATGCAACAAATTTAATGACTTCTTAATATGGTTTATATTCATGATGTAAGAAAAACATGTTCCTTTCTGTATTTCATCTTCCTAGGAACCGATTTCCTTGTTTTTTAGTTTCTAAAGTAGCCTTTACCGAGCGAGGTGGCGCAGTGGTTAAGCACTGGACTCGCATTCGGGAGGACGACGGTTCAATCCCGCGTCCGGCCATCCTGATTTAGGTTTCCCGTGATTTCCCTAAATCACTCCAGGCAAATGCCGGGATGGTTCCTCTGAAAGGGCACGGCCGACATCCTTCCCCATCCTTCCCTAATCCGATGAGACCGATGACCACGCTGTCTGGTCTCCTTCCCCAAACCAACCAACCAACCAACTAAAGTAGCCTTTGTTCTGCCTCCGGGTACAAGCTATCTCCGTACCAATTAATTTAATTTAATCTGTTCTACACATTTGATCCAATACTGATTCTTACGAGTGGAGCTGTCTGACATTTAGCTACAAAACAGATCATTTTTCATAACACTGGGGTTTCACAACACGTGAACACGATATCGCACGAGAACACTGGACATCGGGGAGGGTCGTGAAGTATCGATCGTGTCGCATTTTTTCGCTTAACTGTATAGCTGTGGTGGTTAATGGGAATATTAACTCCCAGTTACTATCGTGGGGTCATTTTTGACCCCAGCATAAACATTACCTCATTTATCTCTGGAATGACACAGCTCTTGAGCCAAAGGTTATATGTATTCTCTTAGAAGTCAATTGTCTTCAAGGAAACATGTTAGTGCAAGTCGTGACATTGTTTGTTACAGAGTAACTGGATTTTGGGGCCACTGAAGATCCCAGGATAGTACTCACGTGGACATTAGTTCTGAATATTCCATTGTGTTTCCTGAGTTGCGTGTGTGATCTAACAATCAGCAGTGAATCTATTCGCATCGACGGACATTTTAAGACGGAGGAAGAGGTTATGGACTATTTAGATAACATAGAAAATGAATCTGCAGAAGAAGAACGAAGACAGGAACATGATTCCGATATAAGTGATTGTGAAAGTGAACACAGAGCTCAGAATACAGAGACAACAATTTCTGATTTGGATGTCTCAGGAGACGAAATCTCTGCAAATGATTCTGGTAGTTACTACAATGGGAAAAACAGGTTCAAATCCTCGCGAAACCCCCCCCCCCCCAGTCGTTGCAGAATTCAATTACCGGGACTGATTTGACCTGCTCGGCAATGTAAGCCTTTATGCCATTTGAAGCATGAATGGTTCAAATGGCTCTGAGCACTATGGGACTCAACATCTTAGGTCATAAGTCCCCTAGAACTTAGAACTACTTAAACCTAACTAACCTAAGGACATCACACACACCCATGCCCGAGGCAGGATTCGAACCTGCGACCGTAGCAGTCCCGCGGTTCCGGACTGCAGCGCCAGAACCGCTAGACCACCGCGGCCGGCCACCATTTGAAGCATGCTCTCTACTTATTACAAATGATATGCTGAACACTATAGTAGATGACACGAACGCAAAAATTTCTGAAGTGAGTGCAAATTATGGTGTGACTGTGACTTATGTTGGTAATGTGTCTGGATAAGAAATGCGAGCTTTTTTTCGGATTAATTTATCTCCCATGTGATTGTGAATCTAATCATGAGAATACAGATTCGCTGTTTGCTACGGAGCTAACAGGAAAACCAATATTTAGAGCAACAATGTCCAAGGAACGGTTTATTTTTCTTCTGTCTGTCATCAGATTTGATAACCGAGCAACAAGGGAACAGAGAAAACAATCAGGTGATAAGTTGGCAGCTATTTCTGAATTGTTTAACAAGTTTATATCCAACACCGCCGCTGCTCACAATTTGCAACAGTTGATGAAATGCTAGTAGGTTTCTGTGGACGCTGTTCTTTTATACTGTATCTACGAAACAAACCCCAAAAATATGGGTTAAAAATTTTGTGTTTCTGTTGTGCAAAATTCCACTATCTGCTAAACGCTTTTATTTATTCAGGGAAGGCGACAACGCCAAATCCATCAAAACTAAGCATCTCAACAGAATGCGTTCTGAAGCTGGCTCAGCCTATTGCTAAGACAAACAGAAACATAAGTGGAGATAACTGGTTCACCTCTGTAGAACTGGCTAATGAATTACAAAAGATTGGCCTGTCATAAGTCGGTACACTTCGGAAACAGAAAAGTGAAATTCAGGCAGAATTCTTGCCCAATAAATCATATGAAGAGGGACATATAAAATTTGGTTTCACAAAGGGTTAAACAACATGCTCCTATGTCCCCAAGAAAAGTAAATCAGTAGTCATGCTACCACCAGTGCATCATGAGAAGTGCATTGATGAGCAGAGTGGTAAACCTGATATTATTCTATTTTACAATTCTACAAACGGGGGCGTGGATGCTCTCGATCAGAAGTGTGCTCTCTATAAATGTGGAAGAAGATGTAAAAGGTGGTGACTAGCCATATGGTGGGCTGTAATGGGTACTGCTGTTGTTAACAGTTGCGTAATGTGGCAGTACTCCAATCCTAGCACAAAGATGTCACATTGTCAATTTATGAAAGAAATGTCAACAACTCTAAGTGAAAAACTACTGTGCCAACTCTATCAACAAGTTTGAAAACATTAATTAATTCAGCATTTCGTCTGAAGAGCAGGTCCAACCGTCAAGCTCATGTGAGGCTAACAAGCTCCAAAGAAGTAACCTTTACTCAAGAAATCATGACAAAAAGTGTCAGTCACTTGCTCAAGATGCAACAAATATGTCCGCAAAAACCGCTCTCAGCAGAAGACATTATGTGTACAATGCAACGAAGATTAACTTTATTACGAACAACAATATTTAAGAAATTGAAATTTTTGTTAAGCATAAAGTAACGTCTGTTAATTTCTTTACTATGCGTTTAAAAATTACATTTCCCATTTCAGAGGTTAATTTGGGCCTTAATCAACTAGGCAGATGAAGCAAAAAAAGGAGAGTTACTACTAAAATGAAAAATTTGTTACTATTACCTCTGCATTGAGAACTGAAAAAACGTAAACATTAAAATAAACATATTTTGTATGGGTTTCTGGTTTTCTTATACCTCATATTTCAATTAATTAAATTGTAAACAAGTTGAAATGAATGTGTATAAAACAAATATTTAAAAAAATTGAATCAAAGTAAATGGAGATAAACTGCCTATTGTCTCGGGACAGAAGCCAATAGGCAGTTTGTCAACAAGTGGCCACGAAAGCCTTAACAATTTTGTAAATGGAGATACTAATTTTTGAGGTCACTAATGACCTCACGATAGTAGTTGTGATATTCAAAAAATATCGATAGTAACTCATGGTTAATATATTCTAGCGGGGCTGGGTTCGATTCCCGGCCGGGGATGGAGATTTTCTCCGCCCGGGGACTGGGTGTTGTGTCGTCCTCGTTATCATTTCATCCTCATCAGCGACGCGCAAGTCGCCCATTGTGGCGTCGACTGAAATAAGACTTGCACTTGGCGGCCGAACTTCCCCGAATGGGACCTCCCGGCCAAGGATGCGACACGCTCACTTCACTTTTTTTTTTTTTAACACAAGGCATGTTCTTTGAATAACACAGTTTAATCATTTTTATTTTTTATTTAAAGTAGTCAGTTACTTCGAAAGTAAAAGGGATACAATTACAAGGCTTGTTGAAAGTGCCTTGCGGTATCGTTTACTGTCTTTTCTGCGACAATGTCGATTGTTACCGAAACATTGCACTGATTGGATAACAACAGAACACTTAAGCATGGGAACTTATTGTTACTACAGCTCAGTTCATAGATGTTTAGCTCACTGTTTTACAGAGATCGCAAATGAAATACAAAAGATTCTGCTGATCCACACACACAACATGGGCCCAGAATCTACACTTGCTGCACAGCAACCAGTCTTCATGAAATGACTCCAGAGACGTAATGCGCTTTTCAGTATCTTCAATTGAACCTTTTTTTTTTTTTAGAAAATTCCGGTTTGATTCGCTGCTTTATAATTGGATTTCCGTGGAAATCCTTCTGGTGTTTATTCATTTCGGAACATTCGATTTAAGCTCAGCTTTCTTCAACGGTCTTTCATAGTTAATTTTTTCTCCTTTTAATCTCTTCTCTTCGATGGCGATCTTTTTTCTTTTCTAATTCGTGAAAGGGTTTCAGCTGCCTCTCACTCTTCATTCCATTCCCCTCTTTCTATCTTCTCATTTCCCCCATGTCAATCTGAAAAGAAGTGAGAAGAAGAAAATAGAATTTAATAATCGATATTGCTTTAGATCGATACTGAAAGACAGTCGGGTGACTTTTACTTCACGAAAACACGCAATATGATCTAGATACATTGCACGTTCTTTTACAGGAATTGCCGGCCGGAGTGGCCCAGCGGTTCTAGGCGCTACAGTCTGGAACCGCGCGACCGCTACGGTCGCATGTTCGAACCCTGCCTCGGGCATGGATGTGTGTGACGTCCTTAGGTTAGTTAGGTTTAAGTAGTTCTAATTTCTAGGGGACTGATGACCTCAGCAGTTAAGTCCCATAGTGCTTAGAGCAATTTGAACCATTTTTTTTACAGGAATTATAATGAAACATTTGGTAGATGTCGTTCCACATATAACACTGATAACCGAAATATGGCAACGAAATTAATAACTTACCTTGCGGTAGCGTTCTCGCTTCCCGCGCACGGGGTCCCGGGTTCGATTCCCGACGGGTTCAGGGATTTTGCCTGCCTCGAGATGACTGGCTGTTGTTGTGTCTTCTTCATTATCATTCATCCTCTTTACGGTCGGAGGAAGGCAATGGCAAACCACCTCCGCTAGGACCTTGCCTAGTCGACGGTGCGGGTCTCCCGCATCGTTCCCTACGCTCCTCGGAGTATGGGACCTCTCGTCGTCACCTTGGAAACGGGTACCATAGGCCACAAAATATCTTCTGTGCGCTAAGAGCTACAGCAACGCTATCAAACACTGGAGGGAGAAAGGGAAATCACAGTAGTGGCCGGTACTGTGGTCTGTACTGCACGATTCTCCCCTACCGCTGGCACTGACCTGCTTCAATGACACTGCGTGAAGCTGTGAAGCGGACAGATCACAGCGCTTCACGGCTGAAGACGTCCCGCAACGAGTATGAGATCGAGCTGCCAATTTCGTGATGGCCACTATAGTTTTTGCAGCGCGGGATTAGCCAAGCGGTCTCAGGCGCTGCAGTCATGGACTGTGCGGCTGGTCCCGGCGGAGGTTCGAGTCCTCCCTCGGGCATGGGTGTGTGTGTGTTTGTCCTTAGGATAATTTAGGTTAAGTGGTGTGTAAGCTTAGGGACTGATGACCTTAGCAGTTAAGTCCCGTAAGATTTCACACACATTTGAACATTTGAACTATAGCTTTTGAGCCACTTGTACTGTGCCGACCGTGTGGTATCGCCCAAAGATCGCGGTGCCATACCGAAGTCGGAAACTCGCATCGATACCACAAAAGTTAGCAATGTCTCGCTCCATGGCAGGCGCTGGTAAAGCCACACCTTAACTCATAGCGCCACAGCACCACCGTACGGAGGCCGAGATACAGCCGAGCAGAGGGAGCATCTCCGCTGTTCATGACCTCCGATCAACAAGACAACATCGACTACTTAGGACTCATGTGTTACTCACGTCTTAGATGGATCCGTACCTTTGAACACCGATAGCTTTGTACTTCGAGAGAAGAGTTCTGTAAATGTGTGCATTGAGTGGTGCTTAGATATTCAAAGATAGTTGTAAGTATTCGGCATATTCCAGTGACTATGGAGTGTATCAAGTAAAGCAGATCTTTTTATCATTTACGTAATAAAGTGAACTAATATTTCATATGTTGTAGTTCGGAAAAACTGGTAGAAGCCGACGTCGGGGAAGATCAGTTTGGATTCCGTAGAAATGTTGAAACACGCGAGGCAATACTGACCCTACGACTTAGGAAATAGATTAAGAAAAGTCAAACCTACGTTTCTAGCATTTGTACACTTAGAGAAAGCTTTTGACAGTGTTGACTGGAATATTCTGTTTCAAATTCGGAAGGTGGCAGGGGTAAAATACAGGGAGCGATAGGCTATTTACAAATTGTACAGAAACCAGATGGCAGTTATAAGAGTCGAGGGCATGAAAGGGAAGCAGTGGTTGGGAAGGGAGTGAGACAGGGTTGTAGCCTATCCCCGATGTCATTCAAATGGTTCAAATGGCTCTGAGCACTATGGTACTTTACATCTGAGGTCATCAGTCCCCTAGAACTTAGAACTACTTAAAGCTAACTAACATAAGGCCCTCACACACATCCATGCCCGAGGCAGGATTCGAACCTGCGACTGTAGCGGTCGCGCGCTTCCAGACTGAAGCGCCTAGAACGGCTCGGGCACACCGGCCGGCCTGATGTCATTCAATCTGTATATTGACCAAGCAGTAGAGGAAACAAAAGAAAAAATCGGAGTAGGAATTAAAATCCATGGAGAAGAAATAAGAACTTTGAAGTTCACCGATGACATTGTAATTCTGTCAGAGATAGCAAAGGACTTGGAAGAGCGGCTGAACGGAATGGACAGTGTCTTGAAAGGAGGATATAAGAGGAACATCAACAAAAGCAAAACGAGGATAGTGGATTGTAGTCGAATTAAAATGGGTGATGCTGAAGGAATTAGATTAGGAAATGAGACACTTAAAGTAGTAAATGAGTTTCGCTATTTGGGGAGCAAAATAACTGATCATGGTCGAAGTAGAGAGGATATAAAACGTAGACTTGCAATGGCAGGGAAAGCGTTTCTGAAGAAGAGGAATTTGTTAACATCGAGTATAAATTTAAGTGTCAGGAAGTCGTTTCTGAAAGTATCTGTATGGAGTTTAGCCACGTATGGAAGTGAAACGTGGACGATAAATAGTTTGGACAAGAAGAGAATAGAAGCTTTAGAAATGTGGTGCTACAAAAGAATGCTGAAGATTAGATGGGTAGATCACATAACTAATGACGAGGTACTGTAGAATTGACAAGGAAAGGATAGAAGCTTTCGAAATGTGGAGCTACAAAAGAATGCTGAAGGTTAGATGCATAGATCACATAACTAATGAGGAGGTATTGAATAGAATTGGGGAGAAGAGAAATTTGTGGCACAACTTGATTAGAAGAAGGGATAGTTTGGTAGGACATAGTCTGAGGCATCAAGGGATCACCAATTTAGTAATGGAGGGCAGCGCGGAGGGTAAGAATGGTAGAGGGAGACCAAGAGATGAATACACTAAGCAGATTCAGAAGGATGTAGGTTGCAGTAGGTACTGGGAGATGAAGAAGCCTGCACAGGATAGAGTAGCATGGAGAGCGGCATCAAACCAGTCTGGACTGAAGACCACAACAACAACAACAGTTCTAATCGACCATCTCCCGGTGCAATCAAAGAACGCATAGGTAAGACCGGAAGTTTTGTTCAAATGGTTCAAATGGCTCTGAGCACTATCGGACTTAACTTCTGAGGTCATCAGTCCCCTAGAACTTAGAACAACTTAAACCTAATTAACCTAAGGACATCACACACATCCATGCCCGAGGCAGGATTCGAACCTGTGACAGTAGCGATCACGCGGTTCCAAACTGTAGCGCCTAGAACCGCTCGGCCACTCCGGCCGGCGGAAGTTGATACATAATAAGTCAGGTCATACATAATAAGTGGGGTCTGTGTCCTAATTCTGTTGGGTAAGCAGTACTTCATGTTTGGTTTACTCTTAGTACATGGATTCTTATTCCCAGCCAGTGTCAAGCTTAGCCACCACAGCTGGGGTGTGGCACAGCTGGTCTATTACCCAAGGCGGAGGCCCCGGACCACCTGTTGCCAGCAAGCCGCTGCTGCCCTGACACGTCCCGCTGCGTTCAGCCCACTCGACAGTTTCCGCTCCCGTTTAACGGCGATCCTGCCCGCTCTCCGGTCCTCCTGATTAATGTCCATGTTG
The DNA here is from genome assembly GCF_023864275.1 of Schistocerca cancellata. NCBI lineage: Eukaryota > Metazoa > Arthropoda > Insecta > Orthoptera > Acrididae > Schistocerca > Schistocerca cancellata. Next base: position 160,409,397 of record NC_064632.1, read on the forward strand.
CGCGCGGACTGGTCGTATCCTCGAGTGCTGCACGGAATACCGCTATCGTTTATTCCCTGTCGGCACGAATAATACAATTAAAAAAACATTAAGAGGGATTTATGCAGTGGCGTGCCTCGGAAAGCTTAAACGTCTATTGATCCTGTCCAGCTGTACCGAGAAATTTATCTGCAACAGGTGGGCCGATCTTGTAACTGACTGCTCTCTTCTATTATTACGGTGCTTCAGGTTGTAACCAAAAAAACCACTGCTCCCCAGTTGTAGTGGGAGCTCCTCAGATCTTTTTTACGATGGAGAGTACCTAGGATGCTGCACTTGCAGTTTTTATACACTGTAGCGCCAAAGAAAATCGTATAGGCAGGCGTATTCAAATGTAAATATGCAGAATACGGCGCTGCGGTCGGCAACGCCTACATACGACAACAAGAGTCTGGCGCGTATGTTGAATCGGTTGCTGCTGCTACAATGGCTGGTTATCAAGATTTAAGTGAGTTTGAACGTGGTGTTAGAGTCGGCGCACGAGCGACCTCCGAGGTAGCAATGAAGTGCGGATGTTCTCGTACAACTATTTCACGAGAGTACCGTGAATATTAGGAATCTGGTAAAACATCGCATCTCCGACATCGCTGCGGCCGGAAAAATATCCTACAAGAACGGGACCAACAATACCTGAAGAGACTCGTTCAAAGTGACAGAAATGCAACCCTTCCACAAAACTGCTGCAGAGTTCAATGATGGGCCATCAACAAGTGTCAGCGTGCGAACCATTCAACGCATCATCATCGATATGGGCTTTAGATGCCGAAGGCCCACTCCTGTATCGTTGATGACTGCACGGCACAAAGCTATACGCCTCGCCTGGACCCGCCAACACCGCCATTGGACTGTTGATGACTGGAAACATGTTGTCTGGTCTGACGAGTCGTTTCAAATTGTATCGAGGGGATGGAGGTGTACAGGTATGTAGACAACCTCACGAATCCGTGTACACTCGACGTCAGCAGGCGACTGTTAAAATTGGTGGAGGCTCTGTATTGGTGTGGGGCGTGTGCAGTTGGAGCGATGTGGGACCCCTGATACGTCTAGATACGACTCTGACAGCTGACACGTATGTAAGCATCCTGTCTGATCACTTGCATCGATTCATGTCCATTGTGCATGCCGACGAGTTTCGGCTATTGCAGCATGACAATGCGACATCCCACATGTCCAGAATTTCTACAGAGTGTCCCCAGGAACACTCTTCTGAGTTTAAACACTTCCACTGGCCACCAAATTCCCCAGACATAAACATGATAGAGCATATATGTCAATGTCGAGATCTCTACTCCCAGCACGGGAAAACTGTCTATACACATAGCTAAGCTTGTATGAGACCCTCAGAGCGCGAGTCTCACACGCATTCCACCAAACTTTTTTCAATCATTGCACAACTCGTTTCAGGAATTTATTTCAGATGCTGTGGGAGTTTACATTAATACTGCATGTGTGTTGTTCTATTTCTCTTTCCTGCACTTGATTTTTTGTACTTTTACTATATTACGCGTCCTCCATTAAGCAGAAATCGACCGACGCAACCCACTAGCCACAATCGCGACTCGCCCTCACAGCCCTACCCCTCTAGCAACCCCCCTCCCTCCCCCCAAACCTCACAGAAATCTTCCCGTATATCTTGCAGGACTAGCACTCCTAAAATAAACGACCCTTGGGGAACGCCCCACTCAACAGTGCCCCACCGGGACTGAACATCACTATCACTCTCAATATTGCGGAGAATTGAATGGCCATATTATAAGCGAGACGGAACAGTTCAAGTTCCTAGGGTAGATAGTAAGCTGTTGTGGAAAGCCCATGTTCAGGATGTTGTTCAGAAACTAAATGCTGCTTTATGTACCATTAGAACAGTATCTGAAATACGTGACAGTTCAACACGAAAAGTAGTCTACTTCGCATATTTTCATACGCTTATGTCGAATGGTATTATTTTTTGGGGTAATTCTTCTGATTCAAAAAGGGTATTTTTGGCTCAAAAACGGGCTGTTCGAGCTATATGTGGTGTAAGTTCGAGAACCTCTTGTCAAATATGGTTCAAATGGCTCTGAGCACTATGGGACTTAACGTCTATGGTCATCAGTCCCCTAGAACTTAGAACTACTTAAACCTAACTAACCTAAGGGCAGCACACAACACCCAGCCATCGCGAGGCAGAGAAAATCCCTGACCCCGCCGGGAATCGAACCCGGGAACCCGGGCGTGGGAAGCGAGAACGCTACCGCACGACCACGAGATGCGGGCGAACCTCTTGTCGACCCCTATTCAATAGTCTGGGAATTCTGACATTGCCCTCAAAGTATATATTTTCTTTAATGTCATTTGTTGTTAGCAATATTAGCTTATTCCCAAGAGTTAGCAGCTTTCACTCAGTTAATACTAGACAGAAAACAAATTTGCATGTGGAATGCACTTCCTTGACTCTTGTGCAGAAAGGAGTGCACTATTGTGCTGCATCCATTTTCAATAAGCTACCACAAAAACTCAAAAATCTTAGCAGTACCCCAAACCATTTTAAGTCTAAACTGAAGAGTTTCCTCATGGCTCACTCCTTCTATTCTGTCGAGGAGCTCCTGGAGGAGCTGAAAAATTAAGCAAATTCCAGTGTTACATTGTTGATTTTCTTTATTCAAACTTACGAATTGTCCTCTCAATATGTTACTAATATATCATTTTATCTGTTTCTACTATCGTGTTATAATTTCATGTATTGACTCGTTCCATGACCATGGAGACTTGTCCTTAATTTGGTCCCACGGAAGAATAAATAAATAAATAAATAAAACGAAACTGCTCAGCATGGCTTATAAGGAAAGGTCCACAGCGTTGGAATGGACATTGTGACATCATCTATACGGTGCTGGAGGTTAAGTTCCCAAATTTCACACCTTGAAGCCATTCGCCCTGGTGGGCCCTCGTTTGCGATTAATCGAAGAAAAAAAAATCGGAATTTCGCGTGATCCTCTTCAGGTTTAAAAAATAGATAATTGACAGTGTGGCTGCGCTAGGTATTGGTTTTGACATTAAAGCTCACGCAAGAAAAGAAATCATCTTGGTTTTAGAAAGCATCGTCCGTGTGAAACACAGCTTGCCCTTTTCTCACATGATATACTGAGAACCAAGGATGAAGGGCAACGTGCAGATTCCATATTTCTAGATTTCCAAAAGCATTTGACACAGTTCCTCATTGCAGGCTGTTAACGAAGGTACGACCATATGGCGTAAGTTCACAGATATGTGAGTGACTCCAAGATTTCTTCAGTAGCATAACCCAGTTTGTTATCCTCGACGGCTAATGTTCATCAGAGACGAGGATATCGTCAGGAATGCCCCAGGAAAGTGTGATACGATAGCTGTTATTCTCTATAAAACGTAAGTGATTTGGCGTACGGGATGGTCAGCAATCGGTGGTTGTTTGCTGATGATGCCCTGGAGTATGGGAAGGTGCCGTCCTGTAGAAGGATACAAGATGACTTAGACAAAATTTCTAGTTGGTGTGGTGAATGGCAGGTAGCCCTAAACGTGGAAAAATGTGAGTTATTGCGGATGAGTAGGAAAAACAACGGATGCATTATTACCAGCGTCTTTCTTGACACAGTCAAATCGTTTAAATATCTGGGTGTAACGTTGCAAAGTGATATGAGGTGGAACGAGCATGTGAAAACTGTGACAGGGAGGGCAAATGGTCGATTTCGGTTTATTGGGAGAATTTTAGGAAAGAATGGTCACTTGTAATGAATACCGCACATAGGACGCTGCTGCAACCTATTTTTGAGTACTGCTCGACGTTTTGGGATCCGTACCAGATCGAATTGCAGGAAGACATCGAAGCAGTTCAGAGGCGGACTGCTAGATTTGTTACCGGTAGGTTAGGACAGCACGTAAGTGTTACGGAGATGATTCAGGGACTCAAATGGGAATCCCTGGAGGGAAGCGGCCTTCTTTCCGAGAAAAACTACTGAGAAAATTTAGAGAACTGACATTTGAAGCTGACTGCCGAACGATTTTACTACTGCTAACATACATCGCGTGTAAGGACCATGAAGATTAGACACGAGAAATTAGGGCTTATACGGAGGCGTAAAGATAGTCTTTTTTCCGTCGCTCTATTTGCGAGTGGAACAGGAGGGGTAATGACAAGTAGTGATATAGGATACCCTTCGCCACATGCCGTACGGTGGCTTGCGGAGTATCTATGCAGATGTAGATGTAGATGAAATGTAATGTGAATTCTACAAAAGCGTCATGTAAGAAATAACGCATTCGACAATTTCTTGCAGATTTCCGTATAAAAGACTGAAATGTGAATATGTTCTAATGTAAATAAATATTTTTAAAATAAGTTTGTTTTCTATTATTACGTATAACTCTTAAATGTTAAATAAACATGCTAAAATAGTTAAGGTACAGGCATCATGTGCATGAAGTTTTGGGTTCGAATATTGTCAGGTGCTCTGAAATTTTTTTATTTATAGGTACGGTATATATCGAAAAGACTTTGGTCATCATTTTTATTCAATTAACTGGGTTAATGCAATTTTTTTACTTCTGTTCCTTTGTCATATCATTTTAATCAATGTATCAACTTTGTGAAATTGCTCTCATTTTTCCCTCTTATTGTTCTTTTCCTCTTGCTGTCTTTTTGCATGTGTTTTTAATTACTATTATGAATTAACTTCGATTTTTGTGTTGCTTTTTTTGCTTGAATTTTGTTTTATTTGTAATCCCTTCTTTTATTTAAATCTTAATCCGTGTTACTTTGTCCATAGTGGAATAAGAATTAATATTTTAAATGTTGGTATGACGTTAACTATAATAAAATGTACATATTGTCACGAAAAATACATTTTTGACATCATTGCACCGCCAATATAAATAGTTTATTTCGTCTTTTGATGTTTAGCCAACACATTGTCAGTTCAAAATGTTTTAAATATTATGATAGATAAATGAAAATAATGAAATTCACATACACAAAAATCCCAAGAGGAAAATCAATGAAAATAATTAAATTCACATGCACAAAAATCCCAAGAGGAAAATCAATGAAAATAATTAAATTCACATGCAGAAAAATCCCAAGAGGAAAATCAACGAAAATAATTAAATTCACATGCACAAAAATCCCAAGAGGAAAAATCAATGAAAGGAAGAAAAAATGAGAGCAATTGAAAAAGTTAATAAATTGATTAAGATGATGTGACAAAGGAACTGAAATAAAAGAAATTGCATTTAACCCGGTTTACTGAATAAAAATGGTGACCAAAGTCATTTCGATAAAGATCTAAAATTTTAAAAATTTTCAAAACATCTGACGAGATTCGAATCCACAACCTCTTACACAGGAGACCTGTACCTTAACTATTAGCTGTGCAATCACTACGTCAATTATCTCTTTTTTAAGGCTGAAGAGCATCACTCGAAATTCCGAATTTTTTTTTCGTTTACTCAGAAACGAGGGCCCACTAGGGCGAACGGCAGCAGGTGACAACTGTCTCCAGAATGAATTTTCACTCTGCAGCAGACTTTGTGCTGTTTTGAAACTTCCTGGCCCATTAAAACAGTGTGCCAGACCGGAACTCGAGGTTGGAATCTTTGTCCTTCACAGGAATGCTGTGAGTGCGGGCCGTAAGTTACGCTTGGATAGCTGAGTCGGTAGAGCGCTTGTCAACGAATGGCAAAGGTCACAGCTTCGAGCCACGATCAGGCACATAATTTTGTTCTGCCAGGAAGTTCCATCATTTGCACTGACTGCTTTACGTAAAATCAAAACATGGAACAGAACTGTTTTTTGATTTTACGTAAAGCAAATAATGTGAATGGTGATTTGCGTGTTTATGATTTGAAAATGGTAACATAGTCCGAAAACGCGTCATGTTATGCATGAATATGCGTAACTGGGGCAGTGATTTAGTATTCCAACCATTAATGTCCGATATAGGTCTTCTTCAGAGTTCTTCATCTAATGTGATCTTCAGAGGTATGAATCACGCTCTCGCATGTTTTCTGTTGTATACTACGCTGCACAGCTTTGGAAAGCAGCGCACTTACAAGTAGGGTACATCTGCATCTGAAGGACGTACAAAAATACTCAGGGAAATTCATGAACACAGAAATACTTGTCACTTAGGAATGAAATAAATAGGATGTGCCGGCCGCTGTGGCAGAGCGGTTCTAGGCCCTTCAGTCTGGAACCGCGCGACCGCTACGGTCGCAGGTTCGAATCCTTCCTCGGGCATCGATGTGTGTGATGTCTTAGTTAGTTAGGTTTAAGTAGTTCAAAGTTCTAGGGGTCTGATGACCTCAGATGTTAAGTCCCATAGTGCTCAGAGCCATTTGAACCAAATATCCGTGTAGGGCAGCTCAGGTAAAATGGCCGTATGACAAATGTGAAGAAATCAAAAACAATTGTTTCTCGGAAGGACTGACTCAGCATACAGAAAAGCGAAAACAACCTACGGTAAAATTAGAAGCAAGGTTGGTAACATTAAGAAGCAGTGGGATTTCCACAGCTAAATGCAGAGGAGAGAGTGTGTAGGTCGAAAGAATACACTGAAGACTTGCGTGAGGGGGAAGACTTGGGAGATGACGTGATATAAGAAGAAACTGGAGTCGCTATAGAATAGGTAGGAGATCAAGTATTAGTTGCAGAATTTAAAAGAGTTTTGGAAGATTTAAAATCCAATAAGGCAGATTGGATAGATAACATTGCATCAGGGTTTCTAAACTCAGTGGGGGAAGTGGCAACATAAAGACTATTCAGATTAGTGTGTAGAATATAAGAGACTATGGATATACCATAAGGCTTTCGGAAAGACGGCTTTCGGAAAGACATCATCAACACAATTCCCATGATAGCAAGAGCCGACAAGTGCGAGAATTATCGTACAATCGAGAATTATCGTACTATCAGCTTAAAAGGTCATACATCCAAGTTGCTGACAAGAACTACATACAGAATAATATAAAATTGAGGGTGTGTTAGATGATGATCATTTTGGATTTAGGAAAGGTAAAGGCACGACAAAGACAATACTGATGTTGCGGTTGATAATGGAAGTAAGACTAAAGAAAAATCAAGGCATGTTCGTAGGATTTGTCGACCTGGAAAAAGCGTTCGATAATGTCAAGTGATGCAAAATGTTCGAAATTCTGAATAAAATAGGGTTAAGGTATAGGGAAAGACGGATAAATACAATATGTACGACAGCCAAGAGGGAACAATAAAAGTGGAAGATTAATAACGAAGTGCTCGGATTAAAAAGACTGGAAGACGAGGATGTAGTCTTTCGCCCTTACTGTTCAACCTATACAGGGTTATTACAAATGATTGAAGCGATTTCACAGCTCTACAATAACTTTATTATTTGAGATATTTTCGCAATGCTTTGCACACACATACAAAAACTCAAAAAGTTTTTTTAGGCATTCACAAATGTTCGATATGTGCCCCTTTAGTGATTCGGCAGACATCAAGCCGATAATTAAGTTCCTCCCACACTCGGCGCAGCATGTCTCCATCAATGAGTTCGAAAGCATCGTTGATGCGAGCTCGCAGTTCTGGCACGTTTCTTGGTAGAGGAGGTTTAAACACTGAATCTTTCACGTAACCCCACAGAAAGAAATCGCATGGGGTTAAATCGGGAGAGCGTGGAGGCCATGACATGAATTGCTGATCATGATCTCCACCACGACCGATCCATCGGTTTTCCAATCTCCTGTTTAAGAAATGCCGAACATCATGATGGAAGTGCGGTGGAGCACCATCCTGTTGAAAGATGAAGTCGGCGCTGTCGGTCTCCAGTTGTGGCATGAGCCAATTTTCCAGCATATCCAGATACACGTGTCCTGTAACGTTATTTTGCAGAAGAAAAAGGGGCCGTAAACTTTAAACTGTGAGATTGCAAGCAGTTGGTGGATCTTTGTTGAACTTCGTCCTGAAGTGTCGTTGCACTGTTATGACTGACTGATGTGAGTGCATTTCAAGCACGACATACGCTTTCTCGGCTCCTGTCGTCATTTTGTCTCACTGCGCTCTCGAGCGCTCTGGCGGCAGAAACCTGAAGTGCGGCTTCAGCCGAACAAAACTTTATGAGTTTTTCTACGTATCTGTAGTGTGTCGTGACCTTATGTCAATGAATGGAGCTACAGTGAATTTATCAAATCGCTTCAATCATTTGTAATTGCCCTGTATATCGAAGAAGCAATGACTGAAATAAAAGAAAGGCTCATGAGTGGAATTAAAGTTCGGGGTGAAAGGATATAAATGATAACGTTCGCTGATGACATTCCTATCCTCAGTGAAGGCGAAGAAGAATTACATGATCCGTTGAAAGCAACGAACGGTCTGTAAGTAGGCTGTTTATGTTTTCTCTATGTAAGTAGGCTGTTTATGTTTTCTTTATGTAAGTAGGCTGTTTATGTTTTCTCTATGTAAGTAGGCTGTTTATGTTTTCTTATTGGCAACGTTGCGTAGCGCTCTCTATATGAAAATCACTGGCTGTGCTGTGTGCAGTCTGTGGCTAGTTTGCATTGTTGTCTGCCATTGTAGTGTTGGGCAGCGGCAGCTGGATGTGAACAGCGCGTAGCGTTGCGCAGTTAGAGGTGAGCCGCCAGCAGTGGTGGATGTGAGGAGAGAGATGGCGGAGTTTTGAAATTACATATATTATGACTTGTGATGATATTAAGGTAAATACATTGTTTGTTCTCTATTAAAATCTTTTATTTGCTAACTATCCCTATCAGTAGTTAGTGCCTTCCGTAGTTTGAATCTTTTATTTAGCTGGCAGTAGTGGCGCTCGCTGTATTGCAGTAGTTCGAGTAACCAAGATTTTTGTGAGGTAAGCGATTTGTGAAAGGTATAGGTTAATGTTAGTCAGGGCCATTCTTTTGTAGGGATTTTTGAAAGTCAGATTGCGTTGCGCTAAATAATATTGTGTGTCAGGTTAAGCACAGTCTTGTATAAATTTTTCAAAGGGGACGTTTCAGGTCTAATGAACACAGAATATTGATTGAGAACAAATCGAAGAAAGACGAAAGTAATGAGTAGTAGCAAAAATGAGAACAGCTAGAAACTTAACATCAGGGCTGATGGTTACCAGTTAGATGAAGTTAAGGAATTCTGTTACCTAGACAGTAAAATAAACCATGACGGACGGACATGAAAAGCAGACTTGCAGTGGCATAAAGAGCATTCCTGTCCAAGGAAAGTCTACTAGTATCAAACACAGGCCTTAACTTGAGGAAGAACTTTCTGAGAATGTACATTTGGGGCATAGTATTGTATGGTAGCGAAACATGGACTGTGGGAAATCCAGAAAAGAGGAGAATCGAAGCACTGGAGACGTGGTGCTACAGTAGAATAGTGAAAATTAGGTGGACTGATAAGGTAAGGAATGAGGAGATTCTCCGCAGAATTGGCGAGGAAAGGAATATATGGAAAACACTGACAATAAGAAGGGACAAGATGATGAGCCATGTGTTAAGACATCAAGGAATAACTTCCATGGTACTAGAGGGAGCTGTAGAGGGCAAAAACTGTAGAGGTAATCAGAGACTGGAATACATTCAGCAGATAATTGGGGACATAGGTTACAAGTGCTACTCTGATATGAAGACGTTGGCACAGGAGAGGAACTCGTGACAGGCCACACCAAACCAGTCAGAAGGCTGATGACTCAAAAAAGTTGTAAGTAGGCTGTTTATGTTTTATTATTGGCAACGCTACGTAGCGCTCTGTATGAAAATCAATGGCTGTGCTGTGTGCAGTCTGTGGCTAGTTTGCATTGTTGTATGCCATTGTAGTGTTGGGCAGCGGCAGCTGGATGTGAACAGCGCGTAGCGTTGCGCAGTTGGAGGTGAGCCGCCAGCAGTGGTGGATGTGGGGAGAGAGATGGCGGAGTTTTGAAAGTTTGTAAAAATGGTTGGCATGAACTGCTATATATATTATGACTATTAAGGTAAATACATTGTTTGTTCTCTATTAAAATCTTTCATTTGGTAACTATCCCTATCAGGAGTTAGTGCCTTCCATAGTTTGAATCTTTTATTTAGCTGGCAGTAGTGGCGCTCGCTGTATTGCAGTAGATCGAGTAATGAAGATTTTTGTGAGGTAAGTGATTTGTGAAAGGTATAGATTAATGTTAGTCAGGGCCATTCTTTTGTAGGGAATTTTGAAAGTCAGATTGCGTTGCGCTAAAAATATTGTGTGTCAGTTTAAGCACAGTCGTGTATAATTTTTCTAAGGGGACTTTTCAAAGTGTCTGAATGAGGCAGAGAGGGTCCATTACTGTGTGAGGGTACGCTTATACCGGCCGTCTTGGATTATTAAATCCAGAGATCGCACACTGTACGCTTGTCAGAATGAGAAGTTGCATAAATCACTGCACAGACAAGGGGGATTTTCATGTTGTTAACAGCTCGGTCAGCGCGGCGGATTGCTAACCGAAGGGGCTCGGGTTCAGTTCCGGATGGAAGAATTTCTCGGCCCTGCGACTGTGTGTTCGTATCGTCATCACTGACATTCCACTATTGAGATGGCTGTGCGGGCACGCTCCGAAAGCCAATAAATTTTTGAAAAGAATGTTACTAATAGAAACTGAAAACTGTTGCAGAAAGTCTAATGTATGTTATGGGGCGCTGCTGCTGGTGAACGAACGGTGAACTGGGCAGCTGGTTGATAGCAGCGGGCAGCTGACAACCGGGCGTGAATAAGGCCGCCACCAAAGAATTCGCCAGCGCATAAAAAAAATTTGAGAAATGTAAAAATCGTTCTGTTCTATTCGTCTCTGTATATGAGTCGGTAATGATCCGTACCGCGTCAAGCAGGACAGACTGAGATTATAAGGGCTAGTTAATGATTTCATGTGGCCTCTATCTGTACAATTTATGGGAAAATATAGTTTCGTGAAATTTATTTCTGTTGGAAGTGATTTTGTAGTTTTGTTCTGAAGGGTTTATTCTGTTGAACAGTAGTGATACTATAGGACTGAATTGGAAGCTTGGATTGATTAGCGTCAGTTTTGGATAGGGTTCAAATGGTTCAAATGGCTCTAAGCACTATGGGACTTAACATCTGAGGTCATCAGCCCCCTTGACTTAGAACTACTTAAACCTAACTAACCTGAGGACATCATACACATCCATGCCCGAGGCAGGATTCGAACCTGCGACCGTAGCAGCAGCGCGTTTCCGGACTGAAGCGCATAGTGTGGTGTCACCGCCAGACACCACACTTGCTAGGTGGTAGCTTTTAAATCGGCCGCGGTCCGCTAGTATACGACGGACCCGCGGGTTGCCACTGTCAGTAATTGCAGACCGAGCGCCGCCACACGGCAGGTCTAGAGAGACTTTCTAGCACTCGCCCCAGTTGTACAGCCGACTTAGCCAGAGATGGATCACTGACAACTACGCTCTCATTTGCCGAGACGATAGTTAGCATAGCCTTCAGCTACGTCATTTGCTACGACCTAGCAAGGCGCCATAGCATTTGATATTGAGATTATAACATGTACCGTCAAGAGCGATGTACACCAATTGTGGATTAAAGTTAAATATTATATCAACTACGTACTTTATTTGCTACTATTAATTCCCTTAACTGTTCCAGACTTCACGCCAGTCAGCGTGTAATTAAACGCGTGCATTTCGGCCTCCTCTAGCAACACAGTGTTGGCTCTTCTGCCAACACTTCACATAGAACCGCTCGGCCACAGCGGCCGGCTTTGGATAGGGGCCTGACGGTAAATTTTCGTATATAACCGTTAATTTATTCTATGTAAGTGAGTTTCTCTTTGTCGTTAATTTTGAAAGTATCAGTGAGACCAGGAACTTTCTTTAGCTGAGCGAAGTCGTATTCTAATGATAATTTGGGGGCTTATTCACTGATCTCCATTGCGATCCTCGTTACGGGATTTAATTCAGGCCCCTTTCCGTGTGTGATCTCCCTGATGTGACAGTTAGGTCGTGGCCAGACACAAGAACGTTCCCCCAATATATGCGAGAGCCCCTTGATGGATGATCCTCCACTGGCTGATCTACTCCCACTCATCAGTTGTCTGCCCTATCCAGTGTTGTCCTTCCGGATCTCAGAAGAAAAGCTGACAATGTGCAAATCCTTAACAAGGTAGAGTCGCGTGAGACTTCATTTCTGAGTAGCGTGATCCAGAATCCATCAGCTATGCACCTGAAGTCACGCGTGCCACTCTGGGTCGGTCTTCGGGTCATAGATGGCTACGATGTCACTGAGGGCTCTGAGCACTATGGGACTTGACATCTATGGTCATCAGTCCCCTAGAACTTAGAACTACTTAAACCTAACTAACCTAAGGACACCACACAACACCCAGTCATCACGATGTAGAGAAAATCGCTGACCCCGCCGGGAATCGAACCCGGGAACCCTGGCGTGGGAAGCGAGGACGCTACCGCACGACCACGAGATGCGGACGATGTCACTGAGAAGTGAAGAGAACGCCAGAATGAACATCCACACTAGAACGCCCGCCTTATTCAAAATCTAACTACCAAGGTTGCAAAGTTTGATATTCTCCGTCGTGAACGGCGAAGACTCAACCGCATCAGATGGGACGAGGCAGATGTGACCACTCCGAGAAGAGGTGGGGTTATTGACAAACTGCTGTGTATGGCTGTAGTGTGGAGGATCATACAAGACGACATACTGAGGAGGACTGCCTCCTTCATGATTCTGAAGGAGGTTTGAAACACTTGCGTGAAATGACACCCTATGCTGCGCCCTGGTTGTCAAATTTAAACATTAACCTGTAAATATTTCGTGTATGTACTCTTTTATGTCCTACTATGCCATTCAATAATAATATGAATAAAGCTACTGACTTTCCATTAAGTCTTCTTGTCAGCGTTTCCCATCTCTAGTAATCCAGGAAAAATCTTTCTTAGCCTGTATTCAATGCATTCAGCTTCGGCAACACGGAAAATTTCCTTCCTCATTCATGCGTATTCCTTCTCTAATTACACGTCTCTCTGTTGATATCACCATCTAATCTTCCATTAATAAGCAACTACTTGACATTTGCTAAGTTACGTACAATTCCTTACTTAGTGAGATAAGTCAGTTTCCTCCAACAACAGCTATTATACACGGTTTATCTCAGGGCTTATTCCTGAAGCTAATGTCTTATTAGATACTGTAAGTCCGTTTCCAAAAATCCTTCGTTTTTCAAATATAAGGCGTGTTCAAAAGGCAAGGTACAATATAACGCTGTTGGTATCATTAAAGTCTTTATTCAAAAGTAATTACCAGAGGCCTGAGCACAACTATTCCACTGATTCACTAGAAGAAAGATTTCTTGTTCCCAGAATTGCTGTGGCTGTGACAGTAGCCAGTACTCCCCTGTGTCCTTCAGTTCGTCATGCTAGTTGAAGTGCTTCTCTTTGAGATGCTTTTTTTAGCGCATCAAACATGTGGAACTCTCTAGGGAACATGTGGGGGCTCTAGGGTGGACGCTCAAGTTACTTCCTCTTGAACGTGGCCATTATACTGTGTGTCACCTTGGAGACGTGTGGACTTGCGTTATCGTGTAGCAGATTTACTCTCTGCGTGATCAGTCCAGGCCCTCAGCTATTGATGGCCTTGTGTAGGCTGTGGATAGTCTCACAGTATACATCACCGTTGATGTTTTCCGTACTCGAGGAATTCTATGAGTATTGGAACTCGAACGTTGCAACGGATGGTGAAGATGCTTAAGGAACGGCTTTAAATTTTAGGGGAAGGTGACACATGCTCACAACCATCCCGGAGTCTGCATTCACGTCCCCAGGTGTTACCTCAGAGAGGCATATGTATATTTCAACTGGTTTGATTGTTATGGCGTTACGTATCGTTTCATTTGAACACTCCTTATACACCCGTGAGCCAAGACATTGTAGCTTAATAGCTTGCTTGTCCATCTTTGGAACGAAGTAAATCACTCAGCCTGCTTATCAGGGATCCGACAGTTTGTTGGCAGAGGTATGTGCCATTATATGCCAACGCGCAGGTCATGTAATTCGCGTAAATAACGGGCCGCTGATTTGCGTACGCGGTGGTGGCGCCCGATAACGACCCAGATGGGTTCCATAGGATTTGACATCAACATTGAAACTTGCCCTTAGAAAAATTTATGAATTACTGTGCTGATAAGACTCTTACATTATTTGATTTTCAAACAGCTGAGCAGAAACGAACGTACTCAGACATTTCTGTCTTTACTTATTCTGATCAACACTAAACTGACACACAATATTTTTAGCGCAACGCAATCTGACTTTCAATAATCCCTACAAAAGAATGGCCCTGACTAACAATAACCTATATCTTTCATGAATCACTTACCTCACAAAAATCTTCGTTAACCCAACTACTGCAATACAGCGAGCGCCAATACTGCCAGCTAAATAAAGGGTTCTAACTACTGAAGGCACTAACTACTGATAGGCATAGTTAGCAAATGAAAGATTTTGATAGAGAACAAACAATGTATTTACCTTAATACTGTTCAAAAGTGATAATATATATATAGCAGTTCATGGCATCCAGTCTTACAAATTTACTGTCTCTGATGGACACACGTCCAGATCATACGCTCTCAAAACTCCGCCATTTCTCTCCCCACATTCACCACTGCTGGCGGCTCACCTCCAAATGCGCAACGCTACGCGTTGTTCACATCCAACTGCCCAACACTACAATAGCGAATATTCCAACAATGCCAACCAGCCGCAGTCTGCACACAGCACAGCCAGACATTCTCATACAGAGCGCTACGTGACGTTACCAACATAAAAACCTAAACAGCCTACTTACAACATCAGTTCACTATGAAGCTCCTCAGATCACTGCAGCATGTTTCTGCCTTCGAGATGAGCAAGATTACACAGCTGAAAGATGATACGGCCGTCGGAGAAGACATCAAGCATGAAGGGATGCAGGTGGTTGACAGCTGTCAGCGTGTCCTCGATTACTACCACAGATCCCATGCAAGCGCAGGAGAATGTCTCCCAGCGCCGGCTTTAGGGTGGGGCGACCCGGGCGGTCGCCCAGGGCGCCGGGGCCCAAGGGGCGCCACGTACTAAACGCATGTAAAAAAAAAATTACAATTTACAATCACCCATTTCGCGAAACTAAAATATTATTCAGTCTCATTCAACATACGTCACTAATCTCACGAATGCGCGATGAATTCGGGGTAGCAGAAGAGAAATCAAGCTGAGTGCAATCTTCGTATTGTCTGCAACCATCCATGTTTGACGCGGGCTAGCACGGGCTCTACCAAAGCGCCTCTCTTATTTGTTTCAAGAACTGCAACAAGGAAGAGCCCATGCAGCCGCATGTTTGGAACACGCCCATGTTTGGAACACGCAAAAACAATTTTCTGGAGTTTTTGTAGATGTACAGTGCAGTACTACGCAATATTTTTAGACAATTTCCCAAAACGTGAATGCCCAAACAATATATCACTGCTATACTGACTGTTACGGCAGCGACAGCAGCATGCTGGACTGACGTCGCAGGGTACACAAGACTCACATGGAGCGTCTTAGCGGGCTTTCAGATTATTTGGATTTCATTTCCATTTAAAAAAATAAAATACTCAAATTTACGATGGAAAAAACAATGTTATGATCATAAGATGACGCCATTAACCACTTAAGACGATTTCTAGAAAACAGTCAAATACCGTGTTGCAAAGCACTGCCAGGTTCGCTATTTATACAATAAAGGGCGCCAACTGGACGACTCGCCCGGGGCACCTGGATGGCTAAGGCCGGCCCTGGTGTCTCCCATAGCATAATACTCCCAAGAGCCTGCATCCATGCCGCGCTGCAAGTTTCGTGCCGCCGTTCACCTCGATGACGGCGCTAGTGGAGACTACCAGCGACATGGTGAAGCAAAATCGTGATTCACACAAACAACCGACACGTTTCCATTGACGGTTGAATCTCGATGGTCCAGTGCCCACTGAAATGCACTGACGATGTCAGCATGTGAACACGTAGAGATGGTCTACTGCGAAGCTCCATGTTCAAAAATGTACGATGAACGGTGAGCTCCGGAACACTTGTCTGTATACCAGGACTGTGCTCTTTCGGCAGAGGTGCCACAGCCCTCTATCTACCCTACTTTACAGAGCAGACAAGCTCCTACCCCCACTTTCTGTGAAGAGTCGTGGACGTCCAGCCATTTAGCGCCTGTTGGTAGTTTCACTGCCTACCTCTCTCAGTAGATGCTCACGACAGTAGCACGTGAACGATCAGCTTCCTCTTTTTCGGGATACTCGTTCAAACGCTCTGCGTAATAATAACCCGTCCTTTGTGAAAGTCGCTGATCTCAATGGATTTCCCCATTTGCAGCGAATATCTACGCTAGGGTGATCCCTAGGCTTCTGTCACTGCGTCACATTCCCGCAACGCCATCAGGCGTAATCCAGCGTCGCGGTGGGCCGTAGTCATTACGTTTCGGCTTGTCAGTGAACTACTCCCAGCTTTAAGCGCAAGTCACCACCTCACCGTGGTTCTCGTACCTTGTTGAGTGATAATAGCCGCGTAAAGCAACCGAAAATACCCTTCATCCATAAACAAGCTGACACGTCAGTCGTTCGTAGCAAGATAGGAGCAGGAGCAGTCAGGAACATAGTATTTTTTCCATCGTGCAATGGGCTTACAAACACGCGAGACGTTCCGCCCCCAAAGTACGAGGTGCATTCAAGTTCTAAGGCCTTCAATTTTTTTCTCCGGACTGGAAAGAGATAGAAACATGCGCATTGTTTTAAAATGAGGCCGCGTTCATTGTCAATACGTCCCAGAGATGGCAGCACCGTACGGCAGATGGACTTTTACCGACAGCGGCGAGAATGAGAACTGTTTTAAATACTTAAAATGGCGACGTTTTCCTTACTTGAACAGCGTGCAATCATTCGTTTTCTGAATTTGCGTGGTGTGAAACCAATTGAAATTCATCGACAGTTGAAGGAGACATGTGGTGATGGAGTTATGGATGTGTCGAAAGTGCGTTTGCGGGTGCGACAGTTTAATGAAGGCAGAACATCGTGTGACAACAAACCGAAACAACCTCGGGCTCGCACAAGCCGGTCTGACGACATGATCGAGAAAGTGGAGAGAATTGTTTTGGGGGATCGCCGAATGACTGTTGAACAGATCGCCTCCAGAGTTGGCATTTCTGTGGTTCTGTGCACACAATCCTGCATGACGACCTGAAAATGCGAAAAGTGTCATCCAGGTGGGTGCCACGAATGCTGACAGACGACCACACGGCTGCCCGTGTGGCATGTTGCCAAGCAATGTTGACGTGCAACGACAGCATGAATGGGACGTTCTTTTCGTCGGTTGTGACAATGGATGAGACGTGGATGCCATTTTTCAATCCAGAAACAAAGCGCCAGTCAGCTCAATGGAAGCACACAGATTCACCGCCACTAAAAAAATTTCGGGTAACCGCCAGTGGTGAAAAAATGATGGTGTCCATGTTCTGGGACAGCGAGGGCGAAAACCTTACCCATTGCGTTCCAAAGGGCACTACGGCAACAGGTGCATCCTACGAAAATGTTTTGAAGAACAAATTCCTTCCTGCACTGCAACAAAAACGTCCGGGAAGGGCTGCGCGTGTGCTGTTTCACCAAGACAACTCACCCGCACATCGAGCTAACGTTACGCAACAGTTTCTTCGTGATAACAACTTTGAAGTGATTCCTCATGCTCCCTACTCACCTGACCTGGCTCCTAGAGACTTTTGGCTTTTTCCAACAATGAAAGACACTCTCCGTGGACGCACATTCACCAGCCGTGCTGCTATTGCCTCAGCCATTTTCCAGTGGTCAAAACAGACTCCTAAAGAAGCCTTCGCCGCTGCCGTGGAATCATGGCGTCAGCGTTGTGAAAAATGTGTACGCCTGCAGGCCGATTACGTCGAGAAGTAACGCCAGTTTCATCGATTTCGGGTGAGTAGTTAATTAGAAAAAAAAATCGGGGGCCTTAGAACTTGAATGCACCTCGTATAGGTTAGCAGACATGCCTTCACTCGACTAGCCGAGGTGAATGAATAGCTTGAAAGTTAGCATTTTGACGAACGACTTTCATGTTTTATTCTCGTTTAAGAGCTGCCTCCATACTGAGTGACAACACGCCTTCCGGCGGTTCACTGTGCTGTGTACGATGTCCACTATTACTGCCAAGGGAGATGTTAAGTTAGTGTGCAATAAGCCTTGCATGAATGCGGCGTCCTGCTTGAATTAAACCATTCATATGGCAACACGTTGTCATCTGAGGTGGTCGCGCTTATCAGATTCCTGGTACCAAAACCACTTCTTTTTTTTTTCTTTTTTTCCAAGACGCTCTTGCTCTGTAAACTTGCCACTTGGAGAAGGAGACGGCGACCTGTAACTAACTGCCAGCTAGGAGTGTACTGGTTCCGTATTGTCCACCACGGTGCTGGGAGGGAGTGTGAGGTCAAGATTCCACAAAACTGTGACCACACATTGTACAGTGAAACTCTGCCAAATAAGCCCTGTTTAAGTAACAGTTGTTTGCATCCAGCCAGTGCAAACGAGTTATTTTTACAAGTTGACACCTCTCCTCTAAAAGTATAACTTAGTAAAATTTTGTTTCCCTTGTAAAAAAATGGTTCAACTGGGTCTGAGCACTATGGGACTTAACATCAGAGATCATCAGTCGCCTAGAACTTAGAACTACTTAAACCTAACTAACGTAAGGACATCACACACATCCATGCCCGAGGCAGGATTCGAACCTCCGACCGTAGCGATCGCGCGGTTCCAGACCGACGCGCCTAGTACCGCTCGGCCACACGGCCGGCTGTTTCCCTTGTAACGGCTTTCTTAGAAGGCTGCGGGGTGCCAGGCTCGTCGCGACATAATAATCTCTGCTTTCACATGGGAAGCTGTGTTGCTGTTTATTGTTAAATGTTTTTTCTTCTGCCCTTGTGGGCCAGAATTGGGATAGCCGGACGCCACTCCACATGTAGTGAGAATTTCTCCCTCGCAAGATGGGAACATAGCTCATTGGATGATCTAAAACAAATATGTGTATATAAGAATTCTGAATGGTCTTTTCTAGGAATTTCAGATGTGGGAAACCGGCATAGTGGACGACTTAAAAATATATCTGAGCAATGGGAGTTTGTAACTTGTTTTTCTCAAAACTGTGTATGTGGGAAAGCAGTTCGTTGGATAACTTACAAAACTTTTGCTAGGTGGAGTGCTGCACCACTGGTTTTAGAATAAATATCATTAGCCAATATTTGGTGGAGCCTTTTCATTGGTGAAGTATCAGCTGCGTGCGCTTTGTGCAGGGCAGAGAGGAAAGACTGAATTTTTGAAACACTCTCGTTTAGGAGACACGGAGGAATGGGCTTGGAGTTGAGAGGTGGAACATAACACACAGATTTTGGAGATGCGGCAGAAGGTCGACTTGCATTTTCAATGGTTAGCCCCTCACACAGCGGCCGCTGGGTCACTGTTGACAGCAAACCCTGGTATGTGCAAGACTCAGCTCTCCGACTAGTCAACTATGGTGAGGACAACTTGCGGCACAAGCTATCTGGGAAGGAGAACAGTGAGGCGGTTTTTCAGTAGTTTGCTTTTAAACTTGATTAGGTCCTGTGATTTAACACATGGTCGAGCAGTTGAGGACCCATTCATGAACGAACAGTCTTTGTCGTTTGCATGTGGATTTATTACATCATTCTGTGCACCCATCAACGGTTACGCTTTTTTGAGAATGACTTGTTGAGAGACAGTCAATCTCATCTAACTCGTTTATTTCGGGCTTTGTCAAATCAGTCTAGCACTACTTTATGTTTGTTTCAATGTTCGTAGCTGCCAGTTCGTTTTACTTTGTATTTTGTCAATCAAGTTCATTTGTAATCATTGCTGTTTTGAATGCGTGTGTGCTCCGAAAGACCAATTTTAACAAACTGTGCTCAAACTGAGCAAAGCACTTAGACGAATCTCCTTCTAATCATTAAACCTTTAATACTTTTTGTAAGAACTGACACATGTAACTCATTTACGAGGGCCATTCTGTTCATATTGTTCAATCCATTGAACAACAGACACATTTCCATATATGAGTTCATGGGGAGTGATCTTCAAATGGTTCAAATGGCTCTGAGCACTATGGGACTTAACTACTGAGGTTATCAGTCCCCTAGAACTTAGAACTACTTAAACCTAACTAACCTAAGGACATCACACACATCCATGCCCAAGGCAGGATTCGAACCTGCGACCGTAGCGGTCACGCAGTTCCAAACTGACGCGCTTAGAACCGCACGGCCACACCGGCCGGCGGGGAGTGATCTTCCTCTGGGTCGGTGCAGCCATTGCAGATCATTAGAGCAGATGAAAGTATTTACCTCATTCGACATCTTCCAAGGTAAGTAAAAGAAATGTTTTGCTTATGTATGGGACGCGTTGAAATTCCAGGCAGCAAAGACTCACTCCACTGGGAGGATATGTAGGTGGAGCTCTTTTGAGCACATTGACTGTATTCATAGAAATGTTTGGTTTACCATGGAGCAGAAGACGAATGACTACTGTATTAGTTCGAAGTAAGGAGAATGGCTGTTTAGGTTTTGCATGTCCCATCGCATACACCCATACCGAATTATACTTACAGGCATCTACTTGCCGCCATCCATTGCATACTAAGAGTGTACTTAGATCCTTAGGACATAGGGTATATGTAGCATGTGACGCTGATAACCTATTGGTACACCTGTAAGAGATATTCGGTACAAGTGGGTATATAAAACATCAATTTAAGTCAGCTCGGCAAGCGAAAACACCAGATCAGGCAGAGGAGGAGCAAAAGGAAAGAGACATGAAGTCTACAGCCTTTCTTCCGTATGAGGGAAATGTTAATTCAAAAATTACCAGAATAATGAGGAAGCAAAATTAGATGTGTAGGTCAAGACGGCAACTCCACTGATATCTGCGAAAGACGATCTACTTTTTCGAAACGCGCTATTTACAAAATTGCTTGTCAGTGTGGTAAAACGTACATCGAACAAAGAATACGCGCTATATCCGAATAGTACAACGAACACCACTGACATGCTCACTTTCTACAGCCCACCGAATCTGCAGTAGCTGAACGTTATATTCCCAAAGGCCATTCCACGGATTACGACAAATTCAAGACACTGGCCACAACCTCTGTAAGGGGTGTGTCAGAACACTCCATTACATAAAACAATATATCCAGTTTAACGCTATTCTTTGCATTGTGTAAGCACTCAAATATCGACAGTAACAATCTGAGGGCGAAACATGGGAGTGCGATTCTAAGCATTGTTGTGAGACGTCTGTCTGCGAGAATGGAAGTAGTAGTGTCGGTCGAGATATCGGAGACAGAAGACGTGTCACGTTGCCCTCACGTCGGTGATGGCAGATCTTACCACACTCAAGGCTTGATTTCATTTTTATAAGCCAGGAGAAATTTAGATGGCTTAACTACGCTCGAACATGGAATTCCAGCCGGCCGGAGTGGCCGAGCGGTTAAAGGCGCTACAGTCTGGAACCGCACGACCGCTTCGGTCGCAGGTTCGAATCCTGCCTCGGGCATGGATGTGTGTGATGTCCTTAGGTTAGTTAGGTTTAAGTAGTTCTAAGTTCTAGGGGACTTATGACCACAGCAGTTGAGTCCCATAGTGCTCAGAGCCATTTGAACCATGGAATTCAAGGTAAAACTCGCAAGCATAGAGAAAAAGCATTAATATGCTGTGGTTACTTAATGTTAATGTAATTTTGAAATTGAAATAATTTGTTGATGTGACACTCAGTCAATATTGATACATATGTCATTTGTAATTGTAATTGCCGGCCGCGGTGGTCTCGTTACACGTCATATTATTGGCATTCAGTGGTCGCTGAAGCTGCTCAGCCGACACGAGGGTTTCCAGGTCTAAAATTCATGGAAACCAGGCGTTTCACTTAACATGAAAAGTTTTCTGGCTATGGTATCGCTTCATATTGTAAAAATTAATCACTGGTGGACACTCCCTTACGCCTGCATTTTTCTGTGTCTGCTGGGGTGTCTTTGCTAAAATGATTAATCATGACTGCTCTACTGAGTATGACCATAAGTCATAATTTTAAAAAAGACGTTGATATAATTCGTATTTTGTGGCGGAAAGATTAAGTAACTTTATTGTAACTGATTTCCTGTGGTGGAGAGAGTGTGGATCAGCTGTTGTCCAAATGGTTCAAATGGCTCTGAGCACTATGAGACTTTACATCTCAGGTCATCAGTCCCACAGACTTAGAACTACTTAAACCTAACTAATCTAAGGACATTGCACACATCCACGCCCGAGGCAGGATTCGAACCTGCGACCGCAGCAGCAGCGCGGCTCCGGACTGAAGCGCCTACAACCGCTCGGCCGATCAGCTGTTGTCTATTGCCTCTGGTGTGATTAGTAGTCATCGGTGAATGGAGTGTGGACTCTCGTTTTCCACTTGCTACAACACAGGGATAGACAAAAATATTAAAACACCACGGTAAATGCATGCTTGAATATACACTACTGGCCATTAAAATTGCAACACCACGAAGATGACGTGCTACAGACGCGAAATTTAACCGACAGGAAGAAGATGCTGTGATATGTAAATGATTAGCTTTTCAGAGCATTCACACAAGGTTGCCACAGGTGGCGACACCTACAACGTGCTGACATGAGGAAAGTTTCCAACCGATTTCTCATACATAAACAGCAGTTGACCAGCGTTGCTTGGTGAAACGTTGTTGTGATGCCTCGTGTAAGGAGGAGAAATGCGAACCATCACGTTTCCGACTTTGATAAAGGTTGGATTGCAGCCTATCACGATTGCGGTTTGTCGTATTCCGACATTGCTGCTCGCGCTGGTCGAGATACAATGATTGTTAGCAGAATATGGAATCGGTGGGTTGAGGAGGGTAATACGTAACGCCGTGCTGGATCCCAACGGCCTCGTATCACTAACAGTCGAGATGACAGGCATCTTATCCGCATGGCTGTAACGGATCGGGCAGCCACGTCTCGATCCCTGAGTCAGCAGATGGGTACGTTTACAAGACAACAACCATCTGCACGACGTTTGCAGCAGCATGGACTATCAGCACGGAGACCATGGCTGCGGTTACCCTTGACGCCGCATCACCGACAGGAGCGCCTGCAGCGGTGTACTCAATGACGAACCTGGGTGCGCGAATGGCAAAACTTCATTCTATCGGATGATTCCAGATTCTGTTTACAGCATCATGATGGTGGCATCGCTGTTTGGCGACATCGCGGTGAACGCACATTGGAAACGTGTATTCGTCATCGCCATACTGACGTATCACCTGGCGTGATGGTAAGGGGTGCCATTGGTTACACGTCTCGGTCACGTCTTGTTCGCATTGACGGCTCTTTCAACAGCGATCGTTAAATTTCAGATGTGTTACGACCCGTGGCTCTACCCTTCAATCGATCGCTGCGCAACCCTACATTTCAGCAGGATAATGCACGATCGCATGTTGCAGGTCCTGTGCGGGCCTTTCTGGATACAGAAAATGTTCTACTGCTGACCTGGCCAGCACATTCTCCAGATCTCTCACCAATTGAAAACGTCTGGCCAATGGTGGCCGAGCAACTGGTTCGTCTCAATATGCAGTCACTACACTTGATGAACTGTGGTATCGTGTTGAAGCTGCATGGGCAGCTGTACCTGTACACGCCATCCAAGCTGTGTTTGACTCAATGCCCAGGCGTATCACGGCCGTTATTAGGGCCAGAGGTGGTTGTTCTGGGTACTGATTTCTCAGGATCTATGCACCCAAATTGCGTGAAAATGTAATCACATGTCAGTTGTAGTATAATATATTTGTCCAATGAATAGCCGTTTAAAATCTGCATTTCTTCTAGGTGTAGCAAATTTAATGGCCAGTAGTGTAAATGCAGGAGGCGCTGTTGTACTTGGTCACCAACGGCACCTGTGCAGTTTCCGAAACACGTTTCACGTGTCAGTTGTCGCCAGACCAGTGTTCTGTGTAGCTTTGAGTGCATCATGTCGGAGCTACGTGAATCCGTACGTGAGCAAATTGTTGGTCGTCGTATGGTGGGTGCTTCAGTAACCAAAGAAGCGTTTGATGTTTTAAGACACACCAAATCGAAGATTTACGTCGTTCGCTAAATCACAACGCGGATAAAAGTGTGCGTCGAGTGATCGCGACTGACGGTCCTTGAAGAAGATTGTGACGAAAAATTACAGAAAGACAGTTGAAAAAGTCACTGCAGAACCGAATGACACACTCGCGAACGCTATTAGCACCGAAGAAGCACGAAGTGAGGCGAGCCTCACAAGCGGGAAATTGCAGGGCGAGCTAGAATTCCAAACAGACATATCAGTGATGCCCATAAGATTAAAAACATGGAGCCGAAGCCATAAAAACCTAGACTATGGAGCAATGGAAAAATGTTGTTTGGTCAGATGAGTCTTGTTTCGCACAGTTTCCAGCTTCTGTCCCTGTTTCCGTCCAAAGAGTGAAACATGGCGGGGGTTCGGTGACGATTTGGACAGCCATTACGTTGGCCTCACAGGTACTGTGCAAGGTCGCATCACTGTCAAGAATTACGTGACCATTTTAGCTGATCAGGTGCATACCATGGTATAATATTTGTTTTACAATGGTGATGTTGTGTTCCAAAACAACAGGACTCCTGTTCACATAGTTTGCATCATCCAGGACTGATTCTGTGAGCACGATCACGAAGTGACGCATTTCCCCTGGTTACCACAGTCACCAGATCTCATTATTACTGAACATTTGTGGTCAACTCTGGAGAGAAGCGTGCGTAATCTCTATCCTCCTCCAGCGCCGTTGCTGAATTTGCCACTATTCTGCTGGAAGAATGATATAAGATTCCGTGAAAATCGTGCAGAAGACCACTGGAAGCTGTTTTGAACGCCAGCTGCTGTCCTACAGCGCATTACACCTGGTAATATCTTGTTGTTTTTTGTGTTTACTTAACTTTCCCGAACCCCTACAGGCCGCCCGGTGATGGTTACTCGCCGGTAACAGTAAAGGGCAGACTCGAACTCGGCAAATTTTAATGATCACAAGAAGGGTATTCTGAGGTACACTACTGGCCATTAAAATTGCTACACCAAGAAGAAATGCAGGTGATAAACGGGTACTCATTGAACAAATATATTATACTAGAACTGACATGTGATTACATTTTCACGCAATTTGGGTGCATAGAACCTGAGAAATCAGCACCCAGAACAGCAACCTCTGGCCAAAATAACGGCCTTGATACGCCTGGGCATTGAGTCAAGCAGAACTTGGATGGCGTGTACAGGTACAGCTGCCCATGCAGCTTCAACACGATACCACAGTTCATCAATAGTAGTGACTGGCGTAGCGTGACGAGCCAGTTGCTCTGCCATCATTGACCAAACGTTTTCAATTGGTCAGAGATCTGGAGAATGTGTTGGCCAGGGTAGCAATCGAACATTTTCTGTATCCAGAAAGGCCCGTACAGGACCTGCAACATGCGATCGTGCATTATCCTGCTGAAATATAGGGTTTCGCAGGGATCGAATGAAGGGTAGAGCCACGGGTCGTAACACACCTGAAATGTAACGTCCACTGTTAAAAGTGCCGTCAATGCGAACAAGAGGTGACCGAGACGTGTAACCAATGGCACCCCATACCATCGCGCCGGGTGATACGCTTGTATGGCGATGACGAATACACGCTTCCAATGTGCGTTCACCGCGATGTCACCAAACACGGATGCCACCATCATGATGCTGTAAGCAGAACCTGGATTCATCCGAAAAAATGACGTTTTGCCATTCGCGCACCCAAGTTCGTCGTTGAGTACACCATCGCAGGCGCTTCTGTCTGTGATGCAGCGTCAAGGGTAACCGCAGCCATGGTCTCCGAGCTGATAGTCCATGCTGCTGCAAATGTCGTCGAACTGTTCGTGCAGATGGTTGTTGTCTTGCAAACGTCCCCATCTGTTGACTCAGGGATCGAGATGTGGCTGCACGATCCATAACATCCATGTGGATAAGATGCCTGTCGTCTCGACTGTTAGTGATACGAGGCCGTTGGGATCCAGCACGGCGTTCCGTATTACCCTCCTCAACCCACCGAGTCAATATTTTGCAAACAATCATTGGATCTCGACCAACCCGAGCAGCAATGTCGCAATACGATAAACCGAAATCGCGATAGGCTACAATCCGACCTTTATCAAAGTCGGAAACGTGATGGTACGCATTTCTCCTCTTTACACGAAGCATCACAACAACTTTACACCAAGCAACGCCGGTCAACTGCTGTTTGTGTATCAGAAATCGGTTGAAAACTTTCCTCTTGTCAGCACGTTGTAGGTGTCGCCACCGGCGCCAATCTTGTGTGAATGCTCTGAAAAGCTAATCATTTGCATATCACAGCAGCTTCTTCCTGTCGGTTACATTTCGCGTCTGTAGCACGTCATCTTCGTGGTGTAGCAATTGTAACGGACAGCAGTGTATCTGTTAATCTTACACTCGAACTCGGTAATTCTGTAAGCAGGTAGCGGGACAGCCCGGCCCTAGGTGAGAGTGAACGGGGATGGCGTTCTGGCCTAATCGAACTCGTCAGTCCTCTGAACGACAGAACTCGCTAACATCTCGGCAATATCACGTAATATTTCCTTGTGCAGTTCAAGTTAGTAACCGAAGCGAAAAATATGGCACAAAGTCACGTTTTCAATCTATTTCAATGATTATGGTACTATATATTTAGCCTCCGCAGCTCGTGGTCTTGCTGTAGCGTTCTCGTTTCTCGCGCACGGGGTCCCGGGTTCGATTCCCGGCGGAGTCAGGGATTGTCCCAGCCTCGAGATGACTGGGTGTTGTTGTGTCGTCTTCATCATAATCATCATTCATCCCCATTACGGTCGGAGGAAGGTAATGGCAAACCACCTCCGCTAGTAGCTTGCCTAGTTGGCGGTGAAGGCCTCCCGCATCGTCCCCTATGCTCCTCGGAGTATGGGACCTCATCATCATATTTAACCTGTGATGGTTATACGTTTAGGTCTTACGGAAGAGTTCTAGGAACTCAAGAACGCAGATGGTGATGCTGCGGTAAAAACTCGCGGTGCTCTCTTACATTATTTATAGTGGGCAAGGACAACTTATTTTCGCACTTGGAAGGCACTCATGATAGCACATCAGATCTAGAACAATTCTAAACAGGAGAATGTTATCGAATTCTGTTAAAACAACAGGCGAAGCTTTGGATGAAAGATCATCAAGATTTCCTTATCGCAAGTGGAGGTGACAACTACAAAAGGCGAAGCCTTCGTCTTTGATGATGATATGGGAAACGGTCTTTTTTTTTTCAACCGACTCCAATCTACTCGTACAATACCTATGTCAGCAGGAAACTATATTCATGGGTGGTACTTTTCAGTATATCGCGAAACACTTTCTCCACTCATTCACGATCCACAGTTACACTGAAGTCCTTACATATCATTAGCTTTAGTAGTAACTTTTGTGGTATAGCTACAAGGAGACAGCCTTTTCCGTAGCACAAAAATACGTTACAGCACAGTAATTTCATCATCACAACAATAAGCGCAATAACCAAGATATCTCTACGCAAAGCATTTCACTTTTGTTTATCATGAGGTAAGTACGTTGGCTTCTGCAGAACTTAGCTTTCGGAGGAAAATAACTACGACACTTCCACAGAGATTATCTTACAACAAGTTGCACATTTAGCGCTACAGGACACGCATTTCAGTGATTAATTTTGTACTTAAAACATTTATTTTTAAAGATTTTTGAATTATAAAGAAAGTTTTCTGTGATACATTTCATTCCATTGCTGTAATCTGTAACACCTGAGGGTATAATTACATTAATCCTCAGGGGGGTGCACGCTTACTTTGTGTACCACGTGTTTGGCAAGCACAAGGAGCCCTAGCTAATATGGTATTTGCTTATACAACTTTACACATCGGTACCATATTTCTCTAACACACAAATTACACAGCTATCTGATCATTTAACTGAGAGATAAACATTTTTTTTTACTACATCAGTGACAGATGTTTACGTAATTACACCGTTGTATAACTTCACACTTACGAAATTGTATTTTGTCTGTACTTTGTGAACTGTTCATATTTTTTCGGAACCATTGTGATACTATGAGAGCTTTGAATGATGTATTTGGTAAGGGAGCATGATTTTAAAGTACGTTTGAGGTAGATGACACTCTTGAAATGAGCATAGAATTTTTTTTAGGTTTTGACATTGTTGCAGAAAGCTACGACGTTTTTGAGATTTGACTGAGGTGTTATGATGTTATTTTTACGACGACGATGTGTATTATGCTGTTGAGGTATGTTTATGATCAATAAGCTGATGTTATATGAGGAATTTGATTATGCTACATATTTATTAAGATGAAATATTGAAGAAGTGTCGACGAAAATGTATATGTGTAGTAAGGTAAGGAATAAGGAGTAGTGGTTAGGGACTCTGATTTATGAAAAGGATGTTGGAAACCAAGAATCGTACTTTAAGAGTTATGAAATGTGTGTAAATCCGTGAATGTATCACAATGCAGGCGAAAATTTTTTGCACACTGTTATATTCATAGGATTTTGTTTCTACGCATTTGTAACGTAAATTTTCTACCTGTGAAATTTTCATATGAGACTGTCACTGTAGCGGAAACTGCTGTCGTAAATATTTCGGTAAGAAAGGTAAGTGACCATGACATAATGCGTTGTGAGTGGCCAGGTGTTCCAGCCACCTTGTGAAAAAGCTATTAGGGAGTGCATTTCAGAGGCACAGGTAGAAAAAAAAGGGAGGCCATTAACCTCGCTATCGACATTCCTTTATAGAAAGCACCGCAAATACGACACGCTCATTACTTGGAAACATTCTTACATCTGCACACCTGATTATGACAAGTATCTTTCTACGAGAGTTGAGAGATTTTTTTACTACCTTATGAAATGCCATATGGCTAATGAATGATGTTTCATGCCTTCCTTTGTACATATTTGCTCATTTTCTTTAATATCTAGTTTCTAGCTGCACTGCAGCATTGGTTAAAATAGAATTTTATAGATGTACTAATATAAATATTTTCTGTCTACAGATCCAGTAAATACTAATTTTGTAATACATTTCCCAAAAATGGGAGAGCACAAAGACATTTTCCTTCACAGGAATTGCATACGGAATTTTCTTTTCAACTACTTGCTAATTTTTTTGGTAGAGTAAGTTTTTGTGATGCATCACTCTAGTGTTAAGATGTGACATAGGTATTAAACATGGCCATTTTTACTGTAATATTTTTTCTGCTTGAGCTAATTTCTATAATGCTGCTTGCTTCGCAAATCTGCATTTTTTTATTGCTGTTTGCATTAATTGTTTTGTGCTGCTGCATTGCCTCGTCCCTTAGTTTAGCATCTGAGCTCAGTAGATTTAAGTTAGCTTAAGAGGGGGTAGACTATATAAGAGAATGAGTTGCGATGAATTTGAAGAAATGCACTGAGAGGTTATATGAGAAAAATACAGAAAGCATGCTTGGATAAGGTTTTTTTGGCTGGAGCAAATATCGAAATAAGACAAAAGATCTATGGAATGAAGCTTTGGGTTGGACTGCAGTACCAAATGTTACACTGAAAACGAACCCTGTCCTTTCCTTTTGTGTTATCCCACTATGTGTTTGTGTACCCTTGTCTATTTGTTTTCTTCCTGTCTCTGTGTAGTTTAATAGAATTTTTTTTCTAATACTCAGCTACATGAACTATGATGAGGAATACTGTTATCCTCAAATATAATTGGCATTAATAATATGTTATTTACCTTGTAAATATGCTTAGACATTATTTATTCTGTTTTGTTTTAATGCTGATGTGTGAAGTTGATGTTTCAATAATTATTCTGATCTTTTATGTATTTACTTATGTCATAATTCCTGTAACACTGATGTATGTGTTTATTTCTATTCTGTTGTAAAGCCTGTACTACAAATGTTATCTGTATTGTTATGTTCTTTAATGATGTATTTTGTACCTTTGTAATTGTATTCTTATGTTATAAAATTGTAATTGATACCAGTTCATCATACACTCCTGGAAATTGAAATAAGAACACCGTGAATTCATTGTCCCAGGAAGGGGAAACTTTATTGACACATTCCTGGGGTCAGATACATCACATGATCACACTGACAGAACCACAGGCACATAGACACAGGCAACAGAGCATGCACAATGTCGGCACTAGTACAGTGTATATCCACCTTTCGCAGCAATGCAGGCTGCTATTCTCCCATGGTGACGAGCGTAGAGATGCTGGATGTAGTCCTGTGGAACGGCTTGCCATGCCATTTCCACCTGGCGCCTCAGTTGACCAGCGTTCGTGCTGGACGTGCAGACCGCGTGAGACGACGCTTCATCCAGTCCCAAACATGCTCAATGGAGGACAGATCCGGAGATCTTGCTGGCCAGGGTAGTTGACTTACACCTTCTAGAGCACGTTGGGTGGCACGGGGTACATGCGGACGTGCATTGTCCTGTTGGAACAGCAAGTTCCTTTGCCGGTCTAGGAATGGTAGAACGATGGGTTCGATGACGGTTTGGATGTACCGTGCACTATTCAGTGTCCCCTCGACGATCACGAGAGGTGTACGGCCAGTGTAGGAGATCGCTCCCCACACCATGATGCCGGGTGTTGGCCCTGTGTGCCTCGGTCGTATGCAGTCCTGATTGTGGCACTCACCTGCACGGCGCCAAACACGCATACGACCATCATTGGCACCAAGGCAGAAGCGACTCTCATCGCTGAAGACGACACGTCTCCATTCGTCCCTCCATTCGCGCCTGTCGCGACACCACTGGAGGCGGGCTGCACGATGTTGGGGCGTGAGCGGAAGACGGCCTAACGGTGTGCGGGACCGTAGCCCAGCTTCATGGAGACGGTTGCGAATGGTCCTCGCCGATACCCCAGGAGCAACAGTGTCCCTAATTTGCTGAGAAGTGGCGGTGCGGTCCCCTACGGCACTGCGTAGGATCCTACGGTCTTGGCGTGCATCCGTGCGTCGCTGCGGTCCGGTCCCAGGTCGACGGGCACGTGCACCTTCCGCCGACCACTGGCGACAACATCGATGTACTGTGGAGACCTCACGCCCCACGTGTTGAGCAATTCGGCGGTACGTCCACCCGGCCTCCCGCATGCCCACTATACGCCCTCGCTCAAAGTCCGTCAACTGCACATACGGTTCACGTCTACGCTGTCGCGGCATGCTACCAGTGTTAAAGACTGCGATGGAGCTCCGTATGCCACGGCAAACTGGCTGACACTGACGGCGGTGGTGCACAAATGCTGCGCAGCTAGCGCCATTCGACGGCTAACACCGCGGTTCCTGGTGTGTCCGCTGTGCCGTGCGTGTGATCATTGCTTGTACAGCCCTCTCGCAGTGTCCGGAGCAAGTATGGTGAGTCTGACACACCGGTGTCAATGTGTTCTTTTTTCCATTTCCAGGAGTGTATTATTAACTTGTTAGTTACATTTCACTGCACACTTTTCTTTTGGTCATCGTATATGGACAATATGTGAGAAGTTGGGACTGTTAGTGTTTGCACGTGTGTTGATAATTCAGCAAGGGACTGGATAACAGCATTGCTGGTTCTAAGGACAATTCCAAAAACTTCGTGAGTGTACAAGTGGTGGTTTATGGACTTGCTATATTGTCTGCAAGACTTCTAAGGACAATTCCAAAAACTTTGTGCGTGCACAAGTGGTGGTTTATGGACTTGCTATCTTCTCTGCAAGACTCTTCGATGGTGATTGGGCACCTGCACAGTCGCAGCAGATGGCTGCTGGCCATCTCTACAAGGACTACAGTGGGTCTACATCTTTGATGACCCACCAATACCATTATTTCTACAAGGACTACAGTGGGTCTACACCTTTGCTGACTCACCAGTACCATTATTTCTACAAGGACTGCAGTGGGTCTGCACCTCTGGTGGCCCACCAATACCGTAAGCTCTACCAGGACTACAGTGGGTCTACTCTGTGACGACCTACCTACCAATATTCTTCAAAACTTCAATTGACTCTGCTGTGGGTTTGCTCTGTTGTGGCCCATTACCTGTCAGCATGTCAAGAGTCAGCACTGCCTTTCCGTTGGAAGGACAACACTACTTCTTCAAGACTGCATGGAAATCCACTACTTCCGTGTGCATTGTGTTTTACTGCTCAGACTTTGAGAAAAGAAACGGCAGTTTTACTGTGAGAAAATTTTAGCTTTCGACCAACATTGTATCAATAAGTGTGTGCATTTGACATCTTTGTTATTGTAATTATGAAAAATTTTATCAAATCATTATTGGCCACTGCCCAAAACAATTTGTAAAATTTTTTGTGGGGAGCATGGGGGCTATGTAAGTAGGCTGTTTATGTTTTCTTATTGGCAACGTTACGTAGCGCTCTGTACGAAAATCACTGGCTGTGCTGTGTGCAGTCTGTGGCTAGTTTGCATTGTTGTCTGCCATTGTAGTGTTGGGCAGCGGCAGCTGGATGTGAACAGCGCGTAGTGTTGCGCAGTTGGAGGTGAGCCGCCAGCAGTGGTGGATGTGGGGAGAGAGATGGCGGAGTTTTGAAATTGAACTGCTATATATATTATGATTATTAAGGTAAATACAGTGTTTGTTCTCTATTAAAATCTTTCATTTGCTAACTATGCCTACTAGTAGTTAGTGCCTTCCGTAGTTTGAATCTTTTATTTAGCTGGCAATAGTGGCGCTCGCTGTATTGCAGTAGTTCGAGTAATGAAGATTTTTGTGAGGCAAGTGATTTGTGAAAGGTATAGATTAATGTTAGTCAGGGCCATTCTTTTGTAGGGATTTTTGAAAGTCAGATTGCGTTGCGCTAAAAAAAAATATTGTGTGTCAGTTTAAGCACAGTCATGAATAAGTTGTTCAAAGGGGACGTTTCAAACTGTAATCGTTATTTTAATAAAACGGTATTACTGTTGAATTATAAATGGCCACAATTAGTATAGAATACCGTTTGTGTTCTTTAAAATATAGTAGAATACAGTTGTTCCTAAAATTACGTAATTCCTCAAATTAACTGTACATCATTCATGCTAACAAGGGCTGTGACACTGCTCAAGTCGCGGACGTTCAAAAAAATTGTCTTTTAAATTTCCAGAAATATTACTTTTCCTACGTATTTCAGGTGGTGGAAAATACAAACACTATGTTTGGCTTCGATATTCAGAGACCAGAACAGTGAAAGAGGCCAGTGGCTGCATTACATCATTTGAGCTTAGTTACTTATGTCCTCAAGATGTTCCTGATGTTTTTGCTGACTTGGTCAGCACACAACCACAAGACCAAAAACTCACCAAACTTGCTGACTACGTAACTGAAAACTACATTGATGACGAAGACGATGCGCTATCTCCTCCTCACTTTTGGGCAAGAGACTGCGTTTTCTTATGGAGAACGATTAACGCTTGTGAAAGCCTTCATTTCTGTTTCAGTGCTTCGTGTGAATCTCCTCAGCCAAACATCTTCAGATCTGGGAAAAGCCTGAAGTTTGAACAAATTTACTCTTACATAAGAATAAATTCTGCAAAAAATGACAACATCATCAAAGCGGACTCAAATATCACTAAGAAGTAAGCGTTCCTACAACAGGAATGAGAGTTACGCCGAATTTTTTTTCTTTATTGGATTTCGATACACCCTAAGAGGGGGAGGGGGCGGGCTAGCAGCAGCGTAATACGGAACCCTGCAGCCTACAGAAAAGTTACAAAAATAATTAGGAGGCACAACAATAAAAATAGGTGATAAAACGGTGACTGCTTAAAACGAACATGGTGAAACGTTGCGAAGAAAAAATAAGAACAATAGGTGGGTGATGCTGATTAAAAAACATAGTAATTAGACAGGAACAATTAAAAAACACGGCGGCAGCCTGGTTTCTGTTCGCAACACTTAAAAAGGGGGACACACAACACTGAACATTTACAGTAACACTTCACTATAGAGTACGAAGCATGGGGAAGGGGGGAGAGAAAGGTGGGGGGAGGAAGGAGAGGAAAATCAAAATAAAGGGGGTGGGGAGTTGATGGAAGGAGAGGACACAGAAAAGGGAAAGGGGGCAGAGCAGACGCGAGAAGGAATGGGGAGGGCAGTGGAGTGGAAAGAGAAAGGACTCAGGGGAGAGAAAGGAGTCAAAGAGAGGGAGAAAAGAGGATGGAAGGGAGGAAGGGAACCTGGGAAAAGGACAGAGGGAGGGATAAATAGTGGGAGAGAGGGCATCATCCGGGAGGGGGAGTTGACGGAAGCCACCTTGGGAAAGGAGGTGAAGGGTATAGAGATGGAGGGTAGTGGGAACACAACGGTGAAGGCGTGGCAGTGGGTGGGGGTTGGAGAGGAGAGGAGCAACGAGGGGATGGTGTGGGATCAAGTCGGCAAGAGGTGTAGAGGACTCAGATATGTTCGAGGAAAAGGAACAGTTGGGGGAAAGGAATCAGGTCATAGAGGATCCATTTGGGGGACGGGATGCATATATGGAGGGCGAGGCTGAGTGCATGGCAGCCGAGGATCTGGAGTGACTTATAGAATTTTCAGAGGGTGGATATCAAGGTGGGATTGGCATAACAAAGGAGGAGATGGATTAAGGATTTGTAGGTGTGGAGGATGGTAGAGGGGTTGAACCACCATGTCCTGCCAGAGAGGAGTTTAAGTAGACGGAGGCAGTTGTGGGCTTTGGATTGGATAGAGCAGAGATGAGGGATCCAGGTGAGGTGACGGTCAATGGTGAGTCCAAGGTAGGTGAGGGTGGGGGAGAGGTGGACAGGACGGGCACAGGAACCGGAAGGAGAGAGTGGGATGATCTACAATAATTGTCTGGATCTTGGATTGATTTTCAGGAGCCACTGGTTACACCATGTGGCCAAAAGGTCAAGGTGATTCTGGAGAAGGTGTTGGGACCGTTGAAGGGTGGGAGAGAGGGCAAGGAAGGGGGTGTCTTCGGCATACTGAAGGAGGTGGACTGGAGGGGGGGGGGGGTTCGGGGCATATCTGCTGTGTACAGGAGAGGGTAGAGGACAGAGCCCTGAGGTACAACTGCAGAGGGGTAGAAGGTGTGGAAATCGGCGTTATGGTGGGACAGGAAGGAGGCAATCAGACGCACATAGTTGATAGGAAGGGCGTAGGTCTGGAGTTTAAACAGGAGACCGTGATGCCATACGTGGTATAGGCTTTTCCGAGGTCTAGGGAGACAAAAATGGCGGAGCGACGGGAATTAAGGTCGAGGGAGAGGATATGAGTGAGGCGTAGGAGTTCGTCGTCGGCAAAGATGGAAGGTGGAAAGCGACATTGGGTGTTGGGGAGGAGGTGGTGTCGGTGGAGGTGGTGATGCTCCGAAGTGGTGAATTTAGAATTTATAAAGTGCGCTTCACACGAAGTTGCGATGAGAAGAACAAAGAAATGCAATTGCTTTTAGGAAATATTTTTTACGTGCAATTTGTAATAAAACCTTTGTGTTTGTGTATAATTTGTTTTCTTTTAATACTTGTTCATTGATCCAGTATTTACAATATTCTTTAAGAACGTTGGAAATACGGGCGGACGTCGTGCGCTTGCTCCGTTCAGGTTTTCAAGAGGTTGCCAAGTTTGTAGAGTTGATCCTCCACGAGGAGGTGAAGTTGCAAATTCGTGAGTACCGCTCAAAAGACGCTTTGGCAACAGTTGCTGAACTCAAGTGTTTCGTTTTCCACCAACAGGTAGAAACTGTCGAGGTCGGGGAGCTGCCCGTAACACCACCTGTTGTTAGTGCGGTTTGTTTGGCTCTGGCGGCTGACAGCCAGAATGGTGCGAAGCAAAGTGCACCCTCTCGACTGATATTGTTGGGATGTTTTAATATTTCGATGGTATCTCTGATATTGCGTTTCACCATCCCCGGCTCTCATACGAGCATAAAATCTTAAATATTAATGGCGCTTTGTACTGACTGTTCTGTGACGCAACCACATTCCGCTCCACACCACATCGTCGTGCAAAGCGGTTTTATTCTGGTCACCGACTCGTCCTGAAGATGCTGTTCCGAAATATCAGAAGATGTAATATTGCTGTTCCCTATGCAGGTCCGAAAAATGATGGCATGCATGTGATGCTTTGAAAAATGAAGAAACCGCAGAACAGCTGCTTAATCCACACTCTTTTTTATGTGTACACGGCGAGTTTCGGAACAGTTACAGGTCCATCATCTGCTGTAAACTCTAATTATAAAAATATTCTATTATACGAGAAAATGGAGGAGGGGGGGCCCTCACGTCTGAAATACCAGATAAGGAAGTATACGGCTAAATTTTCTAAATCAAAACAAATTAAAAGGGAGAACAGGACTTTACTTACAAATGCAATCACTTAAACATCTAAGGTCATTATCACTCCAATGTTGCCATGGAACCAAAGGATCCGTGTCAAAAAGGGTAAATAAATCCGAAATAACGGACGTCACGACTAGACAAAAAATTACTACAATAATGAAATATGTAAAGTGCATTAAACAGGGAGGGGGGGAGAAGTCACATACTGCGTGGAATTACTTACAAAAATTGCATAACAACCGTTCCCTTGTGCTGCGCGATCGGGAAGACAAACAGGAAAACTACACTCCTGGAAATGGAAAAAAGAACACATTGACACCGGTGTGTCAGACCCACCACACTTGCTCCGGACACTGCGAGAGGGCTGTACAAGCAATGATCACACGCACGGCACAGCGGACACACCAGGAACCGCGGTGTTGGCCGTCGAATGGCGCTAGCTGCGCAGCATTTGTGCACCGCCGCCGTCAGTGTCAGCCAGTTTGCCGTGGCATACGGAGCTCCATCGCAGTCTTTAACACTGGTAGCATGCCGCGACAGCGTGGACGTGAACCGTATGTGCAGTTGACGGACTTTGAGCGAGGGCGTATAGTGGGCATGCGGGAGGCCGGGTGGACGTACCGCCGAATTGCTCAACACGTGGGGCGTGAGGTCTCCACAGTACATCGATGTTGTCGCCAGTGGTCGGCGGAAGGTGCACGTGCCCGTCCACCTGGGACCGGACCGCAGCGACGCACGGATGCACGCCAAGACCGTAGGATCCTACGCAGTGCCGTAGGGGACCGCACCGCCACTTCCCAGCAAATTAGGGACACTGTTGCTCCTAGGGTATCAGCGAGGACCATTCGCAACCGTCTCCATGAAGCTGGGCTACGGTCCCGCACACCGTTAGGCCGTCTTCCGCTCACGCCCCAACATCGTGCAGCCCGCCTCCAGTGGTGTCGCGACAGGCGTGAGTGGAGGGACGAATGGAGACGTGTCGTCTTCAGCGATGAGAGTCGCTTCTGCCTTGGTGCCAATGATGGTCGTATGCGTGTTTGGCGCCGTGCAGGTGAGCGCCACAATCAGGACTGCATACGACCGAGGCACACAGGGCCAACACCCGGCATCATGGTGTGGGGAGCGATCTCCTACACTGGCCGTACACCACTGGTGATCGTCGAGGGGACACTGAATAGTGCACGGTACATCCAAACCGTCATCGAACCCATCGTTCTACCATTCCTAGACCGCCAACGGAACTTGCTGTTCCAACAGGACAATGCACGTCCGCATGTATCCCGTGCCACCCAACGTGCTCTAGAAGGTGTAAGTCAACTACCCTGGCCAGCAAGATCTCCGGATCTGTTCTGTCCCCCATTGAGCATGTTTGGGACTGGATGAAGCGTCGTCTCACGCGGTCTGCACGTCCAGCACGAACGCTGGTCCAACTGAGGCGCCAGGTGGAAATGGCATGGCAAGCCGTTCCACAGGACTACATCCAGCATCTCTACGATCGTCTCCATGGGAGAATAGCAGCCTGCATTGCTGCGAAAGGTGGATATACACTGTACTAGTGCCGACATTGTGCATGCTCTGTTGCCTGTGTCTATGTGCCTGTGGTTCTGTCAGTGTGATCATGTGATGTATCTGACCCCAGTAATGTGTCAATAAAGTTTCCCCTTCCTGGGACAATGAATTCACGGTGTTCTTATTTCAATTTCCAGAAGTGTAAGTAATAGTAAATGCTAACCGTGAGTACTTAAGCCGTACACGACCCATGCACAGGCGCAGTACGAAAGAGACATGAGACTGGTGAATTGTTTAAACTGAGGAAAAGCCGGAAGTAACAGCAGAAAGATGATGAAACTATCACAGCTTAAAGAAGGAAGAGCAACTGTACATTAAAAAAATTAAAAAACTATTACTTTATATGGACACTTCAATTCTCATGGATAATATATAATTAACTAAAATATTTTTGTGATACAGGTATGTCCGTTCTTTGATTGTATCGAGAGGATGGGAATGAAAACCTCTTAGGAACATTTCAATTTCTTCCAGAACACTGAGTATCCGACATTTCTCTGCAGTGTGTAAGACTAACCTGCTGCAGTTGATGCTGGTTCTCAATCAAATCCACTGTCAGAGCTGATCTGGAATTGGCCAGGTCTTTATGTTCTTTAAATCTTGTACAAGAAGCCGTGCCTATCTGGCCAGCGAACCTGCTCGTACACAACTGGCCTTTATTGTACTCAGTGCGATGAACTCCAGGATAGGAGGATGGATCCTTTTTCGAGACTTCACGGTTCCTTAATATGCTGCACAAATTTTTTGATATGAAAAATGCCGGAGCTAAGTTGGCAGATATCAGTTTCTTTCAAATGCTCTCTTATACGTATCCATCATATGGAATCTTACAAAACTTGTCCTTTTTCTTCTTCTCTACAGCCTTCAGAGTGGCACCTTCTCACGTCCGCCTCCCCCCTCCCCCCATACGTCGCTAGTAGTTTCTTCTTCAGTTTCTCAATCGTAAAGTGTGGATTCAGCGACAGTCCTGGGGTTTCTTCATTTTTCAAAACGTACTTGTACAGTTGTGGCTGCCCAATAAGGATCTACATATCTACATCTACATATATACTCCGCTAGCCACCAAGCGGTGTGTGGCGGAGGGCACAATTCGCGACAAAGTCATATTCCCCCCCCCCCCCCCCCACCACCCATCCTCGAGGATCGCGCGAGGGAAAAACGACTATCTGAACGCCTCAGTACGAGCTCTTACTTCCCTTATCTTTGAATCGTGATCTTTGCGCGATTTGAAAGTTGGTGGTAGTAATAGATGCTCTACATCCTGGGTAAAGATCGGATTTCGGAATTTAGTGAGCAGCCCCTTCTGTTTAGCGCGCCATCTATCCGCAAATGTGTCCCACTTAAAACTTTCTATCAGATTTGTAACGCTCTCGCGATGGCTAAACGTACCAGTCACGAATCTTGTCGGACTTCTTTGGACCTTCTCAATCTCTTGAATCAGACCCAGCTGGTAAGGGTCCCATACAGACGAACAATACTCCAAGACTGGACGAACTACGGTATTGTAAGCTATTTCCTTTGTTGAAGGATTGCATCGCTTCAGGATTCTACCAATAAACCGCAAACCCGTTACTTGTGTAATCTGATCATTGATCATTCCATTTGAGAGCATTTCGAATAGTCACACCCAGATTCTTGACGGACGTTACCACTTCCAAAGACCGGGCATTTATTTTGTACTCGTACATTAATGGGGATTTTCACCTTGTTATACGCAGTAGGTTACACTTACTGATATTGAGAGATAACTGCCAGTCATTAAACCACGCATTTATTTTCTGCAAATCCTCATTGATTTGTTTAAAACTTTCGTGTGACACTACTTTCCTGTAACTACAGCATCATCGGCAAACAGTCTAAGGCCGCTGTCAATACCATCAACCAGATCGTTTAGGTAAATCGTAAAAAGCACAGGACGTATTACGCTCCCCTGGAGCACACCTGAAATTACTTTTGTTTCTGTTGAAGTTACCCCATTCAGGACGACATACTGCTCCCTATCCGTCTCGCATGACCGCTGTTTCCTAAAACCATGCTGGTTTCTGCAGATGAGCTTCTCAGAGTCTGGAAAGGTCATTATGTCTGAACACAAAATACACTCCTGGAAATTGAAATAAGAACACCGTGAATCCACTGTCCCAGGAAGGGGAAACACATAGACACAGGCAACAGAGCATGCACAATGTCGGCACTAGTACAGTGTGTATCCACCTTTAGCAGCAATGCTGGCTGCTATTCTCCCATGGAGACGATCGTAGAGATGCTGGATGTAGTCCTGTGGAACGGCTTGCCATGCCATTTCCACCTGGCGCCTCAGTTGGACCAGCGTTCGTGCTGGACGTGCAGACCGCGTGAGACGACGCTTCATCCAGTCCCAAACATGCTCAATGGGGGACAGATCCGGAGATCTTGCTGGCCAGGGTAGTTGACTTACACCTTCTAGAGCACGTTGGGTGGCACGGGATACATGCGGACGTGCATTGTCCTGTTGGATCAGCAAGTTCCCTTGCCGGTCTAGGAATGGTAGAACGATGGGTTCGATGACGGTTTGGATGTACCGTGCACTATTCAGTGTCCCCTCGACGATCACCAGTGGTGTACGGCCAATGTAGGAGATCGCTCCCCACACCACGATGCCGGGTGTTGGCCCTGTGTGCCTCGGTCGTATGCAGTCCTGATTGTGGCGCTCACCTGCACAGCGACAAACACGCATACGACCATCATTGGCACCAAGGCAGAAGCGACTCTCATCGCTGAAGACGACAAGAATCCATTCGTCCCTCCATTCACGCCTGTCGCGACACCACTGGAGGCGGGCTGCACGATGTTGGGGCGTGAGCGGAAGATGGCCTAACGGTGTGCGGGACCGTAGCCCAGCTTCATGGAGACGGTTGCGAATGGTCCTCGCAGATACCCCAGGAGCAACAGTGTCCCTAATTTGCTGGGAAGTGGCGGTGCGGTCCCCTACGGCACTGCGTAGGATCCTACGGTCTTGGCGTGCATCCGTGCGTCGCTGCGGTCCGGTCCCAGCACGTGCACCTTCCGCCGACCACTGGCGACAACATCGATGTACTGTGGAGACCTCACGCCCCACGTGTTCAGCAATTCGGCGGTACGTCCACCCGGCCTCCCGCATGCCCACTATACGCCCTCGCTCAAAGTTCGTCAACTGCACATACGGTTCACGTCCACGCTGTCGCGGCATGCTACCAGTGTTAAAGACTGCGATGGAGCTCCGTATGCCACGGCAAACTGGCTGACACTGACGGCGGCGGTGCACAAATGCTGCGCAGCTAGCGCTATTCGACGGCCAACACCGCGGTTCCTGGTGTGTCCGCTGTGCCGTGCGTGTGATCATTGCTTGTACAGCCCTCTCGCAGTGTCCGGAGCAAGTATGGTGGGTCTGACACACCGGTGTCAATGTGTTCTTTTTTCCATTTCCAGGAGTGTATGTTCCATGATTCTACAACAAATCGATGCCAGTGAAATTGACCGGTAATTATGTGCATCCGATTTTCTACCCTTTTTATAGATTGCTATGACCTGGACCTTCTTCCAGTCCCGTGGAACTTTCCGCCGTTCGAATGATCTCTGATAGATGACGGATAAGAATGGTGCTATATTTGTAGCATAGTCAATATAAAATCTTACGGGGATACCGTCTGGGCCAGATGCCTTTCTGGCGTCTAAAGATCTTAAGTGTTTCGCAATCCCAGATACACTAAACACTATGTCAGCCATCCTTTCGTTTGTTCGATAATTGAAAGGGGGAATGGAGCTGCAGTCCTCTATCGTAAACGAGTTTTTGAAAGCTAGGTTTAGAATTTCGGCCTTCTGTTTATCATCATCAGTTACATTACCCGTACAGTCAGCAAGAGAAGGTACTGAATTATTTGTAGCGTTTATAGATTTTACGTACGACCAAAATTTTTTGGGGTTATTTTTAGAAGTTCAAATGGTTCAAATGGCTCTGAGCACTATGGGACTCAACTGCTGAGGTCATTAGTCCCCTAGAACTTAGAACTAGTTAAACCTAACTAACCTAAGGACATCACACACAAGCATGCCCGAGGCAGGATTCGAACCTGCGACCGTAGCGGTCTCGCGGTTCCAGACTGCAGCGCCAGAACCGCGCGGATTTTTAGAAGCTGCAGATAAAATATTGCTTTCAAATTCGTTAAAAGAGTCTCTCATTGTCCTTCTCATTGTCTGTCTGTCTTTCATTTAGCATAATTTCTGTTTGACATCGGGGCAGTGACTACGTTTAAAACGATTGTGCAAAATTGATACGTGATACTGTTTTATTCTTTGATGCGATTGGGATGCTAAGTGTTCCGTCCACAGTCTGATTTGAATCCAAACAGCAAGCAACGGAATCTGCGCGGCACAGCTCACATTGGTAGCTACAGACGTAATCGGAATATCTTGGAAGGAAAATGACACCTTATTGTTGCCCCAACACCCATAAACGTGGAAATCAAGAAAGTTGTTCCCGCTAAGGAAGAAACAGGCTCAAGGGCAGCCACGTTGTTGATCACGCGCTTCTGTAAAGTGGGTGAAGCGTTTCTCTGGAAGTAAACAGAGAAGACAATGAGTTGCGCAAGTAAACCCGCCCGATGTCGGACGGGAGGACTGGGAGAGTGCTGGATTCCTGTCCCGAGCGGCGCTTGGGGAGGAGGAGGGTAAACGCCATTGGCCGGCG
Source organism: Schistocerca cancellata (assembly GCF_023864275.1). Classification (NCBI taxonomy): domain Eukaryota; kingdom Metazoa; phylum Arthropoda; class Insecta; order Orthoptera; family Acrididae; genus Schistocerca; species Schistocerca cancellata. The sequence continues at coordinate 160,452,181 of NC_064632.1, forward strand.
AGCGCCCCTGCGCTCGGCGTGGTGTTTGCCCGTTCATTAGCTGTCCGAAGTCTGATACGTGCGCACACGGGCCGCGGGCCCATTAACACTTGCCAGTTTCCGCCCTTCCCAAATATTGGCCCTCCGGCACGCCGTGGAATCGGAGAGGCGCGATTGGACAAAGGCCAGCACGGAGGCGGCGGCGCACGCTTCTTCGGCGTCCTCGCCGCCCGGTCGCTCTTGCACCAGACCTGTCCAACGAGCGCCTCACGCCTCTGATGCTACACCGATGTTCCGTCCCCTTCCGAACTCCGGTGTAGCACCGGAGAAGTGAGCCTAAAGCTGTCGGCACACGGACCGTGCAACCGAACGTTGAGCGTTGAGCGTGCCGAGTTTCTGACGTCATAGCGTGGAATAGCACGCTCGGGAGTCTTTCCGAACATGGGGAGCAATATCTGGCACGTCAAATATTCTGAGCGTGCGTCTGAGCGTTGACCAATGAGATGGCCCAACGCCACCTACGTCACAAGCACGCCGTCTCCCTTCAGTACAGAGTTGTGAGGCGCCATATTGGCATTCATTTTAAGTCTATACGTATATATGCCGTTCCGAGCACCAGCAAATTGAGAATCACTGCAAAACGAGTTGTTAACTGTATGATTCGTTCCAATAAAATAATGAGAAACATCATATTCGCGGCAAAAGAATTATTGTAACTTGCGTATAATGAGAGTAGGCTATTTGAAGGCAGCGACACACTGAAGATCCACCCAAAACGCATTGTTCTTGGTACAATTTGTTATAATTAAATTTCAGTTAGTAACATATCTACGATTAATGTTTTCAGCGTGCGCTAAGATACTACGCTTAGTGTCAATATGGGAGATGTTGGTTTAGCGTAATGAAGAGCGTCAGTGTTCTGTGAATAGTTCTTTTTGTTGGGGCGGTGGTTCGCGTCCTGACACAACCAATTTTTTTTTCTTAACATTCACGTTTTTATTAGGTTCCGATACTTTATTATTAGTTTAATACAAGTGTAAACTATAATATTTGATGTTATGTAAATAAAAGTTCACCTTTTTTTGGGGGGTGACTTTGTTCGATTGGCTTAATCTAAAGGACAGCTTGCGCTACTTGTTTAAAGATATTTTACTCCTTCTTCTTTTACGCTTCGTAATTCACATGTTGCAAAGATTCTGCTACTGGGTAGGAACAGTGATCAAGTAAGACTGACCTTGGAGTTTTACTAAAATGTGGGAATCATGAAATAACGTTTATCTTATGCGGAGAAGTATTCCAAATTTGTAACGCACTATCTGTAACGGAACTTTTATAAGCCAGTGTCCTTACTGATTGGACATGGTACTTTCCTTTTCGTGGACGATGGAAGAAATGTGCGTTTTAATAGAGCTAACGTGGGAATTACGCGCACCCGTTGAGTAAACAGTGTGATTTACGAACTAGAAACATCCCTCAACTGTCGCTGGAGTGCGTTGCGATCGCGTATACCACGTTGGGGCCCACGTACCGTATGCACAAGTCGCATCGTTCCTGAGCGTTCAGCAGCACGTTGAACTTGGCACGCTCAACGTTAACGTTCGACAGCACGGTCCGTGTGCCGACGGCTTAAGACTGCGTCCACAGTCGCACTGACAGCGGTAGCCAGGCGTCGTCGCTAGAGGTCGCCCGATAACATCGGCCGACAGCTCGGTCACAGTGCGTCCTGCATCCTTCCTCAGTGTTTAGCGGGATCAAGGCTAAAAATGGCTCTGAGCACTATGGGACTTAACTTCTAAGGTCATCAGTCCCCTAGAACTTAGAACTACTTAAACCTAACTAACCTAAGGACGTCACACACATCCATGCCCGAGGCAGGATTCGAACCTGCGACCGTAGCGGTCACGCGGTTCCAGACAGTGGCGCCTAGAACCGCTCGGCCACACCGGCCGTCGGGATCAAGGAAGTTAAAATATACTTATTACTGGAAATGGTCCGTACCCACAACATCTCCATCGTGTTGGACTAAGTGACACAGACATATGCACATTGGAGAAATTGGCACAGCGGAACGCATCATATTATACTGCGACGTGTTTAGATACATACCACCGCAACAGTATGACAATGACATACGACAAAGGATAGGATAGCCAGATGACTGGTTAGAACTAAGCACCATCACAGACAAAATTTGAAAAGCATACTGACAGGAACGATCACACATGAGACGGAGAATATGGAATTACCCCACAAGACAACACAACACGTGGAACGATTTCGACAACAACACAATTACTGGCACAGATGCCTCAATAAACTCAGAACAATACAATATGGATTCATAGAATAATATAAAAAATAAGAAGAATAATGAAAAAAGAATATGTTGAACATCATCCAACGACAGAAAAAATGTAATGATTGTAACTATAGGTAAGTAATTGCTAAGTTTGACATCATAACGGTGTACATTAAAATGCACTGAGCTGAATCTTCCTGGGAAGGTGAGGCTCGATGAACTTCGAGGCTCCCCTCCCATAGGAAAAGCCAATAATTAACAGTAAAATTGATATGAGAAAGGTATACTAACTTATTATATTTAACTTATTATATTTAATGAGAAATTGTAAATAACGTATTAATATCCTTTGTACTTAGATCTGCCGGCCGGAGTGGCCGTGCGGTTCTAGGTGCTACAATCTGGAGCCGAGCGACCGCTACGGTCGCAGGTTCGAATCCTGCCTCGGGCATGGATGTGTGTGATTCCCTTAGGTTAGTTAGATTTAATTAGTTCTAAGTTCTAGGCGACTGATGACCACAGAAGTTAAGTCTCATAGTGCTCAGAGCCATTTGAACCAATTTGTACTTAGATCTAAGCAAATTTCTGCTACATCTGGAATTGGCTCGAAGTTGTTCCGACGCCGTCGTACCTGGAACAAGCAGGTAGTGGGACACTTTCTTCCATTCAAACCACTCCTCTCATCAATTTGTTTCTTCTTAAAATTAAATTGTTTCTGTTGTCTTTTCCTCAATGACAGTATTGTAAAACGGTAAATGACAGTATCATCTGCAAACAATCTAAGACGGCTACTCAGATTGTCTCCTATGTCGTTAAAGATCAGGAAAAATAGAGGGCCTATAACACTTCCTTGGGCAGCGGCGAATATTGCACTACTGGCCATTAAAATTGCTACACCACGAAGATGACGTGTTACAGACGTGAAATTTAACCGACAGGAAGAAGATGCTGTGATATGCAAATGATTAGCTTTTCACAGCATTCACACAAGGTTGGCGCCGGTGGCGGCACCTATGACGTGCTGACATGAGGAAAGATTCCAGCCGATTTCTCATACGCAAACAGCAGTTGACCGGCGTTGCCTGGTGAAATGTTGTGATGCCTCGTGTAAGGAGGAGAAATGCGTACCATCACGTTTCCGAGTTTGATAAAGGTCGGATTGTAGCCTATCGCGATTTAGGTTTATCGTATTGCGACATTGCTGCTCGCGTTGGTCGAGATCCAATGACTGTTAACAGAATATGGAATCGGTGGATTCAGGAGGGTAATACGGAACGCCGTGCTGGATCCCAACGGCCTCGTATCACTAGCAGTCGAGATGACAGGCATCTTATCCGCATGGCTGTAACGGATCGTGCAGCAACATCTCGCTCCCTGAGCCAACAGATGGGAACGTTTACAAGACAACAACCATCAGCACGACGTTTGCAGCAGCATGGACTATCAGCTCGGAGACCATGGCTGCGGTTACCCTTGACGCTGCATCATAGATAGTCATTTTTTCGGATGAATCCAGGTTCTGTTTACAGCATCATGATGGTGGCATCGGTGTTTGGCGACATCGTGGTGAACGCACATTGGAAGCGTGTATTCGTCATCGCCGTACTGGCGTATCACCCGGCGTGATGGTTTGGGGTGCCAGTGGTTACACATCTCGGTTACCTTTTGTTCGCATTGACGGCAATTTGAACAGTGGAAGTTACATTTCAGATGTGTTACGACCCGTGGCTCTACCCTTCATTCGATCCCTGGGAAACCCTACATTTCAGCAGGACAATGCACGATCGCATGTTTCAGGTCCTTTACGGGCCTTTCTGGATACAGAAAATGTTCGACTGCTGCCCTGGCCGGCACATTCTCCAGATCTCTCACCAATTGACCATTCTGGTCAATGGTCGTCGAGCAACTAGCTCGTCACAATACAATGAACTGTGGTATCGTGCTGAAGCTGCATAGGCAGCTGTACCTGTACACGCCATCCAAGCTCTGTTTGACTCAATGCCCAAGCGTATCAAGGCCGTTATTACGGCCAGAGGTGGTTGCTCTGGGTACTGATTTCTCAGGAGCTATGCCCCCAAATTGCGTGAAAATGTAATCACACGTCAGTGTATAATACATTTGTCCAATGAATACCCGTTTATCATCTGCATTTCTTCTTGGTGTAGCAATTTTAATGGCCAGTGGTGTACTTCTGTTTTACTCGATGACTTTCCGTCTATTACTACGAACTGTGACCTTTCTGACAGAAAATCACGCATCCAGCCGCACAACTGAGGCGAAATTGCATAGGCACGCAGTCTGATTAGAAGACGCTTTCGAGGAACAGCGTCGAAAGCCTTCTGGAAATCTAAAAGTATGGAATCAATTTGATATCCCCTGTCGATAGCACTCATGACTTTATGGGTATAAAGAGCTAGTTGTGTTTCGCAAGAACGATATTTTCTGGATCCGTGCACACTATGTGTCAATAAATCGTTTTCTTCGAGGTACTTCATAATATTTGAGTACAGTATATGTCCCACAATGCTACTGCGAATCGACGTTAGTGATATGGGCCCGTAATTCAGAGAATACTCCTACATCCCTTTTTGGGTATTGGTGTGACTTGAGCAAGTTTCCAGTCTTCAGGTACCGATCTTGCTGTGATCGAGCGGTTGTGTATAACTGTTAAACAGGGAGCTGTTGTATCAACATACTCTGAGAGGAACCTGACTGGTATACCATCTGGACCAGAGGCCGTGGCTTTATTAAGTGATTTAAGCTGATTTGTTACATCGAACATATTTACTTCTATGTTTCTCATCTTGGCAGTCGTTCTTGTTTGGTATTCAGGAGTATTTACTTCGTCTTCTTAGGTGAAGGAGTTTCGGAAAAGCAAACATACGTTACTTAAACTTCAGTGACTGTCATTCAGCATAATTGTGAAAGACAAACATAAATTGTAGAGTAAGATACTCTGCATACTTAAAGCACCGAGAAGTCGCAACACATACAGCATATTTGCAAACCATCTCAGATAACAACGTTATCACCCTACTGGCAAAAGAAACACCAGTAAACAGTAAGAATAATTTATGAACAGCTAACGCCCACCTGCCACAACTCAGAAAAGATCCACTACAATAACATTAAACATCAAAACTGACATACGTCGCCTTTCCTACAAGAACACATAATTTATTGAGCTTATACTTTCGATCTAAAATTTCCAATACAGATTTTTGCTGTGTTGCACTGGACACGCTGAATTAAGTAGAGACACGAGGCTGCAATGGCTACACAGCCACAGATGATTCACAGTGTACTGTAATGTAAAGTAACGTTCAGTCAATTATTATTACATTTTTAAGTTATTGTGGTTTCGAATAAAATAGTATAGATTCAGAGACATATCCACTATCAAATGAAAGATTTGAAAACAAATAAACCACGAGGTCCAGATGGAATCCCAGTTCGATTTTACAAAGAGTACTCTACTGCATTGGCCCCTAACCTAATATGCATTTATCATGAATCTCTCGCCCAGCACCAAGTCCCAAGCTACTGGGAAAAAGCGCAAGTGACTCCAGTATATAATAAAGGTAAAGGAACGCACCCGCAATATTTCAGATCAACATCCCTAAATTCTGTTTGCTACAGAATCCATGAACATATTCTCAGTTCGAATATAATAAACTTTCTTGAGCCTGAGAAGCATATGTCCAAGAGTTAGGATGGTTATAGAAAACATCGCTCGTGCGAAGCTCAGCTTGCCCTTTTCTCACATGAAATACTGAGAACCAAGCATGAAGGGCAACATGCAGATTCCATATTTCTAGATTTCCGAAAAGCATTTGACATGGTACCTCATTGAAGCTGTTAACGAAGATACGAGCATATGCAATAAGTTCACAGATATGTGAGTGGCTAGAACTCTTCTTCAACAATACACTCATCAAAAAATGATTTTCATCACCCCGATTCCCAGAGCTCCTGAAGATAAACGTTGACTGTGGATATCGTATCACAGACACGGTCGCTTTGAATGTTCAGATATGTCACTAAACCCGCCCAAAGATGTAAACAACCATACATGAGCAGCGCCTGTCAGACGGAACGGTTCCGACAGCCGATCAGTTCCAGTCATTCCACCAGGAAGGAGGTACACGGCTCGTACTGTCTGTAGTTCAACCATGCCTAGACTGTCAATACCCCGGTTCGATCGCGTCCCCATTGTTATTTTGTGCCAGGATGGGCTCTCAACAAGGCAAGTGTCCGGGCGTCTCGGAGTGAACCAAAGCGATGTTGTTTGGACATGGAGGAGATACAGAGAGACAGGAACTATCGATGACATGCCACGCTCAGGCCGCCTAAGGGCTACTACTGCAGTGGATGACTGCTACCTACGGATTATGGCTCGGAGGAACCCCTGACAACAACGCCACCATGCTGAATAAAGCTTTTCGTGCAGTTGCAGGACTTCATATTACAACTCAAACTGTGCGCAATAGGCTGCAAGACGCGCAGCTTCACTCCCGAGGTCCATGGCGAGGTCCATCTTCGCAACCACGACACCATGCAGCGCGGTACAGATGGGCCCAACAACATGCCGAGTGGACCGCTCAGGATTGGCATCACGTTTTCTTCAACAATGAGTGTCGCAATATGCCTTCAAAAAATGGTTCAAATGGCTCTGAGCACTATGGGACTCAACTGCTGTGGTCATCAGTCCCCTAGAACTTAGAACTACTTCAACCTAACTAACCTAAGGACATCACACACACCCATGCCCGAGGCGGGATTCGAACCTGCAACCGTAGCAGCAGCGCGGCTCCGGACTGGAGCGCCTAGAACCGCACGGCCACCGCGGCCGGCCAATATGCCTTCAACCAGACAATCGTCGGAGACGTGTTTGGAGGCAACACGGTCACGCTGAACGCCTTAGACACACTGTGCATCGAGTGCAGCAGGGTGAAGGCTCCTTAATGTTTTGGGGTGGCATTATGTGGGGCCGACGTACGGTGCTGGTGGTCATGGAAGGCGCCGTAACGTCAATGCCATCCTTCGACCGATAGCGCTACCATATCGGCAGCATATGGGCGAGGCATTCGTCTCATGGACGACAGTTCGCTCCCCATCGTGCACATCTTCTGAATGACTTCCTTCGGAGTAACGACATTGCTCGACTAAAGTGACCAGATTGTTCTCCAGATACAAACCCTGTCGAACATGCCTCGGATAGACTGAAAAGGGCTGTTTATGGACGACGTGACCCACCATCCACTCTGAGGGATCTACGCCGAATCGCCGTTGAGGAGTGGGACAATCTGGAGCAACAGTGCCTTGATGAACTTTTGGATAGTACGCCACGACGAATACAGGCATACATCAAAGCAGGAAAACGTGCTTCTGGGTATTAGAAGTGCCAGTGTGCACAGCAGTCTGGACCTTCGCCTCTCAAGGTCTCACTGTGTGGTGGTACAACATCCAATGTGTGGGTTTCATGGGCAAAGAAAGGGCGCAAATGTTGATCTCTATTCCAGTTTTCTGTACAGGTTCCGGAACTCTCGGAAACGAGGTGATGCAAAATATTTTTGATGAGTGTAGAACCCAGCATGTCGTGCTCGACGCCAGGTGTTCGTCAGAGCCAAAGCTATCGTCAGGAGCGCCCCGTGGAAGTGTGACAGGACCGCTGTTCTCCTCTATAAACATAAATGATTTGGCGGACAGGGTAGGCAGCAATGGGCGGTTGTTTACTGATGATGCCGTGGTGTATGGGAAGGTACCGTCCTTGAGTAACTGTAGAAGGATACAAGATGTTGTTGTTGTTGTGGTCTTCAGTCCTGAGAATGGTTTGATGCAGCTCTCCATGCTACTCTATCCTGTGCAAGCTTCTTCATCTCCCAGTACCTACTGCAACCTACATACTTCTGTATCTGTTTAGTATATTCATCTCATGGTCTCCCCCTACGATTTTTACCCTCCCCCTGCCCTCCAATGCTAAATTTATGATCCCTTAATGCCTCAGAGCATGTCCTACCAGCCGGTCCCTTCTTCTTGTCAATTTGTGCCACAAACTCCTCTTCTCCCCAATTTTATTCAATACCTCCTCATTAGTTATGTGATCAACCCATCTACTCTTCAGCATTCTTCTGTAGCACCACATTTCAAAAGCTTCTATTCTCTTCTTATCCAAACTATTTACCGTCCATGTTTTACTTCTATACATGCCTACACTCCATACAAATACTTTCAGAAACGACTTCCTGACACTTAAATCTATACTCGATGTTAACAAATTTCTCTTCTTCAGAAACGCTTTCCTTGCCATTGCCAGTCTACATTTTATATCTTCTCTGCTTCGACCATCATCAGCTATTTTGCTCCCCAAATAGCAAAACTCCTTTACTACTATAAGTGTCTCATTTCCTAATCTAATTCCCTCAGCATCACCCGATTTAATTCGACTACATTCCATTATCCTCGTTTTGCTTTTGTTGATGTTCATCTTATATCCTCGTTTCAAGACACTGTCCATTCCGTTCAACTGCTCTCCCAGAGGATACAAGATATCGCAGACAAAATTTCTAGTTGCTCTCATGAATGGCAGCTAGCCCTAAATGTGGAAAAATGTAAGTTAATGCGGATGAGTAGGAAGAACAAATCGGTAATGTTCGGATGCAATATTACTAACGTCCTTCTTGACACAGTAAAGTCGTTTAAATATCTCGGCGTGAAGTTGCACAGCGATATAAGGTGGAACGAGCATGTGAAAACTGTGGTAGGGAGGTAAATGGTCGACTTCGATTTTTGTTGGGAGGGTTTAAGAAAAAAAGTGGTTGACTTGTAAAGGAAACGGCATATAGAACGCTGGTTCGACGTATTCTTGAGTATATCTCAAATGTTTGGGATCTATAACAGATCAGATTGAGGAAGGACATCGACGCAATTCAAAGGCGGGCTGCTAGATTTGTTAGCGGTAGGTTCGAGCAACACGTAAGTGTTACGGAGATTCTTCGGGAACTCAAATGGGAATCCCTGGAGGGAAGGCGACGATCTTTTCATGAAACACATCTGAGAAAATTTAGAGAAACAGCATTTGAAGCGGACTGCTGAACGATTCTACTGCCGCCAACATACATCGCACATAAGGACCACGAAGATAAGATTCTGGAAATTAAGGCTCGTACGGAGAGTCGTTTCTCTCTATTTGCGAGCTGAACAGGAGGGGAAATGACAAGTAATGGTACGGGGTACTCTCCGCCACTCACCGTGTGGTGACTTGCAGAGTATCTATGTAGATGTAGATGCAGATATTATACTGCTCATCCTCAGTATGCCACAAACACTTCCTTTCTGGTATTGAACTAAGAAATCGCTTACAATCCACGTTTTATGTGTCGGAAAGTTGACTAATTCACTCGAAGGAAATAAGCCGTAATAAATTCCGCTAACCATCTAGCAAAGTCTGCATGTGCAGGCGCTGGGATCGGTTGCTCCTAGACCGTGCATGTACTATCGTTATGATTTGAAAAGATCGGCCGTCTTCGGCCGATTTCGGTCGTTGGTGGAATCCCCCGAAGTTGGTTCAAATATTCAAATGTGTGTGAATTCCCAAGGGACCAAACTGCTGAGGCCATCGGTCCCTAGACTTACACGCTACTTAAACTACCATGTGCTAAGAACAACACACACACCCATGGCCGAGGGAGGAGGGAGGGACCGTGCTGTCCGTGACATGGCGCCTCAAACCACGTGGCCACTCCACGCGGTCCGAAGTTGGTGCCACTGCGGAACAGCACTTTGCAAGAAGTGAAATAAGACATAAAGAAACTTTAAATGGTAAACCGACTTCCACCGACAGAATTTCGGCGTGTGCTCGGGATATTTTCTGAGTATTTTAGTACAAGACACCCGTGGTCTCCAGCTGCTTCTTACAGAGACAGCCTCATCCCACAGCTCGACGCTAGAAAGCTAACCTCTTCAGTTTGATTCACCACTTTTCCACATCAGTACCCACTAACTAATGTTCCAACTAGTAACTATGCAGGCCCCTGTTTATTACTTGCACGTTATTGTGAAAGCACTAGCGTGTGTGTGTGTGTGTGTGTGTGTGTATGCGTGTGTGTTTGTGTGTGTGTGTGTGTGTGTGTGTGTGTGTGTGTGTGTGTGTGTGATGATTTCTGTTAAATTTCACGAGTCAGATAACATTTCCAAATGTTTTTCTAGAGCGTGAAATTCATACGTTTTGCATAGCTCGAAGATTTCGGGTTTTATTTTATACTACTTATGCAGGTAGACAAGTAGTTATTGCTTTTCTCAATATACACACGTGTTTCAAGCTGCTTCCGGCGATGTACCACTTTCAAGCCCTTATCATGTGGTATGCTCTGTGTATTACCATATTCTCGTATTTTACAAGTCACTCAATGTGTGTGCAGTATGTCTGCCTCGTACAGATGTACTGGCCCGTCTAGTAAACTCGAAAGAGAACAATGGTCCATACTCGTCAACTATTTGATTGGCCCAATTACCACGAAGGCATACGCATAGCCGTACGGCTAATGAAAATTGACCACGAAACTATTCAAAGCGTTTCTGAATACATCTATCTTTGCGATGAAATTTACGTATGGAAAGACAACCAAAATTCAGAAATTCCACGAAAAAAAGATCCGAGAGGTGCAGCATTCAGCAGTTGCACAAACAGCAATGGGCATCAGCCTTGTGAACAATGTCAGGAGCGAGGTCTCCAGAAGAAGAAAAAAAACATGGGTAGGAGACATTGTTGAGAGAGTTACCAGACTGAAATGGCAGTTGCCAAGACAATGCATGGGGCGATAAGATGTTAGCCCGCATCTCGTGGTCGTGCGGTAGCGTTCTCGCTTCCCACGCCCGGGTTCCCGGGTTCGATTCCCGGCGGGGTCAGGGATTTTCTCTGCCTCGTGATGGCTGGGTGTTGTGTGCTGTCCTTAGGTTAGTTAGGTTTAAGTAGTTCTAAGTTCTAGGGGACTGATGACCGTAGCAGTTAAGTCCCATAGTGCTCAGAGCCATTAGAACCATTTTTGAATTTTTGATAAGATGTTAGGCATAACGGCATAGCTTACATGACGGCGAGGTAGCCGCAGTGGGCAAAAGATGTAGGTCCAGGCAGATGTTGGAAATATCTAAAAAACAATTGTGAACGTTGTGTGTTCTAGTAAGTGCTTCTCTGAAGTGAACAGGTTGGCACGGGAGAGGAAGTTGTGGCAGATCGCATCAAACCCATCAACAAGTCTGTGAAATCTGGTTTCGCAGGACAGAGCGTCTCAGGTTATAGTTGTGGAAAGGGGCCAAAAGCAGTTACTGTCAGTTGCACAAAACATACCAACTTTTTTTCCTAAAACACTTAATCACACACGCCAATAAAAGCATTCAAAAACAATACGTCTGAAGGTCCGAACACAAGTTTTTAAAATTGCCTTAAGGAATACACACGGCTGAAGGCCTTGGTTACAAAATTTTATATAAAAACTCGGCCGAAGGCCACACACTGGAGATAGAAGAACTGAGGGCTTAAGGCCAGGATAACAAGAATTTCAGATAGAGAAGAAAATTTTAAAAGGGTTTTAAACAAGTTACTTTTCAAATTTTAATTTAAGAAGGCTCAAGGCCTTATCTTAAAATACACTCCTGGAAATTGAAATAAGAACACCGTGAATTCATTGTCCCAGGAAGGGGAAACTTTATTGACACATTCCTGGGGTCAGATACATCACATGATTACACTGACAGAACCACAGGCACATAGACACAGGCAACAGAGCATGCACAATGTCGGCACTAGTACAGTGTATATCCACCTTTCGCAGCAATGCAGGCTGCTATTCTCCCATGGAGACGATCGTAGAGATGCTGGATGTAGTCCTGTGGAACGGCTTGCCATGCCATTTCCACCTGGCGCCTCAGTTGGACCAGCGTTCGTGCTGGACGTGCAGACCGCGTGAGACGACGCTTCATCCAGTCCTAAACATGCTCAATGGGGGACAGATCCGGAGATCTTGCTGGCCAGGGTAGTTGACTTACACCTTCTAGAGCACGTTGGGTGGCACGGGATACATGCGGACGTGCATTGTCCTGTTGGAACAGCAAGTTCCCTTGCCGGTCTAGGAATGGTAGAACGATGGGTTCGATGACGGTTTGGATGTACCGTGCACTATTCAGTGTCCCCTCGACGATCACCAGTGGTGTACGGCCAGTGTAGGAGATCGCTCCCCACACCATGATGCCGGGTGTTGGCCCTGTGTGCCTCGGTCGTATGCAGTCCTGATTGTGGCGCTCACCTGCACGGCGCCAAACACGCATACGACCATCATTGGCACCAAGGCAGAAGCGACTCTAATCGCTGAAGACGACACGTCTCCATTCGTCCCTCCATTCACGCCTGTCGCGACACCACTGGAGGCGGGCTGCACGATGTTGGGGCGTGAGCAGAAGACGGCCTAACGGTGTGCGGGACCGTAGCCCAGCTTCATGGAGACGGTTGCGAATGGTCCTCGCCGATACCCCAGGAGCAACAGTGTCCCTAATTTGCTGGGAAGTGGCGGTGCGGTCCCCTACGGCACTGCGTAGGATCCTACGGTCTTGGCGTGCATCCGTGCGTCGCTGCGGTCCGGTCCCAGGTCGACGGGCACGTGCACCTTCCGCCGACCACTGGCGACAACATCGATGTACTGTGGAGACCTCACGCCCCACGTGTTGAGCAATTCGGCGGTACGTCCACCCGGCCTCCCGCATGCCCACTATACGCCCTCGCTCAAAGTCCGTCAACTGCACATACGGTTCACGTCCACGCTGTCGCGGCATGCTACCAGTGTTAAAGACTGCGATGGAGCTCCGTATGCCACGGCAAACTGGCTGACACTGACGGCGGCGGTGCACAAATGCTGCGCAGCTAGCGCCATTCGACGGCCAACACCGCGGTTCCTGGTGTGTCCGCTGTGCCGTGCGTGTGATCATTGCTTGTACAGCCCTCTCGCAGTGTCCGGAGCAAGTATGGTGGGTCTGACACACCGGTGTCAATGTGTTCTTTTTTGCATTTCCAGGAGTGTATTTCACGTTAAGTTCGGCTGAAGGCCACATATTGAACACAGAACAACTCAAGGCTTAAGGCCTGGATAATAATAACGATTTCCAATGGGCAATATTCCCTTTTTTTCTTTAAAAAAATTAGTTTAAGCAAGAATCTTCCAAGTTTTAATTTAGGACGGCTGAAGACCTTATCTCAACATTAAAGCAAACTAAATTAATAGACAGCTGTAGGCCTTTGCACAGTACTTGAGACTAAAAGAAAATCACAATCTAAAAAACAGAACAGTGCTCCAAGGGTTGGCCTGAGGAGATAAGTGTAAAATAAGTTTAGGTGAGGCGGGCAGCCAAGCGTAATACTAAATAATCGGATGGCAACCCGACCCAGGGATGGCTGAAGGACCGACCAACAACCTAATCAATTCTCTTCCGCCCAACCAACAGCACAACAATGGACAAATCAGCGTGGACGAAGATACCAGCAGCACTACGTCTTGAAAATCGGCGTCTAAATACAGTCAAGGCACAATAACCACTAGAAAATATGAACAACACCAAAGACTGTCGAACTACACACCGTGCCGGGCAGCATCAACACGGCGAGGAGAAACACACTGCCGGAGAACTACACTAACGACCAGGGCAGGTAACTGGAATGTTAATGGCCACAAGGCAGAAAATACCGCTGGTGCACTTCCCTAATAAGTATCAACCAATTCAATAGTTAAACACCATACAGGAGTATTGGCTGTCCGGACCTCACTGGCGCTGCGTCCCGACTGAACCCACCGCACACCACGACCCGGAAAATACTAGCGGTCTCTCAAAGATAGTACGACAGTGCTGTTATCGATAGCGCTGCTGCTGCTGCCACTCATGGGCAGGCAGGCCAGCAACTTAGTGACGCCAGTGAATCTAGTGAGGAACGGGACGGCAGTACCGCAAACGAGGTACTGGCAGAAGTAAAGGACGAGATACTGGCAGAAGTAAAGCTGTGAGGAGGGGCGTGAGTCGTGCTTGGGAAGCTCAGTTGGTAGAGCACTTGCCCGCGAAAGGCAAAGGTCCCGAGTTCGAGTCTCGGTCCGGCACACAGTTTTAATCTGCCAGGAAGTTTCATAATATCCTTTGTTCGAATTAGTCAATTCGAACAAAAAACTGGGGATAACAATTTGCCAGTTTGTGGAGATATGAAAGTGAGTGATCACATACGCTCAGTGAAACGTCCCCTTTGAAAAATTATACATGACTGTGCTTAAACTGACACACAATATTTTTTTTAGCGCAACGCAATCTGACTTTCAGAAATCCCTACAAAGGAATGGCCCTGACTAACATTAACCTGTACCTTTCACAAATCACTTACCTCACAAAAATCTTCGTTACTCAAGCTACTGCAATACAGCGAGCGCCACTACTGCCAGCTAAATAAAAGATTCAAACTACAGAAGGCACTAACTACTGATAGGCATAGTTAGGAAATGAAAGATTTTAATAGAGAACAACCAATGTATTTACCTTAATAATCATAATATATATAGCAGTTCACGCCATCCAGTATTACAAATTTCAAAACTCCGCCATCTCTCTCCCCACATCCACCACTGCTGGCGGCTCACCTCCAACTGCGCAACGCTACGCGCTGTTCACATCCAGCTGCCGCTCTACAATGGCAGACAACAATGCAAACTAGCCACAGACTGCACACAGCACAGCCAGTGATTTTCATACAGAGCGCTACGTGGCATTACCAATATAAAAATCTAAACAGCCTACTTACATCAGTAATAGGTAAAGCAGATGGTAGACTATTGTTTACTGGTAGAATACTGAGAAATTAAAGTCAGTCTACGAAGGGGATTGCTTACACAAAACACTCGTGCTGTCCTCTCTAGAATGTTTGACTAATTACGGCGTCTACAGAGCATTTGAGAAGTCATTCTTCCTGCGCTCCATACGCGGATGGAATTGCAAGAAATCCTAGCATGGGGAAAAATGGGAATAAGCCTACGCAGTGCACTTCACGGTGGTTATCAGAGTATGGCTGAATTTGTAGGAAAAAACGGTTCGTTGGAGACCTTGAGAACATAAAACAAGCATTAGAAGATCCAAGAAGTGATGCCTCCATGATATCAAGACGAGTGTTGGAACACGGCCGTACCTAATGGGACAGAAGAGTGGAAGAGTATTTAAGAAGGCACCAGTAGGCTGTGATGGGTAAAGAAGAAGAAATTCACGTGGCTGCGGAACAAAAGGGGAAGTTCCGTATACCTACGCCAGACATTTCCTTTACTTTGGACAATACGCTTCGTTTATCTGCGACGATCCTTTATTGTATGATTATGTGATAGCGGAACAAACACTGGTAGCAGTTACTTCTGTAAAATATCTGGGAGTATGCATGCGGAACGATTTGAAGTGGAATGATCTCATAAAAGTAATGGTTGGTAAGGCGGGTACCAGGTTGAGATTCATTGGGAGAGTCCTTAGAAAATGTAGTCCATCAGCAAAGGAGGTGGCTTACAAAACACTCGTTCCACCTATATTTGAGTATTGCTCATCAGTGTGGGATCTGTACCAGGTCGGGTTGACGAAGGAGATAGAGAAGATCCAAAGAAGAGCGGCGCGTTTCGACTCAGGGTTATTTGGTAAGCGTGATAGCGTTACGGAGATGTTTAGCAAACTCAAGTGGCAGACTCTGCAAGAGAGGCGCTCTGCATCGCGGTGTAGCTTGCTCGCCAGGTTTCGAGAGGGTACGCTTCTGGATGAGGTATCGAATATATTGCTTCCCCCTACTTTTACCTCCCGAGGAGATCACGAATGTAAAATTAGAGAGATTCGAGCGCGCACGGAGGCTTTCCGGCAGTCGTTGTTCCCGCGAACCATACGCGACTGGAACCGGAAAGGGAGGTAATGACAGTGGCACGTAAAGTGCCCTCCGCCTGACGCCGTTAGGTGGCTTGCGGAGTATGAATGTTGATGTAGACGTAGACGACTGCAGTCGAGCAGCAGCTGGCAGCCGTTGAGCCAACGCTGTAGTGGCACGTAGCCGACGACAGCTGATTTTAATTGCAGACTCCAGTAAGCGTGAACTCAACGCGAGTCTCGGTGAGTTCAATGCGTGGTGAGGCGAGCAACCGCCCCGGTGGCGGCAGCGAGCGCGCACAAAGCCGCTGAGCAGGAAGCGTGCGGATGGAGTGCCGGCCTAATAAAGCGCTCAGCCGCGAGATAACACATCTCCAGCTCCAGCGGCCGGCCGTTAGCCGGCCGCACTCGTGCTGTCCAGCGTGCCCGCCACCTGGACCTCAAACTGCCTCCCGCGTGTTCCGGCGGCGAGCGGCTGCTCCTCGCGTTATCGTGATGGGCGCCACGTGCGAGCCCGCGTGGGCGGAGGTTGGAGATAAAGGAGCGGCGGGCGACTGCCCCCACTGGCCGCCGCTTGTGGCTGCGCGACTGGGTAGTGGGCCACGTGTACTCTGATCTTAACCGTGAATCGGCCCTCTACTCTTACACAAGATTGTTCCCGGGATGTGTGGGGCAGGGCCGGAGGCGATGTCGACTCGTGTTAGTCTCACAGCCTACGACAAAAATCGAATTGGTTTTGAGATTTCACAAGAAATCACTCTAAGCGCACTTGTCCATCCGATACAACTACACCTACAACTACATACATACCGGGTAATCAAAAAATCAGTATAAATTTGAAAACTGAATAAATCACGGAATAATGTAGATAGAGAGGTACAAATTGACACACATGCTTGGAGTGACATGGGGTTTTATTAGAACCGAAAAAAATACAAAAGTTCAGAAAATGTCCGACAGATGGCGCTTCATCTGATCAGAATAGTAATAATTAGCATAACAAAGTAAGACAAAACAAAGATGATGTTCTTTACAGGAAATGCTCAATATGTTCACCATCATTCCTCAACAATAGCTGTAGTCGAGGAATAATGTTGTGAACAGCACTGTAAAGCATGTCCGGAGTTATGGTGAGGCATTGGCGTCGGATGTTGTCTTTCAACATCCCTAGAGATGTCGGTCGGTCACGATACACTTGCGACTTCAGGTAACCCCAAAGCCAATAATCGCACGGACTGAGGTCTGGGGACCTGGGTGGCCAAGCATGACGAAAGTGGCGGCTGAGCACACGATCAGCACCAAGCGACGCGCGCAAGAGATCTTTCACACGTCTAGCAATGTGGGGTGGAGCGCCATCCTGCATCAACATCGTACGTTCCAGCAGGTGTTTATCAGCGAGGCTGGGGATGATGCGATTCTGTAACATATCAGAGTACCTCTCACCCGTCACGGTAGCAGTTTTGCTGTCCAGCGCCATCCGTCGGACGTTTTGTGAACTTTGTATTTTTTTTTTTTTTTTGTTCTAATAAAACCCCATGTCATTCCAAGCATGTGTATCAATAAACCACGGAATAATGTAGATAGAGAGGTAAAAATGAAGCTTTCAAATTTATACTGACTTTTTGATCACCCGGTATTGCGCAAGCCAGGGTAAGGTGCGTGGCGGTGGGTACCCTGCACCATTACTACTGATCTCCTTTCCTGTTCCACTCGCAAACAGAGCGATGGAAAAACGACTATCTATATGCCTTGATATGAGGGGCTTATTTCAATAGTGGTACAAGTCCATTACCTCCACTTTTCTGTCTATAACGCTTCTGAAATTAATGAGCCAAACAAACGGAAAGAAAGGTTCATCTCTAGCAAGAAGCCATATGCGGGAATATTTCTGGTATCTCAACTACAGATATTTCAGCGCTCATTTAACTTTAGGAGTCTCTATCTCAATATAAACAAAAATGGACTTGTACTACTATTGAAATAAGCCCTTCATATGAGCTCGAGTTTCTACTACCTTACCTTTGTGGTCATTAAATAAAGTGTACGTTGGCGGCAACAGAATCGTTCTGTAGTCACGTTCAAATAAAGATTGCAAGGGGGCTTAATTATAAAATGAAAATAATTCCAGTAGCTGTGTGTCCGGTTACGAAGTCTCGTAACCGGTTGGCCCTGAGTAGTATTAGTACGCAATCTGACTGCATAAAATGATAATAAAGAATGAAAGGAAATTTCCGTTAACACAATTGATTAATTAAGTCCCCAGCAACTATAAAAGCTACGAAACAACAAAGCACAAGTGTAACTGTTCTGTGTGTGGAAGTATGATTCAACGTACACGTATCTGGCACGGTTCTTCCTCAATACGACGAGATATTTTAAACACCATTTACAATGAACTAATTGAAAAACCAGAAATACTATAATTGCACATAGAAACCAGAATTACAAGTCTAATACATGAACACGAGCCAGATGCTTTGTTGACTGAACCTGTGACCAAGAGGCCCGCCGCAGCCGCAGTGGTCCGCAACCCCACGACGACTACCGCAGCCCACTTCACCCCTCCGCCGCCCCACACCGAACCCAGGGTTATTGTGCTGTTCGGCTACCGGTGGACCCCCCAGGGAACGTCTCACACCAGACGAGTGTAACCCCTGTGTTGGCGTGGTAGAGTAACGGTAGTATACGCGTACGTGGAGATCTTGTTTGCTCTGCAATCGCCGACATAGTGTAGCTCTGGTGGAACAAGGGGAACTAGGCCGCATTCGCCGAGGCAGATGGAAAACCGCCTAAAAACCATCCACAGACTGGCCGGCTCACCGGACCTCGACACAAATGCACCGGGCGGATTCGTGCTGGGGACCAGGCGGATTCGTGCCGGCGACCAGGCTCTCCTCCTCACTCCGGAAAGCGCTGCGTTAGACCGCTCGGCTAACAGGGCGGGCTATTGTCATCCTTAGCTGCTAAACAATAAAAAAAGGTTCAAATGGCTCTGAGCACTATGGGACTTAACATCTATGGTCATCAGCCCCTAGAACTTAGAACTACTTAAACCTAACTAACCTAAGGACATCACACAACACCCAGTCATCACGAGGCAGAGAAAATCCCTGACCCCGCCGGGAATCGAACCCGGGAACCCGGGCGCGGGAATGCGCGAATATAGAGATTTGGTGATTCGATTAACATCTCAAGAGTGCATCAGGGAAACTGATTCGCAAACTTAAGTCGCATCTGTGCGTCGGGAACATACACGCTATTTGTAATTTCAGAGTGAAAAGTCGTAGTGGTGCCTTGTGACGCATAATTTATTCTCTTTACTGTGAACCGTTATAAATCCACTACTAACTCGTTCCTTTCTGAGTATGCTGATGCATTAGCTCAATACTCAACAATCATATACAACCGTTCGCTCGACGAAAGATCCGTACCCAAAGACTGGAAAGTTGCAAGGTCACACCAATGTTCGAGAGAGGTAGTAGGAGTAATCCACTAAATTACAGGCCCATATCGTTAACGTCAATATGCAGCAGGATTTCGGAACATATATCGTGTTCGAACATTATGAATTACCTTGAATAAAACGGTCTATTGACACACAGTCAACATGGGTTTAGAAAACATCGTTCCTGTGAAAGACAACTAGCTTTTTATTCACATGAAGTAGTGAGTGCTATTGACAAGGGATTTCAGATAGATTCCGTATTTCTGGATTTCCGGAAGGCTTTTGACACTGTACCACACAAGCTGCTCGTAGTGAAATTGCGTGCTTATAGAATATCGTCTCAGTTACGTGACTGGACTTGTGATTTCCTGTCAGAGAGGTCACAGTTCGTAGTAATTGACGGAAAGTTATCGAGTAAAACAAAAGTGATTTCTGGCGTTCACCAAGGTAGTGTTATAGGCCCTTTGCTGTTCCTTATCTATATAAACGATTTGGGAGACAATCTGGGCACATGTCTTCGGTTGTTTGCAGATGAAGCTGTCGTTTATAGACTAATAAAGTCATCAGAAGATCAAAACAAACTGCAAAACGATTTAGACAAAATATCTGAATGGTGCGAAAAGTGGCAGCTGACCTTAAATAACGAAAAGTGTGAGCTCACCCACATGAGTGCTAAAAGGAACTCGTTAAACTTCGGTTACACGATAAATCAGTCTAATCTAAAAGCCTTAAATTCAACGAAATACCTAGGCATTACAATTAGGAACAACTTACACTGGAAGGAACACATAGACAATGTTGTAGGGAAGGCTACCCAAAGACCGCGTTTCATTGGCAGGATACGTAGAAAATGTAACAGACCTACCAAGGAAATTGCCTACACTACGCTTGTCCGTCCTCTTTTAGAATACTGCTGCGCGGTGTGAGATCCTTACCAGTTAGGACTAACGGAGTACATAGAAAAAGTTCAAAGAAAGGCAGCACGTTTTGTATTATAGCGAAATATGGGAGAGAGAGTGTCACAGAAGTAATACAGGATCTGGGCTGGAAATCATTAAAAGAAAGGCGTTTTTCGTTGCGATGGAATCTTCTCACTAAATTCCAATCACCAACTTTCCCCTCCGAATGAGAAAATATTTTGATGTCACCGGCCTACGATAGGGAGGAACCATCACAGCCATAAAATAAGGGAATTCAGAGCTCGTACGGGAAGATATAGGTGTTCATTCTTTCCGCGCGCTATACGAGATTGGAATAACAGATAATTGTGAAGGTGGTTCGATGAACCCTCTGCCAAGCACTTAAATGAGATGTGCAGGGTATCCATGTAGATGTAGATGTGGATATAGACTAACTGAGAACAATAACCTAGTTTCCTGAATTTCCTGTGTACTACTGTTATGCTTCTGTACCATAAGGGGCGATCAGAAAATATTTGTTCGAAGGCCATTAAGTCCAGAATATGCCAATATGGCAAAATAGCCGTGAGCATTGAGGCAGTCACTCCACGGGCGGACCAGGCTAAAGATACCCGCTTCGTAAAATACCGAACACTGCTGCGTGATGAAGTCCGTCACCGCCTCCTGCACATCCTTGTCCGACAGGAATAGTCGACCCTTCAAGGTCTTTTTTAAGAGACCAAAGGCGTCATTATCACACAGAGAGAGATCAGGACTATACGGCGGGTTCTCGAGCGCCTCCCACGCGTTGTTGTCCGTAAAGGATGAGGCTGGCCTTCCCGAGCGACTTGCGTCATGTGTCGACCAGCTCGGGACTTCGCACACCATTCCACAACGGCGGTTTTCGACAGCATGTGCTGTCCGACATACATTCTTCACTCTCCGATGGATGTCTACCGGCGTTTGTCCTTTGGCAGACAAGAAAAGAAAAACAGCACAGTGGTCCTGTTCTGACAAATTGGAGAATGACATCGCCGTAGTTCACGTTTCCACATTTACCGCACACAGGCCAGAAAGACTCAAATGCCACACCAATCCCTCGCGTACATGTTTGTGCTTATACAGGGTGTAAGTTGTAAGTTGAAAAATCAGAATAACTAGAAAAATGAGCTTCACACGAATAAATGTGTAGAATACAAAGTTGATTATTTTCGAGGGGGAGATCTTCTGGTGCTAAAATTAGCCCGCCACCCCAGCCCCCTGGGGATGGGGCGGGAGGCAACATTAAAGCTTCAATTGGGAACCCCCATTTTTTATTGCAGAATCAGATTCTACATAAAAAACTACGTACATTTCGTCTTAAACATCTGTTTTGATTCTTGGTAGTTGTCACTGTAATTCAAGAAAATGGTTACAGATAAATAAAAAATTCCTATTTACTTTGTAAATTTTGATTTGCTAAAACTAAAACTCTCCAACTCTCCCCATAGCGAGGGGCTTGAGAGAGAGGAATTAGACTTTTACAAATTTTGACCCAAATATTAATTTTTTCCGCAGATTCGGACAAGTTTTGTTTGTTTTGTGGTCATGAGGCTACACAACTTTTAAATATCAGTTGACCCAAATATTAATTTTTTCCGCAGATTCGGATAAGTTTTGTTTGTTTTGTGGTCATGAGGCCACACAACTTTTAATTATCAAACAATCATTTCACTAGCTAACTAACTAACGAAACATCCTTCTTAGTAACGAGTGAGCTCATTAACCTACAGAGTAAACAAAGTAAAAGACTAACTGAGGAAAAGACTAACCCACTCGCTAACTAAAGATGAATGTATTCCCATTTAAGATTTGGTGGTCCTGAAAAGGAACGATTGGTTTCCTTTCATTGTTGATTATTTTCTAGTTTCAGCGAATCAAAATTTACGAAGTAGATAAATATTTTTTATTTATCCGTAACCATTTTCCACACAAAAATGGGAACATCGATTTTGTTGAATTACAGCGCCAACTACCAAGAATCAAAACAAATGTTTAAGACAAAATGTACGTAGTTTTTTATGTAGAATCTGATTTTGCAATAAAAATGGGGGTTCCCAATTGAAATTTTAAAGTTGCCTCCCGCCCCGCCCACAGGGAGCTGGGGTGGCGGGCTAATTTTAGCACAAGCAGATCTCCCCCTCGAAAATAATCAACTTTGGATTCTACACATTTTTTCGTGTGAAGCTTATTTTTCGAGTAATTCTGGTTTGTCAACTTAAAATTTACATCCTGTATGCCAGCATTGTAGTCGTGCTATGTTGCATATACGTTGCAGCAACGCCCTCAAACGGAAACTTTTTGATCGCGCCTTATACGTATGTTCGAGGTTTGGTGGCTGTCTTGGAAGCACTTCAAACCTTGCAAATCTTGCCAGTGCCTTGTCGTGCATCGTGACTTAAGTAGCTATGTTACATGTGGTCTAGTTGCTAACCTCAGTCTGGCACACCCCTTGGCACTGTTCCAGTCTTTGCGTGTCTGTGCAGATTACCGCTTTTTGAATTCTTGTGCTAGTACAAAAAAACAATTATATACTGTTAACGTATATACAACGTGTTAGGGCTACAGGTACAGGCACTGTGTGCGTTGATACCTTAATATGTACCAACTTCAAGGTGTAAGTTCTTTTTCTCTGCATCTAACAATCATCCCGCAAACACTTCACTTAATCTACTACCTCATGTGTTATGCACGGTCGTAACCGCAGCATAAAGTGGACTGCGTCTGTCGGTATAGACTTTCCTTTTGCCTCCTTGCATCCACACTTCAGTACCTAACTTGCTGCCTGGGGGAAAATAAACTTTAACGGCTTGCTTGTGGTGCGTGCACCAACCAACCTGAAAACATACTGCTTGTAATAGTTATAATTTTTAGTCTGCAGATGAAGTAAATACTGATGTAACGTTGTTCAAGAAGCACACACACACACACACACACTCACACTCACACACACACACACACACACACA
The DNA here is from genome assembly GCF_023864275.1 of Schistocerca cancellata. Taxonomy (NCBI): domain Eukaryota; kingdom Metazoa; phylum Arthropoda; class Insecta; order Orthoptera; family Acrididae; genus Schistocerca; species Schistocerca cancellata. Next base: position 160,475,718 of record NC_064632.1, read on the forward strand.
CACACACACACACACATATAAAGCACACACACACACACACACACACACACACACACACACACATATATATATATATATATATATGTGCTTCTTGAATATATATATATATATATATATATATATATATATATATATATATATATATATATATATATATATATATATATATATATGGTGTCCCATTTATCTTGACCACCTTAAATAACTGTTAGTCCAGATGCAAATTACAAAATGTTTCAAGCAAATGTTCTTCAGCCGTCAGGGAGACATCAATCAGCATGATTGCCTTCGTTGTAGCTTTGTTTTTTACAAAGATATGAACAGCAGTATGACTTTTTTTAATGGCATCTTGTATTTTTTATTCCGTGTACCATTCACTGAAGCACAACGTTATTAATTACGTAACACAACACTGACTTTGAGCCCGGGATCACAAACTCGTCCATTTGCTGGAGTCGTCAGAAAACAAATGAAAACCAAGTAACACGATGTGCTTACTTCATCGATTTCTTAGCCACTGGTGCCCCCAATACTTATCTTCTCACATTAAACACCTATCATCATTCCACAACCGGATACGTCTAGCATCTTGGCTGTACCTTTACATAACACAAAATCTTTCTCTGTGTCATTCTCCATCTCAGCCATACGACTATGGAACGCGCTCCCCTGTGATCTGCGTCTTATTCAGAACCACTTAACATTCAAGAGGGAACTCAAGACTTACATATTAGGGACGGTATAGCCACCATTGTCGTGCCCCTCTCATCTTTTTCTTTCTCCTTTCCATCATAGCTTCGAATTTTACCATTCTATTTCTCTTCCTCTAACCTATCTACCTCTTCTATATCTCTTTCACCCCATTCTATCGTCTTATGTCTCTGCTTGATGAGAATAACTCACAAGCTGCAAGAATATAACGAGAAAATTCCCAACTAGCAATAGGACTGACATTCATAAAAGAAAAAATATGTTTACTTTCCTATACATAGTCATTACTATTATTATTATTCTTGATTATTATAATTATGTTTTGATTGTTATAATTATCATTGTACTACTTTTATAATCTCCAATTTTTTTCTGTAACATTAATACTGTATAACATGTTATATGTCCTTAATGTTCTGTAGAAACTGAAATTTGTTGAATCTGAGTATGCCTGGTTAGGTGCAAGAGAGGGCCTGAAGGCCCTAATCTTGCCAGGTAAAATAAATGCATAAATAAATAAAAACATAACACAAAATTGACTTTGACTCTCCTGTACCATTGCCCAGGCGTAGAACATTCAAAGGTGCTCAAAGTGGTGACCCTGGACACCGATACACTGCTGCACTCGCTGAATGACAGAATTATTTACTGCTTCCGGTATTGTCTTCTGAAGAGAGTTACAAGCAAGCACGATACGTTCCTGCATGTCCTCTGGAGCTGTTGGAATATCGCGATGGACAACGTCTTTAATGCATACCCAAAGAAAAAAGTCCAAAGGATTTAAATCAGGAGACCTAGCAAGCCAAGTAACTGTTCCTCCTCGACCAATCCATCTGGCAGGATACCTTCGGTTCAGAACACGACGTGCACGCAAGGCATTATGTGCTGGACATCCATCGTGTTGATACCACATAAGCGTTCTGGTTCTTAGCGGCACGTCATCCAGAAGAGGAGGAAGAATTCGTCTGAGGAAGTTGGCATACGCTGTACCGTTTAGACTACCATTGATGAAATAAGGGCCAATAATTGTAGTAGCAGACATCCCACACTAGACGTTAACTCTCCATTGACGCTGATGTTCCACCTGTCTAAGCTATCGTGGGTTGTCGCTGGACCAATAATGCATGTTCCTTGTATTTACTTGTCCTTTGTTTGAGAAGGAACATTCATCGGTAAATAGAACATTGGACAAGAAGTTCGGGTTGGAGAGGTTGGTTCGTTTGGGGAAGGAGACCAGACACCGTGGTCATCGGTCTCATCGGATTAGGGAAGGATTGGGAAGGAAGTCGGCCGTGCCCTTTCAGAGTAACCATCCCGGCATTTGCCTGGAGTGATTTAGGGAAATCACGGAAAACCTAAATCAGGATGGCCGGACGCGGGATTGAACCGTCGTCCTCCCGAATGCGAGTCCAGTGTCTAACCACTGCGCCACCCCGCTCAGTTTGGAGAGGATTTTCTGCTGTGCCCAGTGACAGAACTGTACACGATTCTGGAAATCATTCCCATGCAGTTCTTGATGTAGGTGTAGATGGTAAGGGTGGAACCGGTGACGATGTACACTGGTTTTAAGAATGCCAATCTCGTGTTCAAGCTGTCGTGTTCTCACATGTGGATTCATAGCAACGGAAGTGAGAATAGTAATTCTGCAGCTTCGGCTGTGCGAGTGCTACTGCGTTCCGGTGGGTTGAAACTTCCCGTCTCCTGAAGTGTCACAACACGACGAGAAAACATCCGTCGGGAAGGTGGGTTCTTGTCAGGATATCGCTCTCTCTACCGTTCCACTGCCTGCGTAGCATTTCGCCTACCTTCAACAACAACAACAACAATAAAAGAAACGTTATGTCGATGCAGTTTGTAGGAAGGACAGCCTTTACTGTATGCCTATTCTACACAACAGTATTTAAAAGGACTAAACTACTGCACTAAATGTACCCGTACATAAGAAAACAGTATTGCAATTACTGCCCTGCTAACTTACATTCCCCGTAGATACCTTCTCGTCGTTCGTGTACATTCTACTCACAGAGCTCTTTGACTGACGATGGTTGACGGAATGACGGGTGTGCATTCTACTTATGTTTACATTTGTCCTCTGTCAACGTCAGCACGAGGATGTGTTCCATTACCCCGAGTACCTGCACTAAGCGCGGGAAGCGTCAACGTCAATGTCGTGTTATATAATTAATAACGTTGTGTCTCAGTGAATGGTACACTGTGATATATTTTTGAATAGGTCTTTAGGAGAGGAAATGAATTACCGAATAAAAATTACAGGGTGCCAATTAAAAAAGTCTTTGTAAAAAACAAAGCTACAACGAAGGCAATCATGCAGATTGACGTCCCCCTGACGGCTAAAGAACATTTGCTTGAAACATTTTGTAATTTGCATCTGGACAAACAGTTATTAGGGTGGTCAAGATGAATGGGACACTGAGAGAGAGAGAGAGAGAGAGAGAGAGAGAGAAGTTTTGCGAGGAAGTAATGGAGCTCCATTTCTGAAAGTCGGTGTTTCCACTGATGAACATAATTCTGGGTCTATTTCAAGGTTATACAGATGGTCAGTAGGATTTTGTCCCCCAGCAGTTGCCATAAGTGGACAACTATTACTATGTGCCAGGGACAACACTGTCAACACTCAGACATTTCTGTGAAGTTCCCCAATTTTAAATATACCACTCACTAGACAGACTCCGACATTATCAACCAGGGCTTCAGCCGAAGTGCCGGTCGCGGTAGCCGAACGGTTCTAGGCGTTTCAGTCCGCAACCGCGCGGCTGCTAAGTAGCTGCGGAGAGTCTTAGGACTAGACTTCGCTGCAGTCGTAGGGCCTCTTGTGCGGTCCCGTAGCTACTCAGTCGCAGTCAACGTGGCCATCCGGCCGCTCAGGTGGAGAAACGTTAGGGACAGCCCAGAAATCATCGCCACCATTATGTTGTAAATGACTGTCACTGCTGTAATACAAATGAGTTTATGTGTGAAGCCCGGCGTCGCACATGTGGGACACAGTTCACAAAAATGCATGAAATACAAAAGCCTCCAGTATTTTACACACTAAATGATATATAAGCACGATTTACGAAGAGTTGGAACTGTACGTACACAAACTAAAGTAGCTAGCAAATTTGCTAAATCAGAAAACTGAATTCTACCGCCATGATTTTTTAGCAACTTCACTAATGCATTGCCGCTAAATTCTTAATCATACTGTATAAAAAGAAAACAAGATCGATATTTAGATATATACGAGTATTTAGTGACTGAATTAACTGCAATATGTATGCCTCAATATGTAACAGTTTAGTATGCTCTGAAAGTTTATGCTTTCGAATGTAGCAAGCAGTTTTATAATAATATATATTTACACATATTATATTTTTAGTTTGTTTATATGTAATTTTTAAATGTTTCTGGAGCTGTTTTGCGTTATTAGACTGGTGGAAGATGCCTCTATCCATAAATCTAAATCATATTCGTCGTGATATCCTTTGTAGGCAGTCTATGTAACTTATGTATATTGTAAACACCAGATGCAAGAAACCGCATAAATAGACACACTTAAATAAGGTCGAGTAGCTGGTCTATAGATCTGAAAAATAAAAATAAAATTTTTGCAAAACATTCTCGGTTCCTTTCCTGCCAAACACACAGACGTATCTCTAGTTCTTCAGTTCAATACCGGTTTCACGAAAGGCAGAACATGTAATGAATATTTACCAATACTATGTGTACTTAGACCGCCCGGTAGTGTAATTTCTGAAGTGTTTCGTCAGCGAGAACCTTGCATGAGTTGTCTCACCCCCATCATTCTTTATTTAGAAGCTGTAAAGGAGAAAGCATGTGTAGACAGATCCACGGGGTCCAAAATGTCACAGGGCGTAATTTAAAACATAGTTATTCTCTGAGTAAAGGCGGAAATTATACAAATGTTCACTTGAACTTTACTCTGTTCCAATCATGCTTTATCTTTTCTAAGGAAAACTTCTTCCACGTGGTGTTAGAGTACAGTATTGGTGGGATATTCTTTCATCTTAGCACATTAACGCTAAACCCAAGACGTCTATTACTGAGCTCCAATACGCAGATGATAATGTCAGTTTGGCAAATTTAAACGATGACTTTCTGAACGCAATTATTGAGGTGATAATATTCCCACCTTGACTACTAAGCCCCCTGACATTAAAATTAACGACGATGCGTTACTTACTTTATCTGGTTAGTTACCTTTTTCCGTTGCAAACATCGCTGTTCTGTGTCGTATGAAGAAGTGCTCTCGCACTGTTTTGGACGCCTCCAAAAGAGTCATCAACAATCGGTAACAATAGTACAGACTCTGCGTCATAGAGCTGTCGTACAATTGCCTAGCAACGGCCGTTCTATGGTACTCGCTGCTGAAGTTCGCTACTCTAATCGCCTTGAAATATTTGGGTAAATCGCAGAAGTGCTGTGGTGTACGTCGTACCCGAGCGTGGCCTGTTGGCCAGCTCGATTTGACTCACAGGAGGTGTGCAGTCACGCATCTATAAGGAGCACTGCGTTAATCGTACCTAAGTGTAAGTGATATTACGTTGTCGTACTCTTGTTCCAGCACCAACAGCAACCTGGCGTCTTTGGTGGTCTCTATGGGAAGGATGTAAATATTGACTGGAGGCATTGCAGCTCTCTGCGGTACAGCCTACAGCATTGCAACAGCCACTAAAAACCTCCAGCAGGACAATTAGACGAAACGTATCTGCTTATCAAGCCACGAGAGTGCATCGAACAAACCGGTGTCACCCCAGAGATGTCATCCTAGCCGAACCAACTCAGGAAGACAACAAAAGCAAACGACAAAATGAGGTCGTTGAAGAGCAACGCAGTGCAAAAAATCAAGACTCTCGGAGGTAACAGAATGTGGAATACACACTTATATAGATATCTGCAGTCCTAGTCTATTAGTCTACTCTGTAAACGCCTCTTCATTTCTCCAAAACTACGGTGTGCTGCATCGATTTGAACCTGCTTAATTGTAATTAACAACTCCGCTCCCCCCTGCCTCCTATCTCCCGCACACGCACTCTTCCCTCAGTTGGCAAGTAACTAGTCTTTTATTCTTCATTATGTCTCCTGGCGACCTACCCATCTATTAATCTAGTTGTACAATCCTCTGATGTGAATGATTCGTTTGGAAAGGGTGAAGTGGTGTCATACCGAAGTGGTATCCCGAGGCAAGCTGGGCCGCAACTGCTGTAATTGATCCTTGATATCCTGGATACTAACAACGGGGAGGAGTTAAACTTCCAAGCTGGTCGCTTACGTGTTATATCGGGGACAGTTCTCTGGTCAGGGGAGTACCTCAGCATCACGCAGGCAGTTCATAGAAGCACTTGCCATTTGTAGACGAACATTATCCTGTTGAAAAATGCTACCACGATACTGTCACATGAGAGGTAACGCATGAGGAAGCAGGATGGCCGTCCAGCCGCGACCTGAAATCATATCCTATGACTCCCCACACGTCGACGCCAGGTGTAACAGCACTGCGCCTCTGCAAAGCATCAGTAGAATGCCGGCCGCGGTGGTCTAGCGGTTCTGGCGCTGCAGTCCGGAACCGCGGCACTGCTACGGTCGCAGGTTCGGATCCTGCCTCGGGCATGGGTGTGTGTGATGTCCTTAGGTTAGTTAGGTTTAAAGTAGTTCTAAGTTCTAGGGGACTTATGACCTAAGATGTTGAGTCCCATAGTGCTCAGAGCCATTTGAACCATCAGTAGAATGAGACCTCTTCACAGGCCACTTTGATCTCCAATAACTCATATACTATTTAAGTTACATGCCTGTAATTCATACCAATTTACGCTAATAGCTTCCTAAGGACATGCATATCGACGAAATCGGATGAACCGTTTAGATTTTGAAAATTCGTTGCTGGGTGTTACTTGTATAATTTATCGTCAGATAATAAACTTTAAACTAATAAATACATTGAAAATCACCATCAGAATCGTCGTGCAAATAATGTTAATGTACATGTTTCTTTTTGAGTTATCACGATTCATCTGGCTACTATTAACTTCTATACGAACTGTGAAATGTCTGCCATTGCCATATACGCCGACGATGGGGTAGTCTGGAACAATGGTTCATCGCTGAACACAGTGCGACGTCGTTCATCAGCCACCCACGATTCCAAGTCACAGCACGACACCAAACGCAGCCGTTCACTTTGCGGTGTTAACAGCAGTCCGACTGCTTCTATTCCCCGAGCAATGGTGCGGGATAGCGCAGAATGCCGTAGGGTGTGCATTACCTGATGTAGGATGGCAGGCGCTGGCATAAAGATGTTACGATGTGCTTGGAGCGCAGTACGGCTATCCTTCCTCCTGGTCGACCGGGACTGTGATGACGAGTTAGGTGCACTCACGACCTACTGTCGCATCCGAATGCCCGACAAATCTGTATACCGCGCGATCGGGCACTCACCCAAATAGAGACCCACAGTCGGACCCTTTTCAAAGTCTGTCATGTGGTGATGACCCTGTCTCAGGTGAGTATCGGCATTCCCGTGTCCTTCACAGCGACGACTCAACATCTGATGCCGTTCACACCTGTTATATACTAGGGATGCAGGCTATCGCTGAAACAACTTTTTTTTTCAACGCCAGTTTTACCAGTCTATTAAAACCACTCAAAATAACCGGTTTCTGAAATAACCGATCTTCTGTTTTTTGTTCCTATTATTTCCCGCATTAAACGGAGAAATCAAACAAAGACTGAAAAATTTTGAGTCTCTCAGTTCAAATTATCAAATTAAACAGGCAATTCCGCCCACCGTTTGCTCTTCTCTCGAAAAGCGGTAAGTGGTTGACTACTACAAAAAAATCACCAGTGTTGTTCTATCGATTCCAATTTTTTGAAACTCTCCTCAAAAATATTGTTGTAATTGGAGATCAGTGTTGGAGGGCAGCGTAGATGGTTAAAATCGTGGAGGGATACCAATAGATGAATACACTAAGCAGATTCAGAAGGATGTAGGTTACATGAAACCAGTCTCTGGACTGAAGACCACAATACCAACAACAACAACAACAACTGTCGCAATAATTAAAAAACTAAATTTACATCCATATCGACAGATAAGCAACAGTCAGGGCGATACATTAACGCATGATCCATCTTTTTGTCATAGAGCCAGCACCCAGCATTATGCTAGAAATAATGATGTAGCTTCCAGAAACCATCTGAAGATGAACCTGGGAAGGTTCGCAAACCGGTTCATGGAATAAAACATAATTATTCGAAAAAGTGACTGGTTGCAGTTTTATATAACTTATTTACATACAATTTACAGTCACGGTTCTAAAATATCAGTTATGGAGCAGCATAATATGAATGAACTGTTAAGTTTAGGTCTCTCCTTATATTATATCATGACTCCTCCCATTTTTAATCATTTAAAGAGAATGGCGCATTGTACCTCACTAATATTGGTCTTCGTAAAAAACTTCCAGACTAGGGATGGTGCCATTCTCTAATACAACTGACGCCCGAAGACGATAGTGAGAGACTAGCGTATGGACGAGATGGGGCAAGTCTTGCACACTGCTTGTTCACGTACCATCTAATAGGCCACACCACACGATAATAGGTACATTACTGCCTCATCAACGCTATACCAATTTTTATGCCACATATTTGTCGCGCGTTTCTGTCGGTTCTTGTTATTAAAATATCGCTGATTGCTTTTCCCATTTTCTATAATTACGCAATATTTCAAAGCAATACAAATTTTGCAAATAAAAATTATTCGTTCTTTAAAAAAGGTTTATTTAAAAATGAAAAACTTTAGCACTACTACAATGACTAGTTGGTATTTCGGTATTTTTACTTGGTTATTAGCAAAAAATAGGATACCTCTTATAGCCGAGAGTAAAATACCGAAAAATACCGGTTATTCAGAACTAAAATACCGGTATCGGTTTTAACCGGTCGGTTTTTCCCATGCTTATCACATACCCTCCCAGATCTGGTAAGAACACTGTGCACGAACAACAGTAATGCGCTCTGGTGACTGCTCTATCTGTCACAGGAAACTGTAACTCTAATAATTCATATAATCATCGACGATGTACACGAGTACGAATTTACATTGAACTCCGACAATTTCTTTTGGTGCTTCACTCATTTGTCAGGCGGTATAGTTTAACCTTGTCTCGGAGTCAAAGCGAGGCTGCTGCCCCTTATTTGGACTGACTGGACGGTCTATCAAAGTAGACAATTAATCCCGGTCCGGCAACAAATGTTCCCAAGTGAATACGAGGTGCAGTACGTTGCGTGCCGCAGATCGCCGACACTGCATAGATTCTCGCTGCGAATGCGCGTCCTACGGGCCCCGGTTCGATTCCCGGCTGGGTCGGAGATTTTCTCCACTCAGGGACTGGGTGTTGTGTTGTCTTCATCATCATTTCATCTCCATCCAGCGCGCAGGTCGGCCAATGTGGCGTCGAATGTAATAAGACCTGCACCAAAGCGGCGGATCTGCCCTGCAAGGGGCCTCCCGGCCGATGACGCCACACTCTCATTTCCATTTCTTTTTTTTTTTTCCATTTACAGCTGGTAGGAAATAGATACGTGTTTCAAAGTTTTACTGACATTCAAAGCAGTCACCAGCATTGTGTATAACCCGTTGCCAGCGATGTCGAAGTTGTAGGATACCCTTAGCAGTGCCAGTTGTGTTGACAGTTCGAGCGGCGCGGTCTATTGCCCGACGAATTTGTAGCAGCTCTGAAGCGAATGCCGTGAATTGTTTCCTTCAGTTTAGAAATCTAGTTGAACTCACGAGGGCTTAAGTAAGGGGAGTGCATTAGGTGTTATAGTACTTAGCAGCCTGTAACGCCGGAAATGCATATCCTCCTATTTCCATCTATTGTACTATAAATTTGTTTTCCTTATTTTTGTTACCTGAATATATGACATTTCTGTGTCTTTACATATTGTAATTGTTTTACTATTTGTATATATATATTTATGCATTTATGTCGATGTATAATTAGTTTGTTTCGTAAATATTATTTGTATTTTTACGCTGGGTCTTGCCTAGAGAAAACTGCTATCGAACGATTACAAAGTGTGTAGGATCTTTGGTAGTGTTAACTCTGCCGCGTGGAGCGCGGGCAGAGAGAGTCTGGCGGGAGAAGCGAGTGGAGCAGGGGTGTTGTGTGACGCTCCCGCGAGTTGCCGCGCTTTCGGGATTTGGCAGCATGTAATTGCGCTCGACTTGCGATGACAGTTTCTGACACGGTGTTGCGGACGGGAAGCATTAGCTGGCGCACATCAAGAGCCCGTTTCGTCTGGTGACCGTGTCGAGAAGAAGGCGCGCCAACATCCAGCTTCTGCAACAGCGACGGCCGACAATGAGTGACTGTCGCCACCTCCTCGATCGACGGCTGCAAACCTTCAATCAACCAACAAGGAAGACTGGACGCACGTAAAGTTTTAGAACTGTATGGCAGATCTCAGATTTTAAAACTGTTAAAATCACAAAATTACAGCAACGTAGCATGAACCTTTGTTGCTCATTGTCCCAATTGCATTAGCAAGCAGGGTCCCTTCCTTTTCCGGAATGAACCCGAGTGTCGTTGAAATTCAAACGCCAGCATTAAAGTAACATTATTCTATTTCACTGCTTTAATTTCAAAGTTCAGTTAAAGTATTCATAGCTGGCTACAATATTCAGATTACACAAGCACAAATTAAGAGTGCTAGTTTTGTTACCATATTTTAGCTTACCTGTGACTGCAGCTCAGCTTGGTACGTACTAAATTTTACTATTGTTAATTGTTCAGAATTATTTAATTCAAGTTCAAAGTTAAATCTCTTATTTCTAAATTGCGTAGATTCAAGTAGCTTTTGAAATGATTGTTGAGGTAGTCCAAGACTAACCGTATTTTACTGAATTTCGATGTGCTTCAGAAAGAAAGCTCACTATTAACTTCAGTCACTAAATTAACTTTCGATTTTCCGGTTTTATTAATTCTTTTGCTAAATTAAGTCAGAGTGTAGCGAAATTTATTACTTCTGACAAACTTTTAGTTTTCACACTACACTTGTCAACCTTCAGTTGCCACGCTTCTAGTGCTAATTATATGTGTAATAATCTTTCTTTTTCAGTTACTATAGTAATTGTCCTTAGGACTGGCGACCGTAATTTCCCCCAAATCTCAAATATCTAATTACCGCTAGTTGACTGTTAACGTAACGGTCGCACATTTACTTTCTTTATTAACTTTACCCCTATTTCAAAATTAATTTCCACCAGTTTCATTAGCATTTTTCCTTTCATTTAGATGTAACCCTTTCCTCCCTCTTTACCGACAAATTAACCTCGGTGACGATTGCTTTTCCCAAATTTCCATTAGGTACACGCGGTTTAATTTTTCACTGTCATTAAGGCCGATAAGCGAGGGGGAGGTTACAAGCCCCATCAGTCAAACAAATCAGTAACAGCTTGCACTGTATGTGCTTGAGCATTGTCCTGCAAAATGATGGTCAGGTCCTGCAGACAGTGTCATCACTTTTGCCTCTATGCTGTTCATTTTTGGAACACAACCTACGACCAGCTTAGAGGCAGAAGTGATGACACTTTGTGTAGGACCTGACCATCATTTCACAGGCCAATGCTCAAGCACGTACAGTGCAAGCTGTTACTCATTTGTTTGACTGATGGGGCTGCTAAGTGCTACACCAACTACTGCACTCCCCTAACTTAAGCCCACGTGAGTTCAACTCGATTTCTAAACTGAAGGAAACACTTCATGGCGTTCGCTTCAGAACTGCTACAAATCCATCGGGCAATAGACCGCTCCGCTCGAACTGTCAACACAGCTGGCACTGCTAAGAGTATCCTACGACTTCCACATCGCTGGCAACGGGTTATACACAATGCTGGTGACTACTTTGAAGATCAGTACAACTTTGAAACACGTATCTATGTCGGACGAGCTCTAAATAAATAGTTGCCACTATTAAAGTTCCACCCCTCGTATACTCTTCAGTCACATAAATGCGACCACCTCTCGAAAGCCTGAAAACCGACTTCGGCAGCGCGGACCGCTGTGGGAGGTGCAGGAGGAGAGTCAGTGAGGTTCTGGAAGGTACCGACAGGTATGTGCAGCCATGCTGACTCCAGTGTCGTGGCCACCTACGCAAGGTTTCTCGGTTAACGGTCCATGGCGCGAACAGCCAGATCGAGATGGTGCCACAGATTCTCGATTGGGTTTAAATCCGGAGAGTCTGTGGCTAGCGGAGGTCGGTAAATTCAACCTGGTGCTCATCGAACCACGCACGTCCACTACGAGCTCTGCGACACGTTGCCTTGTCCTGCTGGTAGGTAGCGGCACACTCGCGCTGCTGCTGCTGCACAGGCAACTGCATTGAACGCCGCCACGATGCCTTACAGGAGAATTCGTCGCCGTTATAAACAGACAGTGTATAAAACCATCGAGAACATCGAGTTCGCCACAACAGCTGGAGACAAGAAGAACCGCATACCAGTTAAGAGTGTTGCTGCTACCGCACTTGTCGACGGACCTTGTGTTTTCTGTGGTTGTACACTTAATTTTAGTATTGACATTAATGATACATTTTCACACGGCAATGGTTGGCTCACAGTAGCAGTTGTACGTGGTGGTAGTGGTGTACCTAGTGTTGGTGGACTTGAAAGTTTTGTTGATAGAGAGATTATTGCCTATCGTACCTACCATATGGCAGAACTTGCAAATAAAGACTTTGGTAAATCAGCTTATATGTCAACTTCAGCATTGTCTTTGTATACTCGTAATAGGAGAAAAATATCTGTTAATGAGTCTGTGTTCATTTGGTGCAAAGGTAAAGGAGTCTGTGAATATGTAAAGTTTGTTGGAGACTGTACTTTGTATTTTCATAAATAAATGTATTTGTATGCAAACTGATCTGTAGCGTAGCTGAGAATCGGACAAGGGTACATCTAGAACCGAGGGCTCAAGGATGCAACAGTTCTGTTACGTAAGCACTCTGAGCGCCTGAGGAAAAACAAATTTCATCGAGGGGTGAATATAGTGCTCAAGGATAGATTCATACTTGTGCTGATCCATTGTCCCTTCCAGAACGACGAGATCACCCAGGGAATGCCGCGAAAACATTCCCCAGACAAAAGCACTAGAAAACTGTTGTGGGTTGGCAGGAGAGCCAACACCGGTATGGGAGGAAGCCGAAAGGCACGCGTTTTAACTCACGCAGGCTGGCGTGAGGTATGGAACAGGACAACGAAATTAGACTGTAGAAAAAACTGACGTAGCTGGTGGAATACTTTAATCCATAAATGGTGAACGTCGCTCTTGACGGTACATGTTTTACAGTAGCAATAGTAACTGGTAATGGCGCCTTGCTAGGTGTAGCAAATGACGTAGCTGAAGGCTATGCTAACTATCGTCTCGGCAAATGAGAGCTTTTTTTGTCAGTGAACCATCGCTAGCAAAGTCGGTTGTACCACTGGGGCGAGTGCTAGAAAGTCTCTCTAGACCTACCGTGTGGCGGCGCTCGGTCTACAATCACTGATAGTGGCGACAAGCAGGTCCGACGTATACTAACGGACCGCGGCCGATTTAAAGGCTACCACCTAGCAAGTGTGGTGTCTGGCGGTGACACCACAAAAACATTCTCCAGACTATAACGCTACATCCCCCAGCCTGGAGCCTTTCAACAGTTGTTGCAGGATGTTTGCTTTCAGACGTTTCACTTCGTACATGCAAATTCCAACCGTCGTCGCCGATGAGCAGCAGTCAGGATGAATGCATGATCCTGGCCCTTGCTGTTGAGGCTCTTACGCGCCAACGTTCGCTGCACGGTGGTTGAGGAGACATTGTCTTGGGGCTACCCCTTGGTTCATCCGGGTGCTCAGTCACAACGGGTGCACGTGTATTCGCCCACACAAAACTCCGCAGTCGACGTTCGCTACCGTCGTCTATGATCCATGGTGCACCAAAGTGATCTCGGTGCCGGTTTTGGATAGGGTCATTTAGCCATAAGTGGTATACCTTAACCAAGGCGACACACGAGCAGTTTATACACTTAACCGCTTCGGAAATGCTTCCGTCCTTGAACCAACAGCCAATGATCTTGACCTTTTGGACGGCAGATAAATCGCTCCGTTTCCACATTGCAACAACGACTGCCCTATAATAAATGATAATTAATTGAAACCCTCAGCTGCCGACAGGTGTTGTTGATATACCTCGAAGGAGACAGCTGAAAATGTTTGCTCCGACCGGAACTCGAACCCGGGAACTCCTGCTTACATGGCAACGCTCTATCCGTCTGAACCACCGAGGACACAGAACTGCAGGGACTTACCACTTGCACGCTTCCCGTAAAACCCACATTCCCAACTGTCCACAATCTACATACGTAATGTACCTAATTGATACACTCCTGGAAATGGAAAAAAGAACACATTGACACCGGTGTGTCAGACCCACCATACTTGCTCCGGACACTGCGAGAGGGCTGTACAAGCAATGATCACACGCACGGCACAGCGGACACACCAGGAACCGCGGTGTTGGCCGTCGAATGGCGCTAGCTGCGCAGCATTTGTGCACCGCCGCCGTCAGTGTCAGCCAGTTTGCCGTGGCATACGGAGCTCCATCGCAGTCTTTAACACTGGTAGCATGCCGCGACAGCGTGGACGTGAACCGTATGTGCAGTTGACGGACTTTGAGCGAGGGCGTATAGTGGGCATGCGGGAGGCCGGGTGGACGTACCGCCGAATTGCTCAACATGTGGGGCGTGAGGTCTCCACAGTACATCGATGTTGTCGCCAGTGGTCGGCGGAAGGTGCACGTGCCCGTCGACCTGGGACCGGACCGCAGCGACGCACGGAAGCACGCCAAGACCGTAGGATCCTACGCAGTGCCGTAGGGGACCACACCGCCACTTCCCAGCAAATTAGGGACACTGTTGCTCCTGGGGTATCGGCGAGGACCATTCGCAACCGTCTCCATGAAGCTGGGCCACGGTCCCGCACACCGTTAGGCCGTCTTCCGCTCACGCCCCAACATCGTGCAGCCCGCCTCCAGTGGTGTCGCGACAGGCGTGAATGGAGGGACGAATGGAGACGTGTCGTCTTCAGCGATGAGAGTCGCTTCTGCCTTGGTGCCAATGATGGTCGTATGCGTGTTTGGCGCCGTGCAGGTGAGCGCCACAATCAGGACTGCATACGACCGAGGCACACAGGGCCAACACCCGGCATCATGGTGTGGGGAGCGATCTCCTACACTGGCCGTACACCACTGGTGATCGTCGAGGGGACACTGAATAGTGCACGGTACATCCAAACCGTCATCGAACCCATCGTTCTACCATTCCTAGACCGGCAAGGGAACTTGCTGTTCCAACAGGACAATGCACGTCCGCATGTATCCCGTGCCATCCAACGTGCTCTAGAAGGTGTAAGTCAACTACCCTGGCCAGCAAGATCTCCGGATGTCCCCCATTGAGCATGTTTGGGACTGGATGAAGCGTCGTCTCACGCGGTCTGCACGTCCAGCATGAACGCTGGTCCAACTGAGGCGCCAGGTGGAAATGGCATGGCAAGCCGTTCCACAGGACTACATCCAGCATCTCTACGATCGTCTCCATGGGAAAATAGCAGCCTGCATTGCTGCGAAAGGTGGATATACTCTGTACTAGTGCCGACATTGTGCATGCTCTGTTGCCTGTGTCTATGTGCCTGTGGTTCTGTCAGTGTGATCATGTGATGTATCTGACCCCAGGAATGTGTCAATAAAGTTTCCCCTTCCTGGGACAATGAATTCACGGTGTTCTTATTTCAATTTCCAGGAGTGTATTTACCCATCCACTCATTATTCGAGCACACTAAGGTGAATCCGCACAGGTTTCCCGAACTCTTACGAGAATCGTCCCCTTAGTGTGCGCGAGTAATGAGTGGATGGGCAAATATCTATTAGGTACACTACGTATGTAGATTGTGGACAGTTGGGAATGTGGGTCTCACGGAAAGCGTGCAACGGATAAGTCCCTGCAGTCGCGCTATTCATTTGTGTCATCGGTAGCTCAAGTCTGCCTTCGGCAGGGCAACAGAGCGGACGCGTACGTGTTGACTTCGTGCGGCGCGCGAGCTCGCCTTGTTTACATTCTGACGGCCGTTGCTTAAGTGCCGGCTTACCTTGTACGATCCATGGCGAACCGTTACCGTAAATCAACACTCCGATTTACTTTCTGCAAAGATTATGCCCTACCCAAAGCACTCGAAGTGGAGCGTTTTCTGCGAGAGGAAGTGAAGATCCCGGCGTCCGATATTATCGGCATACATTTGTCCATCGTGAGCAGCACGGTCTACGTGAAAATCATTAACGACGCGGCGTGCGAACGCATACTACGTGAGACCAAACAGGGGCTCCGCTTCTGTCACGCTGATGGCAATGTGGGGGAGGTAACCGTCGACCACGCAGGCTTAGGTATGCGAACGATACGCATTTTCGAATTGCCATTCGAACTTCCAGCTGAGGAAGTCGTCGCGGCATTACGCCCATACGGCACAGTCCACGGCCACACTGCGGAGAAGTGGACACAGTTTCGGACGTATCCTGTCCTAAACGGGGTCCGACAGGTCACCATAGATCTCCGAAGCTACGTCCCGTCCTACTTACAGATCGGCGGATGCCGTGCAATAATTATATACGATGACCAGCCTCGGACCTGTTCCGGGTGCGGCAAAGAAGGCCACCTTAGATCCGAATGCCTACAACGGCGTATTACGCAACTTCCAGCTGCCGAAGAACCGCCCACGTCGCCACCTACAGTGCTACCGGTGACCTATGCCGCTGCTCTAGCTTCTCCTACCACTTTGCAACGTCGCCCGGTCACCACAAACGACGCCACCAACAAGCCCGACCAACACCGACGGAGAGAGCCTCGGACGACCCGCCGCCTCGGCCGGCCATCGACGCCGCTCCGAAGATGCCGGCGCAACCGGACGCTGACCTTGATCACGGAAACACGATGGAGATCGACTCGCTCATCGTTCCTACAGCGCCCTTTCAGCCAGAACGACGCGACTCCCTTCCGTTGTCGGACACGGAGGGTCGCACAAGGAAACAACGTTCCCCGAAACGTCGCAAGCGAAGACGTCGCACCGTTTCCGGCCAGGAGGAGACGTTACAAGTTGAGGAGGACGTAACCGTCGACCAGCACGAGGCCTCAGAAACCGCTACTGCTGACGAAGACGTAATGAGCGCGGAGACATCTATCGGTGTGCCTGCGCCCCGTGCTGACGCTGAACTAAATCATGAACGTCTCACAGGCGACACTACACCACGCACCATTACAACATCTTCTGCAGACAAAATGGACGATACACCAGTTTCCGCTTCCACGGCGTGGCACGAGGAGGAGGTCAAGGAGCAGGAACCGTTACGGAACCCTGCGCCGTCATGGCCGCACCACTAATCATACTCTCCCCAGACTCCCCTGCGGGCCAGCGGGATAACGTTCCGCTGCGATGCCCACACCCTTGCGCGGACGGCGGAGTGGACCAGCCTCCAGCAATCCGACACCAGGCCTACCGGATAGCAACCATCAACACCAACAACATCCGTTCCAGGGTGAAAATCCGCCTTATGCAGGAGATGTTCTGGGCTTCGGATATTGATTTCGCCCTTCTGCAGGAAGTTCACTTGGCTAGTCTCCCGGATATCAATGGCTGTACCACCCACGCCTCCGCGAGTGATCCTATGGGCCGCGGGGTGGCCATCTACGTCCGCCACGGGATTTCTGTGACCGATGTCGCATTCCTTCCATCAGCTCGGGGCATGGCACTCACTGCCATGGGGACACGCATCATTAATGTCTACGCTCCCTCAGGCACCGACCGACGGCATGAAAGAGCCCAGTTTTATTCCGAGGAAATCGCTCCCCTGTTTTTAGGGCGTTATGACCATTGCCTACTAGAAGGTGATTTTAACTGCGTTCTGCGTCCTAAAGATCAGATCCCCCACTATACTACATGCCAGGAGCTACGTATAGTGGTGCGAGACCTCCTGCTTCACGATACCTGGGAAGTACAACACGGCGACCTTTCTGCCCATACCTTTCTTACAAGTCATTCCGCAAGCCGACTAGACAGGATATATGTCTCACAAACTCTTAGATCTGCGATACGGGGCGCCGAACGCTGGCCGCTGGCCTTTTCCGACCATTGCGCTTACATCTGTACGGTCCTCCTTCCGCCGCAATCAGTATGGCGCAGCCGTGCGCCATGGAAACTCAATACCTCACACTTGCATGACCTGGCGTGTCGCCAACAAGTCACTGAAACATGGACAGCCTGCGAACGACGCCTTCCCCGCTACCACTCGACATTGACATGGTGGTTGGACTGCGCCAAGCCGGCGATCCGGAGGACACTGATGCGATACGGGAAGGACATGGCCGACTGGCATCGCGCCACCTTTGACTTCCATTACGCGATTCTCCGAGATCTGGATGCTCAACCGCAAACCCCGGACAACCAATTGGAACGGCAAAGAACTAAGGAGAAGATAATTGCGCTGGCACGCCGGAAACTGCAAGGGGTCGTTATACGGACGCGGCGCCACGATCATGCGGATTTGGAAATTCCAACCATGCATGATATAGTGTCCGACAAACGAAGGCGTCGTCGGCAGATCAGCAGCACTCTGACCACGCCTCATGGAACGCAGGTGACCACTCAGAATGACATCGTCCACGCATTCGTCGAGCACTACCGTCGTACTGATAGTGATGAAGACACTGAAACTGCAGCAGACGACTCCATTTTGCATTACGTCACGCGCGCCCTCCCCCACACGGAGGCGGATGCTATGACAGTGGCGGTCACGCTAGACGCAGTCAACAACGCAATCGCCAAGGGTGCAGTCAACAGATCGCCCGGCATTGACGGCTTACCGATTGAGTTTTACCGTACCTTTCGGGACGTCATGGCACCACGGTGGACGACTATGTATCAAGAACTGATGACATCTGACCAAGCAATCCCACCCGCCTTTGCTGAGGGCATCATTATACCAGTCCACAAACCAGCCCGTGGTTCGATGGTCACGAGTTACAGACCGCTCACCCTACTCAATGCCGATTACAAGATTTTCGCGCGCTTACTGGCAATGCGGCTCCGAACTACACTCCCTCATATCCTCTCGCCAGAGCAAACGACGCCTGGCGGACAGGTTAACATACAGACTGCCACAGGGGAACACTGCGACTTAATTGCGATAGCGGCGGCCTGCAGGCTCCGGGCAGCGGTCGTCGCTATAGACTTCGACAGCGCCTTCGATAAAGTGCGTCATCGTTTCCTGTTTTTGGTGGCAGCCCGAATGGGCATCCCCCCTCCGTTTCTCGAGGTCATCCGGCGTCTTTACGACAGTGCCAGTTCACGTGTCCAAGTCAATGGACGTTTAGCAGGGCCGGTACCTATCTGCCGTTCGATACGGCAGGGGTGCCGCCTCTCTACCCTCCTGTGTGCCATTGCCCTTGAGCCCCTTATTGGGGGCTTGACGACCAAGCTCTCTGGCCTCACCCTACGCCAACACACTTTTCGCTGCCGGGCATATGCTGATGACCTCCTCCTCCTCATTCGCTCCGGCTCTGAGATTCGGGAAGTCCTCGAATTGATTACCCGTTATGGGGCTGCCGGTGGCAGTGCCATGAATGTCGCCAAATCTTCTGCAATGCACATTGGACGAGGCCTCCAGGAGGGTGAAGTGGCACCCCTGCCGCTTGTGCGGACTTTCCGGTACCTGGGCATTACCTTTACCCCCACGGTCACACGCACAGCGGCAACGAATTTCCGTCGCCTGTTACACGTCATCCGCAACGACGTCCGCCAGAACCTCTTGCGCCACCAGGACACACTTCAACGGGTTGAGTTTCTTAACCTTTATGTGGCATCAAAATTGCTTCACATCGCGCAAGTTATCCCCCTGCCAACTGCAATTGGGCGCAACCTTCAGGCGGCTTTTGGCTATTATCTCACGGCTGGTCCAATGTTTAAAGTCCGTTATGAGACACTTACCCTACCCTCACGGTATGGTGGCGTCGGGCTCGTCAATGTCCGTATGCGAGCTGCAGCCTTGTACATGAGTACCATGAGAAAACAGTGGATGGGCCAGGGTACATCTCTAACACGCAGCTTGCTTGAGGTCCTCCTACCTGCTTCCACCTCACCACCGGTGTCTGTCGGCCATATCGTGCCTTATTTGTCCCATATTTCGACCTTTTTCGTTGACTACAGTTACTTACATACCAGTCTCCCAGATAAACACGCCCACCTAGGACTAAGGATTTTTACAGCCTGTTGCTGCGCTGTGTTCCCCGGAATGTGATGGAGACCAAACATCCCTCCATCCAGTGGCCCATAGTGTGGACTACCGTCCACCAGCCCTTCCTCCCTACGAACGTCCGGGCACTGTGGTATCACATAGTCAACAAGAAATTTGCCACGAAGCAGCGCCTGCACAACATTGGCTTGTCAGAATCCCCTCTTTGTCTCCTTTGCCAGCAACTGGACACTGATGAACACCGTCTGACATGCGCCTCATCGCAAGATGTATGGCGCTTCGTCCAGCAAATCATTGCCTGCTATCTCCGGGTGCCACCAGACACAATCGAACCTCGAATGTTTCTATACCCGGAGGACCGACATTTTCCCGCCGCCAAATGTCATGCTATTACGTGGGTCAAAGGGTGGGCGGTCGCTTATCTCTTTCATGAGGGACCTAAATCCCGCCTCGACTTCTGCACCTATTTACGAACAGCCCATGCAGCTCTCGAAAACACGCCACGTTACCGAACATTATTTGCTATCTATCTTCGAGCGGTCTTTGTTAGACCTCCACTGAGTTGGGGGGTGCGTGGCTCCGAGAGCACCCACCCCTCCTCCCCCGGCGGTGTCTGAGTTTCAACCGCCTACAATCTATTCTACTTCTGACCTCCGCGGATGGGAGAGCGCGTCGCAGATTGCGCGGATTTTATTTCTTTTTGCTTTTCCTTTTTCCTTTCTTTTTCTTTAACCAGAATTTATATTTCTTTTCTCTTTCGCATATGTGTTCCCATAATTTCATGATATTAGTGAATCTTACAAAAACACATGCAAATAAATAAATGACAACGCCTTCCACTACTGTTGATTCCTGTGTCTCCCACTTCCCTAAGCACCACAGGCTCGGTGGTGGTGAGGGGGACACTGTGGCCAGGCCTCAGGTTTCGACCCTGAGCGAAGAGCGTCTGCCATGTAAGCAGGAGATCCCGGGTTCGAGTCCCGGTCGGGGCACACATTTTGAGCTGTCCCCATCGAGGTATATCAACAACACATCTCGGCAGCTGAGGGTTTCAGTTAATTCTCATTTATTCTAGAGAAGCTGCACGGTCAACAATGGTATCTGTTCTTTCGAGAACAGTTACTGTTTTCATATATATAACGACTGCCCTGTTTACCGCATGGACGGCATGTGTAACCCAAACGTTTATAAAATAAAATGAATGGCTGTGATAATACCTACTCTCTTCTGGAGCTGTGAAACAAGGTCTCATTTGAGAATCCATCATAAGCATTTCGAGAGATATTACCAGTAATATGACGAAGGATCCTTTCACTAGAAAACAAAAGATCTGTATACAAATATCAGCGCTTCTAGAAGGAGTCTAAACCACCAACATGCGACGCGGCGGGGTCCGTTCTCCGCGTTGTTGTTAACGCTACCTTTCACTCCACCTACCTCGATGGGATTCTTGCCTATGTCCCTTCACTCTGTGGTAGCAGATACGTGCTAGGCAGTGTAAAGCAGCGTTGATGAAACCACTATCTAATGCCTACCACACAGAGCAGCGTAACTCTAGTTGTAAGTCAGTTCCTGAAAGTTCATGATTCAAAAATCGGGCGTTCGGGATATTCAGTCTTCTTGCAGAAAAGTGTTTAAAATTAGATTAACTGCATTTCTTATTTATATTGAAACACATGAAATGCGTATCAAGTCGTTACGAACAGTGTCGCCACGATTATCTAATATCAACTGTGTTGCCTGACACTCGTCTCCAAAACAAAATTGTGTATTCCCAACTAAAGATGTAAGTGGGCTGCTTCTGTGTTGGCAGCGCTGTGTAGCGCTTTGCATTGGATCTCTGACCGCGCTTTCTTTATAAGAGACTCTATGGCTGGTCGGACCCGTTGTTGGAAGTTAATCGGCAGTACTGTTAGGCAGTTGGAAGTTAGTCGCCAGCAGTGATGGAAGTACTGTTGGGCAGTTGGAGGTGAAGAGCCAGCAGTGATGGATGTTAGATGTGAGAAGTTAACATTGATGGAGGGTAGAGGTCTGAAGTGTTAACGTTGGCTAACGCCTGTACATGTTCGACTTGGAGATTGAATATTATTCATGATTGATCCATTAAATTTCGGGCGTGCAGCCGCATAAATTTGACTTCTTTTTCTAATATTTCGGCAGAATACCGTCCAACCATCTTCAGAGTGAGCCGAGGTGACTGATCAGTATTTGCGCCACGAAAATATAAAGATGCACATTATTCATGATTATTTATCTTTGTACTAGATGTCAATGACGATTTATATTCATGTTTGAACTGGATGTCACATTATTAAGGTAAAAAATACATTATTTGGTTTGCAACAAATCTTTCCTTTGCTAACCACATGCCTATTAGTAGTTCGTGGCTTTAGTAGTTAGAATCTTTTATTTAGCTGGCAGTACTGATGACGCTCGCTGTATTGCAGTAGTTCGCGTAATGGAGATTTTTGTGAGGTAAGTGCTTAATGAAATGTATAGGTTAAGATTTCTTTTTAGTCAGGGCCATTCTTTTGAATTAATTATTTGAAGCTAGGTGCTAATTTTTTTGAGCAGTCAGATTGCGTTGTGCTAAAATATTGTGGGTCAGTGTTGACATGATAAGAAAAAGTTAAGAGAAAGTAGGCTCAGTACGTTTAGTTTTACTCAGATGTTTCAGAATCAAATAACGTAGAAGTTTCATCTTATCAGTCATTCTGAAATTTAAGTACAGACACACTCATTTAAATAAACAAGTTTCAAAGATTAGTCAATGGAGGTATGGTGCTGCACAGTCCGATATGAAGGAAGCTAAAGCAGCGAAAATATCTGGCGGAATATTGATTCCGCCCCGTACCAGAAAACGAGACAGATTAATGAGAATGTGGATGGTTAGAACCTGGCGGAAATGTATTGCTAGAAATAGATGAGCTCTGCCTGTCTCTGTTGCCTTATCGCCACACTACACTGACCTCACCTGAAGATCTTCTGCTTCCTGGAGCCTTTGCATCTCTCCTCTTGCTCCAAAGACTTCAGTAGCCGAGATAAATAGAGTAACAAGGAAACAGGGACAGACTACAGACCAGCAACAGACGGACAGTGGTAATACATTCTGCTATATTCATAATGGATCACAGAAATGTGAGGCATTCTCGTTACACAATGCGGGAAATTCAGCCAACAATTTTGGACTATACGGCGATCCGCAGACTTGCTGAGGGTCAAGAAAAATGTACATGAAAGAACACAGAAACACGTTAGAAATAATGATAACTTCTCTCGTCCCTAGAGACAGTTTTAATTTTAAAAAATCAGAGAAGAAATTAAGAACTTATAATGAGGGTCTAAAGTAATGATCCATGAGTAGTTACGAAATGCGAGCACGCAGAGAGGGGCAGTTCTACGAAGTTCACCGCTCATGCATTCTAGATACCATGAAGCTAATTCCTCGGGGTGCAAATTACGTATCTGCAGCTTAGTCACGGACCGATGAGCTACGATCATTCTGTTGCAAATGTCTTGACTAAAGCTGAAAGTAACAGGGTGTGATTGCTTCCACAGTGGTGGAAACCGACATGTGCATTGCGAAAAAGGCAGCAATAACGGTACTCCCGCTAATCACAAGCACTGAGGCCGAGAGAGTGTCTCTAAACAGTTTTCCTATCTCGGAGGCCAGATACTGGTAACTGTGTGCCTCCTCTGGCAGCAAAGGATTCCTGTAGCCAACTTTACTGACGGCGGACATGCCGATGGGCGCATAGGCTTCCTGCCTTGGGGCGTTTCGTCCCGCCGCACGCAGATTTGTGGTCCTGGGGGTGGCGGCAACTGTCGGACCACGGGAATGGTTGGTTCCGTCCGTCCTGCTGTTGTCTTGGCTTGGATTTGGAACTAACAGCTACTGCATCCTCTGCAGAGCTACGCTATCTCTAGTATGTTCGGTGGCTCCGCCCTCACCATTCCATAGTCCTCTACTTAGGCAATCTATCAGTGGATTCAGTTGGAACGGGAAAAATACTCTTGATATATAAAGAAGCAGATTAAATTCGTCGACCTTTTAATTAACTGGTGCCTTCTAACATTTATCTCGTAACTGCATAAAAAGTCCGAATGTGACATTGAAATCGGAATTATAATTTTATTTCATTCTCTCTCTCTCTCTCTCTCTCTCTCTCTCTCTCTCTCTCTCTCTCTCTCTTTCTCTCTCTGTAACATGAGTGGCCTGTCCTAAACAAAATCTGTATGATATAAGACAACTGGTAAGGCAAAGGGGGTGTTAGGGTAGGAGGTATACAAAGACTATCACAAGTTAGTAGTGGTCGCCAAAAGGACCGACCAACCGATAGACCGACGGCTATGAAAGAGAAAAGATACAGTCAGGCGGCAGAAGCCTCCTATGGACAGGAATGTCAGCGACTTCACCGAAGGAGGTACGGGATTCTTTAGCTGCAAATATGGCCTAGTACAGAGGCCGCTTGTCCGCAAAGAAGAAAGTTCTCCTAGTTGGAGCACAACCCGTAACTCAACATTAACCATTTTGTGAAACCTCTGAACCCTCATCGTCAGTTTTGTAAAGGTCTCTTCGCTACTGCTGTGGAGGCAGAGTTGTGTCGTTACGGTACGCCGAGTTTGTGAGTTCGTGAAACGGCCTCTGGTGCAGTACACTACTAAGACGATTTCTGCCTGGCATTATTGCTCAGCTATGTCCCAGGGTCAGGTAACAGCATAGGAGGGCGATGGTTCTACAACATTCCAACGAATTAGTAACAAAGTCACACAAATGAGTTAAAAATGTTTACTTATAATTGTGACTTGTTGAATAATGAAGACTGCAACACTGCATGTAATATAACACAAGAAAATCTCTCAATGGTTAAGCGCAAATAATCGTAGGTAAACATCACAGTACATAGCAAATACAATTCACAACAATTGTCTGTTCACTTATAAGAGTTCACTAAACGACGTTCCCTTTCTAAGTCAGGCTTAGACGATGATCTGTAACCAAGCGGGCGACAGCTGCTCTTCTATCTTCAGAGTAGGATTCTGTCCGTTGTCGTCCGATCATTGGCGGATTGTAATCGGCCGCAATTTGCCGAGACGAAGTCGATATCTTCATTCTCTGCGCCGCCCTCGGCGCTGGTGGAACTCGCGCAATTGGCGAGTCTCAATCAGCTCGCATCTATGCGCCTGTGGTGCTTTTACCCTGGCTGTGTCTTGTTTGGACGACGCAGCAAACGATAATGGGAGAAAGCCTTCCTCGTGACTTTGAGGAAATAAAAGCTAATGAAGTTACTAGCAACAATTCATAATATAGACGAACTACATAGAGGTGATAAAACTTTTGGGATACGTCTTAATATCGTGTTAGTTGGACCAGAGGACCCAGTCCATTGCACATAAACACAGTCCACAATATTATGAGACCACCACCAGCTTGCACTGTGCCTTGCCGACAAGTTGGGCTACATGGCATCGTGGGTTCTGTACCACACACAAACCGTGCCATCAGTTCTTACCAAATGAAGTCGAGATTGATCTGACAAAGCCACAGTTTTCCAGTTGTCTAGGGACCTACCCATACAGTCACGAGCCCAGAAGAGACGCTGCAGGCAATGTCGTTTGGAAACGCAATCGCGTCGGTGGTCTGCTCGCATAGTCCATTGGATACCTACTCCGTCGCGAAGACCCACCTCTGTTTTTTTTTTTTTTTTTTTTTGTTTTTAGGGCGCAAAACTGCTATCGTCATTAGCGCCCGGTCCGTGACTTAGGAAACAGTAAAAAACCGAAAATGGAAACCAGCAGCAATGGGAACGAAAGTCATAAAATTGGAGAAACTAAAAGCAAAAGGAAGGCTTAAAAATCCACTACAGAAAGGGGTTGGTTGTCCCCAAAAAAAGCTTCAAATGACTGACGTCATTTCACTGGCACTAATAAACTCGAGAACGCGATCGGCTGAGCGCGTGTCATCGGCTAAAATCGACAATATATGAGGCGACAGCTGTAGACGGGAGCGTAACGGATTAAAATAGGGGCACTCAATTAAAAGGTGTCTTACCGTCCACAGCTGAGAGCAGTGGGGACAGAGTGGGGGAGGATCACCGCTTAAAAGATGTCGATGGCTAAAAAGACAGTGCCCTATCCGGAGTCTAGTTAAAATTACCTCCTCCCGACGACGCGTTCGGGAGGAAGAGGTCCAAGCACAAGGAAGAGCTTTCACGTCCCGCAATTTATTATGGGGAAGTGTCGACCAATGTGCGTGCCATAAAAGGACAACACGACGACATAAAACGCTCCGTAGATCGGCGAAGGGAATCGATTGAATAGCTGGCCGAAGAAGAGAGACTGCAGCCGTGGCTGTTATATCGGCCGCTGTGGCTCCAAAATGACAGTCGTCCACCTCTTGCAGGACTGCCCACTTTTAGCCGCTCTGTGGCAGGCTTTTAACTTTCCCAGCACCTTGCCTTCGGTGTTGGGTGACAATGCCTCCACAGTAGCTTCAGTTTTACGTTTCATCCGTGAGAGTGGGTTTTATACTTGTATGTAGGTTTTAGCGCATGTCGTTTGTCCCTCCGTGTCCTCCACCCTAGTGCTTTTAGGGTGGAGGTTTTAATGTGTTGCAGAGTGGCTGGCTTTCCCTTTTTATTCTCGTGGTTGGCCAGCCACTGTAATCTGCTTTCATGTTTTACTGTCTTCTGTTTCTAGCGTCTCTCGGGTTTCTTGTCCTCTTTTGTTCCTTTTAGTATTTGTTGCCTTCCCTTCGTTCTTGTAGCTTTTCCTTTCTTTCCGTTTTCTGTTATATATTTCGTCCGCTTTATTCTCACTCTTGTGGCATTGTTTTATTAGGAACAAGGGACCGATGACCTCGTAGTTTGGTCCCTTCTCTCTCTTTAAAGTCCGCAGCTCGTGGTCGTGCGGTAACGTTCTCGCTTCCCACGCCCGGGTTCCCGGGTTCGATTCCCGGCGGGGTCAGGGATTTTCTCTGCCTCGTGATGACTGGGTGTTGTGTGATGTCCTTAGGTTAGTTAGGTTTAAGTAGTTCTAAGTTCTAGGGGACTGATGACCATAGACGTTAAGTCCCATAGTGCTCAGAGCCATATGAACCATTCTCTCTTTAAACCAACCAACCAACCATTAACGCCAAATTTGTCCGCGCTGTCGTAAGGGATACGTTCGTCCTACGTCGCACATTGATTTCTGCGGCTATTTCAAGCAGTGTTGCTTGTCTGTCAGCACTGACAAGTCCATGCAAGCGCGCTGCTCTCGGTCGTTAAGTAAATGCCGTCGGCCACTGCGTTGTCCGTAGTGAGAGGCAATGCCTGAGATTTGGTGTTCTCGACACACACTGGACACTGTGGACCTCGGAATATTGAATTCCCTAACGCTTTCCGAAATGGAATGGCCAACTGCCATCCCGCGTTCAAAGTCTGTGAAATCCCGTCGTGCGGCTATAGCCGCGTCGGAAAAGTTTTCACTTGAATCATCCGAGTACAAATGACAGCTCCGCCAATGCACTGCCCTTTTATACCTTGTGCGCGCAATACTACCGCCATCTGTATATGTACATATCGCAGCCGCGCGCGATTAGCCGAGCGGTCTTAGGCGCTGCAGTCATGGACTGTGCGGCTGGTCCCGGCGGAGGTTCGAGTCCTCCCTCGGGCATGGGTGTGTGTGTGTGTCCTTAGGATAATTTAGGTTAAGCAGTGTGTAAGCTTAGGGACTGATGACCTTAGCAGTTAAGTCCCATAAGATTTCACACACATTTGAACATTTTTTTTGTACATATCGCTATCTCATGACTTTTGTCACCGCAGTGTATTAATCACACGTGTTCACTGAAAAAAGCGATCAGAGAGTAGGATGCACATATACAGGAAATGCTTTAGACTATAAAAGATTTATGTTTGTAGGTTGTCTGTTAAAAAATAGCTCTGAGCACTATGGGACTTAACTTCTGAGGTCATCAGTTCGCCAGAACTTAGAACTATGTAAACCTAACTAACCTAAGGACATCACACACATCCATGCCCGAGGCAGGATTCGAACCTGCGACCGTAGCGATCGCGCGGTTGCAGTCTGTAGCCCCTAGAACCGCTCGGCCACCCCGGCCGGCTGTCAGTTAAATTTTGTGGTTCTACGTGTATAGAGTGTCCAGACAGATGAGTGCGGACTGCTGCAAGACGTGCAAGATGATAGTCAATAAAGTTCTGGAACATACCGACAGGGATGTGGAGCCACGCCAGCTCCGCTAGGATTCTCAGTTGAGGGTCTATGGCGCGAACAGTTCGTTCCAGGTGGTCTTATAGATTGTCGGTGGGTTTTAACCCGGGGACTCTGATGGTCAGGTGAGTACGGTAAACTCATTCCGGTGCTCTTTGAACCACCCAAGTACTCTACGACCTGTGTGACAACGTTGCACTGTCCTGCTGATAGATGCCACTGTGCGGAAGAAAGCAAGTGCATGTAGGGATTGCCATGGTCCCCAAGGATAAGTGCATAATTTTGGTGATGGGCTGTGCTTTCCAGAAAGACGAGATCAACCAGGGAATGCCGCAGAAACATGCTCCAGACTGCAATGCTCCCTCCGCCATCCTGGACCTTTCCGACAACCATTGAAGAATGTTTGCTTTCAGACGGAGCAAACCGTGCACGCCAACGGCAATCTGTCCGAAGGAACGTAAAACGTTATTCATCTGAAAAGGCCACCTGTCGCCACGGAGTGGACACCCAGTTGAAGAACTGCGGCGAGAATTGCAGCTTTCGTTGCCGATGGACAGAAGTCAGCATGAGTGCATGAACCAAGCGACTGCTGCGGAGGCCCGTACGTAGCAACTTTCGCTGAACGGACGTTCAGAACACGCGGTAGTCTCTTGGTTCATTTGGGCGGTCAGTTTCTCAACAGTTGCACGTCCATTCGGCCGTACACATCTCCGCAGTCGTCGTTCATCCCTGCTGTCATCTATGGCCTGTGGTGCACCTCGATAGTCTCAGCGTCATTTTTGCATAGCGCCATTTTGTCATGCGTCGTATACGTTAACCACAGTGTCATGAGAACAGTCTACGAAGCTAGCCGCTTTGAAAATGTTGACCTGATGGCCAATGATCATGCCTGTGTGGACGTCGGACAAATCACTCTGTTTCCGCGTTACGACTATGGCCGCACTGTTTTCTGACCCCCCCCCCCCCCACCACCCCTCCCCCCTCCCCCCAACGAGCTTTACATACCCTCGACTATTAGTGCTGCCACCTGCCCTCTAAAAGTCGTTATTGCGTGTTGACATCGAACACAGGCGGTTTTCACATTAATGCATAACTAATAACTTCCTTCAGAAATAAACAGGGCCCAAGTTAACAACACCCAGTCTGACTATTCTCACTTGTGGTTCTACAAACACCCATACTTACACACGACAAACGTCAATCTGAAAGGGTACAGTACCGCCCGACATTGAAAATAGGTACAACATACTTCATTATTTTTGTCAGAACAACACATTTTTTTTTTGTAAAATAACTCAATTTCAATTAATACAGCGAAGCCGGATACCAGTGTGGGAAAGAATGACAATTTATTTATTTAATTGATCACATGTGCACTCCCACACAGTAAATCCCTACGTTCAGTTTAGTGAGATGTTTTGAAATGAATGAATGTATGGTCATCTGCTAACCACAGATAGTGAATGTGAAAATATGATCATCTTTGAGTCGATCCTTTGGCCACCTTTGGTGGGACCAAAGAGATGAAATTTACCTGACCTTTGAGTGCCTGAAATGTGGCTGACCAATAGGGTAGTAAGGTGCTCCCCCACTTCGAGAGAAGTGTGAGAGGACCTCGAGAACGGCCATGTTTCAGCACTCTGCCGCTGGATCCTGTGCTGTTAACACCTGTTTTAGTTGTGCTCCGTAATGACGAAAGAGTGGAGTCATGGTATGCATGTGGAATATTTAAGAGTAGTTTGAAATAATAATTTCTCTATTTCAGGAACTTTTGTGGGGAGAATTAAATGTCAGGCAGGTAATATTAATGGGATTGTAGTAATCTTCGTAAGTGACCAACGGTCACAATGAAACCACGTGTAGCAATAAGTTGAAATACTTCCGTGTGCTTAGGTTAAGCTGAATCACTAGCGTGTGTACAATAAGTTGAAATATTTAAGAAATAGCGTGTGTACCATAAGTTGAAATATTTAAGAAATGGCGTGTGCAGGACTTGAAATTAGAGACGAGTACTTCCACGTGGTGAGTACTGTGTGAGTCTCAAACTGTGTATGAGACAAAAGATAAAGAGATGTACTCGTCCATGGTATCAGTTGAGGACTCGCGTGTGTGATGAATAAGTTCTTAATATTACATTGCGTGATATGATTCCGTGTGACGCTAGACTCAAACTCTGAGAGAGAAGCAAGGTGAGTCGGCCGTCTATCCAGCAACGCCACATGGCTTGCATTGCACAGGAAGACGTGCATATATCTCCAGAGTTCATAGCAGGAAAGTAGAATTACAAAGTGGGGCAGTGTCGTGTGAAACTGGGATAAATATTAATTGAAGTGGGAAAGCTGAAAGTGATAATGTTGTGACTATTCACTGTCTTGTATTTCATATTGTAGTGTGGTGTATGTCATGTAATTTTGGTATGTGTGGTTTGCATGGGAGTGTAGCGAGGTAGTTTCAAAAGATTAGTGGGTTATGCTTGTTCCTTCTGTACCGCTCGGTCTGGAGGAAAGTTTCGTGATGATGATTGTGAGAGTCGAAGGGTGAGAAATAATAAAAGATCCACCATCCTATCCAGAAAGTGCACTGTAGCGTTAAAATAATTACGAGACCATAATATAGAGATTCACCAATGTAAAGTCATGCCCACTGGGCGGAATTTATCACGTGTTATTGTTGTAGGTTATAGAATTTGTGTGTTTAGGTTAGAGAATTTATCGGAATAAATAAATAGTGAAAAGAAAAAGATTGGTGGACTTTTCCATTGAATTGTATGTTGCCATAATGTCCCGAATTTATGATGTGTGTGCCATTCGTATTCAGTGCGGTGGCCACGTGTAGACAAAAGCCGTTAAATAAAAAAAAGGAAAGAAAATGTGGTATTGCCAGTGCGTAGTGTACAGTCAGAGTTCTATAAATTACTGATAGTCAGATGCGTGTTTCCGTTGCGTATTATTCATACAGGAGGATAATTTGTAACTTAATTGTGAGTACGAGAGTTCATGTTACTCGATAAATAAGAATGAATCCACTCGCTTGGCAGGCCACTCATCTTGCAGGCCTGACTGCTTGATGCCACAGCATGAGCAAGGCATGTGGGTGCCTCTCAAATCAAATCGACAAATAGGGGAACAGATTCCTGACTGGAAATGGAGGAGAAAAGGTTGTACGAACATGTTTTTGGATGTGCATTGTAAGGTAGCAGAATAAATGAAGGTGAGATTCGTACCTTACATGAGGGCTTTATACAGCGCACCTCACTTGATTCGGCAGTAATGAGCCAGTTTGCCTAGCAGTATGTAATGCAAAAAGGGATGACATTCAATTGACAGTAATTATCACATTGTTCCTATAATGCATGTTTGAGCGGAAGGTGAAACAAGCAGCGAGAGGCATTTTAGTTTGGAATTCAGCGTCCTTGCCATGATAGACAGCGCTGACGAATGACAATTCCTCTGACCACGTGCCGTGTGTTCCTTGTGTGTTGCAGGCTGTGTGACTGAGGCAGCGTACTGTAAGCGGCAGAATGGTCCTGTATTCATGTCGGGAACAAGCCGAGATGGTCTTGGTGTACGACCAATCAGATGGGAGAGGTCGAGAGGCAGCACGGCTATAGCTAAACAAGAACGCTCACAGATATCAACCATATCACAACATTTCAAGCCGTTTTTGGGCGTTTCAGTGATCATGGGCCTTTTCGAACAGGCAAACGTGCAGGGAGGCGACGGACTGTGCGTGCAACAGATTTGCAGGACTGTGTTCTATAAGATACTGAAACGGACACTGGTGCAAGCTCCAGGCAAGTGGCCAGCCAACATGGTGAAAGCCAAAGTACGGTTATGTGTATCCTGCATAACAACCACTTCTATACCTGTCACCTGAAGCTCCATGGAGGCAACTTGGAACAACTGTTATGACGGGGACACGACGTAGCTCTGTACCGTGTGACGGGATTATTTGTTGTTGTTTCATGCTCATCGTTCATTTGCAGACACTTGTTCATATGACCTTTATTGTTTCATTCCCATTCAATAATCTGTCCTCATAGGTTTGTCGGTATTATTAATGTTTACCCTGTATATTGCAACGGAACTTTTTGGAAAGAACTAGAAGCGAGGTGTAGCAAAGCTAATGCAGTGAGCGCTCAGCTACGATCTACTCTCTTCTGCAAGAAGGAAGTCAGTACCAAGACTAAGTTATCTGTGCACCGTGCAATCTTTCGACCAACTTTGTTGTATGGGAGCGAAAGCTGGATGCATTCAGGTCACCCTATCAACAAGGTTGAGGTTACGGATATGAAAGTAGCTAGGATGATTGCAGGTACTAGTAGATGGGAACAATGGCAGGAGGGTGTCCACAATGAGGAAATCAAAGAAAAACTGGGAATGAACTCTATAGATGTAGCAGTCAGGGCGAACAGGCTTAGATGGTGGGGTCATGTTACACGCATGGGAGAAGCAAGGTTACCCAAGAGACTCATGGATTCAGCAGTAGAGGGTAGGGGGAGTCGGGGCCGACCGAGGAGAAGGTACCTGGATTCGGTTAAGAATGATTTTGAAGTAATAGGTTTAACATCAGAAGAGGCACCAATGTTAGCACTGAACAGGGGATCATGGAGGAACTGTGTAAGGGGGGCTATGCTCCAGACTGAACGCTGAAAGGCATAATCAGTCTTAAATGACGATGATGATGATGATGATGATAATACAGGGCTATTACAAATGATTGAAGCGATTTCATAAATTCACTGTAGCTCCATTCATTGACATATGGTCACGACACACTACAGATACGTAGAAAAACTCATAAAGTTTTGTTCGGCTGAAGCCGCACTTCAGGTTTCTGCCGCCAGAGCGCTCGAGAACGCAATGAGACAAAATGGCGACAGGAGCCGAGAAATCGTATGTCGTACTTGAAATGCACTCACATCAGTCAGTCATTACAGTGCAACGACACTTCAGGACGAAGTTCAACAAAAATCCACCAACTGCTAACTCCATTCGGCGATGGTATGCGCAGTTTAAAGCTTCTGGATGCCTCTGTAAGGGGAAATCAACGGGTCGGCCTGCAGTGAGCGAAGAAACGGTTGAACGCGTGCGGGCAAGTTACACTCGTAGCCCGCGGAAGTCGACGAATAAAGCAAGCAGGGAGCTAAACGTACCACAGCCGACGGTCAACAGGATGGTGCTCCACCGCACTTCCATCATGATGTTCGGCATTTCTTAAACAGGAGATTGGAAAACCGATGGATCGGTCGTGGTGGAGATCATGATCAGCAATTCATGTCATGGCCTCCACGCTCTCCCGACTTAACCCCATGCGATTTCTTTCTGTGGGGTTATGTGAAAGATTCAGTGTTTAAACCTCCTCTACCAAGAAACGTGCCAGAACTGCGAGCTCGCATCAACGATGCTTTCTAACTGCGCCGAGTGTGGGAGAAACTTGATTATCGGCTTGATGTCTGCCGAATCACTAAAGGGGCACATATCGAACATTTGTGAATGCCTAAAAAAACTTTTTGAGTTTTTGTATGTGTGTGCAAAGCATTGTGAAAATATCTCAAATAATAAAGTTATTGTAGAGCTGTGAAATCGCTTCAATCATTTGTAATAACCCTGTATATCAGTAAGACAGAAACTCAGGTTTATGCTTTCATGTATAAAGTGTTATATTTCGTCGAAATGACTTCGCAACGGTACACCACCACAAAACCAGTGAATAAAATGTCGAGTAGCTACCTTATCGAAGTTATCAAAGTGAAAAACTTAATACGACTTGACAAAAAATTTACTAATCCAAGAAGTTATTCTTTGTGGGAACCTAATACGAGCAGAAATAGTTTGTTATTGAAAAAACTGCCTTGCTTTGGGTACGAGAATATTTCATTTAAGTACTTCCACGTAGTCGTTGGGCTACGTTTCACGCTTCCTCTCTTCTACTACCTGATAAAATAGATGTTTCGGTTAATTAAATTTACGAAATATGCGAATTTGAAATAAAGGTATGAGACTTGCACTAACTTTATAATTATTATTGACCAAAACTTATAAAAGCATCACACTGTTCAACTGGAAAAAGAGCTGTTGGTCTCAGAAGGGCCATGCAGCGATCGATTCCGTAATAAGATTAGAAAGCGGTATGAGAAGTGCAAGATCTCGTCAGGTCAGCTTCCATTCGGAAAGTGGTGCACTCAGCGACTGTTATGTGGCTTATAAGTTACAGAGTGCAGCAACCAGTCATCCTTTTTTAGATTTTATTATGGAAATCCAGATTTCGGCTAGTGGCTAGCCATTCTCAGTGCACTATTTTCTATTCTCGATGCATGTAAGTCCCTGTTGTTCGGGCGTCAGTCAGATTTCTTTGAATACTCAAAGAAATTTCTTTGAATACACAAAGAAATATGACTGACGCCAGAACAACAGGGACTTACATGCATCGAGAATAGAAAATAGTGCACTGAGATTGGCTAGCCAGTAGCCAAAATCTGGATTTGCGTAATAAAATCTAAAAAAGGACGACCGATTGCTGCACTGTATAATTTATAAGTGCAAGATCGGTTTGTGATGAAGTACTGGCTTACTACACCCGACCATGAGATAAATTCAGTTCATAAACAGTGTAAGATCCAGCACACGTTGGTCGCAGCCCTTAGTGCCAGTCTGCTGTACATTCGACAAGGCTATCCAAGCAGCCGCACTGCTCCAATGTAACACGCCAAGTTGTAAGGAAAAAGTACACATTACCTTGTTTTGCTGAGCAGACAAATAGAGAGGAGTGTTACTATGCAACGAAGATAATATTGCACTTGGCCACTATAGGAAACACCAGATTTTGTTACATATGAAACGAATCACACTGTAGCGCTTTCAGGATATACTATCAACACGATTATGCACTTACGGCAAGCGGATCGAAGCGTTCCTACTCCCAGACGTTGGTATCCGCGGAAACGAGGCAGCCGATATAACTGGCTCTGAGCACTATCCGACTTAACTTCTGAGGTCGCCTACAACTTAGAACTAATTAAACCTAACTAACCTAAGGACACCACACACATCCATGTCCGAGGCAGGATTCGAACCTGCGACCGTTCCAGACTGTAGCGCCTAGAACCGCACGGCCACTCCGGCCGGCGCCGATATAACGGCCAAGGTTGCAGTCTCTCTTCCTTGCCCCGCTGTTCGCATGGTTCCCTTTGCTGATCCACAGAACGTTTTATGTCTTCGTGTTACCCTTTTATGACACACACATTGGTCTACATTTTCCGATAATTACGGGACGTAAAGCCTCTTCCCTGAGCTCGGACCTCTTCCTTCCGGCCTCGTCGTCGGGAGGAGGTAATTTTAACTAGACACGGATAGGGCACTGTCTTTTTAGCCATCGACATCTTTTACGTGGCGATCCTCTCCCAGTTTGTCTCCACTGCTCTCAACTGTGGACGGTGAGACACCTTCCACTTCAGTGCCCCATTTTAATCCGCTACGCGCGCGTTTACAGCTGCCGCACGATATATCTTCCCTTTTAGCATATGACACGTGCTCAGCCGATCGCGTCCTTGAGTTTATCTGTGTCAGTGAGATGACATCGGTCATTTGAAGGTCCTTTTTGGGGAATACAATCCCCCCCCCCCTTCAATAGTAGTTTTCTAAGATTTCCTTCCGTTTTTAGTTTCCCTCCTTTTTGAGTTTCGTCCCATTGCTGCTGAGTTCACATTCGGTTTTTTACCCTTCCCTAAGCCACAGAATGGACGCTTATGACCGTCGCAGGTTTGCGCCCTAAAACCATAACCAAAAAGGAAAAAAAAATACTCCCAGGTGCAATAACATTGTTGTCAACTAAAACAATGACTCACATGATTGTTCGTACGCTCAATAATAATTAAGTTTTGCAACACACTGGCCTTATGGTAAAAAGAAAATAGTGTATACGCAAACTAGTTGTCAATATTGTTGTTCGACTGACTCAACACCACGGTAAAATGTTTACGTTTAGGAAACGGGAGAACCAGTAACACTGGAGCCTTCGAACGCCGTTAACGTGCGTCACCAAAGTTATTCCGACACAGGTAGTTGTCGTGCAGAAGTCACGTGCAATGGAGTGACGGACATTGTGAACGTGAACATTCAGCGAGGTAGTGTGGCGTATGTAGCTGAAGTAACGATGGGCAGCAGAGGAAGAGAGAGCACATTCGAACAGCGGTAGCTTGTAATTTTTCACCATGCCAAAGACAAAAGTTATCGTAAAATTGCTGAAACGTTACAAACGAAGAAAAGTACAGTTTCCGAAATAATCAGCAGATTCCGGGAGGGAGATAGGATTGACAATCTACCGCATACGGGACGTCCAAGAAAGTTCTCTTTGCCAGAAGAGTATTTTATCGTCAGAAAAACGTAAAACGACCCCAAGTTAAGAGCTCCAAAACTCACCACTGAGATTGCCAAAGACATGGGAAAGGAAGTGCATCCCGAAACAATACGGAGGGTGCTCAGAAGAGGTAACTTTCACGGCCGTATTGGAAGACGGAAGCCCTTCATAAGTAAAATAAATCAGAGAAAGAGAATACTGTTTGCCAAAGAGCATGTTAGAGACGACAATGTAGGGTGTAATAACGTTATATTTGCTGACCAGAGTAAATTTAACCTATTTCAATCTGATAACGGTTTGGCGGCGACCTAATACTGAGCTTCGAAAGAAAAGTCTCATAGCGGCTATGAAGTATGGCGGTGGACATGAAATGGTATGGGGGGTACATGTGGGCGAATGGAGTTGTTGAATTATTTTTTATTGAAGGTAAAATGGACCAATTTCAGTACCTCAGAATACTGAGGGACAATTTGCAAAAGGGCGCCGAAAGCCTGGGGATTGGGGAAGTTTTAAGTTTTATCAAGATAATGACCCACATACGGCCTGGAATGTGACGATGTGATTATTCTATAACTGTCGAAAGGTGCTTCATCCACCCCTCCTATCACCAAATAATGTGTTTGGGAATTTTTGGGACAAACTTGATAAAAAAAACAAGGAGAACACAAATCAAACCTAGAGAACAGCTGAAAAACAGACTACAGGAAGAGTGGCAGAAGATATCTCCCGAGTATACTCGGAAATTAGTGGAGAGCGTTCCAGGTCGTCTCAGAGAAGTAATTAGGATGAAAGGAATGCGTACCAGATAGTGAACTTTTCGACCATAAGTGGAAAGAAAGGTGACCGAGTAATGTTATGCAATATTGTTTTGTTTTTGATTGTGTTTGTTAATTCTTATGTTTGTATCTGCAGCGTTCTTTAGAAGTATGATGGACATTTAGTTTTTACGCTCCTTGTGCTTACTTTATAACACAGGTTTATTATTACTGATATCAGTAATACGAGGGGAAATCTAGTACATCATGTCTGTCCGAATAATTACGCGAGTCACTGTATGCTTGTCATTGTCGTGACCTCATGCGAACACATGATTGCCGGCCGGAGTGGCCGAGTGGTCCTAGGCGCTACAGTCTGGTACCGCGCGACCGCTACGGTCGCAGGTTCGAATCCTGCCTCGGGCATGGATGTGTGTGATGAACTCAGGTTAGTTAGGTTTAAGTAGTTCTAAGTTCTAGGGAACTGATGACCACAGCAGTTAAGTCCCATAGTGCTCAGAGCCATTTGAACCATTTGAAAACATGATTGCACTCGTGCACTCTCTCTCTCTCTCACTCGCTCTCTCTCTCTCTCTCTCTCTCTCTCTCTCGCTCTCTCCCTTTCCCCTTGTAGTGCTACAACGATGAAAATTAATATTACGACGATGTCAAACCTTATTTTCATGATTTATTGTCACTCGCTCTCTCTCTCTCTCTCTCTCTCTCACTCGCTCTCTCCCTTTCCCCTTGTAGTGCTACAACGATGAAAATTAATATTACGACGATGTCAAACCTTATTTTCATGATTTAAAGAAGTATTCATGATATTAAAAATGTCATTATAATTTTATTATTTTCATTTTTGTGCTCAGTGTATCAAAGACTTTCTAGTGCACGGAATGAATTAGCATTGTTTGTGCTACTAAACTATATATGATTGTTAAGGGTTAAGCATGTAATAATTCGATGTAAGACATTTTGTTTAGTCTGAATTTTGTTCTCGTACTGGTCGGTAGAGAAGGAAAGGTTCCTTAATCGATGTGAAGGTATAAACGCTGTAAAAAGGAGAGAGAGAGAAGGTAAATACAAGTTATTCAAAACAAACATCTCTAAAGTGTAACGTCTTGTGATTTCCTATAACTAACAATTGCAAGGTCTAATCTGAGCCTGTCCTGAACAACAGCGAAGAACATTTATGTTATCATATATTTTCTTCGTTTGATCACGGTTGTGATTCGCATGTTTCTTTTTGTTACGCGACGTGTTATGAATATTTTCATTATACGCGCAAAAGTGCACACAGCTTTAATCGAACCTGCGTCTTTCGGAAACGATAACTTTTAATCAGTACAATTACGCGAATACCGTCTAAATCGAAAGAGTAAAAACAGTGCTTAAATACATTTGCCACCTTTTAATAATTATTATTATCCCATTAAATAAATAAATAGCAATTCAGTGGCTATCCAATCTATAAACAGACAGGGCAATTCACCCTTCAGTGCATCATATTGCATCGACACTGCCAAAATAAAATGCACAGTGCCAAAATAAAATGCACAGGCAATTGTCTGACCTTTACCTACATCTTCTAGCTTCCTTTTCCTGGCCGGCTGCGTCTTGTCTGCTTGTGACCACAACAACAAACAAACCCCAGCTGACTGCTACAGGCCGGAAGTGGTGGCCGAGCGGTTCTAGACGCTACAGTCTGGAACAGCGCCACCGCTACGGTCGCAGGTTCGAATCCCGCCTTGGGTATGGATGTGTGTGATGTCCTTAGGTTAGTTAGGTTTAAGTAGTTCTAAGTTCTAGGGGACTGATGACCTCAGCAGTCAAGTCCCATAGTGCTCAGAGCCATCTGGCTGCTAATCTCTAACTGCAGTTCCTCGTTTCGAAAACTAGCCTGCCCAAATAAGGAGACCACGCCCACGCTGATCATTGGCTGTGCCAAACTCACTCGAAAGACCACAGACAAATACCTAAATATAGCCAATGTAGCAGAGAAAATGCGTAAATCGGTCATTACGTCACTGATAAAGAGCAAACGTTCTTGCCCGTAATCGACTCGTAAATAAATGTAATTTGTGAAAGATGGCTGATTACAGCAGATACCTTTCACGTAAGCATTTAAAGCAAGAACACACTATCAGTTAATTTTTTTTAAAAAATGGTTGCTTTTTGTCCTAGTTCAGATATGTTGACTGAATTGACGCCTTTTTAAGAGACAGTCTTCACTCCTTCTGATCTGATCATGTAAATGTAGAAAAGTTGTGGAATGTTTTCAAAGAGATGGTATCGACACAATTGAGAGATATATACCACATAAATTAATAAGTGATGATACTGATCCCCCAAGGTACACAAAACGGGTCAGATCGTTGTTGCAGAAGCAAAATCACCAAGATTGGCGAAGTTTTATAGAAGTTCGAAATATGGCGCGCACTTCAATGTGAGATGCTTTTAATAATTTCCACAACGAAACTCTGTCTCGAAATCTGGCAGAAAACCGAAAGAGATTCTGGTCATACCTAAAGCACACACCTCGAAGAAAACGATTTATTGATGGTGGTGGACTAAACAGCTAAGGTCATCAGTGATGATGATGTTTGGTTTGTGGGCCGCTCAACTGCGTGGTTATCAGCGCCCGTACAATTACCCAATCGTTGCTCAGTCCAATTTCGCCACTTTCCGGGATGATGATGAAATGATGAGGACAACACAAACACCTAGTCATCTCGAGGCAGGTGAAACTCCCTGACCCCGCCGGGAATCGAACCCGTGACCCCGTGCTCGGGAAGCGAAAACGCTACCGCGAGACCACGAGCGGCGGACAAGGTCATCAGTCCCCCACGATTTATTGACATATAGTCACCACGGATTCAGAAAATATCATTCTTATGAAACACAACTAGCTCTTTATACTCATGAAGTAATAAGTGCTATCGACAGGGGATGTCAAATTGATTTCATATTTTTAGATTTCGAGAAGGATTTCGACACCGTTCCTCACGAGCGTCTTCTAACCAAACTGCGTGCCTACGGAATATCGCTTCAGTTGTGCGACTTCCCTCTATTGTTCCTGATCTATAGTAACAACATAGGAGACAATCTGAGTAGCCGTCTTAGATTGTTTGCAGATGGTGCTGTCACTTATCGTCTTGTAAACTCATCAGATGATCAAAACGACTTGCAAAATGATTTAGATAAGATATCTGTATGGTGCGAAAAGTGGCAATTGACCCTGAATAAGGAAAAGTGTGAAGTTATTCACATGAGTACTAAAAGAAATCAGCTAAATTTCGATTACGCGATAAGTCACACAAATCTGAAGACTGTAAATTAAAGTAAATACTTAGGGATTACAATTACGAATAACGTAAACTGGAACGATCACATAAATAATATTGTGGGTAGAGCAAACCAAAGACTGCGATTCATTGGCAGAACACTTAGGAGGTGCAGAAGGTCTACTAAAGAGACTGCTTACACCAAGCTTCTACGCCCTATTCTAGAGTATCGCTGTACAGTGTGGGATCCGCATCAGGTGGGACTGACGGATGACATCGAAAAAGTACAAAGAAGGGCAGCTCGTTTTGTATTATCGCAAAATAGGGGAGATAGTGTCACAGACATGATACGTGAATTGGAGTGGCAATCATTAAAACAAAGGCGTTTTTCGTTGCGCCGGGATCTTCTCATGAAATTTAAATCACCAGTTTTCTCCTCCGATTGTGAAAACATTCTGCTGGTAGCCACCTACATAGGGAGAAATGATCAACACGATAAAATAAGAGAAATCAGGGCTCGCACAGAAAAATTTAAGTGCTGGTTTTTTCCGCATGCTGTTCGAGAGTGGAACGGTAGAGAGACAGCTTGAAGGTGGTTCATTGAACCCTGTGCCAGGCACTTTATTGTGAATAGCAGAGTAATCACGTGGAAGTAGATGTAGAATTCTAAGACGATATACCAAAAAACAAAGCTCCGCAGATTGGCCTTGGTGGGCCATTTAATACGGACCGACCGCCGTGTCAGTCATCCTCCGCCAATCCTTTCATTCGGAGGTGGCATGTAGGGCATGGCGTCCTAACACCGCTCTCTCGGTCGTTGCCATCTTGCCACACCTTGGAGCCGCTTTCTGTTAATCAACTGGCACCATAAAGATGAGTGCACCCTGTTCTAGTACTCCCATCTAGGAAAGATTCTTGGCAGTACGCAGGATCCTCCACATAGCAGTAAGACAAGCAGAGGCGGACAAGACAACACACTGAAGTGACATAAGACGTGGGACAGCAATATGCACATATACAGGTGGGTGTAATATAGTGTACACAAGGTATAAAACTGTAGTGCAGTGGCGGATCTGTCATACTCAGGTGATTCTAAGTTTCCAATGTATTTGTGGCTGCAAGACGGGAATTAACAGACTTGGAACACGAAATGGTACTTGGAGCTAGACACATGAAACATTCAATTTCGTAAATCGTTAGGGAATGGATCCACAGTGTCAAGAGTGTGCCCAGAATACCAAATTCCAAGCGTTACCTCTCACCACGGACAACGCAGTGGCTGACGACATTCACTTAACTACCGAGAGCAGAGGCGTTTGCATAGAGTTGTCAGTGCTAACATACAAGCACCACTGCGTGAAATAACCTCGACAACAGCGTGGGACGTAAGATGAACGTGCTCGTCAGGACAGTGTCGCGAAATCTGATGTTAATCGGCTATGGCCACGGAGGTAAAAATGAAGGGACTACGGACTTACGTTATACGTTGTACTGAAGCCAGAGTGGGCGCCATTTTAAGTAGCTGGTTCAAATGGCTCGAGCACTATGGGACTTAACTTCTGAGGTCATCAGTCCCCTAGAACTTAGAACTACTTAAACCTAAGTAACCTAGGGACATCACACACACCCATGTCCGAGGCAGGATTCGAACCTGCGACCGTAGCGATCGCGCGGTTCCAGACTGTAGCGCCTAGAACCGCTCGGCCACCACGGCCGGCCTTTTAAGTAGCCCAAAACATTAGCAGCCTACTGTTTACTAGCGCTTCTCGTTCATTATTTCTGTCGCGTGCGAGCAATAATCTTTTAAACTCCAAAAGCTATAGAGATTACATGAATAGCATACTGTCAGGAACGCAATTTCGAACGTTTTTCTGTTCTTGAATATACACTCGTGCTAATAAATGAAGGATAATTGCAGAATGTGGTGCCATACAACATGGCACTACACAAAACTGGCGCTAATAGCATAGGCACATAGGGAACACACACGACACAGATCTGTAAGTCCGCGGTATTGATGATAAGTTGAGAAAACCGTACCGAAACACAACTGCTACAAAACGCCACTGTTTCCTGCGCATGTACCCAGACATAAATATGGGATATGATCACCATGCACACGTACACAGGCCGCACAACGGGTTGGCATACTCTGGATCAGGTGGTCGAGCAGCTGCTGGGTTATAGCCTCCCATTCTTGCACCAGTGCCTGTCGGAGCTCCTGAAGTGTCCTAGGGGTTTGGAGACATGCAGCGATACATCGACCGAGAGCATCCCACACGTGCTCAATGGGGTTTAAGTTTGGAGAACAGGCACGCCACTCCATTCGTCTGATATCTTCTGCTTCAAGGTATTCCTCCACGATGGCAGCTCGGTGGGGCCGTGCGCTTTGATCCATCAGGAGGAAGGTGAGACCCACTCCATCCCTGAAAAGGCGGACATACTGGTGCAAAATGACATTCCGATACACCTGACCTGTTACATTTTCTCTATCAAAGACATGCAGGGGTGTACGCGCACCAATCCTAATCCCACCCCACACCATCAAACCACAACCTCCATACAGGCCCATTTCAAGGGCATTAAGGGGTCTGTATATGGTTCCTGGTTCACACCAGATGACAACCCGGCGAGAATTACTGTCCAGACCATACCTGGACTCGTCTGTAAACATAACCTGGGACCACTGTTCCAATGACCATGTACTGTGTTCTTGACATAAGGCTTTACGGGCTCTCTTGTGACCAGAGGTCAGTGAAATGCACCTTGCAGGTCTCCGGGACAATAAACCATGTCTGTTCAGTCGTCTGTAGAATGTGTGTCTGGAGACAACTGTTCCAGTGCCTGCGGTAACGTCCCGAGCAAGGCTACATGCAGTACTCCGTGGCCGTCAGCGGGCACTGATGATGAGATATCGGTCTTCTTGTGGTGTTTTGCACTGTACACTTCCAGAACTGTAGCGCCTGGACACGTTTTATGTCTGCTGGGATCGTTGCCATAATCTTGAGATCACACTTTGTGGCACACAGAGGGCCCAGGCTACGACCTGCTTTGTTTGAACAGCCTACAGTCGCCCTAGTATTCTACCCCTCACAACGTCATAAATATGTGTTCTTTGAGCCATTTTCAACACACGGTCACCAATAGCACGTCTGAAAGCGTCTGCACACTTACTCGCTGCACCGTACTCTGACATGCACCAACACACCTCTTCGTATGTGGACTGCTGCCAGCGCCACCGTACGACGACCGCAGGTCAGATGCACCGCATGCTCATACCCCTAGGTGATTTAAACCCGAAAACCGCCCACTAGAGCATTGTTTCACCTTGTATCAGCATTATCCCTAATTTATGAGTATGAGTATATATTTACTCTAGTGATGATGATGATGAGCGTTTG
Source organism: Schistocerca cancellata (assembly GCF_023864275.1). NCBI lineage: Eukaryota > Metazoa > Arthropoda > Insecta > Orthoptera > Acrididae > Schistocerca > Schistocerca cancellata. Next base: position 160,519,790 of record NC_064632.1, read on the forward strand.
GCGTCATTGGCCGGGAGGCCCCTCGCGGGGCAGGTCCAGCCGCCTTGGCGCAGGTCTTATTACATTCGGCGCCACATTGGGCGACCTGCACGCCGGATGGGGATGAAATGATGATGAACACAACACAACACCCAGTCCCTGAGCGGAGAAAATCTCCGACCCAGCCGGGAATCGAACCCGGGCCCGGAGGACGGCAATCCGTCACGCTGACCACTCAGCTACTGGGGCGGACATTTACTCTAGTAATACGACATAGTCAGAGCGACGTCACGGGGAAGCGTCATCGTGGTGAACTATGGCGGTATGAATGCGGTGAACCTAATGTTTTGGGCTGGTTAAGATGGCGGACATCGGCTTCAAGTTTGTGACATAATGCCACCTCCCCTCTTTTTTTACCTCCACGGCTATGGCAAAAGACGATCGAGGCGAGTGCAACATCGCCTGCAGCGCCTCTCCTGGGTTCATGACTATTTAGAATATACCCTAGACGACTGGAAAATTATGGCCTGGTCAGATGGGTCCCGATTTCAGTTGGTAAGAGCTGATGGCAGAGTTCGAGTGTGTTACAGTCCCCAAGAAGCCATATACCCAAGTTGTTAACAAGCCTTGTGCAAGCTGGTGGTGGCTCCATATTGATGTGGGCTATCTTTACATGGAATGGGCTGGATCCCCTGGTGCAACTTAACCGATCATTGACTGAAAATGGCTATGTTCGGCTACTTGAAGACCGGTTTCAGCCATTCATGGACTTCATGTTCCCAAACAACGAAGGAAATTTTATGGATGACAATACGCCATGTCACTGGGCGACAGTTTTTCGTGATAGGTTTGAAGAAAATTCCGAAATATTCGAGCGAATAATTTGCCGCCCAGATAGCCATACATCTACATCCATATCTACATGGTTTCTCTGCAATTCACACTTAACTGCCTGGCAGAGGGTTCATCGAGTCATTTTAACACTACTTCTCCACCATTCCACTCTCGAATGGCGTTTACAAAATAGGAAGACCTAAATCTTTCCTTTTGCGCTCTGATTTCTGCTATTTTATTATGATGATCATTTCTCCCTAAGTAGGTGGGTGTCAACAAAATACAGGACTATTACAAATGATTGAAGCGATTTCATAAATTCACTATAGCTCCATTCATTGACATATGGTCACGACACACTACAGACACGTAGAAAAACTCATAAAGTTTTGTTCGGCTGAAGCCGCACTTCAGGATTCTGCCGTCAGAGCGCTCGAGAGCGCAGTGAGACAAAATGGCGACAGGAGCCGAGAAAGCGTATGTCGTGCTTGAAATGCACTCACATCAGTGAGTCATAACAGTGCAACGACACTTCAGGACGAAGTTCAACAAAGATCCACCAACTGCTAACTCCATTCGCCGATGGTGCGCGCAGTTTAAAGCTTCTGGATGCATCTGTAAGGGGAAATCAACGGGTCGGCCTGCAGTGAGCGAAGAAACGGTTGAACGCGTGCGGGCGTTTCACGCGTAGCCCGCGGAAAATTGACTCATGCCACAACTGGAGACCGACAGCGCCGACTTCGTCTTTCAACAGGATGGTGCTCCACCGCACTTCCATCATGATGTTCGGCATTTCTTAAACAGGAGATTGGAAAACCGATGGATCGGTCGTGGTGGAGATCATGATCAGCAATTCATGTCATGGCCTCCACGCTCTCCCGACTTAACCCCATGCGATTTCTTTCTGTGGGGTTATGTGAAAGATTCAGTGTTTAAACCTCCTCTACCAAGAAACGTGCCAGAACTGCGAGCTCGCATCAACGATGCTTTCGAACTCATTGATGGGGACACGCTGCGCCGAGTGTGGGAGGAACTTGATTATCGGCTTGATGTCTGCCGAATCACTAAAGGGGCACATATCGAACATTTGTGAACGCCTAAGAAAACTTTTTGAGTTTTTGTATGTGTGTGCAAAGCATTTTGAAAATATCTCAAATAATAAAGTTATTGTACAGCTGTGAAATCGCTTCAATCATTTGTAATAACCCTGTATTTTTGTATTCGGAAGAGAAAGTTACTGATCGAAATTTCGTAAATAGATCTCGCCGCAAAGAAAACCGCCTTTGCTTCAGTGACTACCACCCCAGCTCGCGTATCACATCAATGACGCTCTCACATCTATTGCGCGATAATACGAAACGAGCTGCCCATTTTTGCATTTTCTCAACGTCCTCCGTCAATCCTACCTGGTAAGGATCCCACACCGCGCAACAATATTCCAGCAGAGGACGGACAAGTGTAATGTAGGCTGTCTCTTTAGTGGGTTTGTCGCATCTTCTAAGTGTTCGGCCAACAAGGCGCAGTCTTCTTTCGTCTTCCCCATAACATTATCAATGTGGTCTTTCCAATTTAAGCTGCTCGTAATTGTAATTCCTAGGTATTTAGTCGAACTGACAGCCCTTAGATTTGTGAGATTTATCGTATACCCAAAATTTATCGGATTTCTTTTACTACCCATGTGGATAACCTCGCGTTTTTCTTTGTTTAGTGCCAATTGTCACTTTTCGCACCATACAGAAATTCTCTCTAGATCATTTTGTGATTGGAACTGATCGTCTGATGATTTTACTAGACGATAAATTACAGCGTCATCTGCAAACAATGTAAGGGGGCTGCTCAGATTATCACCTAGGTCATTTACGTAAATCAGGAACAGCAGAGGGCCTATCACACTACCTTGCGGAACGGCAGATATCACTTCTGTTCTACTCGATGATTGACCGTCTATCAGTACCAACTGTGACCTCTCTCAGACGAAATCACCAATCGAGTCACAAAACTGAAGCGATACTCCATATGCCCGCAATTTGATTAATAATCGCTTGTGAGGAACGGTATCAAAAGCCTTCTGGAAATCTCGGAATATGGAATCGATCTGAGCTCCCTTGCCAATAGCACTCATTACTTCATCGGAATAAAGAGCTAGCTGTGTTGCACAAGAACAACATTTTCTGAATCCGTGTTGGTTATGTATCAATAAGTCATTTTCTTCAAGGTAATTCATAATGTTCGAACAGAGTATATGCTCCAAAATCCTACTGCAAACTGAGGTCGGTGATATCGGTCTGTAATTTAATGGGTTACTCCTATTTCCTTTCTGGAATATTGGTGTGACCTATGCTACTTTCCAGTCTTTAGGAACAGACATTTCGTCATGAACCTCATAGAATATTTATGGGACATAATCGTTTGGCCAGTTCATGCATAAAAACCTACACCGGCAACATTTTCTCAATTATGGACGACTCTACAGACAGCATGGCTCATTATTACTTCAGGAGACTTCCAACGACTTGTTGAGTCCATGTCACGTCGAGTTTCTGCACTACTCAGGGCAAAATGAAGTATCCCATGACTTTTGCCACCTCAGTGTATACCACCTACAGTAAAAATAGAAAACATTTAATATCATAGCGTGATGATTTGATCACATATTGGCAAGTAATTCCTTTAGGAACCTATCATTCGTGTTGACTTTCGACCTGAAGTTGTCGTTGGGTGTGAGCCTTGGAGCGTTTGTAATAAACATTCCACACATAGCGTTTTCCTTTTTCTGATACATACATCGTATTATTTGCAAAAACTTCGCTTACTTCCGCGATCAATGACTTGGCTTTCGAGACGCAGCTTCTCAGAAGCTAAAACAGTCAGAAGCAGTTAGTCGGAAGGAGCAAGAAAACACCAGCAAAATGAGGACTGTCTGCTTGCAGACTAGCGCCATATGTCGAGAGGTACGCGTAAGGCGGCGACAAGGAAGACTACTGTGGGAACCGGGAGCTCTCCAGCGGAAAGGCCACCTCCGTGCTTAGATGGAACCAGCCGTGCCTCTCATTACCGACGCGCAGCCCCTACTCGGCAAGCGATTTTATTCCCTGCGCGTTCCTCCCATCTTCTCCTTAAGGGAACAGGAAGTCGAGGGACAAAAGGTGCTAGTCGACTCCAGGTTGCCTGAAAAAGAAACGAACGAGCAAGACGAGAAGAGGTTCAAGTGAATGACTATCACGGTGTAGTCGATCGCTGTTCCACGTGGCGTGCCAGTCCACATGCACTGTAAAAATGGATGTCCGGATGGAAACCCAGTTCTAAGCAAAGAGGGGAAAGCAGAAAGGTGGAAGGAGTATATAGAGGGTCTATACAAGGGCGATATACTTGAGGACAATGTTATGGAAATGGAAGAGGATGTAGATGAAGATGAAATGGGAGATACGATACTGCGTTTGACAGAGCACTGAAAGACCTGAGTCAAAACAAGGCCCCTGGAGTAGACAACATTCCATTAGAACTACTGACGGCCTTGGGAGAACCAGTCCTGACAAAACTATACCATCTGGTGAGCAAGATGTATGAGACAGGTGAAATACCCTCAGACTTCAAGAAGAATATAATAATTCCAATCCCAAAGAAAGCAGGTGTTGACAGATGTGAAAATTACCGAACTATCAGTTTAATAAGTCACAGCTGCAAAATACTAACGCGAATTATTTACAGACGAACGGAAAAACTGGTAGAAGCCGACCTCGGGGAAGATCAGTTTGGATTCCGTAGAAATATTGGAACACGTGAGGCAATACTGACCTTACGACTTATGTTAGAAGGAAGATTAAGGAAAGGCAAATCTACGTTTCTAGCATTTGTAGACATAGAGAAAGCTTTTGACAATGTTGACTGGAATACTATCTTTCAAATTCTAAAGGTGACAGGGATGAAATACACGGAGCGAAAGGCTATTTACAGTTTGTTCAGAAACCAGATGGCAGTTATAAGAGTCGAGGGGCATGAAAGGGAAGCAGTGGTTGGGAAGGGAGTGAGACAGGGTTGTAGCCTCTCCCCGATGTTATTCAATCTGTATATTGAGTAAGCAGTAAAGGAAACAAAAGAAAAATTTGGTGTAGGTATTAATCCATGGACAAGAAATAAAAACTTTGAGGTTCGCCGATGACATTGTAATTCTGTCAGAGACAGCAAAGGACGTGGAAGAGCAGTTGAACGGAATGGACAGTGTCTTGAAACGAGGATATAAGATGAAAATCAACAAAAGCGAAACGAGGATAATGGGATGTAGTCGAATTAAGTTGGGTGATGCTGAGGGAATTAGATTAGGAAATGAGACTCTTAAAGTTGTAAAGGAGTTTTACTATTTGGGAAGCAAATTAACTGATGATGGTCGAAGTAGAGAGGATATAAAATGTAGACTGGCAATGACAAGGAAAGCGTTTCTGAAGAAGAGAAATTTGTTAACATCGAGTATAGATTTAAGTGTCAGGAAGTCGTTTATGAAAGTATTTGTATGGAGTGTAGCCATGTATGGAAGTGAAACATGGACGGTAAATAGTTTGGACAAGAAGAGAATAGAATCTTTAGAAATGTGGTGCTACAGAAGAATGTTGAAGATTAGGTGGGCAGATCACGTAACTAATGAAGAGGTATTGAATATGATTGGGAAGAAGAGAAGTTTGTGGCACAACTTGACTAGAAGAAGGGATCGGTTGGTAGGACATGTCCTGAGGCATCAAGGGATCTCAAATTTAGCATTGGAGGGCAGTGTGGAGGGTAAAAATCGTAGAGGGAGACCAAGAGATGAATACACTAAGCAGTTTCAGAAGGATGTAGGTTGCAGAAGGTACTGGGAGATGAAGGAGACTGCACAGGATAGATTAGCATGGAGAGCTGCATCAAACCAGTCTCAGGACTGAAAACCACAACAACAACAACATCCATAATTGTCGCTGAATGTACCTGCAAAAATACATAGTTTCGGAGATATGACGTCAAATACTGAGATGCGTGAAAAACTTTGGTATTATGTATGACATTTTAATTTATTATTTCATTACTGCTAACTATATTCGCGATACATTTTGCAGACATTATACACGCACGCCGCTCAATGTACCTAGAAAAATATATCGTTATACGGCTCATAGTTCAGGAGATATGACGTCATAGACACTAAGATGCGTGAAAAATGGCCACATCGTGCATGACGTTTTAATTTATTACTTCTTTACTTCTAAGTCTGTTCACAACACTTCCCACAGACAGCAGTCACATATACGAATGGACGTATCTGAAAAATTATATCATTGCACAGCACCTAGTTCAGGAGATACGACGTAATGAACATTGAGCTGCCTCAAGGTAAAACTGCAGGGCGAAATTCGCTAGAGATAGAGGTGAAGTATGTGTACAGATACTTATGAAATTTGTTAAATATTTGTAAAATTTGTTACACGTCTGCGCAAGCGGGCAAAGTGATCGGTAAAAAGATCATCCTAAATCACTGGAACGATTTCAGTCAAATTTAGTACATATATTATTACAACCTGGAAGGAAATACTATGGGGTAAGAACAACCGCCCTCCTATTGGGGTGACTATGATAATGAGGAGAGGTAAGGGGAAGGTGGAGGAATGGCAGAGAGAGGGACGAAGAGATGGGCACAGAGAGGGAGGTGGAAAACATCGACAAAGAGAGAGGTCAGGAGGAGATGAAATTAGAGTGGGTGGGAGGAGTTTGGTAGAGGGGGGAGGAGCAGATGGATAGAGGGAGGAGAAGCAGATTGATGGAGAGAGGGGGAGGAGGAAATAGTGCTGAACTGAGCGCTAGATGTCACGAGAGTCGGATCCCCCCCCCCCCCCCCCTCCACAGTAGAGACGAGAAGTACTGAAGTACTGTGTAGCAGTAATAGCAGAATGGGTCGATCAGGAGAGATCAGTTACTTCGAACGTGGACTAGCCATAGGATGTCACCTCAGCAACAAAGCCATAAGAGATATTTCAATCATTCTAAAGCTGACCAAGTCGGTGTTGATGACGTAACTGTGAATTGGGAATGCGAAGAAGCCACTGCAGCTAAACCGAGACCAGGAAGATATCAAGTACTGACAGGTAGGAATGGACGATGACTGGGGAGCGTGGCTGTAAAAACTTATATGAAATCACTGGAAGGAATCTCTCGTGAGACCCAAAGTTGTACCAACAGTCCAGCTAGCTCAATGACAAAACGTGGCGAGTGAAAAAATTGGGGTAGAACAGCTGAGCAGCTCCTCGTAAGCTACGCGACGCCTGAGGTAGTGTAGAGAGTGAAGTCACTAGAGAGCGGATGACTGGAATCGAATGATTTGGAGTGGTGAACCACGCTGTACACTGTGGCAATCCTGTCATCATGTGTAGTGCCAACGCTGTAGTATGGAGGAGGTGGTGTAAAGGTATGGGGGTGTTTTTCGTGGTTAGGGCGTGGTCTCTTTAGTACGCTCAAGAACACGGTAAATGCGAAAACGATATGAACACGCTTTACAGCATTGAGTATTACGCTCAATAGAGTAACACGTCGGAGACGATGGTTGTATCAGCATGGCATTTCACTCCGTCATAGGAGGTGCATTCAAGTTCTAAGGCCTCCGATTTTTTTTCTAATTAACTACTCACCCGAAATCGATGAAACTGGCGTTACTTCTCGACGTAATCGCCCTGCAGACGTACACATTTTTCACAACGCTGACGCCATGATTCCATGGCAGCGGCGAAGGCTTCTTTAGGAGTCTGTTTTGACCACTGGAGTATCGCTGAGGCAATAGCAGCACGGCTGGTGAATGTGCGGCCACGGAGAGTGTCTATCATTATTGGAAAAATCCAAAAGCCACTAGGAGCCAGGTCAGATGAGTAGGGAGCATGAGGAATCACTTCAAAGTTGTTATCACGAAGAAACTGTTGCGTAACGTTAGCTCGATGTGCGGGTGCGTTGTCTTGGTGAAACAGCACACGCGTAGCCCTTCCTGAACGTTTTTGTTGCAGTGCAGGAAGGAATTTGTTCTTCAAAACATTTTCGTAGGATGCACCTGTTACCTTAGTGCCCTTTGGAACGCAATGGGTAAGGATTACGCCCTCGCTGTCCCAGAACATGGACACCATCATTTTTTCAGCACTGGCAGTTACCTGAAATTTTTTTGGTGGCGGTGAATCTGTGTACATCCATTGAGCTGACTGGCGCTTTATTTCTGGATTGAAAAATGGCATCCACAACTCACTGTCACAACCGACGAAAAGAAAGTCCCATTCATGCTGTCGTTGTGTGTCAACATTGCTTGGCAACATGACACACGGGCAGCCGTGTGGTCGTCTGTCGGCATTCGTGGCACCCACCTGGATGACACTTTTCGCATTTTCAGGTCGTCATGCAGGATTTTGTGCACAGAACCCACAGAAATGCCAACTCTGGAGGCGATCTGTTCAACAGTCATTCAGCGATCCCCCAAAACAATTCTCTCCACTTTATCGATCATGTCGTCAGACCGGCTTGTGCGAGCCCGAGGTTGTTTCGGTTTGTTGTCACACGATGTTCTGCCTTCATTAAACTGTTGCACCCACGAACGCACTTTCGACACATCCATAACTCCATCACCACATGTCTCCTTCAACTGTCGATGAATTTCAATTGGTTTCACACCACGCAAATTCAGAAAACGAATGATTGCACGCTGTTCAAGTAAGGAAAACGTCGCCATTTTAAGTATTTAAAACAGTTCTCATTCTCGCCGCTGGCGGTAAAATTCCATCTGCCGTACGGTGCTGCCATCTCTGCGACGGTTTGACAATGAACGCGGCGTCATTTTAAAACAATGCGCATGTTTCTATCTCTTTCCAGTCTGGAGAAAAAAAATCGGAGGCCTTAGAACTTGAATGCACCTCGTAAAGCAGCAACAGTGATGCAATGGTTTGTCGACAGTAAAATTTATGGAGTGCCTGGAGTCCCGACCAGAGGCCAATGGAGCATCTCTGGGATGAGTCAGCAAGTCAATTTCACATTATACCTCAACATTCAACTTCACTATCGTCTTAAGTTTTGGCTCCTGAGGAAGACATTGAGAAACCTCACTGAAGTGACCCCTAACAGAGCTTAAACCTTATAAAGTCGAAGGGGCTACGTACCTCATATTAATGTGCACCAATTGGTGTCCCCATACTTCTGATCAACTACTGCATATACCTATATCATCAGCATAATGCGGTATTTGAAAGGCTCTTGGCAGCCTGGTTGGCATGTCCACTGTGTAAACACTATCAACACAGGTCTTCATATAGCTTCCTGTGGATGGCCAATTGTCCTATATCTTAGTTCAGCACTTTTATTTTTTATGTGAATGCATGGTGTATGTTCTTTCAGTCATTTCCAAAAGAACAGATATCCCATGGAATCTGCAGCTGCGATACATATTATGTAAAATGAAGGTTGAGAAGGGAGAAAGGAAACGAAAGGGGAGGAACTATCGATGTTACTGCATCAGGACTTCATGCAGAATCAGCGGCGCTGAGTGCCAATGTGTGCAAGACCAGGTTTCGAGCCCTGTAGCCGCGCGGAATGGCCGCCGGGTTTGCAGTGCCATGTCACGGACTGCGCGGACTCTCCTGCAGGAGGTTCGAGTCCTCCCTCGGCCATGGGTGTGTGTGTTGTTCTTACCTAAGTTAGTTTAATTTAGTTTAAGTAGTGTTTAAGTCTAGGAACCGATACCTAAGCAGTTTGGTCACACACATTTGAACATTTGAACGAGCCCTGTGCCTCCCGCTTCCTACGCACTTGCATTAACCACTGCTACACCCTGACATAGTCTTTATCGCAACTGTGCAGACTATCTCGGTAAGCATCCCGGCCGAAACAATAGACACAACACATTCAAATACACTACGTGATCAAAAGTATTCGGACACCCCCAAAAACATGCGTTTTTCATATTAGGTGTATTGTGCTGCCACCTGCTGGTAGGTACCCCACATCAGCGACCTCAGTAGTCATTAGACATCTTGAGCGAGCAAAATGGGGCACTCCGCGGAACTCACGCAATTACAACGTTCAAATGGTTCAAATGGCTCTGAGCACTATGGGACTTAACATCTTAGGTCATCAGTCCCCTAGAACTTAGAACTACTTAAACCTAACTAACCTAAGGACATCACACAACACCCAGCCATCACGAGGCAGAGAAAATCCCTGACCCCGCCGGGAATCGAACCCGGGAACCCGGGCGTGGGAAGCGAGAACGCTACCGCACGACCACGAGATGCGGGCCTTACAACGTGATCACGTGATCCAGTGTCTCTGTGTTATACGTCTGTAAGCGAGATTTACACACTCCTAAACATCCTTAGGTCCACTGTTACCGAGATGATAGTGAAGTGGAAACGTGAAGGAACACGTACAGCAAAAAGCGTACAGGCCGACCTTGTCTGTTGACTGACAGAGACCGCCCACAGTTGAAGAGGATCGTAATGTGTAATAGGCAGACATCTATCCAGACCATCAAACAGGAATTCCAAACTGCATCATGATCCACTGAAAGTACTATGACAGTTAGGGCGGAGGTGAAAAGACTTGGATTTCATTTTCGAGTGGCTGCTCATAAGCCACACATCATGCTGGTAAATGTCAGACAATGCCTTGCTTGGTGTAAGAAGCGTAAACATTGGACGATTGAACAGTGGAAAAAAGTTGTGTGGACTGACGAATCACGGTACACAATGTGGCGATCCGATGGCAGGGTCTAGGTATGGCGAATGCCCGGTGAACGTCATATGCCTGCGTGTGTAGTGCCAACAGTAAAATTCGGAGGCGGTGGTGTAATGGTGTGGTCGTGTTTTTTTTAAGGAGGGGGCTTGCACCCCTTGTTGTTTTGCGTGGCACTATCACAGAATGGGCCTACATTGATGTTTTAAGCACCTTCTTGCTTCCCACTGTTGAAGAGCAACTCGGGGATGGAATTGCATCTTTCAACACGCTCGAGCACCTGTTCATAACGCACGACCTGTGGCGGAGTGGTTACACGACAGTGACATCCCTGTAATGGACTGGCCTGCACAGAGTCTTTGGAACGCCGACTTCGTGCCAGGCCTCACCGACCAACATCGATACTTCACCTCAGTGCAGCACTTCGTGAAGAATGGGCTGCCATTACCCAAGAAACTTTCCAGCACCTGATTGAACGTATACCTGCGAGAGTGGAAGCTGTCATTCATCAAGACTAAGGGTGGGCCAACACCATACAGTATTAAATTTCAGCATTACCGATGGAGAGTGCCACGAACTTGTAAGTCCTTTTCAGCCAGGTGTCCGGATACTTTTGATCACATAGTGTATATCGAGAGTACTAGCGGCTATTGCCCATCCCTAATTTGGCCAAGACCACCTACTGCACAATGTTGACCTTACCTGAGCTCAGTTGCTTTATTAATAAGTTCAGTTCTTACTTGCAGTTAAACTTAATGTAAGTGCTGTGTTTATTGTTTTTGTGCTGGATGCTGTTGTGATAGTCTCTAATTAAGTGTAAGTCTGTAATAAGAAAGAAGACAAAAAAACAGAATTTCATTCATCCACCAGCGTCAAGGTAAGTATGTACACCCTGCTGTAATAGCTTAATTATCTCTCTAAAGCAGCTTACTGTTATCACTGAAGTCGTTATTTGAAGACTGGTAGAACTGTGGAGTTGCAATATTTCAGTATTTCACAAGGCAGCGGTTCGGAAAACATTTTTACAAGTAGCACCGAATTAAAATCTATTCGTAAAAATACACTTGGATTTGCCTGTGTCACCCAAAAATAGCGTTGATCAATAAAAATACTGCCCAAACGGCGATGGTTGCATTTCCTTAAAACAGTTGCTCAAAATTCTGTCGTTAGCGGCCCCTACAGCAAAATACCTCCCAATCTGGTCTACAGGGTGATGCTCGGTTATGAAAACCAGTTCCGATACGGAACGATGGGAGGCGGGGGAGGGGGGGGGGCGGGGTTGTCGAGAGCGTTTAGGGTATGTGATGATAGCACACTCTATAGTTCGTTCGTTTCTAAGAGACTTTTTCAGCAGGCTGCCTGAATTCGTCCAAGCTGACTGCGCGCTGCATCCCCGCCCCCTACCCCCTTTCCATCAAAAATCTGTTTACACTCATGTCATTCAAAAGTAACTGAAGCCAGGAATTCGATGAGCGTTAAATCTTAAAATATGCGTGCACCCATGCATTACCAAATCACCGAACATGCACAATTAAAGGAAAATCATGCAATATTACAATTCCACCTTTTGTTGTGATGCATTTCATTTTATTTTAATATCAAATACAACAACCAGTTTTTCCAAATTCTCCACCAACTGTGCACTGTGCGTGAGGCTGAGTTATCAGTATCTGGAATCTAGAGGCGAAGTGGTTCGAATCTATCCATCGACAATTTTGAGAATGGTTTTCTACGTCTTCCCACTTTCAATTTAGGCAAACGCCATGGTTGGTCCCTTACTATAGACCACAGCCAATTTCGAAATGCTTTCTGTCCTTAGAGATGCAGCCTCTGCTTAAATTAAAAGATCTGCATCGAAGGCAGCCAAACATCTCTTCAGAGAATTCCGGCAATAAAAGTCAGATGATAAATAATTAGCAACCCAAATTCTCATTTCGGATCATACATTTAACTGACTGGACAATCTTTAATGCAGAAAATCGTCTTTCTACATTGCCAGAACTTGGATTTCATTTTCGAACGTTTGCTCATAACCCGCACATCACGCTGGTAAATGCCAAACGACGCCTTACTTCGTATAAGAAGCTTAAACATTGGACGATTGAACAGTGGTAAAACGTTGTGTGGAGTGACAAATCACGGCCACACAATGTGGGGATCCGATGGCAGGGTGTAGGTATGGCGAATGCCCGATGAACGTCATCTGGCAGCGTGTGTAGTGCCAACAGTAAAATTCGGAGGCGGTGGTGTTATGTATGATGTGGTTGTGTTTTTTATGGAGGGGTCTTTCACCCCTTGTTGTTTTGCATGATACTATCACAGCACAACCCTACACTGATGTTTTAAGCACCTTCTTGCTTCCCACTCTTGAAGAACAAAAACACGACCACACCATAACACCACTGTCTCCGAATTTTACTGTTGGCACTCACTACACACGCTGGCAGATGACGCTCACCGGGCATTCGCCATACCTACACCCTGCTATCGGATCCCCACATTGTGTACCGTGATTGGTCACTCCACTGACAGATGGCTGCCAAAATGGTGAAATTTTGGGAAAGGTGTAAACTTAGTAATTTAAAACCCTTTGCATTTTCGCCACCAAAAATTGTTCCATCTTCTCTGCCGAATAGAACATGCAAGTACGTAGTATATAATAGCAATACAAGTTCTCCTCATTTAGGCTCATGCGAATAATTGCCAGGACATTCTTCAACGTAGACAATGACCTCTGTACATTGCCATAAGTGACAGTTACTAAAGTGAGGAAATTTGGGAAAGATGTAAGTTTTCTAATTCAAAATCCTTTGCACTTTCGACACCAAAAATTGTTCTAGCTTCTCTGTCGAACAGAACAATATCAGAGCTGCTTATACCAACAGACTTGTCGGTGATAATCAAGATTTCTTAAATTTCATGGCACGAAAAGGAAAACGAAGACTTATACTGTTGTTGTTGTGGTCTTCAGTCCTGAGACTGGTTTGATGCAGCTCTCCATGCTACTCTATCCTGTGCAAGCTTCTTCATCTCCCAGTATCTACTGCAACCTACATCCTTCTGAATCTGCTTAGTGTATTCATCTCTTGGTCTCCCTCTACGATTTTTACCCTCCACACTGCCCTCCAATGCTAAATTTGTGATCCCTTGATGCCTCAAAACATGTCCTACCAACCGATCCCTTCTTCTAGTCAAGTTGTGCCACAAACTTCTCTTCTCCCCAATCCTATTCAATACCTCCTCATTAGTTACGTGATCTACCCACCTTATCTTCAGCATTCTTCTGTAGCACCACACTTCGAAAGCTTCTATTCTCTTCTTGTCCAAACTAGTTATCGTCCATGTTTCACTTCCATACATGGCTACACTCCATACAAATATTTTCAGAAACGACTTCCTGACACCTAAATCTATGCTCGATGTTAACAAATTCCTCTTCTTGAGAAACGCTTTCCTTGCCATTGCCAGTCTACATTTTATATCCTCTCTACTTCGACCATCATCGGTTATTTTACTCCCTAAATAGCAAAACTCCTTTACTACTTTAAGTGTCTCATTTCCTAATCTAATTCCCTCAGCATCACCCGACTTAATTTGACTACATTCCATTATCCTCGTTTTGCTTTTGTTGATGTTCATCTTATATCCTCCTTTCAAGACACTGTCCATTCCGTTCAACTGCTCTTCCAAGTCCTTTGCTGTCTCTGACAGAATTACAATGTCATCGGCGAACCTCAAAGTTTTTACTTCTTCTCCATGAATTTTAATACCTACTCCGAATTTTTCTTTTGTTTCCTTTACTGCTTGCTCAATATACAGATTGAATAACATCGGGGAGAGGCTACAACCCTGTCTTACTCCTTTCCCAACCACTGCTTCCCTTTCATGCCCCTCGACTCTTATAACTGCCAGCTGGTTTCTGTACAAATTGTAAATAGCCTTTCGCTCCCTGTATTTTACCCCTGCCAACTTCAGAATTTGAAAGAGGGTATTCCAGTTAACATTGTCAAAAGCTTTCTCTAAGTCTACAAATGCTAGAAACGTAGCTTTGCCTTTTCTTAATCTTTTTTCTAAGATAAGTCGTAAGGTCAGTATTGCCTCACGTGTTCCAACATTTCTACGGAATCCAAACTGATCTTCCCCGAGGTCGGCTTCTACCAGTTTTTCCATTCGTCTGTAAAGAATTCGCGTAAGTATTTTGCAGCTGTGACTTATTAAACTGATAGTTCGGTAATTTTCACATCTGTCAACACCTGCTTTCTTTGGGATTGGAATTATTATATTCTTCTTGAAGTCTGAGGGTATTTCGCCTGTCTCATACATCGTGCTCACCAGATGGTAGAGTTTTTTCATGACTGGCTCTCCCGAGGCCATCAGTAGTTCAAATGGAATGTTGTCTACTCCCAGGGCCTTGTTTCGACTCAGGTCTTTCAGTGCTCTGTCAAACTCTTCACGCAGTATCTTATCTCCCATTTCGTCTTCATCTACATCCTCTTCCATTTCCATAATATTGTCCTCAAGTACATCGCCCTTGTATAAACCCTCTATATACTCCTTCCACCTTTCTGCCTTCCCTTCTTTGCTTAGAACTGGGTTGCCATCTGAGCTCTTGATATTCATACAAGTGGTTCTCTTCTCTCCAAAGGTCTCTTTAATTTTCCTGTAGGCAGTTTCTATCTTACCCCTAGTGAGACAAGCCTCTACATCCTTACATTTGTCCTCTAGCCATCCCTGCTTAGCCATTTTGCACTTCCTGTCGATATCATTTTTGAGACGTTTGTATTCCTTTTTGCCTGCTTCATTTACTGCATTTTTATATTTTCTCCTTTCATCAATTAAATTCAATATTTCTTCTGTTACCCAAGGATTTCTATTAGCCCTCGTCTTTTTACCTACTTGATCCTCTGCTGCCTTCACTACTTCATCCCTCAGAGCTACCCATTCTTCTTCTACTGTATTTCTTTCCCCCATTCCTGTCAATTGTTCCCTTATGCTCTCCCTGAAACTCTCTACAACCTCTGGTTCTTTCAGTTTATCCAGGTCCCATCTCCTTAAATTCCCACCTTTTTGCAGTTTCTTCAGTTTCAATCTGCAGTTCATAACCAATAGATTGTGGTCAGAATCCACATCTGCCCCAGGAAATGTCTTACAATTTAAAACCTGGTTCCTAAATCTCTGTCTTACCATTATATAATCTATCTGATACCTTCTAGTATCTCCAGGATTCTTCCAGGTATACAACCTTCTTTTATGATTCTTGAACCAAGTGTTGGCTATGATTAAGTTATGCTCTGTGCAAAATTCTACAAGGCGGCTTCCTCTTTCATTCCTTCCCCCCAATCCATATTCACCTACTATGTTTCCTTCTCTCCCTTTTCCTACTGACGAATTCCAGTCACCCATGACTATTCAATTTTCGTCTCCCTTCACTACCTGAATAATTTCTTTTATCTCGTCATACATTTCATCTATTTCTTCATCATCTGCAGAGGTAGTTGGCATATAAACTTGTACTACTGTAGTAGGCATGGGCTTTGTGTCTATCTTGGCCACCATAATGCGTTCACTATGCTGTTTGTAGTAGCTAACCCGCACTCCTATTTTTTTATTCATTATTAAACCTACTCCTGCATTACCCCTATTTGATTTTGTATTTATAACCCTGTAATCACCTGACCAAAAGTCTTGTTCCTCCTGCCACCGAACTTCACTAATTCCCACTATATCTAACTTTAACCTATCCATTTCCCTTTTTAAATTTTCTAACCTACCTGCCCGATTAAGGGATCTGACATTCCACGCTCCGATCCGTAGAACGCCAGTTTTCTTTCTCCTGATAACGACGTCCTCCTGAGTAGTCCCCGCCCGGAGATCCGAATGGGGGACTATTTTACCTCCGGAATATTTTACACAAGAGGACGCCATCATCATTTAATCATACAGTAGAGCTGCATGTCCTCGGGAAAAATTACGGCCGTAGTTTCCCCTTGCTTTCAGCCGTTCGCAGTACCAGCACAGCAAGGCCGTTTTGGTTAATGTTACAAGGCCAGATCAGTCAATCATCCAGACTGTTGCCCCTGCAACTACTGAAAAGGCTGCTGCCCCTCTTCAGGAACCACATGTTTGTCTGGCCTCTCAACAGATACCCCTCCGTTGTGGTTGCACCTACGGTACGGCCATCTGTATCGCTGAGGCACGCAAGCCTCCCCACCAACGGCAAGGTCCATGGTTCATGGGGGGAGACTTATACTACAGTTATCAAATCAAGTTCTAGTGCTTATTAACAAATTTAATGTTATTTAAGAAAATTAGTGACAAATTTCAATTACAGTGAACATATTTTTAAATAATTTATTGTCTAAGAATACCATCTTTCTTGTAAAACAAATGGCTGTTGTCTTGATAGACCTATATAATCTTCAATGAATATTCTGATCTTATATGCATGGATAGCGTAAGGAAGTACGATTTCCGTTTCGTTGTACTACATTAAAATATTTTTAGTTAAATTGGTTAACTCAGTTTATAATTAGCCTCTTCCTATCACGTAAAGATAATTGATGTAGAAGACATTCATATAACGATTTGTGCGTCTAAACCATGGATTAAATATTGCTTTAATCTATTTAAAACTATTCAGATTAATTATTATTACTCATATAGTTTTGTTTCGCAGCTTTTATTCCTTTCCAAATGCTATCTTCGAACTGTAATGCTCTTAGGCTGTAGAAAAAGTTATATAAAAAGTAATTTTTCGTTACTTTTGTAACAGCATTTCTCTTGGTTTGGGGATAAGTTCAGCGATATTTACACTGCAAGGTGGCTAGCGATCGCCATTTTCTGCTATGTATCTGTTCAAAAAATGGCTTACATGTGAAACGGCGATATATCATGTCTTCAATCTTTACTATAAGAACGATACTCTAATGCGAAATGTCTTATTCGTAATATCCGTGGATCAGTGAGCCCAGCTGTCACAACTCTAATGTATTTGTAAATAAGTGTCATATAAACAACAACATATGTTGTACATTGTAAAGGACTTTATTAGCTTTAGAGATTGTATAATCATATCACACTGAATAAATACAAAGAAACATAACTTTCTGTCTCTGTTCCACAATCATCTGTGCGAAGCATCCTAAGAGACTTTTTCCCTCTCAATCTGTTAACGGCGACAGGAGATTTGGGGCAACATTGTCATCAACGTCCGTACTTCGCAGACCACACTTTCGTCCAAGCTGGTACTAGGATCTGAGGTGGAACGCGAAAACTTGTGTAATTTTAAGTAATAGTCGGCAAAACCCGCATTTCCCTATAGCATCACACCTTACTCTTAGAGAAAATTCACTTTTGCATAGTTTGCAGGTAGTAATGTTTCATTGTTGCAGTAATACCTAAGAATTGTTAGGATGTAAGAATATTTACTCAACCTTGTGTTGATAGATCATCTTACTAAACTCCTATAAATTTTGTGTGAGATATTTGCTCAGAACTACACCCCCGCAATTCCAGCATTGTATTGATTGTGGCGTCTCTAAAGCTAATCCATCTCATGTGCCACGATGCAGTTGTCTCCAAACGACCTGTTTTAGTCTTCTGTTATCACAAAAACTTTCTTCCATAAATCCGCTTCATTGATTACGATGATGCTGTTCTTCATGGACTTTCATATGTGAGCTCACGCAAAATGGAATTGTCGATTAATTCTTACGTGCAATAGATTTGTGACACCCATTCCTCGATCATATCACTCCTGCCTACAAACAAATATTGTCACTTCACGCAGGTAATTGTAGAGACTGTAGTATCTTCTGTCTGTTTTACCGGCTGCTCAATCATTGCACAACCTCTTATCTGTCTTCATCTCTGACACTTGTACTAGAACAGCACAGCAGAAATACTCTCTCTCATTACTTCCAATTCACAATAGATGTTCAAAGTGGCCTCCGTGGGATGCAGTGCACGCATTCACAGGTCGCGTCGCGGATTGCGGCGCACTTTCGCACATTCCGACCTCTCTGCGAGTAGCGTCACAGGCGTCGTCAACACGCTGTTGAAGGGTCCGCACATCAGGAACTTGTTACAAAAACACGACAATTTTTATGTGACCCCAGAGGTAAAAATCAAAGTCTGGTGATCTAGAGGACTTGCTTCAGGGCCTCCGTGTCCTATCCAACGTCTGGTGAATATATTGTTGAGATGACGGCGAACTGAAATGCGGAATGGGGGGGTGGGGGGTGTTCCGTCGTGTAGAAACCACATAACCTGTCGTATTGCCGAAAGTTCAGATACGTTCCTCCGTCGGAGCGTTGTGGAATAATAACCGGTCCAAATATGTGGTCGCCAAAAATCCCTACCCACACCTTGATGCTGAACCGATGCTGATGAGCCGTCTCATTCCCCGAGGATTGTCTGTAGACCATAAATAACGATTATTCAGATCGATAATGACAGTTACGGTAAAGGTTGCTTCGCCGGTAAAGAGGACTGATGACAGAAATCCTATAATTGTAATGATCTGATGCAAAAACCATTGACATAATCATTTCCGTAGAGATAAATCCGCTGCTGATAATCCCTGCACTCGTTGTATGTGAGTAGGGATAGTAGCGGTTGTCATGCATAATGGCGGGCAACTTGCCTAGAGCTTGTACTAGGTTTCGTCTCAATATCCTGTAGAACCTGGTCCTCCAAATCTGGTGTACGCACAGTCCACCGCCTACCTGCACGTTCGTCTGTCTGATAGGAGCCATGATCACACAAAAGCTCGAAATGTTGTTTGATGTGGTTGGTGTTTGTGAAGGTTCTTGTCTTGGTATAGCCGTGCTACCTCTACACCGTTTCCATCTGCTTGGCCACACACAAACATCAACTCGGTTTGTTCCCGACGTCAGTACCGCACCGTTCTGCTGCTTACAGTCCGCTGCGTCGATCACGTAGTCTGCAACACGCAAGAAATACACAGCACATGGTCAGAAAAACTTTCATTCGTCGGCGCCATCTACCGTAGCAATGGTACATTTCGGGACACGTCTTCGTAGGACCTTCTTTCTTCTATTTTCAGGCAGGATCAGTCCCTGCACTTTGGCGGTTTTATTAATGTTCACCCTGTATGTGCAGTCACTGGACCTGTGTAAGAGATTGCCTAAAGACAGTAGTCTCCTACACTAAATAAAAAAAACTAATAATAATGGAAATGATAGAACAAATTGGAATCAACACTTGCTCTATTACTGACAAGTGAGTTTGATAAACGATTCATAAACATCAAGAATAAAAGAAGGCCTAACACAGAGCCTTGAGGTACTTCATAATTAGAGTAACGTTTATTTTCATCATATATTTACATCTGCTAGAAAGACAGGACTTAAATCAGTTTTGATAACTGCATGGATACAATATTTGTAAATTTCCTAAGCAGCAGATTACGATTGATTAGTCCACAAGGATGAGATAGTTCTAGAAATAGGACACAGTTCATTTCTTGCGGTCTACAGCATTCAGGACTTGCTTCATAAGGTAAGAGACGCTTAGATGCTTTAACAGACACTTAGATTTTAAATCAAGTAAATAAAAGAGGCAAACTCCGCCACATGAGGCAGCTATTCTGTGTCCTTCCACAGGGGTCGGTGCTGTTACCACCTCTACATGCACTGGCAAGTAGGAATGGGCAAAAAATATCAATATATCTCAGCTTGTTATTTCTTCTAAATGTTATTGATATATATATTGTCAACGTTCGATCTACAATATACTGATTAATCGATATTTAATACTGAATATCGAAATCGATATTATTATTGCCTGTCTTTTCTTGATTCATGGGCACTATAGTTCTGATCAGCAGATTTCTTGCCCGTTTCAATTACTACCAATCTTTGCAGTCAGACAGTAAATATCTTTTAAAAGACTTAATTTAATTTCGTATTCAGTACTACTAATGAGCATCAGATCTAAAAATGAATATACAGTATCTTTACTGCATATTCATGAACTATTGTTACTTCTGGTCAGTGTCGATTCCAATTTGTTTTACCACTTCTGTTATCATTTATTATCTTATTTAGTGTTTCAGACTAACACCTTTAGGCAGTCTGTTACATGGAACTAGGGACTGCACATATAAAAAACGTTGCAGGACATTTTCAGTTTCTATGCATATTTGTGATTCCGTTATGTACGTTGCTGTACAAAGTGATGCAGCTGCCCCTAACGATGTCGATTTATGCAGTCTTACAGTTGTCATTTCTGCCACTGCGAACAACAGGCACAAGGTGCAAAATGCACACATTTCGTGACAGCACTGTGCGAGAAGATGGCGATTATTGCTTCCTGCTCCAAACTATGCGGCAGAATGTGCACTTCTGTAACCCCCTGATTGCCTGTATCAAGAAAAAGTAACGTACACTCGCCACAAAAATCACATTACTGCACTGGTATTTAATAGGAAACGAACTATGTCGTCTGAAACGCTGAGTCGTCGTTTCACATCTGTTTTGTCAGAAATTGCACAGAAATACTTAATATGCCAAGCGTCTTCTGTTTCATCCGAAAGAGTGGCTTCCGTAGTAAACTTGGTTGCGCCAGATAACAGAAGCTACCTGACAGGGAACTAATTAAGCAAAGAGTTCTGTTAATGTCTATCGGTGATGAACATTTGTTTCCTTACTTAGCTTTTTGTAAATAATTGATTTTATTGTACGTTGCATATCTTTTATTGGTTAATGTTGGATGTAATAAAGTATTTGTCAATTCTGAACTGTGACTTCGATCGATTTTTTTTTAAATTACTGTAAATATTGAAAATATCGATGAGTATATCGAAATATGGATTAGCTCGATAATACGTATGTATATTAGAAATATCGATACAGTATATGTCGACGTTTTTAAATGTTTGCGCGTCTCTATAGGCGGGGCCCAGGTGTTCGGCAGCGGACGCTGGCCCGGCGTGGCCGAGCTGTGCCCCGGCCTCAGGAAGCGGCTCGTTGATAAGTGCCAGCCGCTCCAAGTGGTTCTTCCTGCATCGCTGCCTCGTGTTTACAACGCGGCGCGCGCGTCACCTACTTGCTGGTTGCTGCGTCCCTCCACACTCTGCCGCTTCACCCTGTTAACTAACTCTATCCAATTTCCAACCTCACCCATACCCACACCTCATCCGCGTAACTAGGCCGCCACTTGTAACACCTACACCCGCGCAGTCTCTGCCACGCAGCGCACAGAGCATGACTGAGCGGCTTCTATCACTGATAGCTAGTGCACACTCCGTTATTTTGTTGTGGCGTATCAAGACAGCCACGCCACTCGGAAGTAGCCGAAATGCACGCGTTACACACGCCGGCTGGCGTGAGGTCTGAAACAGGATACGTAATGAATGCTACAAAGAAAAGTACGTAGCTTCTGTAATACTTAACTTTAATCCATCATTTGTATACAGCATTCTTGATGATACAAGTAAGACTCTCAGATATGGTTAATGGCGCGTTGCTAGGTCGTAGCCATGGACTTAGCTGAAGGCTATTCTAACTGTCTCTCGGCAAATGAGAGAAAGGCTTCGTCAGTGTAGTCGCTAGCAAAGTCGTCGTACAACTGGAGCCGAGTGCTAGTAAGTCTCTCAAGACCTGCCGTGTGGTGGCGCTCGGTCTGCAATTACTGACAGTGGCGACACGCGGGTCCGACATGTACTAATGGACCGCGGCCGATTTAAAGCTACCACCTAGCAAGTGTGGTGTCTGGCGGTGACACCACATATTTGTCTACTAACAGCCCGCATCTCGTGGTCGTGCGGTAGCCTTCGCGCTTCCCACGCCCGGGTTCCCGGGTTCGATTCCCGGCGGGGTCAGAGATTTTCTCTACCTCGTGATGGCTGGGTGTTGTGTGCTGTCCTTAGGTTAGTTAGGTTTAAATAGTTCTAAGTTGTAGGGGACTGATGACCATCGATGTTAAGTCCAATAGTGCTCAAAGCCATTTGAACCATTTCTCTAATAACAAACAAGTGGTCGGAAATGCCTCTGTTTTGGCCTGGAGCCACATTGCTATTTTCCGAGGACATATTCAGTGTACTTTTTTATCCTTTCGTTCAGCAACTTTTTTTTTTTTTTTTTTTTTTTTTTTTTTTTTTTTTTTTTTTTTTTTTTTTTTTTTTTTAGAGCTGGAGCCCCTCCACGCCCACACCGGCATGATGGCCAACTCAAAAGGTTGTAACGTCCCCTTGGAAAAATTATACATGACTGTGCTTAAACTGACACACAGTACTCTTAGCGCAACGCAATCTGACTTTCAATAATCCCTACAAAAGAATGGCCCTGACTAACAATAACCTATACCTTTCATGAATCACTTACCTCAAAAAAATCTTCGTTACTCGAACTACTGCAATACAACGAGTGCCACTACTGCCAGCTAAATAAAAGATTCAAACTACTGAAGGCACTAACCACTGATAGGCATAGTTAGAAAATGAAAGATTTTGATAGAGAACAAAAAATGTATTTACCTTAATAGTGTTCAAAGTCATAACATCTATATCAGTCCATGATATCCAATATTACAAATTTACTCTTTCTGAAGGACACACGTCCAGATCGTCCGCTCTCAGAATTCCGCCATCTCTCTCCCCACATCCACCACTGCTGGCGGCTCACCTCCAACTGCGCAACGCTACGCGCTGTTAACAGCCGACTGCCCAACACTACAATAGCATAGACTCCAACAATGGAAACCGACCACAGCCTTCACACAGCACAGTCAGTGATTTTCATATAGAGCCCTGCGTGGCGTTACCAACATAAAAACCTAAACAGCCTACTTACAAGGTCTACTGCCATCTCTACATAAGGGTTAGTTTTCATCAAAGTGAGGTGGCGCAGGATGTGGGTACTGCGATGATTACGTACGCCTGGTTAAGGTTAAACATTAATACGCGCTCATCTGGAGATAGATTGGGTCGACAGTTGGACGAAGGGTAGCGTTTTGAAGGGCAGAGAGGAAAAATGTGCCAAGGCAAGAGCCAAGGGAAAAAAACCTCTGCAATAGTTAGGTCGGGTGGTAAGAGCAGTAGCGGATGTCTTGCTGCCTGCGATAGGTCATGCAAGGGTAGGCTTTGTTAGTAGAGGGTGTCATGCATGTCGATACCTTTGATGTTGTGCGGTGCTGTTGCCCGGCGGCTGCCGCTGGATGCCGGTGTTGAACTGTCGGTGAGCGTTAACAACGTGCAACAGGTAGGGTTATCATCGTTTTGTGTCCGATAGGTCATATATCAGACGCACAGGGTTGGGTGATGTGGGCGATTTGTTTGTGCGACTGTGGACGAGCTCGTCGGTTTCGCTGCTGTAGCCTGTTGTTCGGTTTTTACCCTGCTGTAGCCTGTTAGTCTGTTTTAATAGCAGCTGGTATTCCAGTCAATGTTGCTGATATCCAGGGGCTTGCCGACGTTTGTTGCTTGTTGATGTATGTTGGCTTGCCATAGGTGGTTATGCCGTAGCTAGTAGTGTCTTTGGCCGCTTATGCTTCCACCTATTGTTGTGATCCTAGTTTTCCAGAGTAAGGATGAAAGGATTATTCGAGTGTCTCGAGTTCCTGTATAGCCGTGTGGCGTGTTTTTTGAATAATTCCTTGATATCATCTAGGCAGTATTCAGTAAATTTACGACTCTATCATCTTCACAAGCTAACAGTTCACCTTTCTTATACATGGGGCACGCTACTCCTGCTTTCCAGTTCTCTGGAATGCTTCCAGTTTCCCATATGTTACCTATTAATGCATGGATTTCACATATTGACAGCCAAATTTTATATGTTCTGATGTGTAATGGAACTTTTCTATGGAACAGGCTGTAAGGCTCTCATAAGTTTTTTGCTACTGTAAATAATTCACTTTTACTGTACTGGTACAAAGATGAATGAACGCACTGCATGAGCAGTGATTAAGATCGCTGACTGTGTTTAGTTTTCTGTGGTTGACTTGCTAGTCAGTCAGTTGTGCAGCGGTGGAGCCTTTTTATTTGTAGCATAGTAGGGGACAGTGGCGTTTTTCAGAAAATGAGATCTGTTTTCTGTGAATCTGGAAGATTCTGTGAATCTAGATGATTTTGGAGGAATTTAAAAGGTATGTATGTAGTTCCTTTCTAACGAGAGAATTTTGTAATTATCATAGTTTTCTTATGCTGTACAGTCTTTTTGTCAATTATCATAGTTTGATTTCTCAAAAATGATTTTCTTGAAAGTAAAACCAGACTCTGTGATTCATAATAATGTTTTAAATATTCTGTCGTATGTGCATTTCCCCTTACACCACACACAGCAACACATTGTTTCTGATAAGTAAAAAAATCTTTTCCGGCTGCATCTGCTGATTTGTATTTGCTTTCGAGAACGTCAGTTCTCCAGACACAAAAACAGCTTGAAGAGCAAGAGGTAAGTCACTTTTAATTCAGGGCAGAACTCAGTTTGCTTTCTTGAGCAAACAGTGTGCAGTCAGGATTGTCAACTGTCGTGCTAGCAAGCAAACTAATGCTCAGTGAACAATATTGATAATTTAAAACAGTCTTTTCTTCCGAATATTGTAGTTATTTGTTCTTGTGGATAGTCCAAGTCAAACATTGCACTTCATGTCCCGCAACGGTCATAATACACTTCGATACTGAGTTTTAGTTATAGTTTTCACTGAGCACACAATTAGTTTTCTTTTGGCGTTTAATTTGATTCATTTTGTTTAATTGAAGTTTTCAATCTCATGAAGTTTAAAGTTTTATTTCAAGACACTGTTGACATGCGCAAGACAGAGCCAACCAACAGTCGGTTTTGCTCAGCAATTAAATACGATAACTAAAGTGCATGTTACAAGAGAAGAAAGTTTCTGAAATCAGTATACATTCAGTTTTCTCTCATATGGATACAATTTTTTTATAGAAAGCTTTCCAGAACATATTGTGGCAACTTGTAATTAACTTAAAAATACTTACGAAATATCTACAAAACTTTTGTCAGTATAAATTTGTCAACATTTTGTCAAACTCTCAGGGAGAACGTTAGCAGGAATTACGATTAAGTAATTAAAATATAAATAAACTTTTTTCTTTGTTAATTATTTCCAATACGTATTTCATTGATTTTCCATCTAAAAATATTTTGCTCTCTGAATTCTGTTAATATAAAACCTGTCGCCACGTTTTGCAGTAATGTGTCCTGTGTTCAATCCGTCAGAGATTTATAACTTTTAATTACAGTATCAATTATTTAATGATTTAAACAATACTTTGTAACGTGGAAATTGTTAGATGTTATTTACCCTGTTAGATGTTATTTACCCCGTGGCGACAGAACCAGCCAGTTCATTTCGGTACAGTGTTAGAGTCTAGTTTTAGTCTGCATTGGATCGGTAGTCTTCATTTGTTGTTGCCAGAAGCGTGCATAGCAATGTGTTTCTGTAAGTGGTGCAATAAATGAATAATAATTTTAGTTATTAATTTAAAATTACTAAGTATCGAGGCAGAATTAGAATTTCCCAAAATGAGCGTGTTTTGTAAAATGTTCTTAGCACATTTTCAAAGCACAACATACCACGTTCTTTTTTCGCAGCCGGTTTTAACGGAAAATCTGCACATTATCGTTTACGTATAGCCACTGTCCGTCTCAATATTTATTAGTGTATCGAGTAGAAATCTGAAGTACATTACTCAACAAATTTTCGTGGTCTTTGGTAACAACATTCCCCTTGATATATTAAATACGTATTTATATATTATATATATATTTAAACATATGTACCCTATATTCGTCCGAATGTGCATTACAGTATCGTGTAAAAATTTGAAGTAAATGTGCCAAGAACATTTCAAGCTTTTTGGCAAAAACTTTTCCGCTTCTTATATTATATATATATTTATGTATTATATATAAGAAACAAATATACTGTGTAGGTTTGTCCGAATGTTCGTGAGAGTATCATCTAAAAATTTGAAGTAAATCGCTCAAGTACTTTTCGAGATAATAACGTTAACCAACGATTTTTCTGTCTATCGTAGTATGGATTGTTGGTCCACATTTTCCATCAAACGTTCATTTCTCTTGCTTCTTCTTATCCCAATTATTGGTTCTGCTGCGTATTTCTCAGCTTTCTAAATTCTGTTTCACTTATCTTGATTTCCTATTGTTTCCTAGCCTGCTGTCAGAACATCTTCAGTTTTAATTACCTGTTGAATGTTACTGTGTGAGTCCAAATTAACATTACTTTTTACTTATGTCCTTCTACATCTACATTTGCATCTATATAATTATGTACCCTGCAAATCACTTAAAACTGTGTGGGGGAGGGTATATACGTATTTGGCAGAATATTATAGATTTTCTTTCCTATTCCATTCGCTATCTGGGCGAGAAAACAACGACTGTCTGTAACCCTCTACACGTACCCTAGTGATTCTTATCTTATTTCGATTATCCCTACGCCACCTACACGGAGCTGGTAGCATAAATTGTTCTCTAAATTTAATCAACAGGATTTGACGAGCGCTAGGCAGCCTTTCTGACAAGGATTTCCATGTTCGAGGAGACTCCGGTAACTGTTTCCCACGCTAAAATCATTACACAATAAGAGCGGCGCATTGTCAGAAGAGAATACGTGTTGCGGCTTTCCTGCAGACACAGTTCTGCTCCTGTACGGATAACAGATGCTTCACAGTGAACGGCTGAAATGGCGTGGCAACTGGGAACGTACTTCAAGTTGAATTACAAGTGACAGTACGATTCTTCTGCCCAAACGTCTAAGTTTCACCAAGATTCACTGCGAAATCCTGTGAGTATATGGATCAAACACAATGCCGCGTCCAGCCGTACTGAAATGGTGACAACAAAGCCGCACAGACGGGTATGACGCTGACTGGGAAGGAAGGCCGACAATCTACAGACAATCGAGGAACTGATTCATAGCAATCGCTGCTTTTCTAACAATGAGGACGTCCAAATATGAGTGAATTTTTGTCGTCGAGGAATTATATGATCGGTAGAACGTTCTGACCATTGTTCACAGAGACTTGATGACTATGTTCAAAAATTTTGTCACGTATCTGCGTCACTTTGAAATATAGTGCAGCATTAAATAAAATGTACTTGGGCTCGCATAATAATGTGTAACTTACTTTTGGAAGTATCCTCGAAAATTGCCAGATTATTTGTGATACATAGCAGCAGAGCTTCTCTGAGTTAGTTTGGAATCTGTGGTCATGTCTGCTCAGTAAGCACTCCAAACACTGGAACAGTACTCTAGAATTGGTCGCACTAGCGTCTTGTATGCGACTTCTTTGAGAAGCATCGCATTTCTCCGGAGTCCTTCGAACCAATCTAAGTCTTCTTCGCCACTCCTAATACTGGTTTTACCTGATCTTCCCATTTCATAGCTCTGAATTAGCCATAAACACACACTAAGACGAAAATAAGCACCGCGACGGAATTATCCGAATGGCATGCAAATCGAAAAATGTGATACACACGTACAGAGTAACAACTGATTACAATTTCACAAAATTTGGATAACTTATTGACGAGAAAGAGCTTCACAACCTAAGCAAGTCAATAACGCCTCTGGCCCTTATCCAAGCAGTTATTCGGCTTATTGACAGAGTTGTTGTAAGTCCTCCTGAGGGATGACGTGCCACATTCTGTCCTAATGGGGTGTTAGACAGTCAAAATCCCGAGCTGGTTGCAGGGCCCCGATAATGGTCCAAACGTTCTCGACTGGGGAGAAATCCGGCGTTATTGCTGGCCAAGGTAGAGTTTGGCATGCACGAAGACAAGCAGGAGAATCTCTCGCCGTGCGTGTGCGGGCGTTATCTTATTGAAAGGTAAGCCCAGTATGGCTTGCCATGAAGGGCGTCAAAACGGGGTGTAGAATATCATCGATGTGCCACTGTGTTGTAACGGTGCCGCCAATAACAACCAAAGTGGTCATGCTACACTCCTGGAAATGGAAAAAAGAACACATTGACACCGGTGTGTCAGACCCACCATACTTGCTCCGGACACTGCGAGAGGGCTGTACAAGCAATGATCACACGCACGGCACAGCGGACACACCAGGAACCGCGGTGTTGGCCGTCGAATGGCGCTAGCTGCGCAGCATTTGTGCACCGCCGCCGTCAGTGTCAGCCAGTTTGCCGTGGCATACGGAGCTCCATCGCAGTCTTTAACACTGGTAGCATGCCGCGACAGCGTGGACGTGAACCGTATGTGCAGTTGACGGACTTTGAGCGAGGGCGTATAGTGGGCATGCGGGAGGCCGGGTGGACGTACCGCCGAATTGCTCAACACGTGGGGCGTGAGGTCTCCACAGTACATCGATGTTGTCGCCAGTGGTCGGCGGAAGATGCACGTGCCCGTCGACCTGGGACCGGACCGCAGCGACGCACGGATGCACGCCAAGACCGTAGGATCCTACGCAGTGCCGTAGGGGACCGCACCGCCACTTCCCAGCAAATTAGGGACACTGTTGCTCCTGGGGTATCGGCGAGGACCATTCGCAACCATCTCCATGAAGCTGGGCTACGGTCCCGCACACCGTTAGGCCGTCTTCCGCTCACGCCCCAACATCGTGCAGCCCGCCTCCAGTGGTGTCGCGACAGGCGTGAATGGAGGGACGAATGGAGACGTGTCGTCTTCAGCGATGAGAGTCGCTTCTGCCTTGGTGCCAATGATGGTCGTATGCGTGTTTGGCGCCGTGCAGGTGAGCGCCACAATCAGGGCTGCATACGACCGAGGCACACAGGGCCAACAGCCGGCATCATGGTGTGGGGAGCGATCTCCTACACTGGCCGTACACCACTAGTGATCGTCGAGGGGACACTGAATAGTTCACGGTACATCCAAACCGTCATCGAACCCATCGTTCTACCATTCCTAGACCGGCAAGGGAACTTGCTGTTCCAACAGGACAATGCACGTTCGCATGTATCCCGTGCCACCCAATGTGCTCTAGAAGGTGTAAGTCAACTACCCTGGCCAGCAAGATCTCCGGATCTGTCCCCCATTGAGCATGTTTGGGACTGGATGAAGCGTCGTCTCACGCGGTCTGCACGTCCAGCACGAACGCTGGTCCAACTGAGGCGCCAGGTGGAAATGGCATGGCAAGCCGTTCCACAGGACTACATCCAGCATCTCTACGATCGTCTCCATGGGAGAATAGCAGCCTGCATTGCTGCGAAAGGTGGATATACACTGTACTAGTGCCGACATTGTGCATGCTCTGTTGCCTGTGTCTATGTGCCTGTGGTTCTGTCAGTGTGATCATGTGATGTATCTGACCCCAGGAATGTGTCAATAAAGTTTCCCCTTCCTGGGACAATGAATTCACGGTGTTCTTATTTCAATTTCCAGGAGTGTATTAAATAAAATGGCACACTAAATCGTCGGGTCGTATGACGATCGACAGTCAGGTTGTATCCTACCACTGTCTGGGGAGTCTCCAGACATGTCTTCGCTGGTCGTCGGAACACAGTTCGATGCGGGACTCATCACTCAACACTGTTCCACTCCAGTTAGTGAAATTCCAGGCCGAAGACGTTTCTGGAGACGCCTCAGACAGCGGTGCGGTACCAGCCTGACAGTCACCTTCCAAACGGATTGACAACCAGGAGGGATGGTCTGGGGTGCTATTCTTCTCACAGCAGGACTCCTCTGGTTGTCATCCACGGCACCCGTGCAACACAGGGGATCGTCGTTGACATTCTACGCTCCGTTTTCTTGCCTTCATGACAATTCATCTTGGGCTTATATTCCAGCAAGATAACGCATGTCCACACACGGCGAGAACTTCTACAGCTTGCCTTCGTGCTGGCCAAACCCTGCCTTTCCCACCCCATCAATGAATCCCAAGCCGTATAACTGCTTGCACAAGGGCCAGAGGTGGTTCAAATGGCACTAAGCACGATGGGACTTAACATCTGAGGTCATCAGTCCCTTAGACATAGAACTACTTACACCTAACTGACCTAAGGACATCACACACATCCATGCTCGCTGCAGGATTCGAACCTGCGGCCGTAACAGCAGCGCGGTTCCGGACTGAAGCGCCTAGAACCGCTCGGCCACACCGGCCGGCGCCAGAGGTGGACCAACATGTTATTGTCTTTCTCAGTTTGTGAATGTCTTTCTCTTAAATAAAACGTCCAACTTTTCTGAAATTGTTGAAATTGTAATTAGTTGGTTGCTGGTACATGTACATCACATCTACAGACTTCCGTCCCATTCGGATAATTCCTTCGAGGTGCGTCGACCTTTTTTTTGTCTTAAAGTACAATTTTACTACGTGACTGACGTTCTTAAGATGTGACACCACCAATCTTGCCGTCAGATCCTAACCGGTTCTTTCTTTTTTACAGCCGTTATCTTACAAGGGGCGTTTGAAAAGTCCATGCAAAGTCCGAGAGGTGGCACCACCGGCGCGTATCGAGGTCATGTTTAGTTAGTAGCATCTTTGGAAAGAACGCACACCAAGTTTCAGCCGTATTGGTCTATTTCTTTGTGTTTGGCATTTGTGTGAATCAAGGAAGTCGAGTGGTTGTCAAAAATGGACGAAAAAGAATTTCGTGTGGTGAGTAAACATTATTTAAGAAAGGCAAAACGCCTCAGGAGACTAAAGAGAAGCTTGATAAACATTACGGTGACTCTGCACCTTCGATTAGAACAGTTTGTAGGTGGTTTCAAAATTTTCGTAGTGGCCATATGGGCACAAGTGATACTAAACGTTCTGGACGTCCTGTGGAGGTTACGACTCCAGAAATCGTTGATAAAATCCATGATAAGGTATGGATGACAGAAGAGTTAAGGTGTGTGAGGTTGCTAGTGCTGTGGGCATCTCGAATGAACGGGTAGATAATACTTTGCATAAAAATTTGGACATGAGAAAGCTATCCGCAAGATGGGTTTCGCGATTGCTCATACTTGACCAAAAACGGAATCGTGTGAAGTGTCGCAAGGATTGTTTGCAGCTGTTCAAGAAGAATCCGCAGTGCTTTAAGCGCCGTTTCGCCACTGTGGATGAAACATGCATACATTACTATACTCCCCAGACCAAACAACAATCTAAACAATTCGTTACCAAGGGATAATCTGCACCAAAAAAAGGCAAGACCATTCCTTCGGCCGGAAAGGTTATGGCGACTGTCTTTTGGGATTCGCAAGGGATAATCCACAGCGACTATCTGGAAAAGGGTAAAGCTATTACAGGTGCATATTACTCATTGTTATTGGACCGTTTGAAAACCGAGCTGCAAGAAAAACGTCGGCGATTGGACCGCAAGAAAGTCCTTTTCCATCACGACAATGCACCAGCACACACCTCAGCAGTTGTGGTTGTAAAAGTAATGGAAATAGGATTCCAACTCGTTTCACATCATCCCTATTCTCCAGACTTGACTCCCTCGGACTACTATTTGTTCTCCCATTTGAAAAAATGGTTGGCGGGACAAAGATTTTATTCAAACGAGGAGGTGATTGCAGCAACTAATAGCTGTTTTGCAGACTTGAACAATTCCTATTATTCGGAAGGGATCAACAAATTAGAACAGCGTTGGACGAAGTGTATAAGTCTATGTCGAAAAATAAAAAAGATTTACCACAAACACGTAAGGAGTTTTTATTTTTGCACGGACTTTTCAAATGTATATTTAAAGATAGCTGCACATTTAAAGAGAGCTGCCAATCATTACACCAAGTGGAAGTTTTGTCCAGGTCTTTCTGCATTTCCGTACGACCGTCCAATGATGGTACTTCAACGTAGACAGCAGCGTCGTCAGAAAGCAATTATAGCCGTACTGATCCTAGGAGGGAACTCACTTATCTATACTGAGAATATTAAATGGCCTTTTACGCTTCCTCGTGGAGTCTGGATGTTACTTACGGAAGATGGTCGTTGGATACAGGTGAATAGTTCAGCGGTGTGTCGCATGTGTTGGTTCTAGAGAACGTCCCCAACATCGTTTCGCGAAAAGATGCTCTTCTTCCTTTCAAGGATCGCATCTATGCCAAGGTAGTATTTTCGTAACACTCTTGCACACAACCGACCGGTTACGTATTATAGCACAGTTTCTTGGAAAAAGGAATATAAAATCTAGTAATCGATATTCAGCGACAATGAAACCGCTATATGCGCTCCAAGGATTGTAATAAGCATGACCTTTGCCACGCAGTATACAAGAAAAGAACTGTTTTCCTTGGTGCTTTGCTCTGATTCTCTTTCGTCTTCTTGGTTCTGACGTTCTAGCTGAAGGTCGCATATAGATCACGGTCTGTAATTAATTCAACTATTTGTAGTGTAATTATAACTTTTGTTAAATATATATGTCAGTATCCAATGTAGCATGTGTTTTTGTTAGTAGCAAGAAAGTACCTTCTCTACCTCTTATTTAAGTGCCACGTAACAATTAAATGTTGCGCTGGCCATTTTGTGTAAGTGTATGGTTGAAGCGACGCCACTGGTATTAAAATGATAAAAACTTTCTTAATAGTAATTTAATTCTGAAAGTATTGAAAGGATTTAATCTCAATAAACAGAAAAATGGCGTCTGATAACATTTTCCATTTCATTTTAGGCCAGAGGTACAGTTTTATTAAGAACTATTGTTTCATTTGTATACGCTGCCATTGCATGTAGCCGGCTACACTGGAGCATCAAGCCTCACACAGAAAAATAAGTAATTAATTGAGTATTGTTTAATTTCCTTGTCGCTTAACATTAAAGAAAGACTTTTTTTTATATCCGTAGTGAGTAAGACGATGTCTTCACGTTGGAATACGTGTGATATTTCTGGCTATAACGCCCTGAGAAAGATTAGCCGTGTCTTTTAACTAACATAAAAGAGATTTTTCAACAAAACATTTCATTCCAAATTTAACAGAATATTTTATTTCATTCACTTTTCAAATAGTTACGCGATAATATCTAGCAGCGTGGCTCTGAGCTGCTTCGATGTTTTCCTTTAATCCGACCTGATGGCTATTGCAAACACTCGAACACTACTCAATAATTGGTCATGCAAGTGTTCTGTATGCAGTCTCCTGTACAGATGAACGACACTACACTACAATCCTCCAAATAAACCAAAGGCTACCATTCGTCTTTCCTACAACTGACCTTACATGCTCGTTTCATATCATGTCCTTTGCAACGTTTCACTTTGATATTTAACGGACGTGACTGTGCCAAGCAGCATACCACTAATACCGTATTCGAAGAAAACGAAATTGTTTTTCCTACTCGTTAGCAGTAACTTATTTAGAGCAAGCAACACGACGAGATGCATGCGATAAATTAAATGAGTGTGGAATGTCTACTTTCACAGTAGTCTCAAAAATGGTTTACTTTCTGTTCAGAGGCATAGTGCAGACTTAGAAGTCGACACGCCACTCTCTTCTTAACTACTGCATCTAGATCACGTACCCTGAGTCTTGCAAAAAATGGTTCAAATGGCTCTGAGCACTATGGGACTTAACTGCGGAGGTCATCAGTCCCCTAGAACTTAGAGCTACTTAAACCTAACTAACCTAAGGACATCACACACATCCATGCCCGAGGCAGGATTCGAACCTGCGACCGTTGCAGTCGCGCGGTTCCAGACTGTAGCGCCTAGAACCGCTCGACCACTCCGGCCGGCGCTGAGTCTTGCAACTGCTGTCTGCTTTCTGTACGAGTTGTAAGCAACACTCGCTCCTCGTATTTTGTCACTGCTATCTTCACAATTTAAAACAGTATATTCCAGACAAACTTTCAAAAATCTTCCTTTAAATCTAAAAATTCAACACGGCCTGACAAAAAAGCGAAGTAACTGAAAGGAGAGGAGACAGATAAATGTTACTTCAAGGGTTGAGAGGGTATGTGATGTCGTTTCAGTGATTAGAATGTCGAGTCAAATTTACAAAGCACTTAACAGGACCTCATTTATAAGTGTGATGCAGCACCTCCTTTGGCCTGCTGGCCTGGATGTATGCACTGATTCGGTTGGGAAGAGTGTCGTAAAGCCGTTGTATCCTCCAATGAGGCAAGCTGCTCCACAACTGTTGCAACTGGTCCTTTGTATGGCGAATACTGTGACTGGTAGGAAGGTGACGTTTGAGCTGATCCCACTAGTGTTCTGTTGGGGATGGCGCTGGGGATTTCGCTGTCCACACAACTACCCCTACATCACACAGGACGTAGGTACGGACATGTGCCATGTGTGGAGGAGCATTGTCCTGTCACAAAATGGCACCGTGATGCTGTTGCATGAGAGGTAACAAATAAGGACGCAAAAAGTTCGTGATATTCCGTTGTGCCGTAGGATTCACTACTAGCCATGACCTGAACTCATACCCGATGGCTCTCCACGTTAGGAGTACTTCGCTGTGCGTCTCTAAATCATTGGAAGATTTTAACAACACTAAACACGAACAACACTAATGCACACTGCTGGCTCTTCTATCTGTCACAGAAAATAACAACTCTAAAATAGTTCAAATTGCTCTGAGCACTATGGGATTTAACTTCTGAGGTCATCAGTCCCCTAGAACTTAGAACTACTTAAACCTAACTAACCTAAGGACATCACACACATCCATGCCCGAGGCAGGATTCGAACCTGCGACCGTAGCGGTCTGACGGTTCCAGACCGTAGCGCCTAGAACCACTCGGCAACCACGGCCGGCTTAGCAACTCTACTTGTTTACATAATCAGCGATAGTGCTACGTTGATATCCAATATTTCTTATGGGTGTTACATTTTTTAAATCAGAGTGAGTGTAAACGTAGGTTTGCCTTCTTCGGTCTGTGTTATAAGCAAGCCTAGAGTGTTGCCAACCTTAAGGGGAGGTTTACTATCTTTTGGTTCAAAAAAACGATTTTTTTTAAATTACATTTTGGATCCATAAAAGTGCTTAGAAACCACCCCTGAAACGGTTTTTCCGAATACGGAACGGAAATTTTGTTATTCGCGGTTGAACAAAAAAAATGCACCTGCCTGAAATCGGCCTTTTTCACGCACCAGTTTTTTTCTTTCGGAGGACGAGTTATTGTACCGGTGCTGCGGAGGAAACACACAAAATTCAAATGAAAGTTTGAACGCGTGTGTTAGGAAGTTAGCCCCCAAGCATTTGCATTCTGGTGCGAAGACTGTGGAGATTGCGTCTTTCCTGGCAGTGAGCAGCTTCAACGAAGGGTATTCAGCAATTCTGAAGACCATGACAACGATGGACGTCACCCTGGGACTCTATTCGACGCAGTTCGCCAAGCATTCGGACGACCACCGGATTCAAGCGGCCGAAAACCGCTTGTCACCGGCCGTATGAGCGGCTCTGGAGCAGCCCAGGATGGCCCAGACCGGGCAGAACGCCCTCTGTGAGGAAGGGGAAGGACTAGTTTATGGACCCGGAATAGCAGATTCAACGTACGTTGCGGACGTTTTTTTACCGCGCAATATGGTAACTTCAAATCTACTGAACCGATTGGCATGATTCTTTGTTTCCAACGAAGCTAACTAAATTGTCTAGGACTTGTACCACTTTTATTCCGATCCATCAACTATAAATACTTTTACTTGACCGATTAAGTCGGAAAATCGATGAAAAACCCTGTTTTTTTTCAAATGGCCGCCATTTTGTTTCCTATGGTCCAAATAACTTAAGCGAGGTACTATTCCTAAAGAATCTTATATACTTCGCTAACGTCTACTCAATTTTGATTTCGGTCAAGCCGGCTGACCTGTGACATACCTCGCGTTGAGGTCTACATCAAAATTTTGTTTCGTTCCGGCGGCACTTCCGCTTTTCCTCTTCGTTATTTCCGGTCGAAAAAATTCCAGTTTGTGGAGGAAATATCAATAAACATTTTGACCAGATTTGACACTGATATCTATAACACATCCCGAGGAAAAATTTCTGAAGCAACTTTTTTTTTCGGCCCAAATATAGTAAACCTCCCCTTAAATTCCCAAGAAAAGTAAAAAGTAGACCAACGCTTATTATCTCAATTATTTTAGACATTCTAAGTAATGCGATTTTAGCGGTTCGCGTCAGATCACCGATGTTAAGCGCTGTCGGGCTGGTCTAGCACTTGGATGGGTGACCATCCGGTTTGCCGACGCCGTTGACAACGGGGCGCACTTAGCCCTTGCGAGGCGAACTGAGGAGCTATTTCAATGAGAAGTAGCGGTGGCCGGTCGGTACCGTTGGGCCTTCGTGGCTTGTTCGGGCGGAGTTTATTTTAGTTTTATATAATGGTATGATGGAGTCTGGGGTTTATAATGGTTCAAATGGCCCTGAGCACTATGGGACTGTTGTGTACATAGTTCCGTGTAGTCACCGCGTACACAACTTTCCCAGTAGAGCGCGCCGCGCTAAGCACAACAGTGCAGGCGCAGCGCCCGTCCATCTCCGCACTACGAGATGGCGCTGCCTTAGAGACGGACCAAGTTCTGCTCCCGCCGATCCGCGTATTAATATGTAATGCAGCCAGTGAGATTGCTGCTAACATAGAACCTTTTCTCCTCGCAGATCATACTCGCATAGTGATACCTGAATGCGCGAGGTATTATAACGAGTGTACAGACCTCCGATTACTCAGTCTGCATTTGTATGCACCAGTCTGTACCTGTCTGCATTAGTCTGAACCAGTCTATAGTCAAGTTTCAGTCTGCACCTAATAAGATTACCATATTCCTGTACATAGCCATGAAGATAAATGTACAGACACTTTGTCAAGTATCAGAGATATGTGAGAATAAGATTAACGTACCAAGACCAAAGGAACTTCATATTGTCAATTGTAAACAGCATCCAGAATCAAGTTACGTAATGTCTAGGCTTGTTATCATTTTAATAAATGTGTGTGAAAATTAACTAAGTTCTGTTTAAAGTTGGTCACCGTCAATCTGCTACTCGAAGCGTGCAAGTGGCATTTCTATCATCTGACCTAACGGCAGAATATAAACACGCCACGATAAGACCACGAGACATATTGCTGACACTCGCCTACTTCGTTAGAGCGACAAGTCAAATAATCTGATGGTGCGTGTACCGAAGGTCTTACAGTACGCATACCAAAGGGACTTAACTGCTGAGGTCAACAGTCCCCTAGAACTTAGAACTACTTAAACCTAACTAACCTACGGACATCACACACATCCATGCCCGAGGCAGGATTCGAACCTGCGACCGTAGCGATCGCGTGGTTCCAGACTGTAGCGCCTAGAACCGCTCGGCCACTCCGGCCGGCTGGCGTTTATATCTCTAAAATATGTTCTTACCGATGTTGTTCTACTCTTGACGTACATGCACGAGCTGATAGGATTGATGAGAGTAATTGGATAGTCGGAGACTGTAGGAGGAGCGTTAAGTGGTTCCAAATCAGACTATCCAAAAATCCAGAGGTATCTTGTGGGTATGTTTCACATGCGACCCACATAGTCACAATCCAAAAAATAAACTCATAAAAATTACGTGTAGCGCATATCTGCATCATACTACTACAAATGCACCAGTACGAATAATAAATGTATGAAAGTATAGTAGCAAGCATAACCACAACGAAAGTAACTTGTTTATGCTGACAGTCTTAAGTTAATTAAATTAAATTTCTCATAGTGAGCAAATATGTCACCCTACTCCCTTCCCTTTTCTTAGATACTGTAATATCCATAAGTAAGTACTAAACTGTAACTCTGATGGCACTATCATTTTTGGAAAAATTCTAGTGTCATTTGCTCCATAAAAAATTCCTGCTTAAGATAATTTGCCTTGTAGTCCTTAACACATTGACTGCCATGATGAAATCTAGACAATGCGCCGCTATGCCACATCGAAATCACGAACATTACTTCTGAAGCCAAACTGATTTTTTGGTTCAGATGTCTCCTTTTGAACTTGTAGAATTAAGTTACTTGACAAAATGTCAATTTATGACTGATCTGGACTGATAACAGGCCCAAAAACTACATTTTAACACAATTATAATCTGTGGCCACATGAGCCACATGTGGCTCACATGTTTTAAAACCACATAGCTGTAAAAAAGTCTTTCTTCACGAAATGATTCAAACACTTAGTTTATTTCATTATATTAGCTACATATAATATTATTTACAATTTATTTTACTTGGTCTGACAGTGTTCATGAATAAAGATCTTAGAATATTCTGCTTCTTCAACACAGCATTGTGAATGTCACTAAAACATTCGTTTCACATAAAACTGTCACATGTATTGCACACCCTCTTCACATTCTTAGCAGCATCCTTTCTTTCTTCTGTTCTTCGCAGGCGTTTATAACAGCCCAAACATCATCTCTGACTGCTCTGCTTTGGTCCCTCTACTGTCATATGGCAAGGGCTGTTATCTTCGTGGAACAGTGGTAGTGATGGTCGTGTTTGTGGATCTTTGGCATTCAATAGCAGTAGAGTCAAATGCCCGCTGAAGGGAACTGTTTGTATGCGAGATGTGATCCTTTGTTTGCCAAGTTGTACAGCACTTGAGCATTTACAAAAAATGTTCCTAATAGAATTTCAAAAACGATCTTTTTGTACCATTTAACCGTACGCTGAAGTTAGGAATCACCATGGCTGCCAGTTGTAAAAATATTGAGTGCTACGAACATTAGAGTGGTCAGTGGAGCCACCACTTTTAAATCCATAGTTGAAACGCATTTTCTGTGAGCCTGATGAGGCTCACGAGGCCTCTAAACACAACTCTGCGTGTTAGCCAGATATGGCTCACGCGGCCCACAATACAATGTATACGTGAACCAAATATGGCTCACGTGGCGTCATAGCCCGTGTAACTGTAAGCCACCATTGGCTCACGTGGCAGTCAATGTGTTAAGTAATAAGTTGAATCTTACAGATAATATATTCTTTGCGTTGCTAACTTGTTGCACCACCCACAAATATTCCTTACTGACCGTAAGCTTGTTGAGATCTTTGCTTGTTGGGAAATAAACGAAATTTTTTTTTAGTGAATAATTCTTGCATTGTAAACGATAACATTACATCTAAAGCACAAGTCTGAAGGTGCAACTGACATGATCAATATTGTGGGATTTTGTGTAGCATGTGTGTGCTTTTTACACGTAAAAGCTTTGTGTATCCTCCGAGAAATACAGAAAGACCACAATCAGGGAACATACTGTTCACTAGGATGTAGGCGTATCTAACTCACTGACTTCATATACAGGGTGTTACAAAAAGGTACGGCCAAACTTTCAGGAAACATTCCTCATACACAAAGAAAGAAAATATGTTATGTGGACATGTGTCCGGAAACGCTTACTTTCCATATTAGAGCTCATTTTATTACTTCTCTTCAAATCACATTAGTCATGGAATGGAAACACACAGCAACAGAACGTACCAGCGTGACTTCAAACACTTTGTTACAGGAAATGTTCAAAATGTCCTCCGTTAGCGAGGATACATGCATCCACCCTCCGTCGCATGGAATCCCTGACGCGCTGATGAAGCCCTGGAGAATGGCGTATTGTATCACAGCCGTCCACAATACGAGCACGAAGAGTCTCTTCATTTGGTACCGGGGTTGCATAGACAAGAGCCTTCAAATGCTCCCATAAATAAAAGTCAAGAGGGTTGAGGTCAGGAGAGTGTGGAGGCCACGGAATTGGTCCGCCTCTACCAATCCATCGGTCACCGAATCTGTTGTTGAGAAGAGTACGAACACTTCGACTGAAATGTGCAGGAGCTCCATCGTGCATGAACCACATGTTGTTTCGTACTTGTAAAGGCACATGTTCTAGCAGCACAGGTAGAGTATCCCGTATGAAATCATGATAATGTGCTCCATTGAGCGTAGGTGGAAGAACATGGGGCCCAATCAAGACATCACCAACAATGCCTGGCCAAACGTTCACTGAAAATCTGTGTTGATGACGTGATTGCACAATTGCGTGCGGATTCTCGTCAGCCCACACATGTTGATTGTAAAAATTTACAATTTCATCACGTTGGAATGAAGCCTCATCCGTAAAGAGAACATTTGCACTGAAATGAGGATTGACGCATTGTTGGATGAACCATTCGCAGAAGTGTACCCGTGGAGGCCAATCAGCTGCTGATAGTGCCTGCACACGCTGTACATGGTACGGAAACAACTGGTTCTCCCGTAGCTCTCTCTCCATACAGTGACGTGGTCGACGTTACCTTGTACAGCAGCAACTTCTCTGACGCTGACATTAGGGTTATCGTCAAGTGCACGAAGAATTGCCTCGTCCATTGCAGGTGTCCTCGTCGTTCTAGGTCTTCCCCAGTCGCGAGTCACAGGCTGGAATGTTCCGAGCTCCCTAAGACGCCGATCAATTGCTTCGAATGTCTTCCTGTCGGGACACCTTCGTTCTGGGAATCTGTCTCGATACAAACGTACCGCGCCACGGCTATTGCCCCGTGCTAATCCAAACATCAAATGGGCATCTGCCAAATCTGCATTTGTAAACATTGCACTGACTGCAAAACCACGTTCGTGATGAACAATAACCTGTTGATGCTACGTACTGATGTGCTTGATGCTAGTACTGTAGAGCAATGAGTCGCATGTCAACACAAGCACCGACGTCAACATTACCTTCCTTCAATTGGGCCAACTGGCGGTGAATCAAGGATGTACAGTACATACTGACGAAACTAAAATGAGCTCTAACATGGAAATTAAGCGTTTCCGACACGTGTCCACATAAAATCTTTTCTTTATTCGTGTGTGAGGAATGTTTCCTGAAAGTTTGGCCGTACCTTTTTGTAACATCCTGTATAACCACACGATCCAGTCAAATTAACGTGACCATCGCCTCCGTTCGACGTCAACGTGCAATAACCACTAGGGTAGGGAAAGTCGCTTCCTGGAGCTAGCTCTTCCTTTACAGGGATATCAGGTGGTAGCTTGCTCTTCCTCCTGGTGATATGGTTAGACTTTGGTGTTCCTTCTAGTGGTTGAGTCCTGGCGATGAAGCTCTTTCTCGACTTCAGTCGACGGACTACAGCCTGTGATGATCATGCAGTGGATGTCGGGGATCATAAGTTTGCTCAACCCTCTCTACATCTGCAGCAACAGCCCTTCTAATAGTGTGGGGAGGTATTCCAACAACCGAGTAGATTTTATCGACTGGGGTTGGCTTCATACATCGCGACAAGATTCGGACGGCCTTATTGATTACAATATCAACCTGTTTGGTGTGAGTGGATACACACCACACAGGTGAAGCATACTCTGCAGCGGATACACACAAAGCAAGAGCCGAAATTATCAGGACGGAAGGACTTGCTCCCCAGGCGGTGAATGTGAGCTTCCTCAAGATGTTATTCCGCGAGCTAACTTTCAGCCTGGTGTTATGGTAATGTTTCTTGAAGGACAGAGTTCGGTCAAGGGTAACACCCAGATATACTGGTGTTGAAATATGCTCCAGTCATTTGCCTTGCAATGTAACGTCCAGTTCCCGCCGAACTTCTATATTCTTCAAGTGAAATGCGCACACCTGAGTCTTGTTAGGATTTGGCTTTAGATTATTGGCGTTGTAGTAGGAGCCAAGCGTATCTAGCGCAGAAGTCAACTTTTCCTCTACTTCTTCAAACGTCTTTCCTTGAGCAGCCACTGCAGTATCGTTAGCATAGATGAAAAGCCTGGAATTTTCCGTTAATGGCGGGTCATTGGTGTAAACATTGAAGAGCACAGGGGCGAGCACACTGCCTTGAGGTGTGTACAGGTGAACAAACTTTCAACTGTTAAGCAACTGCCGGTCGCGGTGGTCTCGCGGTTCTAAGCGCTCAGTCCGGAACCGCGCGACTGCTACGGTCGCAGGTTCGAATCCTGCCTCGGGCATGGATGTGTGTGATGTCCTTAGGTTAGTTAGGTTTAAGTAGTTCTTAGTTCTAGGGGACTGATGACCACAGATGTTAAGTCCCATAGTGCTCAGAGCCATTTGAACCATTTTGTTAAGCAACTGTCCACCAGGATGAAACTAGGGGCTATCAACAGTGTCTCCTCAACAACTGTTCAGCGAACGTTGCTGCGTATGGGCCTCCACAGTAGGTGCCTGGTTCATGCACCCATGCTGAGTGCTAGTCATCGGCGACGAAGTCTGAAACCTGCACGCCAGCACCATAGTGTCGATAGTTGGGCTTTTCAAATGAATCGCATTTTTTGCTCGATCTGACAGACGGCCGTTGGCGTGTACAGCGGTAAACGTCTTCAAGCAAACACCCTGCAACAATCGCCAAAAGGGTCCAGGCCAGAGTAGGGAGCGATATGATGTGGAGAATGTTTTCGTCTTAGTGCCTGGCTGATATCATCATGGAGCAACACAAGTAGGCATATATCCTAGAGAAAAATATACCCCCCCTACATGCAGTTTCTTTTTCATCGGCAATATGGCATCTATCACTAGGACAATGTAACGTGTCACACAGCTCGCAGTGCACATATGTTGCTTGAAGAGCACCAGAAAAAGTGTACCGTACTCCTCCCTATGGCCACCTACCCCTCTCCTCCCTACTACATTTAAACCCAATCGACAATCTGGGGAACGACCTCGACTGTGCTGCTCGAGCTACACTCCTTGAAACCTACATATTTGGTTTGAAGAGCACCAAAAAGAGTTTACCGCACTCTGCCCCCTCTGGCGACCTACCCCCCCCCCCCACCCCTCCTCTCTGCCCACATTAAAACCCAATCGACAATCTGCGGAACCACCTCGACTGGGGCGCTCGTGCGTTGCTCCTTGAAACCTAGATATGTCCTTTGAAGAGCACCAGAAAGAGTGTACCGTACTCCCCCCTCTGGCCATCTACCCCCCTCCTCCCTGCCACATTTAAACCCAATCGACAATCTGGGGAACCACCTCGACTAGGCTGTTCGGGCGATGCCCCTTGAAACCTACATATTTGGTCTGAAGAGCACCAGAAAGAGTGTACCATACTCCCACCTCTGGCCAACTACCCCGCCG
Organism: Schistocerca cancellata; assembly: GCF_023864275.1. Taxonomy (NCBI): domain Eukaryota; kingdom Metazoa; phylum Arthropoda; class Insecta; order Orthoptera; family Acrididae; genus Schistocerca; species Schistocerca cancellata. The sequence continues at coordinate 160,563,278 of NC_064632.1, forward strand.
GCCGGGGTGTCCGAGCGGTTCTAGGCGCTACAGTCTGGAACCGCGCGACCACTACGGTCCCAGGTTCGAATCTTGCCTCGGGCATTGATGTGTGTGATGTCCTTAGGTTAGTTAGGTTTAAATAGTTGTTCTAGGGGACTGATGACGTCAGAAGTTAAGTCCCATAGTGCTCAGAGCCATTTGAACCAACTACCCCCCCTCCTCCCTGCCACATTTAAACCCAATCGACAATCTGTGGAACCACCTCGATTGGGCTCTTCACGCCATGCTCCTTGATACCTAGCTCAGCTGTCCATGGCACTGGGGACGAGATGGCTTCACATCCCTGCCGGTACATTCAAGAACCTCTCCGACGCACTGAAAAAGGTGCTTATTCAGGGCAACTGGCCAATTAATGTAACTGGACCGTGTAATTGTATGCGTATAAACTAACGCTAAATACTCAAATATTCTTATGCAGTACAGCAGGAGATGACATTTTCTGACGTATATAATACTGCAAGAAAACAACACTTATCTGAAGATGGACATGACAGCCGTAAACCGATCACGGCAGTAAAATAAAGATTCTTAAAAGAATCTTTGGCTTGTAGCGTTCTCCACCAACAATCCTTACATACAAACTTCTAGAACATTGAAAGGGAAATAGGCAAACTATTTCATGTGTATGTACATAAACTGTCAGTTCATCATCTGTGGATAGAGTGACAGAATAACCGATTAAATACAGTGTGTTGACGTTCCACACTGCTTTCACGCAGTGCGCTGTGGCGCGCAGTCAACAGACGTCGGCATTCCCACGGCAGGAGAGGCGCCGCTGGCCACCTGCAAGCCTTCCACGGCTCGTCTGTAGCGCCGACGTGACGAGCGCATGGCGTGCAAGCCGGCGCGGCGCGTCCCTCTGCCGCCTCCTGCTGTCTGCTGTACGCTGTGTGGTAACAGCGCTGTGAAGCTAGCAGCACAAACCTCCGACACATGTCATCTGGAGAACGTGCTCCGGAGGACTGGCAGGTGATATGTCAACGTGAATTATCAGGAGGTCCCATACTCCGAGGAGCGTAGGGGTCGATGCAGAAGATCCGCAACGCTGGTGGTTTGCCATTGCCTTTCTCCGATCGTAATGAGGATGAATGATGATGAGACGACACAACAACATCCAGTGATCTAGAGGCGGGGAAAATCCCTGACCCCGCCGGGAATCGAACCCGGGACCCCGTGCGCGGGAAGCGAGAACGCTACCACAAGACCACAAGCTGCGGGGTACCAAGGGACTCGGAATACAAAACAATAAACTTAACTACGTGGATGTAACGTTCGCAAATACATAACCGGCTTTTGCGACAATATGTTTGACAATGATAGCGTGTGTCTAACAGAAAGTAAAATTTGGCAAGGCTCTCGTTTCTGAAGGAAAATGTAACATCGAATACTGAGGAAGAGGTTCACAAGTTATCTCTAAGATAAGTTATTCCGCCTACTCTTCTTTCAGTTAAATTTAGTTCAATTTTTAAAAATTTTGTAGTCGTTCACCTATTGCTCAAACGAAAAGAAGTACCATGGGACTCGGGATACAAAATAATAAACTTTACTAACACTTTTGAACTAAGTGAATAAAATGGTGCCGGCCGCGGTGGTCTAGCGGTTCAGGCGCTCAGTCCGGAACCGTGCGACTGCTACGGTCGCAGGTTCGAATCCTGCCTCGGGCATGGATGTGTGTGATGTCCTTAGGTTAGTTAGGTTTAAGTAGTTCTAAGTTCTAGGGGACTGATGACCACAGATGTTAAGTCCCATAGTGCTCCGAACCACTAAAAAAAAATTTAAAAAAATAAAATGGTCACCAGCCCAATTGGGCACTGTCCGTTCACTAAATAATTAAAATTGCGTACAGCAATGAAAAAGGAGTAACATGAATACGTAGGGAAACAGAAGGCTACATACACGCTTGCTGTAAGAAAAAACGTCACGAAATAATAATGACAAAGAATTTCAGTTATTGGTATACTCGTTATTAAACACAATGAAATAAATTTGGAATAAATAAATATCACACTTATTAACTGGATGATGTCCACTGTAGTGAGAAATGCTTTCCATTAGAACGTTCTAAACTGGCTACTAGCAGTAAAAGGCAGCCTGGGTGGCTGATTATTGGGATAAGGATATTATGTAGAACAAAACGGGAATTATATCAAAATGTCAGAAGTAGACACATTTAAACTACAGTAGCCCATTACAAACAGTTCTAAGGTGCTTAAAAATGTTATTACGAAGGCAAAGAGTATGTGCTACGCAAATAGAATAGTTAATTCACGGGATAAAATTAAAACCATAGGGTCAGTTTTGAAGGAAGTGTCTGGTCAGCAGCACAAGGTCGACGTTATAAAGTCAGTTCGTAGTAAAAATATTTCTATTACTCATAAATCAGATATAAGTACACTATCTAACAATCATTTTCTGAGCATTGTTGGTGAATTAAATAAAAACTTAGTTTCTACAGGGAATCATATAGCTTTCTTGGCAAATGCCTTTCCGAGATTGATGTCTGAAATACTCCTCTGTGATACAGACAAGGGGGAGATTGAGTCAATAATTAAATCATTGAAGACTAAGGACTCTCATAGATATGATGGAGTGACTAGCAGAATATTAAAGTACTGTGCTGCACATGTTAGCCCTGTATTTAGCCATATTTGTCATTTTTCCTTTAGGAATGGTCAGTTCCCTGGATGATTGCAGTACTCAGTAGTACAGTAGCACAGCCGCTTTATAAAATGGGAGAAAGGGATAATGTACACAATTTTAGACCTATTTCTATGCCATCAGTGTTTGTTAAAGTTATTGAAAAGGTTGGTATGTAAGGATAATTGGTCATTTTATATCACGTAATTTGTCGTCAAATGTACAGTTCGGGTTTAGAAGTCCTTTAACAACTGAAAATGTTATATTCTCTTTTCTCTGTGAGGTATTGGATGGGTTAAACAAAAGGTTTCGAACACTAGGCATATTTTTTTTATTTAAATAAGGCATTTGATTATGTTAGTCGCAAAATATTGCTCCAGAATTTGGACCATTATGGAATACGGGAAGCAGCTCACAATTCGTTTACCTCTGACTTTAAGAACAGACAGCAAAAGGTCCTTTTTCACAGTGTTGAGAATGGCTTCGATGTGGGGCCTGAATGGGGTACAGTCAAATGCGGAGGGTGGGGGGGTGGGGGGGGGGGGGCAGGCATCAGTGCTGAGGCCACTCCTGCTGTGAGCTATCTGGGGAAGTTAACCTTGCATTACTGAGCAACTGTTTCATCAGGTATCCAGTCTAGCTTACCAAATTCCCAACCAGACTAACATTAATTATAATCTTTTAATAGTCATCTTACGACAACTGGTGATATATATATATATATATATATATATATATATATATATATATATATATAAAGATAATTTAAATAAAAAGAAATAAATCAGTTTATATTTGGACATTTATTTTAACATCGATCATTGTTCCATTAAAATTTCAGCATATCAAACTTGATTAATAATTAAACTGGTGCCTTATTTAGGATTGTGAAAAAGTGAGTTTGTCATCTTACGGAACACATCAAATATGGAGCCAAGATTAGGAGACTGCATACAACACTGCATTCATAAAATAACACAAGAAGAACGTTGAAGCATATGCAAGAGGAAATTAGCCACAACCAACCGGTTCAATTTTCACCCAAAGAAGTTACGTTCGTAGCGCAATCCTGTCCGTCATGAAATTACCACACACTGGTATACTAAATTCATACTAACTCTCTGTGAAATCTTCCCGAAAAGAATAGCAGAGGGCTACTTTGATGATTACACCACATGCTTCACGTGGTCAACTTGGTTTACACAAAGAGTGTAACTCCACAATAATTTTGATAATTAAAATAAATTACATCGAAACGCAATTTACAAAAGAAAAACCTCGAACTGGTTAATATCATCTTACTATTAACCTGATGGATCAAACAATTGTATAAGCACGTGGTACTGGTCTAACAAAATTACACCCCACGTGGGTTGAACATAAAGACAAGTTGCTATATTGAAAAACAGTCAACACGAGATGTTATAATTTCACTCATATTCGCATTTAAGATTGATGATCTTAGTTAGAGTTATGGATCCTCAACACGTGGTTCCACTTTACTCACAAAGTAGTGACAAAGCTACTACTGGAAGATATTCTGAACTTCACACTCGAATTACACTCCATTACAATTTAAGATAACATATTTTAGATCTAAACCTGAAATAAAGGTGATTAAATTTTCAGTTAGGCTGAACTTAACAAATCCATTGTCCTACAGACTTAGCAGAGACGCGCTTAGCCGGAGATCTTACCACTTCAGACGCTCGCCGCGGACAGACTGGCCTGGGCCCCTACCGAGGGTGCTTAACAGATACAAACGGAAGTGACCAGAGAGGCAGCTTCCTATACCAACATGACAAGGGACGGACAGGACCATACTAAGAATAGAAACGTCTTTGCTTTTAGAAAGCGTAGCTACCTGTTCTGACGTTGGTCCTACTGTTCAAAAATGGTTCAAATGGCTCTGAGCAATATGCGACTTAACTTCTGAGGTCATCAGTCGCCTAGAACTTAGAACTAATCAAACCTAACTAACCTAAGGACATCACACACATCCACGCCCGAGGCAGGATTCGAACCTGCGGCCGTAGCGGTCGCTCGGCTCCAGACTGTAGCGCCTAGAACCGCTCGGCCACTCCGGCCGGCTCCTACTGTTCTTTAGCAGACTGGCTTGTCTGCTACCATCGAGCATGCAACTATAAACACATTTGCTCATTCGTCCTTTCACACTGAAGGGAAGGGGGATGACAGTATCTTATCATATACGGTATATAAAAGAAAGCGGATGTAGGTTCCGTATGAGACTGTGTGACATGAATTAGCTATAAACCGTGTTTTAAAGTGTAGTAGTGCGACAGATCGTTCTTGTTTATGTGTAAAAGTAACACGTTCCGCTGCTCAGTCTCCTCACAGATAGTCAGAAACACCACAGTAAATTTAGAAGTGGAATGTATGCCGTAAATGACAACAGTTTTAAGAAATTAACATGAAAGGAGTCCAACAGAGACCTTTCACGGTTCATTAATAAGCTAAATTGGCGCATTTGGAGGACTGAGGGTCCGCATTTCGTGATCGAGAAGTCTCTCAACAGCTGACTGTGTGGTGTAGAATGTGCAGTCACGGAATAATCGGCGCCATATTCTTTGATGGCACGCCGACTAGCGACCGGTTCATGAACGTTTTGGAAGATGATTTCATCCCCATTATCCAAAGTGACCCTGATATCGACAAGACGGAGTCCGACCCAATAGAAGCAGGAGAATGTTCGATGTCGTGGAGCAACACATTGGGAACCGCATTCTGGCTCTGGGATACCCAGAGGCGACTGGCATGGGCCTCGATTGGCCGCCATATCCTCCGGAACTGAACACATTCTACTCCTTTTTGTGGGGCTATATTAAAGACAAGGTGTACAGCAATAACCCCAAAACCACCGCTGAGCTAAAAAAGGCATTCGGGAGGTCATCGACAGCATTGATGTTCCGACACTTCAGCGGGTCATGCAGAATTTCTTTATTTGTCTGCGGCACATCTTCGGCAATTTTGACAGGCATATCGAACATGCCATAACCTGCATTTCCGGAAATCTAGAATTATCAGCCGTCATTTCCCTACAGTATGGCAGTCCGGATCACCTGATCTTAATCGGCATGACTTCTGTCTCTGAGGTTATCTGAAAGACTTCGTGTTGAGAGCTCCAATTACGAACGTAGCGGAACTGAAGGCACACATTGCGCAACGCATTCTGACAGTGACACCCGGGACACTCCGAAGTGGGACAAGCTGTTTCTCGAGTTAAATTTGTGGCAGAAAACAGTGGACAACATACCGAACATGCCTTGCACCAGTCTCACGAAAATTAGAAATCGGCGTCATTTTGAATTTTATACGGTAATTGGTAAAAGGACAATTAAAGACTGATTTTTCACATCAGACGTGTTATGGCCTTGCAGTGGTAAATGAGCGTACCTTACTGACAGTGCCTACAGCTCTTAACTGTCGAATCTGTGCAGTCACGTACGTTGAACAGAATGGATGGCGTAATGTGCAGCTGAAACTGTAGCCGTCATATTGCTATTCACTTGCTATTTGTGGAGACGCTTACAGCGGCTTCTATTGATAAAAAATTCGTTACATTTTTTGTTGAACATTTCCCCCTTCGTCAATAACACGGTGTTCAAATTTGACACAATTCTCAGCATTAATTCTCTCTGTACAGCGTTTCGAAACTGGAACTCTAATTGCAAACATCCTGTATCTTAGTACGTAAAATACTTTTTTTAACGAAATTTTCGTAATTTTCTGCGGCCCGGTCCTCTTCCCGTGGCACGTGCCTTTTAGCAGCGGGCCTCGGCAGCAGAGTAGGCCTTAACAAGCGACGCGCGGGAGTCGAACCCGAGCCGGCCGGGTCGCGAGCGATCCGCTCCCGTTTGTGAGCCGGCGGCGTGAGCAGGCAGGCGCGGTCGAGAAACCGGAGAGCTCTGCGCCGTGCTCTGCCCTACTGTGGTGTGTATCGCGTTTCCCCGGTCCTGAGCGGCCAGCCGGAACAGACGCGGCGGAGACGGTCCGCTACTCGACGTCTCAGCAGGTACCAGCAGAGCCTGGCAGCAGCATTAGCCCCGCTTCCACGCACTCTCCACACTGCCGGTTCTGCAGTCGCACTACGGAGGGCGCACCTGGAATGTACACTCCTGGAAATGGAAAAAAGAACACATTGACACCGGTGTGTCAGACCCACCATACTTGCTCCGGACACTGCGAGAGAGCTGTACAAGCAATGATCACACGCACGGCACAGCGGACACACCAGGAACCGCGGTGTTGGCCGTCGAATGGCGCTAGCTGCGCAGCATTTGTGCACCGCCGCCGTCAGTGTCAGCCAGTTTGCCGTGGCATACGGAGCTCCATCGCAGTCTTTAACACTGGTAGCATGCCGCGACAGCGTGGACGTGAACCGTATGTGCAGCTGACGGACTTTGAGCGAGGGCGTATAGTGGGCATGCGGGAGGCCGGGTGGACGTACCGCCGAATTGCTCAACACGTGGGGCGTGAGGTCTCCACAGTACATCGATGTTGTCGCCAGTGGTCGGCGGAAGGTGCACGTGCCCGTCGACCTGGGACCGGACCGCAGCGACGCACGGATGCCCGCCAAGACCGTAGGATCCTACGCAGTGCCGTAGGGGACCGCACCGCCACTTACCAGCAAATTAGTGACACTGTTGCTCCTGGGGTATCGGCGAGGACCATTCTCAACCGTCTCCATGAAGCTGGGCTACGGTCCCGCATACCGTTAGTCCGTCTTCCGCTCACGCCCCAACATCGTGCAGCCCGCCTCCAGTGGTGTCGCGACAGGCGTGAATGGAGGGACGAATGGAGACGTGTCGTCTTCAGCGATGAGAGTCGCTTCTGCCTTGGTGCCAATGATGGTCGTATGCGTGTTTGGCGCCGTGCAGGTGAGCGCCACAATCAGGACTGCATACGACCGAGGCACACAGGGCCAACACCCGGCATCATGGTGTGGGGAGCGATCTCCTACACTGGCCGTACACCACTGGTGATCGTCGATGGGACAGTGAATAGTGCACGGTACATCCAAACCGTCATCGAACCCATCGTTCTACCATTCCTAGACCGGCAAGGGAACTTGCTGTTCCAACAGGACAATGCACGTCCGCATGTATCCCGTGCCACCCAACGTGCTCTAGAAGGTGTAAGTCAACTACCCTGGCCAGCAAGATCTCCGGATCTGTCCCCCATTGAGCATGTTTGGGACTGGATGAAGCGTCGTCTCACGCGGTCTGCACGTCCAGCACGAACGCTGGTCCAACTGAGGCGCCAGGTGGAAATGGCATGGCAAGCCGTTCCACAGGACTACATCCAGCATCTCTACGATCGTCTCCATGGGAGAATAGCAGCCTGCATTGCTGCGAAAGGTGGATATACACTGTACTAGTGCCGACATTGTGCATGCTCTGTTGCCTGTGTCTATGTGCCTGTGGTTCTGTCAGTGTGATCATGTGATGTATCTGACCCCAGGAATGTGTCAATAAAGTTTCCCCTTCCTGGAACAATGAATTCACGGTGTTCTTATTTCAATTTCCAGGAGTGTACACTGAAGAGCCAAAGAACGCGGTACACCTGCCTAATATAGTGTAGGGCCCCTGCGAGCACGCAGAAGTGCGGCAACACGACGTGGCATGGACTCGACAGATGTCTAAAATAGTGATGGAGGGAATTGACGGTATGCATCCTGCAGGGCTGTCTATAAATCCGTAACAGTACGAAGGGGTGGATATCTCTTCTGAAAGGCACGTTGCAAGGCATCCCAGATGTGCTCAATAACGTTCATGTCTGGGGAGTTTAGTGGCCAGAGGAAGTGTTTAAACTCAGAAGAGTGTTCCTGGGGCCACTCTGTAGCAATTCTGGACGTGTCGGGTGTCGCACTGTCCTACTGAAATTGGCCAAGGTCGTCGGAATGCACAATGGATATGGAAGGTTGCCGGTTATCAGACAAGGTGCTTACGTGTCATTTGTCAGAGTCGTATCTAGACGTATAAGGGGTCCCATGTCACTCCAACTGCACACGCTCCACACCATTACAGAGCCTCCACCAGCTTGATCAGTCCGGTGCTGACATGCAGGATCCATGGATTCATGAGGTTGTCTCCAAACCCGTACACGTCCATCCGCTCGACACAATTTGAAACGAGACTCGTCCGACCAGTCAACATGTTACCAGTCATCAACAGTGCAATGTCCGTGTTGACGGGCCCAGGCCAGACGTAAAAGGTTTGTGTCGTGCAATCATCAAAGGTACAGGAGTGGGCCTTCGGCTCCGAAAGCCCGTATCGATGGTTCTTCGTTGAATGGTTCGCACGCTGACACTTGTTGACGGCCCATCATTGAAATCTTCAGCAATTTGCGGAAGGGTTGCACTTCTGTCACGTTGAACGATTTCTCTTCAGTTGTCGTTGGTCCCGTTCTTCCAGGATCTTTTTCCGCAGGCCGCTGTGGACGAGTGGTTCCAGACGCTTCAGTCCGGAACCACGCTGCTGCTACGGTCGCAGGTTCGAATCCTGCCTCGGGCATGTACGTGTGTGATGTCCTTAGCTTAGTTAGAATTAAGTAGTTCTATGTCTGATGACCTCAGATATTAAGTCCCAAAGTGCTTAGATCCATTTTAACAATTTGATCTTTTTCCGGCCGCAGCGACCTCGGAAATTTGGTGTTTTACCGGATTCCTGATATTCACGGTACACTCGTGAAATGGTCGTCCGGGAAAATCCCCACTTCATCGCTACCTCGGAGTTGTGTGTGTGAAATCTTATGGGACTTAACTGTTAAAGTCATCAGTCCCTAATCTTACACATTACTTAACCTAGGGTTCAAGAATCATGAAAGGAGGCTGTATACATGGAAGAAGCCTGGAGATACTGACAGGTTTCAGATAGATTATATAATGGTAAGACAGAGATTTAGGAACCAGGTTTTAAATTGTAAGACATTTCCTGGGGCAGATGTGGATTCTGACCACAATCTATTGGTTATGAACTGCAGATTGAAACTGAAGAAACTGCAAAAAGGTGGGAATTTAAGGAGATGGGACCTGGATAAACTGAAAGAACCAGAGGTTGTAGAGAGTTTCAGGGAGAGCATTAGGGAACAATTGACAGGAATGGGGGAAAGAAATACAGTAGAAGAAGAATGGGTAGCTCTGAGCGATGAAGTGGTGAAGGCAGCAGACGATCAAGTAGGTAAAAAGACGCGGGCTAATAGAAATCCTTGGGTAACAGAAGAAATATTGAATTTAATTGATGAAAGGAGAAAATATAAAAATGCAGTAAATGAAGCAGGCAAAAAGGAATACAAACGTCTCAAAAATGAAATCGACAGGAAGTGCAAAATGGCGAAGCAGGGATGGCTAGAGGACAAATGTAAGGATGTAGAGGCTTGTCTCACTAGGGGTAAGATAGATACTGCCTACAGGAAAATTAAAGAGACCTTTGGAGAGAAGAGAACCACTTGTATGAACATCAAGAGCTCAGATGGCAACCCAGTTCTAAGCAAAGAAGGGAAAGCAGAAAGGTGGAAGGAGTATATAGAGGGTTTATACAAGGGCGATGTACTTGAGGACAATATTATGGAAATGGAAGAGGATGTAGATGAAGATGAAATGGGAGATAAGATACTGCGTGAAGAGTTTGACAGAGCACTGAAAGACCTGAGTCAAAACAAGGCCCCGGGAGTAGACAACATTCCATTAGAACTACTGATGGCCTCAGGAGAGCCAGTCATGACAAAACTCTACCATCTGGTGAGCACGATGTATGAGACAGGCGAAGTACCCTCAGACTTTAAGAAGAATATAATAATTCCAATCCCAAAGAAAGCAGGTGTTGACAGATGTGAAAGTTACCGAACTATCAGTTTAATAAGTCACAGCTGCAAAATACTAACGCGAATTCTTTACAGACGAATGGAAAAACTGGTAGAAGCCGACCTCGGGGAAGATCAGTTTGGATTCCGTAGAAATGTTGGAACACGTGAGGCAATACTGACCTTACGACTTATCTTGGAAGAAAGATTAAGAAAAGGCAAACCTACGTTTCTAGCATTTGTAGACATAGAGAAAGATTTTGACAATGTTGACTGGAATACTCTCTTTCAAATTCTGAAGGTGGCAGGCGTAAAATACAGGGAGCGAAAGGCTATTTACAATTTGTACAGAAACCAGATGGCAGTTATAAGAGTCGAGGGGCATGAAAGGGAAGCAGTGATTGGGAAAGGAGTGAGACAGGGTTGTAGCCTCTCCCCGATGTTATTCAATCTGTATATTGAGCAAGCAGTAAAGGAAACAAAAGAAAAATTCGGAGTAGGTATTAAAATTCATGGAGAAGAAGTAAAAACTTTGAGGTTCGCCGATGACATTGTAATTCTGTCAGAGACAGCAAAGGACTTGGAAGAGCAGTTGAACGGAATGGACAGTGTCTTGAAAGGAGGATATAAGATGAACATCAACAAAAGCAAAACGAGGATAATGGAATGTAGTCAAATTAAGTCGGGTGATGCTGAGGGAATTAGATTAGGAAATGAGACACTTAAAGTAGTAAAGGAGTTTTGCTATTTAGGGAGTAAAATAACCGATGATGGTCGAAGTAGAGAGGATATAAAATGTAGACTGGCAATGGCAAGGAAAGCGTTTGTGAAGAAGAGAAATTTGTTAACATCGAATATAGATTTAGGTGTCAGGAAGTCGTTTCTGAAAGTATTTGTATGGAGTGTAGCCATGTATGGAAGTGAGACATGGACGATAACTAGTTTGGACAAGAAGAGAATAGAAGCTTTCGAAATGTGGTGCTACAGAAGAATGCTGAAGATAAGGTGGGTAGATCACGTAACTAATGAGGAGGTATTGAATAGGATTGGGGAGAAGAGAAGTTTGTGGCACAACTTGACTAGAAGAAGGGATCGGTTGGTAGGACATGTTCTGAGGCATCGAGGGATCACAAATTTAGCATTGGAGGGCAGCGTGGAGGGTAAAAATCGTAGAGGGAGACCAAGAGATCAATACACTAAGCAGATTCAGAAGGATGTAGGTTGCAGTAGGTACTGGGAGATGAAGAAGCTTGCACAGGATAGAGTAGCATGGAGAGCTGCATCAAACCAGTCTCAGGACTGAAGACCACAACAACAACAAATTATCCTAAGGAGAAACACACACCCATGCCCGGGAGAGAACTCGAACCTCGGAGTTGCTGTGTCCCATAGCTCATGCGCCGACTATAACACCACGTTCTAAATCACTTAAATCTTGATAACCTGCCATTGTAGCAGCAGTAACCGATCTAACAACAGCGCCAGACACTTGTTTTCTTATGTAGGCGTTGCCGACAGCAGAGCCGTATTCTGCCTGTTTACATAACTCTGTGCCTGAGTAAGCATGTCTATACTAGTTTCTTTGGCGCTTCAGTGTGTATTAGAAGTAAGAACCACTTCATATTTACAGTGACATTAAGGTTTTGTAGGCGATTGCTTCCACGATTCCATCAAATAATCCTCCCAGTCCCGATGTGACTTGTTGCGAGATGTGTTGTGAGGTATTAGTCTCCTCAGGTAACTGTGAGTTTGCTTTTGCTGTCAGGAATACCAAACTGCGGATTACGTAATCCGACGAAGCAGAAGCTGCCTCCAGTGGCAGCAAACAGGCTTCTCTTTAAAGACTTGTCAGTGCTGCGACTTTTGCCCGCATGCTGCGCCTCCATCGCCAAGTCCTCTCTACACGCTGTGTACGTGTGGCAGCCAGGTGGTACATCGTGACCGGGCGAGCGCGTGCCGTTGGCAGCCCTGCATTCCTTTAGCAGCCACGCCTAACGCCAGACGACCTCCTGTTCACCAGAGCGGCCTCAGCACAGAGGACATTACACAGCACGGACCAAAGGAAACGTGTGGTAATCAGCGGCACCAGAATCATCTTGTGGAAAAATACCTTCCACAATTATTCTCGTACCGGTATACAACGCAGGCACTCACCTAATGATGTATCATAAACCTCACCCTGCAATTGGCGTATGACGGAAATTTTCCTCGCGTCTTTATTTATACATTTTTTCTTTGTTTTTCTTCAATGTATATCATCTATTTTACCTCAAATACTCGAATCTGTATTTATGTTAGTGCTGTACATGCATATTTTGTGTTGTAGTAGTGCTATGACCAGAGAGATTAGCAACTGTCGGAGTCCAGAGTAATGGCCAGCTGAAGGAACGTGGAAAGGGTAGGGACTAATGGTGTTAATTTCTTTTAGACATCGAATGTATGAAAATGAGGCTTTGAACGACTCAACGACTAACGGTTTGTGTGAGACGAGCGTAAAGGTGGAGTAAAGAACATGTGATTCCAAGTTATTAAAGCTGTTGAGATTCTGCAAGAGATTATGAATGCAGAGGAGCTGATGTGTTAGCTATAAAAGGTGAAAGATAAGGCTTTTTACTGAATTATGGTGACAAATGACTGATTACTTACTAAGACTTTGAGAAGGCTCAGCACATCTAAGTCCTTGATGCGTGTTTTCTGTTTGGTAAAAGATCGGTCCAATAAAACTCGTAGATTGCGAGCAAATGTGACTCAGGAAATGAAAAATAACAGTTAAAACTGGAAATGCCCCCATATACCGCTACGAGTTTGTACTTATTTTTTTAATAAAACTGTTTAATTCGAGTCTATTTGTCGGACAAGAGCCGGCCGCGGTGGCCGTGCGGTTCTAGGTGTTACAGTCCGGAACCGCGGGACTGCTACGGTCGCAGGTTCGTATCCTGCCTCGGGCATGGATGTGTGTGATGTCCTTAGGTTAGTTAGGTTTAAGTAGTTCTAAGTTCTAGGGGACTGATGACCTAAGATGTTCAGCCCCATAGTGCTCAGAGCCATTTGAACAAGACATAAAATTAGGAAAGGTGCCACGCTACCTTAGCAGCACTGATAAAAACGCAAACTGTGAAGAAGATGAGCCAAAATCTCGACCCAAGAGAGTGTGGACAGATGAGCAGAGACGAGCAGTTGGACAGAAGATGAAGAAGTACTGGGAAGAAAGGAAGACAAAGAAACACCCTAAGTCTTACGTTGTATGCTGATCACTCGCCTTCTTTGTACGTTACGAGATACGAGGAACTTCATCGCACATATCTTTGGGCATCGAGAAACATTGACAGCGAAAGTCAATGAAATAAACTGAGTCACGTGTGCATGAGAAAAAACAGCATCAATTTAAAGACTTCCTTCTCTTATGTAGTAAAAACAAAATTGTTTATTTAGAAACAAACTAGGAGGCGACATTGACAGTTCGACTCGTTGTGGTGGGTCATGGGTTCTCATATATCTGTCTTTGTTTCTACTGTGACGACTGGCGTAAGAAATTCTTTGGTTGCTTAGTTCGATAACTTCACCTTCGCTGTTCTTGTCAAACATAAATATGAACTGATCAGATAGGGAAAGTGAATAGTGTAGTCCATACCAACGTATTTTCACACTCACCGTTTTATTTAACAGATGTGATAAGAAAACGTGAGCGTGGACCTTTGCAACAGTTCAGTTCCACAGTTACCAGGGGAAGACAAATTAGGACCACATTTTTTCATTTATTTAGAGACAGTCGAAAATGAATCGGGGGCAGAAATAGAATGGGTCATGTGAAAGCCAGATCGATAATAAGGAATACTTAAAGCGAAAAATATATGAGAACTATAACCACAAAATTAAACTGAATCAATTATAGAGGAAATGTATTTGCAGGTACCAATATGAACACTGAAATGACGAAAACGGAAATTAGTGCCGGACTGGGACACTCGAGCGGTCCTCTTAACCGCTTCGGATATCCGTGCACGAATCACGGCCAGACCCAAACTTGTCGTCGTCCATGTGTAACTGCCTGCACGCTATGTTATACATACAGGGTGCACATAAAGTCCGGGAACACTTTCAATTATTGCACCAGCACCAAACATTGTACAGATATCATACATATGTCATTTTGAAGAGAAACGGGCCGGCCGGAGTGGCCGTGCGGTTCTAGGGGCTACAGTCTGGAACCGAGCGACCGCTACGGTCGCAGATTCGAATCCTGCCTCGGGCATGGATGTGTGTGATGTCCTTAGGTTACTTAGGTTTAATTAGTTCTAAGTTCTAGGCGACTGATGACCTCAGAAGTTAAATCGCATAGTGCTCAGAGCCATTTTGAAGAGAAACGCTGAATGATTTTTTCATGTGTACCGCCACAGCGTAGTTTGATAATTTGCCGGTAGTCAGCTCTAGTCGTAACCATGGGGACTTCAGGTGCGGAGCGAGCTTTCTGTGTGTTGGAGTTCGACAAAAACAAGTGTGCTACAGCTATTTAACGGATATTTAGAACCAAGTACGGTAAGAAGCCATCAACAAGGAACGCCATTTACCACTGGCACAACAAATTCGTTACGACGGGTTGCTTGTGCATGGCAAAGAGGAGCGGATGTCCCAGTGTGAGTTAAGCTAATGTGGACACATTACAGATCTGGATATTCCTACTTTGACATGTTGCAACAATGGCTGATGCCTCAAATGCAAGCGGACTCTCCGTTCATCTTTCAGCAGGATGCGGCTCCACCCCATTTTCATCGTGAAGTTCGTAGACACACGAACACCGAGCTGCCGCATCGATGGATCAGCTGTGCTGAAGAATGGGACAGCTGTTTCATGAAATGGCCTCCCCGATCACCAGGTATCACGCTGTGTGACTTTTTTCTGTGGGTACACATTAAACATCTGGTGTATGTACCGCCTCTACCACGTGATGTAGTAGAGTTCCGGGAGTGAATACGGGAAGCGACTGCCACAGTCGCCGGGACGTGTATGCAAGAATTCGATTACAGTACTGACGTCTGCTGGGTCACTCATCGTTCGCATATCGAATGTTTGCAAAAAAAATTCAGAGTTTCTCTTCAAAATGCAATATGTATGATATCTGTACAATGTTTAGTTCTTGTGCAATAAATAATTGAAAGTATTCCCGGACTTTATGTACACCCCGTATTTTTGTCCAGGAAGGACATATTTATTGAGAGACGAGGGCTTGGTATTGGCATATCCGATGGAACATTGCCTCGTACTCCTTAGCAGCACAGGCGCTGCTATTTTGTATTGAATGAACTATGTCCATCCTAAATATTGGCTCCTCACTTTAGTGCACACACAGCGGACTACACTGTTTATCTGTGTTTCGACATTTCACGTACCTGTACAGATTACTAAATGATATATTTTTAGGTCATCAAACTCCTTACTAGTTTCACGTTATCTACCACGACTTGTTTCCTGTGCCAGTCACTTCCTATCATAGTCAAAGCAGCACCTACAGGGTGTTACAAAAAGACCGGTATATTTGAAACGGCAATAAAAACTAAACGAGCAGCGATAGAAATACACCGTTTGTTGCAATACGCTTGGGACAACAGTACATTTTCAGGCAGACAAATTTCCGAAATTACAGTAGTTACAATTTTCAACAACAGATGGCGCTGCAAGTGATGTGAAAGATATAGAAGACAACGCAGTCTGTGGGTGCGCCATTCTGTATGTCGTCTTTCTGCTGTAAGCGTGTGCTGTTCACAACATGCAAGTGTGCTGTAGACAACATGGTTTATTCCTTAGAACAGAGGATTTTTCTGGTGTTGGAATTCCACCGCCTAGAACACAGTGTTGTTGCAACAAGACGAAGTTTTCAACGGAGGTTTAATGTAACCAAAGGACCGAAAAGCGATACAATAAAGGATCTGTTTGAAAAATTTCAACAGACTGGGAACGTGACGGATGAACGTGCTGGAAAGGTAGGGCGACCACGTACGGCAACCACAGAGGGTAACGCGCAGCTAGTGCAGCAGGTGATCCAACAGCGGCCTCGGGTTTCCGTTCGCCGTGTTGCAGCTGCGGTCCAAATGACGCCAACGTCCACGTATCGTCTCATGCGCCAGAGTTTACACCTCTATCCATACAAAATTCAAACGCGGCAACCCCTCAGCGCCGCTACCATTGCTGCACGAGAGACATTCGCTAACGATATAGTGCACAGGATTGATGACGGCGATATGCATGTGGGCAGCATTTGGTTTACTGACGAAGCTTATTTTTACCTGGACGGCTTCGTCAATAAACAGAACTGGCGCATATGGGGCACCGAAAAGCCCCATGTTGCAGTCCCATCGTCCTTGCATCCTCAAAAAGTACTGGTCCAGGCCGCCATTTCTTCCAAAGGAATCATTGGCCCATTTTTAAGATCCGAAACGATTACTGCATCACGCTATCTGGACATTCTTCGTGAATTTGTGGCGGTACAAACTGCCTTAGACGATACTGCGAACACCTCATGGTTTATGCAAGATGGTGCCCGGCCACATCGCACGGCCGACGTCTTTAATTTCCTGAATGAATATTTCGATGATCGTGTGATTGCTTTGGGCTATCCGAAACATACAGGAGGCGGCGTGGATTGGCCTCCCTATTCGCCAGACATGAACCCCTGGGACTTCTTTCTGTGGGGACACGTGAAAGACCAGGTGTACTGCCAGAATCCAGAAACAATTGAACAGCTGAAGCAGTACATCTCATCTGCATGTGAAGCCATTCCGCCAGACACGTTGTCAAAGGTTTCGGGTAATTTCATTCAGAGTGTACGCCATATTATTGCTACGCATGGTGGATATGTGGAAAATATCGTACTATAGAGTTTCCCAGACCGCAGCGCCATCTGTTGTTGAAGATTGTAACTACTGTAATTTCGAAAGTTTGTCTGCCTGAAAATGTACTGTTGTCCCAAGCATATTGCAACAAACGGTGTATTTCTATCGCTGCTCGTTTAGTTTGTATTGCCGTTTCAAATATACCGGTCATTTTTGAAACACCCTGTACCTTATACCCATAGCCTTCAGCTATCTTTTGTATACAATTTGAACACTTGATGTGTCCAGTGGCATGTTACAGACTAACTGAATGTCGATTACATACCTCAAATATTTGTACGTGTACTACACAGAAAGTAGCTGCGCAAGTGCCGATGGAATGCTGTGCTCGTCTTGTTAGGAAACAAAATTGTCCCATTCACTCTCGGTACACATAGTCGTCAACAGGAATGCCCCCGTTGCTCTTCGTCTTCAATCTCGCATTCAGTATTGCTCGATTATGTTGCGAGTTTACATTCCCGGTGACGCTATAGTTGTAAGTTAACAGCAACACAAGACAGTGTGGATAAATTTAATGATGAATAGGTGGGCGAAGTTCATCTCATGTATTTGTTCATTGAATTCAATGGCAGAGCGACGTCCCTGGTTAATGAAAAGTAGCGATATTAAAAATGTTTTTCAAAGCATCCCTTATATATCCTCAAAGAAATATTAAATATTCAGAATGAGATTTTTGCTCTCCAGCGGAGTGTGCGCTGATCGCTACGGTCGCGGGTTCTAATCCTGCCTCGGGCTTGGATGTGTGTGATGTCCTTAGGTTGGTTAGGTTTAAGTAGTTCTAAGTTGTAGGGGACTGATGACCTCAGAAGTTAAGTCCCATAGTGCTCAGAGCCATTTGAACCATTTGTGCGCTGATAAGGAACTTCCTGGCAAAAAAAAATGGTTCAAATGGCTCTGAGCACTATGGGACTTAACATCTGTGGTCATCAGTCCCCTAGAACTTAGAACTACTTAAACCCAACTAACCTAAGGACATCACACACATCCATGCCCGAAGCAGGATTCGAACCTACGACCGTAGCAGTCGCGCGGTTCCGGACTGCGCGCCTAGAACTGCGAGACCACCGCGGCCGGCACTTCCTGGCAGATTAAAACTGTGTGCCGGACCGAGACTCGGACTCGGGACCTTTGCCTTTCGCGGGAAAGTGCTCCACTAACTGAGCTACCCAACCACGACTCACGCCCCGTCCTCACAGCTTCACTTCTGCCAGTACCTCGTCTCCTACCTTCCAAACTTTACAGAAGCTCTCCTGCGAATCTTGCAGTCTCGGTCCAGCACACAGTTTTAATCTGCCAGGAAGTTTCACATCAGCGCACACCCAGCTGCAGAGTGAAAATCTCATTCAAGAAACATCCCCCAGGCTGTGGATAAGCCATGTCTCCGCAATATCCTTTCTTTCAGGAGTGCTAGTTCTGGAAGGTTCGCAGGAGAACTTCTGTAAAGTTTGGAAGGTAAGAGACGAGGTACTGGCAGAAGTGAAGCTGTGAGGACGGGGCGTGAGGCGTGCTTGGGTAGCTGAGATGGTAGAGCGCTTGCCCCCGAAAGACAAAGGTCCCGAGTTCGAGTCTCGGTCCGGCACACAGTTTTAATCTGCCAGGAAGTTTCACATCAGCGCACACTCCGCTGCAGAGCGAAAATCTCATTCTGGAAACATACCCCAGGCTGTGGCTAAGCCATGTCTCCGCAATATCCTTTCTTCCAATGGTGGTAGTTCTGCAAGGTTCGCAGGAGAGCTTCTGTGAAGTTTGGAAAGTAGGAGACGAGGTACTGGCGGAAGTAAAGCTGTAAGGACGGGGCGTGAGTCGTGCTTGGGTAGCTCAGTTGGTAGAGCACTTGTCCGCAAAAGGCAAAGGTCACGAGTTCGCGTCTCGGTCCGGCACACAGTTTTAATCTGCCAGGAAGTTTCATACCTTACCCTACTAAACACCCAACTAAAAGGCAGCTGAGAGCTATAAAACTTTGGGTGTATCAGTGTCAAAGTAAACACGGCAGCTGGGGAACGGTGTTGGGCAGCTGACGCCACTGCTCCTTCCGCCAACATGGAAGAAAGAAGATTAATTTTCTTTCGGACATTTTCGTCGTATTGTACTCTCGCCAGAGTATGTTATCGGGCCACGGTCCGGCGACCAGAATAACAGAGATATGGGCCGGGTGTCAAATATCGGCTGGAAGGGTCCGGTGGTCAGCAGCAGGTACTCGGCGGCTGTTTTTGTCGTGCGGCGGTGCCGGCCGCGCGCGGCGCGTAGTTTCCGGCTGTCGAGCGCGTCGCGTGCGATTAGCGGCCTGCCGGCCCGTGCCTGAGGAGGTGAGTCAGGCCGAAACACGAGCCGCCCGCCGGCCGCCGGTTGCCGGCATCCGTCGCGGCCGCTCACCCGCGATGCCCACCAGCCGGCCGGAGCGACAGGCCGGCGGGGGATGAGCGAGGGCCACTGCTGCCAGCGATAACAGCCCAGTGGATGGCGCCATCACTTGCGCTCGCGACCTCGGATTATACCGTTGTTCTACTGTACCATTTACCAGCCGGTAGCCTGTAAGGGGTGTGATACAGTTCTACTGTACCCAAAGACTGGAAAATTGCACACGTCACCCCAACATTCGAGGAAGGTAGTAGGAGCAAACCACTAAATTACAGACCCATATCGTTAACGTCGAAATGCAGCAGGATTTTGGAACATACAGGGTGTTACAAAAAGGTACGGCCAAACTTTCAGGAAACATTCCTCACACGCAAATAAAGAAAAGATGTTATGTGGACATGTGTCCGGAAACGCTTAATTTCCATGTTAGAGCTGATTTTAGTTTCGTCAGTATGTACTGTACGTCCTCGACACACCGCCAGTTGGCCGAATTGAAGGAAGGTAATGTTGCCTTCGGTGCTTGTGTTGACATGCGACTCTTTACTCTGCAGTACTAGCATCAAGCACATCAGTACGAAGCATCAACAGGTTAATGTTCATCACGAACGTGGTTTTGCAGTCAGTGCAATGTTTACAAACGCGGAGTTGACAGATGCCCATTTGATGTACGTATTAGCACGGGGCAATAGCCGTGGCGCGGTACGTTTGTATCGAGACAGATTTCCAGAAAGAAGGTGTCCCGACAGGAAGACATTCGAAGCAATTGATCGGCGTCTTAGGGAGAACGGAACATTCCAGCCTATGACTCCCGACTGGGGAAGACCTAGAACGACGAGGACACCTGCAATGGACGAGGCAATTCTTCGTGCACTTGACGATAACCCTAATGTCAGCGTCAGAGAAGTTGCTGCTGGACAAGGTAACGTTGACCACGTCACTGTATGGAGAGTGCTATGGGAGAACCAGTTGTTTCTGTACCATGTACAGCGTGTGCAGGCACTATCAGCAGCTGATTGGCCTCCACGGGTACACTTCTGCGAATGGTTCATCCAACAATGTGTCAATCCTCATTTCAGTGCAAATGTTCTCTTTACGGATGAGGCTTCATTCCAACGTGATCAAATTGTAAATTTTCACAATCAACAGTGTGGGCTGACGAGAATCCGCACGCAATTGTGCAATCACGTCATCAACACAGATTTTCTGTGAACGTTGGGGCAGGCATTGTTGGTGATGTCTTGATTGGGCCCCATGTTCTTCCACCTACGCTCAATGGAGCACGTTATCATGATTTCATACGGGATACTCTGCCTGTGCTGCTAGAACAAGTGCCTTGACAAGTACGACACAACATGTGGTTCATGCACGATGGAGCTCCTGCACATTTCAGTCGAAGTGTTCGTACGCTTCTCAACAACAGATTCGTTGACCGATGGATTGGTAGAGGCGGACCAATTCCGTGGCCTCCACACTCTCCTGACCTCAACCCTCTTGACTTTCATTTATGGGGGCATTTGAAAGCTCTTGTCTACGCAACCCCGGTACCAAATGTAGAGACTCTTCGTGCTCGTATTGTGGACGGCTGTGATACAATACGCCATTCTCCAGGGCTGCATCAGCGTATCAGGGATTCCATGCGACGGAGGGTGGATGCATGTGTCCTCGCTAACGGAGGACATTTTGAACATTTCCTGTAACAAAGAGTTTGAAGTCACGCTGGTACGTTCTGTTGCTGTGTGTTTCCATTCCATGATTAATGTGATTTGATGAGAAGAAATAAAATGAGCTCTAACATGGATAGTAAGAGTTTCCGGAGACATGTCCACATAACATATTTTCTTTCTTTGTGTGTGAGGAATGTTTCCTGAAAGTTTGGCCGTACCTTTTTGTAACACCCTGTATATTGTGTTCGAACATTATGAATTACCTCGAAGAAAACGGTCTATTGACACACAATCGCCGGCCGGGGCGCCGAGCGGTTCTAGGCGCTACAAGCTGGAAGCGCGAGACCGCTGCGGTCGCAAGTTCGAATCCTGCCTCGGGCATGGATGTGTGTGATGTCCTTAGGTTAGTTAGGTTTAAGTAGTTCTAAGTTCTAGGGGACTGATGACCTTAGAAGTTAAGTCCCATAGTGTTCAGAGCCATTTGAACCATCTGACACACAGTCAACATGGGTTTAGAAAACATCGTTCCTGTGAAACAGAACCAGCTCTTTATTCATATGAAGTGTTGAGTGCTGTTGACAACGGATTTCAGATCGATTCCGTATTTCTGGATTTCCGGAAGGCTCTTGACACGGTACCACACAAGCGGCTCGTAGTGAAATTCTGTGCTTATGGAATATCGTCTCAGTTATGTGACTGGATTTGTGATTTCCTGTCAGAGAGGTCACAGTTCGTAGCAATTGATGGAAAGTCATCGAGTAAAACAGAACTGATTTCTGACGTTCACCAAGGTAGTGTTATAGGCCCTTTGCTGTTCCTTATCTATATAAACGATTTGGGAGACAATCTGAGTAGCCGTCTTCAGTTGTTTGCAAATGACGCTGTCGTTTATCGACTAATAAAGTCATCAGAAGATCAAAACGATTTAGAAACTATATCTGAATGGTGCGAAAAGTGGCAGTTGACCATAAATAACGAAAAGTGAGAGGTCATCTACACGAGTGCTAAAAGCAACTCGTTAAACTTAAGTTACACGATAAATCAGTCTAATTTAAGCCGTAAATTCAACTAAATACCTTGGTATTACAATTACGAACAACTTAAATTGGAAGGAACACATAGAAAATGTTGCGGGGAAGGCTAACCAAAAACTGTGTTTTGTTGGCAGGACACTTAGAAAATGTAACAGACGTACTAAGGAGGCTTCATACACTACGCTTGTCCGTCCTCTTTTAGAATACTGCTGCGCAGTGTGGGATCCTTACCAGACAGGACTGACGGAGTAACTCGAAAAAGTTGAAAGAAAGGCAGCACGTTTTGTATTATCACGAAATATGGGAGAGAGTGTCACAGAAATGATACAGGATTTAAGCTGGACTTCATTAAAAGAAAGGCGTTTTTCGTTGCGGCGCAATCTTCGCACAAAATTCCAAATTTCTCCTCCGAATGCGAAAATATTTTGTTGACACCGACCTACATAGGGAGGAACGATCGCCACGATAACATAAGGGTAAACAGACCTCGTACGGAAAGATATAGGTGTTCATTCTTTCCGCGTGCTATACGAGATTGGAATACTAGAGAACTGGGAAGGTGGTTCGATGAATCCTCTGCCAGGCACTTAAATGTGATTTACAGAGCATTCATGTAGATGTAGATGTACTGAACTCACCATTCTGTTCATAAATCCAAGATCGACTGTGGCCATTCGATTCATTCCAAAACAATTGCTTCATTTGAAAATTCGTTTGTAAACTATAATCTCCTCCTCCCGTCAACCACGGACCTTGCCGTTGGTGGGGAGGCTTGCGTGCCTCAGCGATACAAATAGCCGTACCGTAGGTGCAACCACAACGGAGGGGTATCTGTTGAGATGCCAGACAAACGTGTGGTGCCTGAAGAGGGGCAGAAGGCTTTTGAGTAGTTGCAGGGGCAACAGTCTGGATGATTGACTGATCTGGCCTTGTAACACTACCCAAAACGGCCGTGCTGTGCTGCTACTGTGAACGGATGAAAGCAACGGGAAACCACAGCCGTAATTTTCCCCCGATTGCATGCAGCTTTACTGTATGGTAAAATGATGATGGCAATCTCTTGAGTAATATATTCCGGAGGTAAAATAGTCCCCCATTTGGATCTCTGGGCGGGGACTACTCATTATCAAAAGAAAGAAAGCAGACCTTCTACGAATCAGAGCGTGGAATGTCAGATCCCTCAATCGAGTAGGTAGGTTAAAAAATTTAAAAAAGAAAATGAATAAATTAAAGCTAGATATAGTGGTAATTAGTGAAGTTTGATGGCAGGAGGAACAAGACTTCTGGTCTGGTGCATACATGGTTATAAATGCAAAATCAAATAGGAGTAATGCAGGAGTTGGTTTAATAATAAATAAAAAATAGGAGCGCGGGTAAGCTACTACGAACAGCATAGCAAATGCATTATTGTGGCCAACATAGACATGAAGACCACACCTATCACAGTAGTACAAGTTTATATGCCAACTAGCTCCGCAAACGACGAAGAGAGTGAAGAAATGTATGATGATATAAAAGAAATTATTCAAATAGTGAAGGGAGACCAAAATTTAATAGTCATAGGGGACTGCAATTCATAGTAAGGAAAGGAAGAGCAGGAAAAGTAGTAGTTGAATATGGAATGGGGGTAAGGAATGAAAGAGAAAGCCGCCTGGTAGAATTTTGCACAGAGCACAACTTAATCATAGCTAACACTTGGTTCAAGAATCATGAAAGATGGGTGTATACATGGAAGAGGTCTGGAAACACTGGAAGGTTTCAGATAGGTTATATAATGGTAACACAGAGATTTAGGAACCAGATTTTAAATTGTAAGACATTTCCAGTGGCAGATGTGGGCTCTGATTGGTTGGTTGGTTGTTTGGGGAAGGAGACCAAACAGCGTGGTCATCGGTCTCATTGGATTAGGAAAGGATGGGGAAGGAAGTCGGCCGTGCCCTTTCAGAGGAACCATCCCGGCATTTGCCTGGAGTGATTTAGGGAAATCACGGAAAACCTAAATCAGGATGGCCGGACGCGGGATTGAACCGTCGTCCTCCCGAATGCGAGTCCAGTGTCTATCCACTGCGCCACCTCGCTCGGTAGAGCTCTGACCACAATCTACTGATTACAAGCTGTAGATTAAAGCTGAAGAAACTACAAAAGGGTAGAAATTTAAAAATATGGGACCTGGATAAACTGAAAGAACCAGAAGTTTTAGAGAGTTTCAGAGAGAGCATTAGGGAGAGATTAACAAGAACGGGAGAAAGAAATACAGTAGAAAAAAAATGGGTAGCTTTGAGAGATGAAATAGTGAAATAAGCAGAGGATGAAGTAGGTAAAAAGACGAGGGCTAGTAGAAATCCTTGGGTAACAGAAGAAATATTGGATTTAATTGATGAAAGGAGAAAATATAGAAATACAGTAAATGAACCTGGTGAGAAGGAATACAAAGGTCTCAAAAATGAGATCGGTAGGAAGTCTAAAATGGCTAAGCAGGGATGGCTAGAGGACGAATGTAAGGATGTAGAGGCATATATCACTAGGGGTAAGATAGATACTACCTACAGGAAAAATAAAGAGACCTTTGGAGAAAAGACAACAAGTTGTATGAATATCAAGAGCTCAGATGGAAAACCAGTTCTAAGCAAAGAAGGGAAGGCAGATAGGTGGAAGGAGTATATAAAGGGTCTATACAAGGGGGATGTATTTATGGGCAATATTATAGAAATGGAAGAAAACGTAGATGAAGATGAAATGGGAGATATGATACTGCTTGAAAAGTTTGACAGGACATAGGAGGACCTAATTCGAAACAAGGCTGCAGGAGTAGACAACATTCCATTAAAACTACTGATAGCCTTGGGAGAACCAGCCCTCACAAAACTCTACCATCTGGTGAGCAAGATGTATGAGACAGGTGAAATACCCTCAGACTTCAAGAAGAATATAATAATTCCAATCTCAAAGAAAACATGTGTTGACAGGCGTGAAAACTACCAAATTATCAATTTATTAAGTCACGGCTGCAAATTACTAACACGAATTCTGTACAGACAAATGGAAAAACAGGTAGAAGCCGCCCTCTGGGAAGATCAGTTTGGATTCCGTAGAAATGATAGAACACGTGAGGCAATATTGACCCTACGACTTATCTTAGAAGATAGATTATGGAAAGGCAAACCTACGTTTCTAGCATTTGTAGACTTACAGACAGCTTTTGACAATTTTGAAGGGAATTCACTCTTTCAAATTCTGAAGGTGGTAGGGGTCAAATACATGGAGCGAAAGGCTATTTACAATTTGTACAAATGGTTCAAATGGCTCTGAGCACTATGGGACTTAACATCTGTGGTCATCAGTCCCCTAGAACTTAGAACTACTTTAACCTAACTAACCGAAGGACATCACACACATCCATGCCCGAGGCAGGATTCGGACCTGCGACCGTAGCGGTCACACGGTTCCAGACTGAAGCGCCGAGAACCGCACGGCGACACCGGCCGGCTACAATTTGTACAAAAATCAGATGGCAGTTTTAAGAGTTGAGGGGCATGAAAGGGAAGCAGTGGTAGGGAAGTTGTGAGACAGAGTTGTAGCGTATCTCTGATATAATTCAATCTGTATATTGAGCAAGATTAAAGGAAACAAAAGAAAATTTTGGAGTAGGAATTAAAATCCATGGAGAAGAAATAAAAATTTTGAGGTTTGCCGATGACATAATTCTGTCAGAGACAGCAAAGGACCTGGAAGAGCAGTTTGAACGGAATGGACAGTGTGTTGAAAGGAGGGTATAAGATGAACAACAACAAAAGCAAAACGAGTATAAGGAAATGTAGTGGAATTCAGTCAGGCGATGCTGAAGGGATTAGATTAGGAAATGAGACACTTAAAGTAGTTAAAGGAGTTTTGCTATTTGGGGAGCAACTAACTGATGATGCTCGAAGTAGAGAGGATATAAAATGTAGACTGGCAATGGCAAGGAAAGCGTTTCTGAAGAAGAGAAATTTGTTGACATCGAATATAGATTGAAGTATGAGGAAGTCTTTTCTGGAAGCATTCGAGCGGAGTGTAGCCATGTATGGAATTGAAACATGGACGATAAATAGTTTAGAAAAGAAGAGAATAGAAGTTTTCGAAATGTGGTGCTACAGAAGAATGCTGAAGATTCGATTGGTGGATCACGTAACTAATGAGGAGGTACTAATACAATTGGGGTGAGGAGGAATTTCTGGCACAACATGACTAAAGGAAGGGATCGGTTGGTAGGACATATTCTGAGGCATCAAGGGATCGTCAATATAGTATGGGACAGAAGTGCCGAGGGTAAAAATCATAGAGGGAGACCAAGGCATGAATACACTAAACAGATTGAGAAGGATGTAGTTCGGAGTAGGTACTCTGAGGCGAAGAAGCTTGCACAGAATAGAGTAGCATGGAGAGCTGCATCAAACCAGTCTCTGTACCGAAGACCACAACAATAACACAATCTAAAAATCTACATAATGGAATTGGTTGTGCCGCGACTCAGATTACACTTTCAGCCATCTCTTTAATTGTATTTTCGTCGATGTATATACTCAGACTGAAGCGAGGAGTGAAAATTTGTACCAAGGCCAGAATTCGAGCCCAGGCCTCGTGCTCATTAAGCTGATGAGCTAACCACTACATCACCCTGGCGCAGGGGTTTTGCACAACTGCAGAGGCTGCCCTCGCACACCTCCCGCCTCAGTCCAGATTTCCATTCACTCCTCAGCCCACTTGGAATTCCTCCTCAACTGGAACAGCGTTGCAGAGGCTCTCCAACAATATTGGAGTAGCAACTCAGCATCGAACGAAACAGGGTATGTGTCTGGAACCGAAGCATAGATGCTTTAATCAAATACAGCTACATGGCTCCAGAGACCTTTTCAAGTCTCAAACGTCTGTGATGTGTATATACTGGCTGAAGCGGCAAATGAACCTTTGTACCCAGGCCAGTTCAAAAAATGGTTCAAATGGCTCTAAGCACTATGGGACTGAAGTCATCACTCTTCTACACTCCTGGAAATGGAAAAAAGAACACATTGACACCGGTGTGTCAGACCCACCATACTTGCTCCGGACACTGCGAGAGGGCTGTACAAGCAATGATCACACGCACGGCACAGCGGACACACCAGGAACCGCGGTGTTGGCCGTCGAATGGCGCTAGCTGCGCAGCATTTGTGCACCGCCGCCGTCAGTGTCAGCCAGTTTGCCGTGGCATACGGAGCTCCATCGCAGTCTTTAACACTGGTAGCATGCCGCGACAGCGTGGACGTGAACCGTATGTGCAGTTGACGGACTTTGAGCGAGGGCGTATAGTGGGCATGCGGGAGGCCGGGTGGACGTACCGCCGAATTGCTCAACACGTGGGGCGTGAGGTCTCCACAGTACATCGATGTTGTCGCCAGTGGTCGGCGGAAGGTGCACGTGCCCGTCGACCTGGGACCGGACCGCAGCGACGCACGGATGCACGCCAAGACCGTAGGATCCTACGCAGTGCCGTAGGGGACCGCACCGCCACTTCCCAGCAAATTAGGGACACTGTTGCTCCTGGGGTATCGGCGAGGACCATTCGCAACCGTCTCCATGAAGCTGGGCTACGGTCCCGCACACCGTTAGGCCGTCTTCCGCTCACGCCCCAACATCGTGCAGCCCGCCTCCAGTGGTGTCGCGACAGGCGTGAATGGAGGGACGAATGGAGACGTGTCGTCTTCAGCGATGAGAGTCGCTTCTGCCTTGGTGCCAATGATGGTCGTATGCGTGTTTGGCGCCGTGCAGGTGAGCACCACAATCAGGACTGCATACGACCGAGGCACACAGGGCCAACACCCGGCATCATGGTGTGGGGAGCGATCTCCTACACTGGCCGTACACCACTGGTGATCGTCGAGGGGACACTGAATAGTGCACGGCACATCCAAACCGTCATCGAACCCATCGTTCTACCATTCCTAGACCGGCAAGGGAACTTGCTGTTCCAACAGGACAATGGACGTCCGCATGTATCCCGTGCCACCCAACGTGCTCTAGAAGGTGTAAGTCAACTACTCTGGCCAGCAAGATCTCCGGATCTGTCCCCCATTGAGCATGTTTGGGACTGGATGAAGCGTCGTCTCACGCGGTCTGCACGTCCAGCACGAACGCTGGTCCAACTGAGGCGCCAGGTGGAAATGGCATGGCAAGCCGTTCCACAGGACTACATCCAGCATCTCTACGATCGTCTCCATGGGAGAATAGCAGCCTGCATTGCTGCGAAAGGTGGATATACACTGTACTAGTGCCGACATTGTGCATGCTCTGTTGCCTGTGTCTATGTGCCTGTGGTTCTGTCAGTGTGATCATGTGATGTATCTGACCCCAGGAATGTGTCAATAAAGTTTCCCCTTCCTGGGACAATGAATTCACGGTGCTCTTATTTCAATTTCCAGGAGTGTAGATATAGAGCTAGTTAAACCTAAGGACATCACACACATCCGTGCCCGAGGCAGGATTCGAACCTGCGACCGTAGCAGCAGCGTGCTTCCGGAATGAAGTGCCTAGAACCGCTCGACCACAGCGGCCGGTCCCAGGCCAGTATTCGAACCGAGGTCTCCTGCTCACTTGACAGAGACGCTGACCATTACGCCACTCTGGCATAGTGGTTTTGTACAATTG
The DNA here is from genome assembly GCF_023864275.1 of Schistocerca cancellata. Classification (NCBI taxonomy): domain Eukaryota; kingdom Metazoa; phylum Arthropoda; class Insecta; order Orthoptera; family Acrididae; genus Schistocerca; species Schistocerca cancellata. The sequence continues at coordinate 160,592,381 of NC_064632.1, forward strand.
CATGGAGTAGCCTAACACACCTCATTCCTAAATCAAAATTCCCATTCACACCTCAGCCCACTTCATATTCCCCATAAACTCGAACGGCATTGCATACATACATCACAGTGTTTGAGACTTGGAAAGGTCGCTGGAACAATATAGTTTCATTTCATTGTAACAGCTACGCTTGGTTTTCACGCAGGATCCCCCTATTTCGTTCGATGCCGCGGTGTTATTCCAATGCAGTTAGAGAGGACCTGCTAAGCTGTCCGAATTTTGGGGGAATACCACATGGGATGAGGCTTGAAAGGGAATTTGTGTTGACAAGGGAGACATTCTCGGGTAGTCCAAGCGGCTGTGCGAAGCACTGTGCAAGGGTCACATAGCGGTTAACACATCCGCCTAGAGAGCAGGAGATCTGGGTACGAATCCCACCTCTGGTACAAATTTTCATTAATCACTTCAGTCTGAATATATACGTCATAGATGTTTGAGACTTTAAATTGTCTCTAGAACCGTATAGTTGCGTTTATATTTCCTTTATCAGCTTTCTTCGTGTGGTTTAAGTTTTCGTAATTAGTTTCTCTTTTGGAAATTAATTCCATCCTTGCTACCATGCATTGAAAAATCAAAACTATCTGTTATTTGTAGAGGCATGACAGGTTTTGTGGGGAATTAATTTCGTGAAATAATCCCGCTAAGCCTTACATGAGAATACTAATCATCTTAATTTTGAAACATTTTTGTCGAGGAATGAGTCAGAATATCTAAATTCTGAAATGAAATTAAATGAGCGTATGGCATTGCTGGTCGGGAGGCCCGAATCGGGGAAGTTCGGCTGCCGAGTGCAAGTCTTATTTCAGTAGACACGACATTGAGGATGAAATGATGATGAGGACAACACAACACCCAGTCGACGAGAGGAGAAAATTCTCAACCCGGCCGGGAATCGAACCCGGGCCCGCTGCATTGGAGGCAAGTACGTAACCAGTCCACTCCTTGGCGTAAGCCCCTCGTGGGGCTACGGGCCTGACTTCAGGAAAAGTGTAGGCTTTCATCACCGTGCCACTAGGAGGACCGCGGTACTCAGGTGATAGCAGACTGAGTGCGCATTGTGCTGTCATGAATAGAGGGGAACGAGGAAAAGTCCCTGCCCCCATCCAGGTCTGAACCCGTGGCCTCCAGGGCTGGATTATATCACTCTACCCGCTAGACCACCATGCCCACACCTCGATGTTTCCATTGTTGTTGTTGTTGTGCTCTTCGGTTGAGAGACTGGTTTGATGCAGCCCTCCATGTACTCTATCCTGTGCAAGCTTCTTCATCTCCCAGTACCTTCTACATCCTACATCCTTCTGAATCTGCTTAGTCTATTCATCTCTTGGTCTCTCTCTGCGATTTTTATCTTCCACGCTGCCCTCCAATATTAAATTGGTGATCCCTTGATGCCTCAGAGCATGTCCTACAAATCGATCCCTTCTTCTAGTCAAGTTGTGCCACAAATTTCTCTTCTCCCCAATTCTATTCAATACCTCAAAAGTGGTTCAAATGGCTCTGAGCACTGTGGGACTTAACATCTAAGGTCATCAGTCCCCTAGACTTAGAACCACTTAAACCTAAATAACCTAAGGACATCACACACATCCACTCCCGAGGCAGGATTCGAACCAGCGACCGTAGCAGCCGCGTGGTTCCCGACCGAAGCGCCTAAAAATCGCTCGGCCACAGCGAAATTTTACTGAAATTTAGCCGATAGATGGTGCTGTAAGCATCAGAGAATGCACACGAACAGATGAGCGGCACACGTCGGTTCCACAGTTAGCGTCCGGGACGCCCAACATGACTGTCTCCATGAAGGATCGCGCGCTGCTGGTGAAGCTTTTCTACAAGAACTGCGTCTGTGCGCCACTAGCCCTGCAGAAATCCCGGGTACGAAAAAAGGCACTGGTCCGATGTCTGCTAAGAGCCTGCAGAAAATGTTTACAAAATTCGAAAAGACAGGTTCTTTTGAAGTGGAATGTGGCAAAGGGAGGAAAGCAATTGATTCCACGTCTGTAGAGGACGCGGCCACAGCACTACAGGAGCGGTCGAGCAGTTGTGTGCAGACATGCAGTGCACGGGGAATTACCCAAACGTTGGACGTGTCTGAGAGAACGATGCATAAAATCCTACGTAACATGCTGCGTTGCTGTCCATAAAAAATCATCCATGTTCAGGAGTTACTTCCTGCTGACCTGCCAGCAAGACAAACGTTCGCTTTAGAATTTCTTGCAAACATGGAAGTGGACAATGAATGGTCACGGAACATTCTGTGGACGGACGAAACACCTTTTCATTTCCAAGGACATGGCAGTGCGCAACATTGCAAAATATGGGCAACGGAAAATCCGCACACACGTCAATCAGTGCTACATCATCCTGCAAAGGTGACTCTGTGGTGCGGGATGACTGCATCGTTTATCGTAGAGCCGATTTTTTCGATGAGCTGAGTCCAGCAGGTTACCTGTATCGCCACTGGTGAACGCTACGTGAGTCTTCATTTGTGTGGCCATATTGTGCGTAGTTGCTTAATAATTCATGAGGGTATTTTTGATCCGTCGTTGCAACTACAAAAATGCGTGATTTTTCACCAGACGCGTTTCGCTTTATTGAGGTAAAGCGTCGTTAGTGCTCTGTAATTAAGTTTATTTACATTTTGATTTGCTTTTTACATCGAAAAACAGTTAAGAATAGATTTGTAAATGCAAATAATAGTTTTGTAAATACAAACAAACGTATTCTTAACTAACTTTTTTTCGATCTAAAAAGCAAATCAAAATGTAAATAAACTTAATTACAGAGCACTGATGATACTTTACCTCAATAAAACGAAACGCGTCTGATGAAAATATCACGTATTTTTGTAGTTGCAACGACGGATCAAAAATACTCTCATGAAGCTACGTGAGTCTTCTGCGCGCCAACTTTTCCAATCCTTCAACAACGTGGATGTGTGAGTAGGATCTTTTTTATGAAAGGCAGCGCACCTCCGCACATTTCACAGCCGCTGAAGCGGATGCTGCAGAAGCATTTCAAAAGTACCAGAATTATCAGCCGCAGTTTCCCTACAGCGTGATCTTAATACGTATGACTTCTTGCTGTGGGGTTACCTGAAAGATGTGTTCAGGGGTGCAATTACGACCGTAGTTGAATTTAACGCACGCATTGCGCAACGCATTCTGGACGTGACTCCCGAGACAGACTGAGGTGTTGTGGAACATGCTGCTTCTCGACTTCACATTGTGTCAGAAAATGGTGGACAGCATATTGAACATGTCTTGTTTCAGTCTCATGACAGCTAGAAACCGACGTCATTTTGTTTCTCATGCGGTTTTTGGCTCCATGACGGTTAAGAAGCGATTTTTCACAAGAACATTATTGGTAGGATTCCTGAGATGGTATCTACGGGCGCAGCAAGCATACGCTACGTCTTTTTAAGATGACGCTGTACTGATTTTGCCTAGTGTGATGACAGCAGCATTGATGCAGCGAGATGTTTTAGTGTATCTTGTTCGTGCTATTCTCTTTTTACTGAACAGCAATAAACAAACATTACTCGAAGTTTTCTTTTGTTATTTATAAAGCGAAGATCACCTCATTGATAAAATGGACCACCATGGACAACTTACGACCACAAGGTTAGGATATCCACGGAAAGTGTGGGTTTGGTGACCTACATTAATGCCGTTTCAGTTAAAGAGTAAGAAGACCTAAATCGTGTGAAAAATAGTCGAATATTTTTGGAAGAGATACTGCTTATCGAAAAAGTTCGTTCTACATCTTTGTGGTAAAAAATCGTTCAGGTGATCTATGAAACATGTAACTAACAAATTAACAATTACAATAAAGCTTCATGTTGAAAAAATCCTCTGGCAGTCACTTTTGTAGACCGCTGATTTAAAAACGGGCTTATGACCATTTTACATTCAGTTTCGTCCATACACAGCAACGCCGAAATTCATTCTTTAACATAAAACGCAAGTTACGTGATGTTGACTAAAGAGGCATAAGTGAAAGTACTGAAAGTGGCAAAATGACTAGAGTTCGGTACACTAATTTATTTACACATAAATCTTGTTTCCAAACGGTAATCGCATATTTCACTGCAAAATAGTTATACGAAGAACTTCATTTTCATATTCACACACTAATTCCACTGGAAATGTTACAAGCTGTGGAGAAAACATGAACCCCAACATCTTACATTCAAATACAGAAATTATTGTCAGAGACATTAGATGTCAAATTATAATGGGCAGTCAAATTAAAACCGAACACCAGCCAGAAAAGGTGATGGAATGTTTCTATTCAAAAGTTAAGACATTTATCCCACTGGGAGATAAGACGATCAGTTCCTGTTCCATAAAACGCGGCCGGGCACTGATGGATCCACGACTGCACCCACTCTCGCACTTCCTCGGCCGACTCAAACCGACGTCCACGGATGACTTTCTTCACAGCGCCAAAAGTTTGACAATCAAGCGGTGAATGACGCAGCCTGTACGGAGGATGCTGCAGTGTTTCCCAGCCAAGTCGCTGAAGTGCAGCTTTCATCCGATTGGTAGTGTGGGGACAAGTCTTGCCGTGCGACAGGATGATTCCGTCCGACAGCGTTCCTGGCCGTTTGACTCTATGGCAGCCGCAATTCCGGCAAAGTGTCTTCTTCATAGCACTGCGCATTGATCATGGTTTCATGCTGGAGGAAGGCCACGATACCATTCCTCCCGACACTGACTTTCGGACGGAGATTACTCTCTCGCCATCTGCTTAGGAAACACTGCAATGTCCTTCGCACAGCCTGCATATTTCACCGTGTGATTTTCACTCTTTGTTGAGCCGATGAATGATGTGCACGGATATCAGTTTCAGTCGACGAGGAAATGCAAGAGTGGGTGCGATTGTGGATCCGTCAAAGATCCACCGCATTTTGCGAAACAGGAGAGATGTCTTAATGGGTGTGGTGATCACTTTTGAATGGAACCATGCCACGCGCCAGTTGTGGAGAGTGTACAGTTTACATTTGGTTGTCCCTCATATAATATGTAACGTAGTCACTGTCAAGTTGAAATACGTGACACAGTCAAAAATTAGCGTGTTTTTTTATTCATTTTTTTCATTAAGTCCAATAAACGCAAGTCCGCAACTGGCTACTGTCTGAGATTTGAACACCTGTTCAATGCTGAGGCTCAACGTCTGCCTGTTGTTCATAAGAGCTACTTAACGTAATACTCAACCATGGCGGCACCCCTTTCTCCCTCTCTTTCAAGTATAGCAGTTGTTCATGAATTGCCGTCCAGACGAGAGGATGACTTACTCCTTCCTCTGATACTGACCTTAGCAAGTTGATTACAGGATTTTGGTTCAAATGGCTCTGAGCACTATGGGACTTAACATCTATGGTAATCAGTCCCCTAGAACGTAGAACTACTTAAACCTAACTAACCTAAGGACAGCACACAACACCCAGCCATCACGAGGCAGAGAAAATTCCTGACCCCGCCGGGAATCGAACCCGGGAACCCGGGCGTGGGAAGCGAGAACGCTACCGTTACAGGATTTTCATCCAACAGATGTAGAGAGCGCACTTTCGTCTCAGGCGAACGGACTTGCAAGCAGTCATCCTTCGTGCAAAGACGCCCACCCCCTCCCCCCGAACTGAGAATACTGTTCGAAATGCGCGTACGTCTAGTTTGATGGGCGTGTCGATGTTGGTCATGTCTATAAATACACTTATGTGGCTCTCATTTTACTGACCAAATAGAACAATAGCGTAAACTGTCAGTTGGGTATGTAGTGAGGGAAAGCCTCGAAAGAAAGTACGCTTGGGCATTTATACAAAAAATACGTTTAGTTAAGAATATGCATAACATATTACGTGCGCGACCACATGGCGTGCCAAACACGAACACAATATCTGCTCAAAAGTACCCTGAAACCTTGTAATGGGTCAACCCTCCTCTGACACTACTATTTTTTTATAGAAATAACCGATACTGTGTATAATAGCAATTCTTGTATAGGTGAACATTATACGATGTATTATGCAGGGTGAGTAACTGACTATTGCCACCTGGAATTATTACGAAAGTATGGTAATAGCTGAAAAGTTTGTGGGACAAATGTTGCATGGGACAATGGGGGCCATAACATGACGTTGGTTTTTTGTTGCTAGGTGGGATCACGTCAGAGATATGAAGGTCAACTTTGTTTTTTTTTAAATGGAATGCTATAGTTTGGTACTTATTTTCTGATAGCACCTATCGAGACGAATCCAATGATGTGCAACAGTAAGGTCTTTAAGGTCAACAAAGGTCAGAAAGCTGGCATGAACGTCCATTTACCGGTGTTCAATGTGATGACCATTGGTATCAGTGCAGTGCTGCAATCTTCTTATCATGGATTAAGTGGTATTCCTTCTCACTTCGGCACTTATCAAAGCATATGCGCTGACAATTCTCTCTCGTTCTCTCGTATATCGAGCGAAGCGTAAATATTCGCCATGTAAAGTGACAATAAATGGTCAGATGCGCACCTTACATGAGACCTTTACAAATCGCAATGAGAAGGTGAAGATGACACCTAACATAAATCGACAGTTACGAGAACATTTGCCTATCAATATGTAATGCGAAAAGGGATGGCAGTCAATCGACGGTAATTAACACACCATTCCTATGCAGTGCATGTCTTTGAGCGGAGGGTAGAACAGGGAACGTGAGTCGAGTCGCTTTTAGTTTTGAAAAGCCAGCTCCACAATGGCGTAACGAAACCGCACTGTGGGAGTTACACCGGCGACCACTTAAAGGTGTGGCAGGGAAGAGGACAGCGAACCTGGACCAGGTGACTCAAGCTGGAGGGCCGCCTGTAGCGAGGGCATCGGTACAAGGGCAGAGAAGAAGCTTTAGAAAACTGCATTTCGAAATTCCAACAGGAGACGAACAAAAGCAAGTGACGCACTTTCGTCCAGCGAGTGCGACACATGGAAATGTCAATGTACTTTAGGCATCTAGAACATGCACAAAACGTCCTATTCGCGGAAACCCTCTAGGAAGGAGAAAACTACTGAAGTTTCTATGCAGTTTGATAGAAGGAACGTTGCGATTGGTAGAGGGTGTTTCTACAAAATGAGAGGAACGCTCCTATTCGAAGAAAAAAGCTGTGACGTGAAAAAGGAACCCAAGTGGAGGGAGGCAGCTCTGCCATGAGACGACAAGAGAAAAATTTTGGGGGGACTCTTCTCTGAACTGACGTCAAGTGCAGAACGGAGCGCTTAACGCTCCGTACAACGCAGAGAAGAAATTGGTGTGGACACTGCGTTCACAGCAACTGCACTCCAGCTAAAATTAGCTGTAGCAACGTTCAGCTCCAACTGTGGAGAAACGAACCAGCCAAATTAGTTAACTGTTCTTGCGAGAACTGTGAGGGCACTATAATATGCACACTGCTCCAACCATGCGTGTGTATATCACCACATAATAATACTAGGGCTGAATACATGTTTTCTCACATAACGAGAAACATAGGAAAAATTTCTGCTGCAAAAGTTCAGCAAAGCCGAGATTAGTTTTGTAGGAATTTCAGTGGGACAGAGCGGCCTTGCAGACAGCAGCACGTCGCAGCTTAAGGTAAATACCGCGTACACAGGCGTAAACTTTGTTGGTTCAGCAGTTTGCGTCCACTGTAAACTCGAGCGGCCTTGGGTAATCTTACGCTCAAATTTGTCACTTGACTAACCATCCACCGTAGACATGATTGTCATCCTAAATAGTACCGAACTTTGAACTGGAATCGGACGATTTTTATAGTACTGACTAACTTCATAACATGTGTAGGAGTAATTTTGTAAAGAAATGTCCAATTAAACTTTCATATTATTGTGCTTAAGATTAATGTAAAGAAACTTCCAATTAAACTTTCATAATATTGTGCTTGAGATTAATATTCTTTCATAGAGTTAATATTAAACATTGTTGTGTATAAACTTATTTCACTTTTTGATGTTGGCAAGATGTGTTATCCATTGCACTGTTTTTATGTTGGCGAGTTGAAAACTGTGTGAAAAGCTGTAATTTGGTGCGAAATATTGTGACATTAAACTTGTCATTTCACCTCACACAGTTGTTCTCAATTCAAGAATAAGCAAGCAAAAAACAAACCCCCACCCTTACAACCGAATACGGCGTATCCATCTAACGTGCCATTGGCATGTAAACACCATTCGATGGTTTCACAATACAACTCTAATAGGAACGGTAAGACTAGTATCATCGAATCAAGCGAAAGTGAATGAGGTATTCCTTCGAAGATCAAGTCGATATGCTTCTGATTTACGGAGAATGCCAACGAAATTCAGTGGGAGCTTGAGACTTATACGCTGAAAGTTATCCTCAACGTACTCACTCTACACGTTGTACATTTAAACATTTGTTTGATAAATTGAGAGTAACTGGACCTTTAACGCATCGGAAACATATCCGGCAAAGGAAAGTTACTAACGACGAAACGGAAATTGGTACTCTTGTCATTGTGGTTGAGGCCCTTAGTTCGCGTTAAATCGCAAGGGAATCTGGCATAAGCCAGAGTAGTGTTGCTCGAGTTCTGCATCGCCATAAATATCATCCTTACCGTATCAGTCCCCACCAAGAATTAACTGGTACGGATTGTACGCGTCGCATTAAATTCTGCCGATGGGCTCGACTTTAGATTCAGAGGGATGACTCATTTATTAATTTGATTTTATTTACTGACGAGGCTACATTCATTAACCATGGAAATGTTGATTTGCATAACATACGTTATTGGACAACTGAAAATCCATGTTGGCTGCGGAAAATTGAGACCAAAAACCGTGGTCGGTGAATTTATGTTGTGGGGTTCTTGAGGATAGAATTACAGGCTCCTATTTCAACGAAGGAAATCTTAATGGTAGGAAGTACTCCACATTCCTGCAAGAAACATTAGGTCTATTACTGGAAGAAATACCTTTAGGAACATGGAACAGAATGTGGTATCAATACGATGGGTGTCCGGCACATTTTTCGCTGATGGCTAGAAATGAGTTTCATCTACATCTACACCTACATACATACTCCGCAATCCACCACACTGTGCGTTGCGGAGGGTACCTCGTACCACAACTAGCATGTTCTCTCCCTGTTCCACTCCCAAACAAAACGAGAGAAAAATGGCTGCCTATATGCCTCTGTACGCGCCCTAATCTCTCTTATCTTATCTTTGGGGTCTTTCCGCGAAATGTAAGTTGGCGGCAGTAAAATTGTACTGCAGTCAGCCTCAAATGATTTCCTCAGTAGCGATTCACGAAAAGAACGCCTCCTTTCCTCCAGAGACTCCCACCCGGGTTCCTGAAGCATTTCTGTATCACTCGCATGATGGTCAAACCTACCAGTAACAAATCTAGCAGCCCGCCTCTGAATTGCTCCTATGTCCTCCCTCAATCCGACCTGATATGGATCCCAAACGCTCGAGCAGTACTCAAGAATAGGTCGTATTAGTGTATTATAAGCGACCTCCTTTACAGATGAACCACATCTTGCCAAATTTCTACCAATGAACCGAAGTTTCAGAGACAATTCCCAAATCGTTGGATTGGACGCGGAGGAGATGGTCGTGGCCGGCTCGTTCGTCAGACTTGAAGCCTCTGGATTTTTCTTGTGGGGATTCGTAAAAGACATTCTTTATAAAGACGTTCCAACTACACCTGAAGATATGCGAGAGGTAAGTGCTGATGTGATAAGGAATACAACTCAGTCCATGATAAGAACATTGCAGCACTGCATTGATGCCAATGGTCATCACTTCGAACATCTTGTGTAAATGGACGTTCATGTCACCTTTGTGACCTTCATTGACCTTCAAAGACCTTACTGTTGTACATCATTGAATTCGTTTCGATAGCCGCTGTCAGAAAATAAGTACCAAACTATAGCGTCCCATTTAAAAAAACAAAGTTGATCTTCATATCTCTGACACGACGTCACCTAGCTACGAAAAACCAACGTCATATTTTGTCCCCCGGTGGTCCATCCAACTTTTGTCCTACAAACTTTTCAGCTCCTGTCATACTTTCGGAGTTATTCTTGGTGGCAATAGTTAGTGACTCGCCGTGTATTTCTGGCTAAAATATGTAAAAATAAATTAATTTTTAGTATTCTGTACATACAGTTAAAATTACTCTTCTTTTAGAAATATTTGAAATTACGAAATATCTGGCATACTTAGAATTCCTATTATTAATTGAACAATCTTACGCTAGTTATAAAATGTATTTCTAGATTTATTTATAATATGATGATATATTTTAGCGAAGATTCTTCTTTTGTCAAGAAAGTTTGTAAACTCTTTTGATTTGTAAACTCTTTGTCCGGCCCCGGTAGCTGAGTGGTGCCGGCACGGTAGCTCAGCGGGTTCGGTCAGAGGGTTAGCTCCCTCTGTAATAAAAAAACTGAGTTAATCGATGAACAACGAACTTAAAAGGGTGTCTTACGACGTCCGCCCCGAGCAGATGCAACGAACAAAACCGAACAAAATGAGACTAAAAAAAAAAAGTGGTCAGCGTGACGGAATGTCAATCCTAAGGTCCCGGGTTCGATTCCCGGCTGGGTCGGAGATTTTCTCCGCTCAGGGACTGGGTGTTGTGTTGTCCTAATCATCATCATTTCATCACCATCGACGCGCAGGTCACCGAAGTGGCGTCAAATTGAAAGACCTGCACCAGGCGAACGGTCTACCCGACGGGGGGCCTTAGCCATACGACATCTCATTTCATTTTTTTGTAAACTCTTTGGAATATTGTGAGTACCGCAGAATGTACCTAGTAGTGGGCATAGCTCCGATGGGAGCACAAGTGTTCTTTTTTTTAATTTTGTCAACAACAATGTAAATTGATGGTTGTATGAAAATAGAGATTGCGAAGTCAGTGTGATAAAGAAGAATGGGATAACATAAAAGAAAATCATAGCAACAGATAGTACTTCATCAGATGTTTAGTCATCAGTAACCCACAATGTTAATCCAAAATTTCAGCCGCAAGAATGTACCACTAGACGCACAGCAGCCAACAACAAGCAGAAAAAATGAAAATAAGTAAAAAGTTTTGCTTTTGTATATATGACGCCTCACGAAGCTTTCAAAACTTGCATAGAGACAGAGAATTCTAATAATGATTTGTGGGAGGGTAAGATTACAACATTTTAGTGGACATTGATATAAGGTGTCTCCACCTTCCGCCTTCATGTCGCCACCAGTGTATTTTCTCAACCTCTATGGAGGAATGTCAGCCTGTTGTTCCTCAAGAGCGGAAACCAGAGAATCTAGTGATGTCGGGCGCTGGGATCTGGAGCAGAGTCGACGTCCTAATTCAACCCAAAGATGTTCCATTGGGCTCGTGTCAGCACTCTGGAAAGTTAGTCTATTTTAGGAACGTCATTCTCCACAAACTATTGCCCCACAGATGCTGCTTTTGCACTTTCAAGATGATACAGACAATAATCGTCTTTGAACTGTTCCTCTTCTGTACAAAGTACACAATGTTGTAAAATATATTTACATACCTCCGCATTCTTAAGCGCAATAAAGGTACCATACCCTAACCATGAAAAATACTTTCATGCTATGACAAGAGCTCTTTCGTATTACATAGCTGGCAGGGAACGTTCTCCATGTATTCGCCAAACCCAAACCATTATATCGGAATGCTACAAGGTGTAGAGTGATTCATCTCTCGAAATCACTCGTTTCGAAATATCCAAAGTCCAGCGGCGTCGCTGTTTGCAACACCTCCAGCAGTGCTTCGCGTAGACAGCAGAAATGTGTGGCTTAAGACAAACTACTCGAGCAATGCAACCCACTGGTTTTAACATCCCTATGCATAGCCACGCTGCTAGCTGCACTGCTGGTACTCACCATTGGTTCCTTTAGCTGATTTCATGAGATTTCTTACCACTGCCGTGCACAGTGCTCGAAGGTCCCTATCTGTCAGTAGATGAGGTCTGCCTGACCTTAGTTTGGCTATTGTTGTTCCTTTTCGTTTCCTCTTCACAGTTACCTTTAGAAATGTTGAAACATTCCTGATGGGTTTGTCACTGAGGTGACAGCCAGTGACTACTCCACGTTCCAAGTGACTGAGCTGTCCTGACCAACTCGTTTTGCACAACAGATTAATTCGAAATTGCGAATAATGACTGTCATCAGCTCTAGAATGTAATGACGACAATGAACATTTGTGCCGGACCGGGACTCGAACCCAGATGTCCCGCTTATCTCGTGCGGTCGCCTTACCATTTGGCTATTCGTGCACAGACCCAAACTTCCATATGTCGTCAACCGTACGTCTACGATCTGTACTTGTACACCTATTATGTGTATTTCCAGGTCATAACAGCTGTGGCCGTCGCAGTGCATCGTCATCAGAATAACACGGACACTGCTATATCGTATTTATCTGCGGATCCCGGGCATACGACTTTCAAGCACAACGTCTGATCTGTAAGGGAATACACATAATGGATGTGCGAGTACAGATCGTAGACGTATGGCTGACGACATATGGAAGTTTGGGTCTGCCCCTGAGTTGTTTACGGATAGCCAACTTGTAGTCTGATACTCGCCTACTTTGCATAAGGTTCTTGGCTGTTCTGCGTTCCAGTGCCGTGTGTCGTTTGGAGTGTTGCTGCGTTGTTGTTGCCTCGTGTTTGTCACCTCCGTTCTTGCTTGCTTGCCTCGTGTTGTGGCGTGAAAAAAAAAAAAAAAATCTGGTAACGCGACCTCTCCGATAAGCGAAAAATCCGAGTCCGAGTCCCGGTCTGGCATAAATTTTCATTGTCGTCATTCCATTCTACAGCTGATGGTAGTCATTATTCGCAATTGCGAATGCACCTGATGTGTTTCGTAACAGCTGTGGTCGCCCTATAGCTCGTTCTGTTGTTACTGCTTCCTTTGACAACACAGTACTCTCCACCTCCTTTTATACTGGCCGATCAGCCTCTCATGATGTCTGGTAGTCAATTCTGCATTACTTATCGTGTCCGGATACTTTTGATCGGATAGTGTATTTCCCGAAAGTGAACTGGAACCAAGTAATACGAAATACAGTGGGTTCTGAGTGTAATTTTGTAAATTAGCTGTCAGGTTTCCGTGCAATAATGAGTAAGTAACTGGTAGGTTATAGACGTGATGCGTAGCATGTTTCGTAAACATGCGCGCGCGGGATTAGCCAAACGGAAGCCGGCACGGTAACTCAGCGTGTTCGGTCAGAGGGTTAGTATTAAAAAAAAAACTGAGTTAATGGATGAACGACGAACGGAAACGGGTGTCTTGCTACGTCCGCCCCGAGCAGACGCAACGATCGAAAACGAACAAAATGAGATTAAAAGAAAAAAAAAGTGGTCTAAGGCGCTGCAGTCATGGACTGTGCGGCTGGTCCCGGCGGAGGTTCGAGTCCTCCCTCGGGCATGTGTGTGTGTGTTTGTCCTTAGGATAATTTAGGTTAACTAGTGTGTAAGCTTAGGGACTGATGACCTTAGCAGTTAAGTCCCATAGGATTTCACACACATTCGAACATTTTTTTATAGTAGAAGCATTTTCCGGTAAAACATGCGTATTTCAGATTACTCCTGTTTTTTGGTTTCTGTGCCGTCTCGTGCCCTAATTAACTTTGTAACTTTGTAAGAGGTCCATGATTAAAGAATTTGTTGCTAGCGCACTCGAGCAAATGTAATTTCGATGGATTGCTCATGCGCTGCCTGTGATATGTAAGGTATAAGAGAATCTCAGACCAGAGAGCAGTGTTGTCAGCAGTAGGAACTGTGTGGCAGTCTGGTGCATCGTGTTGGCTGGGCCGGTCGTGTGGAGCGATGGCGGAGCCTGAGCGATGTAGTATAAGGTAAAAGCAGCCTCGCGCATATGTAGTATTGTTATATCAAGTCCCATGTAAATGTTTTTAAAAAATCTCTTAATAATAATCTTTCTTATAAAAATTAACTTTTGACAATTATTCACCTCAATTTAAAGAATTTACTAATTTCTCCAATCCATGGTCATCCAGATTATTACAAAGAAAAATCAGTTCGTGAAATCTTCTCGGGTGATCAGCCGAGTAAAGGCGTCGTCTTCTCGCCTTTACTCGGCTGATCACCCGAGAAGATTTCACGAATGGAATACGCCGAGAAAGTCTCAAATCACACGAAAAATCAGTTGTTCTTTTTATACATGACAAATCTATCGGCCAGCATTGCACTGGGCTGTGCCAGAAAAATTTCTTATAGGAGCAGATATATATGCGTTATCCGGCGATTTAATTGAAGTAAAAATTTTCATTTTTTATTCAGAATGATCTTTCAGGGCCATGACGCAGCACTGCTGACGTCCAAAATTTACCAGTTTAAATTCACAGTCAATTATTGAAAGGTTATAAGTGAGTCACATTTTAACTGAGAGGTTAGTCACATTGTATTATTGGTAGGTTACGGAATTTATCTGTTGGGCAGTTACACTGAATGAAATAAATAATTATATTGTTTTTACTGTTGGGAGGTTAGGGAATTTATTTTGTGGGGAGTTTACAACTTGATTGCTCGAGAGTTTGCTGTGTTAAAAAAATGACTACATATCGCCAATGAGGGTTCCATCAGTTCAACTGTATCACGGACTTCTCGAGACCTTAATCAGGCCCTTCTTCGAACTGTACACCACCTTTGCTGCTTCATGGCACGGAGACGACACAGTCATCGAGACACAGCGTTCCCTCTCTACAGGCGTGGACACTTCCTGCAGTCGACAAGCAGAAGAAGAGGAAGGAGCAGTGGTTACAGAGCTGGAAGAGTATTTTGATCGCGATTCCGGCCGTGAAACCCGACACGGGCCACTTTGCGGCTCGGTGCGGCTGCTACCTGTAGCGGTGTGCGGCCGCCGCCTTTGTTCAGCGTGACGAGCCGGCCGGGGTGAAAATAAGAGCCACAAGAAGGCAGCCCCTAATGGGATTCCGTGGAGCTCCCGCCGGACTCGAGACTCCAGGCCGCTGCGCGGCCTCTCATTGGGCGGCTGCCGACTCCATTAAACGAGGCGCGCCGAGCGGTCATTAGCACGTGGTCGCCACCTCTGTCTCGGCAGCTGCCTGCGAGCCGTGGCGTGTGCCCGCACTCTGATCACCAGTTACCACCGCACCTCCGCCACCTGTTCACTCTCCGAAGGTTTCAGACGAGGTCTCTACTGTAGGGGACGAGCGTAACTTCGAACTGAGGAGTGACCGTGAGAGAGAACCGGCCGAGCCCTTTCCACAAGAACCATCCCAAAATTTGCCTTGGCAGATTTGAGGGAAACCGTGGTAGACCAAAATCTGGAGCCGGCCGGTGTGGCCGAGCGGTCCTAGGCGCTCCGGTCTGGAACCGCGCGACCGCTACGGTCGCAGGTTCCAATCCTGCCTCGGGCATGGATGTGTGTGATGTCCTTAGGTTCATCATCATCATCAGTTTTCACATGGTAGTTCTCCAGGCTGTCCGGTCTTCTGCCATCCTCTTCAGGTCTGCATAATTTCCTCTTCCCTTTATGACGTCTATCACCTTGTATCTCCTTGTTCCTCTCAGTCTTCTCCCACAAACCAATCTTTCCAAAGCATCTACTAGCAAGCACTCCCTTCTCAATGAACGTCCCAACCAGTTCTTTTTCCTTTCTCTTACAACCTTCAGCAGACATCTTCTCTCACCAACCCTTTCCAGTACTCTTTCATTACTCACACTTTCCATCCAGCTTATTCTCTCCATTCTCCTCCACATCCACATCTCAAATGCTTCTAACCTTTAGACCGAGCGAGGTGGCGCAGTGGTTAGCACACTGGACTCGCATTCGGGAGGACGACAGTTCAATCCCGTCTCCGGCCATCCTGATTTAGGTTTTCCGTGATTTCCCTAAATCGCTTCAGGCAAATGCCGGGATGGTTCCTTTGAAAGGGCACGGCCGATTCCCTTCCCCATCCTTCCCTCACCCGAGCTTGCGCTCCGTCTCTAATGACCTCGATGTCGACGGGACGTTAAACACTAATCTCCTCCTCCTCCTCCTCATGCTTCTAACCTTTTTTCATCCTCTCGTCTCAGTGTCCATGTTTCTGGCCCATATAGTGCCACACTCCAGACAAAACATTTGCCAAGCCTTTTCCTTAGTCCTTTATCTAATTTGCCACATAAGAGTCTCCTCTTTCAGTTGAATGCCTCCTTCGCTATGGCAATTCGAGTTTTCACCTCCTGGTGACATCTCAAGTCTTCAGTTATTGTGCTTCCGAGATATTTAAATACACTTACTTGGCTAATGGTAGATTGTCCTATTTTAATATTGGACAGTCTGCCTCTTGTACTGATGACCATACTCTTTGCTTTTGCTGTGTTTATTTGCATCCCATATTCCACACAAGCTTCATTCAGATATTTGAGCATGTTATTCACTGTCCGCTCAGTTTCTGCCACTAATACCATGTCATCAGCAAATCTTACACATTCTATTCTCTTTCCTCCAATACATATTCCTCTTTTCCCATCTAAACTTTTCGCAATATTCCCTTCAAGGTATACGTTAAACAACAGTGGGGAAAGGCAACAACCTTGTCTAACACCTCGACCAATGCTGCTACCTTCTGACATTTCATTTCCGTCCGCCGCTCGTGGTCTCGCGGTAGCGTTCTCGCTTCCCGAGCACGGGGTCCCGGGTTCGATTCCCGGCGGGGTCAGGGATTTTCACCTGCCTCGAGATGACTGGGTGTTTGTGTTGTCTTCATCATTTCATCATCATCCAGGAAAGTGGCGAAATTGGACTGAGCAAAGATTGGGTAATTGTACGGGCGCTGATAACCACGCAGTTGAGCGCCCCA
Organism: Schistocerca cancellata; assembly: GCF_023864275.1. Lineage (NCBI taxonomy): Eukaryota > Metazoa > Arthropoda > Insecta > Orthoptera > Acrididae > Schistocerca > Schistocerca cancellata. The sequence continues at coordinate 160,609,275 of NC_064632.1, forward strand.
CAAACCAAACATCATCATCATCATCAACATTTCATTTCCAATCCTTATCCTTACTTTCTGGTGTAAATATAGATTCTGTATCAGTCGTCTCTCTTTCCAATCTACTCCTTTCCTCTTCAAGATATCCATCGGCTTGTTCCACTGAACTCTGACAAAAGCCTTTTCTAAATCTATAAAAACAGCAAAGATTTCTCTACACTTTTTCATATATCTTTCCCCTATAGTTCTTAGCAGGCCAATAGCATCTCTTGTCCCTTTTCCTCTTCTAAATCCGAACTGCTCCTCTGCAATCCCTTAGGTTAGTTAGGTTTAAGTAGTTCTACGTTCTAGGGGACTGATGACCTCAGATGTTAAGTCCCATAGTGCTAAGAGCCTTCAAAACCAAAATCTGGATGGCCTAACGGAGATTCGGACTGCCGTATATCCGATTACGAGTCCAATCTACATCTACATTTACATCCATACTCCGCAAGCCACCTGAGTGTGTGTGGCGGAGGGTACTTTGAGTACCTCAATCGGTTCTCCCTTCTATTCCAGTCTCGTATTGTTCGTGGAAAGAAAGATTGTCGGTATTCCTCTGTGTGGGCTCCAATCTCTCTGATTTTATCCTCATGGTCTCTTCGCGAGATATACGTAGGAGGGAGCAATATACTGCTTGACTCCTCGGTGAAGGTATGTTCTCGAAACTTCAACAAAAGCCCGTACCGAGCTACTGAGCGTCTCTCTTGCAGAGTCTTCCACTGGAGTTTATCGATCATCTCCGTAACTCTTTCGCGATTACTAAATGATCCTGTAACGAAGCGCGCTCTTCTCCGTTGGATCTTCTCTATCTCTTCTATCAACGCTATCTGGTATGGATCCCACACCGGTGAGCAGTATTCAAGCAGTGGGTGAACATGTGTACTGTAACCTACTTCCTTTGTTTTCGGATTGCATTTCCTTAGGATTCTTCGAATGAATGTGGTAACAGAAATCATCCCCCACTGAACCGGGGACTCTGCGCCACATGAAGAACTGCCCAACAACTTCTTACTCCCCCCCCCCTCCCCGCTCCTTCCGACGTCCACCCGCCGCCCCCTTGTAAGACTACATTTCTGCAATTTTTTTCTGCTCAGATTTACCAAATTCATCGAACCACCCTATTTCAAATCCTTGAAGAGTATTGTGATCGGCATAGGAAGGAGATTGGCACATACTGAGACAGGACAAGTTATTAGGCACGTAAGATCATTTAAATATCTTGGAAGTATGATTGCTGAAGACATAAAATGCCATCAGGAGATCAAAAGTCGTACTGCTAGAGCGAAGAAGGCATTCAATAGAAAGAGTCGATTATTATGTGATAAACTAAATAAAGGCATGAGGAAACTAACTGGCAAGTGTGGTACTCTTTGTTGCAGAAAGAGACGAGACGAGAGGTTGAGAAAATGCTTGAAGCCTTCTATCTCTTCTCCTTGCATTTCACTTAGGGCCTACTTTCCCAAATTTCTCCTTGGTTAAAGGAATAATTAAATACAAAGGAAACTTAGGTAATGGTGTGCACAACAGGTGGACTTTGTGGATGGCTAAATGTTAAATACGGTAAAGCAGCTCTTAAAAAGTTGTGTGAATTGTGCATTCTAGCAAGTAGAAAAGGGGGAAAAGAAACGTGAAACTGAGCCATGGCAGCAAGGATTCCAAAAGAAAATGACTTCGTGTAAAAAGTAATAGTTACTAACACCGAAAAATATAAACTCTGTGGCCACAAACGGATTCAGAAAGCCGGCCGCTGTGACAGAGCGGTTCTAGGCACTGCAGTCCGAAACCGCGCTGCTGCTACGGTCGCAGGTTAAAAAAAAAAAAAGGTTCAAATGGCTCTGAGCACTATGCGACTTAACTTCTGAGGTCATCAGTCGCCTAGAACTTAGAACTAATTAAACCTAACTAACCTAAGGACATCACACACATCCATGCCCGAGGCAGGATTCGAACCTGCGACCGTAGCGGTCGCTCAGTTCCAGACTGTAGCGCCTAGAACCGCCCGGCCACTCCGGCCGGCGTCGCAGGTTCGAATCCTGCCTCGGGCATGGATGTGTGTGATGTCCTTAGGTTTAAGTAGTTCTAAGTTCTAGGGGACTGAAGACCTCAGATGTTAAGTCCCATAGTGCTCAGAGCCATTTGAACCATTCAGAAAATACAGTTTTTAGGGAACAGTATCGTATGGGCGAGGAAGGTCGGGAGTGGGAAGTCAGGAAAGAAACGACTAGAATTATGTTGTCAGTTATCATGTTAGGTCCGTCTATGAGCAACTGAATAATGTGAGTCTGATTCATTTGCATAAGGACGGACCTAAACTTGAAAATTATTAACATATCATTACACGCCACTGAGGACGACAAAGAAGGAAAGCTCCGGTCGTAAATGATTAGAAGCCTTTTTAAACGTGGTATCACATGAGCCTGTCTAAAATCAGATGTAATGGTCGAGTATAGAGTGAAGATGTCCAGCAACGAGTTATCGACAAAAAAATTGAATTAAGGACATAGCGAATCGAAGAGATAATACGGTTGCGTGATTATTGTGGCTTGAGCTTTTATGGAAGCTCTTGAAAGCGGTGGTGGAATGAAAGAATTGGATGGTCAGCCAAAGATATAGACATATACACTCCTGGAAATGGAAAAAAGAACACATTGACACCGGTGTGTCAGACCCACCATACTTGCTCCGGACACTGCGAGAGGGCTGTACAAGCAATGATCACACGCACGGCACAGCGGACACACCAGGAACCGCGGTGTTGGCCGTCGAATGGCGCTAGCTGCGCAGCATTTGTGCACCGCCGCCGTCAGTGTCAGCCAGTTTGCCGTGGCATACGGAGCTCCATCGCAGTCTTTAACGCTGGTAGCATGCCGCGACAGCGTGGACGTGAACCGTATGTGCAGTTGACGGACTTTGAGCGAGGGCGTATAGTGGGCATGCGGGAGGCCGGGTGGACGTACCGCCGAATTGCTCAACACTTGGGGCGTGAGGTCTCCACAGTACATCGATGTTGTCGCCAGTGGTCGGCGGAAGGTGCACGTGCCCGTCGACCTGGGACCGGACCGCAGCGACGCACGGATGCACGCCAAGACCGTAGGATCCTACGCAGTGCCGTAGGGGACCGCACCGCCACTTCCCAGCAAATTAGGGGCAGTGTTGCTCCTGGGGTATCGGCGATGACCATTCGCAACCGTCTCCATGAAGCTGGGCTACGGTCCCGCACACCGTTAGGCCGTCTTCCGCTCACGCCCCAACATCGTGCAGCCCGCCTCCAGTGGTGTCGCGACAGGCGTGAATGGAGGGACGAATGGAGACGTGTCGTCTTCAGCGATGAGAGTCGCTTCTGCCTTGGTGCCAATGATGGTCGTATGCGTGTTTGGCGCCGTGCAGGTGAGCGCCACAATCAGGACTGCATACGACCGAGGCACACAGGGACAACACCCGGCATCATGGTACGGGGAGCGATCTCCTACACTGGCCGTACACCACTGGTGATCGTCGAGGGGACACTGAATAGTGCACGGTACATCCAAACCGTCATCGAACCCATCGTTCTACCATTCCTAGACCGGCAAGGGAACTTGCTGTTCCAACAGGACAATGCACGTCCGCATGTATCCCGTGCCACCCAACGTGCTCTAGAAGGTGTAAGTCAACTACCCTGGCCAGCAAGATCTCCGGATCTGTCCCCCATTGAGCATGTTTGGGACTGGATGAAGCGTCGTCTCTCGCGGTCTGCACGTCCAGCACGAACGCTGGTCCAACTGAGGCGCCAGGTGGAAATGGCATGGCAAGCCGTTCCACAGGACTACATCCAGCATCTCTACGATCGTCTCCATGGGAGAATAGCAGCCTGCATTGCTGCGAAAGGTGGATATACACTGTACTAGTGCCGACATTGTGCATGCTCTGTTGCCTGTGTCTATGTGCCTGTGGTTCTGTCAGTGTGATCATGTGACGTATCTGACCCCAGGAATGTGTCAATAAAGTTTCCCCTTCCTGGGACAATGAATTCACGGTGTTCTTATTTCAATTTCCAGGAGTGTATATCGTTGAGCAGCGAGGATGCTAGCATCTGTTGATGCGGACATCGCGACGTTACTGTGCGAGAGTGGCCTGCAGGCACTCTCCATTTAAAAATATTATTTTCTCTGGGGAGGTATGGGGTGGTTATACTTAAAGTGCAGTCACTCACAGAGATCCAGTGTAGGCTGTAACGTGTCTGTTGTCCCTTAGCGTAAGTTAGTTTAAGTAGTGTGTAAATCTTGGGACCGATGACCTCAACAGTTTGGTCCCTTAGGAATTCACACACACATATAGGCTGTAATTAGCGTATGGCAGCGAAACTTGGTAGACATTCTAATGTATAAACGCGGAACCGATTTACGCTGGAAAAAAATTAGTTCCTGTTTTGGCCACTAGGTTCAGATCTGACGCTGTGAATGCAATAAAGATGTATAGAAATGTTTCCGCCTGTAATTGACTAGGAACAGGACGTGGGCAGAAAAGATCAAACGAGTGAGAAAAGAAAAATGTTGATTTTATTATTAGACGACGCTTATACAATTTTTTTCAATATGAGTACCGGAAATGTCGACGATATGCAATAGAGCACCAGAATTTCACTTAGTGGCCGAAATTGGAATTAACTTTTTTCTAGCGTAAATCATATCAGCGTAAAGCATATCACCCAAGTTTCGGTACCATACGAAAATTACAAAAGTGGTTCAAATGGCTCTAAGCACTATGGGACTTTACATCTGAGATCATCAGTCCCCTAGCCTTAGAACTACTTAAACCTAACTTAACCTAAGGACATCACACACATCCATGCCCGAGGCAGGATTCGAAGCTGCGACCGTAGCAGCAGCGCGGTTCCGGACTGAGGCGCCTAGAACCGCTCGGTCACAACGGCCAGCCGATACTGACAACTCACAATGGATCCTGTCAGAAGGTACATTGAAATTATAATGGCCTGGTATAAGCATATGTGCTGCAAGACTTATAAGTCGTAAGAAGAAACTTATTACTTACTAACAATGTTTCAGGTTAATTAATGCGCGCAACCATAATGCTGTAGTCAAACTTACGAGTTTGAATAGTGGTTTCATTAGCTGTACCAGTGAGTGCTCTTGTCACCGTGTCAGTTGGCCGTCCTTCCGATAACCTGGATGAGGAGACATCGGTGGCCCGGGTTGTTAAATCGGTAGAAGTTCTGTTCGTGAAATTTGGGTCCAAGTCTTCGTCCAATACAGACTGAATTGGTTAGGAAGTTCAAAACAGCGCACACAACGCTGCAGAGTGAAACATTCCTTCTGTTCTTTTTCAATGCCCTTAACATGTGCACACGATTTTGTCCAGTATTCTTCAGTTATTTCTTTCACACATCATTTGTCCGTCGTTTGAAAGTTTTCAGTAAAATATTTCTTGCTCACAGTTTTTGTTTGATTTTGTTTCATTCCCGTTCTTGAATTTATGTCGCAGTGGTGGGTGGATGACTGAAGAACAACTAAAATCTTCTCTGTTTAAATCCTGTCCACACTCTACTCCCGAAATTACTTTTACATATGACAATTTTGCCTTGCTAAGAGCGGCGTGTTTCGACCATCTGATGTAGCGAGACAGGTGGAAAAGTATGTAAAAATACAAAGAAAATATATTAAAATAAATGTCTTTCGATACTACATATGTAGAGGCAAAGAATCGTTTGTAGTAGCCACAGTTTTTTTTATGAAGAAAAGAAAGTGATATGCTACATTTAATTTCATTATGTGTGTAATATAATTAACAAAAATTTGGACAAATAACTTTTACCTACCACAGATTTCAGCAAATCATTTATATCAGTAACTAAGATGAATGTCACGTGTTTACTCGCTTGTATTGCACGTGAACTCCCTATTTTATGAAAAAAGGAACATTCTGTGGCAAATGTTACAGTTCTGCTGTTTAGTTTCTATAATTCATACCTGAAACCATTTCAAACAATACATCAACATAGCACAGAGAAAAGGTTCTGCAAGAAGTTAAAACTAATTTATATCGCATCTTCATGTTTTCGCTACACATGGAATGTTTTTTAAAATTTCGGACGTCCAATTATTGAAGATCTGTTTCTTCTGCTGATATTTCGATGATCTTCTGAGGGAGCTGATAAAATGAGGGAAAAGAAATAGGGTGTCTAACGTTGCACGGCGAAATTTAATGGACCAGTTTAAGTTGTTTTAAAAAATTGTATTCTTCTTCTTTTTCATACGAGACGCTAATGACTGCGGTTATTTCAACAGCTTCTCCTTTCTTTTCTTCCATATTTCTCCCATCGTTTCTTCGTTTCTCGATGTTTCCTTTTTTTTTTTTTTTTTTGTCAATATCTTGTGGAGTAGTTTGGAGTTCATCCATGTCCTTTCCAACGTCTTTGCATAATCTGTTTTCCATTTCTAGTTTGCCAAAGTAAGAACAGTCTTTTTGTCATTCTGTTGGAATTCATCCTTTGGATGAGGCTGTAGAAACTATTCTTCTTTTCCTAATCACGTCTGTAATTCTTTTCAGTCTCTGAATATAAAAGGCAATATCCAGACTGACTGACTGGCTCATCATCGGTCGGTCACGAATAAAAAAAAAAAGTGCCTTAATGTTTTTGGGAATGCAACACCTATGAGGGTGAAACGGGGGACGAAAGATTTTATGGAAATCCTTCATTGTGCAAGCATTTTTGAAGCTAAACCTATGAAAATTTGTATTTGGCTTCTCTGTTAGAAATAAAGCGCACACATATCACTGTCTCTGGAAATTCAACCCCTACGGGGGTGCAATAGGGTCAGATTTATTCACTGAATCATCATCGCCCAGACCAAATTGCTGAGGATAGAAACTTGAAGTTTGTAGAGGATGTGGATGTTATACTACAGGAATCGTTTAAGAAAGATTTTTTTTTTCGAAATTCCACTCCTAAGGGGGTGAAACAAGAGATGAAAGGCTTTTTGAAAGTACATCGTTATTAAGGGAATTTTGAAGCTAGGACTACGAAAACTGGTATTTGATTACGCAGTCAGAAAATAAAAAAATCGTGTTTCCCATTTTTTTGGAAATGCAACCACTAAGAGGGTAAAATAGTGGGTGGACGCTTTTTGAAAATAAATAATTACTAAAGAACTACTAAAGGTAATTTTAAGGCTACAGCTATGAAAATTGGCATTTGGCTTCTCTGTTAAATAAAAAAAAGTGTTTCAGTGTTTCGGGAAACTCAACCCCCAAGGGAGTGCAATATAGGATGAAAATTTTTAAAAAAGTATTTCGTCGCATTAAAAAAATTTGAAAGCTAAATTTATGAAAATTTATGAAAGTGGTATTTCACTTATCGGTTACATATAAAAATATTATTTGTTATGAGATGAAATTTGCTATGGCAATATCTCCACAAGAACGCAAAAGGCATGATTAACAAAAACTTTGGTCTCCAGATACCAGAATCGTTATTTGGTCAGATGTATATTCAGAAAAGATCACGCTTATATGGTCTTAATTAGCGTGAAAAGCTTAGAAGGTGTTGCAGTTTGTGAACAACATAAAAATTCGGTTAAATAAAAACAAAAACAAAAATATCTCTGCAGGTCATGTAGTATACGCAAGCGATGCAGCTGGCCCTAAGATGGTATGTGAATAAAGTTCACTATTATGACGTCTCCTGTATTGTTTTTGCTCTATACCTAGCCCCAAAATTTTCTTTTATATTTTTCTTTTTGTGAATTCCATTGTTTCTACCACTGTCTTCTCTTTCAAAGCTAAACATTCTGCTTCATATAGCGCTTTTGGATGAATTACTGTAGAGTAGTGTGTAAGTTCAGCATTGATGGATATTGATCCCTTATTATATACGTCGTTAGTGCTTTAATGGCTTCTTTCACCGAAATATCTTGTTCAATTACTTGTCCTAGGCTCTTGATCTCGTTAGTTCTCACGATTTTTCCATGTTTTGGGATGCCAGATGTTCGTCATAAATTTTTTTTCCTCAAAGCCTATTTGTAAGCCTGCTTTTACAGCTTGTCCTTTGAGCAATTATTTTTGTTTGGTAGGCGTTTCCATTGAGTCTGAAAAAATAGCTACGTCATCCACAAATGCTAAAGTCCATTTGTAGGCTGTTCCTTTTGTAACCTACTATAACTCCCGCATCGGTTTGGCATCCTCAAATTGACATTCCTCACGCCATTGTCATTTTTTCTAGACCATAATTGAAGAACAGCGGGGAGAGACCATCTCCCTCCCTCACTCCAGTTTTTCTCTCAAAACTTCTAGAAATTTCACCTGTAAATTTCACTGTAGAATTGGTGTTTGTTAGTGTTTGCTTAATTAGAGTTGCGGTTTTGCTGTGTAACCTCAGGAGTTCGTTAAGTATTTCAAACAGTGACTTCCTATCAGCTGAGTCGTAGGCTCTCCTGAAGTCATTCATTTATTTTAATGAATTTCATTCCTCGTTTAATGCAATAATTTAAAGGATGTGTTGGTAGTGCTTCGCTTTCAATCAGCATTTGCACAACGTTCTAATTCGTTGCCTTTCAGCTCAATAAATGATTTTGTAAACAAATGGCACATTGGTAAAATGCAAAAACCGGTCCATCGGTAAAGTGCCAGATTACTGATCGTAAGAAATCGACTTCAGTCCTCGGTTAGTTGTAAGATTTTTGCCTGTCGCTCATGACTTCCCTCACCACATGCAATGTTTTTTGATGTGAAAAATGACGACCACCTACACCCCCTGTAACTGGTGGGCAACTCAGCTTCTAAGTAGGCTGTTTAGGTTTTTATGTTGGTGACGCCACTGCATGAAAATCGCTGACTGCGCTGCATGCAGTCTGTGGCTGGTTGGACTCATTATTGGAATATTCGCTAGTGTAGTGTTAGGCAGTTGGATGTGAACAGCGCGTAGCGTTGGGCAGTTGGAAGTAAGCCGTCAGCAGTGGTGGATGTGGGGAGAGAGATGGCAGAGTTTTGAGAGGTCACTACGAGCGAACGATCTGGACGTGTGTCCGACGGAAAAAGGAAATTTGTAAGACTGGACGTCATGAACTGATATATATACACTCCTGGAAATTGAAATAAGAACACCGTGAATTCATTGTCCCAGGAAGGGGAAACTTTATTGACACATTCCTGGGGTCAGATACATCACATGATCACACTGACAGAACCACAGGCACATAGACACAGGCAACAGAGCATGCACAATGTTGGCACTAGTACAGTGTATATCCACCTTTCGCAGCAATGCAGGCTGCTATTCTCCCATGGAGACGATCGTAGAGATGCTGGATGTAATCCTGTGGAACGGCTTGCCATGCCATTTCCACCTGGCGCCTCAGTTGGACCAGCGTTCGTGCTGGACGTGCAGACCGCGAGAGACGACGCTTCATCCAGTCCCAAACATGCTCAATGGGGGACAGATCGGGAGATCTTGCTGGCCAGGGTAGTTGACTTACACCTTCTAGAGCACGTTGGGTGGCACGGGATACATGCGGACGTGCATTGTCCTGTTGGAACAGGAAGTTCCCTTGCCGGTCTAGGAATGGTAGAACGATGGGTTCGATGACGGTTTGGATGTACCGTGCACTATTCAGTGTCCCCTCGACGATCACCAGTGGTGTACGGCCAGTGTAGGAGATCGCTCCCCACACCATGATGCCGGGTGTTGGCCCTGTGTGCCTCGGTCGTATGCAGTCCTGATTGTGGCGCTCACCTGCACGGCGCCAAACACGCATACGACCATCATTGGCACCAAGGCAGAAGCGACTCTCATCGCTGAAGACGACACGTCTCCATTCGTCCCTCCATTCACGCCTGTCGCGACACCACTGGAGGCGGGCTGCACGATGTTGGGGCGTGAGCGGAAGACGGCCTAACGGTGTGCGGGACCGTAGCCCAGCTTCATGGAGACGGTTGCGAATGGTCCTCGCCGATACCCCAGGAGCAACAGTGTCCCTAATTTGCTGGGAAGTGGCGGTGCGGTCCCCTACGGCACTGCGTAGGATCCTACGGTCTTGGCGTGCATCCGTGCGTCGCTGCGGTCCGGTCCCAGGTCGACGGGCACGTGCACCTTCCGCCGACCACTGGCGACAACATCGATGTACTGTGGAGACCTCACGCCCCACGTGTTGAGCAATTCGGCGGTACGTCCACCCGGCCTCCCGCATGCCCACTATACGCCCTCGCTCAAAGTCCGTCAACTGCACATACGGTTCACGTCCACGCTGTCGCGGCATGCTACCAGTGTTAAAGACTGCGATGGAGCTCCGTATGCCACGGCAAACTGGCTGACACTGACGGCGGCGGTGCACAAATGCTGCGCAGCTAGCGCCATTCGACGGCCAACACCGCGGTTCCTGGTGTGTCCGCTGTGCCGTGCGTGTGATCATTGCTTGTACAGCCCTCTCGCAGTGTCCGGAGCAAGTATGGTAGGTCTGACACACCGGTGTCAATCTGTTCTTTTTTCCATTTCCAGGAGTGTATATTATTACTTTTGAACACTATTAAGGTAAATACATTATTTGTTCTCTAGCAAAATCTTTCATTTGCTAACTATGCCTATCAGTAGTTAGTGCCTTCAGTAGTTAGAATCTTTTATTTAGCTGGCAGTATTGGCGCTCGCTTTATTGCAGCAGTTCGAGTAACGAAGATTTTTGTGAGGTAAGTGATTCATAAAAGGTATAGGTTATTGTTGGTCAGGGCCATTCTTTTGTAGGGATTGTTGAAATTCAGATTGCGTTGCGCTAAAAATATTGTGTGTCAGTTTAGTGAGGATCAGAATAAGTAAAGAGAAAACAGTCTCAGTACGTTCAGTTTTACTCAGCTGTTTCAGTATCAAACAACGATAGAGTTTTTCCAGCACTGTCATTCTTTGCATTCAAAAAAGAAGTTTCAAGCGCAAAGGCCTGTACCTAGTGAAGCACCGCGTTGTACAAACAAACCTTCATGTTGGTGACAGATTCACTTTTTTCCTAAGTCCGATGTGCTCAGTTCGGTCCCGTAGAAAAGCTCGCAAAACGGGTTTTCGATGGGCCCATGGTTACTCTGCATCGTCGCATTGCTGCCAAGAATTATGTGATCATTTTGGTACGAAAAATGGTTCAAAAATGGCTCTAAGCACTATGGGACTTAACTTCTGAGGTCATCAGTCCCCTAGAACTTGGAACTACTTAAACCTAACTTACCTAAGGATATCACACACATCCATGTCCGAGGCAGGATTCGAACCTGCGACCGTAACGGTCGCGCGGTTCCAGACTGTAGCGCCTAGAACCGCTCGGCCACTCCGGTCGACATTTTTTGGTTCAAAAATGGCTCTAAGCACTATGGGACTTAACTTCTGCGGTCATCAGTCCCCCAGAACTTAGAACTACGTAAACCTACCTAACCTAAGGACATCACACACATCCATGCCCGAGGCAGCATTCGAACCTCTGACCGTAGCGGTCGAGCGGTTGCAGACTGTAGCGCCTAGAACAGCTCGGCCACTCCAGCCGGCGTGACCATTTTGGGTGATCAGCTCTGTCCCATGGTACAGTGTTCGTTCGCCAAAGGTGATGCTGTGTTCCGAGACAACAAGGCCCCTTTCATGTAGCTCGCGTCGTTTTGCCGGCACAAGAATGAATAGTCACATCTCGCCTGGCCACCAGTCACAAGACCTCAACATTACTGAGCGTTTGTGGTCTACTTTGAAACGAACGTTGCTTGATCGCTATACACTTGCATCACCGTTACCTGAACTTGCCATTATCGTGAAGGAAGAATTGTATAAGATTTCCTAGAAAAAGATACAGAACCTGTATTCATCCATCCCGAGACGACTGGAAGCTGTTTTGAACGCCAAGGGTTGTCTTTCACCGTATTAGGCCTGATAATGCGTTGTGCTTTTGGTGTTCCCATACTTTCGTCCAGACTGTGTGTGTTACCTTGCGGCTGAAACGATGATCCAGTCACCCGATTCATTTGCATGAAGACTATCTAACGGTTTCCATAAGCAACAGAACTTTAATCATCTTGATGTTAAAGCTCTTTTGTCTGTGTTTTGAGTGGGGTCCGCCTTTAGCAAAACACTATTTTGTTTTTCTCCCGGACATGTTTCCCTGCAGTTGCAGCATCATCAGTGGTCTTTTTTTATTGTTTGAATACATACAAATATTATTTTATAAATCGTAATTACCGATTTTTGAGGAGCGCATAAAATTGTGTATTCATACCTTCTTACCATATGGTGTGGTTTTCCTGCTGTATTACATTTTTATAATATCTTTTTCTTTACAGTTTGTCACCTGCAACTATAAACAGCTTAATGTAATTAAAACATTTAGGCAAAAATTACGATTTCTAAACTGTTGTGGTGTAAGTAGGCTGTTTATGTTTTCTTTATGTAAGTTTGATGTTTATGTTTTCTTATTGGCAACGTTACGTAGCGCTCTCTGTATGAAAATCACTGGCTGTGCTGTGTGCAGTATGTGGCTAGTTTGCATTGTTGTCTGCCATTGTTGTCATGAACTGCTATAGCTGGATGCGAACAGCGCGTAGCGCTGGGCAGTTGGAGGTGAGCCGCCAGCAGTGGTGGACGTGGGGAGAGAGATGGCGGAGTTTTGATAATCTGTAAGACTGAATGTCAATTATGAATATTAAGGTAAATACATTGTTTGTTCTCTATTAATATCTTTCATTTGCTAACTATCCCTATCAGTAGTTAGTGCCTTCCGTAGTTTGTATCTTTTATTTAGCTGGCAGTAGTGGCACTCGCTGTATTGCAGTAGTTCGAGCAACGAAGATTTTTGTGAGGTAAGTGATTTGTGAAAGGTATAGTTTAATGTTTGTCAGGGCCATTCTTTTGCAGGGGTTATTGAAAGTCAGATTGCGTTGCGCTAAAAACATTGTGTGTCAGGTTAAGCACAGTCTTGTACAATTGTTCTAAGTGGACATTTCATATGTACAATTGTTCTAAGGGGACGTAAATTTTTGTCAAATCTGTATTGGCCAGTGCCCAACACCATTTGTAAAATTTTTTGTGGGGAGCATGGGGGCTATGTAAGTAGGCTGTTTATGTTTTCTTTATGTAAGTTTGATGTTTATGTTTTCTTATTGGCAACGTTACGTAGCGCTCTCTGTATGAAAATCACTGGCTGTGCTGTGTGCAGTATGTGGCTAGTTTGCATTGTTGTCTGCCATTGTTGTCATGAACTGCTATAGCTGGATGCGAACAGCGCGTAGCGCTGGGCAGTTGGAGGTGAGCCGCCAGCAGTGGTGGACGTGGGGAGAGAGATGGCGGAGTTTTGATAATCTGTAAGACTGAATGTCAATTATGAATATTAAGGTAAATACATTGTTTGTTCTCTATTAATATCTTTCATTTGCTAACTATCCCTATCAGTAGTTAGTGCCTTCCGTAGTTTGTATCTTTTATTTAGCTGGCAGTAGTGGCACTCGCTGTATTGCAGTAGTTCGAGCAACGAAGATTTTTGTGAGGTAAGTGATTTGTGAAAGGTATAGTTTAATGTTTGTCAGGGCCATTCTTTTGCAGGGGTTATTGAAAGTCAGATTGCGTTGCGCTAAAAACATTGTGTGTCAGGTTAAGCACAGTCTTGTACAATTGTTCTAAGTGGACATTTCATATGTACAATTGTTCTAAGGGGACGTTTCAGTGGCTATGGCTGAGATTAATAATTTATGTGAAAGGTTGTGAGTGTGTATGTGTGTATCTATTTACATTATGTTTCACTTACAGTTTCTTTCTTCGTCATCTTCTTCATTGCCAAGTTCAGTGTTTTGTGTTGTCACTGTCACTGTCACTGTCGCTGTCTATCAGCTGTGACAACAAGATGGCCGACAGTCGAAGAGTAGAAGGTGTGAAAACAAGATGGGAGACAGTGAAACAGTTGAAGATGTCTTTGGCGGTTGTTTTGAATTTCTCAGAGAGAGAGAGAGGGAGGGGGGGGGGGAAGGTGGGAGAGAGTAGGTTTGAGAATTTATCATTTTTATTATAATTTTACATATATATATATATATATATATATATATATATATATATATTATTTATTTTTAGTTTTATGTATGTTTGTGTATGTATGTGTGTGTGTGTGTGTGTGTGGGAGGGGGGCAGGGGAGGGGTGGTGAGTTCTATAGGTCGGTGTTTTCTGCAAATTCTTTGGGGGCAGAGAACAGAGTTCCATTGCAGAGAGCTGTGTATTCATTTATTATTTTGATTCTGAATATTTCGTATAATTTCTCTCAGTTAAAGCTTTAATACAGTAGGATAAATGTTACAGTTACAAACCGTGTATATGTCTCAAGGCATGGATGCTCTCGGCGCACACATTATTTCAGGTTATAATCTTCCAGTATTTGAGAATGAGAGCATTCAGTGACTTGCAACAAACTTTACACATAATTTCGAATTCGCTTGAAAATTTTTCTTCCTGACACTGCACACAAAATTATGAAATGGAAGAATTTCTCGCTTCTACATTTTCGTTGTTCATTCAGGAAAACGTCAGCACCGTGGCTGACAATTTCATTTGTTTCTCCTTTATCACTAACTCTATTGCCAACATATTTTGCAGGAAGCATCCACATACACTGATAAGTCAAAACCATATGAATACTGCCTGCCACGACATTGGATTCTGCCACGTTGCATTACGGGCATGTGATGCGGTAACAAAAGTATTGTAGTGGGAACTTCTGCCACTGAATGTATCAGGATGACAAAGTGTAGCAGGAAGAGGTAGAAGGCACCGTATTAAGACTCATCTCGCCCCGCCCACGATCGGGCATCCGAATCTGCAGCCCTCACCTCGGAATGCGTCCAGTATGTGTCGGAGGCCGGGACGACTGCCCACTGTAGCGAGCCTGCTGCTGGCTGGTTACGGACCCCACGCCGACCTCGGAGGGTCGAACGAACGACCCGCCGTGGACTGGAACGCTGGCGCCCCATCTGCCACTGCGTGTAGCTGGCAGTGTGACACGCCCCGCCGTCCAGGAGAGCTGCCACACTTGTATGAATATCGTTATAATCCTGCACCTACTTATACGGAGCTGTGCGCCTCTGTTTGGCATACGCGATGCTTCGCGTCACGTACTCATAACACGCTTGGTTGGCCAGTGGGCCCCTTCTGTCTGTGATTTGGGACATGCAAAACCACTACGTATACTCTTTCAGCAATTTGACGGCCCTGTGACCTCTATTCTACTTTGCAACTGTTGGTATGCGTAAATCGCTCCAATCCGGTCCGCACCTAGCTGTAACTTGTGTGGTGTCACCGCCAGACACCACTCTTGCTAGGTGGTAGCCTTTAAATAGGCCGCGGTCCGTTAGTATACGTCGGACCCGCGTGTCGCCACTATCAGTGATTGCAGACCGAGCGCCGTCTCACGGCAGGTCTAGAGACTTCCTAGCACTCGCCCCAGTTGTACAACCGACTTTGCTAGCGATGGTTCACTGACAAAATACGCTCTCATTTGCCGAGATCATAGTTAGCATAGCCTTCAGCTACGTCATTTGCTACGACCTAGCAAGGCGCCATTACCAGTTACTATTGATACTGTAATCATGTACCGTCAAGAGCGACGCTCATCATTTATGGATTAAAGTTAAGTATTTCACCAGCTACGTCCGTTTTTTTCTAAAGTCTAATTTCCTTGTCCTGTTCCAGACATCACGCCAGCCTGCGTGAGCTAAAACGCGTGCCTTTCGGCTTCCTCTAGTACCCGGTGTCGGCTCTCCTGCCAACCCACAACAACTTGTGCTCAGAATATTGCACAAAACTAACTTTCCCTATCCTAAATGATGGTGCCGCTACAGTATGTAGGCGGAGCAGACACACATGGCGGATCACCCTAGCGAAGATATGGGTTGCAATGGGAAAATCCATTGAGATAAGAGACTTTGACAAAGGACATACACTCCTGGAAATGGAAAAAAGAACACATTGACACCGGTGTGTCAGACCCACCATACTTGCTCCGGACACTGCGAGAGGGCTGTACAAGCAATGATCACACGCACGGCACAGCGGACACACCAGGAACCGCGGTGTTGGCCGTCGAATGGCGCTAGCTGCGCAGCATTTGTGCACCGCTGCCGTCAGTGTCAGCCAGTTTGCCGTGGCATACGGAGCTCCATCGCAGTCTTTAACACTGGTAGCATGCCGCGACAGCGTGGACGTGAACCGTGTGTGCAGTTGACGGACTTTGAGCGAGGGCGTATAGTGGGCATGCGGGAGGCCGGGTGGACGTACCGCCGAATTGCTCAACACGTGGGGCGTGAGGTCTCCACAGTACATCGATGTTGTCGCCAGTGGTCGGCGGAAGGTGCACGTGCCCGTCGACCTGGGACCGGACCGCAGCGACGCACGGATGCACGCCAAGACCGTAGGATCCTACGCAGTGCCGTAGGGGACCGCACCGCCACTTCCCAGCAGATTAGGGACACTGTTGCTCCTGGGGTATCGGCGAGGACCATTCGCAACCGTCTCCATGAAGCTGGGCTACGGTCCCGCACACCGTTAGGCCGTCTTCCGCTCACGCCCCAACATCGTGCAGCCCGCCTCCAGTGGTGTCGCAACAGGCGTGAATGGAGGGACGAATGGAGACGTGTCGTCTTCAGCGATGAGAGTCGCTTCTGCCTTGGTGCCAATGATGGTCGTATGCGTGTTTGGCGCCGTGCAGGTGAGCGCCACCATCAGGACTGCATACGACCGAGGCACACAGGGCCAACACCCGGCATCATGGTGTGGGGAGCGATCTCCTACACTGGCCGTACACCACTGGTGATCGTCGAGGGGACACTGAATAGTGCACGGTACATCCAAACCGTCATCGAAGCCATCGTTCTACCATTCCTAGACCGGCAAGGGAACTTGCTGTTCCAACAGGACAATGCACGTCCGCATGTATCCCGTGCAACCCAACGTGCTCTAGAAGGTGTAAGTCAACTACCCTGGCCAGCAAGATCTCCGGATCTGTCCCCCATTGAGCATGTTTGGGACTGGATGAAGCGTCGTCTCACGCGGTCTGCACGTCCAGCACGAACGCTGGTCCAACTGAGGCGCCAGGTGGAAATGGCATGGCAAGCCGTTCCACAGGACTACATCCAGCATCTCTACGATCGTCTCCATGGGAGAATAGCAGCATGCATTGCTGCGAAAGGTGGATATACACTGTACTAGTGCCGACATTGTGCATGCTCTGTTGCCTGTGTCTATGTGCCTGTGGTTCTGTCAGTGTGATCATGTGATGTATCTGACCCCAGGAATGTGTCAATAAAGTTTCCCCTTCCTGGGACAATGAATTCACGGTGTTCTTATTTCAATTTCCAGGAGTGTATTATTATTGCGCAGAGCCTGTGAACGAGTATTTCCAAAACGGGGAAGCTGCTAAAATGTTCACTTGCTACTATCGTGATCAACGACGGGAAGAGGTAGAAGTACTGTGACACTACCACTAGGTCTAAATGGTTGGACGTCCACGACTCTTCACAGAACGTGGGGTTCGGAGGGTCGTCTACTCTGAGAAGTAAGATAGATGGTGACCAGTCGTATCTCTGCCGAAAGAACACAATGCTCGTGCACGCACAAGTGTTTCGGATCACACCGTTCATTGAACATTGTTGAACAGACCGACCCTACGTGTTCACCATGTCGACTCAACGACTTCGTCAGTTAGGTTTTCAGTGGGCACAAGAGCATCGGGATTCGACGGTCGATCAACGGAATCGTGTCGGTTCTTCGGGTGAACCACATTTTTGCTACACTAGGTCGACGGTCATCACTACAAACGTCGTCATCGAGGTGAAGGGCGGCTCG